>NC_072790.1:127452396-129952396 GCF_028583425.1 Eublepharis macularius
CATAAAACGCCAGATTCATGTATAGTTGCCTGGTCTTAGCTCATCCTTGACAAACTCCCCACACAGCGGGGAAAATAGTGTCAAAACCTTAGGGAGAAACACGTAGCTGATATCTTCATAGGAAAGAGACTGTCTATATAGATAAGAGAGGAAGCAGGAAAATACACATGACATACAATCTAAGCATGGAAGAAATATACAAGCCTAGCCTAGTAGTCTGAACTAAAAAAGGGATCATCTGCATACAATCTGCAGTGCCCCAAGATTAGACCATGAAGTATGTGTAATGTTCTGCTGGTTAATATGAAGCCGTGAACACTGTGTAAGCATTGGCACAGATGACAGAGTTGGATATGCAACCAGACAGCATATGTAAAACTATTCTGTATATTATGACTTTTTCTGGGACAGACTATCAATTCAGGTAGGAATTCTGCCAGTTTGGGAGCTCACAACTGAATTTCTTTTTCTGTGCTTTGGGTCTGGGATGGGAGCAGTGCTAGTTCACAGAAGAAATAATGCTGCCCAGACCAAACACATATGTAAAAAAGACTTTTACATTGCATCTGATGGCAGTTGGCTGCAGTAAATACACCCCAGTAAGGTGTATTGTAGAAGGCTTGAAGGACCACACTGTCATTCCATACAGTGTATAAATGTTAGAAATGAATTACAAGTCTCTTGTGCACTACTTGTAGCCCGGGTGGTGTTCATTCATGAGTTTGCCTATAATTTTGGAATTCTCTGATTGGTTCATGTAGTAAAACTACATAAAACCCATAAAACTCATTGTGGAGATACTGGTGAGCTCTTTCTTTACCGCCTTGTGACATTCTGTGCATATATTTCAGTCATCACTGACTGTTCATTTTTATAGGAAGACTTTAATGTTATTTCCAGAGCCCCATCCTATGATCTGTTCTAATGCCAAGACACAGACAAAATTAGAATTTGGCAGAAAATGTACATTTTGACCCATTCATGACAGGAGATGATCATGATGATAGTTTATTCTTTTTTACTTGTTGTGGTGTAAGGATGAATAGAACAAATCCAAATCAGCAGTGGTCTGCTGATGACATATGGCTCTGCCTTGTTCCATATACCACAATTTGTGATAGCAATACATGCTCAGATTTTATTGAATTTTATTGAATCTATGATATCTGCCTGCTATATACCATAAACATACAAAGCAGAAATTATATTGTAATCTATGTACTTTATAAAGCTATTTTCTGCTGCATTCAAAATTTGCATTTCTCTTATTCATTTAAAGTTTGTTAATCCTTCCTAATTTAATAAACTAATTAAATAGAATCAAGTAGAATTGTGGCCATGGAATGATTTGACAGTGGAATTCTAAATAACAGTTACACCATTCTAAAACTATTGCCTTCAGTGGCCAGAAGGTGTAACTGTTTAGGATTGCATTGTAAGTTTCTCAAGGGAAGTCTTATAAACTGGAATGTTAAAACCATCTGAAATCTGTAGAAGTTGTAGACAACAGAACCACCTATTTCATGATAGTCTGGAATGAATGGAATGAACTGCAATTCTGTCTAGTTCTGTGATACTGTTTTATTCTCAAACTGCAGCATACTGGCTAGTCCTAGTAATGACTGACACAGTAATGAAATCTTGTGACTAGCCCTGGGAATTTTGGAAGGCAGCTTCTGGCAACTTCTGTGCCAGTTAACGAACCATGGGTTTATGGCTTGAGAACTCCCTTCCATTTAGACAGATGGGCCTAATTTGTCTCTTTTCATTACACGTCTGAGGAAGGTGGTCTAGAAAAAAAACATGTGCATTGAATTAGTTCACATGAAAGGTGCAGAGCTATGAGTAAAATAGTTAAATAGATGTGTGCAAATGCAAGTCAGACCTGAAGATGATCTGATAGTAGGGTTGCCAGGTCCAGACTGGGAAATTCCTGGAGATTTTGGGGGTGGAGCCTAGAGAAGGTGGGCTTGGGGAGGGGAAGGGCCTCAGTGGGGTATAATGTCATAAAGTTCACCCTTCAGAGCAGCCATTTTCTCCAGGGGAACTGGTCTCTGTTGCCTGGAGATCAGTTGTAATTCCGGGAGATCTCCAGCTACCACCTGGAGGCCGGTAACCCTATCTGATAGCTTTTCCTTGGGAAAAGACGGTAGGAGAAGATGTATGGGGAGAAGTGGCGACTTGGGCATATTTCCATATCCTCAGTATATTATGTGTCAAACTTTTTAATAGGTAGTTCATGGCAATATCTTATTACTAACAAAGTTTTGGAAACATGATTTAGTTTTTCTGTGGATGTGGAACTCAAAAGCGTTTATATTGCCAGATTATTTTGATGCTAGCAGTAGCATGAAAACCGTGTAAAAATACTTTATGGTTGGACTAGGGTGAATGGAAGGGTTGGGTGAATGGACGGGATTTGTGCAAAAGGATATCCTCTGCAGTCTGTGTGTTTTGAAAGTGGGGCACCCTTGTAAAACCAAATTCACAAGGCTACAGAAGGAGAAATGGTCAAAATCATTTGCTGTTCTGCTTGATTCCCCCTCCTTTCTGTATCATTTTGTGCTGTGGTGCATTTTGTTTTGATGGTTTCCCAGTCCTAGCATGGGCCTTTTGAGATTTGTGTGTAGAGGGGAGCTGCTGGGTGAAGAACTTCTTGCACAAGGTACTTTTACTTACTCAGCCATAGGACCCAACTCATTATTGAAATTCTGTATCTCAATGCATTTTTTAAATAGGATGAAGATAGACTTAGGCATTTAGAAATTGCTCTGAAGGGGAAAAAAAGTAAAAATAACATTGGTACCCTGATCAGTGCTGAGTTCCTGACCCTGACTGTCAGGGCTCTCCTAGGCTATGTAGTCCTGTGGATTTTCTAGCCATTACACATATTTTCCTTACCGTAATGGCTTTGTCACAAGATTTGTCACAAAAATATCTAAAGATGTGTGTTATAATGAGGACTAATTTGAGTTGTTTTTTTCTGATGGATGGGAGGCTGTTCTGGCCCTGGGATGAAAAACACCAATCCCCTTTAGTCCTGTTTGGTGTGTGAACAGAGCAGCCGGCAGCCATTCAGGATCCCTGGAAAGCCTGGAGGAGCCAGATGGGAGGGGGGGGGATGAGAGGGAAAAAGCTGTCACACTGCCAGCTCTCATCAAATAGGATCGGAACCTTCAGAGAAAGAGAGTCTGGAGGGATCCAGTTTCAGGGTTTGCCTAGTGTGTATGTAGGCTAAACCGGAAAATGAAGAGAGAGGGTTTGGGAGAGAGCCTGTCTCTGGAGACTTTGGAAGTCACAGCACCTGTCTTTTGAGATAAAGCAGGAGGAAAGCTGAAGGAAAAGTTCAGTTCTGCCTCAGGGGCAGTGTAAACAGACATTTTAGAGAACTGCTTCAGCAAGAGATCAGACTATTTCTTGTGTAGCTCTGCCTGTACAGTGACAGACTTGTTTATCCCTACCTCTGGGAAATAATAGAGCAATGAGGCCTGGCTCTGGTGATAAGCAAACCTGGTAACTTCACCATTTAAAGAAAATTTATCACATAACCTGTACAAAATTAAATCTTATTGTTCTTTTATTAAACCTCCCGCTTGTGTTATCTTCAAGCTAAATGCAAAACTTACTTCACAGCAAAAACTCAAAGCCTTTTTACTTGCTAGTCTAAGGACATTTTGAAACTGAGTGGAAAGTTTATATCTCAAAACCAATCAGTTCCCCCACATTCATAAGGGACAGTATGAGTCCGCTCACTTACAAGAAAGGGTCTGTCACAGTTGTATAAACAAAAATGCAGAGAGTGAAGTATTCCAGAAATATGCAGATTGATACTTATATGTGCATTTATGTATATGAAGTTACTGCATACAAATACTGCAGACATAAATTTGTGTTTAATTTGTTCAGTATAAGTCTTGCTGTTAAAAGGTACTGGGTAAAAGAAATAGTATGTTGGGATCCATAATTGTTTTGTGTTTGCGAGCTATTGTCTCTCTAGAATACCGATTCTACAAAGTAGTCATGGGATATCACTCCTACTCCTTGACAGGCCATATATGTAGCATTAGGGCTGTCCCATGGCAGATCTTAATAATAAAGAATAAATTACCCTCTAAATTTTTTTCACCAACACAACTGTATTTATAGCCTAAGTAGATAGAAATATGAGCTATGCAATTTTTTTTACTGTAGTTAGTGATTTCAAACTTTTGCTAGTTTTTAACAAAAAATAACTAATTTTGATAGCTGGGATTTTGCTTGACTAATATGATGGCTTCTGGAGCAGTTTAATGTTTGTTATTTGCATTTCAAATATTTGGCCTGTTTCTGTACTGTTTATAGTGTTTTGGTAAGAACCATTACATTCACCGTAAAAAGTGAAGTGTTGAGGGAAGAGGATTGAGCTTGTAATGAGATGCATTGCAGATGGAGTTGCACTGGACATCTGTTTAAAATTCTGTTTGGGCCAGAAAATTGACACTGTTGAGATGACACCTTGTTAGTATTATCTGTTTCCTCTTTGAGATTGGAGCTGTATCTGTGTGCTTGACTGCCCCCCCACCCCCAAGTTTGTACTGCTTTCTGTGGAGTACTAAAGAGCAAATATAGCTGTAAAAGAGCAAACTGTTGTGCAGTCTAATCCATCACTGCCAGTAGCCAAACAACATCTGATTCTGTATTGTTTATTGTGGCTACAGATGCATAAGGCTGAGGCTCCACAGCTTGAAAATTAGATACAGTTTGTGACAGTTATGTTACGGCTTTTAAATGAAATCTGAACATAATTGTTACTCTTACACTTATAGGTTTAAGCATAAAAGCTACACTGCTAGCAAATAATCATTTTACAATAAATCATAATTACAGAATCAGAAATAGTGACATTACAAGTGGGCCCCCATAAAAATCGTGGGAGGGGGATTCTTGGGAGTCATGACAGACTCCCAGCTCTGGCCTCCTCCCTGCTTCACCTAGGGATCCTATTCTCCCATTGGGGTGGAGATCCCTTGCTTTCACCCTCCACCCCCCACTACCACTCACCTGGTTGGCAGGGGAGAAGGGTGTGGGAATGGGCCTCCCAGGCATGCTCCCGGGGTGGCGCAATGATGTCACTCCTGGGAGTGATGTCATCATGCCACCCTGAGGGTGCGTGCACTTTGCTGTGGGCCGATTTGGTCCCAAAATGGGCTGAATTGGGCCTATTTGAGACCTAAATTGGCCCATTGCGAAGTGCATCCATGCCCCTGCACCTGCACAATGACGCCACTCCCGGGAGTGACATTATCGCACAGCCCCAAGAGAGTGCACATACTTTGCATTGAGCCAATTTGTACCTTAAATGGGCCAAATTGGGCTGGGTTGAAGGCAAATCAGCCCATTGCGAAGTGCACACGTGCTCCTGCACCTGCACTATTATGTCACCTGGAAGTGACATCATCGTGCAGGTGCAGGGCTGCATGCATGAAGGGGCAACAAGAAAGGTAAGCGCCAGGTCCCCAGCCTCCCACTGGGACAGTAAGGGGAGGCAACCCACACATAGGAGGCCAATAAGCATAGCAAAAAGAAAAGAGGCATCAAATGTGAAGCAGGGGGAGGCTGCACAGAGGTTGTCTGTTGGTGTGCATCTTTAAAATCCGTGACCATGTCCAGCCCAGCTGACTGCAATTTCACTATGGTGGCAGCCCCCTGCACTAAGCTCAGCTGCCTGTAGCTGCACAGCTTTGCACTTTGGCTGACTGCCCCCCCTCCCCCATCACTAGTGCCAACCTGCCCATGCTGCTGCCACAGTATCTGATGCCTGGGGTAGCAGTGGGCTTGTGAGCCTCCCAGTATTCCTCCTTCCTTCTCCCCCCTTCACCCTGGTCTCTGCAGGTTTGCTTTGGTGTGTGTGTGTGTGTGTGTGTGTCTGGAGGACTGGTGGAGGCTCCCATTCCTTCACTCAGTTGCAAGGGTGCTCCTCTCTGCAGGCAGTTGCCCAGCAGAAACTTACCGAGAAGGGGAAAGGTTGTTGAGCAGTTTTCTCTTTAAACTCTGGCACCTGACTGGCTACTTGCTCTGGCTGCTTGTCTGCCTCCCCAGTGTTTGGCAGAAAGTTGCAGTGGTTCCCTCGTTCTCCCGCCATCTCAGCAGAAGACTGGTGGCTGACAGAAGCGCGTTGTGTTTGCAAGCATGCACAATGTTGCTCTGTTTGGAGAATTCCAAACCCCCTCAATTTTTAAAATATTTTTCTGCAAACCTGGGGAATCCCCCAAGTTTGCAGGAAAAGCTTACTTTAGTGTAAATGGTCCCAGTTCTGAGATATAAGCATCCAGATCACAGCCACTTAGCTATTGCTGTATACATACTGGTGTTTTGAAGGCAGGTGTAACATTATATGTGGTCTGTTCTAGATGCAATTCATCTTTAAAACATATAATATATACTTGAGCATTAAAAAACCCTAGGAAGAAAGTAACTGTTATACTCTGGACTGTGCTTAAGGATACGTTCAGTATATATTGACTGGGTTGCAAAACTAAGTGGGGAGTTCACTTCACCTTAGGATGTATCAGTGTGTGGAGATAAGCATTGATACTGCTGCCAAATTAACTGACTCACAGATGGAATAAATATTCCATATGCAGTTATTTTTAATAGAAATCAGCATTGAAATAAGATATGGCCTCTCCTTAACTAAAAAGTTGAAAATAAGCAAAGGTACAAGACAGGGCTGCCCTCTGTCTCCATTGTTGTTCATTTTGGTCTTGGAAATACTGATGATTCAAATACGAGAGGATGATACAATTCGAGGCATAAAAATAAAGGAATTTTCCTACAGGGTCAGAGCATTTGCGGATGATATAATGTTAATAATAGACGATCCAATTGAGAATATGCCTAAAATACTAGATAAAATAAAGGAGTTCGGAGATTTGGCTGGATTTTATGTGAATAAAAAGAAGTCGAAGATACTATGTAAAAACATGACCAAGCAGAAGCAGCAAGAACTAATGGAGATAACGGATTGTGAGGTAACTAACAAAGTAAAATATCTTGGTATTGAACTGACTGCGAAAAATATAGATCTGTTTAAAAATAACTATGAGAAATTGTGGATACAAATAGAGATAAAATGGAACAAACTGAATTTATCATGGTTGGGAAGAATAGCAGCAGTAAAGATGAACGTTCTACCACGTGTGATGTTCTTGTTGCAAACAATCCCAATTATCCGAGACTCTAAACAATTTGACAAATGGCAAAGGAAAATTTCAGACTTTGTGTGGGCAGGCAAAAAACCACGTGTGAAAATGAAAGTATTACAGGATGCGAAGGAAAGAGGTGGTTTGCAACTGCCCAATATAAGACTATACTATGAAGCAATTTGTCTGGCATGGTTAAAAGATTGGATAACATTAAAAAACCGTAAATTGCTGGCTTTGGAGGGACACAAAAAGTTGTTTGGATGGCATGCCTATCTGTGGTACGATAAAGTTAAAGCAGACTCTATGTTTTTGCACTACTATATTCGAAGAAGCCTCTTCACAATCTGGAAGAAGTATAAGGTTTATTTGGAAGATGGAATTCCTTCATGGGTGGTTCCGTATGAAGTAATAGATCCGAGAACTGTCGATAATGAACAGCAACGTTTGACCTACAAGGAGATAACACAAATACAATATTCAACAATAAGAATAAAGACAGAAGAAGAGCTGTCTCCTTGTTATGGATGGTTTCAATATAGACAGATCAGAGATCTTTTCAATTCGGACTGTTTAAAAGGAGGAATAAGAATGGAAAACTCAGAATTAGAAGAAGTGATATTACAAGAAGGCAAAAAAGAAATTTCAAAGATTTATAAAGTACTTCTAAAATGGCATACGGAGGATGAAATAGTAAAAGTCCAGATGGTGAAGTGGGCAGTAAATTTCAATAAAGAAATAACAATGGAGGCGTGGGAGCACCTGTGGAAAAACACATTGAAGATTTCAACTTGTACGAACATTAAAGAGAATGTATACAAAATGATCTATAGATGGTATCTAACACCAAAGAAGATTGTGCTAGGAAACACTAACATGTCAGACAAATGTTGGAAATGTAAAAAGCACGAAGGGTCACTATATCATATGTGGTGGACTTGTGAGGTAGCGAAGCAATACTGGGGAGATATAATTGAAGCAATTAATGAAATTTTACAAATCCAAATAAATAAGAACCCAGAATTGTTGCTACTGAACTTGGGAATGGAAGGTGTTCCAGTGCAGTACAGAACATTGTTATTTTATATGACCACAGCGGCAAGACTTTTGTACGCGCAGAAATGGAAAATCCAAGAAATACCAACTATAGAAGATTGGATTTATAAATTGCTGTACATGGCGGAGATGGACAAAATGACAAGAAAACTTAAAGATCTTGATCCAGGACAATTTATTGCTGATTGGGGGAAATTGAAACAATATTTAGAAAAAAAATGGGATGTGAAGGGAGAACTGTGGCAGTTTGAGAACTATTAAAATGTGATGTTGTAAATAGAAGAGATAAGCGACTTTACCATCAAGGGGGAATTTAATTATTACAATCTAAGCTAGTATTATGTTTAAGCAAATCTTACTTAGAATATAGAGTTTAATCAAGGAAGAGTAAAATGGATACATTGGTGGATTAGTGATTTTAATATAGTATATATATAAAACAATTTGAATATGCTTAGAGTAAGAGATATTACGATATATGTGTTATAGAAGAATATAAGTGAAGTCAAGTTAAGTAATAAGAAGGGTTAAGGGTTGGAAAGCTGTTGGAAGTCGATAAGGAGGGGGGAGGAAAGGGTGGGGGTTAGAGTAAATTAGATATGATGGGAATGTATGTATTAAACATGAAATGTAAACTCACCAATAATTTTTTTTTTTAAAAAAAGAAATAAGATATGGCCTCTCTAAGATATACATGCAAACACCCCGTTGATGTCATTGTTATGTAACAAAGGTGGTTTACATGAAATCTAGTCTTGTGACTAACTTCAGCGCATTCAGCTAGTTGAATACCTTGTGTAGGTGACATCCATATATTAATTTTCCCTGTTGGGACCTTTTGATCAAGATAAAATATTTTAAATAAATCAAAATAAATTTCACATATGGAGTTCTTAAATGTAGTCATTTGGTCCAGTATATTGTGACATATGGACAGAGGCAGTCCTTTTGAGCATCTGAAAGGTAAAATTTGTTTCATCCATATTGTTTTTAGTAGTACATCCAAATGCTTTTAGTAGTACAATTGCTTATTTAGTAGTACATCCACATAACCTGAGCCTTTGATTCTGTGGATTTGCTTACATATCTTACAGAAAGATAGTTGGCAAATACAATTTTTTTTTTGCCTACCTACCATGAGTTGGGAAGGGTAAGCTATAGCATTATCAAATCTCGGAAGTTAAGCAGGGTCCATACCTGGATGGAGGACCACTAAAGAAGACTCTGCAGAGGAAGGCACTGGCAAACTACCTCTGCTTATCACTTGCCTTGAAAGACCCTTGCTGGGATTGCCATAAGTTGGTTGCATAACATGATATCCGTCTGACTTAATCTTGGTTTGGTATGAAACTCAACTCCTAATTGGAGGTTGGATCCAAATTTCCATGAACAGTGTGGCTCACATGAGCTTCTTGACATTTCCTCCCTTCTCTAGCCAGCCACGTATGTTTCTGAAAGTTGAAAGATCTTTGGGAATAGAATGAGATATGTGGCGGCTGCCATGTACAGAAGAAATCAGTGGAGGGAAGTCCTTCAGCTATTGCACAAGCTTCTGTTACATTTAGAGAAGGAATTATTTAGGAATAAGAAGGCAGGTTTTTGCTGATTCCCCTGGCACAGTTAACCCCCACCCCTCTTGTCTATCCTGATGGTACTCTGTATTGTTCCTGATGGTATCCTGTGTTGTTCCTGATGGGGAGGCCAGGGGGGTGGAGAAAGAAGAGAAAGGTGGCAAAAGTCCCTTCTGTGAAATTTTAATCCAATCCAAACAGAATGTTGGGCCAATCTACATGCATAAGAAGTAATATACTAACAGCAAAGGTGATATATTGTGTACATACCATTTAGTGTTTATTTTCACTATCTGCATGTAACAGCAGAGCCCCAAAAATGTTAAGATATCCTACAGCACTATTCAACACCAGTCATCATGTGTTGTCAAGTTGCTTCCAACTTATGGTGACCTATTGACAGCTTTGCTCAGGTCTTATAATATAATAACATTTGATTTATATACCGCCCTTCAGGAGTGCAGTTTACAAAGTATGTCATTATTATCCCCACAACAAAACACCCTGTGAGGTGGGTAGGGCTGAGAGAGCTCCTAGAAGCTGTGACTGACCCAAGGTCACCCAGCTGGCTTCAAGTAGAGGAGTGGGGAATCAAACCTGGTTCTCCAGATTAGAGTCCCGTGCTCTTAACCACTATACCAAACTGGCTCTCTTGTTAGTCTTGCAGACTGAAGTCCATGGTTTCCTATATTGAGTAGATCTTTACTACTGGCTTCAACTTTTCAATATACTTAACCTATATCAAAATAAAAATATAATTGAATAAAAATGAATGAGTTGACTTCTCTCCAGTCATAAGCCATATTTAAAAACTGCCACCCCAGACACTTTCTAGAATTTTATTATATGGTGCAAGATAAGAGATGATTTCTAAAAGTTAATTATATCATGAATTTTATGTTATATTATAATTTTAGACTAATATAATAACTCCATCTTCTAATAGTACAGTAATCCCCCAAATGGTGTCCATGGGCAACCTGGTAGCTACTCATGGGTTTCCTGATGCCCATTTACTTCTTCTCCAAAGCAGAGAGCCAGTCATGACTTTTCTACACCTCATTCGAACAGGAGAACTCAGAATCAACTGACCTTGTAGGAGGAAGATACTTGGCTTGCAGCTTCTCAACATTTTGTGATTAGAAGTTTGAAAACAGGGCACCACTTCAAGATGGCTGCCATGGATGGAGGGCTGAACAATAATAAAATGGCTATAATGGGGTACTGTGATAAATCACAAAAGCACCAATAAGCTCAACAAGATTGAAGGCCATTGTACTCATATATCAGGTCCCCATTTGAAGCTGGGAAGGTTGATATCTTGGTGCATGCATTATGGTTTCCTGCATTATATTTCCCCTGTGCTTTCAGACATGGTATAACTGTTGAACTCACCATTATTTTCAAATTGTAACATGAAAGCAAATCTTGATATTTAAGTGGCTGTAGAAAATTTCAAGACAATTTCAAGAAAATACTGACATGGTCTCAATTCTTTGTATTTAATATTTTCTTTTAAATTAAATTAAAAATGTGTCCATGTTCTCATCTGAATCATTCTCCTGGTAATTTAATCAATATATTTGTGATGAGACTGCAGATCAAAATGTCAGTCTCGCACCTTGCTTAATCTTAGGCATGTTTTGAGGTGTTTGATAAGTTTCCATTCTAGTAGTGCTTGAAGAAGAATGAGGTTTGATAGAAATATACAAGGACCATCTGTAGTTATAGACTTTGGGACCATGGAGGAAGCATATGGATCATAATCAAGTACAGGTTCCAAAGTGAATTTAAAACACACCATGAAATGTTTCTGAGCATCTGGATATATTTGGGGTTATGGTTATGAAAAGCAGAAATATGTGGTTTTCCCCAAATTCCTCTTAAACATGCAGAGGACAGTTGGTTTACAACTAAGAATTCAAAGAGATGCAACTTTGCTCCCTGTATCCTTTATAATGTAAGCCATGGAACATCTCTTCCACATCATTTTGTTGTTTAGCATTAATATCTATGTGAAAGATTGAAGGACATTGAGTTATGAGACAATTTGTCCTGTAAAATACATAAATGTATATGTTTTTTAAGTGAACTACTTCAAAGAGTAATAGCAAAAATGTAAAAAAAAGCACCATAAGAAGCATGTATCTTATGGCATTCCTAAAATCCATATATTCACTAATCAAGAGTGTTTAGATTTTAGAGCTTTCTTCTTGGTGCAAAATGTTTTGGGCTAGAAAGCTTTTTTTTAATGAAGCGGAGGTCTGTAAGGTTCTGTCAGTTGCAACAAAAATCAAGCTATTACTTTATAACGTCACACATAAACCACACGTGAAGCTGCCTTATAATGAATCAGACCATTGGTCCATCAGTGTCAGTATTGTCTACTCAGAATGGCAGTAGTTCTCCAGGGTTTCAAGTGGAGGCCTTTCACATCACCTACTATCTAATCTTTAACTAGAGATGCTGAGGATTGAACTTGGAACCTTCTGCATGCCAACAAGATGCTCTACCTCTTAGCCATGGCCCCTCCCTTAAATGTCATAGGGACAACAGCATAATGAGCATTGAACCCTAATATAGAGCTAGGTCTCCCATGCACTACTTTCTGAGAGGTATGTTTCTTGTGTATGCAGGATTGAAACATCTCTTGTGACTGTTGTCCTTAGCCTACTCTTGAAGACTATATAGAACATTATACCATCTTATTCCTATTTCTGAGGAGTTTGATGGCAGTGGTTATAATGTGTGTCTCATAGCTCCTTTCAACTACCAAAATGCATATGAAGCAGCTGAGTAACAATATGGAGATGTGAACCTATGCACCCTCAATTTGTTCGACATCTAAGTTGATTGTTCCTTATCTGAACTTTATTATTCTCACATTTAAAGCTTCAAACAAGTGCTAAATTACAGTATACAATAAACAAACGGGGTCAAGCTAACATGTGAGGGCTGGTAAAGGGGAAAAGGGAAGGGAATGAACTGAGTCAGACAAGAAACAGGAGACAGTAAGGAAAGAGGACAGTTCTTTGCCCCTTCTTTCATACAGTTCCTACACTGATTATGATGATAATTTCTGTAGCACTTTAGTATAGAAAGTAGTTTTTAATCCTTATCTTCATCCTCACACCAAAGATATGAAGCAGGTTACAAATATTCCTATTTTACTGACATGAGGTTGGTGCTGAGATATAATGACTGCCCCAAGATCAACCAGTGAGTGCATTGTGGTGCAAAGATTTGAACCCATGTCCTTCAGTCTCCATTGGTACTACATTGTGTTTAAAGGACTCTGAGGATAAATTCTTGAGAAAGGAAGCAAACTTTCCACCTCTTTCACTAAAAATATAAATATATTTTGCTTCTCAACTATTTATCTTTGGGCCAAGGGCAGAATCTAGCAAACTTTAGTTGTGAGTCCCATTGAATCAATGTTCCTTGTGTTAGTTAAAATGCTGTCATGTGGCATTGTTTCAGTGAGATTTGGTTGCAACGCCTTTTGCTGAATTGTGTACAATGGCTCTCTTGTCAACATTCTTGTAGAAACATTCTTGTATTCCTAAAGGAGCGGAAATAATTTCAACAGAGCAAAGTATCCTAGTGTGTTTTTCTATACATCTAGAGAAGAAATGTTTGCTTCTCCGAATTATTTCAAGAACTATATCAAGAAAAATTTTGTCATGTAATCTTCTTTCTTAAACTCTTACAACCTTTGATTCATAAGAGAGGCCTGGTGTTACAAAATTTGCCCCATATTTATCTATTTTGACATTATTGACAATGTTGTCGAGCGCAGCCACGCCCGTACCCGAGAGGCACCCTTCAGCCGTGGTGTTGGCATTGCCGTGTCCTCTGTGTGCCATAGTGCACCCCTTGTAGTCTGCCTTCTTGTCCTGTCTGACCTCAGCCGTCATTGGGGGCTCCCCCCATTTGCCTCAGAATGGAGATGACAGGACCAGAGTAGGTGCCCCTATTGCCTCATCCCTCTTGAGAATCTGCCCTTTTACTCTGGGGAAGGTCCTCTCATCTCCTCCCCGGCTACGGGTGTGGAATGCCCTTTTATCCCCTTCCTCCCAACACTAACTGCGCCCCGTTTCCCAGCTCCCCACCCTCAGGGTGAAGCCCAGCACCTGGGCTAGGTGGCACCAATGCTCTCCTCCCTTGCTCTGTCTCTGCTCCCTCTGGTGGCTACTGACTCCCATCCCTAGTGGGACACAATCCTGGCCCATTGGGCTGGCTGCTGGCTGTGCAGTGACCGGCTGTTTCCGTCCTCCTGGTTCTGCTGAGGGGTGGGGCTCCATTGCGATACTAGCCTGGGCGTTTGCGATTGCTTGCTGGACTCTCTTCTGGCTGCGGGCATCATTCCTGCTTTGTGCTGCCTGGGGCAGGGAGTTCTGCCCAGGCTTGTGGACATTGTTGGCATCTCTGTTTCGGTTGTGGCAGCTCCTCTGTTGTCTCTTTCACCTACCTGCATTGCCTTCAGCTCCCCCTGTCCCTGGCTCTGGACAAATGTAAAAATCCATAACTGAAGGAAAGCCGTGCAGCTGAGCTCCTGACAAACTGTCTGTGTATCTTTATAGACTTTTAGATTAATGGCTCTATTTTAAAGCATATCTCTTGAACTCTGATGTCCTGTTGCTGACACTGAGCAATAGGTCGACAGGTTTTGCTTTTCGTGCATATGACCCTATACTCTATCCGGATATTTCAAAATAAAATGTTTCTATGTGGAGTATTTGGTATTATAGACATAAATGTGTATACAGTGTTATAGGAATAGGGATCCCTCAAACCATCTTTGAGAAGATTGTAATGATACATTTTCAATTCAATCTATGTATGTTTCTTTCTCTGTATTTCCAGTATTTGCTGGGCTCATTTTTCTTTATAGTGAAAGAAACAGATCATAAAGGTTATGTAGCCCTGAAGTTAGCATGCCATTAAATTGACTCCTCAGATATTGTTAATTGATGGCCTTTATTTGACCACAATCTAATATTCGATGACATTAAAAAATGCCACTTTCCTTTTTTATTTTCTTCTGGTGTTATTTGTTAGCAAGGGCAGGAGTGAAGGCTGATTGACTGTAGTCCTGCAGCAGGCATGGGCAAAACCAACAAAATAGTAAAGCTTCGTCAGCAACTGCCGAAGGAAGGATTGGCTTGCTGCCAGCAGTTGTAATCTTTGTAGTCATTGTTGCTGTGTATTAAAATAATGTATTAAATAATGATATTTTCATTCTTGTGACACTTAATTAAAGTCAACAAGTCTGTTTCCACACTGCATATTTATAGAACCAAGAAGATGTTAACATTGGCATGTGTTCTCTATTCTACTTCTATTAACATAATTGCCTTAAGTAAAGAGTTTTCTTTTTTTTAAATCATGGTAAGCTCACTGAATCCAGTGACTGATTCCGACTTGTGTAAGGCGAACTGCTAGCAACAGAATGTGAGTCTTAAGTGTATGTTTGAGCAACAATTTTAGTTTATAATTTAATAATGCAGTAAATGCCTTTTCATAATGGGACATGGTAAGTGTTTATGATTGCAAAAGAATTGTCATGTCTAGTGCTCCTGCTTGCATAGTAATTCTTGCATGAAAGGAATGCTGCTTACTTGAATATGAACTTTGCTGACATATCATTAGAGACATCTAGTACCAGTTTGTAGTGAACCTGAGAGTAGTTTCATAGCCAGAGCAGTAGTTCAGAACACAAGCTCCAATGGGGAGAGCCCAATTTAAAAAGAACAAGTAAATTGGTAGATGATAATTCTATTTAAACATGCACAAAAATAAAATGGAATGATAGCAGTTCTGACTTAACATATTTTAAATTTTAATGAAAGATGTTGAATGAGCTATAAATATTGAAAGAACGTGTTCAGTATCATTACCATTCAAAGTTGCCAGGTATCTTGCTATGGTGGTAGACTTCCTGTCTCCCGCCACCCCTCTTGTTGCAGTTCAGCTAGATGATGGGAGAAAAGGGGGGTAATGGACAGAGATGAGCAGCATCCTGGCATGATGACATCACTTCTAGCATGGCCACTAGTGTTGCTGCCAGTGACATCCTAGCATTCAGTCCAAACTCTATAGTTAAATCACAAAGTTCCATCCAAAAGCTAAAGCATTAGTGATTACACAATAATGTCACTTCCGGTCATGCTGGGAGTGACATCAGTGGGTTGCTGGTGCTGTGATTATGTTGCAGCTGACAATTGGTGACAAGTTAGTCTGTCACCAATTGTCAGCTGAGCACTGGCAACCTTACTGCCTTTGACACATGCACTCCTATGAACAATGCTGCAGAAACAGGAAAACATAAGGAATCTTCAGTAGCTCCACGTTGTCATTTTTTATTAATTAAAAAATCTCTTTACTACTACATTTCAAATATTATCCTGTGCATATTTTTAAAAGTGTTGCTTGGGCTGCAGCTGCCACCACAGCACAAGGATCTTCACTGAGAGTATGAATTTTTTAAAAACAATGTAAAAACAAAAACATTCGATTTATATACTGCCTGTCAGGACAACTTAACACCCACTCAGAGAGGTTTATAAAGTATGTTATTATTATCCTCACAAGCTCAGAGAGCTGAGAGAGCTTGGAGAAGCTGTGACTGACCCCAGGTCACCCAGCTGGCTTCACGCCAAGTTCATCCTAAAAGCCATCCTACTAAACAGAACTTCTACCTAAAATGCTGAAGATTTACTATTACTATTACTATTACTATTACTATTACTATTACTATTACTATTACTATTACTATTACTATTACTATTACTATTACTATTACTATTACTATTACTATTACTATTACTATTCTGCCTTTCTCACTGAGTCCTGAAGCAGATTACACAATGAAGTGAATACAATATAATCAATGGCTAGAATATTGCCTCCCTAGTTGGAATAATGAGACAGACACAAGGTTTGGAACTAAAGGGCCACTTTATTAAACATAACATCAACCATTAATATGGCAAGGGCCAACTAGCAGTACAGGTCAAGCCATGGGGACACTTCTGGACCTCTGCCTTGACCTGTGTGGGCGAGCCCTGAAGCCCCGGGTGTGAGCCATTCATGTGCATGGCTGGGACCAGCTGGCCAGGCAAATCTGGGTCCCCCCTTTCAAGCCCCTAATGCCTCAACCATACAGCAGTGAGGGAAGGACTTGCACGCGGGGTTCCCCCAGGCAGTCCGCCCATGCAGCTGGCAGCCATCACAAGCAGTACCAGCCATCCCATTTCCCCACCAGTGGGGAAGCGCCAAGGGTGCTCACTGGCCCGCTCCCTATCCCCAAACTCTATCCCGCCAGTGACCATTCTAAGGTGGCACCATCTTGTCAATTACCTCAAACCTCCACAAGCAGTACAAGGTAGGCAAAAAACCACCTCTTCCCCTTGCCAATTAGGGAAAAGGGGGAAAAATTCCTACTTGGCTCTGTCAACAGCAGCTGGCTAATCCTGCACTACTACAGGGTGAGGAGGGTGGGCCAAGCATGCAGAGCAACTGCCAGCCAGCTGGGCGGAGCTGCCTCATAAACCTCCTGTCTCCACCCCCCAGCCTGACACCCAGATGCCATGGAAATGCACTGTCTTCTCCTCCTTCCAGAGAGGCAAAGAGTGGCCCCCAGTCTTATCAGTGGTTGTTGCTCTGTATGTCTGTGCCTCTCTCCCCCTTGTTGCCATGAAATGCTGGTCACTGAAGCTACTCTTCCTCAGATGCCCTCTATCTTCTGGAACTGATAATTATAGCCCAACCTGCAACTCTGTCCCATTTTCCTCCCAGTTTTTCTAGTTAGTCCTATGTGTGTATGTTGTGTGTTTTGTGAGCTATTGATCTTTTATTATTTTAAATAAAAACTGCTTTTTGATTGAACATCTGCTTTTTTATTGAAAGAGTTCTCTAGAGGAAGGGATCCTTGTATACATAGGTGTAAAAGATCATTAAGTTACTCTTCCTCTCACTTCTTCTCCTTGTTGCTTATTCCCCTAATTTACAAGGAGATCTCGTAGGGTAACAACAGAGGCAGGCAGTGGCAAACCACCTCTGTCTCTTGTCTTGAAATCCCTCAGGTCACCATAAGTGCACTTTGAGAACTTTTAAATGATGTTTTCTTGTCTAATTAAAGGGACTGGCCGCGTATTTATGGAATTTGAAATGTTGTACTCCGCTCTGAGCCTGCCTGGTGGGGATAGCGGACTAAAAATCTAATATAATAAATAAATAAATAAGTCAACTGTGACTCTACGTCACTTTATACACATCACAGAAAATAATAAAGGAGAGGATAGTTGCAGGTAGAACGTTCAGCATTGTAGAAGAAAATATGTATAAAAGTAACTTCACCTCCCCCACACACAGATTCATTAGAAATAGTTACAAAGATTCTTCATCTAGTATGTACCAAAGGCAGTGAGAGAAAGCTGGTTTTCTCAAAATTTCAATGCACAAATACTTTACACACACTAAAATGGATACATTTTTCTTCTCTTTACTCTCCGTGGTCTAATCCACATTACTCATTCTAAGTCGCATGTTCCCTGCATTCCCCATGCAATCCCGAGTGCCGGTCACATTACCTCATTAAACAGACGCATTTCATTCGCATTTCTCCCGAATATGTGGCCACAGATTTTCAACGGGAGTTTCACAGTGGCCGTGAACGGGCCAATGCGCAATTTACGTGGTTTTTTTCAAAACCACCCCCTTCCTGTCTCTCCGGCTGTTCCGAGAGTTCCTATTGGCTGATTCAACTTGCAAGTGCTCCGTAGTCTGCAAAAGACTGTTTTTGACTTCATAGCATTGGATTTATTATGCTGTTTCTGAATCAAATCTGGTAGTTTGAAAAATCATTTTGGGGTGAATCCATCCTCAGAATGGACTCGCAAAACTTCCTTTTTAACTGTTTTTTATTTTTTAATTTTATATTACTGTAATATCGAAATTACGAAATATCGAAATAATGACACTCCAAGGAAGTGAAACTTCAGTAAAATTCAGGCACTGAACTGTCCTGCATAGGAAATGCCCACGAAAACTTCCCACATGCTTCCAAATTTCCAAAAAAGAAACGGGAGAGAGCCATCAGTGCTGTCAGTGGGGGAAAGAGAGGCATCATTATCTTCAATGATGTTTCTTTATAAGGCAAGATCAAAATAACGGAAAAGTGCACTCAAAAAATTTTTTAAAATGGGCGGGGAAAAAAGGTCCCGCCCCAAAAAGCAGTTTTCGAGCGGCTGTGTGACTGGAGGGACGCGCGAGAAAGACGGATTGGAAGCAGGAATGTGAACAAAGAGGAAAAATCGCGGATTGGAGGCAAACAGAAGATATCCGATAAACATGCGGGTAATGGGTGAATGTGGAGTCGACCCATTTTCCCCTATTCTAAATCAGTAGCTAAATATGGCAAGAAAAGAAAATACTTATATTATGATTTTGCTTATCTGCTCTACACAGAAACTGGTAGTTTGCTCAGAGGTAGTGGGGAAAACCCAAATTAGAAACAGTTCATGAGCTGGAACGCAAAATGAAATTTACATATTCTTGTTCTTGTTATTAATATTATTTGGGTGAATACAGCAGGCATTGGGCATTAGGTTAATGGCTAAATCTTCAGCCACATGGAATGAGCCATACCTTTAATACAGATACTTTTAATTGATTGAATACTGATTTTGAATATTTAAAGCAGGAAAGGGTGTTATAAATCAATTCCATTTGGTTTTTGATATTAGAATTTGAAAAAAAAATGGGTCATTATGGTCTTTCTCATGGTAAGAAGTACATGTTATGTTTCAGGAATATCTCTACTAGTCAGAAAGAACAGGAGCTTGGTGAGATTTTCAGGGTTTTAACAGGACCTCGCAGGCACAGATTCAATGCTAAAAGGTAGGGGGAGAGATATCATACAGCTTAAAGGCTGTATGTTGCTCACCACTGTGTGATTTCTTGTGCTCTTGAGCATTTGTCTCTACTGTGCTCCATAAGCAGGCCAGTAAAAAAAGAAAAACTTGTCTTTGGGGTACTTGAAACTTTTGAAGGGCAGTTATCTAATAATTAAGTGGAAGGAGCATTCATCAGTAAAACAGACAAGATTGGCCTGTAAATGTCTGAGTTCATTGTTACTGAGGATTCTTGAAAGGCTTCATAAATGGGCACAGCTGTTTAGAGAATGCATTCAGTAATGCCAAAACTGAAAAACATAAGATGGCTAATATTTCTGTACAATCACTTGCTGTTTATCATGCAGGGGTTTTGTGATACTATGTTTAAATAATCACCCAGTAGTTTTAGTGAATTATCTGATCTTTTTTGCTATACCATCTCAGAATTCTGAAGAGGGGTAGAGGAGGAGGAAAGGACATATTCTGCATTTTAGAATACCACCTGTGAATTGAGCAAACTATGGCTTCTTGTTTCCTAGCCATGTGTAGCTCTTGGAAATTTCCAACCCTGCCACACTCTTTAGTTATATTTAGTTATATTTGAGTAAGCATATTTTTTTCTGACTGGGATATTCAGGTTTTTTTTTATGTTTGCTGCTCAGCAGTCTCGAAAGCTTATTATAGTGATAGATGCTATGTTATATCATCAGTCAGCATGTACTTTTCTACAAGTATGCCCTTGTAATTCCAACTTTTCCAGCAACACGTCTGATCCTGCTTGAATAAG
The DNA here is from genome assembly GCF_028583425.1 of Eublepharis macularius. Taxonomy (NCBI): domain Eukaryota; kingdom Metazoa; phylum Chordata; class Lepidosauria; order Squamata; family Eublepharidae; genus Eublepharis; species Eublepharis macularius. Next base: position 127,472,891 of record NC_072790.1, read on the forward strand.
ATATATAACACTTATGAGCCAATCTGCCTATTAAGAAGTGGTGCATGGTACAATTACAAAATGGCATGATTAACTGCTTCTCCATGGAAACAACAACATGTCTTTGGAAAAATTGCATGTCATAGATGATGGTTCTAGCCTAACTTTCTCCACAGCATGCTGCTTTCCTGCATTCACAGAGGACTATATGATTTTTAATCAATGCATAAATCCATTATGTTCCAAGAACTACCGTTCCAGAAAGGATTGCACTGTGCAATTTTTCCTCCCTCGATAGATTCGTTCTACAGCTATTAGACCCTAGGGGCTCTTGTCTCTCATTGAGAGAAGTTTTGAGTACACAGCAAATTTCAGTGCATGTAGAACATGGGATGGATGCTCATTCTTTCTCTCTTTCACTACTGATGACTCAGACTAGTCGTGGGACACTGGGAAAATATGTATTGACGTCTAATAATGGCTGTAGTTGTTAATGGAGCCCAAGTATGGAAACAAAGGATTTGAAAGCATGTAAACGAACATCATCTTGCTGCACTAGGAGCTTTGTGAGTTTTTTTACATCATTCTTCGGTACAAATAACAAACAATGCAGTGTTTCTTCATCATAGACAAAACAGTAATTATAGATGGTTGGTCAACCATCGTTCTCCGGCCGTGAAAGCCTTCGACAATACATCAGTAATTATAGAGCTGACATAATGTATTTGTAAGTGAAAGATTTTTCTGTGCTAGGTACATTTTAGTTCTTTGTTATGTTTTATTTCTTTGGCACTGTTGAACCTGTGTAACACAGGGTTTCGTGGTCCGAGTAGCACACTAGGATTTGGGAAACCCAGGTTCAAATTCTTACTCTGTCATGGAATCTCACTCAGTGGGTGACTTTGGGCCATGCACACACACTTAACCTAACTTAAGGGTTTTCGTTAGGGTAAAATGCAGGAGAGAAGAACGGTGTAAGTTGCTTTGGGTCTCCATGGGAGAGAAAAAGCAGGGTGTAAATGAAACAAACAAATTGCAATGTAAGAACACTAAGAAGTCTGTCCTTTTAGTTTATACAGCATTTCCATTTCTTTATATATATTCCACCAGTTTTCACCAGGTACTGGGCTAAAGTAGATGATTACAGATTGGTTGTTAGTGTTTTTACGAGTGTGTTTTGGGGATGACTTTTTCATCCTAAGACGTACCAAGACAAACTGTTTTGCCAACAACTCACTTCTTATCCCCATGCATGCACAATACGCGGGGATAAGAAGTGAGAGGGGGGAAACAGTTTGCTTCCCCACCATCTTTAGAGGCACAGAAAGGCCCAGCATGGCTGTGGGAAGACATGACCTTGGGGCTTCTGGAGGTCTGGGAAGGACCCGCAGCAGCAGGAAGACATGGTGCTGCAGCCCTGGCCTTTCCCTCTACCTTAGGGCCCAGTCTGGGCCCACTGTGGCATGGGGCGGCCCAGCCCGGCAGCCCACTATGGCAAGGGGCTGCCTGGGCTGTTGCAGCGCAGGGCTGCCTGGCAGCCTGCTGCAAAGTGAGGCTGCCTGGCTTGGCAGCCTTCTGTGGCCTAGCCCAGCAGCCTGCTGTGGTGCAGGGCTGCCTGGCCTGGTGGCCCGCTGCTAGAGCCCGTTGTATTCTTTCACAACAGGCTCTGGAACTAGTAGTTGTATAACTTCGTTAATCTTGAATGGATGGTGGCATTAGCTTGCAAGGCCTCTTTTCCTTGCTACTGGATTGAGAGAACACTTTCCACTATCACTTTTCCTATTTAATCTCATAACATATCCCACTCAGCTGTACAATAATTTAAACCTAAATGCTAATATCACATGCTCTTTTAATTTTTTTGTAATGGTTTGCGGAGGAAAGATTTCAGAATATTTTGGATTACTGTGATGCTATAAGATGTTTTGAATTTGCAATCCAAGAACTGAAGTGCCCATGACCCTAAAATCTACATGCCCCTCACCACTAAATTGATGAAGGAAAGAGGTTTTCATCTTTACAACCTGGTTGCAGAGAGTTGCTCTTATAAAAGCAAAGGGTTTTTTTATTAATTATGTCAATTTTTGTCATTGCTTATTTTTTATTCTGGAGCTTTCTAAGGCCCTTACAATTTAAACCGCCATTTATAAGCATTTTCTGCCATCACAATGGCTTCAGCATGGCACTCCCACATTCCACACTGTCTGAGGCAGTTTTGATTTGGCATCTTGTTTTTCATTTTAGACTGATTATGAAGCCTCAGTGCAGTTTTGGGCTTTGGGGGCTTTGCAATTCACATCATCCTTTTTAAAAAACTTTAAGTAGGTGTAGTAACGTTGCAATGTTGGAACCCATCCCTGCTCCCCCCATTTGCTGATTGGGCTGTCCCCTGCCCATTGGAGAGGCAATTGGTGGCAAAGTTCTGGGAAAAACATGTACTTTTCATGCTTGTTCCACTCTCATTTTTTTTTAAAGCTAAGCCAGGTAAAGTTTAAAATGCTGCTACTTCATTCCCTCCCGGCAGCTTCCTTGCTGCTTTGTTTCAAAAGGGCTGTGCAAAATGTTTGGGTTCCCCCCCCCCTTTGGCAAAGCCAGAAACATGCCTGGGAGGGAGGGAAAAGCAGCCATTTAATCCTTTCCTGGTTTTAAAGCCAGTAGGAATGTGCACTTATGACCCTTATCTCGCTTTACTGATAAAAATGGTGGAAAAAGGAGTTCAGAGAGCTGAGGAGGGTGGGAGTGGTTAATTCCGCACAGACCAATCAGCTCCCGGGGAAAAGAAGAGGGGGAGAAGAGAAGCAGAAGGGGAGTATAGAGTTCGTACTCACACTAATTGGGCCAGATGCGACTTAGTAATGGTTTCAAAATAACATAGCGATAATGTCTGCAGGGGGGGAAATCGAGGATACTGCGGACAAAAATTGGTACTGTGTCCCATGACTACCTTGCAAGTGTGAAACTCCTGCAAAAATGGGAAGCAGAACAGATACTGAAATGCTTTAAAGTCCCAGTGCGAAAAGGACCTAAATGAGTTATTTCAGTTTCAATTTTGAATGCAACATTTATTGCTCTTTAAGCTAAAGTACCAGAAGATTGGGTTCCCCACTGGTACCTTGTGCATGGTCTCTGGATCTTTTAACTCCTAGTTTTCCTTTAACATTTCCCAGTTTTTATATGATTTTTTTTTAAAGCCTGAAAAATGTTGTGTATAATTTGAACCTCTGCTGTTTTGGGATGGGTGTGTATATGTGTGTATGCAAATGCTTGTTTTCCTTAATTCAAAGAAAGCGAAATAATTTAGAACTAAATAATTTAGAAAATCCTGAACCAATAAAATAAATGTGACTGGTACTTTTGTAGAACTGTGCATAGATTTCTTTGGGTCATGTAACTTACCTTGCAAATCTACTTGAGAAGAAAATGCTGCAGTCTGAGTCTTGGCAGGATTACTCTGCGACAGCAGGGCTATCGGACCCCTCAGTGAGGATCTAACCTCTGCTGCCTTGCTTATTCTCTAGTTTCTGCTCCTGTTCCTGAATCTGTGGACAGCTCTGTGATATTGCCTGGCAACCTGAGATCACCACATAGTTTGCTATCTTATTCATTGTTTGTAAGAAGTAGGAGAGGTGGTAAAAGGAAGAGCATTATGGGAGGAGGGAGAAGAAGAAAAAAGAGCATTATTGGGGGGGGGGAGAAGAAGAAAGAGCTATCAGAGACAGTGACCTTTGGCGAGAGAGGAAAGAGAACATTGTAGAGTACAGAGTGAAAATGGAGTACTGTGGTTTGTGAAAGGACTGGCTGTGAGGGAGAGGATAACAGAGATGGGAGTTCAGGGAAGATACGAGTGATATGGGGTATTAATATAGAGGATATAGAGAAGTAATTTGGGAAGTGGGGGCACCCTGTGGTTGAAGAAACAGAAAAGAAGTGGATAACAGATCGTGCTTTTCACAGTGCAGACAGAAGAGTGTGTGTAGAGAAAGATGGAAACAAAAGAGAGCACTGTGGAGTGGAGAGGGAGAAAATAAGGGTTAACAGAGAGAGGGATTCAGCAAAGAGATAAAGAGACTGTATTACAGGGCATTTTGAGAAAAAGAGGATTAACAGAGACGGTATTAAGTTAAAAAAATAAGAATTAAAATAATAACAATTTCCATTTTTCCTGTTAATGTAGCAGTGCTGGCCTCTTAAGTATAAAATATGCAAGTGATGCCTTCAAAGGGGTTTGGGTTGTTTACCTCCACAACCAAAAAGTTTTGCTTCATTGAAGACTTGGGTTCACCAAGTAGGTATATAAGCTTCTCAGTTTAATTCGAGGTAGAATGGTATATATTGCAAACCAACACCACCATTTAAAAATGTACTTTTGAGACATGGCTCCTGGTGGAAAGAATGCTATTTTGGTGGCATGATTTTCTTATACATCTGTTCTATGTAGAATCCTGGCTTAGAAGATGGAGGCTGCATGTATATTACTTAGATTTTAATGTCCCTGTTAAGAGGATCACAGATATTAATAGATGTCTGCTGGGCCTAGGGTTGTCAGACCCAGCCTGGCAACCAGCAGGAGACTGGAGGGGGGAACATGGAGGGTGGCAGTCAGTGATGGTGTGGCTTTGCTTGCAGGAAAAAAAATTGGAAGTGACATCAAGCCTCTCTAGGAATTGCTGGAAACTCTGTGGTAAAACCATAGAGTTTTTGGTGATTCATAGAGAGGACTGCTGTCACTACTGTTTTTTTCTTGGAAGTGATGTCATGAAATCAGTGTGATAGTCATTTTTTAAAACTTTGCTCCCACTGCTGCTTAGAGTGATGGTGGGAAACAAGAGGTAAGACTAGATGACAGCCCTAGCTGGACCTCATTTTGAAAAAAAACCTCTGAATTTACAAATCTCTAGCCGACTTCATTTAATGGATCACATTTTGTTATGCACTGTTTTAATTGGTCAGAGTTCTTCATATATTGAAAATTAATAAATTAGGCTAATATTATTATACCCATATTACAGATAGTGGCCAGGGGCTGGGGAATAAGGGCTTGCCTACAGCTAAAACACTAAAATAACAACAAAGGTAGCATTTGAGTTTTAATCCTAAATTATGTCAGTTTGCCAGGTAAGTAACAATAACAGATAAAGACTGGTATCAAAGAAATGCATGTGAAGCTTGCATCTCAAGCTTGCTTGAGAGCCAGTTTGATATAGTGGTTAAGAGCGGTGGGACTCTAATTTAGAGAATCGGGTTTGATTCCCCATTCCTCCACTTGAACCCAGCTGGGTGACTTTGGGTCAGTCATAGCTCTCTCAGAGGTCTCTCAGCTCCACCCACCTCACAGGTAACAGTAACAGATATTATTGTTGTGGGGATAATAATAATATACTTTGTAGATTGCTCTGAGAGGGTGTTAAGTTGTCCTGAAGGGTGGTATATAAATCTAATGTTGAAAGAACATGTTTATCATCATCATCATCATCATCATCATCATACTGTTGTGTAAATATTTTCCTGTCTTCATTTTTCTGTACCCTCCTTCCATTTGAAAAGTTGTTTCTGCAGGGAGGGGGATCAGGGTTATTTTTGAACAGCATCGGATGCAATGTGTGCTATACCTTGAGGGGAAAATCTGCAGACAATCATGCCTGTCCCTTGTGTTTGTGTGGAAGGGCCTTCTACTTTTATTAAGGCTACTTTGGATCAGGACCCCAACATTAGATCCAAGGTGTAGTTCTGCCAGTATAATGGCACTTTCATTCATGGAACAAGGGAGATTTTTTTTGCCAGTTTCCCACTTTCCAGTGCAAATCTCCACTTTACCTCCCACGTTTTTTGTTAGGGTCCCCTGAAATCCAGGAGCATATTTTGGGGGAGTTTGATGGACTGCAGCAGGAAAGTCTCAGTTTTTTCCACTCTTGTTACTTTGAATTCAACCCCTTATGTTTAGATCTAAATATCTGTCTAAATATTTTTTTTCGTAGGAGATGCAAAGGGATGACAAAAATTGTTCTGGTTCTCTTTTATTTTTCCCTTCTACATTAGCACAAGTTATGATATGGAGATTTCATGGAAACAGGTTGTTCAAACAGTGTGGTTAACAAAATGTGTTGTTTAATCTCCCCTCCCCCATTTCTTTACCTACAAAGCTGTTAATTTGCTCTGAAAAATAAAGAGCCAGCAAACAGAAGGGCTGAACAAAAACACAGCATTGGAGTACAATGTGCCTTACTCAGCAAGAGACAGTCAGATTGCATCTATATGGCCGTTGCTGACTGCTGGGTTCAGTGAGCCTTTATCACATCAATCCAGTATTTCCATCTTCATCATTCTATTGTGGGTGACATAGATTACTCTTCTGAGAGATAATGCTGGCTATTTAAAATGTGTCTGGATATATGGAGCTTGCAGTTACAAATTACGACTTTGTATTGAGTGAAATTTTTGACCTTTAAATTTTTATAGAACCAAAAGTAAGAATGAATTGCATTTTAAGTAATTTGATTATAGCTTAAGTGTATGTAATCAAGAGATCACTGTTCACGCAGGCTGATGTGAAACCTCTTTGAAATGTGCTAATTCATCAGACCTTTCTGTCATTCTGCATTTTATCAGCATCACTGCTTATATTTAGTAGGAGACAAAAACAGATGGATGGCAACTGTGGCTTTTATAACACATCAACCAGTAGAGATGAATGCCTATTGTTAGGTGTTGCTGTGTCCATATTTCCTTTGGTTCTGTGTTGTTCCTTGCAACAGGATGCAGAGGTCACACTCCAAGTCAAAAGGTCTAATCATAGTTGAATACAGTTACATCGCTTTGAATGCACTCTTTGTGATAAGGTAGCTGAGAAATGTTATGTATAAAATAAGTAAGATATAAAAGGTACGAGATTTCACTTAGATGTTAGTTTAGAACAGGAGATTACAAATGTGGTTCAGAAAGTTAGCATGTACTCACTCAGGAAATGGCCTAAATTACCTCTTTCTGAAATACTGACAGTGATGGATATAATAATGATAACTACACTATGGATAGGAGAATTTGTGTTGGATGGATGCCTGCTGTATCTTGGATTGCATCTGGATTCTGGTATTTTATGCACACACGTGCACACACACACACTGTCAGGATGTCTCCTGCCATACTCTGCAAGGTCCTATGTACTGCTTGTACTCTGCAAGGCCTGTGTGCTGTTTGATTCTGTGTAATTCTGATAGTAAACGCTGTTCTGTGTCTGGAATGTGACAGTCTGCTGTTATCTCTCTCTCAGCCTGCGGTTTCTCTTTCGCCTGAGAAGTTGGGCCTAATAGCCTTGGAGTTTCTCACACACCATCTCTGCTTTGTCCTGCTGCTCATCTATTAAACTTAGCTGTTTCTTGAAGGGAGATGGGAACTCTGAGGCTGGGCTTAGAATCCTATATACGTTATGTGCTTGTAGAGAAACGCCATTCCTGGCAAAGAATGTAGTAGGGAATGAACTAGTAGCTTATCAGATAAAATGCTTTAACTCATGCAGTTTCTGGACTCATGCAGTGAAGTCTTTGAGAGTTACTTGGCAGAACCTCTCTCTCTCTCTCGCTCTCTCTCTCTCTCTCACACACACACACACACACACGCGCGCACACACACACACATCCATGCTAGCATGGTGTGAGGAGGATTCTAATCTGATGGTATTCTTTCTGATTGGAAGACTCAAGGTAATCCCATTGCACAAACATTCTGTTAATCAATCTTCCATTGACAGAATAGGCAAAAAACCTGTATAATCCAGAAGTTTCTGGATTGTAGCTAGATACCTTAGGAGCAATTTTGTCTTCATCCACCCACGCCCCATAAAAGAACAAGGAGTGTTCTTCTTGGCTGTGGTAGCAGTTAAGTTTTAGAACAGTTCATGTGATGAACTGCAACCCATGATTGTGTGCACTCAGGTACAATTTTAGTATTATCCCTCAAGGTAACAAACCAGTGACAGGATTATTTTATGGCTACTCGTGATATTTGAAAACAGTGTTCCCAAACATTTTTGGGCCACCACTTGCTTGATTCCATACATCATCCCCAGTGCCCCTCCCCCTCCCCTCCTCTCCCCTATAAAAAGCATTATTCTGAATAGTGGTTTGCACAACCCACTAAGAAAGATAATAGCAATAAGGTTTAATTGTCTTAATAGAAAAGACCTTTTCACGTATATAGGCACATTGGTAGCTGCTGGTTTGTTGCTGCTGGTATAAATCCATACTTCAAATATTTCAAAGTATATTGTATACATTGTTTTTTGATTTGTCTGCTTCTGCCATTTCTATTCAGAAACAAAGAATTTAACGAATAAATATTATGTTAAGGGCTTACCAGCAAAACCTTCAAAAATGAAAGCCTTACCAGCAAAACCTTCAAAAGTGATTGTCCACATCATAACAATGCTTTCTCAAAACATAGTATACTGGTTGACTAGAGCTCTGTTGGCATGTTTACTAAAAATTCTGATAGTTTCCACCAGATTTCAGCACCATGCAGAGGCAGAAACCTGAAGCAAAGAAAGTGTTTCGCTCTAGGCTCTATCCTGGTCAATTGTAAATAAGCAAACAATGCGCTCAGAGGAGTTCACCTCCAGTGGCCCCCCCCATCTCCTTGCCTCTTAGTGCCCCTAGATAAACCCGCTACTCCCAAAAGAAAATACTGCCCACTTTGAGAGCCCCAGTTTTAAAAGGAGAAATGTATGGCCTGTATGTCTTGTTCAGATGCTTAGCATAGTAGCACTATAAATATTGAAAATTCTTGCAGACTGGAGAGACTATAGGGCACATCAAAGACAGGGCTCATAGGGGACTTGTTCAAGGTACTAATTACTGATTATTAGGTCATTTCTCAGCATTCGGAAGAACTAGTTCATATGCTGCACCTAAATACACCTAAGATATTGAGAAAGTGTGTGCATATTGAGGGACTGGGTAACTTCAGTAAAGTTCATTTGTACAGTTCAGTACACGACCAGTTTTAGATAGGAGAGGCAACACTGATTGCTAAATTACCCATTGACTTCCTGTGGATGACAACCTTAAAATAAAATGGGTATGTACTCTGCCTTCAGCAGACAGCGAAACTAGAAATAAAAACTATGCCTCCTTTCACCCAAATTCCAGTCTAAGTCCATTGGCTTCAATAACACTCCATAGGATTGCCCTGTCGGGGGATGGGTAGGGTCCCAGTCACCCTAAATCCCAAGGCAAGGCCTGACAGTGTTGTTGTGGAGTCCAGTGATGCCATGGAATGGGACCTGTTGATATCACATGAAATAGTATTTTTAATAATACTTACATACACCATTAGATGTTGCACCACATGATATCTATGAATTCGTGTAGTCACCATTTTTTGGCTTGGAAGTGGACTGTTTACCAAACTAAAAAAATTACATATGTTAAATCTACAATGCAGTCGAGCTGGTAGTACTAGATTACTGCCTTCTATTTCAGATTTACATCTGCAACAGTTAGCACAACCAGGCATGTGCAGGAGAATGTGATGTGCTTATCTTCAGACTATGAGTCCTTTGTTGATTTAATTGTGCCCACTGCCTATATTTTTCTCTCTAAAAGATTGCAATGGGCTATTGTTCAAAATTGATCAGAAAACTAACAGGTGGGCAAGATACCAAGTGACCAGTGATTTACAGCATAAGAGTTACTCCCTTTTAAGTCCTGCCGGGAAAGCAAGTAGTATCAGGAGAACCTGAACCCAGCTCACAGACAAATGTATTGTCTCATTCTGACCTCAGATATTTCCTCCTGTACATGGCAGAAGTGATGCTTGTGTACAGCAAATTATGATGTGAAAATTCAGAGTCAGTTATGGAGAAAGGAAAGTCTGCTTCTGTTCCTTGGTTGCTTAAATTAGGATTTAGCTTTACAAGTGTATTTACAGTAACTATAGTTGACAGTAATCTGGGTTGGTTTCATAACCAGGGTAAACAAAAACCATTGACATATTATTAATCCTGGGTAGTGACTGTGCATCTTTAACATTAAACTATTGTTAAAGGAAACAGAGAAAGGTGGAATATAGATCTGATAGTAGTGATGATAGAAAAGAGTACGTTTCCAAAGAGCATGTTTCCAAATCAACTTTGCAACCTGACCCTAAGCATATTTACTTAGATGTAGATCCCACTGGGTTCAGTGGAGCAGTCTTCTTAACTATCAAGTAAGCATGCATAAAATTGCAGCCTTTAATACAGGCACCAATTTCAGAAAGAAGGGGTAGATAAAGGAATAATGAAAGGGATGGAGGATGAAGAGAGAAAAATAAATTAACAAATAGATTAACCTTCTGCATGCTAGTAATAGTTTTCCAATAACCATTATACACAGTAATGGACAAAATTCTTAACATGAAAGCCCAAAAATTGATGAAGAAATGCTCGAATAAAGAGAGTTGCTTGCTATACAAGCCAATGCAGCTCTTGAGTTTTCTATTTCAGAGCATACAAAATGCTACACTTATTTCTGTCTTCAAGATTTGAGATGACAGAAGGGGTTAGCCAAAAACCAGAGCATTCATCAGTGTTACTGAAACTGAAGACGTGCAAGGAAAGCAGATCCCTTTGCTAACAAGCAACCAAGGCCATCAGTGTTCTAACAGTTTTATTGTAGATATCCTGCAAAGCCAGCAGAGGGATTTAGAGTAGGAGTGATCAGCTTGAGATAACTTCACATATTTTGGTTTCCAGACAACAGCAGTAGTGTGTGAATTCTATGTAAAGACTTTGAAGCTTTGTCTGAGACACTGGTAGCAAAAGAATAGCAAGACTTTGTCCTCGAAGTTATAAAACACGTGCTATCATGTTTTGCTAAAGAGGTTTCACAATCCAGTGGTATCTCAAGGATGGCAAGAGAATGAGAGAAGAAGGCAGATAACAGGAAACCTCAGACAATGAAACTGATTTATTTACCAAGCCTGATTACGTTCAGCGATCTTCAAAAATATGTAGTTCTAAATATGCTGACTCCCGTCCTGATGCTCTGTTTAGTTAAATAGGTCTTAAAATACACGCACTTGAGATTTATTGTTAATTTTAAACTGTTGTGCTATGGAATGTTGACATTGGGCACAGTCATTTGCGTGCACACAACTTAACTGAGAAAAGAGGTCAGAGGAGCATGTGGACTGCCTAGATTGTCCCCTGCCTACATGTTGAAGGCTGGGAACTGAGATTGTGTTCAAGCCTGTGAGGAATCCCTCCGTGCAAGGCTTGTGCCCTTCATTTTTGCTACCATATCTGACCATTTGTATTTATTTCCTGTACATTAAGAAAACATACATTTTACCTATGCAATATTGTGGGCACAATTTCTTCAGATTATTTTTTTCCATAATGAGGGTGGCAGTACATTCTAGCCAATGTAGGTTTTACATTAGAATTACAGTAATGCTAAAACCTATTGAAATGTCACCTATGAAACAGCTTTTCTAATATATTTGTTTTGACTGTGATTAACTATTACACATTACTGACTGAAGGTATCAATTTGGAGGTTATCAAAATTGATGGCATACTTTCTCATGAGTAATTTGGTACAAGGAACCTTGATTATTGTGTATTGTGACAGTGAAGCATTATACTTGTTTCCTGCCAAACAGGAGACTCAAATTGTACCTCAAAACAGTTAAGGTAAGTAGTTGCTTATGAGTAAAAGGAGATAAGAATAAAAACCTGCTTTATGAAAGCTTCTCTCTCCTTTTTTAACTTTAAACATAATGCTTCCTTGTTACGCACATTGTCTGTTTTGAAGACAAGGCAGTGAAGTTATATTTTATTATTGATTATGTTGTATCTTACTGGAAACTTGCACTCTGAAACTGTCTCATACCAGTTGATGACATTCAGAAAAGTTCTCTCACCAGAAATTCAGTCGATAATTTCTCTCGTCATCATTTTAATAGTAGAATTTCTTTTAATGAGACTGGTATGGCAGCTCATATGAAATGTTTGAAATGTTTACTAAGTAAGACAGTAATTACAGTGGTTATGACTTTAGTAGTGTGTACAAGAGGGTATATTTTGCCAAAGGTAGCATTGTTGCCATATACACAATCTACAGAATTTACTAGTAATTCTTGTAATCTTGCAAACATTATTCACCTCTGTCACAACATATAAAGTCAGGGGGGGGGGAAACTTCCTATTAGGAAATACTCTGCTAACAGTAACATCTGATATCTATCCTAAGGCAGCAACATTTGGAGAAAGGACACATGAATCATGTTAAACCTATTTTATAATCCTTGCATTGGTTACTTGTTAGTTTCTGAATCCAGTTCAGGTGGCTGCTGCTTATCTTTCATGACGTGAAGCCCACAGACCTGAAGGACCGCCTCGCCTGGTATGAGTCCTGTCAGACCTTTACTTGGTGCAGCAATGCCTTTAAGTTATTCTGGCCCAGTTGTGGGCTTTTTCTGTGGCTGCACCAGTGATTTGGAATGGACTTCTAGAGGAAATTAGAAGATCTACACCTTCCTTGTTATTCTGGAGGACGTGTAAGATGGAACTTTGGCTGTTCAAGATGATTGCTGTGTGGGTGCCTTGAATTTTAAAGTTTTTATTCCTGATGGTTGTTTTAATTTTGTTGTTTTTAGAATGGGGGCTTTGGGGGTGGGTACTGCTCTCATTGTTATCTGGCTTGAGTTCCAGTTTTCTGGGGAAAAGGTGTGCTTAGAAATAAGAACTTTTGTTTGTAAAGAAGAAAAGGGAGCTAAGGATGTATTGCGTGCTAATGAGAACCTATGGGCTGCATAATGTTATCTAGCACGCTCTTCCTGTATTGCCAGTAACTGTTCCGTAGTCTGTTGTTCCTCAGGACAGCTCTCAACAGTAGGTGGCATTTTCATAGTGATGTACTTCTCTTTACTAGTTTGTCTTTTCAGCTTTGACGTGTTCAGCCTCAAAAGATAACAAGATCAATGTGAATACATTTGTCTGGAAAGGAGGGGATGATACCCTACTGAGATCACTCAGGCTTTATTCTATATGTGGTGGCTACTGTAGGTTTAACCCCCCTGCTGCCTTTTTTCCCTATAGCAAAGTTTCATAAAAGAGAATACAGGACTGCTAGTTCTGTGATTTAGAGCTACCTGTTTTTATTCTTCGGCAAGAAAGCATTTGAAAGTATCATTTTCAAAGGCAGCGTTCTTCAGTAGAGATATGTATATCTGTGGGACGGATGTGAAATAGTTAATGTCCCCCGCCATGGAAGCAAGATCATGAGTGCCACAAGAAGTACAATTAAGTGAAAGCACAGTATATGTCCCAGCTCCACTATGTTGCCATCATCTGCTGGAAAAAAATAGTCACACCTCTGTCAGGTTTCTTTTATTTTCTCCTTTCCATCTTCCTGTATTTTTTATGTCTGGCTAGAGATTTGTTAGAATGCCATAAGATTGCTCTACTTCCAGATGCTCAAGGTCATATTTATCTTCTCTGCAATAATAAATCTGAATAAAGTACTAGGCTGTAGTGAGTGTTGCATCCACATTTCACTTATAAGAATGTGCTTAAAGGATGGGAAAGTCCACTCTTGAACAATTGGGCTGTAAGCATAAAAGAGTGGAACCGACCCGGAACCGACCGGCACTTAAATGAAACTAATCTGCATTAAGGATGGGTTACAGTTATGGTAATCTGAAAATCCACTACTTCCTATTCAGTGTATTTTCCCACTTTAATGTAGATTATTAGTTGCTGTGTTCCATGGCCCCTTTGCTAATTTGATGTCTTATGTATGGATTGCTAGTACTAGAACACACTTGCCTTCAACTGGTGAGCATGCTTGAAAATGTTTAATAAAAGATCCTATCTTAACCAGAAAAATATCCCATCTTAACTACAAAAGAATCTATTGAAATATTATAATGGTGCGTTTTCAGTCTCTAAATAAGCAGGGTGGTTCTCTTTTTAACTATGTAAGAATCTGAGCATATGTATTGGAATGGCAAGAATCCTCTGTTTTTTTCCCCTCTCTTAGCTTCTTGAATGTGCTCTCTGCTTTAGCTACTTAGTAATCCTTGGCTGTAATGACAAGATAAACATGAACAGTAGCAAAATGTAAGAGGAAAAGGAAAACTCACATCCACTTAAATGTAATCCTTATAGAAACTGGCCATTATTTGCGAGGTTTTTTTTTTTCATTTTGCAAGATTAAATGCAGAATGGATAGGACAGGGAAACAGCCAGATGGCATTCTCATTCTGAGCAAGACTCATAATGTTCCCAAGGTTTTCTTCTTTAATCTGGAAAAAAACCTTTCCCCCCCCTGGTTTAAAGGGGAACTGTGGTGTGGCTGAGGTTGGAGCATCCATTTGTAGCCTCCATGGGCAGGGGTAGGACTTAAGCTCTGGTTTCAAAATGGCATGAGGTCGTTTGCTCTTCAACTCCTTCTTGCTAGGGAGAATGGACACATCACTGAGAGCCAGTTTGGTGTAGTGGTTAAGAGCAGCAGGACTCTAATCTGGAGAACCGGGTTTGATTCCCCACTCCTCCACTTGAAGCCAGCTGGGTGACCTTGGGTCAGTCACACCTCTCTCAGACCCACCCACCTCACAGGGTAATTGTTGTGGGGATAATAATAACATACTTTGTAAACCACTCTGAGTGGGCATTAAGTTGTACTGAAGGGTGGTGTATAAATCAAATGTTGTTGTTGTTATAAAAAAAGTGGCAATGTAGCCACTATAAGGTCCTAAATGGTGAAATAGCTCTATTAATCAAAGTTTAATAATTGCTGTGTTCTGTTTTAATTATTTTTATCTGTTGACTGTACGCTAAACTTGTTGAAACTGGGAGTCAGTCTAGGCATCATATTTTGGGAAGTCAGTGGGTAGGGAGAGGATCTTATATGTTCAAAAGGCAGAAGGCAAACAGGATCACGCTAGGTGGCTATCTGAGCTGAGAGGCTTGATACTGAACCAGCAAATGCTAATTGCATCTAAACCCCCTTTTGAAGAGTTGAAAGGCGTGTCTCTGATTCAATTCTACAGTTCTACTGAGTTTGTCTTGGTGGAATGCTGTAATATTTTCTTTGTGGGTGCTTTGGAAAGCCAACCAGGTATATTATTATTATAGGTTGGTTGGACCAACCAAATGTACTTCCTTAATCTTGATTCTGGTGCTGATGACAAAGCATATGGAGTTTGTAGAGAGCAAGGGCTGTCACTGAGCATGGCAGGGAGACAACTGATACTGTTTATTTTACGGATTGCATTCTGTAGTAGTTTTATTTTGATTTGATTTTTTGGTGTACTGTTTTAGACTGCCAGTAGCTCAGTTTGTTCATCATGACAAACTTCTGAGGAACTCATATCCTGCTTTACAAAATACTAAGTGTGAATTACTTAACACAAGGCCACCCAAACAGTCTACGGTCCTCCCACATAATCAGATAAAGTTTACCCTAAACACATTTTAGCAGTTGTGTAATATTCCTGCAAGCTACTTTGAGTGGTAACAATGTAATGTTCCACCCATGTGCTTGATAGCCACACTTGATGTCCATGTTATAGGGTAAAACTGAGTTTCAACTTTAAAACAAAAGTTGGTTAGCTGTGTATTCCAGGACAAAGGGAAATTTACAGCCTTCTTAAAATAAAACTAAGCAAACCTTCACAGTGTCTTTTAAAAATCCATTTCCAGTAAAAATATATAAAATAAGAATTCATTGATTAAACCTTAAAGAAACATATATTATTTTCCAGCTGGCATTGACTGTATGCTTCTTTCATTGGAAACTAAAGATATATTTGGCATTCTGCTTGTTTACGGACTACCCAGCTTCCCAATAAGCACCCTTTCTGAGTTGGCAGAGGAGCTGTGAGATGTGGTAATGGAGACACCTAACCTGATTGTTCTGAAGGACTTCAACATCCATGCTAAATACTTCGTGTCAGAGCTGGCCTAGGAACTTATAGCTTCCTGAGCCTGTCTTAAATAGTGACAGGCTCCACTTATAAAATGGCGACACCTTGGTCTTAATATTTGGCACAGAGCCACTGAAAGAAGGTCTTTCAGGGTTGGAGATTTGGCCTGAACCATGGTGTGACCATTACCTACTGAACGCAAAAGTGAACATGGCCCTGACACCCTGCAAAAATGGGAAGCCCATTAAAATGGTTCACCCTAAGAGGCTTATGGAGCCTTCTAGATTCCAAAATGCCTTGGAGGATTTTAGGATTCCAAACACAAACTCTGTTGATGCTGCAGTGGGAGCTTGGGATGTAAAGCTTCTTGAAGCTGTTGACAACATTGCTCCTTGTAAACCTCTCCTACCCTTGGACTGGAAGCAGCCCTGTAGTTTACCATAGAGCTGGGTGACCTAAAGAGGGCTGGAAGATATCTAGAAAGACTGTGGAAGAAAACTCGCTCTGAAACTGATAAAGCATGCTACAGAGCTCATTGGAAGACTTATGGTGGTGAGAGCAGCAAAGAAATGTTATTATTCTGCAACTGTTGCATAAGCTAGTTCACAACCATCCTAATTATATTAAGGTATCGCAACATTTTCTAAACCCTAAATCTGAGCCTTTACAGTCTCAAGAACAGACATTTAGCTGTGATGCCTTTGCAAAGATTTTTACCCATAAAATAGCACACAAATATTCTGATCTGGTTGCCAGCTGTAATATAGGCAAGGTGGAAGAAACACTTAAAACACCATCCAGTTCATGTATGGACCACTTTGACCTAGTTACAATGATGGATATTGACAGGATGCTGGTATCTGTGAAGGCCACTACTTGTGCGTTGGATTCTTTCCCATATTGGCTGTTAAAATCAGTTAAGGACTACATAAGTAAGCCCTTGAGGTCTATCATAAATCAATCATTAACACAGGGCACCTTCCCTCAGCCATTCAAAATCATCTCTATACAAAAATCTCGTGGCCAATTTATTGCCCTGTCTCTAATCTGTCCTTTCTGGGCAAAGTGATTAACTGAGCAGTAGCTGACCACTATGGGTTTTCTTGGATAACTCTGGCACTTTGAACCATTTTCAGTCTGGATTTAGGCCAGGCTATGTTACAGAGATGACTCTGGTGGTTTTACTTGATGACCACCATTTGAATATAGATCCAGAGGAGTTAGCCGTGTTAGTCTGTAGTAGCAAAATCAAAAAGAGTCCAGTAGCACCTTTAAGACTAACCAATTTTATTGTAGCATAAGCTTTCGAGAATCACGTTCTCTTCGTCAGATGCATGGAGGGCAGAAGGAAACTGGCCAAATATAGAGGAGGAGAGGGGGGGAGGGGGGAAGGAGGAGAGGGGGGATGTAAACAACTCCTTTGATATGGAGATGCAGACAGCTCCTTTGGGTGTGGGGATCAGTTTGCTTGTGTAAAGATTCAAAGGAGTTTGCCGTGTTAGTCTGTAGTGGCAAAATCAAAAAGAGTTCAGCTGACTCTTTTTGCAAACAAAGCAAACAAACTGAACTCTTTTTGATTTTGCTACTACAGACTAACACGGCAAACTCCTTTGAATCTTTACACAAGCAAACTGATCCCCACACCCAAAGGAGCTGTCTGCATCTCCATATCAAAGGAGTTGTTTACATCCCCCCTCTCCTCCTTCCCCCCTCCCCCCCTCTCCTCCTCTATATTTGGCCAGTTTCCTTCTGCCCTCCATGCATCTGACGAAGAGAACGTGATTCTCGAAAGCTTATGCTACAATAAAATTGGTTAGTCTTAAAGGTGCTACTGGACTCTTTTTGATTTCACCATTTGAATGTAGACAAAGGCCTTGCTTTTTTGTTGCTCCTCCTGAATCTATCTGTAGCCTTTGATACAGTAGATCATGCCATTTTGTTGAGGCGTTTGGAGGCAGAAGTAGGTATCAAAGGATGTGCCTTGAACTAATTTAAATTATTTCTCATGGAACAGACTCAAAGAGTTGCTGTTAGAGACCAGCTATCTCCAGAGTGGAAGTTGTCTTGTGGGGTACCACAGGGTTCACTCTTATCCCCCTTGCTATCCAACCTCTATGTAAAGCCTTTAGGAGAGCTTATTCATAGTTGAGAAGTTAGATGCCATCAATATGCAGGTGACACCCAGTGTCAGTCCCTGGCAGTTAGATCCCCAAGTTCTCCACAGTTAACACACAGGTGTTCCAGTTGAAGTAACTTTATTAGAGATCCATTCAGTACAAGGTGCTTAGACAATGGAATTGGCAGAAGTGACGTATGTGGGGCTAGCAATGTTATTTATAGGGAATCTTCCCAACTTGGGAAAGAGGACTGTTAATGGGGGCTGGGGTTAGAGTGAGACATTGTTTTAGAGTAGACAGTGAGAAAGATGAACTTATCTTTGGTTCTCAAGAAGGATACATTTCGAGCCAGTTTCAGCTGCCAGTCAAGGACACTGGCTCAGTGGAGCAAGAAAGAGAAAGTAAACATTTACAAGATAACCTGCTGGCATTGCAGCAATAAAGAACTTCCCATACTCTCAGAGACCAAGGGCAGAGCCCATATACATTCATGGCAGATATGCAGGAGGCATATATGACACCCAGCTCTATATATAGCTATCCAAATCCCCATGGGATTCACAAGAGATCTTGCATTGCTGCTTGACCACTGTGGTCAGAAGGTTAAAAGCAAACAAACTGAAACTGAAAGCAGACAAGACAGAAGTGATGCTGGTTCAGAAGGCAGAGATCTTGTACTCCCCACTTTCTATGGAATTTGTCTGACCCTTGCAGACTCAGTTAAGAGCCTTGGGGTTCTACTGGATCCAGCGCTACTTCTAGAAAAGCAAGTTAAGGCAGCTGGGAAAAATGTTTTTTATGAACTCAGTCTAAACTGGAAGATGGCCTCCTATCTCCATATGGTCAATCTGGCAATCAGGATCCATGTCATGGGAACATCAAAACTATTGTAAAATGCTGTACATAGGTTTCCCTATGTACAAGGGAAATATGACACATGAACTCTGGAAAAAAACTGTCTTCAGACATTGGTGACCCCCAACTGAGAAAGAAAGATGCTCTCTTCATAGATTTGCCAACTTTTAGACTAGCCCTGATGCTTTAGATTGGCACCTAGACATTTGGGAGTTGATACTAGAGATGGGCACGAACTGGGAAAAAAACGAACTGTGCGTTTTGTCGTTCATCGTGTTTCACAAACCATGAACCTTCATGAATCTGCCCCAGTTCACGAACTGATTCATTTGGTTCGTGAAAACATCACTTCTGGGTCAGCAAAACACCACTTCTAGGTCAGCAGAAGGTCACTTCTAGGTCAGCAGAAAGCCCATCCCCCATTGCCTAGGAAACCGATTGATCACGCCAGGCTGTTGCTGTAACGAACTGAAAAATAAACCAAATGGACTGGCCTAAAGTTCGTGGCAGTTCGTCAGAAATGGGCTGTGACGAACAACTGGTTCCAGCCCAGTCCGTGCCAACCTTTGGTTCATATTTTGGTTCATGCCCATCTCTAGTTGATGCTTTTCCTGTCAGTATAAATGTGATAGGAAAAGTAACATGTACTGAATTTTTTTGTATGTCAGTCTTCTACTAAATACACAAGAGCAAGATCCGGAATCAGGCCACGTCCTTATGAGAGCTTACATACATACTCATCTTACATTATTCCTTCTGGAAAGAAAGCTGCTTATAGAGTAGATCAGGGAAGTATTAGGGAAGTATTAGAAAGAAATCTTGAACTGCTTAGGGGGAGACCTTCAGTGGAAGAATGGATGGTGGGAAAGTGGTCAAGTATATTGTCTTCATTGCCATCTTTTCTACTCTGATTGCTCTGCAATTGCCACCATTGTGGAGTTGATTTTCCTGTTTTATTAGAATAACATAGCCATGTTTTATTCCAGCTGGGTCAAACCCCTTTTGTTTGGTTCATTTTACTAAAACTGGAGATTGTGGTAGAAATTGTCATTAACTCATTGCCAACTTACGGTAAACCCCCCCCCCCATTGAGGTTTTCAAGGCAAGACACTAGCAGAAGTGGTTTGCCATTGCCTGCCTCTGTGTAATGACTTTGGTCTTCCTTGGTGGTCTCGCATCCAATTACTGGCCAAGGCCAATGCTGCTTAGCTTTCGAGATCTGACAAAATTGGGCTAGATTGGGCTATGAGTGCCAGGGCACAAGGAGCCATAACTCAGTGGAAGAGCAGTTGCTTTGGATGTAAAAGGTCCCCAGGTCTCTGATCTCAGGCAGAAGATTTTGGGAAAGATTTTTATCATCCAAAAATGTGCAGACGGCTGCCAGTTGGGGCAGACAGTACTGAGCTACATGGACCAATGGCCTGATTTGGTATAAGACAGCTTTACATTATCATAAGTATGACTGATGTCTAAAATTGCATTTAAAATACATTTCCTCCTGCATGTTAGCAGTAGGTTTTCAGGTTTTTCAAGTCATAAAGTTTATTTTTTTAACATGGTTGTATAAAATTTGGAAAGGATACTTAAATGCTAGTTGCATATTTCCTCCAAATGTTTTGGAAATTTCCATGGAGCTTTCAGCTACAAGCTCAGAAACTGTCACTGTTGCCTTGTAATGGTCATGTTGCTGTATCTGTCATGCTTATGAACATTAGGAGAATATTTGGACTAATGCTTCTTCAAGCGAAAACACAACTCATTTATCAGAAAACTCAATTTTAACTATTCTCCATGACACCCCCTCCCCAAACTCATTTCATGTTGTGTTTAACACTAGATGTTTTCATTTAATATACAGCACACAAATTCTGACTGTTGCATGCAAGAGTAATGGAGCAGAAAATTTCCCATGTCCTATCATAATGGCTGAAAAGAGCTGTTTGGTGAAGGGCAACTGCAAACTTGCTTGTCTGAAATACTGGATAATCGCTGATCCGATTAATTTCCCCCAGATACCAATATATGCAAATCTGGTAGCTGTAGAAGTGGTTGTGCCGTTGACTTCTATGTTTTGATCACTGAGATATGCCTCGGAACTGTTTGGAACCTGTAGAGACTTCCTCTCAGACTCCAAGGAGAACCCACCTCACCCTAAATTATGCTTCTTGTGATAGTTGTTTGAGGCTTCTATCTTCATATATGGTTTTACCACAGAGATGTGTCAAAACCCCATGCAATATGAGATGCATTATATGAAAATGACAAGTAGTTCTCTCTCTCTCTCTTCCTCTTGTGTGTGTGTGTACATGTATACAATTTTTAGAATGGTATTGCCAGATCTGAAAAAAATATTTCTAATTTTAGGGGATGTGGGATTTCTCTAACTCATTACTGTAGAATGAGTGAGAAGCCCTTCACGGGACTAGGGGCTCCTATGGGGGCAGGACAGTCATTTTTCTAGATGTGCCCTGGCAGCCTGTTGAGCTTCCATTATTGCTTTGTGTTCAGACACTTCTGTTGTATCTGTAATGTGTCAAAAATTTCATACCTGGCATGTAATCCCACAGGGAAAATGTTTGAGTAACCCCCTGGCTACAAGCAGGGCAATCCCTTGTATGTCAAATTAAGATGATGCTGCAGGAAAAAAATCTCAGTTGGTTGCTGCCCTATCAACTTCATTCTAGAAAATGTTTTCACTGTGAACACATCTCTCTAACAAATGTGTTCTTGTGCAAAAATGTATGGATATATTCTCAGCCTCATGTGCATGGATACTTTGTGAGCTGTTTAAACCATTTGGCTTCCAGTGTTGCTCAGTCATACTCAGCAAACAGCATGCCTTCCGTACTGCCTGCTTGTAACCTTCTTTTGAACAAGCAGCCTAAGTTGGTATTGAATTTAAAGTTTTTAAAATCCTGATTTTTTTAGAAGAGTGACAAGAACCCAAGTCTCTTCTCTTTTGCTAATTTATCTGTCAAATTGCAGATGTTAAAAATGGGGAGAGAACACTTTAAAATAATGATTCAGGATTAGGAAATGTTATTCTGAAAGTGCCAGGTGCTGATGTCCAAGGGGTGGTTAAGTGCCTGCCATGGTCAGGTGGACAGAAGTCACACCAGCAGTAAGGCTAATGACAGATAGGTAGGAGGTCTGGTAATCTGGCAGCATAGAGAGTTAGCTTTTGGCAAGCTACATCGATTATGAGCAAGCTGCAGATCTAGATTCCTTACAGCAAGCATGCAGGCAATGATAAGGAGCATTAGATACAAACAGCAAAGATGTGTCAGACCTGAGATCTTGTCTTCCTGAGTTGTGTGAGGATGAAGCACTATCATGTGCTTGGTAGGTGATGTTTTATTTATCTGTTTGTTTGCTTATTTATATCCTGCCTTTCTTCCCAATGGGGCCCCAAAGTGGATTTTAGCATTCTCCCCTTGTCCAGTTTATTCTCCCAGCAACCTTGTGTGGTATGGTGGCAAAGAACATTGACCCTAGCCTGGACAAATCTAGTTTCAAACTGCTGTTGAGTCATGAAGTTCCCTGGGTGGCATTGGGCAAGTCTTGTTAAATTGTAGAATTCTCGTGAGTTTAAAACCATGGTTTTTGGAAGAAGGACAGAATATAATCAGAGCTGTATTTGAACAAATGATGCAAACTGAAACCTTGAAGCATGAGGAATTGGTCCTTCTTTGATATATTTTCATGTTTCTTGTTATAACAGATCTGGTTACTAGAACACATGCTTTATTGTCATTCAGTCCATGTGCTGTAGAATGCTCTCCAGCATAACTCCATCCTTTGTTATTTCCTTAAGTAAAAGAAAAGGTATTTCTCAATACTAGTAAGCAAGCAGTAATAAAATGGTTGGATGTAAATGGCTTTGCAACACTTTTCATAGAAGAAGGCAGAACTGTGTCTGACTGGTTTTTTTAGCAATCAAATTAACTTCATCAGTGTGGCAAATTAAGGGATTACATCAATAGTAGTCTTTAATATAGGAAATGCAACATAAGATATTTAAAAAGTTAATGACTTCTAGAATAACCGACACTTTGGCACAATTTATAAATACTTTTTCATATTATAGAGGTTAGATTATAGACTTTGAAATACAGATACCTCAAAAACTTTTGGCAAGAATAAGTCTTTCATTTATTTATTCACTAAAACTTCCATAGGTATGCTTTCTTAGGATTGTACACAATTAACTTTCATTTACATAATATAGTCCTGGTAGTACATGAAGATACCAAGTATCTAAACAGGATCAAAGCCTAAATGTAACTGCAGCCCATTGGTTCAGAATCCTTAACAATGCTTTTACTTATTTGTCAACAAAATGTGATTTGTTTGAAATTCTAGATGAAGATGCTGGTTACTCCCCCCCCCCCCCAAGTTTCCAAAGAACAGTGTGGCTTTTTATATGCAAGGATGAGAGGAGTTGCTCATAGCATAAATAAGAGAAGCGAGGCAGAGTAGAATCTGGATTTTGTTAAACACAGGATGCAGCTGGTACTCTCCCTAAGAGAATTTGTGATGGGGTGAGCTCTTTCCACCTTCCGTTGACAATGGAATCTACTGTGCAGATTCTTGTTTCACAGTCAGCTTGAGTAACCAAATTATCCCTTAAAAGAGATGAAAGAGCACATCAGTTTCTAAACATCGGAGTTTGAAGGCATTTATGGCACAACTGTTGTTAAATACCAAATAAACAAGTCAAAGCTACATATTTACGGATCAAAATCCAGGGAACAAATTTGTCTGTAGTATCCAGCAAGTTCTAGTCTCTGACTGCAAGCAGCTTTAGGATTTGGTGACTGGTAAAATGTTCCTTATTTTTTTGTTTGTGACAGTGGATGGAGGAGAAGCAGCTGGCACAGTTGAGCCATATTCTGCCTAGGTACACTGCTGCTTCCTTCCTTTCTGGCCTTCGTGTCATGCTCATGGGAGAACCTTGCACTTCCTGTTGCCATCCCAGCTGGAAAGCTCATTCGGCTTCTAGTTTAGTCAAACTAATGAAGGAAGTGGGGCCTGCATACATCTGTTTTATATGGAAAATAATTGTGCTAAAAGGGAGGTGGTAGAGGGAGAATAAAGCGGCTGGAACTATTTTTGCTAATATTCTTGTTTTTGTTCTAGTATTTCCTCCTCTGTTAAGTTTACAGAAGCTCCTCATTCCCATCCAAAAAGTTAGAGTGAAACTGTCTTACCTCATGACTTATAAGACTGTGCAGGCTGCTTTGTTTTCTTCCTGCAAATTCATTGAAGTCAAGCTATCAAATATACCATGTTCCAAGTAGGAAATTACAAACCATGTTTCACAAGAGGGTGTTTGCCTCGGAATATCGTGATTAGAGATGGGCACAAACCCATCTCGTGATCGTAATTAGATATGAGTTCACAAACCCAGTTCATGGTTTGTGAACCAGTGGTTCATGGAAGCTCACTTCCACGAACTTCCACAAACTAGACTACTGGTTTGTTTGGTTTGTATTAACAGGCAATTTAAATGGCCATTTCCCCGGAGAAATGGCTATTTTAACTTTTCCTGCCTCTTGCAAGCGGCAGGTCCCTTTAAACTATCAGCTGGCAGGCACCTGCCAGCTGATAGTTTAAAGGGCGGCAGGTCCCTTTAAACACCCAAATCCCACAAACGCCATGATTAAATGCCCCTTTCCCTGCGGCTAAGCATTTAATGATTAAATGTCTCTTTCCCTGCTGCTAAGCAGCCAGAAAGGGGCATTTAAACCCCATGAAGCATGAACTGGTTTGGGAACTTGCCCCAGTTCATGGGAATTCATGATTTCTGGTTCGTGGAAACCCACGATTCAGGAACCGCATGATTCAGGTTTTTTGTGGTTCGTGCCCATATCTAACCCTGATACTAAGGAAGAGTCAGTAATGGTGCAGAGCTTTAATTTTGAAAATAACTTGGACAAAAAGTTCTAGAGAACACAGTATAGACTTGTATTAAATAATAATGAAATAAATCAATATATCTAATTCTCAACATGGCTACAGCTGTGGATATTTAAATCCAGAGATTGGCGCCATGGACAGACAAGACAGATCTTTCTACAAATGTGAAAAAATACACCAGAAAAATTTGAAATAATAATTTTTTTAAAAAAAAGAGCCTCTAGCTTTCAGTAACTGTTGCTAGGCAACGAAAAGTATTACCAGACTTTTAGGCATTGGCTTCTGTCACTAAAAGGCATGAGGAGGGAACAGAGCCATTTTCGGGGCTGTTATAGCCTTTGTGGGAGGACTCCTCAGGACCAGACCTTGCATCAGTTAGAACCAAATGACTTGCTGCCACCCAACTTGCATGACTAACCTAAGAATGGCTGCTTGCTACTGTTCAATGCAGCCCCCTTCACAGAAACCAGTGCAGAATAGTGGTTAGAGTTTCAGACTAGGATCTGGGAGACCCAGATTCAAATTCATACTCTGCCATGATAGCTCACTGGGTAACTTGGGACAGTTATACATTCTTAGCCTAACTTATCTCACAGGATTGTTGTGAGAATAAAATGTAGAAGAGGAGACAAGCATAAGCTGCTTTGGGTCTCCATTGTGCAAATAAAAGGTAAGATGGTGGGTGGGTGCGAAGGAGTGAAGAGAGCAGGGAAGGGTGAGAATATGGGAATTGCCGGGGGGGAGAGGCAATAGTGTGTGGGGGATAAGGGGGGGATGTGGTACTCCTATGCAAATCCTTGTAGGCTGGGCTAGGTTTCACAATCAGCACTGCGCAGGTAGTTTTTCTGAATAGAGGCTGACAGGGGGGAGGGAAGGTGAGAAATTTGAAGATAGGTTGGCAGATAAAGGTCGTTGGCTGAAGAGTAGGAAGGATAGACAAAAGCGGTAAAAAGGAAGAGGCCACAGGGGCTTTCAGGGAGGGAAAAGAGGAAATAGTGGAGCAGGGGGGAAATGAAACCCCTCCCCCTTCATTAATTCTTGCAGGTTCTCCTGCTTGTTAATCTAACTCTCAACTTGGCCCCATCTGCAGATACTTAAACCTGCAGATTGGGGCCATGTAGAAAAAAGGGATTTTTTCCCCTATGAAGTCAAGGGACTCCCCAACTTTACAGAAGAATACAAAACTTTTTTTTAAAAAATGGAAGGGGTTAAGTTTCCCCATGCACACACGGTGATCCTAAGTTGGCCTGGCAGCATCCACCCCAGCCTTGCCACATGAGAGAGACATTGGAGGATGGGCTGATCTGGCATGAGCCAGATAGGAGCAGGAGGTCAGAAGCTGCCACCCCTCCCCACCAGCAACTACTCACCACAGAGCAGCAGATAGGAGAACAGACTGGGGGGGGGGCAGGCAACAGAGGATGTGCTGAGAAGCAGTGAAATGGGCAGGTGGGCTGAGTGCCAGGCGAGCAGGCAGACAGGTGGAAATGACAAGTGGGCCGGCAGAGTGGGGGAGACCAAGCAAAATTCCCTTTGAATGTGCCTGTGGGAGGAGGAGTGGGAGCCTGAGCTGTTGCATCAGCCAGGCTTGAGGAAGCAACAGAGTTGAGGGCAGGCAAGCGAAGGAGGGGAGGATGGGATCCCCTCCCCATGAGTCTTGTGAGTCCCTGCTTGTTTTTTGTAATACTGATGCACGCCTGTGCTTGTCTGTCTGTCTGCCTTCGTCTTCCTTTTCAGCTGTTTTGCCAGTGCAAGTAGGGGAGAGATGTCTAAAAATGAGAATGCAGAGATAATAATAGATTTTGGCTGGGGAAGCTGAATCACTTCACGGATCCCAAATATCCTCTCCAGAAATCACATTGGGGGAAATATTATGGAGAAAATGTACTGTTTTTTGTGAAAGACACCACTTTTGTGTCTAAACTCAGGCTTAACAAAAGAGGCAAAAATGTCTGAGTGAAGAGAGGTTTCTATACTTACCAACCAGCTGGAACACTCCCATGGTGACCAGGAGGAGGTGACAACCTACCAAGACAGCCAGCCGTGGGAGGAGCCCCTGCTGCAGCAGAAGTGGAGGCCACTCCACAAGGCTGCGTGGTGATGTCACTGCGTGTGACGTCATATGCAGGGCATGCCCCTGGGATGGCACGTGTGCGTCCCTCCAGCCCTCCGGCTCAGTTGCTCCACGCACCGCCCCAGCTGCCTGACACGCCTGGCCTGCAGCTGTGTGTTGTCGGTGGCGGCAGCAGCAGCAGCAGCACAGAGCAACTGAGTGGGAGGGCTGGGAGTTGCCCCGTGCTGCCCCTGCCAGCATGCGATTCTGGCTGGGTGCAGCAGCTGCGAGCCAGGCACGGCAGGTGGCCAGGGCGGCATGCGTGCTCCCAGCCTTCCGGCTCAGTTGCCCCACGCGCTGCCCTGGCTGCCTACTGAGCCTGGCCTGCAACTGTGTGTTGGTGGTGGCGGCGGCGGCAGCAGCATGGGCCAATTGAGCTCCGTGGCGCACGCCCCCACCTCCACCCCCGGTGCCTCCTCCGGCGCCTTAGCACTCAAGGCAGCTGCTGGCCCAGCCTCAATGGACGTGCTGGCCCTGGTCAGAGCTGAGGGAGAAGAGCAAGACCACAGTCTCAGTATGAGAGAGAGGCAGTGGTCCACCACTGGGGAGAAAAGAGAGAGAGAGACCTGGGTGACTGAAACACCCCTTCCCCCCCCCCCAAGGCCGAGGTTCATTTGTAACACACCCCTGGCTGGAAGAGGCATCTGCGAAGGGGGTGCGAAAGCACCTGAGAAGGGGGACTCTGTCTTGGGGGACCATATGCAGACAGATGGTTGCTAATGGTTGCTGATGTCAAAGAGGCACTGTGCATCTTCCCTCTCTGTTTAGTAACCATACTAGACTGTTATTGTGGTCATCTTATGAATATGGCTGTAATAATGGGCTATTGCATGCTGAGAAATGAACAAAAGAGGTCAAAAAGACATGAACTTTGGCCAAGTTTGCAGATGAGGCAGTGGACAGAGAGGAAGTATCTGTTTGGAGCAATGATAATGATAATACAATCATAACAATGTCATATATTAATTGCTTAATGCAATTAATGTATATATTAATTTTAACAAGTGATTTAATAGTGTGTCATTCAAAATTGTAAGAATGAATTCTCAAACTGCAAATTATTTTGCAGGCAGTAACAGAGGTTAATGTGTAAGTGCAACATTGCACAACAGTTTATATATATATTGGTTATCAGTTTGTTTTTTAAAATCTGGGTATTCATAATGTAGGAAGAAGAGGGATGTTCCAAGGCAAAAGCAAACAGTCTCATTATGCTAGTAGAAATAAGTTCAAACAGAACTTAACCAAAGTGAAGGTAAAAATAATTTTAGGCCAAGGGAATTTCTTTACTGAAAAGTTCTGTTTTTCCATCTTTACCATCACTACTTGTTTGTAATATATATTGTTGTAGAGTGCATAGAGCCATCTAGTGGCTTTATAACATATTCCAAGATAACTTGCATTACTGTTTCCAGGACAATCCAAGGCAATAGGTGAAAATACTTGGAAAAGTTGTGCTTGGCAATCTTAATAAATCACGCATTGATATTTCATAGAATCATAGAATCATAGAGTTGGAAGGGGCCATACAGACCATCTAGTCCAACCCCCTGCCCAGTGCAGGATCAGCCTAAAGCATCTCTGACAAGTATTCATCCAGCCTCTTCTTGAAAACTGCCAGTGAGGGGGAGCTCACCACCTCCCTAGGCAGCTGATTCCACTTTTGAACTACTCTGACGGTGAAAAAGTTTTTCCTAATATCCAGTCGGTACCTTTGTGCATGTAGTTTTAGCCCATTGCTTCGCGTCCTACCCTCTGCTGCCAACTGGAACAGCTCCCTGCCCTCCTCCAAATGACAGCCTTTCAAATATTTAAAGAGAGCAATCATGTCCCCCCTCAACCTCCTCTTCTCCAAACTAAACATTCCCAAGGCCCTCAGCCTTTCCTCGTAGGGCTCAGTCTCCAGACCCCTGATCATCCTCGTCGCTCTCCTCTGCACCCTCTCGATTTTGTCCACATCCTTTTTGAAGTGAGGCCTCCAGAACTGCACACAATACTCCAGGTGTGGCCTGACCAAGGCAGTATAGAGAGGGGCTATGACATCCTGCGATTTCGATGCTATGGCCTCTTTGATACAACCCAGGATTGAATTAGCCTTTTTTGCCACCGCATCACACTGACTGCTCATATTCAGTTTACAGTCCACTCTTACCCCAAGATCCCTTTCACATATACTACTGCCCAGAAGTGTATCCCCCACCAGTATTTGTGCTTCTCATTTTTGTGGCCCAGATGTAATACTGTGCACTTGTCTTTGTTGAAAACTATAAATTTCCACCAAGAACATGTACTTGCCTAATGTTTTTCTTTTAAATTAGTTTAGAATATGTGGGTTTGTGGAGTGATTTCCAAACAATTCCTTAACCCATTCAGACTGAGACGGTATGATGTTTCCCTAACTGCCCAGTCAACATCTTTTTGCCTGTTTTAATTCTCTTTTCCCTTGCTGTTTGCTTTTACTTTGCTTGTCAGTGCTGCCAGACTTGGATGTTACATTAACTGGACATCTGTTTCTTTCCAGGAGAAATGCGATGCCAGCTCCACATCTCTACAGCTGCGATCCCAGATTGAAGTAAGCACAATGGATGCAATGATCTATTTTGGGTTTTGCCATCGTTTTGGTGTTCTCCATTAGTCAGATGAAGCCTGCTGTTGTTCATTCTGAACTCAAAGTCACAAATCTTCTTTTACAGGAATCCCTTGGCTTCAGCAGTGTTGTATCAACCCCAGAAACAGAAAGAAAGTAAGCTTTTCTTTCTAATTTTGCATTAAATATTACATGGAAATACTAATTTACATCAAACTATTTTATTGTCACGTGATGCCTGTAAAATAATTTTTAAAATCATGAAATGTTTATTTCTTGGCCTGCCTTCATGTTTCGTCACTTTTGCCTTTCCCGTATTGTATCCTTTTCTGTCCCTTTATATACATTTTAGTAAGTAATCAGACAAGGAATGAGACAGATCAGAGTAGGATTTATAGTTTTACACTAACTAAAAAATAAATTGAAAATGGTAGGTCATGTCTCACCTTCTAATTTAAAATCTTGCAAATAAATGCCCACCGTTCCTTTATGTATCAGTAGTAGTTGTGAAAAGATGTGCAGATAAACAGATGGATTTCCCTTGTAGCCTTAGGCAATGCCCTCAAGGCAGCTAAGCAGGATACTATTGTCTAAAGAGGGCACGTCATTTTAAAACTATCAGAGGTTGTGGGAATTTCATGCCAGACTGAGAATTTGAAACATGATTTAGACTTGCACTTGTCAGATGTGACATTTTGATTGATTACTGCTAGCCTTATTCCCTAGATGACAGTCTAGCCAGTCACATACTGTAAAAATCTGTGTACAAAACAATGGTTCTTTTTCCTGTCTAACTAGAACTGTCGAGGCCTCTTGTTTTCTTTCTTAGTGCAAACAAATTGGATTCTTCTAAAATTTTCTGTTTAGGCATCCTGCATCTGAGCAATGCATTTTCAAGTACTCTGACTGATTCCAGTTGGAGAAAAAGTACCTTAGATATTTATGGGATATTTGGGGTGCCAAAGGAAACTGGGGTGCAGTGGAGATTCCAGCTGGAAGGCTCTCAAGACAACCTGCAAGTTCCTTTCAGGGAATATTTCATGGATCAGAATGAAAATATGTAACTAAATAAGTAAGTAAAGCACAGTGCCCTGAACAAGTGCCCTGGCAGAAGCAGTTCTCTGTAGTTCATGGCATTTAAAATAGAGGCCGTAGCTAAGGTATTGGACCCAAGAGAAATTCAGCTTTAAATCTCTGCTCAACAAACTGGGTAACTTTAGGGCAGTCACTCTCTTTCAGGCTAAGCCACATCACAGAGTTATTACAAGGATAAAATGCAGACAGGAGAACAATGCATGAATCCTTGAACTCCTTGGAGAAAGATGGGATTAAAATTGAATAACACTGTGGTCTAAGGCCTGATGAAGTAGATGCCCTTTTCATTACAAAAATGAAAAAGCCAAACTCAGGTCTGTCTACAATATATTTTGAGAGTAAATGTGAAGATAGATTTGTCTATCCTGTCCGTTCTGAGTTGTCACGTTGAAGTGGCTGCTCATCTGTAAATTGTACAGATTTCACACTCCCCACCCCTCAAGAATTTTAGCCTTCCAGACTATATTCTAGGAAGTCTTTGTTAAAGTAGTTCTCAGAGTATGTGTCACCCATCTTTTGTTCCCCATGCAGTTGTCAACTGGATAAGAAAGGGTGCTTCACTCACCATAGGCTATAACTCGGATTTGGAGTGGGGGGCAGGAATGAGGTAACAGCTGTGCTTAAGGTAATTGTGGCACAGATATAGCATAATACCCATTTTCACACCTCTGAGGTGAGAAAAACCCTGTTCACAAGCTTTGAAGTTTTCATAGTAAGTATTTTAAAGGAAGATGTGTCAAGAAGTATAACTATGTTTTAAGCCTCTATAATTATGCTTCTAGAATTAAGGGCTCAGTGTGCACAACAGTTTTGTAACAGTTAATGGTATTGGGAAACTTGTTTGATAATTAATGGCATTTAAAGATTCATGTACCCTGACCTGGATAGCCCAGGTAAGCCTGATCTGATCAGATCTCAGAAGCTAAGCGGGGTCTGCCTTGGTTTGTAATTGGATGGGAGAACTCCAGCAAAGACCAGGGTTGCAGAGGCAGGCAATGGCAAACCACCTCTGCTAGTCTCTTGCCATGAAAACCCTGCAAGGGGTCACCATGTCAACTCTAACTTGAGGGTACCACACTCACACACACAGAGAGACTGAGATTCATGTATATACTGCCAAGTTGTTTTCACAGACTTTAAAGATTCCAGCTGCCCTGAGGTTCTTAGAGAGGTAGTGGAATTCTAGTTATCTGAAAATGACTTGTTTGTTTGAATGTCTGTATGTGCATATTTTTGTATAACTTGGAAGAGGGGGAGAAAAAAAGAGAGCTGTGGTCTTTTGTGTGTGTTGGCATTGAGAGTCAGCAGTTTGCCATGCTCTGCGGTTGGAGGTACCACATCTCTGCATCAGCAAGGAAGTAAATACAGGATTATGTCTGACTCAAGATTGCTGCCATCTGTTCCAATTTTATGAGAAATGAGTTGGTGGTCTCGGTCCAATTTCCACTGGGCAAATACCACAAAAGCTACCATAACACTTGGCATTAAACTAAGGGGAATATTAAGTACCTACTGTAAAGCACTACTAAATAGACTAAATTGTCTGAAACAGTGGACCTCCCCCACCCCCAGTTTCTCAACAAGTATTGTAAGCTGTTATTGTATAATGAATATTTTATTTATTTATGGTATTTATAGTTCACCTTTCTCACTGAGACTCAAGGCAGATTACACAGTGTAATTCAATATAATCAACAGCTGGGGCTCTCGATAAACAATACAATAGGGTATAGATTGCAGAACAATTTGAAAACAAGCTGAAATTCGATATAGAGCTGAAACAGTATTGAAACAAAACATAAGCTACTTGACATGAGATAATAGCCAATACTAAGAGACAGTGTACCATAATATAAAACACACTCCCTATACCTTCATTGAAGCATCAGCTTAACCATTTCTTTACAACACGGCCATCTTACCTGTGTAAGAAAGACCTGAATAGTTCAGTTTTGCAGTTTGCAAAAGCCAGGAGAGTGGGTGGGAGCTTTCCTGACCTCTTCAGGCAGGTCATTCCATATGTATAGTAACTGTCCCTTTAACAAAAAGTGTTGAGAAAGTTTAGATGCCCAGGATCCCCCTTCTGGAATCTGGGACCTTATGCCAACTTTCCTTGAATTGTTTACTCAGGCCAAGAGGGAGAGATTTGATGCTCACTGTGTGTTTAGCAGGAAATCCTGGTCAAAGTTTCCTTCTGCATCCAGTCTTTCATCCTGTTTATAGCAGAGAAAGGAGGACTGACAATTTGGGATTTTCCTGCTGTGGGGGGGATGCATCCTTCTTTCTGCCTGTTTCAGAGTGGGACTGGTTTTAAGGCAGGCTATCTACTGTAGCCTCCCAAACTGAGGATATGACATGAATTGACCACAGCTGGACAAAGCAAAGGCCTGATGCTTCAGTATTGATCTTTCTGAAGCCAGCTCCCCCCTCCCCCATTAAAAAGACAACTTCACAGTTGTCAATATTTTCTTGTTTGTGTGTTTCTGCTCAGTTTTTTTGTATCATCTAGATGTCTCTGTGTATTTATTTTATATGTTTTAAATAGTCTTATCTCACCATATGACTTTAGACCATCTTCAACATGGCTTGTCAACAATTACAATTTATACCAAACCATTCTGGTTAAAACATGCAAACAAAATTAAAATCTGTTACGGAACTAATCAAGGTAATGAGACAAATGGGACAAAAATCAGTACACAGAGCAAAACATGGTACCTACAAATAAATCTGATGGGGAACTCCAAAGGCTGTCCTGGCACCTAAATGCCAACAGTGAAGGGCAAATTTCTCTTAGAAGAGAGTTCTACAGTCTTAGTTTCACTATTGAATTTTGACACTGGCACACTCTGCAGAGAATCTTAACAAGTACATAGATTCAATTGGGAATAAGCAGTGATAAATGATATGAAGACTCCTTTATACTGAGACAATTGGTCAGGTTCTGACTATGTTTCATGTATGTTTAAACCAAAGAGACTCCATTTTAATCCTGTCAGTATCTTAAGTGCTTCTTTTGCAGGTGCTAAGCTGTTCACTGGAAGATCGCAGGGAGAACAGGAATGTTTTGTCTACAGCCTTTCAAGCCTTGAGAAACTTTCACTTTCTCACCCTCAGGCTGTTTGTTTTGAGAACTATGGGGGAGGATGGGGCCTGCGGGGAATTGCTATTCTGTACCTCAGCTTTTACCTGTCATTCGTAACAATGTTTCAGTATCAGCCAAGATCCTTGTATCTTGGAATGTGGACTATAATGGTTGTTTTTCTTCAGTAAACCTTTTGAAATCGATGGACTATTGTCTCATTGCAAGGGGTAGTCTGGATTGCAACTTTTAATAAGCCACAGTCTGACACATCTAGCTCAGTATTGTCTTCTCTGATCAGCAGCAGCTCAGGTATGCAAAGCATTTGCCAACTGTAAGGATCTGCCAAGCAACTTTCAAAAGACTTCACTGCAGGCAGTAAAATAACTTTATTGAAAAGCTGCTAGTATGAGCTTACTCCATCTTTGCCAGGAATGATGTTCACATGCAAGCATCAAACATATATAGGTTTCTAGAGCGTGGGCAAATTCTAAGATCACCCCCCCCCCCCAGTCTAATGGTCAGCTCAGAAGGAAAACATCTAAGTAGGAAAACAGCAGAACTGATGTATGGGATTTTCAAGGTCATGGTGTCTGTGCAGGCGCCTCTCTTCCAAGACTATGGAAAGAGAGCCCTAGTGCAGTTCAGAGGAGCATACAGATAACAGCAGGAACAAACACCTCCCTTGCATAGTTTCCCATCGTGGGTCAAAAGACAAGGCGAGTAACATTTGTAGTCCAGTCAAAGAATAACTTCAGCATTTAACCATAACCATAACCATAACATTAGCATTAGACTACAATCATAACAGCAAGGTGTTGCTGGGTATGACAGATGATGGATGCTAAGCACCTGACATCAATATTTTCTACTTGAGACTTTTTTAGTTGGAGATACTGTAGGAAAAATAGCAGAGTTGGTGCAAAGATTGCTCATTGCAGTTAATGAGAATAGACACACTCTCCAGTGTAGCTCTGTAAGAATACTTCACTAAAGGATAAAAATTAGGGTTACATTGTAGAAAAATAATAAATTGCTAAGCTGACTACATCTTGCTAGAAAAGTAACTGAGAGAGAGTAAGAAAGCAAAGGTGAGCAAGTAACTGAACAAGTGAGACAAAGCAATAAAACTTCAGTATATAGCATCACTTAATTGCCCCCCATAAACAGATTGCCCAAAATCCTAATTCTACTTCATTATGCTTAGAGACTCCCATTTCTATGGCAAGAATCCAAATTTGAGGCTTAAGTGGTTCCATACAAATAAGTTTACTAATTAAGTAACACAAACATTGGTTGTTGTGGGTTTTCCGGGCTGTATTGCCGTGGTCTTGGCATTGTAGTTCCTGACGTTTCGCCAGCAGCTGTGGCTGGCATCTTCAGAGGTGTAGCACCAAAAGACAGAGATCTCTCAGTGTCACAAACAGTTTAACTCTTTCATGACTGAAACGGAAGCACTTACTAAAATCCCAACAGATGCTAGGGACTCAAGTTCGGTTCTTCTGGGGTTATGCCTCCGAGGCATAACCCCATCCCATACAGGGGCTCTGAATATCCCAAACCCATTGAGGGCATTAAAAGTTAAAACTCAGCACTTTTACTTGGGTTTGGAAACAAACTGGCAGCCAAGACTGGTATAACATGATAAGGTAGCTTAAAAATGCTGAATTCTGAACTAGTGATGGTTTCAGGACACCATTTGAAGAGAGCCCACCTATATCATATTACAATAGACTAACTTGGATATAACTATGGCATGAGTTTCTGTGGCTAGGTCATTTTCACGGTATACAGTATGTACACAATGTATACATAGGCTTTCCTTTGCTTTTTGGATACATCAATTCAGGTTAAACCAAGGGAAAATGTTTTGTGAAATAAGTTTCAAGGCCTTGCACTGTTATATTGTCATGTCTTTAAGGATACCAAGATACATGGAATGCCTGTATTAGACCCATACTAAAACCAAAGGGTAATTTTGGCTACAGATTGCCTTTATTGAAGAGCTACATGTGTATGGAGCATGCATATATGTTCTGCACAGTGTAACCTTTCATGTCAGATCCTGAGAGCCCCTGTATTCTCAACAGTTGTGAATTTTACTCCTGGCTATAGTCTCTTTCTTTGACCTAGTATAGCTGTTGGCAAGTGTGAAATCCTTGATCATTCTGTGTGCTGATCTCATGCGCATCTCATGATGAACTACTCAGCGTGAGTGCATGTCTTATGATCACATCTCTGGCCAGAAGAGAAGTTTTTATTGTTATGATTGAGTCTATGAGTGAATTGGTTCCTGTACTGGTTTCAAAGTCCCTAGCAAAGTGATGGTGCAGTGGAATAAGTACACTTACTGATTTAAATTATAGTTGCTATCTATAGGCTTTATGCTTCTAATTATGGAGAAATAATGCATTTAGTCTCTTCTAAAGGTTGATACCTTCAACACAATATTTTGTAAACCCCCAAACAACTGAAAAGTAAGGCTAGGATCCAAAAGTCCATTTTTCAGTCCCCTTTACATTATTTTTAGAGCAACATTGTAGTGTGAGGAACCTATAGCTGGAAAAGGAAATGCAGTAATTACATCATATACCATGCATGTGCAGAAGTACTTTATGCTTCCTCATAAAGCTTTTTGGATCCCTGTTGAAATCTCCAGATCATATTGGTACTAGAAAATCACATGACATTCATTGCTTGTTTACTGTTTGTAAGTAATATATCTTCCTTTGTGTGTGATTTGTATGGTAAAAAGAAAACATAATTTGTATGGTAAAAAGAATGGACACTCAAAAAGCCTTAGGGCTAAAACTGTAATTCTCATTTTAGTTAAAGTCCAGACTGCAGTCCTAATCCAGAAGGATGCTGAATCAGAACACTGGGCCACATTATCTTGTGGGTGGCTTAAGTACTGTCATATTTGATTCTAACAGAGCAATAGAGCAACCAGATTAACTGTGTCAGGTTGCAATGAGCTCATCTATAATGAGACAGAAATGCTATAGTAATGAGAACAGTAAAGCTAGAGAAGGCCAAAAGCAAAGAAAAGAAAAAAACAGAGTAGGAAACAAGAATTCTTAACTGATGTGTGGAGTGAATGTTTGGGTCTGGTTCTATTAACTAGTGTAAGATAGGTTTAAAACCAAAAGACAAAGAGGAGCATTGTTTCCCAAACTTTTATCGTTCTTAACTTTACTTGAAAGCAAATCTAACAAATCCGTGTGTGAGTGAGTGTGTGTGTGTGTGTGAGAGAGAGAAATTCTGATGTTTGCGGCTAGTTTTATTGGCAGCCAAATTATTCATGCCGCCTGCAAACAGTTTTCCTGAGAGAAGTAGGGCAGGAAACTCCCACAATAACACAATGGGAGTGAGAAGCTGGCCAAATAGTGCTTGTGACATGTGATGAGCCAGACCAGTGTGCCTCTGAGCAGCTGGGGAAATATTTCTTCCTGGCAATTGTTCTAGAAGAAACGATGCTTTGTCATGACCAAAACACATTTGTACATGGTGACATGCTGTGAACATCATGCCAAGCTGGCTTCTCTGCCTTTGTGTTTTCAGACCCCCAAATCCACTCTTGCTTGTGGCTGCCTCAGTTCTAGCTTTTACTAAAAATAGAACAGGCTTGACCTCTCATCATAATTTCCTAGTATTCGTCATGCTTGTCCCTTATGGCTGCTTTGTGCCCTATAGATTCAGAGGGTACACAGTCATTAAAAGAGGCTACACATACAAGATCTACCACGAGAGTTTTATCATAGTTAACCTGACTCGTGCAGCTCAGTGTCTATGTGGACAGTGAAATAGGTAGAGTTATAGTCATGTACAGTTGTGTGTTCTGTGAGAATGCTTGATCTGCAACATATCGACATATCCCTTATTTCATTGCAACTCAAAAAGCAAAACTCTGCAGTCTGGACAATCACATTTTTGTAAATCATTGTGAACAGCCTTGACATGGCAAATTTCATAAACAATTTGATGCTGCAAATCAGTTAATCAGTTAATTAAAGCTCCTGCTCAGCATCAGCCAAAGGGGACACTCTATTCATAGCAATACTAACAGCTACTAGCAATAGCTTTTCTCTCACTTTCCAGTTTTGACAAGACCTTTAACCTTTGTATCGATAGACCAAAAGATATATGATAGATTAAAACAGACGTGGGAAGTGCTCATTTCTGAGGGGTAAGATGTTATACTGTTCAACAGCAAGAGAATTAACATGACAGATGAATAGTAGTCATCTGGGTTAACAGTAGTTGGAGATATTAGCGTTTTGGGCTTGGGGATCATGAGAAGGACAAGAGAACAAACATCATTGTAATATGAGGTTTCTTATTCCATGTGCATGCAAAGAAAAATCAGCACATAGGATCATTCTATATTAGTACTTGCCTATGGATTTCTGCAATTTCTACAATGGCTTCTGTGCAGAAAATACATACAGGACTATCTCACAAACCCTAAGAGCTAGAATGTGTTCTTTTTAATTAATTCATTAATGTATTTATTTTAAAGATTAACCCTGGGATTTTCTGTCAGGATCTGGAACATCTGCCCAAAGCCTGGCAGGCCCCTTTGTCTGAAATAGCAACAACACTTGGATCCCAGAGGAGTGGGCTTCAGCCTGGGGTTTTCTGTGACTCTGAGGCGACAAAACAACTCTGCTTCATCTCTTCCAATGTGATTTCTAACAATGACAGCAATAACCTCAACTTTAAAACAAACAAAAGAAGATGACTGTTATTATCCCCACTCTCTCTTATCCTTGCCCTTAGATCAGTTATGAAACACTGGGCATGGAGGAATTTACCCATAGAGCAATATGCATCGGAAATTCCAGGAGAGGTTCTCCAACCCTTTTCTGTAAAGATTTTGATGAGGCCAGACAGTGTTTGTTCCACTCTGAGATGGCTTAGTGCTTTCCAGACTCTGAGCTCAGTCTCTACTGCCAGTTTGATGCTTGAGTACCCTGTACATGAGCATTCATTGGTTTGTAGGCTGCCATATTGGCAATAGAGGTACCAGAAATAAGAACTTTCAGTAGGTTTCCATTGATTCTTCCAGTAGGAGTTGCATGGGTCCACTCAGAGATCCTTGCCAGCATTAGGAGTATGGTTTCCCAGAATCCAAATCTGTAGAAATCACAGCTGTTTAAGGGGCCATGTGGCCAATGAATCTGCCTGCCAGGATGGTTCTCCTCACACGAATGTCAGTGCCTCTTGTGGCACCAACATAGGAGAGGATGCCATTGCTCCTGTCTTGGGTAGAGGAAAGAACAAAAATCGCTAGTCCTCTCCTTTGAACTTTTCTGGGTCATACTCTGCAGCCCCCAGTTTTAGCAGGGGCTTTTCTCATGTTTGATTTCTTAGTGCTAAGGGGTATAATCAAGATGATTTCCCCACCACTCACTCTTCCATAGATGGTTTAGCTTCCCTTCCTCAATGTGACTACAATTCCCTTTGAATACTTTGAAGGAGTACAGAAATCTCCCAAGGGATCAGGTGAACACATCAAGTGTGTTCACCAGGATGCGGTTGTTAAAACTCGGCAGTCTCAGAGGGTGAGTACATAGTGTCTAAGGTGCAGGAACCAATCGAATAATCATTCAAGAGGAGGAAAGTCTGTTTTAAACAGCAAGATGTACTTCAAAGGTTTGCCCTCAACAAAATACCCACAACTTTCCTTAATATTGCTTGTCCCAGGGCTCCTTAAAGGCCTTCCCAGGTTCTTCACAACTGGCTGCTAAAATTCCACTCTGAGCAATTGACCAACTAAGCTAAGGAAACTGAGCACAGCCTTCCAAATCTGAGCCAGCACTGTGTGACTTGCAAGATATGCGTCCATTTGAAAGACATCATTGGGCTTCTTTCTGCTCCCAGGGTTAACACCACTGCCCCAGTTCTTAGACTGCCACTCAACTGGATGGCAGTGTACCAATTTTCCCAATGACAGGGGAGAAGAGTCAGCGCTAAAGAGGAACTTCATAGCCATTTCACTCATCTCTACAATCTTCCCTGAGGCTAGCTTGTTCCTTTCCAACATCCACAATCAGGCCTTTCATGAAGGTTCTTGTTAGATAGCCCTCGCAGCTTACTTTGGTACAGATTTCCCCAATGATGATTTTCTGGGATAGGTAAAAGCCTAAATCCCCATAGTCTCTCATTCTGGGCACTGCTTGTCAATGCTGTCTCTAAAAGTAATGTGATGTCATCCTTTTTTATGGGCTCTGTCTTTGGTGAGACCCTGGAACTAATTATTGTAATGTCCAGCTTTTCAAATTAGAAAGTCTCTTCCTGTGGCAGGACATTTCCATTCTATTCCTGCCGCAGCCTAGAGCAGAGGGACTTCCCAGTATGATAAACATGTCCTTCCATTTCTGAATAAAACAGAGACTCACAGAGTACTAAGACAATCTCTGAGGCATATGTTGGATGCAGTAGACATCACACTGGAAAGCAGATTCTATGTTTTGCTACTCAGTTGAGAATACAGTAAACGTATGCACCTGCTTGTACTATGAAGTGCATTCAACATGGCTGTGCTATGCAGGGAGGGCAGAAGGGGAGGGGAGGGCCAGGTTTGTTACTGCTGAGAAAGTTTTGACCCTCTCAAAGAGCCATTGCTATGGAGACATAATGAGCAGATAATTGAATGGGACCCCTCTGCCTTCCATCTTTCTCACACTGATGCCAACAAGGTCAGAACCTCTAAGCCTTTAGGTTCATGCAAATCTTTATAGGAAGGCTAAAGGCCCATTTTACTTAGAATGGCATCCTCCCTTAAATAAATTGTTTCCTAGACAGCCCAGTCATAAAGGTGTCAGCTTCACAGTAGTTGGGTTATTGAGCACTGCATAATGCAGGCAGATAAACAAACAACCTTGAAAAGAAGCAAGCAAAAGGTTTTTGTATTTGAGGTGTTCAGAGATCCAAATATACACAATAATTTTGTACCAAGCTAACTCTTGCATAGTTTGTAAATAGTGAGTTGGAACGGAGATATGAGCATAATCAGTTTATAGTTAGTTTTTAGTAGCCATTGTTTAATTTTTATGACTGTATTATGCACCTGTGCACTTTGAATTCAGAAAATGAGATTGAGGTATATTTAAAGCATATCTGCATTTATGATTCTCATAGCAAAATAAAAATCAGTCAGGACAATCTCATTTTCAGTTTCTCTTTGTTTTGATGGGGAAAGTACTGGTCAGAAGATAACAGTGCATTTGTAAATGAGGCACATGTTAGTGTTTATTTCCCTTTGCTATTGTGTCTGCTGCACCAGCTCAAGGCCATTTCACATTCTGGGGCACAAATGGACTCTGTGTCTTGTAAAATCAGCCTCTGTGTATGAAAAATGAGCCCCCAAAATGCCTTTTATCAGAAGCAACAATCAGGCCAGATCTGATAAAATGGAATCCTTACTTTTTCAGTAGAAGGGGAGCCAAAGACTTGTTTTTAAATTGAGCCATGCATCCTGCTATCAGAACTGTCAGGGCTTTAAAGTGGGGAGGGGGGAGAACAGGTAGTTGCAGCAGCAAGGTGGCATCAGCCTTTGTCACACAATGGAAACATCCATTTCTGAGACTACTCAATCAAAGCTGTCATAACAACAAAAAACTCCTCCTATAACACTGTTCATAGATTTTTATTGAAAAACACTCCATCCAGCTGAGAAGAGTTTTGTTGACTTTAAAACTTATTCCCACTCACAATGTTGCTCTATGTAAATATGGCAGTGATTTCCAAAGAATATAAAACTGGAAATGAATTACTGGCTAACAACCATATTGTTTCCTTTTCTGAATTTGAGTACAATTAGGGGGAGAAACACCTACAGCTCACTGCATTCAAGTGCAGACCTATATCCTAATACAATGAGATTTTGTAAATAACTTGTTAGCATCCTTGGTTATACTGTTGGTGTACCTGAGCAGCCAGCTGTATTGCCATGTATTTAACACTGTACTGCTCATTTCATCTTCTCATCTTTCCTCCATAAAGTTTTTAGGCATAGGCCTAGAAATAGTGTTGACAGAAAACAATCAGATTAAAGTTTTGGACATCTAAACAGGCATTCATTTACTGTCATGAGCAGGATTTGATAACTAACTGGTCTCCTCCTTCTATGTGGTCTGTAATTGGCCACATATCCTACTTCTTTCTTCCACATGTGAAACTTTGTCTGTTGGGTCCTTTTTACAATGTGCTTTGGAGTGCATTTCATTTGGAAGACTGCTAATGAAGCTGTACATCAGAGCACAGCAAAACCAAAAGACGAAAGCTGTGGAGTAATGGAATTTGGCTGCTTTTCAGTGCTGAAACTTCTGCCAAGTGTCACTGCATCATTAAGTTTCAGGACAAGTTGTCGGTCTATGAATGGAAGAACACAAATCATCCCCAGTGCACATTCATGGAGAGGCGGCAGGTTCAGTAGAGTCAAAGCAGCATAATTGTCAAATCAAACAAGAAGGCTATTCTCAGCTACCATAAATTCCTTCGTCCATATATTTAAAATGTCTAGTACTTGATCATTCATGTATCTAAGACAGCACTTGAAAGCAAAATCCTACTTTTATAGGATCACAGTGGAAGAGTGA
This sequence comes from Eublepharis macularius, assembly GCF_028583425.1. Lineage (NCBI taxonomy): Eukaryota > Metazoa > Chordata > Lepidosauria > Squamata > Eublepharidae > Eublepharis > Eublepharis macularius. The sequence continues at coordinate 127,515,147 of NC_072790.1, forward strand.
TACCCCCACCTCTCTTTATTTTGGTTCTCTTAGTACCAAATATTACCATACACAGTTTACAAAGAGAAAGGAGTTCATGCTGGCGAATACTTCGGAGCCATCAAAATTCATACCGCTGTTTCAGACGTTGCTTTCTTAACTACTACCAGGGCTTCTCCAACAGTGAAAAGAAAGCCAGTATAATACAGATGCTAGGAAACTGAGTTGATAATACAGAAATTCCTGGTTCAGAATTTACTTCTTGCCTCAAATTCACAAGGTGACCTTAGGTGGCTATAATCTCTAAGCCCTCATCAGTAATACATGACTAATAATGCTGACCTACCTTATACAGGATGCTTTAAGCACTGCTGGAATAATGTATAAGAAGCACTATGCTTAATGATGTTCAGATAGAAACACAAATCCCTATATGCATTGAGTCTGGAAAGAAAGAGGCAGAGAACTTGGACACCTGTCATTTGGGAGATTTGGATTTGGGTTGTGCAGCATGTGCAGGAGTGGCAGCTGGAGGCATAGGGAAGAAGAGGACTTGACATCTGGAGTTTCTTCAGAAGCAGGAGTAGCCATCCTTCTCTACTTTTCTGACAGCATAATCCTATGCATGTTTGCTCAGAAATAAATCCCACAGGAGGCATTAAAGCCTAAACTCTGCTTGCAGAATCATGTATCTTTTCAAATCCCAAGTGCTTCCAAATAATTCCTGATACACCTTTTTCCAAGTTCAGTTTATGCTATTAATTTGATATATATATGATTAAAAGATCAAAAATGTGAAACCATTATAAATGATGCACCTTACAAAATATTCTCCATTGTAACGCTCTCATGTTAGATCAGATCAAGGGTTTGTGTGTTCTCGATCAGATCAAGGGCTTGTTTGTTCATTTATTTATTTGTTTGTTTGTTCATTCATTCATTCCTTTGTTTGTTTGTTAATTCATTCAGTTTGTAGTCCACTCTCCCCAGAGTGGATCACATCAATTTAAAAATACAGAAATAAACAATTAAAACTGGTAGCATAAAAAGAGGATTCCTGTTGTCTTTAGCTGGTTTCTAAGAGTGGCCAGCTAGAGGCAAAAGTCTTCCTAATTATTGCTATTCAGAAGTATACTGTCTCTAAACATGGAGATTTTATTGATTTAACATAGGTTGTAGTCTTTAGTAGACATAATTTCATGGAAATGCATCTAATTGTCCTACTAAATCTGTCTAAGGTAAAAAACAGATGCTATAGTTAGTTTTGTGAATTTTCTGGGATTATTAAAGCCACAGTAGCCTTAGAAAACTACACATTTAAGCAGGAGAGTGTTTGTGGGAGTATCCTTTAACTTTTTCTGCTTCAGACAGTATTCAGTTATCCCCACATGATATTTCCAGCAGCAAAACAAAAGTTCCTTTGGATCTTAAACACATTGTATATTGTTATTTTCTCAAAATGTATTTTTAAGAAAAAAATTAGGAGATAAGTATCTCTATTATATAAAAGGCAAGCTGTGTTGTCGATGACTCACTTTTTATCCTGGTGCAAGCGCACTCGCAGGCCCCTCTGCAGAGATAAAAAGTGAGTTATTGGCAACACAGCTTGCCTCAGAGGCTATTGCATCAGTGGGAAGGCCCAGTGTGCGGCTGTCCAGAAGCCCCAAGGAGGCCGTGGTGGTGATAAGGCCTGGTGTGGCAGCATGGCCCTCCAGAGGCCCCAAGGAGGTCGCTGCAGTGGCGGGAAGGCCTAGTGCAGTGGCGCGGCCCTCCAGAGACCCCATAGCAGCCACAGAGGTGGTGGGAAGGCCTGGCACACCTCTCACATGGTCCTGCAGCTTGGTGGGACAGTGCTCACAAGGCCCTACAATGGGACGGCAGGGCCTGGCCAAGAGGCGCAGACTGGGAGGCCACTTGCTGCCAGGAAGGCGCCCACCAAATCTGTTTTCTAGAACCTGTTGTATTTGTTCGCACAACAGGCTTGGTTGCTAGTTCCTTGAAATATTTTACAGATTGAATAAATGTATTTATTTTGGAAAAATGAGTCAAACACAGTGACTTGGATCCAGCCATGCACAAGTGGAAACCTAAACAGACTTAGCATAGTTCGACTTGTGCAACACCTAGCACTCCCTTCCCTATATATTATTATGCCCAGAAGTGAGGTTGTACAGTATCTTGCGCAAGCAGAAATGCACGTGGGGGGATACAATGAATATGACATATGGCAAGTAGCTATTGTAGTCTTTTTCTTGCATTTCCACTTGGGGAAGAGCTTCCACACAAGCGGAAATTTTGCATTTGATCTAACCCTATGTGCCGCCTCACTCAGGAGTTTCAGGGGTGGTTAATCTTGGGGAAATGTAGGAAAGGGTCCCTAGTGCCATTTTGTCAATCACGAAAGCGTCCTCAAGGACTTTCTAATTATTTTTTATAAACCCATAATGCTGGTGCCCTAATCCTGTGTATCTGCTAGTTGAGCCTAACTAGCTTGGTTGTTTTTAGTGGAAACAAATGGAGTCTTTCTGATAACTAGCTTGGTTGTTTTTAGTGGAAACAAATGGAGTCTTTCTGATAAATTGTTAAACTGACACATGGAAAAGTATTTGTTCTTTGCTCTATGTAGGTCCATGTGAAAGAGACTCCCCATTAATTGTTTGATACAATTTTGTTTATTTATTTTATTTACTTTGGATTTCTATTCTGCCCTCCCCATGGAGGGCTCAGGGCGGATTACAACAGTTTAAAAACATATTAGAATTAATTTATACAGTTAAAACCATAAATAGATTTAAAAGAAAATTTAAAAGAGAAAATCACTCATAAAATATACACTAATGACAGTCAAATAGCGGCAATCGATAAGCAGCAAGCACAGCTCGACAAGATAAAATGGTGGACAGGCCTAGTAGGGAGGGATTGAGGTTTTATATTCTTCTCTGTTTTTTTTTCCGGCTGGTGGAGGCCAAGCCCTACTTCAACCATATGCCTGGTGGAACATCTCTGTCTTACAGGCCCGGCAAAACGATAATAAATCCTGCCGGGCCCTGGTCTCAGTAGACAGAGAGTTCCACTAGGCTGGAGCCAGGACCAAAAATGCCCTGGCTCTGGTTGAAGTCAGGCCTCCTTGGGGCCAAGGACCACCAATAGATGTTTTTCTCCCAATCAGAGCATCCTCTGGGGCACATATGGGGATCTGTGCAAGGAAATGTTTTTTTAAAAAATTGGAGATTACAATATCTTCTGTAGCCATAAAATAAAATTTCATTTATTTTGCTTTCTGGGATTTTTTTTGTTTCTAAAAGATTGCAGCTTCATAGATAAACATATGATTATTATCTCATCTACCAATTCTTCCCCGTTGATATTAACCAACAGGGAAGAATTGGTAGATGAGATGAAGGTGGTGGGGACCTTAGGGGGAAGTGACCATGTCCTTCTTGAATTCCAGTTGCTGTGGGGAGCCAAGGAAGTTCGTAGCCAGACTCGTAGGTTAGATTTTCGTAGGGCCAACTTTGATGAACTCAGAGGCTTGATGAGAGTCATTCTGTGGGGGAGTGTGCTGGAAGGGAAAGGAGCGAGTGAAGGGTGGGCCATTCTCAAACATGAGCTTTTGCAAGCTCAAGCCCTCACTATCCCAGCAAGACGGAAACATGGTAAGGGCTCCAGGAAACCGATGTGGATGCACAGAGAGCTCCAGAATAAGCTAAGGGAGAAAAAGGAAATGTTCAGGAAATGGAGAGAGGGACAGACCTCTAAAGAGGAGTATATGAGGGTTACTAGGTACTGCAGATCAGCCATCAGAGAGGCCAAAGCTCAGTACGAGCTGGATCTGGCCAGGAGGGTTCGCTACAATAAGAAAAACTTCTACAGATATGTGAGAAGCAAACGCAAGGTAAAAGAGGCAATTGGACCGCTCTTGGGAGTAGATGGAGAAACTCTGATGCAGGACAGAGAAAAAGCAGACAGGCTTAATGACTTTTTTGCCTCTGTTTTCTCCCTGAAGAACTCAGGCACATCTAGAGATAGTAGAAAATGTGGCAGGACACCTGAGTGGCTAATTGACATTGACAGAGAGGCAGTGGAGAGGCATCTGGCTGCACTGGATGAATACAAATCCCCTGGGCCGGATGGGGTGCACCCAAGAGTGCTGAAAGAACTTTCCAGAGAACTTACAGAACCCCTGTCCATCATCTTCAAGGCCTCCTGGAGGACTGGGGATGTGCCACAAGATTGGAGAAGAGCGAATGTTATCCCAATCTTTAAGAAAGGGAGGAAGGATGACCCGGGAAACTACAGGCCGGTCAGTCTGACTTCTGTTGCTGGGAAGATAATAGAACACATTTTAAAGGGATCAATCTGTAAGCATCTGAAGGACCACTCAGTGATCTGGGGAAGTCAGCATGGTTTTGTTCCTAACAGATCTTGCCAGACCAACCTGGTTTCCTTCTTTGATCGAGTGACCAGCTTACTGGATCGGAGGAACTCTGTTGACGTGATTTATCTGGATTTCAGTAAAGCTTTTGATAAGGTCCCCCATGACATTCTGATGGGCAAACTGGAAGACTGTGGAGTAGACTATAGGACAGTTTGGTGGATAGGGAACTGGTTGGAGGACCGCACTCAAAGAGTGGTGGTCAACGGCGTTTCCTCAGATTGGAGGGAGGTGTCCAGTGGGGTGCCGCAGGGCTCGGTTTTGGGCCCGGTACTTTTCAATATTTTTATCAATGATCTGGATGAAGGAGTGGAAGGGCTGCTCATTAAATTTGCTGATGATACCAAATTGGGAGCGGTAGCCAACACCCAAGAAGATAGAATTAAAATTCAACAGGACCTGAATACTCTGGAGAAGTGGGCAGCTGTGAATAGGATACAATTCAACAAAGACAAGTGCACAGTATTACATCTGGGCCACAAAAATGAGAAGCACAAATACTGGTGGGGGATACACTTCTGGGCAGTAGTATATGTGAAAGGGATCTTGGGGTAAGAGTGGACTGTAAACTGAATATGAGCAGTCAGTGTGATGCGGTGGCAAAAAAGGCTAATTCAATCCTGGGTTGTATCAAAGGGGCCATAGCATCGAAATCGCAGGAGGTCACAGCCCCTCTCTATCCTGCCTTGGTCAGGCCACACCTGGAGTATTGTGTGCAGTTCTGGAGGCCTCACTTCAAAAAGGATGTGGACAAAATCGAGAGGGTGCAGAGGAGAGCGACGAGAATGATCAGGGGTCTGGAGACTGAGCCCTACGAGGAAAGGCTGAGGGCCTTGGGAATGTTTAGTTTGGAGAAGAGGAGGTTGAGGGGGGACATGATTGCTCTCTTTAAATATTTGAAAGGTTGTCATTTGGAGGAGGGCAAAGAGCTGTTCTAGTTGGCAGCAGAGGGTAGGACGCGAAGCAATGGGCTAAAACTACATGCACAAAGGTACCGACTGGATATTAGGAAAACCTTTTTCATGGTCAGAGTAGTTCAAAAGTGGAATCAGCTGCCTAGGGAGGTGGTGAGCTCCCCTTCACTGGCAGTTTTCAAGAAGAGGCTGGATGAATACTTGTCAGAGATGCTTTAGGCTGATCCTGCACTGGGCAGGGGGTTGGACTAGATGGTCTGTATGGCCCCTTCCAACTCTATGATTCTATGAGATTCTGTAAGAATGTAATTTGTAGATTTCTGTATCTATTGTATAGACTTCTGTGGGCCACAACATGTTTTGTTATATCAATATCATTTCTGCAAATCACTCCCATGCTATTTGATGGTGCTGCAGATTCCTAGAGCCATTACATAGCTACATTAATGTACTGAAAGTAGAATTATGCATTGTGGATATTTCCTCCTTATATGTCATTTGTTGCCTGTGACAACAGTGGTTATGACTGCACCCAACTATGCAGAAGTTACAAGTTTTATGATATCGACTGTGACATATTTAGAAGACTGTATGCCTATTTGTGCATGTATGTGTCTCCCAAGAATAAAAACAAAATGAATCCCAGATATAAGCAATGAATTTGTGATAAAGCTCCATATGTGAGTGGGACTCACTGACTTGATATGGGCCAACATTATAGGACCACATAAGAAATTAACTGGCATGAATGTTCACAAAAAACCCGACAACCCTGATTCTTTATACTCTGTACACATATTCCCTCCAAATAGTGCTTTAAATGTTGCTTTCATAGACCTAGCCTAAGAAAAAGGGAAAGATTTTATTCTTATTTGCCTGTTCTTTGAGCTCTTTCTGAACAATCGGGCACTTGGCTGCTGGTGTTGTGAACCCACCCAAGCCATTAATTTTCTTTTTACAAGCTGTCCCAAGTGTAAACTGCATGAGTAAGGAAACTAGCAATGGCTCTCTTCCAGCATGCACCTGGTGCAGCCCAGATCTGGAATTTGGTTGTATCAATTGGCTGCCTGGCTGACTGCTCTGGATTAAATTTCTAATCAGACTGAAGAAGAAAGATGATTTGCCATGTCCAAGCACTGCTGTTACTGCCTTTGCTTGGATGAATTTACTGAATCAAAATTAAACTTCATGCTATCATTTCCCTTTTCATGATGTCTCTGCAAATTGATGATTATGTTTTTCATGCTTATAAACTGTTGGCCTCTAATGACTTGGATCATTTACATTGTGCGCTGATCTAAAAACAAAATACAGTTTGGTTTCATTTCAAAACAGATTGTTTAAAAAAACCTCTGCAGTGCCCTCTGCTGCTAATCCTAGAAAATGCAGACTACGCAGTAGTTCAGATTCTGAAAAACAGGGCATACATCATGGTGTAGTTGAACTTAAAACTGAACTAAAATAATCATCTTATTTTTCAAACTCTGCGTATGTTTAAAGTACAAAACTGCATAGTACTTTGCTAATACAGTTTGAGTAATTGGAACAAAATGTATATTGCCTTGAATCTGAACTTTCTCCAATGGTCCCAAAAGAATACTTTAAAAAAAATCCGTGTGTTGGTTAATTCATCATTATTTTGCCAGACAGTGTAAAGGTAAATTGTTTAAGCTTTTTTTCCTCTCAAACTTGCTTATAAATTCTGGTTGCTGTGTAGTGTTTCATTACAAAGTAGTGTGAAAATATGACAAAGAATAGTCCTCATATAGCATTCAGTTGTTCTGTATCTAGTGTTTTTTAAAAACACACGGGGGAGGGAGTTCAACTGCTTTTGTCTCAGGGACACATTGCTTGTCCTTTTCTCAGCCTTTGGTCTGAGCATCTCTTTTTTGAGGAGAACAATTCCTAATGCCTAAGTACAAATTAGGTAGGAAAGAGAGGGAAACAGGAACGGAAGATTCTAAATAGATGTAGCCAAAAAATTCAATCAGCAATCTTGCATGATGTACATGTAGCTTCCAAGGCCTGGATATTGCTTGACTATGTTTGATGCCATGTTGCTGAAAATGGGTAAATAGGGTTGTCTGGGTTCAAGTTAGGAATCAAGAGAGCCTGCGAGGCATATCGTAGTAGTAGTGAAGGCAGTAGTAGTAGTAAAGGCAGGCAGGCTGGCTGCAAGCCCTTTTCTCTTTTGTGTGAGAGAAATGCCCTGATAATCTGCCATTGTGGGGTGAGGGAACAAAATAGTAGTATGAGGAAAGGAGCCAATAGCACCTGTTTCATGGGCCAGGGAGCTCCAATTCTTTTTCCAAGTCATAATACATAACTTACCTGGGCTGGGGGCGGGGAGGTAGGCATAATGCACCTATTTTCCAAAACAACAATATAATAGCAATTATTTCTTTATTGTATAATACTAACAATTTATAATAGTTCTTACATTGCTCATCAACCTTTGCTGTATGTGATTTCAGTATTCCACATTTTAAACTCAAGGTAATATATAGATAACTTCCAGCAAAAAAAAGTATTGTGATTGTTGCAGAAGAAACCACTACAGACATATTTGTCAAATGCAGAGTTAAAGGCATAGCATAGAATATGGTACCAGAGCCTGTAACTTTTCCCCCAAGAAATAGTTCTACTCATTTTTGATGAGGCTAACCGGGAGGAGAGGGAAGGGGAGAGTAAGGACATTCTTCCGCACATTCGCCTTTGACCCTGTAACTTTAACTCTTTTGTCCTCCATACATATTTTTCTGCATCAGTCACAAGAAGCTTGTTTCAAAGCTTTCAGACTGGAGCTGAGCTAATGCCTTTGTGTAAGTATGGCTGAAGCTCAGAGACTGTTGCTGGCTGCAATGTGCATTCATCAGTAAATGAGAGGAGGGGGGGTCCTCTTGAAGCTCCTAACCCTGGCTTACTGTAACTAGACAACTCTCATGGGACAGGCGAAGCTTGCTGCAAAATCATTCTGTTTTTCTTTTGTGTTTTAGGCTCTCTTTTCATAAATCAAGTTCCGAAGAAAGCTCTGTAGGTCAGTATACTCCGTCTTAGTACTTTTTGCTCTTTTTATATATAAATCCTATGAGCCCTTCTGATTCTGTTGCTTTCTTTTATCTGCATCTCCACCTTTACTTTACCTAGAAAATGTACAGAAACAATTTAAATTTCAAAAGTAGATAATGATCATGTGACCCTGCCTACTAAATTAGCTCCCTCTTACGAAAAAATAGAAAAACCTGCAGAAGATGAAATTATATTGTAGGCTTTGAATTTGGCTTTTAACAGTTATGTTAACAATGACATTCTTTGCAAGGTGAATTCAGTAAATGAAAAAATAACTTTAAAAAGGAATATGGAGACAAAACCTGATTTTTCATCTTTAAACAAGTCAATATTTTGCTATTCATGTTTCTTCTATGTTTCACTATAGGTAAAGGAGATTGGAAAAAGAAGAATAAGTATTTCTGGCAAAATTTCCGAAAGAACCAGAAAGGGCTAATGAGGCAGTCTTCAAAAGGTACATGTTTTTAAAATGTTTTTCTGCTATATACTTCCATGCATTAATTCTGTAAGAAGCTTCGTAAAGTGAATGAGCTTGTAACCAAGATGTTTACTAGCAAACTGCAGTAACATAACAGTGATGGTCTCAATTCCCTGATGGTACTTTTTTTGTTCAGTATTATTTCTGCAGTATTAGAAAGTTGGCACTTTCTAAACCTTTTCCAGAGCTGTGGAGCCATTCAGAACTATTTCATGCTAAACTCAAGTTCAGCCTGGGTTGAAGCTGGAGTTTAGTGTGGTTTCATAATTCACAGAGCTGAATTGTGTAGGCATAAAAAAATAGCTTTTCTTGCTCACCTCCAGCTCTGGATATTTTTTTAAAAATTAACTTGTATGTAACTTACGTATGTTTAGAATTAAGGTCTTGGACTTGGCATCCTGTGTGCAGTCATAGCAAAAGAAACCGTGGTGGGCATCATTAGGGTTACAGTCCATTTAAGACTACAACTTTAGTGATACAATTTTGAAAAACAGTATATGTCAAATTATAGTACAGATAGAATAATTCATCTCTTGACTTGGAGCTCTGAAAACTTGGTATCTCTTAGATGCCTGGATTTGCCTGATACTTTTTGGTAATGAGGTGAAAAGCCAGATTGTAGCACAGAGCCTGTAGCATGAATTATGAGTTCTCCAAACAGCTACGTATATATAAACTGTCTCTCCTACCCTCTGCATGTGTGTACGTGTAATACACACATTATGCAGAACACAGTAGAGCTGGCCAATGTCAAAAGACGTCTGTATTGCGATTTAATTTTCTGACTTTCTCTGAATATTGGCTGTCTTACCTTTCAGGTGTCTTTGCACTTTATTAAAACCTATTTGCATGATTAGAATGTCTCCAACACAGCTTGGATAATATTCTTTTTTTGCATTTTTTAACTTTGCTTGGATGGTATTTTATCACATTAGATGTTTAAACATTATCTAACTGGAGCTAATTAGTGTGTATTTTAGAATAACTTAAGTATTTCAAGGGGAAAAAAGAATCTTCTCATAATAGTAACTTCATCTAATATACGGGAGATTTTCCAGCTACTCTCTGAAATACTCTGCTTTCTGATATATAAACCAAGTGATTCTTAAGTTATCTAGGAGCTTCAATAATATGATCTAATAACTGAAAATTTTATTTTGGTTAAATTATCCATGTTGATTTCCAATATTATTTAAATTAATAGGTTTAGATGATATGCATGACAATCAGTGCAATCCCAAGCAGAGTTACTCCAGTCTAAGCCCATCGATTTCAATGGGCTTAGAGTAACTCTCCTTCAATTGCATTGTTAATATACTACTTACACTCTTTATTCAACAAAAGTAAAAATTACAGAAGTAAATGATATGCCTGTTCTCTTATGTAGCTTATATGGTGATAAGTTGGATGAAGATTACTTATTCAAGTTGGGCTGAATGATATAGATATTTAGGAGGACAATTTCTAAGCAGCAAACCTTTTCTGATATTGGACAAGCTGTGTACTCACATCCCCAATAATTATCAAGATCATGTGTGCATTATTACTTGCACATTGAACCTTTCTGTTAAAGTGAAAAAAATCCATGTTATACATATAAAATATAGTGCTGTGTGTGTAAATTTGCTGATATTTAATTTAAATCTGTTATTAGCAAGCCTGTAGCAGCAACTTACTCCTTTTCTTTGAGATGTAAACTGAGCAACAATTTACTATGTTAAAATATAGCAAACCTTAAGTTCAGAGTTTAGAAAAAGTGCCATTTCATGCTATCAATATTTGCTATTCTTTCCTGTCAAAGGCAGAAATTTCCTTATACATGAAACACTAAATACATCTGTACTAAACGTGATAGACAGATGTACAGTACAAAAACACTCTTTTTAAAATGACCAGCACACCAGCATTTAAACAAACATTTCTTTTGCTGTTCTGCCATTTTCTGTAATGATTTTGAGGCATAATACATATATTCTAGGCCATGCCTTCTTTCTAAGCTGTATTGATTTGAGAAAGCAAAATAGGTCACTGGAGACAAATGTGTTTATCATTTTCCCTGTCATCAAATAAAAATATTGCATGTCTCTCAAAATATGGATTGACATTAACCTAGAAAACTTGACTAACTTAGAAACCGAGATCAGAACACGGGAAATGATGATTCAGTAGTAAGCTTGATCTTGCTTTGGCTTTGTGAAATATTTATTCTTCCATCTTTTTCATCTGCCTTCAGGAGAAGATGTTGGTTATGTGGCCAGTGAGATCACAATGAGTGATGAGGAGCGGATCCAGCTAATGATGATGGTCAAGGAAAAGATGATCACTATTGAGGAAGCACTTGCGAGGGTACATGCTGGAAATATTTCTCTCTTTTACCTTTATTCTTTGATTATCTCTAGGGAGGTGATATTCTGCCAAATGATAGTTCACATCACAGCACATCACATCAGGATCACAAAAACCTTGTAGGTGAATTACCATAATTAACAATATTTGGAGATTCTGTTTGGTGATTTCATGCATTTGGCATCTAAGGAGAAATAAAGTCTAAACAGATATAACTTCTTAAATTTCTTGTGAGTGGGAGAATATGGCTGTTTCCGCATGTCCTGAAAGGTGCAGTTCACCCTCGGAACTGTGGCAGCTTTTTCCCAAGATGCACACATTATCATTTGCCAACCATGTGCACATTTTTTAAATCAGATTTTCTGCATATTTACCAGGACCACATTTGCTCTAATATTTTTTTTTGTTGCGGGTTTCCAATGTTTTTTTTTTTTTGGCATGTTCTGGCATATGAATTTGAAGTGTTCCTGAAGAAACCTCCTCCTCCTCTCAATCTCCAACCAGTTCTTCCTCTGAAGCTCTTACCCTTCCTTCTTCACATTTCTGTTCAGCCACAGAAGCCTGCTTGCAACAGTAACTGCATGCAATTGCATATGTGCAAAGTAAAAAAAAAAAAGAATTAAAGGTGCATGAACGCTTTTTGTCTATGATGATGAAAGTGCCCAACCTTCCCTCCAAAACCACTCTTTTTGGGGGGGGGATGTTTGGAGGTTTCCCTGTGACCTCACAACCAAAGTTGGGTACTGCATGTGGAGGATGAATTGTTGTAGTAAGTCAACAAAACACAGACCCAAAACGAGGAAAAGGCGGAAACAACGAGCTGTGCAGAAGCGGGCTATAATGTACTCATGCCCTGCTCCTTCTGACCAAGCACATAGATCTGAAGTAAGGCACGCTTGTGATTAGTTGCTATTGTATTTCACTGTTGTGCTGTGCTTTTACTGATTAGCTGAGTGATACACACATGTGTATATGTATGTATATCTTTATATAGATATAGACAAGTGGGGGACCCACAAGGACTTGTGGAGAGTATCTCATTTTCCTCTACCCCTCATGTCCTCTTTCCCTTCCCTGTCCCCATAACCTCTTCCCCTTTTCCTGCTTCCATCTCTTCCTTCTCTCCTTCCCACCCACCTTTGTCAGCCCCTTTGTCATCTTTCTCCCTCCCCACTGGCAGCCTCTCCCCTATGACCCAGTTGCATGGTGTTGGCCGAGCCAGGCACATTTGCAGAGTGGGGAAACTGCAAGGACTTGTAGGAGTACTTGACTTTTCCCTGTATCCCTTTCCCATATTATTTCCTCTTTCCCTCCTCCATATGCTCACCTTTCTCTACATCCGTCTCTCCTTCAAACCTACTAAATGTACTTTTTATCTATCCCCCATCTTCAGCTATATTTTTTAATTTACTTCATGTATACTGCCTTCCTTCACAGTGGGGTCCCAAAGGAGCTTACATTATTCTCCTCACCTCCTTATTATCCTCACAATAACCCTGAGATGTAGAGATATGACAGCATCAGTCACCCAGTGAGCTTCCCCAGCAGAGTAGGGATTTAAACCTGGTCTCCCAGCTCCTATGCTGAAAATCTAACCACTATGTAACAGTGTCTTTTGTGGTGTGGCTGCTGTTGAACAGTAGCAAGCAACAAGTCCTGGATGAATCATGCAAGTCCTGTGGTATCAAGTGGTTACTTCTGGGCCTGGCCCCAATGGGCTCTCCCTCAAAGTCCCAAACATCCCTAGAAAGGGACCTGTTCCCCTGCTTTTTACTGACATAAACCAAGCCTAGAAGACTGGCTAAACTGTTATGGCTGCCTAGCAACAGCGACCAATAACATCTGATTAAAGCTACAGGTGCTCCTTTTATTATTTGGGGGGGGGGGGGTTAGATTTTGTATTTTTCTGCAAACCTAGGGCATTTTTTAGGCATGCAGGAAGATCTGTCTTGTCTGTTCATGGCTCCAATCTCCAGATCCACATATCAGGGCTACGTGGCTGTTAGTATATGAGATAGATATGGATATATAAGAAAATTGCATCATAGCTTAACTAAACATAAACACTCAGCAACCCTGCTAATAAAATTGTTGTTAACCATGTAATAGTGCTTTGAAGCCAAAATTTCAATACACACTTAGCTTTTTCTCCATTAAATTCAGAAGGAGTGATTTTCCCCTGACTTGCATATAGGTACTCCTTGAAAATATAAGCATTCATTCATTTCTAAATGTTACTGCTACAATCCCAAGGATACTGTCCGAGGCGTAAGATCCATTGAATAACATGGAAATTACTTCTGAGTAGGCCTATTTAGGGTTGTTCCATACGTTTTTTCATCCATATCTTTGTCTAGGTTCCTTTTGAACTTTCTGGAGAGTGGGAATATGGTATTGTCACAAAAGCTGTGCATAATTTAAACACTGAAATGTATAGTTTTGGTATATTTACAAAGATTTGCTATTGTTAAAACGCAAAAATTTAAACAAAATTAGAATGAGATAAAATGTTATCTGTTAATGTATGTTATTTTAATTTTAGCTTAAGGAATATGAAGCACAACATAGGCAGTCAGGCAGCATGGACTCTTCTGACTGGCCTGATGGTCCTTACCCAACTCTTGATGGGTCTTCCAATTGTAATGTAAGTAACCTGCTCTGTAATGCTACCTAATAATGATACTGACATGTAAGGGCACATGCATATGGCTTTCTGAAGTTAAATGAGGAATATATTTATTTACTTATTTATTTAGGATTTTTATTCCACCCTCCCCATAAACGGGCTCAGGGCGGATTACAACAATTTTAAAACATATAAAATTTATGCAATTATAAAAACAGTAATACATCTAAAAACTTTCAAACATTCAGTGCAATAAGTTAAAAAATTAATATCCAGATGGCAGCTGATAAGTGCTCCTAAATAGCCAAAAGCAAGATCAAGGAGGTGGACAACTCTAGAGGAGGTTCGGATCTTTTAGTCTCCCTCTGTTTATTGGCTGGCAGAAGGCCAGGCCCATCCTCAACCATATGCCTGGCAGGAACATCTCCATCTTACAGGACCAGCAAAACAATAAAAAGTCCTGCCGGGCCCTGGTCTCAGTAGACAGAGAGTTCCACCAGGCTGGAGCCAGGACCGAAAACGCCCTGGCCCTGGTTGAGGACAGGCGGGTTTCTCCCAATCGGAGCATCATCCAGGGTACATATGGGGAGAGGCGGTCCCACAGTTAAGCTGGTCCCACTCCGCATAGGTCTTTATGGGTTAATACTAAGACCTTAAATCTGATCCAGTACTCCACTAGCAGTCAATGCAGCTGGCGCAGTATAGGTGTTATATGCGCTCTGCTTGGCGCTCTCACAATAACATGTGCCACTGCATTTTGGACCAGTTGTAATCTCCAGATCAGTGTCGGGGCAGCCCCGTGTAGAGCGAGTTACAGTAGTCCAATCTAGAGGTGACCATTGCCTGGATCATTATAGTTAAGTCGCATGGTAAGGGACAAGCTACCTAGTCCATCATAGATGGAGGAAAGAGGACCTGGCAACTGCTGTGATCTATGCCTCCGTTTTCAAGGAGACATCTAAGATCACCCCCAGGGTCTTAACCATTGGAACCGGCGCAAGAGGCGCCCCATTGAGGGGCGGGAGCCGGGGTCCAGTACAAAAACACCCATGGCTCAAGTAAGGACCTCCATGTTTGTGGGATTTAATTTCAGTCGACTCTGTTTCAACCACCAAGTCATGGTTTCAAAAGGATGCTCCAGGGCTGCATATTGATGATGCCCAAGTCCAAAACTTCGCACCAGTTAGGTGAGGGGGTGCATATAGATGTTAAACAGCAATGGAGAAAGTATTGCCCCCTGTGGGACACCGCATACTACAGGGTGGCGGTTAGACAATTTCTCCCCAAGTGCCACCCCCTGTCTCCGACTGTGGAAAAAAGAGACAAGCCACTGTAAGGCAGTCCCTCATATCCCCACATCGGCGAGGTGGTGAGTCAAAAGTTCGTAATCAACCGTAATCAACCGTATCAAACGCTGAAGACAGGTCCAATAATATCAGCAGCACCAATCCACCCCGATCCAGGTGTCTGCAAAGATTGTTCATGAGGGCAACCAGCAATTTCTCCATCCCATGTCCCAGGCGGAATCCAGACTGAAAGGGATCTAGGACTGAGACCTCCTTCAGGAATCCCTGTAGCTGTTCCACCTCTGCTTGCTCAATCACTGCTGAAGATGGTTACCCCAGAGAAAAGAGTTGTTTTACGAAATTTGAAATTCAAAAGCACCTTCCTCGTAATTTCAGATATAGGCTGATTCTGCACACGTTGGATTATGCACTTTCAATGCACTTTATCAATTGTTTGAGGTGGATTTTTTGTTCCACACACAAAAAAATCCGTTCCAAATGATCTATAAAGAGGATTGGAAGTGCATTATCCAACGTGTGCGGAATCACTCATAATGTTTCTTTGGTAAAAGTGTGAACCCTCCTTATGTGGATCTCAGTGGCTTTTTTAAAAAAAAAATAACCGTTGCCTTTGGGCCTTCAGTTCAGCTCTTCCTTATGTTACCTTAAAGTTATACCTCAGGATGGCTCTGGTCACAACCAATACATTTTTTATTTCCACTCACACAGAGCTTCTGGTGTTCTCTTCTTTACCTAGGCTCTTATCTCAAGAACACCTTCCCTTTTTTGTTTGCATGACCTGTATATTGCTGCCTCCTTAATTCCCTTAAAAGGTTTTTGCTGCCACCAAAGGTTTTTGCCTTAGACCTCCTCAGTTCAATTGGTAATATAGGAAGACTTATTATAGATAGTAGATTAACAGTATGGTAAGCATGTAAGGGTGATTGTAAGATAAGAAAAGGATATTTTTCCCTTAAAAGTTGAATTTATTTATAAATACATAAGTATAATAGTTGCAGAGTCGGTAAGAATAATTCTTAAACTTAGTAGTTTCAAAAATAATTATATCTTCTTAAAGATTTATTCACAGACTCAGTCACAGGGATTAATTTTCCGCACAGAATAAACTTTCATCTCATCTCATCTGCACAGATAAAGATTCACTCAGGCCTTTCTACACAGCTTTCCTGACCTAGATAGATTAATCTTTTTGTCAGATATACACATGCTGACCCAGGTGTGCACACTGTTTGCCTGACTTCGACAGAATTGGCTCTCAGGCTTCCACACAGTTTGCCTGGCTTAGCCAGGATAAAACCCCATTCAAGCATCCACAGGAATTGCCTCATTTAGTTAGAATAACCTCTCTCAGAGATGTACAAAGGCACTGACTAAAAACTGCAGGTAACTCCACCTCCTAGGGTATAGCTACCATCCAATAAGAGCAGACTCCACCCATCCAGTCCCCCCCTTTCTTCCTTAGAGGCTTGCATTTAAACTCACAGTAACAAATGTTTTAAAAAGCCACATTAAGAAGCAGAAACAAAGTCCAAACTATTTAGATGCAAAACATTACGAAGATCATACTTATAGCAAGAGATGCTACATACGAGACACTGTAGTGTAGACCACAATCCCGATCCTTTCACCAAATAATTTTCTGAAAAACATTTCATTACAATGTAGTCCTATACTGTGTAAAAAAATCCCTCCTGAATAATGCAGTTTTGCATAATTTGCAGAAAACCAGGAGAGTCGGAGCCTTCCTGACCTCATCAGGCAGGTCATTTTGTAAGGTGGGGACTGCAACAGAGAATGCATATGTACAAACAGTTGTTGATTTTGCCCATTTGAAGGATGGTGCCTGCAGACTGCCCTGCTCAGATCACCTTTAGTGAAGCATTACATTTGCTTCTCCAACAGCAGTGCTAGATCTGGTAGAACCCCTAGGCTCTTAACCAAGTCAACATGGGTCAGTTGAATCCAACTGAAAATAGGAAGAACAGTGTTTTTCAGGATCTCCAACTTCCCAACCAGCGTCACTTCTGTCTTGTCTAGGTTCAGTTTCAGTTTGTTCTCTTTCAACCATTTGACCACATCAGTCAGGCAGTGCCTCAAAACTTCAGTTACATCAACAGGGGATTTGGATAGAGATAGCATAATCCACTGTACCAAAGGCTGCAGATAGATCCAGTAGGAGCGACAAAGAAGCACGGCCTTGTCTACATTCAGATGGAGGTTATCAACTAAGGCCACCAGGGCTGTCTCTGTCCCATAGCCCAGCCTGAAACCAGACTGAAATAGGTCCAGAACACAACAGTTATCCAAGAAGGAGTTACTCTGCTACTGCTCTCTCAGTCACTTTTCCCAGAAAAGGCAGATTAGAGACTCGGTGATTGATAATTGGCCACATCATTTTTCTGTAGGGATGATTTTTTTTTTAAGTAGTGGATGGATAACTGCCTTTGAGTGGTTGAGGAAATATTTCGTTTATATTGGGGGAAGTTTTCTGGTTTGGCAAACAGTATTTGTCCTGTTGAGCAGACCTCAGTTCACCAAGTACTAAATAATGGGTTGGTGTTCTGTCTAAACCATGCCTTTTTAGAGCATCTACCTGGAATGTGCGTGTGTGTGATATGTATTCGTGTGCACATAGGTCAGATTCTATGATCAACTATCTAATTTTAAAGTATAAATCGATACAGCTATTTCAAAGCATGTCATTTTGATGTATATGTCTTATTTGAAATGTCACAAATTACATTCACCCCATCTGTTTTAAATAATGTTTCTTGTTAGAATACGTTTAAAAGATACCTGCTAACAGTTACTAGATAGAGGTGAGGGACAATTAGTTTCTCATGGCTCTCTGTACATTAATAACATGCAAATAAAGAGAATAGGTGCCATCCACTGAATAGAATTTATATGATGAATTTGTGTGTGTTTGTGCATGTTTTTAATAAGAAAAAAATAAACTGATTTGCATACATATAGCTGAACATCCCATTTTTTTAAAAAAACCTGCTGCTAGCTGGCCTGTGTCATGCTGAAAAGATTTAATTTATATTGATCTTGCTCCTTCCTCTCAACCTCCTGTCATTTACACTTGTTTCTAATGGCAAATTGAGACATCCAATCCCTTGCTGAGCCAAAGTACAAAAATAATTAGCAAAGTACAAGGTGCTTTGTCCTCCGTGTCTGTAGAAAGGCTGCCCTCTGTTGTCATTATGCTGTTAATTCTCAGCTCAGTTTAGAGAGTCCAATTTATTCTTTTTTAATATGCTAAATCAGCAGCTGTGTTGAGTTTATACCAGATGTATGCAGATTAACATTTAATCTTCTCATTGTTGTGTGTCCATTTCATACTTAGTAAGTGTGCATTATTATTAATGACTTTACCATTCCAGTCATGTCCATCCCTTTCTGATATCAAGCTTATGTTCCTGTATGAGGCTTGAATGTTTGCTTCCCGCCCATCCCCCTGCCTGATACACATACACACTTGTAGTAAATCTGAATGTTCTTTTGGTAGTTAGAATGAGGGGCTGTTCTCGTTAGGCCTCTTCAGAGGATTTTTCTATTGAAACAGTTGTGACTTGGAGAATAAAGTATCTTACATTTCCTTCCTTATATGCCATAGTTAGAACCCACCATGTACGGTCCTGGATACTGGAATACTCCAGCAGTAATGTCTAGCCCTTTTCTTTCTTTCCAATAGTATCTCAGTTGTTTTTACAGCAACTATTTTCTCCTGAGTTCTCACAAAAAAAAAAGGTTCCCCCAGAGTTGTTTGGACCTCAGCAAGATGAGACATCAAGAGGGGTTAATGTTTGAAAGTATTTCCCCTTCATCAATACTCATTTATATTAAAGCCCTGAGCCTGTCCTCTCTGCAGGGAGCTATCACAGGCTTAGAAGTAGGATGCCTGATATATTTCAGCAGCTCTTAATTTGAACCATTGCAATTGATTCAGCATTAGGTTAAGAAGCAAACATGTTGTTTTTTCATGGTTGTTGTGGGTTTTCCGGGCTGTATTGCCGTGGTCTTGGCATTGTAGTTCCTGACGTTTCGCCAGCAGCTGTGGCTGGCATCTTCAGAGGTGTAGTTTTTTCAGTGTATTTAAATTTATGCTATTTTAAAATGTGCGCTTTAAATTCAAGAACAATATCCTGTTGCTTTGTATTTTAACTTCTCATTATTTTTGACTAAAAGCCAATGTGCTATATAGACTTTTCTGGAATAAAAAAAATGGGATGCTTCAGAAGAGACTTGACATGCCCTTTTAGGATTTGGTGGAGATGCTGGATTCCCATTTTTTTTTAGAAAAAATCTTTGGACCTAGCCTAGGTTAAGAATTATTCCATGGCCTAGGATGTTATAAACCATTTTGGTTCAGTGGGATTGTCCAAAACAAGTTCATGCTTCATTCCTAACCCTTCTATTGTTCTGACAGTCCGCCTCTCGTGACAATGTCCCATGCATTACTGGCATAAGTGACCCCCACAACCATGTATCATGCATTACCAGTATAAGTGACCCCTGCAAGAATAAACCATCAAATCAACATTTAGGGTATTTTTTTCCTATGTGCAGAAGATTATGCCTAAAGTTAGATCACATTGGTTGAAGTATATAACTTTAAGGAACTTTATATTTGCTTGATTGTAATGATTTTCTTAGTTTTTAACCCTTGCCTTTGAACCCCACCTTTCCACATAGTTCAAGGAGGTTTACAAAATGATTGAAATATCTCCAAATTAAAACCAATATTTTGGGGGAGGGGAATCCCTCCCCCACTTAAAAGATGCCTGCCCGTCACACCTGCTCAAAAGCCCTGGCAGATGAGCAAGCTTCCTGAATATCTCCAAGGAGGGAGCAGCAGTTACATCCTCAGGAAGCCCATTCTACAGAGCAAGGGCCACAATAGGAAGAGCCTGTGCTTTGATTGAAGCCACTTTTGGCATCAAAAGTGGTGGGGCCACCAGCAAATGGCTGCCAGAAGATTGTTATTGGTGCACTGGGACATATGAAAGGAGACAGTCCTTCAAATATGAGGGTCCTAGTTCATGAAGGGCTTTAAGGATCATGAACAGCACTTTGAATTGAACTTGGAAACAAACTGGCAGCCAATGTAGTTGTTTCAAAATGGATAACATATGTTCCTGGCAGCTAACCCCTGATAATAGTCAGGTTGCTGCAATCTGTACTAGTAGTAGTTTTCAGGTTGTCTTTAGGGGCAGTCCCACATAGAGTGTGTTGCAGTAATCCAACCATGAGGTTACAGAAGCATGGATCAGTATGGCTACATCAGCCGAGTCTAGGTACCTGCAGGACCGCCTCTCACCCTGTATTCCCAGGAGGGTGGTCCATTCAGCAGATAAACATCTACTGGTGATCCCTGGCCCCAAGAAGGTTCACCTTGCCTCGAACAGGGCCAAGGCTTTTTCAGCCCTGGCATCAACCTGGTGGAACTCTGTGTCTGTGGAAACTCAGACTCAGTGGGATCTGTTATCGTTCCACTGGGCCTGTAAGATGGAGATGTTCTCCCAGGCTTATGGTGGTTGAGGCAGGCGAATTACACAACTGGCCTCCTACCAAGCGGGGGGGGCTCTCTTGATTTTGTTATTCATTCGATAGTTGGCCACCCTGTCTCATGGGCCCCAATGCCTGAAGATAGGATTTAGGATGTTTTAACGAACTGTGAATTATTTTATGCTACCAGTGTTTTATCTTTTATGTATCTTAATTATTGTGATCCTCTCTGTGCCCACTTGCAGGTTTAATAAATAAAATAAATAGCAAGAGAGATGGTGCACCAGATGCAGCTAATAAAGGGTGCTCCTTTATTCGCTATTTGAAAAGCCCATCTGCTTTTCAAATAGCAATGCAGGGTCCATGAGCACCCCCAGGCTCTTAACCTGCTCTGAAAAAGCCAACTTCACTCCATCCAGGACAACTGGATTTGATCCCTCTAAAATATCAGCCTTCCCAACAAACATTACCTCCATCTTGTTTGATTTCAGCTTCAATTTGTTCTGCCTTGGCCACCTGACCATAGCCTCAGAGCACCAGTTCAGAACCAAGACAGAGTGGTCTGTCTGTCTGTCTGTCTTTTAAAGACTGAGTGGCACTCTACAGGACAAATTCCACCCAATTAAGATTGGGTGATTATTGCGAAATGAATAAATTGACTAAATTTTGAGAAGTCTAAAATCATGGCTTTCAGGAAATCCTGGAAACCTGTTAAATGGATTATAAGAGGGAGAGTGATTGAACAGGTTAAGAGCTTTAGATGCCTAGGAATTCATTTCCATTATAGAGCTAGTTGGGTAACCCACAAAAAAGAAATGATAAATTCTGTGAATTCTACTTCGTTTATACTAAGGGAAATCAATATGTACCTGCAGCCCTTAAGAGTGTTCAGTCATAAAATTAGTACTAAATTGCTCTATGGCATTCCAATCTGGATCACAGCTTTTAATAAAGCAGTAGAACGAATACAATCTAATTTTCTAAGGAAAATTTTAGGGGTGCCAGTGTGTGTGCCCTATGCGGCTATATGCTTGGAGACCAACCAAAGACGTTTGGAGACAAAGGCATGGATCTTAACAATTAAATTTTGGTTGTAGCTGTACTTTAGAAGCAGCCCCAATAGCCTCATTGCACACATGCTAACCGATTACCGGTCATCTACTTGGCTAGCTGATATAGGGGGGGAAATCGCTCTAATCGGGCTTAGTCTGGATGAACTAGTTTACCTTAGTGAGAGGTCCGCATTTGCTTCTATTAAACAAAGACTCATAGATATTGAGACACAAGAACTGAGAAGCCTTGCCTCCAGCAGATGCTCCCCTTTGAGATGGGGAACCTTTCCCAATGGTTCCTTGGCAGAGTATTTCTTGTGTCTAACTTCCCCTTACTTTCATAGAGCATTCATGTTAGCTCTGTTTAACGTTCTTCTGCCGTATTGTACAGGAGGTTTAAGAAAATCCCATACTCCACTAGGCTTTGTGCCTGTGGTCTGAGGGAGGTAGAAAGTACTGAACATGTTATTCTGTATTGTTTATTTTATTGTGACATCCGTGCTGTGTATTTAGAACCTCTTCTGCAAAATCATGAAGGACAATCTGATGTTAGTAAGACTTTTCTCCTATTATTCACCCAAAACCATGAGGCCATTGAGTCTCTGGCTAAATTCCTCTGTTGTGCATCCAAGAGGAAAAGATTGGTTTAAATATTCAGGTAATGGTGGTTTTGTCTTCTTGCTGACTCTGCATGTTCACGTTGTTATGCCAATAAAGGTATTCTGAATTGAATTGACATTGTATCATCTTCCCTAAAAGGTAAAGGTAGTCCCCTGTGCAAGCACCAAGTCATTACAGACCCATGGGGGGACATCGCATCACGATGTTTTCTTGGCAGACTTTTTATGGGGTGGTTTGCCATTGCCTTTCTGAGTCATCTACACTTTACCCTCAGGAAACTGTTTACTCATTTTACTGACCTCTGAAGGATGGAAGGCTGAGTCAACCTTGAGCTGGCTACCTGGACCTGGCTTCCACCAGGATCGAACTCAGGTCGTGAGTAGAGCTTGGGCTGCAGTATTGTAGCTTACCACTCTGCATCACGGGGCTCATCATCTTCCCTAGAAAAGCCGAATTGAAGATTGGCCTATAATTGGCCACCTCATCCCTAACCAATGAAGGTTTTTTTGAGCAGAAGTCTGTTAAATGCCTCCTTCAAAGATTTACAGAGAGCTCTCAATCAGGGAGGAGTTCATGGTTTTCACTAATTGCTACTGCGCCACCCCTTAGTGTGTGGTGTTCCTCAGGGGGGCAGTACTCTCCCCAGTGTTATTTAACATCTACATGCACCCCCTCGCCCAGCTGGTATGGAGTTTCGGCTTGGGTTGTCATCAATATGCTGATGACACCCAACTATATCTGTTGATGGATGGATGGATGGATGGATGGATGGATGGATGGATGGATGGATGGATGGATGGATGGATGGATGGATGGATGGATGGATGGATGGATGGATGGATGGATGGATTCTGCCCTGGACATTCTGACCAGTGCTTTGGAGGCTGTGACTATTTGGTTAAAACAGTGGACTGAAATTGAATCCCACAAAAACAGAGGTCCTGCACCTGTGTCATGGGCTGACAGGTTCTGGGATTCATCTGCAACCCTTGATGGGGTGCCTCTGGTGCCTATGCTGGCAGTGAGGAGTTTGAGTGTGATCCTGGATGCCTTCCTGACAATGGAGGCCTAGGTCACAGCAGTTGCCAGGTCTGCATTCTTTTATCTTCATCAGACCAAGCAACTTGCTCCCTACCTCTCGACCGATAACCTAGCTCTGATGAACCACGCAATGGTCACCTCCAGGTTAGACTACTGTAACTCACTCTATGCTGGAATGTCCTTGGGCCTCCCTCAGAAGCTGCAACTGGTCCAGAATGCAGCAGCATTTGTCCTGACCAAGACCTCATTCCAGTCACATATAACACCAGTTTTGCACCAGCGGCACTGCTCCCAGTGCAATTCCAGATCAGTTTCAAGGTTTTGGTTTTAACCTTTAAGACTCTTATTGGACTGTGACCAGCATACCTTTGGTACCACCTGTCACCATATGTTCCCTGGGGCAGCTTTGTTCAGCAGACAAACATCTACTTGTGGTCTCCGGCCCCAAGGAGGTTTGCCTTGCCTCAGCCAGGGCCAGGCTTTCTCGGCCCTGACACCAACCTGGTGAAACTCTATCTGCAGCAACCCGGGCCCATTTGGATTTGTTATCTTTCCATCAGGCCTACAAGACAGAGATGTTCCACCAGGTATATGGTGATTGACGCAGGTGAGCCATCCAAACTGTCTAAACTGGCCTTTTGCAATGGGAGGGTTGTATCCCCCTGACTCTGTATCCATCTAAAACTTCTTATCCCATCTTATCCCATGGATTTGTTTGGGCTGAACGGGAAGTGCAATACATGTGCAGCTGTTTTTAGTACTGTATTGTTATTTGCTGATTTTGTATTTTATGCTGCCAATGTCCATGTGCTTATGTTTTTCTATACATTATTATGTATCTATGCATAAATGTTGGTGAATCTGTGCATATCGTACATGCTTCTACTTATAGTGGTGCCTCTGTATGCATATATAGAAGCTTGTCTGTCACTTTGGGGTGATAGGATATTCAGTTCATTGTCTAGTTTTACTTTTGGCAACACAGTTCAGAGAGCTTCCTCACCTATGTGCTAGGTTATGGCCCAAATTCAAACCGAGATGCGCTTTAATTGCTATCCACCAGAAATTGAGCAGCTTGTGCTAAGGGCATGCTTAATATCATGCCACCAGTTTGTCAGATGGTGATGGGAGAACAGGACTTGCAGAAATGGAATTGGAATTTACTAATATGTTCAGATCACATTTGTGCAGAGCCAACCCTGACTGTTCTTCAGATATGAGATGATTAGACAGAATGGTGAAGCTTTATTAACATGTTCTATATTCCCTCATAACACATTACCACATAATCCTCCTTCATTCCCTGTGTGTAATAGCTGCTTTTAACCTACTGCTCCCTTCCCACACTGGGAAAATTCCCACACTGAGGATAGCTGGTCTCTACTAGCAACTCTTTGAGTCCATCCCATGAGGAATAATTTAAACCAGTCTGAGACACACATGCTAATACCTACTTCTGCCTCCAAATGTCTCAACAGGATGGCATGGTCTACTGTGTCAGAGGCTGCAGATAGATCCAGGAAGAGCAACAAAGCAGCATGACCTTTGTCTCTATTCAGAGAGAGGTAATCAGCTAGAGCCATCTCCATCCATTGGTCTGGCCTAAATCAACAGAAAGTCTTGCTGCTGCATGGTGCTTTCAAAATATTCCCTCCCTTGCTTTCTCTGCGTACCACTATACCCCATGCTAGTAGTGACTCATAAGGCAGGAATGTGCTTCTGCCTATAATAAGGGGAAATCTAAAAGGTAGTTGTGACCCCCTTCACATTGCCATCTACCGTAAACCACCCTTCTCAGGTTTGGGGCTTTGCAAGAGATTAAGGGGAGTCACAATATATGACCTGTCTAACGTCTGTTTATCAGGAAGAGAGCCCTGACCCAAATCCACACAGAGTGCCCACTCTCCTATTTCCAGAGGCTCCACCAGACAGGCAGTCCATTCCTTATATTTACTGTCCTTCACCCAGCTACTGCCCAGTGCTATTGGGGAAAGGGAACTCAGAGTTAATTTTCCCTAATACACTGCCACCATTTATTTAAACTTAGCCCATTTATCATGACCAGAGTGTTTGAGTTTGAGTGTATGTGTTTTATTTCCTCTCAGCCAACAACTTCCAGCCAGCCAGGGATAAAACAGAAACAAGAAATTTTATTTACAACATAGAACACTGGAGCGAATGATTTTAAAACATCCTACTATATAAAAGGCAAACCGTGTTCCTGACAAATCAGTCCCTACCATGGTGTGCCTCCAGAAGGCGCTGCCGTAGAGGAAAGCCCAGATGAGGCAGCCCATCCCTCCAGAAGGCATGCCACAATGGGAACCCCAGGCCAGGATCAGACACAGAGCAGGTGGCAATACTTGCTCCCTCTTCACCCAGCTGGGATCAGGAGTGGAGCAGGTGGCAATGCCCGCCCCCCACTTTCACCCAGCTGGGATTAGGCATGGAGCAGGTGGCAGTTCCCATGCCCACTACACCCAGCTGGGATCAGGAGCGGAGCAGAAGGCAATGCCTGCCCCCTGCCTTCACCCAGCTGCGATCAGGAGTGGAGCAGGTGGCTATGCCCTCCCACCACCTTTACCCAGCTAGGATCAGGTGTGGAGCAGGTGGCAGTGCCTGCCCCCCCACATTCACATGGCTGAGATCAGGCTTGAAGCAGGAGGAAATGCCTGCTCCCCCTTCATCCAGCTTGGTTCAGGAGCAGAGCAGGTGGAAATGCCCACTCCCACTTCAACCTGCCATCCTTCACCTGGATGGAATCAGGTGCAGAGCAGGAGGCAATGCCTGCCTTCTCTTCACTCTGCCGGGATTAAGCATGGAGCAGGAGGGAATGACCAACCCCTCTTCACCCGGCCGGGATCAGAAGCGGAGCAGGCAGCAATGCTCACCTCCTGCATTCACTCGGCTGGGATGAGGTGCAGAGCAGGAAGCAATGCCCATCACCCGCCCAGGATCAGAGCAGGTGGCAATGCCCATCCCCCTTCATCCTGCCAGAATGAGGCATAGAGCAGGAGGCAACGCCCGCTCCCTCTTCACCAACTGGGATTAGAAGTGGGGCATGAGGTAATGCCTGCCCCCTTTAACCGGCCAAGATCAGTAGCAGAGCAGGTGGCAATGCCTGCCCCCCCTTCACCTGGCCTGGATCAGGAGTGAAGCAGGTGGCAATGTCCACCTCCCACCTTCACCCGGCTGGAATCAGTCACAGAGGAGGAGGAGGCAATGCCCGCCTGCTTGCCCTCCCCTTTCTAGAGCCCGTTGTATTTTTTCCCACAGCGGGCTTTTTTTACTCATATAGATATATTGTGGTTAAATAGCGAATGATTACTATGTAACAGAATAGATTAACAGCTAGCTATCTCTCTGCTGCCTTTCTTGAGAAGTCTCCGAGCCTTCTTCACTCAGCAACTGCCTTCCAACAGACTTTCAACTGTTACTGGCCCAGCATTCCACCAGCTCTCATTGGCTGTTTCTCAGGAAAGATGGAGCTGGAAGTTATTTCTATCTGTCACAGTAGTAAAAAGGCAACAGAAAATAGGGGCAAAGCTATAAAAGATCTATTTTGTTTCAGAATTTCAGTGAGGCAGCTAGGCAGAAAAGGGGGAATGGAGAGAGACTGGTGATGCTTAACCCAAAGAAGAAGAGGCAAAGGCAGCTTGGCTTGTTATAAGCTTCACCCTCTTCACCTTCCATTTACTGCAGTTGACCAACAGTATGTAGGTTGCAGGTTTGCCAGAAGCCCTGCAGTGCAAGGGAAATCTGGACATCATTTTCTTGGATAACAGGCAAACAGGGAAAACAGGCAAGCAGTAGATTAACTGGCACTTACAAATAAGATGCTGTCTGTTATATATATGTCACGAGCCCCTTTCTTTTTCAGTTAAATTTTTTCTTTAACCCTCTTCTTACACCCACTGGGTAGATCGCTGTCACCAGGAATTATATTCCAAAATAAATTATTTAAATTTCCCTTTTAATAACGTGCTGAAGCATTAGGCTTCTTCGTGGGACTCTTTGGCCCTGAGGATAGGAATGGGATATATAGGAATGACAGATATTTTGGGATTAACCCCCCCTCCCCAAAAAACATGTTTATTTTTACAAGAATTGTATCAGTTTCACTCTAGTACTTAAGCTTGATGGTTTCAAAGATAGTTTTCAGTTCTTAAAATTTCCTCACATAGGCTCAGACACACAGAGTTTCATAAACTTTCTCTCCCAGGTGCGCACACAGTTTGCCTGCTTCAGATAAATTAATCTCTCACTCAAATACACATAGACTTTCTCTCAGGCACACACACAGTTTGCCTGTCAAAACCAGAAAGCAAGATGAATATTCTGTCACAGACACACACAGATCAGGCTTCCACACGGGTTGCCTAAATGAACTAGAATGAGGATTCCCTCAGGCTTCCACACATGTTGCCTGCTCTGCCCAGACTCAATATTTATCTCAGTAATGTATAGAGACTTTCAGGCTGCACACAGCTTGCCTGCTCTGCCCAGACTGAATCTTCTCTCTCTGCTCAGTAACTAAAAACTGCATTCACTCCACCCACACTCTCAGTCATCAACCAGTCATCTCACTCACTCTTCCCTCTTTCACCTGCACTGTTCATCCATATCACACCAAACATTTAAACACACACACACACACACACACACACAATCATCACAATATATCTTGCACACTAACCAGGGTTTTACATCTAAATGTTTTACAGTGCCATCTTAAGCATAGTTACACCTTTCTAAACCTATTGACTTCAATGGACCTAGAAGAGTATAACTATGCTTAGGGTGACACTGCTGGTGAAACTTCACACAAGTCATCAGGAGTACATAAGCATAGACTAGGGGTCCCCAGCTCTTTCGACCCTGTGAGCAACTTTGGAATTTTGAGAGGGTAGTGAGCACCACCCCAAAATGGCTTCCACAGGTGGACAACCCCAAAATGACTGCCTCAGGAAGTGCAGGTAACACACAATCCCTCCTCCTCACTTTGGAAAAGAATCACATAAGGGCAAATAAAAAGAAACAATGGAAAAAGGGGGTGGGGGGCGCCAAGGGAGAAAGAGAAGAGGAAATAAAAAGAAGGAAAGCCTGAAGGGTGAATGAAAGCACACATCTGCTTGCTTACCAGTCCTTGTGATCTTCAAATGACTGTATCTGCTATTGCAACTGTGGAAAACCCTTTCAGTTGAATGAGGGAAGCCAACAACAAACCCTGCCTTACAGTGGTCCTGCCCACTTTTGGAAAACTTTGGTGCATTAGGGAAGTACTGGCAGGGACCATGGTGCCAGTGGGCATCATGTTGGGAAACCCCAGGATAAACCATGGTCAGCTGGGTTTGAAGATAAGTTGAAGATAAAATAAGTGCACTAAGTTTTGATCTAAGCAGGGACCATAAGGCCTCGTCTGTCTCAGCTTTCTTTTGCCTTGGCGTTATTACTTAGAGACTTGACTAACCAATCAAGGGACCTTGCTGCTGACTTGGAAAGAAGGATGAGGCCCTGGCTCCATAATAGAGCACATAGTTTGAATGCAGGAGGTCTTATGTACAATGCCTGGCAACTCTAATAAAGTCTCTCAAGTAGTAGGCATTGGGAAAGATCTTTCTGTTCCCTAGAGAAACTTTGCCAAGCTCAGTAGACAGTATTGTACTAGATGGTCAAATATTCTGACTATATATAAGGCATCTCCATATGTCCAAGGAACAGAATCTAAAATAATATTAGCATAACAGGCAGGTAGATGGCATACATGTCAAAGAGCCTGTGTTACTGCCAACCTCCAGGTGGGGCCCTAGATATCTCCCAGAATTAAAATTGATCTCTAGACTACAAAGACCAGTTCCCCTGGAGAAAATGGCTGCTTAGGAGGGTGCACTGTATGTCATTATAACTGTTGAAGTCCCTCCCCAACTCCCACCTTCTCCAGGCTTTACCCCCAAATCTCCAGGAATTTCTCAACCTGTGCACAACAAGAACATATGTTCATACGCCAAGCTATTCTTAGTGAAGAAGAGTGACCTGACTGAATATTTTCCTGACCACTTTTGATGTCCTAACTTGGTAAATTGATAGAACTGAGATTTTATAAAAGGATAGGAAGTATGTAGACTCTTAAATTTGCTCTCCTAAACTGGTGTTCAGCCCATAGCTTGGGACCCCTGGAGGGTCTTGGATTAACACCTGCTCTGTCATGAGTGCCTATAGAGCCATCACTTTTTCAGCCTTTTATCTGCTGCTAGAGTGAATACATAGAGACCAAGAGTGCCACACCCCCTACCTCTCTTTTCTTGTGCCTCCTCTGCACTTCCTACTTCTCTTTGTATGCACATTGAGAACAGCAACAGGACAGTAAGGCAAAGTCAGCTCACTGGATGAGAGGCACTGACTAGGGGTGTGTCATCCGGGTGCAGGAACTGGGTAAAAAGCCAGTTTTAAGCCAATCCGGTTAAATTTGCCTATCCTGGATCAAATTAGAGAATCTCAGATCCGATCCTGGAATGTAGATCAAGAAGCCCAGATAAATCTGAGTTAATCTGGGTAAATCTAGGATACGTGGTTTCAGCCTCTGGCTGGCTGATTCCTGCCTGGTTTGTTTTTTTTTCAAGACGAGAGGGGGAGGAGGGGGGAGTAAAGCAGAGACAGGAAGAAGGGGAGAGTAGCTGGCCAAGCCGTGCAGGAGTTTTCCTTCTCTGCTGACTGGGATTCTCTGAGAAGGAGAGAGCCTTTTTGAAACTGTCCTGCAAGAAAGTTTTTAAACATCTAAGTTGCAACAGTGTCTTTTAGTTTGGTTTGGGTGGAATTCACTGTTTTGATATGGTTTGATTTTGGTCCCCTTGCTTCCCTTTGATTCTTGGGGGATTCCATTCCCTGGCTTCAGTTTGGTTCTTTTGGGCTTTCTCAGGCTTGAGCTCGCATTTGGGAATGTACCTCTGACTAGTGGCAGCCTTGCCCCTGTGATGTTTTGCCTGAATGCCTGCTTGGAAATGTTTCCCCCATAGGAAGCAATGGAGAATGGCTGGGGGCACCTGACAGTCAAGAATAGGTTCTCTGCAAATTTTAAGTTTGCTTGAAAAATGCTCCCCCCAAACCCCTGGATAGTTTTCACTGTAGGGAATAATGGCCTGCTAAATGTGGGAGTCTCTAATACTGCTGAATCAGGTCAAAGAATCTTTCTGGGATTTCAAGGATGCTGGATTTTTGGGACCCCTAAAACCTGGGTCCATGCCCTAATTTGGGCGGGGGGGGGCTCACCCCTAGCTCTGTTTTTTGACTTGTTCCTTTTTGTTCCCTGGTACTTAGTTGTCTTGGGCTGCTGTTCAGGATTCTAGCCTTGACACTGTAAATCATAACTTTGGCTCTTCATGTCATGAGTGATGTTATATTACAGTTCTTGGTATTCCAGGTCTGGAAATAATTAAGAGCAATGGGTTAGAGCATTACAATTCAAAATATAGGTAATAAAACTTTTTAAACATGTTAAACATACGAAGAACATGATGCTCACAAGTTCTAATGAAATTTAAAACATTACATGTGAGAAGCATTTCTTCCAAAATGTGTCTCAATATTTACTTGCAGTTAAGAGAGCTAAAATATGATCTGGAGAATTGATATATTTCGTAGTGCTTCTTCCCCTTGTCATTGTGATGACATTAGTGGTTGATGGCTTACTCGCCCTTTTCCTCTCCCCTCCTCCCATTTGTCTTTCACTGAAATTCCATTGGCAGTAATTAAGAAACTGGGGGGGGGGGTCAACAAGAGGTCAGTAAGCCTCTGTCAATGAAACTAAGAATTGTTTCCCATGTACAACACACTCTTTTTTCCCTAGTGGGGGACAGATTTGCTTAGAGCTGACGACTCCTGCCTTTCTTGCAAGTTATGCAGTTAGAGAGGAACTGAGGGTGAGGGAGGAGATAATTGTGTCAGCACAGCAGCCAATTGATCCTTTGACTTTTTTTCTCTCTTTTCTCCCTGTACATACATACCAAGTAGCGGAAATTGGAGCCAGTCATACATCTGGTAATGTGGCTCCTGAAAACAGGCATTTTGTGCAAGGGGTAGAATTCCAATATAGTTCTGAAGAAGTGTTTCAAATCTAAAACTTAAGAGTTACAAAGCTGAGAAAGGGAACTTGCAACACTCCAGGGAGGATTATTGAGAACACAGTGCTAAGCCTACTAAATGCCAAAACTGGTAAGTCATCAAGCATGTGGCCGTGTTCAGAGGAGAGGAGGAGGAAGGAGAAAACTTCCGAGGGTTGTATTTAACTTTGTCACAGCATGCTGGTTTTTCTCATTCTTTTTAACCGTTCTCAGGTTTTATGGATTCTTTTCTGTACTTTTGTCCCTGAAATTCCCCAGGTTTAGGACTTTTGTAAAAAATCAGGATGGGCTTGGGTTATTTAAGTGTGTGTGAATGTACTGTTGTTAACCTTGTTTTAAAGTGAAGGAAAGGTAGAAGAAATGAATAAAAGAAGAAACATGGGAATATTCTGGAATGTTCTAGCTCAGTTATTTATAAAGATAATAATAGTACTAATAACGGTGCTTATATTTGGCTCTTCTAGGGAGATTAGTACCCCACTCAGAGTGGTGAACAAAGTCAGTGTTATTATTATCCCCACAATACAGCTGGGGAGCTGGGGATGAGAGGAGTAGCTTAGCCAAGGCCCCTGCTGAGCTCATGGCAGCAGTGGGATTTGAACCAGCAAAGTCTGATGTGTACCTAGCCACTTAACCACAGTGAGACATAAGATCCACAGTGCAGGAATACAATCACAGGTGCCTTCTGCCACCATTGTAAGTTGGCAAAGGGTCCTGCCGTGACATAAGAGGATGTGTGTTATTGCTTCTGTGTGCAACGGCCATCATTGCCATAGCACCAAGTCACACAAGCTTTAGCCTGTAGTAGAAATTAGATGGAAAATAGAGATGATATGTTTGTCTTAAGATGCTTGATAGATTAGTTGCCAAATAGGCATTTTGCCATAGCAAAACTCACTACTTTGGTACATCTGACTACTTATTGGAAACAATAGAATTGATACTACTGATGCTGATGTTATTATGACAATTCATACCTGTCCCTGCTTCATTCACATACAGGGTTTCCCACATTAAGACACTGAATTAAGACTAAAACTATATATCTGCTTGGGGATTAGGTTCTTTGAGTGTAAAGTCATATTTGAAATATATTTCTATGTCAAGCAAAGTATACAGTATATTTTTTCTTTACTTGAACAGTTCTATAACAATTGCTTATATAACAATAACAGACCTGAGGTGTGTCTGCATCTGTATTATGTGCCATCTGATGGCTAAATAGTGTAATGGTGATGGGCACTGAAACTAACCTAGCTGAGTGTTGAAGAGGTAGTTGCTATATTAAATGTGAATTCGCCTGTCTTGTACCTAATTAATTTGACATATAAAAAATTACTAAAGAAAATAGGAACAAGAGATACAAGTAGATCTTCTCTTTTGCTTTGATAAAGCTGAGTTCCTTTAGTTGTAAAAACTCTTTTCTACTGTTGAGAATTATTAAAAATGAGCTTTGTGGAAACTTAGGCAATTTGGTGATTACAGTAAGAAGAGAAAACTGAAGGGTGTGCAACTGTTTGAGAGGAGATATTAGAGGGCATATTAGGAACAGGCACAATTCTGACTTATAGTCACACTTGTTTTTGTTGGAAGCACAGGCTAAGTACTGCCAAAGCAGCAGTAACAGCTGGGTTTTAGAGTTTTTTGACCATCCGAGGAAAGGTTGTTTCAGTTTACTGTATGTATTTGTTATCTGCAGATGCTGTTTTGTTCCTGTTCCCATGAGATCCCTCATGCAGTTGTGTAATAGAATGACCCAAACTGGCCCACTTTTCTCTAGTATTAGAGCATTGCTGATGTGTCAGAGATGTGCAGTTGTTCCAAAAGAAGCTGAGAAAGAGACCTCGCCTTAGCACATTTGCCAAAAAGTGGCCTCTGCTAGTCTCGCTGTATTCCACTTGCTGCTGAATGGTGTGCTGTCACTTTAAAGCAAGCATAATTTTTTGAATTGGCTTGGTCAATTTGTTATGGTTTAAAACTGTGGAGCCAGCTGTCTGCAATCTGATGTAATGTTGCCATAGAAACTAGAGATGAAACACTGAAGCATTCGCTACAGAATTTCTGCATCCAGCGTTAGCCAAAATAATTAAGACTTTAGGCATTACAGGCTTGGGGGAGGGAGACCTCGTGGAATCATGGATGAGATTCAAGATGTCCCTGTTCCAGTGGCACAAATCTGTTTTATTCCTTTGAATATCCAATAATTTTTTTTTCATAGAATTCTTTTAGAGACAAATATTTATGTGTGATGGACACGTGTCATTGTGCTGTTAGAGATGCTGAAATATATTGCAACAGATTAGTCACGTGCATGTCAAAGCAAAGTATTCAGAACTGTTGTGTTTGTAATACTCTGAGTAGGTAAGCTACAACACAATATCCTGTAAAATGCCCTTTTTCTGACAAGAAAAAGCATTGAATAGGAAGCAGATATTGTATATTTCCTATATTGCTGCCTTAGTCAGTACAGAGAGTGTTGGGGTAGATCTTTGTCTCTTGAGTTGAAAGACTTGATGTGTGAAATCTCTCCCACACCAGCCCACACACACACACACACACACACACACACACACACACAAAATGCATTCATTGCATCCAACTTTTGTGGTCACATTGACAAATACTTTAATCAAATAAGAATCCAGAATGTTTCCTTGATAAATGTGTCATATCCTGTCATTCATTACTAATTGTAATCTGTCCTCTTATCCTACTATATTAAAGGCTAAGCATGTTCCAGACAACTCACTTCCTACCCTAGTGTGCCTCCAGAGGGCGCTGCCATGGAGGGGAACCCAGAAGCAGCAGCCCGTCCCTCCAAAAGCACGCTATGGCAGGAAACCCAGCCTGAGATCAGGCATGGAGCAGTTGGCAATGCCCGCACCTGCCTTCACCCAGCTGCGATCAGGAGCGGAGCAGGTGGCAATGCCCACTCCCCCACACACACCTTACTCAAGCTGGCATCAGGAGTGGAGCAGGTGGTAAAGCCCAACCCCCAACTTCACCCAGCAGGGATCAGGAGTGGAGTAGGTGGCAATGCCTTCCCGCCGCCTTCACCCAACTGGGATCAGGAGTGGAGCAGGTGGCAATGCCCACCCCCACCTTCACCCAGCTGGGATCAGGAGCGGAGCAGGTAGCAATGCCTGCCCCCTGACTTCACCCAGCAGGGATCAGGGGTGGGGCAGGTGACAGTGCCAACCCCCTGCCATCACCTGGCTGGAATCAGTAGCAGAGCTGGTGGCAATGCCTGCCCCCCTTCACCTGGCCAGGATCAGGAGTTGAGAAGGTGGCAATATCTGTCCCCCACCTTCACCCAGCCAGGATCAGTCACAGAGGAGGAGGCAATGCCTGCCCATCTGTTCTCCCCTGTCTAGAACCCATTTTATTTTTTCTCACCATGGGCTTTGTTACTAATCTAAGACATATTTACTGAACTTTGGCTCCCTAATAATAATGTATATGCAACTACAAGTATATAGAAGGCACTATAGAATTCTTGGAAATCCTATGTAGATGTTTAGATAAACGATAACATTTTCTGTTAGTTAACACACATACAGGCCACAGAAATAAATCTAATAGCAAATAATACCCATTCATTTGATTGCAAGATGTGAAATTAATTAGCTCATTATTTCTCAGATATGGACAGTCTATATCTACATACATCCAGTGTCTGGGTAAAACACAGCTCAATATCTAGCAGCATATTTTATTGGCTTAAGAGTTCAGTGGACTTCTTTTAGGAAAATAGTTGTCCTCTTTTTAAAAACATGGACTGATTGCTGTTGTAGAACTCAAAAATCATTGGAGGCATTGGAAGAATTGAGGAAGACTATATTTTTTACTGGTATTAATTGGATTGAATTGTTCTGTGTGTATGACAAGGCTCCTCAGTAATAAAATCCATAGTACTATGAGTAGTATGAAGCTCACAGAATGGGACATTTCTGCCTTCTCTCTCCTTTTACAGGTCTATGAACCACCCCTCCATCCTGTTCTTGGGAGTTAGGATCCTCATGAATAGCATGGGGGTTTGCAATTGCCAAAAACTGCCCCACAAAAGAAATGCTGATCTGCTAGCATGCAAAGGTGATTACACCAGCAGAAAACATAAAATTATAATTTTAGGAGATTGCTTGGATAAATCAGACTGAGGAAGTCCATAGTATCAGTCCTGTCATGGCTGCTATAGTTAGCTCAAGGCTTATGTGTTTTGTAAAAGTAATTATTAGGTAAGGTCTGTTTTGTCAGGCTTTAAAACATGACCAGAAAATAATGGCACATTCCAATATAGATACTCAATTGACCTGAAGTTCACTGACAGGAAGTTCCTTTTGAGACTGCTGAGCTAGATGTTGGGAATGTGATGAATTAGTCAGGGCTATACATGAAGGCAGAGTGAGGGATACCATCTTTGCAGATTTCCAGCTGGAATGCTCCTTGGAATGTATTGTATACAGTGGCATTTCTGTGCGGTAAAAGCAAAGAGAGACCCACTTTTTCTTCTTTTTCTCCCCCTTTCCCACACTCTCACACACAAGATTTTAAGCAGGATAAAACAGAGGAAATACTATATTGGGCACTGGATCTAGCTTGAAAATAGGAGCTCTGATTTGGTTTACAAGGGATAGATTGTTTCAGCCTCATGGTGTCACTCACTGCTGCTAGAGAGGGTGGATTTTTTTTGGTCTCTGTAATGTTTGATACTTGAGGGAAAACAGCTGGAACTCAGTATACTGCCTCAGATGCAAGACAAAATGGGATGTTGGGGAATATGGACTATACCGCCTGTAAAGGTCAGAGTTTTCCTTTGGTCAGTTCTAGAGGAATGCTGTGTCTGTATTAACTCCAGTCTTGAGAATCTTCAGTATGCTGAGCTCTGAACCAGGGAAGAAGATATTTCTCTGGCTCTTTGTAGCTAATAAAATAATCTGGAGAAGATGAGATCTCCTATTTCCTTCCCTTTCCCTTCCCTTTTCTTCCCCTCCCTTCGTTTTTGCTGCTGCTGTTTTTGATTACTTAGAAGTCTGGAAAAAAGTAGTCAATGATAGAGTTTCAGTTCAGTTTTGAGGAGCTGTTTATAACCAGTTTTTTAAACCTTAAGTTCCTCCAGGCCAGGCAAGTCCAGTGCCTGACCCAAACCGCAGGAGCTTAACTAGCAAGTCTAAAAGAGTCCTGCCTGAAATGTTCTGAAAGACAACGTGGAAATAGCTATTATTACACAATGTATAGAGAGGAGGACCAGGGCGGGAGCACATTTTGGTGCCTGAATTCTTACTTTGTGCTAATTGGGTGGTAAAAATGGTACGTCTTGCTCTTTTTAAAGTAGTTGGTAATTTGTTTTTCTGTTTCTTTCTCTGTCCCTGGTTTGAAAATAACAGTTTTAAGTTACAGCGTTAGTCTTGTCCATAGCGTACAGTAAGGCTGGAGAAAGTGACTGAAATATTGAACAGTGCCTTTATTAACATTTCTTTTTGTTTCTTGCTAGTCAAGAGAGCAATCAGATGATGAATCGGAAGAATTGGTGAAGTTTAAGAGACTACATAAATTGGTCAACTCAACTCGCAGAGTCAGGAAGAAATTAATAAGAGTGGAAGAAATTAAAAAGCCCAGCACTGAAGGTAAGTACCTAGCTAATCATGATAGGGCTGCATGTACTTTATCTCAGTTAAAATGTGCATGGAAAAATGGTTAAAGGGAATTACTTCTTGCCATCATACATGATCCCATGTGCTATCCTAAAGCTAAAAGGTTAGGTGCAAAGAGCTCTTCTGTGAGAGGAAGATATGCTAATCACACATATACCCTCTAGCCATATCCCCTGCATTATATCATGTTCTTTTCTGGAAGGTCCTCTGACCATCGTGAGTAGCTTTTTGGGGAGGAGCAAAGAACTGAAGGGGTGGCAGGAAAACCCCATTTCATGAGCAGAATTCAAACCAAGTTTTTATATTTTACACTACTGTTCTGCTGCATGTACTAATGGAGTCTGAAAGACAATATCAGAAATTCATGCTCCCTCTGATTATGCTGAAGTGCTCTTAGTTTCCAAGACCAGGTTGGATCTCTCAGTCATAGTACTGAGTATAGGCTCAAGAGATTTGTGGGGAGCATAGTATTTGGCAGACACAGAGGACAGCGTCATGTTTTCTGGTAAAATCAAAGAATTTTCTATAGAACACTGTTGAGGATTAATAGTTTTCTTTTTCTTCAAGGATCCAGCCACAGGGTGACTCTTGAACACTGTGCTGGAGTTCATCCTATATATTGAAGGCTAGTAGGGTTTTCATGGGATACAGAAATATCTGCTTGACTAGAAAGCCTCTCCCTTCAAATTCTATAAATTATGCTTTCACTAGGGGATAATCTGTCTGTCAGGAAATGCATGTGGTTTACTTGGGTGGAAGTGGGGAGAACATCACAGTTTCTTCCATGTCAAAGTGTGATTTAACCTTGCTCAGCAAAATGCGCTGAAAGTGAGATTTGGCTTTCTTTTCCAAGTTAAAAATTGTGTTTTGTTAACCCTATCCATCCCACAAAAGACAAAAAACATACAGTATTTAGCTTTTTCTGTGCAGTGTGTGAGAGAGATACAATTCTTACGCAAATATTATCAACCGTGGGTTTTATTTTCCCTGTTAGACATATACCCACTAGCCTCCAAATAGTCATGCTTTTGAACATTAATATAGAATCTTTCCTTTTAAAAAGTGTTTAAAAACTGTAAGTAACTTTGGTTTCAGTAGAACTTCCTTCTGAGTAATCATGAATGATTGAGCTATGAATTGTCTTACAGTGCAGTCCAAAACATTCTAAATCCATTCACTTCAATGGACTTAGAAGCGTGTAATTCTGGTTGGGATTTAACTGTTATTTACATAATGAGAATACATGTGGCTATTGCTTCTTCAATTAATTGTGGACAATGTTATATCTTCAAAAGACATGTACTTCACATTGTGCCAATATTAGTATTTCATGTGAGCTTGTGTTGTGTCCTTTTGTAGTACAGGGTATAGTTTTTTTTACTGATGAGACACAATGCATGCTTTCTAAGGCTTTAACATAAAATGAGCTCAGTGACTGTCTTGAATATCAGTGGGTATTGTATTTTGTTACAAAGAAGAAAACAAGTTAGTAAACAACTGAACACATACTTAAGATGCTGAAAATCTGACTTTAATCACAGTATCTGGGACATAGAGTCAAAATTGTAGGCTCTGGTATATCTTAGGAATGATCTTGAGTCTGATTAAGGAGTGGATGAAGAGAGTTTGTTCAGGAACTACAACTTTGACAGAAAGCAGAGAAATAGGATACTAACTACCTCACTAAACTGGGAGGGACTTCCATGAAGAAACAGGAAGTATCCTAAGTATACCAATCTGAAGACATGCAAGGACAGAAGAGAGGCAAAAAGAAGGATCTTATTTTGCTGCCTATCTAACTGTCAGACTCTGTCTTCTGACTTCTCTGTACACAAGACATTGTATTTCCACCAAAAATTGTTTCATTTGACTTTATTCTTGTCAGTTCTAATTCAGTTCAGTTAAAAAAAGATGATAATGTGGTGTGCTGTTTTTCCCCACTCTATCCGTAACACAAAAAGGAAATAGAAACTTTAGTTTTGCAATTCTAGGCTAGTAGAGATTGTATATAACTCAAAGCAGTTCTTTCATTCATCGCTTTCAGTATTTTCAGTCTGGAAGCTACTATATACAGAAAATTGAGTTAACTTACAATGCAATTTCTAAGCACAGTTACTCCAGCCCATTGATTTCAGTGGGATTAGACTGGAGTAACTCTGATTGCACTGTTAGCTTAGCATTTTGTTTAACTCTGACAGTCCATAGAGTAGGAAAAGACTCAGTGAACTTCTCCACAATCTCTTCTTACCCTGAACAGTGTATCCTATACCTAATACATCTCCAAATGATATCTATCCCTTTCCCCCTTAAAAATCTCTTACAAGTATCACAGCCTATACCCCACACACACCCCTACCATCTTTATTTCCATTCTGGTAATTTAAATCCATTTCTCTGTGCTGTTTCTTAATTGCCAGTGACGTCAAGTACATGCCTGGGAGACTAGAAATGCAGCCACTATATTTTCTAGGCAGCAGCTCTCATTTTAATCCTGTCCTCAGAATAAGTGATTCTTTCTGACAACTTTTTGTTTAGTTGACAACTGTAATCCTCTCTTCCTTTTACTCTAGAGTAAAGAGCCCACTGTCTTTAATCATACAACTTGCCCTCTGCATTACTATCTTACTGTCTCTGTTCTGTCTGCAAGATATTTGCCGTTCTTATATTTTGAAAAATAAAATTGAATAGAGCCAAATTGGTTTGTTTATTCCTGTGTATTAAATGAAATAAAGATGTTTTGTTTGATTTTTGCACTCCAGCTCTTTTGCATTGAACGTCATAATTTTTAATAAATGTTTTACTACAAAATGTTGTTTTCCCTTTCATAACTGACATTTGTATCTAACTGACATTTGTTCTGTCACAAAATTGAAGGAAGGCTATTGAGCTACATATGCCAGTGTCTCTTTTCTTTACTAACTGTATTTTTCTAAGCTATGTACATATTATTCTGTTTTTTCAGAAAAGATGTCTCTCCCCACCCCCCATACATAGGGTTGCTAGGTCTTCTTACCCTCGCAGTGGGTACCCCCACACCTGTGCAATGATGTCATTTCCAGGAAGTGATGTCATCGCACAGGTGTTGGGGGCCTGCTGCGAAGCACAGGAGCGCTTTTAGGAGCACCACCCTGGGAGCTCACCTAGGAGGCCCGTTCCTACACTTTCCCTGCCCCCGCCCCCCACCAGCCAGGTAAGTGGTGGAAGGGGCAGAGAGTCGAAGCAGGGGATCCCCCACCCCCATCAGGGGAATGGAATCCCTATGCACACACAGACTCTTTGGGTGAACAGAATACAACATTTTTCCTTTCATTGTGTGCCTCTTTTGGAGGTTTTTCATTCAAGTTTGAGTAAGGCCAGAGTGAGAGTTAATGTGATGGTTTGTTCCATTCTTAGGTGTAGAAGAGCATTCATTTGACAGCTTTCCAGTACCAGATGACAGATCGGCACTTTATTCTGGAGTTCAAAAGAAGCATGGCTACTTGGATAGTTCTTCTGAGAAGCAACCAGATGATGACTCAGACTCACTCACCACGTCTCCTTCATCTAGCAGCCTAGACACTTGGGGTACTAACAAGAAGTTGCTCAAGACCTTTAGTAAATCTGATAGCCGTGGCCTTATTAAGCCTCCAAAGAAGCTTGGGACATTCTTCTCCTACCCAGAAGAGGAAAAAACTCCAAAGGTTTGTCGCTCCTTGACAGATGGAGAGATGAAGAAGAACCTTGGCTCTCTGAGCCACGGGGTAAGTAAAGAAAGTGTTTGCTTCTATGACAACAGGCGCAAACACCATGTCCTGGTATCCTTTGAGGAAATTCAGAGTGTCAGGAAACATATCCGACTGAAGAAAACAGATTCTAACTACTCGTGTTCTAGAGCTTTTCTCTGCCAGCGTCCTGCTAGGAAAAGCATATCTCCTTCAATTTGTGACCTGCAACTGCTTCGCCACAAAGCCAAGGGGGGAGGAGGAGGAGGTTGCAGCTTCCCAAACAGAA
The DNA here is from genome assembly GCF_028583425.1 of Eublepharis macularius. Classification (NCBI taxonomy): domain Eukaryota; kingdom Metazoa; phylum Chordata; class Lepidosauria; order Squamata; family Eublepharidae; genus Eublepharis; species Eublepharis macularius. The sequence continues at coordinate 127,556,287 of NC_072790.1, forward strand.
GGCTCCGAGGGCGCAGCTCAGTCAGTGAGTTCAATATCACATATGTGGTGGAAAGAAGCCTGTACAGTCACCTCAATTTGTCACACCTGGTGCGGCCTGTTACTGACAGGACCCTGAGCAAAGCTGAAGAGCAGGATTTGAGACGGTGCTTGCTGGAGGAGGAGGAGGAGGCGAAGAGGAAGTGGGCTGCCACAGTGGACCGCTGTACTAAAAGGGTTCTCTTAAGAATCCACCAAAAGTCTGTGAGTCCAAGCATTATGCTGAAGATGGCCTACCAGTTCCCATGAGGTTGCAGTCAGCATTGCTTGCTTTTCCATTATAATTTTTCAATGCTTAGTTCTTTGGCTCTTTCTTCTTTGCCCACCCCCTCCCCAATTACTTGCCAACATGATGTTCTAGTAAGTGCTTGGACAAAATGTTTTGGCCCTATTGTCCAAATTGGTGAAATTCTGTGGAAAAAAACATTACCCTTTCTAACCAGAATAACTAAAAGCAAGAAAAAAACCATCAAGGCAGAAAAAGTTTATATTTTAATAAAAATAATATGAAGATTTATATTTTGTAGAATCCAACATTCCTCAGAAGATAATATTGAATACAATGTCCATTATCTCAACCACCTGCTCACAGGACACAAGCATAACTGCATGTATGCTGAAAGTTATACAGCAAAACAGTATAATGAGATGACAAGAGTAATCCCTGCACTGTATTTTCTATACAAAAATATAGCTGCTAATGCTCTTACCAAGATCCTGCCTTCCCAATGGAAATAGTCCGTTTGTCTCGCACGCTTCTTGTCGAACAAGCCAATATCTGGTGGGCTTAATGACTTAGAAAAAGTTGATGGCCCAGTATCACATTCAGACACACCAGAAAGATGCCATATTATAACAGGCATAGGAAGAGGAACTGCTTAATGGGGAAACTTGTGTAAACTTTTCCTAACCAGAATAGTAGAAATTTCAACCTAGGAAGTGTTAGGGCAGTGTACAGACTTGTCATGCAGTTTTTGCAGGCTGTTACAGGTGCCTTAAAATCAGTTTTTTGTGTTCTCTTTCATTTCTGCTGCTCCCACCCTTACACTGTGCAAAGTGTTATACAGTTCCTTACCTCACTAATTCTCCTTACAGTTCTGTAGAGTATGACTATTTTATTCCAGTTACATTGATAGTTTAGGCTGAGAGTTAGGGACTTCCCAAAGGCCAATTCATTGCTGCATTGGGATTTGAACCTAGGCCTATCAGATATGATGAGTGAATAGAAAGAACTTGCATGCTCAGAGGCAGAGTACTTCTGAAAGCCAGTCATTGGGGTTGCAGCAACAACTTGTGGAGGCATTGTCCTCTGTACCCTTGCATGTGGTTCTTCCAGAACATCTGGGTTGGCTGCTGTAGACTAGATTGACCATTGGTCTGATACAACATGGTTGCCTTACATCACCCAATGCATGCAATCACAGTAACTGGGTTTCAGTGAATCTCATATTCCTTTACCACTGAGTAATGAACATTTCATTTGTTTACTTTGTAGAAGGGTAGAGAGGCACTTTTGCTAACAGATTCATAAGATAGTGGAAAAACTGCACTATATTAAACAGCGAAAGTTCTAAGAGATTTAGTTTTATAAGGGTTCGACTGTAGTAGATAAAAGAACTACATCGTGGCCATTGCAAGAGTATGTTAATTTTTACCCAGAACAATCAAGAACTTCTCTCAACTGTTTCATAAATTAGTTGATTCTGCCTTGTTCACAAAAAGTACTTCACAGTTGATATCAGATAAATTAACTCTGGACTTGAATATTCATAATGTATATATATAAATAAGCACTGTTCCCTGAAATTTTGTCCCATAAATTCTTCTGTTGCCATTCCATAGATTATTTATGGTTTTGGTAGCCAGAAGCCAGATTTTCTGATGTGCTACTTAGGATAAGTTTAGCTTGTTCATGTAGGTGTGTTCCCTTTCTTCAGATGGAACCTCTAATTAACTACTTCCTGTGGATTTTCATCTTTTAAACAAACAAACTAGAACTTGTGATCTTTAGGCACCTCTGCACCCTTTCCCTCTAAGATAATAATAAATGTTTACTGCAACCTCAGGGAACTGTGGCGGCCTTGTCATGTTCAATTGGTTACTTGTCTTAATCCTTTTTTTTGGCATTGAAATTTGTTTTGATGCCCAAGGCATGCATGGATCTTTCAAAACTTGCACCAACATATTTTTGTGTTTCTGTTTTTTATTTTGCAATGCAATGTGGCATGTCTATTCCATTCAAAAGCCCACAATCATTGTTCATAAAACTGAGAGTTATAAAATTTATTTACAAAGGGAAATTTTGTGGCCACCAATTATACCAGGAAATTAACTATACTGGTACAAACCAGAAATCTTAAAATGGTACTAGTACTACTTTCACTTGTTGTTTACTAGCATGTTGCCAGAAATTTCCTTTTAGCCATGACTTTGTAGGGAATCACACATTAGAATCATGCAGCATAACCATTTCATGCTCAAGATTTGGGATTTAAAGACATTAAGCTTTCAGGCTCAGGTTATCTAGAATGTTGTCATACTGATTTTGTTTTCAAGAAAGTAAATTCCACTCTTCACTCGGTTGGTGAATGGCTATCTTTCAAGCTTTCTTAGCAGAAATGCTAATTCAGACTCATAAATATAGCTGACTTGATAAAGGGGAGAATGTTTCTTGCTATAATGTTCTCAGCTATTCAGATGCAGCTCATTAGTCAACATTTAGCCGTCTTCAAGCAGGTAGTTGGCATAATTTTAAAAAGGAGACATTTCTTATTTTGCAATGCAATGTGGATGCCATAGATAATAATTATTAATACTCTTTTTATTTTATGGTCCCTATATGATAAGAGAGGAATGGTATAAAACACAAATATATTAAAATGAGAGGCACATCTACTTCTAGATAAATGGAAACAGCTCCATTTGTGGAATGGAAAGGCAGCTGTTGAGCCCTACAAAGGAGCAAGCCTCTTTTCAATTAATGAAAACAATATAAAAAAGCACTATTAGTTACAGCCAAGAACTTTGTGCCTTGCTGTGGAAATGTACTATTAGCTATCAGAAGCAGGTAGTGACGTGTTTAGGCAAGCAAAACTATCACAATGAGCATCCGGTTTTTTGTCTTGAGCTAAAGCTCTGAGATTGACTCATTATTACACTGTAAATATAACCTACTTTTTCTCCTACTTGTACCGTGGAGAAGTTGATGAGAAACATAGAACCAATACTTTCCAGGAATGAAACTCCCTTTAATATATCTCTTGAAAGCATAGGCAAATGGCTGTTTTAGCCAAGGTGCTGTAGATTTTGTAGGAGGCCTTCCCAAACTATTGCTTTTGTGTATACACTTTGGATTGCTCTATGCTCAGCTGCTTTCAGGAGTTGTGTTGCACTATACAGGATGGGCTGTTAAGTTTATTGTTACTGCTCTGGATCCCTCTGACAAAAAGTGAAAGTGGCATGATGGTTACATAAAATGATTCTTCATATTCACTTTAAATCTTCATTTGTGGAGGAACAACCCAGTTAATGTAAAGTAAAGAAAAAATCTTAAGTCCAGACTGTCTAAAATGATAAGTAAAAAGCCAGGAAAGAGACATCATGCATGAAATACATGCATGAAATTTCACATATTTCTTTCAATATCATAATTTTTACATTTTGACTGGTATCTTCATGCACCTGAAAAATATTCAATGTAATATACTGATTTCACTGTTGTGTGATAAGACACTTAAACCTGTCTTATTTCACAGAGGACCTGCAGCTTTGGTGGATTTGACTTGACAAATCGCTCATTACACATTGGAAACAATTTGGATCAGATGGTGAGTATGAGATAAAATTCCTGGTTTGAAAATGTATGAGACCTCTTATTCATGCAGCCACAGTGGTGCTATAACAGTAGTTACAAGATCCAGGAAAATAGTGTCAGTTGGAATTGTTCAACAGATTTTTGAACTACATTGAGAGACGCAGTAAACCTGTGAATACCAGCACCAGGAGACAACATCAGAGAAAGGCCTTGACCTCTATGCCTTGTTGTGAGACAGAGTACCTGGTTGGCCACTTGTCTGATCTAGAAGGGCTCTTCTTACGTTCTTCTTCTGACACATATTGTTCTTCTTTGCTGTGTATCTTTACTGTGAATAGTTGCACATAGACTCTACAAGAACTATTAATTATTTACCTTTCAGTTATTATGATTATGATAAGCAACCTTATTTATGTTGGAGAAAGTGACTTAGAATTGAGGTGTGTATTAGAAAAGTATAATTTTATTATCGTTGTTATTCAGGAATAAGAATGCCTGGCCAGATAAAATAAAATCCTAATTATATTGTCAAAGGCTTTCACGGCCGGAGAACTATGGTTGTTGTGGATTTTCCAGGCTGTATAGCCATGGTCTTGGCATTGTAGTTCCTGACGTTTTGCCAGGAGCTGTGACTGGCATCTTCAGAGGTGTAGCACCAAAAGACAGAGATCTCACTGAGAGTGTCACACTGTGACACTGAGAGATCTCTGTCTTTTGGTGCTACAGCTCTGAAGATGCCAGCCACAGCTCCTGGTGAAACGTCAGGAACTACAATGCCAAGACCACGGCTATATAGCCCGGAAAATCCACAACAACCAAAATCCTAATTGATGTGGTGTTTATTTACTTAAATGTACTCCTTTCCCTTACAACTCAAAACAGTTTACAATTCCAATACAGAATCCAGTAAAACACTATTAACTTCTGTCCTCAAGACAGTGCCTACAACTTAAACACCATTTAAATCCCTAGATAATAAAATGGCTTTACAGTACCCCTGAAGACAGGGATATATAAGAAGAGACAATCCTTCAGACATGTAGATCCTATGGTTTTAAAGGGCTTTAAAGGTCATAATAAGAATCTAGAATTGAATTAAGAAACAACTGGCAGCCAATGTAGCTGTTTTAAAGTAGGCAAGATATACAATAATGTACGTTCTAAACTAGTTATAGTTTGGGGTTTTATTTCAAGTGCAGCCACATGTAAAGCATGTTATAGTAGTCTAACCACAAAGTTACAATAGCATGTATTATTGTGACTAGGTAAATGAGTCAGAGAAAGGAGAGAGCTGGCAAATCACACGCTGCTCGATAGAAGGCAGTTGTGGGCACTGCACTAACCTACTTATACATAATTTTCCTGGAGCATCTTGGAGTATCCACGCACCTGCAAGAGAAAAGGAAATGTAATATTAGATGTGATTGGACCTCGTCACATTCATGGTCCGGCTGTTGCCTATATTTGTATGGAATATTATATATAGATGTATTTTTGTATGAAGATATTGCCTGTATTTATTATGTAAGATACTATTTATTGTATTTAATCTGACTATTGAGCACTTGTATACTTTACACTTTTACAATTAATAGAAATTTATATTGTTAATTGGAGTACTAATTCTTTCCCCGGATATTTACTCTCTGTAGCATCCTGAAAGTTGGCAGTGCAGGGCTCCCAATTTCCCCCACCTCTTCACTAATTCTATGCAATATCATAATGGTGGGGCACAAAACTACACACCTCATTGGGTTCCTGCAGGAAGAGGGAATTGACCTGGCTTGCATAACAGAGATGTGATTGGAAGAAAATGACATGGTGTGTTTGCTCCAGCTCAGTCTATGTGGTCTTCCACCAACCCTCACAGGAGGCCAGGAAATAAGGGTTGCCGTTATACTCTGTGAGTCTTTCAGTTTCCACAGACTCTCGATTAGAGATGGGCACAAACCAGAAAAAAAAACCTGTGCGGTTCGTGGTTCGTTGCATTTCACGAACCATATACTTTCACATATCTGCCCCAGTTCACGAACCGGTTTGTTTAGTTTGTGAAAACGTCACATCCAGGTGAGCTAATCGTCCCTTCCAGGTCAGCAGAAAGTCACTTCCGGGTCAGCAGAAGGTCTGCAGGAAGTATCCTGTTGCCTAGGAAACTGATTGATTGGTGCCAGGCTGTCTGCAGTGACAAACCAAAAAATGAACCAAACAAACCAGCCTAAAGTTCGTGGCGGTTCGTCAGAAATGGGCTCTGATGAACCGCCGGTTCATGATCCACAAACCAGCCCCGTTTGTCATGAACTTTGGTTCGCATTTCATTTCGTGCCCATCTCTACTCCTGATACAAATTATAGCTGACATTGACTGTATTCTCCTTACATTGGAATCTAAGGATAGTTTAGGTATACTGCTTGTTTACCAGCCACCTAGTTCCCTAGTAAGCACTCTTTCAGAGTAGGCAGAAGTGCTCCTGTTCTGGGTGACTTCAACAATCAAGCTGAATGTTCCATGTCAGGGATGGCCCAAGATTTTATGGCTTCATTTGCAGTCTCTCTCAAATAGTGACAGACACCACACATGAAAGAGGCCACACCTTGGACTTAATTTTTTGCACTGAGCCTTTGAGGGAAGGTTTCCTTTGTGAATTGGAGATTCGCCCTGAACTGTGGTCTGACCTCCTGAAGAAAATGGAGTATATGGTCCTGAATACCCACAAAAAGTGGGATCACTGAAAATGGTCCACTCACGGAGGCTTATGGATCCTTCTGGACTTCAAAATACTCAGGGGGTGGGGGTTAGAATTCCATACACAGCAGTATGAGGCTGCAGTGGAAACCTGGAGCAGGAAACTCCTTGAAGTCATTTACAAGATTGCACCTTGTTGACCTTTCCCACCCTTGCAGCAGAAGCCAGCCCTGTCGTTTGCCACAGAGCTAGTTGATTTAAAGAAGGTTAGAAGATGTCTAGAAAGATGCTGGAATAAAACTTGTGCTGAATCTGATACAGTGCACTTCAGAACCCCTTGGAAGACCTATGAAGCAGTGGTAACAACAGCAAAGAAACATTTTTCTGCAACAATTGTACCAGCAGGTACACAAACATCCCACTTGTTTAAGGTGTCTCGCCATCTTCTGACTCCAGTCCTAAATCTGAATCTTTAAGAACAGACTTGTTTAAGAGCAGGCAATTAGCTGTGACACTTTTGCAAAGTTTTTTTGCTGATAAAGAACATTGAATACCCTCTGATCTCTATACTAATATAGGCAAGGTGGAAGATATGCTTAATACACGATCTGGTCAGCTTATGAGCTATTATGACCCAGTTACAATGAGAGTTATTGACAGGATCCTGGCATCTGTGAAGATCACCACTTGTGCACTGGATTCTTGCCCATCCTGGCTGCTGAAATTGTGTAAAGACCACATATATAAGCCCTTGATGTCTGTCGTAAATCAGTCACTTACTTGGGGCACCTTCCCTTGGCTACTCAAAGGGGCAGTCGTCTGCTCTCTACTTAAAAAACCATCTCTAGCCAATTATTGCTCAGTCTCTAATCCATTCTTTCTGGGCAGATTGAGAGAACTGTAGCTGACCAACTCCAGGTGTTATATTACTGTTGTGCTCTGGATCCTTTAGTCTGGTTTTAGGCTGGGATGATGGAAACAGTTCTGGTGGCATTAGTGCATAACCTCCATTTGAATATGGACAAGGACTGCACTTCTTTGTTACTCCTCCTGGACCTATTATAGCCTGTGACACAGTAGACCATGCCATTCTATTGAGATGTTTGGAGGCAGAAGTGGATATCAGGGGATGTGCTTTGGACTGCTTTTAGTCATTCCTCATGGAACGGACTCAGAAGGGTTATTGTTAGTGACCAGTTATCCTCAATGTGAAAATTATCTTGTGGTTTTTTACAAGGCGTAAACTTATCCCCTATGTTACTCAACCTCTAAGTAAAACCTTTAGGAGAAATCATTCATAGCTAAGGAACTGACTGTCATCAAATGATGATACCCAGCTCTATATCTCACTATCCACATTCCCTGGCGATGCTTTCAGCTTTGGTCAAATGGTGAAAAATAAACAAATTGAATCTGAATCCAGACAAGACACAAGTGATGCTGGTTGGGAAGGCAGAGATCTTGAAGGACGTGCATCCCACTTTTGACAGGGTTATATTTACCCTTGCTGACTGGGTGAAGAGTCTGGGGGTTATGCTGCTGCTAGAGAAGCAAGAAAATGCAACTGCAAAAAAGGCCTTCTCCTAACTCAGACTAGCTTGGAAGATGGCCTCCTACCTTGACACAGCTGATCTGGCTACCTGGATTCATGCCACGGTAACATCGAGACTAGTTTACTGTAATGCACTCTACATAGGTCTCCCTTCAAAGTCAATTCGGAGACTCTAGCTGGTACAATATGCCTTATCTTGATTATTATAAGAAGCTAAGGCAGAACATGCATATTACTCCCATTTTGCAGTCACTCCATTGGATACCCATCAGTTTCCGGGCTCAATTCAAGGTATTAGCTATTACATACAAACCCTTCATCACCTTGGCCACTCATATCTGTGGAATAACCTCTCTCTTTATATTCCTTCATGGCACAAGAAGGCCTTCTGCAGGTACCACCTTGCATATGGGCATAATCAACAGCTGTCTGTACATGTGCATACTACGTTATGGCCTCCACCTTACAGAATGGCCTGCCTGAAGAGGCCAGGAGAGCTCACGTGCCCTTGACTTTCTGCAAACTATGCAAAACTGAATTATTCAAGAGGGCTTTTTTTATTCAGCTAATAGGCCTGTGCCATAAGGAATGGATCAGACAGATGTCTTGGTAATAGGGCTGGGCCTGTAGATTATACTACTTGGTACTATCTGTTGGTGTAGCTACATTCCTATGGGGAGTTTCTACATCATTATGTTCGTGTAAAATTCTTATTTGCAGTGTTTCATATCTGCATTTGGTTCTGTGCTTTTTATCAAATTTCTGTAATCTTGTATTCTATTGTATTGCTTGTTGAATGTACCAACTGTTGATCATATTGGCTTATACTGTGTAATCCACCTTCCGTCTCAGTGAGAAAGGCAGACTATAAATAACATAAATAAGTATGCTGATTAAGAGCACAGTCCTACATTGTGCTGTCGATGAGTATATACAATCAGATTCAGAATCTGGTGTAAAAGGATGCTTTGCTCCTTTGCTTTTATCCCTAAGATGGATCCTGATGTTTTGCACCATAGTACATCAACCATGGGTGGTGCTTTATCAGTGCTGTAAGAAAGGCTCTAACTAGTTCTGAATAAGGGCGATAGTGAATGTGGGCTGTGGTCATTCCAAGGACAAAGTTGCCCTGAAGCAGCAGCAACCAGACTGTAAAGGTTTTTTAGTCTTCTTTTGGTTTGGGGGAGAGGGAGTTTGAATCTGTCTCTGCCCTTGGGTAGCTTACCAATTTGGGCATACATATGGATGACAGAGAGAGATTCAGAAATGGCTACTGAGTTACTGTATCTCATTTCTTGAAATATCCTTGAGGTTATTAAGCAGTAGGTGGAATCTTTCCTTGAAATACCATGGATATTTTTTTTCAAGACAGCATAAAACTGGATGTGTGATCATACCAAGCATTTCTGGCAGCATCTTCCTTCTGCCTCAGGAAATATGAATGCTTTGAGACTCTTGTGGGGTGGGGGAGTCTCTGAACATACCTCAGCTGGAACTCTGGCTGAATGACTGAGCTCTCTAAAGTGACAAAGAGAGGGCATTGAAGTGCCGCTCTTGGAACACACGCAAGTAGTGTTTGGCATATGAACTCAATGACAGTATTGTGCTACATATCCCCTGTAGCTTAGTCTTTAGAGGAACAAATTGCTGCCAGATAGTGCAGCTTAAAAAGTTGTAAAGGAGCAAGTTCAGCTGTATGCGTTGCATGTGGCATGAGCAGAAATGAAGGCAATCATAATGTAGTTAACCTTATAAATATAGATCTGCGCTGAAAGAGTACTTCCCATTGATAAAACATGCGCTGAAAACTTTAACTTAACACAAGCAATTAGAGGCAGGAGTTAGGACTCAGACCTTGAAATTGTTTTGCCTAACTTTCAAATTATGCAAAATTAAATCCATGCACCAAGAAAGCTAGCTGAACATCAGTATAAAGCAGAAGACAGTGCTGGGCAAGTGGGGAAGGAGCTTCATGCAAATCATGTAAGAATTGGTTACATTTGTAACCATTTATTTTCATTATTTGTAATAATTCCCAGGGAAGCCAAGTTATGTCAGAATTGGCCACCTTCTTGTATTATTGAATAAAGCTATGTGGGTTAGAAACTGGAAGGTGTTTAGCATCCCAATCAATGGCTCTTACCTAAAAATCAACATAGATGACCAATTACAACACATTTTTGGTCATATATGTGACACGGGAACTATTCTAAAATTCCCCTGCAACATTCAGTGTTACTGGAAACTGCCTGTCTTGTTGAGGTAGGCATGAAGAATCTTTCTTTGGGGAATCTGCAAAACTTGTGCCTTCTTTCTACTTTTTGCTGTCTCCTTTAGACACTTTTTGTTTGAAGATTCCAGAGAAAGATAAATGGCAAACTATGCACTTTGTTTCAATCTCTCTTTCATTTTACAGGGCAAAGATGGTGATTTTGTTTACAAAGAAGTGATCAAATCCCCTTCTACTTCCCGCATATCCCTTGGCAAAAAGGTGAAATCTGTAAAAGAAACCATGAAGAAACGAATGTCAAAAAAATATAGCAGTTCTTTGTCAGAGCAGGTGAGTAAGCTAATTCTTAAATGAAATTCAATTTCTTGAGTAGATAGGGTAATGGTTGTTGATACCTATATTTCCAGGCATCGTTGGAAGATACAATAAGCATCACTAGAGAAGCTCCTCAAGGGTGTAATGTAGTAAAGCAATTCCAAGGCTCCTTCAAAATTATTTGCTGTGAAAAGAACTTCAATAAAATCATAAAGGGGAGTTAGAATTGAGTTAGGCTAGTAAAATATATGATTTCATTTCATATATGCTGGCAGTTCTGTAGTGGTAAAGAATAAACGGTTTATATTATCATTGAACAAATCCTCCAGTGACCAACATCTCAGGTGGCCCCAACTGATGTTCTAAATTCCACTGCACCATGCACATTACAATCATCCTGTACTCCGGTTTCTTTTTAAATCATAACAATTTCTTTCAAACAAGAATGTATTTATTTAAAATATCCCTTGTCTTAATGAACAGCTCATTTCTTTCTATTTGTTTTATTTAAAAATATTTGTGCCCCATTTGTCCTCTGTTTGAAATAGTTTAGGTGTTTGAAGTAAACACATCAGTCACGCTCTTGCCATTAAATAGTAAATAAAACAGCATTTCAAAACCTACCATCCAGGTAAAACAAGCACTTGGTATTAAAATATAAACACTGTTTTAAAGAGAGACAAAATATGTAAAACCAATACAGTATTTGAAAATTATTATAAAAATAAGCTTATTGTTCACTTTGGACAGCTACGTGACCATTCAGGAAAGTCTTGCATCACCTCCAAGACTTTCCTGCTTCCTTTCATTATTTTCTTAATTGCTTGAAAGGGAATTTTCTGCAATAGCTCCATGATTACTTTTTCTATTATACATGAATCCTATAAAAATCCTTTTATGGAAAATTAACAGTCTCTTTTTTTCCTGTTTCACTATTTGTTTTGAACAAGGAAGGATTTGTATAGAAATAACAGATGCAAATAAAAATGACTATGAAAAAATTGCTGGAATTCTTTACATATTACTGCAAGCATATAAATGTATGCTCAGGTTATAGAAGCCTTTTAGGGCAGATAGTTCCAATAATAGGAATTAGTCACAATTCTGCTTTCCTTTATCCTCTTACTCTTTGTCAGTGATGGAAGGGCCAAAAGGACCATAAAGCAAGGAGGCAGCCTGTCTTGAACATAAGTCTCTTAAATTGTACAGGTTTATCCAGCAAACTTTGCCAATAGATGTGGGTGTGCCGTCATGCATGGACATTTTCCTTTGTAGCGTATTCAATTCTTTCATTGTGGAGGTCTATTTACTTGATAGTTAAAATTCATTCTAAAGTATATTCTTTTAAAACTCCCCTTTTCAGTTTTCTCTGGCCAAAATCAGTCTGTTTTTGCAAGAATGTTGTGTTTGGCAGACTTTGTTCCATTTGGTTTGGTAGGTTGTCAAAATACCCAACACTTAACAACAACAAAAAATTCATCAGTCTTTCCACTTGAACTATAAGCATAACAAGCAAATGCTGGCAAGCAACCACAAGGCACTGGCAACAGCCACAAACAGTTTCCATTGATTAAATATCGCCCTCTCGAGGACTGTTGTATAATCAAGCTCACAGCATCTCTTTCTGATGTGTTTAGCTAAAGGCTGGTGTTTGATAAGCCAAAGAGTGTCATATTGTGTTTATCATTATGTCATCTTTGACATGTTGAAATAGTATTACCTGGCTAAATTCATATCTCCAGTCTCTGTACTTTACTTTGTCTGACACTTATCTCCAAGGGTGTGAGACTAATTTATATAGCAAGAAGTGCTCTAAGGAGGGACTGTCACTTCAATAGCATATTTGGTTGCTGCCTCAGAGTGGATTGGAAGCCTGTAGTTTATTCTGTTACTCCAAATGAAAGCATTTTAAGAGGACACTTCTGTAGGTAATGTCTGCTTTTAAAAACGTTTCTGTACTTGAGCACTGTCTGGAAACACTCTAGAAAATCGAACAGTAACCAGTTTAAAAATGTTATGTATAGCCTGGTTTTGGATATCCTGTTCACCAAAAACCATCCTGAAAACCTATTATGAGCTGGAGAGAGAGAATGAATATTGAGGTGCCTTAAATTTGAATTACAACTGTTTAACATAATGAGAATTCATGTTACCAGCTGAGTCTTAAAATCAGATGTAGTGATAATGAGTCCATGGAATTGTCACTTCTCAAATATTCACAAATCTCATATCACTGGGTCGAGGGCAGCAGTTGCTATGCTTATAAGTTTTTCCTAATACCATATGGCAAGAGGCATATTTTTTTAATGAGATAGAAATACAGTATGGTCTATCCATAGGCATCCTCCTTAGTTGTACTTACTCTTATAATTTTTGTAATAAATAGATTGGCGACACTGTAGTTGCTTTAATGGCCCAATCCTGTGATGCAATGCACAATTTAACAGTTAGGATAGTGTGACCAGTCCATGAACCAGCATAACCTCTTGAAAAATGACACGATGTACAAGAATTGCATGGGCAAAGTAAATCAATAAAAATGCTCATAACCAGAGTACAAGAAATGCAGAAAATTAGAAAAGCTGAAAGCGCTTTATATTAGCAAAATGTGACTTTTCTCTGAAGATGTGCTTGATTTGTGGGAAGATATTTCCTGATGACTCTGCAGCACGCAAATAACAGGCTTCATTGAGAGGGTTTGTGACTGTATGTCTGTGGAATAAGTCATCAGTTCTTCTATATCAGCAGGTTTCTTTTAATTTCTCACTACAGATAGACTTGAATGTTTCTCTCTCTCTCTCTCTCTCTCTCTCTCTCACACACACACACACACACACACATTGGCATGTATCAAACAAAATACCTTTTTCCCTATAGGATATGCATGAATCCCCCCCACAGCTCCCAGTAATAAAGAAGTTGTTTTAGCCAGTAGTATGTTAAAATGGATATGGATGAGATCCTTTTGAATTGGAAAAAATAGCCTACATGTCACTTAAAGCATTTTGCTGTGTTCACATCAGGCTAATTCATTTTAATGCAGTGCATAAGAAAAAGAAGTCAGCTACCCAGTCTAGACTAACATTTCATTTACTTGTTGGCCATTTCATTTACGCTGTGTTAAATTTTCATTACCACCTTCAGTAAATTATGTATAAAGAGCTTGATCCTAAGGTTTATGATATCAGGAAAACTATGGGGGTGGGGGGCATCCAAGACTTTTAAGTAATTGACTCATTTGGCCGGCTTTCTATTTTTACTGTTTTTACTTAACTTTGTATTGTGACGGCCTTTGGCCGTATACAATTAAACTCCTCCTCCTCCTCATTTGGCCGGGAATATTTAGAATCTCTCTCTCTCTCTCTCTCTCTCTCTCTCTCTCTCTCTCCTCTCTCTCTCTCTCTCTCTCTCTCTCTCTCTCTCTCTCTCTCTCTCTCTGTGTGTGTGTGTGTGTGTGTGTGTGAAAAGAGTAGTGTGCCACTACTCATCTGCAGTGACATTTGAAAGATGTTTTGTGGTTTTGTGCATTTAAAGCTTTGAAACAAAACAAACTATTTGATGAAAACGTCATGTACTTACGAGGATAAATAAACCATTATGAATGGTGATGTTATCTGGGTGTATCCTATCAGTGCTGGTGAAAGTTTTTCTGTTCACCCCAGCAGCCCCTTTTGACCTGGAAAAAGTTGATTGTGGAGGTTCCAGGACTCATGTGGAGAAAAAGTCATACTGGATAATGAGAATGAGAATTGGGTGGAATCACTCACTCCTCTTCTGCCAGAAAAGACTCATAAGCTTCAGGAAGAAAAGAGAAAAAAGAGATGGTTTTATTCTTCTGACTGCAGCCTCTGGCTCACACAGCTTTTTGTCCACATGTTCCATGTTCTCCAACTTCAGCTTTTCATAGTTCAAAAGGGACTGCTATTGTTGTCAAGGAAGTATTTAAAATTGTGAAGTAGTTTTCAAAATCTGGAAAATCAAGTATGTCTGTGTGTGTGTTATGTGCCATTAAGTCCTCTCCAACCTATGGCGACCCTATGAATGAAAGACCTCCAGAAAGTTCTATCTCTAACAGACTTACTCAGATCCTGCAAACGGTAGGACATGGCTTCTTTTATTGAGTCAAGCCATCCCATTTTAGGTCTTCCTCTTTTCCTGCTGCCTTCCACTTTTCCTAGCATTATTGACTTTTCCAGAGAATCTTGTCTTCTCATATGACCAAAGTATGATAGCTTTAGTCAGGGGTCATTTTGTAGAAAAAGAGCGGCAGGAATTCATTAGCGTTACTCATTACCATATGCCACACCCCTTTCCATCACTGGAAGTATGTCATTAGCATAATTGATTTGATCGGCCTGACATGGCTGGGATTCAGCTCATGCCAGATGGGGGAGTGTTCCCCCACTTGGCAGTCGCCTGATCAGGGCTGTTTGGGGACCAATCCAGGCCTAAACGGGCCCCAATTGGCCATTTTAGGAATGTATTGGCCTGGATTGGGCCCCAAATGGCCAAGATCGGGTCAGTGCCAGGCAGGGGAGGGGTCCCGCACTAGGCACTGACTCAATCCTGGCAGTTTTGGCTCTGATCCCAGCTGAAATGGAGCCAAATGGTCAAAAATAGCCATTTGGGGCCCGTTTGGGCCCAGATCAGGACTGAAATAGCCCAGACTAGGTCAGAGCCAGGCGAGGGAGGGTTCCCTCGCCAGGCACCGACCCAATCCCAGCCATTCTGGCCCCGATTGCAGCAGAAAAGGACCCAAAACGGCCAGTTGGGGCTTGTTTGAGCCTGGATTGGGACTGAAACAGCAGGGACTGGGTTGGTGCTGGGTGGGGGAGGCTTCCCCTGCCCGCCACCCACCTGATCCCAGCCATTTCGGCTGTGATCCCGGCAGAAATAGGCCCAAAATGGTTAAAAGTGGCCATTTTGGGCCCAGATTGGGGCTGAAATGGCCCGGATCAGGTCAGTCCCAGGCACCGACCCAATCCACACCATTTCAGCCTTAATCTGGGCCGTTTAGGCCCCAATCCAGGCTGAAACAAGCCGAATATGACCGTTTGGGGCCCTTCGGCCCAGATTGGGGTCGAAACAGCCCGGATCATGTTGGTGCCAGGCAGAAAAGGGTTCCCCCACCCAGAACCAACCAGATTGGGGCCATTCTGACCCCAATCTGGGCCATTCTGGCCCCAATCCAGGCCAAAATGGGCCCGTTTGGGCCAAGATTGGGGCCAAAATGGTTGGGACTGGGTCAGTGCCAGGTGAGAGAACCCTCCCCTGCCTGGCACCGACCTGATCCTGTCTGTTTCAGCCCTGATCCCAGCAGAAATGGGCCCAAAATGGCCAAAAGTTGCCATTTTGGGCCCTTTGGGGTCAGGATTGGGGCCAAAACAGCGGGGATTGGGTCGGTGCCCTGATACAAGCCGTTTTGGCCCCAATTGAGGCTGAAAACACCCAAAATGGCTGAAAGTCAGGTGGGCACGGCCACCTGACAGTTCTGGAGTGTTCTCCCTCCAAATGAGCTCTGGCTTTAGTCTTGTCATTTTAGCTTCTAAGGAGAATTCAGGCTTAATTTGATCTAGTACACACTTGTCTTTTTGGCTGTCCATGGTATCTGAAAAACTCTCCTCCAGCACCACATTTCAAATGAATAATTTTTTTCCTGTCAGCTTTCTTTACCATCCAACTTTCACATCCATACATGGCAATGTGGAATACTATAGTTTGGATTATCTTGATCTTCATCCCCAGAGAGACATCTTTATCGTTAAGGATCTTATCTAGCTCCCTCACAGCTGCTCTTCCAAGTCTCAATCTTCTGATTTCTTCATTGCAGTCTCTCTGTTGGTTGATGATTGAGCCAAGGAATAGAAAATCTTGAACAACTTCAATTTCCTCATTGTCAACTTTAAAATTGTGTAGTTCCTCGGTCATTACTTTTGTCTTCTTGATGTTCAGTTGTAATCCTGCCTTGGCACTTTCCTCTTTAACCTTCATCAGTAGTCATTTCAAGTCTTCACTGTTTTCTGCTGGTAATGTGGTGTCATCTGCGTATCTCAAATTGTTAATGTTCCTCCCACCAATTTTCACTCCACCTAGATCTAATCCAGCTTTCCTTATGTATAGTTCCTCAGTGTATTGTTTCCATCTTTCCTTTATTTTGTCCTGATCAGATACTGTATTAACATGTTGATCTTTCAGCATCCCAAGCTGTGGCTTGAATTTCCCTTTGATTTCTCGCATCTTTTGGAACAAGTCTCTTGTTCTTCCTTTTTTGTTGTTCTATTTCTTTGCACTGGTTATTATAATAGATTTCTTTGTCTCTGTGTGCAAGCCGCTGAAAAGCTGCATTTAGAGTTTTGACCCTATTTCTGTTGCCTTTTGTTTTTGCTTCTCGTCTATCTTTAGCAATTTTAAGTTTCCTCAGACATCCATTTAGGCTTCTCCTTTCTATTGGCTACAGGGATAGTCTTTGCACATTCTTCCTTAATAATATCTCTAGTTTCAGCCCATAGTTCTTCTGGCTCACAATCAATTAAACTTAGTATTGCAAATCTGTTCCTTACCTGGTCTTTAAATTCTTCAGGAATGTTATTTAGATTGTATTTTAGCACCATGATTCTTTTAGTATTTCTCTTCAGCTTTATTGTAATTTTTGATATTAGCAACTCGTGATCTGTATAGCAATCAGCTCCTGGTCTTGTTTTACCTGAGATAATAGAGCTTCTCTAGCTACTGCTTCCAATTATGTAATATATTTGGTTCCTGTATTGGTCACCCGGTGATTTCCACATATGCTTACCAACTTATATAAGTGAAGAAAAATCAAAGGGGAGGAGAGTCAGTCTGAGAAAGCCATGGTTAAAGGATGAGTCTTAAAGAGGCACATAGAAAAACAAATAACAGAAGTCATTCAGAAAGGCTTTCCAGTGATAAAGAGCTGCAAAGGAAAAGAAACACAGATAGGGAATAAAGAGGGCAGTCTTAACTACAAGATTAATACATACAGAATGGGCTCCTAGTAGGCACATATAGTAAAAGAGCGGAAGAGATATGGAGATGAGCAAGACTGTGAACACATTGGAAAACAAGTACAAGAAGCTCAAAGAGAAGACAAGAAGAGAGAAGAAGGCCAGTGAAAAGAATGATATAAAGGATTTATATATGGGATTTAATTTAAAATTGTAAGCTGTCCTGAACCACAAGGGAAAGTTGGGGCATAACTATTTTAATAAATAATCACAACTATCAAACAATGGGCAGTATATACATCACAGCAGAAGTAGAAACAGGTAGGAAAAAATAAAGATAAAAGAAAAACTTTAGGCAATGTCAATACAAAGAAAAACAGATTCTAGATTCCTAGGGCAACTGACAATGATAGAATTTTGCAAGAGCCTGGACCTAGGATAAAAAAATGCCACATCAAAAGAACAGCAATATCCAGAATTAGAGAAAGGAATGTTGACAAGGCATGAGAAACAAGTGTGAAAACCAGAACCTCAGTTTTGGAAAAGTTAAGTTTATGAAAATTGGTGGAAAGTAATGGAAGATCAAAAATTGGGGCAATTGGAAGAAGATGTAAAGAAGATTGATACTTAAGGACTTTTTATAGAAATAAGAAAAGGATTTGAGCCATTAAAAGAAAACTTTAAAGATCAAACCATGTCTTGAAAACATGATAAAACAGTAGCTGAACAGAAGGGAATGTTCAGGTGTATCAAAAGATTGAACAGAAGTGCAGAAGGAGAACTTAAATAAAATGAACCCTTCAATTTTACTCTAAGAATGTTATTGGAAACACAAAGCATTTTTTTTAGCTGGATAAGAAGAAGGGAAACCAGACTGGAAAGGTTCAAAAGGAGAGTTGATAGAAAATAATATGTATGGGTATCTCTGAGATGAAATTCTGCAATACTTTTTTTCAGGACTCCAGCCTGGATGTAATGCCAGAATCCCCTCAGTCACCACAGGCAGATACTGAATGTCTGGATAAACCCAAGCTGAAAGCTGGTGGTTCAGTAGAAAGTTTGAGAAGCTCCCTAAGTGGTCAGAGTTCAATGAGTAAGTGACAATGTTCAGTACATGGTTTAGGTGATCTTTAATGTTGCCTTGAAATCCTGTTTTTATGTATTTATATAGATATAGATATAATAACAAATAACATCATGCAAAATGTGAAGGATTTGAATCACAAATGCTGGACAGCAAGCCCATAAGAATTTAGAAACTGAAATATTTCTGCTCTTACCTTGTTTAGCAGACTGCATGTGCCTCAATATTCCTGGGGGTATTTTCACCTGCGGTGTCCTCAGACTCAAAGAAATGTCTTAGAGGTAATAGGGATTGTACATGTGAAGAAAATGAAAATCCTCAGTGCATGACTAAGAATCAGGCTGATATCTTAATACACTGGTGACAAAGTTAGGGCCAGCAGACCTAGAGTGGCCATCAAATCCAACACAACCCAAGGAATTTGCATTTCTGTTGAAAATAAACATTTTAAAAATAAAAACCACAGCTTAACCTAAAGATTTTTGAAACTGCAGTCTAAAAATCATATTATCCTCCTATCTCAGAGAAGGAAGGGGAGTGGGATAAAACTGTGAAGCAGTGGGGGCTGTGTATGTGGGGGCTGTGTATGTTCAGTATGTCTAATAGTAAGTGGCTTGGCCCCTGTAGGGATGACAAATATTGCACAACAGGGCTGCCCACAGATAAGGTATGGTCTGTACATACTCAAGGCAGAAAAATAGAACTTTGTACAGTGACCAAAAAAGGAAAGGGGGGTACACCTTAAAATGACCTAATGAAGACCAAAAATCCTCCAGAATGGGTGGCAATATACTCAAAACTGAGAGTTTAGAGGGTCCTGGAGGGAGAAATGAAGGAGGCAAAATACCAAACTGTCTTCCCAGTGGTCCCTTGTGGGTTCCCAGCTTGTGTGTCTATAACATTATGTGTCTATGAATCTTTGGTGCAAGTGTGGTTATTTTAAAAATTAACATGAAAAGCAAGTCTTTTGCTAAATTGAAGGTGAGCCTATGCTTGTGCCTGAGACAGTCTTTATTGGCTGTCCTCATTTTGTTTCTTTGGCTTTGGCTTAGAAAACCATCCTTTTAGTCAAAGTTGGCACAGCAGCATTGAGGGCTCAGTCATATGTAAGGGTTTAGATGATGCTCTTTTGGAGGGCTATAGTGGTTGCTGCTTCCAGTGTTTCAGCATGTGTTGTGACAATCTGAGCCAAGCTATTCATAGAAAGAGCTGCAGTTAAAGCAGATGAATCTCTGGGGAGCTGCTGAACACAGAATGTTTTTTAATCAGCACGAATGTTAAAAGATGCCATATATATTTGCAAACAAATAGAAAAGATCAGTGGGACACATGGCCTGCTGTGTTAGTTCTCTTATCTTTTCAATAGTAGCAGAAATAAATGGCTATCAAAAATAGTTCTCCTAGCAAATGACAGGACTTTCTTCTGCAAACAAGGTGGACAGACAATAAGCACAACGGATTCCTCGGCCAGCAACAGAGAGAGTGTCAAGTCTGAAGATGGTGATGATGAAGAACTTCCATATAGAGGACCTTTCTGTGGCCGTGCCAGGGTTCACACTGACTTTACCCCCAGCCCATATGACACGGACTCCCTGAAGCTCAAGGTAACAGCTCTTTCTCACTCCAGATACCATAACTGAATTCCATCACATTTCGTGAGGGACTGTTCTTGTAAGGTTTCCTAATTTCTACTACTGCTCTAGTTGTCGGTTTTAAGATTTTGGTTTGTCTCTTGGTTTCTCGGTGGTCCCTTTGTGTTCCTCCTCAGGACTGTAAACTGCTTTTTGGATAGTTTGAATTTTTTAAAAAGCTAAATATGTTCACAGATAATGGTGTGCTTTTTGTACGCTATCTGTATCATGTGGTTCTGGAGGGAAGGGAAGGGGAAACCAGAGATGGGATCCTGCGTCCTCAGCCTCCCTGAAGCTTTGGCTATTGTTTACCCTGAAACAATAGCTTCTGCCCTCTCAACAGGCAAAGGCCATCAACCTCAGGTAGAATCTGGAAGGCTAAATTCTGCCTCTCGTTGCCATATGCACAACATCCCTCATTCAGCTGGATATACTGCCTGGGTCAACTGAGAGCTGGCATACACATAATAACTCAGTTCTTTCAGATGAACTTCTGCAGATGACACAGGCTTTCTTAACACAACAAGTTTTAACTTTACTTTTAGAAAACAGAGTAAGTGTCAGGCGGGAGGGCGCCCCCTGGCGACAACGATGGCGACGGGTCAGAACGGGACGCCCCCGGCGGGTCCATGCTGGGTCCCCGGTGGTCGGGCAGGTGGCTTGGTGGGCAGGTGCCAGGCCGGCCGGCGGAGAGCATCCCCCTCGAGGCCTCAGAAAGGCGGCCACTGTCTGGTCTGGCGAGGCCAGCCAGCAATTGGCTCCTCCCGGCCAGCCATCCCTTTAGCGTCAGGGGTGGCTGGCACCGTCTCAAACGACATACTCCTCCTCGGCCAGGGGTTGAGCTCTCCTAAATACCCTTCTTCATTAGGGCCACCCCCACCCCTCCTTTCCGGTGCCCGCCCCCAACGTCATTCCCACCACCTGAGCCAGGCGCGGCCACATCCTTTGGCCCCACCTGCCCTTGCCCTATTGGCCGTTTCGCCCCTGTTTCCGCCCCTCTTCCTCCTTGCCCCTCTCCCCTCCAATGGCCTGCCCCGGGAGGTAGCCATGTGAGCCGCCTGTATGCCCACTGCGCCCACCTCCTCCCTTGGCCTTCTGGGGGCTGTAGGCCCGGCTAGCCCTCTGCGCCGGCGCAGGCGTCCGGCTGTGGCTCGGCCTTCCGGGCAGTCACTCTTTGCCCCTCCCGCAGCTTCGGCACTCTTCCCGCGGGCGCCGGGGCCGAGGGTCCGCCCCTGCCGACAGCCTCCTCCTTCTTCGTCCGTGCGTTGCCTGGCATCAGGTCTCCGGCCGTGGCGGGTCGGCGGCCGCGGCCGTAAGCTCCGGCTGGCTGGCAGGCCTTCCCTCCGGGCCGGACTGCGAGCCTGCGGCACTGCCGGCATCCCTCCCAGCGAGACTCCGGGCCGGCTCCCGGGGCTGCAGGTGGGTGTCGGCTGGGTCGAGGGCGCCAGCGGGGGTGGGGGTGGCCATGTCCGAGGGCACGGCGCCGCCACCCCTCGGACAGTAAGAAGGGGAGGCGTGTGCAGTTGCTTTCAGTGGAGGAATAAAAAAGCAGGGAAGGGTTTCAGATGTCCAAAAAATTGCAAGGCAGTTAAGATAATACAGAAAACTAATGCAACCTGACTAAATTGATTTCCCATACATCCTAAGCCCTGCCTGACATGGGCCTGTCCCACAAGGATCACCTGTTTCCCTGCTTGACCCTAGAAAAAGCCAGTGTAACTCCCCTATCAGAATTGTATTAGTCTTGTTGTTGTAATCACACACCCCATGCAAGGATAGGTACTCTTCTGCTTTGGCTGGTGCTGAGCCAATCAGATGATTCCTTTTTTAGAAACTGTATCCTTCTCTTTGAGGCTTTATGCTTCACTGTCCTGTCTCTGCTTTGTCTGCCTATTCTCGGAGCTTCATTAGAAGCAGGAAACTCATGGGATCAGGATGGGACTCCTGATCAAGATGACAGTCTTTCTCTGAGATAGTGTAGCAGCCAGGATTCAGGCTGGCTTCACACACACAAAATAAAACCTTGTTCAAGTGCCCATAGAATAGAACCCCTTGGTCCAATTCACTTGAATCTTGGGAGGTGTCTTTAAAAGACAGGCAGCCTTCACTACTCTGCAATTTTGTGTAGTTTGCATTAAAAACAGACCCTTCAGCCCCTAGAAAGATTCCCTCGTAAGAAATAATAGAGCCAAATATATTTGGATTCCTAAAAAAGCCAAATCCAAATATTATACCAGTATTTTTTGGACCTGAATATCAGGAATACTGAGAAATACTGGGGGGGGGGGGGGTTAGTGCACACCCCTAATAGAAACCCAGTGAGTTAGATTTATAAAGATTTCATATTCTCTGCTATGCTATACCAATTAAATGTTCCTGTATAGAAATGTTATAATGGGTATTCTCTTGATACAGCATACCAACTAAATAAGAAATAGAGATAAATAAGAGATTGAGCTATGATCTGAGAGGTTCCTATTTCAAATCTCGTATCTGTCATTAATTAATCGGATGGTCTTAGGCAAGCCTTTATCTTCAAGCTCTCCATTTGTGGATAATGAGGCTGGCCCACTTTAAAGACCTATTATAATGATTACACCAAGCTAAACGGTATGATTCTTTTTGGACAGTGAAAGCCATATATAAATAGTGTTATTATTATTATTACTTCCTGTGTAAGATGCATAGTAATTTGAAAGTCATTGTGGAGCTTTCATCTAGGTGTATTTTTTTTCTCTTCTGTGCAGAAGGGTGACATCATTGATATAATCAGCAAACCTCCCATGGGTACCTGGATGGGACTGCTGAATAACAAAGTGGGTACCTTCAAATTCATCTATGTTGATGTGCTAAGTGAAGATGAAGAAAAGCCAAAAAGGCCGACAAGGAGGCGACGAAAGGGGAAACCACCTCAGCCAAAATCTGTTGAGGATCTCCTTGACCGCATCAATTTAAAGGTTGGTTTCCATTTTCTATACCTTTATGCCAGTGATCCCCTGCATGGTGCCTGTGAGATTCATGGCACCCATAGATGTGTTTCCTGGCTCCTGCTTGCTTCTTCCTTCTTCCCCAAAGCAGAGACACAGTTGTGGCTTTCCTTCATCTCATCAGGAAGTGTTTTGGAAGAGCTTTTATGTCTGCTGGGACTACTTATTTGTAAACTGCTGCCTCTGTCACAGAAACAGGGTTCTCAAAACATTTTGTTGAGCATCCCACTGTTTTGTGATTGTTCTGAGTCCCTTTAGTAACCATTTCGTGATTGGTCTGACACACCTTTGGACAGCCATTAGCCATGTTGTTGTGACACCCACTAACAGTTCTCAAAATCCAAAGTTAGTGACATCATGTTAGTGAAATCATGCCCTTTCATTTGCCAAATTCTTAAATTAAAAACCACTTCAAAATGCTGTAAGATATTCTTGATGTAGTTATATTACCATGTCTGAAGCTGGTGGCAGAATAGAAGCTAAAATGTTGAAGTTGTTAGGATTTGTTGTGTATGTATATTTTAATTATAACATCATCTTTGCGTTCATTTATAAATTGGGGTTTAAATATGTCACATGATCTTTAGCCCATAGGAATTGGTTGCATAGGCAACTCCAAATAAATAAATAGACTGGGCTTTGCAAGAGTAGGGTTGCCTTCTGAATACTCCCACACTCCCCTGTCCTGCTGAACTGGCTTCAGTGTGCCCGGCCATTGCCTCCCTTGTTCTGGAAAATGACGTCATAATTGTCAGTGTGAAAACAACTAGAAGGTGGCTTGAAAGAGAAACTGCCTGTTCTAGGTTTCTTTTATTCCCTATATCTGTCTGTTGTCTATTATAGTATTACAATGAAGTGATGGTCAGGAAAAGAAAGCATAGGGGAAAACCTGTGCATTTTATTTTAATTTTGCTTGATGTTTGATATCAGGCAGGTTGGAAATAAACTGTTACACCTCCTGCTTATTCTTCTTTCAGATAACATTGTTATAGAGAGGTGACCTTTTTATCAAGCTGATTATAGAAGTTTAGATTCAAAATCCAGCAGCTGGTAGAGTGTTGTAAGTGATGCCAGTGAATAGGACTCTGTAGACAGTCTCTGATCCCGTCATTGCTCTTCTCTGTAATTGTTTACTAAACTGCTGAGAATTTATACCATGATTAAGAATAGCCAGCCATGCTTGTCTAACTCTTTTCTAATAGCCAAACAAGTTATTCTGGTTATAACCAACAATGTACTGTGCACATCAATTGGCCATTATATTATGGTAGTTAATACATGGTAGTTATTTGTCCTTTAAATAGGGTGCATTGCTAAGATTATTCTTGCTTTGATTTTTTTTTTTTTAAAATCCGGGCTGATAATAGTTTTTAAAAAATATTTTAAATTAGTCAATCCAAATGGAAAAAATAATGTATGTAATTGTGTTTTTAACTTATTGTTTTTAACTTATTGTTTTAGCCTGTTGTTCAGGTATTTTGTTAGTTGCTTTGCACTGTTATGGGTGGGGAGAGGGGGACTGGATGGAAGTATTTTTTAAAAACACAAAATTGGTAGAACATAACTAAACTTGGGCAACACAAAAAGGTAAAGAATAGTATGAAACAATAGATATACAGAAAAGTCACAGAAGGGACATTCAAAACATTTTTAAATTTTACTGCTACTGGAGGTCTCCAAGATAAAACATCCAAGGAAAATATAGGACTTCCTCAAAGGATTAGTTCCAAGGTCTGGTAATAGGGTTGCCAGCCTGTAACCCCCGCTGCTACTAAGCTGGCTAGTAGGGGAAGTATAGGGGATGTTGCTGGCAAAGTGACAGTATCAGTTCCTGTACACCCATAAATGATGTCATCACATTTCTGGATGAAACTCTGATATTTGGGCAAAATCATAGAGTATTTGCCCAAATACCAGAGTGGTTCTGGCATGATGGTGTCGTTACTGGAAATGACATCATCACATTGCTAGAGCACATATGTATACTCATGCACAAGCAAAGGTAAAAATCCCCCACCATTCACAGTCTCCCTCCACCGGTTGTCAAGGGCAACCCTGTCTGGTAATGAGACAACCAATCAGTGAACAAATTGTAAATTCATTTCAAAACTTTGCTGCCTGCCTTCTTAAAAGTATCTTACATTCCACATTACCAATCAGGCTATCTAGACAGAGCAAGTCATAGCAGTTGGGCTCCTGATAAGCAAGATCCTTATTTTTAGAAAGCATGCGCAGAACAGTGCAGGCCTGAATCCCGACAGTAAGAAATGACCATGAGAACTCTGTCCTGAGATCATGTTCATGCATCTATTTCAATCTGACTCCACAAGTATATCTTTTGCTCTAAACAAGAAATGTGTTCTGACAGTGGCAACTGAAAAACACTCAGTGTCACATACACCTCCATTCATCATCATCATCACCATCATCGCATTCGATTTATATACCACCCTTCAGGACAACTTAACACCCACTCAGAACGGTTTACAAAGTATGTTATTATTATCCCCACAACAATCACCCCACCTCTACAGAAGGTACAAAGTGGGATATACAATCACTTGCATAATGTATTGAGTTAAAAAATGGAAAGTTCAAGGGAGGATGAAGGGATGCAAAGTGCTTTCCTAATTACTATATGTTTCTCATGAATTATATTTTAATAGAAACATGCACACACATATGTGTGTGTGTAAATTTAAAGAGTCACTTTGGTCTATTCTTTCTATTGATTTGCTTTCAGTCATCCAAAATAGCTGATACGTTTCTAAATTTAAGATCCTTTTTTTCACCCATCATACATAAATGATGGCATGTGAGTAGGAAGGGGGAAATAAATGGGCTTTCTCTCCAAGATATTAAGATTAGACATGGGCACGAATTGAAACATGAATCAAATTTCGTGACGAATCGAGCCGATTCGTGTTTTGAAAAACGCGCTTTGTGGGGCCATGGTTTTCATGAAATTCACGACTTTGGGGGCCGATTCGTTTGATTCGTGAATGATTCATGATGCCAGACAGGCTGGCGCCGATCCATTGATTCCCTAGGCAACATAGGCCCAGAATATATGCAGACCATTTGTTGCCATTGGAAACCCCACTTAGCCCACATAACCTTGATAGGCAGCTCTCCTTGCCAACTGGAGTGCTTCCATTCTGCCCTATACAGCAACGAGAAGGGGGATTAATCCCCTAGGCAACTGAGGAGATGGGCCTTCTGTAGCCATGGGAACACCAATCTCATCCCTCCAAACCCTGTTAGGCAGGTCTGTCTGCCAACCTCCTGTTCTGCTCTATGTGAGCATTTCTTATATAAGGCACAGCTCTCTGCCTCGTGCTTTTCAGTTCCAGTAGACAGAGGGAGAGGGAGGACCTGTTGCTGGGATTTGGAGTGAGAGAGTGGAATTGGGAGCTTTGGGCTGGATTTGCTGCTGTTTTAAAAGAGACTGAAAAGCCTCTTTCTTATTTTCAGCTCTTGGCCTTGATGGGAAGATTGTTGGGTGAACGTGCCTTCTTTCCTCCACCCCACCCAACCCCAGTCTCAGGGCATTGCCTGGCTCTAGGGCCTAGCTTGACTGAGGCCTACCTTTTTTTTCTTTAATTTTCTTTGCTTATATTCTTATTTAGAGCATTTGTTCTTGCTGGCTTGTTGGGTGAGGGTGGGTGGAAGAGAGCCTGCTGAAATCTCCTTGTGCGTTTGGCATCTCTGGGTATGAAGGGGGCCATTGAAGTGCCCTAGGTTCCGACGAATCATGAAACTAATGAATCATTTCACAAAACAGGACAATTTTGTGAAAGTTTGTGATTTGTGGAATGTGACGAATCATGAAATGCTTGTTTCATTTTTTCCCCATTTCGTGCCCATCTCTAATTAAGACTTGCAGTTGAATTTCATGACTGTTAATTTTAAAGAGAGATGTGCTAAAAAGGTCTGTCTTGATTTTAAATATATTTCCCTGTTCTTGTTCTGTATTGTTGATGGTTGTGAAATGGGAAATTATCCAACAGTTTGGTGTGTGGTATCTATTTGCTGCAAGTGGGTTTCCAGAATTGATTTGCTACTTACAGTCTTTTTGATGCAAGCTTCCTTCATCAGCTGATACCAGAACAGCTGTGATCACCTGCTGCTTCCAGCTGAGTTTAAACATAAAATGGATCCAATAAAAAGGCACTTTCATTGATTGGTTTTTGAAGCATTCTCTCCTCCCGCTCCCACTTGGTGTTTGTAAAGCATACTTATTTTCTGTACAAAGTGTGTGTTTTATGCATGTTATCTGGGTACTGTGGTTGCCCTAGGGTTGGCAGCCTTTAAGTGGGACCTGGAGATCTCCCATAATTTAAACTGATATCCAGATGACTGAGATAATTTCCTCTATGGCATTACATCTCACTGACATTTCTTTCCTGCCTTCCTCAAGTTGCATCCCCAAATCTCCAGGAATTTCTCAAGCTGGAGTTAGCAATCCTACCATTGCCCCATGATGCCCTGATGTGGTGTAGATGATACACATAGAATAGAAACATTATATGTTTTGAGAGCAGAATGGAACCAGCTGTGGGACAACACCATATTGGCAATGCTTAATTTATTGTTATTATCTATCAGGTTTCTGTAGACCGTTTGGTCCTTGTTTGGCAATATTTTGTTTGAAACCTGTCCCTACTTGTTTGTGATAATTTGAGCCCCAAACAGAAAGAGCAACAAAAAGGTGAGTGGCTGGGCCCCCTCCATCAGGAAGGTAAAGGCAACTCTAGAGAGGATAGTAGTCCCTCATCCAAACCTTCAGAAAGTTGGGTGAGTGATCTGGCCCAAAGGGTCAAACTATCAATATTTGGAACACTTATTCTAAATATACCAGTTTACCATTGGGATTTGTACAAGTTCTGCAGAAGGTATTACCCAAATAGATGGTCTCCTAATTAGCTTAAAGGAGATGAGCAAGAGGGGGTAACTGGGATTCTCCACCTATGTTTATGGGGATTATTCCCTTAAGAGAACTCTCAAAATGAACCAGCCAGATGTTCATCTGGAAAGGTTTTTATTAAAAGAGAAATAAAAGGGCAAACGTACAGAAATCACACACAGCACACATACAAGGCTAAGAGAAAATCAGAGAGGAGAGAAAGTAGTTTCGGGGAAGGCTATAGTTACACGTCTCAAGAATAGCAGTCCGCAAAGGCATCAGCAAAATGACCAGTGTTTCACAGAGAAGAAGAAGAGGCCCAAATGGATTTGGGGGCATGTGTTCAGATCTAAAGATACATATACATTCACTGGTGGCTAGGGCGTCCAGATATAGGGCAAAATGCTCCCCCCCAGCGAGCTGATGTCTTTGACTCCAAAGCAATTACTTAAATGGTTTTCTGGAGGTGGATAATGAGTTGGGAGCGGTTTAATGGGTCTACCTGAGGTGAACTATAGGTGTAAATGTTGCTTGATGACCTTGTGATGGGAAAAGCTACCAAGTTTGGTGAATAGCATTAAGTGGTGCTTAATCAGGGTAAATGGGTGAGGGGAAGTGAGGCAGGTTGTGGATAAGTCAGGAGTTCTTGGAAGACCCATTTTTCCTAAATTATGTATCTCTCTGGGGCATAGAGGGGGCCATTAATCAGTCAGCCATTCTGACTCCCTTCTAAAATATTTTTCCAAACTCTTGCCTGGCTGGCATTCATTATGTTTTATTTCAGGCCTGGCAGTGCCCTTGTGCTTATTGCTGTATGAGAAAGGGCATTTATTATTTCATATCAATAAACTGCCCCTCAGCTAGTAGAGAGGTCTGACTGCTAACAAATGAGCCTTTGCATGTAGATCTTGTATGGATTTATGCTGCATACAGAGGAAGGTCAGATAAATACATGAAGGCTGGTGACAAGCAGGTTCAATTCCAACTTCTCCATTTCATGCATTCATTCTACTTGATATACCAAATGAACAGAGCTATAGGAGCATACTGCAAAGTCAGAGGAAAATAGAACTCTGCACTGGTTGACAGTGATGCAGAAGTAAAGATTGTAACTGATATTGTTTTCCTTTAATTCTGAATGTAATCTTTTTTGCATAAATGGCTAACTTGGGAGACCTTTGCATAACTAGTAATAATATATGATTATGCTAGGTATCAACAAGGTTGGTCACCAGGTCACCATTGCAACCTAACATTTGCTGGTTACACTTAAAGCTCCTGTAGCCCTCAGCCTGTAAACTCTATTACATGATTTAAAAGGAGGAGGAGGGAAACGGAGTCCTCTTTAAAACATCTGTCAAGGAGCTAATTTGTTGCCAGGATACAAGCTTGCTGCAAACAGAGCTCAGTTGTAGCTGGCTCTCCTTTGCCTTTGCTAGGAACTTCTGCTCTCTCCTGCCAGGGCAAGGAAAGCTGAAAGCAAGCAGATGGCTGTGCTTGGTGGGGTGGGCAAAAGTAAGAGACTTTCCCGCCAAGTGTGGGGGACAGAGGAACATGGCCTGGAGAGGAAGCAACAAATATTTCAGTCTTGAAGCCAACTTTAAGTGGCACTGGAATCATTCTGAGTACAAATAATGTAGTAGATTATGAGAAGTTTTATATTCAGGATTGGTGTACTGATTATATGAAACAGGATTATGATCCAGATTTACTGTATAAAAGGAGTGGGGGATCCTGTTTGAAATCTCCCCCTCCCCCCCCCAAAGGACTCCATACTTGAGTTGAAAAGAGAGTAATTCTTGGGTATTTTTCTTACTTTACTTCCATTCTAGGTACATAGCAGTCCAGTGGTAACAGTTGGCCGGCCTTACAGTAGCTTAAACAAAAAGGGATTGAATCTGCAAAAGCTAACACTGCAATATATATCTTTTAGGTGCTGAAGGATTCTTGTTTTTGTTGACACAAAATTAAATGACTGTCTCACTAGAACCCATTAGTTTAGATCCAGCTTCCATTCAGCTGAATCAAGTGGTGGTGTTTTTTATTATATTGAACGGGCAATGCTTTACAGAGTACAAATAGGCAAGTTCCAACCCCCAAGGATCTTACAATTTAAAATTTCAGCCAAGAAACGTGACAAAGGAGAGAGAAGATGGAGTTGGGGGGAAAACTGGGGAAGTATGCGTATTTATTCCAGAGGCACATACATGGGCATAGTTACAGTCAAGTTTTTCCTGGGCTGCCTCTCTTCAGGAAAACATCCTTACATGCTGTGATGGATGGTTTCAGGTTCCATCTTCCAGGATCCTCAGCCAGTCATTTTCAAACATTGGATTGGAATGTTGAAAAGGAAAAAAAAGGAGATGTTCGGCAGTTTAACTTCTGACAAATTACAAAGAGTTGACGGATGTTGGATTTTGGTAGGAAAAAAGTTAGAAGGTCTGCTGGTTATGCAGCGAGTCCATTAGGGACTTCCGATATTCTGAAGATAGCTAGAGTTTGGGTGCTGTTCCTGTCAGAACACTTAAATGTCTTTCTGATCCAAGTTATATGTCTGAATCAATCAAACAAAAAACTTGGTTTGTAACTGATATGTTTGCTCAGATCCCAGCTGTTCTGTAACTTACTGAGAGGGCTAGAGAAAAGGAAAACAAAGAAACAGCTAAGCCACACAAACCTCTGGAATAAACCTGTTTCTTAGCTGTTCATCAAGTCTACTGTGTGGTTCCTTGAAGGCAGAATGCCGGGTAGCACCCTGAGTGCCGTCATTGAGGACTAGGAGGCTAAGTGCTTCCAAAAACCATTATTATAAAAATAAAAATGATTTTTTTTTCCCTTTAAGTTTGATGGGTGTGAAATTTAGCACCCCACCCCCTAGTTTCTAGGTCTGGAGACAAGATGTTGTCCCATAATCAAAACATTTTATACCCCATCTGAAAGGAGGAAGAAACAACTCTGCACTTTATTTAGGAATGCATTCCAAAGCCTTGGGCTAACTGCAGTAAAAGCCCTGCTCTTCACAGCTAAGTGATAGAGTGAGGCCTGACCTGCTGAATTTAGGGTTGCCTAAGGTGTGGCAGAAAATGTCATGTCCCTTTAATAGAGGCCTAATGTGTAAAAATGGACTGTTGATACTTTCTATGCATGGAGGTAAATAATATTTCCTGATAAATAATACCCCATTAATACTCTATTAAAGGTACAGGTCATTCTTCTCCAGGCCAGCTGGCAACCCCATTTATAACGTAGAGGAAACATTAAACTTGTTTAATATGACAGAGAAAAAAGTGTAATTGGTATGGATGATTTTGACTTCTTAATTTTGGGGCTGGCTCCTAGGTCCAAAGAAAATATATAACTGTCTGGATTATGGAAACTAGAACTCTGTAATGATAACTGGTTAGGAAGGAAGAGATGGAAACATCAAAGGTAGTACTTTTTCTGAGCTGGTGATTCCTTGCTCTGTTCCGTACTGTCATTCCTTTATTCTTTCTTTACAAACCACTTTCTCACTTTGCCATAGGAGCACATGCCCACCTTTCTGTTCAATGGCTATGAAGACTTAGATACCTTCAAGCTTTTGGAGGAAGAAGACTTGGATGAGCTCAACATTCGGGACCCTGAGCACAGAGCAGTTCTCTTGACAGCTGTGGAATTGCTACAGGAATATGACAGTGAGTGAAGCTTTGATTTTCCAGATGTTGAACAAAACAGAGAAAAAGTGGCAAGGGATGATTCCGCACGAATGGTTTTCCCTGCTTCAGCTTCTAAATGACCTCGATTTT
Source organism: Eublepharis macularius (assembly GCF_028583425.1). NCBI lineage: Eukaryota > Metazoa > Chordata > Lepidosauria > Squamata > Eublepharidae > Eublepharis > Eublepharis macularius. Next base: position 127,588,276 of record NC_072790.1, read on the forward strand.
TTTCTTGTGTTTCCACACATGGGAAGGCAATCCTAGCAGCAGATTCGAAGTCACTGCACGTTTTGTCCGTTTTTTTTCCATCCTGCTTTCCCCCGACTTATTTGTCCATGTGCAGCAGATTAGGGATTTTAATCATGCGGAATTCTTTATCCGATGTTCTCCCCACCCTTGCCCTTTTCTCTCGCCCTTCGAATCAACTTAATTTGATTGGCCAATCATGTTTTCTAAGCTACACCCACTACCCTTTCCCTTCCCCTCTTTTAAAAAAAAAATGTAAAAAAACATTGCAACGTTTCTACAAATCTATGCAGAAACATATCCTGTGTCACATGACAACAGCTGACCAATAACGGGTCCATTTTACAACACGCCAAATTTGTTACTTGTTGCTCGCTGACAGCTGACAGCTTCTGAGGTAGAGTGAAAGTGTGATGGAGAGACTTCAGCGTTCAATTAGTGGTCTAGGCATTTCATGGAGGGAGAAAGAGACCGTCCTCAACACAATACCTATCACTAAACCACACTGCTCACGAAGAAAGCGGGAAAGATAGACGCGGGGTCATTGGTAACAATTTTCCACAAATGTCAATAGCCAATACTCTTTCACAATATTGGCAGGAAGTGCTCTGGCCTATCCAATATGTTTATTTGATGCAACGTTTATGTGTAGCAACGTTTTTTTGGGGGGGGGGGTTAAAAAAAATGAAGATGTGCATCATTCAACACTTCCCCCAGAAAAAGCGATGAGGAATCGATTTTTATCCTGTCAAAAATTCCGCATGATGGACTTTGAGCCGATGAAATGTGCGAAACAAAAGCCTAATGTGTAATTGGGGAGAAGTGGATTCGTAGGACTCCACCGCGGCATGACTGCTCAGAAAGTCCGATCAAAATTGATCATGCGGAATCCCCCAAGGTCTGGAGACATAATATCTTCATTAGACCAACAACATGAGCAGTAGTGGGAAAGAAGTCAGGAACTGATAGTGAATAATGTGGTTTAGAAAAACCGTAATAATAATCGCAGACAAAATCGAAAAAGGCAGTAAGCTTGGGAGATCATGAAAAATATAGCTTTCCATAAAAAGAAAGAGGAGCAGAGAAATACTTGAAAATAGGGAATGGCAAGCCCACAAACTAAATAGAAGGTTTTCTTTCTTTCTAAGCATAGGGTTGTCTTCGATCAGAAGAACTGTATTCCCACTCTCTTCATAATTACCTGGTTTACACAACAAACTTCTCATCTTGCTCCAAACTTTCTGCAGGATTATTTTATTTTCTATTTTCTTTTCTTTTGTATGCATGTATACTCAAAGGAAGCTTGGGTAGGAATGATGGAATTTCCTGGGACGAAAGCTAATGAAATATTGCAAGTGTTAGATCTTTTTTCCTTCCACCAACACAATGAAATTGATACATTGTTTCAACTAAAAGGAAAACTCTGGAGCTTCACCACATTGTTTTAGTCAGAACTAAAGAGGCAGCCTGTCTAGGCACATTCCATTACCCCTGTTGCTACCATAGTGATAGTGAGTCAGTTCATCCACTTAGCATGTTACTGTCAATATGCTGAAATCTTCCAGGTCCACATGGACTCTTGACTGAGCTTAGAGTCTGGCTAAAAGATTCGTATTTGGGACCGTCAACCTTTTTGTATTCCTCCTGTTCCCTGTTAGTTCCATTCTCTATACAGTCTTCTTACATCTACATTCTTTCCATCCTCCAGGTAACAGTGACCAATCAGGATCTCAGGAGAAACTCCTCCCAGATGGCCAGGGTGGGTGCTCCCCCCGGGATTCAGGCTGCTATGAAAGCAGTGAAAACCTGGAGAATGGTAATAAATGATACATATCTGGGGGAGGGGGGCTGACAATGCCATACTAAGCAGGAATCAATGAACATAGAAAGATACGAATGTGCTTAGGACTGCACTGTATATTTGTTAGACTTTAAGATCCATCAGAACTCTTTATTGCTAAAGGGAGCTCACGTGTACACATTTTTCTTGCATATGAATTTGGCATTGTATTTGTTACCATAATTTCATTAATTGTTCTGTGGACCTTAATTTCTTACTCCTTCATGCTTATTGGATATTCTGCTATCCAGTGCTTCAAGGCAATGTTTACACATGCTTCACCCCTTCCCCCGCATTATGCTTTGTAATCTTTTTAGCATTACCTTTCACATTTCTGCAGTTTCATGTTGACAGACAGGGCTGCTTCCATACCAGGGTGATTTTCTGTGGTAGTCTGGTTACTGATGTGATTCTGTGTGAAATCACCCTTTCAGTGGAGATTCCAGAGAGCCCAGGCAGTCCTTTTTCTTTCCATTTTTAGTGTTGGTTTCCCTTTCACATACATTGTGCACTGACACACACACACACATCTCCCACTGTGTTCTCATGTGACCCTCTGCACACCCTGTTTTTTTTTATTTTGAGAAGCATTGGTAATGCAGTGCTGCATAGAAATAATGCAATACTTTTTTAAAAAATCCATTTAAAAACGCTTCAATATATTCGCAGACATCCCCCCCTCCCTAAAAGGTAGGCAGAGCTGTGAGAGATTCTCTTTAAAAAAAAAGAGAGAGAGAGCATGAGTAACACTGGATAGGAATAACTCAATGCCTTCAACAACTGTTAAAAATAATTGTTGTATTCATGGAGGTTCCCTCCCTTCTGTCTAAAAGGCAGGCGATTCTCTTTTGTTATGTCATTGTTATCAGGGGTTGGCCCCTTGCAGTCATCAACAAATGAAAAGAATAATTGACTAGTTTTTCATCAAAGTCCTACAATTGTGTTTCCAATTCAGAAATAAGAAACTGCCCATGCAGATAGCATCCTGCCCAGGGAATACAGTTTTTTACAGATTTAAAATAAAGCAGATTTTGCATGTGTGTCTGTGTGAGTGTAAAAAAACAGGCTGTTAACAGTCTGGTGCACCGTTATAGGATGACATCATGTGGAAACATGAAAAAATGCATCAGTCAGGTGCTGAAACTTAGGAAATCCTTGGTGTAGAAGGAGCGCAGTAAAGGACTCTAGGACTCTACCTCCATATCACATGCTGTCTTGAGGAAAACCATCACACTCCCTGATACAAGCAAATCTAGGGAATTACAAATAGAAAATTATCTGGTTTGCTGAAAGGGATTTTTGAAGCCTTTTGGAAGGGGGTGGTAAAAAATTTATTTTTATTTAAATAGACAATATACAAATAACAAAACAACATAAAATAAATCAAACATAAAAAGAATTAAAAAGAAGAAAAGAAAGAAAGAAAGAAAGAAAGAAAGAAAGAAAGAAAGAAAGAAAGAAAGAAAGAAAGAAAGAAAGAAAGAAAGGAGATTTTTAAAACCTTAACAAAGACTGCAGATTATCTGAGGAATGGGGTTTTCTGTACTTGTTTATTCAAGATGCATGTTGCATCCCTCTTTGGTCAAAAGACTGTGTTGTTGAGCTGATTGTAGAATCATAGGCATGAAGCTCAGTGTAACAAGTTAACCAAGCAGTGGCTGTAGAACCACCTGCTGCAGTCTCCGACTGAACACAGCTTGTTTCAGAACTGAAATGAGTGAGCAAGAGTAAGTGAATGAGTTAGGCAGGCATGTGAATGAGGGCTGTTGTGTTATAGAAAACTTCCTAGTTGTAATCAGTGAACTGCTGTCTCTTTTTATTTAGTAAGTTAGCAATTGAGTCTTGTTTTGATTGAGATTGGTGATGATTCCTTCTTGCTCTGCCAAGCGTATCTTAATGAAAGTAGGTCTCATATAGATAAAATAAATGCAATTATTGTACAGCCAGAGTTCTGTTATGTTCAATTCATGCACTGTGTTATACTGTGCAAATTATCTGTTATCTGATTTGCTGTTTGATAGGATTTCTGTTTTGAGGAAAAGAACATTTCTAGGTCTCATGCTTGTAGAAGAAATTTTCAAATCAACTACAGAACATATGCAGAAATCTAAGAAATCACACAACTCTGAACAAGACTTTTACAGAGCAGAACTTCATTGTCTTTCTAAACTATCCACCAACACCACTAACATGGAATGATTGGACATTTCAAAATATATTTGTGTGTGCTAAGTTAATTCTGCTTCTTGTAGGGGTATTTTGTCAAGGCTTGTTGGTTAAAGGAGGTCCCAGATTTTTCTGTCAAACTCCATTGGAACAAACTTCATTGGAACTGTTTAGCTATGGTTAAGTACTTTTTAAAAATAAGCACCTTGCTTTTATAAAGATGATTTTTCCATTTTGATTTTTTTCTTTGATAAAACACTGATACATTGCAGTCCAGAACAGTCTTGCAATAGTTAGCCACGCAGTTGTGCACTGTAAGGAAGTGCATAATTAGCAAGGAAACTGGTTTTCTTCACTTTGTGCTTACATTTTATTTAAGAATTCAGTGGTAAGGGATTATGTTATTTTGGAGGGGTTCCAGATTTTCTGCAAACATAACAAGACTGGGTCAGAAATCCCACTGCATATATGTGCGTGTGAAGTTGTATGGTTGTGGTGATCTCTAGTTTTATGCAGTCTTTAAGTAAACAAGTGAATTCATTGTGAATAGGTATAAATATTTTCATGGATCAGATTGGAAATGTGTTTTTAACAGGCATCAGGCATCAAACCCACTCATTCTCATTTCTGCAAAGCATTAGTATCAAATGACTGCAGCCTTTTACAGGGCTGCAGACCATACAGGGCTGGAACGGAAAGCCATTTTGGACCTCAGCACCACTAAGCAAGAAAAATTATATGACTATGATTGTGTGACAACTTCATTTTTTAATTAATATTTCTGGTATGTTGTCAATATTCCTATTTATAAACTGAAACTGTTACAAAGCAGCCTGCATTGTACCATTGTATACAGTCAGTAGAAACAGTTGCTTGTTGGTTAGAAAATGTGTACTTCTCTATGTCATTCTTCCTCATTTCCTCATCTGCATTTCTAAATCTTTCTAATTAATCATAGAATCGTAGAGTTGGAAGAGATCATATAGACCATCTAGTCCAACCCCCTGCCCAATGCAGAAACAGTCTAAAGCATGCCCCACAAATATTCATTCAGCCACTCCTTGAAGACTGCCAATGAAGGGGGACCCACCACATCTCTAGGCAGCTGATTCCATAGCTGAATTACTCTTACATCTATGTACCAGGAAAGCAATGGTGATAGTTTTCCATTATAGGTCAAAAAAGTTAAGTTCTTTTTCCCTCTGCTGTTTGGAACCTCTGAAGAATAATGGTGATCTGTGGTGAATAATTATATATGGGCACTGGAATCAGATGCAAAGCAACCATTATTCAGTGCCATAGTTTATCATTTTCTAGAGAAAGTATGAACTGACTGAAAAACATCCATTTTTTAAAGAATCTTACACTTTAAAATTTAAACTGCTGGAAAAGCTTGACATTCTTGCAATCTAGGATCCTCAAGCTGTCTGACTTGTAGCCTCAGGTTTTTTTCCTTATAAAGGACATACACAAGCCTAGAGAAAGTCTTTAGTGTCTCTAAGCAAACTAGCATTTATTTGCACCATTGCAGACAATAAAGATAACAGGTTAGCCATAACTTTCATATCCTATGATACCAACCAAAAAATTGCAGAAGTCAGCTTTCCGAATTGCATATTAAAATTACATACAAGAGTTTACAGGACATGATCAACTCAAAACCAAGGACTGACAAATAACAATAAGAAGCATTTTCTTGTATAAGAAGCTAGGAGTGTGCACAAAAAAAATCCAGGGAATCCTGATCTAGGATATGGGAATCCCCCAAACTCTAGGAAAAGTAGAAGGTAATAGGGGAAAAGGAAGACATAAAACAAGCTGGCTTGACTCAATAAAAGAAGTTTGCAAGATCTGAGCAAGTCTGTTAATGATAGGGCTCATCTGGAGGGGGAACACACCAGAATGGCATTCCTGTAGATCTGAAAAGAGGTCATATGGGTTTTGGCCGCCCAGAGATTTGCTCCAATTTTCTTATTGCCAGAAATAAATATTCTGGCCTAGTTGCTGGCACGTCACTTCTGGGTACAACCAAAAACACTATGGTAAACCTTAGAGTTGTGCTGATTCTTAGAGCTGCCCATTATCACCTCTGGGTTATACCCATAAGTGACATAGTGATGTCAGCAACATCAGCGACATCACATGTCTCCCCCCGTCCAGTCCCTGCCCTCTAACCCTCTCATTGGTTGCCAGGCTTGGTTTCCCCTTCTGGCAGCAGCTTCCTGTACCCTCAATATTAGCTTTTGCGGAATGAAAGGTTCTCTGGAAGAAGAGGGACGAAGTACAAATTGTTTCCACAAATTTTCCCAGCCAAAGCTTTAGATCCAACCAAAAGTAAATATATAGGCAAATTAATGTGCTCAAATACATAAACAATGCCATGAAACTTATCCAAAGTCTCTCTGTAATAACCTTGTCTTACATTTCCCTCTAAAAAACAGAAGAGATGGAGCTCTCCTAACTTCTCTCTGGCAAGCTGTTTGGAACTGAGAAAGCAAAGGCAGAGGGGATGTTCTAGGGGATGACTGATTAGCTTAATGGCACATCGATCTATACATATAAAGACAGAAAAAATGTACTAGTACAGTAATAGACAAAAGAGAAACAAAATTAAATAGAAAGTGCACTTCTGGTTTCACCTTCAGAAGTCACAAAATTTATTTGCATTTATTTAGATAGTTATATTCCACATTTCTCCTCAGTGGGGACCCAAAGCAACTTAAAACATTTTATTGTTACAACATCAACCCTGTAAGGTAAGTTAGGCTGAGATAGTCACCCAAGGTTACCCATCAGCTTCTGTAGCAAAGTGGGGATTCAAACCTGTCTCTCTCTGAACCTAGTCCTGCATTCTAACCATTATACTACACTAGCTGCTTTAAATTTGTGGCATGCTCTACTGAGATGTTGCCAAGGCTGACTGTATTCTCCTGTTAGTTGAAATTAACTTGTGAATACTTTAAAGCCAATTGTCTAAATGTATCCTTAGAAAGCCTTCAAGTTAATAAACAATTTACCTTGCTAGTCTTTATTTGAGATCTTACCCAAATTTAAGTTTATCCCCTCAAAATAATCCTGTAGCTGAATTAATGATGACAGAATAACAAATTGTAGTGAACAGTAAATATTAGGAGAAAAATTAGGGATTTTATAATTCCTCCCAGCTCATTGTACATAAAAACCACTTAGTAAATCTGAATTTCTCAATTGCATTTCTATTTTGAAATATTACAGAATACATACTGAAAATCTACTTTATCCATATATAAGCTGTTTTCTCTTTCCAAGAATAGATAATATATTTGTTTCTGTTGCACCTGTCTCATACAGAAAATAACATCCTGCACATCTCTTTGGTTTTGTTTCAGCTAAGAGTCGAAAAACTTGTCTCCTGCCTTCAAAATTACCCAGTGAATATAGTTTTAAGGATTTCCACAGAAATCCTCTGGTTACTCTTCCTTTGACTAAATCAATAGATGTTCTTCAGCAAAGAGAAAAGATGCCATTTAGTTGCATGCATCATGTTAAAAAGAGCTGTCTCAAGTTCCCTGCAATGACAGCCCTAAAGAAGAATCGCCGAAGTTTACCAGTTGGCATCTGTCAGAGCTGTGGGACTCTGGAAGGCAACCAGAACATGCTTACCTGGCCAAGATCTCATTCTTTGGGTGACCTACAGGGAGAAATTGACTCCAAGATAGAAGACTCTGTAAAGAAGCTGGATGGTTTTCCTCAAGGTGCATTTGATCTAACAAAAAAATCAATTAGCTATGACGGTAGTGGGCAAGTGGCGGAACAATTGATGGCTAAAAATAAAGATGGCACTATTTCTCTTAAGGGAAAAGCAAAGGAACTGCACTTCTCCCCAGCTATCCCTTCCAGTGGAACACTTCCTCTGTTCCTCTCTCGGAACTGTGAAGTTCGGTCATCTTCACTTTCAAATGACATAACATGGACATCCCTTGAAAATTATAAAAAAAGTAGTCCTGATGTTGGAAGGACTGATCATTCTCCAGTCCTCAAGGAAATAACAGAAGCGGGTCAGAAGGGTGTAGGCGAGGCAAGAATGCAGCCAAAAACCTCTTCACAGCCCCCACCAGTCCCTGCAAAAAAAAGCAAAGAACGCCTTTCTAATGGACATTGTCATCCTCCTTCAGCCCTTTGTAGTACAGATGTCCCATCTTTGCCAGCAAAAAAGACTACCCCATCTAGCCCCACTGATTCCCATGTATTGTCCCTTTCCAAATCATCTCCTGAACAGGAGCCTAGTAGCCCTTCATGTGTACGGCCTCCTTGGTTTTCAGATCTTCCAGAGACTTCCAGCATCCAGCAACATGTCTTAAAATTTGGTCCTTCTTCAGCAAGGAAAATCTCCTGTAATAGAGGACTGGACCTGGAAATGTTGATAGAAAACAAATTGCTATCTGAAGATATTGATCTCACAGAAGACCCGTATTCTGACAAGGTAAGGGAGGAGGGAGGTTTGAAAGCTGCGGCATGCTAACTCTCCAACCCTGAGCACCGTGAACTACAAGGCCACAGCTTCATGTATTCATGTTATTTCTTTCCCAGTTTGTTGTTCTGTAGAGCTAATTCATACAAGTACAGAAGCTGACAATGGAAAGCAAAAATTGAAATATATTTGATTTCCCATATTCCCAAATTTGTTCATAAATTTAGGCAGCACATGAAGGTACCTTAAATGGCTGCTTATCTAAAGTAGTAAACAATGATTCACCATGCAGATTCTGCAATTTTAATCATTTTACAGCAAATCTTTATTTTTAGGTGATTGCCTCAATATGGTTTGCTGTATCCATGTGATAAGCTGCTGCTTGCAAACAGGCTATCAGTTCTATAAGTTCACATAAAGTAATTCTTTCTTTTTGGTAATTTAGATTTGCAACATTTTTTGCTTTTGGGGCACTGCTGCCTGTGAGTGACCATGATAGCGTGGCAAAGTGTTACTTCCAGCTCTCACATTTTCAGATCCTAAACTTAGCTTTTGATACCACTGAACAATATACAGTCTCAATAGTCTGTTTCTTCATAGTAGTGTGATGTAGAATATTTGTGGAGATTTGGAATTTAACTACACACATTGCTGAGTGCAACACTGTTGATATGGGCCTGTAAGTCCTCTGAGCAAAGTCTTTGTCTTGCCTTGATGGTAGTGTTTTTCCATTTTTTTGTCTTTCCTTGGTCCTTCATCCAGTTAAGAATTCATGTCCTGCTTGAGCTGGAGTCTTCAACTTTGTTGAACCCTGTGAGCATCTTTGAATTTTGAAACAAATTGAGGGCACTACCACAAAATCTCTGAGCTTTACTGAAATGGTGTTCCCAGAGTAGAGTTGTGCACTGATAAACGTTCTGTTTTAGTTTCGGATCCAGGGCTTCCAAACAAGCTTGGTTCCATTATTGTTTTGTTTCAGGTGGGCTGGTGCCGGCTTGGGTCTAATCTGTTTTGTTTGTTCTATTTTCATGATTTTGGGCCACTGAGCACATGCAAGGTAGGTGTTGGTTGCCTGTGCACACATGCTGCTGTTCTTTTAAGTGGGTAGGGTGGGGAAATGAGGCTCTAGGTAGCTGATTTTGCACTTAACAGCACCTAAATTGCATAGAGCACTGTCCTCCCTCCAAATCATTGACCCACTGAGTTTTGGCGCACACACAACAATGGGGGTTGGTGTTTACAGATCCCGAAGAATGCTTCGGGAAAGGCATCTGACCAAGTGTTTGGCATCTGCACATGCACATACTGTCCCTTGCTTCAGTTTGGTTTGGGTGGAATGGATGGGATTCTCTGGTAAGATGGTCCCTTTGCTTCATATTCATTCTGGGGGGGATTCCATTCCCGTGCTTCAGTTTGGTTCTATTGGGCTTTCCCATGGCAGCCTTGCCACAGTGTGTATCTGCAGTGAGAGTCAACTTAAACTTTTTCCACATAGGAAACAATGGAGTGGCTGAGGACACTTTCTTTGGGGACCCATAGAACTGGCCTCTGGTGTCCAATCTTCATTAAACTTGAGGGGTCTTTAGAGGGTAGTCAAAATGAGGTTTCTTGAAAATTTGGTGGAGTTTGATTGAAAAATCCCCCCCATCCTCTGCAAAAAAAGATAGGAACTGCTGTTTCTTTGCCCAGTCTGTATTATCGAATTTTACTGAATTAATTTGATAAAATGGAGGTTGGTATTCTGAACCTGATTCAGTATTCATTGTTTTGATCCAGAATGCCTAAATTTTACTGAATCAGCTAAAATATTGTTTTCAGTTCCAAATATTTATTTATTTTATTCGATTTGTATTCCGCCCTCCCCGCACCAGCAGGCTCAGGGTAGATTTCAATTAACAGAATAATATAAAACTGAATTGCACACTCCCACTGGCCTGTGCTGCTGCTGCATGGTAAGAAACAAACCAAAATACACAAACTTTTTGGTGTGTGGGGGGGGGGGGGGCGGGTAGTACAGATCCACTTCCCAATTTCATTTCATCATTCCAGAAGCCACTTTAACTAGCCGATCCAGCAATTTCCAGTTGTATTTTGGCTCATTTGTTCCATTCGGCAAACCCCTATCCCAGAGCAGTTGTTGTACCACAAAATGATGAAGGGTATTATGAACTTAGAAATGTTCATAACCATGTGATAAATATATATTTTTAAAACTCTGTGAGTGGTATTGAAATAGGATTATATGGAAACCCACATCTGTGATAGACAGTTTATTTAAACACTTGCATTCTCTGTGCAAAACTGGAGTTATTCAGGAGGACTGTTTTACTCAGTCTCTCTCTGTATGAGACACCTCAGCATGTGTTTGTCAAGTGTAGGGAGACACAATGTTAGCCAGGAAGTGTAGTTTTAAAAGATAGAACAGGTAGAGATGGCTCCTTAGAGGGTTTGTTAATTTCATCTTCACCTCCCTGAAGGCTCTGTCAATTTCACCTCTCCAGTGCAAAACTGTGTGGGATCACAACCAGAGGAAAGTAAAGAATGGAAATGGGCTGGAGCTGCCTTCCAGAGCCAGGCTTGGACCTGGAGATAATATAATGGGCTGAAGTTTTCCTTCTGGCATTTGACAGTTCCTTCACAAAGCTCCAGTGTATAGCAAAGCCTTTGCCCTGCTGCTGGCTCTTTCTTTTTAAACTACCCTTCTGGGCTAACATTGCATCTCCCAACACATGTTCTTCATGTGTCAGATGTCTCATGTAGAGAGACTCTCAGGCAATAAGGCTGTGCTGGAAGGAAATGACTTCAAGAGATGCTCTGGTAAAGGGACAAGGACTATAGACTATACCACTAGGTACTGTCTGTGGATGTAAATATGATCTTATTGGGTAGTTTCTGCATCATTTAATAGTCACATCAAATTATTTATATTTTGTTTCAGCAGTGTTTCATCTCTGTATTCCTATATTTGAATGATATGCTTCTTTTCAAATTTCTGCTATGAATTTATTGAATGTCCCAGCTGCTGATCACATGGACTTAAATTGTTTAATCTGCCTTGGGTCTCAGTGAGAAAAGTGGAATATAAATAACATACATTTTTTTAAAAATACATTTCTGTCCGTACTTATCTCCTCATACAGTGGCGAACAGTGCAATCACTAAGTTGGCAAGGACATAAATTATGATAGGCCGGTTAACAAAATTAAAACACAAATTAAAATGCAGAAGTTACACATTTGAAACCGCTAAAGATTTAAAACACGTAAGAATTAAAGCACACAGGATCAACAAACATGGGAGTAGAACAAGCATAGCCAAATTTACCATCTACTAAATGTTCTCTAGAATAAGACTGCCTTCCTAAATGTGGCAAGTTAAGGTGACCACCTCAGCCACTCTGTCCGGCCATTCCAGAGGACTGGGTTCATCACAGAAAAGGCCTGTTGAGTGTAGCCATACAGACAGTACTGAGAAGGGGCATCTGTGGAATGTAACTGGTGCAGGGGATATACTTAAAACTGATTGTCCAGGAATAGTTATCAGGAATGTGTTTTCACAAACTTTACTGATTATTAGAATAAACTAGAATTCAGAAGACTAATTCTATAGTAGGAGACTAAGTCTAAACAAGACTAATCTAGTCAGATCTTAGAAGCTAAGCAGGGTCAGCCTTGGTTAGTAATTGGATTGGAGACTTCTACAAAGAAGACCAAAGTCACTATGCAGAGCCAGGCAATAGCAAATCACCTCTGCTAGCCTCTTGCCTTGAAAACCCCAGCAGGGGTCACCATAAGTCAGCTGTGTCTTGACGGTACTTTGCACCACCACCAGTAACAACAAATTCTGAAAGAATAGTAACATATAAAAATAATATATAATATTTATTGATTTAATGTATTGAAAACATTTATATTCTGCCTTTCAATCCAACTTAGGAATACACACGCACACACACAACAACACACACAACATAAATAGAACATACAAACACAGACACACATGAACAAGGAAGATGGGCCAGTGGGCCAATGAGAGTTACAGTGCAATCCTAAACAGAGTTACTCCAATCAAAGCCCATTGACATCAGTAAGCAGACTCGAGTAACAGGATTGCACTGTTAGTGAGGAAATACCAAACCAAACAAAAAAAGTCTTCAACCACTAGTAGAGGATAACGATAAAGGGAAATGGACAAATCTCCCTAGGGAGGGAATTCCAGAGATGCACATATATTATAGTAAAGCGTATAATTTAAAAAGTTAAAGTGTGGTAGACACTTAACTAAGATTGTTTGGTGCTTTGGGTTTGAATGTCTGAAATATGAAGAGTTCTGTTTAATCCTGTTAAGTTGAAATCAGTAAATCTTTACAGTGCTTAGCTTTTTTCTGGATAGTGCCAGCACAACAGCATCCCTTGTCCTCAAGGCATTCCAAAAACTACCACCTGCATTGAAATAGCACTAAAAGAACATTAGAAAATCACATCCTTTCAATAATTTATCCAGCCATTCTAAAGAATACATTCACAAATTGCTGAAAATGAAAGTGATGAGCTGTCCTGCAACTTACTTCTCAAAAGCAGGTTTCTGTGGAACTTGACGCTGAAACTATACGTAATTTGTGTTTAGTATTTAACTTGTAGTCTAACACTTTTAAAAAGGCACTTACACTTAACTAATATTTTATATTTATTTCTTTCCTCTCTGGTTGACTGGAATTTGTAGCATGGTCGCTGTGGGATTCCTGAAGCTTTGGTGCAAAGATACTCTGAAGACCTAGAGCAGCCTGAAAAGGAAGTTGCTACAAACATGGACCAGATCCGGGTGAAACAGCTGAGGAAGCAGCACCGTATGGCAGTAAGTTTCCACTAAATGGTCCTTATTTAAAATGTTAATAAAATATGAGAAAAGGCAAAATAAAATAGTAGAAACCTTCTGGGACTGTTCAGCTTCAGCCAGCAGATCTGTGATTGAACTTTTGAAAGGCAGGATTTGAGCAGTGGCATTTTAGAGACCAACAAGATGTTCAGGGTATGAGTTTCCAAGAGTCAGAGCTCCCTTCTTCAAGTACCTGACTCTCGGAAGCTTGTATCCTGAAAATCTTGTTACTCTCTAAGGTGCCACTGGACTCAGATCCTGCTGTTTTACTGCATTTGGGGTCAAAGTTTTCTCTTTCTTCTTGTTCATTTTGGTTTTAAAAACATGCATTCTCTGTCTTCATTACACATTTTTGTTTTTTTTTACAAAATTCTATTATTCATTATGGTTTTTTATTGGTGAGAGACACAGTGAGAAACACATTTTGAGTTGGATCAAGACCTCCTATGCAAATGAGAAAATGATCCCAGTAACCTCTTGAGCTAAGTCAAACACTGCATCTCTATTTGCATTTCCCTTATGCGAGGTATTGCACAACTAGTCCTGGGTTGTCAGGAAGAGAACCTAAAAGCTTCTTAATTCTCAGAATGATACTCCAAGTTATAGTATGGGAGAAGGACATGATTGTTATTATTCTTGAGGCTGTTAAATAAAGCCCTGGAGTTTCTCTGCTCATTAGTAGCTCTACTGTGCACTAGGTCAGGATAAGGAATATAATAATACTTGTGGGGGGGGGGGATCACATGACAACTGTATTCCAAGTGGAAACAACTGAGGGATGACTTCAGTGGGAGAAGTTGCACAAGATCTTGTATGTATATTGCATGTGTCATTATAAGTATGACACATGGAAGCAGAAGGTGTTGCAAAAGATCTTGCCCAATCCCTTCAACAAGCAGAACTATGCTAAACAGATTTCTTTTTCTGTTTTTACATAGCTCAATCCAACTGTTTCTAATTCCCCACTATCCCATTGGATAAAATTCCCATGGATTGTATCCACCTCTCAAGGAATCCTCCCTAATACATTTTGATAGATAGAAGAAAAGGTTCCCAATATATAGGCAATTAAAAGTTTCACACAGCACACACATATTTGGCAGTTCACAGTCCCAGATAGAGGACACAAGCAATATATAATGGGAAGGATCCTCATTTGCAAGCCCACTATGTAAATAAAAATGAACCATGTGGAGAAAGTAAATCTGTTGTACTTTGATGCACTCTGGTGTTTTCTTCTGCCTCGCTCTAATGCCACAAATGAACAAAACTAAGAGAAAAACTGTTTAATCCTTGGTAAGGCGCAGGGAGGGGCAGGGTTTAACTCCCCCTTTTTAGTCACTTTTTTTCTTTAAGACCACCTAGGGGTACACAGTTCTCAAGGCTGGTTTGCTTCTATAAACTTAAACTCAGGCAAGACATTTCTAATTGATCAGCTCCCTGAGTCCATCTCCAGGTTCCTCTCTCTTGATCTCCAGTGAACAAGGCTGGAGCATGCAAACAATTGCATGATGCTATATTCTGCAGTTCTGTAAAATTAGGATTCCAACGGCTTTATCTGTCTGCATTGTCAAATAGCCATAATTCTTTGCGCAGTTCATAAAAGCCTGTCCTACCCGAGAAGGCAAAAGATATATTCAATGCAGCTCTTCTTAGCTACATGTGACATAATATATCCAGTGCCTCTCCCCCCAAAGTTCTCCTGCATAAACCTCACTGAAATTAATGGAGTTTGTGTAACAGAATTTCTCAGCAGATTGTACCACAGCTTTATACTCAGAAGAGGAGTAATGTGTGGTAGTTTAACTGAGGTGCTAAGATGCAGTAGGCACATTATTATTATATCACAGTGCATTCCTATATTTATTCATTTGGTTGGAAAAAGACTTTCCTTTGGCAGTTTTCACACCCGCTTTCAAAACTGTATCCTGTAAGTAATACAGGAAGTGTTGTAATCTTAGATCACATGAGTTTACACACCCTACTATATACTACACATTCATTGAGTTGGATCTGTAGCAAAGACCTTGTGAGGGCCATGCAATGATCCCCAATCTTCTCAGCTCTCTCTTCCCCTAGCTACTTTTGGCCCCAAGAACATTTATTCCCAGGGTTACAGTACCCATGTGGAGCCATACGGGTTGGGAAGCTACAGTGGAGAGACAGAAGACAGCAAAATCACTCGCGCCTCTTTGGTCACTCATGCAAGAAACAGCTATTTTGTTGCCCTCTCACTGCAGTCACGACCTATGTGGATATTATTCATACGGGTCCTGAAACATTGTAGAAACATTCCACTTCTGACCCACACAGTCGTGTTTGAGGAACAGCTAGTAAAGATAGCAGCTGAAAGGGAATTGGAAAAAATATCTCCAATGGGAATGGAAATTTTGAGGTAAAACAGAATATTTTGTTCAGACCCATTTTAAATATTTCATCCTGTTAACTTAATAAATGGAAAAGGTTACCAAGATTCAGAGCAAATTTCAAAAGCAGGGGGAGGCATACCTTTGAAAATGGGCAGGTATCTACTATATCACAATGATAATACTGTGATTTAAAAGTCATACAATTAAATACACAAGTAGTGCTGTGTGCAAAGAATTTATTGTTAAAAGATAGACTAGGACAACTCTCATTTAAATAAATGGAGCATCCCACTGGGCATGAAACCTTTGTGTGCACTAGATTATCTGTTTCACTAACACCTCTGAGCAAGGTTTTTTTTTCCCCAGAATGGAGGGGAAATGGCTTGAACAAATTGCATTTTTTTCTTGTTTCAGATTCCAAGTGGCGGCCTAACTGAAATCTACCGAAAACCTGTGTCTCCTGGACATATCACTTCCATAGCTGATTGGCTGGTTTCTATTGGCCTCCCAATGTACTCAGGTCCCCTCATGGCAGCAGGAGTTAATGACTTAAGCAAAGTGCCTTCTCTGTCACAAACTTGCCTTCAGGAAGCTGGCATCAGAGAAGAGAGGCACATCAGCAAACTTCTTGCAGCTGCAAGACTCTTCAATTCCGAGATAATTTAACATACTTTGGAATGTAGTATTTGCCTATAGAATAATCTACAGTTCCTTCAGTATCCATTTCATCTATAATTTCTACAGGAGACCAAGCAAAACAGGTTCCTGGGAAGGACTGAATCAATCTCTGTCTCTTTCTCCTCCCTAGTACATAAAGGAGAATAGAAACAGTTTGTCAACTGAGGGGGGGATGGTACTTCCTAATTCCACCTCTTTCTCCTCCAACTGAATACAAAAGAGATTATTTTAGTTCTTAAATCATCTTTGGCCTGATAGGATTGTCTACGTCTGTTGCAAAAAAGGGAGCCTTCTATGTACTCAGAAATATTTAAAAAGTACGCTATCTAAGCCTTAGGCATTAGAGAAAAATGGTTGAGGGAAGGGAATAGTGTTAGGCCTTTGGATGTTTTGAGTCACCCGATTGGTAAAAAGGTAATTCACTGACCACCAATCATGGTTACAATCCTAAATCTACATACAAATAAGAACACCCCAGAGGAAATGAGCAAATACACTATGGATGCATTAATGAGGCTCTCCACTTACCCTTTTCATTCTAGCAATCAGTTGTATAAAAAATAAGCCTCATCTTCCTTTTGAATACGTTTGAGGTAGTTTTACAGGCTGCTGAACCTCTAGGTAGGCCAAAGTTATGACCTGCATTTATATTACAACTGATCCAACCTTTCTGGCAGTGCAACATACCAGACCAACGCAGAAAATTCCTTGTCTGCTTAGAATTAAAGTAATTTTTATAGCTGCCTTTTTAGCTCTCCACTTTTTATTTGCCTTAATATATGCTTCTGAGCATTTCATGCTGCAGCAACTATGTTTCCCCAGATCTTACTTTGTTGCCACTACTGTTGAAAAACTGACAAATTTTTCCTCTAAAGCCGTTTCTGTAGATTATCTCATGGTAATAACTTTTGTAAAGCAGCTGCTTTTTTAAAATCAAAGTTCAGTTCTCAGGCTAACAATATATATATATATATATAAAAGCTCTGCTTTTAATGTTTATTGCAATTTGATGTATTGTGTTATACTTCAAATGCTATGCTACAGCTTTGACTTGGTATCCTGACCATATCAGTGGTAAATGCTGGTTTTTTTAAAAGGATCAAGGAAAGGTTATGCAGGGGAAGTCAACTGAACTAAATAAGCAAAGTATGTCTCATGCACAGCACTAGAATAATAATTATATTTCTTTTTTTGGAAAATAGTTTACATTGTATTCTTGCAAACATCAAACACCCTCCCTGTTGTAGATGTTGAAGGATGCAGTCCCAGTTGGGAGTAAGCTCCATGGACCACCATAGTAGTTATTTCTGAGTTAACATGCATAGTATTGTACTGGAAATGACTTGGTTAGACTAAAAATCACAATTCTGAACAGCTTGAACAGTCAGTTCTCTCTCCATACTACTACATTTTTGTTTTCTAAAATGATTAAAAAGTATAAAATTTCCTACCTGCTTTTGTGAATATAAAGTTTATTTTTGTACATGAAGACCAGGCATTTTGTATACCAAATAAGCTCATTTTGAGTCATAGTGTATAGATTATTCTGTAGTACCCATAAACAACTAGTTTCCTTTTCATTTTACAAGAATAAAGCCTTTTCAGGATGGACAAGCAAGTGGAATATGTAACAAACTCAGGCCACTGGAAACTCAAGGATCTACTTCTAACTAGCTCTACAGCAACATCAAGCTATTCATTACAACTTTTTGTGCTTCCCTTATTCTGCCTATAAAGTGAAAATGGTTTATGTAGCTTCTTAAAATGCATTGAATGCAAACAGAACATTATACAATAAATGCGAAAGGCAGTGATGTTGCATACCACCAAACTGCTTTGGACCCTATTTAAAATATCTTTAAGCATCAGATTTTTAACATACATTATCTAAAATTGTTGTGACCAAAGCTGTTCTGATTTTCCTTCCTTTTGGAAGCATGAAGAAGTAAGTTCTAACAGGATGGCAATGGAGAATGTGAGACATAATTGAATGTGTTTTTTTAAAGAAAGCTAACCTCATAAAAATTAACAGTTGCTTCCAACTGTAAATTTTAATCCTAAACACACACTGCAATCCTAAACAGGGGTATTCTAGTCTAAACCCATTGAAATTAGTGGGATTAGACTGGAGTAGCTCTGTTAAGGATAGCACTGTGAGTTGGAAGTGCATTCTTTTACAGTCAGAGGAATGAAATTCAAAGATACATGCCACAGAAGTTCCATTTCTGGTCCCAATGACATTGCACAGAAGTCTTAAAGAAATGATCGGGGCTCTTTTGAGCATCATCCATCTGAAGCTAAGTATTTTGAAGTCCTTTTAACCTGAATGGGAATTCTGTGCACAGAATTACAACATCACAGTGCTTAACTTTGGCTGGATAATGTCCAGTATTGTTTAGGTTCAGGATGCTAGGATTTAATCATATATTCACACTTCCTTCTAATATATCCAGAAATATGGGTAAGCGCCTGATCATTGTTGTGGCGGGACAAGTCAGATTGTTGTTGTATGAACAGGACTTGCAGCTTTTTTTTTATGTCTTCCTCACCATAATAGCCTCCAAATTAATCCTTTAGTGAATGGAACTAGAAACAGCTGTTTGTAGCTGAGGCGGTAATTTTAAAAAAAATTGATGCCCTTACAGTGTTATTTACCTTTTGTTCATTTAATTGTTTGACATACTGCTTCTTTTAAAAATGAACACTTTTACACTGCAATTCTACACCTTTCTAATCCCACTGATTTCAATGGATTTAGAACATGTAACTCTCCTTTATTAGAGATTCAGAGGATGCCGGAGATCAAAAACAGGTAAAAATAAGAAGGCAATAGAAAGATCTGTTAAGACTGTAGAAGCAGACTCTGGTTTGAGTTTGAGGAATTACATCAAAGAAAATGCCTCTACTCTCTCCACTCAAGGAACGTGCCATATATATCATAATATCAATAAAAGAGATTGTTTCACTAATCCCAAATAACAAATGAAGACTTGCAGGAAGAAAGGCAATTGGAAAGAATCCTTAACCTGAGTGCCAAAGGGTGCGATCCAATGTATACTTACTTAGGTGTAAGCCCCACTAGCAAACATGCATCGTATTGTATTGAAATTTTTGTAATCTGTGTGCCCAGTTATGTAGGTATACAGGAAACCAATACTGTTTTGTTTTTATACACTGTGCATACATTTTATAAGTTGTTCAGTCTTTCAAGTTTCACTTTTGCATATATATTGTTTGATTGGTTTATTGTTAACATAGCAATCAGCCATTTCAGTAGCCTCTCTCTCTCTCTCTCTCTCTCTCTCTCTCTCTCTCTCTCTCTCTCTCTCTCTATATATATATATATATATATATATATATATATATATATATATTGAAAAGCCTTAAAAAGTTAAGTACCTCTTCCTGCTGAGGAATCCCCAGTGACATAAGGAGTTGTGTTGACAATAATCTGCTATTTACTATTTGCTCCTGACATGCAAACAAATATTGGAGACTATAAGGAATACACAAAACCAGAATTTAATCAGTATATTACTCCTGCTATGTAGACAAAGAGAGCTACTCAAGTGCTCATGGTGAACAGCTGAACTGGAAATAGTGATCTGTAAGATAGATAATAGTCTCAAGGTCAGCTGGTTAAGCTTGACTACTGGGGCTAATTGTAAACCTGGCTTCGAGTGCTAGGTGGCAGTATTGGAAATATATTATCAGCGCCCATAGACTTTCGAATCCTACTCACACTGTCCTAAGTGCAGCAATAAAGGTTAATTCACCAAGTCATGGCTGTACATCTGTATTGTAATATTTTAGGCTAATAAGTCCAAGCTAACTTTTATCCATAGCTGAGACCTCTTTTTTGGAAAACAAAACTTTAATCAAGTTATACACAACTAACAAAAGTTGCACTTTCTGTATATGAAATCAATATTTAAATAACTTATTTTTCTCCATTTGCTGTTCTTAAATAATGTAAGTAGCTGTAATATACAAGTACCAATATGTCCTTGCATTTTGCTTCAACCCAAGAAACCAGTGTATAGTTTAAAAAATGAGAAAATGAAACCATTACTTATGAATGTGTAAAGATTGTGCTCTGTTCCTTTAGCAGAAAGGGGCAACTAAAGGATTTTGCCTTGTACGAAAACTTCTCTATAATTATGTCCATAGGGGAAAAGTAAATAAATCCTTTCAATCCTATGTCTTTTATTTTTTGTTATTAATGGTTTGCATCATAACAATTGTATTACTGCAACAGTTAATCACTTCACATTATATTATAGTAGGTTTTTACAGACCATAGAAATCTTTGCAGTATTCACAGTATTCACATATATACATGTAAACCAGGAAGCAACAAATAGCTCCTGTTGTTGTTTTCCTGATCTCTCAGATGTTCGTTCTGTATCTTTAGGGAGCATGAGAATGTCTTCAGCTGATGTCATAAGCTTACAAGTCAGTTTACTTCCATGGGGGGTGGGGGTGGGAACAGCATAACTGTGTAGTGGTCTTTTGTTAAATAAAAACAGTTAAAATGCACTTTCAATATTTTTCAGGTGATTTTAAAAAAAACATTTCTAATTGCCTTTCTTAGGGGCCCTATCCTAAAGTTTGCTGTGCTGGAACTTACATACCAACAGTTGTATCACAATCATACTAAAAGATATGATTGAGTTAATGTAGAACACATTTTAACATTGCCAATGAAATATACAAGATGTATCAGTTAAAGCTCCAGTATGCTGCATACAGACCCTCTGAGCAATGTCAGTCTTTTTGACAGAAAGCCACTGTGAGCGTCTCTGATATCTTGATGCATTACAGAATAGAATGAGTGAGGATGGAAGGGGTATGAACTGTAACTAGAGGAGAAAACAGGGATGGAAGAAGTAGTGATATAGAAATGCCTAATAACAGACAGAAGACTTGGGCTTGGAGCATTTTCAGAAGACTGTACTATTTGTTTATTGGTTCTCCTTGTCCTGTTCCTAAAGCTCAAGTCTCAATTACCTCCTCTGGACAATCTGACCTTAAAAATGTAAGATTTGTTAATGCATAGATCCCTGGTTTGGAGATTATCATTCACAAATAATGTAGTGAATTACTTCTTGATGACTCATAAGTACAGATGGGCACAATCCGCATTACGAATGTAAAAAACCCACAAAAATGGCAATCGCGCGATCGGGACCCCGCGGATCGTGATCATCCACGGCCAACGACCCAGCGGTTGGGAGAGGCCTGGATCGTGGTGTTCGGGCTTGGTTCGGGGATCCAGACACTCAGGCGCCAGCAATCTATTCCCCTGGCAATGGAGCCAGAGGAATGCCTGAGCTCTGTTTGCCCTCCTTCTGTTGCCCTGGAAACCCCAATGGAAGCCCAGCTTTCCTTGATCAGCAGGGCTTCCTTCCAACCACGGAGCAGCAAAGCAATCACAAGTTGGGAGAAGACACCCAGGGGGGGAGGGGGAAGGGGGTGTTCTGTAGCCATGGGCACTCCAATCTCATCCCTGCAAACCCTGATAGGCAGCTCTGACAGCCAAACACAGACCTCCTGTGTTGCTGAATGAGACCCATGCTTATAAATAGTCATGGGCTGGGAACAGCGGCGCACCCCGCTGCATTTTCCACGATCCGGGTTTGGTTCGGGGACAGGAGATGGTTGTTGCTGTTCGGGAATTCGGGATCGTGGTCCACACCGAACCACAATCTGCTGGTTCGATAAATTTTTTTGGTTCATGCCCATGTCTATTCATAAGCACCTGTTGATCATCCCCTGGATCTGGTAATCGGTTTGCCTCTTGATATACCAGGTCCATATCAGATACAAGGCATAAAAAGTCAGTAATGAAAAGAAAAATATTAAAAATCAAATTATAACTGGGCAGGGCAGAACATACAATTCCAAAGCATTAATTCTCAAAATACTAAATGAGGGCTCAGATTCCCAAGGAATTCCACAAAAGTTCACATAATATAGTAGCATACAAGTAGGAACCCACAAAAAGACTTCTCGGGGACCTCTAAATTCCCCCTTTCCCACTATTTTCTCTTTCCCTGCCCTCAAAGGAGAGAGGCTATGTAAGCCCTCGTAGCCTCTTCCCCTTTCCTGCCTCCTTCACTCTTTCCTATGCACCAGCCAAACTACCTTTATCTGTCCCCTTGTCATTAGTTATCTCTTCTCCCATGCCCCAGTTGTGTGACGCTGTTCATTATGCTCTCCCAGTTGCATAGTGGGGAACCTGCAAGAATTTGCATGGGGCATTCCATTTTCAGCAAGGAAGAAAAAAGGGGGGGGGAACCCCACAAACTCAACCCAAACAAGCAGGGGAATAAAAGGGGTTAAGTAACAACCTAAAAGTATATATATATTAAATATTAAAAAGTATTTATTATAGATGTGCACCAATGTGAATAAAAACAAGTTTGAAACATAAGGCCTGAATGGCAGGCTACATATATATACACTGATCAAACACAACCACACATATGGAAACCAATCATGCAATGCTCCCGGTGTTTTATCTAGAACTGTAACAAAAGAAGAAGGGGGGAGGATTTTTTAAAAATATAGTCCATTCTAAAGTGCTAGAAATATTCTAGGTAAAATACTGGATCAAAAATTACCTGTAGTATTGTGTGATAAACTGCAAATATTGCAGTAGACCCAGGACTGCATTCACACAATGCTCTTCATTTATTGTTGCACTCTAAAGAAAAAATGTATCAAATTATAAAATTATTCCCTAGCATGCTCTTAATTACCCCCTAGGTTCTCCAAATCCAATCACAAACCCACCTGAGGCTTGGTTTCCAATGTATAGGAGTGTGTTACATCAATCTGCAGTAAAGATACAATGGCACTTCAACCTAAAAAAGTTCAGCTATATGACAAGGTATAAGGATGATGCAATCTCTCCCATGTGATTTCATTTTCCCCAGTATCACTTTTCCCACACTATTTCCTCTTTCCCTCCTGGCAACTTCCATATCCTCACCCTTCTCGCCTTCCCACCCAGCAACCTACCTTTTATCTGCCCCAATCTTTAGCTATATTTGTTATTTATTTACTTCACATTTAATGAAGAGCCTTTCTCCACAATAGGGACCCAAAGCAGTTTACATTATTCTTCCCTACTTCCTACTACCCCCAGAACAACCCCGTGAGCAGGGGTGGAACAGGAGTGAAATCACTGGAAAAGGGCTCCACCCCCTCAAAGGAGGGAAGGCGTGCCTAACCAAATGGACAAGCATGGGGGTTGGGTGGGCTAGGATGATGATGATAGGAACTGCCAGGAAGCCCATATCTTAACGAGTTTCAAGAAATCAAAAAGCCACTTCCTATACAACTTCCTTCCATTTTATAACTCATTTCAGACATATATTATGGTTGTGTTTTTTCCGTAACATGTGGAGGATGAAGTAAGACGCAGTGATGAGACTGAGAGACCCCTCCTCCCAAAGAAGCTCAATTGCAGGAGGGAGGAGGACTTTCAGGCCATCAGGATGATGCTGAACAGGTGGCAGGATATGGAGTGTGACCTCCTTATAGAGGAAGACTGTGGGGACTGACCTTGCAGTAAGCAGTTACTAAAATGTATGCCACCTTCCCCAATGACACCCAGTCTCCCCTCCCCCCACCCCCCCCAAAACTGGCTGCTTGCTGGTGGGTAGAGTAAATGAATCTTCCCCTTCCTAAAATGGACAGAACCAACCCCCTCAATGAACTCCCCTCCTTCTCCAGCTTCATCTCATTGTACTAAATATAACTTTTACCCAGATTTGCAGGGTATGTGCATGCTGAAATTGGTTTTGTTTGTTCCAGTAGGTGAAAAGCAGAGAAGGGACTTTGCCCTGCACATAATCCATGAGACAGTGCTCAAAGCCAGAAAATGGCTGTGTCCCTTTCTTTTTTTGCTTTATTCCACAAAGGGGAAACCCTTTCTCTCAAAATTGCCCTAGTGCCCATTGCCCATTTTTTTTGTGCCTAGTATGTGCTGTGGTGTGCATGTAAGTCTTTTTGTGTTCATAAAGTAACCTCCTCACCTTACCCTTTGCCATTTTTTAAACTTTTTATTAACCTTAAAAACTTTTTTAAAAACTTTTTATTAACTTTAAAAACTCCCTTTGCCATTTTTACCTCCCTTCAGAGAAGAAGTGAAAATGAGTAAAGCAGCATTCTAGCTACAAACAAAAGAGTTAATCAGGAGACAGGCAGCATTTCCTTTAAGGGCACTCTTTGGAGTAACAAACAGTGAGTTCAGTTCTATACCTTCAGCAGGAAATCCTTATCCTGCCCTTTGTTGCAGTCCAAGTCTGCACTGGAGGTACACATCAAAATCGGAAGTCTTTTCACCCCCCTGCACTGAGCCCTGCAACTGTGGTCATTGTGAGCTGTGAACATTGCTCTTCATTAAATGTGCTGGAATAGCCCTATACACCTGCAACCTAAGGTTTCTAAAGCCTAGCCAGACCTCAGCTGCAGTGTAGTCTGATGTGTATGTGACAGTCCTGTTAACTGACAGTTCAAACCTGATCATTTCCTAGGCTGAACAATATTGGTATAAAAACCTACGGTACCAATTTGGTTCAGAGTCCTCCAAAAGTACTACTTCACAGTACAAAGCAATGAAAAGAGCACCAGTGCACACTCCTACAGGCAAGACAGACACACTTATCTGTAAACTACCCAAACCTAAAGCTTAAGCCACCCCCATCCCCCCATGCCCTCCAGCTTGGAGACAAAAGTGGTGGTTAAACCCAAACTATGCTCTCACATTGTCTGTCTGCATTAGACCTGTGTTAGGCCTGAACAGTAAAATCCATCAGCCAAGCCAACAAGCATACAACCCATCAGTGTAAAATTTCCCACATGCATGCCCACAGATCACTCCATGCTACTCCTCTGAGTACAAAAGTTTACCAGAGGGATGAGTAGTCTGGTCTAGGCCACTCCACCATTACTCCCTTATATGGCACAATGTCTGATTTCTCTCACTCCACAGAATATGAGACAAGTGGGAACAGAATAGACAATACCCTCCACAGCATTGGAGCACCATAGGCTAGTCTGCTCAATTGGTCAGGGGATCTGGACTCTGGCTTCCGAAGGGATCCAGTGAAAGCGAGGATGCTCCAGTGTGCAGGGTCCAAGCCAGATGCAGGCACAGGGAGAGATCATGTCGAGGCAACTACATCACCGCTGTTATAGGTTCTTCTTCCTCTCTTAGTGCCAACAAAGAATGGCACACTTTGCCCCCTCCCCTCCAACGGAATTAAATTGAAAGAATGTTTCCAAAGCCAATGGGGGGGGTTGATGCTCCTCCCCTTCAATGGCCCAAATGGCAGGGAGACAATACCAATTGCACAGGAAGCACGCAACAAAAATGTACTCGTGAGCACTGCGCACATTCCCCTTCCTGCCAACAGAGTTACTTGGTATAATATAAGGGCTCAGTTTTCCACCTTGGGATCCGATTGGTAGACTTGGTGTTAAGGAAGGAAAACAAAATACTGAAAGGCTGGCTCATTGCCTGCCTTCCTGCTTTGCTGCTGTGTGGTAAGAACTGAAACACGCAAACTTTTTGGTGGGAGGGTGTCATTATAACTTGGTTTCCCAGATTTGATTCACCATTCTGGAAGCCACTTTAACAAAACAAAACAGTGATTTCCATGTATATTTCCAGCTTGTTAATTTCATTTTGCACACTCCTATTAGCAAATATAGTTGTTGATAAGTCTATCCTCCATTAACTGTTATAATGATTTTTAAGCAATCCACTGGTGTGGTGTGAGGGGGCAAGAGGGGCAGTTGCCCTGGGTGCAAAATCTGTGGGGGGCACAAGAGACTGTGCCGCAAGAGACTGTGCACTTGGGGAGGCTGCCCACACCACCCATGCACTGATGGGGCGGCCAGCTCGCTGGGTGCTGAGCCAGCCTTCCTGCAGCAGATCGCGCAGGACGCAGCCTCCCCCCTTTGCAGCAGC
Source organism: Eublepharis macularius (assembly GCF_028583425.1). NCBI lineage: Eukaryota > Metazoa > Chordata > Lepidosauria > Squamata > Eublepharidae > Eublepharis > Eublepharis macularius. The sequence goes on from NC_072790.1 coordinate 127,614,657, forward strand.
TGCCTGTGCCACTGCAGCAAACTCAGCCTGCTGCAGGAAGGCTGGCTTGGCGCCCAGCGAGCCGGCCTCCCCATCAGTGCATGGGTAGCACAGGCGGCCTTCCCAAGGGCATGGCACAGTCTCCACTCTGCCACAGCCGCCCACACCGCCACACCCTTTGGCAGGCCGCTTTCACTGCTTGCAGCTGATGGGACAGCCGGCTTTCAGCAACCAGCAAGCACCTAGCGAGCCAACAGCCTCGGCAGCTGCAAGCGGTGAAAGCGTTCTCCCAAAGGGCATGGACAGCTGCAGCAGATGGGGGTGAAGATGTCCTGCGCAATGATGTCACTGGAAGTGATATCATATGGGCCCAGGAGCATGCACACGAGCGCAAAAGGCTTCCCGCATCCCGGGCCCTCTAGAGGCATGCTACGCTGCTGAAGCAATCTAAGGCAGAAGTCACCACAACAACCTGTGGCAGCAAAGTTCATATTTTGTCAGCAGTTGGATCTGTAAGATACTTTCTGGCCAAAAAAAATGTGGTTGGTGAATTCTCTGTTACCTGTCTGGGACTTTCTGCACTGATTCATATGTTGAGGTCACACTGACCAGAATGTATCAACTAATTCCTTAACTTCATATTTAAAAAAAAAATCTCAGCAGGACTTTTCATAATATGTGCAGCATACATTGGTAAACCTGTCTTCACAATCTGTACTCTGTTCCCACAAGAGGGCACTATTCCACTAACTCAAAACTGGAGACTGGGATTTCCAAGCAGGAATTGTGATGAATTATGGATGCAGCCTGTTTCCAAGATACATTTAAGTAACAAAACAGAAATAAAAACAAAGCCAACATGACAGCAATCCCCAAAGCCTTTCCTGCATTCCTGTAACTGGAAAGAGTGATAACTTCCAAAATGGCTGCAGCCTGAATAATTTTGGGTCCCTGTCACACGCAATCCCTAGATGTATTCCTATTGGGTGAGCGAAGGAGAAGGGAAAGGCTCAATCCTAAATTACATGGATCAGTCTTATGAGGAGATGGATTTTAGGAAGTAAGCAAATAGGGTACATAAGTTGCCATTGTCTTCTTCCTATTTCTCTGAGGTTATGATCTAATGCTAGGCACTGTTCCTTGTGTATCAACTCCTTCGTTATAACCTAAATATTTTTATAAACATGTAACTTGCAATCATGATGTAGCTCTACTTCTTTGTACAAGGTAAGTATCACAACACGCTGTTCATTCATTGGCAGCAGAGAACAATGTTAATTGAACTGTCTGCTTCTCTATGACTTCTGTATGGTGTGGCTAGTTTTTAAAAAAATCCTTCTAATTATGTGGAATCACTGCACAGCTAACCTCAAATTACTATGGTAAAATATTATGAAGACTCATAGATTTGGAGGCTGGAAGTGGTCTGATTGACTGTCAACACTAGTATAAGTGTTCCTCATCACCATTTACTCAGTAGATTATTAGGGCTTGAAGTTACTCTGTTTCGTTCAGTCTATTCCAACAGGATTACTTTATATCATGTATCAGGTGGTCTGTCTTGAATTCTGTGTCCTTATTTACACAACCAATTCTATATCATTAATGAGAAGACATTTATTAGGAAAAAATATCACTGATAAGTCCAAAGTTTAAAGATGTCTTATCTAGTCTCTGCAGGCATTATTATTCTCTCTGCTCATAAAGAATATATGGCATTCACATTCCCAAGGAAACTTTAAAGCTCAATCCAATGAAATATAGTACAGTCTGAAGGGGCATGATACAACCATCTTGCAGAAGCTAAGTCTGTCCAGGTCTATCACCTGGATCAGAGTCCAACTGGGAACCTACATATGAACAGGAAAAAAAACCAAGACAACATAAATGTAATGAGCAATACAGACACAAATCCTTTTCTGTGTAATTACTTATGTGACATAGAGATACAAGGTATTAGATTAGTGAGAATTAGCAGGGTTCCAGGTTAACTCGCAATGATCAGGGAGGAATAAAGAGAATACACTGTAAAATTGCATCACTGGCCACTGGAATGAACTTGTGCCTGGTGTCTCAATTAGCTTGACCCTAATTTTCCACAGATCTTCACTAACAGAATAAACACTCCTCTCATCCAAACAGATATAGATTCACTCAGACTTTCTCACACAGCTTGCTTGACCTATGTAGAATAACCTCTCTCTGAGATATACAAAGACTGACTCAGGGTCACAGTTTTCCTGATATAGATAGAATTTCTCAGACATCCACACAAATTCACTGAACTTGACAGAATGAACACTTTTTCCCAGCACTCTGACTAAAAACTGCAGTTCACTCTGCCCCCTAGGGTACGACTACCATCCATTTACAGCACACTCCATTCACCCATCCAGACCCCCTCCTTCTTACCTCAGAGGCTTGCATTTAAACCATTATTCAAAACCCCCACATTAATACACACAAACATATTTATATGAAAATTATTACACCATCTTTCCTGGCCCCTTCATGCATTGAATTTGATGTGTGTTAGGATTATAAAAAATAATTTGACTCCCACTCAAATAAGAGTTTAAATGGTTTAGATTTTATGTAACCTGTATTTCTTTTGCAGATATGTCAAAACTAGCTTGATACCCATGCTTCACTACGGTATTTAACTAATTTAAATCCAGTTATAATATTTATAGGTATGTTAACATTGTTTGGTTTGTTGGAGGGGGTGGGTTGAGTTGGTTTTGTAGTATAATAGCATAGTACCCGAGCTTCACAAAGGTGTTTGAATAAAGTGAAGTGTGTTGATGCCGAAAACTGACAAAGTGAATTTCGAAATGTAACTTTTATTGAAGAGATTTTTAAAAGGAAAAGATTGTAGGGCAATAAACAAAGTGAAAAATACGTACAACTGGGGTTTTTTTCTACTGAAGGACCTCTTTGTAGACCACATTGGTGGTTTTCCCTTCAGGTGATAAGATCACCAGGCTGCTGGATGAGCTCACTCTGGAGCAGGCCATGTAGAACTGCCCATGTGAGAAGCAGTCCGCCCGCAAGCCAATTCCTGTCACCTTCAGTGTCTGACCCTGGGACTTGTTGATCATCATAGCAAAGCAGACCTTGAGGAGGAACTGCAGTCTCTTGAACTCTAAGAGGTTATCTGATGGTATGAGTAGCATGCATGGCATGAACACTGACTGCCCCCGAGCACTGCCAATGAACAATGTGGCCTCAACAACATTCCTGTGGAGGGCTTTCACTCGCAGTCTGGTGCTATTGCAAAGTTTGGCTGGGTTGAGGTTCTAGAGCAGCATCACTGGAGTCTCCATTTTGAGGAGAAGCTCAGAGATTGAGCTTGTGGACAATTGTGGATTGTCCACAATTGTGGATTGTCAGGTCTGCAATCCACAGTACTGCTATATTGCTTTCTCACTACTGTTACGCTGTATTTTTCCAGTGTTATTTTGTATGCAGGTTCACAGGAACAGATGTGGTTCCCAAGACAGCCTTATCTCAAAAGAGACTCGCAGAGACCTTGGAGTCATAACTTTCACATTCCGTAATGTGTCTGTACTAACTGGGAATAAGGGGGGAGGATGGAAAGGAGGGTTTGATATACTGTGCAAGACACTAACACGTCATTCTCAACAAAGGCCTTTTGTTCAGCCAGACGCTTCTGTAGCCTTTGGATACCTATGAACACTTGTACATTGAATATATACTCTTCCAATAAAGAACCTTTGACTCAAGAGATGCGGATTTCTTGCGGCAGGGGCTGGGAGATGAAATCAAAGTAACTTGAACTCCATAGACTGACACTTTTGGGCTGGGAAGCCAGGAGGTTTGAGCGTGTTGAGGAACTCCACGGGGTAGTGGACCATGTCATCCATTTGCACTACTGAGTCCACAGATCTGTACTACATGTCTGCCTCTTTGAGGGAGTTAAGTTGTGTTTCATTAATGATGGCAGCCTTGTCATTCTTGGGGGTCAGAATGGCACGCTTGCACAGCCAGTCCATGGACTTCTCCATGCCAGTGGTGCTATCAGGGTATATCATGGCTGTTAGGTCTGCTAGAGTCGTCACTTTATTTATTTATTTATTTATTTCATTTCTAACTTGCCCTTCCCACAAGCGGGCTCAGGGCGAGGCACAACAATTATAAAAATATAATACAAATATTAAAACAATTCATAAAACATCACTACTGTGCCCAGGCTTGCAGGGATGGCCACCTTTCCCTTGGGATACTCTCCGTCCCCTGTTTTTAGTAGGAGTTCAGAGAATTCCCCAGCGGACACCTCGCCTCTCAAGTGGACCCTCATGATCTTTCTTAGTGAGAGTTTCCTGACGAAAGGCCACAGACACGACGCCTTGACACACACAGTAACCTCATCAGCTTGAGTTCCCCTTGGGACTACTGGCTGAGTCTGCTGGAAGTCTCCAGCCAGTAGTCTAACTCCCCACATCACTCTCTTGTTGCCCTTGACATCTTTGAGGGTTAACCTCAGTGCCTCAAAACACCCCTTGTGCGCCATGGTGCTCTCATCCTAAACAATGAGCTTACAGTTCCACAGCACTTGGGCCATGTTGCTTTGTTTTGAGATGCTGAACAGGGGTGTTTCTGCATGGCTGAGGTTAAGAGGCAGCTTGAAGGTAGCAAAGGATCATATGCTATGCCTGAGTGAGCCTTGACCTTCCATGGAAGTGAGTGTCTCTCTACTCATCTTCCGGGATTACTTTGCTCATAGAGAGACTCTGCCACTCTGTGCACCTTGGGATGAGCTTGCTGGTACTTGGCCATGGCTGCTCGGTGCACTGCAGGAGTACAATGTGTATATTTCTTTGATGCATATGTAAGTTGCTTCCCCCTTTTAGTGTCAGTGTATCTTGCACGACGTCTGCCAGGAGGCTTCTTGGGGGCAGTAAGAAGTGATGGCTGCAAGAGGTGTGAGGTGAAGTTGGACTGAGGGAGGGGTGGTGTGGTGGGCAGGTTCATGTGAGAGGTTCGCACTGAAATGGCCCCTAGAAAGATTGTGACCATCTCCCCATGAACATTTAAAAACTCAGTAGCCAATGGTCATACTGCCTTTTATATAAAATCCCTATTCAGGAGTCTTATACTGTCTTTCTTCAACTGTCTGCAGTTTCCTTGACCTGATTTTTACCTCAGAACACAGAGTTCCACAGCTGACCAAACAGAGAGAGGAGGGTGCAAGCAGGCAGCAGCCTGCCAGCCACACAGGAAAGCCAGGCCCACAGAAAGATTGACAGTGCTAGTGAACTTTTAGGGGAAGACTGGGAGGTGCATTTTACCTCAGGACACATTCAATTACTCCCAGTAGCAACTGTATACTGTTTAGACTGTTAGAGTGAGGACCAATCAGGCTGCATATGCAAATGACCTTGAAAGGATGGCCCAATCAGGGAAGAGTGGCCGGGGTGGCAGTGGGCAGGGGAGGGGGAGCAGGCAGCAGCCTGCCAGCCACACAGGGAAGCTGTATCTCTAAGGGAAAACGCATTTTACCCCTTTTTACCCCCTTAGGGGACAAACTTCTTAAAGTCCCCTTTTAGTTGGTGTTTACATCATGAAAGGAATGTTCTCCCCAAATGTCATGTTTCTAGGTCCAGGGGTTTGGGCTGGGCGATAATGAGTCAGTCAGGACATTTGTCTTAATATATATTAATCTTTGAGAGAACTTTAGCTTCCCATAATCAATTCTATGTACTTTCCACTATGCCTATAACAGACCTTGGTGGACTGATGGGATGGTGAGACTGTAGCAGTGAAACTTTAGGCGAATGACTCACAATAGCTACATAATGTTCTGCACACTGAGAGATGAGCATCCAACCACGACTGAGCCTCAGAACCTAGCTTTAACCACTTCTTGGATGACAAAATGTGTTAAACCCTAGAGAAAGAAGACATCAAGATGGAGAAGTCTCAATTTGTTTCACATTGCTAGTTCTTTTTTCCCCTAATGAGTTGTAATGGGTCTTTTCAGCGCTGGATGTCTGAGCAGTTATTGTGCCATAGTAAGTTTGGCAGGTCAGGCTCTAGTTTACTTTGGCCTGTGTGATGGAAGAGTATGTTTGCTGTATGGTCCGCACTTGGTTATGTTTTTCCACCTTTAACTTTGTGGCATCTGAAATCCTCCTGTATAGTTTATTTTTGGACTTGGACAGGGACATTCATGAAAGGGCTTGAAATCAGCATTTAGAGAATTAGTATATTTAAATAAATTTCAGTTTAGTTGGAATTTACTGAGGTCTTCTGTATAGAGATGATAAGGAATGGAGTTCTTCAACATGTATTCACTTGCAGTCTGGATGTTTATTTGGCCATTTTTTATCTGTCTGTCTGTCTATGCTATTTTTAGTCCACCTTTCTCACTGAGACTCACCATGTAGTCACCATGACATTGTAGGTCAATACAATCAACGGTTGGGACATTCAGTAAACACCCAATAATTCAGTTTAGGGTTTAATTTTATATGTCTTTGTAAGAGGAAAGAGTATGAAGTAATACAGTGTTTGAATTTAAAAGAAAAGAAATTTAATAAGACAAAGTACAGTAGCATTTATTTTTGTCCACTGTTTTGGTATATGTGATAATTTCAGTGCTGAGACTATTAAGAGAAAATGGACAACTATGTGAAATAAGAATGGAAACATTTAGAGATTCTAGTATGATTTTTTTCTTTATATATAGTGAGATGTTCCATCTAATGTGAGTGGAAAGAGCTATGTTTCATCTGGTGACAGTTGGCCGCATGAAAGCCCACAGCACACATATAAAAGCTCATACAATTGTCTAGGGGAAGCTGCTTACAGCTTCAACGCTGAAAGCACTTTTAACTTGCTTAATTGCACAGGCAAAGAAAGTAGTTACCTGTGGCCAGGTGCTCTTTGTGTGAGACAAAGGCCACCCCCCCCCCAAACAACCCAGAAGCATGAGCACATTTGTTATATACACCTGTGGCACAATCTACTAGGAACCTCTCTTGCGCAAGACCCGTTGAAATGAATGTGAGTGCTTTCATTCTATTTGTTTGTTTGTTTAATTATTTAAACAAAATTTATATTCTGCCTTTCAGCCTTCACAAGGGCCACCAAGGCTAACGGAGCTTACAATGGTGGTGGTTGGTGGCTCTCCTAACAGTTCCTTGTGTACTTCTAGTCTCCAAAGTGTTCTAAGGTTGATATTTGAAATGGATCTATTCTCCAGTGATATGTTGGCCTACATCTTGATAAACTCAATGTAGTTGTCTCAGCATTTAATGAAACAAATGCTACTAGAAAGACTGCTGCTCAAGATATACCCCAATGGTAATATTCTACATCCCACAGCAACCTCACCTCCTCATTCCCCTGGTCTAGCTTGCTGCTATACAGAAAAACCTGGAGGGCACAGTTGGGTCTTATTTGCACCCCCTGCCTCATCCAGTCAGGTCCCTGTAATAGATGCTAGATCAGCCTGCTCATTCAGGATCAAACCCTGAATGGCCACAGTTCTTCTATTTACTGACCTGGCATTCAGCAGCAGAATATTAAGGCCTTAGTGCAACCAAGTCTCTGTAGCTGAAGGAGGACTTGAAGGAGAAGTGGCCAGCCAGTGGCCAGGCCTCCTCCTCCTAGAACAGCCACTTTGCATCTTACCACTATATGAAGTAAATAACAAACAAATAAAGTAATGGAAATAAAATAAAAATAAATGTAGCTGATAATAAAATAATAAATGTTGCTGGAGGTGGAGCAAATAAAAGGTAGGTTGGTTGATAGGTGGGAAGGAAACAGGGGAAACTGAGGATATGGGGGCTGCCAGGAGGAGAGAAACAAGACGTAGTGCAGACAGGGAGATGCAGGGGAAAGTGAGGTGTCCTTGCAAATCCTTGCAGGTTCCCCACCATGCAGCTGAACCAAGACTTGCCGAGACAGAATCAACAGTGGAGCATCCACCTAGATATCAAACAACTTATTCAGTAATTTAGACACGTAATAATGATGGCAAACATAGTTACAAATATGCAAAGTGTAATTCACAAGTTCATATAAATATTAACAACCAATTCATGTGAATGATCTGAACAACAAATTGATATTCTTCATACATCCGAAAATCCCCTTTGCCAGTTATAGTAAGCAAACAAAACTCCGCTGGGTGTATAGTCCTGTGTTTTTTTGAGCCAAGACTTGCCAGCAGCACCACACAATTCAGCTCAGCACAACAGCTGGTACAACACAACTAGGCCAGACCTTTCCCAGAAAAAGGCTGCCAAGTGGGAGGAAGGAGAGAAAGCTGAAGACTAGACAGGAGAAAAAGGTTAGTTGGATGGTGGCTGGAAAGGAAAGAAGGAACCAGGGAAAGCTGAGGATATAGAAGCTGCCAGGAAAGGGAAAGAGGAAATAGTGGGGGGATAGGAAGATAAGATGCCCCTCACAAGCCCTTTCAAGTCCTCCACTTGTTATGTCTAATTCTGAACAATGATCTCAAAGTGTGGATCAAAACATCTGCAAAATGTGGCGATGTTCAGAGAGGTGACACTTTTCTACAATCCTGGTGTTTTTTTTAAAAAAAAAACTAAACTAAAATTGTAGAAATGATGTTTGCTTCTCTAAGAAAAGAAAACTACTTTGTAAGATTTTGGCAGGCAATCCCCAACCAACGTTGCCAAAAATTCCAGGCCTCAGTTAGTGTCAGTGCAGGAAAGAAAGTGAGAGAGGGTGTGTGTGGTTAGCTGCTTTGATAATAAACCACACTCCTTGAGCAATATGTGACATTACACATTTATTTATTTACTCAGGAAAATGTTACATAAATACTGAATGCTTAATATATGAGTACTTAATATATAGGTAAAGGCAAAGGTGGTTCCCTGTGCAAGCACCAAGTCATTACTGACCCACGGGGGGACGTTACATCACAACGTTTTCTTAGCAGACTTTTTCGGGGGAGGGGGTGCCATTGTCTTCCCGTCATCTACACTTTACCCCCAGGAACCTGGGTACTCATTTTACTGACCTCAGAAGGATGGAAGGCCGAGTCAGCCTTGAGCCGGCTACTTGAATCTGGCTTCCACCAGGATTGAACTCAGGTTGTGAGCAAAGCTTGGACTGCAGTACTGCAGCTTACCACTCTGCACCATGGGGCTCTTTACACTTTATATATATTATCTTACTATTACCACAGTAATGTGGCTTGGAGCTTGCTGAAAGCCCTGGTGTCTTACCTCAGAATTTAACTGTGTGCTTTATGACAGAATACTTCACAAAAACTCTACTGATTACACAAGTAGTTTTACAGTTTTGCAGCACTGTGAGTCACCAAGATGCAAATCCAGTTGCTGTTTTCACTTAAGGGCACAGAAGGAGGTAATCACACACACCCCAACTCCCAAGATGGAATAAGGTAAGTGTTTTGTTCTTTAACTGCATCAGTTAAGATTTACTTTTCAGGTTTTTAAAACTAATACCTCCTTGCTACACACACAGGGGACTCACATTTTGGCTGTTGTACTCACAGTCCTTCATAACTCCTGTTCTCACATATTGCTTCACATTGTTGAGAGACAGACACACATAAAGCTGGCTTTTGATTGAACCCCATGGCCCTAGGATCAAACCCTGGAAAGTCTATCTTTTCCTTGGAAGAGCAGGGCCATAAAACATTCAGGTGTCAAGCTAAGTGGAGATCAGTGGAACTGATGCTCCACTGCCATCCTGAGCTAGAAGGATAACTATTTTCACAAACTTTGATGGCCAAATAAAGCCAGAGATGGCATGCAAAATGTGCATGAGGGATAGGTTGGCATGAAGGACCCATGAGGGTTTCCCCTACTTCGGACTGAGGGTGGGGAGGGAGGGAGGATCTGTCCTCTTAAGGTAAGGATTTACAAAGATCTGCATGTCCTTTTCAAGCTATCATAATTCTCTCCCCACCCTCCACATATCCAGAAGCTTTGCATGTGCTCCAAGGCTCACCAGAGCCAAACTGCTATTGAAAGGAAAGCCTGACAAATCAGTTTGGTGGTGGCAGGAACCAAAGGGGAGAGGGAAGTAAGGGGATTGCCCCCTCATAAGCAGCGAGCAACACAATCTCACCTGGCCATAACACACATGATCTCATAACTGTGAGAATTTACTGGGCTGCCACAGAACTATCAATACTATCAATTATCAGCATCATATCCACAGGCCACAGTATCATATATGGGGCATTACATCTAAAGAATGAGAGTAGATACACCAGGGAGTCCTAAGTTTAAATGGCAGGTGAAAAGTGTCCTGGCTTCCATGCTTTGATCATTTATCATAATATGATAAATGGTCAAAAATGAACTGACATGTCCTAAAGTGAAACTAGAGGATAAATTATTGATCATTTCTGTCATGCTTTTTGAAGCCAAATTGATTTCTTCAAAACCCAATAATAATGAAGGAGCAATTTTCCACCAGCTTCTTTCAGAATTCTTTACAGATCATTTTGTCTTTGGAGATAAAGCCTCAAGTGTTATCAAACTGCACAAGGGAATTCAGCGAGGCTAAATTCCAACTAGGGATGGGCATGAACCGAAATACAAACCAAAGTTTGTCACAAACCAGGCCCATTCATGGTTCATGAACCAGTGGTTCGTTAGAGCGCATTTCTGATGAACCGTGATAAACCGCTATGATTTTTAGGTGGTTCATTTGATTCATTTTTCGGTTCATCACTACAGACAACTTGGCAACAATCAATCAATTCCCTAGGCAACAGTGGGGTGGACTTCTGCAGACCTTCTGCAGCCCTGGGAACACCAATGTCAGCCCTCCAAAGCTTGATAGGCAGCTCAGGCTGCCAACCAGAGACCTCCCATTATGTTCTATGAGAGCAGAAGGATATATGACCCTCCCCCAGCTCTCAGGCAAGTGGTTACAGTTTTCAGCAGGCAGTTAGAGAGGGAAGAACTGCTATTGGGTTTTCAGGCACAGAGGGAGGTATTTGAACCTTGTACTTGAGATTCTGGTGCTTCAGGGCTCTGAAGCACCTGCTTCTGTGCCACTGCCACACTCAGAGGCCAGGCCTAGTGGGTTCCTCAGTTCAGGGCTCTTCTTTAGAGCACCTGTCCCATCTGGGAAGGTGCCTGGGTGGTGGGTCAGGGCTCTGACCCCACCTCAGTCTCTGTGCCCTTCCAGGATCAGGGGCCAAGCCTAGTGGGTTCCTTGGGTGAGGGCTCTTCTATAGAGCACCTGTGCCGGCTGGGAAGATGCCTGAGTGGTGGGTCAGGGCTCTGACCCCACCCCAGTCTCTGTGCCACTGCCAGGCTTAGGGGCCAAGCCTAGTGGGTTCCTCGGCTGAGGGCCAACATAGTGCTGCCTTACCAATCACAATACCCATTAGCACCATGAGGGTTAGAGTCAGGTGCAAGGGAGGTCATGGGCTGAAGGAGTCCCAAGCCCATCCTGCTGGCCTACCAGTGCCCAGCACTAGTGGAGAGTTCTCAAAGGCAGAGCCTCTTTTTCAAGGCCCACTTGTGGGGATCGAGGAGGAGGCAGAAGACTTGTTAGCATTGCCAGAAGAAGAGCTGCTACTAAAACTTATTGAGGAGGAGGGATTTCAGGATGCATCAGGGGGTCATGGAGAAACATCCAGCTCCTCCACATCCCAACCACTTGGGGCTGCCTCTGCCTGCAGTCTACCCCTCATTCTGTCCTCCCAGCCCAGCCACACACAACGGTGGTTAAGCCTCCATCCTGACCCACCAACTCCCAGTCCCTGTTTCAGGCCTGCACTTTTGCAGCACTTCCTAACCCTCTCCAATGAAACCTGTGTGGCGCGTTGCCACACCTGCGATGACCTGGTACATAGGAGCTCGGACCCCAAGCACCTGTCATCCACTGCCCTCTGCAGAGGCACCATCCAAGTCTCCTGCCTCCGGAGCAACGGGAACCATCCATTGTGGGTAAGAGGGCTTCTAAGTAGAGGAAGGGGGAGGGGAATGGGAGTCCACCCCTAGGAAGAAGACTCGCACCAAGGATGCTGTACATGGGAGTGGAACTTCCAGGCAGGCTACCCTACAGGAGGTTGTTCCCTTGGGGTCAGTGGCACTGTCAAACAAAAGAAATAGGGGCAGGAATCAGGAGGTGGGCACTCGTGTGGTGGCTGAGATAATTGCCTTATATGGACTATCTTTGTCCATTGTGGAGGGTTTGGGCTTTTGCCCGCTGCTGCATCATTTTGCCCCCGGTATACCATGCCCTCGCCAGCAGGCCATTGACCAGTGAATCTTGCCCTCCATCTACCACTCTGTGGGAGAGTTGGTCACGAACAAGTTGTCCAGAGCACAAGGGAGGACTGTGCACTTTACAGCAGACCTCATGGATACCTTGCCCTCATTGCCCACTGGTGGCAACTGGGGGACTTCCGGACCACCAGGGAAAAATCAGGGACCTCGGAGGAGAGGAAAGCCCTGCCGCCAGGCTACAGAGTTGTTCTGCTACAGATGCAGGGGATGGATACAAACCACATAGGGAGGAACATTGCCGCTACAATCAAGGCTGGACTGAGGGAATGGGCGCCCGGGAGTGATGTTGTCCATGGTTGCATGGTCATGGACACCAGTAGAAACATAGTGGCAGCCCTGAATTCCGCATCCCTTGAGGGCATTGTCTGCCTGGCGCACAAACTGCATTTGGTCATAAGGAATGCTCTTGGGCTGGGTAGCACCATCAAGCCCACCTGGGACAAGGGAATACTAGATATGCACGCCTTGTTGGACAGCTGCTGAAATCTGGCTGCCCACTTTTCCTGCATCATTAAGTCTGCCTGCCAGCTGCACAAGAGGCAGGAGAAGGAGGAAATCCAGCTCCTCTAGGACATGCCCTCCCTTTGGAACTTCACCTACGTAATGATATCTCGTCTTATGGAGCAAAAAAACGTGGTGCAGGATATCATGTCCTCTGTGCCCATTTTGCAGGGGGGGGGGAAGAAGCTCTCCATTAGCTCCATGGTCTGGCTAGCTCTCCCCCAAATAGTCTGTGTCCTGAAGCTGTTTCAGGACACCACCGACCTCCTCTGCTCCTACACAGCCGCAAGCTGGATCAGGCGCTGGCCAAAGAACTGGAGCAGGGGGAAGCTCTTCTCCCCAGGGACAGGGACTTGGTGAGGAGGTTGCAGGCAGGACTGTCCATCCACTTGCATCCTCTTTGCCAAGAGGGGTGTACAGACTGGCCTTCATCTGTGACCACTGAATAAATGGCAGCATTGCGATGCACAACGCTGACCACCCACAATGGAAGCAGGACCTCCGCAGAGAGGTCCCAAGTTTTTGCATGAAGCGATGTGGCTGGAGGGAAGAGGGCATGGAAGAGGGGTTGTTGGAGGAAGAGGTGGGTGAGCCCAGCACCTCAGTCCATGTGAGCCCACCCAACCAGGACTCCCCCACTACTGATCCTTGGTGGTGAGCTGGGAGGTTGGCAGCATCAAGGAGGCCAGGTGCGCTCTTGCAGGGGACTCGGTGGAAATGATGGTGCAAGAGTACCTTGCCAAGCCCCGTGAGCTACCTGACTCCAATCCCCTGGAGTACTGGGCACACAAAGCTGCCATCTGGCCAGACTTGTTGTCTGTGGTCATGAACCTCCTCTCCTGCCCCCCCTGACCAGTGTCCAGAGCAAGCAGGTATTCTCCCACCTGGGATACCTCCTGTGGGCCCGCCTCTCACGCCTGGACCCGACCCTAATTGATCAATTGGCTTTCATAAACGTCAACCTCCCCCTGCTGGGCTACCATCTCCCTGGGCCTTGGGGATTGAAGATCCAGGACCCCTCCATTGGAGGGGGGAGCTCCAACAGATGTCTGGGGGTATCAGGGCTCTGAGCCACCCTCACTCTCTGTACCACTTGCAGGCTCAGGGACCAAGCCTAGGGGGTTCCTCAGCGGAGGTCTCTTTATTTAGAGCACCTGTCCTGGCTGGAAAGGTGCCTGGGTGGAGGTTCAGGGCTCTGACCCCACCCCGGTCTCTGCGCCACTGCCAGGCTTAGGGGCCAAACCTAGTGGGTTCCTTGGCTGAGGACTTTTTATTTAGAGCACCTCTCCCAGCTGGGAAGGTGTCTGGGTGGGTCAGGGCTCTGGACCACCTCCTGTCCACATTCAGGGCAAATGCACCTCCTCCAGAAGGGGCATTATAACCTCCTTGTGGACCCCCTCATGTCCATGCCAGGTATGAATGCACCCCCCCGCCAGGAGAATTTTAACCTCTTTCCCCATGGGTCTGCTGGTGGAAGGCTTCCCTCTCAGCCATGTCGTTGAGGAGATGGATACTGTTGTAACTCCCACCCAAGGTCTGTTTCCATTTTAAAAGGCATTTCCTGTTCCAGATGGGAAGGCATCTGGGTGAGTCAGGCCTGTGGCCCACCTCCCATCCATTCCAGGTGTGAACGAACCCCTCTGCAAGGGAAATTTTAACTTCCACGTGGACCACCAGGTTCTGACCCTACCTCTGTTTCTGTGCCACTGCCAGACTCTGTTGCTAAGTGTCAGGCTCTGGACCACCTCTACTTGTGAGCCACCGGGGTCAAACTCCTTCCCAGTCTCTGTGCCACTGCCAGACTGTTTCACCTAGTGTCAGGGCTCTGGACCACCCCTACTTCATTGTGGACCACCAGGGTTCAACTCCACCCGTCTCTGTGCCACTGCCAGACTCTGTCACCCAAGTGTGTGGGTGGGTCAGGGCTCTGGACCACTCCTAGTGCTTTCTAGGTGTGAAGACACTCCCCACAAGGGGAATTCTAATCTCCATCCCATGGGTCCTCCTGTCCCCTAGTCCTCCAGTGCTTGCTGCCCCATGGCTGCATCCCAGCAGAGGGACTTGGTTGTCCATAGCTGGATTCATTCCAGGAGGATCTGAACCCCTCTTTGGGAATTCCTTGCCAGTAGACCATCCAGGGCCTCGACATCCCAACCATACATCCCCTCACCATATCCCTTCCCCCAAGACTCACCCACTGTACAGGAGATGGATTCTGGGTGTTGACACCTGGAAATCTGCTTTCTCCCAGGGATGGTGGGATTTTGGCTGTGGCTGCTTCTTTCCCACATACGCATACCTCCTGCCCATGTCTGTGCATCTCCACAGGAATTGTCACTTCCACCCTTCCCTGTCCACATCTGCCTCCTCACGAGTTGTGTCCCTGCACGACCCAAGATCCACCTCATAGCACAAAATTGACCTCATAGTGCAACAGCAACACCCACTTCATGAAACAACATCTACCTCATAGCCAAATATCTACTTCTTAGCACAACATCTACCTCATGGACAGGCATCCACCTATGCAACCTCCATCTCATCAAAAATCCACCCGTACAAGCAAGCTGCACCCATGGTTTCTCCAACTACAGCACCAATGTTCCGAATGAGGAGGCAGGCAGGTGACCACCTCCTGGCCCTGCGAGGAAGGGACGGCCACCCACAGAATCCATGTCCCTAACACGGAGGCATGTAGGTGACCACCTTCCAGGCACTGGGGAGAGTGGCAGGCCACCCCCCACTCCAGGAGCCCATCGTCCTCGCACAGCTGACCTCCTAGGTCATGACCGAGGACCAGTAGGGGTCCAGCAGGGTTGGGCTCTTGGGGGCTGAGGTGCTGGGAGCTGCTGCTCCTCATCCCTTCCCTCCTCCTCCACCCCCTGTCCCCTCCACCAATTGTAATTCCAGTCCCAACACACTTCTACTACTCTCAGGGGCTTTAATTGTATTCTGCAACCTGTCATTCCAGTGCCAGAGCACAGATTCTGTTCCGAAGGACTGTCATTGCATTCGGGGGGCTGTCAATCCAGTCACAGAACAGTTTAGCTGATCCCAAGGACCGTCATTCCACTCTGGGGACTGTCATTCCATTCTCAGAGGAAGATTAACTCCATCCCACATTTTCATTACAACTTTTTGGTGCTGCAGTGTATTTCAATGGAGCCAATACAAATCAATTGGCATTTGTGGCTCCCATTATAGCTAATGGAACTTTCCTGGGGGCATCTGCTTTGGAGGTCTATAATTTGGACATCCAAAATCCAATCTTAGCCAAACTTGGAGGGTGGCTGGAAGAGAGCCTATTGAAGACTCCCTGTGAGTTTGGTATTTCTGGTTGCCAAGAGGGCTGTTCTACAGCCTCCTGAAGTGACAAACCATGAACCAAACAAACCAGTTCGTGAACCATGCAATTTTGTGTTGGTTCGTAATTCGTGCAAGCCTTTGCCCTGCCGCTGGCTCTATCTTCCTGGCTAACGTTGCATCTCACAACACATGTTCTTCACATGTCAAGAGACTCTGACTGATCCATTTTTATCATGTAGAGAGACTCTGACTGATCCATTTTTATTCCACCTTGGCCAGCAACATTGGGTGACTTGATAGACCAATCAGGGTTTGGCAGTGATGGGTAGTCACCTTGCTCAGGTGCATGATGCCATTTTCTGGAAATTAGAGCAATCAAGTGCACATATACCCAGTTTGTCTTATCTCACTTCCTTTTCCCTCTTCACCTAAAAAATCTGTTTAGGCCCACCTCAGTTTCTCTGACAAATCCCAACTGTGGAGAAAGTGGTTAAAATTCCCCTTGCGGGGGGAGGGGTGCATTCGCACCTGGCAAGGAAGTTAACCTTGGCTTGGCCATGGCTTCGCCTCGAGGCTGGTAGTTGCACAGAGATTGGGGAGGGGTCAGAGCCTGGTTCTGGATGACTGAGTTTCTCTTCTGGGATGCGGCCAGGGGGGCAGGCACTGGTGGACTAGGGGAGGGGAGGACCCATGGGGGAGGAGGTTAAAATTCCCCTTGTGGGAGGGTGCATTCACACCTGGCAAGAAAGTTAACCTTGGCTTGACCACCCTGTAGCTCGGTGACAGGGATGTCCCCTCCTCCTGGATTCCTGGTTTTTCTCTGGTGGTCTGGAGGTCCTCCAGTTGCCACCAGTGGGCAGTGAGGGTGAGGTATCCATGATGATAGTTACTCCACAGGTCCACCCTTGTGCTCCGGTCAACTCGTTCCTGACCATTTCTGCCACAGAATGGTAGACTGAGGGCAAGACTCGTCGGCCAACGTTCTGCTGCATAGGGAAGATATACCAGGGGATGAAAAGATACCGCAGCCACCGAAAGCCCGCACCCTCCACAATGGAAAAAGGTAGTCCATCCAGGGCAATCATTTCAGCAAGTATACGAGTGTCCGCATCCTGACACGCGCACCCATTCCTTTTGTTTGACAGTGCCACCGATCCCAAGGGAACTACCTCTTGAAGGAGAGCCTGCCTAGAAGTTCCACTCCCACCCACAGAACCCTTGGTGCGAGTCTTCTTCCTTGGGGTGGACTCCCATTCCCCTCCCCCTTCTCCCTGCTCAGAAGCCCTCTTTGTGTCCCCCTCCCCACTGGATGGTTCTCATTGCTCCAGAGTCAACAGACTTGAGTGGTGCCTCTGCAGATGCCTGCGGAGGGCAATGGATGACAGGTGCGTAGTGTCCAAGCCCCTACGTACCAGGTCATCACAGGCCCAGCAATGTGCCACACAGGGTTCATTGGGGAGGGTTAGGAAGTGCTGCAGAGGCAGCCCCAAGTGGTTGGGATGTGGAGGAGCTGGATGTTTCTCCACAACTCCCTAATTCATCAGCACCTTGAGATCCCTCCTCCTCAAAAAGTTTTAGCAGCTGCTCTTCCTCTGGCAATGCTAACAAGTCTTCTGCCTCCTCCTCGATCCCCACAAGCAGATCTGGAAGAAAAGGCCCTGCCTCTGACACCTCCCCACTAGTGCTAGGCACTGGTGGGCCAGCAGGACGGGCTTGGGACTTCTCTCCCCCATGACCACCCTTGTCCCGCACCCTAACCCTCATGGTGCTAAAGGGTGTTGTGGCTGTTAAGGTAGCACTCTGTTGGCCCTCAGCCGAGGAACCCACTAGGCTTGGCCCCAGAGCCTGGCAGTGACACAGAGACTGGGGTGAGGTCAGAGCACTGACCCACCACCCAGGCACTTTTCCAAGTAGGACAGAAGTTCTAAATAAGAGTCCTCAGTCTGGGAACCCACTAGGCTTGGCCCCTGAGCATGGCAGTGCCATAGAAGCAGGTTCTTCAAAGCCCTGAAGCACCAGAATCTCAATCACAAGTTTCAAATACCTCCCTCTGTGACTGGGAATCCAACAGCAGTTCCTTCCTGTCTAACTGCCTGCTGGAAACTGAAACCACTCAGCTGAGAATTGTGGGTTATATACTTCTGCTCTCATAGAGCAGAATGGGAGCTCTCTGGTTGGCAGCCAGAGCTCCCTATCAAGCTTTAGAAGGCTGACATTGGTGTTCCCTGGGCTGCAGAATGTCTGCAGAATTCTATCCCTCGCTCCACGCCCCATTGCCTAGGGAATAGATTGTTCGGCACCAGGCTATCTGCAGTGATGACGCAAGAAATGAACCAAGCAAACCACCCTAAAAGTGGTTTGTCCCAGTTCATAAAAAATGTGCCCCGATGCACTGCTGGTTTGTGAACCACGAATGAGCCCAGTTCGTGATGAGTTTTGGGTTGTATTTTGGTTTGTACCTATCTCTAATATTGACAGAATTCTAACATCTGTGAAGGCCAATACTTGTACTCTGGATTCTTGCTCATCCCAGCTACTAATATCTTGTCAAGACTGCATAAAGGAACACTTGATATCTATCATAAATCAGTCCCTAACTCAAGGCACATTCCCTCAGCCTCTTAAAGAGGCACCTTAAATTGAAATGGAAGCAAATCAGTAACAATGGGATGATTTTTTTCAGTGTCAAGCATTACAAGATGATATCTACAGATCCAAAAAGGCAATAAATTTCAAGATCTGGATAGGGACTCCAATGCTAGTCCTGCAACCATCAGAAACATAAGGCAGGAGGGTCACAGCCTCTCAGTGGCAACATGAAGGGGGCACGGGGCTTATCTACAGCTCTAGAAGCAATGTTGGTGGTTGGTATTGCTGCAGGGCTGGGCTTCCTCGCGGTAGCAGAAATAGGTGGCAAGCTGGCAACACTGTAGCTCCAAGCCTGGCAGGCCAGAGACCAAAGCCATGTGTCTGGAGTCCATCAGCAGCCTGATTAGGTCAAGGGAATGTAGACTGAAGAGTGAAAGGAATGTCCTGATGGGAGGAAGTGGACCAGGATAAAGATTCAACCCCCACCCCACACAGTCTGAAGCCTTTTCAGGGGTGGAGGGTGAGTTCAGTATGCCCTCTGGTGATCTCATCTCCAAGGAGACTTACATGCAACACCTTTGCTCAATGACCAACCAGCCATGGATTGTTGGACAGCCTTTCTTCATGCTGCTGACATAGGTGCACCTCACAATGAGTTTTGTGCCAGGTGAAGCTGAAGCTTTTAAATTGTCTTCAAGGATAGCCCCGCATAGAATTTCAATACAGATTTTACATTTTCCTTCCCCCTGCATCAGTTAGCTTGATATAATTTATTTATGCCCCCAATTTTTCTTTAGATATGACCAAAGAAACCTCATAATGGATTGTCAATTTTGCTGCAAGTAAACTTATTGTATGTCTAGTTTTCTTTTTTATTTGTTTGATCTCCCATTAGGTTGGGGATATTATTAGGACATAAGAGAAAAATCTATTTATTTAATATATTTATATACTACACTCTTAATTTTAAAATTTCAAGGCCTTCAAAGAAAGCTTGTTTGGGCAAAACTTATTTTCTGCCAGGGCCCTTCTTCTATCACTATGTTCCTGTTGACCACCAGTGGCTGGCCAGACCTATTTTGAAACAGGTACATTACTACAAGATCTTGGGTCTGGAACGCAAATTAGCAGCAGCAAAAAGAACATTATTGGCAAGTCTTCGAAGACCAAAGTCTGCTATTTACATGGGTCAGCAGAACCCAGTTTCATATATTAGATCAATTATCTGATCCTGTGTGTACTATATAATTGGATTTTGAAAATAAAACCCATTTCTATGCCAGTGAGGCCAAATTTTATACTTTAGAATATTTAAGGTGGGGTTTTTTTGTAATTTTCCTCCCGTAACAGGATGACTAAAGAATACATTGTCTTAATAAGTTCCATGTAGCTTTCCTCTGAATATTGTCTGCTGTGATTAATTATGAGCGCGAATGCAAGTTCTTTCCAAGGATTAAGCAATTCATCTGGCAGAAGTCTTTAGCACTGTGAGATCTATTATTGTGATGCACACCCAACAGCCATGAGCTTTTTTAAAGTTAGTCATCAAGTGGTTTTCCCACTGATCTTGGATCTCTTTGGGAAGTTTTGGCTTCACATGGTCCTGATCATTTTAGTTTGATTGCTGAGGTAATTTTTATTCATGTTCCTGACCTGTGTAATGATCTGAAGGATTATCCTAATCTACTACCACATTATCTGAATAAAATCTTAGTTGATTAGTCCCTGAACTTTATAGATAATATCCAGGATTCACAAATTCTAAAAAACTCTCACAATTAGTTCATCTAATCGCCTGCTCTGAGACAGTATATCTTGTGTATAAAAAGATATTGGTAGCTGCACTGGTATATTATAAAATAAAAAAATTAATATCAATCAAAGCAACACAACACAGCATGAAACTTTTCAAATAACAATATTATAGCTATGACTTTGCATAGTAATGACCTGAGACAGAAAAACTGGTTAATTTCAACTTTGTATTTCAGTGGTGGCTTTATGAAAGAAAAGAGCATACTTCACAATCTGAAAAAAAAGACTAATATTTCTTTATCTGAAGAAAATCATTCAAAAAGTATTGCTAACAGCTGTCATATTTGTTATTCATTAGAACTGTTTTTGCATGATGTCCCTCAGGACTCATATATTTTTCAATTCAAATTTTCTTGCAAATAGTCACTGACTTCATTTACAGTCTGGTGTAAGTTAGTATATATTTTCAAACAGATGTTGATTTTTTATTTCTTGTGTGGTTACACATTTTTACTAGTTATTTAGAAAGGTTGCCTTTTTCTTTTTCTTTTCTTTCTTATGGGTGGTGGTGGTTTACATACATAAATTGCACTTTTATAAATTGCACATCCATATATTGCCTGCCTATATCCATATTGGAGAGGTAAAGAAAAAACATGGATATGTTAAATATAACATCAATAAGGTAGAATTTGGCCAATGATACCAGCATGACTGTAAAACCAGCTAATAAAGGGGAAGCCACAGTAATTTTGAATAGACATGGGCATGAATCTAAATACGAACCAAATTTCATGACGAATAGAGGTGATTCGTGTTTTGTGAAACACGTTTTGTGGTGCCGCAGTTTTTACAAAATTCACTTTTTGGGCCAATTCATTCAATTTGTGAATGATTCATGATGCCAGACAGGCTGGCGCCGATCCATTGATTCCCTAGGCAACATAGGCCTAGAATGTCTGCAGACCTTTTGTTGCCATTGGAAACCCAAATCTTAGCCCACATAACCTTGATAGGCAGCTCTCCCTGCCAACTGGAGAGCTTTCATTCTATACAGCAAGGAGCACGGGGGTTAATCCCCTAGGCAACTGAGGAGATGGGCCTTCTGTAGCCATGGGAACACCAATCTCATCCCTCCAAACCTTGTTTGGCAGGTCTGTCTGCCAACCTCATGTTCTGCTCTATGTGAGACCTTCTATCCTGCTCTATGTGAACATTTCTTATATAAGGCACAGCTCTCTGCCTCGTGCTTTTTAGTTCCAGTAGACAGAGGGAGAGGGAGGACTTGTTGCTGGAATTTGGAGTGAGAGTGGAATTTGGCTGGATTCGCAGCTGCTTTAAAAGAGACTGAAAAGCCTCTTTCTTATTTTCAGTTCTTGGCCATGCTGGGAAGGTCATTGGGTGAGGGGGCCTTCTTTCCTCCACCCCACCCAACCCCAGTCTCAGGGCATTGCCTGGCTCTAGGGCCTAGCTTGACTGAGGCCTACCTTTTTTTTCTTTAATTTTCTTTGCTTATATTCTTATTTAGAGTATTTGTTCTTGCTGGCTTGTTGGTTGAGGGTGGGTGGAGGAGAGCCTGAAGTCTCCCTGTGAGTTTGGCATCTCTGGGTATAAAGGGGGCCACTGAAGTGCCCTGGGTTCTGACAAATCACTAAACTAACATATCATTTCACGAAACGGGACAATTTCATGAAAGTTCGTGATTCATAGAATGCGATGAAATACGAAATGCTCATTTCTTTTTTTCCCATTTCATGTTCACCTCTAATTTTGAATAGGGGTGATTATAATGAGGTAGTCTTAAGTCTTTTGAGAAATACAGATCATTATGTTAAAATTAGATATAATCCCACCCAACATATACTTGGAATTATCAGGGTTACAGTACAAGAGGCTATGGTCTTGGGTCATATTAATGAATCTACAGCCAAATTCCTTATTACAGAAACACCTAGGGTACCTATTTTTATCCCCTACTGAAAGTGCATAAAGAGGGCTTTCCACCACCAGGCAGACCAATAGTCTCAGGGTCTGCTTCAGTATTGGAACCCTTGGCATAATTTTTGGATGAATATTTAAGACCTTTTGTACACCAAACACCTCTATTAGAGTCTTTTCGCACAGCAGACTTACGCCATGGGTTTTGATTGTGGTTTTTAAGTAATTTGAATGATAATGCAACAGTGCCCGAAGTCAAGGAGTACCTATTCTATGTCAACCTTTGAAGTTTTTCTGGAGGAATTTTTTTTTCCAAACAACCCTACCTCCCCTTTCTTTTAAAGCCCAGCCAGAACTAAGCAGTGATAAACACTGTTCATCCAAATTATTGCCATTGATGACATAACACTTCCAGTGGTTGGACTCTGTCAATTATTGACGTTTTTCAGTCCACCAGACATTTTAGCGTCGCCTTTTACGTGGAATGGCTGCTTTTGATAATGGCAATTTCCTACGATACCTGTTCTCCTGAGTCATGGTCTCAGGAGAGGGATCACCACGTTGTGATGTGTTTCCAAGCAGCAAGTCACCTAATGAATTGAGAGCCCTAACAGCATTCTCCATTGCATTGAGATTCTGGGTGAGCACCTCTCTAAACATCAACCTATCCTCCCTCACCTCATCCAGCATCTCTTTATGGCGGCACTCAGAATGCTCTGTGAACAAATCATGCCTGCGCGTCTCCTCACGCACAGACTCCATGATTGCACCTCTAAATTGTCTGTCCTCTGATTCCGACTGCTGAATCATGGACTGTGCCACATCGGTCAGAATCGACACACGACGCTTTCTATTTCTCATATTGTTAAGGCGTGTGGCAGGAGATAGCTCTGCATTGGAGGACTGTTGAGACTCCACCGCATGGTCTGTAAACGGGGTAGGGGGTGGGTAAGGTAACAGAAAACATTGTCTTAAAAACAAACACAAAATGAACAGCAATATAAAGAGTTTTATACAATTCATGTATCATCCCGCTTGACCACGTTATGACCACTCATCAAGGCATGCAAAGCATGTCACTATTATCCACTCTACAAACTGCCTGTGCGTTGGATTTTGCTAAGAGAACTACAGAGAGCTGTGCCTCGACAAAGGTCATCAACCCAATATTCAAGCATGGGAATGGAAAATCAAAAGCGGCTCTCAAGATCGGAATTATGCTATCACGGTGGACAGACCAAAATGACTGTGCTCTCATTCAGGTGATTGAGCCCTAATTTCTCATATACTCACCATTTGAATCCTCAGAAGAATGATCAGTCTCTGCTTTGTTGCATTGTATTATTGACTGCTGTCTGTTCGGAGTTTAAATTTGTGGCTGGTGGATGGTGATAATTAACGGCCTGAAGAAGAAAGGTGCTTGAAACGAGCGAAAAAAGAGAAAAAGACCGGTGCAGCTCGTCGCCGCTGTGAATATATTTTTGCCGTGGACAGTTTTTTTGGCTGCCGGAATAGTAAAACGAGGACATTATACCTTGTACATAGCTACAATAGCAGAACTTATATTGTATGAAATTATAGCATACTATTCCATTGGTTGGGCACTACAGTTCTGCTAATTTGGGACTGTATGATTTAGCTTAATTGAATTGCATAAAGTGTATATTGCTGTGACTTCCTTGAGCCTGCGTGCTCTTTTGCTGTGGTTGAAGATTATTGGGAAGTCGTTCCCTTTTTTTGGTTGGTTGATTCTGCTGCAGAAGTACCTGGTTCCTGCGCTTCATCAGGAAAACCTGCATTAAAAAATAAATTAACCCCCCCCCCCCAAATTTAGTTAACTCACATCTCATGCAATTGAAACCAAAATAAATAGTTATAGTTTACATTTGTGGAAAACATGACGCAGTTTATATATGAATATAAAATTTATGCACCTTATGGTCTCAATAACGGGGTAGATTATACACCCTTCATTTCAAGGTATCTATTGTTTTAAGCAACAAGTGTAGTTGATATGAATGAGGATTCAACCATGACAATAGAAGTAAAGACATGCAGATCTCTGGAGTTACCAACTGAGCCCCATGAAAGGAAAGGAGAGGTGGAACACTCTAACTCAATTCAAAGGCAGGCTTATAAGTCATATGTTTGCTGTGTGCAGGTTGAGTTATCTTTTGTAAAGTATGTTTTTTGTATATAAGTATATAAAGACCATTCTTCTAGATTGTTATTTGTTACACAGCAATTTGTGAAACACAACTCTGAGGAAGGCACTGAAATGCACGCTACAACCTGATGTGTATAGGTTGTGTGTTCATCAACAGAATTACTGAGGACTGATACTGTGGGAAGAATATTTCCTGTATATTGTGAATGATTTTTGTTTTGTGGTTGTATATCTGCCTGTACACGTTATATCCAACTATCAAGTTCTGTTCCACCTTAGAGCATGTAATAAGTTGGCGATCATTCTAGGAGGAGCGGAGAATGATGTAAGCTGCTTTGGGTCCCAATTGGGGAGAAAGACAGGGTATAAATGAAGTAAAATAAATAAATAAACTTTCCACCCATTGACCTTCAGTTTCTCCAGTCACATGCTTTGCAAAATCATCTGTCTCTTATAAGACAAGACAGCCAGAGACTTTGAGAACTCTATATGCTGCTCCTTTTATTACCTTAGTGTCACCTGAAAGGTGCATTTAACATTTCAGGAAATTCAAATTGCATTACTGGAAACTTCATTCTCCTTGAACCAGATCCCACAAATCTTAAGGCTAGATCCAGTACTAGTTTACCATGTAGGGAAAAGATAGATCTTGTATTCCCATATACAGTATAGTTTTGTTGTAAGTTCAAGATTGCTGGAAAAGTGACATATTGAGGCCTTATAAGTATTGGCTTGGCTTAGTCAAGTTTTAGAAGATCTGGGGTTTTGGAAGCTCCTCATCCTGCCAATGAAACCCGTTATTTCCTGCTCACAAATCAAACAGTAGACTTCAAATATATCTGTAAGGTAACTTACTTAGCCAGGATTATAGGTGTGCATACATACTGTAGCAAGAACATAGTGAGTCTTTCAGATCTCGGCTAGCATGTTAACAGAAAACCTTCTTTTGGTGTGGAAATTACTGGAACAGAACAGTAGTCACAGAGTGGTAAGGTACATCCTAAAAGCAAAAGTTGAAAGAAGTCCTAAAATGTTGCAGAGGTTTTATGTCTTGAGTATTATTTATGCTGGTAGAGCAATGTGAGTATGAATGGAGGGTTTATACCTTTCATACTTTCAGTAGTCAAACTGTTTTGTCCTTCAGTTTTCTTTTCAGCTTCTGCATTTTAATGTTCTTTATCAGGTTATAGTTAGTCACTTTTCAGAAATCACAATATCATGTAATCACATATTATAGTCCCTCTTACTTTCCTATGTATGTGGTATATACATTTTCAAATGCAAAAAGGAATTATCTGAAGGCATGTCAAGCCATTCTGCTCCTGAAGTGGATCTACCCCTGCATATGGCTGGAAAGGAGACTCACAGTAGTTCCAGTCTAACCCAAAGACTGAAGTAACACTGCACAGGATTG
Source organism: Eublepharis macularius (assembly GCF_028583425.1). NCBI lineage: Eukaryota > Metazoa > Chordata > Lepidosauria > Squamata > Eublepharidae > Eublepharis > Eublepharis macularius. Next base: position 127,640,590 of record NC_072790.1, read on the forward strand.
CAATGTGAGATATGCTAGGAATTTTAAGTAGGCAGAAGACCTACTTTTAAGTAGGGAGAAGAAACTCACAGGCGGGTGGGGATTTTCCCTTGGGGTCAGCTAGATCTCCTCCTTACCCATCCCACATGCTATCAGCCTAGCTGTTGGCCCACCTGCCACATACATATACATGCAACACTTGCCCACCAAGGCCTGAAAGGTAGCCAGATGGTCAGGACAAGCCGTGCCACCTATTGGATCTACCATAAAGAAGTCATCAAGGTAATGCATGATGTGTGGATCCCCTATGCAGTGCTTTGCCACCCATTCTATGAACGTGTAGAAGCCCCAGAAGGCTGCACAGGTTATGGAACACCTCATAGGCATGGCCTTATCAATGTACCAGCAACCATCGAATGTAACACCCAGCAGGCAAAAGTCACTGAGGAGCAACAGGAGCAAATGGAAGGCCAGATGGCCATTGCACTTGGCCATAAGGCCCATGTGCTGCAAGACCTGACAAGGTGGACGGCTTGATCAAAGGAGGCATACCAGACTGAGCAATATTCTGAGAGAATCATTTCATTAAAAGAAGAGTCCAGGGGGTATGACAGATGGTGTATTAAGTGGTACTCTCCCAGCGCCTTCTTTGGGACCACCCCCAAAGGTCACACTCTCAGATTCAGGAGAGGTGGCTTGTGAAAGGGGCTGGCAATCTGAAAGGGGCGGCAATGTGATTGGGGCCAGACTCCTTAGCAATTTTCTTGGCCATGACCTCTGGCAAGTCTCTGGCAGATTTAAAATTAACAGAGGTGGTGGGCACGCAAGGGCTTATGAAGGGGATATGGAACCCATTGCAGAACCCAGCTACAAATAGTCAGCAATCTGCTTGTTAGGATAAAGTTTTATGAGAAGGTGCTCCTTCTGCATGGGGGTGAGAGTCAGCCCTAGTCCTATGGCCAGCAGCTATTTTCCTGAAGCAGAGGGCTCGGCAGTGGCACAGTGAACCCTCCCTCCTTATAGGTACCATTGGAGGAGGGTTGGGCAGCCTGAGAGGAGCCTTCAGGGACAAGACAGGCTGGGTGAGGACCGAAACAGCTGTGGTCAAATTTACACCTGGGCAACTGGCACCTCCCTAGCTTATACTCCCAACGAACACCCTGCATTTGTTCCCACCTGTTGCCCCATTTGCCTGCCTTGGGAGAATCAGTCTTGCCCTTCATGTAGGGACCCACTAGCCACAACCGTAGCTTGTGACTGTTGAGGTCCCAGCATGTTCTTGAACCATGAGACATGTGCTTATATCCCCCACAAGGGCATGATCCTGCAGCATGTTTACCAGATGACTGGGCAGCTGCCAACTCTGCTTGGGGTACGCTGCCTGAACCATCCCCATGAACACAGTATAGCTGGGGCCCCATGTGAAGATTTAGGCTGGGTGCCTAAATTCTGTGATCCCTGGAATCAACTTTCACTGGATCAGAACAGACTGGTGGGGGAGGGGAACGTGGAGATTATCCATAACCATAAGAATCTTCTGCTGTTGATTCACAAGATCCAACCTAATGCTGTTTGTTTTCAGATGCTGTATGGATTGGCTTTAGATGATGTGGGCTAATAACTGATTTTTGAAAAAACAGGAAATCTGAAGGGAGAAATAAATGGGAATTTTTGAATCATCTGTATTAGGACTGGAGTTATTTAATTTCCAAATTATCTGGAATTACATGTGACTATTCAAGTAGCCAAGCCTGCAAATAACAATTATGCATCTCAAGCTTACTGAAAGGATTTCTAGAACTCATTGAACAGACATCAGAATGTCTGCTAAGAATAAAAGCAACTTAGTACAAAGTAAAGCCAGCCAGGAAGCTGACTGGCCAAGAGGGGATGAGTATGCAGAATTCCCATTGTAGGGAGGTGGAGGAAGCCACTAAGGTCTGGTTGGCCCAAGCAATAGGAGGTGGAGCGTGTAAATGCTGCAAGGGTCTATTGAAACCCTCTAGGCTTCAGGCCAAGCAAGAGGTAGTTGGGGCTGCTCCTGTCTCAGAGCTGGTGCAAAGAGAGAGCCAGGAGGGGCAAGCAGAGAGCATCCAGAGTAGGACGACATGGGTTGAGGTGTGTGTGACTTAGAGGCCCACACCCACTTCCAGCTGGGAAGCAGGAGGAGGCTCCAGCCATGGGGCTCAGCTCCTCCCTTCTCTCCAATACCTCACTTGGCCATGCCAAGCCACATTTCTAGCTGGCCTCCTCTGTGGAAGTCTTCATGGTCTCTGTGCATCTGATGTTTGAAGACTAGTAAATTCATTTATCTGGAGGTGGATGCAGGCTCTGCTAGGATAAGATGGATCTGAGAATGACTTGGCCAAAGGAAACATCTCTACGAACTCTCACATTGAACATGTAATGTTTCATTAAAGTTATGAGCTGTACATATGTAGCTGCTTGGCAGAATTCAGGGAGCATGATCCATTTATATTCCATATCCCATCTATGTCTTAAAGACAATATGCTGTTCAACCAGAAAAAGGCAGCAATGTAACTAAAAATTGTTGTTCAATATTCGTTAAAAAAAAACAAATGACATTTAATTGCAGCAGCTATATATTTGCACACATCTAACGTTACATTAAAATTCAGGTCCCCTAACAGAGCAATGAAATGATTGTTAAAAGAATGAACAGGTTTCTTATTCAGATGGTGGTGGTAGAGATTGCCATCAAGTCATAGCTGACTTATGGCGACCCCTGGTGGGGTTTTCATGGCAAGAGACTAACAGAAGTGGTTTGCCATTGCCTGCCTCTGCAGCCCTTGTCTTCACTGGAGGTCTCCCATCCAATTACTTACCAAGGCTGACCCTGCTTAGCTTCTGAGATCTGATATGATCAGGCTCACCTGGGCTCTCTAGGTTAGAACTATTATTCAGATAGGGATCCAGAAATTTTCTTCTCACATCTGAATAGATTATACAGGGGGGGGGGAAGCTCAATAGTTTCTACTGAAGATTTATCACAAATACAAACTCTGAATCCTCTTTGTTGGCCTGTAAATCATCCACGTAAGACAGCAAGTGGAAGTGAATTCATTCTTGCAAGAAAAAAAATCTCCAATAACATGGAACCTTAATATTATAAAAATATTATGGTTACTGGTATTGATTGAAGTATGCATATCCAAAATACATGGGAGAACATACACACTACTTCCCTTCCTGAAACCTTGCCATTCTTCTGACAGAAGGTGGCTACTAACCAAACTATAAGTGCCAGTCTTCCTTAAGGTCAGCAGAGAATCACAAGTGTGTTCAACTTATCTATGAGCAAGTGAATCCATCATGATTTAAAAGAATCTAATGCTGACAGTGAAACTAGTGATTCCTTACTGTCTAGATTAATTGCAAGCCAATATTTAATAACTATTAATCAAGCTGTAAAAGAAATTATCTTCTGCCCAATTTCCATTAACAAGGACGATGAAGTGATACATCTAGGACATGCTAAATCCAATCTAAGAAAATGTGTCTGGATTATGTCTGGGCACATACCCAGGCTCCAATCCACACAGGAATCACTTACACACACAGTGAGGTTATTTTTGCCTGAAGTGCATCCAAAGCTGCAGGAATATATTGAGCACCTGTGGTGAGGAAAAAAATCCTCAAAATTGTAACTGTACTCTTGGCTTTCATAGATATCGTTTTAGTGTGCAAAGCCCAAAAGAGTAATCGTTGGAACGTAACTCACAGATATTTATCAGATTGAACTTGTCCATAATTTGACCTGAGATATTCCGTCATAATAATTTAAGTCTACAAGATCTAGCAAAAACTAAAATCTTAGATTTCTCAAAATTAATTACCATGTCTTCATCAGCAGAATATTGATCTCTGTTGATCAATGCAGTCCCACTCTGGTAACTGATGCCAGAGCTGTGTCATCTGCATATAACATGACTGGAATCAGATAAGTCCCTAGTTGTGGTGTGTGTGTGTATGTTTGTGTGTGTGCAGAGATGGCATATTCAGTCTTGGGGCTAAATTGTTAATATAAAGATTAAACAGAGTAGGAGCAAGGACATGGCCTTGTCTTACGCCAGTCCTAACCTTTATGGGAGCAGATAAACAGCCATTTACATCATAGTGGACTCTAATCTGAGTATTAAAGACAACTGATCAAAAAGATTAACCTAACTGGTATATTTGTCCTGCATAGCTTCTCCCAGAGTCTATCCCAACAGACCACATCAAATTCAGATTTTAGGTCACAGAAAGCTACATATAAACTATCCTGCTTAGTTCTAGTGTATTTCTTAATCATGTGTGCAAGGGCCACACAATGATCAGTTGTTGACATACCCCTCCGAAATCCAGCTTGTTCTATTCCCAGCAGATGTTCTTAGTCCATACAAGTTTTCAACTTAGTGAGCAAGTATCTTTCATAAAGTTTTCCAAAAAAATGACAGTAAGCTTATAGGTCTATAATTCTTCAGGTCAAGTTTATTACCCTTTTTTGTATATAGGAACCACTATATAGGAACCTCCTGCCAGGTCACAGGAAATTGTACAGCATAATCAATAATCTGAAACAAATGTGTTAAAATTGGAGACTACCAAGTGGCAAAATCCTTGATTAAATCAGGTGGTATCCAATCAAGCCCTGCCACCTTGTCTGCCTTCAAACCAGCAATAAGGCTCAAGATATGAGCTTCCATAGCTGGGGACCAAGTACATCGCCATCTTTACAATCCAGCATAGCCTCAATAGTCAGTGGTAAGGAGGAGACATCAACTATGTATAAAGTTGTAAAGTGTTCCACGAGCAGGATCCCTTTGGCTAATGCATATGAAGCTGTGACAGACCTGTAAGTTGAGGAGGTGGCAGTTTACATGCAAATAAGTAGTAACATTCTGTAGTATATGAAATCCAGTTACTAAGACTAGTGACCACTGGCATATGCTGTAAAAAGATAGTCAAGTGACCTGAATGAGGAGGTGCAGTCTATGTAAAAGGCCGAGATGATGGACAGGTTTCACCTCTCTCTGGGACAAGCAGCCAATGGGAGATGGTGGAATGCAGGGCTGGGAGCAGTTGAAAATAGTTGAGAACATCAGAAGGAGAGAAAAGGCAGTCTGAAGAGAAGGATTTTCTGAGCTTGTAAAGGGGTTAGCCTGAATAGAGCTGACTTCTGTGAATTGATACTTTGTGTTTGTAGACTGCTGGAATGAAATGGGATTGAAAGTTCAAATATTAGAAACAATGTATCTATGTGCTTGAGTTATCTAAATGTTGTTGTAGATAAAGTTTAACTCCTTTTTCTGTTTAAACCCTGGTTACTGGATGTCTAGAGTCTCAGGAAAAGAAAAATCAAACTCATACACCAACCTTTCTGGTCATGGCCAATAAACTAAATGGTGGCAGTGTATAAGGGAAAGAAATACTGAATTCCCTGATGCCAGTAGCCCTGGGCATTCAGCTGGGTGAGGGGTTGTGAATTGAGGGAATTGGCTGCCTGTTTGGTGAAGTCGCTGGTAAGAGGAGAGAGGGGACCCTTTGTAGATTTGAGTTATGGCTCTCTACCTGACATTTAGGGGAATAGATAGGTAGCGTATTGTGACTGCCTGAATTGCTTGTGAAGCCCAAAACCTGAAAAGGGGAGGTTTGAAGTGGGGCAAGGGAGGCTACGGCCAGTATTTTCCAGACATTAAGGGAGTATAAGGTCTTTCAAGTATCAATCACAGAAGGGGAAAAGGTGGGAACAATGATATAATGGTTGAGATTTTTGTGTAATCTGTCATTCAGGGCCCTATTAACCTTTTTCATCCTGTGTTCCATTAAAACCACCATTGACCCTCCCTCTGTACTTTGCTCCATTCTGCCAAAATCAACTTTGTGGTACCTCAGCATGGTTATAATTTCTCTACAGCTATCTTATAACTTGCGTCCTGAAAACAAATATAATTTATGTCCTTCCATTGCTTAGTTCCAGTCAGTGCAAACATTTACCCACATGAGTAACCTCAATGAAATAAAAAGCCACATTCATGTACCTGGATTTTAGTACAAATTTCAGTATTTTCCTGGAGAGTGCCCCAACATATTGTGAAAGTCAATTTAAAAAAAAATCCACCTTTAAAGTATGGATATATTGTTGTAAGATGCTTATTTGTGGATAGTTTTACATTTTGATTCTTTTTTAGTTTGCTTTTTTTTTATATAAATTTTTTATTGAACATTTGTTGCAACATATCATTTACAATCAGAAACATCTTTCAAGTCAAGTCAAAAATCCAGTATACAATACAGTATTAACCTTATATTTTGAAGAATATCATTGATGCATCCTTATGACAACTCAGTTATGCTGTTAGTTTAATAGAACGAAAGGTAACCATTGTTTGTCACAACTTGGAATATTTTTGAGTTGGGTTGCAGATTGTGTTTTTCTATATATTCCAGAAAAGGAAGCCATTTGTCAATAAAACCGGTATTTTCTGTGAAATGTTCTGCATTTTGTATATCGTTACTTATTTTTTCTAAAATAAAATGGTTCCAAATTTTGGAAAACCAAGTCTCAATTGTTGGTGGTCTCTTTGATTTCCAAACTGTCGCGATAGCACTTTTGACTGCAATAAAGAGTGAAGCAGCGAGTTCCTTTCTAATCTTGGGAATGTACAGGTTTCTTTAGTTTGCTTTTAAGATTCTTGAATTAAGAGAGAGACTAGAAACCTAAAGCTACCTTTACAACTTCACTGTGAACAGTAGATATAAAAGATGAAGATGACCAGAGTACTTTTCACACTGTCCACCATTTTCAGCTCAGCAGTAACAGTATCTTTACAAAGCTGCCACTGCCAGGAGGGTAGAGATCTGAGGTGAAGCCACAACCACTACTCAGGTTCTCATACTCCAGTGGGAGTGGCTGCCTGATGGTAACCTATCTCAGTGGTTGGCCTGTTTGGAGTTAATATGCTTTGTCTGCTACCTTAGATAGTTATATTGCCTTATAGCACATTATTTTTGCTATAAGAAAATATAACCACTCTTTTGGGGGGTCTGTCGAAAAGGATAACTTGTCAATGTGCCTTGGATTTCAGAGGGAACGATTCTTACTGCACAATCCTGAGGCCCACCATGCTGCCGCTGCCCACGTACCTGTGGCACTACTTGACTGCTCCCTAAGGATCTTTGCAAGAGAGCTACACTGGTGGCTGAGCCTGGCAGGATGTGGTGAGGCCACAGCAAAAGGTGTGGCCATTCCATTCCCCTGACAACCCCGCCAGCATCCCCCAATGGCTGCACCATTGGGAGATGCTTCCCTGACAGGGCCCATCTCCCTCACCTGGCCGTGCACATGTGGGTGATAGGGGGTGGCCCACTTCCAGCCCCAACTCCCCACCCCAGCTACTGCAAAAGATCACCGTATGCAGATAAAGGGGATGGCCTTGTGATAACCACTCTTGGTCTTGCCCTGCAAGGGAGGTGCTCACAATGATCTCGCTCCAGCAATTGCTGTGGCTGCCCCATGTTCTCACACAGCTACTCCTGGCTTTCCCATATCAGGGTCAGAGGATTTTAGGATTTGTTCCTTTGATATGCTAACTCCTTGTTCTTTGACAAAATGTCCATCAGCATTTGTATCAAATACATAGATGGTCTGTGGTTAGGCTTGCCAGTCCCATGGTGGGGCTAAGGGATCCCTGGCCCTGCCTCTGCCCCCCACCATCTCTCACCTGGCTGGCAGGGGGAAGGTGTGGGAATGTGGCGGTGAGGGCAAAGTGCATTTCCGTGTGCTTTGGAGCACCTCTGTATTGCACCAGGAATGACATTATTTTGGCTCAACACAGAAGTGACAGATGAGCTGGGATGAATTTTTACTCAGCCCCCAGCACAACCTGTCACTATTATGTTGTGCTGAGAATGATGTTCCTGACACGAATCCTATCCCCATGACCTCCCATCCCTCACTTTCACCTCCAAGGACGTAGCAACCATATATGTGGCATATTATTAAAAGTGTCATGTGTTCACCGGTATTTGCTGACAGGATGGGCCTCTGGCTGGAATTTACAACCTAGAATTGCAGTTCTTTTCCTTGGTATTCTGCCACCAGTACCCATTGACCAAGTGGTAGGGTTCCCATCCCCCCACTCGGGGCGGGGGATCTCCTGATCCTGCTTACCTGGCTGGCGGGGGGCTCCCTGGGGCGCCCCTTCCCCGGGTGGTGTGGCGTACCCCTGGTGAGACTATGTATAAGAAGAATACCCCCAACAATTGGTCCTACAATCAAATAAGGTGTGCCTGACAATCTGCCCTTATAGAGGGAGATGGATAAGTTGGAGAACCAAGCATTTGGCGAAAACACACCTAAAGAGCTCCTCCAATTAAAATACCATGATATTGATTTGGAGTTGGTTGAACACCTCAACAGTAAGTCACAATCACAAAATTTTTTACTTACCTTTGGAACCCTGAACATCCCAGATTTGATTTTAAGAACTAAAGAACATCTGTGGCTAAAGGTTTTTTTTCCAGCGTGATCATTCTTAAATATACAAACGACAGCATTATTGGCTGAGTCATCTTTAAAAAGGAAAATTGCCCCCTGCCAGGAAGAAGAGAGGTGCAGATAAAGCTGACTGACCTGACCAACCAACCTGTCTGCACTGGAAGCTCCCATCCATCTATTGAGAGCATGGAGGATCAGACTAGCCAACCTGATAATATTCCAACTTCAGGCAACCACAAAACCCCTATGGATGCAGTAACAGAGAATAATATTTTGGAAGACAATATCAGAGACCACTTCCAATTACTTGAGACCCAAGAACAACAAGACATTTTAAAGAGACTGGATTTACTGAAGGAAAGCCTTGTATCAAAACAGACTGAACATCAAAAGAGAATCCTTGAAACCTCTAACAACCAATTGAGAACCCTCCAGGATTCATTATCGATAGATCCAGATCAACGGCAAGAACCTCTACATCTTATAATCTCCAATCAACCCAGACTCTGATAATATGACCATTACCGCTACATCTACGGATCTTCTACCTATAAATGGTTGTATTTATCAGGATTCTCAAAATTTGCTTGACCATATTGAAGAGCTGGACTGACTATCTGGAAAGCACCCAACCAGAGATTTACAAATCATATCCTGGAATATTGCTGGTTGGAAGAATAAGTCGAATGATCCAGATTTCATCGATTTTCTTGCCCACTATGACTGCATATTACTTCAAGAAACCTGGTCGGAGCTGGAGGTTAATATTCCTGGATACCTCTCATTTAACCTTGCTGCTCATAGGAACACCTCCAAGGGCAGACCTAAAGCTGGGTTAACAACTATGATCAAATCCAATAAATGCCTTGAAATAACTCCAATGGACCCTCTTCCTCCTCTAGCCCAAGCTTTGCTAATCCGTTCAACTAATCTAACGCTGACTTTAGCTAATGTTTATCTTCCTCCATTTGAAGATGACTAAGTACTTAGGAACCATTGGAATAAATTATCTAACTATTCTCTCCTTATTGAAACGCTCTCCAGCTACCTCACTACTTATAATGGGCGATATGAATGCACGAATAGGACCAAACAATCAAATTCTCGTTTCCCCTTTGGGTTTTGAAGGGATCGAACATCTACCCGCACCCCTCACTAATATACATACCTCTAAGGATATATTGTTTAATGAAGCTGGTCTACAACTCATGGAGCTCTGTGTTGCTTACGATCTTAATATTTTGAATGGTTTGCTTGATTTTCTGAATGCAAATGAATTCACCTACTCCTCAGTAAGAGGTAGTAGTGTGATCGATTATTGCTTATGCTCTTTAGATCTTCAGCTGCTAGTTAGCTCCTTCTCTATCGGGATCCGTACCGAAAGCAATCACTCCCCTCTTCAGTTAACTCTTCATGGCAGTTCTATTTCAACCCCAATGTCAACTCCTTTAGATGATGACATTGTATCTCAAAGTTCTATGAAAAGAATTAAATGGACTGCCCAAACAGATAGGGAGTTACTCTGTCTACTTCAATCTGACAGGATGTTAGAACTCAGAACAACAATTGCCAAAACACGTTCTGCAAAAGAGGCTAATGTAACTTATGCACAGATAATAATAGATGCAGTCTTTGTTGCAGCAGCCTCAGTTGGTCAGGAGAACTATCTATTCTAACAACCTCAAAATCTGTCATAGAAATGTCATATATTTTTATAAATCTGTGAGGAATCTAATGCTAGTTAAATGTCATTTTATAATTCCTGAACAGAATTATGACCACTTAAATTCATTGAACTTACTGTCAATCATATTTTTATTGGGAATACTCTACATACATTCCCAAGTTGCCAGAGTTAATGTCTGATTTAGTTCATTTTCCCATTTCCCCCTCCCAAAAGCCATTTTTTCTGATTTGTCCACATTCAACCAAGCTTGTTATGTTTTAGACAAGGGATGAGAAAACTTCATTACCAAAGGATTTTCTACCAAAAATGGCCTCCAGTGGTCCTTATCCATTTCCATAACTAATTCCATACAATGGTAATCTGTTTCCCTCATTTCTTCCTGAAGGGTATTGCAGATGTTAACTTTCCAATACTCTATCCGATGTGCATATTTATTTACTCTACAGGTCTCCCAACTTCTAACCTGCCCCCACCCCCAGATCTCCATTTCAAAGTGTTTATTAGTAGTTACAGATGATATGAGAGAGATCATTTTCATGCGCTAATATGTTGGGGGGTTTGAATCCCTCACTCTTAAAAGACTCTTTAGAATTATGTATTATGACTGGGCTCTCATCTTAGAGAGAAAGTTTATTTAAACAGCAGCTATTCTACTGCAAAAAAGATTTAAATGAGTCCATATATCTGTACAAAATTCTTCATTAGCTTCAGATAAATAAGAAGCCTATTTTTCTATTGATGCATTTATTTCCAAGTACAGAGTCAAATGCACTTGCCCGTTTTATAACATACAGAAGTAGTTCCATTTAGAAATTTCCACTTTCCTGATTTAACATAGCTGTATATGCTCCCCTATTTCAGGATCATGTACTGCTAAATCAAGGATTGTCTACAACTGTGGCTCTTACTTGGCCTCATCATGTGTTCCTTTTTAAAGCAGAAATCATTTGTCATCCTGTCAACAGAGTTGCTAGGTCCCCTTACCATCCTGGTGGAAGGCTGGAGACCTGGCACTAGGGGTGTGCAAGCAAAAAAAAAATCAGGTTGGAATTTAAAGGGCCTTTTTGTTGCGGCTGTCGGTGTGGATCAGCTGCTTGGCGGGGATAGACCCGCCAAGCAGCTGATCCGTGGTTTAATCGCTTCGGGAAGCTTAGATTCGGGGTTTCCGAATCAGGCCCAGGAAATCCTGAATCTTTGTGAATCAAGTCCGATTCGAGTGTTTTACCCAAATCAGAAACTTTATTTGCACATCCCTACCTGGCACTTACCTATCCTGTGGCACACATGCAACCCAATGCTCACGTGATGATGTCACTTCAGAGCAAGATCACTGTGCGGGTGCAGGAGCATGCACGCACATCACAATGGGTCTTGGGCCTCAAACATGCCCAGTTTGGCCTATTTGGGGCCCAAATCGGCCCACTGTAAAGCATGCATGCTCTCGGTGCAGCACAATGATGTCACTCCCAGGAGTGTCATCATCGCACTGCTCCCAAGAGCACGCCTAGGAGGCCTACTCCTTCTCCTCTGCTGGCCAGATGAAAGCGGGGGATCCCTACCCCCACCAAGGGAATCGGATCCCTAAGTACAGACACTGACTCTGAAAATATAGCTTGTTAGTATAACATTAGCCTATGAGCTTCTAAGACAGCCAGACTACATACAGCAATCCTTTCTGTAACAATTCCCTTCTGCCAATTTGACTTTTTTGTCAGTAGTACAGAAGTTATAAACTATGAGTTCAATGTGGGTAAGAGTAAGGTGATGCATACTGGAATAATAATTTCAAATATATGCTGATGGGATCTGAACTGGCTAAGCCTGAGCCTGAAAAATTTTTTAGGATTGTAGTGGAAAGATTGATAAAAAGGTTTACCTAGTGAGTGGCAGTAGTTAAAAAGACAAAGTCCATGATAGTAACTATTAGGAAAACAAGTGAAAACACAACATCCAATATTATAATGCCCTTGTATAAAGCTATGGTGTGACCTCATTTGGAATACTCTGTGCAGTTTTGGCCACTGTCATGGCAGCTATGGGGAGAGAGAAGAGAGGGAACGTACCTCTGAGGCAGCTGCATACGGCTTTCTGGGTTTATCATCTTTTTTACTACACTGTAGTGATACACCTTAGGTCCTTTTGCAGATGTATGGGCTCTTTTTTAAAATGTTCAGTCCCACACTCTGGCCTCGCCTTGTATCTTTTTAAATTCTAACCACCCACAAATGGATGACATAAGTGTGATGAAACAGCATCCATACTGATAATGCTAAGCATTGAGTTAAATATTACATCATGGAGTGAGCATTTTACAACAAGGAAAGCAACACCCTGAAGGCAAGTACCACCTTGCCTTCAGGGTGTTGGTTTGGAGGAATTCAGCCCTCTGGAAGCTTATTTTGGGATCCCTTTCCCCCGTGTGTGGGAAATGGATTCTGCTGGTTTCACTCTCTTGCCCTCCCAGCTTTATGGGCACAGCAGTTATACCTGCTGTTCAGTGTAGTTAGTCGAATCACTTTTAAGTCACTTCAATAGGACGTGTTCCCATGCAAAACCTCCAATAGACTGCTAGATCTCCAAGTCTAATAAGGATCACAGCTCCTTTCAACTTATATGGATGTTATATTGCAACGTAAGACAATAGAATGCAGAATTGTCTTAATTTTAAGACAAGCATAAACCCAGTACAGAGCTGAAGCAAAACATGAGCAATTTAACTAGATATATTAAATGACATAGACACAACCCACTCAGACCAGTGGTCCATCTAGCCCTGCATACTGTTTCATACAGTGACCAATCTGCTGGCCTGGAAGGACAAACAAACAGGACACAGAGGCCTAGGCGCTCCCCTGCTGCTTCCTCACAATGGTATTCAGAGGTTTGCTGCCTCTGAATATGGAGACTCCCTTCAACCATGGCTAGCAGCCATTGTTGGACTTCTCCTCCATGAATCTCTCTAACCCCCCTTTTAAAATTATCTATCCTTGTGGCCCTCACTACCTTTGCCAGCGGTGAATTCAACATCTTATTTAGTCTTTGTATAAAGAAGTATTTCCTTTTGTCTGTCTCGAACCCAACAATTTCATTGGTTGCCCGCACCACCCCAAGCACTAGTATTATGGGAGAGGAAGAAAAAGCTCCCTTTATCCATGCATAATTTTATAATCCTTTACCATGTCTATCTTTTCTAGATTGAAAAGTCTCAGACTTTCCAGACATTCCTGATAGAAAAGGTGTTCCACCCCCTCCCAATCATTGTGTTTGCCCTCCTTTGTATTTTTTTCAGCTCTGCAATATCCTTTTTGAGATACGGAATGGCAAGCATCCCCCAAAGTCCTGCCGCTGCTCCTGGACTCTGAACTAATCCTTGTGATTTTGACTTCATGCAAATCAAAGTGTTTGTCAGCCAATCAGAGCCCATGGGATCCCTCTAGATGGGAGGGGGAAAGCCAGCCTCATTTTTTAAAGAGAGGAGGGAAAACTTTTTTCTGCAGACAGGAAATCTGGGGCTCTGGATAATAGCGTCAATTTAGCCATATTTTTTTATTTGACTGTTAGGTAGGGTTTGTGATTGATTCAGGGAAAAGAACACACTCCAAAAAAACAGTTACAAGTCATACAGAACCATAACCAACAAGATGCTATAGATATCCTAACTGAAATGATGTTTTTAGAAGTTTCTATGAATAAGTGTAGATATCGTCATAAAGTATACAACCTGTCCTGAGGAGTGATGAGTCCAAGGTGGAAAACTCCTGCAAGAATAAAAGTAAAAAGAAGCTGAAGCCCCTAGAAGTTCTTGTACTATAGGGCACCTATACAAGTTGTAAATGAAGCTAGTTAATATAGACTCTTGAGTCATGTCTTTGTTCAGACTGAGCAGTATAAATTGATTTGGGCTAGGATTGGAAGATGGGGTACTTTGAATATGCAGCAGTAAAATGGGATGAGTGATTAGGTATAGAAGTTGCAAGGAGACAGGAATCTGATACTAGGGGGCTGGGGTCAGCAGATCCCTTTAATGTAACCTTTGATTGCTAGTGACAGGCCTCTGCTAAAACATAAGTGGATTGTTTCCATCAAAGCCATTCCAGGTACTTCCAATAAGAAGGTGTTTATTCAAAGGAGAATGGTACAGCCCCTGAAGAAGCCTTTACAGTGGAACAAAGTCTGCTAGCGATTTGTTGGGCTGATCTAGAGAAGCTGCTCCCTTGCAACTGGCGGGACATACTCAGGATTTCTACCCATCTTCATCGTCACTAGACGCTATTGCTTGAGTGAGACTGTTTCAGCATACGGAATATATGGAATGTACGTTGGATTAACCCTGCTATTTGTACCATAGGAAATGGAACCTTGATTATATTGGAATATGAGTGTTGAATGTTTATGCATTGGATTGATTGGATTTCACTTGACTAATTATAATTATTTATGAAATTGTAATAACTATTTACGAGATTGTATTTATTGTTATAAATTAAGCGGTAGCACTTGCACTTTTTCACTGGTTGCACTTTAAAGTAAATACTGTTATATAGTTACATATAATAGTGTTGAATAGTTTATTGCATATTTACTACCTTTATCTGAGGGAGATTTGTGCTGTACTGTAAGTTATTTTTGAGGCTTTTCATTCATATCCAAGTTGAATAGATTATTGATATCAGAGAATTGTCTTACTGTTCTTGTTCTCATATTATCGAGTGTTGCTGTTTTTATAACAACAACAACAACAACAACAACAACATTAGTTTTATATACCGCCCTTCAGGACAACTTAATGCCCACTCAGAGCGGTTTACAAAGTATGTTGTTATTATCCCCATAACAATAATCACCCTGTGAGGTGGGTGGGGCTGAGAGAGCTCCAGAGAACTGTGACTAGCCCAAGGTCACCCAGCTGACTTCAGGTGGAGGAGTGGGGAATCAAACCCAGCTCTCCAGATTAGAGTCCCGCGCCCTTAAGCACTACACCAAACTTAACCACTACACCAAACTGGCTCTTTATACAGTAACATACATAGATAAAAAATAGTTATAAGATAAACCTTTTGATACATAGGATAAGTATAGTTATATATAGCATATGTTATTCTTGTAGTTATCTATCTATACTCAAGTTGAATAGAACTGTTTTACTGTCCCTGTTTTTATATTATAGAGTGTTGCTCTTATCTGTACATTATATATACAGTTAATAAACAGTATAGTTTAAATAAGAGTGGTGAATTATAATATGTGTTCTAAATTAAAAGTAATTTCATATAATGTTCGAGGTTTGCGGAATCCAATTAAGAGAAAACGTATACTTATAACTTTAGCCAAACTTAAACCTGATATTACTCTACTTCAAGAGACACATTTCTGAATTGGTAATAGATCACAACTAAAAGATAGATGGATTCAGTCGCAATATCATGCAAATAGTACTTCTAAAGCACATGGTGTAGCAATTATCTAAAAATATTCCCTTCACACACAAAGCTACAAAAACAGATCCTCTTGGTAGATACATATTTATTAAAGGTCAAATAGGTAATCAGCTTTTCACTGTGGCATCTATCTATGCACCAAACTGGAGACAATTATCCTTTATAGAAGAAACATTAAAAGAGCTAGCAAAATTCCAGAATGGCGAATTGATTGTGAGAGATGACTTTAACTTTAAAATGAATCATAAAATGGATAGATCTGATGATAAAAATCTCAACAGGAAATGACAAAATACAAGATTGGCAGCATTAATTAAAAATTACCACTTAGTTGACATATGGAGACAAACTCATGATATGGAAAAGGACTTTACCTACTTCTCACCAAGGCATAATATTTACACTAGAATTGATTTTATTTTTATTTCAGAAACATTAGTTAGTCAGGTAGATACAACAGAAATTGGCAACATAACTTGTTCGGACCATGCTTGGACTACTTGTACAATTTTATCTAAGCTAGAAACAAAAACTGAAAAACATTAGACACTTAACAAATTACTTTTATACAACTCAAGTCATGTTAAAGAAATTGAGAATATTGTTAAACAATATTTAAAAGATAACACAACACCAGAAACTAAACCACATATCCTTTGGGATGCTTTAAAGGCAGTTGCAAGAAGACATCTAATAGCACTAACAGCACGTATATACAAAGACAAATGTATTCAGCAACAGGAAATTATAGGAAACTTAAACATCTAGAATATCTACATAAAAAGAGCAGTAGCAAAAAAGTGTATCAGAAATTGACAAATGAGTGTAAGCTTTTAGAAACTATAGAATCGGACAATATTCAAAGAAACCTCATCTACCTGAAACAAAAACACTGGTTTAATACACCAAAGAATCTTTGTATCCTTTCATGGAGAATAAAAGAGAAAAAAGCTGCTAAACTAATCAAAGTAATTCAAGACAAAAATGGACAAATACACACCAAATCTGAAGACAGTCTTAGAATCTTTAGAGATTATTATAATCAATTATACACATCAAAAAAACCAAATTCTCAAAATATATCTCATTTTTTACAATCACTAATTAAAAACCTTAAAAAATTAGAAAAAGAACACTGGCTAAAATTGGAAAACCCAATAATCATGCAAGACATTTTGGAAGCTATACATAAATTAAAGAACAATAAGGCATCAGGACCAGATGGATTCCCCTTGGAATTCTATAAAATATTTGTGTCAACCCTGATGCAACCCTTAACTGAAACTTTCAAAATGTTATTAAAATCTGGAATACAACCTTCTTCATGGTCATCTGCTTCTATTATAGTCATTCAAAAACGAGGTAGAGATCATAGATTCCCAACCTCATTTCGTCCAATCTCTCTCTTAAATCAAGATTATAAAATATTTACATCAGTTATAGCTGGATGTCTCAATTCATTTATTACTAATTATATACATCAGGACCAAACTGGATTCATGCCTGGTAGAGATTTAATACATAACATATACAAAACTTTAAATATATTATCTATTTATAAAAAACAACAGATTGAAGCACTATTTTTATCATTAGATATCGAAAAAGCCTTTGATTCTTTATAAATATCCTATCTAGATGAAACATTATATCATATGGGCTTTGGAGATACTTTCCATCGTATAATCAAGACAATTTATACACAACCTACAGCACAAATCAAAATAAACAGTGAAATGTCAGATAAAATATTTTTACATAGAGGAATAAGACAAGGCTGTCCTCTTTCACCTACACTATTCGCAATCGCTTTAGAACCATTAGCTACAGCATTAAGGGAAAACATTCAAATCCAAGGAATCACAGTCAAATAAAAAATGTATAAACTCAGTGCATTTGCAGAAAACATGCTCTTCTATCTAACAAATCCATTTCTATCACTACATCATCTATCAAAACTTTTAATTTCATTTGGACAAATTTCTAGATTAGTGGTAAACTACACTAAGTCAAATATACTCCCTGTAAATGTAACAACTACAACTCAGACGAAAATCAAACAATATAACTTTCAATGGGCATCAAAACAAATATCGTATCTGGGAATAATTTTACCATCTGACCTCAACCAATTATTAAAGCTAAACCATATAGACAAAATGTCAAAATTAAGATAGAATTAAACAATTGGAATAAAAAAACTAACATGGTATGATAGATACCACCTCATTAAATCATTTTCTCTTCCAAAATAAATGTTTCTTTTTCATACAATTCCTATATCAATTCCACCAAAACTGCTAAAAAATGTCAAACTCTTTTTAATACATTTTTATGGCAGGATCCAAGAACTGCATTCACAACATTAAGGTTAAAACATATACTAGGTGGCTTTAATTTTCCAGATATTGACTTATACCAAAAAGCAAATCGTCTAAAAAATGCAATTTCAATAATACAAAACGGAGAACAAGCAGATTGGATTAACCTTATACAAGATACACAACAAAATGAATCTATTCAGGATTTCCTATGGAATAAGCAGTACTTTCGCTCCATAAAGATTAAACAAAATATTTTCTTCACAGCTATTTTAAAAGTGTGAGATGCTTATAGGAATAGAATTATTCCAGAACATTCCAGATTTTCTTCTTTTCTTTTTCAGAACTGGTTCCCTCCAGGCCTTTTGCCTACATTTAGCAAACGATGGGAAGAACATAACATAACACAATTAACTGATATTGCCTCATGAAACAGACTACTTGACAAATTAGAGTTAGAACAAAGTCCATAGTAGTATACCATGGTTTACTTACTTACAACTAAAGAATCTAGCTACTCATATACATTTAAAGGAGATCATGAAAAAACCAAAGACTGAATTTGAACAACTGATAGAAAGGAAAGGATCCTCAAACAAAGGAGTAATCTCTAAAATGTATAACACCTTGCTACAAACTATTAAACCCAAAAATTTAAATTATCAATCAAAATGGCATCAAGATTGTGGCAAAACATTATTAATAGAACAATGGGAGAAAGTATGGTTATCCAAATTATTAAACTCATCAATGGCCAACATTGAGCTGCAATCGTATAAGCTTTTGGCAAGATGGCACTTAACTCCTAAATAAATGGCCGCTATTTATTCTCATAACTCATCTTTATGTTGGAAAGGATGTGGTGAACCAGAATTGTATATACACTGTTGGTGGAAACTTTTTTGATGACTGGTTATAAAATACCATTGAAACCTGAGTTGATATTCTTGGATCAATAGGATGATATAGATATCCCTCCAATTAGGCGCCATTAATATTTTTCTATCAAGCAGCAAAAAATGCTATAGCATTAAAATGGAAAACATACTACACACACAATTTCAAGTTGGTATTCTAAAATTTGGGACCATTTTTTATTTGAAAAGATTAATGATGGAATCTATCAAGCTGAAAATTTCCTCAAGACAACAAATTTTATGGCAAAATGGTTTCCCTTTTTTGAGTAATATTAGTATGGAAAATACACAACCATCAAATAAAATTTACCAAACAAATTTAAATATCTAAATTAGAGCATATCAGCTTAAGCAATTTGAGGTTTTCTCTCTTTTTATTATCTTGACAATTTATAGGACTTAATAATGTATTGTATTTATCCATGTTCTTAGCAAAATAAGATTGTATTAATAATGTTTTATATTGTAAGCATATATTGTTATTTGCTATATTATTTATTTATAATTGAAATATGAAAATATGAAATATGAAATGAAAATATGAAAAGGACTCTTTCCTTTCAGGCTCACACAGGCTTGCAGCGCCCAGGCAAGTAGTGGCCTGATGGTTGAGGGGAGGTGCAGTCCTCCACCTCACGTGCTGGTCATTTGCCGTGTGGTGTTGACCTTGTCTGGCAAGGCATGGCCCTTTCCTTGCCGGCTCACGCAGGCTTGCAGTGCCCAGGCAATTAGTGGTCTGATGGTTTGAGGGGAGATCTGGACCTCGCCTCATGTCCCAGTCATTCGCTGCATGGTGTTGACCTTGTCTCACAGGGCATGGCCCTTTCCTTACAGGCTCATACAGGCTTGCAGCGCCCAGGCAAGTAGTGGCCTGATGGCTTGAGGGGAGGTGCAATCCTCTGCCATACGTTCCGGTCATTCACCTGGATGGTAATGACCTTGGTCTACTACGCTTCCCCGTCATGGTGGCGGGAAGGGTCATTCACCTGGGTGGTGATGACCTTGGTCTGCAATGCTTCTGTGTCATGGTGGTGGGAAGATTGAGACCCACTAGGTGAGGGGCTAGGCATATGGCCAACAGAGCCCTAGAGAAAGCTGTTGGGAGGGACTGAGCATCTATTTGCTGCACCCCTGCATAAGGCTACATTCACCGACCTCTACAGAGGTGATGAGAGGGCATGGCATAAGGCCAAAAAGGCCCTTTAAAAGGCTTTGGGAGCAGGAGGGGTATTTATTTGCCCATTCCTGGCATTAGGGTCGAACTTGCCAACCTTTACAGAGGTGTCGGTGTTCACCTATTGGTGAAGGGCAACACAATATTCTGTGGTAACTGACAGCAAGGGTGGTGGTTGGCACTAGGGCAACTGTTAGGTGCAAGGGCCTAAGCAGATGCTTGGCCCTAGCTGTGGCAGGTTAGATTTGGGTAGACAGAGCGGGCTGGTGAGCACCCAGTGGCACCTCCCCATTGGTGGGGAATTGGGGTCTGTCAGGGATCGGCTGGAAGGCTTTACGGCAGCCAGCTGAGAGAGCAGACTGTCTGTGGGACCCCCTGTACAAGTCCTTCCCTCAGGCTCCACAGTTTGGGGTGCTTGGAGCTTTAAGGGGGGAACCATTTGCCTGGCCAGCCGGGTTACAACCATTCGCATGGATGGCTCACACCTGGGGCACAAGTGACTTGCCCAGACAGGTTGGGGAGGAGGTCCAGGGTGATCCCTTGGTCCTGACCTGTACCGCTAGTGATGCCCTTGCCGTTATTAAGTTTAATGTTGGTCAATAAATGGCCCAAATTTATACCCAAGCCTTGTGTCTGTCTCTTCATTCCGAATGGTGGGGCGAGTGTCTCTGTATCAAGGCAGGAAGTCTCCCTAGGAGTTTTCAAGAGGAACTAGTCAACTGCCTGAATACTCCAAGAGAACATCAGTTAAAGGTCATTTGTTTGAATTTCAAGAGCCACACTTTTTTTGCCATAAACACTGACTCAGATTTGCAGGACAATAACCAAAGCCTCCCAAATATACTTCACAGTGTAACTCCTGCATGATTCAATCATAAAACCAGAAGGGGCATCAGACTATCTCCTGGCTATTGTCTGCAGATCTGGCCAAATCTGTGGATACAAATCCAGAGGTTGGGGCTATGAACAAGCAAGACAGTTCTTTGTACAAATCTGAGAAAAGTCCCAAATTTGCAGAAATTTGGAATTTTTAAAAAAAGTTTAAAAAACCCAAAGAAAAGTGCCTTCACCTTTAAGAAATGAAGGTTCTCTTTAGTGACTATTTTGAGGTTTGTGAAGCGACAGCATTGCCAGTAAAAGACAAGGGGGGCAGCCCATTTCATTAATATTTTAAAATTTAAGAGAAGATTAATCAGGGCCGGGCCTGACAGCAACCACTGGAAAACTCAATACTATCAGACCTGCAAGATGCACCTAGTACTGACTGTTTACTACTGTTCAACAGCAGCCACCACAAAAGCCATTGTGGCATAGTGGTCAGTTTCAAACTAGGATCTGTTAGACCCAAGTTGAAATCTCCACTCTACTGTTAGCAATCAGACTTCTCCTTATATCATAAGGAATATCATAAACCCCTTGCCAGAAGTCCCAGACACTGCCTGGCCCCAGGCAGAGCAGATGCCAGCCAGCCTGGAGAATGGAAACTTACCAAGAAATTAGTTATGGGAATGATTGACTGAACAGCCCCCACGCCCTGGAAAGAAGCAGCGATAACAAGGCTTCCTGAGGAGACTCCCATCTTAATCCCATCAACACCCTTCTGTGCTTCCCCTCACTCTATCTAACCTAACAAGCTATTCAGCGAACCTGATAACCTTCCTGTCCAACACTTACAAGGTCATCAAGCTGTATCTTTTTACCTATAGTACACCCCAAAATAGCCATACCACACCTTTCCCAATGTATTGTTCTATGTCTGGACAAGCCATTCAGGTATTGTTTCTGGAAGCAAGATATCAGTTTTGCTCCAAGGTATTTTTCACCCTATAACTAGGGCATCCAGCCTCGTGCTCAGTGTGTGTTTTGTGTCCGGGGTCAGCAGCCCAGCCCCCGGACTTGCTGACAGACAGCGGCAGGGGGCAGCCAGGAGACAACAGTTCAACCGCTCTGACTGGCAAACGGAGCCAGAACCTGCCTACTCCAGGGGGAAGGGGAGAAAGGCCTAAGCCTCAGAAGGCTGGAGGGAGCAGGGAGAAGCCAGCTAGTCCCACCCTCCAGGGAGAAGAGAAGGGGCTAAGCAGGCTAGAGGAAAAGGGTCAAGGCAGGGGGAATAGGGACCCAGCAACAGCCCAAACAGAGCCCTTACCTTCCAAGGAGGAGAAGCAGCCACTACAGCCCAGAGCCACACCCTGGCTAGAGGACAGCAACCTGGCTCAGGAATGGCTAGGAGCCAAGCCCCTCCAGGTGGAGCTGCCACAGGCATTCTGGGGGAGGAGATGGGTAGCCCCGCCCAGCATCAAGGAGCAGGCAGCCCAGAAGCTGGTCAGGGCAGCTCCTCGCGAGCAAGGCCAGGCATGCTCAGCAGCACAGAAGCTGGCTGGGGCAGCTCCTCATCAGCAAGGCCAAGGTGACCTCAGCTGGGGATGGCTCGCATTCAGCCCCACCCTGCCAGCAAGGCAAGGAAGCCAGGAAGGGATTAGTGGTAGGAGGGAAACACCTGAGGGAAGGCACAGCTGGGCCAAGTCAGGAGAGGGAACAAGCCTAGAAGGAGGGCAGGGCGGGGAAAGGAAACCCTATATAAGGTGGCTAAGAAGAGCTCTGAGGTGATGGGTGTGAGTAAGGAGTGATGATGTGGAGTGAGAGCAGTGCAATGCAATCATGGAGGTGAGTTCTGGAAGGAGGAGATGATGGAGGATGCAGAGGGTAAGCAGGCCAGGTTGAGCAGGCCGGCGAGTGGACTGAGAGGGAGTCTGGGTGATGTATACCGCCCCTCCTTCCACAGAGCAGGGTCCTGCAGTATCCCTGGTGCCCCTCTGATGTCAGGGCTGGCCCAGCTGGGGCCCTGCCCAGCGGCGGCAGTGACAAGCCCTGACATTTTCCACCCCCACTCCATTGGACTTCTTCTCTCTGTGAAATGCTGGTTGTTTTGCTGCTCCTCCTCCTTCCCTCCGAGAGTGGCAAAATCACCCTTTACTCAAAACTGTGTTCCCATTTCTTCACTGTTTTCTTTGTTAGCTCTATGTGTTTGTCTTTTATTGCTCTGTTAATAAAGAACTCTTTCCTTCAGAACATCTGCTGTTCATTTGAGAGTTCACTAAATGAACAATTGTGGTATACATTGGTGGAGATCTGTTACCCCCTCTTGCTGCATCTCTTTGTATGCTAATTACTCCAACTCATAAGGAGACCCCCCCCCATTTGGGTAACACTACCATAGAAGCTTACTGACTTCTGGTCAGTCCTACATTCTTAGCTTAGCCTATCTCACAGGGTTCTTATGAGGATAAAATTGAGGAGAGAAAAATTATATAAGTTATTGTGGTTTCCCACTGGGGAAAAGAGTATATGAAGTAAAGAAATAATAAATAGTTGAAAATGTGGGGCAGATAAAAGGTAGGTTCATTGGTGCATGGGAAGGAGAGAAGGAAACAGGGAATGCTGGGGATATGGGGGGTCAGGAGAAATCAGGAAGTAGTGTGTGGTGAGAGATACAGGGGAAAGTGAAGTGGCCCTGAAAATCCTTGCAGGTTCCTCACCATGCAACTGGGCCCATCCTGGCTAGCACCACACAACTCAGACCAGCCTAGTGGCGTGCACCACACAACTGCCAGGGAAAGGCTGCTAGGAGGGGGAAGGATGGAAAGCTGAATACAGGGGAACAGATAAAGGTAGGTTGGCTGGTGGGTGGGAAGGAGAGAGGGGAACGGGAAAAGGGGGAGATGCTATACGGGTTTTCAGAGAAAAGATGAAATAGTGGGGGACAGAAATGAGATGCCTTCTGCATGTCTTTTCAGGTCTCCTGCTTGTCACCTCATTCTAATTCAGTCACCTACAATCACAATCATCTCAGGTATCCCTACCAGCCTATTTCTTTGGATCCCACTGATGAAGTCTCAGATCCTAAGGTTGCACCAATCAGAATGCAATCAAAAGTCTCCCAACAGCCAGTCAGGGTCTGAAGTTTTGGCCCAATGTCATTGCAGATCCTTATTCTACACCAAGCTAGGCCGATAGCATCTCTCTTCCATTAGCACCCAAATAAAGCCAAGTGCATAAGAGGGGCATATCACAATCTCCACCTGAATTTTCCTCAGTTCTCCTCCAGAACTTTCTTCCACTATCGTAAGCGTAAATGCACTGGACCCTTCCTTTTCAAGAAAGGCAGAGTATGATTTTTGTTCTCTCTTGTTCTGCTTTCTTTCCTTCTCTGCACCAGGGTTGGACATAGAGCAGCCTCCGGAAGTCACCCCTCCCCAGAACCCTGAGAGATGGACCTGCTGCCCACCCTCACTGGCAGCATAAACCAGTTTGGGAGCCAGTTTGATGCAGGGGTTAAGAGTGTGGGACTCTAATATGGACAACCGGGTTTGATTCCCCACTCCTCCACTTGAAACCAGCTGGGTCAGTCACAGCTCTTCCAGAGCTCAGTCCCACCCACCTCACAGGGTGATTGTTGTGAGGATAATAACAATAACAATATCCTTTGTAAACCTCTCTGGGTGGGTGTTAAGTTGTCTTGAAGAGTGGTATATAAATGGAATGTTGTTATTATTGTTGTTGTTAATATTATTATGAGTTCCTACCTGGCAATGAAACAAAGCAGAAAGACACAAGAGAAGTGCAGGCAGATGCAGCCAAGCTGAGCCACGGTCCCAAGAGTCTCGGGTGACCAACCTACGGCGGTTGCACTCAAGCCCCCCCCCCCAATCCCGGTGAGGGCCAGGCGATGTGTTGCTAATTCTGGGAGGAGGCAGCCCCAGCACTTGGGCAGGACAACCTGGCCACAAGGGCAGGGATATCAGCAAAGGCTGAGCCTGCCAAGCTTCAGCTGGGATGTTGGCTGGTTTGTGGCCAGGTGTAGCTGCCTAGGGCAATGCAGGCTATGGCACAGTTACTAGGAGGTGGGCATGGGAATTGGTGAGGGGTAAAACGGGAGTCCAGAACAAGCCAGGGAGGAAAGGATAGTGACTGACAGGGTGCCCAGGGCCAGAGTCTATCCAGAGAGGACAGGGAAGCTCCAGGTTATGCTGCAACCCACCCCACTCTTTCTGAGTCTTGGGATGTCCTGGGTAGGCTGCAACAGGCCAGCAACCACAATGGCTGATGAAGTGAAGGGGGCATCGGTGGGGCTCGAGCGTCACATAGTGGTGGAGAATGAGGGCATTTGACCCCTGCTAGGACACCTATTCCCCCTGACTTCCAATTCCTCTTGTGTGGAGACCAGACCGTGGAGACTCCCATGACATGGATCTGATCTAGTTCAGCCAGTGGTTGGTAAAGCACCAGGAGCATTTGGTGTGGGAAGTTACCCAGCAGCACTGAGAATCCCAAACAGCCTTAGAGAGGGACCTAGGCTGGGCACTGGGGAGCAGCAGGGGAACCCCTGTGGCAGGAGGAGACACCACCTCAGCTGACGGGGCCCATGGAGGAAGACGAGCCCTGGAATTCCAGCTTGCTAAACTTGGGGACAGCAATGATGTCGATACCTACCTAGAGGCCTTTGAATGGATCACAGAGGCAACCCATTAATTCCTGGATCAGTGGGCCTTCCTCATCCGTCCTTTCTTGATGGGAGAAGCATTGCAGGTTCTGCCCAGGGAAGATGGGGCAGATTATAAGAAGCTCAAGGAGACCATTCTGGACAGATATGAGATAACGCCAGAAACAAACCGCCAGAGGTTTCAGATCCTGGCATATCTGAAGGGGATGAGGCCCCAGGCTCTGGTCACAGCCGTCTAGGATGCTGCTTACAGGCAGCTAAAACCCACGAATGACAGGGAAAAGTGGATAGTGAACCACTCACTATAATGGCTGCTGAAGATTCTCCCTCCACGTGCTCGTTACTGAGTCACATGCAGCAAGCTGGCTGCTGAAGATTCTCCCTCCACGTGCTTGTTACTGAGTCACAAGCAGCAAGCTGGCCAACCTTAAAGGAACCACCATGTTGCTAGAAAACCACTTGTTGGCCACCCTCCCTGACCTACAGTGCCTGCGATGATGCCTAACAGACTGCACCCATTCAGAGGGAAGCAAGACCCTGGACCCTGTTTCACCTTGAGTCAGCTTAGGCATTACCTCCATGACTGCCCACTAATGGAGTGCGACATCAGCTGGAATCTATTAAAACCATCTTTTGGTGGCATGACTGCACTCCTGGACTGTGGTAGCTCCATGTCTATAATCCACATGCACCTGCTCTCCATCAGCTTGCCTGTACTCCAGATGATGTTGGTGGCATGCTTTCACCAACATTCTGAGGCCTATCCTGTGGTATAGGTGCCTGTCGGCTTTCAGGGCCAGAGGGAGGAGATTAATCTAGCCTGGGTGCCCACCCTATTGTATTCCTAGGCAGGAATCCACCTCAGTTTCAGGCTGTAGTGCAGGCCACAACTGCGATGCAGGCTGCCATGCCAGTGACCAACCTCAACAAAGAGCTGGTGGAAGACCCTGAGGGGGATCCAGCAGATGTACAGGGACAGTGGCCAGCAGACTCCACCTTCCTGGCAGCTTATGAGGAGGATGGATCCCTCAATGCCCTATGTGGGAGTGAGGTGGTCAGCAAGGGGACCATCAGGGAGGAGCACACAACCCAGAGATTCCCATACATCATTCAAGAGGGAGGAGTCTGGTACTGACAGGTCTGAGCCTGGGGGACTGAGATGCAACAACAGCTGGTTCCAGCAGGGTATCAAGAGGAGGTGCTGACCAACACCCACTCCCATGCATGGACCAGCCAGCAGGGGGCCACAAATACCCTTACCCGGGACCTGGCTCACTTCTTCTGGCCATCGGTGTTCTGGGACATGAAGGAGTTTTGCCAGACATGCAAAGTGTGCCAGCACACAGCGACCCATTCACTGCCATGGGCCCCACTGACCCCGCTGCCCTTCATCCACACCCTCTTTGAGTGGATCATCATGGAGTTCGTGGGGTAGCTCCTGCAGATGCCCTGTGATTTCTACTACATGCTTGTGCTCATGGACTACGCGACACAGTACCCTGAGGCTGTCCTGCTATGGATCATGTTCAATTCATCTTTCTAAGGACGTATTAGAACTTTTGGCTATGGATGCACTTCCATGTTTAGGTTGAGACCAACAGAATGCAAACATATGTTTCCTGTTTTCTTGTCATTGAGAATCCATTTCATGCAATGGTTCTTGGACATATTCAGATTAGAAACTTCCTTGGGAGAATTTGTTACACACATGGTTTTGAGTTTTGCTCGATAATGTTTTCACTGTCTCCTTTCTAGCCTGTTAGTTCTTGTTAATTCACTGTATTGAGCTATTTTATCTCTGTTCTGTTCATGAGTTAGAAATTTTGAACAACCTGAGTTGTCATTTGAATACCACACAAAGCATTTTGGGAAATTTGATCCACTGATTGGACTCTGGATGTACACTACTATTAAAAATTCTGGCTCTTACAACTTAGCTGACATATTGTTTATATTAGGCTACTTGAACTGAAGCTGATTTAAGTTTATGGAATCAATGGGTCAAAATTGGCTTTAATCAGTACTTAAATTAACTGGTTAATTAAGATGTTAGTTTGATGCATCATGTGAATAAAGCTTGTATGTGTTATTTTATATTGTGGTTCAATATTATTGATCTTTCATTTTGTTGTATGCTTAATCACACAGAGGTGGGATTTTTTAAAACAAGTAAATAAATACGCTGTTTTATGACATTGAATTAGGATTCTGAGCAATTGAATAATCAGATTGTAACTGGGTCCTAGGGATATGCCAGTTTCAGATTTCATCAGGCCCTATCCAGAGTCCTGTTGTAACATAGTATATTATGGCTGGCTGTTATCTAAGCTCACCAATAAGGGGAAAGGCTGTGGCTTAGTGGAAGAGCTTCTGCTTTGCATGCAAAAGATCCCAGGTTCAATCCCCAGCATATCCAGTTAAAGAGTCAGGTGATAGGTGATGTGAAACATCTCTAATTGAGACCTGGGAGAGTTGCTACCAATCTGAGTAGACAATACTGACCTTGATGGTCTGATTCAGTATAAGGCAGCTAAGTGTCTGTTCGTGTATGTCCATGTTGAAGCCTTTCATGAGGGTTCCAAGTCAGACAGAAAAGTCAGATTCTAATGAACACCAACAATGTAGAAGCTGCTTAAAAATTTAGCATATTGGAGATGGTTATGTGGTCATCTAAGTCGCCATTACTTTCACAGATTTGCATTTGGTGTGCTGCCAACTAGGCTTACTGCCTGACCAGATTATACAGAACAGAGTAGGCAACTTTTCTGGCCCGAGTGCCCGGGGTGGGTGGGTATCTACCTATGTAGATGTTGGTTGTATGCCAGCAAATTAGGAGTGGGTAGAAATTGGCATAGTTAGTCTTATAAACTAAATACAAGCCAGTCCCCAATAGCACTACCAACACTTGCAGGCTTAAAGGTTAAAGGATGCTTAAATTTGTCCAAGGAACTCCAGAAACAGAACTGAGAGAGAGCTCAAGGGAGTAATGGGAACATACACAGAAAGATAATTATCCAGAAGTGAGTCACTGGGATTTTTCCTAAGGAATGACTAGAAGAAAGAGATTGCATATACAGCTCAGCAGAGTTTTTGGTGAGACAGCAAAAGCCCAGGTAACAAGAATAGCAACAAACACAGTGAACCCATGGGGATTATAAGAAAGAGCAAATGAGTGCATTTATCCATTTTGGAAGATGAGCTTGAACAGACTGTGGACTCAGCTAAGTGACTTTGGGGTAACTCTTGCAGCAAACCAGGGATAGTGGTGCTGTCTCTCATGTGGTTTGCTGCTCTAAGCACACCCATATTAAACATCAGACAGTATAGAATTATATCTTGGTTAGTAATTGGATGGGAGACCTCCAACAAAGACCAGGGCTGCAGAATATCTCGCCTTGAAAACCCTAGCAGGGGTCACAGTAAGTCAGCTGTGACTTGATGGTGCTGTTCACCACACCAAGCATCTTAGTATAAATTTCTCTAGCTACCAGTTATATCTTTCCATGATATACTGTGTTATATATCCATCCTTGGTTTATGCTACGATAACTGAAGAAGATGAGAACATCACCTTTCCTTGGTGACTCTGAACCTGTAACACTGGAAAAGAATCATTTGATACAATGGAGTGCTGGGTATGCCATTGATGCATGCAGCCTAAATTAAGCAATTACTTAAATCTCTCATGCTGGCTGGATCCCATTTCCCCTGCATCTCTACCATGCATGTATCAGCAATAAAAAAACACTATTGGTAGGGAATTAGGTGGGTAGCTATGTTGGTCTGCAGTAGAACAGCAAGATTTAATTCAGGAGCTCCTTAGAGACCAAGAAGAGTTTCAGAGTATAAGCTTTCAAGATTCAGAACACAGGAATCAGCCATTGATTCGCTGTGATTGCTTTTAGGTTTTATTAATTTTAAAGGTTTTTTAGTAGGGCGTTTTATGTGGTTTTGAAGTGTTTGATTACCTGATTATTTTGATAATGTATTATACTGATATTTGAGAATGTTTTGACATTGTGAAGGCCAATGGCCATATACAATAAAACAAATCTGAATCTGATTCAGAGCTCTCTTCTTCAGGGAGCTCTGACTCTTGAAAGCTAATACTCTGAAACTCTTCTTGGTCTCTTAGGTGCCCCTGGACTAAAATCCTGTAATAGTAGGCTATGAAGATCTATAGCAAGGCTAGTATGTACAACTAAATTAACCATTACTTTGAAACAATTCAAAACAAAAATAGCAACCAGATTTGTCTAGAAATATTCTTGCAAATGCCCTGGAATAAAATGTGCAGTCGTGGTTCAATTAAATAACTCTTAGCCAAACTCAAAGCTGTGTGGCAGTTTGAGCTATATAATAAAGATTTACCCCCAGTGAGCAGAAAATGTGAAATAGAAAATGAATAAAGGAATATTTCTATGACAGTCAAAATGAATGATTGGAGGAAAATAATAGATGATCGTTTCATTCTACATTTCATTCTAATTTTGTTCTTCCATTTGAAAACCAGTGACCCAGAAATGTGTAATAAATTAGCCAATTATCCCCAGATGTCAGGCTCTGCAAATGATGTAATCACAGATTTTACAAATAAGTGCTGTCCAAAAGAGTAGTACATCTTCCTGATTAAAATGTCAGCATAAAGTACAGCTTCTCCCTTCAATTTCCACAGCTAAAATCAGTCCTCTGTAATGATGGAACAAAATAATTATATCATAGGGAAATTCCACATGGCAGTAAATAAAAAGTTCCACATTTTTCATTCAGGACTTCATATGAAAATTTTTAAAGTGCTAGTCATCAGCTTCTCCCATAGTGGTTGCAGAATGCGCCCTTAAACTTCTTCAAGTGTGAATAGCAAACCCTGAGGCAGAAACTCTCATTAAAAGCCATACCAAAACTAGCAGGACATGTCTCACTGCAAGCTGTTGGTGGAAAGTGTTGTTAAGTCATAGCCAATTTATGGTGATCCCTAGTAGGGTTTTCAAGGCAAGAAACTAACAGGTGGTTTGCGATTGCCTGCCTCTGCACAGGAACCTTGGTTTTCCTTGGTAGCTTCCCATCCAATTACTAACCAAAGCCAACCCTACTTAGCTTCCCAGATTTGATAAGATCAGGCTAACCTGGGCTGTCTAGGTCAGGGCCACTACAAGCTAGAGGAACCATTTTTGGAAAGGAGATGAAGATAGTTTAGATATTGGTAGTGTCTGCTAAGAACTACAGGTCCCAGATTTCTGTGATGTGTGGAAGAACTACATATTTGTTTGCGACAGTATTGAACCCGTATCAGTTTGACATCTCTGTTTCAGTAAAAAGGAACTATAATATAGATATGCTTTCTTTAGGTCACTGCCTGCACTCATTATAGTCTTGACTTTTATTTCAGTTAATTAATATTTCTCTGCAGAAGTGCTAGCAGTGTAATAAACAACATTTCAATTGAAATGTGTTTGGCTCTAAAACTTTCCTCAAGCACACTACACACACACAACAATGGACCTCTGTATAAGGTTAGTGTCTGCAGCCAGGCGCACACTATGATGGGAAACTGGCTAGCAAAGCAGTAGTGGTGATGCAGTATGAATCCAACCAGTGCAGCAGAGCGATGGCATGAAAGAAAAAAAATCTTGCTTTCTGTTTACTTTTTTCCTTTTCCAAGTGATGACAGTGCCAACAAATTATCCTTACCTTTGCATCCTTGCAAATTGCTTGCTGCCATGTTTTCTTGTGTTTCTTTGCAGTTTCATTCCCGGTCTCACAATGAGGGGCACCAGTGGCAAATCTTTCTGTTTCAGCATTCCACTGGAAAATGGGGTGTCTCACCTTAATTGCCACCAATTTCCAAGAGCAAGCAGGCGGGTGGCATCAACCCTACCCCCACCTCTCACATGCCTCAACAGACCTTTGTTTTTCCAAAACTTTTTGTTATGTACAGGCAGGCAGAGGTGAATGGGCTAACAGCTCGCAGCAGCAGACTATGTGGGGAATTGGGTTTTTGGTGGTCAGATGCTAGATGGGGCATGGGGGCATTGCAGAATCCTGAAAACTACATTAGTTGATGCCTAGGTAGGGTTTCATTGGGGTACACTTTGCCATTTACATAGAAGGAGAGATCAGTAAGCCCCCAAAGATAGATTGAAGTCTTCCAGGGCTTTGATGAAATTTGATTGTCAACAGACCACTTCTTCCACCCCATCCAGCAGCACCTTTCCTCACAGTGATCAGCTATGTCCAAGTGCTCTGATGGGGGTGGGGGAGACAGACCAAAATTTCAGGCCAAACTTTGCCCTATGAATTTTTTTCAGGCTACAATTACCACTTCATTTGCATAAATGATCCTTTGCACATATCCTGGAGAATTTCCTAGTCTCCATTTTACTTTTGAAGTTAACCCATGAGTGGAAGAAGGGGAAGGAGCTGGTGGGATCACACTCACTTCCATCCACTGAGCTCTGATCTTTGATCTTTCTTTGAACTTTGAAAAAAAAACCAGAGAGGAGAACTCTTTCTGGGCTTAATATAACTTAAAGTGAACTGTAGTTCATCCAAAGGCCTTATTCACAGCAGCATCACAGTCACAGAGGACCGGTTGAAGAAACCTGCAGAAGGAAGCAATTGCCTGGCAATGGCTCTAAACTTTGTCTGTGCACCTTCTTCTTCTAAAGCTCTTAATGTCATGTGGAGTAAACCACAGTTTTCCATGCCATGATGCTTTGCAATGGCTTCTCGAACTATTCTTCCTGACTTTATGACGGAGTCATAATGTACATGATAGCCCATTAACATATGAGTGCCTGCTGTCAATGGGAGTCAGTTTGCTAAGGGAGGAGTGGGTGAGAGATCTTTAGTTTTCTTCACAGGAAATAGAGGGATGACCCTCTATTTTCTCTATTTTTAGCAGTAAAAATGGGAGCGTGGATAGGTCACCCCATCTCCCTTTCCAACTAAAACTGTTAACCCAGAGTTGAAGGACATCAGAGTAGGCAACATGAATGGCAAAACTTCTGACACTCACTATGAAAATAAATACTGATTATGAAAAACTTGGGTTTGCATGTACAACTGTGCACAACACTACTATTCTCTAAGTCATTTAATGCCAGATCAACAGTTTTTATCAGAAGAGCGCAGAAAAGACAGATGTCTTTCTGGCAGGGTGAAGTTTCTTCTGGTGCTCCTTGACCCGTTATTTTTGGATGACTTCTTTAGTCACTATGGTGGCAAGTAAAGGACAGCAGCAGAAGGGCACTGAATGGGCAACCTGGTACACAAATATCTGTGTCCTCCTCTGTGTGGCTCTCCTTTAATAATTGTTTATTATTTCCAGTTTTCACCCTAATCTACATAACATGAGCTTTTGTGGTGGCAGGGGACTCAGAGTCTCCCCTCCCTCTTTAAACCAGTGTGAATATACACCCACTCTACTTAGTGGTTGCTGCCAGCCCCTGGTGTTTCCTTGCACTGTGCATAAAAGTGCACCAGTTTGATGTAGTGGTTAAGAGCAGTGGGACTCTAATCTGGAGCATCGTGTTTGATTCCCCTCTCCTATGCTTGAAGCCAGCTGGGTGACCTGCAGTCAGTCACAGCTCTTCCAGACCTCTCTCAGCCCCACCCACCTCACAGGGTGTTTGTTGTGGACATAATAACATACTTTGTAAACAGCTCTGAATGGGTGTTCAGTTGTCCTGTAGGGCGATATATAAACTGAATGTTGTTGTTATCGTTATCGTCATTGCCATCATCGTCATCATCATCATACTTCTTTTACAGGAAGGAAACTAGAGGGATGACCCTCTATTTTCTCTTTTTTTTTTTACTAGTAATAGTGGGATGTTGGACAGGTCACCCAGAATCCCTTTCCAACTAAATCTGTTAACCCAAAGCTGAATGAAGAAGATGGAGTTGAATTAAAACAAAGTTTGACAGAAAACAAAAATCTAATCAGATTGGTCTGCTCATGTCCAATACTGAACTGGAAAGATTTGGGTGTGCTGCAACTGTGCACAGACTTGCTAAAGCTCTTCTTTCCTGTTCATTAACCCAAGGTTAACAGTGTTAATCAGAAAAATCCAGAAAAAAAATGGAAGTCTTTCCAGACAGGGTAAAGTTCCTCATGGTGCTTAGACCTCATGGGGCTTAGACCCATTATCTTCAAGGACTTCTTTAGTCAAGTCACAGTGGTGGCACCTAAATGAAGGACAGCAGCAGAAGGCCACTAAAAGGGCAACCTGGTCCATCCTGCTCCATGCCTGAGTCATCCTCAGCGCAGCTCGACTTTAATCATTGCTTATTATTTCCAATTTTCATCCTAATCTGCATAACATGAGTTTTTGCGGCAACCCAGGACTCATAGGCTAGAGACCCTTTCCTCTTCAAACCCACGTGTGCACACCTGCATGGATGTTGGTTGCTTACCAGCCTTTCTTTGCATTGTGCATAAAAGCACATAGAAAGGGATTGGAGATACTGAGGGAGTCGTGGTGTCTGCTGCTCCCCTCCCCAATGCAAAGCAAGCCTTTTGCAAATCAATCCCTACAAGCCATCCAATTCCAATTGCTCAGGAAGCACTGAATAAAAAAGGCTTTCATGTGCTACATACACATTCCCCTTCCTGCCAACAGAGTTATTATAATAATAATAATAATAATAATAATAATAATAATAATAATAAATAACATTTGATTTATATACCGCCCTTCAGGACAACTTAATGCCAACTCAGAGCGGTTTACAAAGTATGCTATTATTTTTCCCATAACAAAACACCCTGTGAGGTGGGTGGGACAGAGAGCTCTGAAAGAGCTGTGACTGACCCAAGGTCACCCAGCTGGCTTCAAGTGGAGGAGTGGGGAATCAAACCCGGCTCTCCAGATGCTACGCTAGGGTTCAGTCTGTCTCCTTGGAATCCTATTGGTGGTCGCCATTAAGGAAAACAGTTACAGATATTGCCACCTGCTGCAACTGGCCCAGTGCCTGCCTGCCTGCACTGCTGCTGCATGGTAAGAATCAAACCAAAATACATGGACTTTTTTAGTTTGTGTGTGTGTGTGTGGGGGGGGGGGTCATTACTGCTTCATTTCCCAAATTTGTTTCACTGTTCCAGAAGCCACTTTAATGAACCAAGCCAGCAATTTCCGGGCGTATTTCCGACTCGTTTGTTTCATTTTGCATACCCCTATATGGCTGAAAAGTTGTTCAGCCATATTCATAGGTCACCATTTTTTACTAGAAAATTATGTAATACCAGCTACCAGAGATAATTACTGTGACATGCTTTCTAAAATCTTTGATCTTAAAACAAATACATTTGAACCAGACTCCCTGATCGTGCCAAAAAAACCTGATCCTTTCCTGCCTTGTTTCAGTTTTTGAACTACCCCTTTCACATGTTACTGAATCAGAGGTTTAAGTATCTATTTGTTATTTTCCTAGAAGAGTATAAAGCTCTG
Source organism: Eublepharis macularius (assembly GCF_028583425.1). Taxonomy (NCBI): domain Eukaryota; kingdom Metazoa; phylum Chordata; class Lepidosauria; order Squamata; family Eublepharidae; genus Eublepharis; species Eublepharis macularius. The sequence continues at coordinate 127,675,562 of NC_072790.1, forward strand.
AGGCTGTGTGGGCTGCTCTAACGTATTTTTGCATTGGAAAGGTGTAATCTGGTGACTCTAAAACAGGAAGGGTCACTACTGTGGCAGTGGGGAATAAAAAACAATAAGGTAAACTAAGCAGGTTAGGTTAGGTGGGAACAACATTGTTTGGACACTAGGCAGGCATCTTCTGGACTGGACAATTTAATGTTTTGGCTGAGCTACCATAATGCTTAATGCATTATGCGTACATAGTTTGCGAAGCGTCAGAAATTTTGCTGGAAAATTTCCTGCTGGATGTTTTTGGGAAGAAAAATGAATAAAAATGATAGCTTTAAGCATTGAACAAGACAAAAACATGTATCAAATAAGTAGGGTATGTTATAACAGAACATTGAATTAACCACAGAATGTCCTAGGATGTTTTCCCAGACAACACACAAAAGTTTCAATATGCTTTAAAGCCTTAAAACATCCAAGCTCTACTTTACATGAAACTCAGCTTAAAGGCATATTGTATTAGACTTTGTCATGGTAGCAGGTTTAAAGTCCGATACAGATATGCTACTGGAACAGCACATGTATCCACAAGTTAAAGTACATCATTTGCACGCAAGTTCTATCATGCTGGGTCTTTACTTACAACTGATGCTTAACTAACAGATGTTTTGTTGCAGATTCTGCCTGACTGAGCATGAGTTCATTCTCACGGATACCAACATTCATTCTGATATGTCGCTATTCAGGAGAAATATCATACATTGTGCTGCTTTTCCCTTTGAAAATGGTGCTGGTTTTGAGTTTGTAATGGAACAAGAAATATTGTTATCTGTCCTGGTCATGCATGTCAATGTTCAACAACAACAAACACAATGCCAAATGGATGGATTACATTAAAGGCCTAACTTTGCTCAGCCAACTGTGCAACAGAATACAATGTGATGGGTAGGAAAGGGCATCTATTTATTTAAAATATTTGTATGCTACCTTCGTATGAGATGCACCCAAGATATTTCACAGCAGTATACAATGCAATTATAAAACTAAACACATAATCAATAACCCATACAACCTAAAACAAAACTTAAAACCAGTCAACCAAATCAATGCAAAAATGCAGCAGCAACTAAAGCAACAATCACCAAATCGTGTGGCTGAAAAGAAAGAACTCAAGGTGGTGGGGGAGGGGCGGATTTGCCAATCTTAAAAACCAGCTAAAATTTTAAAGGTCTTGATCTGGAGCCAAAAAATCCAGAGATGGCAGCAGTTGCAGCTGGAGAGGATGAGCTTTGGATAAGACCACTGAAAAGGCTCTGCTCCTTGTGGCTACCTTCATCATTTCCTCACATGGCCAGAGGAACATCATGAAAATGTCTGGAGACGATGTTCATCAGACAGCACTACATATGGGTTAGATGGTCTTTTAACTAACCTAGTTCTAGGCAATATACAAATTTATAGATAAAACCACTATGGATTTATAGTTTTAATAGGTAAAATCTCTAAGTATGTCTAACTGTTACCAGATCACATTTGTTGTGTAACAGTCAGAGCTGGCAAATCAGCCAGAGGCTGTATATAAACAGATGAAAAGGCCCAATTTAAATCAGAAACACAATGTGAAGACGACATCATTTTTCTGACTTAAAATAGACCCAGGGAGCACTTCAGGTTGGGGAAATGGAGGGAGGAGGCTTAGTTCCACCCCTGCTCCTATCCAAATCAGGCTGTCCTGGGTCTGAGAAATATTCTAAAAATTGTTGGCAGCTCTGGTCACAGAACTCCAAGTACATGTCTGATTTGCCCCCCCCCCCACCCCAGTATTACCTGGATTGAGCATCAGTTTATGTTACAGGTTATGTTTACAATATACAGAGTGGCCTGTTGAAGCATGTCTCCTCCAAAACTCATACCAGAAATGAAATTTCTGTGTGAGAGGTTTGGGGGACTGTCAGAGATACACAAATGCAACAGGACAAGAATTCCACATTGTGCAGACCTAGCCCTGATGACAGGTTGATTTGGATTTTTAGAAGTTCTGCAGTTTGAAACTTTCAAGTCAAACATCTGGTAATGCTTAAAGCAAGTAATACTTCTTGCTTCAAGAACATGACTCTAGACAAAGGTTGTACGAAAATAAAATAGACCAAATGGAGGCTTGGATGCTGAATAAGAACACAATTAAGTGTGTATTATAGGTAAACAAAATGCCAGTGTTTTACCACTTCAAAGCATTTATCTGTTACTGGAATATAAACATTCTTCTATGTTTATTCTAGTTGCATTGCATCTTTGTGTTTTAATGTGGTATAACTTCTTGTTTTGTTTTAGAATTCCTGCATAAATCTGAAACTGCTTCCAGCATCTAATGGGCAATTTCCTAGAAATTTTCTTCCAGATGTGTATCTGTAGCTAATACTGGAAAAGAGAGACTTCAGTGTTTTGCTTTTGTATTTGAGATGTAAGTATCGACAAATGTGACAATAGCTCTTTTTATTTCATTACTATCCAATTTCTTAAGCACTGCTTGAAATACATCAGTGAAACAGTAAAAGTCATAGAAATATCTCAATAAATGAATTAAAATAAAAAATAGTGTTTTTAATTTAGCTTCTTACTGCCAATTTTTGCAGGTTTACAAACAATGTTTGTGAATATCATAGACACTGAGTGCACTCAAATTCATATCGGTACTTGTAAAGGAAAATTATCTGGAATCAAGATTACATGTATAAAGGGAAATGAGTTTTTAAAAGCCCTATATAGGGTTGCCTACAGATGTAAAAAGACAGGGGTACCCCATTCCAATCACCATCAGGGTCTGGATTACACATACTCTGTGAACGTGCATGTTCATACTGCTTTGCCATGATCAGTCCCTTCCCCACCCATCATCCAACAACATAAAATTAACTTACAAAAAAGGTGTTTTTTTCCTGAACTGTCTTGAGCCTGCTGGGGATGGGGAGAGGCTTTGTTGCTTGTGTCTCCTGCATTCCATCCTTGTACATACAATGATATTCAAGCTGAACATAAGGAACTAGATGCCAAATACTTTGTGTTTGCTATACTGCTGTCTGGGAATGGCATGTGATCCAGTACATACCAACATGATGAATACTGCGGAATGCTGCCAACTACATAGGCAGAGAAGCACAGCATAGTTAGTTTTAAATGATGTATGACCTGTCCATGATGATCCTGGGGCATACATAATCCAAACAAGCTGGCAAATTTTGAGCGTGCATCAATAGCTACGTACCATGCTAAATGCCTCTAGTTGTACAGATGCAAAACCACTTGAAATGCTGTTCATTTTAAATTGTAGACAAACTATTGGCAATGGTAATTATGAGGTACTGGAACTGAGAAGAAATATGCCTTGTGAGCAAGGTATGTTTGATTTCTGAACACCTATTCTGTGGTCATCAAATTATCCTTACGGCTTCCCCCCTCAATAAAACTGGCTTTTGCAGTGCCTGTCAGGTCCAGTGTATATATGAGCTGTACTGACTCCATTTTCTAATGCTTCTAGTGTTTAAGTGCTTTCCCCACAGGTGCACCAGTTCCCAAGCAGATTTCTCACCGGACGAGATTGTTTTGTCTAACACCGTTCCACCCAGGATTGGCCTTGAGAGAGCCCAGCTTCCCAAGACTGAAAGATGTTGTTTTGAGAACTGTGGGGGGAGGCTGGTTCAGCTGGGAACTGTTACTTTGTACCTCATGCTTTGCCCTTCATTGGTAACAATGATCTTGTACCATCCTGAGTCTCCTATTCAGGACAGTGGACTATAATGAACCATTTCTGCAGTAAAGTTTCCTTATTCAAACAATGGACTCTTGTTTGCTTGTAAAGGGGAACCTGTAGGAAGGGCATTATTTAGCCACAGTCTGACATTTTGTTACCAATCATGTCTGAGTCGGGCCCAGCGGAATCCAAGGCAGTCCCGGACAGGGATCCTTTGTTTGATCCGTATGCGTCCCCCGGCGATCAACAAGTGCAACCCCAAGAACCTCAGGAACCTGTGCCAGCAGGGAATGGAGCTTCAACTACTACCCCCGCCTCTCATCGATCTCGGCAGTGGGGGTGAAAAGCCGACGGCCACCACCCTCCCCTTATTCTCGTTACCCACACCTTCGGAGTGGGGACCCAGACCCCGAGAAACGAGGGAGCGCAGGGCCAGTGGGGTGCATCAGCAATTATCCATGGACGGGCGCCGAAGCCTAGAGACAGTCCCTGAATTGGACAGCAGCCAACCGTGGCTGTTTTGGAATAGGACGACCGAGCACACGGAATGGGACACGTCCCGCCGCGGCATCCTAAGTTGGGATTATTCGGAACTCACTCCGTGGTCGGAGCAACCAGAGGTTCCTGAACAAAGTTGGGTGCAGATGCAAAATCGCACCCTTGCTGTAGATTCCAGCATTTCGGCAGTTACGGGCCTAGCCAAAGGAATTCTAGCAGCGAGATCGCAGGACGATCAGGGAGACCCTCCACCCTGGGGGCCGTTTTCCCCGGTAGCAGCAGCCGCAGGAGGTTCCACGATGGGCCAACCGGGTCCAAGTCGAATTCAACTGCTGGAAGCTAGATTGGTCGACATGGAGGAAAGCCTAGCTCATGCCATACATCTGCTCTCGGTGATGGTAGCAGGAGAGAGACCATCACCCGAAGAGATGGCCATACAAATAGCTACACTACAAAGCGTTATTTCCCATCCGAGGGAACCCGTCCCGTGGCAGCCGCCGCCCTCAAGTAACCCTGGGAAGGGAGGGGAAGAGGGATCCTGCACCACTGGCCAGTGCCCTAACGACCCTCCCGAATCGGAAGAAGAGGGGGAACCCCGCCCTGGAGAGCCGGGAGAGCCGGGAGAAACTCCAACGGAACCCCCTAGACCGGACGAAGTTCCGCCTTCCGGGGATACTCCAGTTGAGGTCCCTGGAGAGAGTGGAGAGGAGCCAACCCGCCCGACAGAGTCGCCGGTGATACCCCCTCCAGCTTCCCCAATAACGGTCCGGCCGGATCAGTTAGAAGAGCCTCCAGCTCTCCCAAGGGAGGGATCGCCTCATCAAACGCCAGTAATTATTCCCATTCAGCAAATCCCAGGGGAAGGTCTACCAGTGCAGGTCGTGCCACGGGAACAACCTCCAATTCCCAGCTCAACGACGCCGGGAGGGGCAAGCCCGCGCGGCCCAGCACCCATCAGGCCTTCGCCGCTGCGGCCCCTCCCGCTTCGACCGCAACTAACACCTCTACAGCAGCCGGTAAGATTGCCTCCAAATCAACCGGTATTACCGCCTCCTAATCAACCAGTGCGGCCTATACCACTTCAACCCCGCCGACCCGCCCCACAGCGACCAATCATGGCCCAACCTATTCGGCCACCTCCAGCTCAACCGTTACGGCCAGCGCCACCGGTGTTGCCACCGCCAGCCCAGCCGCTGTTGCCACCTCCAGCCCAGCCGGTGCTACCGCCGCCAGCCCAGCCGGTGCTACCGCCACCACCGCCAGCTCAGCCGGTGATGCCGCCACCAGTCCAACCGGTAAGGCCCCCTCCGGGACTCCCCGCCCCATACCTACCACCGCAACCGGGAGGCCCCGGGCAACCATTACTGCCGCCACAACCATGGCCCCAACAACCTCCTCCCGCGCCGCAGGTGCCATTGACGATTCCGATGGACTATTACCCTGCACCAGCCCCGAGACAAGACCTTCCAATGGGCTGGGTGAAACTGGAAGCTACTTTTGACGGAGATCCATCCAAACTGGGATTTTTCCTAGTACAAGTAGTACAGTTCTTCAACCAGTGGGGACATCTTTTTGGAAGCGAGGCCAGCCAAATCGAACATCTCGGTTCTCGTTTACAAGGCAAAGCGGCAGACTGGTATGTAGGACTATACAATATTGGGGCCCCAGAACTCAATACTTTACAGGGGTTGGTGGATGCCATCCGGGCACAATATGAAGACCCCTTGGAAGAAACTAGGGCCCGAACAGAACTGCAAGCCATTAGACAAGGCAGCATGTCGGCAAGAGACTATGTTATGAAATTCCGACAGCTAGCCGCTAAATGCCCTAGGTGTGAGGAATCCACCAAAATAATTCTGTTCAAACAAGGGCTGAACCCGAGACTTCTGGATAGAGCCCTTATGCAGGACAACCCTCCTACTCTGTTGGGCTGGATCCAGCTTACATGCGAAGTTGAAAATCGCATATTAGAAGTCCGTTTGGTTGAACAACAACAACAAACGGGACAAAGACGATCCTTAACTTTACAGAAGGGAGGAAGGGGTACTGGATACGCTACCCGCGGAGCGAGAGATGCTAGATGGCAGCAAGGTTTGTGTTTGCAATGCGGACAAGCCGGCCACTTTGCGGCACAATGCCCCTATCGGCCTGTGCAAAGACCTCCGCTCCAACTACGGCGTCCAACCCCTACTCCATTCCCTACATTCCAACGCCCAACACCAGCTCCCAGATCGGGCAGGAGTCGTGGCACTTCCCAGCGACCTGCCTCAGACAGGGGGTTGGAGGCGGAAGAACTCATGGAATACGACCCCTCTACCCCAAATGTAGAGGGGAATCCAGAAAGCCCCCAGTCGGGAAACGAAATGGATCTGTCGTAAAAGGGCCCAAACGACAGATCCACCCCAAGCCCGTCCCAACCCGGGACCGGCCGCATGGGTCCATATTATTCATGCCAGTGACTTTGCTTAACCCGGAGAGGAAGATGCACATCCGTGTACAAGCACTCATTGACTCAGGCTGTTCAAGAGACATCATCGCCCCAGCCCTAGTCAATGGACTGGTCCTGCCAGTCTGGGAATTGCAAAACCCAGTCATTTTTGAACAAATGGATGGCACCAACATGAACCCTGTCACCACAGAAACAGTTCCAGTAGCGACGGGCATGGGCCAACACTGGGAGAAAAGGTCTTTCGTCATCAGCACCACGGCCAAATACCCGTTAATTCTAGGCAGCAAGTGGCTATGTGATCACAACCCCTACATAAATTGGGCAGAAGGATGTATCGCCTTCAACCACGCCAACTGTAAAAACCATCGATGGAACCAAAATTGGGGTAGTGATCCAACCCACACCGAAAAAGCTCTTCTCACCCAAGAAGAAATAAATCAAATACCCGAACATTATTGGCCCTTTTTGAATGCTTTCTCCGAAGAAGAAGCTGATACTCTACCCCCCGCACAGACGAACCGACTGCGCAGTAGAGATCTTACCCGGAGCCTCACTACCCAAAGGCCGACTCTATCCTATGAGTCTCCATGAACGGGAAGAGCTCCGGAAATTCATCGACACCAATCTCCAAAGGGGGTTCATCCGCCCAGCCAATAGTCCCCATGCGGCTCCGGTCCTCTTCGTGAAGAAAAAAGATGGGGGACTCCGGCTATGCACGGACTTTAGGAGACTTAATGCTGTGTCAACCAACAACGCCTATCCCATCCCGCTCATCCGGGACCTTCTCAACGTCGTGGCACAAGGTAAGATCTTTACGAAATTAGATTTAAAAGATGCTTACTTCCACGTTCGTATTAAGGCAGGAGATGAGTGGAAAACCGCGTTTAATACACCCCTCGGACAGTATGAATACTTAGTTATGCCTTTTGGATTGACGGGAGCCCCGTCTGTATTCATGTCCATGATAAATGAAGTTCTACATGAATTCCTTTATAAAGGTGTAGTGGTGTATCTTGATGATGTATTAATTTATTCAGACACCGAGGAGGACCACATTCAACTGGTTCAGAAAGTTCTGGCCACTTTAATGAATAATAAATTACCCATCAAGTTGTCCAAATGTGAATTCCATAAAACTGAACTCACTTACCTTGGTTACTGTATATCCCAAGAGGGTTTAAAAATGGATCCAGCCAAAATACAAGCGATCCAAGAATGGCAAACTCCCACCACCCGTAAAGAACTGCAGTCCTTCTTGGGTTTTGCCAACTTTTATAGAGACTTTATTGCAAACTTCGCGCAAATCACGCTCCCCTTAACAGAACTGTTAAAGACCAAAGATAAAGGGGACCAGGCAAAGAAACCCTCCTCCAAAATACAATGGACACCCGATTGCCAAACAGCTTTTGAATGCCTGAAAGGGCAATTTGTAACAGAACCCGTCCTCTGCCACCCCAACGAGAACTACCCTTTCATAGTGCAGGTCGACGCCAGCGATACGGCGATTGGAGGTGTATTATTGCAGAAGGGGGAGGATGGGAAACTGCGGCCTTGTGCATTCCTTTCAAGGAAGTTTTCTGATGCTGAAAGAAATTGGAATGTGTGGGAGAAGGAAGCCTTTGCAGTAAAAGCAGCCCTCACTAACTGGCGGCATTGGCTGGAGGGGGCGCGGCACCCCTTCGAGGTTTGGACGGACCATAAAAATCTGGAGGCCCTTCGAAGCCCTCGCAGACTGAATGCCAAACAATTACGATGGGCAGAATTCTTTTCCAAATTCAATTTCACTTTGAATTACCTCCCGGGCAAAACTAACTTTCTTGCAGACGCCCTATCGCGCATGCCCCAACACAAAAGCAAACGGGAGGAGACTATAGACACTGTCTTCTCACCTACGCAATTGGGAGGCGTGGTAACTACACGCAGCCGAGCAAGCCAGCCCCTCCCGCACAGCCAAGAGTGGAAATCGAAACTTAAATCTGAGGTGGAAAAGGAGGGGGTTAAAGCACCTAAAACCAAACTGAATCAATCCCCACAGGGGGATTGGCTAGCCGGGAACAAATTTTATGTCCCAGACAGCCTCCGACGGGAGGTCTTGCAGCGGTGTCATGATGCCCCCACCGCCGGACATTATGGGTACTTGAAAACGTTACATTTAATACAACGGCAGTTCTGGTGGCTGGGCATGCGCAAGGACATTTCCCAATATGTAGGCTCCTGCCCCATTTGCCTCAGCGCCAAAACTCGGAAAGGGAAACCTCCGGGTCTTTTACAACCATTGGAAACACCTAACAGACCTTGGGAAACAATATCCATGGACTTTATCACTGATTTACCTATTTCGAAAGGACATAATTGCATTTTGGTGGTAGTAGATCTGTTTTCCAAACAAGCGCATTTCATTCCATGTACTGCTATACCGACCGCTCGAAAATTGGCAGATCTATTCTTAAAACACATCGTAAAATTACATTCTTTTCCGTCCAAGGTGATTTCGGATCGCGGCGGACAATTCGTTGCCAACTTCTGGCGGGAGCTTTTACAGATGTTGAATATTGAACAAGGAATCAGTTCAAGCCACCACCCGCAAACCGACGGACAGTCTGAAAAAACTAATCAGATCTTAGAGCAGTTCCTTCGTTGCTACATTAACTTCCAACAGGATAATTGGGTGGACCTTCTCCCTCTAGCTGAATTTTCATACAACAACAGTGTGCATGCTTCCACCGGGGAGGCTCCTTTCAAGGTTGTATATGGAGCCCACTTCAACCCTTTTCCGTTGGACGCTCCCCCTCTCTATTCCTCTAGTTCGCCGGATGTGTCTTCATGGTGGGGGGAGGCCGCTCAACAATGGACTCTTATTAAAAAACACCTCGAGAAAGCCAAACAGGATTACAAAAAGTACGCAGATCGCCATCGTGCGGCCGATTGGGATTTACAACCTGGGGATCATGTTTATATTTCCACCAAAAATCTAAAACTAGCCCAGACCAGCCGCAAACTAGCGTTAAAGTTCCTTGGACCTTTTACTGTACGCAAAGTGATCAATAAAGTGACTGTTGCAGTAAATTTACCCAAGAATTTGCGCCATGTTCATGATACATTCCATGTCAGTCTCTTAAAAAGAGCTCCAACCGATGACAAGTGGCATGTCAAAGCTCCACCCATCCCAACTTTAATAGACGACCAAGTACACTATGAAGTGCAACAAATTCTGGACTCTAAATTCAAACGTAATCAGCTTTTTTACCTCATCAGGTGGAAGGACTTTGACTCTGGTTATGATGAGTGGGTGAACTCTGTGCATGTTCATGCTCCTAGGTTAACCAAAGCTTTTCATACTCGCTACCCATATAAACCAGGGGGGGATTTATTTTAAGGGGGGCAGAATGTCAGGTCCAGTGTATATATGAGCTGTACTGACTCCATTTTCTAATGCTTCTAGTGTTTAAGTGCTTTCCCCACAGGTGCACCAGTTCCCAAGCAGATTTCTCACCGGACGAGATTGTTTTGTCTAACACCGTTCCACCCAGGATTGGCCTTGAGAGAGCCCAGCTTCCCAAGACTGAAAGATGTTGTTTTGAGAACTGTGGGGGGAGGCTGGTTCAGCTGGGAACTGTTACTTTGTACCTCATGCTTTGCCCTTCATTGGTAACAATGATCTTGTACCATCCTGAGTCTCCTATTCAGGACAGTGGACTATAATGAACTATTTCTGCAGTAAAGTTTCCTTATTCAAACAATGGACTCTTGTTTGCTTGTAAAGGGGAACCTGTAGGAAGGGCATTATTTAGCGACAGTCTGACAGTGCCAAGGATTAGACTGAGGGGTGAGGTTGACTGTTGTTTTTATAACTTACCTCATGGCAGGAAAGCCTTTCTACTTTACATTTATGAATGCATAAGAAAGAAGATCTGGAAAGGATCTGGCCACTTTAATGAATAATAAATTACCCATCAAGTTGTCCAAATGTGAATTCCATAAAACTGAACTCACTTACCTTGGTTACTGTATATCCCAAGAGGGTTTAAAAATGGATCCAGCCAAAATACAAGCGATCCAAGAATGGCAAACTCCCACCACCCGTAAAGAACTGCAGTCCTTCTTGGGTTTTTGTTTTGAGAACTGTGGGGGGAGGCTGGTTCAGCTGGGAACTGTTACTTTGTACCTCATGCTTTGCCCTTCATTGGTAACAATGATCTTGTACCATCCTGAGTCTCCTATTCAGGACAGTGGACTATAATGAACCATTTCTGCAGTAAAGTTTCCTTATTCAAACAATGGACTCTTGTTTGCTTGTAAAGGGGAACCTGTAGGAAGGGCATTATTTAGCCACAGTCTGACAGTGCCAAGGATTAGACTGAGGGGTGAGGTTGACTGATGTTTTTATAACTTACCTCATGGCAGGAAAGCCTTTCTACTTTACATTTATGAATGCATAAGAAAGAAGATCTGGAAAGGAAGTAAAAAACTGTTTCATCAAGGATTTACCCGGAAGCTATGGACTATTTGGAGAATGCTCATATATGAAATGTTGCCTTGCATGGACCTGTATGGACATTTGTGAATGGATATTTATGAATTTGTTATACTGTGGTAATATTTATGAATTGTCAGCACTTTGCACTTTCAATTGCACTTATAAATTGACTCATTGTATTATAAATGGTATGAAATTGATTCTTTTGTTCCCTGTGGGATTCACCTCCCTCCTTTTTGCATCATAGTTTATTACAGGGACGGCCTAATTCTCTGTTTGTAAGGATTAGACTGAAGGCTTACATTTGTTTTTCCTCTGCAGACTATCTTGAGTGATTTCCAAACACTGCATCAGTTTTGCCCCAAGTTCCTATGCTTGTGCACTCGTTTTGTTAATGTTCCCTTATGTTAACTAATATTTTCCAGTGAATTATAAATTCTGTCTTCTTAGATCATACTGGTTCTTTATTCTAAAGAGAACCTTGATATTTAAAGACGTACTCTGCTTTTCTCACATGAGAGTTATGAATATGGTACATTTTCTACTTTCATCATTCCTGATGGTTGGAACATCATATTATTTTGTGATTATTTTGTTACATACTCCTTATGCTGCTTGATATAACGAACTCTCCAAAGTTTAGTCAAACTGACATTTGCTAGAAGGCAAGTTCTCCAGTGCCACTTGTGAAAATAACCACAAACGGGTCGCAAAACATAGCACTTCACTAACTTTCCACGGGTGAAGCACGATGCCTGATTTAATAAAACGCGGGGATCTCTCTCGAAAGCGAGTCTGTGTTTCTCTGAGCCGCTGTGTTTTGCAGCCGCTGGAAACTAGCAGGCCACTTGAGGAGAACAACGTGGTAATGAGAGACAGGAAGCCGAAGGCGCTCTTGCTTGTTGAATGACGATAGCGGGAGAGGGTCAAGGCCGCCCGGGCGCCCGCAGCGCGGAGGGGAGGAGGAGTTCGCTGGGGGAGAGCTTCGCGTTCAGCCCCGCCAGTTCCGAGGGGCGTCGAAGCGAGACAGGCGCGACTTGGCAGCCCCCAGGGGTCGCTGGTGTGGCGAGCGCAGGGAGCTCAGGGGGCGGAGCGGGCTGCAGGGCCGAGAGCGAGAGACGAAAACAACTTTTTGCTGCTAGTTGTGAGCACCGGCCCGCCGTGCATGAGCTGTAACCTGACACCGGACCAAGACGCTGGAAGGAGCGAGAAAGCGGCGGCGGCGGCGGCGGAGGAGGAGGAGGAGAAAGAAAGGAAACCCCGCCAAGGAGCCGCCGAGGGGGATGGTGACCGCCTCCACCCGCGCCTAGAGGCGGCCCGGCAATGGGCAGAAGAGAAGCCGCCTGAGCCCTCGGCGAACTTTTCCCCTCCTGAACGCCGGGCAGGAGCAGGCGGATGGAGGATGCTTTCTCCCCGGCGGGCTGTGTGAGCAGGAGGCGGCGGCGGAGGAAGCGAAGACGATGAAGAAGAAGCTGCCGCCTCAGCAGCCGCCGCCTCACCACGACAGAACTTGCCCGGAGCCTCGGCTCCATGTGGCCCTGTCGGCCGCTGGGGGTCCCGGGCAGGGAGCGGGTTGGCGGAGGCGGCGGCCCCTCTCGCTGCTGCCGTTCCTCTCGCTCCGCGACTACGGCTTCTGCATGGCCGTCCTGCTGTTCTTCTGCCTTGGCTCCCTCTTCTACCAACTCAACGGGGGGCCCCCTCACTTTCTGCTGGACCTGAGGCACTATCTGGGTAAGGCGACCGGGGCGCGGCGGGACGCTGTGGCTGCCTCAGCGGCCGCGGAGCAAAGCGAGCCCTGCCGGGGACCTGCTAGGCTCGCGCGCGGAGCGGAGACTCCCGTTTGCCTCAGCACGAGCCGCCTCCATCCGATGACAAGTGGACAGGGCTTCCTCCGCGGCGGGGCGCGGGGGGCTCTTCGCCTGCTTTTCTGCCTGCTCCGGGGAGAGATCTTAAAAGTTGAGCGGGCGGCCCTTGGATTTCCCCGGAATATAGCAGATGCCATCAGTGACCGTAGTCATGTTCAGGTCTGAAACCCAGACAAGTTTAGGGATGAATATTGTCGCATCTCTCCTCGGCCCTTTCAGGAAGCAGGGAGAGTGAAGTTATTTTCTGCAGCTGACAGGGCAGTATGGCTCACTAAGCCGTTCTGTGTCCAAAGACGGCAAATTGGTAGATTAATTGGATTTGAATATAGTATATTAAAATACAGAAATGGAGCCGTGGACCAAACTGACTTCGCCTTCCTCCATCATTTCCTTATTCTTTCTGTTTATATTGAGTCTTACTTTCACAGACGCTGGTTAGAATTCACAGTTCACCCATAAACACATGTAGAGAAATGCAGAGAGGAGAGTTATAAATCCTAGAATATTCACTATAGATGCCTGCCCATCTTCAGTTAAATATTGTGCATAATGCTCTCTGGCACTGAATTCTGTTGACAGACCATTTTTTTCTTGTTTGGCGATTAATTTAAAATTACCTTCATATTTAAACTTGTGTCTTTCTGTTCATCTTTTGGTAGATACAATTATTTTCCCTCCCCTCCTCCCTGTATGCTTTTAAATGCTTGGAAACTGTCAGTTCCCCACTCTTCCCCCCCCCCCCCCAGTTTTTTCAAGCTAAATGAACCCATTTTATTTAGCAGGAGCAGCTGGCACGTTGTTCAGTTGCACTGTTGTTAGTATCCATGTGGGGACTTTGCAGCTGAGTGATGGAGGAACTTGTCTATGTGTGAGTGAGAGAAAGAGAGCGGGAAGGAGGTCACCCTTATTCTAACCACAAAATAAAACATTGTGGTTCGTAGCCAGTTTCAGTGATAAAATGAAGGCTAGAAAACAAAATGTCAGTCAGACTTAAGTGACTGCTAGAAAGTCAACTGGGAGTAAGCATGAGTAAACTGGTTACAATGAACTTTGAAGAACACAGTTGAAAGTTGATAGACACAAAAAATAAGGACAGTAGCTATTTACCCTCAATATTAATTCTATTTTGTGTGCTATTGTATCTGTGTGGTGAAAACCTGTGCACCTTTCTGAGTGTTAGGGAGTATATGTGATGGTCCGCTGCATTCAGCAAGGTAAACACATGCGCTCAAAGTATATGCAATTATCCTAGGAAACTGCTGTATCTTAAAAGTATACTGATTTCTTGTACTTGGCTTTTCAAAACTTTCATTTCCTGTTGCCATGCTTCTACAGCCTTCTTTTAGGTTCGGAGACATGCTTATTCAGTGTACTTAGGGGTTTAATATAATTTGGTATCTCCCCCAGCCCATCTGCTCTTTTTGTCGTCTCTATCTTCATTTGGAGTTCTAGTAGCTGCTGTATGCACTAACAGTTCCAGTTCTATTTTGGTATGTACCCTGACCAGCAATAGTGAATGTGTTGCTTTTTACTATTAAGCCAGAGAAGTTATCATATCCTCTGATATGTAAGGGCAATTAAGGTAAGGCCTGATATGGAGTAGAACCATGGTAATGGGGAAAGTGCTGTACTCTTGTACTGTTTCCTTGACTAGTACTGTGAGCCTCAGTAGGGATAACAAGGTCCCTGGTTTATAGTATTCTGATTCGGTCCCCACAATATGTGATAAATCACATATTGGGATCCCACAGATCACATATTTGCATCCCACAATATGTGATAAATCACATATCGGGAGTGCAAACTCGGATCTTTGGTGATATCTAGTTTGGCCCTTAGCCATGATCCCTGGGTTGTGTTTCAGGGTTCTATAAGCCAGTAGTTCCCAGCCTTTTCAGTATGGTGACCCACAAGTCCAAATTTACATTGTATGCACCGGTTTGAGGATATGCAGGAAGATGGTAGATATTAGCAAAGAGGTGGGTGGCAAATGGCTCAGTGCAATACATCTCCCACAGCAGGTAAAGGGCAGAAAAGCACTGCAGGGGGCTCAGAAAGAGGTTGGGATGCTGAAGGAGCAGTGCCAAGACAAAATGCACTATCTTACCTCTTTCTTACAAAGGGCATTAGGGATGGCTGGCCTGTGACCCACTTTCAGAGGCTTTGTGACCCACTTTTGGGTCCTAACCCACAGGTTGGGAAACACTGCTGTAAGTTTATATATTTCATCCACATTTCCATATATATCCCTTATTTTGAGATGTAGATGATATTTTTTATATGAAAGATCAGACTATCATACTTGGGGCAGGGTGTATGTGTCTGTGTGATTTGAATGGCATGTACAATTTTTCTTACTCAGAGCAGTAAAATATGTGTATCTTGAGATAGTAGTTCTCTTGCTCTTTTTGTTGAGCAAAACAGAAAGAAAAGCTTCTTTCTAAAGAGTTTTTTTCTTTTTGCCCCAAGCTGTTTGAACTACCACATCTCATTGTCAATTCTAGTATTTTCCTGAGGCTTATAACCACTGAATTCATTTAGCACTGAAGGCTTCCTTAAGGAATGTGAACTGCTCTCAAGTATGTGGCTGGGAAAGCCATAGGAGGCTGGAGAATCTGAGCTTCTAGTTTCCTGAAGCAGAAATAAGTGACACCAAGCAAAACAGTATAATCCAAACTTCTGGTTTGAAGGCTACAAGGAGGAGGAGTGGGGGAGGACATTATGAGACATTTGATAACACAACATTTGATTTATATACCACCCTTCAGGACAACTTAACGCTCACTCAGAGCAGTCTACAAAGTATGTTGTTATTATCCCCACAGCAAAACACTCTGTGAGGTGGGTGGGGCTGAGAAAGATCAGATCAGATATCTTTATTATGGTCATAGACCACACAATAATAGCATACCACCTACAGTCAGGGTAAGTCATATTATTTACAAATCTATTCACTAAAATTTCAGGGTACAGATTCTTAAATATTTAAAACCTTAAAACCTGAGGGGCTGAGAAAGCTCCTAGAAGCTGTGACTAGCCCAAGGTCACCCAGCTGGCTTCAAGTGGAGGAGTGGGGAATCAAACTCGGCTCTCCAGATTAGAGTCCCACGTTCTTAACCACTACACCAAAATGTGCTAAAGGGTTATATTATAGTTTTGTGCAAGGGACAGAAATGTCCCTCATAATTGATACTAAGAAGGCTTGAGAAAAGAATGATCACTATGATAGAAACTTAAAATAAAAGTCTTCATCGTTGCCAGAACCTTTACAGTCCTTCTGCCACAATTGCTTTTAACTGTTCTACTTTGACTGTTTGTCGATGTTAAAAGTTAGAGAGCATGCTGTTTTTAATACAATTAAATGCAATTAAATGTAGTGGCATAAAAAGAATTCTAGAGCAGTTTCATGGTAGTGAATGACAACTGCCCATTTAATTACAGATGAGTTAGGAATAAAGAAACCAGTTCCTCAAATTTACTGTTAGCTTAATATCATTGCCACTTTAGCTGAAAGAATAATGTACTTTATATTAATTACTTTACTTTATAAAGTATACTTTATACTCATTGCAAGTTTATTGTATGGATGCCACTCTAGATTATCCCCTATATTTGAAGGAAATATGTAAGTATACATTTTTTCATAGTTGTCAAGAAACAAGATAGGATAGCTGAAAATATGCTTCTTTATGGAATGTAGCATAATGCATTATCTGGATTTATATGTTTCCCCCATATATTCATATGATATGTTTGTAAAAGCCTGTGACCTGTCATCCTAAAGGCCAGAAGTTTCTATCCTTCCTATCAAAAAAGCTGCAGACATATCAGTAAAAGCTTGTAAGATGCTGGAAGTATCTGTCAAAGATATGTCTACTATGCTTAAAATTACCTGAAGTTGTAGGTTGCATCTGGAAGTACTGAAATTGGGTCATTTCCTGGAAAGCTACTGAATGCTGAAATGAGTACTGAACAGAGTAATTAAGGCTGTTAGAAGAGAGGCTTGTTTCTGTTTTTAAGCTGTGATTTAATTTAAAAGTTTTTGGTCACCTAGGATGTGTATGTATCTTGCCGTCTGTGCCTTTCATAAAAAGAGAAGAAATGTGGCTGCAAGTTGGACTGAAGGAGCATTAACAATAAGGGAACATGTCCTTTCTCAACATCTCAAAAAACTTAATTCTAATGATCCACAGGGGAAGTTTCTTAAAAACCGTCAGCAAAAGCCCATGAGAGAATGTTCTTCTTCTAAAATGTCACCAGGCAGCATTTTATTCTGGGTGCTGTGCCAAAATAATGGGTTGGAAGGAAGCGTTTACTCACGCACAGAGTGCTTTTCAGTTCTCTCTTATTGCATTGTTCTTATCATCAGGTATAATTTTACTTTGTTTTATGGAATAACTTTGCAGATTTGGTACCAAGCCCAGCTAAAATATGTGGAATCCTCACATTACCAGTGAAGTCTCTGTAGTAAAACCTGAAATCTGCTAACTAAGAATTGCTTCTTGTCAACAATTTCCTACCTAAAAATAGCTTCTGGTGTGTGTGTGGGTTGGGGGAGGAGATCTACTGTTTTTGTCATGCGGCCTTAAATTGTTGTGACTCTATATGCCTGTGTGTTGTATGTATGACAGCAATTTATACACATTCAGGAACTTCAGTGTTATGATACATGCATAAATCATCCAGTTTTAAAGAAAGAAAATCCCATGATACATAACTATTGTTTAGAAGTATGTGTGTAGACCTGTGTGTGAATTTCATTGTCTCTCCTAAATATGCAGGAAGATGTGTTGTGAGATAGAAACCTTAATTGTGTCAAATTGAGTTTTATTTTTTTAATTATGTGATCTCTTCATTGGGATTAAATAGGTAAGAAAGAAGTTACTGACTTTAAAGTATGCATATTAAATATATCAGAAAAACTGCAGGAAAGTTATATGCTTTCCTGGTGTAAGAAGTTAGGGCTTTGTGGTTTACTTATGCTTCTGCCAAAAGAGAATTTGTGTTAAACTGAGGCAGAACTTCAGGCTATATATGTACTGAAAACTGCAACAACCCAGGCATAGGAATGATGCATAAACACCTAGCTTCTTTAAATGAATTCAAGTCCTCAAGGCCAAATTTAGTGCACCCTAGGGCACTAAAGGAACTTGCTGATGTAATTGCAGAGCCTCCATCTATCATCTTGGAGTGCAGGTGAGGTGCCTGAAGATTGGAGGTGGGCAAATGTTGTCCCCTTTTTCAAGAAGGGGGAAAAGGAGGAGCCAGGTAACTACTGACCTGTCAGCGTGATGTCCATATGTGTAACGGCTTTAGAATAAATCGTCAGTCAGTCCTTGAGCATTTAAAAAAGATGGCTGTGATTACTTTGAGCCAGCATGAATTCTTCAAGAACGAGTCATGTCAGACTACCTTTGTCTCCTTTTTTGAAAGAGTTACTACTTGGTTGGATCAGGGGAATGCTGTAGATATAGTTTATCTTAATTTCTGTACGTCTTTTGATAAGCTTCCACATGATATTTTTGTTGACAAGTTGGTAAAATGTAGTTTGAATCCAACTAGAGTTAGCCGGCTTTGTAACTGATTGACAGATCACACCCAAAGAGTGTTTGTAAATGGTTCCTCATACTCTTGGAGAGGAGTGACAAGTGGACTGCCTCAGGGATGTGTCCTGAACCCTATGTTGTTCAACATCTTTATACATAATTTGAATGAAGGAATAGAGAGGATGCTCATTAGATCTGCAGATGATACTAAATTAAGGGGGGTAGCAAATATAGCAGAAGATAGAATCAAGATTCAGGATGATCTTGACAGGCTGGAAAACTGGGCTAAAAGCAACAAAATGAAATTCAACAGAGATAAATGTGAAGTTCTGCATTTAAGTGGGAAATAATTATAGGATGGGGAGACTTGTCTTGGCAGTAGTATATTTGAAAAGGATCTAGGGCTCTTAGTAGTTCATACACTGAACATGAGTCAGCAGTGCAATGCAGTAGCTAAAAAAGCAAATACAATTCTGGACTGTATCAACAGAAGTATAGTGTCCAGATCACGTGAAGTGATGATATCTCTTTACTCTGTTCTGATTAGATCTTGTGGAGTACTGTGTCCAGTTTTGGGTATCACAGTTTAAGAAGGATGTTGACAAGCTGGAACGTGTCCAAAGGATGGCAATAAAGATGGTGAGGGGTCTAGAGACCAAATCCTATGAGGAGAGGTTGAAGGAGCTGAGTACGTTTAACCTGGTGAGGAGGTGACTGAGAACTAATATGATAGACATTTTTAAATATTTGAAGGACTGTCACATAAAGGGTGGAGTTATTTTCTGTTGCTCCAGTGGGTTGGACCAGGACAATTGGGTTAAAATTAAATCAAAAGAGTTTTCAGCTAAACATTTGGAAGAACTTCATAACAGAGGAGTTCCTCAGTGGAACAGGCTTTCTCGGGAGGTGATGAGCTCTCCTTCTTTGGAAGTTTTTAAGCAGAGGCTAGATGGTCATCTGACAGCAGTGCTGATTCTATGACTCAGTATGAATTTAGGCAGATTGTATGAGGGAGGCCAGGAAGGGATGAGCCGGTGCTTGACTCTCGTGGCCCTTTCTTATATACCCAGGGTAATGCTGATTGCCATTTGGGGGTCAGGAAGGAATTTTCCTCCAGGTCAGATTGGCCCAGGGGTCCTGGAGAGTTTTTTGCCTTTCTCAGGGCGTAGAACAGAACTCACTAGGGGAATGGGTGGGGGTAACTGTGAATTTCCTGCATTGTGCAGGGGGTTGGACTAGATGACCAGAAGGGTCCATTCTAGAGATGGGCACGATCGGCATTACGATAGAAAAATACCCACGATAATGGCGTTCGTGCGATCGGGACCTGGCGGATTGGTGCTGTCCACGGGGGGGGGGGGGCGCTTCATCGGGGCTTAATCGGGCCATTGGGATCTGATCGGGAAGCCAGACACTCAGGCGCCAGCAATCTATTCCCCTGGCAACGGAGCAAGGGGAATGCCTGAGCTCTGTCTGCTCTCCTTCTGTCGCCCTGGGAACCCGAATGGAAGCCCAGCTTTCCTTGATTAGCAGGGCTTCCTTCCAACCACGGAGCAGCAACGCACTGACCACTTGGGAGAAGAGACCCAGGGGAGGGAGGGGGAAGGGGGTGTTCTGTAGCCATGGGCACTCCAAACGTTTTTTGCTTTTTAAAAAAATGGGACTTTGTAGGAGGAATGGCTGTTTTTCTGTCTGTCACTCTCTGTTTTTAACCTGCTTTTAAAACACTGTATTTTGTGGGGAAACCTCATTCACGGCTCTGTGTGTGTGTTTAAAATACACTTTTGGAAGACTGGCTGCTTGCTTTTAAAATCGGGTGGGGAAGAATGGAGGATTCTGTCCCTGTTTTTTTTAAAAAGCTGGCTGAAACATGTTGACGGGGTGTCTCTCTCTCTATTTGGAGAGGCAGGGACGGGTTAAAAACTCCCCCCTCTGCTCTTAGTGTGTGTGTGTGTGTGTGTGTGTGTGTGTGAGAGAGAGAGAGAGAGAGAGAGAGAGAGAGAGAGAGAGAGAGAGAGAGAGAGAGAGAACGTTCCCCTCCCTGAGGGGAGGCGGCTCGTCGCCGGTTAAAAACTCCCCCCCCTCTGCTCTAAGTGTGTGTGTGTGTGTGAACGTCCCCTCCCCGTGCCCACCGGGCCCGGCGGTTGCTGCCACCACCCACCTTCCCACATAGCTGGGAACAGCGGGGCGCCCCTCCGCTTTGGCCTCCCCGATTCCCGATCCCCAGATTGGAAACGGGAGATGACTGGTGTGGATTGGTGATTTGGGGTTGTTGCCAGCGTCGATCCCCGATCAGCTTGATCGGTAATTTTTTTTTGGATCGTGCCCACCTCTAGTCCATTCCAGTTCTGTGTTTCTCTGGTTCTTTTTCCATAGTGTTAGCAATCAGACCCCCTTGCTACACTGCAAAGACAGTTTATAGATACGGAATATCATTAACCCCTTGCCCTAAGTCCTAGGGACTGCCTCGCCCAGAGTGTATACCAGCTTACCAGTTTCTCCCAGTTGCTACCCCCTTAATGCTAATTCCTCCGATTAAGGAGACCTCCTATTTGGGTAACAGATTAATGGTGGGTCACACAGGCATCACCCTGCATATCTAAGTATCATGAATTGCAACACGAGCCTTAGAGTGCAGATGTAGGGAAACTTCCTCAGAGAAACTCTCTCAGGAGTGTGTGTGACTGTGTGTGTAATGGTATAAGAGCAACTATCTGGGTGGAAATCTTTTCCTTTCCACCACTTAGGCCCGTGTCATTCAGCCGCACCTGTTGGTCCACATGTCCATGCCAAAGCCTGTGAGTTTCTGTAGAACACAAGGGGGTGACACGTGATTCTTCCTTACGAACTTTTCCTCATCTTGAGTTGTTTGGGTTGGTTATAAGCTAGAGTGAGAGTTCCCCAAGAGCCCCTGCCCTTCAGAATTGGCCACGAGCTGCCATTTTATGCTCGGTAGAGGGAGGGAATCTCTGACGGACACTTTCCCAGGGAATAAAAACAGCTTATGAAGTCCAATCTCACACAAGGTGAATTGGGGATTGTATGAAGCATTAACGAGTCTCCACCAATCTTCTAATTCCACCATCACCAGCTGCGTCTCTTTATCATCACCGTCACAGCTCAAGAATCCTTTCCCCTTTATCCCGTCATTCCCCTTAGCTTGCTAACAAGCACTGTGGTTATCCTCTATTCTAGACACTGCAATCTGGGCTAGAGCTTCATTTTCTAGTTGGCAGATCGTTAACAGAGAAAGCTTCCAGCACAGAGAGAACTTAGGCTTCATCTGTTTGGTTGAAAAATTTATTACAGCTTTGTTTCTGTACTTCACTAGCAGTTGTGGGAGTGGCTGTAGCTCATATAACATACACTTCACATGGAGGAAGTCTAAGGCTCAATTTCAAGCATTTCTGGCTAAGAGACCTTGAATAATAAGTGTTGGGAAAGAAACAATGCTAACTAGGTTGACCAGTGGTCTTGGCTGAATATATGGGATTGTCATATGTTTTTTAAATTGCCAAGGTTTATGTAGATGTATTTTGTCATCTACCTGCTTTGAATTTGCTCAGTAAATTTGAGATTGGCAAAAGCTGGACCATAAACACTTCTGCCTTATGTGAGGGTACTTATGTACTGCTTTATGTGAGGGTTACTGTCAGTTTGGTTTATCAGACCAACTGAGAAATGAGCCTGATTATGTCTGCTGTGATTGTCTAAGTTTTCCTGAACTGTGCTTAAAAGGTTAAAAGGCAAACATAGATGGAAACTGGATGTGCATGGAGTTTTGTTTACAAAAAAAGTACCATTTTTTCAACAGCTTTTATTTCAGCTTCCTTAATTGATTTCACTTCAGAAAAAGATATTCTAGCATCTGCCAAAATGTTTCAGCCATCATAGAGGAAGTAATTATGAGGTTTGTGCAGCAAAATAGAACACAGTTTTAAAAAATCTCCATCCATAATGTAGCAAAATAACAAAGTTTCACACAGAGTGGATCTACTTCAATGCAAGCTGAATAAGACCAACATGTATTTGACAAGAAAGAATAGATAAACACAGTTTCAGCTTGTTTCTGGGAATTGGTCATAACACCAAGACGTCATATATTTGATTACTGTCCAATATTCACAGGCCAAAAAACCCTGCAATCCTTACCTCTTAATATTATGTAAGAAATTTTTTTAGGCCTCTGTTGTATGCATTAGATTCAGATCCAGTTTGGTTCCAGAATGTTATGGGCGGGGAATTTCAGATGTTCTAATAGAGATTCTGTAGAGGCCCTTGGCGAGGCATGGAATGCAGAATTATCAAGGATGTTGAATAGTCATTCTCTTGGTAAGATCTCCTCTCATTTAGAATTTCATGGTATACATATGAACTGAGGAGTTTGAACCAAGTTGGGAGATGACTAGAGCATTGTTGGCAGAAAACTTGGACTGAAAACTTGTGCTGAATCAGAGAGACGATGCCATTGCCATAAAGCCCAACTGAAGTTTATTAGTTATGAGTTGTTATTTATGGCAGCAGAGAAAGCATTTTTCTCTACTGCCACTGTGTCAATAGAAATGCATCTTTGTAAGTTATTTAGGGTGGTTTGAGGTCTCTTTACCTGAACAGATCTAAGTCAAAAAAAGAAGGTAATAATAGCTGGTTTTAAAACTATAAATGGACTTCTGCTAGAAAGCAGAAGTGCTGTGGCCACAGTGCTTGAGATTCCTCAGTGCTTGAGATTCCTTTCTTCCTTCTTGTTCATGGTGAGATTCCTCTTGGAGGAAAAACAGAATTTCATGTTTTTCAGAGAGTGATTCTCATTGTGGAATCATATAACAACAACATTCAATTTATATACTGCTTTTCAAGACAACTTCATATCCACTCAAAGTGGTTTACAAAATATGTTACTGTTATCCCCACAACAATCACTCTGTGAGGTGAGTGGGGCTGAGAGAGCTCCGGAGAGCTGTGACCTACCCACAGTCACTCAGCTGGCTTCAAGCGGAGGAGTGGAGAATCAAACCCGCTGATCCTAACCACTACACCAAACTGGCTCATGTGGTATGGTTTGCCTTGGGTTTCTGTAAATATTTGCGTAGAACCCTTTTTTTTTCAGTGGTTAGGTCACTGTGGACTGAACTCCATGAGAGATGCCCAGCTGGATGGGTTTTGTTAAATGATGAAAAGTGAGTGTGAAATAATCTGATCACATGTCCCATATGTGTGGCCCTCAGGTAGGAGGGGGGATCTGGCACTTGCCTTTTTTCTTTTCTTCACATGCGGACGCTCCAATGCCAAAATTGGCCCCAGACAAAAAGTGGGGGCATTCCCGCAGCTAGCACAATGACATCACTTCTGGAAGTGACATCATTGTGTCTGCTGGGAGCACGCATGCTGTGTGTGTTCCGGTGCCTGCTGGTGGTAGGTGATCTCTGGGTGGCTCAAAACCTTCAACCAGTGGGCAATCACATAAACCAGTGGGCACCTGGGATCCCTACCCACAGGCCGTTCCAGTCAGATAGCTTAACTGTGCTTTCCTTTATGGCTGTTGCAGGCTGTTGGCTGCTTTTTCTTTATGGTAGTGCCTGCTCATGATCTGGGGTCATGTAGCAAACAACAAGGCAAATCCCGGTGCAGACAAGCAAAAGAAGTGGAAACCCACCCGGGAAACTAGAAAGTATTTCTATATATTGTAATGGTATATGATCCAACCAAAATGATCATTTTGGTTGGATCATATACCATTACAATATATAGAATTACTTTCTAGTTTCCCGGGTGGGTTTCCACTTCTTTTGCATGATCTGGGGTCAGCAGGTTAAGAGTTGGTTCTCCTTATTCCATAATATGATAACATTGGCTGGAGCGACTAATACTAAAACGTGGAATTGCTACATTGGAAAATGTATCATTTTTTATCAGTGGGCATCATTTCATGATTAATTGTTTTTCTAATGTTTGCTTAGAGTTTTTGAACTAATTAATGTGTTTAGATGGAGACCAATTATTTTGAGATTTTAGACTTCATTGCAGCTATTCTGCAGTAAAGAGCTGGTATTGTGATCTTCGTGTTTTTGTATCAGTCCCCCTCCACCCGATGTAGTTTTTAAACAGTGGTTTGCAGAGGAAAAAATGGCAATAGAGAAAAAAGTTTTTTTTTAAAAAAATGAAAGTGAGTTCCAGAGTACCTGAATTGTTTTGCATTGAATATTTATTTATTTATTTATTATTTTAGATTTTTATTCCACCCTCCTCGCAAGCAGGCCATGGGCAGATTACATCACTTAAAAACCACAATAAATATCACATTTCCATAAAAACAATTTAAAACATTTAAATTCAATCAACATTACTGACAATTAATTAAAACAGATGGCAACAGATGGCAGTATTAACCAATGTAGAAACAGGATGATGGACAGCCTAATTGAGAGAGTTCAGATCATTGTCTTCCCTCGTTACCAGGCTGATGGAGGCCTGGCCCAGTGTTCAACCATATGCCTGGCAGAACATCTCTGTATTACAGACCCGGTGAAAGGATAACAAATCTGGCCGGGCTCTGGTCTCCATAGACAGAGAGTTCCACCAAGTCAGGGCCAGGATCAAGAAGGCCCTAGCTCTTGTTGAGGCTAGGCGAGCCTCCCTGAGGCCAGGGACCACCAACAGTTGTTTCTCTCCTGATCGGAGTGGCCTCCAGGGAACATATAGGAAGAGGTGGTCCTGCAGATATGCTGGTCCCTGTCCGCATAGGGCTTTGTAGATTAACACCAGAACCTTAAACCGGATCCAGTACTCCACCGGCAACCAATGCAGCTGGCAAAGTACAGGTGTTATATGAGTCCTACTTGGCACTCCTACAATAACACGCACAGCTGCATTTTAGACCAGCTGTAATCTCCGGGTCAGGTTCAAGGACAGCCCCGCGTAGAGTGAGTTATAGTAATCCAGTCTAGAGATGACCATTGCCTGGATAACTGCAGTTAAGTCACAGGTCGAAAGGTAAGGGACAAGTTGCTTGGTTTGCCTTAGATGGAAAAAAGAGGACCTGGAAACTGCTACGACCTGTGCCTCCATTTTCAGGAAGGCATCCAGAATCACCCCCAAGCTCTTAACCCTTGGAACTGGTGCAAGTGGTGCCCCATCAAGGGTTGGAAGCCGGAGTCCCAAATCTAAACACCCACAGCTCATATGCCATCTTCATTGGGTTCAATTTCAGCCTACTCTGCTTCAGCCATCCAGTCATGGCTCCAGGCCATCCATCCATCATCAGATATAACTGGGTGTCATCTGCATATTGATGACATCCCAGTCCAAAGCTCTGCACCAACTGGGCAAGGGGGCACAGATATTAAACAGTAATGGGGAGAGTGTTGCCCCCTGCAGGACACTGCACACCAAAGGGTGGCGGGATGACAATTTCTCCCCAAGCACCACCCTCTGTCCCCGACCATGGAGAAAAGAGACAAGCCACTGCAAGGCAGTCCCTTGTATCCCCACATCGGCGAGGCGGTGGGTCAAAAGATCATGATAGACTGCATTGAACATTGCTGAAAGATCCAAGAATATCAGCAGTGTTGAACCACCTCGATCCAGATGCCTGCAAAGCTCATTTGTCAGGGCAATCAGCAATGTCTCCGTCCCATGTCCCGGGCAGAACCCAGACTGGAAGGGATCTAGGGCTGAGTTATCCTTCAGGAAACCCTGCAGCTGTTCCACCACTGCCCGCTCAATCACCTTGCCCAGAAACGGAAGGTTCGAAACTGGGTGGTAATTGACTGGGGTCAGAGGGGTCCACGGATGGTTTCTTCAAGAGAGGCCTCACCACGGCTTCCTTTAGTGTCCCGGGAAAACCCCCAGAGTCCTAGGATAAGTTAATAATGGCCTCCAAGGAGGATCATAGCCCATCATTACTGGCCTTTACCAGCCATGATGGGCATGGGTCCAAGGGGCACGTGGTGGTCCTCACTGCTCACCGGGTCCTGTCAATCTCATCCCCAGAGAGTGGTCTGAAATGATCAAGTATTGGTCCAGAAGACGGCCAAGGTGTCTCTAGCTCATTTACTGTACCAATCATGGCTGGCAAAAATCCTTCTTCACAGCCTTCACCGCCACCGCATAGGCTTTCATAAGCATCCTATAAGATGCTCTTGCCTCTTTATCCCAAGATCGTCACCACACTCGCTCAAGCCGTCTTAGATCCTGCTTCTTCTGTCATAGCTCCTCTGTATACCAGGGAGCGCATCTGGTGCAGGGGCAAAGAGGGTGACGCGGGGTGATTTCATTGATGGCTTTGGAAAGCCAGCCTTGCCAGTCCTCCACCACCTCATCCAATGACCCATGATGGAGTATCGGATCCCACAGAGCATTCTGGAATCCAATTGGATCCATAAGTCCACTCGCCACCCTTGCAAGGGGGGGTAGCGTATCTAACTGATCCTTCAAAACCAAGTGGTCTGACCATGGCACCAGTTCTACTGCTTCCAGATCCACATTGATCCCCATCCCGAAGATCAGATCTAGCGTGTGTCCCACTTGATGTGTAGGGGTCAATACAAATTGGGAGAGTCGCAGTACTGCCATGGATGACACCAGGTCCGCAGTCTGTGTGAAGGTAGCATCATCAACAGGGACATTGAAGTCCCCCAGAACCACCAGTCTGGGATACTCCAAGGCCCACCCCACCACCACCTCTAGCAGTTGCGACAAGGAATCTGCTGGTGCGCTAGGCTGTTGGTACACCAAGCAGATAGCCAAACTCTCCTCAACACCCCACTCCAGGTCTACACAGTCAATGCCAGAGATCTCAGGGGCAAGGAGTAGCTTGAAGGAGAAAGACTCTTGGGTAAGGATTGCCACCCCTCCCCCACAGCCTCCTCTTCAGGATTGATGGAAGACTGAATACCCGGGGGGGTCAGTTCTCCTAAGGCAACTGTTTCACCCTCCCTCACTGAGGTCTCAATCACGCATACCAGCTCCATATCGCTCACCACAAAGAAGTCTTGTAAAATTGCAGTTTTATTATTTATGGACCTGGTATTGCACAGCATCAGTGTCAAAGAGAGGTTTGTTTTCCTAGCTCCACAACCAGCGTATCTCAGGATGGGACGCAGGTTAGAAGGGCACCAAGCCATAACGTGTCTCCATGGCCATCTCATCTTAGACCTGGCCCCACAGTCATACCTCTCTCGTCCCCAGAGGACTGGAATCCAAAGGAGGCTTTACTGAGTAGTTGAAATGCCCTTTGAATCTATCTCCCCAATGTAATGTTTATCCTTTTTGTACCTCTTGCTTCAGTTCACAGCTCTGATCAATTAATGTATAAACACTATCTTTATTCAAAATTGTTTTTCAGTCCTTGTATAATGTGAAGTTTTCATGAAGTCCAGTAGGAGAGCAAATGAACCTAAGGGATTTCCAAATGGCCCAAATCCTATTGGCTGCATGACAGTTTCACATTTTGCATAGACAGAAGAGAACAGCAGCACATCAGATGACTGGAACTGCAAGAATCTAGTTGTTGGAACAAACCTACCTGCTGAGGAAAAAGAGTTGCTGCTGCCAGAAACATACTAGGGAGGCTCTTTTTGGAGGGAGGAGACATGGGGAAATCAAGCTGGAAAAATGTGACTGAGTGAATGTTTTTATCCACATATGAGATGGTAAAAATTGCCAAGGTGGGACACACTTAAGTACATAAGACTAATGGTCCATCTAGATCAGACTAATGGTTCATCTCATCCAGCAGCCTGTTTCACATAATGGCCAATCAATTGCCTCGGAAGGTGAAACAAACAGGGCATAGTGTCCAAGGCCTTCCATGATGTTGTACTGGTATTTAGAGGTTTGCTGCCTCTGAGTATGGAGGTTCCCTTTAGTCACCGTGGCCATTGATCAATCTATCCTCCATTAATCTCTCTTACCCCTTTTTAATGACCTCTGTGTTCATGGTCATCATTACATCCACTGGCAGTGAATTCCATAATTTAATTATTCTTTGAGTAAGAAAGTATTTCCTGTTGTTTATCCTGGAATCTATTGCCCATTTAATTATAATAATAATAATAACTGTGTTTATATAACGTTCTTCTAAACACATTAATGCCCCCTACACAATGATGAACAAAATGTTATTATCTTCACAATACAGCTGGGGAGTTGGGACTGAGAGGAGTGTCTTACCCAAGGCCACCTGCTGAGCTCAAGGCTATAGTGGGATTCTAACCAGCAGAGTGCTGATTTACAAACAAACCGCTTAACCACTATGCTACAGCAGCTCTACTTCATGGTGTGTCCCCAAGTTCTAATATGAGAGGGGAAGAAAAAGTTCCCTCTATCCACTTTCTCCACTCTATGCATAATTTTATAATCTTCTACCATGTCCCCCTCAGTCATCTTTTTTCTGAACTGAACAATCGTAGACTCTTCAGCGTTTTTTCATAAGAAAGATGTTCCAGCTCCTTAATCACCTTGGTTGCCCTCATCTATACTTTTTCCAGTTCTGCAATATCTTGTGTAAGATAAGGTGACCAGAACAGCATGCAGTATTCTAGATGAGGCTGTGCCAAAGATCTATAAAGGAGTATTACAATATTGGATGTTTTATTTTGCTATTGCTTGCCTAATAATCCCTGGCACGGATTTTAACTTTTTCACCACTGCTGCAAAGTAAGTTAACATTTTCAGCTATACAAACTCAGATCCAAGATATTTCCATCTCAGTTTCAGCCAGCTCAGACCCTATCAGTGTATATTTAAAGTTTGAACTTTTGTTCCAATGTTTTACTCAAATCAGTCCCTGTGTGGAGCCAGACACATCTGGGTCTTCCCTATGTGAGTACAATACACACATGAGAACTAGGGCTAATTGAAATAACTCCTCTAAGAAAAAATTCAGGAAGTATCAGGATGTGAGATAGCAGCAAAACCAGTGAAATACTTGGGCATCTATCTAACAAGACATAAAGACACTCTGTTTAGAGATAATTATGAGACATTGTGGAGTAGAATTCAAAAAGATCTGGAAAGATGGTCCAAATTAAATTTGTCTTGGATTGGAAGGATTTTGGCAATTAAAATGAACGTTTTACCAAAAATTAATTTTTTGTTTCAAATGTTACCAATTAGCATAAAAGATAAGACACTGAAAGATTTGCAGAGACAAATTAATCAATTTATCTGGAACAGTAAAAAACCAAGAGTCAGATTGAAGGTATTACAAGATGAAGCTTCCAGAGGAGGGTTGGCAGTCCCAAATATTAAACTATATTACGAAGCAGCTGGTCTAGTTTGGATTACAGACTGGATAAGAAACCCCAAAGATAGACTAATATGACTAGAAGCAGTGGACTTGACAGACGGACTACACAACCTCCTTTGGGTGGCAAAAAGATC
Organism: Eublepharis macularius; assembly: GCF_028583425.1. NCBI lineage: Eukaryota > Metazoa > Chordata > Lepidosauria > Squamata > Eublepharidae > Eublepharis > Eublepharis macularius. Next base: position 127,705,506 of record NC_072790.1, read on the forward strand.
AAGAAAGAAACAAGAAAGTCATGTTATAAAAGACAGACTCATTCAAATTTGGGATTCGGTTAGAAGAAGAATGAGCCCGTTGATATCGCCACTATTTTCACCAATTGATGCCTTTTGTGATAAGAATCAGAGAAGAGATAATGATTTTATAATGTACCAAGATATGATAAACTCTCAAGGAAAGATAAAAACATGGCAAGAAATTCAAGACGAAGGAAAGAAAATACAATGACTGATATATTTTCAGGCAGTTTCCAGAATACAAGAAGCCCAGAAGGAACTCAGAGGACAATTAAGGAATCTTACCGACTTTGAGAAATTAATCATGCAGAAAAAAGAACACATCTTGGGTCTAATATATAAACTTTTACTCCAATATGATACTGAATCAGAACAAGTTAAAGTGTGTAGGATAAAGTGGATGCAAAATTTCGGAGAAGAAATAACATTTCAACAGTGGGAGAATCTTTGGACAAAGGGCATAAAATTTACAGCAAGTCAAACATTAAGAGAGAATTGATACAAGATGTTTTTTAGATGGTACATTATACCAAAAGACATCAAGAAAATGGACAGGAAATATGTGGGGTTATGTTGGAAATGTAATGAAGCAGATGGTTCCTTCTATCATATATGGTGGACTTGCCACAAAAGCAAAAACTTTTGGAAAGAAATACATGCTGAGATGCAAAAGATTTTAAAATTTGATTTTGCCATGAATCCACAAACTATGCTGTTGGAAATACTACCAGAAAATGTAGACAGAAAATTACACGAACTATTTAGATATCTATTGATGGCGGCAAGGGTGGTATTTGCAAAATGTAGACAGAAAATTACACGAACTATTTAGATATCTATTGATGGTGGTAAGGGTGGTATTTGCAACCAGATGGAAAGAAGATGAATGCCCAAATAAGGAAATCTGGAGAGATAAGTTGGCAGAATACGCAGCGATGGCAAAACTAACAAGCTATTTAAACAGAAGACCAATGAGAGAATTCAAAGAGAAATGGGGAAATTATTTTGCTTACAAAGGATAAAATGCATAAAATGTCTTAGTTTTAGAAACCAGAATAGGATGGTATACTGATATATTGTTATAGATTGGATACAAGGTTAGGTTCTGATAAGATGAAATTGGTTAAATATCAGTGATGAGGTAGAATGCATGATATGGAAACTTTGGCAAAATTGTTAAGTTAGATAGAAATGATCTGTATAGACATACTAAGATATAGCAGTTAGAATGTACAGGGAGATCACTTGTTTTGACCTTTAGTTGATCTAAAATTGAATATTGTGTAGGAAAAAGATTGTATTTAATTTGAGAAGACAAACAGGAGTTGGAATAAGAGATATAATATTGATGAACTCTGATTAAGGTATGTTCTGTGTACTCTGTATTTTATTATAACAACTCTTATAGTGCAAAATCTTAATGTTCCTCCAACCCTGTTATTCCCCCTTCTTCTTTTGTACCCCTCTTTGATCTGAAAATAAAAAATAATTAAAAAAGAAAAAGAAATAACTCCTCTGTGTTGTATACAAGACTCCTGTTTTTAAATAAAGCAATTCCCAGAGAAATAATAGGAGAAAAACAATGTACTTATCCAGCAAGGACCTTTATGGTCCTAACAAGTTAAAGATAAGAAATAGAGGATTAGCAAGGAAAATGGAAATAGAAGCAGTTGTATTATAGAGACGAACTAAAATAACGTGTTACCAAATTCTAGTGTGCAGTTGTGTTATTTTAAGCTAAGTTCCCAATTAACATCACCTTTAGATCCAGATTACGTTCTTCCCTCTTGGCTGATCCACAGCAAACCAACCTCAGAAAAAAGGTCCCAAAATGGGACCAGAAAGTGCAGGGAGTGGATGGGGATGGAGGTTAGGATAATGGGAGGAGATTCCCTGATCAGGATGCAGTGAGATAGTGCAGGCTGTTGTAAGATGAACTAGTTAAGAATGGGAAAGCTAAAGGGAGGGAAGGGGCAAAAGGATAAATTGTGGAAGGAAAGCAAAATAATGAAAGAGAAATCATGCTTTGCCTGTATTGAAACAGAAGGATCCAGTGTTGCAGTGTTCATGGTGATTGTGAGACGGTTTTATATGGAAGCAGTTTACGAAAAAGAAAAGGCATGGGGAGCCTCTCATTTGCATCTGCATTTGTCTGGATGCCTATGAGGAAGAGTTGCTCTTGGTCCAATATTGGGATCTCTTGTATTCAAAATTTTGGAGACTGTTATTGGTGGACTTTGGGCTGGACCATGACTGGTGCTGTTCGGGATTCAAGACCTTTTTGGTGTGTACTGAAAAGTTTGGGCTACAGTGGGCAGAAGTGCTTGTCCTATTGAAAGAGGAGCACTAGAATATGTAGGAAAAGTGCTCCTGAGGTAGGTGTTAGATTGACAAAGATATGCTGATGACCAAATGGTTTTTGATTGTAGAGTTCCATAAAAAGGGGGAATTTAGTGTCATACTTTATGACTAAGAGTTTGTGAGATTTCAGAAGATTCAGAGGGATGTTTCATCCATGCAGTCTGTTTGAGCTATTCCCATGTAGAGAATGCTTTTAATCAATGCTGTGCTTTGATAAAGAGTATGGGAAAATACTGTGTATTTCCTCTCACTCTAAATTCTTGTGGCCATAAGTTCTTGGGGCACTGTGCTCTCATGCATCTGATGTTTTAAAGGTCAGAGATCTGAGGTAAGCTGCTTCCCCATGCCTTCATTTTTGTATGGCTGAAGCGTCCATTTTGAGGTTCACTTAGAACTAATATTAATTGAGGCCCTTTGGACTAGACAACAAATGTGCCTATACTGGAACTTGACTAGGCTTACTTATACTTGCCTACAATGAATTTCATTTGCCACGTGGTTGCCAATTTACCCAGTCTAGAGAGATCCTCTTGGAGCTTTCCACAATCTGCCTTGTTCACCTTCTGGAATAATTTTGTATGATTTTCAAACTTGAGCACCACACTGTTCACTCCCAATTCCAGATAATTTATAAACAAGATAAATAGCACAGCCCCAATGCTGATCCTTATGGATGTGGTATGCTCTCCTATTTGGAATAAATTTCAAGGTGCTTATTACATCTACATACTCTTGCATACAAGGTGACAAGGGAAATTCATCCACTTTAAAAATCTTGTTTATAATAAAGAGTTTTAAATTGGCTCATTCAGAGTATTGCCTGATTGCAACTGAAGTATGCTTAGGTAAATTGTTAGGTGTTCTGTTCTGGCATGGATGTCAGGTTGGCAGAAAATGTGTCTTGGAATGATAGTTTTGCAGTGTTCATGTTCTGACGAATTTACTTTGTAGTAGAACAGCATGCTATGCCAAATTTATGGGCATGTTTCCCTGTGTTATTACTGGCTGCTTAATCAAAATGATTGGTTATTTTGGAATGAATTCTCCTTCTCTTTCTGGATTGCTTTTTACACAGTATACTACATGGGTTATTGGACTTTAACCAAAAATGAAAGTTCCTGTCTTAAAAGAGCTCTTCCTTGCTATTACATTTGTTAATTTTGTTTGCAAAATCAACATTAATTTGTGTTAATGTCCAGTTGTGCTGCCTCTTGGTATACTTATCTAGTATATACTTGTACTTGGTATACTTACCTAAAAATACTAGAAAATATTTATAGTCTAGAAGGTTGCTAACCATCCTTTACAGGAAGTCTAAATGTTGAAATTAAAACATTTTATAGGAGTTAAAAGCATTTTAGAATTTAAATAGCAAGGTGTCTTTGAGATCTAATTAAATTCTGCCTCAATGTTATTTTTTTGTGTACATGAATTCTTTTCATATCATCACTCCACAGGGATGCTATTCCCCCACTGCGGGTAGGGGATCCCCCACTCCTACCCTCCAATCCCGCCTCTACTCACCTAGCTGGTGGGGGAGGAAAGGTGGGGGAATGCCACCCTGGACAACATCAGTGCCAGGAGTGACATCACCGCACTGACCATGAGAGAACTGATGCGCTTCTCTGCAGGATGATTTTGGCTCCAAACAGGCTCAATTGGGCCTGTGCAATGACATCACTTCCCAGAAGTGATGTCATTGTGTAGGTGCGGGAGTGTGCATGCTCAAGGACAATCTGGGAATGAAGAAAAGGTAAACACCAGGTCCCCCCCCCCACCAGGTATGTAGGGGGACCTGGCATCCATACCCCTCCAAAATGATGCTGCTCAAGGTTTGGTGCTTTTGCCCTAATTATGGAATGCCCTCCCTGCAATCATCTACCTGTTGGTCCAGAAGGACACAGTTATTCTCCCAGACACATTCTTGAAATAAATTGCGGCAACACATATTGATAATATAATAGCTAGATAAGGCAGTAACTAATCCAAAAGCTCATAACAGCAATAATAGATAATTCTGAGAGAGCCAAAGGTCTCCTGAGCGTTGCCTTAACCTGATGCTGAGAAAAACTCATGGAAGAAGGAGAGTGAATTTCTTTGGGGGAAGACGTCACACATACTTGGCAATGCTGGACAAGGCCTCATGCTGTGGCCTGGCTGATGGCAAAAGGCATGTGTCAAAAATCCTCTAAAGAAGAGTTCATGATGCAGGTTGGTTCTCATGGGATTAATTGGTTTTGAAAGATCATATCAAAGTAGATGGAAATGCCAGCACTTCAATGCAAAATGGAAGTCAATTTCAGTATGGACTTAGAAAGAATCAGCTTTTGTTGGAGTGAACAAACTTCTAAAATGCTGGTGCTTGTTGTTACCATATTTTTCCTTTAGCTTTCCCTCCTGTACCATAATGGCCCACCACCTGTTCGTGTTTTGCCTATTTCCCACAATTGTGATTCAGTGCTAATGACTGACAAGTTGGATCTCATTCCATTTTCTTTATCCACCTGTTTGTTTCCCTTTTGTATTCTAAGCTATTTCACCATTTACTTGAAACATGCCTGTAGTTTAAAAGGAAGAGAGTAATTAGGAGAAGTGGATGAAATGTGGCTTTGTTGCTACCATTGGCTGAATTTATGATGCTTTGGCACAAAATCTTGCCAAACATTTTACATATGTTTACTCAATAAATATAGCACAAAATTTGGTATGAAGTGGCATTCTCTAAAGGATGCTTCAGGACAAACTTGGTCTTTTGTGTATTCTTATTAAGTCTAACTATTGTTGCCAGGTCTTTATTTTCTTTTATTAAACATATATGCGATAAAGACATTGGATCCAACAGAAGAGTAAAACGGGGGATGATTTTCATCAACTCCACTCCCCACCCCTGTTGTAGACCTCTGACTTCTCCTTTATACTCTGTCTTGGGGTTTCCAGTCTCTCAGGAGCATCATTTGGGAGGGCATTTGCCCTGAGGGGCAAAACAGGGTATGGGGGGTATGGGGTGGGAGTCACGTGAGGAGGTATAGCAGATTTTAGGTTGGATCCAGAGTTTTATTCTGCTAAAGGAAGATCCTTTAACTAACACAGTTAGCCTTCTGCCAATAAGTGGAGCTTTGCATTGGCAGCAGAAATGATTTATTTTAGTAGAACAGAGCCTTTGGATCCAACCAGTGATTTTGCAATGTAAGGATAAAATACTGTATCATTGTGTGTGCGTGTGTGCATGCGTGCGTGTGTGTGTGTGTAAAGACCCCACAGCAAGAAGCCATAAAGTCATAAAGTGATAAATTTTTGAGAGCGCAGCATGCTCAGGCAAAAGTATCTTGGTTCAAGGTTTCCTTACTTCAAAGCTTATTTAATGTAGGTGAGCTAAAAGGAAGCAACAAAGAAAAAGATACAAGTCTAAACAAACTTGCTGCCTTTCAAGCCTTGGCAAAGAGCTGCCCCTTTCCCTCCGGCATCCTCATGATGCTTTCCCCTTCAAACATACATCCATGTCCAAGCCAGCCAGGTGGGGTTGTCACCTGTATTTAACCTGCATACCAAATGTTGATAAAATCATCTTATTCTCCTTACTGTTTTCTGCCTTGAATAGTTTTAAGGGTTCAGATGTGTTTGAATAATAGCAAAGTCAATCAAGAGTAGAATGAAACACTTACCAATTAGCCTTTGTTTTCTTTTATTAAACATATATGCGATAAGGACATTGGATCCAACAGAAGATTAAAACTGGGGATGATTTTCATCAACTCCGCCCTCCTGTTGTAGACCTCTGACTTCTCCTTTATACTCTGTCTTGGGTTCCCAGTCTCTCAGGAGCATCATTTGGGAGGGCATTTTGGGCTTAAGCAGAAAAAGGGGAAGTGAGGAAGTGTATGCCCATGTACAGAAGGGCTTCAGGGATCATGGACTGAGGCCATTATTTTTAAGTATCTGTTGCTGATGGATTTTTTTCTTTTGGGTCCCATCACAATATTTAATAATGCAGTAAAAATGAATTCACATGCGGGGGATAATACTCCTTCTTCACACAATACATTGCAAGATCTTTATTTTGAGGTTAGGAGGACATCTGGGTAGTGAAGACTGGCAAATCAGTCAGTGGGTAGTGAAGACTGGCAAATCAGTCACTGCCCAGTGAAGACTGGATGTGAGGATAAGAATAATGAATACATCAATGTAAGCTTGTGAAACAGTAATAACTCTTATTCGGTTGCACATCATCAGTATGCAAGCTTTGTAGGTTTGTTAGTGTGGCTGTTGCTGAAACAGGCTTTACAAACTTAATACTATAAATAAACATAAAAAATAATGTGCAAATAATCGTTTTTGTTCATTCATTCATTAAAATTCCCTTTCTGTACTGAGATGAAGACATGCGTATCTTACACAAAACGTCCCTGGGGTAAAGCACATGGATTTTACAGTTGCATTCAGTCTAGTATATTCACACTAATAGTTGTAAGTGGGTTACAAACATTTCTGTCACTTGTCCCTTCTCACTGAACACAAAGAAATGTGGAAACCTGTAAAGGCTCAACAGGAAGGGCTGCGCAGAGTTTTTGGTAGCCAGGTAAAAGAGTTAAACAGTCCTGGTCTGTGCTGTTTTTCATTATTCTTCATAGCTTTGATTCTTTATGCTGTCCAGTCCTTATCTCCCCTTGCATCCTATGCCACATGGCTTATTTAAAACATTCCAAATTCTCTGAAAACATTAATGATAGACGTAACATGTTATCAAACCTAACATGCATCTAAGCCTTGCTGTCTTTGGTATACATTTATGGGGGGGCCTTAATTATAGGATTCTAAACCAATATTAAAGTTTTCTGACTTTCTTCAAAATAGTACTAAGGCTAGACAAACACTTAAATTTGTTTCTAAGATTTTATTCTTCGAAGTTCAAATGGAATGTTTTGGAAATTCTCCCTATGCATTGTGGAGCTAAGATTTTCGGCCCTTCTCTAACAGTTTTGTTCCAGAAGTTTTAATGATGTGACATTCATCCTAAAACAGATTTAAAGTTCTCTTGACTTAAGGCTACATTCATTTATTTAGGGATTAACTACAAATAGCATTTTAACAATTGACAATCCTATAAAATGGTCTTCAGGCTATTGAACTTTGTTCCAGTCCTTTTGACAAGGAAAATACACTTACCGTCTGTAGTTCTCCTTTAATCCTAGAGGAGTTTCATCTTGCAAGGTGCTTATGAGTAAGAGTTTATTTTTCCTTAATAAGATGTTGTTGTTGTAGATATATGAACCTGAATTTATATCCTCTTGCAACATATTCCTTTTGTATTTGATTTTAAAGGGCTGTATGACCAATGGATGACTTTAGTCTGACTTAAAAGACAAAGGTTTCTAATTTGCCTGTCAGAAAAATTTCTGTAAAACAATAAGGTCTGTTGATGGTTATAACCAAAGTTGACAGGAGGCTGTATTTAAAGGCACAATATGCTCAAAGCCCTTTTCCATTATGACATTTCACCATGTGTAGAGGGAAAACATGGTATATGCGATCCTTCCAATACACACATTTGCCAATTGGTCTGAAAGGAGAAACACATGTTTGTTGCTTCAGGGCATGTGAACCAGAGCCACAAAGTTTCATTCATTACTTTTTTTTTAATAGTTGATGTTATAGTACCAGATAGCTATGTTTGGACAAGATCTGCTGGAATGGCTTCTCAGGAGATCAAATAACTTACATGATTTACAGCATAGTTATTAAATCCTGTCTCTGAACAGTTACCAACTAAACCATACATTGTCAATGTAACTTAAAGATACGCTTGTGTATCTGGAGATGTTCTGGGCTGGTGTGGACAGCATAGCTTTGGGGGAGGAACAGGGCTTAGTGTGTTAAGTCTCTCCAGCCTAGATCCTGGCATATCTGGAAAAAGTCCCTCAGAATTCATGGAGAGTGGAAAATAAACTTCCCTTTTACCCGGAGCCTTCTGCTAGAGACCCAAACCATAGCACAAGCTTAGTATAATATTTAACCCTATAGGCTTGCTTTGGACTCTAGTGCAGTTGCTATGGACTCTCTGCAAGTTGGAATGGGTTTTTTTCTTGCATATTTCACCCCTCTGCTGAGAATAAGATACTGACTAGCAGCGTCTTTGTAGCAACAAAAACAGCTGCTGTTCAAATTTAGCTCCTTGATGACATTAGGATTGGGCTATTAACCACTTCAGCATATTTGTACTTGAAAAAACCTGGAAATAAATAGCCCAGAAGAATTTACCTGTTAACTGCTTATTTTTCCAAATGCTAATTAAGGATGAGAAGACTGGGTGGAAATGAGTCAGCTCAATTTTAATTTGAAATTGTTATGGTTTGCACTATAGCAGGGGTCCCAACCTTTTCGATCCTGTGGACATCTTTGGAATTCTGACACATGGTGGTGGGTGCAGCCACAAATGGCTGCTGGAGGAGGTGGAGCCATCCACAAAACCACATACTTTTATTTACTAATTTATTTCAAATATTTTCATCCTACCTTCTTTCTGTGAACCAACATGGTTAACATGGTGAACAAAATTGTCCTTGGTCTAATACAGCAACTCTTTTACAATGTGTTGCCACATTCATGTCTGGAGCACACCGCATGCCCAGACTTTGCCTGATTGCTAACCCCTGGCGGGGAAAGGGCTGGGAGAAGACCCCCCCCCCAGAACAACCCCCTCACCTCCCCGCCCCCTCACCAGCACTCTTACCTGGCCCTGAGTCCAGGCAGAGCAGGGGGAGACATGAGGGAGCAGGCTGCTAGCTAAGGCCCCAGAAGGTGTGGCTGCCGATCAGCTGCAAGGCGGGACTGTAGGCAGCGTGGCAGGAGTTGCCACCATGGTGGCAGCCCCAGGCAGACCAGCAGGGAACCCAGACAAGAACGCCTGGGCATTGCCAGCCCAACCAGAGGCAATCAGTTCTGGGAACCATTTCTATGACACCACACCCCATAGGGGTGGGGCACAAGCCATAAGAGCCAGGAAGCCAGCCAAGATGGCCTGCACCAACAGCTAGCTGGGGGAGAGCTGGCACTTCCTGGAGGCTGAGGGTGGTGAGGAGGGCCCAGAGTGGCCATTGCTGGCAGTGTCCAGCGAGGTGCAACCAGAGCAGAGGGTGGAGCCTCAGTGGTGGGGTGGGCAGAGATCCCAATGACCAAAGCAGCAGAACATTGGTCCCCAGGCTTAGAGAAAGGTCAGGACGGGGGGGGGGGAACAAAGGCCATCAGCCTATCATTCTGACACCTGACAGGTGGGGATAGGGGAGGCGGGGGAATTGAGGAGGGAGAGGGTTGGATTGGCTACCTAGCGGGACTAGGGCTAGGAGCTATAAAGGGAGTTCTCTCAGTGAGGCCTAGGAGGAAACTGCTGTCGTGACTTGGCAGGCAGTGTGTTCACGGCTCAGCAGGTAGGAGGAGGGAACCAGGTGAACCAACCCCCTCCCCATCCCATATCTGAGGCTTAGGAAGAGCTCCCAGAGCACCTGGCAAGATGGTGGAAGGCTTTGTGGACATGGCAGGTAGTGCAACAGCTCACAATTCACAATAGCATAGTTTAATTTTTTCATTGTTATTTTAAGCTGCTTTGAGTATCATATTAAAGAAGCACATAGTCTTTAACAACAGACCTCATCAATTACCAAAGTTAAGTGAAATAAAAGTACCACATGAGAAAATCGTTGTGTGATTGGGCAGACAGTTCAGTTTCCCTAACTTGCCATTCCCTTTGCTTGTGAGAGTCTCATCTTCCATTCTCACCCTCCTTGCCCAGGGAAAACTGTGAAAAGCAAAAATAAAAACCCCAAGCTGCTGCTTCAAGGTGAGAAGTTGGGCTTTCTTTGTTCTTTGGGGGAGTTTGTGGGCTATTGGTTGCTCTTGTGTGTTTGGCTAAAACTTCTTTGTCCTAGAGAAAGCATGGGATTCCCCTCCCCTCCCGCCCAACAGGATGCAATGGAGAGTAGCTGTGGGGACCTTGTTCAGGAGCTCATAGAATTAGACCCCTTGACCCGATCTTCTTGAAACTTGAGGGGTCTTTAGAGGACATGCAGCCCTCACTCTGTACAGTTTTGGTGCAGTTTGTTCCAAAAACAGCACATAGTCTCCAAGAAAAATCAAAAAGAGTCCAGTAGCACCTTTAAGACTAACCAATTTTATTGTAGCATAAGCTTTCGAGAATCAAGTTCTCTTCGTCAGATGCATGATAAAGAGACTGGTTAAATATAAAAGAGGAGGGAGGAGAAGGGCAGGAGAGAGAAGAGGCAATTAGGGGGGGAAAGGGGAGGGTGCAATCAAAATATTCCTTTGCTAGTATATGTAAACATCTCCTTTTAGTGTGTGGATCAGTTGGCTTCAAAGGAGTTTGCCCTGTTAGTTTGTAGCAGCCAAACAGCTAGACCATCCAATTCCAATGCAGTATGAGCCTTCGATAACCACAGCTCTCCCTGCCAGATGCATCTGACAAAGAGATCTGTGGTCCCCGAAAGCCCACGCCAGGTGCTTTTTGATTTTGCTACCACAGACTAACACGGCTAACTCCTCTGCATCTAGTCTCCAAGAAAGATTCCCGCATAAGGAAAAATGAACTTAGTTAATGCTGAATATTTTAAGAATTAATTGAGAACGCCAAAATCAGTGTATCTGAGAGCTGAACTAGACGAGATGCCCGACACGAGGAGGACATGTGTTGGTTTCCCTCAAGTTTCCACAGAAAGTATTGTGAGAAAGAATCTCTACCATGGAGAAGAGGGAGAGAATCCCTCTTCTTCCTTGCAGAGGTTCTTTCTCTAGGTGTCTCATCTAGTCCGTTCGGCTCTCTCTTGCTGCTGCTGGCATGCTCAGCTCCCTCTGGTTGCCAAGTGCATTTAGAGGAGCAAGGGGAGTGCGCTCCCTCTCACCGCTGCCAGCATGCTTGGCTCCCTCTGACCTCCACTGGCACGCTCAGCTCCCTCTAACTGCCCTGGTGAGTTCGGCTCCTTCTGGATGTGGAGTGCATTTAGGGGAGCAGGGGAAGCATGATGGTGGTGGCGAGAGGGAGCTGAGCGCGCTGGTGGCAGTCAGTGGGAGCTGAGTGTGCTAGCAGTGGCGGGAGGGAGCCGAGCGGACCAGACAAGATGCCTAGAGAAATAACCTCTGCCAGGGAGAAGAGGGATTGTCTTCCTCTTCTCCCTGGCAGAGGTTTTTCCCACTACACCTCCCATAGAAATTTGCTGAAAACCGACACATGTCCTACTCCTGTCAGGCGTCTTGTCTAGTTCAGCTTTGAGAATCCCAGATTTGGTTGGGATTCCTGAATATAACAGAAAAATACTAAATGGCTATATTTTTGGACTGGACATACTGAATTGCACTCCTACTGGAGTAGCTGCTGATTCTTGCTGAAACTTTATCTACCATATGTGTATATAACTGGCATGATTTCAAGTTGTTCATTTTTAGACTTTTATAAAAATAGAGGAACTCGACCCACTTACTGGCAGCCTACTAAGTGATTTAATTATTTTGGGGTGTGTTATAGCCCAATCCAAAATATGTTTATGTAGAAGTAAGTCCCAATGAGTTCTTGTTATGAGACTCATAACAAATAAAAACAGTTTTTTTTAATAGCAAAATTAGAACATACAAACATACAATAAAAATTAGACCTGCAATAAAACAGTCAGAATAGAACAATTAGCCTCCTTACTAAAGGACTACATGGTCAGAACTTTGCTCACAAAAGGCACATAAGACTCCCTCATGTCAAGAAGGCTCCCATATTATTGATTTTTTGGTAGGTTGTGAAAAATAAGTTAATCAGATAGGCATTAATGGGAACTTGAGTTCTTGATGTCTCTAGCTTGATGTCTCTAGCTTTTAGGAAAGCAGATAGTGATATTTTTTATGCTTTTTCCTGTTTTGTTATGGTTTTAAATAACATCATAACCCATTCTGAGTTCTGGTTGAAGAAAGGTGAGATAAAAACATGGTAAATAAGAAAATGTTGCATTCATGGATTAAGAGGTCACTGAATAGTAAGTAACAGGTTAAGCAGAATGTAGGAATTGCACAATGGAGTAAAGTGAGCACTCGGTTTTGTGTTATTTGGGACATGATAAATGATATGAATAAGGAAAACAATCACATCCTCATAATTTTTATCTGGTTTCTACACATTATGCGTTTTAGGATGAAAATTACACCAGATTTCTAGAGTTGTTTCTGCAGCTGCAGAATTAAGCTTTTATGAAAGCTAATGTTGTCAAAAACCTAACAAGATTACAGTAGAATGTGATTATGCCTACATAGATTGGATGATATTATCATCTGTTTATTTGTAATGATAAAGAGATGATAAAGAATAGTTGAGATGGCTAAGCACAATAGAGCCATGGTTATCTGCTAGGGTTGCCAGGTCCCCCAGTGGGAGTGGGGATCCCCCTCTCCCACACTCTGCCCCCTGTCACTGCTCACCTGGTAGGTGGGGGGGATTAGTGGGGGAACAGGCCTCCCGAACATACTCCCATTGTGACACAACTACATCACTCCTGGGAGTGACATCATTGTGCAGGCCCTAGGAGCGCTCCCGCACTTTGTACCCAATCAGCCTGGTGTGAAGTATGGGACTACTTCTGGGTCCTGTGTGATGACATCACTCTTGGAAGTGACATCATCATGCTGCATGAGGAGCACGCAAGGAAAGAAAAAAGGTGTGTCAGGTTCCCCCACAGACACTGGGGGGTAAGGGGACCTGGCAACCCTACTACCTTAGGTAGTAGGTAGCATATTTTATACCCGCCAATTTTAATTGTTTGATATGATGTTTTAATGTTTTTATAACGTTTTTATTGTTTTAAGCTGCTGTTAAACAGCCCTGAGCCCGTCTGACGGGGGGGGGGGGGCGGTCTAGAAATGCGATTAAATAAATAAATAAATACCTGCTGTTGTTTTGTTTGGTCTCCAGAGAAGTGCTTGCGTGCCAGATATGCTGTAGTTTCTTTCATCAAAATGGATTTAGTGCAGTGAAATTGATACCTCTGGTAAACTGGATATAAATCAGGCCACTCTGCCTGTTAAGGACAGAAAGTTTGGAGAGAATTGGAATAATTGCCACAAAGTAAGCTATTTTTATATTATGGGCTAATTTGTAGCAAGCATTACTTAGTAACTGGATGTAAATTTATCTATGACTTTAACAAGGAAGGTATGAGGCAGTCTACTTAACTACATCTACAATGTGATCTTAAAAGATCCTTTATATAACTAAGTTTTTTGGAGCAGGTGTTCTGTAATTCCTTGCAATAAATCTGTATTTAAGTCAGTTTGCTGCTTTTTGTTCTGTATTGGCAGGAACCAATGATCTTAGTGATCATGGGGCTCTGGACAAAAGCCTGGGATGGGGCCCCAGAATCACAGCCACCATAACTGCTAGGGCCAAGCAAGAGTTGGCTATGTACAAGGTGGGCAAGAGCCATTGCTGTTGTCGGAAACCAGTTGCCTGATCATCAGATGGGGCAGGTGCAAGGGGTGGCAGGAGACTGCTCTTCCTCTTTTCTCCCCTCATTTGAGAGTGGGTGGGACCATGAGCAGTCAGTAGGGTGCCAGGTTCCCTGGTGGGGGCAGGGGATTCCCCCACTCCCAGCCTCTGCACCTGCCCTGCGATTCACCTAGCTGATGGAGGATAAGGCCCCGGGGAATGGGCACAGGAGGCAATAAACCTTCCGAGCCAATGTGCAGCAGGCATGCTCCCCATGGGCACAATGACATCACTTCTGAAAGTGACATCATGCCTGCTGGAAGAAAGAGTGTGAGAGACCATCAGCATGGTGTCAGGTTCCCCCTCCCACCGGGAGGTTAAGGAGACCTTAGCAGTCGGGACCCCCAAGTGCAGGGCCCAGGGCAGCTGCCCTTGGGCCTATACTTGGATACAGCTCATGGCTAACATTGATGCATTCTCTCAGCTCCAGCTACTGGCGTAGTGTTGTTTAGTAGTATAAATGAAAATGAATGTCCTGACCTCTGGGGCACCACCTTGGATGAGAGGAAGGCATCTATGTGTGAATTCCTGACATTAATTCATTACATCTGGAGTTCTTTGGCCATGGTTAGTAGGCAGCACATTTTTGGGATGAGGGATGTTTTTCCTCTGGCCGTTGTGGAACATTGGAGCAGCACTAGACCTGGGGAGAGGACTCAGACCATTGTCCCCTCTCTCCAGGGCCTGTTGTCAAGCACCACTGCCTTTAATAAATTAGTAATATCAATAGTATTAGGTGATGTAAAGATTTTAAAAATAAAACCCTGTGCCCTAACCACAGGCATATAAGGCAGCATTCTTCCTGACACATGACTAAAATATATTTATTAGGGATTTCATATGATAGGACTAAAAGAGCAGTCTGCTAAATTGATTATGTTCATTTGTTAGGCTTTTTTCTTTGCTTCTTATTGTTTAATAATTGAAAATTGGAAATTCTGATTCTGGACACTGTGATATGCCCAATTATTTTCATTTCTAAAAGGAGTAGAAGAGTGATGTTGCAGTGTTTACATTTCTGTAAAGACGGCACAGGTGATTTATTCTGTGAAATCTTTCCAGGAAAATGCTTGTGTTAGAGGACCTGAGGACGGAGCATTTAATTTTATTTATTTATTTATTTATTTATTTATTTATTTATTTATTTATTTATTTATATTTCAATTTATATACCACCCATCCTCAGAGGCTCTGGGCGGTGAACGAGTTAAAGTGACCTATTGAAATTATTTTGTCTCCACTCTAACTCAAAAAATGTGCACTAGCAGTAACCAGTGCATTAAAATATGCCGTGTGCTCTTCTGTTATTCCTGCTTATTTTTTAAAGAAGGAGAAGGAGAAGCAGCAAAATTTATGTTGTGCTTCAAACTTGTATGATACTTATATATGTTGAAACAATCATTTAATTTGATAACTGTAACTCTTGTGTGTTAAACATAAATTGAAGAGAGAGAGAACTCGTGGAATTAGGCTGTAATTTATTCCTGTTCTATAATTTGAAATGATCCTGAGGTGTCATGCTGTTGCAGCAACTGCAGATCCACTGAAGTAACAGCGTTTTCATCTGCAGAGGAGAGGGAGATTTTTGCTGATTGCCATTCCTTCTGCATGCTCCCCATTAGATCTACCTCTGATCCTCAGAAGCACAATTTCAGTGGGGCATTCAAAGCTGCAGTGAGGCAAGAGAATGTGAGCAAGCTGTGTTTCTCTAGTACATCTTCACTTGCATGGTTTAGGATTGTATATTTAGTTTTATATCACATGTTCTTGTTATTTAGGCAAGCAAGAGGACTATTAAAATAGCAGCAATAGGTAAGAGTCCAGATTAGCTGGAAAGACTTTATTATACTATTTAGTGACTAGCTGAATGGGAATTTGAATCCAGGCTTCCTTGATCAAAATCTGTATATCTGTCTGTTTCCCTGGTCTTCATATCATGTTATGGATCTTCATTGTATGCTTGCACTAGAACATCTTAAATACATATGTCTCTTGCCTCACGTGCATCTCAAAATGTGATACAGGAAACCATGGTTGGTCCAGCTCCGTGATGCTTATTTCTGTTATGCACTGTGAAAAAGCGAGATGTGTGCATGCTTCAAACATTACAGGTTTAACGGGTACCCAGTATAGGTTTATACAGTCATTTAAACTGGAAAATGTGAAACAGTCTTTAATTATCACTTAATAATAGACATGATGAAAAGTTCTCTGTCATCTTGACCAGCGTCTTAGGAAGAAATATGCATATGGTATCCTAAGAAATTACAATTTTTTAAGTGTCAAGATGTGTACACCAGTACGTGGGACTTCCTCCTTGTTTTATGATACTTTCTCAGTTTACAGTGATTATGGCATGGGTTGAAAAATCCTATGGTAAAATACACTAAAAGACCCCCATTGATCTTTGTGACCAGTTCAGCAGATGTTATTCTATGGAACTATTGAATCTTTTATGAATAGCTACCACAACTATAATTTTATGTGCTGGTCTAGGTGGCATAGCTTTCCTTTTCTAGTTATAATACAAGTAATGAGGATGGTATCAGTTACCTGATAAAAGATTTTTTTTATAAAAGCCACCATGGTTTGTTGATGGTAATATATAAAATAATCATCTTTCCATCACATTTTACCGTTTCAGGTGGGTTGCTGTGTTAGTCTGTAGTAGCAGAACAAAATTCTAGAAACGCCTTAGAGAGCAATAGAATTTCCAGGGTATAAACTCTTGTGAGTCAAAGCTCACTTTGTTAGATAAACTGTGTCACGCTTGATGTAATCCATTATGTATTGTTGATTTCTAATTCTATCAACTAAAGAAAGCCCAGTGCACTAGGACCTGTCAAGAGAGCAAGTTTGAATTCCGTACCTCTTGTACAACAGCAGCTATTAAAGCAGACCAATGTTTCTGACATGCATGAGAGGATTAGGAGCCTGTTTAATGAAAATAACTCACAGGTGGTCTGCCTTTTTCCTGCAAAGATTTCCTTCTGGTGCCAAAGTATACATACACAGTGTTTGATTTTTTTAAAAGGAAAACCTTTTGGACCCCACCTTCCTGAAGTGGCATGTAGGAAAGATGTAGACCTACATGGTAAGGCAAAGGAAAACTCAGTATTTCAGGGCGTGTTGAGAGGAGGAAAAAACCTCTATAAATAATGAGGGTTTTTAAAATGTTGGCTTCTGACACCTTGTTCATAAGCTATTGCTCTGTAACAAGATTTAAGGGTGCTTGTGTTCATCCCTTTATCTTATTTTAGCAGCAGGACTTGGTTGGGAATAATTATTTTGTATTTCAGGTTGAGAATTGAAAGTGCTTACTGCAAAGCACATCATACTGTTAAATAACCACTGGTAGTCAAATTATACAAAGCCATGTTAAAAGGCATAGGAATAGGGAGGCTGTGTCAAAAAATGTATTGCTTTATCCTGAAAGCCACTGTAGTATGTGCCATTCTGAGCTCCTTGGAAGTAGTTTTTTTTAAATGTAGGGTTTTTTTTTTTTTTTAAAGGCGTCTTGCCCTTGAAGTTCATTCTTTGCTCTGCCAACACCCCTTTCCACCTTAGGAACATCACCAAACTTCTGGGATTTACACACCCTGTTTTTGGCATGGAGATGGCAGAATGTGAGATACAAGGCCTCCTGAGAGTGCTGTGTATTTGTTGAATTTAAATGTTTGAAACCATGCTGAGAAGCTGAGCTTGAGCTGGCTTAGAACAGTGGTTAAGGATATAATCTGTTAAACATCTCATTTTACCTTACACTATGAAGCCTTAGGCAAGCCTTTTTCTTGGTATCGTGTCACATCTGCAATGGACAAATCATAATATTGGCTTACGTTTATGGGCTACTGTAAGGATAACTAAGCAGTATACGTGAGAGCCAGTGAGGAGGAATCCTGTTTAGTGTTGAACCAGGATTTGGACTATCCAGATTTGAATCCTTACTTTGCCATGGAAGCATGCTGGGTAACCTTGTGCCAGTCATACACTGTCAGCCTAACCACCTCACATGATTGTTGTGAGGATTAAAATTAGAAAAGAGAACAGCGTGAGCCACTTTGGGTCCCCAGAGGATTCCACAGAGGGTGTTTGTTGGGCTATTGTGGGGCTATTTGTGTGTATATACTTTATTACATTGTTTGTTGAAATGTCTTTGAAATTGACTGTACTGACTCACACTGTGTAATCCACTTTGTATCTCAGTGAGAAAAATGGGCTTATAAATAATGTAAATAAATGTATGTTACTGGCTGGCATGTAAACCACTGTTTTCAGCCCAAGACACTCTGTTGGATGTTTGTCTTTTTCTTAAATGGAAAAGTCCTAAATTCATTAGCCTTTCTTCATAGAGACGATTAGGCTGCATTTTTGTGCCCTCTTTCCAGATCTGTGATGCATTTTTTTTAGATGCAGCAACCAGAACTATACACAGTTGTCCAAATATGTCCACACCACAGATCAGTACAAGGAAATTACAATATATATTTTTCCCACAAATTCTTAATCTCTGCTATAGAATTTGCATTTTTAAATCCTGCCGCTCATTGATTAAGTATTTTCATAGCTCTATCCACCACAATTTATCCAAGACCTCTTTCCTGATTAGCCACCACCACTGTATAAGTAAAGTTACGTTTTTCCCCCAGCGTGCATCACATCATGTTTATGTACATGGAACCTCATTTGCCATGTTGTTCTCTCATTCAGTGTGGAGAGATCCTCTTGGAGTTCCTCCTGATTGTTTTTCACCATCTGAAATAATCAAGTATTATCTGTAAGCTTAGTCATTTCAGTGCTCTTCCCTGGTTCCAGATAATTTATAAACAAATGAAATGCCACCAGTCCCAGTTCTGATCCTACTGCTTACTTTGTTTCACTGTGAGAACTGTCCTGTCTTTTCTTACCATCTGCTTTCTGTTGTTTAATCCATTTCTAATCCATGACACACATCTTCTTACTCTGTGACTGCATCTAATTTGGCTCTATATACAACCACAGTGTGAAAGTACCCCAGACAGTATCTTCTCTAGATTTTTTACTTTATATTCTCAATTTTGTCATTAAAAAATGAGGAGTAAAAGAAAATTGCTATTTGACATAAGGACTTGGAGTGTAAAATGATATTATGAGGCCTTCTAATGAATTGGTAGAAACTGGAATATTGATTTGAAAGCTAAAATATATACAACTTACATATTTATTCGTTTTAAAAAAATTCTATGCTATCTTTCCACCCAAATTAGATCCCCAAGGTGGTGAATGTCAAACATTAAAATGAAGTATATATAAAATAATTCAATGAAAAAACTTTAAATGCATACAACAACAAAATCAGGGAGGAGGGCCAGCAACAGATATGGAGGAAATGGCAAACAAAACAAAGAAGTCTTCACCACTAGAGGGAGACAGATGAATCGCCCTGGGGAGAGAGTTCCAAAGTTGTGGTGCTACTCAGGCCATTGCTCAGGTTGCCACACATTTAGCCTCAGATTGTGGGTGCAACTTGAAGCAGAGCCTCCAAAGATAACTGAAGTTGGTAGGTTCATATGAGAGGAGACATATGAACCTTAAGGTTTGCTGGCCTCAAGCTATATAGGGTTTTAAAGTCAATACCCACACCTTGAATTGGGCCTGACAGCAAATTAGAAACCAGTGTAGATTAAGCCCAAACAAAACAACAATAGAACAATGGTCACATACAGCTCTCAGCTCAAACCAGTTCAACACATCATAATTTGCAGCCTAAGCTGGACAATGATACTCTTGTTTCTCAAGCATGGGGAGGCAAACCTTTTCTTGCTCCCAGACAGCCCCCTAAATTTAAACAACTTCTCACTTATAATTATGTACTTCCCAGTACTGACATGGACTCTAGGACCAGGACTTGCAATAAAACAACATGCCAACTCTGTTCACGTATTTACGCTGACAGCACAATTACTAGACATAGCAGCAGTTATACCATCTCAGGTTCACTCACTTGTTCATCTTCCAATGTAATATATACTATCAAGTGTCAGCAACGTCCCTCTACTCTCTACATTGGATGACTACATTGGTCCCTATGCAAAAGAATAAATGGATATAAATCTGACGTTAGAAATCACAATACTCAAAAAAATCTTCAAGGACATTCCATTGCTGACCTAAAAGTGGCTGTCCTCAAACAGAAACTTCAAGAAGAGATTACAATGTGAGATTGCTGAAATGGAGTTTATTCACAAATTCAGAACAATGGACCCCTAGGGCTGAACAGAGATTTAAGATTCTTATTTCACTACAGATGCTCATTTCTGCTCAAATCATGTTGCATTGTACCTTTACATCCTGATGCCTTCCCTTGTAACATCCCACCCACCTTGCACTGGAATATAAAGGCTCAGGGATCTCCAATCCTACTCATGTTTGAAGGAGATCTGGCTCTGAAAAGCATATATTCTGAAAGCTTGTACTCTTCTTGGTCTCTAAGGTGCCACTGGACTCAAATCCTGCTGTTCTACTGCAGACCAACACAGCTACCCACCTAAGCTTTCCACATATTGGTGGCAACTTAGTCCAAATCTCTGGATGATGTTATCCAGTAGCTTTGCATAGACATTTTAAATAATGGAGAATAAGAAAGAACCTTGCAGTATCTCAGAAACTGAGGGGTGGAGCACAAGCCCTCCTCAGCACCACACTCTGAAACCTACTTTCGAGGTAGCACTGAAATCACCACAGAACAATGCCTCCTAGTCCCAGCTCTGAAAGGAGATCCAGAAGGA
This sequence comes from Eublepharis macularius, assembly GCF_028583425.1. Taxonomy (NCBI): domain Eukaryota; kingdom Metazoa; phylum Chordata; class Lepidosauria; order Squamata; family Eublepharidae; genus Eublepharis; species Eublepharis macularius. The sequence continues at coordinate 127,726,179 of NC_072790.1, forward strand.
TACTATGAATGATGGTATCAAAAGTTGCTGAGAGGATCAGGGGAATTAACAGGGTCACACTCCCGTGTCCATCACCTGGTGCAGATCATTCACTGGGGCAACCAAAGCTGTTTCAATCCCATGACCATCGCTGAAATGAGACTGGAATGAATCGAAAAAATCTGCTTCATTCAAGAATCCCTGAAGCTGGAAAATATAAGATGGCAACTGAGTAAGAACACTCAGATTTGTGTGCTCCCATGCTGGTTCTGTTTCCTGGGTTTAATTGCCAGGCAGGGTTGTGAAAATAATCCCAAAGCCCATCTCCTAATGATAAAAGACGCACTAGCTACGCATGCCAAGGGAAATATCATAGGATTTTTGAGCTCTTTTAATTAGGGGCTTAATAATCTTCTGTGTCCTCTGATGTGGCAACATCAAAGCAAGAACAGACTGAGGCCAGCTGGACCGCTGAGTAAGTTCACCATGTAAATATCTCTATATGCTATTTTTTCTTTTGTGGACTCAACCAAGAACTGCTTTTATGTCTTTTTTTCTCCTACAAGAAACTGAAAATCAGCTACATTTTATTCTATTTCATTTTACTGAATGAAGAGAGCCAGTAAAATCCAAAGCTCTTCAAAGAAAAAATCAAACGCAATTATTTACAGCTCATTTGGACTCTGAATTCCAAAACATAATTTGGAGTAGAATATCAAGGGAGTAACTATAAACACATCTAGGAACATTGCCAACATTATCTGGACATTATTTGGGGTTTTTCTCCTCCTATGGATGATTAACACATGGTGATTAACACATGGGTGTTGAAGGGTGATTAACACAGAATTCACTGCCTCAGGATGTGGTGGCAGCTTCAAGCATAGACAGCTTCAAAAAGGGATTGGATAAACATATGGAGCAGAGGTCCATCAGTGGCTATTAGCCACAAGGTATAGATGGAACTCTCTGTCTAGGGCAGCGATGCTCTGTATTCTTGGTGATTTGGGGGGGGGAATCAGTGGGAGGGCTTCTAGTGTCCCTTCCCCACTGACAGAACTCTTGAGGGCACCTGGTTTTTGGCCACTGTGTGACAGAGTGTTGGACTGGATGGGCCATTGGCCTGATCCAACATGGCTTCTCTTATGTTCTTTTGTTCTCTTATGCTTTGATGTTCTGCTCCTCAGCTGCTGAAAGGGAACTGCATAACGGACTCTAAATTGCCTTCCTTCCTGTACTAACTCGGTGTTTTTGGATTACAAAACTATATTAAATCCTTTTCTACTGTTTGAATTATAATAAACTAGAAATATATAATTGCTGGATTGCTGTTGGAATTTCTTTTATTGTCTCTACTCTTTTTAATTAAAAAAATGGCTGAAAATTCAAATTATATTGCTACATATTGGCCAAGAGTAAATTGGATTATGACAACTACATAATCGCCACCTACTGGCTTGATGAATGAATTGACTTTCCTTTTTTCTTACTAATCTGTTTTAAGGATAGACCTTCTGAGGTATTCAGGTGAAGAAGGAGATAAGTCAATTTGAAGAAAATAGCTGCATCTATGAGTAGGCCAGAGAATGGACATTTGGGGAATGGAATTCAGAAGTAATAATCTGGGGTCTCGCAGAATCTGAGAAACTTTGGCTGATTTGGATTTAGAGAGTGTATTCTGAGGGCCAATATGAGACTGTCTGAGGATGCAAGGTGACTTTGACCCAGAGGGCCCCCTACAATGAGATAATCCAAGGATTCTATGGCTTTTTGGACACTGAACAAATTACTAGAATCAATTCAAGGCATGTAAATTGGAAGAAGGCATGAAGGAAAGAAATACAAATGGAGATGGAGAGATCTATTTTGAAGCTTGAACTTGTCTATGATTATCACTGATTTATATAACTGTTATAGAACCTTTTTTCCCGCTCCTCTTTTTATATCTTTTTTGCTATATTTTTATATACACAAGTCAATTGTTAAATTTAGAATGTATAATTAATATTAAAATAGATTAATTTGGGAGTTAAATAGTCAAACTAATAAGTTAATATACTAAATATAAGGCTGAACATAAGGTTGAGCATAAAATGTTTAGTTTAGTCCAGTGCTGTATCTTAAAAATATGTTATTAGATATTTTACCTAGTAGTATTATAGTACAAATATGTATATATTGCAAAATTAACTTATTTTTTGTATAATAGACCAATCCTAGAATTTTAGAAAAAATAGAAAGACTTGCTTTTTTGAATAGGTAGTAAAAATCTAAGGAAAACTAAGAATGGCTACTGTCGAAGTGGATCAGTTGTAAAGTCAAATTTTTAGAATGTTGAATAGAAAATACTGAGAAGCAGAAATTTAAGAAAAACGAAGAACGGCTACTGTTGAAGTGGATCATTTGTGAAGTTAAAATTTTAGAATGTTGAATAGAAAATGTGCCGGAAATGGGCCGTTCTGTGCGGATCAGGCCCATTTTTGAGCATTTTGATCCACAGCAGAATGGGCCCGTTTTGGGTGCTGCAGAGCTCAGGAATGCTCCTGCGCTCCGCAGTGCCTCAAAAACAGGCCCAATCCGTGGCAGAATGGGCCCATTTGGGGCGCTGCGGAGTGCAGGAGCGTTCCTGCACTCTGCAGCGCCTCAAAATGGGCCTGATCCATGCCGAATGGGCCCATTTATGGGTGGTACGGAGCGCAGGAGCACTCCTGTGCTCTGCAGCTGCTGAAAACGGGCCCAGTTTGCCATGGATCGGGTCCGCTTTGAGCACTGCAGAGCTCAGGAGCGCTCCCGCACTCCACAGCGCCCCCAAAACGGGCCCAATCCCAGTGGCTGCGGTGCACACGAGCGCGCCACGGTGCGGGGGAATGCGCAAAGAAGGTGCATGCCCCCTGTTGCTCAGGTAAGTGGAGGTGGGGTGTGGGGAGCAGGGGCGGGGGATCCCCCGCCACCACCAGGGGTATGGGATCCCTACCCCCTCCCAGATTTAAGTAATTGAGAGAGGCAAGGGTCATACAAGCAGTTGGTAGATCTCAGACTTTTAAGAATTCTGTCCCCATCCTCAGACTGGATAAATTGAATGATATTCCACACGATTCGACAAATCGGCACTTTGGGACCATCTGATTGTGCCACTATTAATGTAAAATCCAAGATGGAACAGATGTGAGAAATTTTACACTCACAGTGCTCAGCTAATTGATTGCCGCCTGCTGTAGAGCAGTCCTCCTCCTGTCTGCAGAAGAGAGCCCTGATTCTCGAAAGCCTACACCCTGAAAATCTTGCTGGTCTCTAAGGTGCCCCAGGACTCCAGTCCTGCTGTTCTACTCCAGACCAACATGGCTACCCACCTAAAACTATCCTGTAGACCAGAATTCAGTAGGCCCCTGATCACCTGGAAGAGTTGTGCAGGTCTACACTGTGTGGATGCAATGGTGACAGAGAATTTTTTTTCTTTACCATCATCCCTGCCATGGTGGTGATGAAATTCCATAAATTGCATCTTACATTTGGTTGTCTTAATGCTCTTGGTATGTTCTTACATTTAAAAAATTGAAAACCAAAGTAAAATATAATTAAAAATGTCTCTTTCATGATGGTAACAGTGGAAAAAGTAATGGTGGAGATGTAGTAGCAAAAGAGACTGATTATCTTGTGTTTGTTTTTAACCAATAGCATTTGAATATTGATGCAAAAGTACTTTTTCTCCTTTGCTGTTGATTTATGTAAAGACTGAGCTTCTTTTATTAGGAAACAAACCACTTTTTAGATTCATTTGTTGATTAGTTGTTTAGTTCATGTCAGATTTCTCTGCCTTGGTTAATTAACAGTGCAGCCCTAAGCAGAGTTATAGTCTTCTAATCTCATGTATGTTCCACTTTTCTCCCCAATGAGGACCCAAAGTAGCTTATAGCATTTTCCTCTTCCATTTTATGCTCACAACAGTCCTTTGAACTAGATTCGGCTGAGTGTGTGTGACTTGGCCAAGATCACCCAGCAAACTTCATGGCAGAGTGAGTTTCCAGGATCCTAGTCCAAACTCTAACCATGACATCACAATGGACTTGCAGTGGCGTAACTCTGCTTAGGATGACACCGTAAAGGACCCCAGAATGTTTTTAGTAGCATTTTTTGAAGCATATCTGTAGAAAGCAAGTAAATAAGATGCAATAGTAAATAGGCAAACAGATGGAAAGCAGTATAGCCTTGTTTCATATCTTTCAAATGAGATGTGTTAAAAGGTGAGCATGAGCTTGCAATGGTTTTGTGAATAGAGGTAAAAGAGAATTGCTAGCTGTTCTGAAATGTTACAAACCGTCTATGTTAGCAATAGAGACATAGCAGAACTATGTAAGGAGATCAAATTCATGAACTAAAAATTTCTTACATGAAAAGTGGTTCAGTGCGCTCGATTCAACTATATCTGTGCCCTTTTGTAAAAAGTACTACTATTGTCTCACTCAACATTTTAGATCAATTAAATATGGAAAGTACACCTAAGTCTTCAAGGCTTCCTTTATGTATGCACATAGCCCTTAGTTTTGGCAAATATGAGAGTGTTGGTCAAAGTTTCTCACCTCGGCCTTTTGGCTAAGATCAAGTGTGTAGGAAAATATCTAAGTAAAACATATTCTGAAAAAAATTGTCAAGCAATTTCAGAAGTTATATTTTACTGTTTTCACCCCTGCCAGAAATTCAAAAGATGGCTATTTAGCTATTAAAATGAGTATTTAAGATCAATTAAAATGAATAAGAAGCTATTCCAAACCTAAGAAATTAATGCATTCTATTAATTTGCAGTTTCTTATATCATTCTTATCAGTCTTAAATTTCACTTTTTAAAAAAAAAAATGCAAGACACCCCATACTCCGAGACTGTAATAGTATACTGCATTCTCTTTCTGCTCTTATTTTTTTCTGCAAAAAGATCTGCTTAGTAAGCTTATCGGTTTTTGTTATTGTGTACAAAAATTGTTTCACCTCTGGATGGGACTGAAAGGGACATATGGGGCTGGGGTGGAGAGAAGTAAGAAGAAAGGGTGAAATTGGTAGGAGGGGCTTAAGAGCTTACTACCATTTTAAGCCAATATTCAAACCCACCAACAGACTTCATGGGGTGGGGAGAGTTGGATATTAGACAATTGACCTTTTCCTCTTTTGAAAGATTAAAATTGCTTTTTGACTGTTTTAGATTTTACTGGACACACAGTATTGCTACCATCAATCAATTTTTCTCCCAATGAACTTTCTTTCTTATGGTTGTAAATTTACACAGTCAGCTTTTCACATAGAAATAAAGAGCTGGAAGGTACCCTAAGGGTCATCTAGTCCAGCCCCCTGCACAATGCAGGAAATTCACAGCTATTTCCCCATTCACTGCCCTCAGTGACCCCTGCTCTATGCCCAGAGGAAGGCAAAAATCTTCCAGGATCCCTGGTCAATCTGGCCTGGAGGGGAATTCCTTCTTGACCCCAAGTTGGCAATCAGCATTACCCAGGTCTTATAAGAAAGAGCCATAATAGCCAAGCACTGGTTCATCCCTTCATGCACTCCCTCTCTTGATCTGTGTACATTCATATTAAGTCAGAGAATCAGCTGTCAGATGACCATCTAGCCTCTTCTTAAATACCTCCAAAGAAGGAGAGTCCACCACCTTCCAAGGAAGCCTGTTCCACTGAGGAACCTGTCAGATCCTGGCAGGTAGATCCCCATAGTACTCCACTGCACACACTCCAAGGTATGAGTTAAAGTTACGTTACTAGAGATCCATCAGTATCAGCAAACACAGACAAGGTAATTGGCAGAAGTGACGTGTATAAGGTCGGAGGGGTTAGTTACAGGGAAGGTTCCTGCCTTTAGGATAGGGACGGTTATGTTTCTGGTGTGAATGAGCCGGGGGGGAGGGGGTTTTAAGACAGGAGGCAAGAAGGACTGTAGGAGAGATGAAGTTAGTGTCAGTTCCCAGGAGGAGCCGGTACTCAAGGACACATTCCCAAGCGGCTGTGAAAAAGAAAGTAGACATTGTGTCAGGCACCTGTGAGATAAGCACCCTCAGCTAGACAGGCTCCAAAATGCCACTTCCCATACTCTCAGAGGTTCAACACGTAATACAGAGCACAGAGAATACTAATGGCAGATATGTAGACAGACATATATGACATACTGCCCTCCCAAAGATGACCCCCCCCCCATAAAGGGCCAGGTGTCTCAGGATATGTCTTATGAAATTTGCGTACAAGTTTGGGGACTTTAACATCAGAGGCTTTCACCCATTCCACATTACCTTTATCAAAATGAACCCATTGGATCAAGTAAAATAGTTCTCCACATCTTAATTTAGAGTCCAAAATATCTTCGACTTCATAGTGTGGCTGTCCATCCACCAGGAGGGGGGGGGGAACTCCATGGTTCGGGTGCCATTCATCGGGGGAGGGGAGCTTTCTTCAGGAGGCTGAAATGAAACACAGGGTGAACTTTTCTCAAGTTCTTTGGTAATTGTACCTCTACAGTTACCTCATTAATTATTCGCTTTACAGGGAAAGACCCCAAGAATTTCCAACCCAGTTTTTTACTCGGTTGCTCTCCTCTCAGATTCTTTGTAGAGATATATACATAGTCTCCTACTTGCAAAGTCCATGGACTAGACCTCTTTTTGTCCACCTGTTTTTTATAGTCCTCTTTAGCTTTATCCAGAGTTTCCTTTATTACCCCCCTTTGGTTTGTTTGTTTGGTCCACCACTCTGAAAAGTCTCCAGGTTTTGTGTTGGGGGGGGAGGGGATTGACAAACGGCATTGCGGTGCCCTCATTGCTCTCTTGATTGGATCTTGTCCTAAACGAGCCTCTTTTTAAAACATATTTCCCCAGTCCTACCTCCTTTCTAATGTTTACACTTTTTAGTGTAAATGTATTGGCCTAGTGGTAGGCATCTGATAAAGTGAGGTCTGACTCATCAAAGTTTATGCTGGAATAAATGTTGTTAGTGTTTAATGTGCCACCAGACACATTTTATTTAGCCTTGCAAGAGTTGCTTATCTTGTACCTAGTCTTGTTGACGAGAAAAAAATTGTGCTATAATTTCATTATGGCTACTTTACTAAACACTTTAGGTTTTATTTTTAGTATGAATTAGTCATGGGATTTTAAGTGCAGACTCAATAGTGAAATTCATTTTGTGCCAGTCACTGTAGTGAATTAGGAGCTGCTTTTTTCAGACATTATGGAAGGGCACTTGACATCATATCCATATTTTAGAGAGCCTCAGAGAGAGAACAAGTGGAATAAGCAGAATGTCAGTCCAGAAATAGAACAATTTCAGAAGGTTTCAGGTAGGAATTCTTGATTACTGTAATCTCCACCTGGCTAACTGGCAATGATTGTGTTTGTTTTGTCATAATGATTACTGAAAATGTACACCAAACTCCAATCTGTCTGTCCATGTGCTTGTTTCTTCTCTCACACAGATAACCAGTCTGTGAGATTTAAATCACTCTCCTTTGTTCCCACTTGTGGCTGACTTCCTGGTCCACATAACAGTTTTTGTCACTACCAGCACCCTATAAATTGCATCTAAGTTCTTGGTTAATAGGTGATGCCTTTGTAGATTTAGCTGAGAAGGATATGTTCTTGAGGAAGGGTCTATAATCTATGAGCCTTTCTGGATGCAGGAATCTTTCCATCCCTTTCTTCAACTCCAGATCCATCATATTATAGAGTATTTAGAAACATACATAGGTTTTGAGCTTGCATGATCACTAATCAGAATTTTAGAACGTGAAAGGTACATTTTTTTTATTACCACTCAGAGAAATTAGAAGCATCAAAGTGCACAGGCAACTATAGACATAAAGATAAATGATTTAAATACTTCAGTCTTCTAGCTGTAAATTGATAGTGGTACGCTCAGCTAGTTTTAAATCTTTAAAAGTTGTTAGATGAGAAGAGAGAATTATTTCTAATCTGACTTTTTTCATATGGACTCTTCCAAAGGGTATGCTAGGAAAGGCAGAGTTAAGCTTATAGGGTACCAGACACCGAGTCAGCTAATTCAAGGTGCCCAATCTAAATGACTCATATGTTCTTTAGTTTACTTCATATGTATATGCAAACAGCTTCAAATGCTCACTACCCATTAAGAACAATCATTCATTCTCTCAATCACCAAGAATATTTTTATTGTCAAACCTCAGAAGTGAACTGGACCAATAACTTCTGCAGTATAAATGATTTGTGCAAGGTTTTAGGATGATTGCATTGCTCTGGAATTTCTCACACTCAAACACCTCTTCAGTAACCTCTTGAAATGCTACGACCAGTTGCTCCACAAAGCATTTGTACTGATCTACCTGCAGACCATCTGAGCTGGTATTTTAGTGCTTATCTCTTTATTTATATTTTCTACTTTAAGGCACCTCTAAAAAGTATCCTGGTGATTCATCTGGAGGTCAACCTATATAAATATCATTGGGGGGAAAGATAAGCATCCCTCCTCCCCCTGCCCCAGCACTGCAGCACTGATAAAAATTAGATTTTGAAGTAAAAAATGAAAGCAATGAGTGAACTGGTCATGGTCCTAACTGTAGCGAATGAAGTGGAAGAAATAATTCCCTTATTCCTCTTTGTTACCTCTGTTCTTGACATAATGCATGTAGTTATTTTTAAAATCTTATGATTATTTTTAAGATGGCAGCAGCAGCAGCACTTCCTGTGGTCATGCAATGCAGTGATGCATTTTTTTTTACCTTGTCAGTGTTCTGTAACCTTGTTGGTTTTCTGTGGCCAGCAGTTCATAAATTTACAGCCTATGACAGAAGCATGAGCAAATGCACACACAGTGTTCTTCCATAATTTAGGTTAAACAATTACTTCAGATATTTAGACTACAGTTCCCAAATTAAATTCTAAAACAGAATATTACCAGGAGAGTCTTCCGTTGTGTTCCCAAAGAATCATTATAACAACTTGAAAAGTGTTCTGAGATTCAGAGGACACGTGTATACTTTTTTTTTTTGCCTTGTTATCCCATTTTCCAAAATAAATTAGACATACTGTTTCCAGCTAATATTGTCATGACTAGGTTTAGAGGTTCTACTCTACCCTGTACTGTAAATGAGTTGCTTCTGGGCCATCAACAGGGAATGAAAGCTTTTAGCTGAGTTTAGCAACCATTGATAATTTACAGTTGCCATTGACTGTTCTTTTTTTTCATACATAAGCATGAACATACACAGAGAGAAAACTTGGAAAAGCTGTGAGATGATACCTGACTTTAGAGATGGTTTTAAATCTTGCACTATCCAGTACCTGGTGAGGAGGGTTGCCATGTCCCCATACTCTACTAGCAGGAAGGGAGGGAGCCAGTACACACCAATTTTCGTCTTGATGTAACTCAGTATTGTAGCTGATCTAATATTGTAACTGCTAGGTACATTTCTGGTTGATTTCATAGACTGTGTGTATCACTTTCGTTTTCTTCCTCTCACAGCCTGGAAATGCAGCTGAGCTGGCAGAGCTGCTGACAATCTTCTCCTTTGATGTTCCTTGAAATGACCTTGCATGTCTGAAATCCAGAGGAGTTAGCCGTGTTAGTCTGTAGTAGCAGAAGCGAAAAGAGTCCAGTAGCACCTTTAAGACTAACCATCTTTACTGTAGCATAAGCTTTCGAGAATCACAGTTCTCTTCGTCAGATGCGCATCTGATGAAGAGAACTGTGATTCTTGAAAGCTTATGCTACAGTAAAGTTGGTTAGTCTTAAAGGTGCTACTGGACTCTTTTCGATCATGTCTGAAATGTTACAGTTCTCTATATCTTGTCTAACTAATTTATAAACTCCAGAAAGGTTTCCCAGACTACTGCTGAACTTGTGGTTTAGGAGGGAGGGGAACATTTGAGTATTTAGACCTGTACTTACTTTAAGCCTCATACCTTTCAAAGAGAAGTTGTACTGCTCAGACGCATTCTTGCTTCTATGTAAACCTGTGGACCTGTGCATATGGGAAAGGCTGATTTTCTGAATAAAAGTCATTTAACCAAGGAACTGTGTCATGCTGGAATGATCCAGAGATCTACCTGCCATATCCTGTCATCCATAGCCTGACATTACACAGAGATCTTTGCACATGTGCTCGCAATGCCAACGGAATCATATTTTGCGTGGAAATGCTATCACACTGTGTGTGGAGCTGATTCTTTTAGATTTTTAAAGAATCTTATATTCTTTTTAGAATCTTTTAGAATTGGCTTGTTTGGGCCAAATTCAGCCCCTAAGAAGCGCAGTGGCACTCCTGTGTGAAGTGCGATGACGTCACTTCAGGAAGTGGCATTGTTGCACACCACTGGGAGTGTGCCTACTGTACGTTTGCCCGGGTTGCCTGCTGGCGGTGAGTGATTGCCAGGTGGCTTGCAACCTACAAGCAATGGGACAAACCACCAAGAGATTGCTTGCCACTGGTGGGCACCTCGGAACCCTACTGGTGAGAGCCAGGGTTCCCATACTCCCCCAAACTCTCCAAAGTAACCATATGATTGGGGGGGCAAGGTTGACCTCACAAAATGAGAGGTTGAGTTCCAGTTCAACTCATGTGCTTCTTAGTTTGTGTACTGTTGGGGTGAGATGACAAAATGTGAGATTGTTCATTGTTGCATGCTTGGAGATTGATGAGAACTGCATATGTGTAATTCCCTTATTAAGGTTTTTTCCAGTAAATTAAACAAGGCCATTGATGGATTTCAAATATTTTTAAAAGAAATGTTGTAAATACCTGCTTAATGTCTCCTGCAATTTAATTTTTTAGTGCAATCAATTCCAAGGGTGTAGCTGTCACAATTCCTCTGCATGTGCTGGAACTGTTAAAATAACATCTAGTGTGAGGTGGTATTGTGGACTAGAACAGTGGTTCACAGCCTAGGGGCCAGGGACCCCCGGGGTGTGTGCGGAGTTATTGCAAGGGGTCTGAAAGTACATAGTTACACTAAATGTTGTCATGTTCATCTTTTTGTTATTATGTATTTTCTCAAGCAGTGGATACTAATAATACTACTACTATCATAGGGAGCGGAGAGGGGTTAAAATGGTGTCCTTGTACTCAAAATAATTGGGAACCACTGGACTAGACATTATCTAGTATGCCTGAAAATACAGGGGTGATGTGTCTCAACATTACTCTTGGCCAGCAAAGCAAAGCCTGTGCTTCCTTAGCAGCCCTTGGGATTGAGATAAGGTTCATCACTAATCTCCCAGCGGTTTATCTGATTGCCAGTGAGATTTTTTGAGCCACCTGGAGATCCTCCACCACCAGCAGGCACCCCGTGAACATGTGGGGCATGTGCTCCCAGTGAATGCAACAATGTCACTTCCAGATGTGACAGTGTTGTGCCGGCCATGGGAGTGCTTCCATGCTTTCTTTGTGGCCAATTTTGGCCCCAAATAGGCCGATTCTCAAAGAATCAGCCCTGTGTGGAGTGCGAAAGTGCTCCTGCAGCCAGCACAAGAACTTCACTTCCAGAAGTGACGTCATCACATTGGTGCCGGGAGCAGGTGAATGCCGGGTCTCCCTTCCCACTGAGAGGGTAAGGAGACTTGGCAACTCTATTCATCACTACATCATCTCCAATTTCTTATTGGGTGCTATGTACAACTTTCCAATGCTGTTTTAATGAACTGTATTGGACACACTAAAAGCATTCCAGGATCTTCTTATGACTTATCCCAGCAAATCATACAATCAATCTATTTCAAAGAAAGAGGCTTTTGAAAACTAGTGGTTGTATTTCTTTATTGGGAAGTACTATGATATATTTTGTATATAAAATTTTACTTCTGATAGGTCATTATTGTTTTTAAAAAGCCTTTGACATGGCAGTTGCAGCATTTCACAATGTCAACTGAATTTCCAGAAAGTCATATTACAACATTTCTTACAGAAGAGTTGTAGTGAAGATCATTCATTGTGGTTAATTCGTAAGCAAAAAAATAATGTGATTCTCTTGATAGTGTCTTCCTTTTTTTGGTTTCAGAAAGATGAGAGTTATTTGAGTTTGAGCAGGAAGAATGATATATAAAAGTTTCTATAAGTAGTAGGTACAAGATGGATCCCTGAGATACTGAGAAGCTAATGTGAATAGAGAAACGCTATCAGTTTTCAAAGACTTACAGAGCAATCCTAAGCAGTGTTACTCCAGTCTAAGCCAATTGAAATCAATGAGCTTAGACTGGAGTAACTTTGCTTAGGATTGCACTGTCAGTAGTGGTAGGATTAGAAATAAAATGGTTGAAATCAAGAGGCAAAGAAGTTGTCCAAGTCAGAACTAGCATCTTAAATAGCACTACTGGAGAATAAATGCACTTATGTGTGTGTGTTATGTGCCGTCAAGTCACCTCCGACCTGTGATGACCCTATGAATGAAAGACCTCCAAAATGTCCTATCATTAACAGACTTGCTCAGATCCTGCAAATTGGAGGACGTGGCTTCTTTTATTGAGTTAAGCCATCTTGTTTTAGGTCTTCATCTTTTCCTACTGCCTTCCACTTTTCCAGAGAATCTTGCCTTCTCATGCTATGACCAAAGTACGATAGCCTCAGTTTTGTCATTTTAGCTTCTAGGGAGAATTCAGGCTTGATTTGATCTAGTACCCACTTTGGTGTGGTGATTTGATCTAGTACCCAGTTTGGTGTGAGAGCCAGTTTGGTGTAGTGGTTAAGAGCGCGGGACTCTAATCTGGAGAGCTGGGTTTGATTCCCCACTCTTCCACTTGAAGCCAGCTGGGTGACCTTGGGCTAGTCACAGCTCTCTGGAGCTCTCTCAGCCCCACCCACCTCACAGGGTGTTTTGTTGTGAGGATAATAATGGCATACTTTGTAAACCGCTCTGAGTGGGCATTAAGTTGTCCTGAAGGGCGGTATATAAATCAAATGTTGTTGTTGTTTGTCTTTTTGGAAACCTATGTGACAAAGGGAGAATTTAGAAATCTGCTGGCTCCTACCACAGGTGAAACAGGAATGTGGAGCATGCCCTCAAGTCATAGCTGACTTATGGCAACCCCTGATGGGGTTTTCATGGCAAGAGACTAACAGAGGTGGTTTTCCATTGCCTGCCTCTGCAACCTTGGTCTTTATTGGAGGTCTCCCATCCAATTACTAACCAAGGCCAACCCTGCTTAGCTTCTGAGATCTGATGAGATCAGGCTCACCTGGGCCATCCAGCTCAGGGTGAAACAGGAATACATCACTCTAAAAATCAAATCATAAATCCAATTGCAAAGCTTCTCTCATGGAAGTTGTGTACACATAAAATATTAAACCATGGTTTAAGTTTAATGAAATCCAACTTCTTAAGTTCAGTAGAAAGAGAAGAATAACTCACTGAAATAGTAAAAGATAGAACAAGGGAACCTTTCTGTATTGTGGCAAATGTTTAGTTTTACCATTTGACCAAAATATTTTGGATGTTAAGGAGAAATGGAGGATAATCTAAGAGAGTATAAAGATTTTGTATGATTTTTGTGGACGGCATAGAATGCTTAAATTCCAAGGTGCGGGATGTGCTAATCTGTTTCACCTTTTCAAAGAATATCACCTTTATATTACTATTCGCAGTTATATTTCAGTGTTCTCCTCAAGTTTGGATGTGCAAAGTCTAGTTATAGACTGCAGAGTCAGCACATCGTGTAAAACTAATAGAAACTGCCAGGAAATAAAATCTTTAATTTATAACATGATGTATTATGGGTTGAAACTTCTCATTATAAGCTTATTTAATGAATTATACTATGTTAATAGTAATACCTTGGTCCTGGCGTGGTGAGAACCCTGATTTTAAGGCCACCCAAAGTGTGTAATGGGTGTTCTTTTTTTGGAGTGTAAGCAGCTGTACTTCTTGTGGCTGTGTGGCCTCTTTTCCAGTAAGAAAAAAGCTGGTGTGAAGTAACTAAAATCCAATGGCATGTCCAATAGAGGGAGACTGGGGACAGAAGGAGCTCAGAGGCAGTAGTGATGAAAGAACCAAGGGAATACTGGGAGCAGCTATATAAAATCCATTAAGGAAGTGGAAGAGGTTTTACCTGAAGAAAGTGGATTTTTTAAAACAATGAAACATAAAATAGTGTGTTCAGTTATAGTGATGAAGATATATTAAATAAATAAGGTAGGCAATTTTGGACTCTGGGTTTAATAATCTTATGGGAGGAGGCAATTTCATTGCCGCATCTAATTTGCTTAAGACATGGTAGTGAAGTTTATATTCCCTTGTCCTTTCACCTTAGCACGTTTTAATGCTCTCCCATCTGCTGTCTTGGAGGGGAGATATGCTCATACTCCATATGCAAATCGCCTCTGCCCCTGTCAGTCTGGGCAGGTAGAAACAATAGAGCATGTCCTTCTATACTGTAAGTTCTATCAGGATATTTGAACCAAGTATATCTTACCAGTTATTGCTGCCTACCCAGGCAGACCAAGTCAGTCTTATTCTGCCCTCCTTCTAACTGATTCCTGCAAAGAAATTACTGCTAAGGCCACAAGGTTCTGTGCTTTGGCTAGTGTAATCAGACAGAACATTATTACTTCCTCTAGAAATTTTAATTAAGATTTTAACTATTTTACCCATTTTAGCACATAGATGTACTTAATTTTTAGACATGTGTAAACTTAAAATTAATGTACTCTTACAATTAATTTTATTCTGTTATCCTTTTAGCAGTTTGCTGTAATGAAATCACTGCTGAGGTAGCAAGATTCTGCACCCTGATTAGTTTAATTAGATAGACTACCACAACTCCCTTAAGAAATTTTAACCAATATTTAACAATTTTATGTATTTAAATATATTGCTCAGTTTCCTTGATATGCTTAGACATGTAATCAATGTATTTGTTATATATTATTGTATATGCTGACTCAAATTCTGATCCTAGATCGTAATAACAATAAAACTGAACTGATATTCCCTTGTTCCTGGCAAGTGTGATAGCTAATGCTGTTTCTAGAATCTGGGCAAAATACTTTTCTGATGTTGGCAATGTCCTTGAAGCAAAAGCACTCAGTTGAAATTGTCCATCCTCTCAATATTTTTGCAGTACTGCACCCAGATGACAGATCTGCTCAAATAATAGTTATACTAGTTGGATTAAAGATCACCAGAATAGGTGCAATGGTGAGAGGCTTTTCAGTCTTCTTATAGCCTTGTTCCTGATTTGGGACCATGCCTGATTGATAGTTTGATCATTGATCATAGTTTGATCAATTAAATGAAGTTTGTAAGAGCTGACAGGCAGGGCAGGAAAATGTCCTCAGAAATTTACCATTCCTAGAAATCAACAGACCTGTGATAGGTAGGCTTTAGAGTTGGAAATATCTCAATTGCTTTCACTTTTTCAGAATTAGGGTGTATACCTTCTCCATTAATCACATGTCCAAGGAACTCCAAACCCACATTTTTCGGTGTTGAGGGCAACAGTTGTCTTCCGGAGGTGCTGCAAGACTTTTTTTAGTCTTGTATCATGCTGTTCTATTGTAAACCTAGTTGCTGTGACACCGTCCATGTTAGGGAATTTCTCAGGAAACCCAATTTTTAAAACCCCTGGCTCAGGGCCTATCTGGGAGAGTGAGAAAACCACTCAAGGCATTCAGTTGGCAGGACAGGCAACATTTATTCCAAATAATAATTTGAGATGCAAGTCAAACATAGCAAACTTACATAAACATAAATAGCAAGGTCTTTCACTTTTATACATTGTATCAAGGTATCAAAAGACTATGGGCTACCTCTTGATAGGAGCCATAAAGCTGTAAATCGTGCCCTTCCTGTTATCAATATGTTCCTCCCAAGAGTGTCAAGTTGGCACCTCCTGCATCCCATCCTTAAAGATAAGGAAATACAATGAGAAGGGTTGTCAAGTCTGACTCAGTAAATACCTCGAGATTTTGGAGGTGGTGCTTAGCAAGGATATGATGTCACTTCGTGACACCATGTACCATGATGTCACTTCCAGGTCATTCCCAAAATCCACCCTTTCAGTGATGTTACTTCCAAGATGCCACACTGAAATCCCACCCCATTCTGCAATGTCACTTCCAGAGTACCTCCCCAAACCTGCCCCTTCCTGTTACCACTTCCTGCTTTCAAAATTAAAATTTAAGATAATAATTTACACCCAGGAAATTCTTATTGAACCTTGGACATGTCCTGTGCACACTACAGTGTATTACATCTTCCTCATTTCTATGTACTTCACAGTCAATCTGTTTGCACCAAGTGTTTATTCTGTAGACCTGATCTTCCTCTCCTAGTTTCCAATCAGAAAACATGTTTTTAACAGGATTTATTAAAGGCCTTAAATCCTCTTCTCCTTTTATACAGTCATATAGGCAACTAACGATGTCATTTAAGAGTTTCATTCTAGGAATGCTGGGATTCATTAGTGCTCCTTTGTGCCTGCCAACTGAAAGGGGAGGAATAAGCGATCACATGTTGCATACGTCACCCTCACACAGAACCCTAATAAGTAGCTCTAGTTACTGTGATGTAATAGAATAGCTAAGCATCAGTCCTAACAATTAGCTGCTTCAAATTGTTCCTCAGAAATGAACTTACTTGGAAACCTTAGACAAGTCAACCTCTTGGGTTCAGCTCACTTCTATGATTTTTTTTTATATTACCAATGTCAAACCTGTCAAGATAAATAAAAAGCTGTTCAATATTTGCTGTCCCATTAGCTTCTCATAATTTCTGCCTCCTATGTTTGTGTGTCAGGGATGTGCATGTTCCAAAAAACCAACAGATCTATAAACTGGACTTCAATAAATCTTCAAAAGGAAGAATGATGATCAAATTGAATTCAATGTTTTGCTTTTACCCTAGAAATCCATCCTTTCTTCTCTTCTGTACCTAGAAAACTGATCAGGGCTTTGCCAATCAACAGCTATGGACTGGTCATAATTGGCAGTACAGGATACAGCCACTGAGCAAGCCTGCAAAGAAGATTTTTTTCCAGTGTCTTATTGCAAAAAAAAAAACCTCTTTGAAAGCAGAATAGAAAGCTATTGAGGGATGATATGACTCTGGAGAGACAATTCTTTATTACCCTCACTAGAAAAGCAGAATGTTTACCCCCCCCCCCATGAGCATTTACCATTTTGAACACTCTTCTTGCTTTGTTAAAAGCAGATCTTAGCATACAGAGACCATCATAACTGTGCTGTCTGTAGGGGGACATGGAGGTGGCCATGCAGAGGAGAAAAATGGGCAGGTACAGAGCACTGGTGTTGGTTTCGGTGCTGGTATTAGACTACTGCCATATGCTTTATCAATGTAAAAAGTACTTCAAATTACATTCACACAAGCATGCCAAAGAAATCAAGGGGAGTACTTATTTCTAAAATGAGAGGTTCTGAGATTTTGTGGAAGCCTACCAGCTGTGCTAGAAGGCTGTCTTGCCCCTTAGTGCGGGGGTGGGTGGCATGCTTAGGAAATGGTACTCTGCATGTGCTCAAAGATGCTCACCTTTGTTATATAATATGATTAGGGCTGTCACCCCCTTAAATGTTCCTTAATTTATCAGATTACACATAGCAAGGGCCACCTCTACTGAGGGATTCTCCTGCACCCATGTGGGAATAACTTTCCTGATATGATACTGTTAACACATGCATATACCACCTAAAGGTGTGTGTGTGCTTTTTTGTGAATAATCCCTGTGCTATACATGTTGTAAACTAATAACTTCCAGCCCTGATGGTTGGCAAATGTATGGATGTGTCCATGTGTTACAGAGAATATGTACAGCAGCTATGCTCTTCATCATATAATAGAAATTTACATGTTCAGGAATGAGTCTCTGCTCTCATACAGTGCTTAACATCTCCAAGGTGCCATCCAGGTGAGACCTTCAAGCTCAGCTTCTGATGCAATTCTGTCCCTTTCCACTTGCAATCATCAAAATGTCAATTGCAGTTATGAGATTTGGTAAGGGCTTTATTGGGAGGAAAGGTGGCATGGTATAGCTCAACCTCAACAACTCTCAGAAGGTAAGCAATGTCTGTACTTGGATAGGAGACCACCAAGGAATACATGGTGGAGGAAGGAAATGGCAAACCATTTGTGCCCCTCACCTGCCTTAGAAGCTCCCTTTCTGGGGCCACCATATGTCTGAGATATTTTCTCTCCCCCATCCATTTTTTTCTAATATCCAGCCTGATATCCTGTAGAAATTAAAAATTTCCATGCTGTGTTGTTAGTTTGATGAATGTTAATAAAATAAGTTTTGTTTTGGTTTTAGATATACTAGGAATAGGGTTGCCAGCCTCCAAGTGGTGGCTGGAGATCTCCTGGAATTACAACTGAACTCCAGGTAACAGGGATCAGTTCCCTTGGAGAAAATGGCTGCCTTAGAATGTGGACTTTATAGCAATATAGCCAGCTGAAGTCCCTCCCCTCTCCAAACTCTGCCCTCTCCAGGCTCCACCCTCTAAATCTCCAGGAATTTCCCAACCAGGTGCTGGCAACCCTGAATAGGAACAGTAACTGATCCTCAAAAGTAGCTGCAGAAAATAATTTCTTTGCATAGTCTTGTGAGCAAAGTGATTGCCTAATTTTACTTTGGGAAAACGGAAAGAAAATCAACCTTCTGAGATTGCTCAGTAGTCTTTTTGATGGTCAGTTATTTTCAAATCTGTTCTGTAATGTTACAAGTACACTGTATTAAAGCTCTTGCTATGTTCTGAAATATATGCTTTTGAAATCTCTGTGCCCCTTCCAACTTCCTCATGTTTCATGTTTGGGCATATTATGCTCTAAAGTTCTTCAAACTGTGTGTGTGTGTGTGTGTGTAGAGCGCCCCCCCCCAGTATGTATGTGTGGCCACTCCCCCCCCCCCCGAGTATCACTATTCTAAATAGTTTGAGATGCTCCTAAGAGATTCTGAACTTCTTTTCAAATGAGAGTCCAAGTGGATGGGCATGGGAAAAAGTATATTTATACCATGCCAACTGCCTTCTGAGTAGTCCTGCTTCGAGCAGTCTGTCCCCCCCACCCCAGTCACACACCTTCCCTCCTTTCTACATCTTCATAGTCACACTCTCTCTCACTCACACATACACCCTCTCTCTATCCCAATCACAGAGACCCTTCCTGAATTGTCTCAGTCCAAATAAAAAGGAGGGAACAGCTGCATGCAACACTAAGTTCAGGCTGCCCTAAGATGTGCCAAGGTTTTCCAATCCTATCCCTTGGGAAGGATATCTGTGGGTGACAGGTTCCCTACTCCTCTAGAGTCCTGTCCACTGGCTTAGGGGGAGCTTTTAAATTCTCTTAGCCTGCCAGCAGTAACTAAAAAGCAATCGCTGCATGCATCATGCATGCACACACTCAGCATCCTGGCAGAGAACTGAGAACTGGACTGGGGATCTGGGGGGAAAGAGACATCAAAGCACAGGCTGCTTCAGGAGTCAGGCAGCTAAAGACTCAGTTGCTCATCCCTCAGTCATTTGCGTCTGAAGAAGGGATCTCTGACTCTTGACAGCTTACACTTTGAAAATCTTGTTGATCTCTAAGCCACTGGGCTAATATCGGGCTTGTCCCTCTGGTTTTGCTTCCAGGATAAAAGATCCTCTGCCTTCCCCTCCCCTCCAGGCAGAAGGGCAGGGAAGGCAGCAGATGCAAGCAAGCACAGAAGCTTAGGCTGTTTGAAGAGTTTTCTCTTTGTCTTCCTTCATCTTGTGGGATGTGCCACACTATCACTATGTGTGGCACATCCCTTATTTCAATGGTCCATAGGTAATTAGAATCCAACAAGTGAAGCAATTTACATATCTGGGAATTGGTCCGATCACCACAAAGCTATGCTGAAAAAAGCAGGTCCTTATACTGATGGTATTCTAAATTTTTTATGTACCGCAGAGGAAATATTTACCCAGGGCAATTCAGGTTTTTAATATGAAAATTGTACCTATTCTGCTTTGGGGGCAGCCATTTGGATTCAATCAGTTAAGGAATCTTTAGATCTCCCTTCACTTCCTTCATAAGCTAACCAATACACCAAAATCTGTAGCTAGAGTGTCCCTACAAGCAGAACTGGGTCACCCATCTTTGGAGGCCGAAGCCTGGCAACTGGCCTTCAATTTGTATCTTAAACTGCTCAATAGCAACTCTGGATACCTGTCTTTATTGAAAGTAGATTCTCATAAATCCACTTAGTTCAGGACTCTTGATTAAAAACTTTATCTGATTGAAATAAATCCTGATACCATCCAGGGCCTGGAATTTGCAGCTGTTAAGTCTCATATTAAGAATATCCAAGGAAGGGATTACCTGAGTACACGGTTTCTCTCCTGCAGGGTTTGCTCTCCTGTATTTTTTGGTATTCCTCCACCAAAATTATTACCTTCCTCTGCTTTTTACTTAACCTTACCAAATTATTTTAGAGCATTTTTATTAACTTAGTTGAATGCACAGCCCACTCCTGTTACGAAGGGAAGTAAAGAAGGTTCCTTACTCATCTTTGTGGATGTTCTTAGGGGAAAATGGGTACCTTAATATATATTATGTTAGAGTAGTGTCCTCTTTATATTAGTCTTTGAAACACGTTTTTAAATCAGTACCTAGATAATTTTTCAGCTCTGTCTCAATATGAGTTAGTTTTACTCCTTTTGTCTGATAGATCTCCGAATTTTACACTTACTGTTGTGAGATTCTTTTATTGGTTTAGTGTAGAGAAGGGCACGAACCAGAAAAAAAATGAACCATGTCGTTCGTGGTTCATCACATTTCACGAAGCACGAACTTTCACGAACCTGCCCCAGTTCATGAATCAGTTCATTTTGGTTTGTAAAAATGTGACTCCCAGGCCAGCAAATCACCACTTCTGGGCCAGCAGAAGGCCACTTCCGGGTCAGCAGAAGGTCTACAGGAAGTCCATCCCCTGTTGCCTAGGAAACTGATTGATCAGCGCCAGGCTGTCTGCAGTGACGAACCAAAAATGAACCAAACGAACCAGCCTAAAGTTTGTGATGATTCGTCAGAAATAGGTTCTGACAAACTGCTGATTCGCTAACCATGAACTGGCCTGGTTCATGCTGAATTTTGGTTCGTATTTGGTTCGTGCCCAACTCTAGTTTAGTGTTATGTCAAGATGATGCCATTGAACAGACGGGTTTTGACTGCTCAAGACTTTTAGTCAAGGAGCTTTAATTAGATTAAAGGAAAGGAAAGGAATCTCTCTCACTTGTCCTCATTTACTTCCTAGTTAGCCTTTTGTGTGTGTTGTGTGCAATTGCGTTTAATAAAAAACATTTCTGTTGAATACCCACCTGTTTATTAGAGAGTCCTCTAAGGGAAAGATCCTGGGTACATTAGTGGAGATCCTGCTAGTTACCCCCTCTCACTGCGTCTCCCTGTCTGCTAATTCCCTAACTCCCAAGGAGACCCCGATTTAGAGTAACAGTGTGAGATAGTACTGGGACTGGAGAATGACTTAGATATAAGTTTCATGGTGCTGCAGAAATGTGTAATGTTCGTTTGATTTTTATACCATTTATCTTCAATTAAGAGCTCAAAACAGTTCACAACAATTACCTCAGTTAAAACTAATACAAAACTTAATATATTCAATAAAATCACTACAAAATAACAGCATGGTACAAATACTTAAAAGTGCTCTATAGTCCCAATATAAAACCCTGTAGATAACAAAATCTCAGGTAATGTGGTACATTTGTAAACTTCCCGAAGAATGTTCTCTGCTTAATATTGGGCTGGTTTTAAGTATTCACACAGCTGACTGCTTCATAGATTGTGACAGCAGGATTCCAAAACATACTACTTGATTAAGACTCTACAGTGTTAGGCCAGCTGCTACATTACAAAGATTTCCTAGTTTGATACTGAGTGACTTTTTAAAAATTGAGTTCTGTAGAGCAAAGAGGTACAGATTTAAAAGACAGACAAGAGGTGGTAATACAACATAGGCACTTTATGACTTTGATTTTTGTACCTTTTCTGATCTCATTTCCCAGGTTCATTAGTAACTTCTGTTTGCATTGTAGTTGCTTATTCTTGGTCAACAGTAGAAAGCACCCCTGCCCCCCAAGAAAAGCCCTTCCCTTGGAAAAACAAGTCTGCAACTGTGTAAACCCCAGTGCAAGGTTATAAGATCTTGAGAAATCCTCACTAGAGGTCAGAAGAGGCCTATGGACCAATATATTGCCTACCACTATCCTGGACTTTTCCCATCAGTGCTGTAATCCTTCACTCTGGTGTTCAAACCACTTCAGAAATTCACAATTTTCAAATATAAATTGACCATATTTTAGATAATTAAAGCCACTTCTTTTTTATCCCATGTGGAAAATGACGAGCATTGCTGAGGTTTCGTATGACAATGAGGCATATCCTGCTTATCTATGAAATTTTGAGGACCCATTTTCTTCTGCAATACCAAATGAGCTCGGAAAAGTCTTCTTAGCTTAAGGCCATTGATGTTCTCAGCAATATCATTCCAATAATTAAGTGTAGTGGCAAGTAGTTTTAAGAATGTAGTTTTTGTCTAGCTATTGATTATCTCTGTAGAAGAACTAGCCATCTAAAATGTTCAGGAGTATATGCAAAACAGGAAATTAAAAAATAAGAAATTCTGACTTTAGCAAGGAATGTTGCTTGTATCTGGAGCAAGGACTTGTTTTTTTAATTGCCTTTTTATTGCTCATGGCTTTTTCTGTGTGTTTCTCTTATTACTCAGACATAATCATGGTCTTTTGCTAGTAAATAAAGGACAGAGTTTTAGTGAAATAATTCTGCCATAATGTTCCTCATCTCATTCTTTCATGAATCATGATATGTTTATGTGTGTTTAAGGTTTTTTTTTCACTGTCAGAAATGGGCCCAAGTATTGAAAGGATGACTTCTGAGAGAAAGGCTTGTTATAGTCTTTATCCTACCTGGAGAGAGAGACCAGCAGAATTGGACCAAAAAGAACAGTCCTGTAAAAAAGACAAGTATATAGCATATGGAAACGAAAGAGTGAGGGAAAACAAGACTAAGATGTAGCCATGTTAGGCAGACTTCTGCCCTCCCTACATGTTGTTATCTTGTCCCCCCGCCCATCTCCTGTTCAGCAAGTATCTTGAGGAAGGAAGTAAAACATACCATGTTGCTTTTGGGGGGGGGGTCTGATTTAATGTTTTAAGGGATCATCTATTTTATTTGTTATGCTTTTGTCAAAAGCATTGCTGGTTCTTGGTGATAGTTTAGCAATTGTGTGATGCCTGAGTTAGTTTCTGCTGATGCCTTTGGTTTATGGGCTGCCTAATAGCCTCCTGGCTTGCAGACTACTCATTAGTAGAGGTGGGCACAAACAGCAATATGAACAAAAAAAAAAAGCCACAAACAGCCCAATCAGCTGTTCGCAAGCAAGCTGTTCGTGAGGCCCCTTTCCCAATGAACATGTGTTCGTTCCAAGCCCTGTTCATGGTGTTCATCAGCTGTTCATCAAGCCAAACAGTCTGGCGCCTTTCAATCAATTCCTTTGGCAACAGTAGGCATGGACTTTCTGAACTCTGACTGAACTCCTGTAGCCCTGGAAACCCCAATCTTAAGCCCAGGGGCACTTCACCCCCGACTCAGCCGCTTGTCAGGGAAAACTCTGACAAGTGGCTGAGTGCAGCCTACCGGGGTGAAATGCCCTTCTCCCTACTGCTGCACAGCAGCAGGGAGAGGGGCACTTCACCCCCAACTCAGCCGCTTGTCAGCTGAGTTGGCTGAGTGCAGCCTACCAGGGTGAAACGCCCTTCTCCCTACTGCTGCACAGCAGCAGGGAGAGGAGCACTTCACCCCCAATCTAAGCCCAGGGGCACTTCACCCCCGACTCAGCCGCTTGTCAAGGGTTTCCCTCACAAGTGACTGAGTGCAGCCTGCTGTGGTTTAAATTTCCCTCTCCCTGCTCCTGTGCAGTGCAGGAAGAGGGACATTTAAACCCCCCACTCAGCTGCTTGTCAGGGAAACCCTGACAAGCGGCTGAGTGCAGCCTGCTGGGGTGAAATGCCCTTCTCCCTGCTGCTGAGAGGGGCACTTCACCCCTGACTCAGCCACTTGTCAGGGGTTTCCTGACAAAATCTCCCCCCCTCCCTCCAGCTGGCTGGAAGGAGGGAGACTTTGAAGGGAAGGAGGTTCCCCATGCCGTGATGGTAGCCATGATGACAGGGCTACCAGTCACTCCAATCCAGCCTTAGACTGCTGCTTCCCCACTTCCTTTTTCACCTTCTACTACTGAAAGAATTCTCCTTGCAATGATTGAGAAGAACAAGGAAGGTGCTATGATATTGCAGTTTCCTTTTTCTGGTAAGGTCCTTTAAGAAAAATTAATGTAATGCTAGATGAGTGGGCATTATTGCAGACAGCACTAGAGTAAAGCTTTCTGGCTGACAGGGAGTACCTGTTGAAAGTGTTAGATGCTACCACACACCAGAGTCTCTTTCTAGATCTCCTGTGTGAACTGAAGGACAGATTAAAGTATGCTGCACCAATGCTTATTCTAGCATCCTTCAGTCTTGTCCACCTGCACTCCAGTAAGCTTAAGCCTTACCCCACGTTCGGCTGTGGGTTTTTTTACTGTCTTAGGGTTCATGACAAGGCTGATTGTCTATGATGTGTCAAGCACAGGGTCAGTCTTCTCTCTATTCAATTTCTTGTTTTCATTGAACCCCTTCACTTTGGACCAAAAAACATGTCCCAGGCCCATGTAGCACTGTGCCTTCCCTTCTTTTTAAACTGTAGCCAAGCATATTCCTAGTAAGATATATTGCTATCCTTTCTTATTTGTCCTTGGAAGCCATGAACAGCTATTTCTTGGCTGCTCACACAGGGCAAGCCTATTTCTTGACTGCTGGCTTATTTGTGTATGTATGCAGATTGGCAGCTCATTAACCTCTAACTACTGCACAGATCTATTAAATCCAGGTGTTATATGTCTGTCGAAGCCATATGTTATGAAGATACACAGATTTCTGCATTTATATAAAAAAAGTACAGAGCAGTCATAATGAGGTTCTTTGTGACAGATGTGAGAGCCCCTTTACTAGGGTTAATAGCAAAATCGCTGTACAGATATAAAATAATGAAATCCTGCCCACAAGTCATAGTTGACTTATGGTGACCCCTGGTGGGGTTTTCATTGCAAGATACTAACAGAGGTGGTTTGCCATTACCTGCCTCTGCAACCCTGGTCTTTGTTGGAGGTCCCCCATCCAATTACTAACCAAGGCCAGCCCGGTACCTTTGTGAAAATGGAAGAAAGAGGTCAGTTGTCACAAAATACTACAAAATCAAGACCTGCTCAGCCATTGTCTTTTCCACTGACACTGTTTTTCTGTTTGACTCTAGTGGACATGTACAAAGATGCAAGACTGTGGGAAAACATCATGAGCAATAGTTACATGGTATGGGCAATAAGCCTGAGCTGGGCAGGTTGAAGAGCAGAACCACCTTGTTCACTAAGATAGAAAAAATTGAAAGAAGATCCCCTATATTGCTGCATCTTTTTTCATTTCCAGTTCACTTTAGCTTCAGGCTAATTCATGACTTTGGAAATAGATCAAAAGTTATTCCAAGACAATGAGTCATGGAAGTTTTTAATGCCTGCATCTCATGTGCATTGTGGTGTTAAGATGCTGAGCCCAAGTCTCTCTTGCTATGTGTCTACTTAAAATCAGTGCAATTGTCTGTTGGAAGAGGCTGCTTACAAAGGGTGTAAGCAGTGGCAGAGCTTATGAGTAGTGTATGATACATTTACTGAAGTGTTCTGGCATTGTGATAATATGTTGCTGTGGTTCAACAAAACCAGGAAAAATACACAGAAAAAGAACATGGCTAAGTAATTATTGTTTGTGCTGTGGAATTTTAAGACTGGTCTGAATAGTCCCACCCCTCACTAATAAAAAAGCAGCTAAACTTGAGTAAATCAAAATACATCTGGTATGCTTCTAATCTCTTGATTAAACTTCATTACTCACTCATCTGTCAACAACATGAAAAGAGCAGGTGCAAGGCACAGACCAGTTTCTCCACAGTGCTTACATTGCATTACCATTCTAAGAAAAGTTGGAATGTAATTATTTATAACTTGCTTACAACAAAGAAATTTGGATCAGTTTAGATCATTAATCTCTGTAGCTCAGATCAAATGATTTAGTTTAATATTTTGACTGCAAAGACTGGAGGGTGATGTCTTTTTCTGAAATGTCCTCTTTCTGAAAATGCAACATTCAGCAGCCAAAAAGCAACTGTACTCTAGATCACATTCTGATCAGTTAATAAAAATTCTCAGCCCTATGAAAGATGCCTGTTAGGGATATGACACTTTTCCTATACCTAGGAAACTGTTTAGAAAAGGAGGGTCCTGGCAGCACATCTGTCTACCTCCTTTGTTTTTGTAACAGATCATATTGTATTTGCACAGATTCCCAATAATAGATCAGATGCTATGTGCTTGTTCACCTAAGGTCAGTAGCAGATGCTACTAGGCGAGTACTAAGTAGCTAAGTTGCTAAGTAGCAAAGTACACCTGCTTTGTTTACAGCTCTCATTAGATTTAAGGTTGCACTCAATGGTTAGGAATGGAAGAACCAATGCAGTACATGTAGTCACCACAGCAGTACACTGTATGAAGCTTAAAATAGCTATTACAGTGCAATCCTAAGAAGAGTTACTACAGACTAAGCCCATTGAAGTCAGTGAGCTTGGACTGGAGTAACTTTCTTAGGATTGCACTGTTAATCTTAAAATCCAGGGGTCTTCTAAGCTGCAGTGCAATTCCCATGGTGGTAGGAGAAAGAGAGCAGAGGAGCAGGCAGCAAAAGCAAGAAAAATCAAGGCCTTTAGTTTTGTATTATAGTCTATGCTTTTTGAGTTGGTTACAGGTTTCTGTTCTCTTTTTAAGAAATAAAGATCCCATCACTTTTCTTTGGCTACCGAGATACCAAGACAAAACCTGAGGATCCTGGTGCATACGTCTATGATTCAAGCATCACTGGAAAATTTATATATATTCTGTCTTTCTCATTGAGATTCAAGGCGGATTGCACAGTGTGAGACCATGATCGAGGGTCAGGACATTTACTAAAGCAAGACAATTGAGTAATGAATTGCAGAAATTTCAAGACAAGCATAAATCCAGTACACAGCTGAAACAAAACTGAAGCAAAACATACACAGTTTGACCAGACATGTTAAACAATGTAGAAACTATCCAGAAGAAATATACCTACATCAACAGACATACCTAAATAGTATAGTCTATATCCCCTTATTCGAAGGCATCTCTCTGAGCCATTTATCTCACTGCACACCTCAGGTATGTGTATAAAAAGCCCTCCTGAATATTTCAGTTTGCATAGTTTGTGGAAAGCCAGGAGAGTGGGGGCTTTTCTGGCCTCTTCAGGCAGGGTATTCCATAAGGAGGGAGCCACCACAGAGAATGTACATGTGCAAGCAGCTGTTGATTTTGCCCCTGAGTGAAGTGGTACCTGCAGAAGGCTGTGGTGGAACATAGGGGGAGAGGTGGTACTGCAGATATGAAAGGCCAAGGCCATGAAGGGCTTTGTATGTGGTAGCGAAAACTTTGAATCGACGGTAACTGATAGGAAGCCAATGGAGCAAATCTAGGTCCAAGTAAAAATTTCTGATGTGAATTAGGTGACTCTGTGATAAATACATAGCCCATTAAGAAGTCACAGATGCAGGACTCACTCTAAAGTGATATTTAAAATATATTTCCCACCTAATTCACATTAGAGATTCTTATTTGAAAGTGTAGGTAACTTGGCCAGTAATTTCTAAATCAAGAATGCAAGGACTGAGAGGGGGATTCCCTAGTGTCAGTGTTTGAATTGGCAAACAACAGGGAATCTTAGAAAAGTCATGAAAGTGCTTTTCCTGTGATCCCTTAATTGTCAGTATCCTAGCAATCAAGACTGTTTTTTCACTCAAAATCCACAGTCTCTGTGGACACTGGGGCGGGGGAAAGAAACCTTTTGGGGAAAAACACGCTGTTTTTTGGAATTCCCTGATGGTGTTTAATCATGATTTTCAGGTCTAATCTGATCTAAGGTTTTGCTATATAATTCCTATTTACTGTTAACTTTATAGAAAATATAGTGCAAAAGTGACCATATCTAGAGTATGAGGATTACCTGCTTCCAGTCTGCATGTAGCAAATGAAGAGATTTCACTTCCTACAGAGTTAAAAGTTATCGTTTTTAAATATTCACAATGATGGCAATTCTTTTGGATAAGGCCACATCCAGTGTGTATTAGTTTTTTGTTATTTTAATAAAATGGAATGCTTTTCTTCCTGGATACTCTTGTTTTAAGTAACTAACATGACTCAGTGTATCCAGATGATACTATCTGGCCTTCCCTGGTAGTTTTCAGGCTCCCTCAAGTCAAAAACAATGTGGTTTACTGCCAGCTAGGAAGGATGTAGGTTTTCTTATTTTCATATTCTAGTTATTCCATTATTAGACTTTGAGTTGGATCCAGGTTAAATTTTCCAGTTGCAGAATGGAACTTTCCACCTTCCCACTCCCACTGTAGCCCACTGATTTCCACAAAATGCTGAAGAATCAAAACAAATACAAAATTAAAATTTATATTTATGCTCCCATCATGAGGCCATCAGAGAAAGAGAGAGACCAAGAAGCAGAATGCAGCAAATTAGGATTTTAGTTTACCAAATGGCTAATTAGTATTTTACCTATTTTGAAAGGGCTAATAGTGTGTGAAGCCCAGGATATTATATAAATTCTTCATTTAATCTGGGCACCAACTGAGAAACCTCCAGTACTCGCTGCATTGGTTCTGACCCAGTTTCAGGATTTCAGACAGTTTTCACTATATGCACACATCTGATGATTATTTCTTTCATTGATTTTCCTTGTGCCATTCCATTTCTGGTCTGAAGAAATTAAAGCAATGAGAAACTCAAGACTTATGTTTTGTCCTTGTAATGATTCCTAATAGGCCACAACCTATCATAACTATTTATAGTGTAATCTTGCATGTTTCTCTTAGATTAATTTTGCCACCTTTGGCACACATTCCTAGTATTCCATTTTTTTCCAGAGGATATTTCCCAATTAAGAATTATTAACTTAAGAAAGAACCAGGCATGATTAAAAAAAGAAATAGTTCTAATCCTAAAGAACTTTACTTTGTTGAGATTCCTTCTTCATTTTTCCACAGAGCAGCTGACTTTCATTGGTAGCATCATCATTATAAGAGGGTTGTTTTGTTTAATTTCTAGTTCTTTCCAGCAGGTAATGAAGGCAACCATAGCTTATTAGTGGGCATTTTTCCAGGGGGTTGAGGAAAGGTCATTTATGCTATACTTTGGCTATCTATCAAAACAAAAGAAGGGCTAGCATCGCCTACTTAAAACTTGGAATTGTTAGTTGAAAAACATCTAAAGTACTTGTGTTTGTTTTTCTAATCAAGAATGCATTCATTTATGAGAGGGTGCATCCATAACTTGAAAAACTACTTGATAGTTAATGTTTTCAGAAGTACTCTAAATTATATAAATCTCTGTTCTACTTTTTATATTTGTGACTATTTTCTAATGTGTACCTTCTTGGCCACCCACTTAAATTAAAGCAGAGGATAAAAAGGAATTGCATAAATTGGCCCTCTCGGCTGGCGGCAAAGCTGCTTGAACCAGGAGCCGCACTTTGCCTCCCTGGAAGGAGGGGGAAGCAACACCATTTCCCAGCCATCTGGGACTTAGCTGGGGGGTGGAGCCAGCAGCCTGTCAGGCGGCGAATTCTGTGGCAGTGACATCTGTGGCAGCAGTGGAGTCACAGAGTCAGAGGCCTCAGCATGCAGGCGGGTGAGCGAGATAGTGGCTGACAGCAAGCAGCTGCGGCGTGCCACGCTTCTAGGGCCCTCCATCGAGCCATTTGGGCAAGGAATGGGTCGCAGGCAGTAGCACACTGGAGAGGGCCTTTTTTCAAGCATGGTAGCAGTCTGGAGAGGGCCTTTTTTGCAAGTGGAGTCTGCCGCTGGGGCTGAGTTGCTGCTAGGAGGGTGGGGGTGACCTCTTTTGAAGGCATTGAAAAGGCAACTGCTGGGCAGGGGCAGGGCAGAGCAGAGTCACCTGGGCTCAGGAGCACATGGTCTGCAGCTGCTAGAGGAGGTAAGGGCTTTTTGCCTTTCTTGGCTGTGGTGGGTTAAGCTGAGAAGCTAAGGGTGGTCCTCTCTAGCTTTGGGGCTTTTTGTGTGTAGTTTTGTGTTGATTTCAGTGTAGTTTTGAGGCTGAGTGTGTTTGGGCTTGATTGTGTTTGAGGGTGAGTGTGTTTGTAAGGCTGCTGGGGGTTGCTGGAGTACAAGCCACACACCCCCTTTGTGCTCACCTCCTGTGCTTAGCAGGAAGTGACCTTTTGCATTGAAAAGGCAACTGCTGGGCAGGGGCGCGAGCCTTTGGCGTGAGCCGAAGGGCGAGAGCTAAAGGGCTCTTGGCCTGTGGCTCTTAGCCGGGGGATCATAGCCGTTTTCTTTCCTCTTAGTGTGTTATTCCTAAAACAGAATAATGAAGTCAGAATGCCAGCAGGGGGTTGGGGGCTTTCCAGTGTATTGCACTGAGTGTCACATGTATGACTATCTGCCTTCTGGTCAGAAGTCCTGGATGTGTGCTCGCTGCAAGGAGCTCCTGGTTCTCAGGGAACGAGTACGTACCCTTGAGGCCAAGGTGGCTGACCTGGAGAAGCGGAGACAGTTAGATAGGCACGAGGACAAGATTCTCAGGGACAGGATAGATGTGTCCCACTCTAAAAATGGCAGCGTTCTTGTTGTCAAGGAGAATGAGGATCTTGTGGAATCAGGGCACTGTACTGAGGATAAGGGGAACATGCCCTCAGAAGGGACCTCTTCTTCAGTTGGTGAGCAGGTTTCCTTTC
This sequence comes from Eublepharis macularius, assembly GCF_028583425.1. NCBI lineage: Eukaryota > Metazoa > Chordata > Lepidosauria > Squamata > Eublepharidae > Eublepharis > Eublepharis macularius. Next base: position 127,757,088 of record NC_072790.1, read on the forward strand.
GCATCAAGGAACCATCCCTGGGTGGGGCGGGAGGGAGGCTCTTGGTAGTTGGTGATTCGATCCTTAGACAAGTAGATAGCTGGGTGGCACAACCGCGTTCTGACCGTATGGTGACTTGCCTGCCTGGTGCGAAGGTAGCGGACATTACGCGTGTTATAGATAGGCTGGTAGATAGTGCTGGGGAAGAGTCAGCGGTCGTGGTCCATGTTGGAACCAACGATGTTGGGAAATGCAGTCGTGAGGTCTTGGAACAAAAATTTAGGCTGTTAGGCAGGAGACTCAAGGCCAGGACCTCCAAGGTAGCCTTCTCAGAAGTGCTACCTGTTCCACGCGCAGGGCCAGAGAGACAAACGCAGATCAGGAGTCTCAATGCGTGGATGAGACGATGGTGTAGGGAGGAAGGGTTCAAGTTTGTTAGGCACTGGGATTCTTTTTGGGACAAGCGGGAGCTGTACAAGAGAGACGGTCTCCACTTGTCCCAAGAAGGAACCCGGCTGCTGGCACTTAAAATCAAAAAGGTGGCAGAGCAGTTTTTAAACTAAATGCTAGGGGAAAGCCGACAAGAGATAAAGTGTCTCTGGTTCAGGATGGTTCATCTCAGAGAGATGAAGGGCTAGGTATAACACTTCTACAGGGAGATAGATTAGAGTTGTCAACTGAGATGGAGACAAACAGTGCAGATGACCTAACTACGTCTCGAGGCAAAGTGTGCCGGGGAAGTTACAGGTGTTTATATACAAATGCTAGAAGTGTCCGAGGTAAAATTGGGGAGCTGGAATGTTTAGTGTTGGGCGAATCCATAGACATTGTGGGCATATCAGAAACTTGGTGGGATGAGGAAAATCAGTGGGACACGGTGATTCCTGGATATAAATTATATCGGAAGGATAGGGAGGGAAGGGTTGGTGGTGGGGTGGCTCTATATGTCAGAGAAGGTATACATTCCAGTAAGATTGAGAAGGTAACTGAATTAGATTCGCTTCTGGAAATGCTATGGGTTGAAATTACGGGCCCAAATGGAAACTTAACTGTGGGAGTTTGTTATCGCCCTCCAGATCAGAAAATAGAGGAGGATTATAAAATGATGACAGGATTAAAGATGGCTGCTAAACAAAAAAACTGTGTTGTAATGGGTGATTTTAACTACCCACACATTGACTGGGCCAATGGGTGTTCGAATCGGGGGAGAGAAAGTGAGTTTCTAGACTGTCTCAATGACTGTGCTATGGAACAGATGGTTACAGAACCTACTAGGGGAGAGGTGATCCTGGATTTGGTCCTCAGTAATGCTGAAGACCTGGTGAGAGATGTAAATGTGATTGCACCACTTGGGAACAGTGACCATAATGTTATTGAGTACAACATATGTATAAATAGGAAATTGCCAAATAAGACCAACACAGCCATGTTTAACTTCAAAAGGGGTAACTTTTCTGAGATGAGGGGGTACGTGAAGAAGAAACTGAAAGGGAAAGTAAAAAAGGTCAAAACACTTGGGGAATCTTGGAGACTATTTAAAACTACAATCCTGGAAGCTCAAATTAAATATATACCGCTGGTTAGGAAAGGCACAAATAGGTTTAGGAAAAGGCCAGCATGGTTAACAAGCAATGTAATAGAAGCTGTAAAAGGTAAAAAGGATTCTTTTAGGCAGTGGAAAACTAGTCAGAGTGAGGTTGATAAAAAGGAGCATAAGCTGTGGCAAAAAAAGTGCAAGTCTGTGATCAGACAGGCAAAAAGGGAATATGAGGAGCATATTGCAAAGAACATAAAGAAAAACAATAAACAATTCTTTAAATATATTAGAAGTAGGAAACCAGCTAGGGAGGCCGTGGGGCCCTTGGATGACCAAGGCGTAAAAGGATTACTAAAGGGTGATAGGGAAATGGCCGAGAAGCTGAATGCGTTCTTTGCTTCTGTCTTCACTGTGGAAGATAAGAAGTGCATGCCCACTCCGGAAGCACTGACTTTGGGAGGGGTTTTGAAAGACCTGAGTCACATTGAGGTGACGAGAGAGGAGGTTATGCGACTGCTAGATAATTTAAAAACTGATAAATCACCGGGCCCAGATGGCATACATCCAAGAGTTCTGAAAGAACTCAAGTGTGAACTTGTAGATCTCCTCACAAAAATATGTAATCTGGCATTAAACTCTGCATCTGTTCCTGAGGACTGGAAGGTAGCTAATGTTGTCCCCATCTTTAAAAAAGGTTCCAGGGGAGATCCGGGAAATTACAGGCCAGTCAGCCTGACGTCAATACCGGGTAAGTTGGTGGAAACTATTATCAAAAATAAAATTAGTGGGCACATTGATGACCAAAAGCTGATGAGGAAAACTCAGCATGGGTTCTGTAAGGGAAGATCTTGTCTCACCAATCTGTTAGAGTTCTTTGAGGGAGTGAACAAACAAGTGGACAAGGGAGACCCGATAGATATTGTTTATCTTGACTTCCAGAAAGCTTTTGACAAAGTTCCTCATCAAAGGCTCCTAAGTAAGCTCAGTAGCTATGGGATAAAGGGCCAAGTCCTCTTGTGGATCGAAAACTGGCTAATTAATAGGAAACAGAGAGTGAGCATAAACGGGCACTTCTCACAGTGGAGGGTGGTGAGCAGTGGGGTGCCACAGGGGTCGGTATTGGGTCCAATGCTTTTTAACTTGTTTATTAATGATTTGGAATTGGGATTAAGCAGTGAAGTGGCTAAATTTGCAGATGACACGAAATTGTTCAGGGTGGTGAAAGCCAGAGAGGATTGTGAGGCACTCCAAAGGGATCTGTCGAGGCTAGAAGAGTGGGCATCCATGTGGCAAATGAGGTTCAATGTAGCCAAGTGCAAAGTAATGCACATTGGAACCAAAAATCCAAAATATAAATACAAGTTGATGGGGTCTGAACTGGCGGAGACTGACCAAGAGAGAGATCTTGGAGTCATGATAGATAACTCACTAAAAACGTCAGCACAGTGTGCGACTGCCATAAAAAAAGCTAATGCTATGCTAGGGGTTATTAGGAAAGGGATTGAAAACAAATCAGCCGGTATCATAATGCCTCTGTATAAATCGATGGTGAGGCCTCATTTGGAGTACTGTGTACAGTTCTGGTCGCCACACCTTAAAAAAGATATCATAGCACTGGAAAAAGTACAGAGAAGGGCAACTAAAATGATTAAAGGGTTGGAACACTTTCCCTATGAGGAAAGATTGAGGCGCTTGGGGCTCTTTAGCCTGGAGAAAAGACGACTGAGGGGAGACATGATAGAGGTTTACAAGATAATGCACGGGTTAGAGAAGGTCGAGAAAGATGTGTTTTTCTCCCTTTCTCACAATACAAGAACTCGTGGGCACTCTATGAAATTATTGAGCAGTCGGGTTAGAACAGATAGAAGAAAATACTACTTTACACAAAGGGTGATAAACACATGGAATTCGTTGCCACAGGAGGTGGTGGCAGCTACAAGCATTGCCAGCTTCAAGAGGGGACTGGACAAATATATGGAGCAGAGGTCCATCAGTGGCTATTAGCCACAGGAGATAGATGGTATTCTCTTTGTGGGGAGGTGGTGATCTGTTGTCTTGGTGCTGGAAGGAAGGCAGTGGGAGGGCTTCTGGTGTCCTGGCCTCACTGACAGTCCTTTAGATGGCACTGGATTTCTAGCCACTGTGTGTGACAGAATGTTGGACTGGACGGGCCACTGGCCTGATCCAACATGGCTTTGCTTATGTTCTTTCTTATGTTCTTATGACATAGGATGATTTTTCAGCAGTAGGAAATTAGGAGTTAAATGCAAGTGCATCCAAAACTTTTAGCAAATTCAGTATTATTAAAAGCAGCTTACAGATGTCTTTGCAGAGATATTTATTTAATCCATATGTACTTCCCATGGGCCAAAACTGGGGATCTAAAGAAAACAAAAGTGCATTTTAAACTGACTAATACTGGGAGAAATAATCTGTGGATTTGGAATGAGATGTCATCAATATGCAGGTGATACCCAGCTCTGTTTCCCCTACACAACTGAGTTGGGTATCCTGAAAAAAAGGAAATAAGGTCAATGAGAGCAATAAAGTGAAGCTCAATCCAGAAAAGACTGGGATGCTATTGATCAATAACAGAACTGCTCAAGGACTGAGGAGTCAGTCTGCTGTGGAGTGGGTTGCATTCCTCCAAAGGAGTAGGTTCGTAGCTTGGATGTGGACTCTGACCTACGGTTGAAGCGGTGTGGGTCTCCCCTGTGGCACATAGCACCTATTGTCAGCTTCAGCTGGTATGATAGTTACTGTCCTTTCTCATCAAGCAGTATCTGACCATGGTAATCTGTCCTCTGATCCCATGCCTATTAAATTATTACAATGTGCTACCTGTGGCTGCCTTTCAAGACTCTACCTCAGCCTGCAGGGGTGAGGCAGTGGGCCATCAAAGATGAGGATTTTTCAGTGCATGACACTATGTTGTAGTGAAAGAATAGCATTTAGTGATCTTTGCAGTTGTGATGTCTAATAAAAGTAGCAAATAACTTATTAATATCCTGCTATACAGTTCCCACATAACCCTTATCTTAGATTAACAATAGATGACTTCTTCCAGCAGACCAAATTTGTCCCAGAGTCTAAAGCATTTCTTCTTACAGTTTAAATATATAAAACAGGCTCCTTCATAATAATCTAGTCTCCAAAGGCATGGTGATCTTAATCAGAATACATGATTCTTACTGGAAATGTTTAGTAAATCCTGAAAAAACATCTTTTATATTTTTAAACGTCTCAGTATCCTAAAAGATATCTGTGTTTGTATACTAGCTACAGATTTCATAGGCCTCTTTACCTGTATCTATCTTGACGGATAAAGAATTCATGTTGTTACATAAAGCAGAGAAAGAATACTTGTTATAATGCACAAGCAGACCCTGCTCCCCCACTGTGAAGGTAAATTTTCCCTCCAAAACCAACAAGATTGTTTACTAAGCTGGGAAGCCTTAGGTAGCATGTATTTGGGTGTAACTTAAGAGTTCCTGTCGTCCCACACTTCAACCACGTGTATACAGTTGGTTTATTATCCACCCCAAGTTTAAGTAAAGGAAAAGCAGAGGCCCACGCTCCTTTAAAATGGCACTAGAGGCTAAGTAAGGTTCAAAAAGATAACAGCAGTTTTATTCAACAGTATATAGTATAAAGATAGACAGGGAAAGGAAAACTAAGGTAAATTTTTGTATCAGAATACTTTGTAGCATGAGGCACAGTAGTCTTCTTCAAGCTTAGTTTCAAATATTTACAGATCTTAGATGTGAGAGGTTGGTAGTTACAGAGTTACAAAGTTCTTCCATAGATTTCACTTCACAGCTTAGGTGTACAGACTTCCACACACAGACTTCCACACACTTTTCCTTTTACTTCAGACCCAGGGTACTCCATAGAATCTAAACCCTCTTTCCAGACACTGGGCAGGAATTATTCTTCCACTAAAGACATAACCCTGTTCTTTTGCTAAAGGGGAGTCTCCTTTTACAACCCACTTCCTCTGCCAACCACATACTCCCAGTTCTAGCTTCTCTGAATAATATTAGTGTTGGCTTTCCCACTTTAGCTCTTCAACTAAAAGTTTTCTATCAACTGTAAGCTGTCACAGTAAGGGCAAACCGTTTTTCTCATTTTCTTCACACTGAGGAATCTCAGTCTGACCCTCCCTGGACAGATTCCAAGCATCGACTACCTCCTGACACTCCTGTCAGCTCCAATTTGTTACTTTCTTGCTGGCCAATCACAGAGAGGGGGAAGCAGTATGCAAATCATCCTCCCTTCAGGCAGTTGTTTTAACCTGCCTCTCTCTGGATGCGAAGAAACCACACAATACCAGGACACCACTATAATGAATGTACATATATTCCTGTCCACATGTAAAAGTGCAAAGTGCGATGTGTTCAAATATATACAATACAGAAATACACAGTATAATCATATACAGCACATATGTTATTCAAACAAGTCTTTACAGTCCGTATAGTTCCTTGCTTTCATTTAAAGTGCAACATGCAAAAAAAAAAATTTTTTTTTTATATGGAAGCCCATGGAGAGAATCGTGGAAGATGTAATAACATTCCCAGTCCCAAAATTCAAGATTTGTCCAACAACGCCGACGGGGATGTGCAGGCAATTGTCATTAACCCGTTTCGTGAGAGAACTCACTTCATCTTGGGCATACAAAAATTCAGACTGGATACAAGAAAATTGCAAGAACCAAACTCATTCTCTGAGGGCTTGAGAAGAAGGTGGTGTTAACGGACTCTCTGGATGCAGCAGTTGGTAATCCTTGCATTTAATGCCTATTCCATCACACTTGCCTTGAAACAAAGTAAGAAACACTTTTGTATCGATAGCTGTGTTCTCTTGAATGCCTTAGCTACTGTATATAGTGGTCTGTATACAGTGTTCTTGTTTTAATGACAACTACAGCTGGATAATAAGAAAACTTAGCAAAAGACAAATGTTGGAACAATGGCTATTAATATAAATTTTGTCTGACTGCCAGACAGCAGAGTTTTTTGTTTTGAAGACTAATACCTTACTATTGGACATTTTTATTCCATATCTTAGTTAATGAAAAGTATACAATAAGCATTTAAAATTACTGAGTACAGATAACAGTACATATAAAAGCAAATTAAAATAAAATCAGACCCGCATTGCAGCATCTTAGTTTTTTGTTCAGATGGCTATAAGATGGCCACCTCCAGGCTGGAAAATCTTGGAGATTTGGGGGTGAAACCTGGAGAGGCCAGGGATTGGGGAGGGAAGGAACCTCAGTAGGGTAGAATATCATAGAGTATACCCTCCAAAGCAGCCATTTTCTCCAGGGGAACTGATCTCTAGGGCCTGGAGATCCATTGTAATTCTGGGAGATCTCCAGCCACGACCTGGAAGCTGTCAACCCTAGATGGCTCTGAAATAGGTCTGAGTATATTCTAGAGTATATGAAGTTCATAGCATCTGAGTTGAAACTTCTTATGAGCAACACAGGTAAAGGGCAGGTTGCTACATATACACCTAATGAGAGTTCTGCTTTTTTCATCAATCTACAGCTTTCCCTCTCCCTGTGCTGCATCATACACTTAAAAACAAAAACTCAATGTGCTCTTAATAGTAGTTGACTCATGCAAATTGTTCTGTCAAAGGGTTTTGCTCACTTGGGACTCACACTTTTGGAAAAAACTTGTCTACATAGAGGAAACTTGGGTGCCCTCCAAAATAGGTGATGGTGATTGGAGACTCCTTACTGTGAGGGATAAAGGCTAAAGTGTGCAGATCAGACTTGCCATCTTGAGAGGCACATTGTCTACCAAGTTCATGCATCCAAGTTGTGACAGAAAGGATACAAAGACTCATCAAGAACACAAATTATTATCCCTTCTTTTTCATCCATGTGGGAATAAATGGTACTGCCTTGCATAGCCTGGAACATATTAAAGAAGACTATGAAGCTCTGGATAAAAAGGTGAAGGACCTGGGAGCACAGGTTGTGATTTTGCCACTTCTTCCTGTTGAGGGCTGCTGCTTTTGAAGAGAGAGAATAATACTGGAAATAAACAATTGGCTACTCAGAGTATGTCATCTAGAAAGGTTTGGTTTCTTGGCCCATTGTGTTTTCGAGATGACGCACTTCTGTCAGGAGATGGTTTGCACCTCACAAGGGTAAGAAAAATATGTTTGGCAAACCTGATAAGGAGAGTTTTAAACTAAATCCTGTGGGAGAGGGAGAAAAAAACTCAAAAGCTAGTAAGATGCCAGTTACAGGAGATAAGAGCACTAATGATGAATGGGGAGAGGCACATATTAATAATTAATAATAACAACATTAATAACAGCAACAACAATATTCAATTTCTATACCACCCTTCAGGACAACTTAATACCCACTCAGAGCGGTCAGCTAAAAATGTAAAGTCTGATAAATTCCTGACTGGTGTTGCTGACAACTTCATCTTCCAGAAAGTAGAGAAAGAAACAAGAGAATCTGCTATCCTGGACCTGATTCGCACCTACAGGGACAAACTGGTTGATGAGGTGAAAGTAGTGAGCACTGTTATTATTAACATAGATATATCTACATCTATGTTAAATTATGTAAGAAGCCATCTGTGACAGACTCAGCTTCAGATGCTGAGATTTCCAGTCAGTGAGCTATGATTGACATGTTTCCTCCCCCCCCCCTCCCATGTGGCTAGTCTGAAATGGCAGTTGGGGAGGGAATGTTGGGGAAGCTGTCAGTTGGAGTGGGAGAGAAAACAAGAGAGTGAAAGAGAGTTGGAGCCTGGCTTTAGACCAGAGAGGGTCAGCCAGAGAATCCTCTGTGAGAGGAAATAATGTTTGTGAAACACTTTTAGTCCTAGGACTAAAGTAGGGAAAATCAGCACTAACTCCTACTTAGACACGAGAGATCTGGGAATTATAGAGGGCCAAGGAAATGGGTAGAGAGGAGTCTCCCCTTCAGTGCCAGGAACAGGGTTATAGCTCATAACTATAATGCCTGCCCAGTATCTAGGAAGGGTTTGTCTCAGTGGAGCACCCTAAGGTCTGGAGAGGAGGGAAAGTCGTGCTGTGTTTGTGTTTGAGTATATAAAGTGTAACATCTGTGAAGCAGTGTCAACCTCTGAAAGAAGCCAGCAACCTAGTGTTATTCCAAGTGTTTTGTGCCTCACACCAGTGAAGTTCCTGTACAAAAACCTTTCTGTTTCTTCAGTTCCAACACCTGCCTACTTGCCTTCTGCCTTTACCTACTGTAAATAAACCTTCAGTTGCATTTTGAACCTCCCCAAGCCTTGTGTGCCAGTTTCTGCTAAAGGGAAGCACAAACCCCTGATCTGTCCCCTACTAAGACTTGGCTGGGTAACCATCTTTAATATTTCCTAAGGGTGGGACAAGAAGGAAAGTTGAAGCTTAACATCAACCACACTACCAGAGGCTTCCCAGCCCAGTATACAACTTCATACACTTAAAGAGGAGAAGTTTTACCTCAGGGTAGGGGAAGGTCAGCCTAAGCCTGAGTTGGACGTGGGTTTGTGGCACCTTCTATGTTAAATTATATCAGAAAATTATATTTTCAGGATAGTTACCATCTTCCACTCTACCTCATCATTGAAGTATCGTATCAAAGTCATCTGAAAGATCTCTACAATTTAGAATTTGTCCAGGATTGGAGCACCCTCAAACCTTTAAAGTGGACAGCATCCTCTGCTTGTGCTTTAGACAAATAATCACTTCAGAAAGCGTAGGACATTTTTAAGTACAAACTCTGTTGATATTCAGCTGGAGGAACTTACAGAACTTTTAGAGCTGGTTTTACCTGCTTGTATTAGGCAGTGTTCTACCAACCCAAGCATCTTAACAAAGAGAAACCAATGGTTTGATAAAGAATGTAGAGATGCTAAATGAGCTATTCAACAGTGCTACAGACATTTCCATTCAGTGAGTGATTATGGTACATTGTCAAAGCTACTGACATAAAAAAATGTAAATCAATGATCAAAATAAATATGAATCCTAAATGAAAGATTGAAAAATATTAATCGAGGTTTTCGGAAAGAATGACACCAGAGCCTTTTGGAATTTGGAAAGTTTTAACAGGCTTGTACTACTGAATTACTGTGTATCAGCCAACACCTGGGAAGAACACATCTGCAAGAAGTGTAAAATATTTAACACGCAGGTGGCAGATAACTATGAAATGAATGAAAATGAATCTAGTTTTATCAATATGGCCACCAGTGTCATCTGAGGAAGTGTTGATATTGATAAAACGCTTGAGAGAGCATAAAGCTCCAGAGATCGATCTGATACCAGCTGAAATATTTAAGAGCAATCCGGAATGGTAGAGTGCTTTACTAGCACCTGTAGTTTCCAAAATTAACTCGACGGGTAAAATTCCAGTGATGTGGAAACGTGCTCTCATTATTCTTATTTTTAAGAGGGGCAGTCAAACAGACCCTTGTAATTACAGGCCAATTAGTTTACTGCCAGTAATCTGTAAACTATATACATCCTACTTGTAATATAAGTTAACTATTGGATTTATTCCAAATAATTGATAAGTCTAGAGCAAATGGACTTCATCCAGGGAGCACCAGCTATCGGCCACTGTATTATTCTATACCATCTAGCAGAAAAATATACTTGCTATATCAGGAAAGTTATGTGCTGCCTTTATGGATTTGAAATCAGTTTTTGATTCAATCCCCAGGTCTCATTTGTGACAAAAACAAAAGAAAACCACAACTGATCATAGATTGCTATGGCTAATTGAGATGCTGTATGATGATCCAACTGGTCAGGTTAGATGTGGGCCAGGGGGGCAACTTTCAAGGACATTTACGATAAGATCTAGTGTTAAGCAGGGATGCCTAATGGCTCCACTCCTTTTTAATCTATATCTGAACGATCTGGCACCTGTTCTTAAACAAGAGAAGTTCCATCTGACAAATTTGGGAAGCTCTAGAAATTCCTGTATTACTCTTTGTTGATGATGCAGGTTTAATATCACAATCTCCTATTGGGCTTCAGAGCCTAATACAGTCTTTTTACAACTACAGTTGTCAGGCCAGGATCATGACCTGACAATTAATACTGCTAAATCAAAGATTTTTGTTTTTACCAAACAGAAAAGCAACTGCAAATATAAATGGAAATTAGATGACAACGAACTGAAGCAGGTCAGATCTTTCAAATATCTTGAAGTAACTATTAATGATCACTTATCCTGGAAGCCCCAGTGTAAGGTTGTTATGGCATCAGCAGCTTCTTCTGGGGCAGCAATAAAGCAAGTCTTCAATAGAAAAGGGGGACAATACCTTCCAGCTGCAAGTACAGTTTGTAACACCAAAGTGATATACCAAATACTATATAGAGCAGCAGTTTCGCAAGAGCCCGGAACGGGCCCCTTCACGCTCACAGCCAAACTAAACAAGACCTTCTCAATGTAAAATACCCACCAAATTTGCAGGGGAGCTAGTCCTCACTGTCCTCTAAAGACCCCCCAAGTTTCAGAGAGATTGAACCCTGGGAAAGGCATGATCCATCCCTTCCTGTCATTTTCTCTTCACAGTAGTTAAAACTGGAGAGTCTGCTGGCAGCTACTTTGAGGGGCGGGCCCTTTTCCTGACTGGATGGGCCAGAACAGGAGCTCTCTAGTTCACAGGGACAGCTGCCACTCAAGCATGGAGGCCTCAGATTGGGGGCCACCAAAAGACTGCCACCATTGCCTGGGCGATGGATTGAATGGCGCCAAAGTGTCTGGCTTCCTGAATCGGCAACGGAACAGTAGGAGAAAAGTTGTTTGTTTTGTAAAAACGCGGCCCTGCGGAACATGTTTCTTTGACTAGAAACCAGCTGTTCCATCTGGAATTTTGTTCCATGGTTCGTTTCATGCCCATCTCTACTCCTCAACCTCTTGGAGAGGAGAAACATGTGGAGTGCCTCAGGGATCTGTCCTGAGCCCTGTGTTGTTCAACATTCTTATCAGTGAGTTGAATGAAGGAATAGAGGGAATGCTCATTACATTTGCAGATGATACTTAGGTGCAGATGATTCAGGATGATCTTGACAAGTTGGAAAACTAAGCTAAAACCAACAAAATGAATTTCAACTGAGATAAATGTAAAGTTCTGCATTTAGGTAAGAAAAATCAAAGGCATGCTTATAGGGTTGAGGAAGACTTGACTTGGCAATAGTACGTGTGAAAAGAATCTACAGATCTTAGTAGATCATACACTAAATATGAGTCAGCAGTGTGATGCAGTAGCTATGAAAGGCAAATGTGAAGTATCATGTCCAGATCAGGTGAAGTGATGGTATTGCTTTACCTCTGCTTTGGTTAGACCACACTTGAAGTACTGTGTCCAGTTTTGCGCACCACAGTTTAAGAAGGATATTGACAAACTAGATGTGTCCAAAGGAGGGCAAGAAAGATACTTGGGGGTCTGGAGACCAAATCCTATGAGGAAAGGTTGAAAGAGCTGAGTATGTTTAGCCTGGGGAGGTGATATAATAGCCATTTTTAAGTATTTGAAGGACTTTCACATAGAGGATGGAGTGGAGTTGTTTTCTATTGCTCCAGAGGTTCAGAATGGAACCAACAGGTTAAAATTAAATCAAAAGAGCTTTCAGCTAAACATTAGGAAGAACTTCTTCACATAACTTCCTCAGGAGTTGGTGGGCTCTCCTTGTTTGGAGGTTTTTCAGCAGAGGCCAGATGACCACCTGACAGCAATTTTGAGAGGCAGGCCAGGAAGGAACTAGCCAGTGCTCTCATGGCCCTTTTTATATACCTAGGGTAATGCTGATTGCCACTTTGGGGTCAGGAAGAAGTTTTTCTCCAGGCCAAATTGGCCAGGGATCCTGTTGGGGGAGAGGTGTCTCATCATAGAGTAAGGCTCACTGGGGAAGTGGGGTGGTGGTGGTAACTGAATTTCCTGCATCGTGCAGAGGATTGGACTAGATGACCCTTGGAGTAACTTCCAGCTCTATGTTTGTATGGTTCTACATATAGCTATAGAGACATTCAAGTGATTTCCCCAGTCTAAAAGTGTTTTCTGTACAACTGTACAGTTTCTAAGCAAATCTACATGTCACCTTCTTGCGTCCCACCCATTCCCAATCCAGCCTTCACATCTCTAGATCTATATCTCTGGATTATTTCCAAACTTTTAAGACTGAAATTTAGCTATTTTTGACCAAAGAATTCCTGTTCATTTTTCATTTATGTTCATCTCAGCACCATCTCTACTGTCTTTTAGGTATGTAACTAGTTAAAATAGCTCTCCTTCCCTTCTCTCACTCTCTCAGATTTAGATCTTTAGCAAGATTTGTTGTTTCTTCTTCTGCAACATGAAATATCTCCCTCTTAATACTGTTGCCAAAACTCTGGTTATTGTGTTAATTCAGCTCTTGACTTTTACATGCATACTTTTTCTGCTTGCCACTGCCCTGTATTGTTCATCACTCTTTTGCTGAGATGACGAAGACTGCTAACCTCAGTGCTTTCAGGTGTGTTTTTATAGACCCCCCTCCAGGATTTTTAAATCTTTGTATCCAACTTTTCTGCCTCCTGTGATCTTTACTCTTGTAAATCTGCCTCCTTTTCTCTTCAAGGCTTCTTAATCCCTTCTTGTGATTGCTTCTTTATTTCAAGAAGTTCTCATATAACCACCAACTTTACTCTGGCACTACTCAAATATCAATTTTCAAATTTATTCTTTACATCTCATAACAATGGATAAATATAAGGAGATAAATAACATTTTGTTACATTATAGCATTAGCATGACCTCCTCCCTCACTGTCTTGTAGAAGTATCATACTATTTCTGTGGTGTCATTGTTTGTACTTAGCCCTTCAACTGTTTGTAAGCTACTTTGGGGGGGCTGGCTTTCATTATTGTACTTCTTGGTATTTAACTCCCTAACTTCTGTTTGATCCCCTTCTGTATAATGGGTTTGTGTCTGCTTGGAAAGCAGGGAGAAGTGCAAAATAAATAAACTTTAGGCTGTAAAGTTTCAAGTATAAAACTGAATATGCAACATGAGTTTACATATAAAAACCTTTTAAAAGATTAAATATATTTGCTTAAATATATTTGTGAGAGTATCAACGTACAAAATTGTTAATGGTTCTTTTAAAAAACAGTGATTCTGATCTGTCTTACTTTAATGTTATATTTTATCTAACACTTCTATATAAATGCCATTATATAAATGTTTGGGAAATTATAGAAGTTCTAATATGAGTTGTCACATGGTTCATTTATATGCCACCTGCCACTCCTTTTATATGGATTTGATACAACTGCTTTATGTTGACTTTAAATTGCATTACTTCTCAGATAAATAACCTGTTCAGTTGAATGCAGTTTTATATGTCAACCTTACTTTTTCCTTTACATAAAGAGCCTGCCAGCCTAAAGAATAGAAATTCTAAAAGAATTAGTCACATAGGAACAAATAGTTGCTTATAAAACTGAGGTAGTATGAAGAGCTCTTACTATCTTATCAGTAATAGCTAATACTTTTTATAGCCTAGAAGAGGAGCTGTGGTCTGGAAAAATTGTATTGTTACAAGCAATTCACTTCAGAATTCAATTAGATTGTCAGGACTGTATAGAAATTGTAAAAGTCTCATATTCTGTGTATTTATTGGAAGTTTTTATTTGAGGTTGCAGCATAGATCCTGTTTCTTGCCCAAGAAAGTTCTTGCACCTCATTTTTTTTTCAATTTCAAATATTAAAAATAAGTAATATGAAAAAAAACACCTTATGAAAAAAATACCTTGTTTACTCTTGGCTTATTTGAAACATTGGCTTCAGAAAATAATAATAGTGTGCTTGTTTACCACTCTTCTAGACAGAGTAGTGCCCCACTCGGAGCAGTGAACAAAGTCAGTGTTATTATTATCCACATAATACAGCAGAGGAACAGGCTTACTCAAGGCCACCTGCTGAGCTCAAGGAAGTAGTGGGATTTGAACCAGCAGAGAGCTAATTTGCAACCCAACCACTTAACCCCTGTGCTATAGTAGCTCTCCTTTAAATACCAGGAATTCAAACCACACATGTCTGGAAGGGTTTTAATACTTTGTTGCATTCTTTTTAAAATTCTGGGGAAAGTTCTTAAAATGTGGGACAGGGTGCTGAGGGATCATGGGATATCTGCTTCAGGTTGGGAAGCTACAAGTGCAGAGTTACTGGAAGACAATCAACCTCTGTGGATCACTTTAAGCTTGGGTGCATGTTCTCTCTCTCCCTCCCCCTACCCAGTGGAACTTTTGTCACATCATTGGCTCCCACTCTTCATGTCAAGACAGCTAGGTGGATCCCAACTACCCTGTCTTCAGATTAAGTTTTGAGATAGAAATTGCTTTGCTGATGCTAGTGGATGAGCTATACTGGAAATGAACAGTGAAGTGCATCACCTTCCAGATGCATCACCTTCCAGATGCATCACCTTCCAGACATGTGTGGTTTGAATTCCTGGTATTTAAAGGAGAGCTATTATAGCACAGGGGTTAAGTGGTTGGGTTGCAAATTAGCTCTCTGCTGGTTCAAATCCCACTACTTCCTTGAGCTCCTTGAGGTCCACCAACAATGCCTTGTTGGTGGACCTCATCAACTATAGAGTCCTTCTAGATTCCTCCCAGGAGGGGTCTGAGATAGGTAGCTTGATATTGAGTCTTTCCTTGATCTCAGAATATGGTGCTCAGAGTCTGTTTCCCCACTATTTGGTCCATAGGATGCTACAAAGGGTCTACTTTGCCTCCCTCTATTTGACACTTACTATAAACTTCAGGGGGAGATTTGGAGTGCAATGCAACCAGTAGACGAGTGATGTGCCACTCTGTCTCCCCTTTTCAATCAAATCTTAGGGAAGTAGTTCTCAATTTTCATCTGAGACCGGTAATGGACTGGATGAGGGTGACCAAGCTGAAACTTAAGAAGGTGAAAGTACTATTTGTTAATATATCTGAGTAGTTATTAAGCCTGTGATAGTGGAGTTGCATTCTCCCTTAGACCTGCAGCTTAGTCATGCTCTTTGGTACTACTTTTAGATATTCAGTTGGCAGTAGTGGCCTGGAGTACATTTAATCAGCTTAGACCAGTTTGTTAATTGCAGTCTTTCCTAGAGATCTATTCAGTGACAAAGGAAGGAACTTTTCCACAGTAGTGCCTATGAACCCCGTTCTGAAGGAGATGGACTTGGCTCCATCCCTTGAACAAAATGCAAAGAACAACATGCGAAGAATAAACTCTTCTGGAGAACGTCTGAGGATCATGTATTCATAATAGTGTATGCTATTGCTGTTTTTCTTCTGTTATTTATTTTTTTACTGGATCTGGTTTTGCTGGTTTTGTTTAGGTTCTTTCAGTGTATCTTTTAAAATGTGAATTGTGATTTTAAAATTGTTAGCCACCTTTTGGATGATTGAATTGGAAGTAGGGGTGTGCACCAGAAAAAAATTCGAGTTTCCCACTTCGGTTTATCCGAAGTGGGAAAAAGCTTCATAAACACCTGAAACCCCAAGTGGAAAGCTGCTTCAGATTTGGCTATTTAAATCACTTTGGTATGCTCCATAAAGATGCAGAGCATACCGAAGTGAGGGAGGAAGTTTCCAGCCCCCTTACCCCCCACCGCCAACACCCCTCATGCCACTTACCTGGCCCTGGAAATGGGTATATAAACCCCTGCCAACAGCTGCTTGGTGGGGATTTCCCCACCAGACAGCTGATCCCGGGGTTTAAATGCCCTTTCCCGTGCGCAGCGGCATGGAAAGGGGCATTGTAAACCCCAGACGGTTTCCATCAGTGGCTTGGCAAGCTACTGATTCAAGGGAGGAATGCCCTTTCCTCGCCGGTTCGCAGCAACAGGGAAAGGGCATTTAAATGTTCCTCTGCCTGTTGTTGCGAAGCGGCGGGGAAAGGGCATTTCTCCTCCCCCCCTTGGATCAGCTGCCTGGCCAGGCAGCTGATCCAAGGGGAGGGATGCTCCTTTGCCTGCCGCTTCACAGCAACAAGGAAAGGAATATTTCACCCCCACAGGCTGGTTTGGGGGTGAAATGCCCCTCTCCCAAGGGCATTTCACCCCAGCAGGCTGCACTCAACTACTTCTCAGGGAAACCTCTGACAAGCAGCTGATTCGGGGATTTAAATGTCTCTCTTCATGCTGCCGTGCAGCAGCAGGAAGAGGGGCATTTCACCCCAGCACTGCACTCAGCCGCTTGTCGGTGAGACCCTTGACAAGCAGCTGATTCCAGGGTGAAATGCCCCTCTCCGTGCCGCTGCGCAGTGGCACGGAGAGGGGCATTTCATCCCCTTGACCCGAAGCTTCCCAAAGCTATACAAATAGCTTCAGGAATCTTTGATTTGGGGTTTCCAAAAAGGCCCAGTATGCTGGGGCCATTTTGGAAATCCCGAATCTTTGTGAATTGGCTCCGATTCAGGTATTTTTCCCGAATTGGAAACCCGAATCACACGCCCCTAATTGGAAGCGAAAATCATTTAATAAATAAAACATTACCTTAATATTTCCTCCCTTCCTCTCAGTTCTGCAGACTTTGTCTTCCAAGTTGTGGTGTCTCCTCTTCCCCTTTGACAAGCAAATTGGAAGAGTTTATCTTCATGATAACTGTGCAGTCCTACATGAGAACTGTGAAGATTCTTAAGCTCACCGGAGCATAAGGCGGTCTTCCCCTTCCCTCCTTTACCTGTTCCTCAGGTTATGGAAGGAGAAGGAGGAGGAGGATGGGGTACACATTTTCTTTTTTTTTCTTATTCATTGCAGTAAAGAAAAAACATTTTTCTTATTGGTACTTTGAGATTGTCTGTACCTGTACCCCCTCTCCTACTACTTTAAGGTAGATTCCACTAACAAGAAGCAGTGAGTTTTGTCCTGTTAAAAAATCCAGTGAGAATCTGGGAACAGAAAAAGAGTGTAAAAAGACGGTTGTTGTGGGTTTTCCGGGCTGTATTGCCGTGGTCTTGGCATTGTAGTTAGGAACTACAATGCCAAGACCACGGCAATACAGCCCGGAAAACCCACAACAACCATCGTTCTCCGGCCGTGAAAGCCTTCGACAATACAGTGTAAAAAGACCTTTGCAGAAAGAACCTCAAGCAGTTTTGTATAGGAACTGGACACAAACCAGGGAGACCTGGATTTAGATCCCCATTCAGCCTTAAAGCTCACTGGGTGGCCTTAGGTCAGCCACTGGTCATGCTCTGTCAGCCTAATGCACCTCACAGGGTTATTGTGAGGATAAACTAGAGGAAGAGAGAATAATGTCCACCAACTGAATTTCCTTGGAAGAATGGTGGAATAAAGATGCGATTAATTGTTTAGAGTCTTAAATCCAGTCTTAAACAGTTATTCTGTTTAAGAAAACTAAGGATTGAGTAAAATCTGTACTTACATGTTATGTAAATAACAAGTGTAATTCTTTATCTGAGCCATTCTTATTGCCCTGTGTTCATCACTAATTCCTAGCACTTCTTTTCTTTTTCCCCCTTCTAGGAAATTCCACTTATTTGGATGAACATGGGCCACCCCCTCGTAAGGTGAGGTGCTTTTGTCTTTTATGTTTAGCCAAATTCTGCTATAAGCATCTCCAGTTTCTTATGTAATCTTACAAATTGAACCAATTTCATTGTGGAAAGTGATAATCTCCTTTCCCTCAGGATAAAGAGCTGCAAGCTGCAGCACCAAAAACAGGCTGCAGATTTCCTGTTTAAACTAGTGATGGAATGTACTGGTATCTCTTCCTTGCTGCCTGCCTAATTTTTCAAACTTAACCTATGGCAGTGGAAGCATTATCTCACTAGCTAAATCACCACAGGATGCAATAGAAATCTTGGGTCATTGCCTGACAGTTGTGGTCAAATGGCTGAAAGCGAGCAAATTGAAATTGAACCCAGACAAGACAGAAATGATGCCTGTTGGGAAGGCAGAGATGTTGAAGGACTTTCTACTCCCCCTTTTCAGTGGAGTTTATCTGACCCTTACAAACTCAATTAAGAGCCTAGGGGTTATACTGGATCCAGCACTACTGCTAGAAAAGCAAGTTAAGACAACTGCAAAAATGCTTTCTACGACCTCAATCTAGCCTGGAAGAAGTTCCCCTACCTTGACACAGCTGATCTGGCTTCCTGGATTCATGGTAATGTTGAAAGTTAGGAGAAGAATGAATATTACTTTTAATCTGCCGTCATTTCTTTGGCCTTCCTATCAGTTACCGGGCTCAGCTCAAGGTATTGGTTACCACATACAAAGCTCTTCATAGCCTTGGTCAGGCGTATCTATGGAATTGCCTCTCTCCCTATGTTCCACTACAGCAGTTTCGCTCATCTGAACAGGCCTTTTGCAACTGCCACCTTGCACATGGGTAAAATCAACAGCTGCCTGTGTATGTGCATTCTCTGTGGCGGCACCCACCTTATGGAACAGCCTACCTGAAATGGTCAGGAAAGCTTCTACTCTCCTGGTTTTCTGCAAACAATGCAAAACTGAATGATTCAAGACAGCTTTTTACTCAGATAGGAGGACTGTACTGTAAGGAAGTGGTCTCAAAGAGATGTATCAGTAAAGTGATAGAGACCATAGTCTTTACTACTACGTGCTACTATATACTATCTGTTGCTTTAAGTATGAGCCAATGGTGTTGTTTAATATGCCAGACATAGATTTTCTTATGCTCTGTTGTCAGCATTTCCTCAACTCTGTATTGAGTTTCTGCTGGTTTTAAATCTTTGCAAATTTGCATGTATATATCCTATTACATTGTTTATTGAAATATCCTTGGAATTGACTGTACTAACTTGCACCGTGTAATCCAATTTGAGTCTCAGTGAGAAAGGCAGATATAAATAATATAAATAAATACAAAGTGTCTGCTGCTTGTAAGCTTTTTCATTGGCCATTTTCATACTGTCTACAAATAGCGCGAGACTCACGGAAGGCTGCCGGCTTCCTTGCGCAATTTTTAACACCATCTGATTACAAAAATTGCGAGAGAAAGCCAGCAGCCTTCCGTGAGTCTCGTGCTATTTATAGACAGTGTGAAAACAGCCATTGTTGTCAGTGACAATGTGGATAAGTTTGAGAATGGGGAGGAGTTTGCAGGGTGAGTGGAGATGGGGAAAGCCTTTAAGCCTTACCATGCTCCCATTGATACAACTGGGATAGCAGTTTAAGCTTTAAATGAACTAATCCAGGCCTAAATTAATTCATTTGATTTATTATTAATTTCATTTATAGCCTACCTTTCTCTCTGAGAGTTAGGACAGGTTACCAAGTATGAGAAACAGCAAAGACCTCTAATAAGTAAAAAAAATATAGTGGAGCTAAGATTACAACTTGGGTCCACTGAGAATTGAATTAGGGTGTCTCGCTCATCACAAGTTTCAGCTTGAGTATCTGAAGCTGGTACATGAACTCTTGTTTTCTTTGAATCCTATTACGAAATAATTGGAAAGCTTGTGGCTTTCCTTTCTCTTCTATCCATCTGCAAAAACATTCAACTAACAATATATAACAATATCTTTTCAATGTAAAACTTTCAGTTCCTCCTCTTTCCTTTTGCAAGTATATTATCCTATGAGTTTAGGAGAGTCTTGAAACTTCTCTTAACTACAGGAGGGAACAGGAGGAATTGTTATGTCAAATGTTGCACTTTTATCTGTTATGGTTTTTAGGACCAAATCTGTCTCCGCTGAAAACAGGCATGCTGCAACTAATGCTTAGGCAAATGCTTCAAAGAGTAAGACCCTTTCTATTATTTTGCAGCATATCTTAGCTGGCAATTAGATGCCAGACTACACTGAGAACAAAAATTAGACTTTTTAATGGTTTTTACAGACAACCTAAAGTTAATTCCATTCTGGTTCCTTACATCTGATTCACATTGTGAAGATCAAAGTTGCAACTTCTACTGATATGGTATAAGAATTTCATTGTCTCAGACATCTCTTGGGGACTTTTCAGCAAGTTTGGTGGTCCTGTCACAGCCCTGGTTGATCTGTGGGATGCGATAAGAACAAGAGTTGAAAGCTTTATCTGTATTTCAGGTACTAGGAGCGGTCTCAGACCCTACCCTTACTTGTATTGACATTAAAGCTGACTTGGCAGCAAAGGCCTTATTTGTCATAGTTGGGGGTAGATCCATTGAGGTTTCATGTGGTTTATGCTGTTAGGAGTCTTAATAGGAGTGATTTCAAATGTGTGTGGTATATTTATTTCTTTTTTAGTTTAAACATCTTGGTTAGGCTTTTGAGATTTTTTTTTCTTTTGTGAGACTAGAGCTGGTTGGCACTGTCTATTCTGGCTAGATAAGAGGCCTTGAGCCACAGGTGCAAACCTGAAACAGCTGTTAAGGACAAAGTTTCACAGAGGCTACACCAGCCTCCTGGCTTGTTAGCAAGTAGCATTGTGGTGGTGGGGTGATGAGTTCTTTCCCCCCTCCCTTACCTGTGAGAACAGGCTACGGCTGGGTTTGTCATCAGAGGTTTGTGGCTGGCTGCAGCCAGCCATCTTGAAAGGAGTTGTTTCTCAGTCTATACCACCTTCTTTTTGTTCCTGCTCCTGAATGCTATGCAACTGGGGGATTCCTATGCTAGCAACCTTTGTACTTTTGTCTTTTGGATCTCTGGACTTAAGAGCTAAAGCTCCCATTTGGACTCTGAAACTTGCTGAAGGTAACATCTGGAACAAGTTCAGGGATTTATAGTGTATATAGCCTGGCTTAAATAGCCTGTTGTTTTCTTTGCTTCTCTATACATGTCTATGTTTTTTTTTGTCTTTGCAGTTTTCTTTAATAAATTACTTTTTCTTATATCACTGAGGAGTTACTGAGAGTTGTGGCATCAATCCAAATCCAGTTCTTTGACTACTTTGCCCCATGCTATCCGGATAATTGATTTTGGAACTCAGCCTGCTGGGTGCCTGGCTTGCAGGGCTGACTTTTTTTTGTTTAGTGCCCTGAGGGCTGGAGGCCTGCCTCTTGGTCTCCAGTTGTGGGGTTAGTTAGAGAGGCTAGTGGTAGCTTTTTACTCTAGCTTCACTTGCCAGTTCTTTTGTAGCTTTGCCTTCTGACACTACTAAAGGAGACTGGCAGCCTTCTGGGGACCCAGGCAGGCTTGCCAGGAATCTCTACATGTGGTATAGCCAAAACATTATTACAGGTTATCAAAAATTAGTTGTATTTAATCATTTGCAGACTAATGCGTTAGCCTGAGGCAACAAGGGAACAAAGTGCTACAAAGCTTTAGGGGCTGCTGTTGTGGTGGTATAAACTATACTAGGCAGTAGGCTCCATTAGAGCCAATACTCTAGTGTCCATAGAGACTTGTTTTCTTTTTCACCTGGAATGTATAACAAATTGAACTTTTGAACAAATTGAATAGTACAGCACACTACTATGCAGATTAGAAATAAGGATAATGTAGTCTCAGTTCCCGGCATAGCCGCTTAGCTTTTTTGGCTCACTGCAGCTTTAGGTCAAAGACCATGAATGTTTAGTGTAGGGATATTTCCAGCTCACATGACAAACAGTAACATGCCAAATAATTTTACTTGGCAAACAGGGCCATTTCTTTCTCCAAACAACTGAGGCAATCCTCTGGGGCTCTGGTAGCATCACTGGCGGGCGGTGCAAGTGTGGGGAGAAGAGGCATGGCACAGCTTCCAGGCCTTGAGGCACTGGCAGCCCCACTGGGCCTTGCCTTTCCCCTGGATGTCTGGCCAAATGCTTGTCACTCCTCTCCTTGTTTGTGGTAGACATTGTTTTTTTAGCATTTTTAGCCAAAAAGGTTTCATACCTCTGGTACAGTGTACTTGTGGTAAAGTTGATCTTGGGTTTTTTTTTACATTTTGCCTGTCTTAATTTCAGTTTAATTACAATTGTAAAGATCATCTTGGTTGCTTATATAGTTGTTAAAATGTTAGTCTTGCTTGCTTACACAGTACTTTAAGTGCCAATAAAATTGAGGACGTGATGAATGAACTTAAGATAAAATGAGCTGGAAGATTTTGAAGTAGCCATGTAGTACATAAGTTTCAGGGGAAGAGAGAGATTATTCTATTCAGTGATTTGTTGCCCATAGAAAGTGCTGAAATAAGTGTACAATACTTTCTCTCTAGAGGTATCCTAGTAATTACTTAATAACCATAGCAGTGCTACAGACTTTATGAAACTACTAATTTTTCTGGATCCAGCTTGCATAAGTGAAAGAAGGAAATACACAAATTTCACAGGACAGTTCCCATTAAGCAGATGCTACATATTGTCATAAAACAGATCGAAGTTACATGTGGGATTCCAACCCAGCTCTTTCTGCCCTGTA
This sequence comes from Eublepharis macularius, assembly GCF_028583425.1. NCBI lineage: Eukaryota > Metazoa > Chordata > Lepidosauria > Squamata > Eublepharidae > Eublepharis > Eublepharis macularius. Next base: position 127,779,951 of record NC_072790.1, read on the forward strand.
AATATGTTTTCCTTTGCAAAATTTGTGCAAAGTTTCTCCACTAGTACTGTTGATAGTTTGGTCCAAAATAATCAGGATTTGATCTCTCTCTTTTGTGTTTGTAATTTGCTGTTGCTATTTTAAAGGTGCAGTTTGTTTACAGGCATTTGCTTAAAGTTGAGGTAAATTGTTGATTATATAAAGCATAGTGATTGCTTAGTATTATTAAAGTGCTTTAAAATATGCAAGGCACTGCTCATGAATAAATGATGTTGCCCCTGGCTACTCAAGAAGATGTAATTCAGATTCAGCCATAAGACTTTCAATGTCAGAGGGTAGACCAAATGAGGCGGTGGTAATTCAAAATATTAAAAATTAAACTGAAAAGTAAATGAAAGCTGTGATTTCCCAAAGGCCACCTTTCAGTGAGAAAAGACTTATTAACTTCTGAGCCAGTCCTCTGGAGACAGTAGTCATGTGATGTGATAGGTACACGAGGAAAGGATTGTTAAGTGCTACAAATGAAGACTGCATAGAAAAAAAAAAATCACATTTTGTGCATGCTGGCAACATGGTTAACGATAATGCTTGGTTCTTCAGCCCTATTGTCGATTTTGAACTAGATTATTTGACGAAGTACATATAAATAATGAATTATATTTTGTACCCCATTTTGAAATTCACTATTATAATACAGTGATATCCACTACAGACTTAGTTGGTTCACATATGCAGATACACTAGATCAGAGGTGGGCAGAAGGTCACTTGGGAGTGACTAGTCACTTTCTGCTCAATTAGATATCTCTCCTCCACCACTACCTGTCCCTGTGCTGCTTTTAATCACTTCCTTGTCCTTCCTTTAAAGCTGCAGCAGCAGCTTTTTCTGCACACACATATACATGCATCCTTGCTCTAGTGGGAAAGGACAGGCTATTGACTCATTCACCATACATCAAAGCAACTTTTATGGGGGAAACATAGAGGCATTTGTATATTCTTTTTTCCTGGAGTGCAAGTTAGAATTAGGGGCCAGGATTGCTTCGATAGAACAGAAGAGGACACTTTCCCCACACTAGCGCTGCCGACCTTGAAACACTGTAATTTTTGTGCAAGCTACCTTTTTGTGACTGGCAGGTCCCAAGGTTCTTGGGGGGGGGGGATTAAGTAGCTTCTTGAAACATGAAGCCTGCCCCCACTTGCACTAGATAAGTTAATGTCTGAGAGTTCAATTGTGGATTTGACTTGATTGGAAAGGACTGAGATGTGAAATTGATATTTCATTCAAGATATGGTACAGTATCATGGAATATACATGCATATGCGATTTGGCCCCCAAATTTGTATAGTTTTTAGCTCTGAAGTTAGTTTTTTTGTTGAGTCTTGTTATTCATGGGGAGGCTTAGTGGAAGAGCTTCTGCTTTGCATGGAGAAGTCCCAGATTCAATCCACAGAATCTCCAGTTAAAGGGATCAGGCAGTAGGTGATGTGAGACCTTGGAGAGCTGCTGTCAGTCTGAGCAGGCAACACTGACCTTGATGGATTGATGGTCTTGTTCAGTATAAGGCAGCTTCATGTGTTCACATTTGCCTTTTCTGTCATACATTTTCATTACATTTTTTATAATTACTGTATGAAAAATTACTATTTATTTTTTATAGTTCGCCTTTCTCACTGAGACCCAGGGCGGATTACATAGTACAAGTCAATTCAAGGTATCGGCTATCACATACAAAGCACTTCATGGCCTCGATCCATCTTAGCTGTGGGACTACCTCTCTCCCTGTGTTCCACCATGGCAGCTTCACTCATCTGAACAGGGCCTTCTGCATGTGCCACCTTGTACATGGGACAAAATCAACAGCTGCTTGTACACATGCATTTGCCGTAGTGGCCTCTGCTTTTCCTGAAGAGGTCAGGGAAGCTCCCACTTTCCTGGCTTTCTACAAATGATGCAAAACTGAATTATTCAAGAGGCCTTTTTACTCAGATAGAAGAGCTGTACTCTAAGGAAGTAGTCTCAAAGAGATGCATCAGTAAAGGGATAGGGAGGATCTATACACTTTACTACTATTGCTGTAAGTATGATCTTACTGGGTAATTCCTATGTTGTTTAATATGTCAGTCTTAGAAATGCTCTGTTTTAGCATTTCTTCAGCTATGTATTGGATTCTTGCTGGTTTTAAATGTTTGCAAATTGGCATAAATATACCCTACTACATTGTCTATTGAAATGTCTTTGAAATTGACTATATTGACTGTGCTGTGTAATCTGTCTTGAGTCTCAGTGAGAAAGGCAACTGCTAGAACATTTAATGAACAAATACAAAAGGATGCAGAAATCTGAAACAGGCATATTGACCTCTGGCTCACCATAGTTTTTGCCACACTAAATTCATTAGTCTTTATGGCCCCACAAGACTTACAGTGAAATCCTAAGCAGAGTTACTCCAGTCTAAGCCCATTGAAATCAAAGCGCTTAGACTGGAGTAACTCTGCTTAGGATTTCACTGTTAGTTATGCAGCATATTGACATGGCTACCTCTCTGGAATTTGTCAGTTTATTAAGGTGGTATTTTTTCACCAATTAATTCAAGATACAGTGAAGGCCAAGAAACAATTTAATATTTTTGTTTGCCAAACAGAGTGTTCATCCACGGTCTTCCTGTGCAGTCCCACATGGGACTGCGCACGTGCAGGCCTGCCAGTTCCGGAGATTTCTATAGCTTAATAACGCTAGGGGGACGCTCTCACCTCCCAGCGCGCATGCGCGGCCGTTTTCCCACCGAAACGGCCGTATAGGAGGTGGAGCACCCCACACATACCCTCAGTTTCCTTTTCACTGCCGATAGATGAGGTTTCTGGCTCTTCTATGCGATCGTGATGTCGGATACAGCTTTATTCAAACGGTGCGTCACCTGCAATTGTAAGATGACCAGGTCAGACGGCCATTCCAACTGCCTATATTGCCTTGGGAAAACCCACAATACCCAGGCGTGTAAACATTGCCGCACCTTCACTTCAAAGGCTAGGGCAGAGCGAGCGGATCAACTGCATGCCTCTCTTTGGCAGCGTGCTATGGCAGTATCTGATCCTCCGGCACAGGCACCACCATCTGCCACGTCTGGTTCTGCCTCTCGACCCGCTGACTCAGGGAGTTCCAAGACTCCGCGCTCTTTACCTTCTCCGAGTCCTTCAGAATCGAGACCGAAAGATGCTTCCTCGACTCGGAGCACATCGGAACCAGCTCCGTCGGTTCCGAAGATCCCTCGGAGCTACCCTCCCTCGACATTGTCCGCCCCAGTCTCGGACCGCGTCGCTCCTCGGAGTCGAACACCGTCGGTTTCTCGAGCGACTCCTCCGCCCGCGCAAGGTACAGCCTCCTCGGATCCGACGGCCTCGGAACCACCTGCTTCTTCCAGGTCTCTCATCAAGCTGAAAAAGAAAAAGAAAAAACGCAAGCATTCATCTAAGCGTGACAAGGCGGTGTTGGAGAATTTGATATCATCTCCACTGTTGGCTCCATCGGAAGTGATCGATTCTGACCCACCCGATAAGAGGCCCAAGGGATCTGATGTGCAGGCTCCCGCGTTGACACCTCCTGTGAGGACGGGTCAGCAGGATGATGTCGCATCAGTCGAAAAACCTCTTACTCCTACGGGATGACCTCAATCGACCTCTCATGAATCGGGCTCGATTCGATCTGTGAGGAGCTATCAGAGTGGATCTGGACATCGCTATAGCCCGTATCCTTCTCGGAGCCGGTCAAGGGAGCATCGGAGCAGTGTCGGGCGGTCTACCCCATACTATTGAGGGGATAGCCCACTTTATTCGGATCGGTCGTATAGGAGGGAATCCTTGTCCCCTTCATTTCGAACCCGGCTGTACGAAGACTCCCGTCGAACTCCGCGCCTGTCTGAAACCGATTATCATCGGAGTCGACCAAGATATAGCGAATTCTCCCTCTCGGATTCACCTGAGGCTGAGCTTGGCCCTACGGAGGAACCATCACCCACGGATGACTTCAGGGCCTACAACGAATTGCTTCATTGCATGGCCAAGGCATTGGACCTGGAAGTGACTTCGACCGAGTCCAAATTTACGGACAAAATATACCAACACATCTATTCTGGGTCTACGCCTTCTGTAGCTTTCCCACTAATTGACGGTTTTGTTTATCAGTGGAAGAAGTTAAATTTGAAGACAGCGTCTACGCCAGCCACTAATCGGAAGGTGGAAGGTCTGTACCACACCAAAGATGATGCTCACCCATTTCTGACAACTCATCCCCCTCCATCCTCCTTAGTCACGGAGGAAATGCAGGCGAAGTCTAAACAAGGCTCCATGTCGGCCCCCAGTGACAAGGACAGTAGAAAGATAGATGCTATGGGGAGAAAGCTTTATACTTCAGCCACCGTTGGCGTTAAGGTGGCGAATTATGCATCCATGATGTCGGCTTATCAACTCTTCTTGTGGAAGAAAGTTGCATCCTTCCTTCCGAAGCTTCCTGAAGACCAGAGGACCCTTCTCCGGGTCATTCAGGAGGAGGCGACCCGTCTCTCCCGCCACCAAATAAACGCTGGCAGGAGCTTAGCTGATACCTCCGCTCAGTCCTTGCTCTCTGCAGTGGTTCTGCGATGATTTGCATGGCTCCGTACAACCGCTCTCCCGCCTGAGACAAGGAATAAAGTGGAGGACTTACCCTTCGAAGGTGTGTCCCTCTTCTCTGAAAAGACGGATGAGTACCTGTCAAAAAAGAGAATGGATCGTCTTACAGCACGGTCCTATGGTGTCCTTCCCCAAGTCCCGCAACAACCTTCTAGACCTTACTATCGGTCTTCCCAGCGAGGCAGACAATACCGGTATCAACCTTACCATGGGTACGCATACCAGTCCCAGAGGAGTTACCAGAGTCCTCAACAAGCCTTTTCGAGACGCAGGCAGGGTCACCGTTCCAAGCCTGGTCCCCAACAACAACAGGCTAAGGATGCACTCCAGATGCACAAACAATTCTGATAATTACAGGGGCCTGAGCCCATGTTTGGTTTCAGGCTTAGTGCATATTGGGAGGAATGGTGTTCCATTGGTTCCGATGTTTGGGTTTCTGAAATAGTTCAGTTTGGTTATAAAATTGAGTTTCTGCACTTACCTTACTTACGACTCCCTGTTTTTTTCTTCTGTGCCTCCGCAAGCTGAGGTCCGGACTGAACTGGCCACCCTTTTACAGAAAGGTGCGATCGAAAAGGTGCCCCGTGGTTCTTCCTATTTGGGTTTTTATTCTAATTTATTCATGGTTGAGAAGAAAGATGGTGGCCTTAGGCCCATTTTACATCTGCAGGCCCTTAATAAATTGATTAAAGTGCGGAAATTCAAAATGGTCACTTTGCAAATGTTTTGACCCTGTTGCCCCAGCACTCTTGGTTTGCAGTCCTTGATTTAAAGGATGCTTATTTCCATTTTTCCAGAGCACAAAAAGTACTAATGATTTACTTATGACCATAAGGTTTTTCAGTATAGGGTCTTGCCGTTTGGATTGGCTACAGCCCCGAGGGTGTTCACTAAATGTATAGCCGTAGTGGTCGCCCACTTGCGACTTCAGGGATGCCGGGTGTTTCCATATCTGGATGACTGGCTCCTGGTGGGCAAATCGGCCGAGGATGTCTCTAACCAGGACCTTATTTCTAGACTCAAGAGATGTCGTTTCCAATCGGGCCGTTTTATCCAAACTCTCCTGGGGTGTCTGGCTTCTACCACAACTGTGGTCCTGTTCGCTAGACTGTTTATGAGGCCTTTACAATTGTGGTTTAATGCCTTGTTCTTACCTAACAGTGATTCCCAGGACAGGAGACTGTCGGTTCCGAGGAGGGTGGTAGCCTCTTTGGATTGGTGGTTGGAGAATGCTAATTTATTTAAAGGTGTGGATTTTGGCTATCGTCAAACACAATTGTCAGTGACTACTGACGCTTCCCTCTTGGGCTGGGGGGCTCACTGCGAGGGTTCTTATGCCCATGGGGTGTGGACAGAGTCTGAGTGTACAGACCACATTAACCTTCTTGAATTGAGGGTCATTTCAAATGCACTGGTCTCCTTTTCAGATGCCGTGCGGAACAAGTCCGTTCTCATTCTGACGGACAACATGACTGTGATGTTTTATGTAAACAGACAGGGTGGCACGGCGTCTGTGACTCTTTGCTCTGAGGCAATAAAACTGTGGACTTGGGCCATAGATCACTCTGTGTGGCTCCGAGCAGTACATATCCCCGGGGTGGAGAACCTCCGGGCAGACCAGCTGAGCAGGCTCCACGGGGACAATCACGAGTGGTCCCTTTGAGACAAATACCTGCTTCCAATCTTCTCAGCATGGAGGTTTCCGGATCTGGACCTCATTTCTTCGGAAGAGAATCGCAAGACACACCATTACTGCTCCAGAGGGGGTGTAGGCCTCGGGTCTCATGGGGATGCATTTCAAGTCAAGTGGTCGGGTCTCCTGTGCTACGCATTTCCCCCATTCCCTCTCCTGGCCAGGGTCCTCAGCAAGATCCAGAGGGACGGGGCATCGGTCATCCTGATAGCCCCTTTCTGGCCAAGACAACCATGGTTTCACACTCTCCTACAGGTGCAGAGACCAGTCTTCTGCTGACCCCGGACCTCTTGTCGTGGCAGGGAGTTCTGCATCATGACATTCAGAGACTCAAACTGACGGCCTGGCTGATCAAGCCAGTTTGACTTTCTGTTCCGCAGTGACTCATGTTTTATTGAATGCTAGACGCTTGTCCACCAGACAATCCTATGCGTTCAAGTGGGAACGTTTTTCTGAGTGGTGTTGGGGAAGGGATATAGACCCTTTTCTCTCCCCCTTGTCTGAGATTCTTGAGTTCCTGTGGGAGGTTAAACAACGTGGATTGGCTAATAGCTCAGTCAAGATTTACTTGGCAGCGATCTCTGCCTTTCATCCCCCTATAAATAGGAAGTCTATTTTTTCCTACTATACTTCTAAGTTGTTTTTGAGGGGGTTAAATAATTTATTTCCCCCGGTCCGTGCCTTAGTTCCTCAGAGGTTGTTGCCATTGGTACTGACCAGATTGATGTCTAGGCCTTTTGAGCCTTTGGCCACGTGCCCTCTGCGCTACCTTTCCATGAAGGTGGCTTTTCTTACTGCTATTACTTCAGCTAGGAGGGTGGGGGAACTAGCTGCGCTGTCCTCTGAACCTCCCTACTTAAAGGTACATGCTGATAAAGTTGTATTGAGAACCAAGGTTGAGTTTTTATCAAAGGTTGTGTCTCAATTTCATTTGTCACAGGAGCTTGTCTTACCTGTTTTTTTCCCTGTGCAGTCTTCAAATGCGGAGAGGGCCCTTCACTCTCTGGATGTCCACAGGGCTATACTGTTTTACTTGGATCGTACAAGACCTTTTCAGTTGGATACTGATCTGTTTGTTTTGCGGGACACAAGAAGGGTAGGAAAGCGACATCTCAAACTATTGCGAGATGGGTGGTCCAAACTGTTTTAGCATGTTATGATTCTGTTAACCTGCCTTGTCCCTTAGAGGTGCATGCCCACTCCACTAGGTCCCAGGCGTCTTCAGCGGCTCTCCTAAGAGGTGTCCCTCTTCATGACATCTGCAGAGCGGCAACGTAGGCCTCAGCGGACACCTTCATAAAGCACTATGCGCTGGATATCCTTGATCCGAAGGAGACGGCAGTGGGCACAGCAGTTTTGCATTCGATTTTTGAGTGACGAGTCTGTGGCACCTCCACCCAGGTATTAAGCTTTGTAATCTTCCCATGTGGGACTGCACAGGAAGACCGTGGATGAAAAACAGGTTTCGCTTACCATAACTGTTGTTCATCTAGGTCTTCCTTGCAGGCACACATGCGCTCCCTCCTTCCCTTCTGTAAGTTATTTTGGTATTCTCGTATTTTATGGCGGCGAAAGGGGAACTGAGGGTATGTGTGGGGCGCTCCACCTCCTATAAGGCCGTTTCGGTGGGAAAACGGTCGCGCATGCGCGCTGGGAGGCGAGAGCGCCCCCTAGCATTATTAAGCTATAGAAATCTCCGGAATCGGCAGGCCTGCACGTGCGCAGTCCCATGTGTGCCTGCACGGAAGACCTAGATGAACAACAGTTACGGTAAGCAAAACCTGTTTATTCTATTGTCTGGGTACAGTTTCCTTGAAGAGGACAGCCAAAAATAACAATAGGATAATTCTTTTATTATAACTAAGATTGTTTTAGGCAATTTCTGTCTACTGTTAAGGGATATAACTTTGAATGGTCTATAGCATTTTAACTTTTATATCTAGCTTTACTAGATATGCACATATTTTGTTATTTTATAGTGGAGAGAGTATATGAATGGCTGACCTGCCTGTTAATTGAAGAGTGAGGTCAGCCCATTGTTCTTTTCAGGAAATGGAAACCAATTCACTACTGAATTGAATCTTAGTCCTGGCAAACTTGAAAAAGAAATGCTTTCTAAGTGTTAGAAATATCAAAAGAAATCAGACCTATCAACAGGTATAGGCTGATTGTATGTATTGCCTGAGTCATAGCACAACTATTTTGTGCTTTTAAAGAGCCCAGAATGAGAAGATTAATGTGTCTTTTCTATTTTAGATACTCCCATTCCCTAGCCAAGTGGTATACAACAGAGTTGGAAAGTGTGGAAGTCGCACTGTGGTTTTGCTCTTAAGAATTCTGTCTGAGAGACATGGTTTCAACTTGGTTACATCAGACATTCATAACAAAACCAGACTGACCAAGAATGAACAGGTATGTGATTTCTGTTGATATATGTGCCTTAATAGCAGTCCATTTTAAAATTGTGAAACAGAATGCTATAATTTTAAGCTTACATGCATGCAGGTAATCAGTGAAACATGTTGTAAGTATTATTAAAAATGCATTGCAGTAATTTTTTGTTTAGATTGATAAGTTTTCTTTTAAAAAACGTCATTTTTTAATCTAGGAAGCTGCCACATACGTACAGAGAAGCAGCAAGCATCTTCTGATGCTATGGGTCTGGTAAATGTAATCAATAGGGATGGTATAGTAAGGCTAAGCCAGTGTTTATGGACGTGTTCATCAGTGTTATGCATGGATTGTACATGTGCTCTCTGTTACCTGTAAATAGGAGTGTTTGTTTGTGTGTTTGTTTATGCAGGTAGCATTGGCCTGAATAGGCTTTGTTTATCCTCACAACTAAATGGCTAAGATCACCCATGTGAGCTTGTTTACTCTAAATCGAGTCTATCCCAAGGGATGTTTACAAGGCTTTATATGTAATAACATGTTCTTCCTTTTTGGAGCTTCAAAATGGCCACCAGTTACTGTGTGAAGATGCACACGTTTGTTCATCTGTTTTGTTTTTATCACACACTTCACTGAATAAATTTAGGGTGACATACATAGTGTACTTCTCATTCCTCACATACACATACTCACAATAACTCTATAAAGTAGCTTAACTGAGAGTTAGTGGCTGGTTCAAGTTCATCATGGCTTGAATGAGATTTGTAACTGTGTCCTCCTAGTTCTGATCAATATGCTAACCACTATACCTAGGAAACCCCCAGGCAGGACATTATTTCTTGTCTCCAGCTTTGTAATTAGGGTCGTATTGCCACTGAACATGAATTTCCCATTTAGCTATCATGGCTCATGACACCCAATGCTTCATGAATTTGAAATTGTGCTTGTAATTTTAATATCTATAAATGTGATCCGCCCTGAGCCTGCTGGTGCGGGGAGGGCGGAATACAAATTTAAACAAACAAATAAATAAATAATCTATTTTAGAACCATATAAAAGCCTATGATTACTGACACTGTCACATCTTGTGATGATAATTTAGTATGTTAATCTTGTAGGTGATGGTTATAACACCATGAAGTAACAAGCATATATAAATTCAGGAATGTCCCCAAGCAGTGCACAAGTCTTGCCTATTTTTGATTTCATTTCATTTTTATCTGGATTCTGTTTTCCTTAGTTGCCAACTACAGTGTTAGCTAATGGAAATATTACATTGACCTTTATCTGCTTTGGGCAGTTAAATAGACCGGTACATTTTGATAAATTACAGCACAGCACTGTTAAGAGAGCCAATCACAAATAAATTGCTGAGTCAAAGTTCTCTATAGGTATTGAAAGAGAATAAGTTTTATCTTTCTTTTTTACAAAATGAAAAAGAATTCATTGGAAATCTCAGGTGTTAACTGCAAAAACATTTAAAAGCAATTTTACTTTCAAGTAATAAATGACAGTTTGCTTGGAAGTGCAAATGGAGTTTGTTCACAGACTTCCCAGGAGCCTCTCCCCCATCCTATCTGAGTAATTTCTCTGTCATCAGGTAGAGTTTTGCTGAAAATGCAATCCAGTGTGATACTGAATTGCCTTGCATTTCTTTTTTTTTTAATAAACTTTTTATTAACTTCAAAAAACAACATACAATGCGTAAACAGGAAAACAAATTACACAATATTAAAGTCAACTATAATACAAGAAAAAACAGATAGCTTATAATATACTACCAGTTTTCAAATATAATATTAACAAAGGAAAAAGAAAATTTGCTTAGAGAATTGCAATATACCTAAGCAGAGAAGGAGGTTCTTTACAGTTTGTATGGAACCTAACATATTGCTCAGAAACACCATGAGACAAACAATAAATGCTTTGGAGGGTGTATATCATTGGTTAATAAGTAGTCAAAGAAAGGGTGCCATTTTGTCATAAAATCAGTTTCTTTTGGAAAATGCTGAGATATATAAATAGAATCATAAACTTTCTCCTTGATATAATAATCCCAGACTCTGGAAAACAAACTGTCGATAGATGGGATCTTGGGGGACTTCCAGTTAGCTGCCAAAAGGGATTTTCCAGCCATTAGGAGGTCATTAATTAATTCTTTCCTAATGCTTGGGTTATCCATGTTGTCCCATTGATTTAGAAACATTAGCTTAATATCAAAGGGTATTTCATAACCTGTTATTTCTTTTATATTCTTTAAAATCTCTATCCAATAGTTTTTAACTAGGGGACAATTCCACCAGCAATGATCGAAAGAACCTATCAAATTACATCTTTTCCAACAATAAGGCGACTGAGTTTGTGAAAATAATGAGAGTCTCTTTGGTGTTAAATAACATCTGTGGATAATTTATAAGCTTGAATTCTGTTGTTTATTATGCGAGAATCTCTTATATTAGAAGACCAAATTTTTTCCCATTGGTCTGGGGGAATTACAGATCCACAATCGGTTTGCCAGTCTAGCTGATATTTCTGAAGTTTTAATTCAAAGGTATTAAGAAGCAAATTATAAAGTTTGGATATCAAACCTTTTTGCGTCCAATCTGTTTGATTTAAGAGCTGTTCAAATTCTGTCATAGGGTTACTAAGGATTTGTTTAATTCCAATTTGATACATCATGTGAGAAAGTTGAAGATAAGTAAACCATTGCATTTTTTGTTGTAATTTATGTTCTAAGTCTTGTTTACTTAAAAAACCTGTACTTGTGGATATATCAATTAAACGAGTTAAATTCTGTTGTTGCCAGAAAGACATAAAAGAATTAGATTGGCCTGGGGGAAACCATTTTTGTCCTAAAAAGGATGAAAACCGGGATAATTTTGGCAAAATCTTTTTTTTGTATTGAGACCATATGCTCAGTATATCCACTAAAAAAGGATTATTTATCAATTTGCATAAATGATCATTTTTAACATTCCATATTAAATTCTGTATTACAAGAGGTGCATAATTAGGATGTATCGTTGTAACCCAATTCAAAGAAGTTGGGGTTCGTAAAATCTGGACTACATTCAATAACCTGGTAGCTACTTGGTATGTGTTAAGTTCTGGGTAATTAAAAACCCCTTTCCCATATTTCAGTCGGAGTGTGGTAAAAGCAATTCTCTGTTTTTTATAGTTCCATAAAAATTTATTTAACAAACTTTGCCAATTTTTCATCGTTTTCTGCGGGATCTTGAGTGGAATTGCTCTCATAAGAAATAAAAGTTTTGGCAGAATAAATGTTTTAATTATATGATACCTTTCAAACCAAGAGAGGTTTAATTTGTTCCATTTGCCTAAGTTCAATTTTATTTGTTCTATAACTGCATCATGATTTAGTTTAAACAGTTGCTTCAAATCTGTAGAGATATTAATGCCCAAATATTTTATGTATTTAGAAACCCAGCGATAATTACAGATTTTTTTTAGATGGGTAATTGAATCTTTTTGAATATAGACTGGGAGCAATTGAGATTTCATTTGGTTAATTGTTAACCCTGAAATATTACTGAATTTTGTTAGCGTCTCTTGTAGGGGAATAATCGATTTAATTGGATTTACCAAATAGAGCAATAGGTCATCAGCAAAAAGGCTTAATTTAAAGTTGTAAATTTTGGTGGTAATCCCTTGTATTTGGGTGTCAGTCCTAACAGTCTCTGCTAAGGGTTCCATAGCCAAAATAAATAAAATGGGGGAAAGTGGGCAACCTTGTCTCGTACCTCTCTGAATGGCAATTTTATTTGAAAAGAAACCATTGATTTTAATTTGAGCTGTATTTTGTGAGTAAATCGTGTCTATCATTCTTAGAAATTTATCGCCAAAACACATATGTTTTAACACTGATTTAAGATATTGGATCTCAATGGAATCGAAAGCTTTTTCAATGTCGAGAGAAATAAAAGCAGACTCTATATTATTTGTTTGGCAGTATGAGATTAAGTTTAGAGTTTTGTAAATATTGTTAGTCAGATCTCTAGATGGAATAAAACCAGATTGGTCCTGGTGAATATAGTGGGAAATGAATGAATTTATCCTTTTAGTTAAAACCATAGTGAAGATTTTATAATCTTGGTTTAAAAGGGATATGGGTCTATAAGACCCCGGGTTGGTGACATCTCTGCCCTGTTTTGGTATTACAGTAATTGAAGCATTTGTCCAAGAAGGAGGCATCTTACCACATTCTAAGACTTCATTACAAACTTCAGTTAAAGGTTTGCTTATAAGCATGATAAATTTTTTGTAATATTCTGATGGAAATCCATCAGGACCAGGCGATTTATTATTTGGCAATGATTTTATTGCGTCTGATATTTCCTGTTGAGTAACCTTGCATTTCTTTAGGAGACAAATTGAGAAGGAAGAGGGATATAAAACGGAGTTGTTGTCAGGCAGCACTAGCATAGCATAGATACTTCCTGAAAAACATTATTTTAGAATCCTTTGAAGTATATGGAGTGGCTGTATATGGATATAGCTCTCGAACACAGCTATATCTGTTAAAGCTAAATGTGGAACACACTTTCTCGGACAACACACCAAAGGCTTTTAGGTCTCATGGACATTTTAGATGATGGGCAGCCCAACTTAAATTCTGGAAAACTCTGCCGTTGCTCACAGAGCTGAAATCAGGAGATTTTAAATCAATCTTGAAATGGTTCAGAAGCTGCTATTGCATTCCTGTAACTCCATATAATTCACCAATTGTGTTTTGTAGCACAGTAACAGGAAATGTTGCTTTTAAAAATAAAGTACATAGTAGCTTATGTTAATAAATTATCCAAGGCAAAATTATCAAAAATCTGCCTCTTGAATAATCTAGGGACAAGTTTCCTCAAATGAAATGAATCTGTCTAATACTCTTTTAGAGCCCTAAGATAGTAGCCATCATGTGAGCCCATGTAGTGAGTTTGGCAGCTTAATTAACATGAGCAAATATAAACGCACATGAATTTGTATCTAATTTCACTATTAGGAAGGCTTTCAGATGCCATCTGCTACTGTCTGTGCTATCTGCTAGGGCTGATGAGTGATGCTGAAGATTCCTTTTGAGTCCATATTCTGCTGATGGTGGGAGTGTGCTGTGGAAGATGCTGTTGAAAGAAATGTCCAATTTCTGAGGAGCTTTATTATTTATTCTGGAGGTTGAGTTTATTGATCAAATATTCAAATAACTGACTTTGACAAACTGAAATTGGGACATTGCCAGATCAGTGGGTGTGGTTTTGCATTAGTTGTAGTTGGATTATAAATTTGATGTGCATGATTGTTAATTGTCCTGATGAAGTTTTATATTATGAGTGTGTGCATCATGTCTATTCAAAAGCTGTTTGTGTAGTTCTATTTGCTATGGCCTTTGTCTAGTAACAAAATAAACAACAAATTACTAGAAGGTATTAAGAGTTTGATAAACTTTTTGCTCTGCTTCTGTCTTCTTGCATTGCTTTTCCTATGGCTTTAGAAATGGGAATACAACGTCAAGTGCGGTAGAATAACTACGCTGCAAAAAAAAATCCCACTTTCACCAGGGCCGTTTACACACGGCTCCCTGCTGCTCGTAACAACCTGGAATATCGCTGAAAAACCGCGGAAGATCGCGTTTTCTCGTGCGAGATTTGTGCGATCTTCCGCGGTTTTTTTGCGATATTCTGGGTTGTTACGAGCAGCGGGGAGCCATGTGGAAACAGCCCAGTTGTATAACACACTATGTAGGGCTGATCTTGGAGACAGTTTGTAAATTACAGATGGTAATAAATGTGGTAGTTTGGGCCCTTAAGGGGATTTCTCCACTGTGATCATATTATGCCATCTATCATGGCTTCCCATTTGTTTCTGGGCCTAATACAAGGTGCAGGTTTATACTTTTAAACCTCTAAATGGCTTGGGCCTTGAGTACCTAAAGGGCTGTCTCCACTTGTTCTATCCAAAGCAGGAGTGGTCTTCCTTAGGAAAGCAGGCTTAACTTGAAGTTCAGTTGGCTGGGACCCAAGGGAGGGTCTTTTCTGCTGCAGTTCTCCTCCAGGAGTTGAGAGTATGGATAGCAGTTGTCATCATGGAGAAAACAGACTACATTCTGAAAGGTGAAAGACAAGTCTTCAACACTACTTTCTACAAACAACTGTCCTCAGACCCCACTCAGGAATATAAAAAAAATGAAATAGGATTATAACGGAATTACTCACACCCATACAAGAACAAATCTATGTGGACATATTACAGGAACCTCAACCAGGCACTTTCTATCTTCTACCCAAAATACACAAGCCTTGCAAGCAACTCAGGATGTCCTATTGTCTCTGACATAGGCAATATGACTGTAGGGGTGTCTGGATATGTGAACTCCATTTTCAATGCAACACTTCCTAAGAAAAATATAATCTATTCACAGTCTTCCAGATAACACTATTTTGGCCACCATGGATGTTGAATCTGGAACATCAGCTCCAACAACACCTCAATTGACCTTGCTACCCAGCTCTGCCAGTTTGTCCTTACCCACAACTACTTCAGATTTGGTGATGATTTATTTATTTCTTCAGATCAATGGCACAGCCATAGGTAATAACAAGAACAACATTTTATTTATATACTGCCCTTCAGGACAACTTAACGCCCACTCAGAGCAGTTTACAAATTGTGTCATTGTTATCCTCACAACAATCACCCTGTGAGGTGGGTGGGGCTGAGAGAGTTCCAAGCAGCTGTGACTGACCCAAGGTGACCCAGCTGACTTCAAGTGGAGGAGTGGGGAATCAAACCCGGTTCTCCAGGTTAGAGTCCTGCCACTCTTAATCACTATACCAAACTGGTACCCTCATGGCACCACAATAAGCATACATTTTTATGACTGACTTGGAGCAGCACTTCCTTACTTCCTACCTGCTAACACCACGCTTGTACTGGAAATTCATTGATGACATTTTTATCATCTGGACTCACGGGCAAGGAGCACTGGAGAAATTTCACCAGGCTTTCAGTAACTTCCTCTCCACCATCAACCTGATCACATATCAGTCCATACAAGAAGTACATTTTCGAGATACCACTATCCAAATACATGATAGAAACATAAAAACCATCTTTTACCAAAAACCAAACAATTGCCAAACATATTTACATGCTTCCAATCATCATCCAAAACACTCCAAAGAATCCATTGTCTACAGCCGAAGTCTACACTACAGCCGCATCTGCTCCAGTTCCACTGACAGAGACTGTTACCTGCGTGATCTACAACAAAGATTTCTGGAATTACTATCCCCTCTGGATCTAGTAAGAAAATAGATCAACAAAGTCATAATGATAGCAAGGGATGACCTGCTATAAGATAAGCCCGAACAGAACAACAGGAAACCACTGGTAGTCACATACAGTTCAATGCATCATTAATAACCTTAATAAGACATTGGGCGGCAAACTTTTTCTTGTCCCCAACCTTAAAAAACTTCTCACTCATATTAATGTACTTCCCAACACTGACACAGACTCTGGGAATAGGGCCTGCAATAAACCAAGATGCCAACTCTGTCCCCATATTCACTCCAACAACACAATCATTGGACCTAACAACACCAGCTGTACCATCTCAGGCTCATTCAGTCGTTCATCTTCCAAGGTTATATATGCCATCAAGTGTCAGCAGTAGCCTTCAGTTCTCTGTACTGGACAAACAAGTCAGTATCCTTGCAAAAGCATAAATGATCATAAATCTGGTATCAAAATTCACAACATTTGAAAGCCAGTGGAAGAACATTTTAATCTGCCAAGACATTCCATCACTGACCTATGAGCAGCAATTCTCAAGCAGAGAAACTTCATAGGAAAATTATAACGCTAGATTGCTGAAACTGAGTTTATTTGCATATTTGGAACAATAAATCCTGCAGGGTTTAATCAGGACATAGAATTTTTCTCTCATTACAGATGCTAATTTTCTGCACTTTGCACTCACGCTCTAGCAAACGAATTACAGCATATATTATACCTAGCTTCTTGACACTCATATCTGTAATGCCCCTTCTACCCTCTGCCTGTATTAAAAGAATCCTACCTTTTCCCATTCCATGTTTCTGTCGAAGGGAGCTCTAACTCTCGAAAGCTCATACTCTGGAAATCCAGGTAGTATTTATGGTGCTATTGGACCTGAATCTTGCTCTTCTACTACAGATCAACACAGCTACCTATCTGAAACATATCCCTGATGTCTTTTCAGACTGGTTTAGGACCTTACTGTTCCAGATTTAGTTTAAGGAGTTGCTATGGTCATCTGTATGAGATGTTGATACTGCTGTTGGGGTGACGAAGGTTTCTCTTATTTGTTGTCTTAATGACTATTGGTTTTATTTGATTTTAAATTGTATTGGAACGGGAGCTACTTTGGGGATCAGATACAGTTGAAAGGCAGTCTAGAAATTATGCTAAATAAATACAACTATTGCTCCTACCATGGCTTTGGGTATTGAAGATGATGGAGGCTGGTGGGACGCCCTGACAAATGCAAAAGTCTCAGTGCACTTAAGAATATAGCCTTGCCAAAAGTTGCAGGCAATTGTTCTATGCTATTCCTGTTGAGGTTGGCTTCAAGTTCTCACACAAACTGTGGATGTGCCTGCAAAAACACCTTTTTGTCTTAGAAGACGTTGTGGTACTCTTCTGGGAAACACCAGGGTAAGCCCAAATGTGCCCTTTGAGTTGTGCCACCTATTCTTTTGAAATCAGCTGAACCAGTCCTCTTGGCATTACCATAATATACTTTTTGTTCAAGTAAGATGCTACATTACTGAAGAACAATGCAGAGGAGCCTCTATCTGGCTATGAAACCTTACATTTCCCTCTTCACTGTTGTTATACACTGTCTCTACAAGTTTCTCTGAGAGCTGCCTTTCTTTGGCTGTTAGAACCAATGATAGTGTAGCTGTCCAAGAAAGGTAGCATTGAAACTGATTAACTTGTCAATCTCCTGATTACTTTTTCTCTATGTGTCTGTCCTTCTATGAGAAAAGAGTGCATCTCTTTCAAATATCTGCTGGCTTCTGCTGGCTGATCTGCATTGATTTCTATCAACATTTGGGATTTATTTATAAGGAAGCACAAGCTTTCCCATTCATTTTCATGTTTTCACAGAAGTTAAAGTTGCTGGCCTCCAGGTGTGGCCTGGAGATCTCCCAGAATTATAGATGATCTCCAGACTAAAGAGATCCCCTATAGAAAATGGCTGCTATGGAGGCTGAGCTGTATCACATTATACCCAGCTGAGGGCCCTCCTCTCCCCAAACCCTCCTTGTCCAAGGCTCCATTCCCAGATCTCCAGAGTTGGCAACCCTAATGAAAGTGTGCGATGCCATTCCCTCATCCTTAAACCACAGCTATGACTCCAGAGGCATTTTTAAAACTTCAAAAATAACTAGGTAGCTTATTTACATTAGAGGGAATAGGTTAGGTGAATTCAGAGGTTGAAACTTTTTGAGGTACATTCAACAAATATATATATATCTTATTCACTGAGGTAAAGTTCAGGACTTGCACATACTTCAGTTTTTATACTCTTCGCTGTTACTTAAGGCTTCTGTTTCTAGGCTTTGTTCCCTTGTTTATCCCCACAAGCACTTGAGTGTACTTTCTTTTTAGTATTGTCTTTCTCTTCTGTGGTTAAGAAGGCTGGTACCCACTTTCTAGTGCCCCGAGCCCCCTCTCTTCACACACCAGTGCTTTCCTTCAATCCTTAACTGTATCTGAAGTATCCACAGATAGTTTTCAATCACATTCGACCAGGGATCTCTCCACTTTCAGAGCTATCTCCCTGTTCAACTGGAAAGGGAATATCTCCTCTCTTTAGAAGATCTACCTCTCTCTTATGGCCCGTTTGGGAATCTGTACCTACTACCCAAATCTCGTACCAACTTTCTCAGTTCTTCTGCTGGTGTTGAAATTGCTTTCCATGAGGACTCTCTTAACTTACAGAATCTCTCTCTCTGCCAGGACTGAAAAAAACCTCTCAGTTCAGGCTACCCAATCAGATGGCTTTGAAATAACCTGCCACTCAAAGCTCTGACTCTGAGAGAACTCTTAAACAGTCCTGCAAATGTGTGTGTACACAGCCCTTCCAGGCTTCTCTAAAACATGTAGACTGACACATGTGTATGATCACATAAAATTCCATGCATCGTTTCCCCCAAGATGAATTATGTTCAGTTGTGACATCAAGGAAAATCCATTAACCTAGTCATGCAGGAAAGTCTCTGCAGGAAAGCAAGTACATAAAGGCTGCAGGATCAAATGCAGGGAACTATATATCTACAGGCAGGTTGTAATTTAGCTGAAAGACATTTAGCATACACAACTTAAGTATTTAATTTATTTAAAATATTCCACTTTTCTCCTGCTTGGGCAGACTTCAAAACTTATGTTTGAAAAATTCTTATTTCTCTTGAAAGAGCAAATTTTACTAATGAGTACTAAATTAGGGATTAACAGTCTTCCTGGGTAAAGCTGTTTAGTGATTCAAACTGGTATTGGAAATTCAAAGTCCACCTTCTCTGAAAAATTCCCCCCCTCCAATCTGAGCTTTGGGCTTGTTGTCAACCTATCATTGAGCTGTGCAAAGTTTGGGAGCAGATGAGGTAAGTTCAATTGCTCATATGTTGGTTCTTAAATGTACTGTGTCAATCATTGAATATGGTTGTAAAGAACATCAAGAAGTTTAAATAAAGTTAGACACAAAACTCTACCATGTTTTTAATGTTCTATGTGTCAGCTAATGAGCCTGTAAGCACAGCAATCTGAACGCATAATCTTAAAGGTCCACCATTAAAGTATCAGTAATTAAAATTAATATATTCTTAGATATTTATAGCTTTGCTAATGCAGCTAAACCTTTTTTCTTATGCATTAGCAAATGCATCCAAATTAGATCTATTTTACAAATACTTTTGTTCTTACTGTACAAATCTCATTGATTTTATCAAGAATTATTTCTGAGAAACGTGTAGAATAGATCTGATAACCCATTTCTATAAGCTGTGAATTATTTCTGGTTGTGCATATTTTAATGCCTTACTGTATACATCTATATATACAATTATTCACAATTACTGTGGTCTCTAGGAGAAAGGCATGGTAACACTCAAGTTATTTTTCATACAACTTGCGGCATTCATATAACCAATTAGAATAATTTGAGAAGAGCAGAAGTCAGGAAATCAGAGCTGCCGGAATGGCTGGAATGTTTTGCACACATCTCATTTAGCACTTTCAGGAGCCTGACATATTTCAGAACACTCTAAAAAGTAACAATGGCAGCTTTAAAAGAACAGCATAGATACATTTTTGCTTTACCAGGGAATCTTGCATTCTGAAATGTTTTAGTAAAATATATAATAATTTTATTGTAATGTATAAACTGAACAGCTAATGATGAAATGACTTAAACAAAACCATTCCAAAATAGGAAGGGGGAAAAAAGAGTCCTGTGTAAAACAAAGCATTGACTTCCTCTCCTAAACAATGTGCAAATGAGAATTGAAGGAGCTTTATAAATAAATAAGGTAGTCCTTGAGCTGTTTTTAGGAAAGGTGTGTTGAACTTTCTCTAATAAATGTAGGTCACATGTTTGAGCAGCATTTATTAAGTCCATGGTTCAATCTATGAGTAAGAACACTTGTGAGTTTTCAACTATATTTTTTGACACTAGGAATTGTGTGTCAAAGCCGAGATCATGCTCTGCAGGTTCCAATAAATTGTATTTATTTATTTATAGTCCACCTTTCTCACTGAGATCCAAGGTGGATCGCACAGTGCAAGTAAAAATACAACATAATCAACAGCTAGGACATACACTGAGCAAAGTACAATAATGAACAACTGTTAGGATATTCAGAGAAACAGATACAATAGGGAAAACAAAAGTTTTAAGCAAGCATACAGCCGAGCACAGAGATAAAATCTATCTGAAACAAAGCATCAGTTAACATGGCATGTTTAACAATATGGAAACTCCCTAATAGGAGCATAGCTACATCAGCAGACAGTACCAAATAGTGTAGCTTTAGTCCCCGTACCTAATAAGGCATATCTCTGTGCTATTTCTTATGAGGCAGTCCTGTAATCTGGATGGAAAGCCTTCCTGTGTAATTCAGTTTTGCATATTTGCAGAAAGCCAGGAGAGTGGGGGCTTTCCCAACCACCTCAGGCAGGCCATTCCATAAGGTGGGGGCTACCAAGCGTGTATGTGGGCAGCTGTTGATTTTGCCCAGCCGCAGAAGGCCCTGACAAGATATATGAAGCTGCCGTGGCAAGACATAGAGGGGGGCAGTTGCACAGATATGAGTGAACAAGGCTGTGAAGGGCTTTGAATGTGATAGTCATGACTCATGACCTTGAACTGAGCCCAGTAACTGATGGGAAGCCAATAGAGTGACTGTAGAATGGGAGTGATATGCATGCTCTAATGCCTGAGAATAAATAAGCAGCAGCATTCTGCACCACTGAAGCCTCTGAGTTGACTTTGAGGGGAAATCTATGTAGAGTGCATTACAGTAATCTGCTCTCGATGTTGTTGTGCCATGAATCTAGGTGGCCAGATTGGCTGTGCCAAGGTAAAGGGCCATCTTCTAGACTAGACTGAGTTGTGGGAAGGCCTTTTTTGCAGATGTGTTTACTTGCTTCTCTAGCAGCAGGGCTGGATCTAGGATAACCCCTAGGTTCTTAATTGAGTTAGCCAGAGTCAACTGAACCCCATCAAAGGTCAGAAACACAATGTCCTTCAAGATCTCTGCTTGTCCAGTCAGCATCACTTCAGTTTAAATTTGTTTAGGGTCTGTGTGGCCCAGCTTCCAATTCTCACTTGTCATGGAAACTTGCTGGGTCACCCTGGACTGGGAAATACCTGGAGATTTCAGGACTGGAGCCTTAGGAGGGCAGGGTTTGGAGAGAGACTGGAGCTTAGCAGGTTATAATGCAATAGAGTTCATCCTCCAAAGAAGCGATTTTCTCCAGGGGAACTGATCTCTGTTATCTAGAGATCAGTTGTAATTCTAGGAGATCGCCAGGCTCCACCTGGAGGTTGGCAACCTAGCTGCATACTCTCAGCCTCCTCTACCTTGCAGGACTGTTGTGCAGATAAAATGAAAGAGAGGAGAACAATGTAAGCTGCTTTAGGTTGTCATTGGGGAGAAGGGCATCGTGTAAATAAAGTAAATGATGATGTGGTGATGTTTGTTTCTACACAATGAACCTACCTCTTGCAACAGAATTAGACTGTGCTTGGCTTTGAAGGGTTCTGCTTCTTCTCACTGCCTCACATCAGCCTGCTTCACGCGGCTGTTTGAGAAGATGATTTAACCATCACAAATGTAAAAACCAGTCACAGCAACCACCAAGAGGAAGAAAAAAATTAATTGAGCATTGGTGTAAATTACAATAAAATGATGAACCAAAATGTCTTCATATTTGGGATTTACATGCAGGGTTCATTTGGAGCTGGAACGCACAGGAACGGCGTTCCAGAAGGTCTAAAAAGAGGTCACGTGGGTTTTGGCCCTGCCCACGTGATTCCTTTTCCTCCGAGTGAATGCCGAGTGGTGCTGGGCTCCAAAGGAAGGCAAGCTGCTTGGATTCCTTCTGCTCTGTTCCTTTACTTTCATTTCTGACTGGGGGAGGGGGGAGAGAGAGAGAGAGAGAAAATGAGTGAATGCCGAGTGGTGCTGGGCTCCAAAGGAAGGCTTTCACGGCCGGAGAACGATGGTTGTTGTGGGTTTTCCAGGCTGTATTGCCGTGGTCTTGCCGTGGACCACGGCAATACAGCCCGGAAAACCCACAACAACCATCGAAAGCAAGCTGCTTGGATTCCTTCTGCTCTGTTCCTTTACTTTCATTTGTGACTGGGGGGGGAGAGAGAAAATGAGTGAATGCTGAATGGTGCTGGGCTCCAAAGGAAGGCAAGCTGCTTGGTTTCCTTCTGCTCTGTTCCTTTACTTTCATTTGTGACTGAGGCGGTGGGGAGAGAGAGAAAATGAGTGAATGCTGAGTGGTGCTGGGCTCCAAAGGAAGGCAAGCTGCTTGGATTCCTTCTGCTCTGTTCCTTTACTTTCATTTCTGACTGGGGAGGGGAGAGAGAGAGAGAAAATGAGTGAATGCCGAGTGGTGCTGGGCTTCAAAGGAAGGCAAGCTGCTTGTATTTCTTCTGCTCTGTTCCTTTACTTTCATTTCTGACTGGGGGAGGGGGGAGAGAGAGAGAGAGAAAAAATGAGTGAATGCCGAGTAGTGCTGGGCTCCAAAGGAAGGCTTTCACGGCCGGAGAACGATGGTTGTTGTGGGTTTTCCGGGCTGTATTGCCGTGGTCTTGCCGTGGACCACGGCAATACAGCCTGGAAAACCCACAACAACCATCGAAGGCAAGCTGTTTGGATTCCTTCTGCTCTGTTCCTTTACTTTCATTTGTGACTGAGGCGGTGGGGAGAGAGAAAACGAGTGAATGCTGAGTGGTGCTGGGCTCCAAAGGAAGGCAAGCTGCTTGGTTTCCTTCTGCTCTGTTCCTTTACTTTCATTTGTGATGGGGAGGGGAGAGAGAGAGAGAGAAAATGAGTGAACGCCGAGTGGTGCTGGGCTCCAAAGGAAGGCAAGCTGCTTGGATTCCTTCTGCTCTGTTCCTTTACTTTCATTTCTGACTGGGGAGGGGGGAGAGAGCGAGAGAGAAAATGAGTGAATGCCGAGTGGTGCTGGGCTCCAATGGAAGGCAAGCTGCTTGGATTCCTTCTGCTCTGTTCCTTTACTTTCATTTGTGATGGGGAGGGGAGAGAGAGAGAGAGAAAATGAGTGAATGCCGAGTGGTGCTGGGCTCCAAAGGAAGGCAAGCTGCTTGGATTCCTTGGTGCTTTATTTTCATTTGTGACTTGAGAGAGAGAGAGAGTGAGTGGGTGCAAGCACAGCTGGCTCTCCAGAGGAGGGTGTTGCTTTTAGTTCATTCTGCTTTAAGGAAATACCTGAAGACTTTTGCGGAAAGGCGCCTGAGAGGAGAATGTTGCCTTCTGACACACTTCTGGTGATGTCAGGGGGTGTGGCATATGCTAATGAGTTATGCTAATGAGTTCCTGCAGTTCTTTTTCTAGGAAATGACCCCTGTTTACATGTATGTTGTGCAGGTCGGGAGACATACAGTTTGGACAGCCAGCTTCCCCCAGATCCTAGCATAACATGGATATCTGTGTTCTTTGCTGCTACTAGTAGCAGGAATTGACACATTGTCAGGGAGAGCAGGGGAACCCTGTATTTTTTTAAAGCTCTGTTTTGGAACTTTGCAAAGGTTGATTACATTTAATATTTTCTTGTTGTTTTTAGATGGAATTGATTAAAAATATAAGCACTGCTGAACAACCATATTTATTCACTAGACATGTTCATTTCCTCAACTTCTCAAGGTAAGAATTATCTTCAATTAAAATTATTTGTATTTAAATCAATAGAAAAATGTTTGTAGTATAAGCCTTTATTATCAATGCCTTTGGGGGACAGACTAAACATGAGTCTCTTGCACATCTGATAATGACCCATATGATTGATCCTGCCCATGTGATTCCAGGATCCTGTTGGAATATTCATACATTTACTGCAGTAGTACGGGGTTGCATCAAGACAAAGCAGTTCCCTTATGGCTTAAAGTATGTGTCAAAATGGCTTAGCTATTGGGAGAGAAATTATTAGTCCTATGGCTGAGAGAGACTGGAAAATTTGGTGGGTGGGAGGGAAGGGTGGTAGAATCCATATATACATATAATATTCATAAGTTTTTTAAAAAAAAATGTCGTTGCCTCTGTGCTCTGCATTCTTCTCCACAGAGGTCATTTCAGTTTTATAACCTTTCCAACTTAAAACTGTATACTGCATTATGTAAAACTAATGCTCTAGCCAGATTTCCATTTAATTTTTATTTTCCTCAGCATGTGGAGCTTTGCAAAGTCTTTGCTGTTAACCCTTTCCCCTTTAAAGTATAAACCCTGTGCATAGGAAGCTTTCAAATTAAAATCACATATGGTTATGATGACGATAAATGAGATACTTTATAGAATTAAAAAGGTTTAAAAACCTATTGAGTGGAGGGATAATTTACATTTCTAAATGGCAATAAGATTATAGAAAAAGATGCCAGCAGCAAATATCCACTCATTGCAATGCTATCCAATACTGTTTTTAGTGTTTAAGGACCAGCAGCAGTTTCTGCTGAATAGAATTCTGCACTTCTTGTGTTTATGCTCATGCCAGCAAGGTTATGGTTTTCAGCACTTTGATCTGATTGTATCGTTGGTAAACAGTAAAATGACATTGTGTGTGTGTTATGTGCCATCAAGTCATCTCCGACTATGGCAACCCTATGAATGAAAGACCTCCAAAACATTCTATCTTAACTGACTTTCTCAGATCCTGCAAACTGGAGGACGTGGCTTCTTTAATTGAGTCAAGCCATCTCGTTTTAGGTCTTCTTCTTTTCCTGCAGCCTTCCACTTTTCCTAGCATTATTGACTTTTCCAGAGAATCTTGTCTTCTCATGATGTGACCAAAGTACAATAGCTTTCTTGTCATTTTAGCTTCTAAGGAGAACTCAGGCTTGATTTGATCTAGTACCCACTTATTTGTCTTTTTGGCTGTCTATGGTATCCGCAAAACTCCTCCAGCACCACATGTCAAATAAATCAATTTTCTTCCTGTCAGCTTTCTTTATCATCCAACTTTCACATCCATACACGGCAATGGGGAATACCATAGTTTGGATTATCTTGAGCTTGGTTCCCAGAGAGACATCTTTATTTTTAAGGATCTTATCTAGCTCCCTCAGAGCTGCTCTTCCAAGTCTCAATCTTCTTCTGATTTCTTCATAACTGAAATCAAAATAAAATGCACTTTAGAGAGCTTAATTTTAGTGAAACTCCTCAATTGGTACTGTGTTTGAAGATCTAATATACAGCTTACCAGTTCCAAGACTAGAATTTGATGGAAGTTGACTATCAAGAAGAGAAACTATATTTGGTTGTTGTGGGTTTTCCGGGCTGTATTGCCGTGGTCTTGGCATTGTAGTTCCTGACGTTTCGCCAGCAGCTGTGGCTGGCATCTTCAGAGGTGTAGCACCAAAAGACACTGAGAGATCTCTGTCTTTTGGTGCTACACCTCTGAAGATGCCAGCCACAGCTGCTGGCGAAACGTCAGGAACTACAATGCCAAGACCACGGCAATACAGCCCGGAAAACTCACAACAACCATCGTTCTCCGGCCGTGAAAGCCTTCAACAATACAAGAAACTATATTTGATCCTCAAAAAAACCCTGTAGCTTTTGGGAAAGGACTCATTATATCTCTTGCTTAGTGGACTGTTTAATATCTTTGTTTTTCCAACTCAGAAGCATCTCAAAAGTTCATTTTAAAATAATATTTTGTTACTCCAGCATTTCTTGTTCTTGGGAATTGCCCCCCCCCCTTTGTGTCATGTGAGCTTTGGGGTTTGTCTGGGTGACTTTTTTCCATCTGGGAACATAAAACATTCATATAACATTATTAAAACAAAAGTTGCCCATTTTCTTTTTTTAAACACATATTGTCATCAGTGTACATTGCACTTAATAGAATAATATACGGCCTTAAAAGGTTGCTTTTCCAATGAGCTTCCTATTAAAGTTTGTCACTGAAGTTAAGGGGGAAAAGAAATGCAAAGATAACAAGTGGAGTGGTGGCACAGAATCTTCTCCATTGCCTTAAATATGATTTGAGTAATATTATACATATAATCTGTTCATGGATTTCTTGCATTTTTTAAAGAATATGTAGCAGCTGGAGTGGCTGTTTTGCATTCCATAAAGTTGGTTAGTCATTTCCTACTGTACCAAAGTTGCCTGTGTGAATGCCTTATAAAGCATTTTCTTCCCCTCATGGAGAAACAGCAGCTAGATGGGGTGTGGTGTTGACTGAAGTCAGAAACCTGACATGATGGGAAGGAGTTAAGACTGTGCCATCTTGGTACAGCCCCAGTTCAAAGGGGGGGGGGCTGCAGCTGTTCTTAATCTTTAACTATATTTTATGATATTGGGTACTTTGGGGGGAGGAGAAATACAGCAAATACTTTTTAACTTAAGCAATTGTTTTAATTCCCATTTTATTGCCATGCAAATGTGAACAAGGGAAGGGTGGAGGTGCCTATAATACAATCATGTGTCATGATGAAGTTCTATATATACTCTGGAAAGATTTTGATCGTTCCAGAGCTCATTGCTTACTGTAGATGAAATTCCCCTTCCCTTGATGCCAATGAAAAATTTGCCACTAGCTGTACTGTGTTCAGTATTGCTTATCATTTGAATAGTTCTTTCCAACATCAGCTAGCCTTGCACTGCACACTGTGTTTGGAATCAACAGTCAAAAGTTTGACTCTCTCTAGTTCAGCATGCACCAACCGTTATAAAGTTCCCCAATGCCAAGCTTAATTCATCATGAGCTACATAGTTACAAGTACATTGGATACATAATGAATGGCTGGAATAGTGGAATATCATGCTCACTCTTTTGTCAGAGAAGTTAGCCACAAGTGGCCAGGGGAAATGAAGAAAGGAACAACCCTCATGGTATAAAATGTTCTATATATACTCTGGAAAGATTTTGATCGTTCCAGAGCTCATTGCTTACTGTAGATGAAATTCCCCTTCCCTTGATGCCAATGAAAAATTTGCCACTAGCTGTACTGTGTTCAGTATTGCTTATCATTTGAATAGTTCTTTCCAACATCAGCTAGCCTTGCACTGCACACTGTGTTTGGAATCAACAGTCAAAAGTTTGACTCTCTCTAGTTCAGCATGGTCCAGTCCTTTATAAACACTATATTTATTTTAAAAATATATACACCACTTCTCTGGAGACCTGCCCGAGGCGGCTTATAACTAAGACAATGAAACAAAACCATTAAGATGCAGCCAGGGCTTCAGAAGAGAATCTTAACTGGTGGGCTGGACAGTATGGGAG
Organism: Eublepharis macularius; assembly: GCF_028583425.1. Taxonomy (NCBI): domain Eukaryota; kingdom Metazoa; phylum Chordata; class Lepidosauria; order Squamata; family Eublepharidae; genus Eublepharis; species Eublepharis macularius. The sequence goes on from NC_072790.1 coordinate 127,807,714, forward strand.
GAAGCAGAGCTTCAAATTCCCTGGTCCAAGAGTACTTATGGCCATAAAAATAAGAATCAGGACTTTGAATTATGCTTGGAAACAGATGAGCAGTGAGTACTACATCTCTATTATTCTCCATGGTGTCACTCTCAGAGGCTAGGCGCTAGTGCAAGCTGGGGTTGGTATGCCTAGCAGGTGAAGCAGGTAGAGTAGTCAGGCAGTCCAAGTTCATACACAAGTAAGGCAGTCCAAAATCAAGTCCAAAGGTCAAAACACAGGCAGAGCAGTCCAATAACAAGGCAGGTGGGTGTAAAGCCAGTAGTCAAGCTGAGGTCATAAGCCAAGAGTTCAGTCCAAGGAGGAGCAAGGTACAGGGTGGGGTCAAGAGCTTCCAGGCACAAGACTCAGGTTGCAGGGAGTGACGAGCTAGGTTGCTTTTTTACAATGAATGATGAGCTAGGTGCTCCTTTTATACAGTGCTCTAGTTAAGAGGGTGAGGTGCAAGTGTTCCCTCTTCCTCTGACTGCAGCAACTCACTATTGGAGGGCAGTCGCACCTGGCGCTGTGCTTGCAAGCGAGCACTCCTGCGTCTTTCCCAGACAGCTGCCCTTGCCCAATTCCTCCATTTCTCAGGAGCCAGTCTCTCCTCCGCTCTGCATGAGCCCTCACCCCCAACAACTTCCCCAGAGGTCCCTGGCTGCGTTTCTTGCCACTCCGCCAAGGGTTCTTCTGGTGCTGTGGCTGGCTCTGGTGCAGGCTTCTGTAGTGCAGAGGCTGGCTCTGCCAGCTCCTCCAGCTCCTTGTTCTCCAAGGAGGACTCAACGGGGTGACAGGCTGAGGCTGGTTCACAACAGTAAGTTTTTTAAAAATGGCACTTTTAGTGTTGTTTAACAGTCACGTCTCTGTGACAACTGCCCATTCCAAAGAAAATTAGCTCTTACTATGAAAGTGCTTAGATTATACAGTTGCCAGGTTCCTGGTGGGAGAGGGTGGCCTGGCACTCATCATTAGGAAGTCTTCCAGGAGTGATGTTATTGAGCAGGCCATGGGAGTGCTCCCACGTTTCGCAACAGGCTGGTCCACTTGGGGCCTAAATTGGCATACAGAAGACCCCCTGGTTAAGATGCTATTACCTTTCAGTAAATTGATCCCTACTAGCAAGGTGGGAATGATCTATATTTGAGACTCTGAAATCTACAGCCAGTTTGATTACAGAACGATGAGCTAGATGGATGAGTAGTCCAGTTCAGTATAAGAGAGGCTTATCCTTATGAGGCTACAGTCTTATCCGTCCAATTATATCAGAGTAAGCCCTAGGACCTAGTTTTGAGTTAATGTACATATCATCAGAATGGGTTTGGAAAAGCCTTTTAGTAGAAATCAGAAACAAATCTTACTTCAGTTATGGGTGGGGTTGGGTTTTTTTTACGTCTTATACAAGATAGCCCTAAAATATGGTTAAAACAGGAAGTTGCTTTTTATAACATTTCTATTTATGCATGTATACTCTGCCCTCCACCTTCTTTTTATTTCTTTCTGGTGAGAAGATATCAGGAGGGAAAGGGGAGCAGAAAAGTTCTTAGGGCACAGCACAACAAATTCATTTGCCTTAAAAGGCACTGAATAGTTTAAAAGGAGCCTCTCTCATTTTCTCTCCATTATACGGAGAAAGATTTATTGCCTCTGAATGTGGAGGTTTCCTTTAATCGCCACAACTTCCCCATGCAGACTTCACCAAGTATTCCTTTTCAAACTTTTTTTTAAAAAAATCATCCTTTGTATTGATATGACATCATAAGCATAAACAGAAAATAAAATGGTGATGCTGTGACAGCACCGATGATGCCACCAATAACGACAGAATCCTCACTTGTGAATCCTGATTATTTAAATCATGTACAGAATGAAATAAACCAACTCATCTACCATAAAAATACAAAGAGAGGGCAGATATGCCAGAGAGCTCTACGCAAACAGGTTCCAATACTTGGGATCAACTGCTAAGAAAATCAGGAATAAGTTGTGTGTACTGAAAATCCCATAGAATGGACCTCCTGAGCTGTTACTTTGTATCCTAAAGTTCTAATCCCTTTATAAAAATACCCTCCCAAACATCTCCATTTCTTCACATTATGTGAAATGGTGGAGACTGAGAGGCTTCCTGTGTCCCTAAGAAATTTTGGGTGTATGCCATCACAACTTGGAGTCTTAATGGCTTTTAGTTTCCCCAGTAGGTCTAAAACGTCATCTGTCATCACCTCAATTTGACTTATTTGTTTATTATTTGTCTTTTTTTAAATTTTTATTGGATTAGAAATATTTTAATATCCATTACAATCAATTTCCTTTAAATATTCCAATTCTAACCCCCTCCCTTCCCCCCCTTTTGATGACTTCCAACAGTTTTCCAACCCCTTATCTATTTTCCCCTACTCATTTCAAACTTATTTCACCTATTAAACATATACTTTCACTCTCTTCTAAGCTTATCTATTATATCACAGTGCTATCTCTATTTCCCTTCCCATTTGGCTTAACAACTAAATAATACATTTCTGGCATATATTCTTCAATATTCATTTTAGTAGCCTGTACTCTATCTTACTCATTCTGGTCTCGTCTATATGGGACAAACAATTTGTCCCTCGTTATACATAGCTTTAAGTACATTATAAACATTGCATACCTTCAATATAAGTTAACTTCATACTGTTTTAATTATCTAATTTCTCCATTATGCAACTCTATCAGAAATAGTCAGTCACTTTAACCCATATATACACATTCAGCATAAGTCAATCAATTTGACCCATATTCTGTATGCTACTGTATATTTTCCCCTCCTTTCTTATATTCATTCATTTTAATTATATAAATTCACCATTATACCATTATCTGCCAGCGATGAAATTAATTAGTTTCTGTCCTTATAGATCTTATAATAACACCACTATTACTTAATACTATATATAGTAGTCAAATAGAATAATTGCTTAGAAATTTTCAATTAACTCCCCCCCCCCGGTATAGTCACTTCTCTCTTCTTTTGTTGTATTTCAGTAATTTTCAAACTGCCACAGTTCTCCTCCCACCTCCCATTTTTTCACCAAGTACTGTTTCAACTTCTCCCAATCCGTGTTAAACTGTCCTGGATCAAGGTCTCTCAATTTTCTGGTCATTTTATCCATCTCCGCCATGTACAGCAATTTGTAAATCCAGTCCTCAATAGATGGCACTTCTTGTACTTTCCACTTTTGCGCGTACAAAAGTCTGGCCGCTGCTGTCATGTAAAATAATAATGTCCTGTATTGTGCTGGAATATCCTCCATTTCCAAGTTCAGTAGCAGGAGTTCTGGGTTCTTATTAACTTGAAATTGTAAAATCTCGCTTATTACTCTTATTATTTCCCCCCAGTACTGCCTAGCTACCTCACAAGTCCACCACATGTGATACAAAGATCCCTCATGCTTTTTACATTTCCAGCATTTGTTAGACGTATTCAAATTCCCTAGCGCAATTTTCTTTGGTGTCAAAATACCAACGATAAATCATTTTATAGACATTCTCTTTAATATTAGTGCATGTCGTGATCTTCAACGTATTTTTCCACAAGTATTCCCACGCCTCCATTGTTATTTCTTTGTTAAAGTTTATAGCCCACTTCACCATTTGCACTTTAACTGTCTCATCTACAGTGTACCATTTTAGCAACACCTTGTAGACCTTAGAGATTTCCTTTTTGTTTTCTTGTAAAATTACTTCCTCTAATTCCGAGTTCTCCATTCTTATCCCTCCCTTTGCACAGTCCGAGTTGTAAAGATCTCTAATCTGTCTATATTGAAACCAGTCATAATTCGAAGACAACTCTTCTTGCGTCTTTATTCTTAATTTAGAAAGGTCTGTTCGTGTTATTTCCTTGTATGTTAAACATTGTTGTTCATTGTCAACAGTTCTCGGGTCTATTACTTCATAAGGAACCACCCAAGAGGGAGTTCCTTCCTGTAGGTAATTTCTATACTTCTTCCAAATTGTGAAGAGGCTTCTACGGATGTAATGGTGCAAAAACATAGAGTCTGCTTTTACTTTTTCATACCACAGATATGCATGCCATCCAAATATTTGTTTATATCCCTCTAAGGCCAGTAATTTGCGATTTTTCAAAGTCATCCAATCTTTCAACCACACCAAGCAGATTGCATCATGGTAAAGTCTTAGATTGGGCAGTTGCATTCCACCTCTCTCTCTTGCGTCCTGTAATACTTTCATTTTCACCCGAGGCTTCCTGCCTGCCCAAACAAAATCCGATATTTTCCTCTGCCATTTTTCAAACTGCTTAGAATCCCGAATGATTGGTATTGTCTGTAACAAAAACATCACTCTCGGCAACACATTCATCTTGACTACTGCAATTCTTCCCAACCATGACAAATTCAATCTATTCCATTTAATCAAATCTTTCTCTATTTGAGTCCACAATTTCTCATAGTTATTCTTGAATAGGTCTATATTTTTTGCAGTCAGTTCAATTCCCAAGTATTTCACCTTACTTGTTACTTCACAGTCTGTTATTTCCGTTAATAACTGTTTTTGTTTAGTCATATTTTTACATAGTATCTTAGACTTCTTTTTATTTACATAAAAACCTGCCAAATCTCCAAATTCTTTGATTTTTTCTATTACCTTTGGCATATTCTCAATCGGATCTTCCACAATTAACATTATATCATCTGCAAATGCTCTGACCTTATAGGAAAAGTCTTTTATTTTTATTCCACGGATCGCATTCTTCTCGAATCTGTATCATCAAAATTTCCAAAACTAAAATGAACAACAATGGAGACAACGGGCAACCTTGTCTTGTACCTTTGCCAATAGTCAGTTTTTTGGTCAACTCTTCATTCACCACAATTGCTGCACTCTGGTCTCTGTAAATTTCTTTCACTGCTCTTATGAATCTTTCTCCCATTTGCAGCTGTTCCATAGTGGCAAACATAAAGTCCCAGTTCAAATTGTCAAATGCTTTTTCAGCATCCACAAAGAAGAAACCAACCTCCTTGTCACACTGCTTGTCATAATATTCAATAGCATTTATAACTGTCCTTAAATTGTCTCTGATTTGTCTATTCGGTAAAAAATCAGCTTGTTCTTCTCCAATAACTTTGGATAACCATCCCTTTACTCTTTCTGCCAAGATCTTTGCAAAGATCTTATAGTCATTATTAAGTAAGGAAATTGGTCTATAATTTTTAACATTAGTCAAGTCTTGTCCTTCTTTGGGGATCAATGATATATTAGCTTCACTCCAAGTATCTGGAATTCTTTGATCTCTCAAAACACCATTGATCACTTCTTTTAGGAATGGTACCAGTTCATTGACCATTACCTTATAAAATTTAGCTGTAAGTCCATCAGGTCCTGGCGCCTTTCCCAGGTTTGTTGACTGAATTGCCTTTCTTATTGACGATAAGTAAAGGAACAAGACAAGGTTGCCCGTTATCTCCATTGTTGTTCATTTTAGTATTGGAGATTCTGATGATACAAATACGTCAAGATGATGAAATTCGTGGAATAAAAATAAAGGACTATTCATACAAGGTCAGAGCATTTGCGGATGACATAATGTTAATTGTAGAGGACCCATTGGAGAACATGCCAAGAGTGATAGATAAGATCAAGGAGTTTGGAGACTTGGCAGGTTTCTTCATTAACAAAAAGAAGTCAAAGATATTATGCAAAAATATGACTAAGCAGAAACAACAATTGTTAATGGAAACAACGGATTGTGAAGTAACAAGTAAAGTGAAATATTTGGGAGTCGAATTAACTGCAAAGAACATAGATCTATTCAAAAACAATTATGAAAAACTATGGACTCAGATAGAGAGAGACTTGATTAAATGGAATAGATTGAATTTGTCATGGTTGGGCAGGATTGCAGCAGTTAAGATGAATGTGTTACCAAGAGTAATGTTTTTGCTACAGACAATACCAATCATCAGAGACTCCAAACAATTTGAAAAATGGCAGAGGAAAATATCAGATTTTGTTTGGGCAGGCAAGAAGCCTCGAGTGAAAGTGAAAGTTTTACAAGATGCAAAGGAAAGAGGCGGAATGCAACTGCCCAATCTGAGACTTTATCATGATGCAATCTGCCTAGTTTGGTTGAAAGAATGGATGACATTAAAGAACAAGAAACTATTAGCCCTAGAGGGATATAAAAAAATATTTGGATGGCACGCATATTTATGGCATGACAAAGTAAAGGTCAACTCGATGTTCCTGCATCACTTTGTTCGGAGAAGTTTATACATAATCTGGAAGAAGTACAGAATTTATCTACAAGAAGGAACCCCTTTGTGGGTGGTTCCATATGAGGTGATAGACCCGAGAGCTGTTGATAATGAACAACAATGTTTAACGTATAAAGAAATAACTAAAACTGAAGCATCCAAACTTAGAATAAAGACACAAGAGGAACTATCACCTAACTACGATTGGTTCCAGTATAGACAGATCAGAGATTTATATAATTCGGACTCTGTAAAGGGAGGTATACGAATAGAGAATTCGGAACTAGAGCAGACCCTTCTTAAAGAAGATAAGAAAAGAATATCCAAGGTATACCAAGTACTGTTGAAGTGGTATACCGAGGATGAGATAGTTAAAACACAAATGGTGAAATGGGCTATAAACTTTAATAAAGAAATAACAATGGAGGCATGGGAATACTTGTGGAAAACTACAATGAAGACAACGACATGTATTAATATCAAAGAGAACATTTATAAAATGATCTATCGTTGGTACATGACACCAAAGAAGATTGCGCTAGGGAATTTGAATACTTCTAATAAATGCTGGAAATGTAAGAAGCATGAGGGCTCCCTCTATCATATGTGGTGGTCGTGTGAGGTAGCCAGGCAGTACTGGGGTGAAATAATAAGAGAAATGAGTGAAATTTTACAATTTCAAATTAATAAGAACCCAGAACTCCTGCTACTGAACTTGGGAATGGAGGGAATTCCAGCCCAACACAGGACGTTGATATTTTATATGACAGCAGCAGCTAGACTTTTGTATGCGCAAAAATGGAAAGTACAAGAAGTGCCAACTATTGAAGATTGGACTTACAAATTGCTGTATATGGCTGAAATGGACAAGATGACAAGAAAATTGAGAGATCTGGACTCAGGGCAGTTCAACACAGACTGGGAGAAGCTGAAACAATACCTGGAGAAGAAATGGGAGGTGGGAGGAAAACTGTGGCAGTTTGAGAACTACTGAAGTATTGAAGTAGAGGGGGGAGACTTTACCGGGGGGAGAAGAGATAAATGTGAATTAATAAGCAGTCAGATTAATAGATTGACATATATATAGATATATATAGGTTAACAAACAGAACATAGAGAAAATAATTAATTATAAGGACTAAATATAAGGAGCGATTAACTAACAATATTTTCTTTTTTTTCTGACAAGTTTTGTACCAAACTGAATGTCTGAAGATATAGATGGGTCAAATTGATTGACTACGTGAGGAGAGATATATAGAACTATTATAAAAAGATAGAATGAGTAATATATATAGAGAATAAGTCAAATTGTTTGATATAAACGAATGTATGATCTATATGGTTTATGATATATAGAAATACCTGAAATTGAAAAATTGGGATAAATTGTTTATCTAAGATGGAAACAAAGGCTTACAGTTTGGGCATATAATGTTAAAAATAGTTAAGGATGTACTGCTTAGAATAATGGAGAATATATATTTGTTTTAGATAGAGGAAGCTAATAAAAGTAAGGGAAAGGGGACAAAGGGTTGGAAAGCTGTTGGAAGTCAACAAAAAGGGGGGGGGAAAGGGAGGGGGTTAGAGATGAAAAAATTGGGGAAAATTGAATGTAAATGTGGAAATAATGGATTCTAACCCAATAAAAAATTTTCAAAAAAAAAAAAATGAATTGCCTTTCTTATCTCCTCCTCTGTTACTATTCAATTTGTCTCTCCAATCTTCCGAAATTGCTGGAAGCTTCATTTTCCCCAAATATGACGCTATTGAGTCTTTATTCACTTCTTTTTTATTGTACAGTTTAGCGTAAATTTATAAAAAGCTCTGCTAATAGCAGTCTGTTCCAAGTATACTTTATTGTCCTCACATATTTTATTTATTGTCTTCTTCTCCTTTCTCTTCTTGCCATGCCAGGTATTTCCCAGGTTTGTTTGCACCTTCAAACGACTTTTGATTCATTCTCTTAAGGTTCCATTCCAGTTCTTTGTTATTCATTGCCGTCAACTGCTCTTGAAGGATTTTAATATCCTGATAAATTTTCTTTTTCCCTGGTCTTTTCTTTAAATGTATTTCTTTGGCTTTTATTTTTTCCATAATCTCCTGTCTCTTCTCCTCTCTTTTTTTCCTGGCTCTTCCATTTAAGTCCATTAATATGCCTCTAATTACTGCTTTGTAGGTGTCCCATACCTTATTGGTTGGTGCTTCTCGATTCATGTTGTACTGTATGAAGAACTTAGTTTCCCTTCTCAACATCTCCACATTTTCTCCTTCTTGTAACAAGTCCTCATTTATTCTCCATCCTTTCCTCTTAGTTCTTTTCCCGAACTTCCACATAATTGGATTATGATCTGAGCCTACCATAGGCATTATTTCCACATCCTTAGTCCAAAGCACTAAGTCCTTTGAGGCCCAGATCATGTCAATTCGTGATAAAGTGGAGTGTCTTGCGGAGAAAAATGTATATTGTCTGCCTTTGGGATTCTGTATTCTTCATACATCTTCCAAAGTTTCCTGTTGCATTAACGCAAAAAAAGTCTTTGGTAATAGTCCTCTTTGCTTTTGTGCAGATGTTGATTTTTTATCCTGCTCCAAATTTGTGACTCCATTGAAGTCTCCTGCAAGAATTATCTGGTCATAAGAAAGTTCGTCTAATTGCTTCTTCAAGTCCTCAAAGAAGCTCTCTTTTGCCCCATTAGGTGCATAAATTCCAATCACCAACACTTCCTTTAAATTCCATGTACATTCCACTGCTAAAAATCTGGCTTCCACATCTCTAATCACTAACTTTGGCTGTAGCTCCTCTTTCAAATATAATACCACTCCCCTTTTTTTCTTTGTTGAGGCCGCTACAAAATCATTGCCCAGTTTGCTCGATTTAAGATATTTTACATCCTGTTTTCTAATATGAGTCTCTTGTAAACAAACAATATCACATTTCTGTTTTAATAGCCAGTGGAAAATACTTTTTCTCTTATTGGGTGAATTAAGTCTATTTACATTCCACGATAAAATTTTACATTCCATATTCATGGCCTTGTTGTTGGTAAGTCCTTTTCATTGTCCCTCAAAAACTTTTCCATTTCAAGTTCAGATCTGATGCGCTTTTTCACTCCTCCAAACTCAAATGACAATCCTTCCGGCAATTCCCATCTGTACTTTATTTTCATGTCCTTCAAAATTTGGACTAATGCTTTGTATTTTTTCCGGTCAAGCAACACCGATCTGGGTAACTCCTTCATAATAATAACCGTCTTGCCATTAACCTCCAATGGGTCTTGAAATTGCTTACTTACAATCATTTCTCTTATATTTCTAGTCATAAATTGCACAATCACATCTCTTGGTAGTTTCCTCTGGGTCGCAAATCTTGAATTTATGCGATACACCACATCTAGGATAGCCACAATTTCCTCCTCCTCCTTCCCCAGGTATTCAGCTAACACCTCAACAATTTGTTCTTGGGCTGTCTTTCCCTCTACCTCCAGCAAGCCACGAAACCTCAGCTGCTTCTCCATATACTTGCTCTCCGCAACAGCCATTCTTCCCCTCATCACCCTCATCTCCGTTCGTTGCGTATCTGAGAGATTCTCCACCGCCTTCTCCACTACATTAACTTTTTGTTGTGCTGCTTGCAAATCATTTTGTATTGTTTCCATTCCCTTCTTCACTTCTGCCAGTTCATTTTTTACTGTCTCCTTAACCTCTTTAACCTCTTTCACCAACTCCTGTTTTGTCTCCTTCAGTTCCTTTAACATTTCCATAAATTTTTTGTCCAAATTCTCTATAGCCGTTTGCCACTCTTTCTTCGACATCGTGGGGCTTGACTTACCTCGCTCCCACGAGTCTGCTCGTTTCCTTAACTCCGTGGCGCTTGGCTTAGTGTCCTTTTAGTTTAATTTGAATGTCCCGGTTTCATAAAGAAAAAAAAAACGTTTAAAAGAGTCCAAAATGTCGGGCGTCTTTTCTCTATGGTTTTTCTGTAGTTTTTGTAATCCAATATGGCTTACTTCCTCTTCTGCTGAGTCGGGACCCTTCCCTTTTCAAAAATGGCGATTCCCTTCTTCCTGTCTTCGGGTAAGGGCCGTCTCTCTCCAGCAGCTCTATCCCTGTTACGCACTTCCTGTTTCCCGACTCCCCACAGCAGCTCTCGCGATGTTAGAAACTTTCTCACAGCCTGTTATCTCCTTGCAGCCACAGGTATGGAAAACAATAGTCCAATTTCTTTAATAACTTCGTTTAGCTTAGTCCTTTTTCTAATCTATTTCTTGCTGAGTCTTCCCCTACTTATAATCAATCTGTTGCAGTTTTAAAGTCCACTTTAATACTTCATTGCTTTAAGTAATTCGTCCCGTTTCAAGAGATAGTGATCTTTACCTTTTCAAACGTCTTTCTGGGTTGTAATCACTGTTTCAATCTCAGAATCTCCTTCACCTTCTTTCCCTCTGTTGAAGCTTGGGCATGTAGGTCTTATGCCAGCCGCACTGGCTCCAGGACTGCCGCAGAGATTTAAGCCGACCTGTCTTAGGGTGGGACCTCAAGGGTCGGGAGAGAGTCCGTTGCGCAGGACCCCCCCTCGCCCGAAATCAACGCGCCCTGAGGTGCTTGAGCGTTCTATGCCTGTTCTCCGCCTGAGAACAGTTGGCTGCGAGCTTATTTGCCCCGCCGGCTGCTGAAACGGCAGCCCGGTCAGCTCTGTACTTAGAGCTGCGTTAGACCTCCATGGATCCCAAACCGGAAGTCTCCTTTGTTTATTATTTGTCTTAATGCCTTTAGCAATCCTCGCCTCAAATCTATTCTTGCACACCTAATTATTAAATTGCACTTCTTTTGCCAGACCCTGTGCTCCCTTCTATTCAATTCATTGGGACAGACCTTACACTTCTTAAAAGAACTCTTTTTGCTTTTTATGGCTTCCTTGACTTGGATTGTTAACCATGCAGGTATTCTCTTAGACTTGGCTATACCTTTCCTAACCTGGGGAATGCATTCTACCTGGGCTTCAGCTAGTGTAGTTTTAAATAGCTTCCAAGCATCCTCTAAGGATTTGACTCTCTTTTATTTCTCTTTCAGTTTCCTTTTAACTAGTCCCATAATTTTTGTAGTTTCCTCTTTTGAAATCTAATGTTAGTTACTGTTTTGGACTTCAGGGGTAACTTTCCATAGACCTGAATGGAAAGTTGTAAGCTTTTCTCAGAAAAAGTCTGCTCAGGTTGTGTGGAGGCCACTAGCCCAGGACTAGTCCTAGTGGTGTGGTTGTTGCTACTAGCACCAAGCTGAGTCTAATGGTGCAGAAACCACTGCTAGCTCCAGGCCCAGTGGCATGGTGGCTGCTGAACCAGGCTTGGCATTACGGTGGCCACCTCTGGAGGGCCTGCTTCCTCCTTTCCTTCTCTCCTACCAGCCAACTACCTTTTTTGGTATTTATTTTATTTAAAACATTCCTATGCCACCTTTCTACCCAATTCATGTTCTCCAAGGAGGCAAACACTGAACTGTTTAAAACATTGCATATTTTAAATTCAAATCTCAGTAAATACAATCATATAAAATACATATCTTATTTACATGTATGTAAATCCACGGAATGTCAAAGAGTAAATGGTTCGTAATCCCTGTCCTTTTCCATTTTTAATGAGAACAGCAAAAAAGATATGTTTTTACTCAGCTCAGTAAGACAAATGAACTATAATTATAATGATTACCACAGCCAAATTCCTCACACTGGTACCATGAAATTTCATTCACACGTTATTTCAAAAAAGTTGTACAGTTGAAAGTATCAAAATCAAGATGGAATTTCTTTTCCAAAACACAAAGAAAAGATTTCAACTATCAGACAATACGGCCTATGAAACTGGCCATCTCTTAATCTAACCAACTCTTTCAGTTTAGAAAAGCAAGATTCAGGTCCAGTAGCACCTTGGAGACCAACTAGATTTTCAAGGTGTGAGCTTTCGAGAGTCAAAGCTCCCTTCATCAGATACATGGAGTGGAAAAAGGCCTATAAATTCCAGGCAGAGGGTGGGAAGGGTATTGCAAATTAGATTGTCAGGAAGCTAACTATAATATTTATTTATTTATTTATTTATTTATTTATTTATCTATTTGATTTATACTCTGCCCTCCCCACAAATGGGCTCAGGGTGGCTAACAACATTCATAAAACACAGTGAACTGATCACAAAACCATAAAATCAATAATAATTTTAAAAAGTCATTAAAATAGTCCAGGCGCAGGCTATTTAAATAAATATTTGGGAGTCCATATATGGGCATAGTAGATGGCCAAAGTCAACCCCAGAAAAAGTGGTTGTCTTAGGTGGAAGAAGGGGGACACCTGCTGGCACTCAGCCAAAGGCCCGGTGGAACATCTCCGCTTTACAGGCCCTGCGGAACTGTAACAGATCCCACAGAGCCCTGATCTCCAGCGGGAGAGTGTTCCGCCAGTGCCAGGGCAGAAAAAGCCCTGGCCCTGGTTGAGGCCAGACAGATGTCCTTTGGGCCGGGGACAACCAGGAGTTGCTTGTCTGCAGAACGCAATGCCCTGCAGGGGACGTAATGGAAGAGGCGGTCCTGCAGGTATGCAGGTCCCAGTCCGTGAAGGGCTTTAAACACCAAGGTTAACACCTTGAACCGGATCCAGAACTCCACTGGGAGCCAATGCAGCTGGCACAGCACAGGATGAATGTGTGCTCAGATTGGTGTTCCAGTAAGGATGTGTGCCGCTGCATTCTGGGCCAGCTGTAACTTCCGGGTCAGGCCAAAGGGCAGCCCAGCATAAAGTGAGTTGCAGTAGTCTAACCTGGAGGTGACCATTGCATGGATTACTGTGGCCAGGTCCTGGGGTGAAAGATAGGGTGCCAGTTGCCTGGCCTGTCGAAGATGAAAAAAGGCAGACCTGGCAACAGTCGTGACCAGGGCCTCCATTGAAAGTGTGGCATCCAAGGTCACACCCAGGCTTCTTCACTGTTGACGAAGGTTTCAACTGTACCCCATCATGGATTGGGAGCCGGGTCCCCAGGTCGATCGCCCCACGACCCAGTCACAGAACCGCCGTCTTCATGGGATTCAGTTTCAGGCGACTCTAATGTAACCATACTGTCACAGCCTCAAGATCCTTGGCTGTTGTACATGTTGTAATACATGTTGTAATTAGGTTGATAGAACTCAGGTACAAAGTACGTAAAATTAGCATCTTAACACGAGAAAAATCCTATGTCCTGATTCAACCCAGAGGGATCCATTGTTTCAAACTTGCAAATAAATTCAATTTCAGCAATCTTGTGTTGCAATTTTCCTTTGAAATTTCTCTGCTTGAGAACTGCTACTCTGAAGTCAGTGATGGAATATCCTGGCAGACTGAAATATTCTCCCACTGATTTTTGAATGTTGTGGTTTTTTATATCCGATTTATGCCCATTCATTCTTTTGGTAAGGGACTGACCTGTTTGTCCAGTATAGAGAGTTGATTGGACAACCAGGTCAGGTCTTGAATCTACTACAGACCAACACAGCTCCCCACCTGAAACTGTCAGTTTAGAAAGTTTCACTGTCTCTTAGACTTCATTAACACAAGATTTTATAGTCAACCTTTCTGCTTTTTTCCAGTTCTGTACAAATAACATTTTTGCTGCAGTAAGTAAATCAGCTGACTGGCTTTTATCTGTCCCTATGACTTCAGCTTTCCCTTCTTCCCTACCCCTAACAGTCTCTCCCTGGGAAATAGCTGGCTGGACTGCATTGCAACCACTAGTAGGCCAGGCTGCATGGCGGCTGCCACTAACAGGGCACTTTGTGTGGGTAGTGAGTTTCTGGTAGTCATCAATGGGCCCTGTCTCCAGTGGGTTCTCCATCAGGGGACATGATAGTGGAGGAGGGGCAGAACCTTTTCTAGGGCTGTTCCAGCTTCCCAGTCTACTCCCCTCCTAAGTTTTGCTTCACAGAAAGTGAGGCATGGTAGTGTTGTTGTGATTCCCTATCAATTCCCAGCAGCTACTGAGAGTTTCATGGGCATTCTTTTCTTAAAGCCATAGGTATTATTTCTGTTATTTGAGCAAGTTTTAATTCCTTGGGAGACAGGTGTTAAAGATTTTAGGGTTTTTTGCAACCCTGGGACTTATTTCAGGTCTGTAGAGAAATTCCCTTGGCTCTGTCAATCATAATCTCTATGCCACAGTTCAGAAATGGATAAATTGATCTCAGTGCCTACTGGAATAAGTTAAAGTTACATATTATATAAATTACATTTCATCAGCAAAAAAGGTGGTTTTAGAATGAACAGTTTAGCCTAACTAGGTATTCACAAAGCTACCAAAAAACAACCCTACCAGATTTTCTAACCTGCACCGTTTTAACTCATGTCACATGTCAGTCTTAAGGAAAATAAATACTGTAAGTAGGGGCTTAAAATGAAGCTGGATATGTTTCCTTGATATCTTAGTAAAGATACATTCCTCTACCCCGTTGATTCCATTGGCTGAGGTAAAGCAAGTCTTCTAGTAAGGTAATTCTAAGACTGATTTGTTTTTGTTTTTTAAATAACATCATGTCTCTTTATGTGCACCAAAATTTAAACAACATCCTTCATAACATATAAAATAACACAAAAAAGATATATTTCAAGGACAATATATGGTTTAAACTACTGCTCATAATGCCAATATAGCCCTTAAAATTATTAAAGCAGAGCAGTTGTCAAACCCAAAGTGAGTTCAGTTGCTGCAGATCTCAGTACTGGCTTTAAGAACTGGCTTGA
Source organism: Eublepharis macularius (assembly GCF_028583425.1). NCBI lineage: Eukaryota > Metazoa > Chordata > Lepidosauria > Squamata > Eublepharidae > Eublepharis > Eublepharis macularius. Next base: position 127,822,744 of record NC_072790.1, read on the forward strand.
CTATACATTCTCTGTCCTGAAAACAAATGCCTTTGGAATGCAGTGAATGTGTCTTTGAACCACTTCTGTATTCTTGAAGATGAACATCTGTGCTGCCCAGGAATTGTATCTGTTTACTACTGGGAGCTCATTGTATAGCATTAGTACTGTAGCTGTAATGCTCATCTCTTCAGACTTGTTCTAGCTTCATAGTGACACAACCTGGAGGTGAATTCATGCCAGGTAATCTCAGTAGATGGGAGGAGTTCTTACAGTTCCATTTCTTCAGCTCTTTTGCATGCTTCAGTACCTTAGTTTAGTTCAGGCCATAATGCTTCCTATTTATATATTTATTTGTGCTATTTACAGTCTGCCTTTCTCACTGAGACTCAAGGCGCATTAGCAGGATTTGAGTCCAGTGGCACCTTAGAGATTTTCAGGGTGTAAGCTTTGGAGAGTCAGAGCTTCCAAAAGAATCCTGCTGTTACCCATCTAAAACTATCCTCAAGGCAGATTACACAGTGTAGGTCAATACAATCAACATCTGGGACGTTCAATAAACGTTCAGGAAACAATACAGAAGGGTAAGGATTGCAGACATTTGAAAACAAGCAGAAATCTGATACAAATCAAAACACAAGCAAGCTGACATGACGTATATAATGCAGAAAACAGTGCTGCACTTACCTGTAACTGTTGTTCGTTGAGTGTCTTCTATGCAGGCATACATGAGACTGTGCAGGCACAGGCCAACCACAGAAAGAGATTCTTTAGCTCCAGACCTATAGAGGGCACTCCAACCAGCCAACACGCATGCGCAGTCTTTTCCTGCCAAAATCACGCTATAGTGGAAAACCACGGGCGGTCCTGGAACAGCTATAGCAACGAAAACACACAATGCCAGGAAACCACTATTGCAAATATAGATATATTTCTAATCACATAAAAGTGCAATGTGCAAAGTGCAATGTGTTCAAGTATGTAATTCTCAATTATACACAACAAAAATACACAGTACAATCATATATATGTTATACAAACAAATCCTTGCGGTCCGTATAATCTTTCACTTTCCTTTAAATTGCAACATGCAAAAAGTCTTGTATAAGCAGAAGCCCATGGATAGAGAATCGTGGAAGATGTTCTGACATTCCCAGTCCTAAATTTCAAGATAAATCCAACAATGCCGACGGGGGTGTGCAGGCAATTGCACTTTGCACATTGCACTTTGCACATTGCACTTTTATGTGATTAGAAATATATCTAAAATCACGCTATAGATCAAAGCGCTCTCTTTTCCCTCAGTTCTCCTGTGCCACCATAGAGCAAGGAAACAAAAATCCTACTCACAACAGGGCAGGAAGGAGGGAATGTGTGCCTGTACGAACAACAGTTACAGGTAAGCACAACACGGTTTTCATCATTGTTCTTCTGTGCAGTCCTACATGGGAGAGTAACAAGCTACTTACCATTGGAGGTGGGTGTGAGAAGAAACTCATGTGAACGGAAAGTGAAACGCTGCAGTTCTGACAGCTGCATCTGTGCTGGAGTTTGTGTCAATCGAGTAGTGTCATATGAATATAGCTGCTGATGCCCAAATGACAGCCTAGCAGATGTTCCAAAAAGGAGTTCCTTGCAGATAGACAGCTGACAACAATTGAACTCTGTCACTGGACAGGGTGTCCCTGCTGAGCAATAACATAGTTTGTCAATTTACCTGGATAGAAACTGGTTAGAAACAGGTTGTCTAGGTGGCCCCTGCCATACTTTGAAGGGTTTGGGGGGTTCACTGTTGGGCTATGGGCCTGATCTCCTGTGCCTTGCTTTAAGAGTGCTATTGAGTGCTACATGTCAGAGAAGCTGTGAGAAGGAATGTTATCAGCGGGAATGTTGTCAGCATTACCAGAGAGATGCAGCCAGTTACCAGGGAGACACGGCCAGTTGGCCGAAGAAGACCAGGACGCCTACTCAAAACAACAACTTTGTTTACTTTCACTTTACCTTCTTCAGCTAATTAGAACTTAGCTTAGAGCGTAACTAAGGGGGGAGTAGAATGGGTTGGGCTTGAAGAGTTTAATTTTAAGCAGGGGGAGGTAACGGTTATTCCTGTCAATGAAACATTGGAAATGTAACCTTCTGTTGAAGGTGAAATTTTGACACTACCTTGGGGAGAAACTGGAGGCTAGGGTGTAGGATGACCTTTTGTGGGAAAAATTGAAGGAACAAAGGGCCTACCCTCAGCGTACCCAATTCACCTACCCTCCTAAGGGAAGTGAAAGTAGCCATCAAAAAGGCTACTTTCCAAGATAGCAGAACAATGGGACAATGTGCTGTAGGCACCAAAGGTGATAGCATCAGTTGAGTTAGAACTAATGACAGATTCCACTGAGGTACTAGTCCTAGGAGGAAAGGTATTGAGTGCCCCCTTAAGAAATTGTCTAGAGGTGTTGTAGGAAAACACTGTCCTGCCATCTATGGTTTCACGAAAGGCCAAGATGGCTGCCAAGTTTACTTTTACTGAGGAAGTTGATAGACCCCTTTGTAGGAGTGAAAGGAGATATTCAAATATAATGGGAAGGGGGCATGTGAAGTAAGAGTGCCCCTCATTAGTAACCCATTTGAGAAATTAGTCCCACTTTAGTTTGTAAGAGGTCAGAAGGATTTGAGTCACTTTTCTTGAGGGATTCTGTGAAAAAGGAGCCACGCTGAGACTCTGTGGCTTTGTCACGATGGAACACCTATCCTCTCTGTAGGAGATCTTGTACCAATGGCAGTTGGACTGGCCCCCTATGGGATTGGCCAGTTCCACAGAGTGGGGAACCAATCCCATAGGGGCCAGAACGAAGCAATCAGGATACACTGTGCCTTGCAAAATTTTATTCTGCATATGACTCTTGGGAGCAGGGGGGTAAGAGAGAATCACATAGTAGAGTCCCTGGTTCAAGGGAATCTGGACTGCATCCCTCAAGGAATTGGAATTTCACCCTGCTAGGTAGCAGGATGTCTGCCTTTCTGTTGTTGGAGTTTGCAAATAGGTCGACATCTGGGAAACCCCACTGATGGAAAATGGGTCGTATGCATTTGTCATTGATTGATCACTCACGATGAGGATGGAACAAATGGCTGAGTGAGTCTACCCTGATGTTTGTTGTGCCAGCTATATGTATTGCTTGTTTTCTATTGCCCATGTCCATATTCATGTCGCCTCAGCACACAGAGTCAGAGATGCCATTCCTCCCTGTGTGTTCAGATAGTAAAGTGCCATGGGGTTGTTGGTGTGTACCTGAACTCTCTTGTTGCATAGCAACCTTGCAAAGAAGTAAGGGAGTAATGGATCACTCTCAATTCAAGTACATTAATATGTAGTCCAATTTCAGTAAGGAACCAGGTACCCTGGGTGAAGAATTCTTGGCAATGAGCTCCCCAATCTAATAGGGAAGCATCAGTAGTGACTGAGATTTCTGGGTGTTGAATGCCAAAGGGCATCCCTCTGAGGAGATTATCCTGAAGGGACAACCATCACAGAGAACGAATAATGGCCCTTGGAATGGATAGACACCTCTCAGTGGAGTATCGTGGTACTGAAATGTCAGACAAACCAATTTTGCAGTGGACTTACAAAGAATCTAGCAAAGGGGACTGCACAGGTAATAGCAGCCTATTGGATGTATTTTAAAAAGGACAGTTGCAGAATTTAATATTAGCACATTGTAAATAAGTAGGCTTCTGTGATTTTAACTGTAGAAAAATACTTTTACTACGTCTTGATGGTTAGACTAAGAGCTTAGAGAGTGAGCTAAACACTTACTTAGAGACTGAACAAAAAGCAATAAAACCTTAGTATATGTTGCTAGTTAATTGCCCCCCAATAAACTAGTTCATCCAATAGACAATCCTAGATTCCTTCATTAAGACTAAAGACTCCCCTTTCTGTGGCAGGAACTTTTACTCGAGGTCTAAGTTGTCCTATGCTAACTAGCTATCTAACTAAACAAACAGAATAACAATTTAACTCGTTCATGACTAAACGTAGGACACTTGCTAAAATCCCAACACAGCCATCAGTCCCAGTAACCTCTGAATACACCCTGCTGATTGAAAATGATTAGATTAGAATGTTCTAACTAGAGATTGCAAGGAAGCTACCCTTTCTACAGGTAGATGAGCCCCCCTTCTACAGAGTCTAGTCTGGTTTTGATAAAGTGTATATTCTGTGAAGGGGTCAGGGTGGACTTTTTCCAATTGATTAGAAGGCCCAAAGTAGATACTGTTTGTAGCGTCAGATGAATATAGTCAGAAAGGAGGTCCCTTGACTGGGCGACTAAATGCTTGTCGTCAAGGTTCAGGTAAATGTGGCAACCTTGGATCTGAGGAATCCCACAATAACAGCCATGCTTTTTGTGAAGTCCCTGGGGGCTGACGATAACCCAAAGGGAAGGGAAGGGAACTCAAAAATATGTGTGCTATACAAGAACCTCAAGTATGTACTTAGGGTGAATGCTTATATGAAAACAAGCATCTTTAAGATCTATTACAGCAAACCATGAACCAGGTTGTAGGAACTGAAAAACAGTGAACAATGTTAACTTTCAAAATCTCTCAACTTTAATAAACTGGTTTAACTGGCAGAGGTCTAAAATAGGCTTACTGGACTGTCATTTCCTGGTTCCCCTTTGAAAAACTAATTTTGTTGGATGCTGAGAAGGCCTTTGATAACTTGAACTGGACTTTCCTGTTCCTTTTACAAAAAGATGAGATGACTTCCGGTTTGGATACATGGCGGTCTGACGTGGTTCTAAGTGCAGGACCATCCAAGCTGCTGTTTTTTCTGGCTGGTGGGTGCCTCGACCACCCGCAGCCCCTGACTCTCAGGGAGAGAGTTGGCTAGAACGCTTAATGCCCCGAGAGTGAGTGATCTCGGCCGAGGGGGGGTTCTGAATTAAGGATTCTCCCCCAACCTTGAGGTCCCCTCCAAGACGGGAGGCTTAGATCTCTGCTGTGGCTTTGGAGTCAGGAGACTGGCATAAGATCATTGTGCCCAAGCTCCAGCACCAGTTTAGAACGAAGATTTGCGGTGGAAGCAGTGAGTACAACCCGAAAACTAAGGAGAAGTAAAGATCACTATCTCCCCCCGCGGAAGTGATTTAACTAAAGGACTGAGACGAAAGACAAATTTAAGGACTAGAGTTTATTAGAATCTAAACTAACAACACCTGGAAAAGTAAATTGGAGATTTTTAAAGTGCATATAGACTGAAATAAGCCAAAAAGTTTTTTTGTTTACATACCTGCGGTCGGGGGAAGATAACATCGCGATGAGAAGTGTGGGAACGGTGTAAGTGTCGCAAGATCGAGGAGACCATCGCGAGACAAAGGAGTCATCGAGACGAGGCCAAACCGGCAGGAAGTGCATCAGGGAGCAGAAAGAAGAGGATTAGAAGAGCGGCAGACCCAAAGAGGAAGCGGAAGGACACCATCTTGGGACAGGGAGAGGGCATAACATCACCTTCGTTAACCATAGAGTAAAGACGCCCGACATTTTGTTTGCCAAATATAAAGGACTTTAACTGATTCAGGCATAAGAAGATACCAGTAAGATTAAATTAATTAATTTCCAACACGGAGCTTAGAAAGCGATCGGATTCGTGGGCAGGCAGCAAAGTAAGCCCAATGACGTCTAAAAAGGACAAAGATTGGCAAGCAGCTATGGAGAATTTGGACAAAAAAATAACGGAAGGGAATAAAGAGCTTTATGATTCTATACAGAAGTCACAACAGACCATACAAGAATCGCAGCAAAATTTATTAAAAGACATTAAAGAGGCAATTAAGGTAGAAGTGGCAGAATTAGCCAAAAGTATTGATGATGTTAAAAAAGAGCTCCAAACAACGCAACAAAAAGTTCAAGAAGTGGAAGAGAAAACGGAAAGTTTGGTGTCAAGTATGAAGGTGGAGACCGCGGCATTAAGTGATAGGATGGCAGTAATGGAGTGTAGAAGTATGGAAAAACAACTGAGATTTAGGGGGATCCCTGAGACGCAGGCGGGAACAACTCAAGAGCAAATTACTCAAATGTTGGCAGGTTTTTTAAATAAGCCATCAGAAGAAGTTGCAGCAAACCTGGATGTAGCATACAGAATTAATTCAAAATATGCCCAGCAAAAGAATTTACCAAGAGATATGATTGTTCAGCTGACTACAAAGAGGATGAAAGAAGAAATTGTCAGCAAGCAATTCCAGAGTCCATTGGTGATGGAGGGGAAAAAAGTAAGAATTATGAAAGAATTACCCAGAAGCATTTTGGTGGAGAGGAAGAAATATAAAGACTTAACCCAGGTCTTGAAAGTTATGAATGTCATATACAGATGGGAGATACCAGAGGGTCTGAGCTTTGAATTTCAATCGGTAAGGAGAATCATTAAATCGCGATTAGATATAGAGACCTTCTTGGTTGATAACGAAAAAGACTTACCAAAACCAGCAGGATCATAACTATGGAAAGTAAATTAATATCGTGGAATGTAAATGGACTAAATTCACCTTCTAAGCATAAGGCTTTATTTCATTGGCTTGTAAAACAGAATTGTAATATAATATGCCTACAAGAGACAAACATAAAAAATTAAGATCTTAAATATTTGATAAACAAAAAATTGGGAAAGGAATTTGTGGCCTCAGCTAAGCAAAAGAAAAGGGGGATAGTAATCTATATCAAAGAAGAGTTACAGCCCAAATTGCTGCTGAGTGATGCTGAATGATATTTGGCCATAGAATTTTACTGGAATTCAAAAAAACCCTTTGATTATAGGGATATACGCACCAAATGAAGCAAAGGATCTATTTTTCAAGGAAATATTAACTCAGTTAGAACAAATGACTTATGATCAGGTGATAGTGACAGGAGACTTCAATGGTGTGGTAGATCCGCAAAATGATAAAAAATCGAAATCTGCAAAGAGTAAATTGGGGAAATTACCGAAATCTTTCTTTGAGTTAGAAAAGCAAGAAAATTTGGAGGACATTTGGAGGAAATTCAACCCGAAGGTGAAACAATACACCTTTTATTCTGCAAGCCACCAATCCTTATCAAGGATAGATATGATTTGGGCTTCTAAAGACTTAGCCATATGGACAAAAAATATTGAAATCATGCCAAAGGTAAGCTCAGACCATAACCCAATTTTATGGAAATTTGGGAAAAAACCCAAAAAGACCTAGATGGAGATTGAATGAAGACCTTCTTTTAAGGCAAGCCAATCTGGAGTTACTCAAGAAAGAAACCAAATGTTTTATTCAACTGAATATGGATAAGGGTGTCTCAACACAGAAGGTGTGGGATGCATACAAAGCGGTGATCTGAGGTGTTTTAATAGATTTGAATGCTAGAGATAAGAAACAAAAAGATGACAAATATAAAGAGATACAGGGCAAGATAGAATTGAAAGAACAACAGTTAAAGAGAAGACCTGGTAAAAAGAAAATACAACAAGAGATAAAGATTTTACAAGCACAGATAAAAGCTATGGAAAATAAAGAAGTGGAATGAGAATTGAAAAGGCTTCAACAAAGATCATTTGAAGGAGCTAATAAACCAGGGAAATATGTTGCTTGGCAGCTAAAGAAAAAGAAGGAGAAGAAAATAATAAGTAAGATTGTAGCAGATGGGAAGGTTTTGATGGATCAACCTGAGATATGTAGAGCATTCTATAAATTTTATGCCAATTTATATCAGAAAAAGGCAATAGATATAAATCAAATTGATAACTACCTCCGGAAAATAAATTTACCAATTGTACCAGATAAGTTGAAGAAAGGACTAAATGCTAAAATAACTGAAGAGATTATTGAGGCAATACAATCAACTAAATTGGGAAAGGCACCAGGGCCAGATGGACTATCAGCAATATTTTATAAGACTTTGGCCAAAGAGATTACTCCAGTTTTACAAAAGGTAATGAACGGAATATTAGAGGGAGAAGAAATGCCAGAAACTTGGAATGAAGCGAATATAACATTAATACCAAAAGAAGAACAAGATCTGTTTAATGTGAAAAACTTTCGGCCGATATCACTAACAAATAATGATTATAAGATTTTTGCTAAGATATTAGCAGAAAGAATTAAAGTATGGCTGATAGAATTTGTTGCAGAAGAGCAAGTAGGCTTTTTGCCAGACAGACAAATTAAAGATAATTTGAGGATGGTAATAAATGCAATTGAATACTATGAAAGGCACCCCGAGAAGGAGGTTGGTTACCTTTTTTGTGGATGCAGAGAAGGCATTTGATAATTTGAACTGGGACTTCATGTTTGCACTTATGGAAAAAATGCAGATGGGGCAAGAATATATCCGAGCTGTAAAAGCAATATATAAAGACCAAAGTGCAGCAATCGTAGTAAACAACGAGTCAACTAAAAAATTGGAAATAAGAAAAGGCACAAGACAAGGCTGTCCATTGTCACCATTATTGTTTGTAATGGTCTTGGAAGTTTTACTAAGACAAATTCGAGATGATGACAACATAAGAGGCATAAAAACAAAAGGTTTTTCGTACAAAGTAAGAGCATTTGCAGATGATGTTATGGTGATTGTAGAGGACCCAATTGATAATATGCCTAAAATATTAAGTAAAATTAAGGAATATGGAGATCTGGCCGGATTCTACATAAATCGAACTAAATCCAAGCTGCTTTGTAAAAATATGACTAAGCGAAAGCAGCAGGAATTGATGGAGATTACAAATTGTGAAGTGGCACACAAAGTGAAATATTTAGGAATTGAGTTAACAGGAAAGAATATTGATTTGTTTAAAAATAACTATGACAAGTTGTGGCAACAAATAGACAGAGATATGATTAAATGGAATAAATTAAACCTGTCATGGTTAGGGAGAATAGCAGTGATTAAAATGAACCTGTTACCACGGATAATGTTCCTGTTACAAACAATACCGATAATAAAGAATTACAAGCAGTTTGATAAGTGGCAGAGGAAGATCTTGAGCTTTGTATGGGCAGGAAGGAAACCAAGAGTTAAAATGAAAGTGCTGTATGATGCTAAAGAAAGAGGTGGACTGCAATTGCCAAATTTACCATGATGCAATCTGTTTACTATGGATTAAAGAATGGATGGTTTTAAAAAATCATAAATTATTAGCTTTGGACGGACATACAAAGCTATTTGGATGGCATGCGTATTTATGGTACGACAAAGTTAAAGCGGATAGTATGTTTTTATGACATTATCTTAGACGAAGCCTTTTTATGGTTTGGCAAAAATATAAGAAGTATATGGAGGATGGAACACCATTGTGGATCGTGCCAGCAGAAGTGGTCAACCCTCAAACAGAGTATCATGGAGAAGAATGGCTTGCATATAAAGAAATTTTGAAAATAGAGCAAAAGTCAGTTACGTTAAAAGCAAACGAGGAGTTACCGTTTCAATATGGATGGTTCCAATAAGGATTTATATGATTTATATGATGTTGACCATAGAAAAATGGGATTTAGAATAAAAAATTCAGATTTAGAAGAATGTTTATTGCAAGAAGGGAAAAAAGTTATATCTAAAGTGTATAAGATTTTGTTAAAATGCTATACTGAAGATGAAACAGTTAAAGTGCAAATGGTAAAATGGGCTATAAATTGCCATAGAAACATCACAATGGAGACATGGGAATATTTGTGGAGAAATACTTTGAAAATATCAACATGTACCAATGTCAGGGAGAATGTATATAAAATGATGTATAGGTGGTATTTGACGCCTAAAAAATTAGCCCAATGGAATAGCCAAATGTCAGATAAGTGTTGGAAATGTGGAAAACATGAGGGCTCGTTTTATCATATGTGGTGGACTTGCGACTTGGCGAAACAATTCTGGGGGAATATTATAGAGGTTATGTCTGAAATAATGCAATATAAAGTAAGTAAGTACCCAGAGTTGATGTTGTTAAGTCTAAATTTGGAAAAATATGTGATACAAGATAGAGCATTAATGTTTTACATGACAACGGCGGCAAGGATGTCTTATGCACAGCTGTGGAAAAAACAAGAGATCCCAACAGTTGAAAATTGGATTCAAAAGTTGCTGCACATGGTGGAAATGGACAAGCTAACAAAAAAATTGAAAGAACAAGACTCTGAAGAATTTCTTGCTGACTGGGCAAAGCTGAAAATGTATTTGGAAAAGAAATGGGATGTGAAGGGGAAATTATGGTTATTGGAGAACTTTTAAGGGGGAGGAGAGATCTTTACAATAAATAGATAATGGGAGTTGTAGAGTAAAATAAGGATTTGAAATGGAATTATTTTATTTAGTTAAGATTGATATAGAAGATAGATTAAATAGACAATGGGTTGGAAAACTGCTGGAAGTCTACAAAGATAAAAAGGAAGGGAGAGGGTGGGGGACACTATAATAGGGGAGATATTGAATAGGATTTTGATGTTTGTTTTAGATGTGTATTACTCACCCAATAAAAATTGTTTTTTTAAAAAAAGATAAATTTTAGGGAGAATTTTATAAAATGGGTGAAATCAATCTCCATTTCACAGAATGCTAAAATTATTGTTAATGGAGAATTAATTAAACCATGTGAGATTCAAAAAGGAACATGTCAAGGATGTCCATTGTCACCGCTCTTTTTCATTTAGGTGTTGGAGCTTTTGAATGGAGAAAGGAGGAAAGGATTAAACAGGAGGAAAGGATTAAAGGTGTAAAAAATTTTAAGAGTCATACAAATTAAGAGCCTTCACAGATGATTTACATATATGGTTTCAGATAAAGACTTAAATATGAAGAATTTTTGGCTGTTATATTCTGGATCATTTTTTCATGTTTGCCATGATAAAAGTTGCTTTGTGGATCTGAAGGAAAAGAGTGGACATAATTTGACTCAAGCTGATGGTAGCACTTTGCCTATAAAAGGAATTGGGACAGTTAAACTGAGAGTCTTAAATATTGCAGGGGGAGTTGTTGAAATACATTTGAAGGATTGTGTTTATGCTCCATGAGCCAATCAGAATTTATTGTCTGTTGAAAGAATTGTGAAAAAGAGAAACCAGTTTCTGATCAAAGGCATTGTGTGCAACATTTTTAATCCTGAGTTCAATATTGAAATACTGGGAGAAAAGATTGATGGCTTTTATTATCTAAAGCACATTGGTAAACCAGTCTTTCATGCAAGGCAAAATAAATGTTCCATCCTAGTTGTATCATAGCATGGCACAAGAGACTGGGACACAGAAATGTTCAATCTGTGCAGAGGCTGTTGCAAGAGTGTAGTATTGAAATGATTGAATGTGATCAAATGCAAGATTGCTGTGAAATCTGCTTAAAAGCTAATGGAACTGCTCCAAGCTATAAAAAGCAACAGAGTGTGCACAATGAAAGACTGCTACAGTAAGTCTACTCAGATTTGGTCGGCCTTTCAGGCCTTCAGATGGAGGGAATAAATACATTTTGACTTTCTTAGTTGCTGAATGTCATTTTGCTCTCTGATAAGATCTAAAGATCAGGTGCTAGAGAAATTCAAGAACTATGTTGCTGTTGTGAAAAAATAAGTTCAGTAAGACTCTAGAGGTCTTGTTTACAGACAATGGGATGGAATATTCTGGCAATGCGTTCCAAAGATTCCTGGGGGAGGAGGTAATAGAACATAATACAAGCATGGCTTATTCCCCTCATCAAAATGGCTCGACTGAATGCCTTAATGGATGCCTCTAGGAGATGGTGTGTTGCTCTTACACGCTGGATTGCCTGACCCTGCTGGGCTGAAGCCGTAAATATAGCAGTTTACCTCCACAATAGAATCCCTTCTAAAGCTACAGGGAAAATACCATTTGAATTGTGGTTTGGAAGAAAACCAGGCTTAAATCTTCTGAAGGCATTTAGTTCTAAAGCATATGCCCATATACCCAGGGAAAGAAGGGGGAAGTTGAACATTCTAAAGCTTTGGTTCTAAAGCATATGCCCATATACCCAGGGAAAGAAGGGGAAAGTTAGACAGAGCTGAAGTGGATATCCTTATTGAATATGCTCATGGTGGAAAAAGATATGGAATAATGGATCCTAAGATGCTTTTGTTTAAAGGATGCAATGTGATACATATTGATGAGAGTAATGTACTCCAGGCTTCTAAATGAATAGAATCCATAGTGCAAACCAGCCAGGAATCTGAAGAAGACCCTTTTACTGATATGGCCAGATGGCTACCTGCCAGGACTGCCAATCAACAGGAAGGGCAACAAGAGACCCCACGATCAGAAAGGGAGACGAGACCACTATGAGACAGTCACAGAAAAGCAATAAAGGGGTACCACCGCTGAGGTTTTCCATTTGTATAAATGTGCAACCCATGAATGGACTCTCAAGCTGAAAAGAAATGATTGAATTGCCTACACATGAAAGAGACAGATGGATAGGAGCAGCTACGGAAGAGTTTGAATCCTTGCAAAGGAATCAAGCACGAACACTTAATGAATTACCTCCTGAAAGAATAGCTATTGGATGCACATGGGTATTCAAGGTGAAACACAATACTGATGGAAGTGTGGAGAAATACAAAGCGTGTTTGGTGACAAAAAGATTTACCCAAAGACCTGGAACTGACTTTACTGGAACTTTTGTACCTGTAGTCAAGTATACCTCCCTCAGGATTCTTCTAAGTATTTCAGCATCCAGAGGAATGCACATTGAATACCTGAACATTAAAACAGCATTTCTCAATGGAGATTTGTCTGAAAAGATCTACATGGAACAACCAGATCGTTTTCAAGAGAAAGGAAAGGAGAATCTCATATGCAAACTTTAAAAAGAGCATTTATGGACTTAAAACAATCAGCCAGAGCATAGAATGAAAAACTATCTAAGCAGTTACAAAATCAAAATTTTCAACAGGGAAAGGCAGAGCCCTACCTATTTATAAGACTGAAAGACAGACAGCATCAGTATGTGCTACCTTTCATGAATGATTTGATTTTGTGCTGTAAGAACAAAGAGGATGCACAGGAAATTGCTGAGAACATGAACAAAGAGGTAGAAGTGAAACAGATGGGAGAAATGAATCATTACCTTGGAATAGAAGTTTCCTCTTGAACCAAAAACATAAGATTATGGACTTTGCCAAGTCTCTAGGCATAAAAGATGCTAATGGATTGAGTACTCCACTTAATTTTTTAAAAATTTTTTTATCTATTTGACTTCTAGCCCACCCTCCCCACAAGGGTCAGGGTGGGTTACAACTTGAACCGGCTGACTTCAACCTTAAGGATGGAGTGTTACTCGAGAGCAATCAGCAATATAAAGAGGCATTTGGCAAGCTTCTCTATCTGAGTAGTGTCAAGACATGACATTTCTGCAGCTGTTAGGATCTTGTGCAGAAAGACAAATTCACCTAATCGCTATGACTGGAACACTTTAAAGAGACTGGCTAGAGACCTCATAGGAACAGCTGACTTGAAACTAAAGACCTCAGCTTGTGACAACCCAAGATTGGTCGGATACATGGGCTCTGACGGGGTGAAAACAAAACTTACTATAGGTGAATCAGCAGCTACCTATTTTTCTGTGGAGGCTGCCTGATCAGCTAGACTAGCCAAAAGCAAGCACTAGTTGCCAAATCAGCAACTGAGGCCAAATACATATCTGCGTCACACACATGCAACAAACTGGAGTGGATCATCTATCTACTGAAAGACTTTGGTGTGGATGAGCCTAAACCAGTAATCTTGTTTGAAGACAATCAAGCATGTGTAGCTCTATCCAAGGCTGAAAGCATCAAAGCATGAAGCAAGCGTATTGCTGTCAAGTGTCATTCTGTGAGAGAGATACAGTAACAAGGACTGATTGAACTCAAATATTGTCCTTTAGAGGAGATGGTTGCTGACATAATCACCAAGCCACTTGCCAGAGGGAAGTTTGAGAACTTGCGCAAGAAACTGAACATTCATGACTTCAGTATCTGATCCTTGAGAAGCGTTGTTGGGTTTTGCAAGTGTCATTCCGTCTATCATGAAAGAGTAAAGCTGAAGTTTCTGTGAGCTAATGGTAGCAAGTTTAGCATAGAGCGAATTAGGAGTAGAGTAGACTTTTCCATCCAAAAGGAATGGAGCTTCGGGGAAAACTTCCAGTTTCTTCTTCTTAGAGAGAGAAAAAGAGAGGACAGGAAGAAAGATGGAGTTTAGTTAGGATGTTGGTTTTTTTCCATGTAACCCTTTCCCTTTATTCTAGAAGTAATTTTTTTCTTAGAAGTTGCATTATTCTTCTATGCTTTATTCATTCTGCTAAACATTTCCAACACTTTTCCATTGTACAGCTAGTTTCCTAGAAATGAGTTGCTGCTCTGGTGTGCTCCCAGTCCTTTCCGTGGTGGTGCAGGTACAAATCTGTAGTGGGTCTTTCCTGTACTGCTTTACTGTGAGGGACTTAAAAGGCAGAAGGGAGGATAGCCTGTGGGGAAGCACATACATGCACAGTGAATCCCTGTTCTTTTTCTCTGTTGCTAATTGGCCAAAGCATTCCGTCTACCTCTGTAGATGGGGACAGGCATGTGACCTGCAGAATGCTTCTGCTTTGTTGTTGTTAACATTTTTGAACTCCATACTGTTGGAAGCTTTAGTATTCCTTTTGTCAGACAGCTGTTATTTCACATGGAAATTTTTGTTCAGCCTTCAACATTTTGAATAATCATATAAACACAGATTATAATAATTCAAGCTCTGCTACTGGAAAAGCTTCAAATTGGTATAAATGCCAAATAGTGCTAAAGTTTGAAAGAAGTCCACAGCTGACTGATCTGGAAATAAAGTAATGTTTCAGATTGCAAACCCAGATTGTTATTTATTTGTAATGATTTCGTATTTCATTAATAGAACGTTAATGTTGAACCAACCAAATACAAACCAAATAAAGCTAGGCAGCCATAAATGTCATAGCATTTAAATGATGGACAGCCCAATTACTCCCACATAAGTGTGGATAGGATTGCAACATTATCTCATTGAATTCCGTTGAAGTTAAACATGTCTGAACTGATTGACCTAATTGATTTCATTTTGTGTTGTAGTCATTCTCTGTGTTACAACTAGCTCCTCTTTCCTTAGTTAATAGAGGCTTAATGAGAAAGAAAATGAGCATGTATTGTCTGTTTAAGAAGCTAGGTCACCGCCACAAACCCACGTCCAACTCAGGCTTAGGCTGACCTTCCCCTACCCTGAGGTAAAACTTCTCCTCTTTAAGCCTATGAAGCTGGGCTGGGAAGCCTCTGTTAGCATGGTTGATGTTAAGCTTCAACTTTCCTTCTTGTCCCACCCTTAAGGATTATTAAAAATGGTTACCCAGCCAAGTCTTAGTAGGGAACAGATCAGGGGTTTGCGCTTCCCTTTAGCAGAAACTGGCACACAAGGCTTGGGGAGGTTCAAAAGGTAACAGAAGGTTTATTTACAGTCGGTTAACGTCAAAAGGCAGGTAGGCAAATGTTTGAACTTAAGTTTTTTATACAGCAACTTCACTGGTGTGAGGCACAAAGCACTTGGTTTAACACTAGGTTGCTGGCTTCTTTCAGAGGTTGACAGTGCTTCACAGATGTTACACTTTATATACTCAAACACAAACACAGCATGACCTTCCCTCCTCTCCAGACCTTAGGGCGCTCCACTGAGACAAACCCTTACTAGATATTGAGCAGGCGTTATAGTTATGAGCTATAACTCTGTTCCTGGCACTGAAGGGGAGATTCCTCTCTACCCACTTCATTGGCCCTCTATAATTCCCAGATCTCTTGAGACTAAGTAGGAGTTAGTGCTGGTTTCCCCCACTTTAGTCCTAGGACTAAAAGTGTTTCACAAACATCATTTCCTCTCACAGAGCCAGGCTCCGACTCTCTTTCACTCTCTTGTTTACTCTCCCACTCCAACTGACAGCTTCCCCAACATTCCATCCCCAGCTGCCATTTCAGGCTAGCCCCAAGGGGGGGGGGAGGAAACCTGTCAATCATAGCTCACTGACTGGAAATCTCAGCATCTGAAGCTGAGTCTGTCACAGTCACCAAGACCAACTTGTAATAGGATCCATTTTGAATGCTTTGTGAGCGTAGTTATTTGCATCTGCGCAGCTAAGTTGGAATCCTTGGGTTTAGACCATTATCCTATTGGTGCCATTCGAACAAATTAAGTTCATGCTCAAGCACTCCTGTTTTCACATGTGTCAAGCTGTTTTCCCTATGCTCTCATCTCAAGGAAGTTTTACACACATGTACAGGTGATAGGTATGAGCTTGCCTATTTCTGTTGATTAGTCATCATCTTTGTGCCACAGCAGTTAAATAGAAGTCCAGTGAGATCTTTTACAAATAACTGTGCTTAGAATCTCATTCTGAGGGTTATGTTGAATTGGACATCAGATTGGCTTCTGATTATTTATTGTCATTTTGCACAGATGTTTCAAGTCTGGATTATCAATACAGCTCTGATACTTGGCCAAGAGTTCTTTGTTCCCTCTGTACACAGGATTCTATTCCCAGAAAAATGGGATGCAAAATATTCTTCATGTTTTCAAGTCACAGTTCTCCTTCAGCATGAAGGAGTACCTTTCACTCTTGCAACACATGGAAGGATGATAAATACACATTTAGAAAAGACAAGACTTAACATGTTTTGTTGTTTTTTAATTACTGTTTGAAAGCTCTCATTCAGCTTCCTTTTTAACTGTTTTGGTAGGTAAGTTAAAGTGACATGCTTGCTTGTTAACTGCTTTCATTGTACATGATAGACAGAGGTTAGATTAAACTCTAGAGACACATGGTTAGCAGTTTATCTCCAGTATGAGCAGCTGTCTAATGCCTCCTATAAAATAAATTCAATTCGTTGCCAAATGGTTTCTAATACTGAGATTCCTCTCGTTAATATAATTTCTGCCTTAGTAAAACTCAGGCTTAAGAAGGATTTAAAATACTTGGCTTCTGTGTAATCATGATTCACCAAGTCCTTGAAGTTCCTGATACAGCAGATGCTTTTAGTTTTATTCTTTTTAAAAAAGTCTTCAGACAGTGAATTTTGAAACATTATAAGTAGGTATCTGCAAACTTCTGATGTCATCTCTTTTATTTTCATTTGCCAGGTTTGGAGGAGACCAACCAGTATACATCAATATCATTAGAGATCCTATCAACCGTTTTTTATCTAACTATTTTTTCCGCCGATTTGGAGACTGGAGAGGGGAGCAGAACCACATGATCCGCACACCAAGCATGAGACAAGAGGAGAGATACTTAGTAAGCTTTTATTTTTAAAACTGGCTTTGTTCTTTTAAACCATATAGATATGCTTTTGCCAGATTTCACATATACTGAACAATGCTTAAAAGTTTGCCCTGCTCAGTAATTTAACCCTTTCATGCTGTAACATTTGTTAAAAAATTAGAAATTTTTGAATGTGAAACTTTCAACCAGGGAGTTTTCAAAAAAACATATAAGAGTATCTCAGTTACAAGAGTTTCGCAGTATAAGGCATCCAATTGCATAAGATTTCTTTTAATATGAAACTTAATTGTTTTATTTATAAATTGTCTTCCCCCGCAGTGGGGACCTAGAGTGGCTTATACCATTCTCCTATCTTCCATTTTATTCTCACAACAACTCTGCAAGGTAAATTAGGCTGAGAAGTTATGACTGGCCCAAGCAAGCTTCGAATCCTGTGGCAGAGTGGGGCTTCAAACCTAGTCCCTCGTTCTAATCTCTATACCACACTGGCTCTTGAAATCAAGTACTTTCTTTTGATTTCTAAATATACTCTATTTTATGTCCCAGGAAAATAGTGTCTAACGTACTGGAAAAGGAAATTACCTAGTTTGCATAATTTATAAGTGTTTAATAGAAACCTGTTAAAGGCAAGAATCTAATAAAATCTAAGTGAAAAATTGATGTACACTTGTGTACAATGGTTCAATTCAGTGTATTAATCCAGGACTTTGTAGGAACTGGTTTGAGCATTGCTATTTTTGATTTATGGGTTAACATTTTCTTTCCCTGCTGTTCCAATAATAACAGTATTTCTTGGAGGAGTCATAACAGCACTTCCTTTGAAACTATTCAACAGGTAGAAGAAGGCATTCTGACAGTTACTGATGTTGGAATGTCTTATTAGTTTATTATGTAGCTGTCTCTTAAAGAGAACTAAAAAATTAATCAAATAAGTGAGAGATGTGATAGAAGTTCTGGGAGAAAAGTAGACCAATTATTATGGTGCACGTGTGTGCATGCGCGCCCTGGTAACAATATTAAATTACTGCAGTTGGCTGTTATGACGTAAGCCCCACTCACTCTCTCATTGTGAGGCAGATTTTCCCTCCAAAACTGTCACAATTGCTTGGGGTGGGAGCTGGCATCCCTAACTAAAAACAACCAATATTGCCTTCGGTATGACTTTAAGAGTGTGTCAGTGAAGCCAACAGCCATACCATGAAGAGTTTAGACTGTTCATCTCTTCAGGCAAATGTTGGAAGAAATATGGAGGAAAAGGCACCTTTTATCACCCCTGGTGGCAGTATCAAAAAGTTCAGCATTTGGGGGCCATTATTATATATCATATCCAAAAGTTAACAGGTCATGTCATTCCTTTAGAAAGTAAAACTGTACTTCTCAGCAATACTGAAGACAAATATCTTCAATTCAGAAAGAGGTTATAAATATGCTACTAATAGTTGCTAAAATGCAAATAGCACAAAAATGGAAGAAAAAAATTCAAAATATTCAAGCTTAGAACAACAGAATATGGGATATTATGGTAGAAATAATATTTCATCATAGTTAAAGGGAATGGAAAAATCTACCTATACCTCCACCTTCCAGGAAAAGTGGTTCCTTTTTTGGTGTACTCAGATTTAAATGTTGATTCAAACAAAAGCAAAGTCTTACCTATACAATTTAAAAATAATGCAAGGAACACCATTGCTTTTTCTCTTTATAGTTAAACTTTATTGTGAACAGTATCAAAACAGTGCTTTGTGGTTTTTACTATTTTCACTGAGCTCCAGCTATACATAGTTTTTACTGTATTTATGTTGTGACTAATGTTACAGACAACAGATTTATGTAATCTAAACTGTGATTCATTTTTTAAAAGAAAAGTTAAAAAACAAAACATTTCTATGCTGCCTTTCTACCCAATTGATGCTCCTCAAGAAGAGGCGATGTATCTTGCGACATTAACAGTTCAGTCCTGAGTGGGAGGGAGGAAAGCACTTAAGGAGCAGATGAAGGGGTATACCACTGTACCTTGGACTTACAAGGGCATAACCCCCTCCCTCTGCTGGCAGCCGGGCAAGGCACACCCCCACTGTGGTTTGGCTGCAGCAGCAGCTAAAACAGGCTGCCAGATGGAGGCATGAGTAAGACATAAGTCCCCACGCCAGTGCCGAGAGGGCAGGCCAAGGGTGGGCCAAAACTTAGTCGGCTCCCAAAGCCGCTTCAGCCTGGGCATGCCCACTATAGCGGCAGAATGTTACATTGCGAAAAACAGTGGTGTAGTCCATTGGCACCCATTGTACAGGGAAAACTCACTCTCTGGCCCAATGGCCAACCCCACCCAAGCAGCTCAGTGGAACACAGGATGCTGACTATCACCAGGGCCAATCTGCGTGCACCCTCGTGGCAGCCGAGCCCCCCCCCCGCACCCAGTCAGCTCACCGGCACCCTATATAACTTCTGGGTGGGGTGACAATGAACCTAGGTAAGTTGGGAGCAATTGGAGGTTCTGACTGACAGCCCCCTGCTGCGCAAACTTAGAGTTGCGGGGACTTAGAGCGCGAGGTGGGAGAGGGTGCTCACGTTGGTGGGGCACACGTGCACTTGGGGGCTTTGAGGAATCAAGAAATACCTTGAGGATTGGGCTGCCTGCACTCTGGTAGGGTTGCCAGGTCCCCTTACCCTTCCAGTGGGAAGGGGGACCTGGCGCTTACCTGTATCTTCTTCTAGCATATGAAGCTCTCGCGCTCCTGACCTGGCACAATGACATCATTTTCAGGAGTGATTTTGTCACACTGTGCTGGGAATGCGCCATGGGAGGCCTGTTCCCACACTTTTCCTCCCACCGGCCAGGTGAGTGGTGCTGGGGGGAGGAGGCTGGGAGTAGGAAAAATAGAGGAAGTAGCTATAATTCAATTAAGCCACAGTGCTTCTATGGGCAAATTAATTTTGGCACTCAAGAGCTTTGGAGTTGGGTATCGTTAATTTGCTAACAGCATCCAGCTAACAACATATCACCTTCATATATATATTAAGGTGAGGCTAGCTCTCAGTCGTGATACTCTTGAGTGAACACTTATTTTCAAGCTAGGGAGAGAAATTCTCAGCAAACTGAAGCAGGTTTAGAGCCCAAGCCTGATCACAGCCCATGCATTACTGCTGATTGAGCAGTAGCTGCGAACACTTTTTGTTAGCTGCAATTATTGCAGAAGACCTGATCCTTTTTTTTAAAGTAAAGATTTTATATAAAAGAAAAGATATGAATAACAATATAAGGTGCATAGAAACTTATACAAGCACTACATTTGGATTAGATTTAAACTAATAGAAAAATATATTCAAATTATATAACAGCACAGCTAAATTATGTAATAGCTCTCTTCACCTCTCCTTAGCTGCGTATGCCCAGACTTCAATGTCAGTGATTTAATCAGTCATCTCTTCTGTATTTTATCTCTATACTATAATTACCTTAATTTATGTTAGTGTTAACCTAGATAATCAAAGAAGTCTTTCCATTTTTTCCAGAATTCCAATATTGGTCTATTGTGCACATAGGAAGTTAATTTAGGCATTGATGCATATTCATACATCTTGTCTGTCCACTCAGGCATGTCAGGAGGACACAAATCTGTTTCCCATTTTGCTGCATATAGTACTCTCTCGGCTGTCGCCATATACCGGAAGATATCTCTCTCTTCTTTTGTAACATTATTTGGAAAAACATTTAACCGCATATTTTTCAGGTTCAGCTCAAACCTGACCTTCATGTATCTTTATCCAGTATCTTTGTGCTTCCTTACATATCCACCACATGTGATAAAATGTTGCATCCGTACATAGCCATTTCCAACCCTGTCCACTATAGTCCTTACTAATTCTCACAATATCTTTGGGGGTAGTATACCATCTAAAGAACATTTTATACCAGTTCTCTCTTAACAATTTTCAATCTGTAAATTTAATATCTTTGGTCCATAAATATTCCCATTGATTCATAGAGATGGTTTCTCTGACGTTTTTTATCCATTTTAACATATAGTTTTGAACATGTTGGTGTTGCAGTAAAATGTTATTTTTTCTTGGTAAATGCTTCAAGTCACCGCTTATTAGTAATTTGAATTCTGTTTTTTCTCTTAATCTGCCACCTTCTTTGAGGGTTTATTTCAACTTAGATACTATTTGATGATACATCAACCATGGAATATTTTCCCCTTTAGCTTGAATTTCTTGCCAAGTTTTCACATTACCTTACTTATCTGTCCTAAAGTCATAGCTGAACTGATCAATTCTATTTCTGGTGGTGGCATCACAATAAGCATTTATTGGCAACATCAGTGGCGAGATTGGTGGGCTCAATCTGTTTCTGCATTGAAACCATATATTAAGTAGTCCGTCTCTTAGTATATGAACACCATCTTGCTTCTGAATTGATTTTAATGATTTCTTAAGCCATTAATAGTTATGAATACCCTCTTTAGCATCAGGTGTTTCCAATTTGACCTGATCCTGATCCTTCTTAGAGCAGAGGAATCTCACCATCTTTGCTAAGGATAAATTACTGTAATGTGTTTTATGCAAGGCTGACTTGGCAGGTGACTCAAAAATAACTTGCCTTATGATGAATATAAGGATGCAAATATATTTTGACATGGTTTTCTGATGGCTGTCCTGGCTGCCTGTATTCTTTTAGGTCAGTTCAAATATACAGTAGGCATAGTAGTTATTTGGTTGGTTTTATTGTACTGATTCCTTTAAACTACTGTCCCATCTGCTATATAATTAAAAACATCATAAGCATTGCATTTTCTACATATTTGGATATTCTAAGAAGAGCCCCCTGAGACTATATATTTATATGAGCTTTGGAAAGCATATTAGCAGTTTTCCATTATGTATGTAGTTTGCATGTGTTTGTTTCTTGAACTGCACATGAGGCAGAAGGATTTGGAAAAGGATATTGATGCCAGAGTCGTCAGAAAGTCACTATAGAAGAAGTAAAATGTTGCTAGTACACTTTGTACTTCACAACTTTACAAAGCACTGGATCAGTTCTGCTTTCATGTTAAGTGGGAATCAAGGTTGCTGGCAGCTTCTCAAAAGCATTCTCTTGAAGCTGAAAAACTAAGCAATACTTCATAAAGTTTAAGGCTGCCAGGCACATTTTTAAATCTACCATTTGAGACTTCAGTACTGTTTTGTTACAGTGCAAATTTATACTACAGAGTCTTTAAGCTACCTTTATTGTCTTAAATTTTGCTGCATTAATTGAACAATTTTTCAGTATAAATATTTACTGTTTCTAAAATCTTGTGTAAAAGCCTGATCTTTTTCTTGGATTGTCATCTTCCTTCTTTTGGCAGTCTTTGCTTGTCAGTTCCCCTGCTCAAAGGGTACTGTTGTTTTTTGTTTGAGCAGAGTATTGGCCTGCTGCCAGAAATTTCGTGGTAACAAAAGTTGGTTGTTATAAATGGTACAGATATTTTTTGAAAAGTCATGATCTTTATACAGATGTTATACCTCATGACTGATTTTTCTTTCTTCCTAGTACTGAAAGATAATTTAAGCAGATCCCATTGTGAACTGCTGTTTCAACTAGCTATGGAGAAAAGTAA
The DNA here is from genome assembly GCF_028583425.1 of Eublepharis macularius. Lineage (NCBI taxonomy): Eukaryota > Metazoa > Chordata > Lepidosauria > Squamata > Eublepharidae > Eublepharis > Eublepharis macularius. Next base: position 127,845,579 of record NC_072790.1, read on the forward strand.
AGCCACCTATGTATGTGTTTTGTATAGCTGCCTTTGAAGATCATTGAAGGCAGCAGCTGGTGAAGATAATGGCAACCTGCCCTTCTGATTTATTATGAGCTGCTATGGGGGCCTATTTGACTAGATGGATGAAATATTTCTTGATGGTTACTGCTGTCAGTTTAAGATTAAACTTATTTGCTTAAATGTATTCACTTAAAGCTTAGAACTAAATTTTAGCTTTTTGATTTTCCAAACATCTGTTCTCTTCCAACTCATGTGTGTCCTATTTATTATGTAAGAAACCAAGAATAAACTTTTTGATATCTACTCTATTAGGGAGTGTGATACACTTGTGTATGAAAATACAAAGGCCATAGCTTTTTAAATATCAGAAATTGTTGTGGAAAATTCCACTGTCCAGTTGGGATCTTTGTGTAAATATAGCTTTAGGCTTTGACTCCGCTCCAGAGAAAACAGCAATTTGAACAAAATGTTGGATAAGATTGTTTAAAGTGTTTTGGTGAATGTCTGTGTTTACCAGGGCTTCACTCAAAGCCAACAATTTTTTTATCCAAAGAGAGATATGGCATAAGCAGCTGCTACTCAGTGTAACAACTTTACAACTTGAATTGACTTTGGGGGAAGTTCAGCCATTGTCTTTCTCAGTCAGCTACCGGTGTTAAGTAGGTTAAAGTTAATACCTGAATGAGAGAATGTTTGGTGCTGTTTGCTCCTCATCCAGGGTTCAGTCAGGGCTGATCCATGTGGGAAGGATAAGGCTCTGTGGACAGGGCTCTGCTCTCCTGAAAATAGTCCTTAGGAAGGAAAAGGATTTTGTGTATCAGTTCTTAGATTGCCTGTCAATATTCTTCCAGAGGGGGTATCTTGTTATGGACTGAGTTCACATACTGATGAATATTGTGCTGATGTAATCATCTACCACCTCAATTTTCCTGTGCCGACAGTATCTGACAATGTGTAGCCCCTACCTTGTTTATTTTTGTGTCTGTAATTTTAAAATACATTCTTCTGTCCTTGACTCTGAAATCACATTGTAGATATTAGTAAAGCATTATAATGTTATGGAAATGTCTTATAATATTAGCTGTATTTTTCATTCTAGTGCATAGCTGCTTCTTTTCTTTCACTTGTTGGGAAGGCAGGTTTCAGGTGTTCCAATTTAACTTAAAATACGTTTCTTTGTTAACTATCACACTGTACAGTGTTTTAGCTGATGCTGCTGGCATTCAAAATGCAAACAAAGTGCTTTTCAATTGTTGCACCAGAGGACAAACTAAAAGACTTTCTTGTTCTCCATGATCTCTCTCTCTCTCTCTCTCTCTCTCTCTCTCTTTGCTTGTGTATGTATGTGTGTTCAACAGTGTCATTTTACTACATTAATTCTTCAGCCAAGATAGTCTGTTTCTTCCCTGTATTTGCAGAGATATTGACTGTATTGTAATAATATATTTCTTCTGGAGTCTAGAATAGTCTGGATACTTTAATCCAGTTCTTGAGTGCAGGTAGGGCTGCCAGCTTCCAGGTGGTGGCTGGAGATCTCCTGGAATTATAACTGATCTCCAGGCAACATAGTTCAGTTCCCCTGGAGAAAATGGCTGCTTTGGGGGATGATCTCTATGGCATTATACCCTGTTAAGATCTCTCTCCTCCCCAAACCTTGCTCTCTCCTGGATCTAACCCTCAAATCTCCAGGAATTTCACAATTTGGAGCTGGCAACCCTAAGTACAGGTGTTGACCATGGGTATCAAAACATCCAATAGCTTACCTTAATGTAAGCAGTTGTTGGCACTTTGGATTTTGACCTGGAAGGACCTGCATGCTGTATCACTGCTGCAAGTTAGGAATGTCAGTCCCTGGTGGGGGTGGGGGATCCTCCAACCCCACCATTTGCCCCCTGGCCCCATTCACCTAGCCAGCTGGGAAGAAAGGAGGGAGAGGCATGCCTGGAGCCACCAGAGCATGTGGTGAAATGACACATAAGAAATCCCAGAATAGGGGCTCTACCTGCTTACCCACGTCCCCCGCTTTAGAGGTAAGGGTGTTACCCAAAGAGTCTGCACATGTCTTCTCCCTGACTATTGGAGTGTCCCCCTTCTCAGAGTGTTGAGTACAGGCATATGTAGCTGGGCGAATTATGGGACCCTGCCAAGGTATACCAGGGTTTCAGGTCTGGGCAGTGCCTCATATTGGAGAGGGAAGATTTGCAGAAACAAGCAAGTAGAAGGCAGAATAAAATTAAAATATTTATTTAAAAACTGATAGAACAGTGGAATGGTGAGAGGCACGCAAGAATTCAAACATGCCTACAAATACATACATGCTCACACAGAGTAAAAAGGCTAAGCTTAACGCCTAGCACCTGAACAATAGGTGGGGGATGGGGATGAAAGCATACCATCTGTTCTGCAGATGGTGGAAATAATGTAGGGTCTCTGGAGATCAGAAGAAAGGAGTGTAGAGTCAGAGACCAGCTTGCATCTCCAAGGGATCCTGTGCCAATTCACAGAGGGGCAGTACAGATGTTCATGATCTGGAATGTGGTGGTCATAAGGTGAGGCAGTGATATATGAACAAAAGACTGGAAGTGACAGATGACTGTCTCCGGGAGAGTGATGAGTCTATGATAAGACTGATCCTGCCCTGCATTACGGCTATCAAAAAACCTAATTCTGGAGAATCAACCACATTAAAGTGGGGAAGAGGCTGATATTAAAAAGGGGAGTTTTCCTGGTTTGCATAAAAGTTAAAAATGCTTCCTGGAGGAAGTTTGGAGAAACACAGACCTAAGAGATGGCAGAAATCTTCCTATAAAGTCATTAAGATAAGGGGGGAAAGTAGCTGGGGCCAGTCCATTCTCATTGTCTTAGACACCTGGGTCGATCATTAGGGCAAAATTATTCAGAGAGGAGGCTCCAAAATCCTTTGGGAGAATGGCCCTCTGGTTTAATCAGCCTGAGGTGGGGTTTAGGGAGGAGTAGGTTTGTATTTCATTGCTGTTCAACGACTCACTAGCTTGACCGTGGCATAAAAAACCTCTGCTGTTAGCTTAACATCAGCAGGATGCAGACTCGCCATAAGCCCATATTAGAACCAAACTGGGTGATCAAAATAGGGGTCCCCATGAGGCGAGGATTCTGGGGACTATAAGGGGACCTGGCATCCCTACAATCTACTATAAATCTATAGTGTAATTTATCATATACAGCTCTACTCTGGAAGTATCTAGAAATAAACTTAAGAAGAATCTGTGAACTTTCCAAAGTTCGATTGACTTTGTCCTCTTAAGAAGATTGGAAGTTGTTTTTACTGGGACAAGTAGCTATGTTAGTACACAACAAAACCCAAGTCTTAGAGTCATATAGCTGGAAGGGACTGCCTGGGTCATCTAGTCCAACCCCCTGCACAATTCAGGAAATTCACAACTACCACCCCCCACACCCCCAGGAAACCCTGCTCCTTGCTCAGAAGCTAGCAAAAACCCTCCAGGATCCCTGGCCAAACTAGCCTGGAGAAAATTGCTTCTTGATCCCAAAGTGGTGATCAGCATCACCCTGGGCATGTAAGAAAGGACCACAAGAACTAAGCATTGATGTAACCCTTCCTGCCCTCCCTCTCATGATCTGACTAGGTTCACAGAATCAGCATTGCTGTCAGATGGCCATCTAGCCTCTCTTTAAAAATCTCCAAAGAAAGAGGGCCCGCCACCTCCCAAGGAAGCCTGTTCCACTGAGGGACCGCTCTAACTGTCAAGAAGTTCTTCTTAATGTTCAGCCGAAAATTCTTTTGATATAATTTCAACCCATTGGTTCTGGTCTGACTTTCTGGAGCAACAGAAAACAACTCTGCACCATTCTCTATATGACATCCCTTCAAGTACTTGAAGATGGTTATCTTATCACCTCTCAGTCATCTCCTCTCCAGGCTAAACATACCGAGCTCCTTCAACCTTTCCTTATAGGACTTGGTCTCCAGACCCCTCACCATCTTCAATGCCCTCCTCTGGACGCATTCCAGCTTGTCTGTATCCTTCTTAAGTTATGGTGCCCAAAACTGAACACAGGTGAGGTCTAACCAGAGCAGAGTGATACCATCACTTCTCGTGATCTGGACACTATGCTTCTGTTTATACAGCCCAAAACTGAATTTGCCTTTTTAGCTACCATATCACACTGCTGACTCATGTTCAGTGTATGGTCTACTAAGACCCCTAGATCCTTTTCGCACATACTGCTCCCAAGACAAGTCTATTTGTTTTAACCCCAGTTTTCCAACCTGTCACGATTGTCCTGTATCCTGACTTTGTCTTTGACCATATTTTCTACCCCACCCAATTTAGTATCATCTGCAAATTTAATAAACATTCCCTCTATTCTTTTATCCAAATCATTTATAAAAAAATTGAACAAAACAGGTCCCAGGACTGATCCCTGAGGCACTCTACTTGTCACTCTTCTCCAAGAGGATAAGGAACCATTAACAAGCACTCTTTGGGTGCAATCTGTCAACCAGTTATAGATCCACCTAACAGTAATAGGACCAGACCAAAATTTACCAACTTTTCAACAAGAATATTAAGTGGAACTTTATCAAAAGTTTTACTGACGTTGAGATAAACTATGTCTACAGCGTTCCCCTGATCCAGCAAAGTAGTAATTCATATATAATACCTTTTATTGTTTTGCTTGATCTTGATGAAAAGTATTACATAGCTCTTGTTTTTCAATCATAGTGTAAAGCTCCTTTTACAGCCTTAGGAAATGTCATGTAACTGTGTAATGGAAAAAATTGTTTCATGATCATTACAAAAATAAGAATGAGGACACAAGGCCACTAACAACTCCCACTACAAATTATTTTAGCAGTTTAATAAGTATTCTCCCTCCTTGAAAGGTTGAGAAACAATTAAGTCTATTCCAGAAACATATGTAATCCAAATAAATCTGACATACAAAAAATGTTAATAAGTAGTGATACATTAGTGAAGTCAAAAAGAACCAAACATTTTTTGGCTAAACCATCTTCTATAGTGGTCTCTGAGACATAAATGCCTGTTCTTTCATAAATATCTGTATACAAGAGGGGGAACCATAAGGACTTGGGGGGCATTTCATTTTCCTCTCACCCATTTCCTCTTTCTTTTTCCTGAAAGTCTCCATAGTCTCTTCCCTTTTCCTGCTTCTTTTCCACCTACCAGCCAACCTACCTTTATCTGCCCCCAATGTTACCTGAAGTGGTCTCCTTGAGAGTAAACAGAGTGGAGGAATTAGCAAGCAAAGAAGACAGCTATGTGAGAGGCCGGTAACCACGGGATCTTTTCCACCAATGTCTATAGAGTCCCTTCCAAAACAGCAAATGAGGCTGATGCTTAAGTTCAAATAACAATCTTTTATTAGAAAGAAAAATGCATGCACATACACACAGAAATGCAGGGGGAAATGGTTACACACACACAGAGTCCTAGGAAGCTAGCCAGAAGTTGGGATAGAAAGAAAGGAATAAGTATATCTACCTATCCTGAAGAGTAGTCCAGTCCACGGGAGAAGAGAGTAGCTTCAAACATCCAGTGTCCTTGGCTAGGAGAGAGTAAGAGGTTTGGGGTAACCTCAAGGGAACAGCGCTTTGGATCTAGTAAGCATGTACAGAGAGAGAGAAGCTAAAGGAAGCTACCCTAAGGGAGCAGCCAGGAAGCATGCACACTTTGAATGGGCCAAGGCGCTGCCCTTATAGAGTAAAACGTGTCTTGATGTGGGATGGCCCACCTAGCTGTTAAAACAAAGATTCCAATTGTCAGTTCCTGGGATTAACAAAAGTAGCTGCTGAGGCATGTGAAAGAGAATGCAAAATTAGTTCTAGCGCTGCACAAAGGGGCAGTTAGTTAATGAAGTCCACTGGAGCTAAGTTGATGAATTTAGTTAGGGAATATACCTTCCCAGGAACAAACTGTAAATACTTATTAATGTCATTTCATTAGCTCCTCAATCAAGGACAGGAGATCTCATCATGGAAGGAAGGAAAGGAATGTGTTAAGTGGGGATGACTCTGCGAGACATTTGTTGCACTGGATTCCTTAGGGGCTGGAGAGACTGCAAAACTAATCACCACGAATCTCTCCACATTCCTATGCGGCATTCCATTCATGCATGGGTCTCCTGGGCAGGACTCAGCAGCTGTTAGTTGGCAGTCCTCTGACTGCAATAAATCCAGAGGCCTGGTGCCATTTAATATCACAAGCAGCCATGTTAAAATGGCTATTAAAGATGGCGGAGGCCGGGCCGACTGCTTACACCAAGTCTTCAGCTTTCCCTCCTTCCATCTCATAGAATCATAGAGTTGGAAGGGGCCATACAGAGCATCTAGTCCAACCCCCTGCCCAGTGTAGGATCAGCCTAAAGCATCTCTGACAAGTATTCATCCAGCCTCCTTAACAGCCTCCCTCTGAGAAAACACTGACTGAGTTGTGTCACTAGAGTGGACTCAGTTGCATGGTGCTGGCTGGACTGGGCCTAAATGCATAGTGGAGAACCTGCATGGACCAGTGGGGCACATCTCTCTCCTATATTCCCCTCCCACCCCCTTTCCCTCCCCACTCCCCCTTCTCCTCTTCCTAGCAGCCCCCAGACCCCAGTTTTCCTTTCTTCCCTTTGCCTTTCCTAGAGATGTAAAATTTCTGGAAATTTTGAAGCTGCAAGAAAAAAAAACTTTGCAGGGAGAGGACAAGTATTTGGGGGGAAATTTAAATATATGCTATACTTACTGTCCTGCCAACATTAACTAATTTTACTGCTTTAACCACATAAAATGCATCCTTCCAAGCAGGCTATCCTTCAGGAGGTTGTTCCCTCGGGGTCAGTGGCACTGCCAAACAAAAGGAATGGGGGAGGACTCAGGAGGTGGGCATTCGTGTGGTTATGATTAATGCAGCTTCCCACATTACCCCCCCCCCACCACCACCTTGTCCCCTATTTAACCCCCTCCTCATGAATCCCCTCAAGAATCGTCCACCCTGTTGTGGAGCTGGAGCCTGCTGGTGGAAGGCTTCCTTCTCAGCCACCTCATTGGGGAGATGGATTCTGGCTGTTGTGACAACTGTCACCCAGGGTCTGTTTCCACATTAAAGGGCTTTTCATTTCCAGCTTCCAGGCTCCCAGTCCTTCGCCTGCCTTGTTGCGAAGATTTCTGTTCCCCCAAGGTCTTCTTCTCCCCTGGATTAACCTCCCCTCATGGATTGCCTCTGTCCTTTCCTGTACAAGAATATTCCTGTCTCCCCAAGGAACATCTATTCCTTCCCCCCAAGATTAATCTCCTCTCATAGATGGTTTCTGTGCTCCTGTCCCTTAAAAGAATATTCCTGTCTCTCCAAGAACATCTCATTGACTGTCCCCTCAAAGGGTACTTCTCTCCCCATTCAAGCCCCAGAGCAGTTTTTCTGCTCCCAGGAACCATCATTCCACTCTGGGGGCCATCATTCCATTCTCAGAGGAAGATTATCTAACTTTATCCCACATTTTCATTGCAACTTTTTGGTACTGCAATGTATTTCAATGGAGCCAATGCAAGTCAGTTGGCATTCGTGGCTCTCATTATATGTAATGGGCCTTCAAACTTCTCTCATTGTTTTCAATGGACATTCTTGTCATTCATTTTAGTATGCCCCCCAGGGGCTCTCATTCCACTCTGGTGGCTATTATTCCCGTTCTAGAACACTTCTGCTATGGCCAGGGACTCTCGATCCATTCTGGAGGCTGTCATTCTAGTCCCGGAACACTTCTGCTACTCCAAGGGGCTGTCGTTGTACTCGAGGTATGCTCATTCCAATCCCAACACACTTGTGCTACTCCCAGGGGCTGTCATTCTACTCTGTAACCTGCCATTCCAGTACCAGAGCACAGTTTCTGTTCTGAGGAGCTATCATTGCACTTGCGGGCTTTCAGTCCAGTACCAGAGTCCTCCTGCTACTTCCAGCGGCTGTCATTCCATTCTGGGGCCTGTCATTCCAGTTCCAGAACACCTTTGCTATGGCCAGCGGCTCTCATTCCACTCTAGCGGCTGTTATTCCAATCCCAGAATGCTTCTGCTATGGCCAGGGGCAGTCATTCCACTCTGGGGCTGTCATTCTAGTCCAAGAAAACTTATGCTACTCCCAGGGGCTCTTGTTGCACTTGGTGGACAGTCATTCCAGTCCAAGAACACATCTGCTACTCCAAGAGGCTGTCATTCTACTCTGAGGGCTGTCATTCCATTCCCAAAACGCTTCTACTACTCCCAGAGACTCTAATTCTACTGTCATTCCAGTACCAGAGCACAGATTCTGTTCCAAGGGGCTGTCATTATGGGGGCTGTCATTCCAGGCTCAGAGTGGTTTATCTGGTCACAGGGACCATCATTACACTATGGGGACCATCATTCCAGCCCCAGAGCAGTTTAGCTGCTCCCAGGGACTGTCATTCCACTCTGGGGGCCATCATTCCATTCTCAGAGGAAGATTCTCTAACTCTATCCCATGTTTTCATTGCAACTTTTTGGCACTGCAGTATATTTCAATGGAGCCAGTGCAAGTCAGTTAGCATTCATGGCTCCCATTATATCTAATGGAACTTCCCTGGGGGCACCCACTTTGGGGATCTATAACTCGTGCATCTGACAGCCAATCTTCACCGAACTTGGGGAGTGGCTGGAGGAGGGCCTGCTGAAGACTCCCTGTGAGTGGCATCTCTGACTGTCAAAGGGGCAATTCTACAGCCTCCGGAAGTGCTAAACTGCATGAACCACCAAACGAACCGGTTCATAAACCAGACAAGTTCGTGGTTCGTGAAAGGTGATGAACCATGAGCCACCATGAAGTAATAATAGTTCATTATTAATAGTTAAGAAAAAGAATTAATAGTTAAGAAAAAACCTGCTCCAAAAGCACTTGAATGATAATGATTATCATGTTTATGTTTGTTAACCCATCCAATAAAAAATTTTGAAAAAAAAAACAAAAGCACTTGAATTTCAAGTATGTATCTTAAGTGCCAAAAATCTTTTAAAAGTCTGCAGCCAGAATGAATACACCCAATCTAATGAGGCATAGTCCTTGAAGGATCTCATTGCTGAATTATTGTGAATATACAGTGTTGATGGCTCTCTTTTGACTGGTGTATTTAGCTTCTTTCTGTATTTCTGTCAGATAGGCCTCCAGCATATCTACCATGCTTTTAGGTGTGATAGTATTGTGTCTCTGAGTACATGCAGAGTAAAACCAGTATTCTGTTGCTTTGTGTTGTTGCTAATTGCTTATCTTCCAGGCAGGGTGTTTTGGTTACCAGTTCCTGCTGAAGCCTGGGAATCCGACCTTGGACTTAATACAGAGACTGAGCAGAGCTCCATCGCCCCCCTTCCCCCTCTTCCCAGGCATTGTGCACCAAAACCTCCAACAGCCTCTCCTTCCCATAGGGGTGGGTGGAGACAGTATCCTATAATTGAACCTTCTTTACTACCTTTAGGCATTCTGGTCAATTCCATTGTTACAGCTTCTTGAACTGATATTCTTCCTAATAAAATTATCTTTAACTCATACACAAGAGTGATGCAGTGAAGTGATTGGGGAAGTACCTGGCAAGACCTGACAATTTATTAGGAACTCGTTTTCCATAACCCAAGTGTAAGTTTGAGCTAGGACTTCCTCTTGCAGGAATTTTATTTCCAAATAAAACATGCCACATAGTCATACATACAATTCTACAAGTGTGCATGGCTATAAAAGAATAAGAAGCAAAAAGATCAGTCATTGTTCTGCAGATTGTAAAATTGTACTAGGTTTCTCCTTCTGGTATTACCAGAAACAAATAAAGGGAAAGCATTGGAATTGTGAATTTATCAATTGATTTGAAAATAGCTGTACAAGTAGGTCTCCTACCAGTTGGCATCACTTAGGCCACTTAGGCCAACTCAGGCCATAACCTAGGATGCTCTAGTTATGTTTAAACACTATGTGCTGGTCAGTGGGCTTCTGCCTTTCTCTTAAGTGGTCTCTGGATAATCTGGACTAGGTTAGCAAAATGAACAATGTCTCAATGCAACACAGTTAATGATTGCTTGATATAAAAGCATTTCACAATCCAACCTGCTGAAATCCTGAACATGAAATGTTGGCAAGAGAACAGGAAGAGCTTTGGTTGATTAACAAACTGGTAAAACACAACGCACTAAGATTACTTTCAATACTTTCCCAGTACAGCACAATCAGACCAAAGCCAAGAATAAATCGCTAGTTTTCTTTCCCCTTGAAATGAAAGGGCTGTCAATCACAAGATGGTGAATACATTCCCAGCCAGTTTGTTCCAAGTCAATTGGCTGTACAAAAATTGTTTTTATTATTAGAAACTTCAGAAAATCTGCATGTAACTGCATGTTACTCACAGCTTGCTGCACACATCTTTATCAAACTGTATTGAAATAGACAAGATCTTCTTCAGTTTCTTTATTAGTTTTTCTTCCTATAACAATAATTTGTATAGTTGTTTCCATAGCTCGTGAAAAACAGTTATGATTTCTCAAGATGCTCAGGAACAGCCTGAATTGTCCACTGGGCAGAGTGTTTGAGATAAAAGAACCAAAATGGAATTGGAAATGGAATGGAAGTTGAATCAGCTTTAGATATCTATCTGTAAAATTTCACAGAGCCTAGAGTTTGTGATACAACAACAGTAAAGCATCCTCGCATCCTCTGGAGACCACTGTACGACTGCTTCTTAAAAAGACATCTCTGTTCTGTGTCAAGAAAAACCTTTTCTCCATATAGAAAATATGCTGGATTAAACGGTATTTGCATAATTCTTCAGAAAGCCAATTTTTTTATTTAAAAAAAAAAAGCTTGAGGAGAAATGCTGTCATCCAAGGAAGCTGGGCTCTCTAAAAGACACAGAGTTAACAAGATCAATATTTCAAATGCAGTAAATCCTCTTTCCCCACAATAATTGATTGGCAATAGAGAGATCTATATAACCACAAGTGTTTTGCTTTCTCTGTTGATAACAGTGCAATTCAGTATTCTGCATTGTCATGTTTATGTTTGTATCTGTTATAGTGTCTTTGGGGGGAAATATGGTTTCAATTTTAAAAAACCCATAAACAGAAGGAAATAGGCTGCTGGCATTGTTCTGAAAGTATTCATATAGTGCTATAATAAATTCTATAACTTACTCCTGTGAAGGAGGATGCACAAACTCTTGTTTTCCTCACTCAACACTATAGCAAGAGATACTAGCAGCCCTGCTAGGAGAGCAAGAATCTGCTTTTTCAGCCTTCGAACTAACATATCAGTTCTTGTTTTCAGCTTTAATTCTGCTTTGTATTACCTAAAGAAGCTTTATTTTGTACCTTACTTTCAGAGCAGTTCATGAAGACTCCTGTAAAATAACCAAATGCAGCTGAAAGTCTATCATGGAGAAGGCAGAACTTGGGGGATGTTTGAACACCCACCAGTTTGGCTCACATTCTGTTTAGTGATCATTCATGAGTAGGGGTGTGCAAGCCAAAAATTTTCGGCTATAGCCGAAAGTAGAAAGCCGAAAGAAGATTCTCTATCGTTAAAGCCGAAAGCCGAAACAAGAATCTCTTTCGGCTTTCGGCTTTCGGGATTCTTTCGGCATTATTTCGGCATTCTTTCGGCTTTTTTCTATGGGAAAATGCCTCCGTCTTCCATGACGCCTGGAGGAGGCATTTTCCCACCGAATAAGCCCAAAATTGGTGGGGACCTTCCTCTAACCCTTCTCTAACAACCACCCAAGTTTCAGACAGATTGGACTTTGGGGGGCTATGTTATGGCCCCCCAAAGCAGGTCCCCCCATCCTCCCATAAGAAAGCGAAGGAGCAGCATATTGTTAGCATGCTGCTGCTCATCTTTCTTCATTATTTCCCATGGGGAAAAAATGAAGAGGCAGGCTTCCTTTGCCAGGGGTGGCATTTTGCATGCAAAATGCCCCCTTACCCTCAGGGGCCCTTCTCCCACCCCTCCTCCCACCCCCCACCAAGGCTCAGCCTGCTCCCACTTGGGGGGGCCATTTCATGGCCTCCCCAAGTAGGTGCTCTAATCTCTTCCACTGACAGCTGGGGGAGGCTTGTGTTGCCAGGGGTGGCATTTTGCATGCAAAATGCCCCCCAACCCTCTGGGGCCCTTCTCCCACCCCTCCTCCCACCCCCCACCAAGGCTCAGCCTACTCCCACTTGGGGGGGGGGCATTTCATGGCCTCCCCAAGTAGGTGCTCTGCTCTCATCTCTACCACTGACAGCTGGGGGAGGCTTGTCTTGCCAGGGGTGGCATTTTGCATGCAAAATGCCCCCCAGCCCTCTGGGGCCCTTCTCCCACCCTTCCTCCCACCCCCCACCAAGGCTCAGACTGCTCCCACTTGGGGGGGCCATTTCATGGCCTCCCCAAGTAGGTCCTCTCAGCCCCTAAAGTCCATCCCTTACAGCCCCACACAAACCCAATTCCCCCCCAGCTGCCACACACAGTCCCAAATCCCCACATTAGCCCCTCACAGACCCAAATCCACCCCCACCTGCCCCACACCCATAACCCCAGGAACAGGCTGGCAAAGGCCAGCCCTCTCCCTTTGTTCCCTATGCTGGGAACTTCTAAACTCTCTTTCCCTGGGCAATTCTGCACAGCCCAGGGGTGCCACAATGGTGGGCACACTTCTGAGTGCCAGCTGGTCCCTGTGAAAGAGCACCTGAACCACAGACACCCTCCCTCAAATTCCCCCACCACCTACAGAGATGGCTGGCCAGCCAGCCCCATTGTTCCCTATGATGGGAACCAACTGCACAACAAAGAATAAAACAAGAACAACACAAAATAAAGTTTTAAAAAAATTATTTTCTCCCTTCCAAAGTACAAGTAGGCAAAGCATTATGACACATTACACCAGCAGTCCCCCACACAGAAAAATTAAAACAAAACTCACTTAACATCAGAGAATCACAAAACACGATTCCTGTCAAAAACACTTTATTTCTTGAACAGCTTTAGGTTACACAGCAGGGGGGAACACCAAAGGGCATGGAAGCAGTATCTTACACAAAAATAACACAACTCACTTCACATTAAAGAATCACCCCAAAAAATTGCTGTCAAAAGCACTTTATTTCTGTAACTGCTTTAGGTTACACAGTAGGAAGGCACCACAGAGCAGGAAAGCAATGTACTACACAAAAATAACACAACTCACTTCACATCAGAGAATCACACAAACACAATTGCTGTCAAAAACGGTGAAGTGGGTTGTATTATTTTTTGTAGTACATTGCTATCATGCCCTGTTGTGCCCTCCTACTGTGTAACCTAAAGCTGTTCAAGAAATAAAGTGTTTTTGCCAGGAATTGTGTTTTTGTGATTCTCTGATGTTAAGTGAGTTGTGTTATTTTTGTGTAAGATAGTGCTGCCATGCCCTTTGGTGTTCCCCCCTGCTGTGTAACCTAAAGCTGTTCAAGAAATAAAGTGTTTTTGACAGGAATCATGCTTTGTGATTCTCTGATGTTAAGTGAGTTGTGTTATTTTTCTGTGTGGGGGACTGCTGGTGTAATGTGTCATAATGCTTTGCCTACTTGTACTTTGGAAGGGAGAAAATAATTTTTTTAAAACTTTATTTTGTGTTGTTCTTGTTTTATTCTTTGTTGTGCAGTTGGTTCCCATCATAGGGAACAATGGGGCTGGCTGGCCAGCCATCTCTGTAGGTGGTGGGGGAATTTGAGGGAGGGTGTCTGTGGTTCAGGTGCTCTTTCACAGGGACCAGCTGGCACTCAGAAGTGTGCCCACCATTGTGGCACCCCTGGGCTGTGCAGAATTGCCCAGGGAAAGAGAGTTTAGAAGTTCCCAGCATAGGGAACAAAGGGAGAGGGCTGGCCTTTGCCAGCCTGTTCCTGGGGTTATGGGTGTGGGGCAGGTGGGGGTGGATTTGGGTCTGTGAGGGGCTAATGTGGGGATTTGGGTCTGTGTGTGGCAGCTGGGGGGGAATTGGGTTTTTGTGGGGCTGTAAGGGGTGGACTTTAGGGGCTGAGAGGACCTACTTGGGGAGGCCATGAAATGCCCCCCCCAAGTGGGAGCAGTCTGAGCCTTGGTGGGGGGTGGGAGGAAGGGTGGGAGAAGGGCCCCAGAGGGCTGGGGGGCATTTTGCATGCAAAATGCCACCCCTGGCAAGACAAGCCTTCCCCAGCTGTCAGTGGTAGAGAAAAGAGCACCTACTTGGGGAGGCCATGAAATGCCCCCCCCAAGTGGGAGCAGTCTGAGCCTGGGTGGGGGGTGGGGGGAAGGGTGGGAGAAGGGCCCCTGAGGGCTTGGGGGCATTTTGCATGCAAAATGCCACCCCTGGCAACACAAGCCTCCCCCAGCTGTCAGTGGTAGAGATTAGAGCACCTACTTGGGGAGGCCATGAAATGGCCCCCCCAAGTGGGAGCAGGCTGAGCCTTGGTGGGGGGTGGGAGGAGGGGTGGGAGAAGGGCCCCTGAGGGTGAGGGGGCATTTTGCATGCAAAATGCCACCCCTGGCAAAGGAAGCCTGCCTCTTCATTTTTTCCCCATAGGAAATAATGAAGAAGATGAGTAGCAGCATGCTAACAATATGCTGCTCCTTCGCTTTCTTATGGGAGGATGGGGGGACCTGCTTTGGGGGGCCATAACATGGCCCCCCAAAGTCCAATCTGTCTGAAACTTGGGTGGTTGTTAGAGAAGCGTTAGAGGAAGGTCCCCACCAATTTTGGGCTTATTCGATGGGAAAATGCCTCCCCCAGACGTCCGGGAAGACGGAGGCATTTTCCCATTGAAAAGCCAAAAGAAAGCCGAAAGAATCCCGAAACGTTTCGGCTTTTTTCTTTTGGCTACCCGAAACGTTTCGGCATTCCCCGAAACGTTTCGGCATTCCCCGAAAGAAGCCGAAACACTTTTGTTTCGGCATTCTTTCGGCATTCTGAATGCCGAAACGCACATCCCTATTCATGAGTAAGGAACTGATCAGCCTTACTTTGTACATGCACAATTTTCATACAGCCTTGTGAGAGTCGTAGTTTCCCTTCTCTTTAATTACCCCCAACCATCCATGACCCTGGAGGAGAATCTGTTTCTATTACCATGCAGATAAAGTTGTAAGGCAGAAGAAAATGAAACTCCGCCATCTCTAGTAAACTGTTCCAGTCAGATGGCTGCAAAGCAAGATCTGAGGCTCAACTCTCAAATGATCGTGGTTGTCAAGTACAGCATGTTCACCTGTTGAACATGTTCACGTGTGCAGCTTACAGCACCTGTATGCTATTCTAATCATTGCTGACAAAGTCTTCAGTGCACTAATCCATGCTGACCTCCCAATTGCCTCACTGGAAATAAGAAAATGACCAGCTTTAACATGACTTTCTACTGGATATTGGCAGGTTGTCACTCAAAAGTCATGATTGAATCACTACTGGGAAATCTTTATCAAAGAAACTCAAATTAGGATGGATTTGTATGAGATGTTTGGAAATGAATCTACAGATTCTTTGTGAATAACACTTGGGCATCTTCCTGGACGAGTACAAGTTAATTAATGCTTGCTGTAGCAAATGCAAAAGTGTCAATAACTTTTATCAGTGCTTGAAACAAGGAAGTAGAATCTGACAGATACCTTGAAGCAGGTAGACAACACTATTTATTTTATCTAATTTATTTATTTAAAGGCCTAACCCATGATAAGGCAAACAGGAAAATACATGGAAAAGCTGGAGAATGTTTCTCATTAAAAAAAATGGAACTGAGAATACTTTAATAAAGGAATTAACCTCAGAGACTGTATATCATTTGGAATGCACCGTACAAAGACCTCAAAGCATTCTTGAGAAGTGCTAGATAGTTTAGAGAAGCAACGAAAACTGAATATTGTTCATAATACTCAAGACTTGAATGCTAAAGGGTTACAAGTAGAGGTGGGCACGATCCAAAAAAAATTAACGATTAAGCTGATTGTGGATTGGCGCCGGCGACGATCCCGAATTAACGATCCACACTGATCATCTCCCGTTCCCGATCTGTGGATCGTGGAGGCCAAAGCGGAGCGCGCTGCTATTTCCAGCTATGTGGGAAGGTGGGTGGTGGTGGCAGCCGCCGAGCCCAGCAGGCACGGGGAGACAGCGATTAGCCGCCTCCCCTCAGGGGGCGGGGAGTCTGGCTGCCTGCCAGGCCAAACTGGAGCATGCTGGTATTCCAGGAGAGAAAGGAATGTGGGTGTGGACGGCGGCCGCTGGGCCTGGCAGGCACGGGGAGGTGGCGATGAGCTGCCTCCCCTCAGGGGGCGGGGGGTCTGGCCACTTGATGGCAGCATCCCCCATGTGCCCGCCTGCCAGGCCGAAGAGGAGCATGCTGGCTAGAAAAGAACGGTGGGTGATGACGGTGGCCACCGGGTCCGGCGGGCACGGGTAGACGGTGATGAGCTGCCTCCCCTCAGGGGGCGGGGGGGTCTGGCCGCTCGACGGCGGCACCCCCCATGTGCCCGCCCGCCAGGGCAAAGAGGAGCGCGCTGGCAAGAAAAGAGTGGTGGGTGATGACGGCGGCTGCCAGGCCCAGAGGGCACGGGGAGACGGCGGCAAGCTGCCTCCCCTCAGGGAGTGGGGGGGGTCTGTCCGCTCGGTGGGGGCACCCCCATGTGCCTGCCCGCCAGGCCGAAGAGGAACGTGCTGGTGAGAAAAGAACGGTGGGTGATGATGGCGGGCGCTGGGCCTGGCGGGCACGAGGAGACAGCAATGAGCCGCCTCCCCTCAGGGGGCGGGGGGGTCTGGCCTCTTGACAGCGGCACCCCCCATGTGCCCGCCCGCCAGGCCGAAGAAGAGTGTGCTAGTATTCCCACCAGGGGGGAGATGTGACATTTGCACAGGGGCAGCCTGATCCCCCAGCTACTGGGTGTCCTCACCCTTAGGACATACCTGACAGCAGCCGACAGCACCCACCTTCCTGCCTCGCCAGAAAGGATGGGACGGACAGGACGTGTCATCATGAGGAGGGGGAGGGGGAAGGTCCCCCAGCAACCAGCAGGCCAAAGTCAAGCACACTGGTATTCCCGGCGTGGGGGGGAAAGGAGGTCACATTCGCCCGGGGGTAGCCTGATCCCCCAGCAAGTGCGTGTCCTTGGCTGAGGCTCCCACTGAGAACCATCCTAACGATCGCCGACAGCACCCACCTTCCTGCCTCACCAGAAAGGATGGGACGGACAGGATGTGTTATAATGAGGAGGGGGAGTGGGAAGGTCCCACAGCAACTGGGTGTCCTTACCCAAGCGTCCCACTGAGGAACAGTGCGGTGGTGGCAGCCAGCAGCCAGCAGCTCACACCTTCCTGCCTCGCCAGAAAGGATGGGAGGGACAAGACGTGTCATCATGAGGAGGGGGAGGGGGAAGATCCCCCAGCAACTGCGTGTCCTCGGCTGAGGCTCCCACTGAGAACCATCCTGACGGTCGCCGACATCACCCACCTTCCTGCCTCGCCAGAAAGGTTGGGACGGACAGGACGTGTCATCATGAGGAGGGGGAGGGGGAAGATCCCCCGCAACCAACAGGCCAAAGTCGAGCACGCTGGTATTCCTGGTGTGTGTGGGGGGGGAAGGAGGCCACATTCACCCGGGGGCAGCCTGATCCCTCAGCTACCAGGTGTCCTCACCTGAGGCTCCAGCTTAGGACATACCTGACAGCAGCCGACAGCACCAACCTTCCTGCCTCACCAGAAAGGACCAGAGTTGCAGGACACATTCCCACCCAACTGAAAGAGGTCCCGTCAGTCCTGTTGAAAGGGGAGCCTCCACATTGTCAACCGACTGTATCCCTACACAATACAATTGGCCACATGATCACAACCAGGCTGTGTAACCAAGGAGAGAGCAGTAAGATACCCGACAGCAGCCGACTGCAACCACCCACCTTCCTGCCTTGCCGGAAAGGACCAGAGTTTCAGGACACATTCCCACCCAGCTGAAAGAGGTCCCGTCAGTCCCGTTGACAGGGGAGCTGCCACGTTGTCAACCGACTCTACCCCTATATGGTACAATCAGCTGCTCGATCGCAACCGAGCTGTGTAACCAAGGAGGGAGCAGTAACAGGATAGTCCCTCGTGAAGCAGGGGCAGACCTGATCCGCTGTCCTGCCTTTGCGGAATGTAGAGGATGAGCAGGACAGGAGACATTGCTTGGATGGGTCAGAGTGGTTCCTGAGAGGGGGAGACAGAAACGTGACAGCAGCAGCAGCAACAGACATCGGGCACCTTCCTGCCTTTGTGGGACGGACATGAGTCAGGGGACCCATTCCCCCCTGCTGAGAGGGGACAGCAGGTGCCCATGCAAAGGGGAAGACAACGCATGGTCCCACTCTCACATCAGCAACATCTCCTGAGCCGCCCCTCGTGCCCCAAAGCAGCAGCGGCAGACCTCAACAACCTTCCTGCCCTCACAGAAAGGACACAAGACTGATTGTGGCTCCCATTCCCCCCAAGCACAGAGAGGACAACAGGAGCACATGGATAGGGGTGCACCATGCAGCTTAAACCTGCCCCTCAGAGTCCAAACGGGCGGTAGCAGGCAGCACCCAAACTCCTGCCTTCGTGGAAAGGGTGGGAGGGACCCATTCCCCCCTGCTCAGAGGGGACACCAGATGCCATGGAAGAGGGGGAGGACCATATGGTGCCACTCTGACATCAGCAACAGCAGCAGAGCTGTTCCTCGTGGTTAGCAGCGGCATCAGCTGGCAGCACAGCACCTTCCTGCCCTCGTGGAAAGGACGGGATGGGAAAGACAGGAGAGGTTGGGAGGCATCTAAACAGATCCAGAGAGGGAGAAGTGTGAAGAGGGAATGGGAACTTGTCTGGGAGAGGAGGGCAAAGGGTCACCAACCACAGAAGCAGCCCCGAGAACTGAGGGAGGCTTGAGCCCGCTGTGGACGAGCTGGGCCAGCCACAACCCCAGGGTGGCTCAGAGCCCGGGGAGGTCCAGGTCCACGGGAGGGTACCCCAGTAGGTTGAGGTTCACCTTGATGAACGTCAACATGTCCACCAGGTCCGGGTGCAGACGTGCGTGGCGGGGACGGAGGAGGTCTCCCAGGTGGGAGAACACCCGCTCGCTCTGCACGCTGGTGGGAGGGCAGGAAAGGATGTTGGTGGTGACGATGGACAGGTCCGGCCATCGGTCTGATTTCCTCATCCAATACTGCAATGGGTTGGCATGGGGGGGCTCGGTGGGCTCCAAAAGGTACTCGCGCACCATGGCCCCCGCCGAGTCCTCCACTGGGTGGGACCCGCCTGCCGTGCTGCAGCCAACCACGCTGCCCACCGAGGAGGCCCAGAGATCGAATGTGTCCGTTGGGGTGGCTCTTCCCTGGCCTGGCTCTCTTCCCACCTCCTGCCCCTCGCCCTCACCCTCCTCCTCCACCTCCTGCCCCTCACCGCTGCCCGGTTTCTTGTCTCCTGCCCTCTGTCTCTGGAAATGGAGCACTGCTCTGCGGAGCTCCTTTTTCCACTGCTGCATCTGCCCCAACTGTGTGGTGATGCTGCCCTTGATGCGGGGGTCACAGAGGGAGGCAAGTTGGTAGGGTGCCTCGTGGTGGAGAGGATGCAGGCATTCGGCGATGCAGGCCTGGATCCTCCGGACAAATTCCTGGACCCTGGGGAGCAGCTCTTGCCACTGGAGCTCCTGGAGCACAGGAGCTCTGTGGCATCCTTGAAAAGCTTGAGGATCCAGGACATCTGAGCAAGGACTCTCAAGTCCACGGAGCTGAGGCCCAACTCCTCTCCTCTCCTCAGCACATCCGGGGAGGACAGGATGTCTTGCACCATGCGCCTCTGCTCCACCAGACGACAGATCATGTCGTAGGTGGAGTTCCAGAGCATAGACAGGTCCTGGAACAGTTGGTGCTCGGGATCTCCATCCTCCCCCTGCCTCTGGAGCAGCTTGCGGGATGAGTTGATGCTGCAGGAGAAGTGGGAAGTGATGCGACGGCAGCTGTCCAGAAGACTGCGCATCTGCAAGGTTCCCTTGTCCCAGCTGTCCCTCGGCTTGCTCCCCAGCCCGAGCACATCCCGCATGACGAGGTGCAGCTTGTACGCCATGCACACCAGACCCGGGAGGGATGCCTCTTTCAGGGCTGCCAACATGTTGGCTCCCGCGTCCGTGACCATGAAGCCACAGAAAAACCCTTCCACCCCGGATGCCCACTCCCTCAGAGCCGCCTTGATGGTGGTGGCGATGTTCTTGCCTGTGTGGACCTCGTCCATCCCCAGGGCCTGAAGGAGAACCGCCCTGTAGACTGGGCTCAAGCTGGGCACCTTCTTACGGCTGCCAGATCTTGGCCTGGGGAGGCAGAGTTCCTGTGGTTGCCACCAGTGGGCTGTGATGGCCAGGTACCTGTGATGGCAGCCGCTGCACACGTTGGGCCGTGAAGTGGACTGTTCTGCCCTCGGCGGCTGACAGGTCTCTGTGCACCATGTCTCGCACTGCCTCGTACAGGGCGGGCACGACTCAACGCCCAACCGTGCGCCGTGATGGCATCAAGAACCATGGAGCAAAGTGCTGGAGCAGCAGTTGGAAGCCCACACCCTCCACGACCGACAGGGGGAAGCCTTGCAGGGCGATCGCCTGTGCCACCGCACGAACGCCCGCCTCCTGAGCCCTTGACCTCACCCTTTTTAGCAGAGCCACCCCTAACCCCGATGGAACAACTTCCCCCAGGGAGGCCTGCTTGAGCCTTCCGCTCCCACCGGCCACACCCTCGGGGCAAGCCTTCTTGCTCTGGGTGCATTCTGGAGACCCTCCCACCGATCCTGGATCAGACTCGCTGGCGGCCCTCCGTCTCCCTCTGACAGATGTTTCGCTGCCCGAGGACAGAGACCACAGGCTTGGGTGGTGTCTCTTCAGGTGCCGAGTCAGGTTCGACAATGACAGGTGCTGCGGGTTGTTGCCCCTGTGCACCAGGGCCTCACACACACAGCAGTGCAACACACGGGGGTCATTACCAAGGGCCCGAAAGTGCCTCCAAACATTGCTCTTGAACCGTGGCCCGCTTACGGTTCCAGGGGAGGGAGGATGAAGGGTTGCTGGTGGCTGTGCCACGGTGCTGGCAACGGAAGATGGAGTGGTGGGTGGACTGCAGGCAGGGACAGCAGCACCGGTAGTTTGGGATGGGGACGGGCTGGAGGTTTCCTCAAACCCAAACCATTCCTCAAAGGATCCCTCGGCCTCCTCCACCTCGCCAAAAATTTTAGGAGTTCCTCTTCCGCCACCGGCAAGAGCTCTTGGGCCTCCTCCACAGCCTCAACTGGTGATTTTGGGGGAGCAGGAGTCTCTGCTGCTCCAGAGCCCTGCGCAGCACTGCTTCCCGTGCTGCAACTGGGACAATCCCTGCACTTCCCCCCACAACCACTCTTGTCCCCCACCCGGAGCCTCATAGTGCCAGCCAACAACAACTGAGGAGAAGGAGATGACACTGAGAACCCTCAGCCAAGATTGACCATGACCCACTAAAAGACATCATTAGGGTCATCAAAGTGGTTTTGGATGAGGCTCTGGGTTTGAATTACATGTCCCAACAATTATACCGGAGCCTCTTGAACACCAACCCATGAACGCCAGTATTTTATTGTCTCCCAAAGATTCATAAAGGCATCAGTCCCCCACCCGGTAGACCTATTGTCTCCGGAACTAATTCTGTCTTGGAACCATTGGCAGTTTGCTTAGATAAAATTATACAGCCCTTTGTGGGAAAGACATCTACTTATATAAAAGACACCACATCCTTCATAAATTTTGTTGAGCATTTAGATGTTCCTGAGAATGCTTATTTGATGACATTGGATGTACAATCACTATACACTTCAATTCCGCATCATGAAGCGAGAAGGGTCATTGAGAATACATTACATTCCAGACGCACTGACCATCCCCCTACATCCTTTCTATTAAATTTGTTAGATATCATATTAGAAAGGAACTATTTCCGTTTTGAAAATCAGTTCTATTATCAGGTAAAGGGGGTTGCCATGGGCTGCCCGGCAGCCCCGAGTATTGCCAACTTATTCATGGCGGATCTGGAAGACAGGATAATTCTGAGTGATATCAATAATCCTTTGTTTGACCAGATAGTTAGCATGAAAAGATTTATTGATGACATTTTCCTGGTCCTGAAAGGGCAAGAATGTGCTATCGAATTTGTTAATTGGTTGAATGGGATAGATGTCAACATCAAATTTACAGAACAGGGCAATCCACACTGTATACCTTTTTTGGATGTGGTCGTATACAAACAGACGACAACTAGGTTGGGGGTGAGACCATATCGGAAATCCACGGATCGCTGTGCCTATCTCCATTACTCCTCTTTTCATAGAAATAGTCTCAAGAGTAATATCCCTTACGGCCAACTTCTCCGCCTGAAACGCAACTCCACCAGCAGTTTGGACTATAAAAGAGAAGCGCTTAGAATGAGCGGCGCGTTTGCTTCACGGGGATATCCCAATCACGTCATTCAGAGGGCTCTAACAAGGGTGAATCTAACGCCAAGACAGTCACTTTTAAAATCTAAGGAGAGAGAGGCGGATGAGAGTCAGGGAATAACGTGGGCTTTGGATTTCTCCCACATAGCTTGCAGCATTGCAAGTATCATAAAAAACAATTGGCACATTGTACATGATATACCTGGATGCAATGTACCTTTAAAAATTGGATACAGACGAACAAGAAGTCTCAGGGACTTCCTAGTACATTCTGATTATAGACAAGCCAAAGCTAGGGAGAATCTGCCGGTGGGGCATTTTGCCTGTGGACACTGTAACATCTGTACACTGAGAATGCCCGTGGGGTCGCTCAAGCATCCACACACTGGCAGACCACTGTATTCAAAAAGTTATTCCACGTGTACTACATCTCATGTGGTATATATTATTCAATGTGCTTGCTCTTTATGCTATATAGGGAGTACCACACGCTCCATCCGAACCCGGATCCAGGAGCACCTGTCAAAAATCCGTACGAAGAGTTTAGAAGCCCCTCTAGTCAAACATTTTCTGAGGCATCATAGGAATGAACGTGAATTGAAATATTCAGTGTTAGAAGTAGTAAAACCAAACAGCAATACCAGTAGCAATAATAATTTATTACAAATTGAAGCACAATGGATTTACAGGATGGGATGTTTATTTCCGAATGGATTGAATAGTGAAATCAACTTTGCAGTGTTCTTATAAGACTTACGGGGGGGGGGGGAGTGAAACTGACTCACAGATCTTACAGTTGTCATGTTGACTTTAATTTGAGATAGCAACGATAATGAGGCAGTATATAATTAAGAATAGATTCAAGGGGCAGCACCTGCTTTGAATTTGCAGTATTTGAAAAGGTGACGGAGAATAGTGACTGTATTTACAGATTGAGAGTATAACATATATGCTATGCAATTGAGTTTATGAAATCATAATTGTAAGTACATGCAAATACATATGATTCCTGAATGTATTTTTGCAGCAAGAAAGTTGGCCGAGATGAAGAAATACTGAAACGAGCAAATTTACTTGCTGGCAGGCTTGTTGCCAATCACCTGGAGATTTTCAGCCATTTGGAGCCCAGTTGCTCCCTGGAGTCTTCATATTGAGAGAAATTTGCTGCTTTTTGTACGAAATTGATGGACTTAGTGCAATTTTGCCTTCAATCTGGAGTGTTTCAGTTGCTTGGAGCTGAATGGCTCCTTGAAGTCCTACTACTGAAATCCATTTATGGACTTATCGTCATCTCTACAGATTGAATACGGGACATTTTAACTGCAAATGTGATTCAGGACTGAGCACTTTATTATTATTATTGTTCTCAGAAGTGTGTAATTATCGTGTATTATGATATATGTTGGAGCACTTGCACTTTAATTACTAAATGTGATTGGATACACCTGGTAGTGTTATATTGGGTTCTGAGGGTGTGACCCTGATTAGTGAATAGTGTGTTTGGAACCCCTCCTTCTTTTGGTTGTTGATCACATTTTAAGACTAATTGACAAATTAAAAATTAATTGGTGATTATTACAGAACTCAAAATAAAATTGCTTTCCTAGTTAAAAATGTGAAATTTGTTGTTAATGTCAGTCTCTGTGACAGGAAGGCTGGAAATCGCCCCTATCATGTTGATTTTTGAAAAGGGAACCAAGCAGACCTACAAAACTACACAGGTTAGTTTAACATATGCCCCAGGTAAATTTGTGTCATGGAAGGCAGGAGCTGAGTATCCTTACAATCCATTCCTCTAGTTAAGGACCACCCAATATTGCATTCACACTGGCCTTTGCACCTGGAGGAGCAAATTATGTCAGTGTTAGTGATTTCATCATTTTTTAGTCAATACTACCTCATCTGATATTTTCACCACTAAAATACGTATTTTATGGATATCCTTGTAGGCTGATGAATAAACTTTGTCCAGCCATGTATTGCTTCCCTGTGAAAGTGCTGCTATATTGATAATTGTTAGTTATTTAACATGTTTAACATGTAAAATAACATAGAATGATACACCTGAAAATATTTTTGTTCTTCTTAAAGTTGGTTGTAACAGTAGAAGTGTAGCCATGTGAGGTTAGAGACTAAGAACAGCCGCCTCTCACCCCAACAATTTAGTTTGGAAACTAAAATAGTGCTGCTGACCTTATTTTGGTCTCCAGTGGACTCCTAGCAATTTCACAAAACACCCACGCAGATTGGCACAGTGGATGCTCATTGGCACACCTTCTTGAAGAGGGCCCCATGGTGGAATAGTACTGGCTGCAAAATGTTTGGCTTGAGTAGCATTGGCAACCCATGCATGCAGACTTGCACTGCATCTGCTCACCATATGGCTCCCTTTAGCCATCCACTTGCATTCATAAGCAAGCCTAAATTCTGTTAACATTAAAAAATGGAAATTTAAAAAAAGAGTTGAATAATGCACTTTTCTGAGAAAGTTTTTCCTCTTGATGTGTGGTTGGTGACCAAGACAACCCTTTGAAGGGCCCCTCTTCCTACTGCAGCCTTTCAGTCTGCCTCTCCCTTATGGTGCCTTCACAAAACAAAATAGCACCCCATTTCTCCCCCTTCCCCAATTAGTAGAAATGCTTTCTGAACATGCACAGGGCAGACTAGATCCTGGCCTGGAAAAGTACATGGTACCAGGTATTTATTTATTTAGAAAATGAATATGCTGCTGCTCCAGATACCTGCTGAAGGCAGTTCACAAAGTAAAACAATACAATACAATTATAAAAACAATCATAAAATTGTTAGTATTAAAGCAGAAACATAAAACAGCCGCCTGAAAATACTTGCAAGCTAGATGCAGACCCTATCTTTTAGAAGACCAAACCTTTCTGTTAAAAGCCTGGCTAAAGATAAATGTATTGGTATGGCACCTGAAGGACAGTAAACAGAAGCCATACAAATCTCAAGGGAGAGGTATTTCAAAAACGATGTTCCAACAGTGAAAAAGACCTCTCTCTGGATTATGAAGATATCTATGAAATATATATTTTAGTGGGAACACATATCAAAGATGTGTCATGTCAACTGGGCAGCCCTACAGCATGTTAAATAGTCTCCCCCTCCCCCACAGCCATTTTTGCTTGGAAAAATTATACAGGAAGGACGGCTAAAGCTCCTGAGTCAAATTTGACCCCAGCATGCTTTGCAGCATTTGTTCCACATTGTCATATTTGACTGTAGACGGCCCCAAGCCAATCCATATCAGACATCTTCTTTGGGCAGTCAAATATGTTTATTCTACCATTGAAATGTAATAGTTTATTCTGTATTTAGAAGTCCCTCTAGGGTTGCCAGGTCTCCTTACTCTCCAGGCAGGGGAGAACCTGGTACTCACCTTTGTTGGTGTGACGTGTGATGTGTGAAGTGGTGCAATGATGTCACTTCCAGGAATTCACCTTTCTTTTAGTCTTCATGCACATGCTCCCAGGGCGGGGCAATGATGTAACTTCTGAGAATTCACCTTTCTTTTAGTCTTCGTGCACATGCAAAGTGCATAAGCGCTCCCATGGCAGTGCGATTATGGCAATTCCAAAAGTTCATTTTTCTTTTAGTCTTCTTGCGCACACACAGTGTGTGCCTGCAGCAGCACAATAATATCACTTCAAGGAAGTGACATCATCACACAGGGGCCTGGGAACTGTCCTGCACTTTGCAACAGGCCAAATTAGGCTCCAAATATACCAGAAGACCTGTTCCCCCACCTCCCCCCACCCATTGGCCAGCTGAGTGGTGACGAAGGGCAGAGGGTGGGAGCAGGGGATCCCCCACCACTACCAGGGGATCTGGGATTCCTAGGCCCCTCATAAGCAGGCCGTAAACTGTAGCTTACTTAGTTTGTGTGTAATTCCAGCTCCAAATAGTATGAAACTAGGTGAACCACTGGTTTGATATAAGGCAGAATCTTATGTTCAAAGTCCTTCCAATATAGCACATTCAGTGCTGGGATGGTGCAGCTTTTGATACAAACCATCCTATCTGTTGTTGTTTATGAAGTACCTAATTTTACAGAAGGAGCAAAACAATTTTTTAAAAGGTCTTTGTCTGACAGTTCAGTTTTTTATTGGACTAGCCTAGGGAAATGCAGTTAAAATACTAGACATATAAATGTCCAGTATTTTTGTGCGTGGGGGAGGAGCAGCTGGCAGCTGGCCTGCAGGAGCTGGTGGCAGCACCAGCAGGCCTTCTTGTACCTCCTCCTCCCCCCACTTCCAACCTGCTGGCCCAGCTGCCTGCATGCTGGGGAAGAGGCCATCCCGCTCGCTAGCCCAGCCAGCTGTGCACTGAGGAAGTGGCTGGCTGGAATGCCCAGCTGCCAGCACCAGCAAGACATCACTTGCAGAAGTGATATCATCATGCTGCAGTCATGACTCTGAGCATGCATGCATAGGGGGAAAGGGTGAATGCCAGGGCTCCTGTCTGGTTTCTTTTGGGAGATTACCTGGCAACCCTACTCTGCCAAGAAATAAAAGGGTGAAGGGAGGGGAAACCTGCCCCCCTTCAGTAAGGCCAAACCTCCAAATCGAGGTTGGTGGCAGTGGCCTCCCCTCTAGCTCACAGGCTAAGTAGAGTGAGGGGAAGAAGCAGAAAAGGAGGTCTTGGGGGGGGGGTGCTTTGTGACTGATACCTTCCACTTCAGGGTCCCTGCTTCTGTGGCACATGCAGAAAGGGGTAAATTAAATGTTGTGATCTAGAAATAAAGGAGATGGGCAAGAAAACAAGCAATAGGTAGTTTTCTGTAGTATAAACAAGAAATGAATGAGTTTAGCAGGCGAGGCATAGAAGAGAGGTGTGCTGGAAAATTCCAAATGCACTAGGGAAGAAGGTTATATAGTTTTCAAGATGTAATTAATTCACATTTATACAGGGCTGGTGTCACAATGTAATGGTCAGTTTTGAAAATGTTTTTTCTCTGAACAAAAAAAATTGTGATCGTTGGTTTTAAGGATTCTCTGTCAATCAAGAAAGGTAGGCTTAAAGGCATATAATAACACCAACTTTGTATATGAAGAACAGCAACCTTGTTAGCAGGAGAGTTCACTGCTGACTAGACCCACTCACTGATTTCCCACATTATTCTGTTCATCTTCCTTTCCATAACATATTATCGTGCCCTTCTTCTAAGGATCTCAGGGTGGCATACATGGTTGTCCCCACCATCCCTGCCTAGTGGCAGAAGTGAGAATGAAAAAATGTGATTGGCTATAGGGCACCCAGTGAACTTCATGGGGCTCAATTTGAACCTGGGGCTATCCAGTCCAAGTCAAATGCTCTTTCTTAGGTCTAGTGGGTGTAAAAAAAAAAAGGTGTCACTTAATTCATTTGGGGCATAATTTATTAATAGTGGATTAAAGCTGACTGAATCATGGAAATATGTGTACTTAAAGTGAAAACTAGGGCCACACCAGAGCTGACATGAAAGACTTGTGTATTGGGAGACTTCTATTATTTTCAATTTAAAATTTGTCTCCAAAGCTGCAGTTGGATCTTACAAAAAAATAAAAGAATTTAGGGATCCTAACTCTGGATGAATAAATATGGTAGGATGACAGTGTTGGAATGATAGATGAAGCTGAGAGTTTTTTTATCACCACGTTTCAGACTTTATCATAGGGTATCCCAGAGATGTAATCCTATCTTTATTTATTGCACCAAAAAGCAATGGGATTGGTTTTATATGCAATGGGGAAACTACAGTTATGAAATTAATATTCTATACAAGCAGATTACTAGTTTACTAGAGGCATTAGTGGAGTTGGCCCCCCTTTTTCTTCAATTCTGAAATTAAGCAGTGTAAAGGAAGGAATTATAACTAGTCCAAAATCTTATAATGCACTTAGAGTTTGGCTGTTTAGTTTTTGTCATAATTCATTCCACTGAAAAGATGGCACAGCTGGCTTGCACAGTTACATTCACTTCAATTCCTGAAGGCACTGAACCAGGAAATTATTCATATCAAGATCTGTTTTATAATATGATTTATGATACTTTTTGAGTGTTCCTTCTGGCTAATGAAATGTATAGAAACCTGATTGCTTATTTCATTTTAAGAAGTTGAAAACGTGTTTTGCTCATTAAAACAAATTGATTTTTTCAAGTTTTGCACAATCATGGTTAAGAATAAAATAACTTTGAAAACAATTTGTACACAGGCTTGCAAAGCAGATATTTTTCATTGGTGGTTTCACTTCACTTGCTACCTTGAGAGTGTGTTACATATTATGTTGTTCAATTGATATCCCCACTTTTTGATACCCCCAGTTCATATGCAAAACTCACCAGTTACTGTATGAGGTTGTGATGGTAGCCTACAATGTGATGGCTGTTATTTAAATGGAGTCTGTAATTGCTCCTTCTGTGTCCAGAGGTAAACTACATCTTGTTGCTTTGTCAAAGGATCTGTGGGTGGTCATGGAATGGAATTAGGTGGAAGCATGACCTGCATCTCTTCATATTAAGGATTTCAATTTGAAAGTTCCTTTGAACAGAGAACTTGCACAGCAGGATATGCTCTCTCTTTGTTTGCATGAGTGGGTCTTGCAGGGAGTTTTAACATAGGAGACCGTACTAAAATATGGTCCCCCTCTGCAATCTGAAGGTCTGTTCTACTTCTTCATTCCCTTGAATGAATTTCTGGATAAGGTGTCTGGAAATTACTAGGGGACTGTTAAAGGGTTGTTTTGAAAATGTTGATTCAAATCTAAAAAGGGTCAGGTGAGTACATAGTAAATTGAAACTTATTGGCAATACAAATAGGTTGCACTTTTTGTTTAATACAAGTCTATTAAAAGTGAATCTACTCTGGGCTATCCATTTATGAGATTCTTTCCCCTAACAAGAGGGAAAGGTGTCACCTAACCATGATAGATTGGTCCAAGCCAGGCTGGTCCATGGCAAAAGAGCAGTAAGAGAGCTGTATGCATAATAAATAAATATTAGTACATACCACCAGGCAGTGGACAAAAGATCACTAGACAAATGATATTTAAAACTATTAATTTAAGGATGAGGCTTTGCAATATTAGAAAGGAACCTGTGTGTTTCCAAGAAAATGTTACAATTTACCTCTTCCAGACTTTTATCATAAAATTATACAGATGCATCTCATATGTGCAGGATGTTGCCATATTCATGCAAGTTTTTATAATAAATATTTGTAGATAAAATGTATATATCTGTATATATTTAGCATAGCCTTCATAGTCATGATACGTTTCCAATAATACACTCTGTTCTGAACAAGTTGTTCACTGTGTATGGCTGTGTTCCAAAAATGAAGAAAACAGCCCTAACATAAACATTCACAGCAATATCTAGTGTTGCTAAGATGCCTGTTTACGTAATATGAAAATGGTTACTGATTACCAGCCGTGTGTCTCGTCAGCTTTAAAAACAAATTGTTAATTTAAATGCAAGGGGACTTCAATTCCTGTAGTTTTAGAAACAAAAATTGTTCCCCTGGGTCAACTATGGTTTGGTTTTTTTATTTTGGAAGTTGCCAAGATTAAAATTGCAGAGAGTTTACAGTTAGTATACAATTAATTTTTGCATATATGTACAATTGCTTAGTGTCACAAACTGTCAAATATTATTGGGAAAGATCTCTGAAGCTGTGTGCGTGTTTCCCTTCCCATTCAGTTCCTTAGCAATTTCCTACCAACCACTTCCCAAGCTCCATGGTTTGTTGTCCTGCCTTCTGTCAATAGCACACAGGAGATTTTCACACAGCCCCACAAAGTGGCTTTTCTCATGGTATCTGTACAGATAGTCTGTACAGACTTCGTCACTTGTTGACAGTGTGGAAGAATGTTGGTCATGGTGAACAAATATTAGTATTCAGCCTATTAGCTACATATTTGCATATATGTAGCAATGAAAACCATATTATTAAAGAAGGAGCCGTTGAGGAGACATTGACTGTTTACAGAAACTTATTTTGAAAAGGAACTGATGTTTCTACTGCTAATGATCACAGAAAATGGCTGCTCTCCAAGAGAATTTTTTAAAGATTCATACAAATAATAAAGATGCTGCTGCAGTCAAATGCGTATTGTTTCCTACATTAAAAAGGAATTATTTTCTAATTTTTGTTCATTATATTCCTGTGTTAGTTTCATCTTTGGTGAATCCTTATTGAAACATTTAAATAAGCTTTGGTGCCTGTGCTAAATCTTTTGGATGGAAATGCTGTTAAAATTATATGCTGTGTTTTTAAAAGCTTGTTAAGTATTTTGTATTCTTCAAAATTCAGGTCAGTACAATATGAGACTAGCACAGTTTTCTAAAAAATCATTTTAATGCAAAGATTGGCCTTTGGGATTTTGTGTCTAAGAACTGTACTCAGATCTCTGGAAGGCAACAGAAAGCTTTGTAGTAAACTTCTGACTCTATTCTCTTTCCTCTCCCTTCCTCTTCTTTTAGGATATTAATGTATGTATTCTTGAGAACTATCCTGAATGTTCCAATCCCAGGTTATTTTATATTATTCCATATTTCTGTGGACAGCATCCAAGATGCAGGTAACTTTGTACCTTTTTTCTTTCCACTCTGGGTGTTCCAAGGTTATTTATTGCTGAATTAATACAGCTAGAGAGATTTCAAATGCTCCTTAAACAATAGAGGAGCTAAACTATACTATACCAGAGTTATTCTTCTGAGTGAGGTTGCCAACTTCCATGTGGTTGATTAGCTCCCATAATTACAACTGATCTTCAAGTACAGAGATCAGTTCCCTGGAGAAAATGCTGCTTGGGAGGGGGGGATGTGTCCCCTTGAGGTCACTCTCGTCCTCAAACCCCACCCTTACCAGATTCCATTCCCAAATCTCCAGGCATTTCCCAACCTGGAGCTGGCAACTTTGATTTTGAAGGACAAGATGTCGTGCAAAAGATCAATGTATCACATCAGCAAGCAAGTTATCTGCAAGCAAGTTACCATTGGGGCAACATACATAAGCCTCAGTGCCCAATAAATCTTCATTGGTTCTTTAGCCTGTAATACTCAATCATTAATACTCAATTGTGGCTTGGTAACTACAGGAAGTGCCACTGTTGTTGATGACATTGGTCAAGCAAAAGTTTGGTTGCTTTAAATTACCAAATCTCTATACTGTTTGGGCCAGACCTTCTTGTGTACATCTGCATCTTAGGTTCCAGATCAGACTTCAAAGAATCTGATGTTTTCAAGAAAGTGATTAAACCATTTAAATTTGTCTTAAAAATGACTGAAATTCTTCTGTCATTGAAAGATTTGTCAATAGATTCTATATTATAACTTCCATATTAACCATTTCCATTTTCATTTGCAAAACTCAATTTCAAGAAGACTTATTTAACATTCTTTAAGGGAGCCTGGTGAATGGGCCCTCGAAAGAGCAAAAGTGAATGTGAATGAAAACTTTCTACTTGTGGGGATTCTGGAAGAATTGGAGGATGTGCTGCTTTTACTAGAAAGATTTTTACCTCATTATTTCAAGGATGTGCTTAGCATCTACAAAAACCCAGGTAATTTTTCATATCAAGGATGTTATCTGCTGTTGTTACCACTAATTGGTTGGGTGGGGATATTTCTTTCTGGGTATGTTTTTTTAAAATAAAATTCACAGATATCATATATAACTATGCACTAAAGAAGCAATAACCAAGCTGAAAAGGTCCCATTTTTTAAAAAAAAATTATACACACACTGAATTAAGTTACAACAATTTACCCCCATCTTCTTATCTCATTGGTTTGGTAATTGAAATACAGCACACTGAGGAGCCTAAATGGAAAGCTGCTGCAGTACTTGATGTTTACTATTAATAATAGTAAACATCAAGTATATTAAAGTGGGTTTCTTTTTAACGTAACATTTATCAAGTGCATGAACTGCACAACTGTTTTATGGAATTTATACAGTAATAGCCATCATATTTATATATTAGAATTTTACTTTTATAGATAGTATATAAATAACTTGAACTTATAGCTCTACAGTGCTTAAGGATATCTTTTAAGATACAATATTATTTAAATGAAAGGAAGAAATTAGTCAGTGCTAGGTGATTTATCAGTACATTTTATCTTGCCTTTTCCGCTGCAGGGTGCATAGCTCTCCCATCCTCCATTTTCTCCTCACAACATTCCTGTGAAGAAGGTTTGGCCGAAAGAGAATTACTGTACTAAGGTCATCAAGCCACAGTTTTGACATGAATCTCACTGGAGCTAATCAGAAACTGTACTACCTGTACTAGATTAGCTCTCACTGTCATTAGCAATTTTGGTCAAAACATGTTGATACAGAACATTAAAAACTGACAAAAATGCATGCAGGATTGAAACATACATTGAAGAACAGAAAACAAATATGTGATTTAAACATGTACCACGAGATTAGAAGTTAATTGCTACTTGTAAACATTTAATTCTTAGATGTAGTTCTTATATACGTTTTCTTTATACCCAGTTCTAAGGATTAAAATATTTGACATATGGATTAACTCAAATGGACATTATTATGGAACAATAATTTTCTTATGTTTCTAAAACTTTAGGAGCTGTAGGCTTATTCATGTTAATAGGTTAAAAAATGGAAATATGCCCCCTAGCTATCATGGATTTTTTCAGTATCATTCATCTCTCTCTATATAAAGACAAGTGACCTGACTGACGCATCAACGCACAGCCTAAACCCCTGGACCTAGAAACGTGAAATTTGGGGAGAACATTCCTTTCGTAATGTAGAGACACACTAAGAAATTTTAAGAAATTCACCCCCTAAGGAGATAAAGGGGAGTTAAATATGTTTTCCCAAAGGGATACAGCTTCCCTGTGTGGCTGGCAGGCTGCTGCCTGCTTGCGCCCCTGCCCACTGCCAGCTCAGCCACTCTTCCCTGATTGGGCCAGCCTTTCAAGGTCATTTGCATATGTGGGCTGATTAGGGCTCACCACGGCTGTTTCCACATTTTGTTAAAGCAACGGGCTACTTACTCAATGCTGGCGTTTTTTTTCACAGATTCCAGATGCCTCCGATTTCAAAGCAGAAGCAGCCAGTTTATCTTTCGTCTGATCAGTGTCCTTGACCCGGCACAGGAAAGAGCGGGAAATCCCGTTCTCACAAAAGATGCTGAACAAACGAAAGTGAAACTGCCTGCTTCCGCTTTGAAATCGGAGGCATCTGGAATCTGTGAAAAAAAACGCCAGCGTTCAGTAAGTAGCCCATCTCTTCAACAGCATGTGGAAACGGCCCACATGCCACACCTCATCCCCTCAACATGCTTCACTTTATTCAAACACCTTTGTGAAACTTGGGTACTATGCTATTATACTACAAAACAAACTCCAAAAAAAAAGTTACATACCCATAAGTATTATAACTGGATTTAAAGTAGTTAAATACCGTAGCAAAGCACGGGTATCAAACTAGTAATATATATTATCTAGGGAGAGAGAGAACTAGTAATGAAACCATCAGTTGTCATTAAGGGATGGGAATGAAAATGTTACAATTTTACTCGTTGGGAGTAGGCTTTCACTAATGCGTCAGGCATTAAAACAGAAAGATTTTTTCCCCAGTACATTGCAGACTCGTTTAAGAGCCATGGGGTTATACTGGATCCAGCACTGCTGCTAGAGAAACTTGATTCAGCTGAAAAGAAAAGCCTTTCCCAAACTAACAGTGCAATCCTAAGCAGAGTTACACCAGTCTAAGCCCATTCATTTCAATGAGCTTAGACCGGTGTAACTCTCCTTAGGATTGCTCTGTAAGTCTAGCCCAGAAGATTGCCCCCTACCTTGACACAGCTGATCTGGCCACCTGGATTCATGCTACGGTGACATCAAGAATAGACTACTGTAATGTGTTCTACAAAGGTCTCCCCTCAAATTCAAATTGAAGATGCCCGTTGGTGCAGAATGG
Organism: Eublepharis macularius; assembly: GCF_028583425.1. Classification (NCBI taxonomy): domain Eukaryota; kingdom Metazoa; phylum Chordata; class Lepidosauria; order Squamata; family Eublepharidae; genus Eublepharis; species Eublepharis macularius. The sequence goes on from NC_072790.1 coordinate 127,880,007, forward strand.
CATAGCTCATATAATATGAGAAACTATGTGGAGCAGCATATTACTCCCATTCTGTATTGACTCTCCATTGGCTGCCTATCCATTACTGGGTTCAATTCAAGGTTTTGGCTATCACATACAAAGCCTTCATGGCCTTGATCCCTCATATCTATAAGACTGCCTCCCTCAAAATGTTCTGCCACAGCAACTTCACTCATCTGAGAGTTTCTCTACACAAGACAAATTACACGAGGACACTCAAGAGAAGAGAGATGCAGTGTTAGGGGAAGGGTAGTTAAAAAGACAGGAGCTGAAGGCTCTGTCATTTTCACCTCTCTAGACCAGGCAAATATCACTCTTCAGGTGGTTTGTTTATTTCCTCTTTGCCTCCCTGAAGGGGAGGTGAAATTGACAGCACCCCCACTTGAAGAGGTCAAGAAAGTTCCTATTTTCTTGGTTTTCCGCAAACTGCAAAACCACATTATTCAGTAGACCTTGGCAATAAGGCTGTGTTGTAAGGAAATGGTTCAGGGAGATATTTTGGTAAAGGAATGGGGTCTGTAGATGATACTGCTGTGTACTGTCTGTTGCTGTAAGTATGCTTCTTCTAGGTAGTTTCCATGTCATTTAATAAGTCATGTTAAATTGTTTGTTTTGTTTCAGCATTCTTTTTTTCACTCTATATCAGATTTCAGCTTGTTTTTTCAGATTTCTGCAATCCATATCCTGTTGTGTGGTTTACTGAATGTCCCAGCCATTGGTTGTATTAACTTACATTGTGTAATCTGTCTTGAATCTCAGTGAGAAAGGTGGACTATAAAAATGTAAATAAAAAAACAGCTCAGCAAGGTTTCCTGTGTAAGCCCAGGGTAAAAAATATAGTCTCAACAGTTAACAATGCATTTACCTGATCTGTCTTATAGAGTAAAATAAATAGGTCTTCCCTCTCTAACAAATGCATGTAGCTACTATGATTAAAATTGAAAATCCCACATTTCATCTGATTTCTTCCTCATGCTTTCTTACTGAAGGTAAAGTGGATGTTATATGTAAAGAGTAGAACTTTAAAGTAAAATTCTTCTTGATTTGGAGGAACAGTAAGTTTAGGTGTGAACACCAGGTGGATTACGTTGAAGATACACAATCAGATGTATGTTTCTGGTACTTATGTTTGGATTCAGGATTTCTTATGTATTCCTGATAAAGGGAACTTTCTGCTAATTGGATTAGTGCTGTTAGATCCAATGCTAGGCTACTGTAAAGTTAACAATAGAGAATGATAATATTTAGAATGTCAGTGACATATTATCCAGTAGTGTGTATTTGGTTGATAAGTTGTGCTGGGTCAAGTTCTTGTGTAAACTTGATTGGAGTAAGTTGAAAGCATTGTGATGGACTGAACACATATTTAGGTTACATGACAATATGAGAGCATAATAAATAATTTGTAATTGCTTTTGCCATCAGTTAGCAAATACATAAGTTTGAGGGGTTGTGCTGTGCCTTTAGAAAACACTTAATATCTCATCTGGGTGATGTCAGCTGTTTTTCACAGAAATGTATAAATATGAGGGTAATAAAATAGAATGAAAGTCTTGAGCAAACTGAGCCCTAATGTAGCAGGATAGTAGCCTCACATTTGCCTGTTACAAGCCCCCGTATGGTTCAGGTCAGACAGTAGTATGGAGCAATGGTTGACTGGTTTCTGTCCTCAGGGCACCCTTTTTTCATCAGCTGTTCTGCCCAGAAATCCCTGAAATCCTCCCAAGAGCTAACACATAGTTTATGTAGTGTGCTGGTAAGGCAGGTTGTGGAAAGTGCTCTCAAGTCATAGCTGACTTGTTAGAGGTCTCCTATCCAATTACTAACTAAGGCCGGCCCAGCTTAGCTTCTGGGATCTGATGAGATCAGGCTCGCTTGAGCTATCCAGGTCAGGGCAGTAAAGCAGATGATAATTGCCTGCTTCAAATGAATCAGCAAACAAACTGTATAAACCGCACCCTACTAACTAGATTATATGAATATATCAACTTGTTTAATAAAGCACTTTCATAAGAATCATTAATACAAGCATAATACAAATTCACATCATCTGAGGATCCACATCCATCATAACCCAATTCAAATATATAATTTTTGTTGTGCTGTGCAAGATTCTAATATAATAAAGGTAACTGCTGACGGGTTGCCAGCAGGAACTCCCGTTCCGGACTCCCTTTATCAAAGCAGTTACTTCTGTAAAATACATACAAAGATAATTTTTAGAATTCATATACAATGCACAAAAATGACCATATGATTGCACTACAACATACTCACAAACAGTTTTGATGGATGACATTTCAATAAATACTGTAAGATAAAAAAGCCACATAAATACACTCTCAAACAATTTTTAAGACCTATAAATATGTCTTTTTAAAATTACTATTACACTTACTATTAGCAGTTCAATACATTTTTCCAAAAGTTAAAGTGCAAAGTGGCAATCTGCTCAATGGCGTCAGCAATCTCCTACACCCACCTCAGATGTTATATATTACTCACAATCATCAGGTTGCTCTGCATCAATTATATTATTTAAAGTGCTAGTGCTTCTGGTCATGTCCTCATAAGAAAGCAGCCAAGTCAAATGTCCTCTGGGTTCCATAGATTGTAATTTAAAAGTCCACCAAGCTTCTTGTCGCAGAAGGTCCCGTTGGGCAGCCGTGGGTTCCTTATTATGGCTTACATACAGTACAGTATATACAAAATCATTGTCTCTATGTCCCACACTCCTAAAATGTGCTACCAAGGGTGCCTCCTCCACGTTCCTCCGTATTCTCGACCGATGTTCTTGGATTCTTGTTTTAATTGGACGTCCTGTACATCCTACATACATTTTACCACATATACAGATTAACAGATATACCACATTCTGGCTATTACAATTAGAGAACTCTCTCCAAAACAAACCTAAGTCTCTGAATTGTTGTGGTGACATCACTAAATCACATGTATTGCACTTTCCACATTTAAAATGTCCCGTTGGTAGTCCCCTATTAAAAACCTTCTTTGCAAAATCCGTATGCACTAATTGGTCTCTAAAGCTTTTTGTGCGACGTAATGCAATTAGGGGCTTCTCCTGGCAACCCGGTATGTTCGCCACTAGAGGCCAGTGTTTGTAAATAATTTTCCTAATGCTGTTCGTTAGGGGAGTGTAATCCATGGCAAAACAAAACCTGTTCTCCCGTCTCTCCACCCTATTTCTTAGGAATGCCTGCCTGTCCCTTTTAATTGCTCGAGCCTTACACTGGGTTATCACCTGTGTTGGATATCTTTTATCAACCAGCTGATCTTCCAAACGCGTGGCATGTGCCTGGAAATCCTTTAATGTTGTTGAATTCTGCCTTAGCCTTAAAAACTGACCATATGGTAAATTATGACGTAAATGGAGGGGATGGAAGGAGTGAAAGTGCAATAGTGCATTCTTGTCTGTAGGTTTCTTATATGGGCATATCTGTATTGTATTGCCTTCTGAACGGACAACTGATACATCTAGATAGTTAATTATATTTTCATTAGTTGTCCAGGTGAACTTAATATTATTATTCAGTGAGTTCATCCAGGAGCATAACTCCTCCACCAAATTTAACTCATCCAAAATTAAGAAAAGGTCATCAATAAAACGACAATAGAATATGATATTTTTAAAGTAAGGGTTCTGTGCAGGGTTTTGTATAAAGAGAGCCTCCAAACGTCCCATGAACAAATTAGCTATACTCGGTGCCGCGGAGCAGCCCATGGCCACTCCGCGGACCTGCAAGAAAAACCTGTCTTGAAACCGAAAATAATTCTGTGTTAGAACTATGTCTAAAAGAGCCAATAAGAAATGTGAAGGAGGACTTGATGAGGTCCTTTGTTCCAGGACTGTACGTACAGTCTCTATTGCCTCCTCATGGGGGATATTTGTGTATAATGAGGCTACATCCAAAGTAACAAAAACAGCTCGCTGTGGGATCGATAACCCTTCCACTGCATTAATAAAAGCTCTCGTATCTTGTATATATGATGGTAATTGTTTTACCATTGGCTGACAAAAACTGTCTAAGTACTTAGCCAATGGTTCCAAAATCGAGTTAGACCCTGATATTATTGGGCGACCTGGTGGAGGAAAGCCTGGCTTATGAATTTTTGGCAGTATGTAGAAGATGGGCGTTCTAGGCTCAGGATTAATTAATGCTCTGTAAGTTTGTTCAGAGATCCAGTCAAGAGCCAGTGCTTCGTCAAGAGTGCTCTTAATACCATTAACTATTTGTTTTATGGGATCAGTAGGGATATTCAGATAGCTTTCTCTATCGCTGAGTTGCCTCTCAACTTCCTGACAATAGTCCTTTTTATTCATAATAACTATAGCTCCTCCCTTGTCTGCCTCCTTGATGATTATCAAATTGTCCGTCATCAATGAGCGTAAAGCAAGGTTTTCAATGTAACTTAAATTAGATTTCTTTGGGCGAAAATCTCGCTCCACCTCTTCAATTTCTTTTTTAACCATTGCTTCAAATGTCTGAATATAATGATTACTACTCGGAGGAACAAAAGCAGAACGGACACGGAGACCTGAAGGAACATTGGATGGGGAAGGTGCATCACCAAAGAAATCTCGGAGTTTTAGTAGTCTAACCAATTTAAATAAATCAATCCTTGTCTTAAAGGCGTTATAACGAGGAGTAGGCACATATCCTAAACCCAAGTTTAACACCTTAATTTCGACTGGGGAGAGCTGTCTGTCCGATAGGTTAACCACTAGGTTTTCCTGCCCCGTCCTCTGGGTCCTCCCCTCAAAAAACCCCCTCTGGTTTTATTACGGCTTGACCTATTAATGCGTGTGTTGTTCAAAGTATTATCCTCTACTGAAGTATCCGTCTCATTCCCATCTGTGGTGTCCAATTCAGAATTGGTTTCTAATGGGTTGGACCAAGTAACTCTCTTGCGAGTTATATTGGTATCCAACCACCACGAATACACCTTCCCTGTGCTGTAATCCTTATTATCTCTACGAATTTTTTTTATTTTAATTTCCTTTGTTTTCTTTTCAAAATCCTGAACCTGTATCTCCAGTTCTGCTAGCTTGGCTTCAAACGTTGTCTGTACCATATCTTGCTTAAGGGCAGTTTCCAGGTTAGTAATTTCTTTCTCTAAATTGCTCACTTCCACTTTCGCCTGTTCTACAACCAATAGCATTAAGTCCATGGAGCATTTATTGAGGACAGCCGCCCATCGACTTTTAAATTCCTCATTATTCTGGAACATGCCTGGGGGTCTATTGCCTCCCATGAGGAGGCAATAGAGACTGTACGTACAGTCCTGGAACAAAGGACCTCATCAAGTCCTCCTTCACATTTCTTATTGGCTCTTTTAGACATAGTTCTAACACAGAATTATTTTCGGTTTCAAGACAGGTTTTTCTTGCAGGTCCGCGGAGTGGCCATGGGCTGCTCCGCGGCACCGAGTATAGCTAATTTGTTCATGGGACGTTTGGAGGCTCTCTTTATACAAAACCCTGCACAGAACCCTTACTTTAAAAATATCATATTCTATTGTCGTTTTATTGATGACCTTTTCTTAATTTTGGATGAGTTAAATTTGGTGGAGGAGTTATGCTCCTGGATGAACTCACTGAATAATAATATTAAGTTCACCTGGACAACTAATGAAAATATAATTAACTATCTAGATGTATCAGTTGTCCGTTCAGAAGGCAATACAATACAGATATGCCCATATAAGAAACCTACAGACAAGAATGCACTATTGCACTTTCACTCCTTCCATCCCCTCCATTTACGTCATAATTTACCATATGGTCAGTTTTTAAGGCTAAGGCAGAATTCAACAACATTAAAGGATTTCCAGGCACATGCCACGCGTTTGGAAGATCAGCTGGTTGATAAAAGATATCCAACACAGGTGATAACCCAGTGTAAGGCTCGAGCAATTAAAAGGGACAGGCAGGCATTCCTAAGAAATAGGGTGGAGAGACGGGAGAACAGGTTTTGTTTTGCCATGGATTACACTCCCCTAACGAACAGCATTAGGAAAATTATTTACAAACACTGGCCTCTAGTGGCGAACATACCGGGTTGCCAGGAGAAGCCCCTAATTGCATTACGTCGCACAAAAAGCTTTAGAGACCAATTAGTGCATACGGATTTTGCAAAGAAGGTTTTTAATAGGGGACTACCAACGGGACATTTTAAATGTGGAAAGTGCAATACATGTGATTTAGTGATGTCACCACAACAATTCAGAGACTTAGGTTTGTTTTGGAGAGAGTTCTCTAATTGTAATAGCCAGAATGTGGTATATCTGTTAATCTGTATATGTGGTAAAATGTATGTAGGATGTACAGGACGTCCAATTAAAACAAGAATCCAAGAACATCGGTCGAGAATACGGAGGAACGTGGAGGAGGCACCCTTGGTAGCACATTTTAGGAGTGTGGGACATAGAGACAATGATTTTGTATATACTGTACTGTATGTAAGCCATAATAAGGAACCCACGGCTGCCCAACGGGACCTTCTGCGACAAGAAGCTTGGTGGACTTTTAAATTACAATCTATGGAACCCAGAGGACATTTGACTTGGCTGCTTTCTTATGAGGACATGACCAGAAGCACTAGCACTTTAAATAATATAATTGATGCAGAGCAACCTGATGATTGTGAGTAATATATAACATCTGAGGTGGGTGTAGGAGATTGCTGACGCCATTGAGCAGATTGCCACTTTGCACTTTAACTTTTGGAAAAATGTATTGAACTGCTAATAGTAAGTGTAATAGTAATTTTAAAAAGACATATTTATAGGTCTTAAAAATTGTTTGAGAGTGTATTTATGTTGCTTTTTTATCTTACAGTATTTATTGAAATGTCATCCATCAAAACTGTTTGTGAGTATGTTGTAGTGCAATCATATGGTCATTTTTGTGCATTGTATATGAATTCTAAAAATTATCTTTGTATGTATTTTACAGAAGTAACTGCTTTGATAAAGGGAGTCCGGAACGGGAGTTCCTGCTGGCAACCCGTCAGCAGTTACCTTTATTATATTAGAATCTTGCACAGCACAACAAAAATTATATATTTGAATTGGGTTATGATGGATGTGGATCCTCAGATGATGTGAATTTGTATTATGCTTGTATTAATGATTCTTATGAAAGTGCTTTATTAAACAAGTTGATATATTCATATAATCTAGTTAGTAGGGTGCGGTTTATACAGTTTGTTTGCTGATTCATCCCGCACCTCTCTCCTGTGTTAATTTCGATGCTTCAAATGAAAAGCAGGAGCAGAATGTGTGTATGTTTGTCCACAGTGCTATTTCCATAGTACAGCCACTTTAAGTGGGATAGATGTGAGTGCTGTATTGTAAACCTACCATTATTGTGGAAGAACAGGGCAGGAAACACTGTGTATCTTTGTGTTCCTCCATTGGGAAACCTATCAATACACATGGAGCCCACAACAGAGCAAATAGCAACCCCAGAAGCCGTTCCACATCATGAAAACAGTGCAAAGGAAGGCTGAAGCCCTGGCTTCATTACACGCTACAGTCCTGATCCAAATTGGGAACCCATGAGCTTGGGAATTGGGTTCCCAGTGCACAATTTGTTATCCTTGTTGTGGAAAGTCCACATTATGAACCCAGAGAAAACACAAGGTCTCTCTAACATGTAGTTAGGCCCTTATTCTTGCCTTTACCTCAGGCATACTCTTAAAATCACATGTACAAGAGAGAGATAATTCTAGGTGGAATCAAGGTATTTTTAGGGGATCATGAAAACAAAGGAAGGGTAACAATAAATGTGAAACAATGAATTGCAGTAAGTAGGGAGGTTCTTACAGACCTCACAGATGCCTGCCAGAGTCAGGAACAGAAGATGAGCAGTGCTGGATCAGACCAAAGGCCCATCCAGTCCAGCATTCTATTTGCACAATTGCTGACCAGCTGCCTCTAGGAAGCCCACAAGCCACAAGGATGGCTACAGCAGTCCAAGCTCCCAGCAGCAGATATAATGAGGCTTTCTGCATCTGGTAATGTCTGGTAGATATCCATAATGACTAGTAGCTATTGATATCCCCATCCTCCATGAATTTGTACACTCCCCTCTTAAAGCCTTCCAAGCTGATGGCCATCACCACATTCTGTTGCATAATTTAACTGTGTGCTATGTATCCATCCAGAAACCCCCACTCATCAGTTTCAGTGAATGACTACTTGGGGGAGGGTGAGAGCAGGTCCCCTGAAGGTTGGGTGCATTTTGCATGCAAAATGCCACCCCTAGCTAGACAAGCCCCCCCTTTTTCCCCATAAGGAATAGTGCGGTGGAGGAGGATAGGGGCACCTTCTTTGGGAGAGAATAAAACTGCTGCTATCATACTGCTCTTAAACAAAATGCACCCAACCTTCAGGGGACCTGTTCCCACCTGTCCTCCCACCCTCCCCCAAGTTTCAGGCAGATTCCACTTTGGAGGGTCATTTTATGGCCTCCCAAAGAAGGTGCCCCTATCCTCCTCCACTGGCCAGACAAACCCTCTTTCCCCCCCATAGGGAATAGTGCAGTGGAGGAGGATGGGGGCACCTTCTTTGGGAGGCCATAAAATGGCCCTCCAAAGTGGAATCTGCCTGAAACTTGGGGGGAGGGTGGGAGGACAGGTGGGAGCAGGTCCCCTGAAGGTTGGGGGCATTTTGCATGCAAAATGCCACCCCTAGCCAGGCAAGCCCCCCTTTTCCCCCCTTAGGGAATAGTGCAGTGGAGGATAGGGGCACCTTCTTTGGGAGGCCATAAAATGGCCCTCCAAAGTGGAATCTGCCTGAAACTTGGGGGAGGGTGGGAGGACAGGTGGGAGCAGGGTCCCTGAAAGTTGGGTGCATTTTGCTTGCAAAATGCCACCCCAAGCCACCTAGAAATGTCGCCTGTTTTCCCATAGGGAACAATGGTGAGTGGAGGAGGATGTGAGTACATGGGGCCCCCAAAGTCCAAACTTTCTGAAACTTGGGGGGTAGTTAGATAGGAGTTAGGAGAAGGTCCCCACCAAGTTTGGTTTGCCTCGGAAAGAAAATGCTCCCCCCCAGGCTCCCGGAAAGCCAGGAGCCAGTTCCAGATTGAAACTGACCCAAATCTTTCTGAGGCAAACCCGAATCTTTACGAAGCAGTATTTCCGCAGCAGTTTCCCGATTCGGGTAAATCCAAATCGGGAAACCCGAAGCAACCTGCCTTTGCACAGCCCTAACTATGGGAGGGGGAGAAAAGATTCTCCCTGTCCACTTTCTCTACACTATGCATAATTTTACGGACCTCTATCATGTCTCCATTTACTCATCTTTTTTCTGCATTAAACAGCCCTAAATGTTTTAACCAATCTTCATAGGATTATTGCTGAAGCCCCCTGACTACTTTTGTTTCTCTTTTCTGCACCTTTTCAAGCTCTACAAAATCATTTTTCAGGTGCAGTGACCTGAACTGTACACAGTATTCCAAGTGTGGTCTCACCATAGATTTGTTTAAGAGCAGTATGATAGCAGCAGTTTTATTCTCTTTATGTCTAATTATGGCCAGCATGGAGTTTGCCTTTCACAGTAGCCATAATATTTTCTTTGAGCTATCCACTACTACCCCAAGATTCCTTTCTTGGTCTGTCACTGCCAGCTCAGATCCCATCAGTGTATATGTGAAATTGAGGTTTTTAGCCCCAACATGCATCACTTCATATTTGCTCACACTGATTCTCATTGGCCATTTTAATGCAAATTGAGATATCCTTTTGAAGCTGTTCACAATCCATTTTTGTTTTAACCACCATAAATAATTTGGTGTAATCCACAAACTTCACCATATCACTTCTCACCCCATTTATGAACAAGTGGGAAAGCACCAGTCCCAATATGGATACCTGAGGAATCCCGCGGCTCACATTGTGAGAACTGACTTATTTATTCCTACTCTCAGTCTTATTCCAGCACTGAAATTTGCTCAGGAGTCTTTGGTGAGGAACTTTGTCAAAATCCTTTTTGGAAATCCAAATAAACAATGTCTACTGGTTCATTCCTATCCACATGTTTATTGACAGTTTCACAGAACCCTAAAAGGTTAGTGAGACAGGATTTACCTTTGCAGAAGTCACATTGATTTTATTCAGTAGGGCTTGCCTTTTTATATGCTGGATCCCTTTTTAAAAGTGGTTGTTACATTGACAACTGTCCAGTCCTCCAGAACAGAGGCTGATCTTAGGTACACATTAACTGTCTTAGGTCGTTTCCACATGCTGTTAAAGAGATGGTCCACTCACTGAACTCTGCCATTTTTTTTTCACTCACTCCATACGGCTCCGATTTCAAAGTGGAAGCAGGCAGTTTGGCTTCCATTTCTTCCGCAATTTTTCTGAAAATGAAATCTCCCACACTTTCCTGTGCCAGCTAAAAGACACTGAAAAAACAAAAGCCAAACTTCCTGCTTCCGCGTTGAAATCGGAGACATAAGAAGAGAGTGGAAAAAAAATGCTAGAGTTCAGTGAGTGGGCCGTCTCTTTAACAGCGTGTAGAAATAGCCTTCATTAGAATATGAGCAGTTTCACTTTTGAGTTCTTTAAGAACTCTAGGATAGATATCAACTGGTCCCAGTGATTTTTTAGTCTGCAATAAGTCTATAAATTCTAGAATTCCTCCCTTGCCACCACTATTTGCCTCAGCAACTCATGCTCCCCTCCTGAAAACTTCTATTCAGGAATTCGTATCTGCCATATAGCTTCAGCAGTAGAGACAGATGAGAAAAATTCATTTAGTTTCTCAGCAATCATTTAATCCTCCTTTACTAACCCTTTAATTACATTGTCATACAATGGTTCAACTGTTTCTCTAGCCAGTTTCATGCTCCTGATGTATTTAAATAATTCTTTAATGTTGGGCTTGATGCTTTTAGTGATACATTTCTCAAAATCCCTTTTTGCATCCCTAATAGTCTGCTTGAATTTCCTTGGTGCAAGTTTGTGTTCATTTTTGTTTGACTCATCTGGACCAGCCTTCTTGTTTTTGAAGGAAGCCTTTTTTCGTAATAGCTTCCTTCATCCTGCTAGATATAGTAACCTCTTGGACTTCATACTACCTTTTCTGACCTGTGGTATACATTATGACTAAACCTCTATTTTATTGAGGTTTTGAATAAGGCCCAAGCCTTTTTGAGTGTTGTGACCCTCTTGACTGTTCCTTTCAACTTCCTTTTTACTAGACTCCTCATTTTAGAGAAGCTTCTGCTTTTAAAGTCAAAGCTGCCCTTTTTGGAGTTCCATGGTACTTTCTTGCATACATATAAATTAAATTTGATGCTATTTTATTACTGTGCCCACCAGTCCAACTGCATCCATATCTAGCACTAGTTCCTGGTGTGTGAGTTGACTTATGCTGTGAACTTGCAGCACTGTATTTTTTTTCTCCACAGAACTCAACCCTAAAAAATGATTAAACTGAGCACTTTGAAGGCATCCCACTGTTTTAAAGGTATTACTTCTGTCATTAGCCTTGGTCTTTTGGGGTTACTGTGTGTAGCACTACATGACATGAATTGCACTGCCTCTAAATCTAGTCAGGATCCCATGCATTCTAGTTCATCCTGCACATTTATCTCTATGGAATGTTTTTCTTTGTTGAACCATGGCCTCCTTTAGAGTTGTAGCACTCTGGAAACACGGAGCTACATTTTGTAAATAAGGTTGCTTCCACACGTCCTTAAAAGGACAGCATACTCACAACACTGGTGGCTTTCCCCCTTCACTCCACACATCTCCATTAGCAAAACGGTGCAGGGCATTTACTTACTGTTTTTTAGGCATTTCTTCTGCAAATGCACTTTCTCCAGTCTTTCCTTTTGGCGCAGCTTGATGGAGTGCTTTTTCTTCATTCCTGGACATGTGAATGCTAAAAGCACTCTGAGAAAACCTCCGATTGCCACCAAGCTCCTCTCCCCAAGCTCTCAGCATGTGATCATGTAAGTGCAGAGCTAAAAAAAAATTTGAAAGGAAGGTGGGCGATGCTGGCAAAAGTGCCCAAACTCCCCTCCAAACCTGCTTTTTCTAGAAACAACTAAGGCTGCCTGTGGCCACAAAGTACAAGGTAAGCGCTTTTGGGGAGTGTATGTGAGTTTTCAGAGCAACTAAGTAAACCACATACAATAACCGGGACCAGGGTAGGAAAGAGCAGCTATGTGGAAACAGCCTAACTATCTTAATCCAGAGCTCAAATAATCCTATTTTTTATAATTTGTAGAAGAGTAAATTGCAGAAAGTACAGAAAGTATCTTTTAGCATACTATATCTTTTCTACTCCAGAATAAAAGCAAAAAAATACATATTTTTGTTGATATAAAATGGGCAGGTTTTTTAACACAAAGTTGTTCTTGAAAGTTTGGAAAAGAGAGGCCTCTTCTCTGCACCACCTTGAACCAAATTAGGGCACGTGGTTCTTTTTCAGTCTGGTTTCAGGCCGGGCTATGGGACGGAGATGGCTGTTTGCTTTAGTTGATGATATCCATCTGAATTTGGAAAAGGGCCACATTTCTTTGGTACTCCTCCTAGATCTGTTTGCAACCTTTGATACAGTAGACCATGCCATCTTGTTGCAGCATTTGGAGGAAGAAGTGGATATCAGGAGATGTGTCTCGAACTGGTGTAAATCGTTCCTTGTGAAACAAGATTTAAAGCATTGCTGCAGTATGGGGATTTTCTTGTGGGGTTCTACAGGGCGCAATCTTATCCCTCATGTTATTCAACCTCTATGTAAAGTTATGATGCCCCCCCTCCCTTTTGACTTAAACAACTTAAATGGCACTAGAGGTGTTTTTAAATTCAAAAATAACAAAATATTTTATTTAAAATAGATAGGAAAGGTCAGGTGAAATCAGGCTTGAAAATTTTAGAGGTAATTCAATATAGATAACTCTGAGATAAAATCTGTACAGGCACAGACTTAAGGTCTAATGTTTCAGACTAATGAGAGTTTCTTAAGCTCTTCACAGTTACTTAAATATTTATTTTGAGAGGCTTTTGTTCCAGTGTTTTCCCAACTACTCTAGTACACTTTCTTTGAGTATTCTCTTACTCTTTTTAGTTTCCAGAAGTCTGGTACCCTCTTTCCAGTAACCAACCCCCTTTTTTTGAAACACCAGTACTCATCTTGAGTTGTTAACTGACCCTTATGGTCTCCAAAGGCAGTTTCTAAAAACACCAGACTAGGGATCTCTTCACTCTTCAGAGCGGACTCCCTGTTTGACTGGGTAGAGGAACCCTCCTCTCACTAGAAGAGCTATCCTTTTCTTTGTTCCGAATGGGTGTTTGTGCCTACTTGCCAGATTTCCTTGCCAACTTTCCCCCAGTTCTCCCATCTGTGTTAAACTGCTCTCGGTCAAGGCTGAATCTCAAAACTATCAGCTCTTGGCTCCTCTCAGCTAGGGCTAAATCAAACTCCCTTCTCCCCAGCATCCAGTTCAGAAGTCCTTCTCTGTTCAACTCATGATACCCAATCAGATTCCTTAGAGTAGGCTGTCACTCAAAGCTCTCTGTTTCTATGAAGAATTAACCCTTCACAGTCTTTCAGCTGTTTGTACAGCACTTCTAAGCTTTTAAAAATGTGCAGTCCATCACAAAAGCATTTAGGTGAAATTATTTGTAGCTGTGAAATTGGATGTCACCAATACACTGATGATACCTAGCTCTATATATTGCTTTCCAAATCTCCTGGTGATGCAGTAGAGGTCCTAAGTCGCTGCCTGACCACTGTTGTCCATTGGCTGAAAGCAAACAAATTGAAATTGAACTCAGACAAGATGGAAGTGATGCTAGCTGGGAAAGCAGAGATCTTGAAGGGTATTGTGCTTCCCATTTTTGATGGGATTCAGCTGACCCTTGCAGACTCAGTTAAGAGCCTAGGGGTTATACGAGACCCAGCACTGTTACTAGAGAAGCAAGTAAATGAAGCTGTAAAAAAGGCCCCCGTCCAATTCAGACTAACCTGGAAGATGGCCTCTTACCTTGACACAGTAAATCTGACCACCTGGATTCACACCACAGAAACATTGAGACTAGACTACTGTAATGCACTCTTCATAGGTCTCCCCTTAAAGTCAGCTGGTGCAGAACGCCACAGCTCAATTATTATCAGTAGCTAGGCAGAACACACATACTTCTCCCATTCTGAAGTCACGCCATTGATTACCCATCTGTTACAAGTAACACCTTACACAGGTTGGACACTTGTCAGCTTCCCTCAAGTTTTGATGGGAAATGTAGGCGTCCTGGTTTTACAGCATGGCTCTCCATTACAGCTGCAAGACCAGGACGCCTACATTTCCCATAAAAACTTGAGGGAAGCTGACAAGTGTCCAACCTGTGTCAGGCATCTCTTGTAGCTTAGCTCTGAGTTCAAGATTTTGGCTATTACATAGAAAGCCCTCATGGCTTTGGCCCCACATATCTGCAGTCTCAATGAGAAATAATAGAAATAATGAAATAATGAAATAAAATTAATGGGCCATATCAAAGTGTTGTTTTTATAGTATTTTCCACAAATATTTTCTTCTTAAAGATAAGCCTAATCTTCCTGTAAACACATTTCTTGGGGTGGCGGGGAAAGACCTAAACACCAACACTTGAGGTTAAGTAAATGAATATGGAATATAGGGAAATCTATTGATCCTTTTACTCAGTACTAACTTAGTTTGGCCAGAAGGTGGCATCATCTCCCAACAATTCTGTTAACGTTACAAAACTGCTACCCTATGATGGCAAACAGGGATTTCCATATCCCTGTAATGCAGTTCTCAGAGTGCATGCTATTCAGCAAACAGAAAATGCATATATAAAGCTTAAATTCATTCTCTTCTCTCCTTCTTGCCTCTGTGAGATTCCAATTTCAATAGACGAATGCTATCATACTTTATAAACTGCTAATTAAGTAACCATGTTTGTAAAGTATACCGTTTTGAGTCAGTGTGTATTGAATGTTTCTTTATAATTTGAAGTGGATATGCTGCTCCATTTCCACTGATAGGTGATGTTTGCCTCCTTTCTTTTTTACGTTTGTAAACTAAAATTGAATGGTTACTCGAGTGACTTTGGACACCAACTTTTGCATTTCAGGCATGTCCAAAATGAAATGTAAGATGATTTTGAAAAAAAAAATCAGATTCAAATTTTTTTTGTTATTACAGAGGTTTTCTAAAATAAAGAAACTAAAAACTTGGTTCTTGCCAGGAAGCAAAAGAAGTTGTCGCATGATAGCTGTACATGAAGCTGGAGAAAAATACCTTGTTCTGAGGTCTAGTTTTCATATTAGTTGGGGCCATGGTAGAAGTTAGTTTTCTCGTCTGAAAAGCTTGCCTCTGTTCTCTGACTGCAATAGCTGGATGTGGTCCAGGTCTGTGAGTGAATTACTTAATATAGGCTATTTGTTTAAGGTGTATATATTATAATTTGAAGTGCTCAAGCAGCTTGCAAATATTAAAATATCAAAACAGCTAGAATGTAAAAATCCAGGATCATAAATCCAGCTGGCAGATCCAGTTCCAACTGAATATGTCAAACTGGTAACAGCTCAAATCAAAAGCAAGAACTTACTTTCATTGGCTGTCGGGCTCAATTCAGGTGCCGGTTATGTCAGATAAAGCCCTAAAGTCTAAGTCAAGGATTATGACCTCTCATATGAACATGTCCAAGAACTGAGATCTTCCTTAGGGGCCTCTTCCCTAGTCAGCCTGCCATCTGAGGTTATAGTGATGAGAAGGCCTTCTCAGAGATGGGATACCAACTCACTGCACAGGGAGATATGTATGGTATCGTCATCACTGGGAAACCAAGCTATTTCAGTAATGTGGAATATTCTTGCATGCTCTAGTCAACCTAGATGCTGTATTCAAGACCATTTGCAACTTCCAAATACTTTAAGGGTAGCCCTGCACTCAGGCCTAGAAGTTACCCATGTGTGGACAGCTGTGGTCAGATCATTTCTTTCTAGAGGATAACAGGTGGTTTGTCAACATGAAAAGCATTTCTCATGACTGGTGCTACTTCAATCCAGAGATTAGGTATCCGGAGATAAATAGCAGATCTGTAAAGCACAGCAGAGTCAGTCAGGATTGGTAGGGGCAATGCAACACTAGGCAGAAGTGTCATGGAAATCATGCAAGGAATCAAAATCTACGAAACAATCCATCACATAGTCAATCAGGCAAAGATCAGGAGCATGGATTACCAGAGTTATCACAGTCTTCACGCTGCTATGCAGTTGATCAGATTGAAGGACCCAATTTAGAGTCAGCAGCCTTTCTCACTGAGACTCAAGGTGAATTACACAGCATGAGAGTAGTACAGTCAGTATCAAGGACAATTTCATAAACAATGCCATAGGGTAAATAAACGCACGTTTACAAAGGCATAACTTTAGCAAGAATCCAATACAGAGTTGAAGAAATGCTGGAATAAAACATAAGCAATTCTAGGGCTGACATAGGAGCACATATTTAAAGCAACAGATAGTGTGTAAGGCAACATATTGGTGAATAGACATGGGCACAAATTGAAATACGAATAAAATTTCATGACGAATCGGGCCGATTCGTGTATTGCAAAAATGCACTTCGTGGGGCCACATTTATCACGAAATCCACGACTTTTGGGGCTGATTCGTTCAATTCGTGAATGCTTCATCTTTCTAGCTGGGAGCCTGGAACTTCCTTCTGTATAACATATTATTGAAAAGAATAGCAGTAGTACTGTGTGAGACTTGGAGGCGAGCTGTAGTCGTTCTTGTCCTTCCCTACTGCCATCTGTTTTTGGGGTGAAGGAGAAGAGAGACCACAAAGCACTAGTTAATACCTGGGCCGAAGTAAGAAACTCCTACTCCTTAATGTCAGCATCAGTGGAGAGCGTTTTTCTTGGGATTGCTACAAAGCCAAGAAAGTACAGCTGTTGTAACTGCTGCAGCTAGATCAGCAGAATGCTTGAGGAGAGAGTTGGCCTTTGGGGAGAAGAATGATTTGCAAAGCCTTTGCTAATTATATTTTTGGAATTCTGTTATAACTCATTCTAAAAATGTTTGCATGAATTTGTCATCACCATTTGCCCCCTGCCCGTTTGTGACTGTCATCTGTCATGTTATATGCTGAGCTGCTTCTGCCTCATCAGTCTTCCCCCATTTCCTCTGCGGAGATGCAAAGGTCTTACATGCTGCTCATTAACTTAGCCCCTCCCCCCAAGTCTCTGCAATTTGGAGAGGTCTTGGAGCTGGAGCATCTGTATGGTCCTGGGCATCTTAAATAGAAGGCCGCAAACAATCAGACTTGTGGAGACCTGGTGGAGAATCCCTTACTGGATTCTCATTTGCCCCATAGCTGCTCAGACAGAATACATATGATTTTTATAAACTTCAGTTTCGAATCTTCTTTTCTTGGTGCTATCTGAGGAAGTGAACTAGATGTGTACCATTATCAAACTGCATGAAGATGTAACGGAGGCTATTTTGAACGTGTTTCACCTGTATTCTAAAGGCAGTGATTGTAAAAGCTCCATTATCCTTGTTGGTCTTTAGGAAAGTTTGGAGATTTTTAAATGAATTTTGAGCAGTCCAAAGTTTATTACTAGTTTCTGGCATATATCAGCAGCTTAATATGAAAGTAATGAAGGCTAGAATTCCTACCATTGTGACTAGAATAGGAATGTCAGTTGAGGTAACAATGATAAACTTTCTCTGCATGTGAATGCATGTTTAAAATAAACAAGCAAAAAAAACCCTCTCAGCGTTACCTTGAATGCCAATTTTCTCCATAGATTTTAAGGAAACTTCAATTTTGTGAGACACCCTTCATGAAGAAATTTGAGCTGGGGGATTGGACACAGTACCCAAAGCATAAAGCCACACACTGTGCAACAGATGTGAAGTCACATGCATGTGGTTTTTACCATTTGTCCTTTGTAAAATGCGTGAAAATTGTTGTTATAAAAGGATTAGGCCTGCATTCATCTATATTTCATAAGGACAAGGGGTGAAAAGTACATGCATTTATGCTTCATGTCCGACGTGCAATGCATGTATTTTATACATAGGTACCCTAGCCAAGTGTAATAAATAAAACCTTGTATGAAGCAGCCCTGGGTGCAGTCACAGCAGAGTCTTGCCAGGAAATGGTAGGTCTGTTGATTGCTTCTGGTTTGAAAAATAATCTTCTGCTCAATAAGAGCTTGGACAGTGGCACAAGCTTCAGTATAGGTCAGTGCCAAATGTGGCTTTTAGTTTCGAAAAACTGAAAAACAAGCAGGGATAAATGTTGTCCTGGATTCTGAGTGCTTACCTCTTCATTAAAACCATAACCAGAGAGACTGTTCAGCTAGAGAGTAATTTCTTGGCAAACAAAACAAAACAAAACAAAACAAAACAAAGCATTATGCAGCTACTGATGCAACCTCCAAATTCAATTTGTGCATAATCAGCAAATCTTTTTAAAATTATATATGTTTTGAGTCAGAACGTTTGGGTTGACTTGGCTCTAATTTGGTTTCTGGAATATATTTCCTGCTAGATCTGGCGGGAATACAATATTAATTTTTTACTGAAATGCTGAATCTTATTCTTCAGACATGCTTGCCAGAGGGAAAAGAAACCATTGAGAGTTCAGGTATCTGATTTTTCAAGCAGCAGCAGCTGTCTTACTAGTGGCAGCAGCACTCCTCATATAACATATTTTATGATTAACACAAGCATATGCCAACTTTGAAATTCCAGCTCTGGCTTGTACATATAAAACATAGAACCAATTTAAAATAACATAGCTGCTCAGTTTAAATCTTTTCCCTTTGTCTAAATAAATCCCATATGAGCATTAGTGCCTGTGCCTTGTCTTTTGAGTTCCTCCGGACTCACTCACAAAATGTTTAATTCACCAGCTGCAAATGGTATGAGTATGAAATTACAAATATATATAAAATGCAAATGCAAGGTGAGAAACAGTACATATACTTACATACATTTCTCTTAAAACCATGTGGATGCATATCTGAAATAAGCTTGAGAGAAATCTGTGCCTTGCAACAAAAATGCAAGAATTCATGTCGTATATTATACACTAAATTATTAGTAGAATCAGCCTTTTCTACCTTAATTTACAGCAGTATTTTATCCAAACATGACCTCTGAATGATATTGTAATATATAGGGTAACATTGGCCAAATTTTTTGGCTAGTATCCCATTAATTTAGTCCTGTCTATAAGAGAATGCTACTTTAAGTATATGCTATACTAATAACTTGTTCCCCTGTGATTTGGTGTGCATTTGGCTATTCTACACAAACAGGCAACAGAACAGTGCTGGAGAGTTAGGCTCAGGCTATCTGCCTCTGCAAAACCTAGATGGCTGGTTGGGTATGCCAGAAATTCCTGGTGCTATGGCACCATACAAAATGTTTGGGCAAAGAAGGGGGAGCTAAGATAAGGTATTCAGAATTAAAGTATATGGTTCTCTATGAGAGTGATCTTTTCCTGTATCTCATGCAGTCATCAAGACATTAGACAGTTTTGAAACTATTCAGGTAACAATTAGAGAATATATTCGGCAGTCTGTTTTGAATAAGATTTATGTATTTACTTATTTATTTATTTCATTTATAGTCTACCCACACTGATACTCAAGGCAGGAATTATATAGGGCGAGTGAAATGCAATTAACAGGATTGCAGGAGTGATTGGATTGCAGAAATCTGAAACGGAGCTGAAGCAAACTTGAATAACCATTTAAACAAGCCACATTAAGCGATGCAGAAATTGCGTAGTATAAGCATATTTATAGCAACACTTAAAACATAGAACAGTACACATTCCCTTCCTAAAGCATCTTTCTGAACCATTTCAATACAGTACAGCCCTATTACCTATGCAAAAAATCCTTCCTGAATGATTCAGTTTTGCATAGCTTTCAGAAGGCAGGAGAACGGGATGCTTTCTAAACTCATCAGGTAGGCCATTTAGTAATGTGGGAGGCACAACAGAGAATGCGCGTGTACAGGCAGTTGGTGATTTTCCATTTTACAACATGGCACCTGCAGAAGACCCTGCTCAGATGAGCGAAGCTGTTATGGTGGACCATGAGGAGAGAGGTGGCCTTGCAGATAGGATGGACCAATGCCATGAAGGGCTTTGTATGTCATAGCCTTATCTTGAATTGAGCCCGGTAATTGATGGGCAGCCAATGGATTGATTGCAGAATGGAAGTAATATGCTGCTCTGCTTAGCTCCTGATAATAACAGCTGAGATGTTCTGTACCAAATGAGTCTTTGAGGGCAGACTTACGCAGTTACAATAGTCTAATTTTGAGTCTCGATACTAGAGTAGCATGGATCCAGGTTGCCAGGTTGGTCATGTCAAGGTAAGGGGCTATCTTGCAGCCTAGATGGAGTTGAAATAAAGCATTGACTCATTTCTCTAGCAGCAGTGCTGGATCCAGTGTAACCCCCAGGCTCTTAACTGAGTCAGTAAGGGTCAGCTGAGCCCCATCAAAAGTGGGAAGCACTGTGTCCTTCAAGATCTCCACCTTTCCAACCAGCATTACTTCTGTCTAGTCAAGATCACTACTATATCACCAGGGGATTGGGACAGAGAGGAATAGAGCTGGGTGTCTTTCGCATATTGATGACATCCAATTCCAAAGCTAGGAATGATTTCTCCTAAAGGCTTTATATAGTGGTTGAGTAACATTGCACCCTGTGGAACCCCACAAGACTAAAGATAGCTGGTTTCTAATGGCAATCCTTTGATTCCAATCCATGAAGTCTAAGGCACATCCCTTACTACCCACTTCTGCCTCAAAATGTCTCAACAGGATGGCATGATCTACTGTATCAAAGTCTACAGATAGATGCAGGAACAACAACAAAGAATCATGGCCTGAATGTCTGAATTTTTTGTTGAGTGAATAAAATGGCTGTGCTTTCACATTATACCCAGGACTTACTTTTCACTAATATCCAACCTTGACATCTCCTTTGATTTTTAAGAACTAAGAATAGATTAAATTTACCCTGTGGAGGAATGGCCATTAATCTTACCAGGACAATTCCCAGTGGGCATTGGCCCTGGAGGGCAGGTGACAAGGCTAATGGGGCTATTGGTTATAGCAGCCAGCAGAGACATCTATAAAGAAATGGTGCGAGAAAAAGGCCAGCCAAAGGAATAGGGAGGGGAAGGCTTCCCTGCCCTGGAAGAAAAGTCTGCCTAGGACTCCCTTTCATGACAGATTCCTCCATGGTTTCTCTGATCTCCTCTGGCAGCTCAAGCCTTGCTCAGTTTTTTTTAAATAATGCAATCCCAAAGCTGCTACCTCTCTAGTGAGTATTCTGCATTTAGAATCGCTGCCAGTACCCAGTGCATGTTCACTTGGAAGTAATTCCCATTGAAGAAAGAGCATGTTAATCACTAAAATTGCCTGGGAGGGGGGAAGAGCATTTTTTATTCCTGGAGCTGAGGCTGAATTCAGAAGTGAAAGTAAGCCAATTCCTTCCTCCTCCCCCCTCTTTCTAACAAACCAATACAACTTACTTTTTAGAAAATGTCATAAACTATTCTTATCCATAATCCTTTACTTTCACAACTAGGACCCGAAACAGACGTGACGAGTTACCTCAATTCAACCTGGGTTTCCTTGCCTCAAGGTTTGATGGGAAGTGTAGGCGTCCTTGCAGGTGCATCGCTGCATTTCTCCTTTCCCTGCTTGCGTGGCCCGGAGCTACACAGCCGCACGTGCTCTGCCTCCCCCTCCCCCTGTCGCACTGAGCGTCACTTCATCTCCCCCCCCCCTCGTCTGGCCCAGTCCAGACGAGGGAGATGAAGTGACGCTCAGTGCGACGGGGGGAGGCAACTCCACCCCCCTCGCCTGGCCCAGCCCCCACAGAGCGACACCGGGCTGCACTGGGAGAGCGGGAGGAAAGGCTCCCGGAGCATGCTGCATCTCCCTCTCACTCGCCCGGCCCCCACCAGAAGCCGCGCAGCCCAGAACTGCGGGGACTGGACCAGACGAGGGAGGGGGGGAGCACGTGCGGCTATGTAGCTCCGGGCCACGCAAGCAGGGGAAGGAGAAATGCAGTGATGCACCTGCAAGGACGCCTACACTTCCCGTCAAACCTTGAGGCAAGGAAACCCAGGTTGAATTGAGGTAACTTGTCACGTCTGTTTCAGCTCTGTGATTGCCATCTTTGGGTTGGAAAATTCCTGGAGATTTGGGGGTGAAGTTTGGGAGAACAGAATGTGGAAATATAATTCCATAGGGTCCATACTCCAAACCTGCTGTTTTCCCCATATAAACTGATCTTTGTCATCTGGAGATCAGCTGTAATTCCTGGTTGTCTCCAGGCCCCACCTGGAAATTAGTAACCCTGACACTTCTTTCTTAATTAATTGTTTACTTTACTTTATTGCACTTTTGTTTATCTTCACTGCAGGGTAATAGAAAGGCTTGAACTTCTGACTTCTCTCTTCATTCCTTGTGTGTTAACTGTTCAAGTCTCTAACACAGAGAACATGCTTGATGTAGTATCAGGAGGCTCTCACTTCAGTTCCTCCCTTTCCCCCCAAATATATGTCCCAAATATCCCAGATACCTAGAGCATGAAAAAACACTTTCACATGATGTATGATGTTTTCTCTAAGTAGATTCACTCCTGTTCTTTTGTATATTGAATAATTGATACCACTGGTTCCTTTATAAATCTATATTTTTTATTTTCAGTTTGAAACAGCAAGATCTGTGTTTTGAACCTAAGATACTAGAAACAACAAACCTCATTAGATTCTAAATAAAAACATCTCACATTAGTAACTTCTTATAGATCCAGAGGAGTTAGCCGTGTTAGTCTGTAGTAGCAAAATCAAAAAGAGTCCAGTAGCACCTGACAAAGAGAACTTATGCTACAATAAAATTGGTTAGTCTTAAAGGTGCTACTGGACTCTTTTTGATTTTAGTAACTTCTTATGTATCTTATATTTTTCTACTGGTGAGATAAATGTTCTCCAAGTTGACAGGTCATCTGTTTAGCAGGAGGGGCTGTATCCAGAGCACTTGAAATGCCTCCCTTAATCAGTCTTTTCTAAAAAAAAAAAAAAAAAATCTTATACTGTATTTTTTACCCTAATACTTTATATAGACTGGTTGAAAAGGTAAAATCAGTATACTTGTGGGGTTGCTTTCTGCCCCAAGTGCTTTTTTGTTCACAGAAAGAAAATAGTGGAAAGTGGCTGTACTTTGAGGACATTGTTTACTTATATGCAAGTAACAATGTCTGTGAACAAATGCATTTTACTTTGGAGGTTTGTACTGTACAAAACCTTCTCCCTTAGCTTTAAAAGGTTTTTCTGTTTCTTAGCAGAGCAGAAGAGGGGAACTCAATTCAATTACCCTCCAGCCTCACCCAGCCCAATGCTTTAGAAATGCTAATGGCTTCCTGGCCATAGACAATGAAATGGGCAGCTCAGACCTCCTTCTAGAAGTTGACACCTAGCAGGGAAGAGACATTAGGGAAGCTTAAGATGCTAGAAAGTGTATTCCTGGAGATTTCAGGAAAGGCTTCTTGGACCCACAGGGGGGTGGGCAAACAGAGATAATAAAGCCCCTTGGCACACAGGGGCAAACTCTCTTTTGCTGATTCATTCTAGGGAGAAGGAGCTCTTAAACCTGAGCTCCTGCTGAGGCCACCATTGAAACAAAGACTCCAAGGTAATGAAAAGTTTTTAGAAAACTTTAACTTCTCAGTTGAAGAGCCTGCTTTAGAATAAGAGCTGCTAGGGCATGTTGAGAGTGAGGGACAAAGGAATTGCATTTTTACAACTTTCTTTTGGCTCCCTTGCACAGTCTGTTACTTTGCTGATAGTATGAGTATGGACATTTTCTTTTTAATAAATATTTTATAATTTTTAATTCTGGTAGTTGTTCTCTGTACCACATAGACCCCCACTATTTAAACACGCTATTTAAAATGGGCACCAGGAGAAGAGAGCATCATGTGGCAAATTGCTAAACCCCCAGTAGGCTGTTCATGTGGCGACCAGATGCTGGGAAGCAGGAGACACAGGTACGAAGTAGGGCCTTAAAATGGCAACACAGGAAAGGGTGCTGGGAGCCCTAGTCCTCTCAGTGTGAAATTCTCACAAAGGCCAGGTGGTGGCAGAAGAGTACCAAAAGAGGGAGAGAAAAAATCTCTGAAGAGCAGAAAAGCTGATAAAGTGACATGGGGCCAAGCAGAGACCCAGATGGACACTGGCGCCTAGATGCATTGGAAGGCAGGACAGAGCAGTGTCTGCAGATCAATGGGACTGTTCCATCACAGTGCCCTAAGAGGGAAAATAATTTCACTATACATTATTCCCCCCCCCCCAAATGCTACCTGGGTGGAAATTCAGCCCAGATGAGCAACACCATTGTATGTATCTACTGGCTTCTCTTAGTACTAGGGAATCATACCTGATGCATTTGGACAACTAAGGTCGGTTTGGTCTAGAATGAACCTTGCTAGTCCTTGGACTTCTGTTCTCTTGCTTTACATTGAACAGCGATCCTAAATTGAAGTCTTCCTGATTTCTAATAACAAATTTGTCAAGAGATTCAAATTTAATGAAATTACATTGTTTGCAGCTTGTCTAAAGAAACCAGGATTCTAAAATATAAGTTAATTTTGGTCTGGAATCCTGGTTTATAAGTTTAAAAAAAATGTGCTTTTGTCACAATAAACTGTGGTTGTTACGATACTGGAAGTCTTCAGTATATGAGTTGCACACAAGCTGAGAAGGGAAGATGCTGGCCCAAGGCTTATAAGGCTCATTCTTGGACCAACTGAAGGTAGCCATAGATTTCTCAAGTTAGGCAGAAGGAAGGTTCATTTTTTGAGAAAGAAATACAGCTACAAATGTATATGTTGAACATGGTGATGTTTAAAACAGTTAGTGATAAAACTTACTACAGGGAGACAGCCCTGGGCTTTATCCTGAATGAAAGTTTTGCTAGGCAAGTTTTTGTTTCCAGGGGTCTCCATGGTGCCGCTGCTTTCTGTGCAGTGTAGCTTCAGTAAGGAAGATTGTGACGAAGGCACTCTGATGAAGAAGTTCCTTTTGCCAGTTTTTTTATGCCCAGAGGGAGAGGGCAGAGAGAGAAAGAGGGAGCTGGCAATGTTGCCAGCAGCCCTCAAGAAGATGAGCAAACAAGCAGCTGGAAGCCAATAGATACCCTAGAGGAGGAGGAGGAACCATCACTTGGCATGTGTGGGTGAATGCACAGCCAGTGATTGTGAATGGATATCAACACCTACTTTGGACAGTGGAAGGAGAGGAGGAGCTTTTGCTCAGTGGGATGCGTATCTGGAGCTGATCCCCATCCTCTCCCTCTCAGGGTGGGGGGGATAAGAAATAGCTGGTATCTAAGTTGATGGCATAGCACGATACTGGAAGGTTGGGCAGGGCCTGAAGGAACTCTTCAGGGCCCTGGTGGCCTGCAGAGGATGCTGATCTCTGGTCTTCTGTTGGTCCATACCCAGACAGTGCTTTTGCATGATTGCACAATAGCCACCTAGGCGTTCTGTTGTTGTTAGCATGCAAGTGGGTGAGTGAACAGTTGCATAAGGGAAGAACTTCTTAAATTTTATACAGTTGCATAGATCATTGTTACAGTTAAGGCTTCTCTGTGGTACTCTATGAAGGAAGTGGCATGCTAATCAGTCCTTGGTTTTAACCAGTAAGTATGATGGATTATGGCTGGGGGAGGGGCTTCCTTCATTCCCTCCTGATGATATATCCCTTTGTTCATCTTCGTTCTTCTGTGCCTCCACACATGGGGACTGCGCACGCACAGGCCAGCCGCCGGAAAATTCTTCATCGCTTCTATAGCTCCGAAGGGGCCGTTTGTCGCGCGCCTCAGCGACCGTTTTCCCGCCTAAACGGTCACGTGTCCTTCCAGTGACCGACGGCCCCTTCCCTCAGTTCTCTTCTTGCCGCCACTTGGAGAGAACGTCTGCTTCGCAGCTCCGTGTTTTAGTGATATTAGTGATTGATCTGGTTATTTGGCTTTGACTTCGGACTTCGGACTTGGCTATTCTTCTTCTGACTGATTTGGATCTTGACTGGACTCGGTAAATATAATCTCGGACTGTTTGACGACGCCTTTTGCCTGACCCTATGATGGCTTCTAAGGCCTTGTTTAAGCACTGTATTCAGTGCCACACAAAAATGGCCCAGACCGATGGCCATGATCTGTGTTTGTTTTGCCTGGGGGAGACCCACAACGTTACGGCATGCAGTATTTGCCAAAAGTTTACCCACAAGGCCCAGCAGGAGCATCAAGCCTGACTGAACTCCTCCTTGTGGTGGAAAGTAATGTCCGAGGGTACTCCATTGCCATCCCCCAAGGCCGGCCCTAGCCCCTCTGCTGAACGGCATTCAAGAGCGGGCTCAGTGGCATCAGCAAAGTCGGCATCGAAATCTCGGCCGACGAGTGCTGCGGCGTCAAGAGCGGCCTCTCCAGCGCAGGGGTCGGTGAGACCGCCCCAAAGCGTTTCACCGGCTCGGTCGGATCCGAAGGCATCGGAACCGAAGATTGCGGAACCAAGGCCATCTGCGGAACCGACGACTGTTGAGGCACCGAGACATCAGCTCGCCACCGGGAAGTCGACCCCCAGGAAGGTATCGGATCCGAGGTCAAAGTCGAGCAAGAGGCCAACTACCAAGAGGGCTTCGGTTCCGAGGGCCTCTTCTGAGCCGCCTTCCAAGAAACCGAAGAAGGCTAAGCGTCGGCGTTCTCGGTCACCACATCGGGCTTCAACTGAAGAAGCTGTGCCGGTGGTTCCTCGCACGCCTTCCCCTCACCTGGGCTCACCAGTTCCAGAAGAGGTGCCAGATCCGGGGGCCTTCATTGTGATCCATAGCGTTCGTTCCCCTGTCACGGATCCGAGCCCGGCTGCACACCGTCGGAGCCGACCGTCGCCAGTTCCAGCTACTCTTCCTTCTCCGGCGTATTCCGTTCAGAGTCAGTGCTGTTCTGAAGCGGGGAGCGTCGGTTCCAGGCACTCCCTGGAGTCTCGGCACCGACAAGCCTCTTACATCCCTCTGGCCTACCATTGCCAATGGAAGGGGGCCCCTGCCGGGTTCGAATACTCGGAACCGAGACCATCCACCTCGAGGCAAGGTTGGCTGCCTCCACCCTTCCAAGGAGAAGAGTTGATACTTGGTTCCGATGAGGAGGAGGCTGAGAGTGTCGGGGACTACAGGTCGGAGTTGTGGTCGGAACCGTCCCCAGACGACAACGTAGCGCCAAGTACCAGCTCCCCTATGAGGATCTTCGAATTCGAATCTACGCAGATCAGATGGCTCGCATGGCACAGGCACTTGAAATGGATATTTCCTCGGCCACTCCGCAGACGAAAGACAAGCTTCTGCGTCGGATCTACGGAGACAACCCTGCTACGGTTGGTTTCCCCATGCTGGAGGGTGTAGAGGAGATAGTGGAGAAGGTGTGGAAGGTGCCCTGTGACCAACCTGCTACATCTAAAAGAATTGAGCAGATGTATAAAATCAAGCAGGGCACCTGGCAGTCGTTGGTGAAACACCCTCCACCCTCCTCATTGGTTGCTGAGGAGATCCAGCCTCGTCGGTCGGGTCCCTCTTCCGTACCCCCAGATAAAGAGGGCAGGAAGATCGATGCCATGGGCAGGCGCCAGTATTCTATCTCCTCCTTGGGCCTTCGGATAGCCAACTACCAGACCATCATGGCTAGCTATCAATTATATCTCTTGGAGAAGCTGGTGTCCTACGTCAGGGATCTGCCTGCTGACAAGAAGGCGGTGGTGTCCCTGCTGCAGACAGAAGCCATCCGTTTATCCAAGCAGCAGATGAATGCTGGGAGCCACGCTGCTGACACTGCTGCACGTGGAATGGCTTCAGCGGTGGTCCTCAGACGCCACTCTTGGCTCAGGTCGATGGCTCTCTCACAGGAAGTGAGATCAAGGATCGAGGGCCTGCCTTTAGAAGGGGACTCTTTGTTCTTCACGACCACTGATGAGGCGCTGAAGAAAAAGAGGACAGGCAGACTGCCCGGTCGTTAGGACTGGCCCTAGCGGACAAGCCTGCTTCCAGGCCTCGATGCGCTGCAAGGTACACTCCGTACCACCATCAGGGCAGATACCAGCGGCCCTATTACCAGCAGTACCCTGCCTACTCTCAGCGCCACTACACTCCTGCACAACAGCCCAGGAGGCGTAAGCCCTTCAAGCCCCGCACGCCTCAACCCCCGGCCCAGCAGAGAGATCAGCAGGGGCCTGGGAGGCAGTACCGACGGGGCGATCCAGCCACATCCTTGAACTTTTCAGACAGGCTGAAACCTTTCCTGTTTGACTGGGAGTCAATAATATCTGACTCATGGGTCTTAACAATCGTTGATAAAGGATACGGGCTGGAATTCTTAGAACTGCCTAGGTGTAGCTCACCTCTAACGGCTGTTAATAATACTATGGCAGAGCTGGATGCAGAAATAGTGTCGCTCTTGGCCAAGGGTGCCGTGGAAGAGGTGGCCCATGACGGGTCTGAGAGAGGCTTCTTCTCTCGGTTCTTCTTGGTCCCCAAAAAGGATGGGGGTTTACGCCCCATTCTAGATTTAAGGGGCCTTAATGCCTTTCTAAGGGTGACTAAGTTCAAAATGGTCACGCTGTCAGCTGTAATCACCTTGCTAAAGAGAGGGGATTGGTTTGCTGTCCTCGATTTGAAGGATGCCTGTTTCCATGTGGGAATACTAGAGGAGCACAGGAAATAACTGAGCTTCGTTTACCAGCGAAGGGTGTTCCGTTACAGGGTGCTCCCCTTTGGTCTATCCACGGCGTCACGGGTATTTACCAAGTGTGTGGCTCCTGTGGTCTCCTTCCTTCGAGAGGAAGGCTGTTCCATCTTTCCATACCTCGATGACTGGCTCATCGTGGCTGATTCAGAGGCTAAGCTGTTGCAAGATGTGGAATTAGTACTGAGCACTTGCAAACGCTTGGGGCTTCTGGTAAATTTTGAGAAATCTAAACTGGTGCCCAACCAAAAGGTCTCCTATATTGGGGCAATTTTAGACTCTGTAGAGGGTAAGGCACTGCTCCCCCCTGAGAGGGCTAAGTCACTGAAGGGTCTGGTTTCCATGTTTAAGAGGAATCGTTTCCAATCTGTTCGCACCATCCAATGTCTATTGGGGCATATGGCAGCGGCCACCTCTGTGGTCCCCTTTGCTAGACTGTGTATGCGCCCGCTGCAGAATTGGTTCGTGAGGAGGTATGATGCCTTACATCATCCCCCGTCTCTCAAGTTGTCCATACCTAGGGCTATCCTGTCCTCCCTTGACTGGTGGCTGTCAGATGACAACTTGTTCAAAGGGAGGTTACGGTGACCACTGATGCGTCCTTAAGGGGATGGGGTGCTTACTGTGGTACTGCATGTGTACAAGATGTTTGGACAGAAAGGGAAATTAACCTGCACATTAATGTACTTGAGTTAAGAGCTATTCATTTTGCACTTGTGTCCTTTACAGCACTTCTACAAAACCGTCAGGTGTTGGTGCAGACGGATTACAGATGTCCAATCGGACATATGTGAGTCTGCCTCCCCGGCAGGATCTCCTGCGGAATGGGAGCCTGTTCCACCACGAGCCCAAGAAGTTGCACCTGTCTGCCTGGCGGATCCTACCCCGCCTGTAGGGTTTTCAGAGCAGGTGAAGAAAGTCTTGCTGAACGCAAGGAAGCCGTCCACTAGACGGGCTTATGAGGCTAAGTGGCGTAGGTTTGAGGCTTGTGCACTTGCTAAGGAAGTGGTGCCTGCCGGTAGCCCCTTGGGGCTCATATTTGACTACTTATGTCAGTTGAGGGACCAAGGGTTAAGAGTTACCTCCCTCAAGGTCCATCTTGTGGCTATTTCCGCTTTTCATGATCGGGTAGATGGTAGCACAGTATTTTCACACTGTAAATCTCGTCAGTTCCTGAAGGGGATGTTTAATCTTTACCCGCCTGTGTCACCCCCTGTGCCTCAATGGTCTCTATCCCTGGTGCTGTCGAGGCTGATGTTGCCTCCATTTGAGCCGTTAGTCACATGCCCTTTGGACTTGTTGTCCTACAAGGTGGCGTTTTTGGTGGCTATAACGTCTGCCAGGAGGGTTAGTGAGTTGTCAGCACTTAGGGCTGAGTCACCTTTCCTTCTATTCCACAGTAATAGGGTGGTCCTGCGGCCATGCCTTAAGTTCCTGCCAAAGGTGGTGTCTGCCTTTCACCTGTCGCAGGAAATTACGCTGCCTGCGTTTTTTCCACAGCCATCTTCCAAAGGGGAAAGGGCCCTTCATACCTTAGATTTAAAGAGGGCCTTGGCTTTCTATTTAGATAGGACAAAGGACTTCCGTAATGGTCCCCACTTGTTTGTCTGTTTTGGGGCCAAGGACAAGGGTCACAGGGCATCTTCACAGACCCTGTCACGGTGGATTGTGTTGGCCATTAGTAAGGCCTATACTCTGGCTGGGGTGGCTTGCCCACTGCAGGTCAGAGCCCATTCCACACGGTCTCAAGCAGCCTCTTCGGCACTCATCAGGGGTGTGCCGCTGGTTAATATCTGTAAGGCAGCTACGTGGCCCTCTGCTGACACATTTGTTAAACACTATGCTATGGATGTCAATGCAGAGCAAGAGGTTTCTGTAGCTAAAGCTGTCCTCCATTCCCTGTTTTCCTAAAGGGATACTGGAGGGTGTTAGTGTAATAACTGACAATGACACTTTGTGTATATATGTATATATGTATATATTTATTGAACAAGTTAAATGTTACTGAACAATAACTTATTTAATTCTTGGTCCTTGTACTAGGACTGGTGTTATATAATAAAATTGAGTTGGATTTCACCCCACCTTCCTTATTGTGTGAAGCTTGGTACTCTCCCATGTGTGGAGGCACAGAAGAACGAAGATGAAAACAGGGTTAACATACCTGTAACTTATGTTCATCGAGTTCTTCTGTGCTGACACACATCCCTCCCTCCTGCCCCGCTGTGAATTCCAATGCATACTATTAACGATTATGATAACAATAATGAGTACTGGTGATTGGTAATGTTACGACTATATGTATTGGATAGCGGCGGCAAGGGAGAACTGAGGGAAGGGGCCGTTGGTCGCTGGAAGGACACGTGACTGTTTAGGCGGGAAAACGGTCGCTGAGGCGCGCGACAAACGGCCCCTTCGGAGCTATAGAAGCGATGAAGAATTTTCCGGCGGCTGGCCTGCGCGTGCGCAGTCCCCATGTGTGTCAGCACAGAAGAACTCGATGAACATAAGTTACAGGTATGTTAACCCTGTTTTCCCTGCCACCACCAAACATATAAATTCCAACCCTCACCAGCTTTTTGGAAACTGGTGAACCTCTGACTGTGCACAAAGTACTAGCAATTGGATAACCAGCATAAAAGATAGAGAGCACACAGTATATAGGAAGACTAGCCGCTAAAGGAAAAAAGTACTGATGTCTAACTACAGCACTTGAGAGATACAAAGATACCTTTGCATCCTTCATGAAGGGTGCAAATCCCTTTGGAGAATCAGGGGATAGAGACATGCCACTCCTTTACTTCCTCCCTTTCTCCATCACAGATGAACTACCCAACACAAAAGACTGCAGATCTTTTTAAAGCCTTCTTCAGAGAGGTGGATTTCTTCCTGAGCTAGGATAAGCCTTTCCAGTCTCTATAGCCAGGCCAAACCCTAGTCATATTGCTCCCAGAACCCAAGCTTTATGACGGCACCAAACAGCTAGAAAAAACATCCATTTCTCTGTCACAGGATGACAGTTTGAACAAATGGCGATGCCCAGACCTCTTTTATGGCCCTTGCTTCCTGAGATGAGATCAGCTTACCCCAGGCCTGGGTCAGAAGATGAATTAAAAGGCTAACTTGATATCCAAAGACCTGTTTGATATCCCTTTAGCATAACATGATGTGCCAGAGATTCCAGTCTACTCTTCAGGAAACATAAGAGGAATCCTTTTGCCACAGTGAGGTAGCCATCACATTTCACTGAGGACAACTGGTTAGGGTGGAGATGGAACAAAGTTTAGCACAAGTTGCCTCTCTAAGGACTGAGAATAGAAAAGGGCCTACTGCATCAGGCTCAGGATCCCACAACACTTCATACTCTCTAAAGGCCCAGTTCTCAGTTGCCAGAATCCAGCCTGAAGCCCTGAAACACCTCAAGTGCTTTATGGGCCAGATGGAGAGTAAACAATCAGAGGCCTAACCTACTCCCCAGCTGAAGGGCATACTGTATAAACACTTGTTTTGTAGTGAGTTTGCTGACAATTGGTTCAAATAGGCCCAAAGTGAGTTTTAAAAAGTAGCATTTCAAGAGACTTTATAGGATCTTCCTGAACAGAGACATCAGATTCTTATCTGTTTCTGTACCATGCATCTGACGAAGAGAACTTGATTCTCGAAAGCTTATGCTACAATAAAATTGGTTAGTCTTAAAGGTGCTACTGGACTCTTTTTGATTTTGCTACCACAGACTAACACGGCTAACTCCTCTGCACTTATCTCAGTACAGAAGCTAATTTCTGCTTTAAATGAACTACATTATACCTTTACATCCTGACTCCCTTTGTTTCACCCCATCTGCCTCCTGATTGGGATATAAAGGCTCAGGGATCTCCATTCCTCCTTGTATCTGAAGATAACCCTGAAAATCTTTTTGGTCTCTTAAGATGCCACTTGATTCAAATCCTGCTGTTCTACTACTTCAGACCAACATAGCTACCTACCTGAAACTATATAAAACTCGTAACTCCTTTAAAAAGTTGCATTGCCTCCCAAACTTAGGAAATTAAGAAAACAAAGTTTGAGAGATGAAAGGCTGGAAGGAACAATGACTGAGGCATGCAAGGCTTAGTATAAGCAACCCCTCCCCTTGATTCTTAAGTCATTTTTAACACTTAGAATGGTGTGTTAGGGATTGGCAATATTGTGCATAGGGCTATGGTAATCCTATACATTGAAGACAGACTGGCCCTGGTATTCACCAATCAGTACAAGGAGTGGTTTAAAACATTTTCACAGGTCTAGAGTTTCTGTTCTAACCAAAATCTTGCCATTTGTTTCAAATCTGTGCTTGAATTACAAGCAAACTCCTTCCCTCTCTACACCTTCCAAAAGAGATGTTAGTGTTTTGCTAGAAATCACACTCAGCACATTTTTCATGGTTATAACTGGAGCCAGGCCAAAATGTGATGGCTTCTGCTAAATTTTTTCATTAAGTTTTGAGTTCAGACTTGTATTCAGGTGACTCTTAAAAGCTGATTTAATAATACACACTTCTTTCACAGCTGCATGCAGCAGATTAACAGCAACCTTGGTATATTTTCAGAGGCTTGCCCATTGAGATGAGATTTATAATAAACTCTGGACCTTATGAAGACAGATATATAAAATAATCGGATTTTAAAATACTCCATCCCCCAATTATTTTGAACTATTTAGAAAATAGCTACTTATTTTAAAACTCACATGGCAGGCCTGATACCAGATCTTTATAAAATAAGGGCAGAGGTTTCAGTGGGTCTCATTAATCTCTATTCCAGAATGAAACTTCCAAGAGTAGTAACCTTTATGAAGTAGTATAGAATGATTCTGTGGAGCCTCTTTAAAGGCTTCTTTCATTCTTCCACAGATCATTGAAAAGGAATTATGGTATTCCAGGAACATCTGACTGCACATAATGACTGTTAGACAACAATGAAATGGCTCTCTCTCTCCCTCTCTCTTTCTCTCTCTATCCACCACCACAGTGGAGGGCTAGCAGCTTGTATCTTAGGTGACTTCCTGTGATGTTTGAATGCTAGCATTTTATGACTGAGATTGGAATATGTTGTGGCTTTTTTCCTGCTTGATTGACTGATTGATTTTGCTTTATTTATATCCCACTTTTCTTGGGGACCCAACGTGTTTTCCACATTATTTTCCTCTTCTCCATTTCATTTTCACAAAAGCACTGTGAGATAGGTTAGTCTGAGACTGACTGGCTGGCTGAAGATCAATCAGTAAGCTTCCATGGCAGAGTGGGGATTTGAACCCAGATCCATGTCCAACACCATGCTTCCCCATCTACATAGTCTGTGGATTCTGAAATAACCACAGCTCTGAAAGGATCCTAATTTTCAGTCCTTCCTAGAGCTAAAAGATCTGATAGAGGCATCACACAGTCTGATCCTGAGCTATATTTATTAAGATGGTTTCCAAGATGTTTATTAATTCCTCAGAGTTGATAAACTTTTGGATGATAAGGCTGTACATTTTTTTCATAAAATTCAGCAATCTCCATCTGTGCCTAAACAAAAAGTAGAACTGCTCCGACAGGAGAGAAAGTGGTTCTTCTAGATGAGAGGCTGTTCCTCCCAATGCATTCCAGCCTGTTTCTACCAGATCTTTATGTAGAGACATGTATATTGTATGTATAGAGTCCTTTTAACTGAAGAACACTGCCCCCCTGGTTTCTGGCCCAGGAAGGTCATTCTGTGATAGGCCTTCTTGGTGGCAGCCAGGCAGGCCACCTGGGCAGGAGCGAAAGCCAGCTAGTCCAGGCACTTTGCTTTACCTTAGACTCCTTTTCCATATTGTCCTTGGCCTTGTCATAAGAAAAGATGCTCAAGTTGGAGGTGGCCAGCACCAGCATGCCCAGAGGGATCAACTCCCCCATTCATCTGCTGCTGTGACACACACAACCTTTCCGCTTGTATTCACCATTTTTTACAAGGTATACCCCACCTTTCTGCCCAATTGGGACCACCAAGGAAGCTAACAAGTCAAAGCAAAACATAAAACACATTGTAAAAATTAATACCAAAAGTAAAATATGTATTTACAAACAATACCAGCAATTAAAACTTGGGGCAGGAAGAAGGGGCTTTTAATGGAATGCTGGACAAAATGAAGTCTTCACCCCCTGGGTCCAACCTGGATCCAGCAACACCCGCATGCTACATTCCTGCTCCTTTCATAGGGAATGCAACATCCAGAATGGGCAACACCTTAAATCCCAAGTCAGTCTTCTGCTCACCAGTAACATTTCCATCTTGTCAGGGATAAGCACTTCCATCTTGTATCTGAAGAAGTGAGCTGTGGCTCACGAAAGCTCATACCCTACCACAAATTTGTTAGTCTTATAGGTGCTACTGGACTTTTGCTCTTTCATCTTGTTGAGATTATGGATATTGAATTCTCTCAGATGAATTTGTACAAAGAGCTTGTTAAACTTTCTGGTAATATGAAGTTTAGTTCCTGAACTAAAGGCAAAACTGGATTTTATATTACAAGTACAATTATGCTTTAATTTTTTTTAATTCAGGAAATATTCAAAGTATTTTATTTTCTGGTTAGATGCAATGTGGTTAACATTGAAAGAAGATTTATTTTAAGATATTAAAATGCTAGCATTCAGGGCAACAGTCTGAAAACATTCTGGCTTTTAAAAACAGATTTAAGTTTTTGGAGCTGCTTAAAATTTCATTTGGCAAGAGCAAATACCTAGGCATTTCTCTTGCTCCTGTAAGTTTACTGTATTTAATAAACTCTAGAAGCTCAAAATATTAGAACACTCAGCATGCGCTAAAAGCACTTGACTTCTTTTTAATGTAACTCTATGCCTTTATTTTTAGATAATTCATATTATTTGTGTGTTGTTGTTTCTTTGAATGTTTTTTATTCTTGGGAAGTTGCCTAGTTCTCCACACTGTCAGTGTGCTGTGTCATAAAAATATAAATGTGTCCTCAATTCACATATAGATATTAAGTACCAAGAAATTTACTGAAGAAATAAGGCAAGGCTGAGCTGATATTGTCCTTAGTCTTTAAAAATATTTATTTCATTTACTTAAAACATTTTTATGCCCCCTTCCCATCCAGATAGGATCTCCGTGGTGAACAGAAAAACATTAAAATATTTGAACATTAAAACAGTATTTACATTGATATATAAAATAATTCAACACAAACATATAAACACATAAACACACAACACCCAAACAGTTACTGATGGTATGCCAAATGAAAAAAAATTATATTTATTTTTTAAAGTATATGCTGCCTCATCCATAATGTTTAAGGTGACTTCCAACAACAATATAACAGCAACACCATCTATACCATTTAATGAATATAACTTCCACAAGGAACATCTCGTATTAGTTCGACAGAAATAAATGTTATAAGTGTTCCTATCTCCTCCCAAATACCAGTAGCTTTGTTTTTTCTTTATTTCACACACATCCTCAACCTTTGTTTTTTCTTTATTTCACACACATCCTCAACCTTTGTTTTTTCTTTATTTCACACACATCCTCAACCTTTATTTTTGTTTAATTCCTTAAGGAAAGGGGGAAAACCCACATTTAAATTTTTTCCTCTCAGTTGGTATTCTACAGATCTTGGAGCAAGACATATAGACCAATAAAATTTTCCAGGGTATAAGCTTTCATGAGAGCCAGTCTTGTGTAGTGGTTAGGGTGTCAGAATAGGATCAGGAAGATTGAAGTTCGAATCCCTGCTCCACTGTGGAAGCTCGCTGGGTGGCATTGGGCTGGTCACACACATACTTTATACAGATGTTGTGAGGATAAAATGGAGGAAAGGAAAATGATGTAAGCCATTTTAGGTCCCTATTGGGAAGAAAGGCAGAGTATAAATGAAGTTAAATTTAAAAAGTCGAAGCTCACTTCAGGTTTATATCCAGGTCAGAAGGTGGGAGTTGTGTTACAAAGAAGGCCCGGTCAAGTCAGGATGCAGAGGTACAATGCAAAACATAATCTGCTTGATTAGAGCTAGGAGGTATGTTAACTCTGTTTATTTATTTGCACAAAGCAAAACCGAAAGAACAACAATTTTGACAAATCTATACATAAGCATCTATAAAAGGTCTCCAAATATCTCAAAATAAGTCCATACACAATTGTCGTCTATATGCAATACGCAATTGTCGTCTATATGCAATATGTTCAAATGTTGATAAGGTTATAAGGTCCTCAGTCTAATGAATTATAGAAAGTGGGCCTTTGTCTTTCCAGGGATGTAGTATAAATCTTTTAGCGACTTTAAGGGCATGGAAGGTCCATTTCCATTGACCATCAGTTGGGCTACAGAAAACAGGTAAATAGTTTAAAAGAACATAAATAGCTTCAAAAATAAATGAGCGGAGGTGGAGTGTCACAATTAGACATGGTCATGAACAGCATTACGAACGCAAAAAAGCCACGAACAGCCCGATCAGCGATTCGCGAACAAGCTGCTTGTGAGACCCCATTCTAGATGAATGAGCGGTCGTCGCAAGCCTCATTCGTTGCGTTCATCTGCTGTTCATGAAGCCAGACAGTCAGGTGCCTTCAATCAATTCCCATGGCAATGGAGGCAGGGACTGCCTGAACTCTGTCTGCACTCCTGTCGCCCTGGAAACCCCAATCTAAGCCCAACTTAGCTTGATGGGCAGGTCTTCCTTCCAAG
Source organism: Eublepharis macularius (assembly GCF_028583425.1). Taxonomy (NCBI): domain Eukaryota; kingdom Metazoa; phylum Chordata; class Lepidosauria; order Squamata; family Eublepharidae; genus Eublepharis; species Eublepharis macularius. The sequence goes on from NC_072790.1 coordinate 127,917,579, forward strand.
TGTGGGGCTCCAAATTGGTTACAATTGGTTACATGGGAGCAGACACCAGGGGGGAGGGAGGGGGAGGGGGTGTTCTGTGGCAATGGGAACTCCAATCTCATCCCTACAAACCGTGTTAGGCAGTTCCAACTGCCAACTATGGACCTCCTGTGTTGCTCTATGGGACCTCTGGTTATAAAAGGCACTGTGCTCCCAGGCTGGCTTTCAGTTTCAGCAGGCAGTAGAGTGGGACAGAGCTGTTGCTAGCCATTTGGGAGAGAGACAGGGAGAGTGCATTGGAGGTGGGATTTTGTGTGTGTGTGGTGGGATAGGGATCTATCCCTTCTGGTTCCAGGGCTGCTGCCAGGCCCTGGGGCTAAGTTCAGTGGGCACCTCAGCTGAGGGCTCACATTATTATTAGTGCCTGATGTGGTCAGGTTTCTGGGAGTGCTGGGCTAGGGCTCTACCCCTTCTCTCTAGTTCCAGGGCTGCTGCCAAGCCCTGGGGCCAAGCTCAGTGGGCACCTCGACTGAGGGCTCACATTATTATTAGTGCCTGATCTGGTCAGGTTTCTGAGAGTGCTGGGCTAGGGGTCTAACCCTCCCTCTTGTTCCAGGGCTGCTTCCAGGCCCTGGGGCCAAGCTCAGTGGGCGCCTCAGCTGAGGGCTCACAGAGTTCTCTCCTTTTCTTTCCTCCTTAATTCTTGTTTGCTGGCACAATGAGGCTTCGGGCGGGGGCCAAGGGTGGTCATTGGGGGAAGTGCAAAGATTGTCCCAGTTGCCCCGTGGGAAGCAGTACTGGGCAGAGCTCTGGGGCATCAGAGACTCCCGTTTCCAAAAAAATTCACCTTTGGGGGCTGTGGAGTAGGCCAAAGAGCTCTTGCTGCCCGGGGAAGAGGAACTCTTTAAACTGTTTGAGGAGGAGGAGGGTGAGGGATCCCTGGAGGAATGTGTCATGGCCCAGCCTGGGCTCAGTGAGAGCGAGGACTCCTCCTCAGGAGGAGAGGGGCTTCGTGTAGCCAGCCAGGACTCCTCAGGAGAAGAGGAGCTCCATGCAGCCAGCCCTGACTCAGCAGAGGCTGGTAATCAGGAGCCACAGCTGTTGGCTAATCGGAGCCTACAGCCAGCAGCTGAAGCAGAGCCATCAGTACTCTCCAGCCCCAGCACCACAGGGGAAGTGCAGCCAGGGACTTCCGCAGGGGAAGCTCAGTCAGGGACTGCCAGCACCACAGGGGAAGCCCAGCCAGAGGCTTCCACCCCCCCAGGTTCACCCACACCCAGAGAACGCCGCAGACAGCGCCAGAGACTGGAGCTGCAGGAGAGACGGCGCAGTGCTCGTCTCCTGAGCCGACGCCAGCTGCTGGAGATTGATGATGAGTAGCTTCAGGATGGAGCCCCAGCAGCTGGCTGAAAACCATGCCTGGCTATAAAAGCCAGTCAGAATTAACAGCCAGGCGTGGAAGCAACGTCTCTACTGCCTGCAACCACTCCGCACTCCATGAACCTTGCCCGTGCCTACTGTTGGACCTGACACTACCGGTAACTGACCTTGGACTGTGCCTGACCTTGCTCTTGGACTCTGGACTCAATTCTGGCATTAGCTTGTGCTCTGACCACTGCTTTGACTTGGCTTTTGGCTCCTGAAACTCCCTCTGGACTTGGTATCAAGGTTTGGACCTGCACCACCCTGCTTGGGCTGGCCCAGCCCGTGACAGAATGGTTGGAGTTCAATGAAACATCCATCCCATTCCCATCCCAAATTCCCAGTGCTGTCCCTGCCTGCAGTCCACCCCTCACTCTGTCTTCCATTGCCAGCTCCGCAGCGCAGCTAGTAACCCTTCGTCCTCCTTCCCCTGGAACAGTTAGTGAGCCACGGTTCAAACTCTCTGTATGAAAGCACTTTCGAGCCCTTCTGAATGACCCCTGTGTGATGCGGTGCTGTGTCTGTGATGGCCTGGTGCGCAGGGGCAATGACCCGAAGCACCTGTCATCGATGGTCCTGACTAGGCATCTGAAGACGTGCCACCCAAGCCTGTGGTCTCCGTCCTTGGCCAGCGAAACATCTGGCGGGGGGAGACAGAGGGCTACCAGCTCCTCTGAGCCGGGATCAGTGGGAGGGTCACCAGAATCCACCCCAAGCAAGAAGCCTTGCCCTGAGGGTGCTGCTGGTGGGAGCAGAACAGTCAGGCAGGCCGCCCTTGGGGAGGTTGTTCCATCGGGGTCGGGGATAGTGCCATTGAAAAGGGTGAGGTCAAGGGCTCAGGAGGTGGGCATTCGTGTTGTGGCAGAGACGATTGCCCTGCAAGGATTCCCCCTATCCGTCGCAGAGGGTGTGGGCTTCCAAAGGCTGCTTCAGCACTTTGCCCCATGATTCTCCATGCTGTCAGGGTTCACCATTGGGCGTCGAGTCCTGCCTGCCCTCTACCAGTCTGTGTGAGACATGGTGCTCAGGGAGTTGTCGGCCACCAAAGGCCATACGGTACACTTCAAGGCCAACCTCTGGAGTGGCTGCCATTATGGCTACCTTGCCATCACTGCCCACTGGTGGCATCCAGAGGACTTCCACCACCCCAGGCCACTAACTGGCACCTGGGAAAAGGTGCCATGCTTGACACCGGGCTACAGGGTAGTTCTTCTCCAGGCCCAGGGGATGGACGATGTCTATGCTGGGAAGAACATCGCCACTTGTCCTGCCCATCCTGTCCTTTCTGCGAAGGCAGGAAGGTTGGTCATGTCGTCTGCCGCTGCTGCCGCGTGACTCAGTGGGTTTATTGGCTCATAGCTAGCCAATGAAGGGGTCTTCCCACTCCTGCCCCTCGATGTGGCCAGTAACCCTTTGTCCCCCTGTCCCTGACAAGGTCCAGGTCCCTCTTTCTACCTTTCCCTCTCTGGATGGTGCCCAAACAGCCCTTTCCCACGACTTGTCCTGCCCATCACGTCCTCTCCCTGACAAGTTCCCGGAGAGTCACTCTTTCAACCTTGGCCTCTGTGGATGGAACCAATACGACCCTTCCTAATGACCTCTCCTGTCCTGCCCATCCTGTACTTTCTGTGAAGGCAGGAAGGTGGGTCATATCAGCTGCCTCTGTTTTTGGACACAAGGGACAGCTCAAAAGCTGTTGCTGATACGGTTATGCTGCACGGTGCCCCCCATTCCATGGCACCTGCTGTCCTCTCTGAGCAGGGGGGAATGGGTCCTTCCCACCCTTTCCATGAAGGCAGGAAGGTGGGTGCTGTCTGCTGCTGCTGCTTTTGGGCATGAAGGGCAGCTCAGGAGCTGTTGCACATATGGTTGCATAGCACAGTGCCCCCTATCCATGGGCACCTGCTGTCCCCTCTGAGCAGGGGGAAATGGGTCCCTGCCGCAACACCCATCCTTCCCACGAAGGCAGGAAGGTGGGTGATGCTGGCAGCAGCCTGTGTACTGTGCCTGCACAGGCAAGCTGTCTCTGAGTGGTGTGGATTCTATGGAACTGCTGTCTTCTGTAGGGTGCGCTGAATAGACTGCCATGTCTGTGACGGCAGGCCGGTGGGTGATGTGGGGGGTAGCCCACAGCTCCCCACATGGGCACCTACCTGCCTGCCCACAATCCCCTTTCCTAGGGGAACTGATGCCTCCCCCACAACAGGGGGGAAGGCATCCTCCACTGCCTCGACAGCCAGCATGTGAGCCTCCGCTTCTACATGTTAGTGGCTGACCCTACCTCCCACCCTTGGTTCTTTCCTTGCAACTTTCTAATGATGGGATAATGCAGATATTTATGCAATCCACATGTCTTTCCAATATTCCTGTACACGGTATCTGTCTCTCCTGTCAATTCAATACAGGTATTCAATGTATCCATGCATCCCTCTATCCTATACACCTATCCCATACAGCTCTGCACCTGTCTATTGAGAAACCTATCTATCCCATGTACCTAAACGTCCAATGCTCTATGTCCAGCCGGTGTGTCTGGGCGGCAACAGCCTCTGCACCACCTGAGGTGTGGATAACAGCATTGGCCCCGATGCCATGATGTCCCCATCTGGTGGACGTATGTTGGTGTCTCTGACCCACCAGGGTGTGTTTTTGTGTGTGCAAGGCCTCTGTGTATGCAATCATGTCTTGCTGGAGGGTTTTCTTTGCAGACTATTGCTGCTGGGTCATTTGGTTATGCAGCGGCCGCCGACATTGACCCACCATAATACCTTGGCGAAAAGTAGCCTCTGGGAGGCCTGGCAGGCGGACACATGGAGGGTGCCACTGGTGAGCGGCCAAGCCCCACGCCCCCTATAGGGGAGGCAGCCCGCCTTCAAGTCCACTGCTTGTACACAGGGCCAAAGTCAACTGGTGGCTCCAATTGTATCGAGTGGGAGTTTTCTGGGGGCATCAGATTTGGGAATGTATAACTCCAAGATCAGTATTGCAATCTTGACCAAACTTGTCTGATGGCTGGAGGAGAGCCTGCTGAAGACTCCCTGTGAATATGGGCTCTCTTAAGTCCAACGGGGGGCCTTTCTGGCTCTCATGAACAACGAACAACGAACATGTTCATTAACGGGACATGTTCATTACTGTTCATTTGTTCATGTTCATTGATGGCAACGAACAACAAACAGCATGTTCGGGTTTTTTTCCCATTCGTGCCTATGTCTAGTCACAATCTCCATGTCAGATGCATAGAAGCCTGTCTCCCACCATCCCTGCACTCTTTTGGCCTCAGAAATCTGTAAGACTGTCCCAATAAGCCCTCTGATTATGGATAAAACAACAGGAGGAAAAGGGAAGCAAAATGTTCCAGCATCACAGACCATGAAAGCTTCCTTCCCGGCTGAAGAAAATAGCCAGGGTGCAAGCCTCTGAGGAAAAAGACTCTCAAAATGGTGACAGAGGAAGAACTGCTGCAAGTAGCTGGACTGACTGTAAACAAATCAGATCTTTTTGATTCTACAGCTTCTCTTGAGACTAGTATGCTAGATAAAATTAGTGCTTTGTTACAGACCCTTTCAAAAATAGGATCAAAAATAAAATATTACTGAACAGCTGAAACTGCAATGGAGTTTGCTTTAATGCTACAGGAAGAAGTAAGAACATTGCAATACAAAGAGGCTTTCAATACAGAAAAGATTATGAATTTAGAAAATAATCTCCAATTCCGGGGCTCTCCTCCGGATGATTAGTATTAATTCAGCTTGACTGAGTTAAATAGATTTGCAGGATATGTCTTTATGGTGTTCTAGCATGTACTAAGCAAGGCCTGGGTGGGCCAGAGGGGAAGTTGGGTTTATGAAGTTAATATTAAATTGAGGAAAGTGCTGGTCCACAGTTTAAGACAATGGAATCTATAAATCTGGGTGCTTCACAGATTATTTGGGGGAGCCAGAACTAGTGTTTGAACCTATGCTGCTTCCTGCTCCGAAGCCCAGTTCTTGCTGGGTGATCTCAGGCCAGTCACACATGCTGAGCTTAACCTACCTCCCAGGGTTGTTCTGAGTTTACAGTGGAGAACAGGTAAACAATGTGAGCTGGGCACCTGGATCCATGCCATGGTAACATTGAAATGTGACTGCTATGATGTACTGTACATAGGTCTCCTCTTGAAATCTATCCAGGGACTTCTGGTAGTGTAAACATAATTTTGGGGTGCAGGAGGCATGTAACTGTTCTAGTTCCTTATTCTCATCTCTTCCCAATACAAGCTTTTTGGAGGCAGTTTACAGAGAAGCTCTATGTGCCATTACCAGTGCTTGAATCAGCACCAGTGCATGTCTTCTTGTAGGGGACAGTCTCTGTTGTGCAAGGCTGTATGATTTAGGATAATCCGAATATTGTTTTGCGGTACAGCTCCCCCTCCCCTTTCTACCTGTTTATTTGTCCTGGGGGCACCCCAGTTAGCACAGAAACTGAGCTTTGGAGGAGGAGTCGGTATAGGTCCACCTGGAGGCAGTGTCTTTGACTGTGGCCTATATAACATGAGGTAGAGTAAGCTTTATTTTGGGGTGCAGAGGGCATGTAGCTGTTCCAGTTCCTTATTTGCATCTTTTCTCAAAACAAACTTTTGGAGGCATTCCAAATGCGAGTTCTTTGATCTAGAACCAGCCTGGATTGGTAGCAGCACGTTTCCAGGTCTCTGGAGTGGAGGGCTGTGTGATTTGGAGAATCCAAAGATTGTTTGCGGGTGCATGTCCCCCCCTTTCTGCCTGTTCATTTCTCCTGGGGGCACCCTAGTTTGAAGGAGTTAACAGAACAACTAAGGTTTGAGGAAGGATCCACCATAGGTCCACTTGGAGAGCAGAGTCCCCTAAACATGAAAGTGTATGATATGTGCTCCTCCAAACTGTATTGTGGGGTGCAGAACTTGTCAGTTTCCCCCAAAATGTGTGTTTGGATTTGAGAATAAGGAACTGGGAACCGACTTCAGCTTCTTGAGATTCTCATTGATCTGTTTCTGATTGGAGGACAAGCTGCTGATCAGACACTTAAGCAGTTTCTTGGAAGCTGTATGGCACAAAGTATGCCCATAGTCTGTAGGATAAACAAATGGATAAGTGGATTTTTCATACTCATTTGTATCTGAAAAAGTGAGCTTTGACTCATGAAACATTGTACTGGAAAATGTTGTAGTAGGAGCAAATTTATCTTCTTCGGACTGATACAAGTATAATAATTGTTGCAAACCACAGGTTACAAACTGGGAGCCAATATTACAAAGGTAAGATTCTTCCCCTTCCTTCCATTCTTTTCTGGTACAAATTCTACCTGTTCTTCCCTGTTGGTTGTATTGTATTGTATAAGTGCTAATCAGCAGTAATACTAACTAGGTTCGTAATATCTACCTTGTGTTCTTGCTCTGTACTACACAATCTGTGTTCTTGCTATGGCACCTCCCCATCTTATGCTAGGCCTTACTTTTCACTCCCTCTGGACAGACGCTGGGCTATGACGTTAGAATTAACTATATTAAATTTGTCCTCTGCATTAGTTGCTGCATTTGAACTGCCCTAGCTTCTGATTCTGCCTGTCTTCTATAGGACTTGGTAAGGGGCATGCAATGGACATTGTTGCAGGACAGCCACAATTTTGTTTGTTTGTTTGTTAATAGTCTCCTTTTCTCACTGAGACTCAAGGCAGGTTACACACTGCAAGCCAATACAATCAATGGCTGGGATATCCAACAAATTGTAGAAATTTGAAAACAAACATAGAACTGAATATAAACATTGCAGGAAAAAAACTAGTAATGATACAGAAACTCTCAGTAGGATCATATCTTCACCCTCAGTAGGATCATATCTACACCAACAGATAGTACCCAACAGTATAATCATTCCATTGAACCAGGGAAAAGTCCACAGTTCCTCAAGGGCAAAAGAGTAGTTGCCCTGCTAGTTATTTGGGCACCCATCCACAAAGGAAGCAGTCGAAAATAGCTTGTAATGTAAACTGCAATCGTAGATACAATTCACCTGTTTTCGTATAAGCAGGGTCTTGATTGAGACTTCAAGTAGGGTGAACATTGCATAAGATAAATGACTGGTTCTTGCTGTCACCAGGTGCAGTATGCCTGAGATGAAATTGCTGTAGAAAACCATTGCAATTTTTGACTGTTTTCCAGTGTAAACTGCTAATGTTTAGCCCATATTTCATTAAAATATTGTGTGTGGGGGGGTTCTTCTGCTGCTTTTCAGATCAGGATCTTTGAAAGAGTTAACATGTATAGGAACTAAAACTATAAAATGAATACTAAAACTTTAGTATAAGAATACTGAATACAGTCTTACATTTTTAGACACAGTTTGGATCATTACATCTATCTGGTTTTATTGTGTGTTATAGCTAAAAGTCTCTTCCTTTATTTCTGATTAGTAAAGTGATTTTGGGATGCATGGTTTATTTAAGTCATTTGTATCCTGCTCTCTGTATAGCATGTCTGAGGAGACTGACTTCATTCAGACAACAGATGAAACTATAAAGGAATAGCAGGGTTAAGGTTTTCTTTTTCTTTCCTCCTTATGGTAATGTACCAGAGCAAAAATAGCCTAAAAATAAACATATAATCTTAGTTTAGCTTAATGTAAATTTAAAAGTTACCCAATTAAACTGCCAGTTAAATCAGGTAACTTAGTTTTAAGCCATAATACATACTTTTGTATTATGGCATGTTAATATATATTTAATACGTTAAGCAGCTTAGTTTAATGGCATATCCAGGGATGCAGTTAGCCTGTATAGATAAAGAGAACAAGAATCAAGGATAAGGTTGTACACAGAATAGTACAATCTATCTGTAACTACTGCTTGTGATTGAATTGAGAAGCTCTCAGTGGTATAGAAATGATTACACTATATGATTTTTGACTCAAACTGCTAGGGGAAAAGTCCCTGGATTATTACATGGTTTATGGTGAGCGTAGGATAATTATTCACCTTAATGTCCAGTAGGTGGCAATACAGTCTAAATCAGTTTTCTCCAGGACAGTCGCTCAGAAAGCCATTCCTAGGGGAATCATTGAATCATAGTCATTAGTGCCATATGTGTATTCATCTAACATAAACTATTGGTTTTCTGCAGTCCTTGCTTGCATTTACTCTGATTAACTAATGCCTTGCAGCAAGAGGCAGCATAAAGCTTTATAGTCTGATTTGTGCTGGCTCAGAAATTTTCTTCCTTTCGCTAATTGTGCATTACTGAAGCACAGATACATATGTTTAGCCAGCAATTTGTAGGCTGTCCTTTTTCTTCTAGCGTTGGCTTGATGCCTTTGCTCCTGCCACTCATCTCTTGTCTCACCTAGTTTGACAGGGTCAGCAGCATTGCAGACATGTGAGGCAGCCATCTCAAGGAGTTTAGTCTGGAAATCTTTATGGCTAAATGCCAGGGTCCTCTTACTTAGTAATCATAAATGTTGTTTCCTAGAAGATGAGAGCCAAGGAGGAAGGGAACTTTTTTGGCTTTCAGCAGGACATAAAGTCGAAGGGGGGCAGGGGGAGGAAAAGAGGAAATTAAAGCCAGTTTACCGTGATACTTGATTTACGCAACTAAGTAGGAGGTCTTTCTACACCCTGCTGGGCAGCTCTTCTTCCCTTCCAGTTTCATTCCTTCCAACTGAGGGCAGCATTGTTGATTGCTTCCTTTGCCACCTATACTATCAGAGAAGTGTTTGGTAACTAAAAGGGCAATGGATTTCAAACCACTGGGTTTATGTTTCATTCTTGTGCCTTGCTATTATTTGTGTAAGATTTGTGGTCCCACAAGTTCACATTCTTGTCTATTCCAGGAAAAGCAGTTCAGCTCTTTAGACTGCTGGGTTCAATACTGAGTGAATTACTATTTGATGCTATGATCAGTTTACCTAATTTAGTCTAGAAGTTGTGACTATACATGGGCACGAACAGCATTACAAACAGAAAAAAAACACAAACAGCCTAATCTGCTGTTCTTGAACAAGCTTTTTTGTGAGGCCCCATCCTAAACGAAGAGGTGGTCATTGCAAGCCTCGCTAGCGTTAGTCAAGCCAGACAGTCTGGCACCTGCAATCACTCCCCTTGGCAACTGGAGGCAGGGAGAGACTGAACTCTGTCTGAACTCCTTCTGGCTTTCCTTCTGGCTTTAATCCTTCAAAGTACTTCCAGCAGAGAGTCCCATTTTTGCCACTGTGAAGAGAAAATGATAGCCAATGGGGAGACCCGTGGATCATGCCTTTCCCGGGGTGCAATCTCTCTGAAACTTGGGGGGGGGGCTTCAGAGGACAGTGAGGACTATGTCCCCTGCAAATTTGGTGGGTATTGGACATTGGGAAGGTCACTTTTGTAACCCCTCAAACTAGCTGCCAGCAGACACTGCTGTTTTTGCCAGGACAGGGCCCTTTAAACTATCAGCTGGCAGGCGGCAGGGGGGAATCCCCCCTCCGCCGCCTGCCAGCTGATAGTTTAAAGGGATCTTTAAAGGGCCAGGTAAGTGGGTTTGAGGGGAGGGGGACTAAGTGGGGGGTTGGGGGGGTCCTGGCCCCCGCGAACAACGAACATGTCCAGGAACAGTTCATGTTTGTCCATGTTCGTTGTTCATTGTTCATGGATGGCAACGAACGCCGAACAGGGTGTTCAGGGTTGTTTTTTCCATTCGTGCCCATGTCTAGTTGTGACCCACATAAAACATGATGTGCTGTATGTATCAGACTACAATAGTGAATCCCAATACTAATGACCAATGGTATAAAGTATCTCTGATGGTGGAAAGTGCCATCAAGTCACAGCTGATTTGTGGCGATCCCTGCTGGGATTTTGAAGGCAAGAGACGAAGAGAGGTAGTTTGCCATTACCTACCTCTACATAGTGACTCTGGACTTTCCTTGGTGGTCTTCCATCCAAATATTGACCAACACTGACCCTGCTTGGCTTCCAGTATCTGACAAGATCAGGCCATAAAGTACCTCTACTGAACTTAAACTTAATATCTCCAAAGAACATTCTGCCTTTGCCTTATGCTGATAGTTCCTCATTCCTGATCCTTACCACCTTTCAAGTTCCACCTTGGATTAAGAGGTGAGGTCAGCTCAGCTACTTTAGAATATGTTCTTCCTGCACAGTGTAGTAAAATGTGTGCTTGTTCTTCTCTGGACCCCAGCAGACAGTTTAAGGGGAATAGTCCTTGACTATTGCAGCTCCCTGGGCTGTTATATTGTCATTTCTCAAATTTGTCACCTCTATTCTGAATTTAACTGCCAGAATCATTAATTGTTTGTCATGCAGACAATATGCCTCCCCCCCCACATCTCTGGCACAAATCCCTCATCTTACCCTTAAAGTTTTTCTTGGCTTTGCCCCTTCCTCTTCTGTACAGCTTATCTTAGTAGATGCCAGTGGCTTTTACTCTTAGCTCCATCACCTTCAGCAGTCCAAATGCCTTTTGCTCCCTTAAATTACTCTACCTTTGCTTCCTTACTGCTCTTTTTCTTTGCTTGGAAGTCCTTCCAAGAACATCTACATGAAGTTGCCCCCTCTCCCCATCAAAGCTCATGTTTCCCATGAAGCCTAACCCTTTACTTGTCATCCCCTATTGAAACTTAGATGAAGTACTTTTAACGGAACTTAAAACACGTTTCTTGCATCATTCTCCTTTTCAATTTACTTCACCTATGTTGAATTTTAGATTGTAAACTTTTCAGAGCAGGGATTATTGGCCTTACTTGTTATATTGTAAGGTGCCAGGCACACTGATAGCACTGTATAAACCAACAGTGGCGGAGAACTAATACTGTTCCAAAACCAGATACCGTTAGATGGCAGGAGGAAGTTTCTTGGTTATCACTTGGATAGAAAAGTACTGAAGAAGATTTTCCTCTGATAAATCATCATTACTGTGCCCCAGCTGTATGGAAGACTGTTGTCATATCTCTCCCCTTCCATCTGTTTACACACAGAGAGAGAGAGAGAGAGAGAGAGAGAGAGAACTAATACAGGAAAACTAAAGTCTGGCTACACAATGAGAACCACTAACCAGTATATATCTTAGCTGCTTTCCAGTTTTGAGGGTTTGGCTGGGGTCATATGTTTTACAGGTTATATTTTGTATAGAATGTGAAGCCTTCACAATAGAGTTCAAGTCTGATTCTTCTATCCAGAATCACCTTCCTCCATCTTTATTCACCAGAATTCTAGGAGAAAACTATTCATAATATAAAAAAGCACGTCAAATTCTGCCTGCCACATTTAAAATTACTAAAACTGAATGGTAGTTTCAAGGAGCAGCTGTGAAAGAGGTTGCATCCCCCTGTCCTACTCCTAATTCCTTCCACAAATGCTATTTTCCCATCCACCCCTAGTGAGGTTCCACTCCAAATACATTCTCATGCACTTCCTTTGGGTTAATCTGCTCCCCAGCTATAAAATTAATGTAAGATTTGAAATCCCTGATGGCAGATAGAATGAATATTGGGACTCTCGATGTGGGGTGACAGTGATCCATGCAATTAGTAGTCTGTACTTTGAGGGGCTGTGACTCAGTGGAAGAGCATCTGCTTGGCATGCAGAAGATTCCATGTTCAATGCCTGGCAACTCCAGTTAAAAGGATCAGACCCTGGGGAGCTGCTGCCAGTCTGAGTAGACTCTACTGACCTTGACGAACCAATGATTTGATTTAGTATAAGGCAGCTTCATGTGTGTTCGAGTGTGTCCTACATGGGTGGTGATGAAGTGCACCTACAAGGAAGCTGTTTTGCAGTGGTCTTCTCTTAACAACTGTAATCTCTTTCACTCCTAAGATTCTGGTGAACAAAGATAACTAACATTTTGTAAAGACACATGTACATAGCAGGGTAGATCCTACCTGAATACAACCACTCAAAGAACAGTTTTTGAAGCCTTTCTCCAACCTAAGGAACCTTCCTCCAATTTAAATGGTTCTTCATCCACATAAATTGGAGGGAGGCTCCTTAGGCTGGATGAAGGCTTCAAACTTTGCTCAATGGATTGGCAAGGGTAGGATTCACATCAGTTGCTAGGGATGATACTATAGCCTTGCTATTGAAATGAGAAATTGGCAGTAAAAAGATGTACATTATCTAGTCCTGGCCTGTGGGTATTTTTACAAATTTGTTTCCTATTTGTTGGAAGTGGAAATACCCCATATGTAACAATATTAAGTGAAAGTCATACTCGGTGCAAACCTATTTTGCTTTCTTTTACTGAAATTTGCAGAGGTTAGGTTGAAAGAGCTGCAAGCAGAGCTCAGAGAACAGATCTTTCCTGCCTCCACCTTACTTGATCCCTGAGGAATGTCATCAGGTGTGATATAGGAGGTCTGTGGTGGGAGATTTCTTCATGCCCAATGTTTTGTTTTAATTGTTTTAATGTCTTTTTAAGCTCTGCTTTTATCTGTTTTAATGATGTGTTTTGGTAGATTTTAATGGTTTTATCATGTAATTTTAGTATGTATGTTTTAATTTGTTGGCTATCTTGGTGGCCTTTGTGAGGGTAGAAAGGTGGGATATAAATTTTGTTTAAAAATAATAAAAGAATCAGGTTTTTAAAAACCTTGCAAAAGTGCCCTTCTGCTCATAAAAGGGCTTTGGATACAGCCCATAAACTTGGAGTTGTATAATGTAGTCTGTCCCCTGCGCCCAAATCTGTTCCTTCCTGTTTAACTGTAGTCCAGTGGAGTCAATAATTCCCTTTTGAAGAGACATCGGAACCCTGGGAAAAAGCTACTTTAGTTTCACTAGGGAATTTTGAAGCTTTGAGCTCAGTATTCCCTTGTCGTTCTGTTTACTTGCTTCATTTTTTCTGAAGCAGGCGTTCCTTGGTTTTAACAGGGTTAGCGTAAGGAGAGCTTTGCTTCTAAATTGCTGGCTTTTGGCCAGGACAGTCAGGCTTAGTGCCAAACGCGATGTGCTTTAAAGATTCATTGTTTCATTTCTCCTTTTGATACTGTTTTGTATGTGTGCACAGGCACCAGATGTCCCTAGTTTTTTGATCACCCTCATACTTCCTTTATACTAAATGCTGTCAAATGTTCAACTAGAGTGGAAGGAATGATTGGTGCTACTCTAAATCAAAACTTTTAAATTCTGTGTTTCTTTTAATTATGCTGTGCTGCCACAATAGCATAACGATACTGTAGCAAAAGAACTAGTTGGGGAAAGCCCCATGACATGATAGTATTATCATCGTCATTGTAAAGGAATTTGTGGTGCCGTGATTTCTGAACTCCTGCTGACAGTGTGTGTTCTTACATTTTGGATGAGAACTTTTTCCAGCCTGAAGATATGATGATGGCTGGTCATCAGGCTTTTTCCTCCCTATTCATTAAACTGCTTTACCTACAGAAATAGAATAGAATTATAGAAATAAATAATCTGAAGTCTATCTGAGAGAGATAAGAGTCTCATCTTGCTGTCCAGTAATTTGCTTCATGAAAAATGTTTTCCACTGCCATGTCAACTTAAGGATTCTATTATATAGCTTAAGTTGGCCTTCTGTGGCCTGATTCATACATGATCAGCAGCAGTACAGGAGCCTAAATGCTGCCACACTGGCATAAGCTATATTCAAATTCTTTCACTCATTAATCATTTTTTGCAAATGTCACCATAGTGGTATGGAAGCATCCACATTGCTGCTGCTACGAGATGGATGATACCTATGATAGACAAGAGGTAAGACCTTCCTAGCAGCTGAGCCCAGAGATGTCCCCTGGGAAGGAAGGTGGCCCAAGAGGAGGGGAGAGCCCAGCCCCCAGAAGAGAAAGACTGGAAGGCCCACAAATGGCCGGGCACGTCCATGGTCCCAAGGACCCCGGCCTGGGCCAGTCTCACAGAGGACACCCCAACAGATGAAGAAATGTCTGCGACTGACCAGGCCTCTGCCCTCTGGCATGGAGCGGTCAGTGCTCGGTGCACGAAGCCCCTGTTTCACCTGCAGCCAGGAGGACCACATCTGGCATGAATGTTCACTGACAGGAGGGGGTGCCAGAAAGAAGGCTACAATACATGTAATAATGAGCCCCTGCATCCCCTTCCATTGTTGGGAATGGTGACAATTGCAGGGTGTGAGCTGAAGGCTATGCTAGACAGCAGGAACTCTGTTTCAATTATTTGCACCCATCTCCTGCCACCTGTGTTGCCTGTAATCCAGACTGTGGCAGTCGCTTGCCTTCATGGGCACACCAAAGAGTACTCCATGGTCCGGGTTCAGGTGCCAATGGTATGCCAGGGCATGACCCAAGAAGTAGAGTTGGCCCGTGTGGCAGAACTCCCATACTCAGTCCTCCTTGGGCGGGATGCCCTGGGATTCCTCCAGACCTTGCATTTGGTGATGGCTCCTCAGGAGGCAATGGCTGGTGAGGAGGTGGCAGAACAGCCTGGCCCATCAACAGAGCCCCAGTTGGATCAACCTCCTCAATGTCAGCCAACCTGAGACACTGACCCTAGATTCCTGGCGGCTCAAGAGAATGATGAAACCCTGGAGGCCCGGTGCCACACAGTGGTAATGAGAGAAGGCAAGATCCAGGATGAGCACCGGGCACACTGACTCCCCTGAATTGTGCAGCAGGGAGGCTTTCCATGTTACATAGCCTTGCCTCTGCATTCCTATGACTGAGCAGCATAGCTGCGGAGTGCTCTGGAGGGAGCAGCAGCCAGATGGAGCGGAGACAGAAAACAGCCTGGTGGTAGAGCACACCAGTATCACCCTCACCACAGCCAGAAGCACCTTGGCCACTAGTCACTGTCAGGCCTTTTAGTGCAGTGTGGCGGAGTGAGTGTCAGCCCTGGGTACAGCATGCAGATGGATCTGTGCACAATGAAGCAATGGAATGACTCCTTTGAGCCAGCTCAGAAGCGTGTGTGCACAGTCATGACTGGGATCTAGGCACAGGACGGTTTACTCATGGTTGAGGTGGTCATGTGCACGGTGATTCCTCCTGTTGTGTATGGCCTCAATATCTGGTAGCTGCCCATCATTCCCCTATTCCGATTGGGACTGTTAACCCAGGGACTACCGAAGAGAAAGAAGCGATGCCCCCCCCCCAGATCAGTGCTTCCATGTGGAATATTGGTCCAGGGAGGTAGGAGAACATGTGTGGTGCTTCAGTCACGTGCCAGCTCCATAGCAGTACTTCCAGAGTTAACAGTCCCAATCAGACTGGCCCAGTTAGCCTGAAGGCCCCCTGTGCTGGATGAGCCACCTGCTCACAATATCCCTGCCCACCATCTTCAAGTGGGTTTTTCAGTCACAGTAACTGGCCCATCCTCCCTGGTGCAGGGAAGCTGGCCAGCAGCTGTTGGAGGTCTTGGGGCAGCTGCAGCAGCTGCCAGAATGAGGTTCCCACAATTACCTCCCTGGCAAGGCACAACTGAAAGCAGTTCTCTCCAAGATGGCCCCCTCATCTGCATATGGAGATCCTTTGCGGTGGCAGGGGGTGGAAGCAGTGAGCTCTCCATCCCCCAGGGGGCACTGCCAGGTAGGGGAGGCCAGTGACCTGAGCCCTGTCAGGCAACTTAAAGCTCATGCACTTGCTCACAATTCGCTGCTCCTGTCATTGTGCTCTATTGCTGGCTCAGGTGAAGTGGTGGCTGGGGCCCCATTCCAGGGCTCCTCTCCTGGTCCCTTTGTCAGGGGCATAGCCATGAGCTTCACCAGTGCCATGGGCTGCATTGCCCAGTGGCCCCCATATGATGCAGGCATTGGAACCACATCTTAAGCTGGCTGAATACTCTCTTAATGACCATTAGCACCCACTGGTGAACTTGGTTGTAGGTGGCATGGTCTGCCATCTTGTCCAAGAGATATGGAGTCAGGAGATATGGGAGGAATGGATAGCCCCGGTCACCTATGCAAGTAGGGAAGACATCAGCCAACAGTGCATCCTCCCTGCCACAGCCCTCCAGGGCCAACTATCCAGCAGCCAGCCTTTGACCTCCAGCCACATGGCAAGGGTTCAGGCCAGAAGTTGTGAAGATTTGGGCATCATGAATGCTCCCCGGGAACTTGGCCATCAGGTCTATGAAGATGCCCTGGTGGTCGCACACCACCTGGATGTTGATGCTGTGGAAGTAGTGCTGATTCTAGTAGACCTGGGGCTCCTCATGGGACGGGTGCCTATGACATTCAGAAACCCCGGAAGGGAGATGAACCCAGCTGGGATGGGGTCCAGGGCGGACTCCTCCATGGGGAAGTGAATGTGCTTCCAGAGGCAGCACAGCATGGCACAGGAAGCCATGGAGACAGTGGCTTGTGGAGGATTGGAACATCTCCAGGATCTCAGCCACCACACCTTGGAATGATCTCGTGATCAGGAAACAGAAGGAGAGTTTTCTGCAGGATAGGAAAGGACCTGGGAGCTGGAGCTTGTTCCTAGAGCACTGCCCACAGCTCCTTGCAGAGATCCTGGTTGGCTGCCCTGTCTAGGCAGAAACAATCCAGGCAGATGCTGTCTGGGATCTGGAGGGTGTAGAGGGACTCCCAGTATTGCCTGGTTCAGTGCCTCCTCCAGCGCCAACATGCCACCCAAACATACAGTGCCAGTAGAGCAGGTGGACCCTGGGACCAGGGACAGCAGGAACAGGCACTGGACAAAGTCTTCCCACACAGGGGCAGTGGTCCACATCCCACCTGACCCAGCACCCAGCACCCAGCCCTAGCCCCCTGGCCTGCAACCAGAGGCCAAGGAGTGGCTTCCAGCTGCTCAGTGTCCATCCTGTAGCTTGCCAGCCAGGGGCAGAGAGGGTAACTCTTGGGGCTTCCCCACATTGCATGGCCTTGCCTCTGCATTCCTATGTCTGTGGGCAGCATAGCTGCGGAGTGTTCTGGAGGGAGCAGCAGCCAGCAGCAGCTAAACAGAGCACAGACAGAGAACAGCTTGGTGGTAGAGCATGCCAGCATCGCCCTCGCCATGGCCAGAAGCACCCTAGCCGCTAGTCAGGCCTTTTGGTGCAATGTGGTGGAGTGAGTGTCAGCCCTGGGTACAGCATGCAGATGGATCTGTGCACAATGAAGCAATGGAATGATTCCTTTGAGCCAGCTCAGAAGCATGTGCGCACCCTCATGGCTGGGATCTGGGGGCAGGAGGATTTACTCATGGTTGAGGTGATCATGTGCACGGTGATCCCTCCTGTTATGTACGGCCTCAATATCAAGGTGCTGAATGGTAAGCTCATGACCACAGGCAGCCAGGGGACCTGAGGACAGGGTCCAGCTTCCCTTGCAGGCCGCACACACTCTCATTTCTCTCCTGCAGTTGAACCACCTGGTGCAGATGCCACTCCAGACCCATCAGGTACCACTGGCACAAAGGCTGTTGGGGAGCACCCCACTGCAGTCCCCAAACTTAGCCCCCCTCCAGGGCTGAGGGAGAGCCAGGAGGAGCTGGAGCTGGCCAATGCACCGCATGATCCCAAAACCCAGGAATCATACATGGCAGGTGACAGGGTGAGGAGGTGGGGGCATCACGGCCCTCAGAGGCATGCCAGAGGCCCTGCCCAAGCACCCAGTATCTCTGCTACAGGGGCCTGTATGCTGACAATCTCCACTGAAATGGTGGTGCATCTTCAAGCCATTACTCCCTTGCAATGGGTTGCGGCAGCAGGAACAACTGTCCTCTAGGCCCTCAGCATCAGTGGGTCCACAGAGCCTGTGACCACAGGGAACCCTATGTCATGAGTGGTTCCTGCATCCTCCAAGGGGGGCGGGGCAATGCTGGTGGGGGGCACAGAGGGGGATTGTAGGCTATTGGGACAGGTGGACTTGGGGGTGGGTGTTGCAGGCTGCAGCCTGGAGGAGATATGGTAGACACGGGTCCTGTGCTGGGGTCCGTGGCACGGCACCCTCTCCCTGCACAGCACTTCCCCTCTACCCTCTCTGCCATGTGGGCCATGATCAGCAAGGAGCAGCTGGAGATGCCCTGCGAGTGGAGGGATGCTGTGTCCCAAGACCATGAGTGCATGGCTGGCCTAGCCACATCAGCAGTAGCAGCTGTGGACTACCTTGGGAATTTGGTGACAGGCATCTGTGAGGGCCAGGCACTCATTGAAGTGCCGCTTGGGCAACTTGCAGTTCAAGATCATGTCCTTCCTCCCATCCCACCACCTGCATACTGCAGAGTTGCGCCCCCCCCCCCCCCCGGTGATACAGCCAGGTGGCTGGGAGGCCACTCCACCAGCGAGTATGACTCACACACCGGTGGTGCACAGCCCCCTCTCCATCCATCATGGGGGTCAGGTCTACTGGCTGCTATCACTGCAATCTCCAGGGCTGCCCTGATTGGACCCCATTGCCTTGTCTGTGGTGGGGCGGTTGTCTCAGCCCCTCCCCACCCCACTCCACAGGGTGCGTCTTTGAGGAGGGCCATGAATCCCGCCTGCCGCTTAGCCAGGCAGCTACCCTCAACCAGGGCCCTTTTCACACTACTTGCATGCTCCTGGAATGTTGCGAAACATCGCGCAAAAAACGTGGAAGATAGCGTCTTCTCGCAAGAGTTTTGCGCAACATTGTGCAAAACTCGCAAGAAGACGCTATCTTCTGCATTTTTTTGCATGATGTTTCGCAATGTTCCAGGAGCAGGCAAGTAGTGTGAAAAGGGCCCAGGTGCCTTGATGCATGTGGGGTACAGGGGCATGTGGTCCCTGGCTGCCTGCTCTCTGGCAGGGGAGAATGGAGGTTTCAACAGGCAACAGGGACCATGGTCCTCACATTGGCTATGACTTTGCTTGTCACTCGCACGCCTGTCATGAGGGTGGTGTGGCCATTGGGGGAACAGCAGGGTGGGCTCTCTCAGCAACAGCCTCACCACACCTTACTGGGGTCTCCTGCGAAAGTCCTTAAGGAGTGGATGAACGGTACCGCAGGTACAAGGGTGCACGGGCATTGGCAGGACCATATCCCCTTCAAACAAAAAATAGACTCTACTCTACCATTCAAATGGTAGATACATTAATAGATACGTATGAACATTTCCAATATATTTAATTTGACTTTTACTATAGAATGCTAAGCAGCCTGAATAGACCAGACTAGGTTGGCCATAGCTAGTGCTTTGGTGGGAGACCACCAAGGAAGACCTAGGTTGCTATGCAGAGACAGACAATGGCAAACCATCTTTAAATGTCTCTTGCCTTGAAAGCTGCATGAGGGGTTTCTATGTATCAGTTGTGACTTGATGGCACTTAATCATTATTAACCAAATATATATTCAGTGTGAACTTGCTGCATGGTGATGTACTGCCAGTACACCTTATTTCTTTGAAGGTATTTAATGTGTTTCTGTTTTATATTTTTGTGTTTTTAAATGCTATCAAAAACAGACTTTCCCGTGGGATTGCCAGCCTTAAGAGTTGAGCATCTATAAAGTTTGGGAATCTTTACATAAAAGCCCTTTCTCTCCCTGGCTTCATCTGTGCCCTAGTGAATGCTCAGAATGGAATATGCATAGGACAAACACAATAAATGTTATTAATATTGTATTTTAACATATACATTAGCACTGCTTATTTAAAATTGGTATGCCAGTTTCCTAAATTTCTTGTACAATAGAAAGATGTGTTTAATTAACCAAGGCAATCCTTCAGATTTTCCCTTTCAAACAAAAGCTATGCAACATATATTACAGAGTTACATTTGTTCTTCCACTGCTATGGCAAAGTGGTTTTGTTTTTAGCTTTGCATGACAAATATTTGTCACTGTTTTGCCTTATTTATTTTTTCCCACCTCCTGTGATTCCATTCTGCTTTAATTCCAGCTTTGATTTCAAAAGGGCAAGCTGTACTTCAGTTGGTTTAAATATCTCCTGGTCACAATGCTACAGTATACTTTTTTAAAAAATCTGAAATGAAAGCCAAAGCAAACACTGTAAAACAAAAATAAAGTCTTGAAAGTAAATAGTGTAGTTTGTTGCCCTCCATATGGCTAAATGTCTGAAAGGTCATAAAGTGTGGGTCCCCCCGTCTTCTGGTAGAACAGCTGGGTTTACACAGCATTTTTAGAGTGTTTAGTCTGGCATGAAGCCAGGCATGCATAATTTTTCCATTATGTGCAATTGATTGAGGGGGGTAGTTCGCTTCAAGGAGCAAATTTGTGAGTTACTTCAGATTTTTATTAAAAGAGCCTTTTAAAGAGTTTATAAAATAATATAAACAAATGAGAAGGCAATAATTTGGAGGCTAGTAACTTTGCCAGTTATGAAAAAATCTATAAGGGCAAGGGAGCGTTGCTTGCAAATATGACCCAAAGCTTTGGGTTTTGTTTTTTGCCTTTAGATCTACAGAAAGATGATTACTGTAAAACATCAAATTAAATAGTTATTTCTGTTGGGAAGCAAAATGAGGAACTGGGAGAAGAGCACTAATTGTGCTGTAATAATTAAGGATGGAACTTTGTTTAAGAGACATTGTGAGAAGCATCTTGCAGAATTTGCTTCTCACCGTACAAATATTTCACAAAACAATTGAATGTTAGAGATAAAAGTCTGTGTGGCAATCTCAGATAATCAAGAATCTTGATGTGTATTCCAGCATCCTTCAGTTTGCTTCATTCAAAAGAATTTCCTGATTGGCTGCGCACGTGCTTCCTTATTCACTAGAATTTCTGGGCTTTCAGAGGAAAAGAATGCATACTCAGACCAGAGGTTTCAAGGTCTCTTTACTTCCCTGCTCTATGCTCCAGTAAAATTGCATATTGCTTCCCTTATATTAATTGAATAGTTCTGCTGGAGCCCTTCAATTACCATTCTGTGCAGGAAGCATTACAAAAGAGTGTAGGCTCTCTCTCAGCCTCATCTCTGAAAGTTTTTTCACAGTAGAGAAATACTAGAGACACATAATCATGATCCTTTAATGTATATTAGTTATCTTTTAGTGTTCTTAAACTCCCCCCTCCCACCCCAGTTCTATTCACAATCCCAACTAGCTTGAAATGAATCTTTTCCTTAGACAATAGAATTCTGGTATAATCAAATTATGAAGCCAAGAATTCTTCTTTGAAGTGTTTGCAACCCATGTAAGGCTTTGCTGTCTAGGGTCTATGTTTTGATGGGACAAGGGACATGGAAACTGGTAGGAAGGAGGGCATCATGGGTTCCCCACATAGATACACGAGGTTAAAATTGCTGGCAATTTTGGCACAATAATGAATAAAAGGACAGTCATTTTTCTGCCATTTATTTCTGTTACTTTACTAGGTTCCTATCCTAATGCTGTTTACATATGATATATTTAGTGTACAGATGTTGACCAGAGTCATCTTTGCATGTGTGTATAAATTTCTTACAGAGCATAGGAAACTTGGCAATCTGACTGTGACAGTGAAAAAGACCGTCCCTTCTCCAGAAGCCATACAGATCCTGTACCAGCGCATGAGATATGAATATGAGTTTTACCATTATGTCAAAGATCAGTTTCACCTGGTAAAGCGCAAGTTTGGACTGAGATCTCCAAGTGATAACTCTCCCCCCAAGCCAGAAATTGCCATTCCTTCTCCTATGGAAACTGAAGAGCCAATAACAGAAGATGAGGAGCAAGATGATGAAAAGTGGTTGGAAGATATCTATAAAAGGTGATGCAAGCATCACTTTCTCCTCTGGTTAATGGTTCCAGATTTTTCAAAAACTAATCATAAAATTCCTTAAGAAAGCGAGTTAATGTGCAGCAGCATAAAAACATTTTCTCCCAGGTTGAAGAGAAGGGAGAGTCCTCATTTGGGAAGGGTTTATGTGTGTGTTTTAAGTTGTTTTTGTTTTTCTTGGCTCCATAGGATCATAGTGACTAAGGCATACTTCTAAAAATGCAATTTCTTATTTTATCACATATGTGTTTTTCTGTAATGGTATTCATATAAATGAGTACACATTCTCATTTGAGCATCTGGAACTAACAAGAAAGTACTAGAAACTTGTTTCATCATCTAATAGGAAGTACTGTTTTGCTAAAATAATGAAGAAATTCATTGCAACTACATCATAGGACTATGAGCTAGGCCTCCATTCTCCTAAGAGAGGCATTACAATGAGGGGATATTAAGCTAACTATGCAGTTAAAATAGCTGGTTTCATTAAATTCCAGTAGCATTCAAAGTGGAAGAAAGCTGGAAAGGATGGCATTCACAGAAAGCACATTTTGCTCAAGATACTGGTGTTAGACTATGAAGAATTCATTGGTGTTACTTTTTTATATGAAAGGAAAATATCTTTAGCATTTAATTCCTAACTTAATACTAGACATGTTTAATAAGTGGAGCCAGAATATTGAAGTAGCTGGAAAATGACATGTGGGTTCTTGGTTGAAAGAACATTTCTGTAAAGTCATAAATGTATCAGCTGTTTATCTCATTAACTGATTGTAATTAGGGATGCTCTTGCTAAAGATCATTGTCTCCCTCTGATGTATGTCTTAATACTCTGGACTAGTGAAAAGCAGATACTGAATACTGTAATGTTAGTAAATGAAACTGGGGACATATTCGGTGATGGTTACGGAGGTACAGAGGAGGCTTACTACTGTCATCAAGAGAACCATCAAATGTTTAACAACTGCAGATGTTTTGACTTTGCAGGTATTCTTTAAGGCACTGGGAATAACAAATGTCTTCTCCATAAGGTGCAGTTCAGAGTAGTAGAATTAGCAAGCAGGGGAGATAACATTAGCCCTGACTTGGATAGCCCAGGGGAGCCTGATCTTGTCAGATCTCAGAAACTAAGCAGGGTTGGCCTTGGTTAGTAATTGGATGGAACACCTCCAGCAAAGACTAGGGTTACAGAGCCAGGTAATGGCAAACCACCTCTGTTAGTGCCTTGCCATGAAAACCCTACCAGGGGTTGCCATAAGTCAACTATGATTTGAGGGTAGGATTTCATTTTTAGATAACATTAAATTGCTACTCCTAGGAGCAGGGAAGTTGGAGGGGGCAGTATTTCAGAGGTAGCATTTGGTGTTACTTCTAATGTTTTTGTTATCTGTCGACACATCTCCAGCAAAGTCCCTTCCTGGAGCCTGTGAGATGCACGTAATAATGTAAGCCACCACAGTCTATTGTATTCTATTTTTTACTGTTCTCTTCAGGGCAAAATTAAACACACATAATTGGCTAAAGCTCAATGGACAAATTCTCTTATAACTAGTTGCATTCTAATGTTGTGGTTCCAGTGCACTACTCTGAAGGAACACACTAGGTTCTAGAAAGAGTCAATAATAATTAACCAAGATGCTGCATTGTATATTTTAAGTGGTTTCTATGAAATTACATTTGAAGATTAATGATTAGTTTACACACTGTGGAATTGTTTTATTTCGGAAAGAAAATTAATATTCACACATTTTTTTTAAAAAAATGCTCAATATTTTATCCATATTGCAAGAGTCCTGGGTAGTTTAACATGCTAACCTTTTCAGCAGTTTTACCACCACTTAAATCTATTTTTATCAATCTATTTAATACTATTCTCTGCCATGAATACTTTGCAAAATTAAAAGCAACAGCTGTTGGCTGATTTACTTGCTGTTTTAATGTTGTATATTTTTTGTACCAGCAGCTTGTCTTCTCGTCCCAGAAAGGTACTTTATAAATTTATTTGGCACATAAGCTTTTAAGTCTCCTAATACAACAGGCCATTTATCTGTCATGAAATAGATTTTAGAATTTACTTTAAATGGTTTAGAAGCACATTTTAGTTTGTTAATCGTGTGACTTATTTATTGTAACTTTTCAGCACATTCCAAATTAAAAGTTACTCAGGAAAGGAGTTCATTTAGATGATATTATTTTGATCTGGTGGTTTGTTTGTTTTAACAGAATGAAAATTACTGTTACATGCCTTCAGCCCATGACAGCCTTTTAGAAAGTACCATACTTTTTTCTGTAAATCTCTGTAAGTGGAGTGGAGATGGGTTCTTGGCATATGTGAAAATAAGAGAGCATATATGTACATTAGGTTAGTTGTCCTATATTTTAATGAAATATTCATTAACTTATTCACCGACTTCCTTAGATCATAAATAATTCATTTAACCCTTTTTATTTTAGTCCACTAATATTTCCATTTGGAACTCTTCACATAACAGCGAACATCCTTTCCTTTAGGGTTGCCAGGCTCCAAGTGGTAGCTGGAGATCTCCTGGAATTACAACTCATCTTCAGATGACAGACATCAGTTCCCCTGGAGAAAATGGCTGCTTTGGAGGGTCACTCTATGGCATTATACCCCACTGAGATCCCTCCCCTTCCCAAGCCCCATGCTCTGCAGGCTCCACCCCCTCAAATCTCCAGGAATTTCCCAACCCAGACCTGGCAACCCTATGCAGACATAATGGTTAAAGGTCATCCCTTTTATTCTCACCATGGAAAGGGTATCTATGTTTTTCTTATCAGGGTAAATAGCTGCTTTTGCAGTGGCAATTTAGATCAGGAAAACAGTGCTGGGGGGGGGCAGGGGGAGATTTTAAACCTTGCTTCCTCAGAGTATTGCAGTTTTTGATCCAGTTAGGTCAGTGAGCTTGCAGCTGATACTAAAAAAGACATGGAAAATACAATTATGGATGTTCAATTGGTTGGACTCTAAGTTGTACCTTGAGGTGCGCAAGGCCCAAAAGCAAAGCTTTTTTTTCTTACGTAAACAATACAGTGAACACTCAGCACTGCCCGGCCAACATGTAGTAGTGCTGTTAAGTGGCATAATTTTTGAAGAATAGTGGGAACAGCTTGGAGTCATACATTGCTTTTAACTGGATAATACAGATAAGGGTATGCTGCATAATATGTAGGCACTATTTGTCCACAGTCCTCAGGCAAATTTACAAAGTTTTATGTAAAAAAATAAACACAAGAAAGAAAATGCTCTTAATGGCCCCCAAACCCTCTTGACTATAATTTTCAAAATAGTATTAATAAATGAAACATTTGTTTAATTTATTGTATTCTGAGGAGGTACAGTTGCATTGCAGTTATCTTGAATGCACTTGCATTATGAAACCATGAATGTCTTTATTGCTCTTAAAGGTACATGTGGAATATTTTACTTTCTATGAACATTCTTTGTCACCTGGCCTTTGTGAAGACTTGCATCCATATTGTGGTAAAATTGATAACACAGGCCATAAAAAGTGTTATATTAAATATAGAAATATAGATTCTAGTTAATAAAAGCAGTCAAGTCTAACTTCCAGCATTTTTAAAGGAGTACTGCTGCTGACTCTTCATTTCTAGGAGAATCTACACTGAATGGATGCTTTTATTCTTGCATCCAAGAAAACTTACTGTTAAAAGTATTTGAAAATAATTAAATTCTGTACAAATTAATAAAAGCCTGTAATTCTCAAGGATAAAGTATGCCTTCTGTCTTTTGTGTCTGTGTGGGCATCCTTCTGTACTTTAAAAGATGTACAATCATTCCTGCAGTTTTTTAATATCCATATGTTGTGAAATCACTGGAAGTACTAGTTGAGCACAGTTTTTGAGTTTGTGTCTTTCAATGGAATGGTTAATGCTAAACTGAAGCAGAAGAATAAAGCTGTCTGGTAAAATAGCACAGAGTTTTAAATTCAAAATGTATCTTATCATTCATTTTAAACTGAAACAACTGACCTTGCTAATAATGCTATGTTGAAAAGGGTGGGCATGTTGATTATTGCTCTAAAAAATTCCATAAATGCTCTTTCTTTTTCAAAACTTTCTAGCAGGGCAATCAACAATGCAGCCCTCTAATTAAGTCTAGTAATTTCTGTTCATATTGTTTCTCCTTTGAAATGCTAATTTTTTGCATTTCCTACCCCTAAGCATTTCTCCCCTGCATTGTATTTTTGCATCCTGCTTTTATTGTAAACCCCTGCCCCCCATCTTCTGATTGAGATATTAAGCCTTAGGGATCTCCATTCCTACTTGTAGCTGAAAATCTTGTTGGTTGTTAAAGTGCTATTGGACTCAAATCTTGCTGTTCTGCTGCAGACCAACATGGCTACCAACCTGAAACAACCTTTTGTGAAGTTCAAATAATTCAGTACAAGGATATGGATAACGTTGTACAGAACAAAATCTTACTAACCCATTTTCCTTATTCTGAATATCAGTTCTGTTTAAAGTACTTTATGAATATTTGAGAAAGTTTTTGCAATGACTCCGAAATTCAACCAAATATATATAGTACCGTTTTCTATTCTCTTTCTATAATCAGTTCAGCTTTTTGAAGTAGTCTGTTTCTCCAATAGATTACCTAAAAAAAAATTCATGAGAGAATCCTTTAGAACACAGACAGACATAAAAATATATATTTAATATTTCTCCTGAAAGATAACATTTAAAAAATCCAGTTTCCTGAACTGAAAAGTACATATAAATACAAATATTAACTTTCTGTAGGCATAAAATTCACATAGTGTCGGTCTCAAAGAATCTATGTAACTCTGAGGGAGACCATGTACTTTTGAGAACCAGCTTGGTTACTAGTTCTAAACCCAGTAGACAACACTGATCAGTTGAAGAGTAAAATTGGGAGAGTCAGGAATGGAGATAGGGATGCCAGTCTTGCTCTTGAACATGGTTGGAATCTTTCTGTATGTATTTGTCCTGCAAAGCTTGGGTTGTGTTTAAGGTTATGAGGTCATGTCCCTCTGAGCATGAAAAGCGCATTCCTAATAAAGGGATAGCTTGTTGGAAATTTTCTGTGAAAGTCCTGAATAATGCACAAGATTTTTTTTTAATTTTTGTGTTGGCAAAAGAGTGTGTATATGTGGGAATGTGATTGGGTCCATGTATGTGAAACAGACTATAGACTCAATAGCAGTGAGGCTCTTTGTGAAAAACAGTACTGGAATTTGGAAAGTGTTCAGCAACTTTGACCTCAACTTTGCCTTATAAATATCACAGTGTCAAACGATGTTGCACATTTCTCCTCATCGTGGAAGGAAAAGGAATAATTGTCCAGCCAGCTCTCTTTTTCCAAAACAATACTGACTCAAAGGAAAATACCTAATGTCCCTTACTTCCCTAAAGAATAGGAATGTCCATGGTGCTTTCTGAAATTATTAGCAGTAAATACACGCTTTACTACAAATATATATTAATGTATTGTATGTTGTAATATAAAGACAAGTGTCCTGACTGACTCATCAATGCCCAGCCCAAACCCCTGGACCGAGAAACGAGAATGATCCTTTTGTGATGTAGAGGCTGACTAAGAAGGGATTTTAAGAAATTCGCCCCCTAAGGGAGTAAAAAGGGGTAAAATGTGTTTTCCCATAGGGATACAGCTTCCCTGTGTGGCTGGCAGGCTACAGCCTGCTTCCCCCCCACTCCCAACTGCCAGCTCGGCCACTCTTCCCTGATTGGGCTAGCTTTTCAAGGTCATTTGCATATGCAGCCTTATTGGGGCTCAGCCCAACATTCTAAACAGTCGCTAAGGGAGTCATTGAATGTGTCCTGAGGTAAAATGTACCTCCCAGTCTTCCCCTAAAAGTTCACTAGGGTTGCCAATCTCCCTGTGGTGTAGGGTTGCCAGCCTCCAGGGTGTGGCTGGAGGCCTCCTGGAATTACAACTGATCTCCAGGTGACAGAGATCAGTTCCCCTGGAGAAAATGGCTGTTTTGGAGAGTGGACTCTATGGTATTATACCATTCTGAGCCCCCTCCCTTCCCCAAACCCCCCTCTATCCAGGCTCCAGCTCCAAAATCTCCAGGAATTTCCCAACCTGGACCTGGCAACCCTACTATGGGGCCTGTTTGCTTGCCCTCTCTCTGACTGGTCAGCTGTGGAACTCTGTGTTCTGAGGTAAAAATCAGGTCAAGGATACTGCAGACAGTTGAAGAAAGATGGTACAAAACTGAATAGGGACTTTATATAAAAATCAGTATGGCAACTGAGTTTTTAAATGTTCATGGAGAAATGGTGCACAACCTTTCTAGGGGCCATTTCGATGTGAGTCTCACACATGAACCTGCCAAAATGCCCACCACATAGGGTTGCCAGTAGGGGTGTGCAATTCGGGTTTCTGAAACCCGAAAGAAACCCGAAACAAACTTGTTTCGGGTTGTTTCAGGTTATCCGAAACGTTTTGGGAAACCCGAAACGTTTCGGGTTAATCGAAAGAAAATAACCCAAAACGTTTCGGGTTGTTTCGGGTTTTTCAATGGGAAAATGCCTCCGTCTTCCCGGATGCCTGGGGGAGGCATTTTCCCAAAATTGGTGGGGACCTTCCTCTAACCCCTCTCTAACAACCCCCCAAGTTTCAGACCGATTGGACTTTGGGGGGCCATGTTATGGCCCCCCAAACCAGGTCCCCCTATCCTCGCATAAGAAAGGGAAGGGTGAGCATATTGTTAGCTTGCTGCTGCTCATCTTCTTCATTATTTCCTATGGGGAAAAAATGAAGAGGCAGGCTTCCTTTGCCAGGGGTGGCATTTTGCATGCAAAATGCCCCCCAACCCTCTGGGGCCCTTCTCCCACCCTTCCTCCCACCCCCCACCAAGGCTCAGCCTGCTCCCACTTGGGGGGGCATTTCATGGCCTCCCCAAGTAGGTGCTCTTTTCTCTACTACTTACAGCTGGGGGAGGCTTGTCTTGCCAGGGGTGGCATTTTGCATGCAAAATGCCCCCCAACCCTCAGGGGCCCTTCTCCCACCCTTCCTCCCACCCCCCACCAAAGCACAGCCTGCTCCCACTTGGGGGGCATTTCATGGCCTCCCCAAGTAGGTGCTCTTTTCTCTACTACTTACAGCTGGGGGAGGCTTGTCTTGCCAGGGGTGGCATTTTGCATGCAAAATGCCCCCCAACCCTCAGGGGTCCTTCTCCCACCTTTCCTCCCACCCCCCACCAAGGCACAGCCTGCTCCCACTTGGGGGGGGGCATTTCATGGCCTCCCCAAGTAGGTGCTCTTTTCTCTACTACTTACAGCTGGGGGAGGCTTGTCTTGCCAGGGGTGGCATTTTGCATGCAAAATGCCCCCCAACCCTCAGGGGCCCTTCTCCCACCTCTACTCCCACCCCCCACCAAGGCTCAGCCTGCTCCCACTTGGGGGGGGGCATTTCTTGGCCTCCCCAAGTAGGTGCTCTCAGCCCCCAAAGTCCACCTCCTACAGCCCCACACAAACCCAATTCCCCCCCAGCTGCCACACACAGACCCAAATCCCCACATTAGCCCCTCACAGACCCAAATCCACCCCCAGCAGCCCCACACCCATAACCCCAGGAACAGGCTGGCAAAGGCCAGCCCTCTCCCTTTGTTCCCTATGCTGGGAACTTCTAAACTCTCTTTCCCTGGGCAATTCTGCACAGCCCAGGAGTGCCACAATGGCGGGCACACTTCTGAGTGCCAGCTGGTCCCTGTGAAAGAGCACCTGAACCACAGACACCCTCCCTCAAATTCCCCCACCACCTACAGAGATGGCTGGCCAGCCAGCCCCATTGTTCCCTATGATGGGAACCAACTGCACAACAAGGAATAAAACACGAACAACACAAAATAAAGGTTTTTAAAAATTATTTTCTCCCTTTCAAAGTACAAGTAGGCAAAGCATTATGACACATTACACCAGCAGTCCCCCACACAGAAAAATAACACAACTCACTTAACATCAGAGAATCACAAAAGCACAATTCCTGTCAAAGACACTTTATTTCTTGAACAGCTTTAGGTTACACAGCAGGGGGGCACACCAAAGGGCATGGCAGCAGTATCTTACACAAAAATAACACAACTCACTTCACATCAGAGAATCACCCAAACACAATTGCTGTCAAAAACGGTGAAGTGGGTTGTATTATTTTGTGTAGTACACTGCTATCATGTCCTGTTGTGCCCTCCTACTGTGTAACCTAAAGCTGTTCAAGAAATAAAGTGTTTTTGACAGGAATTGTGCTTTTGTGATTCTCTGATGTGAAAAGAGTTGTGTTATTTTTGTGTAAGATACTGCTGCCATGCCCTTTGGTGTGCCCCCCTGCTGTGTAACCTAAAGCTGTTCAAGAAATAAAGTGTTTTTTACAGGAATTGTGCTTTGTGATTCTCTGATGTTAAGTGAGTTGTGTTATTTTTCTGTGTGGGGGACTGCTGGTGTAATGTGTCATAATGCTTTGCCTACTTGTACTTTGAAAGGGAGAAAATAATTTTTAAAAAACTTTATTTTGTGTTGTTTGTGTTTTATTCTTTGTTGTGCAGTTGGTTCCCATCATAGGGAACAATGGGGCATCTCTGTAGGTGGTGGGGGAATTTGAGGGAGGGTGTCTGTGGTTCAGGTGCTCTTTCACAGGGACCAGCTGGCACTCAGAAGTTTGCCCACCATTGTGGCACCCCTGGGCTGTGCAGAATTGCCCAGGGAAAGAGAGTTTAGAAGTTCCCAGCATAGGGAACAAAGGGAGAGGGCTGGCCTTTGCCAGCCTGTTCCTGGGGTTATGGGTGTGGGGCTGCTGGGGGTGGATTTGGGTCTGTGTGTGGCAGCTGGGGGGGAATTGGGTTTGTGTGGGGCTGTAGGAGGTGGACTTTGGGGGCTGAGAGCACCTACTTGGGGAGGCCATGAAATGCCCCCCCAAGTGGGAGCAGGCTGAGCCTTGGTGGGGGGTGGGAGGTAAGGTGGGAGAAGGGCCACTGAGGGTTTGGGGGCATTTTGCATGCAAAATGCCACCCCTGGCAAGACAAGCCTCCCCCAGCTGTAAGTAGTAGAGAAAAGAGCACCTACTTGGGGAGGCCATGAAATGCCCCCCCCCAAGTGGGAGCAGGCTGTGCCTTGGTGGGGGGTGGGAGGAAAGGTGGGAGAAGGGCCGCTGAGGGTTGGGGGGCATTTTGCATGCAAAATGCCACCCCTGGCAAGACAAGCCTCCCCCAGCTGTAAGTAGTAGAGAAAAGAGCACCTACTTGGGGAGGCCATGAAATGCCCCCCCAAGTGGGAGCAGGCTGTGCCTTGGTGGGGGGTGGGAGGAAGGGTGGGAGAAGGGCCCTAGAGGGTTGGGGGGCCTGGCAAAGGAAGCCTGCCTCTTCATTTTTTCCCCATAGGAAATAATGAAGAAGAAGATGAGCAGCAGCAAGCTAACAATATGCTCACCCTTCCCTTTCTTATGCGAGGATAGGGGGACCTGGTTTGGGGGGCCATAACATCGCCCCCCAAAGTCCAATCGGTCTAAAACTTGGGGGGTTGTTAGAGAGGGGTTAGAGGAAGGTCCCCACCAATTTTGGGATGATTCGGTGGGAAAATGCCTCCCCCAGGCGTCTGGGAAGACGGAGGCATTTTCCCATTGAAAAACCCGAAAGAAAGCCGAAACAAGCAGAAACAAACCCGAAAGCCGAAAGCCGAAACGGCTAGCCGTTTCGGCTTCTGCCTGTATCCGAAACAGATTCTTGTTTCGGGTAAACCCGAAACAAGAATAACTAAACAGTGTGCCTTTGCACACCCCTAGTTGCCAGCCTCCATGTGGTAGCTGGAGATCTCCCAGAATTACAACTGATCGCCAGGCAACCGACACCAGTTCCCCTGGAGAAAAGGGCTATTCTGAAGTGTGAACTCTATGGCATCATACCCCACTGAGGCCCCTCCCCTTCCTCAAACCACACCCTCTCCAGTCGCCACCCCCCAAATCTTCAGTAATTTCCCAACTTGGACCTGGCAACCCTACCACCACACCACCCCTCCCTCAGTCCAACTCCACCTCACGCCTCTCGCAGCCATCATCTCTTACCACCCCCAAGAAGCCTCCTGGAAGATGTTGTGCAAGCTATACCAATGCTAGAAGGAGGAAGCAACTTAGAGATGCGGCAAAGAAATATGCACATCATACTCCTGCAGTGCACTGAGCAGCAGTGGCCAAGTACCAGCAAGTCCCAAGTCCAAGGAAACTGTGACCATCCCTGCAGGCCTGGGCACAGTAGTGACAACCCTAGCAGACCTAACAGCCAAGATATACCCTGATATCGCCACTATCATGGAAAAGTCCATGGACTGGCTGTGCAAGTGTGCCATTGTGACCCCCAAGAATGACAAGGCTGCCATCATTAATGAAACACAACTTAACTCCCTCGAAGAGGCAGAAATGGAGTACAGATCTGTGGACTCAGTGGTGCAAAGGGATGATGCGGTCCACTACCCTGTGGAGTTCCTTAACATGCTCAACCCTCCTGGCTTCTCAGCCCACAAGCTTCTCCTCAAAGTGGGGTCTCCAGTGATGCTACTCCAGAACCTCAGCCCACCCAAACTCTGCAATGGCACCAGACTATGAGTGAAAGCCCTCCACAGGAACATCATCGAGGCTACATTGTTCACCAGCAGTGCTCGGGGGGAGTTGGTGTTCATACCACGCATACCATTCATACCATCAGATAATCTCTTCAAGTTCAAGAGACTGCAGTTCCCCCTCAAGGTCTGCTTTGCTATGACAATCAAGAAGTCCCAGGGGCAGATACTGAAGGTGGCAAGAATTGACTTGAGGGAGGACTGCTTCTCACACGGGCAGTTCTATGTGGCCTGCTCCAGAGTGAGCTCTCCCAGCAGCCTAGTGATCCTAGCACCTAAGAGGAAAACCACCAATGAGGTCTACAAAGAGGTCCTTCAGTAGAAAAAAAAGGTTGTACATATTTTTCATTTTATTTATTGCACTACAATCTTTTTCTTTTAAAATCTCTTCAATTAATGTTACATTTCGAAATTCACTTCATCAGTTTTCTGCATCAACACACTTTTCTTTATTCAAATACCTTTGTGAAGCTCGGGTACTATGCTATTATACTACAAAACCAACTTTAAAAAAAACCCCACAAACCAAAAAATTACATACCCATAAATATTCTAACTGGATTTAAAGTAGTTAAATACTGTAGTGAAGCACGGGTATCAAGCTAGTCTATATATAAAAAGACAAGTGTCCTCACAGACTCGTCAACACCCAGCCCAAACCCCTGGACATAGAAACATGAAATTTGGGGAGAACATTCCTTTCATGATGTAAACACCCACGAAGAAGGGATTTTAAGAAATTCACCCCCTAAGGGGGTAAAAATGGGTGAAACGTGTTTTCCCCAAGGGATACAACTTCCCTGTGTGGCTAGCAGGTTGCTGCCTGCTTGCACCCCCGCCCACTGCCATATTGGCCACTCTTCCCTGATTGGACCAGTTTTTCAAGGTCATTTACATATGTGGGCTGATTGGGGTTCACATCATTCCACACCTCATCTCCCCCTCCCCCCCCCCAAGACAGTTGGAACACAGAGGTGGCAAGACTTCTGGAATGAGTATCTTTAGAGGAAAAGACAGGTTTTCCAGCACATTCCCTACTGGAGCTGCATTACAGAGGTTAAGTGAAGTCATGAAAGGGTGCCAATACGTATCTTCATGTAGCTTTCTGCCTTTGTCTGGAAAGATCTGTCAGTCTTTTGTGTTTGGGCTTGCCTGTCATTGTGCCCATGCTTCTAATCCTCCTTCCATCCAATGGTTTTAAATCATTACAAAATCTGGGTAGGCATGTATGATTGATTCCCCCTCCCTCCCCCTCTCCAGCCACCTTCACTCTCCTCACTGTGAGACAGATTTTATTGCCAAAATTCAGTTTCCCTGAATTTTGGCTTTTTAGTCCATCCCAGCCGCTTGATGGGGAAAAGCAGGCTCCGTCTTCCTTTTTGTTGGAAATGGCACTGGAGATTGTATAACATTAAAAAAGAAATAAGAACTTTATTAACAAGCAAGGATTGAGTAACTGTAGTCAGGGGATGGCTATGTGGAGGTAAAATTTTGTTGGTATTACAGAATGTACTTCATGTAACAGGAAAAATAGTATCCTTGAAGTTTATTTTCATATATTCTTGCTTCTTAACAGTGAGATGTGTTTTACTTAGTAATTTAGGTACAGCAACAATATCTCTTCAGGAAGTTTCCTATGACAACTCAGGTTTTCTGGAGTTAGTCGCTTTCTTTGTGCATCTAATTTGCTCCTTTCTTGAAACTAGAGGGTATTTCTATCTCCTGAGTAGGCCAAAACTGTTTCCCCTTCACAACAGACCTGGGGTTCTCCTCAGAGCCAAACCCCCTTCGAAACTGAGCTGGAATTAATCATCTTCTCCTCAGAAAATATAACGTCTCTTTTTTGGCTTGTAAAGGAGTGTCAACGCACTACCCAATCACTCTCTCCAGAACACACTCCCAGTTCTTTGGTGTCTGTGTAAAGTGTACTTCAGCTTTTGCTGACACTTAGACTTTGAATTCTTAGCTAGAATTCTTCCTCAGGACAGTAATGCTACAGTTAAGGCAAAGGAATCTTCTCTCTTCACTCTAAAGGTGAACTCATCTAACTGTTCTTGTCAGACTCCCTGACTTTAAATGCTGTCAGAAAACAAACTATGTTCAGACTGGTTCTAATTGACCTATCAGAGAAGAGGGAGCAGCCTGTCATTCAAGCTCTCCATTCTAGGGAATAGTTAACCTTTCCCCTCCCAGCTCTCTGATTTTCCTGCACTTCAGAAACCTGCCATTAAGTGCAGTCCTTCACAGCATGGCACTACTTTTTTCAGTAGAAAAACTCATTCTCTCCTCCTTACTTTCTCACATTGATATACAAACCTTTTATATTTAAGGGCTAAAGTTTTCATTCTGTAAAATTTCCTTCCAAGAGTTCAAGGAAAATGTCTGTTTATATTACCTCTTGGATGTTCCAACATCCTGTTTGGGGGAGAAAATGTTATCTAGAATTCAGAGCACAAGGGCTTCAATTGTTATATAGAAACATGAATTGTTTATTCAACAGTGATTCTGAGAAGATAATTCATCCCTGTTCCCATTTTACTTTGCCTTCATGTATTTGCAGTCCTATTTAACAAAATGAATATCTAGCTGGAAGAAAATCTACTGTAAATACACTTTTGAAATGATGGTGAAGTTATTTATCAATCACTAATCTTTTCAGAGGTTTTCATCCAGTGCTGGAAGCAGATAATACAAATTCCAGTTAAAGTACATTGTCTCTACTGAGTCATGGTGCAAAACACTCCCAAGATTTTGATCAATGTAGATTTTGTATAAGTGTGTATATATGTGGGGCGTGGGGTGGCTGTTCTGAAATAGTGAAAAAAAATTACAAAACTTTTCCTTGTCAATGTATAGATAGATCTGTAATGTAATGTAATGTCTGTTGTTAGTTGTCCCTCCTTTAACCACCATACTTACTTCTTTGGACCTCCCCAGTCACTAGTCATGTTTCAGAGATGGTCCAAGTGGGCAAGGAAGTATGTTCTATGATCTGTACAGTCCCTTGCACTCTTTGGCCAAAGCAAATATTTATTGTAAATAAAAATGTGGTAATAGTTACACAGACGTGAAAACACTGGATCACCACAATATAGACAAGGTATGTGAAACAGAGTCAAACCAAATGGATTTTGTTTTCCTCAAACTGTTTCTTGAATTTTAATGTATTCCTGTAAACACTAGGGGGAGCCCTGATCACAACAATCATTAAAGCACCCTATTAAAACTCTTGAGTCAACTCTTGTTATCTGTTAGGTAAAGGTTTGGCTATAACTCTCATAGAATTGTAAGTTTAGTCATTTATTGGTTTATGTACAGTTTTACATGGCTAGATCATCCTTCCCATTGTGGAGTGACAAAAGTCTAAAACTCTGTATGTTAAGATTTCACAATTGCTTTTAAACAGCATAATAGATCAAGTTCAGCCAACAAAAATGTCCCATATCAAAATGTTTCCACAGAATATTACATATGTCAGAACAGACAGGTGGGCATGCATGCACTCCCCCCGCCCTCTGCTTCCCACTGGGCATTTAGGGCCTGCTACAACCCAAGCAGATTCACACAGTCCCCCATTTACTGGTGGCTTGGGAGGACAATGGTTGGGCTCCATGTGTGTGAAAAGAGTGTGGTTGCTCTCTCTCTCCCTCTTTTCTCCTGCTTGCTCTCCAACCCAGCCTAAACAGAAGATTGTAGCATATGCCTGGAAGATACAGCCAGATGCACAGGTGAGACTCTTTGAACACAGGCCGTTTCCACACGGCTTACCTGAAGCCGGGCCATGCCACAACGTTGCGGATCATGCCGGGGAAAACGCGAAATATCACATTTTCTCACGCAAGTTTTGCGCGACGTCGCACAAAACTGGCGCAAGAAAACGCGATATTTCGCGTTTTCCCCGGCACGATCTGCAACGTTGCGGCATGGCCCGGCTTCAGGTAAGCCGTGTGGAAATGGCCACAATCTGAGTTCTTAAAAGATAAATATATGTTTATTCACTGTAACACAGCTTTACTCTCTAGAGCACAAATACTTGGGGAAAGGTATAGCACAGCACTAAGGACTATTGCAGAACAAAGAAAGAAAATAAAAGCACTTGAGGCTAGTCTAATGTTACCTTGGCATCCCCTTCTTGGGATGAACACAAGCCTGCTGTAATTTATGAAACAGAGGCAGAGGCTATTCTATTCCCTCCCTTCCAGCTCAAGCACTGCTAACAGGGTTGCCAGATCTTTTAACTCTTTGTACCCCAGCTTGGTGGATTCCTTTCACCCAGTCCTGAGTTCTGGGAGTAATGCCCTCTCCCATCCCTCATCAGCACTCCTTACACCATTCAACTTGGGGCGCATATCTCCCTCCTTTATTGCCCCACTCAGATCATCCAAATAGCCATCCATCTTGCCCCTTCCTGGCAGTTGGGCAAATGAGTATGTTCTTGCAGGAAACTGATTTCTGCTCAGCTGGCAATTAAAGCAGTTTATTACTTTTTTCCTTGAGAAAGAGTGTTCTTCCCTGAGATTTGGGGCCCCAGGGTGTAATTCAAGGCATATTACACTCCCCTATTACAACGACATTAATATCTAAACTTATGTGTGCTCCATGGCTTTCCAACATATGGGTGGTATAAAAGGAAGCATTCTTGGCCATTCTTATTTGATTGTTCTTGTTCAATTGATGGAACTTACCAGAGGTCTCTTTCTGCATGCAGTTCTCTTTCCCTCCTATTACAAGTCGGGATGAGTTTTGAAACATAGTTTCCAGTTGATCTTCAGGCAAAATAATCAAAATTTCAGTATATGAACTGAGAAAAAGTCCAGAAAGATGATAATGCTTGAAAAAAACTGAAACGGTTGGATGACCTTCGAATCAACAACCTCACCAGTCATCTGTTTCTTGGAAAACCTTCGTTGGCTCTTCCCCCTATCATAAGGAATGGAGCCTACAGGACTTATGATGTGGTTTAGTTGCTGCCGTTTCCTCTCCCTATCCACTGTACAGCATAGATACGTGGGCCATACATAAAGACAAAATATGTGTTGTTTTAAAATGCAAACTCAAGAGAAAGTGGACGTTACAAGAAAGAGAAGTTTAATTTTCAAGTATTGTTGGTAACGTATGGGTATATTTCTAATATTTGTCCCATAAAAAGGTCTGGAGAGACATAAGGATTAATGGGAAATAAATTATTGTAATAATAATTGCTGGGGGAGTGCAACTGCAGTGAAAGAAATAGTTTTTTAAAAAAGGGAAAAGGGTTAAGCTGTGAAATATTGAGAAACAGGAGTAGACAAAACAAAGCAGCAGGAATGAATTGCTGAAAAAAAATCACAGTAATATTTTACTGGAAGAGACAATGATGGAAAAAGTGCCTTGATGAGTATATATGTAATGTTACACCAGAGTTTATTTTTAAAGATATATAAAGGCAGGAAAACTAGCAGAGAAGAATGTGCAAAACCCTTTCCACAGTGGAGTTCAGACTGTTGGCTAAGTCAGCTTTTGGGTTGGGGGTGGGTGGGAAGAGGGAATAGTAGTCCACAGTGTCATCACAGTCCCTGGAGAAGGCCTCAAAGAGGATGATTAATTAACCATTTTCATTGCAGACAAATTACTGAGTTTATTAGTCAATGATTACCCCAAAGTGCTTAGAAGGTCCCACTTTTGCCAGTGTAGAAAAAAGTAAGTAGCGTTGTCATTTATGAATGGATTTATATAGTTTTGTTTTCCAGTGATCATTGCAATGATGACTAATCTGATCCTTTGAAATTTCATATGCTTTCTATCCCTATAAGGCCTTGCAGGCATCAACACATTGAAGGTT
The DNA here is from genome assembly GCF_028583425.1 of Eublepharis macularius. Taxonomy (NCBI): domain Eukaryota; kingdom Metazoa; phylum Chordata; class Lepidosauria; order Squamata; family Eublepharidae; genus Eublepharis; species Eublepharis macularius. Next base: position 127,956,045 of record NC_072790.1, read on the forward strand.
TAAGAGGTTTGCCTGAAGCCCTGTGGTACAAATGGAAATACCATCTATATTGAGATGTTCTGATAGTGTTTGGTGTGACTCCAAAGACCATTCCCTTGCAACCACAACTGACCTCATCAGCTGTCCATGAACATTAGGGCAATAGCAATCGAAGTCTACAGAGGAACCACAAAATGTGGATAGTTGCTTTTTTTCCCACCTTTTTTTTGCAAATCACCAGTCTACATAGGTTATGCTAGGGCTCTTTAAGGAACAGATTATGTTTGAATACAACATCAGTTAACTTTCTTTTGAGGGTTTGCAGTGGTGTGCCCAAGTAAGGCCACCATCAGCAAACTACAGTTGTTGTTGGTCTTCTGGGCAGTCCCACATTGGGACTCTGCAGGCACAGGCCAGCCACAGAGAGAGATTCTCTACTTCTAAAATTGTAGGGGGTGCTCCGCCTGCCCAACACGTATGTGCAAGCATTTTCCCACCAAAATGAGGCAGTGCAGAATGCAGCGTCCCCTATGCCTCAGTTCCTCTTTCGCTGCTGTTGAGAGAGGTTCTTCTCGTTGCTCTTTTCTTTGTGTTCAGTATCTCCAAATAAGTCTTCTTCCATCTTCAATAAAACTAAAAGGGAAAGAGTCAGATATGTCTCATAAGGTATTATTCAAAAAATACACTAAATACCAGAATGCCTCATACTGACTGGCATGACTTTTGCCTTCTCTTCCTGGGGGAATCACATAATGTTTCCACTTGCTAGCATTGCCAGAGATTTACCCCAAAGGCCAGGAGTGATCGAATTTCCCTCCTCAAAGCAGCAATGGGGGGGGGCGGGATCTTATCAGGTTCCAACAAGCCAGCAGCTAGACCATCTGCCATGTGTGAACCTGCTTCCCAATCCGAAGTGATCTGCCCTGGTTTCAAAGGTCTAGTCTCTGTATCTGACCAAGAGTCATTCACGAGTTCCAACCATCCCACTCACAGATCTCTGTCAATCTAAGGTCTTTACACCCAACTGATGCTCAGACTGCAGGGTGGAAACATCAAAACACCGATCATCAGAACCATCCTGCTCGGAACACTCTGCATTGGAACCACCTACTAAGAAATCAAGGACAAATACCAAACATCCTAAAAGACCAGCCTCCACTTCTTCATATCCTACGCACCATCACTCTCCGTCTTCAATGCCTTTGCTTATTCTTGAGATCATTATCCCTCCCCAAACACCTTCACCTCCGCCCATGCCTACCTTACATCAGTAGGATGAGGAGGTGAGCACAACAGGAAATAGTGTCCATTTTTACTATGGCTCCACCTGGATCGGCCTCTTTTATACCATAGGTTCTCCTCAGTTCTGACAGTATCCTTAGTTCCTATGTTAGGCTCTTCTATTCCATTACCACCATCAGGCCCTGCACAACAATTTATTCAACCTTTGACTTAGACATGGGCCACATCTCCAGTTCCTCCTACTGTAGCCCCTCCTGTACCTGTAGCCTTGGCCACTCAGTTTGGCCTACTCAGCATGGATGCCAAACAGGCAGGAATTTTTGACTTGGTTACAAGCTGCACCTCACCTGGCTCCAGCCCCGAGACCCTTGTTTCTGGCTCCACCAGTTCCAATGGATCTTTCAGTTCCATCTCACTTGTTCCGGGCTCAATCACCAGCTTTTTTGGATTCTGAGAAAGATAAAGAAGTTGCTTCTCACTCTGACATCACATCTGAATTAGCATCAGATCCCCCTCCTGAGGAGACAGAGATGTTGCCTCATCGTCTCCTAATGATTATTTCTGCCTCTTTTCTGAGCAGATGTTAACAATGGTGAGAGCTCTGAAGATAGACATCTCTGCTTCAACACCAAGGCTGAAGAGCAAGGTCCTCCATGCTCTTTATGCAGATTCACCAGCATCCATGGGCTTATCTGCAGTGGAAGACCTCTTTGATATTGCTCATGGCATCTTGGAGAAACCTGCATCCAAACCTGCCACCTCACACCTCAAAGATGTGTACTTTCATATTGCCATACACTCTGGGCACAGAAAATACCTCAGGTTCCTATATGGGAATGAAGCCTTCCAGTATACTGCCCTCCCCTTTGAGTTAGCCTCAGCACCACGTGTCTTTACCTAATGGGTGGCTGCTGTAGTTAACTTTCTGAGGTCACAGGGGTGTTCTGTCTACCCTTAGTTGGACAATTGGCTCCTCGTTGCCCACTTGAGAGAGCTGCTTTTAAACCATATTGATGTCACCATACACACCAAATCCTGTTTAGGCCTCATGATTAACTGGAAAAAATCTTCCCTTACATCTACCCAGTGTATTCTGTTTATAGGGACTACTTTTGAGGCCACTGTGGGGAGGGCCTTCCTAGTACTGGTCAGGGTAAGGTCACTCCAATCCCTTGCCCTTTGTTTCCAGTCTAACTGTTTTCAATCTGACCTGTCGTACAAAGATTACTGGGACTCACGGCAGCCACCACCAATGTTGTTCCTTTCGCTTGTCTCCATATGAAACCATTGCAGAACTGTCTCATCAGATTCTATGACCCATTCAGGGATTCACAGCAAGTTAAGTTTTTCATCCCCAGGTCTGTAGTCAACTCTTTCCGTTGGTGGACCTATGGTCAGAACCTACTTAACGGATTGCCCTTTGAGATCCAGCTCCCTGAAATCTCCGTCACCACAGATGCTTCTCTCATCATTTGTTTGTTTGTTTGTTTGTTTGTTTGTTTGTTTGGTTTGTTTGTTTGTTTGTTTGTTTGTTTGTTTGTTTGTTTGTTTGTTTGTTTTCAATTTTTATTCCACCCTCCCCACATTTCCAGCAGGCTCAGGGCAGATTACATAGGTTGGAGAGCACATTGTGATGGCTTCTCCACCCAGGGCATCTGGTCCCCTTCAGAAGCCAAGTTGCATATAAGCATTCTTGAGTTAAGAGCAATCCATTACTCCCTTGCTTCTCTTGCAGGTCTGTTAAACAACAAAATAATTCAGGAACACAATGGCAACACCACCACACTTTACTACTTGAACAAGCAAGGATGAATAGCATCACTGACTCTGTGCCAAGGCTTCAGAACTGTGGCAATGGTCTATAAAAACCAACATCTTCCTACAGGCCATACATATAGTAGGCACAATGACAGAGCAGACACCCTAAGCAGAGTGTTCCATCCACAGCATGAGTGGTTGATCAACAACAAGAACATACACCCCTTATTTCAGATGTGAGGATCCCCCAAATGTGGACCTCTTTGCAACTTCCTCCAACATCAAGACCAGAACTTTCTGTTCACTGGTAGGCACAGACCCCAATTCACTGGGGGACACTTTTCAAATTCCTTGGGATCAAGGCCTCTTCTATGCTTTTCCACCACCACCTCCACTGCCCAGGATCCTTTGCAGAATCTGCCACTTCCAAACCCACTGTATCCTCATTGCTCCTTTTTGGCCACATCGGGATTGGTTTCCCACCCTATGGGCCATGTCTTAGGGTTGTTTCATGCACCTGCCAAACGTGCTTGACCTCCTCTACAGGGGCCACACCCTTCACCACAACACACTCACCCTCAAGCTTACAGCATGGTTGCTGTTCCCCAGACTTCTTCCTTCTTGAGGGAAGTAGCTCAGATTATACTGAATGCTCACAAACCCTTGGACACAAATGGAACCACTTTGTTCCTAGGATAGCTAGCACGGGGCACTCTCCCTTCTCCTGCCCACTGACACTTATATTTGAATATTATTTATCACTCCTAAAACAAGGGTTAGCTACCTCCTCACTTAAGGTCCACCTGTCCACCACGTCTGCACTTCACGGATAGATGACAAGACAGTTTTCTCCTACCAAGTTTCCAAACAATTTCTCAAGGGCGTACTTAAGACATTTCCTCCTAGACCTTCTCTGATATCACAATGGAGCCTTTCACTTGTCCTAGCACAACTCATGCTGCCTCCATTTGAATCTTTGGCCCTCTGTGCCTTCTCATGATCTTGATAGCAATTACTTCTGCTAGAAGGGTAGGGGAGTTAAATGATCTCCACATAGATCCTCCTTTAATGCAATTTTTTTTCCAGAAAAGGTAATTTTATACCCTAGTTTAGAATTTCTTCCCAAGGTGATTTCCAGGTTCCACCTCCAATAAAAGGTCACCCTGCCTGTGTTCTTCCCAACCCCACTTCAGACTCAGAACACATGCTTCATAAGTTAGATGTTAAAAGAGGTTTATTATACTATTTACACGGAACAAGATGACTCTGAAAATCCAAGGCTATTTTTATCTGTTACTTTGGATCATGCAGGGGCCTCCCACATCTAACCAATCTATTTCTAGGTGGATATTAGCAGTTATTAAACTGTGTTGTGTTCAGAACAAGGTACCAAGTCCAGTAATGATCAGGGCTAACTCTACCAGAGCGCAAGCATCATCTGCTGCCTTTCTCCAAGGAACCCCACTGTGAGACATCTGTCAAGCCATTACCTGGTCCTCGGCAGACACCTTCATCCAGCATTATTCCATAGACACAAATTCAAAAAGGGACACAGCAGAGGGGATAGCCATCCTGCATTCACTTTTCAGCTATATCACTCACACCCTCCTCCACTGGTGAATAGCTTACTATACTCCCAATGTGGGACTGCACAGAAGACCAACAATGAAAACAAGGTTGCACTTACCTTTAACTGTTGTTCATCTAGTGTCTTCTGTGCAGGCATACAGGGTGCTTCACTCTGGAATACCTCATTTTGGCACGAAAACAATTGCGCATGCACATTGGGCAGGCGGAGCTCCTCCAACAGTTCTAGAGCTAAGGAATCTCTCTCCATGGCAGACCTGAGCCTGTGCAGTGCCAATGTGCGCCTGTACAGAAGACACTAGATGAACAACAGTTTCAGGTAAGTGCAACCCTGTTTTTTCTTCCCTTTCTCCTGCTCTCCAGTTTAATGTCTTATGTTCTTTTCTACTAATGCATGCTGTGGCCCTAAGGCAACTCTGAAGCAGATCATTCCGACTGTTCAATGACAGAGTACAACCAAGTTAATATGTTGATGGTTCACAGCACCAACATGTTTAAAGTTTAGCTCTCATCTAACACCTTTCCCTGGTTTCCCCCCCCCCAACCCAGTCAATACCACGGGCACGGGATTGCGCCATTTATCTCCAGCAGAGCGGATGTCCAACCACCGACTACGGCGCAGGGAACGGCCGCATAACGAGGCAATCGTGTGCATGGAGGCAACTCGGTGCGCGGTGGAGAAAATTTCGGAGGAGCTAACTGACTCCAGCGCAGTGGAGAAGGAGGCACGGCAGAGTGAGGCTGCCGACAGAAGGGAGCAAAAGGAACTATTCAGCAGGGCGGTGGACGCAGCAGAGCGTCATGCCGCCACAACCTAAAGTTGCATGCGCGACATGGTGCGCCTCCTGGAGAGGCTGGTTTCCGCGGTTGAGCCCGCCCCCGCCCCACCCGCAATCCCTGCCGGCCCCACGGCCATGACGGACACTCGCACCCCCACGCCTGACGCTTCCACCAACGCGGCCACGGCGGAACCCGTCCTCGAGGAGAATCGCCCGCCGGAGCCGTCCGCTCCCCGCGTGAAGAGGTTCCGTGTCCGGGCAGACCCCGAACCCCTTCCCAAGGGATATCTTTTTTCCAAAAGGCAGCACTGCCCACCACGACACTACAGGCTGTAGGGAGTCGCACACCCCATGACATATTCTGTGTCGTGAAGATACCTCGCCGGCCCCCACCATCTCCTCTCACTGTCAACCGTCAGTGTATGCAGATAAAATGCAGTGTATGCCCCGTTGGGTTTGTTTTTGGATTTTTACCCGCATGCTTTGCGTTCCCGCTTTGTAGGGGTGCGGACAGCTTTGTAGGGGTGCGGACAGCTCTGGAGTTGAACAGAGTGCGTTCTGTCGTTTTGTTTGAACATGTCTCCGCCAATAAAGCTTCTGAAAACACTTCTTTGCTCCGTTCCCCACTATCAAAGGTTTTGCAAACAAAATAAAGGTTTTCAAGACACTTTGTCCTGTTTCATGTGCTGCCCCCCCGACCAATGGTGCCTTTCCCCCACATGCCACGCCCCCTTTTCCCTGCATCTCCGCCCCCCTCTGTTGGCGTTGCATCAATGTGTGCGTGCTGAAGCCATGCACATCCACGTAACGGCCTCCCACTGAGGGCATGGGGTCAGCCATACACCCGAAAACACCCCAATGAACTTGCCAGGGACCGTGTGGCGGGCGAACAAAGCCTCTGTTTGCTTGCCCTGCTGTCCCGCGTTCCAATCCTGCTCGCCCATGTGCCCGCAACGCTCTGTTCGGAAAGGACCCTCCACTTTTTTTTTCTCATTTCTCACTTCGCAGAGGCCCCTCCCCCGACGCCAGGGCCAGAGATAAGCCCGAATATCACCGGGCCCCTTAGCAGGGACCCATGGGCCGTGAGCAGAGCGCGCGCCCATGCCGACGGCGCCCCGCGATCGAATCCAGCGTGCACATACGTGGGTGATTGTAAAAGTGAACAATCGTCCACGCATGTGCATTTTACCCTTTCAGCCTGATGTCCTGATCCAGGGCCCGAAACTTCCCTCGAGCAAACCCCCCCATTCCCCCCATCCCCCACCCCGGCCTTTACTAACGAGGGCTAGGTCTTGCGCCTTGCACCTTGCATAGAAGCTGGCCCCCGCTTCCCGCGGGTCTCTTCCACAGGCCCCAATTGCAAGCAGGGACTCGTCTGTTGGACCGTCCGATCCCCCTCCCTGGCCAGTCCTCGCCACAGTGGGGACTGCCAAAATTTTGCCCTCATACCCGGGCACCCCAAAGTCACCCTCCGTGGGGACCAGATGCCAGCTGTGCGGTTTGTCTTTGGCCAGGCCTCTCACCCCCCCCCCCCGCCTGTTCTCCCCGCCCAGAGCAGCGCTTCCATCCCCAACCGAGTGCCAGGGAGATGCTCCCCCTCACACTCCTCCCTTCAAATGACCCCCCCGATTCACAAACGCCATTCCTCCCCCCCTTCCAAGGTGCCCAGCAGCCAATCTTGCGCGACTGTGGATTTTCCATGCACCCATCCCACCACCGTCTAGCTAGATCTTTCGCCCCAACCCGCACTTCCACCCATCACCCACGGCCTGGCAGATGCTGCCTTTGATCTCCTCCGCTCTGTGCCAGCCCCCCCACCCAACAACCTCCTGCCCCATAGCACTCCTTCCCGTGTCTTTTGTGTTGGCCAGTGGGCAGCCAGGCCGCAATGCCCCCCCCACACTCGGGCGTGACTCCCCCCATCTTCAACTTTCAGCCTAGCCCCGCCCCCCAGGAGCCTCTCCACTACAGCCCAGCTGCCTGGCAGGCAACCTGCAAGGACTTGTGGGGGTTCTTCACTTTCTCTTGCATCACCTTCCACCCCCACCATTTCCTCTTTCCCTCCTCCTGGCAGTCTCCCCATGCTCATCTTGCCCTGCATACTTCATTGCTTCAAACCCACTAAACAATGTACTTTTATCTGCCCTCCATCTTCATCTATAATTCTTAATTAACTTCATTTATGTACTGCCTTTCTCCCCAGTGGGGACCCAAAGCTGCTTGCAGGTAATGGGAGGCACACAAACCCAACCCCCTGCCCCCCTTGAAGAACTATCCAACCCCTTCTGTGCCAGGGTGGTGCCCACCAAATTAAGTGCGTGTATTGTTCTCTTCATCTGGCCAAAAACACAATCTGTGAGTGGTTTGGGTGTGCCCCCACTCTCCCATGGCCACCCCCCCCGGGTTCGCTCCCTGCTCACCACCCGACAGATGCCCACCAAGGATCTTTGCATCTCTGGGTGAAATACTGTGCCTCCTCGCCCTTGGTGTCCCGCAGGCCTGTGTGCATCGGATTCACCCATTGGCCCGTGTGCCACTTGTGTCCCCACACACCACCAGGTGCCCTGCCCCACATGCTCAGCTCCATCAAGCCACAGGCGAGAAATGACTTTCTTTAACCAATGATTTTATTAAGACTTTCTTCAAGAAATAACTTTAAATAACTCTTTAATAAATAACTGCGCCTGCTAATAATAACTGCGCCTGCCAATAATAACTGCTAATGGTGGATAATGAGAACAGATGTGCCTCAACGGAGAATGAATTGGGGAAACTTGGGAAAGAAGTGAGTGAGCAGTCACTGGGACCCACTCAGTTCCATCAGCATCCCGACCTCCCTGCAGAGCTCCCTGCTGTCCCACTGGATCGCCCGAACGGACCATGCGATTCCTGAGATCTCCACAGCCAGTCTGCGTACTGCAGCCTCGGTTCTTTGCACTGGAGGAGAGAGCAGAATGTCACCTCCACGCGCACTGCCCTGTCACAGTCACCCTGGGGGCCCAATAGCATCTTCCAGACTCCCAGACTCCCCAGAAGCCGCAGATGGGATCTCCCTCTGGATGCAGTGGCCAAACATTACCCAATCATCCCAGGCCAGCTTGAGCATTACTCGAGAGCGCAGAACCCCCACCACACCATTTTCTGGCTCGTGTGCCAGGCCTCTCCCAGAGATGCCGACAAGATGCGAAACTATGTCGCAACTCTCAGAAGGGCCAACACCCCTCAAAAGTGAACATGGCATTGCACTCACAAATCTTGAGACCGGCCTCCACAGCCACCTGTCCCCGCACAGCCACCTGCACCAACTCCAGCTCAACCGTCTCTCCCTCATGCTCTGCCTCATGCGCACCCCCAGAGGTGGCATTGGATGAATCTGTGGTGGAACGAAGTGTTCTGCGGTCATGACAGGTTTTTTTTAAAGAAATTTTAATTGGTGAGCACGCACCTTTTACACAAATTCCCCATATTTCCTAAGCAATATCGACCCCCACCCTCTTTCCCAAGCCTAAACCCATCACATTATTCAAATTGCTTTTAAGTATATTGCTCTAAATCTTATACATAGTATGTCCTTTATTCTCAGCATGCTCAGATCCTTCTATATCTCAAATTCTCTAATGCGTCCAATCTGCACCTCACTGCTCAACCAATCTATTTTTGATTCAATCGTATCAATAACAATATCAGTATAGATTCAGCAATGGCTAGTTATCCCCATTAATGGCAAAGCCACCTCTCTCTCCCCTTTCATAAAGTCACAAATTAATAGTTCTCAGACTGCCACATTCCTCCTTTCACGCTCCATTTTTTTTCTAGACATCATTTCAATTTCCCCCAATCTGCAATGTGTTTTCCTGGATCAAGATCTTTCAATTTTCTTGCCATTTTGTCCATTTCTTCCATGCACAGCAATTTGCAAATCCAATCTTCCATATTTGGCATTTCTTGCACTTTCCAATTCTGTGCGAACTAAAGGCTTGCCATGCAAAATAGCAATGTTCCATACTGCAGTGGAACATCTTCCATTCTATAGTTCTGTGGCAGCAATCCTGAGTTCTTATAGATCTGGGCTTGCGAAACCTCACCAATCATCTTGATTAAATCTCCCCAGTATTGCTTAGCTACCTCACATGCCCACCACATGTGACACAATGTTCCTTCATGCTTTTTACATTTCCAGCATTTATGTGGGCCACGATCGGTTTTCAAGTGTTCCCGATCGTGGGGAGGGCCCGTTGTGGGGTGAGCGGTCCCCACCAGGGCCCCCCCTGACCAGCCCACACACTCGCCGTGGTCTCAGCCGCTGCAACTGCTGAAAACCGGGCAGTACCTGGCTCCTCCGTGGTAGCCGACTCCGGGTGCCGCGAGGCCTCCCCTCTATCCTCGCGCGCAGCAGGCGATGGCGGTGGTGCGACAACCAGCCCCGTGCCCGGGTCCTGCTCCTCCTCCTCTCTGCTGGTCAGGGAGATGATCTCCTCTCCATGTTCCTCCCCTGCAGAACAGCAAACAATAGACCCCCATCGCCGTGCGTGCCAGCCCTGCCCCGTGGCGCAACAAAAATTTCTTCAGCCCACGAGACGGGAGGTGCCACCCAATCGGGCCACCTCAGTTGGTTCCCCACTGCCAAAGGGGACAAATGTCGCAGGCGTGCAAGGGAAGCTGCACCCTCTGCAACGGGCACGCCCCCTTGGACAAGCATCTCACCTTCCTGGTGCACGCCCTCTCCTGCCGCCCGTTCCGACGCTTCCATAATTCGCTGCATCGCACGGTGGTGAGGCGCCGGATGGAGCGACCCCCCCCTGCCACCACCGCAAAAACTGCTCGCGGAGGGCGTGGAATTTTGCGCGGCACTCCACCGGTGAGCGTGTGACCCCGGACATGCTGAGTCCTCGTGAAATCGCGGCCCACGCACCGCGCACCAGCTCCCCCGCGTAGCCCAGGCAAAGAACGGAGGAGAGGAGCAGCTCCACCTCCAGTCGGCACCAGGGGCTCCGCACGCGAAGGCGAGGCAGCATGGCTCCTGATGTGTGGTGCGCGCTCGTGGGCATGGCCAGTAATCCCCCAAGGTCCAACGGTCACCATCCATACTCAGCGTGCCCCCCAGGGGATGCGGAGTATGTCAATCATCACGAAGCGCCCCCATTCGGCAAGCCCAAGACCTGCCTCCCCCGGAAAGTGTGGATTGGACCAGCCAGTCAATCAAACATCAGCAAAGTGTTCATTGGGCTTCACAGGCCCGCCAAGACACCGCAGGGGAGGGGCCGCAATCATGCAGCCAGGGAGCTGGCCCTCAAACCCATTCAGCGGGCATAGCACATGTCCTCCGCGGTTTTTGAAAGGGTGCCACCACAAGCCAAAGTTCCCTTTCAACAAGCCCGAACAAGTGTCTCGCCACCGCGGGGGAGGGGCCGCAATCATGTAGCCAGAGAGCTGGCCCTCAAGCCCATTCAGCGGGCATAGCACATGTCCTCCGCGGTGTTTTAAAGGGTACCACTGCAAGCCAAAGTGTCCTTTCAACAAGCCCTGACAAGTGTCTGGTCACCGAGCGTGTTCCCGATCGTGGGGAGGGCCCGTTGTGGGGTGAGCGGTCCCCACCAGGGCCCCCCCTGACCAGCCCACACACTCGCCGTGGTCTCAGCCGCTGCAACTGCTGAAAACCGGGCAGTACCTGGCTCCTCCGTGGTAGCCGACTCCGGGTGCCGCGAGGCCTCCCCTCTATCCTCGCGCGCAGCAGGCGATGGCGGTGGTGCGACAACCAGCCCCGTGCCCGGGTCCTGCTCCTCCTCCTCTCTGCTGGTCAGGGAGATGATCTCCTCTCCATGTTCCTCCCCTGCAGAACAGCAAACAATAGACCCCCATCGCCGTGCGCGCCAGCCCTGCCCCGTGGCGCAACAAAAATTTCTTCAGCCCACGAGACGGGAGGTGCCACCCAATCGGGCCACCTCAGTTGGTTCCCCACTGCCAAAGGGGACAAATGTCGCAGGCGTGAAAGGGAAGCCGCACCCTCTGCAACGGGCACGCCCCCTTGGACAAGCATCTCACCTTCCTGGTGCGCGCCCTCTCCTGCCGCCCGTTCCGACACTTCCATAATTCGCTGCATCGCGCGGTGGTGAGGCGCTGGATGGAGCGACCCCCCCCCTGCCACCACCGCAAAAACTGCTCGCGGAGGGCGTGGAATTTTGCGCGGCACTCCACCGGTGAGCGTGTGACCCCGGACATGCTGAGTCCTCGTGAAATCGCGGCCCACGCACCGCGCACCAGCTCCCCCGCGTAGCCCAGGCAAAGAACGGAGGAGAGGAGCAGCTCCACCTCCAGTCGGCACCAGGGGCTCCGCACGCGAAGGCAAGGCAGCATGGCTCCTGATGTGTGGTGCGCGCTCGTGGGCATGGCCAGTAATCCCCCAAGGTCCAACGGTCACCATCCATACTCAGCGTGCCCCCCAGGGGATGCGGAGTATGTCAATCATCACGAAGCACCCCCATTCGGCAAGCCCAAGACCTGCCTCCCCCGGAAAGTGTGGATTGGACCAGCCAGTCAATCAAACATCAGCAAAGTGTTCATTGGGCTTCACAGGCCCGCCAAGACACCGCAGGGGAGGGGCCGCAATCATGCAGCCAGGGAGCTGGCCCTCAAACCCATTCAGCGGGCATAGCACATGTCCTCCGCGGTTTTTGAAAGGGTGCCACCACAAGCCAAAGTTCCCTTTCAACAAGCCCGAACAAGTGTCTCGCCACCGCGGGGGAGGGGCCGCAATCATGCAGCCAGAGAGCTGGCCCTCAAGCCCATTCAGCAGGCATAGCACATGTCCTCCGCGGTGTTTTAAAGGGTACCACTGCAAGCCAAAGTGTCCTTTCAACAAGCCCTGACAAGTGTCTGGTCACCGAGCGCGCAGAGTGCATTGTCGGTCTCGTGTGCCCGGCACAAAACTTATAGTTTCGGACAACGCACAACGCCACCTGCCGGCCAGTTCAGGAACAGCCACTGACGGCTTATTTTTCAGCTGTGGGCTGTGAGCATGCGCCAAGGGAAGCACATCACAGAAGTACAGCTGAGAACCCGTGGATGGTCGACCGCGAACACGTGTAGGACGGGGTGCTGATTGTGCCGAAACACACGGGCAGCACGTGAACAGCAAAACCTGCGGGAGACACGTGTAAGTACAATCGTGTGGAGAACACGTGAAATTCGTCACGTCTGTTTTGGCTCATAGTGATATTAGGTGGATGTTTGATCTCCTGCAGGAAATCCTCTCTCTCTATTAAATCAATGGTCATAAAATCAAACCCTGGCTTGTTTTTGCTCTTAATGCTTTATTGCACAGACAAGAATTAAGATGAGTAGATAGCTGACACAGTGCTACATTCTTCACAGATTATCAGGTAATCCTTTCCAGCTGCTTTCTACACCTGTGATGATTTAAGAGTGTTATAGCTAGCTACAGAGTGGGTGGTTAAGTGTGGAGTAACTGATTTAGAATACCAATAATACTAATAATTTTTAATCAGCTTACAAAGTTTTCTCCAGGGTCATTCAGTCATATAATAAGGATGGCTGCAGTAGTATTTCTATTCAAGACTACCAGAATGAGAACTGGCCAAAAATAACTTTAGCAGGAAAAACAACTAAAATATTTTGCACAGCAGTCTCTAAGCCCAATTCTAGAACAAACTAAGGTATGTGAGCTTAGGGGAAAATCCTTAAATAACATAAGGGAATGCCTCTATTTTTATTTATTTACTTTATAGACTTCCTTTCTCACTGAGACTCAAGGTGTAAACTGTAAATTCTACCACTACTTGCAAGTTAAACTCCTAGTACTCTAAACAGTGGTTTCTGAAAGATATAGTACAAATTGTGTGAAAACACAGAAATATTATATAGATGGTTCAGTCAGTGGTGCAGGATCATGCTTACAATAAGGGTTCACTCAAAGTTTTCTTTGGAAAGGGAAAGCACTCCCTGTGTTCAGTCCATCTCAGCCAGTAATGGAATCCTAAGCGTGAGCATCTTTTGAGTATGTGAGAAACTTGCTGAGATCAAGATCCCTTCAAATTAAGTTGACTGGATCTAGGCATGCAATGTACAGCATTTCCTGGAAATCAAAGATAGGGTCTACGTATTGGAAGGTCATGGGTAGAGATGGGCATGATCCGCATTACGATTGAAAAAACCCCACGATAATGGCAATCGTGTAATCGTGACCTGGCGGATTGTGATTGTCCACGGCCAACGATCCAGCGATCGGGAGAGGCCTGGATCATTGTGTTTGGGGATCCAGACACTCAGGCACCAGCAATCTATTTCCCTGGCAACGGAGCCAGGGAAAAGCCTGAGCTCTGTTTGCCCTCCTTCTGTCGCCCTGGAAACCCGAATGGAAGCCCAGCTTTCCCTGATCAGCAGGGCTTCCTTCCAACCACGGAGCAGGAAAGCAGTCACAAGTTGGGAGAAGACACCCAGGGGAGGGAGGGGGCTCATCGCCGCCTCCCCGTGCCCACCAGGCCCAGCGGCCGTCACCACCATCCACCTTCCCACATAGCTGGGAATACCAGTGTGCCCCGCTTTGGCCTCCACGATCCACGATCTATGGCTCGGTAACAGGAGATGATTGGTGTGGATCATTAATTCGGGATCGTCGCTGGCACTGATCCATGATCAGCTGGATTGTTAATTTTTTTTGGATCATGCCCATCTTTAGTCATGGGGAAAGTTTGTTTTAGCTCCTTGAACTGGTGAGGTCTCTAGGTCTTGGAGCTGAACTATGAGCATAGACTATTGTTTTCCAATCACCAAGGCAGGCTTGCCCAATGTGCCATCAGTGGCAGACCTAAGTTGTGTCTTCCCTTGGCTGGACTCTACCTTGGAACTTGAAAATCTTTTTTTTAAAATAAAATTTTATTGGTGAGTGGAAAAAAGAAAAGAATTTTCAAATTTAACACATATAATCCCATTTCCCCCCCTCTATCCCCCACCCTTTTCCTCCCCCCTCCCTATTGACTTCCAACAGCTTTCCAACCCTTAACCCTTCTTGTTGCTTAAATCTATTTCATTTACATTTTCCTACCCTCTATAAATCATAATATCTCTTACTCTAAGCACATTCTGATTCTTTTACATAGACTCTATCAAGCATACTATCCATATGATATATATCGTGTCAATAAAGCATAACCATATAGTATAGTATATAGCAGGGATCACAGTGTCTCATACTTTAAACATATTCTATTTCTTTTAAACATATACTCCGTCAAATATACTACCAATATAGTATATATTATAAAACATATATTGTATGCTATGCCACCAATGTAACACAGCACACAACATAGTATAACACAGCAACCTGATATTGTATTAAATCTGATCCACTAACCCATCGTTTTATATTGTATATAACATACCTATGATATATAGTAGTAATAATATACATATATAGTAATAATATATCTATTTAACCATTCTCATTATCCCATATATTCTATGTAAAGTTCCCCTAAATATTGTGCTAGCTTAGATTGTAATTACATTCCCCCTAAATGGTAAGATCCCTTCTCTCTCCCCTTTCCAACATTATTCTTTAAAAATTCTCAAACTGCCACAGTTCTCCTTTTACATCCCATTTTTTTCCCAAAAATTGTTTCAGTTTCCCCCAATCAACAATATATTGCCCTAGGTCAAGATCTTTGAGTTTCCTTGTCATTTTGTCCATTTCCGCCATGCACAGCAATTTATAAATCCAGTCTTCAACAGTTCCTGAAACGTCAGGAACTACAATGCCAAGACCACGGCAATACAGCCCGGAAAACCCACAACAACCACCAGTCTTCTACAGTTGGTATTTCTTGTGTCTTCCATTTCTGCGCATACAAAAGTCTTGCCGCTGCAGTCATGTAAAATAACAATGTTCTATGCTGCATTGGAACAGTCTCCATTCCCAAGTTCAGTAGCAACAGTTCTGGGTTCTTATTTATTTGTATTTGTAAAATCTCATTAATTACTTCAATTATTTCTCTCCAGTACTGCTTAGCTACTTCACATGTCCACCACATATGATATAGTGATCCTTCATGTTTTTTGCATTTCCAGCATTTGTCTGACATATTAGTATTTCCTAGCGCAATTTTCTTTGGTGTTAAATACCATCTGTAAATCATTTTGTACACATTCTCTTTAATGTTCGTACAAGTTGAAATCTTCACTGTATTTTTCCATAGGTACTCCCATGCCTCCATTGTTATTTCCTTATGAAAATTTATTGCCCACTTCACCATCTGGACTTTTACTGTTTCGTCCGCCGTAAACCATTTTAGAAGTAATTTATAGATCTTAGATATTTCCTTCTTGCCTTCTTGTAGTATCACTTCCTCTAGTTCCGAATTTTCCAGTCTTATACCTCCTCTCAGGCAGTCCGCATTATAAAGATCTCTGATCTGTCTGTACTGGAACCATCCATAACAAGGAGACAATTCTTCTTCTGTCTTTATTCTCAACTTTGAATATTGTATTTGTGTGATCTCCTTGTATGTTAAGCATTGCTGTTCGTTATCCACAGTTCTCGGATCTATTACTTCATATGGAACCACCCATGAAGGAATTCCATCTTCCATATATACCTTGTATTTCTTCCAGACCGTGAAGAGGCTTCTCCGAATATAGTGATGCAAAAACATAGAGTCCGCTTTTACTTTATCATACCACATGTATGCATGCCATCCAAATATTTTTTGTGTCCCTCCAGGGCCAGCAACTTGCGATTTTTTAACGTTATCCAATCTTTCAGCCATACAAGACATACTGCCTCATGATACAGTCTTATGTTGGGCAGTTGCAAACCGCCTCTTTCCTTCACATCTTGTAAAACCTTCATTTTCACTCATGGTTTTTTGCCTGCCCACACAAAGTCTGAGATTTTCCTTTGCCATTTATCAAATTGTTTGGAGTCTCGGATAACTGGAATAGTTTGCAACAAGAACATCACACGTGGTAGGACATTCATTTTTACTGCTGCTATTCTTCCCAGCCATGATAAATTCAGTTTGTTCCATTTTATTAAGTCTCTCTCTATTTGTATCCACAGTTTCTCATAGTTATTTTTGAACAAGTCTATATTTTTTGCAGTCAGTTCAATACCAAGGTATTTTACTTTATTAGTTACCTCACAGTCTGTTATCTCCATTAGCTCTTGCTGCTTCTGTTTAGTCATATTCTTACATAAAATCTTTGACTTCTTTTTATTCACATAAAATCCAGCCAAATCTCCGAACAGTTTTATTTTCTCTATTACCTTTGGCATATTTTCAATTGGATCCTCTACTATTAACATTATATCATCCGCAAAAGCTCTGACCTTGTAGGAAAACTCTTTTATTTTCATACCTCGAATTGTATCATCCTCACGTATTTGAATCATCAGTATTTCCAAAATCAAAATAAACAACAATGGAGACAAAGGGCAACCCTGCCTAGTTCCTTTGCTGATTTTCAGTTTTTTAGTCAAGTCCTCATTCACTATAATTGCTGCACTTTGGTCTCTATAAATTTCCTTAACCGCTTGTATGAACTTTTCTCCCATTTGCAACTTTTCCATGGTAGCAAACATAAAGTCCCAGTTCAGATTGTCAAATGCTTTTTCCGTGTCTACGAAGAAAAAACCAACCTCTCTATCACAATGCTTGTCATAATATTCAATAGCGTTTATTACTGTCCTCAGATTGTCTTTAATTTGTCTGTTAGGTAAGAATCCCGCCTGCTCTTCAGCAATGAATTCCGACATCCATCCTTTCAACCTCTCTGCCAACACCTTTGCAAATATTTTATAATCATTATTCAACAGCGAGATTGGTCTATAATTTTTAACATTGGTCAAATCTTGACCTTCCTTCGGAATCAGCGATATGTTGGCTTCATTCCATGAATCAGGAATCCTTTGATCTTGCATCACTCCATTCATTGCCTCTTTCAGGAAGGGCGCCAGTTCATTAGCCATCACTTTGTAGAATTTTGCCGTTAGTCCATCTGGTCCTGGCGCCTTTCCTATTTTCGTTGATTGTATAGCTTCCTTTGGAACTTGAAAATCTTTTGAAGCCGTATTGCAAGAGGCAGGCTGTTTAGAGGACCTTCCAGAAGAGGTATCCATGATGACATGGGAAAGCAGAAAAATATAGAATCACCAACATAGCCTGATGGGTCCTGCTTTAATTGAGGAAAGGCCTGTTTTTTTTACCTTGAAGAAATATATATATATTGGACCGCTTGAGTGAAAACCTCAAATCCTGGCTGGTGTAGACATTAAAGAACTTTAAATAGAAAGAGATTATGAAGTTGGGCTATAGTTTTTGAACCTTTATTAGAATTTTCAACATTGCATTTAGTCATGAGCCTGCTTGCGGGGAGGGTGGAATATAAATACGATAAAATAAATAAAATAAATGTAGGAATGAATAAAGCTAAGTATTTCAACCTCTGTGTTAGGTGATTATGAATAACCTACTTCCCTCTTTTTATTCCTGTGTCTTCTCGGAGCAGCAGAATCCACAGCTGCTCACTGTTAGCAGTCCTATGGAAGTTGTCTGGTTGTATGACTTAATGTAAGTTAGCTGTTCACAAGTCTCAGCCACAGCAGCTCTCTGGCATTCTAACATACTTTAGAGACTACAAGATACACCAAAACTCATAATGCCATGCATTTGATAGATTGGGCCACTAAGACCCAAAACAGTGTCCCTAGTAAATAAATAGGTTGATCTTAAGCTCATGTAACCAGATGCCCTTTTGGGTGGCTTCTGTCTCCGGTCAGCACCCTCAAATCTGAAATGTATGGAATGTGCATTAATATACTCCTGTGATTCTATATTTTTCCACTGGAATGTTCCTTCACCAGAAGTATATGGAGGTGATTTTAAATTTATAGCTCACCAGGGGAAGGGGCACTTGGTAGGTTTTTCATGTCCATGGTTAGGTTATTTTAAAGAGAACTTGAAAAATTATCAGCATTTTCTCCACCACCACCACCCCCTTCCCGACCGATTACAGCACTGGAATGTCAGATTCGGCAAAGAGTGGTTGCTTATCCATTTCAGCAATCTGTTCCTGATTTGCATTGCTTCATTCAATTTTAACATTGCTGTTATATTTAATGCCCCCTTATAGCAATTTAATACCGTATTGTAAGAACCATTGGAAAATGCTAAAGTAGAAAAATATGCCCAGGCTTAACCATATAAAGAAGTTAAATTCTTGCATAAAAGAGCAAAATAGAAGGAATGTACAAGTAAAGCAGAATATGGACATTCTAATGTGTATGGTATCCTGTTGATCTATAATAAGGCCATGGGGAAAAACATACAAAAATTGAATACAAGACTGTTAAGAGTTAAAAAGCTGTTTAAGTTAAAGAAAACCACAGTACTAAGACCTAATGCCTACAAATTGGCCACTAGCTGAAAATATATGTTAACTATTAATTTCAGCATAGAATCAGAAGAATATATTTAACTTTAGAGCTACAGAGCTCTAAAGAAACTTCTCTTGAAAATTTCTGAGAGCTGGTTGAAGGGATAACTGGCGCCGCTTACAATACCTTGTTCCCCCCCACCCCCTCTTAGAACAGGCTAATAGGAGCAGGAAGAATTCATCCCTCTTACCTTTGGACTTTCTCCATGGCATCGTTAATGGCTATAACTTGATACCAGAATAGAGTTTCAGAAGACTGTTGTTTAAGTTTGCTCTTGCTAAGAATCTGATTTAACACCACATTGAAGAAATTTTTACTTGGCTCATATTGCTTAGTGTGTATGTTGGGTGTGTGTGGCTTGGCTTATTTGCTGAAAACATTTGTGTCAAACACACCTTTAAAAAGTAAAGTAGTTCCTTTAAATAACAGGAAGTGGAGGAAGGAAGTTTTGTAAAAGTAGTTAAAAATTTTCCATATGGACCATTATCAATGGTAAGTTTTCAAAAGAATAAATCACAAAGGATTGATCTATGAATAGCTATTAAATATTTATTGTGATAGCTTGAAATGGAAGCTTTGTGTTCAGGAGCATTATATATCTGACTGTTAGATGTTGGGTGAAAACATGGCATGGCATTGTCCATGGGGCTTTTCTCATGAACTTCATTTCAAGAAGCATTTGGCATGCAATTGTTGGTCGTAGATTGCTGAGCTAGGTGAATTGTTGACCTGCTCCAGGAAGGCAATTTTCAGTTTATTAGGAAAGAAACCAAGATATATAGTAGAAAATACTGAACTATCAGATAGTCTTTACTAAACTTTGAACTAGTCTTTACTGTTTCTTTGCATGCATGGTACAGACTCAAGTACAGTGTATTGAACTGCATTGTCATCTGAGCCCTTCCTGCTGGATTCCGCCTGCAGCCATTTTGCAAAAGCAGAGAGGGAAAGAGAGAGGTCCTTGCTGTTGGCCTATCCACCCCAGCTACTAACTGCCCCACATTTAGCAGCTAGCCACTTTTCAGAAGAGGGAGCAAGACCCAGTGACAGACTTTCTGTGGGGCTGCTTTCATTAATTGCTACATGGTTCCCTTTTTAGCTGTTTGGGGTTTTCATTTGAAAAAGAAAAATGGGATACAGATATAATAAATAAAGAGTAGGACACTACTGTGAAAGTCAGCAATTAAGAAATCCATGGTAGTATATGTATCCAAAAACTCATGAACACAACAAACATCCTGGAAATCTTTTCAGTGGAGAGAGAAAAATAGCAGAATTTCAGGCTACGGGAGAGAATTTTTTTTTAGAGAGCACTTGCTTGTGATGTGTGCTCATCCCACTGTCACCTCTAGTAAATAAGCTTTGCAAGCTGATGCGTTGTTTCAAAAATCTATTTTGCTAAAGGTGAAAGTTGGACAAAAGTAGTATGTTTATAAACCATGATAAGAAAAGCTTCTCTCAAACCTCTTCTAGCCCTTAGACTGTTTCTGCCCCCAGTTTGTGTCTATGCGCGCACACACGCACACACAATGTTAAGTAACTTTCAAGTCAGCTCTGCATCTTAGTAAGACATGTTGGTTAACCTACTGCTGAACAAAAAATGTATGCTGGAGATGTTGATCATTTTTCTTTATGTTCTAAATAGTTCACTTTACGATGCAGATGTTCTCAAAACTTCAACCGTATTTTCAGAGTGGAGCCAAACCCACATACAGTGTCTCTCAGCAAGTTAGCTGAGGTCTGCAGCTCAACAGCCAGTTCATATTTCTGTTTGTGTTTTATGAAAACATCTTTAAAATAACACAAACTAAGTTTTGAGCATTCCACTTACCCTCGACACACTAAAGTTGACAGAACTGCCAGCTGGGGGGATGTGGCTAGATCCTCAACTTGCTTTTCTAATGTTATATATGCTGTCACCTATGGGCCACTGCAGCTAAAGGTGCACACGGTGCCTCTTCAAAGGCAAAGCGGGAAGGACCTCATAATAACAGTGCAGGCAGGGGCCCTGCAGTCATTCTCCTCCCCTGAGGAGTTTTGTTTTTAGTAACTTGTATCTGGAATGATGATTCCATTTTATCACCCCCACATTCTAAGAGGGTTCCTTAGCTGAAAATATTAGTTGGATTTAACCAAAAAGGATTTTAAGCTTTTATGTTCTTGCAAACAGACTGCAAAAGCAACTGCAGATTAAAATAAATATGTACTGGAATTGTCCTCCTTACCACAGAAAGCAACCATTTTGACCAGAAACACTTTGTTAGGAGAAGGTGCTAAAGCCAAAATTATATATTTGCTTGCAACTGTTTACTTGCATTTTCTCAATAAAAGAGGTGCCAGAACTGAAAGCCGTAGAACACTTGCAAATAAGTGCTCTGATTGAGCTATCCATTCCAAGTGTGAGGAGGCTGATACATGCAAGGAGCTCTCCTGCTTGCAACAGTCTGTGTACATAGAATACAGAGGGACCATTCAGGCATGGAATAGGCATTCGCTGTAGTGAATGGAGAAGCCTGCATGTGTGAATGAGCTTTACGGATGCATTGCATATGAACTCCATATGTGTATTAGAAAGTATACGTGTCTTTGGGATTGTTTTGATTATCTATTTTTCCACCTCTTATCGTTTAATCTTTCATCTTCTGTCTTTTCACTGGTACCTTTAGAAAACAATGAATGAGAAGAGACAGTCCAGAAGACACAAGAGGAATTTGGGTCAGATAGTGACTCTAAACTGTACCTCATTTAAGGTTTAGGGAATGTCAATTATGGAACAAAAATTGGAGATATTTTAGCAGGTCTTTCACAGAGGAAAAGGATATTTATTAGCATTACATTTTACAGAGGAAGTAGAACTAGTAATAGGTCCACCATTCTTCCATTGCAGTAATGGAAGCAAGGGACCAAAGTGATGCTAAATATCAAAAGGCCTTGTCAACCATAAGAATCATTGAACCATTTCAAACTGGTGGAAGGGGATAGCCTGTGTGATTGACTATCAGAGATATTTTGTGTCTTACCCCAAATATATCTCATATAAGAAGAAAATGTAGTCAGTGCATCAGACATCTCTATGAAACTGGCTTTTAAGACTTATCCAAGTATTATGCACCAGACTAGTATCACGTGCTAAGCATTATGCAAAGATGTTAGAACAGGAGATGGAAAATCCTTGCTGCAGAATAAAAAGAATTGAAATTGTTCCATTTTTACTCTTCCAGTCCATATAACTTCTGACAATAAGTCATAGAAATCATAATCATAGGAATCATGGTGTCAGTTTTAAAGCTTTCCTAGTAACATGTAGAATATAAAATGAAACTGTTATAAATGTTCTTGGCAAGGCTACTGCCATTTTACAGTGTCCAAGCTCAGTTTTTAGAACTTGTAAACTAATCTGAATTTACTAGAGATGCTGCCAAAGTTTGGAATTAACATGCTTGGTTTACAAACTTCAGTGACATGTACTGTTTACCTGATCATGCATTGTGGCCCACAGAGTCCAGAGATGATCCAGGGAATTACAGGCCAGTTAGTCTAAGATATGTTCCAGGAAAATTAGTAGAAAATGTTATTAAAGATAGACTTATTAAGCACATTAAGGAACAATCCTGCTGAGGAATAATCACCAAGTCTTCTGAAAAGAGAAGTCCTGCCAGCAGCCTATTGGAGGTCTTTGAGCAGCTTAACAAGCATGTAAACAAGGATTAGTCATATACTTCAACATCTAAAAGGCTTTTGACAAGGTACTTCACCAAAGACTCCTGAGTAAGCTTTAGTAGAAATGGGATAAGAGGACAAGTCTTCTTATAGATTAAAAATTGGTTAAACAACAGGAAGCAGGGAGTACTTATAAATGGACAATTTTCACAATTGAGGCAGTGAGCCACAGGGTCCCACAAGAACTGGGGTAAGTACTTATTAATTTGTTCATGAATGAGTTGGAATTGAAAATAAGTAAAAACAAATAAATATATTTATTTGGAATGGTGAAAAATCAAGAATTAGATTCAAGGTATTACAAGATGAAAAAAGAAGTGGAGTCCTAGCCATACCAAATATCAAGTTATATTATCAAGCTGCTGGTCTAATCTGGATTACAGACTGGATTCAAAATCCAAATAATAGATTAATAAAGTTAAAAGCGGCAGATCTGACAGAAGGGCTGTATAATTACCTCTGGCTAAAGAAAAGGACAAAAACATAACACACGAGTCATGTAATCAGAAACAGTTTGCTCAAAATCTGGGATTCTGTAAGAATGATCCTCCGTATCACCAATAATGTCACCAATATATGCCTTCTGTGATAAACATACAAGGAAAACTAATGATTATATAATTTATAAAGATATAATTTCTCAAGGAAGAATAAAAATGTGGCCATCAGTTATTGAAGAAGGTAAGAAGATATAATGGCTGATATATCTTCAGGCAATTTCCAGATTAAAAGAAGCTACGAAAGATCACAGAGGCCAAATAACAGATCTAACAGATTTTGAAAAGATAATCATTCAGTAGAAAGACCATATGACACAGAAAAAGAACAAGTGAAAATGTACATGTTAAAATGGAATCAGAGTTTAGGAGAAGAGATAACATTCCGAAAGTGGGAAGATTTATGGATGAAAGGTATAACATTTACTGCAAATCAAACATTAAGAGACAACTGTTATAAAATGTTCTATTGGTGGTATAAAACTCCAACAGACATTACAAAAATGGACAAGAAATATACAGGGATGTGTCGGAAGTGCAAAGAAGTAGAAGGCACCTTGTACCACATGTGGCAGAAGTGCAAAAAAACTTTAAAAAATTGGAATGCAGAGATTCAGGAGAACTTAAAAACGGATTTTGCAATGAAACCAGACATTGTGCTGTTGGGAATATTGCCAAATAGTGTTGATAGAATATTATGTGAACTGCTTAGGTATATTTTAACAACAGCAAGAGTAGTATTGGCAAGTAAATAGAAAGATGAAAAATGTCCAACGAAAGAAAATGGGAAAGATAAAATGATAGAATATGTGGTAATGGCAAAATTAACTAATTATATAAATATAAGACCCATTAAAGAATCTGGAAAAAATCTATTATAGATAAAGATGAGAAATAAAAGATATGAACTAACAGTGTAAATTTGGACATGAGCCTTGACCAACAGAGGTTATAGAAATGTTGTTTAAGTTTCAAATTTTTTGAAATTCTGCATAGAAATATATATTATTTAATTTGACTGATAATTAACATAATTTGGTATATTATAATATAGTTAGTATCAAAAATTGCTAGATTAGAATATATCCTACTATATAAAAGGCTAACCATGTTCCAGACAACTCACTTCCTACCCTGGTGCGCCTCCAGAGGGTGCTGCCATGGAGGGAAGCCCAGAAGAGGCAGCCTGTCCTTTCAAGAGCATGCCGTGGCAGGAAGCCAAGGCTGGGATCAGGTGTAGAGCAAGTGGCAATGCCCGCCCCCTGCCTTCAACCAGCTGGGATCAGGAACGGAGCAGATGGCGATGCCTGCCCTCCCTTCACCCAGGTGGGATCAGGAGCGGAGCAGATGGCCATGCCTGCTCTCCCTTCACCCAGGTGGGATCAGGAGTGGAGCAGGAGGCAATGCCCACCCCCTTTCACCTAACCAGGATCAGGCGCAGAGCAGGTGGCAATGCCCGCCCCCTTCACCAGGCTGGGATCAGGAACAGAGCAGGTGGCAATGCCCACCCACCCTTCACCTGGCCAGGATCAGGAACAGAGCAGGTGGCAATGCCCACCCCCCTTCACATGGTGGGGATCAGGCACAGAGCAGGTGGCAATGCTCGCCCCCCCCTTCACCCAGCCTGGATCAGGAGCAGAGCAGGTAGTAATGTCCGCTCCCCCTTCAACCCACAGGAATCAGGCATGGAGCAGGCAGCAATGCATGCCTCCCTTCACCCAGATGGAATCAAGTGCAGAGTAGGAGAAAATGCCTGCCCCCTTCACCTGGCTGGAATCAGGCACAGAGCAGAAGGCAATGTCTCTTCATCCAGTCAAATTCAGGAGTGGAGCAGGCGGCAATGCCCAACCCCAGCCTTCACCTGGCCGGGATGCAGGCACAGAGCAGGAGGCAATGCCCACCCTCCCTTCATCCACCCAGGATCAGGAGCAGAGCAGGTGGCAATGCCCGCCCGCCTGCCCCCCTTCACACTGTCAGAATCAGGCATGGAGCAGGTTACAGTGCCTGTCCCCCTTTTCACCTGGCCAGAATGAGGCACAGCACAGGAGGTAATGCCTGCCCCCCTTCATCTAGCTGGGATCAGTCACAGAAGAAGAGGCAATGCCTGCTTGCCCATCCTCCCCTTTCTAGAGCCCATTGTATTTTTTCCCACAGTGGGCTTTGTTACTAGTCTTAGATAATTAATTATATTAATTTATTTAATTAATTAAAATATTACTTTGGAGGTAAGAAAAGTATAACAATGAATATTGTTAAACACTTTAAAATACAATATTATATTTTTAATATTTGATTTAATAGTGTGATATAGTAAAAGAGAAAGAGGAAACCCGCACATGATATTTAAATGATATATGGTTATTGTATTCTAGACAATCTTTGCAATGGGTACCTTAATTTTCCTTCAGTGTAATTTGTATTCCTGTTCCTTCTTTGTTTGGTATCCCTTTTATTGTTTAGAAATAAATATATATATTTCAGTCACCTACAGAACATGTATTTGTGCCTTGTCTGCCTTTCTGTTCTGGGATTCTCAACTTAAATTTTAATAAGCTTTGTTACCTGATACCTGCCATCCTCATGGTCATTAAGCCTTTTCCTCTAGTCACGTGAGTGGACAACCTGTCCCCAGTTCTTCCTTATTCTCTATCCAAAACAATGCCCATGGCAGCAGAGGTACTTTTGCTCATATACATACCATAGGGGAGGAATGATACCCAACCCATCTGTGCAGCAACCATCCCCAGGACCCACAAAAATCTGGATCTGACATTGCTAATATCTTGGTCTAAAAATATACACAGCTTGAGAGCTAGGTTCTGGCAAGGTTAATTGTTGTATAGTAGCAAATGGCCACAAAATGCTGTCAAAGAACATAGCTGGGAAATCGTGTGATGGAAAATATCTACTGTTTGCCACAAAGGAAAAAAATAAGACCAAACATAGATCTCTGAAGTAGCTCCTTTAAATTAAATCACTACTTTATTGGTAAAGATGTCTGAGAATAGAGATGGGATAGAGATGTGATTCTTACTGCCCAGTCCTATAGTCAAATTAATTTTATCCAGTTCTCTGTTATTGTGAGGTACTTGGGTGTTTAGTAGAATTAGCAAATTGGCAAGTAGCCAAATTAGCAAGTTGCCAAAATCAATTGTCTAGCTGAAGGAAAGCCCCATTGCGCAAAAATTCCGCTTCCTTCATTGTCTTCATTCTTTTTTCCTTCTGTTCCTTAAAAGAGTTTCTCGATCAACTCACTCACATACTTTCTGAGAAGTCACTTTGGGAGGAAGCTTGAGAGTTTATACTATTGAGGGTAGTTTGCAGAGCAGGCTCTGTCAAGAATGAAACAGGAGACGGAAACCGGGGCTCTGTCCTGAGGCATAGAGAGGAGGTGAAGAGGGTAAAAGGCGATAAGGGAAACATCTTGTGGTACAAAAAGTTGTTTTTCTGTGGACTTCTGAGAAAGGTTGGTCTAATCAGGAGATTAAAAATTACTACTGTGTAAAGCATGTTATTAATATTATATATTAAGCTTTTAACAATTGTGTGTATATATATATAGACTGACTTGGCAGTGAAAAGCAAAGTCCTCCATGTTGTAATGCACTTCCTGGTACCTTCCCTTTCCCCAAGATATGTGGATGTTCATCACTCATTTATCTCCTCATCCAGTGATTTCATTGATTACTTGCATCTGCAGGAACAAGTTGCCTCCTTTGGAAAATATTGTGTGTTGGGATGATGTGAAGTGAAAGGTCTGTGTAATGTTTGTTCTGGGATGGCTGCTTTACATGTGTATATCGTCACAATGTTGCAGCAGGTATTGAATGATAAACATGCAAGTGTTGCTCCACCCTCAACCAGGTAAGAGAATAGAAATATTTTTTATTTGACAGAACAAAGAACATTCTGATTAACATGAATATAATATTTAGGACTATAGATATTACTGCAGTTGTGCACTTATCTCTGAAATCTCAACCACATGAGTGTCTCTCCTCACTGTTAGTTACCAATTTGAATGGATTCAATGTGAAAATGAGGTGTTTCCCTGGCTTGGGTAAAATTGGCTGGAAACTTGTGTATGCTACTTCATCAAAGTAGCTGTAATTATAGAAGTATCCATACTGTACTATACTGCATAAGTGTATTTTTCAGTCATGGTACATATTGTGGCTCCGGGAGGAGAATTTGCCTTGGGAAAACAGCACAGTTAAACTTCCTCCTCCCCTCTCTTAGTGCCATGGCCCTTATCCAAAGCAGGCCCTTCCATATCTGTTTCCAACTTTAAAATGTACATACAGGGACAATTGATCAAAAATCTCCCTGCATCTTATCTAACTGATTCTGAAGCACTGCACCCTTGTTCAAATTGCCACAGAGCAATTAGAGATCATTAGGGGACAACTATTTATTTTTAATTTATACCCACCTTTCTTCCCAATGGAGATCTAAAGTGGTTTAATTATTCTCCTCTCTTCCATTGTGGTGTGAGGTTGATTAGGCTAAGAAAGAGCAACTGGCCCAAGGTCACCATGCAAACCTCTGCAGCAAATTCAGGATTAAAAGCTGCGTCTCCCAACTGTTAAGCTGTTTGTTTAAATTTTTATTGACAAAATCTGCTTTTCTCACGATCCAGATGGCATATGCTATACACTGGACAGACAGTATACAGATAATGCACTTCTTAAAATACAACTCAACAAACAATCAGTTAAGATTATAATCAGTCTATGAGCAAAAGTACCCAGGTTACTATCTAAAATTAACTGCGAAGCCCAACAAAACAGGTCAGATTTACAAGCTTGATGAAAGGAAAATCAAGGAGGCTGCTCTAAATGTGTTCTTCAGCAGGCCATTCCAGAGAACCACACCTGCAACAGAGGTATCATGATGATGAGCCTTGGCTGAAACTGTATGAGTCTACCAAATGCAAAGCATTGTGAACAACTGTATATTTTTAATGTGCATAAATGTAATCCACCCTGAGTCTGCAAATGTGGGGAGGACAGAATAGAAATCGAAACAAATAAATAAATAAAGCATGCAGCCAGGGTTGTCAATCTCCAGGTGGGGCCTGGAGACTTCTTGGAATTACAACTGATCTCCAGAATGCAGACATCATGGGCTGCTTTGGAGGGTGAATGATATGTTTTGGAGGGTGAATTATATCCCACTGAGTTCTCTTCCCTCCCCAAACCCTGCCCTTCTCAGGCTCCAACCCTAAATATCCAAGAATTTCCCAATTTGGAATTAGCAACCATACCTGCAAAACAGTTGTAAGCTGTCATGTAACCTCCTGCAAGGAATGTCTGCCCTTCAGGTGTGTTGTTCCCCAGTCATGAAGGGCTTTATAGGTAAGAACCCGTGCCTTGAATTGAACCCAGAAGTAAATAGTAAAGCAGTGAAATCTTTTAAAGATTTGTTGTACATCACACAACTACCATGGAAAGGCAGGTGGCTGCATTTTGTATTAATTGTAGTTTCTGGATTGTCTCCACAAGCAGCCTCAGTGTAATCCAGACTGGATATTACAAAAGCATAGATCAGCATGGTTAGGGCAGATGAGTTCAGAAGGGAAACAATTTATGAACGATGTAAATAATAAAAGGTAGTGTTAGCAACAGCCTGCTTTTCCAACAACAAATCAGGGTCCAAGACTAAATTCTATGGATATACTATGCTAGGTGCATTTTACTGCATTAATTTGATCCACAGAAAAATGTAAGATTGTACTTGGTTTCACTGGAGCATTCTAGGTCATGGAATATATTCTAGGCTGTTTTACATAAGAAATATGCATAGGGCTGGATCCAGAGCATTATGAGCATCTGTGGAAAAAGAACCAATAAGACCTATTATCAAACTCTGAAACAGGAGCCATCGGTGTAAATGAGGCATGTTAAAGAGAGGAATGTCAACCAAGGGAGCTTGGTCCAAGACAGAAGGAATATTTTATTTTGTAATCCAAGTTGGGCAGTAGGGTTGCCAGCCTCCAGGTGGTAGCTGGAAATCTCCTGGAATTACAACTGATTTCCAGGCCACAGAGATCAGTTCCCCTGGAGAAAATGGCTGCTCTGAAGGGTGAATTTTACGGCATGATACCTCGCTGAGGTCCCTCCCCTTCTCAAAACCAGACTATTTAACTTGCAGAGTGACTTCCTAAGCAGAACACATTCTTTAGCTTAGCTCTGCCTCTTGCTGTTTTGAGTGCATGCCAGAACCTTCTGATTGTATCTACAGTTATCTGCTTTCCTCAAAGTTCGGAGCCCTGCTATTCCTTAACATGAAAGGTATTGTGGTAATCTGATTGGCATGAGGGACATAGTTTATTATTTGCTTATTTCACATTGAGCCAGGTCTCTTCCCCCTCCCCCACCTTCAATTTTAAGTTGCCTGAAGGAAGTTCAAGTCCCTTAAGCATTCCCTTTGCCTAAAAGGAAGGGGATGTTTTTAGTATGTGAATTCTGTAACACTTGTCAATGTTGTAAAGTATTTTGGAAAGCAACAGTTTAGAAACATTTCAGGGTTGCAAAGACTATGCCTTCTCATTTTTGGAGAGTCTCACAAACCATGATTAACTTACATGGATGAATTCACATAGGCTTGGTAACTGTACATGTCAGCAAAGTATGCTGCCCATGATGCTTCTGATACACAAGGTTGCCAAGTTATTTGAAGTCAGGAACATGCATATTTTACTTGTGCGTATAGCTTTAATACACATTAACTTGCTTACATGCAGTGGCTGACTTGCACACACAGAAGCTGTACATGCAAGCAAAATATGTGTGTTGCCCTGTTCAGACAATCTGGTGACCACATGAGTCAGGAGGAGCTGTTTGTGGTTGAAACATCGAAAAAGGGCTACAGAAAAGTGCAAGTGTGATTGGATTAAATTCCACTAGCACTTGTAAAACTCTTCTACATACCAAAATACCTGGAGAAGATGTGTAGCTCATTCAGATGTGCATGGTGAATTTTTTGAATGGGTAGATGAAGAAAACACCACAATTGTATGTGCATATTTTATCCATAGCTTACTCACATAACACATCAAGAGTGAGAGAAACTCAAAGTATGGCATTGTGGTGGGAGTTAATCATATTTTAATACTCTACAAAGAAAAGGAGGTCATAGTCTTGCTAAGTTTGAAATGTTTCTAAGCTGTTGCTTTCCAGTACTTTACAACATTGACTTTGGAATGGAGCAATTTGAACAAGAAAAGTCGTGTGCAGGTAGAGGATTAAGCTCTGCTTTATACCGCCCCCACCTGAATGTATTTTATTTACTTTATTTACAGTCCACTTTTCTTGCTGAGACTTTTCTTGTGTGAGGATGGTTGTTGGGGTTTGCTTATAACTTGTAATGAAGTACCCACATGCTGAAGAACATTGCACACAACTAAAATGTATGTTAACATCTGAATCCAGAGGAAGATGAGAGATGCACCAAGATATATGTGCAGAAATTTTATCCTACAATGTCTAATTTCCTTCCCTCCATCTTGTACAAAATCAGATATATGGTAACATTAAGAAACATAGATGCCGTCATGGAAGTAAGCAGATTGTGTGCATTTTCCTTCATGCTGATTTAATCAGATATTCTAACATAACATTTGAACCATAATTCAATTATGCAAAATCACTTTAAAGGAAAAAATGCAGAGAGAAAGATGTACTTGAACTTTTGTTTCATACCTTGGCTGTAACCTTGGTATAGAATTGCACATTCTGGAACATCAAATCACCTAGTAGAACACTTTGTGTAGCCTTTAATTAGATGCGACTCTCTTTTGGCCTTCATTTTAAATCAAGGGTACCCAGTAGAACGTCACTCAAAGTACAAGGAAAGAAGTGAGAGGCAGAATAAACTTGAAACAACATGGATCTAAAGACACTGTTTGTAAAGGTCAAACTAGACCTTTGTTAAATCAAGTTCATGATGATCAGGATCTCTCACTTTTTCTTTTTAAACATTGTGATGGACATGACCAGTTCCAGTCCACCTCTCCTGGGGAACAGCCAATCGAAGCAAATAGAATTCTGGGGCTTGTGACGAAGTTAGTTAGGGCAGTTAGTGAGAGGGAAGAAGGATGTTGGGCTGCTTGAAGGTAGCAGCAGAAATAGCTGGCTGTTAACAGCTGTTATATTATATCGTAAGCACCCACTGTTATAAGAGTATGGGACTTATAACAACAATGTATCTATGTGCCTGAATAATTCACTTCTGTATTATGCATCTTGTAAATAAAAGTGTTCTTTTTCTGTTTTACCCCTGGCTGGCTTGAAGTTGTTGGCTGTGGAGAAATAATGCACACACAAACTGTCCGGGGTCTGGGTCCCAGCCCCCAGACTTGGTAGGAGGGAACAGCAGGTCAGCCGGGCTGATGGGCAAACAGAGGGGGCAGCCAGCAGACAGCAGGTCAACCGGTCTGACTGGCAGGCAGAGGGGGCAGCTGGGGGACAGCAGGTCAACCCCTCCCACAGGCAAATGGAGCCAGAACCTGCCGGTGCCAGGGGCAAGGGGCAAAAGCCCAGGGCCTCAGGAGGCAGGGGGAGACAGAGAGAGGCCAGCGAGTCCCACTCCCCTAGGGAGGGAAAGGGGGCTAGGCAAGGCGGAAGGGGGCAAGGGCAGAGGGATTGGAAGCTCAGCAGTCACCCACCCAAAGACCTTACCTGAGGAGGAGAAGCAGCAGCAGCCCCAACAACCCAAAGCCACGCCCCAGCTAGAAAATAGTAGCCTGGCCCAGGAGTTGCCAAAAGCCAAGCCACTCCAGGTGGGGCTATTGGAGGCACTCTGCAGGAAGCCCTGGGCAACCAGCCAAGGAGCCACAGCTGGACCCACCTTCAGCCATCAGCTCAGCCAGGGAGGCCGGGCTGCTAGCCAGGGGACTGCAGCTGGACAGGCCTTCAGCAATCAGCCAAGGCAGGGAGGCTGGGCAGCCAGAGAACAAGGCACAGCTGGTGCTGGTCAGTGGGGCCAGATCAGCTACCCCAGCTGCAACTGCTTGGTGCAGCCAAAGGCCAGGCTGGAAGAGGGGTGGGGCAGTAGGAGGAAGCCCTATAAAAGCTGGCTGGGAAGAGCCCTGTGGCGGTGGGTGTGAGTGAGGAGTGATGATGTGGAGTGAGAGCAGTAAGATGCAAGGGTGGAGGCTTGGAGGAGAGTCCTGGAAGGAGAAGATGAAGAAGGGCGCAGAGGGTAAGCAGGCCAGGTTGAGCAGGCCAGCGAGTGGACAGAGAGGGAGTCTGGGTGAGGTATACCGCCCCTCCTTCCACAGAGCAGGGTCCTGCAGATTCCCTGGCCCCCCTGTGACGTCAGGAGCAGACCGCCCAGTGCCACGCCCAGCGGCAGCGACGGCAAGCCCTGACAAGTTGGTGGCCCGTACGGGGAGAGACGTTCCGATGCAGGCGCCAGTCAAGGGGCGGCCTCCCAAGGCCGCCGCCCCAGTGGAGCTCGGACCGTGGCTGGAGGAATGCCAGGATAGGATGTGGGGAAAGCTGGAGGCAGCCTACCCAGCCGCTCCAGTGGAACTAGCACAGACAGCGGAGCTGCAGATGCAAGCCAGCACGCTCACTGAGGCCTTGCCAAGGGTTTGCGCCCTCGTTTGGGAAAATAACCCACCGCCTGGCAAGCAGGTGCAGAGTCTATGCGCCACCGTGAAGATAGGCCGGCTGATCCTACAAGCCCTGTTGGACTCTGGGAGTGCAGTCTCAGCAATTCGGCCCCAGCTCCTCCCAGCTGCCACCCCAGTGTACCGCTGGATCCCGGTGACAGATGTGATGGGCCGCACCCAGCCGTACCCTACGGCCCTAATCACGATAGAGTACCTAGGGGTCCGCCACCAAATGGAAGTTGCCCAGTTAGCTCACCTACCCGTACCAATACTGCTGGGAAGAGATGCCCCGGGGTTCTTCAGGCTCCTCCAGCAGGCAGCGGAGAAATTGGGAAGAGCCACCCCAGGGATCGCCGGGTCTCGGCTGAAGGCGGCAGGGGAATTGACAGACCCACAAGTTGCCACCGCTCTGCAAGTGGAGGAAGCCAACGACCTGGGAGAGGGTCCCTCCACCAGACCAGGGGCAGAACCATGGACTGGAGGCCCAGCTGGAACCCTGGCAGACCGCCCATTCCGTGATGCCCAAGGGGCGGATGAGTCCTTGCAGCGCTTGCGAGAGACAGCCGCTCGTGAGGAGGAGCAA
The DNA here is from genome assembly GCF_028583425.1 of Eublepharis macularius. Taxonomy (NCBI): domain Eukaryota; kingdom Metazoa; phylum Chordata; class Lepidosauria; order Squamata; family Eublepharidae; genus Eublepharis; species Eublepharis macularius. The sequence continues at coordinate 127,989,262 of NC_072790.1, forward strand.
GTGCGGGATGAACGGAGGTCCCAACGACTCCCTCGCATCGAGAAGCAAGGAGGGGTTTGGGTTCGCATAGCTCGTGCCCCAAATGGCCAGGGGGAGGTCCGCCAACTACTTGTGCCAGCAGCCTATCGGGCGGAAGTCCTCCGCACGGCCCATGAGCACGCTTGGGCCGGGCACCTGGGGCACCACAAGACCCTGAGGAAGGTTCTTGAGCAATTCTTCTGGCCCTCCGTGAATGCAGACGTGAAGGCCCACTGCCGCTCATGTCCCACCTGCCAGCGGGTGGCAGCCCGCCGCCCGCCGAAGGCCCCCCTCTCCCCGCTGCCCGTCATGGAGACGCCCTTCCAACGCATCGCAATGGACTTCATCGGACCGCTGCCACGCACACCCCGAGGCCATCGCTTTGCCCTGGTGATTGTGGACTATGCCACGCGGTTCCCCGAGGTCATCCCGCTGAAGACCATGCAGACCCCGGGGATGGTACGGGCCCTGTCCAAGTTTTTCGCAATGGTGGGGCTGCCAGACGAAATTTTGACGGATCGGGGGGGCCCGTTCCGTGCCACAGCCATGCGCCAGCTCTGCCAGAATTTGGGGATCCGGCAGGTGTTCACCTCGGCTTACCACCCTCAAACAGATGGGTTGGCAGAGCGGCTGAACCAGACCGTCAAGGAGGCCCTGAAGAAGATGACGCGGGACAAGCCTCACCAGTGGGACTTGTACATCGACCCGCTCATGTTCGCCCTCCGGGAGACCACGCAGGCCTCCACCGGCTTCAGCCCATTCGAGCTGCTATATGGGCGCAAGCCAAGGGGGATGCTCTCCCGGCTGACGGAACGCTGGGGGCCCCGGGCCAGCAGCCCCGCGCCCCCCATACAGGAGTACGTGAGCCGGCTCCGTGACCGGGTGCAACAGTCCCAAGCGGAGGCAAATCGCAGACTGACTCGCACCCAGTCAAAGCAAAAGGCCGCCTATGACCGGGGTGCGCGGATGAGGACTTTCCAGGCCGGAGAGAAGGTCCTCGTGCACCACTCGGTGTTCCCAAGAGAGGAAGGGGACCCTTGGAGGGGTCCCTACCAGATTCGAAGGGTGCTGGGCCCCACCACCTACGAAGTCCAGTGTGGGGTCGGCCGGCGTCGGCGGAAGACCCTGCATGTGAACCTCCTAAAGCAGTGGCATGAGCGCCCAAAAGAGGAGTGTGGCGTGGCTGAGGACCCGCTAGAGCTCCCTGACAGTGTGCTGCCTTGGACCACTGATGCCCCGGAGTTCGAGGAGCCCAAGGTGGACCCTCAGCTCGACCCAGCTCAGAGGGCCCAGCTACAAGACCTCTGGGCTCGGATTCCCGGGGACTTCTCCCGCAGGCCGGGCAGCACGAGCCTGATCCAACATGCCATTCCAACGGACCCGGGGCAGACAGCCCGGGCTACCTGGCGCCCGATCCCCAGGAAGCGGTGGGAGGCAGTGGAGAAAGAGACCGACGAGATGCTCAGGCTTGGGGTAATCGAGCCCTCGCGAAGCGCTTGGAGGAGCCCAATAGTCTTGGTGCCCAAGCCGGATGGGACCACCCGATTCTGCATTGACTATCGCGAACTGAATAAGGTGGCCCAGTTCGATGCATACCCCATGCCCCGAGCAGATGTGTTGGTAGACCACCTAGGGTCCGCCCGCTACCTGTCGGCCCTAGACTTGACGAAGGGCTACTGGCAAGTGCCCGTGCGGCCAGCAGACCGGGAGAAGACGGCCTTTGCCACCCCACGAGGCCTCTTCCAGTTCAAGAAGATGCCGTTTGGTCTACACGGGGCAGCTGCCACGTTTCAGCGGCTGGTGGACCAAGTTCTGGGAGAGTGCCGGGCATATGCAATGGCGTACATAGATGACATCATCATCTTCAGCCCGGACTGGCCCACCCACCTCCAACACTTGGAAGCTGTCATGAGGGCCCTCCAGCGAGCCGGACTACGGGCTAACCCAAAGAAGAGCCACCTGGGGTTCCAGGAACTCCAGTACCTGGGCTTTGTGGTCGGGGGAGGCCGAGTTCGCCCACCACCAGACAAGGTGGCCTCGATAGCTGATGCCCCCCAGCCCCGGACCAAGAAGCAGGTCCGACGTTTCCTGGGACTACTGGGGTATTACGGGCGGTTCATCCCCCACTTTGCCTCCCGAGCCGCCCCCCTGACAGACTGCTTAAAGAAGGGGCTGCCCAACCAAGTCCGGTGGACCCCAGCACTAGAAGCAGCTTTCAAGGACCTGCGGTCAGCCCTCTCTAATACCACAGCCCTGTGGAACCCGGACTTTGACCGACCCTTTACGCTGGCCACAGACGCTTCTGACACCGGCCTTGGGGCAGTCCTGACTCAGGAACGTGACGGAACCGACGTCCCCATCCTCTTCCTGAGTCGGAAGCTGCAGCCCGCAGAGAGGCGCTATGCAACAGTGGAGCGGGAGGCCCTAGCGGTCAAGTGGGCAGTGGGGGCCCTGCAATACTACCTGGCCAATAATCCCTTTGTCCTACTAACGGACCATGCGCCCCTGCAGTGGCTCCACCGCATGAAGGCGCACAACCCCCGTGTGCTGCGGTGGTACCTCTCCCTCCTCCCCTTCCGGTTCACCATCAAGTACCGCAAGGGGGCGCAGCATGTGGATGCGGACTTCATGTCCCGCATGTTTGAATTTGACCCTGACCCCTACAACTCAAAGCTAAGTGGGGGTGTGTGTCCGGGGTCTGGGTCCCAGCCCCCAGACTTGGTAGGAGGGAACAGCAGGTCAGCCGGGCTGATGGGCAAACAGAGGGGGCAGCCAGCAGACAGCAGGTCAACCGGTCTGACTGGCAGGCAGAGGGGGCAGCTGGGGGACAGCAGGTCAACCCCTCCCACAGGCAAATGGAGCCAGAACCTGCCGGTGCCAGGGGCAAGGGGCAAAAGCCCAGGGCCTCAGGAGGCAGGGGGAGACAGAGAGAGGCCAGCGAGTCCCACTCCCCTAGGGAGGGAAAGGGGGCTAGGCAAGGCGGAAGGGGGCAAGGGCAGAGGGATTGGAAGCTCAGCAGTCACCCACCCAAAGACCTTACCTGAGGAGGAGAAGCAGCAGCAGCCCCAACAACCCAAAGCCACGCCCCAGCTAGAAAATAGTAGCCTGGCCCAGGAGTTGCCAAAAGCCAAGCCACTCCAGGTGGGGCTATTGGAGGCACTCTGCAGGAAGCCCTGGGCAACCAGCCAAGGAGCCACAGCTGGACCCACCTTCAGCCATCAGCTCAGCCAGGGAGGCCGGGCTGCTAGCCAGGGGACTGCAGCTGGACATGCCTTCAGCAATCAGCCAAGGCAGGGAGGCTGGGCAGCCAGAGAACAAGGCACAGCTGGTGCTGGTCAGTGGGGCCAGATCAGCTACCCCAGCTGCAACTGCTTGGTGCAGCCAAAGGCCAGGCTGGAAGAGGGGTGGGGCAGTAGGAGGAAGCCCTATAAAAGCTGGCTGGGAAGAGCCCTGTGGTGGTGGGTGTGAGTGAGGAGTGATGATGTGGAGTGAGAGCAGTAAGATGCCAGGGTGGAGGCTTGGAGGAGAGTCCTGGAAGGAGAAGATGAAGGAGGGCGCAGAGGGTAAGCAGGCCAGGTTGAGCAGGCCAGCGAGTGGACAGAGAGGGAGTCTGGGTGAGGTATACCGCCCCTCCTTCCACAGAGCAGGGTCCTGCAGATTCCCTGGCCCCCCTGTGACGTCAGGAGCAGACCGCCCAGTGCCACGCCCAGCGGTAGCGACGGCAAGCCCTGACACAAACATCAAGCATTCTGGCCATGACCAATGGGTCTAATTAACTAAATGGTGGCGGCATATATGGAAAGTAAACATTGAGTTCCCTGACTCCAATAGCTCCTTGTATTTAGCTGCATGAGAGGTAGTGAATATAGGGAACTGGCAGCCTGCACCTGGGAAGAAGAGAGAGGGGACCCTGTGTGGATTTGGATCAGAGCTCTCTGCCTGATAATTAGGGACTAGACAGGTGGTGACTGCAATGAACTGCTTGTGAAGCCACAGACCTGTGCAGGGAGGTTTATGGTGGGTGGTAGTGTGTAAAGGGATGACAAACATCAAGTAGTCATAGGGCTGGGAGAGAATACCTGTACATCTATGCTTAGACCTGCAGGGCAAATAGCAGCTTCAAAGTATGAATATTTAGACCAGGATAAAGGCATGGGAGAAATGGTAGAAACTCTTCCTATTGCCATGATATTGATCCCACTAAAATCACTCCCCCTCTTGCTGTTTTGAAGTTTAAAAAAATGTAGGAGATCCTGACTGCTTATCTCACAAGTTACAGACTTTTGACCCTCAATGTTTTTACTTGGTGTCAGTGTGCTTTTTCTGTCTTCACATCCCATCCTTGTACTTGAACATTTCATTTGTTTAATAATGCTTAATAATGCTTGCTTAATAATGAAGTCTATATAATCTCATAGATAAAATGACAGTCTGTCAGAGGCTGACAAGTTAGAGCTAGCAAAAGAAAGAATGGTTTCTGAATATGTAGATGGTGTTTTTTTTAAAAAAATGAGTGGATTGTACTTGAAATATACTTGCAATGCACGTCTCTTCATAATGACTATACAGCATGCTAATGATTTTTATGAATGAACCAGTTTGTATTAGATTCATGCTTACCAGCAACATAAGCATGTTGCAGAACAGGATATGCATGTCAGCATTCAGAGTTTGACTGACTAAAATGTCAAATACCAGTTCTTCCTTCCTTGGTTAGATCTCCATAGTTATTTTAGCTTTGGGGGCTGACTTTCTCCACTTCAATGGTAAAGCTGACTGTCTGTTTATATGCCTTGTCATAATGCAAAGGAATGTGTGAGGCTCAAATACAGCTCTGAGAAAAGGAACTATCTGTTGATCTGTTTTGTTTAAATGAACATTTTGTTTTACGGAATGAAAGGGCTATTATTGAATATGATTCTGCGGCAGAATCATATTCATGTCCTGTACTCTGTTCTGTACTCTCTGAACAATGAAATTGCTATAGAAATGCAAAGCATTATTTCACTTAGAAAAAGTGCAATAATACAAAGCACCGCAGCTTTGCCTTTATTTATTCCCTTATTGGACTTCTATCCCACCCCATCCCAAAGGCAGGGTAGCTTGCAGTACTTTAATTATCACTCTCATTTATGTACCAGCAAAACTGCAGCACTGTAAAAGCAATCATAAGCAAAACCTACTTAGCTTCCGAGATCTAAGATCAGGCTAGCCTGGCTATACTGCCCCAGTTAACTCTTATGCTAAAATAACTGTGAATAGATCTTTCATCCACACATTTCTCTAATCATTTTCAAAGTCCCTTATACCCTCTAGCAGTTGCCGTTTCATGTGGCAGTAAACTCTATATATTACAGATGCAGTCTTCAATATCCAGAGGAGTTAGCCGCGTTAGTCTGTAGTTGCAAAATAGTAGAGTCCAGTAGCACCTTTAAAACTAACCAACTGTATTGAGGCATAACCTTTTGAGAACCACATGCGTAAGTAGGTGTCATCAAAATATTGATGGCACCCAATACCAATGCCTCAGACAATCTAATTCAAAAGTCTTTTAATCAAATGGATTCTGGTTTTGGAAAAGGCGTGACCAGACTTGCAATTTGCTGCTCACAAAGTAGATTTCTGGCTCACAACACTGCACCGCTTAGAGGGAACATTGCTGCCAGGTAAGAGGTGGGGAGGCAAGTGGGCCCGAATTGAGGGAGTGCTTCTGGGAAGCGAGGTCATTTCCAGGAAGCGAGGTCACTTCCGGAAGTGATGTCACTTCCCGGAAGTGACATCATCAATGTGTTTCCGGCTGCACACACACCACCTCAGAGAGATCCACCACCTCTTTTCCCAGAAAAAAGCCCTGTTCTATTCAATGGACAAGGAACCTTTTGTGCAGTGCCAGACAGGTGGCCAGTCCTTCGCTTTGGCGTTGCCAGTAACCTGCTTGGAGAAATTTGAAAGTATCCTCTGATAGAAGCTTCCCATTCCTGTAAAAAGGTGACAAGTAGACAGGGGCACGATCCCAAAAAAAATTCCCGATTAAGCCGTTCGTGGATCTGGGCTGCCGCCAAACCCAGGTCACCGATTCTAACCGATCAAGTCTCGTTTCCAGTCCGGAATTGGGAATCGGGGAGGCCAGCACCCAGGGCAACTGTAGTCAGGATGTTGCACGCACGCGCATGCGCACGCGCTCCTGAGTCACCCACACAGCAAGCTGGCTGTCCCGGTGCGCTGCGGAGCTGGCAGCAGTGCGAGTGGCTCGGAGGCTGCCCGCGCCGTTCACCTGCCCCGCAAGACAAGGGGCGGCCGGCTTGCCTGCGTGCCCCTTGTTCTGGGGAAAGGCAAATGGCGCAGGCGGCCTCCCAGCCTCCTGCGCTGCCTTTTGCCTTTCCCCAGGACAAGGGGTGGCTGGCTTGCCCACACGCCCCTTGTCCTGTGGAAAGGCGAACAGCGCAGGCGGCCTCCCAGCCTCCCGCACTGCCTTTTGCCTTCCCTTTGTGCCCATGGCTTCAGAACACCCCCTTCCCCCTCCCTCCCCTGGGTTGCTGCTCCGTGGTTGAAAGGAAGCCTGCTAATCAAGGAAAGCTGTGCTTCCATTCGTGTTTCGAGGGCGACAGAAGGAGGGCAAACACAGCTCATTCCCCTGACTCCGTTGCCACGGGAATAAATTACTGGCGCCAGAGTGTCTGCAATTCCGAACAGAAACTGACCCATCCGATCAAGTCCCGAACAAGCAAACTCCCGACTGCTGGATCGGTTGCCGTGGACAGAACCGATTAGCTGAGTCACGATGGAGCAAACGCCAAAATGGGGGGGGGGTTGAAATCGTAATTCAGATCGGGCCCATCTCTAGTGACAAGTACTGTCATAGCAGTGCCAACCATCTGTTGGTCACTAGTCTCATGCAGATCATTGTTTTAACAGCCCTCTTGTGAATTCCCAGTCTTGGTTGGGAGAGGGATGGAGATTAGTGATAGAACATCTGCTTTGTATGTAGAAAGTTCCAGGTTCAATCACATCTCCAGACTTTGGAGAACTGCTGCCAATCAGAGGGGCAGTCCTGTTAATCAGTTATAACAAAACAATATGTAAACTCAGGGGCACCTTAAAGACTAACAAATTTTATTCCAGCCTAAATTTTTGTGAGTTAGATCTCACTTCATCAGATGCAAACTGGAGTAAACAATACTGACCTTGCTAGACCAGTGGTCTGATATAATAATAAGGCAGCTTCTTGGGTCTTCATGTCCCCAGATATTTTTGGCATGCATAGGGACATGTTTCATATAAACCAGCTAATGCTAGTAGTAGTAACCCACCAAATCAAATCTGAATATTCCCATTGATTTAAATTTCACTGAATCAGGATGTAAAGTAAGAAATATGACGGCCATAATTTCTGACAGTTTGGCTACAACCCTAATGACCCTTGTGTAGAAGCAAGAGCTATTGACACAACGGTGAGACATTATATAAATAAAGTTTAGGATTATATATGTAACTAGCATATGATCCTAGCTATTTTTTATTTTCTGATATATATAATTCAGTCCAATATTTTACATATGTGCTTAGGTGTGCATAAAATTGCAGTCTAAATGCAATGTTCTGTATGCTTCCTAGGAAGACACACAAATTCATATAATTGTGCTGAGGTCTACAACTTGTGTCATCAGATTTGGCTCAATCTGGGGAAAAGTTGGCAGTAGCTTTTAAAAACTGAAGTGTGTTGTATAGAACTACAGTGTATGGCCCTGGCCCCATATCTGAGATTTTACAAGTTCTTTCAGCAATTTGAAAAATCTACACCATTTCAAGTACATAAGGTTGCTGAAGAGTGGGCACTAAAGGAGGAAGGGAAGTAAGGCAAGGACTGATCATTTGATTACAGCATAGCTGGTAAAATTTTTGTTATCCTTTCCTTGATGCTCTGGTGTACATAAACCAAACTAACTAAATCCCTTCAATCTGGTCATTTCAAGCATTTAATTTGATTATTTGCATAAACTAGAACACAAATGAAGTCCAAATTAGGATTCCTGCTGAAGTCTTCACATATGAATGAATATTGAGATTATTTTTCTGACTCAGAATATTTGCCAATAGTATTTATTTTTAGTTCATTTTATACATGAGTAATGCTGCCACAAAAGCCCTCTGCCTGTCTCAGAGAAATTAAAGAAAACAAACCCAATATAAAAGCTCTTTCTGTGTATTTGCAGTGGTCAAGAAGGTTTCCTTCTTAGAATATAGGCTCTCTTTACTTGGTTTCAGACTCCTTATATAAGGCTCTTTTGTGACTCTAAATAGCATTTAATTTGAAGAAGTGGTAAACTCCTTTCTCTTCTACGCAGAGAAGCTTTTTGGATTCACAAACTCGACACGATAAAACCAAAGGGACTGAATAATGAATTATGTTTGAATTGTTTCTTGTGAGGAACTGAGGCACATAGCATGTGAGGTTACAGCATACAGTATGTGGTTGCTTTAAGAAAGGGTGGTACCAACAGGCTACAGCTGATTTAAATAGGGGGCAGTTTGCAATGACGTACAAGGAAGAGAACAAGCATACCTACTAACCAGGCGATGAGAGAAATGTGGTGGTGACATTCTATTGGGGAGTGTTTGTAAGTAGGAAAGATTGTGAACTACAGGGAAGGGGCATTATGGAGAAAAGGTTGTAAATGAGTAGCATACTCATAGAGTGTTTTCATCATAGATGGCACGCTCCTGAAGAAGGTGGCACGAAATCTGCGTTCGTAGCCGGCCCCAGATTGAGCGTGGCGGTCTCCACTCCCTCTTTTGGAATTCATTTGGGCTTTACACCACCTTTGGGAAGAACTAGTTGAAGGAGAGGAAGGAGTGAATCTGTATAAAATTCATTGTATTACTTATATACCTGGTATTGTAGAGCTGTACTGCACCAGAAATGAAATTGCACATGTATGATTTTGCACTTGTACGATTTGCACATGTATGAATTGTCCTATGAGCAATGGTCTTTGTATGAATTGTAATATTGGCTCAACGAACAAGAGGCACTTGCACTTTGAAAATTGTATAATCATTCATTATTGTTGCGGTGTGCACACAGAGTGCAAACGTTTCTGTGGGTAACCCCTCCCTTGTCTTTACTGCGGTTGCAGAAACGGCCATACTTTTCTTTTTCATTGGGTTTAATTGCTAGCTGATTTGCTTGCTCATTGGGGCGGGGGGTACAATTTTTTAAAGCTATTCCCCAATAGAGAGAGCTGAAATATGGTACTGTAGCAAAAACATCCTCAGTGATAGAAAAGACTGTTGCCATTTTGCTTGACTCTCATTATGACTGATCATGGACCAGTCACTTTCTCTCAGTCTAACTCACCTTTAATTGTGAGAATAAAATGTGGAAGAACCATGAATGATACATAAATATACTTGGAGGAAGCGCAGGGGGAGGGGAGATGTAATAATACTCCAGTAGAATGGTGGAGTGTGGAGTGTTCCTTCACATAATTGAACCAATCACAAACCCGGTGGAAGAAGTTATTTTATTTATTTATTTTATTTTATTTATAGTCCGCTCTCCCTACAAGCGGGCTCAGAGCAGATTAACAACAAATAAATACATATAATAAAAACATATAACATATTATAATATAACATATAATATATGATCCGTGGTTTTATTATATTTTATTATGATCTGTGATTTTATTGTATTTTATTGTAAAAGACACAAAGTATTATTGTGTTTTTAACAGTTGTTGTAATTTGTCCTGAGCCCGTTTGTGGGGAAGGCAGACTATAAATGTAATAAATAAATAAAAGAAAGAAAGAAACATTGGTAGCAATCATATAAAAAACTAGAAGCATCCTAAGACAGCCCACATTGCACCCTACATCTCAAACATCCTCAAGGTCCATGGGCAGGGTAGCTAAATTTAATAAATACAAGTTCAGGGGCACATATCCCCCTACTGGGAGGAGCTGGTTGGATGATTCGTCTGCCTCAACCACCATAAGCCTGGCAGAACATCTCCATCTTACAGACCTGGTGAAATGATAACAGATCTTGCTGAGACTGGGCCTCCACAGACAGAGAGTTCCACCAGGTAGGTGCCAGGACTGAAAAGGCCCTGGCCCTGGTTGAGGCAAGGCAAACCTCCTTGGGGTCAGGGATCACCAGTAGCTGTTAGTCTGCTGATCGGAGCAGCTTCCTGGGAATATATGGTGAAAGACTGTCCCACAGGTATGTCGGTCCCAGTCTGCTAAGGGCCTTGAAGGTCAAAACTAAAACCTTGAACCTAACCTGGAATTCCACTGAAAGCCAGTGCAGCTAGCATAGGACAGGTGTAGTATGTGACCTGCACCCATCTATGTTTACAAAATACAGGATCATTGGCCCAAAGGATACAGGGAAGCAAAATACACGCATGCAGATCATGGACAGTTCTTCCCACCAATTTAATTTATGTTTTCATAAAGTCCAAGGGTAGAGTTGCCAGGGTACCTTACCCTTGAGAGCTGGAGGGCGTTAGTGGTTCTGCCTCAGCTGCTGGCAGTTGTTCCTGAGTCAAGCCTACAGCTTGTCAGCTTGCTTGCTGGTTCCTGGTTCAGAGCTAGCTATCCCGGGCTGCTCTTTTTCTGAGGAGCCCTCTTCTCTCAAGGAGCCCTCAACACTGCTGTGCTCTGACTGGCCCATGACAGTTTGGTTTGGCACTCACCTTGTCTTTGCTCCTCATGCACATATGCTCTGCAAAGTGCCGTCATTGCACTGTCCCAGGAGCAGGCCTAGGAGGCCTGTTCTCGTGCCTCCCCCTGCCACCTATGTGAGTGGTGACAGGGGGCAGAGAGTGGGAACAGAGTATCCCCCCCACCCCCACCAGGGGACTGGTAACCCTATCCAAGCCCTATGTTCAGGCCTCAGTTAAACTGAATATTTCCTAATGATTATAAAAAGATATATAGAGCCATTTCTTTATTACAACGATCAAGTAATAGAACTGACATTAGCAACACAGTGAGATGGAATATAAATTTTTCCCAGAGATTGAGCATATTCTCAGCTATTCTTGAAACAGTTAATAAAACTATTGTGTATTTTCTTTATGTAGTTCGAATGTCTTACCAAACAGCAAAGTTTCTTTAAACTACTCATCAACACTTTTTGACATTCTGGCAGCACTGGACTTTGTTCTTCTTCGGCATGATGTTTGTGATTTAATTTTTTTTAACAAATAATAGCTGAAAGGAGGGGAGGGTGTTTGTATAGCTTGACTTTTTATATTATATTTTATCTCCAAGATAGGAAAGGTCTGAAATTTCTAATTTGGTTCATGATATTCATTGCATGATATACATAAATGAATGTTGGCAACCCAAATCTGTAGTTACAAGTATTTGAAAAATTTGGATAGGCAGAAAAAGGAACTTTAGTACATTCCACCAGCATCTGGCACCATCCTTGGGACTGTCATGAAGCATTACTGCCTTCAGAACTTGGCATGCAAATGCATGGCTCTGGAGTACCTTGCAACATGTAAGGGAGCTTGAGTAGTATTTAATTACTGAGTACAGCCATTCCTAGAAAATCTTGCCACCATCCTAATTTTTTATGAACATGTAAGGTATTTCAAACAATATTTTACTTGTATCCCATACCTTCTGCCCTTCCACCCTGGGTTGAGGTGCAACGATTTGATAGTGTACCTAAGTGCTAAAGATCCAGCATCATAACATGAGGGACACAAGGATGTTAGTATTATACTGTATTCGCTGATACTTGTATGCAAGTTATATAGGGATAGCATACTTTTTGAATTTCAATCAATAGATTGAAAAAAGGAAAATACCCTACAAATGTTTTCACAGAATTCTGTACAGTACAATGATACAACACAAGGGAAATTTACATCTTTGCATACTAGATCAGCTAAGCTTTAGAAAGGTAATCATCTCACAGAGATAATTCAAGTGAGACACAGATTTCTTATGGAGTTGATATTCTGAATCTAAAGCGTGCGTGTGAATTTAAAAATTAGTCAAGTAGTAACTGCCTGAAGATTTCCAGTTACCATCTTCCAAATAACTATGAAGAAAATGATTTGTGAGATTTTGATTGTTGATATAGTTCCATACATTTTTCATAACATACAAGAGCAAATATAGGGCTTTTGTGGGGGCCAGAATGCCCTGGAACAGCGTTCTGGCACATCTTTAAAATACCCAGGTGACTGGTGTCACCTGGGTATTTTTTAAATCACCTGTTTTGGCCTTTTTGAGCCCGTTTGGGCCTGGATTGAGCCCGAAATGGCGCAGATTGGGCCACTGGTGGGCGGGGAGGGTTCCCTCCTGCCCAGCAGCAGCCCATTCCAGGCCAACTTGGGCCCAATCTGGGCAGTTTGGTGCCCTTTCCTTCTCCCTTTTATAGGAAAAGGCCAAAGATATGATTTTTCCCCTAGTCACAGCCTTCATTGTGTCCCAGATTATTGCAGAACTGACTCCACAATCAACACAGAAGTTGTTCTGTATGAGAATGGGAGAGGATCAGAGCTTGCATGAGCACCTGGATGATTTTCTGGCTTTAGTCCAGCAGCTTCACTCAGCTAGAAAAGATCTTGATGAAGATCTGATAGTACAGTTGCTGATCAGCCTTCGACCAGAGAATGAAAGTTTCATAAATCAAGTAGAAGCTAAGAAAGATTTGACTCTGAGTCAAGCCATAAGCATGCTCAAGGAATATAATAGATAGAAGGAATTCCGGAACTCTGGGCTGAGGGACTGTGAAAGAGCTATGGGTGTTGTAAATTTAAGCAAGAAAGCTGATGCATTTTGTCATGAATGTGGGAAAAGCAGGCAATTCAAAAGGAACTGCCAAACAAAGGGATTCCTCCTGGAGAGGAAAGGGAGAAGCAGGGAGGAATTTCCAACATGACAAACCAAAACCTGCAAGGAAATGCTTTATGCTAGCAGAAACAGAACCTAGAGAGCAATTTTGGTATATTGACTTTGCATGTACTGCTCACATGACAGAGAATAAAGCGTTTTTTTGAAACGCTAAAAAAAGAGAAAAGGGAGGCATTGCATGTAGCAGATGACAGATCTGTAGAAATAGTGGGCATAGGGTCTGGAACATTAAGATGCAAACTTCCAAATGAATAGACCCAAGAAATCTTGCTAACAAGGTGCTTCTATGTGCCAAGCATTATTATTTCACTTAGAAACAGTGCAACAATACAAAGCACCTTAGCTTTGTCTTTATTTATTCCCGTATTGGACTTCTATCCGACACCATCCCAAAGGCAGGGTAGCTTGCAATACTTTAATTATCACTCTCATTTATGTACCAGCAAAACTGCAGCACTATAAAAGCAATCATAAGCAAAACCTACTTAGCTTCCGAGATCTAAGATCAGGCTAGCCTGGCTATACTGCCCCAGTTAACTCTTATGCTAAAATAACTGTGAATAGATCTTTCATCCACACATTTCTCTAATCATTTTCAAAGTCCCTTATACCCTCTAGCAGTTGCCATTCCATGAAAACATGAAAAGTATTTTTTGGGAAACAATGTCTCATTAAGGGGGACAGAGAAATAATAGCTGTAGTTAAGAAGTGGAACGGTTTGTATGCCCTGGAAACATGCCAGCAAGTAGCTGACTTTGCAAATGTAAAGGAAACTTGTAGACATAAGAATTGCTCATTAATCTGGCACTGGCGTTTTGGGCACCGAGATGTAAATGCAATCAACCAACTTCAAAGCAATAATCTGACAAAAGGCATGCAATTTACAAAGTGCACTTTTGAAGAAAAATGTATATGCTGCATTAAAAGCAAAGCAGTCAGACCAAACTTTAGAGAGAAAGGAACTGAGGAAAATGAGACAAGGCAGCCATTAGATTTAATACATAATGACCTATGCAGTCCAATGAGAATAGTGGCACCAAGTGACAACAAATATATTTTCACTTTCATTGTTGCATTCTCCAAGTATTCTGTAACATACATGATCAGGGAGAAAAATCATGTGCTGGAAAAATTTAAAGCTTATGTAGCAATGGTCAGTAATAGATTCCAGAGAGGGCCGTTGGCACTCTGCACTGACAATGGAGGTGAATACGTAGGACATAAAATGAAAAATTACATGACTGAACAGGGGATTCAGCATCAAGTCACAGTGCCATACACGCCAGAGCAGAACGGAGTACCAGAGAGAGAAAAATTTCATTGAAATGAGTAGGTGCATGGTCCTCAAAGCAAGACTACCTGAGAAATTCTGGAGAGAAGCAATTAACACTGCTACCTACCTGCAAAATAGACTGTCCACCAAAGGTGCAAGCAGTACCCCATTTGAACTATGGTATGGGCACAAACCCAATATGAATCACCTGAAGATTTTTGGATCAAAAGCCTACAGTTATGTTCCTAAAGAAAAAAAGGTCTAACATGGATCTCTGAGCAGAAGAAGGAATTGTTCTGGGGTATGCAAAAGGATGTAGAGGATACCGAATCCTTAACCCAAAGACTGAAACAATACAAATCTGCCATATTGTCTATGTTAATGAAAGGAAGACGGCAGACATTGGTGAACAGGAGAAAATGAAGAACAGCAACAAAGAGAAGTACAACTAACCATCATGGACTGCACACATGCAGAACCAGAAGGGGCTGAAGAGCCGAGAATCAGGTGATTAGAGAATGTAAACAAGAACATACCATCAAAAAGACAGCAAAATAAGATACTTCTTTCCGCCTCTCCTCTGTCCTTCTTGCATGTGTCCAGATTGGTATTCTTAGGCTACTTCCTGCTTCTTTCCAGAAGTCCCTCTCTCCCAGTTTAGTAAAGTAGTTAGTATCTATTCTATTTCCCTGCTTTCTGTCAAAGTTGTAGTTCTTGAATTAACTCTTCATTCACTCCTTAATCAGACTTAAGATAATTCCTAAGATATATCAGAGCCTACAAAATCCTCTATAATCAAAGGTTAGATCTATATAAATTACTTCGATAAAATTCTTATCTCTTATATGGTCTCTAGTGATGCAGGATCCATCATATTCCTAAACCACTTAATCCAAAGTTCCATCTTATAGAAAACTGTTTCTAACATCCAACCAGAATCATTAGTATTACTATTTAAGCCTCTCACATTAATCTTGACCATTCGGTAGACAAGAAGAATCTATTCCTATCCTCTTTGAGCTAAACTAAGCTTCAAGAGAAAGATTACGCGAGGAGGAGCATGTGAAGGGAGTTGCAATGTTAGCCGGGAAGCTGAGTTTTAAAAGAGATTGGAAGGTTTTGTCAATTTCCCCTCTCTACAGAGCCAGGGAGATTGCTGCTCAGGAGGTTTGTTTATTTCCTCTTCACCTCCTAGAAGGGGAGGTGAAACTGACAGAGCCTTCAGGAGGCAAAGAGGAAATTCAAAAACCCTCTGGGCAGCAATCTCCCTGGCTCTGTAAGGAGGGGAAATTAACAAAGTCTTCCGATCTCTTTTAAAACTCAGCTTCCTGGCTAACATTGTGACTCCCTTTGCGTGCTCCTCCTTGTGTAATTCGTCTCTTGAAGCTTGGCTCTTAGAGGCAACTTTTTATGATTTGTGGGTCCCTTATGCCTAGTTGGAGTACTTTCTAATGGGATCACTAAATAATGACAAAAGGAGTTGTGTTTATAGTTCCTGCGGGGCTTATCTTTATAGTAATTTCTTACACTTGCTTTGTATAATGTGATAAATCATAAGCTGCATATTTAAAAGATGGACTTCACTTCTTCACCACTTTATAAAATAAAGGATGCATGGCACAAACAAACCAAAGCTCAGATGACCCAGCCAAAGTAAAATGTTCTCCCTGTATATATTGAAAAGAATACTTTTCTTCGTACAGCAGCATTTTATTCATGGAGAGCAGAAATAGGTTGTTCCTCTGAGTATAGGGTATCTGACCTCTTAGGAATTTTGCTAGCCTTACTAAAGTTGTCCTGAATAAGAATGATTACATTTTCCTCAATTTTTCTTTAGGCAGAATGGAGGTAACAGGATGAGAAAAATATTGTTGCACCTCCCAAAAAATACCTTGGATTGTTGTGCAGGCTACAAGTTTGACTTGAAATTTCAACTTTGTCTTGAAACTTCACTTTAGGTTAAATCTGGTGGTCTCTGTTCCTAATATACACATAGCAGGCTGGAGTTCCTTGTTCTGCTGCTATTTTGATCAGTGAAGGTGACTACACTTTCTTTCTGCCATTTCTAGAAACCAGCTAGCATTGCTTTTCATTTTGCCTAATGTGCACCAAAACAATCAAAGTATCTAACATTTTAACCTCTTAGTATGTTCAATCCAGCTCAATCCAGTACCAGCCAAAGGTGTAATACCACCTTTGACTTTAAAGGAATTTTCCCTGTTTTGAAATCTGTATAACTTTGTTATAGTTGAGGTGTCTGAGTTTTTGATATGAATGGCTGGCTGTATTTTTAGAAAATGTTTCTGGTGTTGTTTCAGCTGCGTATGTAAAAAATGTTAAGCTCTCTCATCATTAGTGACCTTGATTTACTAGTCTAGAAAATGGCAGAATTTCCCATTCTAGCCTTTCTGAATATACCACACTTGGCTTCAGCCTTCCTAACTATACATTTCCCTACTGTGGTAGCTGACACTGGATGCAAAATTAGGCGTTTATTTTCGTTTGAGACCTCATTTAGAATACTAGATTGAACACAGATATTTTTTAACAGTATGAGTCTACTTAGGGAGTGTCATAAATAATTTAGCTTAAGTGAATGCTGAAATTAGTTAAGGCTCCACATTGGTTGGCTCCAAGTCATCTATTTGCAGCCGGATATGTGTAAATGTCCTTTGGCAGAAGCCCAGCCTTTATCAAATAAGATCTTTTTTTAACAAGATCTTTTTTAAACAGTATATGTGTGATCAGTGGACTTAAAATGTACTAAGTCCTCATTATAATTGCTGCAAGTGAATCAAAAGAGCCAAGAGCTAAAAGGAAGAGACAACTAATGAGCTCTATTGTGTACTACAGAGAAGAATTTGGGATGGTAAAGGAGAAACTAGATGCATCATGGTATTATCTTGCAAGACCATTGGCTTATCACACAGTAAAATAAATGGTAGCGTTACTATGGTCTGAACTTGTTCAAAACTTAGATTTGGTTCCCATAATACTAAAATATGTTTTATTTTCATTGATTTCCTTCGTTTTTAGAACAATGCCTTATGCTTTCTCTCCTATCCCTCACCTTTTATTAAAATTAATATAACCTCAGTTTGCTTATGTTCTGGTTCAGCATTGTTTTCAGCTCTGTACAGATCTCCGCTTATTTTCAAATCTCTGTAGTCCTTACCCTGTTGTATTGTTTATTGAATGTCCCAGACATTGATCATATTGACCTATACTATATAATCCATCTTGAGAAAGGTGAACTATAAACAACATAAAATAACAACAATGAATGATGACATCATTGACACAGTGTGAGTCCATAAAAATAATGTTCTGTGTGTCAGAACATTATAAATAATTACAAGAATTGTTTCTTCTAAGAAAGTATTACATTGAAGTTGGAATTTCTTTTTGCCAAACTACTTTTCTAAGAGTATAACTGAAATAAATAAATAAATAGATAAATAAAGGGCAAGTGACAAGCCTACCACTATGACCAAAAATTACACATGTACTGTAAAGCACTGTCAGGCTATGGATGACAGGATATGGCAGACAGATCCCTGTACCATTGTAACAAGAAGTCCAGGCTCTTGATTAAATGGTTTTATTCAGAAATCAAATCATTTCCATATATATGTCCATAGGATTACTCAGAAGTAAGGTAAGCATCTAAGCAGTAAGAGCAAGATTGACAGGAATATTGATATGTGGAAAAATCCTTCCTCTTAACACACACGTTTGCTCCTTCCCCCCTCCCAACAGTAAACAGGACTTTTGGCGTGTCTTGCATATTCATACTATCAAGTTGAGACACCGAGAAAGCAAGAGATCAAAGCCGAGACATAGCAAGCATGGGTGTGAGCAGCCTACAAGGTCATGAGCACTGAAAGTTTCTACAGTTCGTTAGATAAAACACCTGCATTAAGCCTGTGAAAGAAACAGTTATGGCATTGGCAATATGACATTAAGTTACAGTATGAAACATTGGTTCAGAACAACAGGTCAGTATTAGCATTAGCATTGGCCTGGATGGGGCTCAGACATGACAAGCACATGAACACCAAAATGAGACTGTAAATCAGCCTTCTTGCATGGCCATCAATTTGTTCAGAAATCTGGTACAATCAGAAACCCTGGCACATGTGAATTTGGTCTCCCTGCCCTCCAGTTGCTACTCACAGTTATTCAATATTTTACTAGCTCTAATTATATTTTGCTTCCATCTTCCTCAGTGTTCTGTACCTGGTTGTCATAGGACTGGAGATGGTTTTTAGTCAAAATCTGGGGGTGGAGGACTACAGAAACAAGGAATCATAGAATCATTGGATTGGAAGGTGCCTCCAGGGTCATCTAGTCCAACCCCAACTAGTCCAACTCAGCTAAGCTGTAGCATGGTGGCATCCCAGGCAGCTGGGTGTACATGCTTGACTTGGAAATTAAGGTATGAAAATTAGAACATAGCTAAGGATCTGGTCAGGCCCCTGGTAGCTGTTGAGGTCAGTTGCAGGGCTGTGCCAATGACAACAGCCAGACCATGAAAATATAGGGTACTAACCAGCATATGACCCTGAAGCGTCTCCACTCTAGACAGGATGGAGTCAAAGACTTCTAAGTTTTAAATGATTTTACTGCTGTCCCCTTTTATTTTGTTACAGATATCTTAATAGTCCAGACAACCTCACTGTTCCCAATCTTTATGAGATACTTGTGTTTACACTTGAGAATTCTTTGCCCTTGAGACATCAACTGGTTTTGAAAAATCATAATCTGCCATCCTCATATATAGCAAACTGTGAAATGGGACTAGTAAGGATAAACAAGAGTTGCTGTCATTGTCAATGTCATTTGATTGTATCCTATCAGATGTACTGTTGTTCCAAGAGAAAGGAGGGCTCATCCAATCCGTCTCCTCCCTGCAGTGCCATCCTGATTAACTTTTTGTCCATATGGATCCCGTGATCCCTAGTATGCTCTTTTGTAGATTAACAGTGGTCCTTCGTCCCTCTTGCAATAGATGGAAACCTGGCAGGATCCAACCCATTAATTTGCACAGGGCATACAAGCATTATACAAACATTAAACCCATACAGTAGATTCTTCCCCCAGGTGTAAAATCTCACGATATTTTAAAACAGCCTCAGAACTGTCTAGCAACTTGGATTCAATGAATCAGGAAAAACCGCTACCTCTCAGCTGAGCCAAGGCGCTGTGATTGCTGTTGCAACTGCAGTCTCTTCATCGGCCATAGTGGGAAGTCATAGTTATCTGGTAGGGTTGCCAACCTCCAGGTGGCTATAGTGGAGATGATAATGTCCATTTAATAATACTGTTATTTATCTTGTTTTTGTAGGAAATTACTTCAAACAGTGGACAATCTCAAAACACGTCACCAGCCATATGGAAACTGCAATGTGTGTCCGTTATGAGCCAATATTAATACCTTTATAAATCCCAGGACAGGATTATCTTTGTATACATCATCTTTTTCAATGTGCAATACATCAGGAGTCATTTATATTTTAGAATGTATGTGTTCCCTTTTATATGTTGGCAGCACAACACATCTCTTGAAGGTGAGAATCCAGGAACACATCTCAAGAATAAGAAACATTGAAGCTCCCTTAGTACAGCACTGTATTCAACACCACGCAAATGAGAAGGAGTTCTGATTTGTGGTACTGCAGGTAGCTAATACAAGACTCATTAGCAATTTCCATAGGGAATTATTGCAGTTAGAAGCACAATGGATTTTTAAATTAAATTGTTTAGCCCCACAGGGACTTAACAAGATAGATTTTGTTTCTTATGAATTCCTGGGCACTACCCCTTTAAATTCCGTTTGGGTGGCAATGGACTTGCCCTTTAAATATTAGAAGAAGAAGCTAGCAGGCATGGAGATTTTTTATCAGCTTTTAGCCAATGTGGTTATGCATCAGATAGGTTCATGTACTAGTAGTGAGTATAAAAACAACACAGGTCATTTTATTAATATTGCATTAATGATGATGGTGGAATAGAATCTGGATTTATGTATGTTCTTTTTTAGTGGGTTGCCTTGTTAATATCTTATACGGCCCTTGAAGAAGTATATCAAAACAAGTTAATTATATGCTGGCAAACTCATAGAGAGTACAAACCATTCAATCCTTTGAAGGCAATTTTTGCACTGGATTTGTAGGTTTTGAGATTGTCCACTGTTTGAAATAATTTCCTGTAAAAATAAGATAAAGAACAGTATTATTAAATGGATATTATCATCTCCATTATACTTACCTTGCAGCACATCCAGGAACCAGTTGAGTTGGAAGATTAAATTAGATATTTTCATGTAGAGATGTTTTCATGTTAAGAACTTTGTATTCTATGACTGTACTTTGTCAGGTTCTGACTGTGTTTAAACCAAAGAAACTCCATTTTGATCCTGTCTGTATATTAAGTGTTTTCTTTGCAGGTGGCAAGCCTTCCGCTGGAAGCTCACAGAGAGAAGAGGAATGTTATGTCTACATATATCTGCCTTTCAGACACCCTTGGGAAACTTTCACTGTCTCACCCTCGGGCCGATTGTTTTGAGAACTGAGGGGGAGGATGGGGCCCGCAGGGAACTGCTATTCTGTACCTTTGCTTTTGCCTGTCATTCGTAACAATTTCTAGCTCAGCCATGATCCTTGTATCTTGGAGTGTGGACTTATAATGGTTGTTTATCTTCAGTAAAGCCTTTTAAAATCAATGGACTTTTGTCTCATTACAAGGGGTAGTCTGGATTGCAACTTTTGTTCAAGACACAGTCTGGCATTTTGTTACGAACTACATCTGTTCCAATGCCTTGGCCGGAGGAGACGGATACCAAGGCTGCACCTGACAGGGACCCTTTGTTTGATCCATATGTCTCCAACCCGGGAGGAGTGGAACTTTCTACAACAGTTCAACCCGTTCCAGGGGGAACAGAGTCAGGTCTTGCTACAGTGTATCCCCTAGCACCCGACAGAGCTGGCACCCAGGACGTCCGGAGGGACTTGGGAGCTCGACCATGGGCAGCAGCGGAACCCCTGATATCTCTGCCTACACCAAGGCAGTGGGGCTCCAGGCCTAGAGAGACGAGGGAGAGGAGAGCAAGCACGGTGTTTTCCAGGTCGCTCATTGACGTGAGACGGACAGTCAGTTCATCAATGGAGGAAGGACCTAGCATCATTTGGGAGCTTCCCAAGCAATCCCGAACGCCGATCGAGGCACGGGCCAGCAACCAGCCGTGGTACATGTGGAATAAAGAATCCGAGCAACTGGAGGAATGAGACCCCAGAGGTACCGAGAATACCCAGGATTGGGAGACCACCCGTCGCGACTTGATGAGTTGGGATTATGTCGAAGTCACCACGTGGACGGGGCAACGTGAATCAAGTAATCAAAGTTGGCAGCAACTCCAGGGCCGAACTTTAGTTGTTGACGCGGGAATTTCGGCAATAACGGGGCTAGTGAAAGGAATCCTTGCTGGCATATCTGAGGAAGGTGAAACTACCGGGGCCACTGGAATGGGAGAGATTCGACCTTGGTCCCATGCAACCACCTCCTCTGAAGAATATGCAGATGCAGTACCATTCCCAACGGAGTTGCCCCAAGAATTGCCTTATGAGGATGTCGATACTTCGGTGCCTATTCATGTTCAAAGACTGGAAGATAGAATTGGCACCATGGAGGAGAGCTTGGCCCACACAGTGCACTTATTATCGGTGCTAGTTATGGAAGGACGAGGTGAGGGGCTGTGACAAGAAGCTGGGGAGCATCCTAGGATCTCGATAGGTCAAGGCGTAGCAGCCCTCCAACAGCTAGCACCTATCCCAAGGGGTTCACCAGTACTAACGCAGGCACAAGATCAGGTCCCCCCTGCGAATCAGGACCCGCTGCTCTTGCCGGAGAATGACCAGAAAGAACCGGTGATACCACCGCCTGACCCTCCACAAGGTCCACCGGATGTTTTACCAGAAGATTTCCCTCAGGGACCCCCTGCAGATGATGGACCCCCAGCAGATGATGGACCCCCTGCAGATGATAATCGTCCTCCGCCGGGACCCCCGAGAGACGGGGGCCAGGAGGGACCTCAAGAGCAGCCTCCTCTTCAACTGCAAGAGCAACCGCTTCGACCAAGAGACCAACCGCCTCAGCCCCAAGAGCAACCCCCGAGACTCCCGCCACCATGCGGACAGCCCCCTTGTTACCCTCTTCCACGGGGCCCAGCACTGCAACCTTATCGTCCATGGCAAGTACCGCAGGGTCCCCTGCAACCGAGACCGCAGGCCCCCCTGCAGCCAAGACCGCAGGGGCCCCCGCCTCCGAGACCACAGGGCCCCCCGCAGCCAAGACCTCAACAACCACCTGTACAACCGATTCCGCGGCAGCCAGCGCCTTTACAGTACTATCCGTTACCAACTCCAGCCCCAGTCACCAGACCTCAAGAGTTGCCGATGGGATGGGTAAAGTTGGAAGCTACGTTTGACGGAGATCCTTCGAAACTAGGATTTTTCTTAGTACAAGCGCTTCAGTTTTTCAATCGTTGGGGACATTTGTTTGAGGACGAAGCCAGTCAAATCGAACACCTAGGATCCTGACTGCAAGGAAAAGCAGCAGAATGGTATGTAACTTTGTATGAATTGGGGCCCCCGGAGCTAGACACCTTACAAGGCTTGGTAGCGGCTCTCCGTGCCCAATATGAAGACCCGTTAGAAGAAGATAGAGCCCAAATGGAATTGCAAACCATTAGGCAAGGCAATCTGTCGGCCAGGGACTATGTAACTAAATTCTGACAGCTAGCCGCCAAATGCCCGAGATGTGAGGAGTCTACAAAAATAATCTTGTTTAAACAAGGCATGAATCCTAAATTGTTGGATCAGGCTTTATGCAAGACAACCCCCCAACACTATTGGGTTGGATCCAATTGGCGTGTGAAGTAGAAAACCGGATGCAGGAAGTACGGCTCATACAGCAACAACAAGCAACAGGGCACCGAAGAACTTCGATAATTGTCAGAGGGGGGAGAGGAGCCGGATACGCAGCTAGAGGAGCGCGAGAAGCTAGATGGCATCAAGGACTGTGCTTACATTGTGGCCAAAGCGGTCATTATGCAGCACAATGTCCACTCAGGCCTGTGCAACGAGCTCTGTTCCAGCCAGCGCGTACAACCTCGACCACCCTTCCCCCGCCATACTGCCCAACACCAGCTCCTCAGACTACTAGAGGGCGCGGCGCCACCCGAATAAATCCTCCAGAAAAAGGATTGGAGCTGGAGGAAGTTATGGAATTCGATTCAACTGCTCTAATCGGAGAAGAAAGACCCGAGAGCCCAAGTTCGGGAAATGAGATGGATCTGTCGTAACAGGACCCAAACGGCAGATCAAAAACCAGTCCGTTCCCATAGTGGAAAGACCACAAGGGTCCATATTATTCATGCCAGTTACGTTAGTTAATCCCAAAAGAAAGACTCATATTCGTGTACAAGCACTTATCGATTCTGGACGCTCCAGAGATATTATTGCACCCGCTCTAGTTAATGGATTAGTCCTTCCAATGAAAGAACTAGAAACTCCTGTTATTTTTGAACAAATGGACGGCTCCAATATGAACCCAGTCACCACTGAAACAATACCTGTGATCACAGGAATGGGACAGCATTGGGAGAAGAGATCCTTTGTGATTAGCTCTACAGCCAAATACCCGCTGATTTTGGGTAGCAGGTGGTTGTGGGACCACAACCCAGACATTGATTGGCCGGCCGGGAGTGTTACTTTTTGGCAAGACGACTGCAGAGATCACCGTTGGAATCAAAATTGGGGTACCAATCCTACCCTAATGGAACAGGCTCTCTTAACCCAAGAGGAAATCAACCAAATACCTAAAGAATACCGAGCCTATCTACAAGCTTTCACAGAAGAAGAAGCTAACACCTTACCTCCCCATAGGAGGACCGATTGCGCAGTGGAAATTCTTCCAGGAGCCACCTTACCCAAAGGCAGGTTGTATCCAATGAGCCCCATCGAAAGAGAGGAACTACGCAAATTTATTGACACCAATTTAGAAAGGGGATTTATCCGACCAGCTAATAGTCCTCATGCTGCCCCAGTACTATTTGTTAAAAAGAAGGATGGAGGATTAAGACTATGTACCGATTTCAGAGGACTCAATGCAGTCTCCTCCACGAATGCTTATCCAATACCCCTCATCAGAGATCTACTCAACGTCGTGGCTCAAGGTAAGATCTTTACGAAATTGGACTTGAAAGATGCTTACTTCCACGTTCGCATAAGAGAGGGGTATGAATGGAAAACCGCGTTCAATACGCCTTTAGGGCAGTATGAATATTTAGTCATGCCTTTCAGCCTGGCTGGAGCCCCTTCGGTATTCATGTCCATGATCAATGAAGTATTACATGGATTTTTATATAAAGGGGTGGTCGTTTATCTGGATGATGTCTTAATTTATTCTGAAACAGAAGAAGGACATATACAATTGGTACAACAAGTGTTAACCACCCTCATGTGCAATAAATTGCCCATCAAATTGTCCAAATGTGAATTTCACAAGTCTGAACTCAGTTATTTAGGATACTGCATTTCAAAAAATGGGCTAAAAATGGATCCAGGCAAAGTTAAAGCAGTAAAAGAATGGCAAACCCCTACAATCCGTAAAGAACTACAATCCTTTCTGGGGTTTGCCAATTTCTATCGAGAATTCATACAGAATTTTGCCCAAATCACTCTCCCCCTCACAGAACTACTTAAGACAAAAAACAAAGGGGAGCAAGCCAAAAAGCCAACCTCCAAACTATTATGGACACCAATGCCATATTATGGACAAACTATTATGGACACCAATGCCAATTGGCTTTTAATCTTTTAAAACAGCAATTTATATCCAAGCCGGTGCTGCAACACCCCGATGAAAATCGCCCATTTATTGTGCAGGTAGACGCCAGCGATACGGCGATAGGGGGTGTGCTCCTGCAAAGGGGGGAAGATAATAGCCTCAAACCATGTGCTTATCTATCTCGCAAGTTTTTGGAATCAGAGAGAAATTGGAATGTCTGGGAAAAGGAAGCGTTTGCAGTCAAGGCAGCGCTCTCCTCTTGGAGGCATTGGCTAGAAGGGGCCCATCATCCTTTTGAAGTTTGGACGGATCACAAAAACCTGGAAGCCTTGCGCAGCCCTAGGAGATTGAATGCAAAACAGTTATGATGGGCAGAATATTTTTCCAAATTTAATTTCACCCTCAAATTTTTGCCTGGCAAAACAAATTTCCTAGCGGACGCTCTATCACACATGCCCCAACTCAAAAGCAAGAGGGAGGAAACAGTAGGCACAGTATTTTCACCTACGCAATTAGAGGGTGTGGTCACAACGTGCAGCCGTGCAGCCCAACCTCCTCACCCAGATCAGGGGTGGAGACAAACACTGAAAGACGAAGTGGAAAAGGAGGGGGGAAATGTGCCCAAAGAGAAGCTAACTCAATCTGCACAAGGGGAATGGCTTTTGGGCGATCATTTCTATGTACCTGCTAGCTTAAGAAAAGAAGTATTGCAACCGTTGTCACGATGCCCCAACTGCTGGCCATTATGGATATTTAAAAACCCTTCACCTATTACAGAGACAATTCTGGTGGCCAGGCTTACGCAAAGATGTGTCCCAGTATGTGGCCTCCTGCCCAATTTGTCTCAGCGCCAAAACGCGAAAGGGGAAGCCTCCAGGACTATTACAACCCCTTGAAACCCCAAGCAGACCTTGGGAAATTATTTCTATGGACTTTATCACTGGTCTTCCCCCCTCCAAGAACCACACATGTATACTGGTCATAGTGGATCTATTTTCAAAGCAAGCCCACTTCATTCCTTGTACCACTATACCTTCAGCAAAGAAATTAGCGGACATTTTTATGAAACATATTGTAAAACTACATTCTTTTCCATCGAAGGTAATATCTGACCGCGGCGGACAGTTCGTTGCCAACTTCTGGTGGGAGCTCCTCCAACTTATGGGCTTGGAACAAGGCTTGGGCTCCGCCCACCATCCACAAACCGACAGACAATCAGAAAAAACTAATCAAATATTAGAACAATTCCTCAGATGTTATATTAATTTTCAACAAGGTAATTGGACTGATCTACTACCTTTGGGAGAATTTTCATATAACAACAGTGTGCATGCCTCTACTGGAGAAACGCCCTTCAAAGTAGTTTATGGCTATGACTTTAAACCCTATCCTTTTGAAGCTCTTCCCTCTCCAACGGCTCCCAAAGATGTTTCAGAATGGTGGGGGGAAGCTGCGAAACAATGGACTCTAATTCAGGCACATCTTGACAAAGCCAAACAGGATTATAAAAAATACGCCGATTGCCATCGTGTGGCCGAATGGGAATTACATTCAGGAGATCTTGTTTATCTTTCAACAAAGAACTTAAGAGTGGCTCAAACAAGCCGTAAATTAGCTCTGAAATTCCTGGGACCTTTTCCTGTCCGCAAGGTGATCAACAAAGTTACTGTAGCACTTGACTTACCAAAAAATTTATGTCAAGTCCTTCCTACATTCCACATCAGTTTGCTGAAAAAGGTCCCCCCTGCAAATCAATGGCGTACCACCTCTCCACCAATACCTACTTTGATTGATGACCAAATCCACTATGAAGTGCAAGAAGTTTTGGACTTTAAAATTAGACACAATAAATTGTTTTACCTCATTAGGTGGAAGGATTTTGACTCTGGGCATGATGAGTGGGTGGAGTCTATTCATATTCAAGCCCCTAAATTGTTAAAAGCATTTCACACTCTATATCCTCTTAAACCTGGGGGAGGAACATTTTAGAGGGGGCAGAATGTCAGGTTCTGACTGTGTTTAAACCAAAGAAACTCCATTTTGATCCTGTCTGTATATTAAGTGTTTTCTTTGCAGATGGCAAGCCTTCCACTGGAAACTCACAGAGAGAAGAGGAATGTTATGTCTACATATATCGGCCTTTCCGACGCCCTTGGGAAACTTTCATTTTCTCACCCTTGGGCGATTGTTTTGAGAACTGAGGGGGAGGATGGGGCCCTCAGGGAACTGCTATTCTGTACCTTTGCTTTTGCCTGTCATTCGTAACAATTTCTAGCTCAGCCATGATCCTTGTATCTTGGAGTGTGGACTTATAATGGTTGTTTATCTTCAGTAAAGCCTTTTGAAATCGATGGACTTTTGTCTCATTGCAAGGGGTAGTCTGGATTGCAACTTTTGTTCAACCCACAGTCTGACATACTTATGGATTATGATATTTATTGGATAATATTTGTCATGATATTTATATAGTATGTTGGTTTCACTTAGGCACTAGACCCAGAGGAGTTAGCTGTGTTAGTCTGTAGTAGCAAAATAGTAAAGAGTCCAGTAGCACCTTTAAGACTCACCAACTTTATTGTAGCATAAGCTTTCAGCAGCCACAGCTCTCTTCGTCAGATGCATGACTTTAGGCACTTACACTTTAATTATATATGGTTGGTTAACTTGAAAATCTGTATTTATTCATCTTGGGGTGAGTTTTTTCTTGTTGCTTCTATTGTCAGGGACCGAGAGAGCCTTTGTTTGTAGTTTGCTAACCTCCAGGTGGGGCCTGGAAATCTCCCAGAATTATAACTGATCTCCACATTAGATAAACCAGTCCCGCTGGAGAAAATGGCTGTTTGGAGGGTGGCCTCTATGGTATTATACCCCACTAAGGTCCCTCCACTCCCTAAAACCTGCCCCCACAGGCTCCACCAACAAATCTCTAGGATTTTCCCAACCCAGAGTGGCAACTCTAAGTCTCCCAGGAGAAGCTCCCACTATATAGCTTACTCTAGGATGCTGTGGTTTCTGGAGCCAGAGATGTCACACAAGCCCTAGTGTGGCCTGCTTAACTGTAATCAATTACAGACCACTGTGAGATTGTTTTGAGACTTGAATAGAGTTGCTGGTCCCCTGGTGGGGGCAGGGGATCCCCAACTCCCACCCTCCACCTCCCGCCACCATTCACCTGGCCAGTGGGGGGAAAGGTGCGGAAACAAGCCTCCCTGGCATGCTCTCGGCACAGCGTGACAGTGTCACTTCCAGGAGTAGTATCATCACACAGGCCCTGGGAGTGCTCCTGTGCTTCACACCAGGCCAATTTAGGTCCCAAATGGGCCAATTCTAAATGAATCCATCGAAGCAAGGCTGCACTCCCGGGGCCTGCACAATGATGTCACTCCCAGAACTGACGTCATGCTGAGTAGAGAGCACTTGCATGCAAAGTGCCAGGTTCCCCTCTCCTGCTGGGAAGGTAAAGGGACCTGGCAACCCCAGTTGTGAACTTCTGTCTTGGACTCTGCTTGTATGCTGGGATATTCTAGCTGAGAAGGAATTAATTTTTAAAAAAATCACATAGAAGTGTGAATACAATATTCTAATTTTTCATAAATGTGCTTTTTTGAATTTTCACAGGACCATGAAGCATGAAAAAGTATAGAATATTTTTGAAATCTGACTGGTTCTGTTTGAAAGGATTTGTGGCATTTTTAGCACTTTGCTAATCTCACAGCAATCAAACTTATTCTCTCTACTTTAGTTTCTTCTCCCTGAAATTCTACGCCAATCATAATTTATAGTGTCTAGCCTTAATGGCACTTTGCACAGTACATCCAAGTTAAAAGAGGATTTTTAACTGCATTTGGGTCAAAACAGACTGTATTAAAATCTAAAAATACTCTGTAACCTGATAGATTCCAAAATTATCCTAAATTGTTCCGTCTCTTTTTCTAGACATTAAACTGCAAAGTTAGTTGTATGCCAGTGAACTTGAATCTTATTGTATTTGTGCCATTGTGCTTCATATTTTTAATCTTTTTTTTTTAGCTGTTGTTAAAATAACTTTTGGGAAACATAGTAGCATACTATATGTTTGGAAAATATACTCAAGTATTTTGTTCTTGATCCAATCCCTGTTCTCTCTAGAAGTCAGTTTGCCACAGTCCTGCAGATTCTCTCTCATTCTTTGTTACTAGAAAATAAATAGCAAAATGTAAGCTGTTAGCAACAGCCATACACAACATTCTGGGTGTATTATCAGCAGACTTTTCTACATTGTCTTAAAAGAGCTGGCTATTTCCATGCTTTAAGCAATGGAGCAGGATCTCTGCCTCAAACTTTGCTACAAATGTCTGTCCTCCTCCCATTCCCACAATTTTTTTGGAATTGTGTATTGGCTCAACATCCCTTTTTCCCTCAACAGTTGCTAGCAGTGTCTCCTGTAGAGGGGCCCCAGGATAATATAAGCACAGTGCAGAACAAAGGGGCCACCTTGGAGATACACACTGGCAGAATATTGCCATAATGACATGCTAGTGGAATCCCACGGGCAAGTGGACAAAACAGGGAACACAGCCATAGTTTGGGCTGATTACCAAAAACATCCCAACCATTTCTACTGCTAACCAAACTGTTGTGGGCCAGGCAGGGCACAACAGTGTTGAGGGCTCTTTGAGAGAAGAGGGCTCCTCAGAAGAAGAGGAGACTTGGGTAGCCAGTCCTGAATCAGAAACCAGCAAACACACTGACAGGCTGCAGGCTGGACAAGACCAACTGCCAGCAGCTGAGGCAGAGCCACTAACACCTTCCAGCCCTGAGGCAACAGGTGAATCCCAGTGGGTCATTCCTAGCTCTCCAACATTACCCACACCCTTGGAGCGCCAGAAATGAAGGCAAAGAGCAAGCCTGCAGGTGAGGTGGCAAAGCACATGCCTCGTGGCCCTCTGGTGCCTGGGAATGCAAGCTCAGGCCCCTGGTGCCTGGCTATAAAACCTAGCCAAGCGAGACCATGAAGTGTGGAAGCAATAAGTTGATGTCCCTTGACTCTTGCATTGGAACCTGCCTTGTTTCTGTATCAGAAAAAAATCAGAAAAAATTGCAACTGCAGCTGCAATTTTTTTTTTCTGAAAAAAATCAGGAAAAAATACAGAGGGGAACACTGTGTGGTAACAGAGATAACAAATCAAAAGACCCACAACAGTAAGGATTAGCAACTTAAACATAAAGTCTACAAAGTACAACACACAATTATGGTATAAGTTACTGACCACTTTTATGAACAATATTAGTCACAAAGGCCACTAGCCTGTTCCTTTTCAAGGTGTCGTGACCGAGTCACGGTACTTTGTAGACTTTATGTTAAGTTGCTAGTCCTTACTGTTGTGGGTCTTTTGATTCGTTGTTTCTGTATCATTCAGATTGTGCCCTGATTTTGCCTTCGTCTAGCCCTTGAACTTGCCGGTAACTGACCTTTGAAACTCCTGACTCTGCATTTTGGACTGCCTCTTGGACCAGGCTACCACCAGCTTTTGAATTCTGTGCTTTTGACCTAGGACTGGACCTTGGCTACCCTACTGGAACTAGCATCTTGCCTGAGCCCTTCATGCTCTGGGAATGTGGCCTACACCACCCCAGGCTGGTGGCACCTGACACAAACATTTAAAGACTTTCTTTTGGTCTTGCAGAATTTTATCCCCATGGAGCAGCCCAGACAACCATGGCAGAGTTCTAATGCAACTCTCTACAAAGGATGAGTCAATAACATCCATAACATGAGTCCATAACATCACTCTCTCCCCCAACATGTGACTTCTGTAATCTGGGAACCCTCCCCACCAAAGACAAGGTGGTATGTAAACTGAAAGAACATCTAAACGGAGCCATGCTCTCAAATCGTGCAGAGCTCAATCCCAGTTAGTATTTATTGCTACCGCACAACTCTACTTATTATACTAACTTTGTGTCTCTTTTGACTCTTTCCGGGCAGGCATCCAACAGGGGTAGAGATAAGGATGGGACCCATTCACAATGCAGTGTCAAGCACCTGCTAAGCCTACTACAAAACCAACAACTGCAGTGATCAGCGTGTTGCTTTGCTGTGGGATTGACAGCTCACTTGTCCTAGCCTGGATCTTGTACTACCGCAAGCTGCTTAACAGACAGTTACATGACCATTACTGATACAACTGTTCTTGTGATTCTGCTGTCTGTTATGGGAGCTTTCATGTCAGTCCTGTTAGAGCCAGAGAGTTGGCAACCCCAGTTATCTGACTTGCATTCTGAAAATAGAGGAGCCTGACCCTATTCCCTGCTACAGTACAGCTGTGCAAGCCTTCTTAACCCCAGCAAGTGTGAGTCCCATCCTAAACACAGCTGAGGTTAATAACTAGCTGGTGCCGAATACAAATACCTAAGGAAATGCCTTACCAAGAAGGTAAAACCATGTAGAAGAGAACAGTAGCAACTCTAGCTTCTCCTGGCCTTCTATTAAGCTGTAAATTAGCTACAAAACCTTAACAGCAGTCCATTTCAATTGCAGAGCATATGGCAAACAAAGTATATGTGTAGAAAAACATTGTTATGCATGCCCACTTTTCCAAGCAGCCCTTACTCTGGTTGGTTCCCTTTGGAGGAGAGAACTCTTGGAGACTTGTGTTATTTCTGTATTATTTGTTTTATTAGAAATGTAAAGGTAGAACACAAATGGAAGCACAGAGGTAGTCTTACAAAGCAGTTGATCCTCTACCCCATATCAGATCCCCATAGAAGGAGATCCTGCATAAGCCCCAGTGCTTCAGCCCACTCCAGCAGTGGTTGTCAGCTCCTCAGAATCTCTTCCATAGTCCAAACTGCCCTTTCTTCTCACACAGACACGCCTCCTCACTCCCTTCTGCCGGAGGGTGGAGGTTATCTCCCCCAAGCTCTGATGAGCTTTAACAGAGTTATTTGGGACAGGAACACTTAGGGCCAAGCTACAAGTGACAAATGACACTTGAACAGCAAGTGTATTTCTCCCTGTTCACTTGCACTCCACTTGCACTCCATGCGATCCATTTGCCATTCAAGTGTCATTTGTCACTTGTAGCTTGGCCCTTAGTCACTCTGACTGGCTATCTTTACCAGGAGAGTGACATGGGCAGTGCATCCCTTTAAGTTGTCCTAGACCTCTCAGTGGCTTTCAATACCATCAACAATAGTGTTCTTCTGGAGTAGCTGGATGACTTGGGAGTGGAGGGGGCACCATATCTTAGTGGTTGCCCTCTAACTTGTCCGGCCAGTTCCAGAAGGTAGTGCTGGGGGTCTGCTGCTTGGCTCTGTGACATTTATATCCATCTTTCCCCTCATGCTGTTTAATATCTACATGAAACCACTTTGAGAAAGCATACAGGGACTTGAGTGAGGTGCCACCATACAGATGACACCCAACTCTGTTTTTCCTTAACTGCTGAATAAGATAGATCTATGGCGGTCTTGAACAGGTGCCTAGAGCAAGTAATGAGATGGAAGAGGACAAATAAACTGAAGCTCAAGCCTGAGGTGCTATTGGACAATGAAAAAGCTGTTTGAGGGTTGACAAGTAAGCTTGCCTTGGAAATGGGTTACATTCATTCTGAAGGAGCAGGTTTGTAGTTTGTGGCTGTAGCTGGATCCTGGCCAATGTTGGAGACTTAGGTTTCCTCCACGGCGCACAGAACTTTTCATTATCTTTGCCTGATGTGCCAGCTATAGCCATTCCTGGCCATGATGGCCATGGAGATCACATCCAGGTTAGCTTACTTTGAAAATTGTCCAGAAATTTCAGTTGGTCTGAAATGTAGAAGGCATGTTATTGTTGGGGCTGGATACAGGGATCATATAACTCTTGTGCTGAAAGATTTGCATTGGCTGCCCGCTTGCTGCTGGGCACACCTCAGAGTTCTAGTTCTTGTATTTAAGTCTCTAAATGGCTTAGGCCAGGGAACTTGAAAGTCCTCCCCCTGTATTAACAGACCAGAAATGTTCCTCTTCCTAAGCCTCGGTTTCTGTGCCCCAAAATGTAGAAGTGAGGTATGTAGCAACTGGAGACAGTGCTTTTTCAGTGGTGGCACCTCACCTTTGGAATGCCTTCTCCCTTGGGTTGCCTGGTGCCTGATAAGTTAGACAGTAAGGGAAGAGGCTGCTTAGGGCCTTAAACATGAACCAATACTTGGTGCTTTTAGGCATTTGGCCAACCAGGTTTTTAACTGAAGTATTCCATCTTTTAAAAGCTATTTTTATCATCTGCTTCTAGCCTGAGAGCTGTTTTATGAATGCCATTTAAGGCTTTGGTGTTATTTTATGACTTGTTTTTATAGTGATAATTTTATTATTGTGTTTTATTATTGTATTATATCTTTTAATTCCTGAACTATCTTGTGCAGCTCTTTGGAAAGGTGGCATGTAGACAACCAGATCACATTGCCTCTGGGGTTTTTTTAGCAACTACTTTCATTTTACTCCAAGGAAAACTTCTGCTATAGATTTTGCAGCTTGCCACAGTGTCTTATTAAAGGTTACATTTTTGTTGTGGTAAAATCCAATAGGTTGAGTTAGGATTAGGAATCCCCAAGAATTTACATGTGTCCGAGAGGATGTTTGAGCAAAGAAGTAGGGAATGCATAATGCTTTGATATTCTTTCACATTACTTCCTGAAGTCTGAGAATTAGATTTGTACAACATCTTTAATTAGAGGAGAAAGGCATAACGGAAGGGTGGCCAAACTAATGTTCTTATGTCCTTGCTTCCTGTGATTCTGTTTAGAGCAGAAGATTCTAAAACTTGGTGCTTTCAGCCATTGGAATAAAATGAGAGAGCAGTTATCACATTAATCATTAAATAATCTAATCTTGTGTACAAGAAGGAGAAAGGAAATGTCTAAAGTTGAATAGATAATATACTTTTCTTCATAGTGCATCTTACTATTCAATGTAATGTTTCCATTGGACAGAAAAATTAGTTAAAATGGTAAAAGAAAAAATAAGCGGAGTGAAATTAATTCTTAGAATAGGAAAGCGATGGCTATAATGCCAAGGCAGGATCTCATAAAATTGTTAATTTTCAGATTACAACTAATGATATAATCTAGTGATCCCAAATGTGGCATTTAGGAGCACCATGGCACCGTCCAATGTGTTCCCTGGTGCTCACTTGCTTCTTGAGGATAACATGCAGATTGTCTTGAATGGAACAAGGGGAAAAATTAGGAAACTCTGGTTCGCTCCACACACACTGTGCAAAACAATGAGCTCATCTGTGTGTCCTCAGCTTGGCTACAGGCAAATGATGTTTCTGAGTTTGGCAGTCTGTCCTTGTGGCCACACGAGGATTAACACACATACACCTCTTTGGAAACAAACTGAACAGAATCTGTTTCCCAAAGCAAAGAGCCAGTCTTCTCTTTTCTTACCTCCTGGGTGCAGGGGATGCTTTAGAAAAACCCAGAAGATGTTGCCATTGAGAAGCACCTGCCCCCATAGTAGAATGCTGACTTAAGAGTTTCCAGACATTTTGTGGAGCCTCCCATAATTTTGAAATTGGTCCCATCCTCATGGCAGACCTTTGTGGTGGAGCCCACTATCATTTTTTAAAATCCTAAAAGAGCCTGTAGGCTTAACGCTGCAGGGCACACTGACTGGAAAGCTTTTTGAAGCTTAATATCATGAAAGCTGGTGATTCATTCACAGTTAAACTATGAACTTGTTCCCATTGTTAAAACTATATCAACTAGGGTTGCCAACTAACGTTTGTGAAATACTTAGAGTTTGAGGAGGGAAGACACCTCAACAGGGTATAAAGCCTTAGACTCCACCTTCCAAAGCAGCCATTTTCTCCAGGGGCACTGATCTCTGTTGGCTGGAGAGTAGTTGTAATTCCAGGAGATCTCCAGCTCCCACCTGGAGGCTAACAACCATGCAGCAATTTGTTCCACCCAAACCTGGCTAAAATCTACCCTCATGTTTGCTAGTGAGAATGCCAGTCACAGGCTTTCTTTTTAGTCGATCATATGCTATAGAATGCCCTTCCCTTAGAAGGTCAGAACTAGAGATGGGCATGTTGTTCGTTGCCATCCATGAACAGGGACTCATGAACAACCACAAACATGGCCCTGTTCACAAACATGTTCGTGGGGGCCAGCAAGCTCTCCTCCAGCCATCATCCAAGTTTGGTCAAGATCCCTACTGCACCACTCCCAGAAACCTGACCTGAGCAGGCACCAGGAAAGGTACCAACAATAAATAATAGCTTGGCCCCAGAGCCTGGCAGCAACCCTGGAACTTGAAGGGGTAGATCCCTACCGCACCACTCCCAGAAACCTTACCTGAGCAGGCAGCAGGAAAGGTACCAATAATAAAGAATAGCTTGGCCCAGAGCCTGGCAGCAGCCGTAGAACTTGAAGGGGAAGAACCCTATCCCACCACACACGAAGAAAATTCAAGCTCCAATGCACACTCTATCAAAATGGCAACAGCAACTCTCTCCCTCTCCACTGTCTGCAAACTAAGCCAGAGCTGGGAGCCCCCCTCCCCCCTGCTCTTTGCTCCCTTGTTGTAACAAATTTGGAGCTTCACACTTGAAAGGAAGACCTGCCTATCAAGCTAAATTGGACTTAGATTGGGGTTTCCAGGGCAACAGCAGGAGTTCAGGCAGAGTTCAGACAATCCCTGTCTAAGTTGCCAAGGGAATTGATTGCAGGTGCCAGACTGTCTGGCTTGACGAACAGCAATGAAAGGAAAAACAAGGGGCGGCCCCAGGTCCAAACTAGAAAAACCAACACCCCGGGGAACCAAGATTTTAGAAATTAATTATGTATTTTTTTCAAAGTGCAAAGTGCAAAAGTGCTACTTAAATATAACATGCATCATAAATACATTTACAAATTACAAAGTCCATCCAATGAAACATCCAACTCGTCACAATTTCAAAATCTCAAAGTCCATCCATTTATAAACTAAATCTTCATCGTCCGGAATATGTTTGAAGATTTTAAAGTGCAAATGCTGAGTACAGTGAAAAAAGCCGGTGGGAAGGGAGACTTGTGCAAGGTGTTTGTTCTTTCACGGTCCAGAGTAGAAATGATTATTTAATAGACGCCGACGGGAGTTTGCAGGCAAATTGTTATTAACCCGTTTCGTGAGTAGAAAAAAACTCACTTCATCCTGGGCATAAACATAATCAGACCGGAAGCACTGTAGGAGTAGAATAATTCAATTACAGATATACATATACATTTCATCATGCAATGAAAGCACAATCAAAAATATACTCACTGTCCATAGATGCACAACACACTCCCCCACCGCTTGCAACAGAAGGATTCACGGACTGACGGTAAGTGGATCGGACAGCAATGTTATAACACCAAGGGGCCGAATTAAATTAATGATTTAATTGGTATTAAAGGAAGGTCCTGCAGGAGCCCAAAAACTTACAGTAGGGATTATAGAAAACAGGAGAAATCGATCTCTAAATTTAATCCATGTGGAGTCAGGGAATGAAGTTGGAAAATCCATTTGGACTCCAAACGCATTAATAGCTTTCCTATGTCCGAAGCGTGTGGGCAGTCCAATTGTTCAATTACTGAAACCTTAAACTCATTGCAAGGATGGCCATACTCGTGAAAATGTTCGACCAAAGGTGCCTCCGATACTCTGTTCCTAATCCTCGATATGTGTTCTTGAATTCTGGTCTTTAAAGGGCGCGTGGTACTCCCTATGTATATCCTGGGACCCTTACATTGAATAACATATACCACGTTAGACGTTTTGCAGTTCGAAAATTTGTTTTTTGGGAAGAGGTGATCTGGTAGGATTTGTTCAAGCTTAACCATCAGACCACATACATTGCATGTGCCACACGCAAAGTGGCCATTTGGAAAATTAACAGGAGGTTGTCTGCTGGAAAATTCTGATCTGATTAAGATGTCTCTTATTGATCTGGTGCGTCTATAGCCCACCGACAAACCGGCCTCACAGCCACGAATTCCACTTATAATGTGCCAATGCTGTCTAATAATGGACACAATCTTAGGGGCCAGTGTGGTATATTCCAGACCCCATTTGAGTGCGTTATCCTGATCCCTCTGCCTGGTGGTCAGCAAGGTAGCTCGGTCCGTCAGTTCAGATCGCTCTATGGCCCGGGCAATAACTTGAGAGGGATATCCCCTGGCTCTAAAGTTTTCCCCCAGCTCCTTGATGCTAGTACTATAAAAGATCGGGTTAGTTGAATTCCGTTTCAACCGCAAGAATTGCCCCAGGGGAATGTTGTCCCTAAGGCTCCTGGGGTGAAAGGAGCGATAATGCAAGTAGGAGCAGCGATCCGTCTGCTTCCTATAAGGGTGCACCACCAGTCTATTGTTTGTCTCCCGATAAATGGTAACATCTAGGTAATCCAAACTGGTGTGGCTACCTGTCCAAGTGAATTGTATATTCGGATGCAATGTGTTGATCCAGTTCCCGAGCTCCTCAGCACTGTCCCCGTGGTTCAGCAGGATAATGACATCATCTATATACCTCCTGTACAGGAGGATGGAGTCCCTGAATGGATTTGCCATGTCACTAAATATCCACTTCGCCTCCAATGCGGCCATAAAAATATTCGCTATACTAGGAGCGGCCGCACACCCCATGGCCACCCCCCTCAACTGGAAGTAATAACAATCATTGAATCTGAAATAATTTTTCTCCAGTATAATATCCAGTATATTAAGAAGAAAGGGGGTGGAGGGTTGTTGCACCTCACGTGATCGGAGGGCATCCTGCACGACTAACCGTGCCTCATCATGCGGGATCGATGTATATAGTGACCTGACATCTAAGGACATCATATAAATGGATGGTGGAATATCCACTGCCTCGATTAGTGAAATTAAAGACATTGTGTCTTTTAAATAGGCAGGTGTATTGGCTACAAGGGGTTGCAAGAAATAATCAAGATAGCGTGATAAAGGTTCCAGGACTGAGTTCGAACCGGAGACGATAGGCCGTCCTTGTGGTGGAAGTCCTGGCTTGTGTATCTTAGGGAGTGTGTAGAAAACAGGTATTCTAGGGGACGGATTGATGAGTGCATCCCTAGTTTTTATATCTATTTCGTTGTCCATTAAACCCTCATCCAAGACTGTAAGTTTTTGGGCTCCTGCAGGACCTTCCTTTAATACCAATTAAATCATTAATTTAATTCGGCCCCTTGGTGTTATAACATTGCTGTCCGATCCACTTACCGTCAGTCCGTGAATCCTTCTGTTGCAAGCGGTGGGGGAGTGTGTTGTGCATCTATGGACAGTGAGTATATTTTTGATTGTGCTTTCATTGCATGATGAAATGTATATGTATATCTGTAATTGAATTATTCTACTCCTACAGTGCTTCCGGTCTGATTATGTTTATGCCCAGGATGAAGTGAGTTTTTTTCTACTCACGAAACGGGTTAATAACAATTTGCCTGCAAACTCCCGTCGGCGTCTATTAAATAATCATTTCTACTCTGGACCGTGAAAGAACAAACACCTTGCACAAGTCTCCCTTCCCACCGGCTTTTTTCACTGTACTCAGCATTTGCACTTTAAAATCTTCAAACATATTCCGGACGATGAAGATTTAGTTTATAAATGGATGGACTTTGAGATTTTGAAATTGTGACGAGTTGGATGTTTCATTGGATGGACTTTGTAATTTGTAAATGTATTTATGATGCATGTTATATTTAAGTAGCACTTTTGCACTTTGCACTTTGAAAAAAATACATAATTAATTTCTAAAATCTTGGTTCCCCGGGGTGTTGGTTTTTCTAGTTTGGACCTGGGGCCGCCCCTTGTTTTTCCTTTCCAAGCTATATTGGGCAATATGGCTGATTTAGCCGAGTGTTTCGCGTACTCCACCGAGGAGAGGGAGGCAATTTTGTCCTGTAATTCATCCCTCCTCGGGGCCGACTCCCCCATTCCATTGGAGGATTGGTCTGCTTTGGAGCAGTTGGAATTAAGGAAATGCCGCCTACAGCTCAATGCGGCTTCTTTAACAGACTATTCCTTACATAAGTTCATTCCGCGCGGCTTGCGAGTCCACAAGCCGCCTGGTATGTTTAAAGAGGACGAGGATTTCAAGTCTAGATGGGCAGCTATACTGAATAAATGTGCGTTTGACCTGATGCTCCTCCTAATTAAGACCTCTAATGCTCAGGCAATGCAACAGAAGGATTCACGGACTGACGGTAAGTGGATCGGACAGCAATGTTATAACACCAAGGGGCCGAATTAAATTAATGATTTAATTGGTATTAAAGGAAGGTCCTGCAGGAGCCCAAAAACTTACAGTCTTGGATGAGGGTTTAATGGACAACGAAATAGATATAAAAACTAGGGATGCACTCATCAATCCGTCCCCTAGAATACCTGTTTTCTACACACTCCCTAAGATACACAAGCCAGGACTTCCACCACAAGGACGGCCTATCGTCTCCGGTTCGAACTCAGTCCTGGAACCTTTATCACGCTATCTTGATTATTTCTTGCAACCCCTTGTAGCCAATACACCTGCCTATTTAAAAGACACAATGTCTTTAATTTCACTAATCGAGGCAGTGGATATTCCACCATCCATTTATATGATGTCCTTAGATGTCAGGTCACTATATACATCGATCCCGCATGATGAGGCACGGTTAGTCGTGCAGGATGCCCTCCGATCACGTGAGGTGCAACAACCCTCCACCCCCTTTCTTCTTAATATACTGGATATTATACTGGAGAAAAATTATTTCAGATTCAATGATTGTTATTACTTCCAGTTGAGGGGGGTGGCCATGGGGTGTGCGGCCGCTCCTAGTATAGCGAATATTTTTATGGCCGCATTGGAGGCGAAGTGGATATTTAGTGACATGGCAAATCCATTCAGGGACTCCATCCTCCTGTACAGGAGGTATATAGATGACGTCATTATCCTGCTGAACCACGGGGACAGTGCTGAGGAGCTCAGGAACTGGATCAACACATTGCATCCGAATATACAATTCACTTGGACAGGTAGCCACACCAGTTTGGATTACCTAGATGTTACCATTTATCGGGAGACAAACAATAGACTGGCGGTGCGCCCTTATAGGAAGCAGACGGATCGCTGCTCCTACTTGCATTATCGCTCCTTTCACCCCAGGAGCCTTAGGGACAACATTCCCCTGGGGCAATTCTTGCGGTTGAAACGGAATTCAACTAACCCGATCTTTTATAGTACTAGCATCAAGGAGCTGGGGGGAAACTTTAGAGCCAGGGGATATCCCTCTCAAGTTATTGCCCGGGCCATAGAGCGATCTGAACTGACGGACCGAGCTACCTTGCTGACCACCAGGCAGAGGGATCAGGATAACGCACTCAAATGGGGTCTGGAATATACCACACTGGCCCCTAAGATTGTGTCCATTATTAGACAGCATTGGCACATTATAAGTGGAATTCGTGGCTGTGAGGCCGGTTTGTCGGTGGGCTATAGACGCACCAGATCAATAAGAGACATCTTAATCAGATCAGAATTTTCCAGCAGACAACCTCCTGTTAATTTTCCAAATGGCCACTTTGCGTGTGGCACATGCAATGTATGTGGTCTGATGGTTAAGCTTGAACAAATCCTACCAGATCACCTCTTCCCAAAAAACAAATTTTCGAACTGCAAAACGTCTAACGTGGTATATGTTATTCAATGTAAGGGTCCCAGGATATACATAGGGAGTACCACGCGCCCTTTAAAGACCAGAATTCAAGAACACATATCGAGGATTAGGAACAGAGTATCGGAGGCACCTTTGGTCGAACATTTTCACGAGTATGGCCATCCTTGCAATGAGTTTAAGGTTTCAGTAATTGAACAATTGGACTGCCCACACGCTTCGGACATAGGAAAGCTATTAATGCGTTTGGAGTCCAAATGGATTTTCCAACTTCATTCCCTGACTCCACATGGATTAAATTTAGAGATCGATTTCTCCTGTTTTCTATAATCCCTACTGTAAGTTTTTGGGCTCCTGCAGGACCTTCCTTTAATACCAATTAAATCATTAATTTAATTCGGCCCCTTGGTGTTATAACATTGCTGTCCGATCCACTTACCGTCAGTCCGTGAATCCTTCTGTTGCAAGCGGTGGGGGAGTGTGTTGTGCATCTATGGACAGTGAGTATATTTTTGATTGTGCTTTCATTGCATGATGAAATGTATATGTATATCTGTAATTGAATTATTCTACTCCTACAGTGCTTCCGGTCTGATTATGTTTATGCCCAGGATGAAGTGAGTTTTTTTCTACTCACGAAACGGGTTAATAACAATTTGCCTGCAAACTCCCGTCGGCGTCTATTAAATAATCATTTCTACTCTGGACCGTGAAAGAACAAACACCTTGCACAAGTCTCCCTTCCCACCGGCTTTTTTCACTGTACTCAGCATTTGCACTTTAAAATCTTCAAACATATTCCGGACGATGAAGATTTAGTTTATAAATGGATGGACTTTGAGATTTTGAAATTGTGACGAGTTGGATGTTTCATTGGATGGACTTTGTAATTTGTAAATGTATTTATGATGCATGTTATATTTAAGTAGCACTTTTGCACTTTGCACTTTGAAAAAAATACATAATTAATTTCTAAAATCTTGGTTCCCCGGGGTGTTGGTTTTTCTAGTTTGGACCTGGGGCCGCCCCTTGTTTTTCCTTTCCAAGCTATATTGGGCAATATGGCTGATTTAGCCGAGTGTTTCGCGTACTCCACCGAGGAGAGGGAGGCAATTTTGTCCTGTAATTCATCCCTCCTCGGGGCCGACTCCCCCATTCCATTGGAGGATTGGTCTGCTTTGGAGCAGTTGGAATTAAGGAAATGCCGCCTACAGCTCAATGCGGCTTCTTTAACAGACTATTCCTTACATAAGTTCATTCCGCGCGGCTTGCGAGTCCACAAGCCGCCTGGTATGTTTAAAGAGGACGAGGATTTCAAGTCTAGATGGGCAGCTATACTGAATAAATGTGCGTTTGACCTGATGCTCCTCCTAATTAAGACCTCTAATGCTCAGGCAATGCAACAGAAGGATTCACGGACTGACGGTAAGTGGATCGGACAGCAATGTTATAACACCAAGGGGCCGAATTAAATTAATGATTTAATTGGTATTAAAGGAAGGTCCTGCAGGAGCCCAAAAACTTACAGTCTTGGATGAGGGTTTAATGGACAACGAAATAGATATAAAAACTAGGGATGCACTCATCAATCCGTCCCCTAGAATACCTGTTTTCTACACACTCCCTAAGATACACAAGCCAGGACTTCCACCACAAGGACGGCCTATCGTCTCCGGTTCGAACTCAGTCCTGGAACCTTTATCACGCTATCTTGATTATTTCTTGCAACCCCTTGTAGCCAATACACCTGCCTATTTAAAAGACACAA
Source organism: Eublepharis macularius (assembly GCF_028583425.1). Classification (NCBI taxonomy): domain Eukaryota; kingdom Metazoa; phylum Chordata; class Lepidosauria; order Squamata; family Eublepharidae; genus Eublepharis; species Eublepharis macularius. The sequence continues at coordinate 128,031,703 of NC_072790.1, forward strand.
TGTCTTTAATTTCACTAATCGAGGCAGTGGATATTCCACCATCCATTTATATGATGTCCTTAGATGTCAGGTCACTATATACATCGATCCCGCATGATGAGGCACGGTTAGTCGTGCAGGATGCCCTCCGATCACGTGAGGTGCAACAACCCTCCACCCCCTTTCTTCTTAATATACTGGATATTATACTGGAGAAAAATTATTTCAGATTCAATGATTGTTATTACTTCCAGTTGAGGGGGGTGGCCATGGGGTGTGCGGCCGCTCCTAGTATAGCGAATATTTTTATGGCCGCATTGGAGGCGAAGTGGATATTTAGTGACATGGCAAATCCATTCAGGGACTCCATCCTCCTGTACAGGAGGTATATAGATGACGTCATTATCCTGCTGAACCACGGGGACAGTGCTGAGGAGCTCAGGAACTGGATCAACACATTGCATCCGAATATACAATTCACTTGGACAGGTAGCCACACCAGTTTGGATTACCTAGATGTTACCATTTATCGGGAGACAAACAATAGACTGGCGGTGCGCCCTTATAGGAAGCAGACGGATCGCTGCTCCTACTTGCATTATCGCTCCTTTCACCCCAGGAGCCTTAGGGACAACATTCCCCTGGGGCAATTCTTGCGGTTGAAACGGAATTCAACTAACCCGATCTTTTATAGTACTAGCATCAAGGAGCTGGGGGGAAACTTTAGAGCCAGGGGATATCCCTCTCAAGTTATTGCCCGGGCCATAGAGCGATCTGAACTGACGGACCGAGCTACCTTGCTGACCACCAGGCAGAGGGATCAGGATAACGCACTCAAATGGGGTCTGGAATATACCACACTGGCCCCTAAGATTGTGTCCATTATTAGACAGCATTGGCACATTATAAGTGGAATTCGTGGCTGTGAGGCCGGTTTGTCGGTGGGCTATAGACGCACCAGATCAATAAGAGACATCTTAATCAGATCAGAATTTTCCAGCAGACAACCTCCTGTTAATTTTCCAAATGGCCACTTTGCGTGTGGCACATGCAATGTATGTGGTCTGATGGTTAAGCTTGAACAAATCCTACCAGATCACCTCTTCCCAAAAAACAAATTTTCGAACTGCAAAACGTCTAACGTGGTATATGTTATTCAATGTAAGGGTCCCAGGATATACATAGGGAGTACCACGCACCCTTTAAAGGCCAGAATTCAAGAACACATATCGAGGATTAGGAACAGAGTATCGGAGGCACCTTTGGTCGAACATTTTCACGAGTATGGCCATCCTTGCAATGAGTTTAAGGTTTCAGTAATTGAACAATTGGACTGCCCACACGCTTCGGACATAGGAAAGCTATTAATGCGTTTGGAGTCCAAATGGATTTTCCAACTTCATTCCCTGACTCCACATGGATTAAATTTAGAGATCGATTTCTCCTGTTTTCTATAATCCCTACTGTAAGTTTTTGGGCTCCTGCAGGACCTTCCTTTAATACCAATTAAATCATTAATTTAATTCGGCCCCTTGGTGTTATAACATTGCTGTCCGATCCACTTACCGTCAGTCCGTGAATCCTTCTGTTGCAAGCGGTGGGGGAGTGTGTTGTGCATCTATGGACAGTGAGTATATTTTTGATTGTGCTTTCATTGCATGATGAAATGTATATGTATATCTGTAATTGAATTATTCTACTCCTACAGTGCTTCCGGTCTGATTATGTTTATGCCCAGGATGAAGTGAGTTTTTTTCTACTCACGAAACGGGTTAATAACAATTTGCCTGCAAACTCCCGTCGGCGTCTATTAAATAATCATTTCTACTCTGGACCGTGAAAGAACAAACACCTTGCACAAGTCTCCCTTCCCACCGGCTTTTTTCACTGTACTCAGCATTTGCACTTTAAAATCTTCAAACATATTCCGGACGATGAAGATTTAGGTTATAAATGGATGGACTTTGAGATTTTGAAATTGTGACGAGTTGGATGTTTCATTGGATGGACTTTGTAATTTGTAAATGTATTTATGATGCTTGTTATATTTAAGTAGCACTTTTGCACTTTGCACTTTGAAAAAAATACATAATTAATTTCTAAAATCTTGGTTCCCCGGGGTGTTGGTTTTTCTAGAACAGCAATGAACAGCAACAAATGAGGCTTGCAACGACCACCTGTTCCTTTAGAATGGGGCCTCATGAACAGCTTGTTCACGAACAGCAGATTGGGCTGTTTATGGCTTTTTTTTCGTATTGCTGTTCGTGCCCATTTCTAGTCAGAACATCCACCTTGTAAATCATTCAAAATCTTCTCTTCTTTTGCTTTGCTAAATATACCCAGCTTCTTCTTTTACCCTTTTCTCATACCTTTTATAATTTTTGTGTTTCCTCCTAATCCTTTCCAACTTGTCAATGTATTTATTTATTTATGGCATTGTAGTCCATTTTTCTCATTTCAGACTCAGGACAGTTATGGTACTATTTAAAATTCATATCAAATAAATTAGACAATGGAAAGTCTTGGAATATTTGTATTTCTTTCCCTTCTACTTTCAGCGGTTCCTTCCTGTGTTGCAGAAGAATGTTTTCTTGTGTGAAAAGCTGACCAATATATCTCTTGCCACCTTTTGCTGAATTACATATTTAGAATTAATCCTAAGAACATAAGAACATAAGCAAAGCCATGTTGGATCAGGCCAGTGGCCCATCCAGTCCAACATTCTGTCACACACAGTGGCTAGAAATCCAGTGCCATCTAAAGGACTGTCAGTGAGGCCAGGACACCAGAAGCCCTCCCACTGCCTTCCTTCCAGCACCAAGACAACAGAGCACCACCTCCCCACAAAGAGAATACCATCTATCTCCTGTGGCTAATAGCCACTGATGGACCTCTGCTCCATATATTTGTCCAGTCCCCTCTTGAAGCTGGCAATGCTTGTAGCTGCCACCACCTCCTGTGGCAACGAATTCCATGTGTTTATCACCCTTTGTGTAAAGTAGTATTTTCTTCTATCTCTTCTAACCCGACTGCTCAATAATTTCATAGAGTGCCCACGAGTTCTTGTATTGTGAGAAAGGGAGAAAAACACATCTTTCTCTACCTTCTCTAACCCGTGCATTATCTTGTAAACCTCTATCATGTCTCCCCTCAGTCGTCTTTTCTCCAGGCTAAAGAGCCCCAAGCGCCTCAATCTTTCCTCATAGGGAAAGTGTTCCAACCCTTTAATCATTTTAGTTGCCCTTCTCTGTACTTTTTCCAGTGCTATGATATCTTTTTTAAGGTGTGGCGACCAGAACTGTACACAGTACTCCAAATGAGGCCTCACCATCGATTTATACAGAGGCATTATGATACCGGCTGATTTGTTTTCAATCCCTTTCCTAATAACCCCTAGCATAGCATTAGCTTTTTTTATGGCAGTCGCCCACTGTGCTGACGTTTTTAGTGAGTTATCTATCATGACTCCAAGATCTCTCTCTTGGTCAGTCTCCGCCACTTCAGACCCCATCAACTTGTATTTATATTTTGGATTTTTGGTTCCAATGTGCATTACTTTGCACTTGGCTACATTGAACCTCATTTGCCACATGGTTGCCCACTCTTCTAGCCTCGACAGATCCCTTTGGAGTGCCTCACAATCCTCTCTGGCTTTCACCACCCTGAACAATTTCGTGTCATCTGCAAATTTAGCCACTTCACTGCTTAATCCCAATTCCAAATCATTAATAAACAAGTTAAAAAGCATTGGACCCAATACCGACCCCTGTGGCACCCCACTGCTCACCACCCTCCACTGTGAGAAGTGCCCGTTTATACTCACTCTCTGTTTCCTATTAATTAGCCAGTTTTCGATCCACAAGAGGACTTGGCCCTTTATCCCATAGCTACTGAGCTTACTTAGGAGCCTTTGATGAGGAACTTTGTCAAAAGCTTTCTGGAAGTCAAGATAAACAATATCTATCGGGTCTCCCTTGTCCACTTGTTTGTTCACTCCCTCAAAGAACTCTAACAGATTGGTGAGACAAGATCTTCCCTTACAGAACCCATGCTGAGTTTTCCTCATCAGCTTTTGGTCATCAATGTGCCCACTAATTTTATTTTTGATAATAGTTTCCACCAACTTACCCGGTATTGACGTCAGGCTGACTGACCTGTAATTTCCCGGATCTCCCCTGGAACCTTTTTTAAAGATGGGGACAACATTAGCTACCTTCCAGTCCTCAGGAACAGATGCAGAGTTTAATGACAGATTACATATTTTTGTGAGGAGATCTACAAGTTCACACTTGAGTTCTTTCAGAACTCTTGGATGTATGCCATCTGGGCCCGGTGATTTATTAGTTTTTAAATTATCTAGCAGTCGCATAACCTCCTCTCTCGTCACCTCAATGTGACTCAGGTCTTTCAAAACCCCTCCCAAAGTCAGTGCTTCCGGAGTGGGCATGCACTTCTTATCTTCCACAGTGAAGACAGAAGCAAAGAACGCATTCAGCTTCTCGGCCATTTCCCTATCACCCTTTAGTAATCCTTTTACGCCTTGGTCATCCAAGGGCCCCGCTGCCTCCCTAGCTGGTTTCCTACTTCTAATATATTTAAAGAATTGTTTATTGTTTTTCTTTATGTTCTTTGCAATATGCTCCTCATATTCCCTTTTTGCCTGTCTGATCACAGACTTGCACTTTTTTTGCCACAGCTTATGCTCCTTTTTATCAACCTCACTCCGACTAGTTTTCCACTGCCTAAAAGAATCCTTTTTACCTTTTACAGCTTCTATTACATTGCTTGTTAACCATGCTGGCCTTTTCCTAAACCTATTTGTGCCTTTCCTAACCAGCGGTATATATTTAATTTGAGCTTCCAGGATTGTAGTTTTAAATAGTCTCCAAGATTCCCCAAGTGTTTTGACCTTTTTTACTTTCCCTTTCAGTTTCTTCTTCACGTACCCCCTCATCTCAGAAAAGTTACCCCTTTTGAAGTTAAACATGGCTGTGTTGGTCTTATTTGGCAATTTCCTATTTATACATATGTTGTACTCAATAACATTATGGTCACTGTTCCCAAGTGGTGCAATCACATTTACATCTCTCACCAGGTCTTCAGCATTACTGAGGACCAAATCCAGGATCACCTCTCCCCTAGTAGGTTCTGTAACCATCTGTTCCATAGCACAGTCATTGAGACAGTCTAGAAACTCACTTTCTCTCCCCCGATTCGAACACCCATTGGCCCAGTCAATGTGTGGGTAGTTAAAATCACCCATTACAACACAGTTTTTTTGTTTAGCAGCCATCTTTAATCCTGTCATCATTTTATAATCCTCCTCTATTTTCTGATCTGGAGGGCGATAACAAACTCCCACAGTTAAGTTTCCATTTGGGCCCGTAATTTCAACCCATAGCATTTCCAGAAGCGAATCTAATTCAGTTACCTTCTCAATCTTACTGGAATGTATACCTTCTCTGACATATAGAGCCACCCCACCACCAACCCTTCCCTCCCTATCCTTCCGATATAATTTATATCCAGGAATCACCGTGTCCCACTGATTTTCCTCATCCCACCAAGTTTCTGATATGCCCACAATGTCTATGGATTCGCCCAACACTAAACATTCCAGCTCCCCAATTTTACCTCGGACACTTCTAGCATTTGTATATAAACACCTGTAACTTCCCCTGCACACTTTGCCTCGAGACGTAGTTAGGTCATCTGCACTGTTTGTCTCCATCTCAGTTGACAACTCTAATCTATCTCCCTGTAGAAGTGTTATACCTAGCTCTTCATCTCTCTGAGATGAACCATCCTGAACCAGAGACACTTTATCTCTTGTCGGCTTTCCCCTAGCATTTAGTTTAAAAACTGCTCTGCTACCTTTTTGATTTTAAGTGCCAGCAGCCGGGTTCCTTCTCGGGACAAGTGGAGACCGTCTCTCTTGTACAGCTCCCACTTGTCCCAAAAAGAATCCCAGTGCCTAACAAACTTGAACCCTTCCTCCCTACACCATCGTCTCATCCACGCATTGAGACTCCTGATCTGCGTTTGTCTCTCTGGCCCTGCGCGTGGAACAGGTAGCACTTCTGAGAAGGCTACCTTGGAGGTCCTGGCCTTGAGTCTCCTGCCTAACAGCCTAAATTTTTGTTCCAAGACCTCACGACTGCATTTCCCAACATCGTTGGTTCCAACATGGACCACGACCGCTGACTCCTCCCCAGCACTATCTACCAGCCTATCTATAACACGCGTAATGTCCGCTACCTTCGCACCAGGCAGGCAAGTCACCATACGGTCAGAACGCGGTTGTGCCACCCAGCTATCTACTTGTCTAAGGATCGAATCACCAACTACCAAGAGCCTCCCTAAAGATTTGATCCTAAAGATTTGTTCAATTTCTGGGAAGTTGCCTTGAACTTTAAAATAGGTGTGGATTGTCTTTCAGAATTTGTTCTTTAAGTCCTGGTCCGCAAACATTTCAAAAATTCTGTGAAACCTTAAATTTATGCTCCCGAGTTTAATTTCTTAAATCTCTATTCTTTGATCTGTGTCTGTCAGGGAATTTGTCTGCTGCTGTTGTGATGCTTCAGTTTGCTCTTGTGCCTCTTTCAGTTCTTTCTGTTGATCTTTAATTTCTTGAATACTTTGCTTGTTTTCCTCATTTTTTTGTTATTTCTTGCAATCCAGTTGAAACTTCAGACCTCAAATTTTGCATGTCCTTCCTGATTTTTGAGAATGTTTCTTGTGTCTTCTGCTCTGTTTTCTGTAGCTGTGTTAAGATACTCCTGGTCTCATGCTGGACCTCTCTGACAGCATCCTTGGTCTTCTGTACTAGTTCCATAGTTAGGGTCTGAAATTGCTGTGAGATAGAAGATAAAACCTTTTCCTCTATTAGTTCTATTTCATCTTCAGAGCAGAGTTTGCCATTCTCTTAAATTTTGCCAGCCTCCTTCATCTTCTGACAGCCGCTAACAATCTTTCCATATAGCTATATATTCCAAATGATATGCCTCTGCAATGCCACCAACCATCAATCTGTCAATTAAATAACAAAGCTACTAGACATCCCACTCTTTAAGTAAATCATTAATTGAATTCTTCTTATACACTATGGGTACCAAATACATATATAGGCATAGATAGATAATAATAACAAAAAACCCTTTATAAACAGACTAAATATTGACTAAACCCAACAGAAAAAAGTGTTAGATGACAATTTCCTCTCTGGAAACAACTTTAATTGTCAATTCTTCATATAACAAGCAGATGGCAGGGGAGGGCTGTTTATTAAATTGTTAAATTAATTACAGAATCACAGAGTTGGAAGGGGCCATACAGACCTTCTAGTCCAACCCCCTGCCCAAAGCAGGATAAGCCTAAAGCATCCCTGACAAATATTCATCCAGCCTCTTCTTGACAACTGCCAGTGAAGGGGAGCTCACCACCTTCCTAGGCAGCTGATTCCACCTTTGAACTACCCTAACCATGAAAAAGTTTTTCCTAAAATCCAGCCGGTACATTTCTGCATGTAATTTAAGCCCATTGCTTCGAGTTCTATTCTCTGCTGCCAACTGGAACAGCTCCTTGCCACCCTCCAAATGACAGCCTTTCAAATATTTAAAGAGAGCAATCATGTCCCCCCTCAATCTCCTCTTCTCCAAACTAAACATTCCCAAGGCCCTCAGCCTTTCCTCTCCAGACCCCTGATCATTCTCATCGCTCTCTTCTGCACCCTCTCAATTTTGTCCACATTCTTTTGGAAGCAAGGCCTCCAGAACTACACAAAGTACTCCAGGTGCAGCCTGACCAAGGCAGTATAGGGAGAGACTATGGCCTCCTGCGATTTTGATGCAATGGCCCTTTTGATATAACCCAAGACTGAGTTTGCCTTTTTTGCCACCGCAGCACACACTGACTGCTCATATTTAGTTTACAGTCCACTCTTACACCAAGATCTCTTTCGCATACACTACTACCCAGAAGTGTATCCCCCATCCTGTATTCGTGCTTCACATTTTTGTGGCCCAGATGTAATACTGTGCACTTATCTATGTTGAATTGCATCATGTTCACAACCACCCACTTCTCCAGAGTATTCAGGTCTTCTTGAATTTTAACTCTATCTTCTTGGGTGTTTGCCACTCCTCCCAATTTGATATCATCAGCAAATTTAATGAGTAGCCCATTTACTCCTTCATCCAGATCATTGATAAAAATGTTGAAAAGTACCAGGCCCCAAACTGAGCCCTGTGGCACCTCACTGGACACCTCCCTCCCATCTGATGAAACACCATTGACCACCACTCTTTGGGTGTGGTCCTCTAACCAGTTCCTTATCCACCAAACTGCCCTATAGTCCAGTCCGCAGTCTTCCAGTTTACCCATTAGAATGTCATGGGGGACGTTATCAAAAGCTTTACTGAAATCCAGATAAATCACGTCAACAGAGTTCCCACGATCCAGTAAGCTCATCACTTGATCAAAGAAGGAAACCATGTTGGTCTGACAAGATCTGTTGGGGACAAATGCATGTTGATTTCCCCGGATCACTAAGCAGTCCTTCAGATGCTTACAGATCGATCCCTTTAAAATCTGCTCTAATATCTTCCCAGCAACAGAAGTCAGACTGACTGGCCTGTATTTAAATTAAATAAGTGGTTGGCCATTTTGCTTTGCTTTGTCCTATAATAAGCATCTACAAAAAGAGATATTTTTAAAGTCTCTGCAAAAACGATAGTTTATCTTCTAACTGTGACTTTATAAATAGGCTGAGAGGGTAGCTTTAAAAAAAATTATAACCTTAAATCCATTCTTGATGTCAGTTTTTGTAATCCAAATAGTCAATTGACGTTTGTGATCCACATAATGTTTATATTCCAGACAGAAGGTGAAATTTTTGAAAAGTAATTTGTAATCCATAGATAGTAAAAAAAAAAGAGAGAGAGATCAAGGGAAATGGGGAGAAAACCTTTAGGAGAGAAAATAAGTCAGCAAGGAGAAAGACGCCACTTGTTGGCTAAGTTCCCAGACATTTTTCAAATAGTCCCTTAGGTGGATGCCTACTCCCAATAAAAATTGCTTTCAATTAAGGACTTCATATTTCCATTCAGAATTAAAACAAGATAATTATAACACCAGTATCCAGAAGAAACTCAGAACTGTAAATCCAAACATGAGTAGTTTGCTTCCATGAAGAGAGCTTGATTTTTATAAGTTCTGTCTCCCAAACAACCAAATAAAACAGTGCTTATAACTTCTATTTGTTCCTTATATAAATTTCTTATATAAAGCGAATAATTACAAGAGGGAAGAAAGGATCTAGCACAGTCTAAAAAGTATCTAAAAGTATAGAAATGATCCAGGCTGACTTATCTGGTTTCCTCACCACTTGACTATGTTCCCGCTGGTTGTTTTCGTGTCTTCAGAGCTCTGGGGATTCTTCAGCCCTTTCATTAGAAAGAGCTAAATAATTCCCCAGATAAAACTGGCACATGCAGCTTGTGTGTCCCTTATCAGTAAGGGACAGGTTTCAGGTTGCTTTTCACAACCCTACGTGGCTATGTAGCCCAGGCCACAGAGTCAGCTCAGGAGCTCATCTCAGGAGCGCCTCGTCAGTTGCCATATTGGATCTTCTGCGCCAAAATCTTTAAGCTTATTTGAAATTTCACAAAGGGACTCCTCTGGGGATGAAATAAAGAAGACGATGTCATCCTCAAAAAGTGAGATCTTGTACTCCTGATTTCCTATTGTAATGTCTTTAATTTTGTTATTGGAATGAATAGCATCGGTCAGAGGTTCAATGGCCATAGCAAACAGAATGAGTGACACAGGACACTCCTGATGGATGCCTCTGTCAATTTTCTCTAGGAGTTTTAAAAAATAGTTTTTACTTATAGAGTCAAAGGTTTTGACCATATCAACACTAGGAATAGGAGAATGAATTTTGGTAATCCTGCCATGTTGAATTATATGTAATGTTTGTCTAGTGTTATCAGAAATATTTTTCAAGGGCATAAAGCCAGTTTAATCTTGATGTATATACTTACCAATAAATGTTTTAAGTGTTTGGGCAATCAGGGCAGTAAAAATTTAATTGTATTGATTTATTAATGCTATCGGCCAATATGATGAAGAGTTGGTGTCATTTTGCCCTCTTTCAGAATTAGAATAATCGTAGCAGCTGACGGGTATGACACTCGTTTTTAGGATATTATTGCAGGTCCTAGTGAGATGGGGAGTTAAAACATCTTTGTAGGCCTTATAAAATTCGGCAGTTACCGGGGGCAGAGTTGTACTTTAAAGACAGAGTGACATCTGTAATTTCCACTTCCCTCATGGGGGCATCTAGGAAAGACCTATCTTCCTCTGAAAGTTTTGGAATGATATGGGACCTTTTAAAAAACTGTGCTAGCTTAGGGCCATCCATTGTTACAAAAGAATGCAACTTACAGTGCCATCCTAAGAAGAGCTACTCCAGTCTAAACCCACTGAAATCAGTGGGCTTAGACTGGAGTAACTCTTCTTAGGATCCAGTAGCACCTTTAAGACTAACCAATTTTATTGTAGCATAAGCTTTCGAGAATCAAGAGAACTTGATTCTCGAAAGCTTATGCTACAATAAAATTGGTTAGTCTTAAAGGTGCTACTGGACTCTTTCTGATTTTGCTACTACAGACTAACACGGCTAACTCCTCTGGATCTTCTTAGGATGGCACTGTTAGAGTAGTATGTAGAAAAAACTACAGCTATATCTTTAGATAGCATTTTAATTCCCCCCATTGGTAGTTTTAATTTAATTCACCCATCTGGATTTCCTAACTTCTTGTAATTTCCATTTCAAAAGTCTTAATGTTTTATGCCAATAGCACTGCTTTAAAAAGATCAAGATTTTTTTAAAAAAATGATCAGTTTCTATCATTTCTAGGACTTTGCATTCAGCTTGTAATTGTTTATATATCCTTAGGGAGTTCATTCTTGAAAATTGTTTTTCCAATCATATTATGTTTTGTAATAGCTTGTCCTTGTCTTGTATTTTGTGTTTTTTCAGGTGAGATGAGAGCTGTAATTTCCCCTCTCAAAACTGGTTTTCACACATCCCATATTGTGGATGGAGAAACTTCGAGTGTGCTGTTCATTTCAAAATAAAGATCAGCTTCAATATTGCCTCATCATTCAGGAGGGACTTATTAAAACTCCAGTATCATGCCTTGGGGCTCAAAGGTGTAATAATTAAACAACTGTGAATGGTCTGAGAGCAATAATAATAATAACAACATTCATTTTATATACCACCCTTTGGGACAACTTAATGCCCACTCAGAGCGGTTTACAAAGTATGTTATTATTATCCCCGCAACAATAATCATCCTGTGAGGTGGGTGGGGCTGAGAGAGCTCCAGAGAACTGTGACTAGCCCAAGGTCATCCAGCTGGCTTCAAGTGGAGGAGTGGGGAATCAAACCCGGCTCTCCAGATTAGAGTCCCACGCTCTTAACCACTACATTAAATTGGCTCTCAGACCTAAGTCTGCAGAGCATACATTATCTTTCAAAGAGGAGGAGACGAATAAAATCAATCCTAGTGCTCACCTTATGTCAATTTGAGTAAAAGGTAAAGTCTCTAGTCGACAGATAGAGGGTTCTCCATGTATCAAGCAAATTATAGGTTTGAAGAATTTTTGTTGTTGAGCTTTGTGTGCTTTTATGTTTTTTCAGCTGATTAAGTCTATGAAAAGAAAGTTGTTTTAGATTTGAATTTCACAGCAGTAGAATGCTGTTAAGCATGTATACCTCCAACTGTTGTTAAATTAATAAGTTACTGATAAATTGCACTTTTCAGTCAAAAACCATGACTGTACACTCACCCCGCAGGCAAGTTTGCAACCCGTGTGGGGTGGAGGGGCACAGACATAGCAGGTCTCCATTGCCAAGGGCCTGGTGGCTCACCTCTGGTAGCAGGGCAGGCAGCGGCAGCTTCCTTCCAACTGCGGACAGAAGGGACAAGCCACAGGGCTGGCCAGGTTGCCAGCACTTGGCTCCTGAACTGATTCGCCACCCATTCCTCCCTTGCTCTAAGGAATGCTCGGCCTTGGGTTTTGGAATTGGTACTTTAATCTGGCACTATTCTATTCCTGTCACAACTTCAGGAAGGGTGGTTTGGGCTTTGGCCATGGATCCTCTGGGGGAAACAGGGCCATGAGCCCAGCTTCCCCATACTTTGGGATCTTCTTAAAGGATCTTGGGGAGTGAGGCATTGCAGGGACAAGCCCAGGTGGTGGCTGTAGGGGCATTCTCACTCCCAGGTAGCAGGGGGATCCATGCAGAGATGTGTGCCCATGTGGAATTCTACAGCCTGTCATCCTGCAGTGTCCCCTTCAGCTGGTGCCTTGAAGGGGTGATGGGGTCATTGGCTGGCAGGCAGGTTGGTCGATGCTTGAATCTGCGCCCTATGTGCACCAAGACTTCCTAAGCTGTAACCAATAAAAATATAGCTTTTTAAAATCCCAAAAAGTTGTCTGTGTCTTCTGTTGCCTTTCCCTTCCTCCTCCTCCCTCCTTGACACTGGGCCCACAACTTGACTATCCAAAACATAACTCACATGCAAAAAAAATCTAGTATAAATTAAACCAATAAATATGTTCATTGGGAGAAGGCTTTTCAATGGAGCTGAATCCAGGAATGGTGGCTACTTTGTTCCATCCCTCTGGCTCCATCAATGGTAGCTGGAAGTTGGATGCAACAACTCTCAGCTGGAGCTAGATCAAAGAACAGAGGAGGAGTTCTTGGTGCTTGGAACCCTTTCTCTGATGGTCCTATTGCTAACAGTTGCAAGTGTGAGGATGGGGACTAGTTCTTGGCTGGAAGAGGAATAAAATCTCACTTCCCAAACTGAGGCTTGTTAATGGAAGCTCTGGCACATGTACTTGAACATCTTGCTGAACGTTGAATGCCTTATATGACATCACTTGTGGCCTTTTGAGAATGCCTTCTGGTCCTAGTGCACTATGTTTGTAGAGACACCAGGAAAAGGAACACAGCAAGGCTGATGGGAACCAATCTGCATATTTGTGTTTAAGTTATTTTGTTCTATAAACAGTGCAAATGTGACTAAATATTATATTATGTTGTGTAATGGTTTGGGAATCACTTGAAAGTGTGGAGGTTTCCCACCCTAATTAAGATGAATAGATGAGCTAAGCAAAGCCTTGAGGACCTATTCAAAAAGGAGATAGGAGGAGCTAGTTGTTCTTCTGTTACCAGTGATATTTGTTTGATGCCTTGAAAGAACTGAAACTATCTGACAAAGTGTAGCTTTATTACAACAACACAGGTCTAAGAACCTGTCCTAGTTCTCCTTGACAGAGCTGGTAATTGCTGTTCTGCTTAAAGGAAAAGAGATGCTAGTCCGAAAGATCATTTGCTTGGACAACCAAGACTGCTGAAAGAAGTGAAGTCTACTTTCCTGACTAGAGTGACCCAGCCTTCTAGGAACAGGTATTAAAAAGCTGGAGGTTTCCAGTATCAGAGGTATGGCACACACTGCATTTTCTTATACTGGGTGAATTCCTGGTGGTGTATTCTACAGGTAACATATAACTGACAGACTTTGCCAAGCGATTCAGGTAACTGAGTTCATCTACCCCACCAGAGAGACTTTCCAGCTAGCTCTGTTGAGATATTATGTTGTAGAGGATAGTTAGGTTGGTATCCATGTTGGTCTGCAGTAGAACAGCAGAATTTTAGTCCAGTGGAACCTTAGAGACCAACAAGGTTTTCAGAGTGTAAGCTTTCGAGAGTCCCTTCTTCAGATATTCTGAAAATCTTGTTCATCTCTATGCTGTAGAGGTAATGTGGTGTCTTAACTGATCCCTCTTTCCTTTTTCATGTGTGTGAGTAGGGGCATTTTACCTCAAATAGGGCTTCTGTCCTGGACTGCATTTTAAAAATATAAAATCAGGGTAGAAATATGAAATTGATATATTCAGCGATTTTTTTCAAACTCTTTTAAGTTTTTAATTTGTTCTTTCTGCAGTTGTTCCACTGCAATATTAATTGCTTCTGTGAGATAGAATAATACCACAACTCCTGTTTCACAGCTAGAGAACAGACAGCAAGCCAAGGGACCTTAAACTTCAAGTTTTACCCTGTCCTTTTTCAAGAGGTTTGACTACTCACTGTTCTATGTAGGGCACAAAACCCTTCATTTAATTCTTCCTACCAAGCTATGATAATTTGAGATTTTCTGCCTCTTTCTCTAAGATAAAAGTGAAAACATTGAACCTGACATATCATTTATGGAGCTGCATATTGATCAGGGTTTTTTTCTCTCTACTGAAAACCACTACTATATCTACATCACTGGGATGTGCAATACCCATTAGACCAGAGGTTCACAGGTTCATACTTTCTAAGTATTCAACCTAGTACCATACTTCATACTTCATAGGTTCATACTTTCTAAGTATTCAACCTAGTACCTGAATTCATGCTGTAGGGCCATTCCCTGTTTTCTGCATATGGCATTTCCTACTATAAGGTATGTGACAAGTCTATGGGGTGGGGATGGAATCAGTGGGTGTAACTGGTAGGAGAGGGTATAGAAAGAAATAAAAATCTGCAGACAATTTAGGGGTAAGTCCAATGGGAGAGTAAAAGACAAAATTAAATGCAAATATTTCAAGTGAGCATAAATGTCTTGTTCATTTTACTCCTTTTTTGAGGTCTGATATTTACAGCCACTTTTCAAAAGTAGAAACTTAAGACTTTATCAAAACAATGAGCAGGAATTCAGGTTCTTTGGAGGTGCTGTGCATCCTGTTACTCTTGTGTTTATTCATATACCTTAGGATATAACTTATTCAAAAATAACCACAATGAATCCAACAGAATTTGCAATTAACTGTGCACAGATCAGGACTTGGTATAGCTTTAATGATAAATTATCAAAAATGCAAAGTGCAATTATGTATACTAACCAAATTTTAGCAATTTAATTTAAAATGGCGTAGTCTGCAGTCCTATGTACAATTACCTGTCAGTAAATCCTATTGAACTTTTGAATTACTTCAGAGTAAAAATGTGTAAGATTGGAGATGTTAGACCTATTGGGTTGGATCGAAAGCACCACCAGTCGACTAAAGCTGGCAAAGAGGTATTTCCCCTCCTTTCCCTTGTGCTGCATTGCCTTAGCTGAAATTCTGCTCCTGGAGGTAAAAAGCAGAGAGGAATAGGTGATACCATTCCTCTCCCCTGCTGAGAGACTTGAAGATATAAGCTAAATGAGTGTAGATTTTTTTGTGGGGTGATAGGGTTGGCAAATCTGGGTCACAAAATTCATGAAAATTTGAAAGTAATTCCTAGTGAGGGAGCTCAGTGGGAGTGTAATGCCATAGCATAGAGACTGTCTTGGAGTTTATCTTCTGATGGTGTCATTTCCTCCAGGGCAATTGATGTCTGCAGTCTAGAGATCAGTTGTAATTCCAAGGGAACTCCAGGCTTCACCTGGAGTTGACAACCCTAGTAATCCAATGTAACTGTAGTACCTATCATCTAAGTATCTATTTATGATGGTTGTTGTGGGTTTTCCGGGCTGTATTGCCGTGGTCACGGCAATACAGCCCACAACAACCATCGTTCTCCGGCCGTGAAAGCCTTCGACAATATATCTATTTATGCTTTCCCCACCCCAATCTTTGTATAAGGTAGATTGCTGGTCTACCAGAAAACATAGAATGTATCCCGAATACTCTATTTAGTATCACCTTTTTTCATCCTATAAGTTATATTTAAATTGTTTGAAAGGAAAGTAAGAAATTTAGTCAGGAGGAGATTGGACAAAGAAACGTCCAACAGGATCAGAGACTTGTTCTAAAACTGAGCGTCTCACTGAACGCACACTTCATACCCTCCCTTAAAAAAAAAATTACAAGTGGCACTTGTTGCTGTTCCAGGAAGGATGGAAGTAAAACGCGGCCAGGAAGGGATTTCTCTTTCAGCTGTCCTCCGGGAGCGCTGCAAAATTGTCCTTTCTGCTGTCAAACTTGCCCCCTGCTCTGTTCAGCATTACTAGCCGTTACCAAGGCGACAGCGGCGATTCCCTCCGCCCTCCTACTCTCGACATTTCCTCCTCTTCTTTCACGGCTATCCCGTTAGCACTCGGGGCAAGATCTCGCGATGCTTGCCAAGTAGAGTGGCCGCCATATTGTGTGACACTATTTTGATTTGGCCTCTGCTGCCTGAGACGCGCAGCGAAAGGAGGAGGGAGGTGGTGGGGGGAGGGACGGGAGCGACTGGGAAGCCGGAACGGTTCCAATCGAAGTCGGGAGCGGCGCCCACAAAACGCCCGCCCGGCCCTTCCCGCCCTCTTCTGCCCGCCACCACAGCAGCACGGAACCCCCTTCCTCCTTCCTCCGGGGGCGGCGGGAGGAGGAGGAGGCGGCGGCGGCGGAGTGGCTCGGGGGTGTCCCCCTCGCTGGTTGGAAGAAGAAGCGGCAGTGGCGGCAGTAGCGGCGGCTGTGGGAGGCGGAGGAGGAGCCGGCGAGAAGAAGGGTAAGGCTTACCCCGCCGAGGTGGGCCTGGCGGCGTCTTGCTCCCTTTACTGCCCGACCCTCGGTCCGGAGGCCCGCAAGAGGCAAGGGATCCCCCTCCCCTGGCTGGGCCCACACCCGGCCGCCTTCTCCCGGAGGGAAGGAACGGGCTGTTGGGGAATCCCGAGGGTAGGGGCGGGACTGGCCCTCACTTCGAGATGGGCTCAAGTAAAACCGCCTCTTGCTGCCGCGTCCACCCAGGGAAAAAGTCTGCGAGCTCCGGCTGGCGGTGGTTTTCTTTTAAAGGTAGGAGGTGAGGCTGTGAGTAGGCTTGGCTAAAGTCTTATAATGAGTTCGTGGGTGAGTCGCGATTTGAAGCCAGGTTTAAAAAGTAACTACTTGGATGTAGGGCTGGCTCAAGGTGTTGAACCGCCCCAAAAGCCTTCTCCCTAGGCTCCCGGACGGGATGCAAAAGCGGCATTAGCCTCTGCAGCCCAATGTGTATAGTGACAGACCTCGCTGGGAACTCTTGTACTAGCCTAGTGAAGTCCAGGATGGGCTTCAGAGGCTATGCTGACGTTGCACCAGGTCCTCAACCCACGCACCTCCCTTGTGTTGGCTGACACATCTAGGGTGGACTGTCGAGGCAACGCATACCTCACCCTATCCTTAGCTAGGGTGGTAGCAAGAGGGTGAGGAACTGTTATACTGTGCTGATATGGGGAGGTTCCGAAGATGTTATGACAGTAGTTCTTGCCTCTGTAGGCAGCCCTGGATACAGGATGGGAGAATGTCCCCTTGAACTGCCACATAGCCAGCAAAGTCCAGAACATGCTGCAGAAGCAGTGCTTGCCTCTGAAGCCCATCTTGGACTGCATGGCAGTAGCAGAGATCTGAGAGGCAATGATGGCACAAGTTGCACCTGTTCCTTCCTCTCAAGTTGCTGTGCTTTTCCACTTTGATGATTCTTGGCCTCTAGAATGGTGAATTTGTCTTGCTTGGAAGCAGTATTGGAGCTACTCCCTGTGTATGAAGGGTATGGCCATAAGCAGCATCTGGGGAAGCCCCACAGAGATATTGAGCATATTGGTCTTCATGAACTTGCTGAAGCTTGTTTTGAGGTAGGGACAATCTGTCATACTTCTCACCTTCTAGGTAATTCTGCTCATTAAGTTGAAAAAATGATGGATCTAGGTAGATAACCTAGGACCTATTCCATGTTTGTTGTTATCAAAAATACTGTGAAACATGGATTGAAGTTGGAAACGAGAGATGCTTTCCTGCTAAAACAAACTCCAAAATGTAGGATATCTTCTGCAGGGAATGTTACTAGGTAGATCTGAATCTTCAGTTGGGGTGTCCTTCAGTTGGGGTGTACCAAGCTTGGCATTGTTACTTATGAATAAAGAGATTTCTGAGATTGGGGTGTGTATGTGTAACTTTCATGCTTATATTTTTCTTCATTTTAATTTAGCTACAGGGAAGGACTGGGAGGTCAAAATGGTCCTGTGAAGGGGCCCTGACCTCTGTGGCTGCCAATGCCTCCCCAACTAAAGGAGGTCAAAGAGTGTGCTGAAGAGAGAGAAGGTGCCATTGCATTCTCCTCCTTGCTAGCATAGTGTGGATGGTGAAGAGCATGGCAGTGCCTGGCTTCAGCCTATATTATCCTGGTTGCAGGGCGAAGCCATGCACCACCATTGTCCTTCTCAGCTATCGCCTTGCCCATGTTTTCCTGACTAACTCATTGTGCCTGGCCTAGTACAGGGCAGAGTCAGGTATTGCCATGTCTGTTCTTCTCCTCACAACACCCTCCCATTCAGGGGCACTAGGCAGCCCTCTGAGGCAGTAGACTACTGGGATTTTGCCCAATAAAGTAAACAACCAGTCTGCTCCAGTTTGCTAAAAAGGATTTCTGTTTATTGGAACAGCTGGCTTTCTTTTATCATGCTTCTGGATCAAGAGTATTTTACAGAAGTGTTCAGTAGTTGTTAAAAGCCATATGACTTCTCAACAGTTAAGTTTCGCAAATCATAATAAAGATGTCACTTAGAAACATAGAACTGGAAGGGATCTGTAAGGAACATGTCACTTAAAGCACTAAGATCTGTCAAAAGTGACTGAACTTTATTTCAGGCAGTTAAGTGTTTGCAGGCCTGGTTCTGGCCTAGCTAAAAAAGTGTGGATTGCTTATTCTAACACCTGCAGGCCAGACCTAGTTCCCAAGAGAGACCTAGTTCTCCCTTGAGAGACTGAGAGACTGGCTCACACAGTTCCTATCTTTATTCCCCAGTTTCACATGGCTAGCAATGCCAATTAAGCAATTGAGCCCTGATTGGCTGTTAATTAGTAGGGTGATGTCTGGAGCTTTCTAGCTTACTTTCAAAAAACCTCTAACTTATCATTTTCTACCATCATGTGAGAGAGAAGACTGCCTCTTGTCATCATTATGTCTCGTGTCCCATGTCATTGAAATGGACTCCTTTACTAAACCAATGGGTGAGAACTCACCAGCTAAGAAGCTAAATCAGAGAAACATAGATAGCAAGCTGTATGTGTTTTAGCTAGGCAGATTTTAGCTTAGCAATAGAAAGGTTTGTTTTCATACCTTTGCTTGAATTTGAGTGCTTTATGCTTAGCAACATTCTATATAATAAATAAACTAAAGATATTTTATTTAAGTCTGTGTCTAGAGTCTTAAATTGCACATGGGTACAAGCTCAGAGAACCCAGACACTGAAAAGCCTCACAAATTATATGAACAGGTGCCTTCCTTCTGCCTGAGGGGTCTGGCATG
This sequence comes from Eublepharis macularius, assembly GCF_028583425.1. Classification (NCBI taxonomy): domain Eukaryota; kingdom Metazoa; phylum Chordata; class Lepidosauria; order Squamata; family Eublepharidae; genus Eublepharis; species Eublepharis macularius. The sequence continues at coordinate 128,050,997 of NC_072790.1, forward strand.
GCTGTTATCAGAGCCCAGAAATAGGAGAATAAGGCACCTGGTTCATACAGGACCCCAAGGGTCATCAACTTCAGCCCCAAAACCAACACAGGAAATTCACAGCTATTTCTCCCCTCCTCCCCCCCCCCCAGTAACTCCTGCTCTATGCTCAGAGGAAGTCAAAAAACCTCTAGGATCCCTGGCCAATTCGGCCTAAAGGAAAATTCCTTACTGACCCTAGAGTGGCGATTGGCATTAACCTGGACATACAAGAGAGGGCCACTAGAGTCAAGCACTGGCTTATCCTTTCATGCATTACCTTTCCTGATCTGTGTACATTCATATTAAGCCAGAGAATCATCATAGCTGTCAGATGATCATTGAGTCTCTTATTAAATACCTCGAAGGAAGGAGAGCCCGCCACCTCCCGAGGAAACCTGTTCCACTGAGGAACTGTTCTAACTGTCAAGAAGTTCTTCCTAATGTTTTGCTGAAAACTCCTTTACTTTAATCCGTTATTTCTGGTCCAACCTGTTAGGGCAACAGAAAACAACTCCGCTCCATCCTTGTGTGACAGCCCTTCAAATACTTGAAGAGGGCTATCCTATGCCTCTCAGTCACCTTTTCTCCAGGCGAAACATACCCACCTCCTTCAACCTTTCTTCGTAAGACTTGGTCTCCAGACCCCTCACCATCTTTACTGCCTTCCTTTGGGCACGTTCCAGCTTGTCAACATCCTTTTCAAACTTCTTACGTTTAATACTCTGTGGAAAGGCAATAACAGTGCCATTGATGAAGTATGAATATTGGCTTTCTAAAATATAGAAGTAATTTTAGTTGGGTACTGTGTTTAGTAGACAGAACCAGAGTGAATGTACAATCACATCTTAGGACACTATTTAAACCTTAGCTGGTATGTAGTTGGTATATAGCGGAGTAGCAGAGACCTTGAGCATAGACTAAGCATACAGGATACACCATTTGCATTTACCCTGGCTTTAGGAAGCAGAGTATTCTGGAGTAAGCTTCCTGCTGGTGCTGTAATTCTAGGCCTTTAGTGATGAACAAGTGTGTAAAATAGATAGCACCAGATATGTTACCTTAACATGTTTCTTCAGTAGTAGCCATAATTCATTTAATAGTGTTTACTAACAATATTTTGATTATTTATGGAAATGTCTTCCTTGAAATGAGTTTCTATAAATTTAGAACTAGGAGATATACTTGGTTTTTAAAAAATATATTTCGTATAAATATTGCCAAATACATAGGAATTCAGATTTCTATTTCATTTCCTAAGAAAGTAGAGTTGTTGTCAAAAGCCTGTAAACAATTGATTTTGTTGCTGGTGGTACCTTGAGTTCATGATGAGAAATTTGCTTTTTCTGTATGTTGTTGTGTCCTATCTTCAAATGAAAGTGACTTTTTCATTAATAACATTTATATTACTAACAAAGGAGGGCACAGAGTAGATTTTATTTCAATTCATAGCTACCACCATTTAATTGTGTAAAATTAACACACAAACAAGAACCTCAGGCTCTTAGGTTATACACAAAAAAATCATTCTGATGTGAAATGATAAATATGCTTTGTACTTCTACTGAGGATCACCAAGAGACACTACAATAAAATTCTTGCTGAAAATACTAACTGCTATAGTAACCTGATGGCTGGGATTTGTTAAGCCTTGGCATAGCAGCTTTCTTAGCCCTGAGGAAGCACACCCAGTCTCTTTAACATTTAGGACAGCATTGGTAGACAGTGGTAAGAGCTCTCAATTCAAAATGTGTTGATTTCTTGATGGGCTTGAGTAACATTTTGTTTGCCTAATATTATATACAATGTTCATGTTTCTGAACAAAGTGGATGGCATAATTAGTTGGATGGCAAATAGTCATGTTCTGAATTACACAACGTAGTATAGAGAGATATAGGTATTGAATTTGTCCTTTAGCATTAAATCACCTAGTATATTATATAGGAGAGAACTGTGGAGAAGAAATCTTCATACCACGCCCCCCTTAATGGCTGCTGGAAGTGGAAGGCTTTGGATTTGTCTTACCTAGTCATAGGTGTTCCAAAAGATAGAATAACTAACTAGGACTTGGAGAAAGGACCTTCCTAGGAATTTCACCACATTCCTTTCTTTCAGTGTCTTATGAGGATAGGTGTGTTCATTAAAACATTCCCTTAGAAACTGAGGCTTCTTATCATTCATAATATTTCTGGATTTAGAAGATCATTGCTGGTATCTGTTTAGACTAGGTGATTTAAATGGTTGTTTTTTTGAAGAGACTATTTCCTTCCCCTCTGATTTATCATTTGCAATGGTATAGCAAAGCTTTTTGGCAAATTGAGTGTTTTACTGAAAAAGTTCTAGCTAGATGAATTCATGTGGCGTCTGACATGAGGAACTGTGGCTAGAGATGAAATAAGCATGTGGAGTATGATAAAGTTCTTGAGTTTGCTTCAGACTCAGGGTTGGGAATCACGCTACCTCTTTTTACAGTATTCAGGAAATGGCACTAAAAATAGTCCATTGATTTAGAAGTTAAATTCTTTTCAGTTATGCTCAAAATTCAAATATTTAAATCACCAAACTGAAATTTATTTGCTTCAGCGTGGCATGAATTGTTTGAGGCTTTTGTTACTTCACTGGCACTGTTTTGTAAAAATGTTTACTTCAATAAACTTGTTGTAGAAGAAAAGTCAGCAGAGATCTTGCAAGTTCAGTCTAAAGGAAGAATTAACTCTTTCTTTCTGAGTAATATTAGTTCATAGCAGCAATTTCATTAAAACAGAACTTTGATTTTATACTCTTTGTCAGGTAAAATGAACAAACCAATCACTAACATAAATAAATGGTTAAATAATAACTTAATGGATGTCTTACACTAATACACATAGCAAACTCAAGTGTATTAAGCATGTAGCATTTTTTAAAAATCGGAATGCCATTATTCACTTTTCTGGTTAATTTGACGTTTGTCCCATTGTACTTCCATTCATGTTGAGATTATAGCTTGGGAATCACTTATTTACAAAAACTGCTTAGTGAAGATAATTGATAATGAGTGTCAAGTGAGTATACAACAGTGATGTGAGGTTTTGGGGAAAATATGAACTGGAAGATTTTCTGAAAAATTTTCCCATTCAGATTTAAATATGTAATTTAAATTCAAATATTTAAATAGTTTTAACAAAATTTAAATATTGTTGGCAAAAGAATGCCAAAACACTAAGTATAAGTCTCGACCATGTACAACCACTGGGGTTTGTCCATGCTTCATATTCCCACATTTAGACCATCTAACAACAAGATTGATTTGCAGTACAAGAGCCCTGACAACTATAGATAAAGAGACAATATTTACATATGTGGGGAGGAAATGTTTCCATGATTTTTTTTTAAACAATGTCATACCGGTGATTACATAGCTGGCAGTTAAGATGTTCTATGTGTTTCATAATTAATGAAATGTATTGCTATAGGATATTTCGTTGCTATAAATGTTTCTCTACAGAAAATATATAGAAGATATAAGAAATTTGGGTTATGTGTAGGACAAACTTCTCTTAGTGGATAGCATGGTCTCGGGAATAAAACCTGCAATTATTGTGCATGGTTAATTTAATAGTAGTAAAGAAAATTGTACCAATTCTATTTTGAGCATGTTTGCATATCAAATTTCACTTCATAAACAATTTAAAACTTGCTAAAATTCTGATAGGGACATGTGTGGAATTCAATCTACTTTTACTGCATGAAAATAAATACCTCAGAACAGTACTTCTGTTGTTCTGCTTAGTAGTTAACAAGAGGAGAACTTCTGTTTTGGAGCTCCAGGGCATGGCATCCTTACAAAAAATGTCAGTGATAAAAGACAATATTCAACTTCTTACTTTTATGTGAACAACTAATATGTATTTAGCATTTACCAAATTCAGTTTTCCATATCTGAAAATGCCTTTTCTGACTTGGAGTGCTTATGCAGATGGATTTAAATAGCAAAAGGGATGGAGAATTTGAGTTTACTTGCTTGATTTGGTCAGTAAATCTTGTATATAATGCATGTAGGCAGCTCCAGTAGAAACCAAGGTATTTGCATGTATGTACTGTGTAGGACTGCAGCCTTACAGTATAGTCCTAAACAGTTACAATCAATGGATTTTAAAGTGTATCACTCTGTTTAGGATAGAACTTTTAGTAAGCTATTATGATACTAACTGTATTTAATCCCACTGCACACTTTTTTTAGTAAATCTAAATTGTTCTTTTGATTTTGGTCCATCTCATTGCTTCCCAGCGCTGCACAAACCTAACTGATAGAAATTACAACCTTGGGGCAATATATTTTGGTAAAGGGAGGCCCTGCCAGTAGTCTGTGGGCTTCAGAACTTCTAATAGCATTATGACATGAAAAATCGGCTTTTGTGGCAAATTGGCAACATAAATGAGGAAAAGGAACTGATAGTTTACAAATGCATTTCTTACACTCTACTTATGGGACAAATTCTTTCTTACAAGCCTATAAGGGATTTTTTTCCCTGCAAGTCATTTCTTTTCCCTATAACGCTGTTTTTCAGACAGGGGTCTGAGGTCCACAAGAATTTTCTGGAGCATCTCTAAACCATTTGTAAGAACAGAGAGCGAGCCATTCTCGTGCCCATCTGGCTAACATGAAAAAGGAGTCTCAGTTTTCTAGAAATGGGACAGTGGCTGTCCAAGTGAAGGAGACAGAATCTTTTCCCTCTTTTGGAGGATGGCTTCCTGAATATCTTAAGAGTACTATCCAGAAATCTTACAGGTTAAATGTTGGAAACCAATAGGTCCGTCCTAGGAACTCTTGTGGGCTGAGTGGCATGAAAGATGTATAACCCAAATGTAGTTGTCATATTTGCTTATGGTATAAAATTGAACTGCTTTTCAATGTGGTATCCAGTTTCAGCATACAAGGTAAAGAAAAAACATAACACATCCATAAAGTATAGCAGTCAGTGATGGTTTTCAGTTGAACATTGGATATTTGGTTTTTATGTGAAGCTGCTCTGAAAGTTTTTCCAGGCCCTTTCACACCCCTGTTCAGCTGACTTCTAGCTAGAAGTTATTAACCAATAAGGAAGTTATTGTCTCTGGTACAAACTATCTTCCAATCCACGGGTAAGATTGATTATTAATTAGAATTTGGGTCAGGGTCTTTTTGGTTGTAGCCCTTTAGAATATACTCTCTTCTGAGACAGCAGGGCATATAAAGACACAAAGAATATTTTCAAATATAGCTGATGTGTCCCAACTCTGTTGGTTTGGGGACACATGATGATAGAAACATTCATGTGACATAAATGAACTGCCATGCTTCGAGAAGAGGCTGTCCAGGATGTGACGTGTAACCACAAGGGAGGAGGGACAGACTTGAAAGTCTGTGGAATTTTTAAAAATCAGAATGGGGTTGGGGGGTTCCTAAATTTTGAGAACTGCAGCGTCACAAATTTTGAATAGAAATGTACATTTTAAAGCCATGGAAAATCTCTTTTCCCAGAAAAAAACAAATATTGAAAAATTGAAATAAATGCAATGCCCATAGAAATATAGAGCTAGAAGGAACCCTAAGGGTCATCTAGTCCAATCCCCTGCACAAAGCTGGAAATTCACAGCTACCTGTCCCCCTCACTTGCCCAGTGACTGCAGCTCTGTGCCCAGAGAAAGGCAATAAACCTCCAGGATGTCCAGCCAATATGACCTGGAGAAAAATTCCTTCCAGATCCAATGTGATCAGCATTATTCTAGGCATAAAAGAAAAGTCCACAAGAGCCTAGCACCAAGTCATCCATTCATGTCCTCCTCCTCCCTATTTGCCTAAGTTCATATTGAGTCATACTGCCAGGTGGCCATCTAGCCTTTTCTTAAAAACCTTTAAAGAAGAGAACCCACTACATCTTGAGGAAGCCTGTTCCACTGAGAACCACTCTGTCAGGAAGGTCTTCCTAATGTTTAAATAACAACTCTTCTGTTTAATTGTAACCTGTTGATTCTGGTCTGAGCCTTTGAGCCTTTGGTCTGAGCCTTTAAAGCAACTCCACTCCAGCATCTGTGTGACAGCCCTTCAAACATACACAGTTCTTTCAACCTTTCTTCATAGGACTTGGTCTCTAGACCCCTCACCATTTTTGCTGCCCTCCTTTGGACATGTTCCAGCTTGTCAACATCCTTCTTAAATTGTGGTGCCCAAAAATGAACACAGTGCCCCAAGTGAGGTTTAACCAATAGAGAGTAAGATGATACTATTATTTTGCTTCATCTGGACATTGTAGTTCTGTGGATACAGCCTAAAATCTCATTTGCCTTTTTAGCTACCGTATCACCCTACTGACATGTTCACTGTATGATCTACTAAGACCCCTAAATCCTTTTCACATGTACTGCTGCCAACACAATTTTGTCTTTGATTTTTCCTACCTAAAAGCAGACCTTTACATTTATCTCTATTGAAATTAATTTTCTTTGTTTTAGCCCAGTTTCCCAGCCTGTCAGGATTATCCCAAATCTTGATTGTCTTCTACTGTATTTGCAACCCCTCCAATTTAGTATCATCTGCATATGTAAGGAGCATTCTCTCTATTTCTTCATCCAAGTCGTTTATAAATATGTTGAATAACACAAGGCCCAGGACAGATCCATGAGGCACTCCACTTGTCACTAATCCCTTAGACCCTTTGGAGTCTAAATTTATTTAATATCTTATATCTAAGCTTATTTTACTGCTGTAACAACATAAATGCATCATTTATAATTTAATATTTGTCCAAATTATTCACATTTTAAAAATAACCTATATAATAGTTTGTATATGTCTACAATATTCATAGGAGTTACATTATCTAATGCTGTAGATTATCTTTCATCAACATTTTCTTGCAAAGCAAACAGATGGGAGGTATGCGCAGCACTTGGATAACACTATCTCTGTACCCCATCACTGATAATAGTGTGAATGCCACATTTTGTACCAGCTGACATTTCTGGAAGGTTTTCAAAGGCAGCCCCATATAGAGTGCATTATAATAATCTAACTAATAATCAAGGTATGGATTACCATTACCAGGTCATGCTTTCTGAACACTGGCTATAGCAGACATATCAGCCAGAGCTGGTAAAAGTTATGTTCCTTTGATGAGACCTGAATCTCTAATCATAGATCAGGATCTAGCATCAACACCAGGTTACAAATCTGCACTTTCATGGGAGGGGGTGTACTAGCCTCACCAGGACACATTAAGACCTCAGTACTCGAGCAGCTTTGTCATTGAGCAATATCATATCTGTTTTGTTTGGATTGAGCTTCACTTTATTGGCCCTCATCCATGTCATTACCTTCTTCAGGCATCTGTTCAGGACCTCCACAGGTCCACCCAACTCAGCTGTTAAGGAGAAATAGAGTTGGGGGTGTCATCCACACATTGGCAGCACCTCACTCCAAATCCCAGCTGTTTCATATAGATATTAATAGCATGGAGGAAAAGAGGGTTCCCTGTGGATCTTATAGCATAAATATTATGATGCTGATAGCAGTCTTCCAGCATCTTCTGGAATCAGGTCAAGTAAGAGCGGAACCATCACAACATAATGTCCTCTATTTCCCAACCCAGCTGGCCTCTCCAGGATATCATTGTCCAGTGGTATTGAAAAAGGCCAGGAGGTCCAGGCAAATCAGGACACACTCCCCTATCACTCTATCAGTGAAGATAATCAGTCAGGATAACCAAGGTCATTTCTATCCAAACTGAGGCTTGACTCCAGGTGGAAATGGGTCTAGATAATCTTATCCAAGACCATCTGAATCTGTAGCCAGTCACCATGTACTAAAGCATCTTTTCCAAGGATGGAGCATTGGCCACCAAGCAGTAGTACTTCTAGGGACACCTTCTTTGGGAAAAGTCTCATGATTGATTCTTTCAAAGTGGTGAAAATGATACCCTCCTGTAGAATGCATATAACCTTGTCTTAAAAAACTTTTCACTTATTTCATAACAGAAAATGTTTTACAAATTATTGTCAGTGCTCCCCAAAATTTCCCAATTTTCCACTGGAAGAATTGGCTGGGGGGAGGGGGAGTCCGCTGGGAAGGAAAATGTGGGGAGGATCTGTTTTTCTGAATTTTTCCAATCCATTACATCTCTTAACTTTTAAGTGTTGCTAATTTTTGGAGTCAACAATGTATGCTGGCTTAGTGTTGGAAAGTGACTTGTTTTGCACAAGATGGAAGGGCATGGATATGATCATTTTCCATCCTGTCATGTACTCTTCCATGTCTGAAGTTGGAAAAATATGTGTAAAGACAAAGAGAGATGATTTCTGCAAAATTTTCACATGGATTCTAGAGCACTCTCTGTTGATCCTGGCCACTGTTTCTCTGATGTGTGAAATGAGTTTTGAAATGCCTTTCCAAAGTTGATTGTTATTTCTTGCTGTGACAGGTTTCGTGAGTGGTTTACTTGGCTCAAATGGAAATGACCATCTCTTCAATATTGTAGATGGAAATCCCCAGAGAAATGAACTAGACAGTCTTTGTAGTCCACCAGGGTATATAGCATTTGTTAATATCACAGTTGAACAGTTGTTAATTTCAGCTGCAAGAATCATGTGAAAGCCAATAGAGATAAAATAGATTCTGTACTGACTAGAAAATAAGGCTAGATTTTAAAGATCCACTTGTCCTAGATGGAGTGCAGTTGGCTTTTACAGAGCAGGTAAGAGCTTGGGTGTACTGCTGCTTGAAAAGCAGATTGCCGTATTGGTCAAGAATGCCTTCTATCATCTGCATCTGATTTGCTAACTCCTTTCTTAGATTCTGTTGATCCAGCTACGTTGATTCATGATTCTGAAACCTTGCAGTTGGATCACTGTAACACAGTGTATATTGGGCTGCCCTTGAAGACACAAACTGCAGCTGGTTCAGAATGTGGCTACAGTTATTTTTAAGAGCTAGATGATGGGAACATATCTTACCCATCTTAAAACAGCTGCATCAGCAGTCAGCTTATTTCCAAGTCCAATTCAGGATGCTAGTTATGACTTTTAAAGCCTTCTGTGGCCAGGAGCCCACATATCTAAAGGATTTGGAGCAAGGGGCTTTGTTGTAAGCTATTATTTTTGAAGCTTGGGACAACTTATTTCGTAGCAAATGCATGTTTGCCATTGTGTGCAAAGAGTAGAGAGTAAGAGCCAGTCTTGGGCTACTTGACATATGTGTCTTCATACTTGTATTGATTATGTGCGCACTTGTACCTGTATAAAATAAGAGCTCTTCAGTGAGAGTACTGGGTTATCATCTAGTCTTGTGGTATGCTCTAGTTGGAGTCCAGTGTCTATTTTTATTTACCGTGATACTCTAGGAACTCCCTTGCTATCTACTTCATTTATTCCCCATTTTTTTCCCCAGTGGGGACCCCGAGTGGCTTACCTTATTCTCCTCTCCTTCATTTTATCCTTACAACAATCCTGTGAGGTAGGTTAGGTTGAGAGTGTAACTGGCTCAAAGTGACCAAGTAAGCTTCCGTGTCAGAGCAGGGATTCAAACCTGGTTCTCCCAGATCCTAGTCTACACCACACTAGCTCTCGTGTTTTATCTTATAGTGATGATAAACATGATTCCTCTACAACAATTTTGTCATTTTAATAAAATTATGAGAAGCTGTGAAGAGTTTAAGAATGGGTTCTGTGATAGCAACAACGAGGAAAATATGACCATTAAAATACAGAACTCTGAAGGCTAAAAATGCATCTGTCTCCTCTAATTTTTTGGGTTGGGTCTATAGTCAAAGAAAGATGGTCAAGGCCTGATGTGAGGTATCAAAGTTAACATTTCTACTTGACTGTGAAATTCGCTGAGCGACTCACCTTATTTAGACTAAGAAATCATGACTTGCCCAAAATATTTCACAGGGTTACTTTGCAGTAAAAACAAATATGAGTTTCTTGGGATATCCATGAATAAATTAAACATATCACTCGGTACTAAATGAGTGGGATGGGGATAGATTAACTAGGGTTGTCCATCTGCACCATCTTACTTACTTTGTTTAAAGTATTTATATCCTGCTTTCTGTCCTTGGTTTTAAGATGACTAACAAAATATAACAACTAGCTGCAAGAATAAAAAAACTTAAGTTAATGATTATGATAAAAACAAACATGAAAGGTAAAAACCAAAAAATTAAAGCTGATACAACCTAGTTAATGACACACACAGATTAAAAACATCTAAAGAGATGATTTTGTCAATTAATGCGTCAAATATTGGTCAAACGTTTTAAACCACTGTCTTTATTAAAACAAGGAAGATTCTTGTGTAATTAGTAGGTTTGATAATAATAAAAAAATTAGTTAACTACTCTTGTGAAAAGTTTCAGGTGGGTAGCCCTGCTCGTCTGCAGTCATAGAGCAAGATCTGGGTCCAATAGCTGTTTGACCTGGATCTTGCTCTTGTAAAAGTGAAACTTTAAAAATTTATTTTAAAATACATTTTTTTTTTATCTTAGACAAGGTTTCATCAATTGGTAAGGACAACAGGAAAAGGGAGAAAAAACACAGTCCTATAGAAGAAGGGTAACCAAAGAGGTTGGAACCAAAAAAGAGGATTAAATGTAACTCCAAATGTGATACAAAAGAATATAACATGGTATAGAATTTAATGAAAGTACAAAAGTATAATTAAAAACGTCAACAGTGTGTTTCAGTATATAACTACCATACTGTTATATATACACATAGGAAACTCAGACATATACAGGTATGTTAGTACATTTTATCTCCTTATGTATAGAACCCTGGTACGTTCCATTAGCCATCGTGCCAACATACCAGGGAATTTCAGAAGAAGATCAGCCTGTGTTTTATAGATTACAGCAAAGCTTTTGACTGTGGGGCTCATGAAAAGCTATGGAAAGTCTTAAAAGAAATAGGGGTGCCACAACATCTGATTGTTTTGATGTGCAACCTGTACTTTGGACAAGAGGTTACTGTCAGGACAGAATATGGGGAAACGGAATGGTTTCCAGTTGGTAAGGGTGTCAGACAAGGATGCATATTATCTCCCTGTTCAACCTCTATGCAGAGTATATCATAAGGAAAGCTGGATTAGATCTAGAAGAAAGTGGCTTGAAAATTGGTGGAAGGAACATTAACAATTTGAGATATGCAGATGAGACCATGTTACTAGCAGAAAATAGTGAAGACTTGAAATGACTACTGATGAAGGTTAAAGGAGAAAGTGCCAAAGCAGGATTACAGCTGAACATCAAGAAGACAAAAGTAATGACTACTGAGGAATTACACAATTTTAAAGTTGACAATGAGGAAATTGAAATTGTTCAAGATTTTCTATTCCTTGGCTCAATCATCAACCAAAAGGGAGACTACAATGAAGAAATCAGAAGAAGATTGAGAATTTGAAGAGCAACTGTGAGGGAGCTAAATAAGATCCTTAAAGATAAAGATATCTCTCTGGGAACCAAGATCAAGATAATCCAAACTATGGTATTCCCCCATTGCCGTGTATGGATGTGAAAGTTGGATGGTGAAGAAAGCTGACAGGAAGACAATGGATTCATTTGAAATGTGATGCTGGAGGAGAGTCTTGCAGATACCATAGACAGCTAAAAAGACAAATAAGTGGGTACTAGATCAAATCATGCCTGAATTCTCCTTAGAAGCTAAAATGACAAGACTAAGACTATCGTATTTTGGTCACATCATGAGAAGACAAGACTCTCTAGAAAAGTCAATAATGCTAGCAAAACTGGAAGGCAGTAGGAAAAGTGGAAAATGAGATGGTTCAACTCAATAAAAGAAGCCACGTCCTCCAGTTTACAGGATCTGAGCAAGTCTGTTAATGATAGGACATTTTGGAAGTCTTTCATTCATAAGGTCACCATAGGTTGGAGGCAACATGACGGCACATAACACACACAAATGTATTAAACCAGAACCAGATGTGTTTTTGCCCAAGCACCTTCCTCAGTGATATATGTTGATATAAACACTCCATCGATATAGCTAATAAATCCAAAATACCTGACTGTGCATAAAATGCACCTAAAGTGAGAAAAAAGAAAATAAAGTAATAATTCTTTTTCTAGATACTTTGTGGGGAACAAAGCTAATTAAAAATGTAAAGTATATATGATTGTGAAAAATAAAATTACTCACACAAAGATGCTGTATAAAACAGTCATGAAGTAAATACATTCAGTTCCTCCCAGGAAACAGCTTAAAGTGCTGTACGGGCAACACATCCAGATGAAAGTTTTTCGTTTGCCCATACATCTAAAATGCACATTAAAAATAGTGCCAAATAAATCCAGATCCAAAATCTATTTTAAAAAATATATTTAAGAAGCTGAAACTGTTGCGAAGAGTACATTTGAATTTTTCTATGATTCAGAACTTAAGTTCTTTTTTTCCTGATAAAAATATAAAAAGTGAAGCAAATACAAAGTTCTAAAATGCAAAGTGCAAAGCTGTTATACAATATCAATTATACAAGCTCGAAATTAATTTCTCATTCTAAACAAACAAGCATTCCATTTTCCAAATTTATCAGATATTTGACTATTTAGTAAACAAGTTAATTTACATGGACAGATACATTCTATTAATTTCTCCAGCTGATCTTGGCTTCAAGATGGCGTCAGGGAAACAACTCACCGGAGAAGCTCTCACTTTTTCTCTAATTTCTACAGCTGTTTTTGGTCATTAGCTGTGCTGTGTTGTGCTGTGCTGAACTGACATTCAGCACTGGGATAAGGCTGCCAACAAAGTGGAGCGATATAATTATCTTGAGGAGTTTCTTTTTTGTCTAATTAATGTGAAACCACCTAATCACGCACCAGCCGTCTCGTTCCTGAAGAGTCAGAGGACAGCTTAACTCTTCGTAATTTACTGTAAGTTGCTGCTCCATAAACTGAGTCTGTTTACCTGTTCGGTTGCGTGGGATTTATAGCAGTTCGTCTTATCTTAAAGCCTCTAGCTGAGCCCAAGGTCATCAATAATTAGACGAAGAGCTCAGCTTTCTGCCTTCTTACTGCTTCTAGTTGGGGGATTCACACTCCAAGCAGAGCTGCACATAATTATTGGAGGGGCAGAACTACAGACAGAAGTAGAACCAGAGTCAGAAGTAAAGATATGGGAGCCTCTAAACGCTCTTGTGAGACAGCGGATTCCACCTCTCCTCCAGCCTCCAAGCAAAGTAAGATTGGTGACTATTTTGCCCCTGCTAATACCCCCCTGTACACCATTAAGACTTCTAACCGATATGCAGTCTTATGCCCTGCCTCTGAGACGCTGCAGGATAATAATCTGCATGAGGAATGAGGAGGTTATGTCTCACCATTACCTGAAGGTGGAGATAACATCAGGGAGGGTCAGCGGCATACTGAATGAGTTCTGTTTGCTGACTGCCAGAACAGTGGAGAGGATTTTTGAAGAGTTGGAACACAGTGCGCTTGAAGCTTGACCATTTAACTCAGTTGGCATCCAAGCTAAACTACAGAGGCCCCATAAAGACAAGCTGTGCTAACTGTGCAACAACTGGGCAGTCTCCCCAGTCACATCTGGGAGAAGCACCAAAGAGCTATGTGGGTCTCCACTCCCTCCAATCTTGCACAATAGACAACTCTTAACAACTAGTGCTATAGCCGCAAAAGATCTGCCTGACCATTTGCCACCATAATGGACATATCCCTCCCTGGAATACAAAATTTCATGTGTTACAGCATCTGAGAAGGCTAGTTGGCAACAGAATTAGCCCACTGGACCTGAAGTCGATAGAGATTCTCAGTGATACTTATCAGGCACGTAAGCTGATATTAATTTTTGATAGTCCATCTATTCCGTCAGTACTTTCACAGCAGAAAAGACTTTTGACATCCAAAAGAATCTTCCCTACACAGGTCTTTGCTAATATGACACTAACTCCACTTCTCAGCGTGAAAAACTTATCACCCTGGCCCAGTAGATGCGATTAATCCTTCCAAAGGATCTCCAGCTAGTCCCTCTCACCAAGATCTAATTGTTAGGGCTGATCCCCTTGTCTCTACTGAAACAAATGCTAAGCGCCATCTCTCTGAAGACACCCTTGAGGAGGATTTGATTAGCTCTTTTGCAGCCCTCCCAGCCTCAGAGCAAGTGGAGATCACTGATAGATTGGAACAACTGAGATCTAGACTCCTGGGAATCAAAGGTGGCAGCCCTACACCATTGCCTCAGACTCTTCCTCCCACTGTGATTGATGCAGAAGTGGTTATACAAAGGCCTACTCCAGCTTTGCCGCCTCCTACCTCATCTAAATCCCCAGGGCACTCCCCATGGACAGCAAGTGCTCCCAGCCTACAGAATACATCTTTACTCATCAGTCCACCAAAGTAAATGGAGCTGAGGATGAGACATGCTGCTACCTGGAAGATTTTGAGCTGGGATCATGTGGCCTACCTGCAAGAAAAGAACAAGAAAGCTCTTCAGCTGCCCTTTGTTAAAAATGGGTGTATTTGTATGGACCTAGATGAGGGACTAGATTCAATGGAAAAATCAAATTGACAACTAAACTTGCTTTTATGGAATCTGATGGGGTGGGGGAATAAGCAACACGACCCTGAATTTTTTCAGTTCTTGCATAGGTATGATATATTATGCCTACAGGAAACATGGGTGCAGGAGCCTGATAACCCTACTCTCCAGGGCTATCGTGCGTTTCCAGTACCTGCAGTGCAATTCCATACCAAAGGTCATTGTAGAGGGGGCCTGGTAGTATTCATCTCTGTCGATTTAAATATTGATGTCCAGCTATTGGAAAATGATTCTCTGAATCATATCCAGATCATATTGATCCAAGGTCAGTGTATTGGTTCTCTTATTTGTGTCAATATTTACATTCCTCCCAAACACCTAAACGCTCAGAACGAAGAGAACATTTGGGATCTTCTATCTAACACCCATGAAACTTTAGCTCTCCGCTTTCCCAATGCACATCTCATCTTGTGCAGAGATTTTAATGCTAGAACTGGCCCTGGCATTTCCAAATCTCCAGCCAGTGTTAACAATCTGATTGCTGAGCAAGCATGCTTTTTGGATCGGTCATCACAGGACCCGATTCTGAACAAGCCAGGCCTAAGACTGTTAGAAATGCTCTCTGTCTATCAACTCCACATCTTACGTGGCACTGAGTTTGACACTTCTGGAGGTACAATCATATTTCTGTCCTCTCGGGGAGCCAGTACAGTTGATTACATAGCAATTTCCCCTTTACTTTTAGGCTACACCTTTGGCTTTGAGGTCTGTAATAGAACAGAGAGTGACCACTGCCCATTGAGACTTTCGCTGGGCTTTAGGGACATCTTTCTCAAGCCTGTTTCAGGTCCTCTAGAAGGGTACCTGCCTGGTAAAAAGAGACTTAAGTGGACTCCACAGCTCCATGCCAACCTAGCCCAGTCATTGGCGAAGAATGACTTGTGGTCACAGCGTCAAGCACTACTGCAGGACAGCCTCAATGCTGTTACACGTTTTGAGGGTATAGTACAGCTTCTTAATCCTCTGCTTTCTACAAACAGACACCCCAAAACTAGAACTTACAGTATTCCAGTGGAGGGTGGTTTGACCGAGAATGCAGAACTGCCAGGAAAGAGTTAGCCTATTACATCAGACAGATCCGCCACTTGAAGAAAGGAACATCTCTAAATCATCTTATCTTATTAAGATCAGCCTACAAAAAGTTATTGAAACAGAAGAAGTCAGATCACGCCAAATTATTATGGCAAGAATTAGGCCTGGCAGTTCAAGAAAAGAGGGTGGCTCGGTTCTGGGAACTAGTGTCCTTTGGAACAGGTAGACACCTTCCTCAGTTGGATGCCCAAATTTCAGCGAAAGACTGGCACGTACACTTCAGCCAAGTATTCAGGGCCTCCTCAGTTCTCCAGAACAGGGTATCCAAGCAGATACTTCCTGCTGATCTCTCTACCTTGCCACAATGGCCCCCTGTTACAGAGACTGAGATCAGAGGTCTTATTTCCTCACTTGCCTCTTGCAAGTCTCCTGGTGAGGATCTGATTCCCCCCGAGATGTTTAAGTCCTTCCCTGATTGGTGGGCTCCCATTTTAGCTAAGTTATTCACCCAGGTAAATTCAACAGGGGTCTTCGCCTTGGAATGGAAACTGAGTATAGTGTTTAAAAGGGCGAGCAAAGCAGATCCCCAGAATTACCGTCCAATAAGTTTGCTGGACATAGCTGCCAAATTGTATAGCAAATCTCTGCTATGTAAGCTGGAGGATTGGGAAGCCTCCAACCAAGTCATCTATCCGGAGCAAGCTGGCTTCCGTAAAGGGCATTGTACCATCGACCATTGTCAAACTCTCTACCAACTAGCATCCCAAAGTATCAAGGGCCCCACTAAATCTCTGTATGCGGCCTTCATGGACCTAACAGCCACTTTTGACTCCCATTGACAGAGAACGCCTCTGGATGAAGCTGGTTACCTCAAACATAAATAGGTGGCTGATGTTTCTTCTGCGGAAATTCCATTCTAACATCTTTGCTAAAATCAGGGTGGGCCCCTCAGGCTCTTTAACAGAGGCAATATCAATTCTGAGAGGGGTAAAGCAGGGATGTGTCCTGGCCCCTTTACTTTTTAACCTATATCTAAACGATACTATCCTGACATTATCAGGCCCAGAGTTTGTCCCCCCCCTCTTTAGGATCACAGAAAATATCAGTTCTTTTATATGCTGATGATATGGTCCTGGTCTCTCTTACCCGTGTTGGCCTTAAAAGGCTTTTACCTAAATTTGGTGACTTTTGCAAAGAAGAGGCCTTAAACATCAATTACGCCAAGACAAAAGTCTTGGTTTTTAGGAAAAGACCTCGTAGGTACAAGTGGACCATAGATGGAACCAACATAGAACAGTACAGCACCTTTAAATACCTGGGGATTACCTTTAGAGAAACTCTGTCTTGGAAGGCACATTTGGAAATAACCAAATCTACAGTTCTTAGATCAATCGGTGCCATTCTGAAATTTTACTATACAAAAGGAGGTTATCTAATAGACCCAGCACTGAAAATATATTTGAGCAAGGCTATTCCTCAGCTCCTTTATGGAGTAGAGGTCTGGAGTTGGAAAGATTGTTTAATTACAGCTTTGTAATCTATCCAAAACCATTTCCTGAGGAGAATTTTAGCTTTACCAAAGGGTACTCCTGCAGCTCTTATACGAGCAGAGCTTGGCCTGCCTGGGCTAGAATTGTGTGCAGAGACAGCAAGGGTTTTATCTGACTGGCATTTTCTGCCTAGATCATTTTAATTTTTTAATATTTGTACATATGTTTACATGCTAGAGTTTTATATGTTATGTCTGTATGATTGTAATGGCCTTTGGCCACAAACAATACATTTATCATTCATTCATTCATTCAATTTCTCCAGTAAATCCTCTTTCTTTGGGATTATGTTCTTCTAATTCTGAGGGAAAAAATTAATCTTGCAGAAGTTATAGCATTAAGAACAAACTCACAAACATCTTAGAAGGGAATTCTACATGATTTTAACAAAAAAAACCTTAGGAGAGAATGGTAGCTCTTTCCTTATACCTTTAGAAATAACTGTAGCGATCATATTCCAGAACTCTACTGCTTTCCTTCACTCCCACCAGATGTGTATAAACTTGGCATTGGTAGCCCCACATATCCAACAATCCCCATTAGCCCCTTGGTATATTTTTTTCTAATTTGTGGGGAGATCGTTGCCACTGATACAACATTTTTATTAATTTTTTTTTGGCAGAATGGTTTCCTGAAAAGTTTAAACTGCTTCGTAACATGCCCAAACCTCGGAGTTTATTGGGGCTTTCAGATCTTTTGTCCAGAGTTTAACATATGTTTTCTGCCATTTACTATCAGCATCTAATAGAAGATTATATATATTACGGTTTATAGCTAATTTTTCAAAACTTGTCAATTGGGTTCTTGTTTTATCTTTACATAATAATGTTTGAAGAAGATTTTTAATCTGTAGATACTGAAACCAAACAATTTGCCCATTGGTTAAAAATGATATTTCTGCAAATGTAACAACTGTTCACCCATCAGATATTAAGGATTTACAATCAGACGCTTTCAGATCTTCTCAGATTTTAACATTTTCTCCTTTTACAGCTTGACTAAACGCTTTAGATCTTATAGCAGAAGCCACCAGTGAAATTTCAGGAGCTAATTTTGGTCTTATCTTTATTCAGGCATTTTCTAAGGCATTGATAACACAATTATCCTTAGCATTATAACTATCTTTATCTCTTCTATTGAATCAGATCCAGATTTTCCAAGGTATTAACACAAATGATTACTCAACTAGAGTCACTGTTGTGTCTTTATCTTATTTTATCCATTTAGTTATCCAGCCTATTCTAGCTGAATAGTAATACTTTTGAACACTGGAAATTCCCAAGCCCCCTCTTATGATCTTATCCTGGGCATCTTGAAAATTTATTCTAGGTCTCATAATTACAAATTAAATCAGATAAACATTTATGTATGTTTTAAAACTCTAGTTCTTGTGTCAATACAGGGACATTCCAAAACAAAATTCAATTTAGGTAGTATTGACTTTTTTATTAAATTTATCTTACCCAGCAACATTAATTTTAGCTGTGACCTGATGGATAATAGGTTTTAAATTTTCTTCATGACTTTCTCAAAGTTCAAGTGATACAGATCTTTAGAGCCTTTTGAGATATAAATACCAAGAGGACTTCCGGTTTGGGATTCATGGAGGTCTAACGCAGCTCCATTTGCGGAGCTGACCGGACTGCCGTTTTAACCGGCCGGTGGGGTGAAAATAGCCCGCGGCCGACTGCTCTCAGGCGGGGAGCAGGCAAAGAACGCTCAAGACCCTAGGGTGAGCTAGACCTCGGACGAGGGGGGGCTCTACACAACGGGTCCCCTCCCGATCCTTGAGGTCCCACCTTGCGACAGGTCGGCTACAATCTCTGCGGCAGTTTTGGGGCCAATTCGGCTGGCATAAGACCTACATACCCAAGCTTCGATTGGGGGAAGAAGCTGAGAGGAGAACTTAAAATCGAAACAGCGATTACAACCCGAGAAAAGTGAAGAGAAGGTAAAGATCATTATCTTCTGATACGGGACAGATTGATAAAAACAGAGAGGAAAAAAAAGTAGATTTTTAAACTGCAACAGACTAGCGAAAAGGAGGGGAAGACTCGGCAGGAATTGTATTTGAAAAGAGACTAAGTTTAAAGAAGTTATTAAAGAAATCGGACTATTGTTTTGAATACCTGTGGCTTTGGAGCTGTGAGAAAAAGACACCATCGCGAGATCTGCTGTGGGAAGACGGGAGACAGGAAGTGCGTAATAACAATAGAGCGGCTGGAGAGAAGCGGCCCTTGCTGGAGGGCAGGAAGTAGGGAATCGCCATTTTTGAAAGGGGAAGGGTCGCGGCTTCAGCGGAAAAGGAAGTAGGCCATCTTGGATTACAAAATTATAGAGAAACCATAGAGAAAAGACGCCCGACATTTTGGACTCTTTAAAATTTAATTTTTGCAAGAAGACCGGGACATTTAAAACAGAAAAACGTTAAATTTTACGCCACGGAGTTAAGGAAGAGAGCGGATTCGTGGGAGCGAGCTAAAGCAAGCCCCACGATGTCAAAAAAAGAGTGGCAATCGGCAATAGAAAACCTGGATAAAAACCTGGACAAAAAACTTTTAGATATGATTAAAGAACTTAAGGACACGAAATTGGAGCTGATTAAAGAGGTTAAAGAGGTTACACAGACAGTAAAATCGGAGCTGTCAGAAGTGAAAAAAGGTATGGAAACAATACGAAGTGAATTACAAGGAACGCAGCAGAGAGTTAAAACAGTAGAAGACGCGATGGAGAATTTAGCAGACACGCAACAAACAGAGATGAGATTGGTGAAGGGGAGAATGTCAGTTGCAGAAACTAAACATATGGAGAAGCAGCTACGTTTTCGTGGCTTGCCAGAAGTGGAAGGAAAGTCAGCGCAAGAACAGATGACTGAGGTGTTGGCTGAATACCTGGGGAAGGAGGAGGAGGAAGTTGTGGCTATCCTAGATGTGGCATACCGTGTGAATTCGAGAATTGCAACCCAGAGGAAATTACCAAGAGATGTGATTGTGCAGTTTACAACACGAAATATGAAAGAGAGGATTGTGACAAAACAGTTTCAAGATCCATTGGAGATTGATGGCAAGACGATCATTATAATGAAGGAACTGCCCAGATCAGTGTTATTAGATCGGAAAAAATATAAAGTGCTAATTCAGATTTTGAAGGACATGAAAATTAGGTACAGATGGGAGTTACCAGAAGGAGTGTCCTTTGAGTTTGGAGGGGCCAAGAAACGCATTAGATCTGAGCGAGAGATGGAGCGATTTATTAAGGACAATGAAAAAGACTTACCAACAAGATTATGAGTATGGAGTGTAAAGTATTATCTTGGAATGTAAATGGACTAAACTCACCGAATAAGAGGAAAAATATTTTTCACTGGCTACTAAAACAAAAATGTGATATTGTTTGTTTGCAAGAGACCCATATTAGAAAACAGGATGTAAAATATTTAAAATCTGGAAAACTGGGCAAAGAATTTGTAGCGGCCTCTAATAAGAAAAAAAGAGGAGTGGTGCTGTACATAAAAGAGGAGCTACAGCCAAAATTTGTTATGAGAGATGTGGAAGCTAGATTTGTAGCAGTGGAATGTATTTGGAATTTAAAGAGAGTGTTGGTAGTCGGACTTTATGCACCTAACGGTGCAAAAGAAAGCTTCTTTGAGGATTTGAGGAAGCATTTAGACGATTTTGCATATGACCAGATAATTCTTGCTGGAGACTTCAATGGAGTGACAGACTTGGAACTAGATAAAAAGACTACAACGGCACAAAAGAAAAGAGGACTATTACCAAAGCTTTTTTTTGAGTTGATTCAACAAGAGACTCTCGAAGATGTATGGAGGAGAGAATATCCTAAAAGCAGACAGTTTACTTTTTATTCTGCAAGGCATTCTACATTATCAAGAATTGATATGATCTGGGCCTCAAAAGACTTAGCGTTATGGACTAAGGAGGTAGAAATAATGCCGATGGTAGGCTCAGATCACAACCCAATTATGTGGAAATTTGGAAAAAGGAGAAAAAGGAAAGCATGGAGAATAAATGAGGACTTGTTACAGGAAAGAGAGAATATGGAAATATTGAGAAGAGAGACAAAGTTTTTTATACAATACAACGTGAATAAAGAAGTACCAACCAATAAAGTTTGGGATGCTTACAAGGCGGTTATAAGGGGCATACTAATGGACTTAAATGGTAGAGCAAGAAAGAAGAAAGAGGAGAAAAGACAAGAGATTGAGGAGAAAATAAAAGCCAAAGAAATACAGCTAAAAAAGAGACCAGGGAAAAAGAAAGTATATCAGGAAATTAAAATACTTCAAGAACAGCTAACAGCAATGAGTAATAAAGAATTGGAGTGGAATCTTAAAAGACTGAATCAAAAAGCGTTTGAGGGTGCTAATAAACCTGGGAAGTACCTGGCATGGCAATTGAAGAAGAAAAGGGAAAAGAAAATAATAAATAAAATTTGTGAAAACAACAAAACGTATTTGGAGCAGACTACCATTAGTAGAGCCTTTTATAAATTCTACGCTAAGCTGTATAATAAAAAAGAAGTAAATAAAGAATCAATAGCGTCATATTTGGAGAAAACCAAACTTCCAGAAATCTCGGAAGCTTGGAGAAATAAGCTGAACAGTGAAGTAACTGACGAGGAAATAAGTAAGGCAATACAATCTGCAAATCTAGGAAAGGCGCCAGGGCCAGATGGACTTACGGCTAAATTTTATAAGACAATGGCTAATGAACTGGCACCATTCCTAAAAGAGGTGATGAATGGGGTTTTAAGGGATCAAAGGATTCCAGACACTTGGAGTGAAGCGAACATATCATTGATCCCAAAAGAGGGCCAAGACCTGACTAACGTGAAAAATTATAGACCTATATCGCTACTCAATAATGACTATAAAATTTTTGCGAAGATATTGGCGGAGAGATTGAAGGGGTGGCTCTCGGAAGTTATAGAGGAGGAACAAGCAGGCTTTTTGCCAGACAGACAAATAAGAGACAATTTAAGGACAGTGATCAATGCTATTGAATATTATGACAAGCGTTGTGACAAAGAGGTTGGTTTCTTCTTTGTAGACGCTGAAAAAGCGTTTGACAATTTAAACTGGGACTTTATGTTTGCCACTATGGAAAAGCTACAATTGGGAGAAAGATTCATCAGAGCAATTAAGGAAATTTACAGAGACCAGACTGCAGCAATCCTGGTGAATGATGAACTGACCAAGAAATTGACGATAAGTAAAGGAACAAGACAAGGTTGCCCGTTATCTCCATTGTTGTTCATTCTAGTATTGGAGATTCTGATGATACAAATACGTCAAGATGATGAAATTCGTGGAATAAAAATAAAGGACTATTCATATAAGGTCAGAGCATTTGCGGATGACATAATGTTAATTGTAGAGGACCCATTGGAGAACATGCCAAGAGTGATAGATAAGATCAAGGAGTTTGGAGACTTGGCAGGTTTTTATATTAACAAAAAGAAGTCAAAGATATTATGTAAAAATATGACTAAGCAGAAACAACAATTATTAACGGAAACAACGGACTGTGAAGTAACAAGTAAAGTGAAATATTTGGGAGTCGAATTAACTGCAAAGAATATAGATCTATTCAAAAATAATTATGAAAAACTATGGACTCAGATAGAGAGAGACTTGATTAAATGGAATAGACTGAATTTGTCATGGTTGGGCAGGATTGCAGCAGTTAAGATGAATGTGTTACCAAGAGTAATGTTTTTGCTACAGACAATACCAATCATCAGAGACTCTAAACAATTTGAAAAATGGCAGAGGAAAATATCAGATTTTGTTTGGGCAGGCAAGAAGCCTCGAGTGAAAGTGAAAGTTTTACAAGATGCAAAGGAAAGAGGCGGAATGCAACTGCCCAATCTGAGACTTTATCATGATGCAATCTGCCTAGTTTGGTTGAAAGAATGGATGACATTAAAGAACAAGAAACTACTAGCCCTAGAGGGATATAAAAAAATATTTGGATGGCACGCATATTTATGGCATGACAAAGTAAAGGTCAACTCGATGTTCCTGCATCACTTTGTACGGAGAAGCCTATACACAATCTGGAAGAAGTACAGAATTTATTTACAAGAAGGAACTCCCTTGTGGGTGGTTCCGTATGAGGTGATAGACCCGAGAGCTGTTGATAATGAACAACAATGTTTAACGTACAAAGAAATAACTAAAACTGAAGCATCCAAACTCAGAATAAAGACGCAAGAGGAACTATCACCTAACTACGACTGGTTCCAGTATAGACAGATCAGAGACTTATATAATTCGGACTCCGTAAAGGGAGGTATACGAATAGAGAATTCGGAACTAGAGCAGACCCTTCTTAAAGAAGATAAGAAAAGAATATCCAAGGTATACCAAGTACTGCTGAAATGGTATACCGAGGATGAGACAGTTAAAACACAAATGGTGAAATGGGCTATAAACTTTAATAAAGAAATAACAATGGAGGCATGGGAATACCTGTGGAAAACTACAATGAAGACAACGACATGTACTAATATCAAAGAGAACATCTACAAAATGATCTATCGTTGGTACATGACAACAAAGAAGATTGCGCTAGGGAATTTGAATACTTCTAATAAATGCTGGAAATGCAAGAAGCATGAGGGCTCCCTCTATCATATGTGGTGGTCGTGTGAGGTAGCCAGGCAGTACTGGGGGGAAATAATAAGAGAAATGAGTGAAATTTTACAATTTCAAATTAATAAGAACCCAGAACTCCTGCTACTGAACTTGGGAATGGAGGGAATTCCAGCCCAATACAGGACGTTGATATTTTATATGACAGCAGCAGCTAGACTTTTGTATGCGCAAAAATGGAAAGTACAAGAAGTGCCAACTATTGAAGATTGGATTTACAAATTGCTGTATATGGCTGAAATGGATAAGATGACAAGAAAATTGAGAGATCTGGACTCAGGGCAGTTCAACACAGACTGGGAGAAGTTGAAACAACATCTGGAGAAGAAATGGGAGGTGGGAGGAAAACTGTGGCAGTTTGAGAACTACTGAAGTACTGAAGTAGAAGGGGGAGACTTTACCGGGGGGAGAAGAGATAAATGTGAATTAATAAGCAGTCAGATTAATAGATTGACATATATATAGATATATATAGGTTAACAAATAGAACATAGATAGAAAATAATTAACTATAAGGATTAAATATAAGGATTAACTAACAATATTTTCTTTTTTTTTTGGTAAGTTTTGTACCAAACTGAATGTCGGAAGATATAGATGAGTCAAATTGATTGACTACGAGATGAGAGATATATAGAATTATTACAAAAAGATAGAATGAGTAATATATAGAGAATAAGTCAAATTGTTTGATATAAATGAATGTATGATTTATTTGGTTTATGATATATAGAAATATTTGAAATTGAAAAATGGGATAAATTGTTTATCTAAGATGGAAACAAAGACTTACAGTTTGGGCATACAATGTTAAAAATAGTTAAGGATGTACTGCTTAGAATAATGGAGAATATATATTTGTTTTAGATAGAGGAAGCTAATAGAAGTAAGGGAAAGGGGACAAAGGGTTGGAAAGCTGTTGGAAGTCAACAAAAAGGGGGGGGAAGGGAGGGGGTTAGAGATGAAAAAATTGGGGAAAATTGAATGTAAATGTAAAAATAATGGATTCTAACCCAATAAAAATTTTTTCAAAAAAAAAAAGAGATATAAATACCAAGATACTTAACAACGCTAGTTCGCTTAACTTTTTTTAGCAGGCCACATACACAATAATCACTTTCTTCAACATTAAACAAAAAAGCCTCAGTTTTAGCAATGTTAATTTTATAACCAGAAACATTTCCGAATATCCACATCCACTATTATCTTGCTTGAATTCTTAATATTAATTAAAACATTGCAGTGTCCTCAGCATATAAATTTAGTTTGTAACGATACTAATTTACCATTATTCCCTTTATATTAGGTGTCTGACAGATTAAAGTTACAAAGGGTTTCAGATAAATAGCAAATAATAATGCTGATAGAGGGCTCCCTTGTCTTTCTTCTCTCATTATATCAAACTGTTGGGATGGGAAAGCTCCTACAATCTGGCGGTATTATACCTGCCCAGTTTATAAAATTTCCACCAAAGCCAAAATGATTAAGGCATTTAATTAAATAGCTAGGTTCTACCCTATCAATGCTGAAAAGGCCTTTGATAGGGCAAAACTTAAATTCTTTATCTGAGGGTCCCAAGGTCATATAGAGCTTTACAAACAGAGCCTGCAATTTCTTTAGTTCAATGCAGCTCCTATGTTCAGATATCCTTACTCGTACTGGTCGGGTTGTCAAACCTACATATAACAAATTGCATGGGCATAGGTATCCAATAAATTACATCTTTACAGCTTCTGTTAACAAAAGATGTAATGTAGTAACTTCTTGTCCTTGCAGAATTTTGAAACATTGATTTTCAGACAAGGCCACACACAGAAGAGTTGCCACATGGAAAGTTACCTTTTGGAATTCCGCTTATCTCTGTCAGGGTATTAACTAAGTATGTTCCTTCAGTGTACTCCTGAACAATGCGCAAATTAGGATTAACACAGTGATAACTTTAAAAAATCTGAGATCAGTCTTTGAGTTTATATGTTAATATATTTTAACAGTAGTGCTGTTGAATAGCAAATAGTTTTTCTGGCTTTTGCCTAGAGTTGTTATATTCTTCATTATTATGTTTTTTAAAAATACCAAGATGTTAAAGCAACATTAAAATAAAGCATATATTAAATATTTAAATAATTTAATAAAACATAAATACACGTAACACCACAACCAGGGAGGACGGCCAGTAACCATTAGAGGGGGAATGCCAGCCTATGAGTGATTCCGCACACATTGGATAATACACTTCCAATCCTCATCACAGATCATTTGGAATGGATTTTTTCGTGTGCGGAACAAAAAATCCACCTCAAACAATTGATAAAGTGCATTGAAAGTGCATTATCCAACATGTGCGGAATCACTCAAAGTCTTCACCTGCTGGTACAAGGCAACAGTAGAGGGAGACAGATTAATCTTCCTGGGGAAGCAGTTCCAAAGTTTTAGTGCCACAACTGAGAAAGCCCTTTCTCAGGTTGCTGCCTGTCTAACCTCAGATGGGCATCTGAAGCCCATGGGCACTCCGAAGGTGACTGGAGTGGATGAGTAGATTCATATGAGAGCACATAGTTCTTAAGGTCTGCTGGCCTCAAGCTATATAGGAGTTCATAGGTCAATACCAATGCCTTGATTTGGACCTGAAAGCAAATTGGAAGGCAGTGTAAATGGAACAAGACTGGAGTGATATGTTCCCTATGACCTATTCCAGTCAACATTCCAGCCTCAGCATTCTGTACCAACTGTAGTTTCTTGACGGTCTTCAAGGGTGGCCCCCAGGTAGAGTCCATTGCAGTCATCTAGTAGTACATGCCCCGCAGTGGCAAGATCTTTCCTGCCCAGGAAGGGCCAAAGCTGATGAAAGCCACCCCTGGCCAGCATTGCCCCCAACTATGAACTTGCTCCTTTAGGAGGAGTGCAGTGCTATCCCATAATACTGGAAATGGCCTATATCACAGAGTGTAATTACTGAGGGACATTTTTGATGGTGTCCAGATGCTATTACTTATCTTAGAATATTGATACCAAGGAATATTAAGCACATGATTTTGTTGAATTATAATAGACTGATCTCAGATTTATCTTTGGATTTTGTTAGCTGTATGTGCGACCCCAAACTTGTCATCTGAGGGACCGTCTCTCACCATATGAGCCCTGGAGGACTCTCCGCTCTGGTGGAAAACATCTTTTAAGTGTCCCTGGCCCTAGGGAGGCCCGCCTGGCGTCGACCAGGGCCAGAGCCTTTTCGGTCCTGGCCCCGACCTGGTGGGATGCTCTGTCTTGTGAGACAAGGGCCCGGCAAGATTTGCTTGCTTTGCCAGGCCTGTAAGACAGAGCTATTCTGCCAGGCATATGGCTGATGCTGGGCAGTGCCCCCCCCCATGAAGGGGGGGTTAAACCATTGCCCCTATGTGAACACAGAGGCATGTATGAACCACTATGCAGCGTGAACTGTAATATTTAATGTTTTTAAATGTTTTTAAATGTATTATTTAATGTTTTTTAATGTTTTTAATGGCGTTTGTATTTGTTATCCGCCCTGAGCCTGCGAAAGCGGGGAGGGTGGAATATAAATATAATAACTTAAATTAAATTAATTATGGGATAAAATGAATATGCTCAAAATGAATATTATACCTCAAATTATGTATGTTATGTGTGCAGTCCCTTTTTATATACCTTGTAGATATATTCATAAAATTAATATTTCTTTCCGGAAATTTATGTGGGGTTCAGCACCACTCAAGTTTTCTTTAAAAAGGATGCAACTTTCAATTTACGGAGGAGGATTTGGTCTTCTGGACTTTAGTGCTTATCAAGCATGCTTGTTAACATAAGGCAAAAGGACAGGGGGAACGGTCCCAAACTCCAAGGCAAAGGCATACTAAGGACATGCCAAAAGACCGCTGCTGCAATCCAAAGCTTTATTCACAAATGCCGAGGGTCAAATCAAGAAGACAGGGGAGCGCCCACACTGTCCGGCTGCTCCCGGCGGGAGATTGGCAACGGGTTTGCCTGGCTAAATTGTCCTGTTTTGCAAGGCTCACAGCTTCATCAAAAGCCACAAATAAATTCTTAGTGTAAAGCGTATTTCTTTTACTGAAAAATAACCTGCTAGACAAGAATCAAGTTTCTTCTTAGTTTTAGTTAAACAGAATTGGAACCACTTTTTAAGTGGAATGCATTAGGGTCTACTTATGTTAAAATGGATTTTGTTCCTTCAACAGTTTCTGAAGCTTGAGATGTATGGCGTATAATATCAGGACAATATCAGTTTGACCTGTTCTCACATGCTAAATTAACATTATGGTCAAATCTAGATTTAAAAATTGGGATTGGGAAGAAATCTTTCTTATGGAAGGCTTGGACAGATAAGAGAATTTTAACTTTAGATTAATTGATAGGTAACAATAATAAGTTCTTGTCATTTTTCCAACTGAAGTCTAAATATGATTTGCCAATGTGACAGACAGGCCCTGTTTGAGTGACAGGTCCTGAATAGAATGTTGAGAGAGAGTGGCAGTGAAGAGCAGTTAAGACAGTTTAGAATAGTTAGTTGGGAATTTTGGCAGTTAAGGGAGACTCTGGAAAAGAAAGTGGAGGGCTAGCAACCAGAGAAGGCAGATGTGTTTAGAGAGTTCTCTGAGGAGGACTAGTTAATGAGGTATTTGGAACGTTTAACCGTTTAAGGCTGTGCAGGAGGAAGATAAAATGTGCTTCAGTAAAGTTAATTTGTTCTGTTAACCATCTGAGTCCGGTTTGATAATTCCTGCCTATCTTAATACGCCCTGAGGAGAACCAGCTCTCAGCCAGTCAGACTAAGTGGCAGAGTTTGAGGAGGTGCTGGTGCAACGAAGTGACATTCTAGTTCCAGTTTGTGTCTGTGAGAGCTGAGGAGGATTCCATTCTGTCCAGAGAGTGAACCCGCTTCGAGCCTGAGTTTTAGCCTCATGAGGAGAGGTCTACAACACACTTACTGAGCCGGAGTGTAAGTGGTCTCTATTTCTATTCCCTGTCAGAAGGGTCCCTCGACCAGTGAATACTTCACAAGTGGTGACAGGAGCTGTGAGATCCCAAATCAGAATCGTCCTAAGCTACCAGAATCATTCACAAGGGGTGGCATCGAAGGGTGTCAGCCAAATAAGGCTGGGGGATCCGTCACAGCCAACTTCTGCCGAATGGCAGTATTTACAATTGAAACGTTTGTTGGTGTCCAAATATGATCCGGCAGCTTGTAGTGCTTCAGAATTTCCCCCACTTTTTCAGATTCTTATTGAATCAATACAGTAAGCAAAACCTACATTATTTGTATATAAATATTTGTACATAAATATTTGAGGTTGGTTAATAAATATGGTACACAGTCTTAGAGATGAATGGGATAACAAACTGGAGCGTCCAGTTTTGCCAAATCAGTGGGATAAAGCTTTAAGCTATATGCCTGTTGTTACTATGGATCTTAAGTTGTGCAACTTATTCAGCAAAAAATTATGTTTAGGGTATATTGGACACCACAGTGTCTTTTTACTAAAGGTGTATGCACAATATGTGACTGATAGTGATGTAATTCACAAGATGCATCTCTTAAGCATATGCTTTGGGCATGTTTAGTCATTCAGCCCTTTTGAGAGAAAGTTATTAGTCATATTAATTTTGTGTTAGAAAACTCATTTATTTTTGAGGATATTAATGTACTGTTAAACTACTTACCTGTCTCTTGAAATCTAACTGATGGTCAATGAAAATGGATCCTCCATGTCCTTACAGTTGCTAAAAACTTATACTTCAACACTGGAAAGACAAAAGCCACTGCCTGTAAATCACTGGATGAAGACTTTATAAACTTCTCAACATTTGAACGTATCACAAATAGATGGCAATTGTGTATGGACTTACTTTTAGATATGTGGAATTTGTATAGATACCTATATATAGATTTGCAATGGTGTTTTTATAGACAGCAGTGCTTTTTTCTGTCTGCTTTTTTTGTTTTGCTCTAATAAAATAATTTTAAAAATTAAAAGATACTGGAAATGGCATCTAAATGTAGATGTCATTTCCCAAACAGAAAATCTTAGAAGCATATTTAACATATGTTATTTGTGCACATCAGCTAGAATTTTTTTATTATTAATGCTCATAAGCCAAATGGTCATAAGCAAACAGTAAAATAATGAAAACTATACAACTATAAAAGCAATATTTCATTATAAAATATCATCATTGAAGTGACATAGACAAGAATTTTACCACTATGGGGGTCACATGGGTATCAGCATTGGCTAAACAGCTTAGCTACAATCTCATGCTCTGAAGCCAGAGTTCATTTATGAATATAGACCATAATGCTCATATCCCAGGTGATGCTGTATTTATTAAAGTCAATTAAAAATGCCAAATGGTGTCTAATTTTCCAGATTTACAATCAGAGAATTGCTCAGAGAAAGAGATTCCTGCAAACTTACCTGATAATTCTCCTAATGGCAAGACATTTCATTTTACTTTAGAAAGTAGGATTCAATATTTAGAAACCATTACAAGTTTACAGTAGGCAGTTTACAGAAGGCAGTAGGAAAAGAGGAAGTCCTAAAATGAGATGGTTTGACTCGATAAAAGAAGCAACGTCCTCCAGTTTGCAGGATCTGAGCAAGTCTGTTAATGATAGGACGTTTTTGGAGGTCTTTCATTCATAGGGTCACCATAGGTTAGAGGTGACTTGATGGCACGTAACACACACAAAGAAGTTTACAATAAGCAAGTGAAGACGTAAGTACTACAAGGAACTCACCCTCCGGGCTCTGCAGCAGGTGCACTGTTTATCGCAACTAGAATTAATTTAATCTTGGAAATAAGTTTTCAATACTAAAAAAAAATTTACATCCCAGCAAGCCGTTCTTGCCTACCTGGATTGGGAGAAATTAGACTGATACTGAAGGGAAATGTTTTAATTGTCTATCACAGTTCAGTGGTAAAGCAGGTAGTTTGCGTAGTCCAGTGAAAAGGGTCTTAAGCAGGAGAATTTACAAAGACCTGTACCAAAAATCTTTAAGAGCGACTACTCATCAGAGAAGATTAGATGAACCAATGGTCTGTCATAGTATAAGGCATCTTTTTGTTCAAATATTTGATTTTGTTTTTGTTACTTCTTCTTGGACAACAAGCAAAAGTAAAACCAGAACTGATTAATGCTTGTTTCAGTTTCAGCAAACACAGTGATTCATTCAGCAATGTTTCATTTCATTTCTTTAGCTGGAGAAGTTGAAAATATTTGTGTAAGACACCATGAATGTCGCTGAAAGACTTTCAGGTCAATCAGGAAAAAAAAGAATAGAATAACAAATAACTTGCACAGCTAAATTTCATTCTATTCTCAAAATCTCTGGCTTCTGTAGAATCAGTCAGTTAACACAGAATGCTCTATTGTAGTGTACTCTACATGTGGATGTCCTTGAAGTCAACCCAGAGACTGCAGGTGGTGCACAGTCCCACAGCTCTGTTATTATCTCAGAGCTAGGTGGACCCCATATATATTACACCCATTCTGCAGTCACTCCATTGGCTGGCTATCAATTGCCAATATCAGTTCATAGTACTGGTTCTGACATACAAAGCCCTGCATGGCCTTGGACCCTTATATCTGCAAGACTGTATCTCCTATGTTCCACCGTGATAGACTCACTCCTTTTCAGGGCCTGCTGTGTGTGCCACCCTGCAGATGGGAAAAATCAACTGTCTCCTATACACGTGTTCTCCATTGCAGCCCCTACTTTGTGGAATAGCCTGCCTGAAGATGTCTGTAAAGGCTCCCATTCTTCTGTCATTCTGAAATCTACGTAAAACAGTATTCTTCAGGAGGGCATTTCTATGAAGATAATAGGGCTAAACTACACAGAACGGCCCCTTGGATACTCACCGAGAAGGGTCCTTCTCCTCTGAGGACAGGAGGACATCTTGGCTGTTTCCCACCATCCAATCGGGGAGGCAGGAAGTAGATTCTTTCTTCCTCTTCCTTTGGTGTGTGGGACCACCCTCTCTCTCCTCAGTTCGGGTGACTCCCCTCAGCAGTATCTTGTACTCTCTATTGTTATATAACTATCTCAAACTGTAATCTATAGAAAGAACACAGGAACACAGAACAAAGTGCAATACTGTTCAACACATGCACATAACAAGAACCGGCAGTAAAGGCCATCGCATAGCCGGAACATATAAAGAACAATCCAGGACTCAGACAAAAGGGAAAAAACACAGACGAAGCTCACGGGAGGGCAAGATGTCCTCCTGTCCTCAGAGGAGAAGGACCCTTCTCGGTGAGTATCCAAGGGGCCGTTCTCCCTCTGAGGCGGAGGACATCTTGGGTGCTCCCAAAGCAGTGTACTAAGCCCTGGGTGGGACGGAGCCTTCGTCCTCTATCACATGCTGAAGAACCCTGCGTCCGAAGGCAGCGTCTGCAGAAGCGTAAGTGTGCATATTATAGTGTCTAATAAAAGTAGACGACGAAGACCAGATAGCCGCTTTACAAATGTCTTCTATGGAGGCATTCCTTCTGAGAGCAGCGTTTGTAGCTGCGCTCCTTGCCGAATGCGCTGTGATCCCTGATGGAACCTCCATCCTCATCGTTTTATAAGCTTCTTGTATACACGACTTGATGCTGTAAGCTATGGCAGTGGACGACATTCGCTGTCCCAGTTTTGGGCGAGAAACATTGACAAAAAGTGAATCTGAAAGGCGTATCGATTCAGTTCTTATCAAGTACGCCTTAAGAGTTCTCCTTACGTCGAGGTTATGCCATTCGCGTTCCTTTGGGTGGCTCGGCCTTGGACAGAACAAAGGAAGACATATTTCCTGTGATCTATGAAACATAGAGTATGCCTTAGGCATGAAGGATGGATCGGTCCTAAGGACAACCTTGTCTCTATGAAATATACATAGGTCTGGCCGAACGGACAGGGCACTCAACTCTGAAATACGACGAGCCGAAGTAATAGCCACTAGGAATATGGTTTTTAGCTTCAGCCATTTCAGTTGTATCTCCTTGATTGGTTCAAATGGAAGTCGTGTGAGTGCCGAGAGAACCACGCTTAAGCGCCAAGTTGGAAACCTATGCACCGTCGGAGGTTTTAGAAGAGTAGCCCCCCTCAGGAATCGCTTTACGTGATAATGGGAAGCTAGAGGAACTCCCTCTATCGTTGGAAGCACCGTGCCTATAGCAGCTACCTGTTTTCTCAACGTAGCTGGGTGTAATCCTCTATCTAATCCCTCTTGTAGGAATGACAGTATAGAAGACTTAGTGGGTTTTGTAGGATCAAGTTGTTTTCGTCTACACCAGCGGTGGAATGCCTTCCAGGCTGCGTTGTAAATCCGGACTGTGGACTCCTTTCTTGATGCTAGAAGCGTAGCTATAATATTCGGAGGGAAACCCTCTAGTCGGAGATGGTCCCGCTCAATTTCCAGCCGGTCAGAGCCCACCACTCTGGACGGGGGTGCCATATTGGACCCTGCTGTAGTAGGTCCGGGTGGTTCGGGAGTCTGAGAGGTGGAGCTACCGACATCCGCTGTAGTGTCGCAAACCATGGTCTTCTTGGCCACCAAGGTGCAACCAGGATCACTATCGCAAGTTGCTCCTGTATTTTCCTTAGGAGCCTGGGAATAGTCGGCAGAGGGGGGAACGCGTACAGAAGGCCCCGAGGCCACTGTGCATGAAGAGTGTCTGTCCCCTCTGCTCGTGGATGGAAATACCGCGACAGGAATCTTGGAAGTTGATTGTTCTTGTGAGATGCGAACAGATCTACCTCCGGGTTCCCGAAGTGTTCCGACAACATCTGGAAGATCTCTCTCTTCAGAGCCCACTCTCCGGGATGTAGGGATTCTCTGCTCAGCCAGTCTGCCTGGATATTGAGTACTCCTCGAATGTGCTCTGCCTGTAGAGACTTGAGGTTGCGTTCTGCCCAGCTGACGATCTTGTTGGCTTCTCGCTGCAAGCGGGACGACTTGGTTCCCCCTTGTTTGTTGAGATAAGCTTTGGCTGCGATGTTGTCCGTCCTGATCAGCACGTGTTCGAGTGTCCCCTGACTGCCGAAGAACTTCAAGGCTAGCAGAATCGCCCTCATTTCCAAAACGTTGATTGGAAGTTCGCGTTCTCTCGGGGACCACTCTCCCTGTGTCGGCGAGCCCTCTAGAGTTGCTCCCCAACCTTTTAAGCTGGCATCGGTGAATATCTGAGTGAATCGAGGAGTGAGGAAGCTCTTGCCCTGGAGCAGGTTGGACTCGACCGTCCACCAACGCAGGCTTTCCTTGACCGAGAGAGGAACTTGGACTTTGAGGATCGCTTTGCGGGCTATCTGAAGCTGGAACGGACGTAACAAGCCCTGCAGCGGTCGGAGATGGAATCTCCCCCAATAAATTGCCTCTGAGTGTGCCACCATCAGGCCCAGTAATTTTGATAGTTCCATTAGTAAGGATGATGATTGTTTGATGACCTCCGAAGTCAAGCGAATGAGTTTTATCCTCTTTTCTCTGGGAAGGAACATGCAGCCCTCCCTGGTGTCTATGGTGAGGCCCAGGTGTTCCAGGCGCTGAGTCGGTTGAAGAGAACATTTGGATCTGTTGATAAGAAAACCATGGTCCTCCAGGACCCGAATGACCTCCGTTGTTTCTCTGATTGACGTTTCCCGGGAGGCGGATCTTATCAGGACATCGTCCAAGTACGGATGTAATTGGAATCCCCTCTCCCTGAGTCTGACCACTGGTATCACTAGCAGTTTGGTAAATACCCTGGGTGCCGTTGCCAGTCCGAATGGCATTGCTCTGAATTGCAGGTGTGTGTCTTGTACGCAAAATCTTAGGAACTTCCGGTGAGCTGGAGCGATGGGTACGTGGAGGTACGCTTCGGTAAGATCTATTGATGTCAAGAACTCGCCGTGTTGCAAGGCCTCCGCTATGGATCGGAGAGTCTCCATCCTGAACCGCTTCAGCTTGATGAATTTGTTTACATACTTTAGGTCCAGGATGGATCTCCAGTCCCCGTTCCTTTTGGGGACTGTGAAGAATATCGAGTACACCCCTTGCCCCTTTTCGTCTGCAGGGACGTGTTCGACTGCTCCTATCCGTAGAAGATGTTGCATTGCTTGAATAGTGATGTGACGCTTGTGTGTGTCTTTCTTGAGGGGTGAGATTATGAATCGCTCCGGTGGAAAGGAATGAAATTCTATCAGATAACCTTTTGATACAATCTCCAATGCCCAGGCATCCGCCTTGGACTCCGCCCATGTGGGATGGAACATGAGCAGTCTTCCCCCCACCGAAGCATCTTGAGAGTCAGGGCTTCTGGCTTTTATCCTCCGAGTCGTGCCTGTTGCCGCGAAGACCTTGTTGCCTGTTGAATCTTGCCTGAAATGTTCCCCTCCGAGACTGCGGTCTGGCCCCTGACCAATTGCGTTTGTGGTCCTGGCGATGTCTGGGTAAGGTGTGGTGCGATCTGAACGGTTGAAATCCGAAAGATCGTCTCTCCTGTTTTCTCAAGGATCGTGGAAGAGCCTTTTTCTTATCCTTGGTTTCCACTAGAATCTTCTCTAGTTGATCCCCAAAGAGCTTGTCTCCCTGGAAAGGGTATGCCATCAAGATGAGCTTGGCCTGAAGGTCCGCTTGCCAGGCGCGAAGCCACAAGAGTCGTCTGGCCGAAGAGGAGGATGCCAGTGCCCTGGAGGACATAGTCATTGCGTCTAAGGTGGCATCCGCGGTGAAGGTGCAAGCTTTCAGTATCCTGTTAGCTCCTTCCAGCAATCTCCTGTTGTTTTCTGGAAGGAGCTGGATTAACCTCCTGGTCCACACTACTGCGGCCCTGGACACCATGGAGGCTATGGAAGATGCCTTGATGGACGTAGCCAGTGCCTCGTGAGCCCTTTTTAGCACCGCTTCGCCTTTTTTGTCTAGGCCGTCTTTTATCATCCCTTGCCCATCTTCAGACAGGAGTCCCTGGGACTGGAGAGCGGCCACTGGCGCGTCAATCACGGGAACCTGCAGGAACTGAGCAGTATAGTTAGGCAACACATACAGCTTTTTCATCACATTGGGAATCTGCTTATTGGCAGCTGGATTGGACCATTCTGCCTTGAGTTGTCGCTCAAAGTATTCTGGAAAAGGAAATACTCTGGGGTTGCTCTCTGATCTAGGGAAGAACTCCTTATTCCCTTTGGGTCTCCCCTTTGAACCCTGGGAGGGGATCTCCTCCTCCTCCCCCTTTTCAGACTCCTTCAGATCCAGGGCTGAAAGGGTTTTTGACAATAAATATGTATAGTCTTCCATTTGAAACAGCCTGTTGGACTGTTCTGGAGTGGCCAGGATCGCTTCCTGTTCCTCCTCTGAGAGGAACTCCCCCTCATCAGAAACCTCGCTAAGAGAGTGGTCCTCCTCCTCCCATCTTGGGGTCTTTCCTTGCTGCTTTCTAGCTGCTTTAGTTGGCCAGGAGGCAGGCACGCTACTCTGAGTTTGGGACGTTCCTGGAAGCTCAGTTGAGAAAGAGGAACTGTTCCCTGGGCCTTCTGTTTGGCAAAGGGCTCTTAGCTCTTCTCTAAGAGACCTTCTAATGGCTGCAAGCATTTGGGGGGATACGCTGGAAGCACTTACATTATCATCAGGAGTGCCGTGGAGAGAGCCCTGTGCCGGATCTGAGTAAATTTGCCTCGACTCCCCCGCCGGGAGGTTGGCAACCTCGGCGATGCGTCTTGGCGGGAGATCGGCCGCAGCGTCTTTTCCCGCCGAAAAAGGGCCTCTCGCAGCCGCGCTTTCTTCTGCGTCCCGTTGGCTGCATGCGGCTGTCCCCGGCTCCGTCTGCAACAGACGGGGCCGTTTCTTGTTGGGCTGCTCTGCGCCGGCGTGCGCTCTTCTGCCGGGGGGCCGATCAAGCCTCCTAGGCGAGTCGGACCCAGCCGGGCCTGTCCCCACCGTCGGGAGGACGGTTCCCGGGGAGCAGCCCTCAGCCCTCTCCAAAAAGGACTCGTCTGAGTCCGATGACTCCTCCGCTCTCCTTTGTTGCTCCATTGTTTTCTCCCTCTTCTCGAGAGAAAAAACTCTCTCCTCTCACCCTCCTTTCTCTCTCTCTCCCTCTTTTTTTTTTTTTTTTGAAGGAGAAGTTATAAGAAAAAGAAGTAGACCAGTCAGGTAACAATGGGGTTGGGGGGAGAGTGGGGCAGACGAGGGAGGTATAGGAATAAACAACAAACAAGTAGAAAAGAAGACTGAAGAGAAGGATATAGTCCAAAAAAGGGTAGCCTAGCTAGCCTATTGAGAACTGCTCTCCCCTGAGGCAGGAAAAGAACTGAGGAGAGAGAGGGTGGTCCCACACACCAAAGGAAGAGGAAGAAAGATTCTACTTCCTGCCTCCCCGATTGGATGGTGGGAAACACCCAAGATGTCCTCCGCCTCAGAGGGAGAATGGTTCAGAAAGGCACTTCGCAAAGGTGCTGTGGGCGATACCAGTGTGTGCATGATGTGTTTTTTGTTTCCTGTATTATTATTCTACTGTCATTGCATTATTTTCTGCTGCTGTGATACCATTTTTCTGCATTGGACCTGCCTTCTGTATTATGTCTATCTGTACTTGTTCAGATGTCTATAATCCTAGTACATTGTGTAATAGAATTACCATATTGATTGCATTGATTTATACTGTGTAATCTGCTTTCAGTCTCAGTAAGGATAAATAAAGAAAGCTGTTAGTGAAGAAGGAGTGTGCCCATAGACAGTTGGTTAAAAAAAAACATTCTATATGGTTCAGATAGCTCTGATTCAAATTTGTCTCAGTCTAATATGGCACTAACAGTCTGATATGAATGACATAAATAAATGACATAATAAATATGGCAATACAGAAAATGACAGTGAACCTGTGGCACCTTAGTTAACTTTGAGGAAAATAATTAAATTTTATTGATATAAATGAACAATCACATCCAAAGGATTTTTATATTAAAAAAATAATTTCTGCATTTTTGCCAATTCAAATAATTGTCATTTTCTGTCACTTTTGTAATATGATCTTTGGGCCGTAAATATATAATGCTGAAATAAAAAACACAGTTTGAAGCAATTATTTTAAAAATTGCTTTTCACACGAATTAAGAAAACATTCTGGCCACAGCTAATTTCAAAATTCAATAACTAAATTTTGGTTTTTGTAACTATTCTGTCTAATACTAGAGAACCATTGAGATTGATTTTCCTCATTTTAGAGCCTTACTGACACTAAAGTGATGGGATTTTCTTTTTAAGCTGACAAGTCTGATGCTCTAGTGTTGGGGTTTTTTTGTACTGTGTAAGTGGTTGGACTACAAGACCTCTTCCAACTCAAATTCTGTTGCCATTAAAGAGAGTTAATACTAGGTGTGAGGTTGTCTTGTCTTTGAAGTTATGTATTTTGGTTTGTTTCATTTAGGTAAAGAAGTGTTAAGAGAATACTTACTGATACATTAGCTGTTCTCTTAATTATGCTGCTTGTCATATGTAGAACAATTTCCAATTGTATTTTGAAATGAAAACAAAGGATCAGCATTATCAGGTTCCATGCACAACTAATAGAGGTTGTTGATTTTGGGAGGCGATTTGGCCTGTAATGTGCTGAGAGTGCTAACCAGGAATTCTGGAAGTGTTTCTTCACCATCAAAATAGATTTGCAAAAGAATTACTAACTTGCTACCTGTTGTGCTAAGATGCTGCAGCTGTTACTGCAGACAGCTGGAGCATTGTACTTCAGCTATGAATTTAACATAGGTAGTATGACATGACATTAAAGGGTAATGAAATGCAGCTTCCTTGTTTAAAGTGTTTGGCATAAACATCTTACCTTTTGGGGAAAATTCAGCTTTCATTAGAGTGTCCCTGTTTGTCAATTCTGAGTTTGCCAACTTAACTATTTTTCAGCTCAGCTGCTTTTCAGTTCAGCCATCTATCATCATGGTCTTCATAAGATAGCTAGGTATGACATGGCTTACTAATTGGTTGAAAAGCTTCCTCTAGAGAGTCTATAAATTGGCCTTTCTTCAGACAGTACGACAAATTTTAGAGAGGGCCTTGATCCAGGGATATACTCTTTGGTATCTCTAGTCCACAAACTGTGTGTGTGTGTGTGCATGTGCCATGTATTCTGGAAAGCTAACACTCAGCAGAGTTGTCTACCTATGTGGGTTCTTAGGCATTTCCCCCTGGCACTCCTCATGGGACTTCCTAAGAATGATTCCTAGTTTATATATGCTTCCCGAACAGTGTACCATAAAGTTCTAACATAACTGCTAATCTTCAAGGAGCAGAACTACATCATATGCCTTTAGCCCATTTTTGTGCTTTCTGATAGAAAGAGGCCCAGAGATTCTAGTTTGGCTTATAGTTCAGCCGTTTTTAATCGTTGCCATTGATGTTCTCTTGCACCAAGTCCTCTGTTCATTCTGGTTTGTGTGCACTATATCTCTCTGGGCTTTAAAATGAACTGAAACAGCCAAGTGTGTATTTTGCTGTTTCTGCTTGCTCCAAAGCTTAGAGCCTAATGAGATCCTCCCTGCCTCCTCTTTCATCCTTGCCAGAAGTCTTGGAAGAAGGGAAAAGTCATAAACCCAGGGTTTGGAGCAATCAGGAATAATGTCAGTCTATATCATTGTTTGTATTTGTTCTAAAGTGCAGTGCAATCGAGAGAACTACCTCTGTATAAGGAAAGAGAAGATTTCATGGTGTTGGATATTTCTCCTTTCTCTAAAGAGACTTCACCCTGAATTCTCTGTAGTTTATCTAGAAGGGAATATGTGTACTGCTGGATGTGTTCCCATGACTGAGGGCTAGGGTTACTTACTCCTGATTTGTAGATTTATGGAGGGCTTCTGATAAATAGCTGGTCTAAAAATGTATTCATGTTTTTCATTCCATAGAAAACTTTAGAATAAAGTTATAGCAAGCAGGCTTATTTTTGCCAATTTCTGTGGAAATACCCACATCTGCATTTTTAAATTAGCCCTGTTAAAACCCACAATTTAGCATTTTTGCTGGGAAAGCATTAGAAAATTGCAATGGGCAAGTTTTGGACTCAAGTATAAGGTTAAGTATAACAGTTATAAATTTCAGCGCTTCTTAAAAATGACTTTGGGGAGGGCTGTAAGTTGATAAAATCTTGACCAACAATTTTTTTTTTAGTTTCTGTACATGTGCTTTTCTCCCTCTGAGGCGGAGGACATCTTGGGGTGATTCCCACCGTCCAATCGGGGAGGCAGGAAGTTGATAAACCTTCTTCCTCTTCCTCTGGTAGGTGGGGTCACCCACAGCTTCTCCAGTTCTTTTCCTGCCTCAGGGGAGAGCAGTAGCCTTTAGGCTAGCTAGGCTATCCTTGCTATTTTTTCTCTGTTTTTTCCTTCTTATTCTACCTACCTCTTCCTATTACCCTTTCCAAGGGGGAAAACTGTTTGGGGACCAACTGGAAAAAATTCTGATCGAAACAAGGGACAAGAAGAAGGCCTTGCCCAAGGCCCTGAAGCAATCCTCAAGGAGAAACTACAATTATCATCCCTTCCGAACCCAGCATACGCTTCCTAGGAACAGACCAGACCAAAGACGTTCCTGGAATGTGGCCAGAAACCAACCTAGAAGGTCCAACCCTCACCCCAGATTCAACAGGGCTCAGGGCATGCGTGGCACCAGGCCAGATCCGGAGGACAAGGGTCACAAACCCTGACTATCTTCGCATCCCGGTGGGGGGAAGACTGCTCTTATTTCACCAGGCTTGGACGGACTCCAAAGCGGACGCGTGGGCCTTGGAGGTTGTCTCCAATGGCTACTCCATAGAGTTCGCCTCCATTCCACGGGAGCGCTACATCATCTCCCCACTGAGAAGGAACCAACACAGAAGGGCCATTGCCCTGCAAGCCGTTCGCCACCTGTTAGAAATAAGAGCGATCGAACCGGTGCCACCAGCCGAGAAGGGTCACGGAGTGTATTCCATCTTCTTCACGGTCCCCAAAAGGAATGGGGACTGGCGTGCCATTCTCGATCTCAAATACGTAAACAAGCACATCAAGCTGAGACGCTTCAGAATGGAGACACTCCGATCCATTGCAGAGGCTCTACGGAAGGGAGAGTTCTTGACGTCTATCGACCTGACCGAGGCCTACCTTCACGTCCCGATTACACCAGCTCATCGGAAGTTCCTCAGGTTCGCCATCCACACAGACCACTTTCAATTCAGAGCACTCCCCTTCGGGTTGGCCACCGCACCCAGGGTGTTTACCAAGCTCCTAGTGGTACCCATTGTCCAACTAAGGGAGAGGGGCGTACACGTGCACCCGTACTTGGACGACATCCTAATAAGATCCTCCTCCAAAGCTTCATCAGAAAAGGAGACGGCCTACACGATAGACTTCCTGGAGTCTCACGGTTTTCTTATAAACCGAGACAAGTGCTCACTAACCCCATCCCAGAGACTGGAACATCTGGGGTTAATAATAGACACCAAAGAGGGAGCCTTCTTCCTCCCAGAAGACAAGAGAGCCAAGACCAGAAAACTGACCTTACAAACGATCCAACAACGATCCTCGTCACTGATGGAGCTGTCAAAGCTCAGTGGA
This sequence comes from Eublepharis macularius, assembly GCF_028583425.1. NCBI lineage: Eukaryota > Metazoa > Chordata > Lepidosauria > Squamata > Eublepharidae > Eublepharis > Eublepharis macularius. The sequence goes on from NC_072790.1 coordinate 128,092,442, forward strand.
CTCCTAACGGCCAACACGGAGGCTATCTACTGGGGAAAATTCCACGCCAAACCCCTCATATCCTTCTTACGCCCATACCAGTGGCAAATAGCCCAAAAGTCAACCACCAAGGTTCAGATCCCTCAACGAGTGAAGGAAAGTCTCCGATGGTGGACAGTCGACCACAACCTGCGCCAGGGCAGGAGCTTCCTTTCACCACAACTCACGCAGATCTTCACAGACGCCAGTCTGAGGGGCTGGGGAGCAACGCTGAGGGATGTTCCGGCTCAGGGGACCTGGTCAGAACAGGAGAGCTTACTTCCAATCAATGTCTTGGAGATGCGGGCGGTCTACCTGGCACTGATCCGCTTCAGGGACATGCTGGCCGGGGACCATGTTCTAGTCCGGACAGACAATGTAGCGGCCAAGACATATATCAACAAGCAAGGGGGGACCAAATCATCCCGTCTGCAGGCGGAAGCAGTCAAGATCATGTCTTGGGCAGAAAACAACCTTGCCTCCATTCAAGCGGAACATATCAGGGGTGTCCAGAACACACACGCGGATTGGCTGAGCAGGGAGTCGCTTCACCCAGGAGAGTGGTCTCTCAAGAGGGAAGCCTTCCAGCTACTGATAGAGAGCTTCGGCTGTCCGGAGGTGGATCTCTTCGCGTCTCACCAGAACAGGCAGGTACCGAGGTTCTACTCCAGATATTTCCACCCACTGGCGGAAGACACAGACGCACTTACGGCGTCATGGCCAGAGACCCTCCTGTACGCCTTTCCTCCCTTGCCTGTCATTGCCAAGCTACTCCGGAGAATAGGGGAACTCGGAGCCACGGTGATAGTTGTCACCCCCTGGTGGCCCAGAGGGCCGTGGTTCTCTACTCTTCAACGTTTGTCGGTTGCCCCTCCTCTTCACCTGCCGAATTACCCGGACCTGCTCCAGCAGGGCCCGATTTGGCATCCACGCCCAGAGTGGTGGGCGCTGACAGGGTGGAAATTGAGCGGAGCCACCTTCAACTCCAGGGTCTGAATTCCGATGTCATCAACACCCTTCTAGCATCCTGCAAAAAATCCACTGTGCGGATTTACAACAGCACTTGGAAAGCCTTCCATAGGTGGTGCAGGCGCAAGAAAGTGAGCCCTCTGGACGGGTCTGTACGCACCTTGCTGGAATTTCTACAAGAAGGCCTGGACAGGGGACTGAGTCCAGCGACCCTTAAGAGGCAGATTGCAGCGATTGGATCGGTCTGGACAGACAGGAACGGTGCGACGCTCACGTCTCACGTGCTAATTAGGAGGTTTCTCAGAGGTGCCACACTGCTAAAACCACCGACGATGCATCGTTTCCCCACGTGGAGACTAAACGTGGTCCTGACAGCCTTGTCTAAACCTCCATTTGAACCACTACGGCACGTTCCTCTCCATTGGTTGAAGATCAAAACCATCTTCTTGGTAGCACTCACTTCAGCACGCAGGATCTCTGAGCTGGGCGCCCTGTCGACACGACCAGAACTCTGCGTTTTTCATAAGGATAAGGTGGTATTACGGACAGACCCGACCTTTCTGCCGAAAGCTTATTCCAACTTCCATCGTTCCCAGGAGATCTACCTTCCGTCATTCTGCCCAGAACCTCGGCATCCTAGGGAGAGAGATTGGCATAACCTGGATGTGAGGAGAGCTCTCAAGACGTATCTCTGCAGGACAGAGGAGTTCAGGAAAACGGACTCCTTGTTCATCAACATCTCACAGCCAAAGAAGGGACTCCGTATGTCTCCGTCGGCTATAGCATATAGCATTAAGTCCTGCATTATGGAAGCCTACAAAGCCCTCGGGATGGATGTCCCATCAGGTATTACGGCACATTCAACGAGGAGTGCAGCCACCAACGCGGCCTTGAGAGGAAATGCGTCGGTGGAAGATATCTGCAGGGCAGCCACTTGGTCTTCGGTGTCAACGTTCATCAAACATTACCGGCTACACACAAGTGCTTCGGCTGATGCGGCCTTCGGACGCAGGGTGTTACAACACGTCATAGGAGACGAAGATACAACCCCACCCAGGACATGAGGCACAGCTTTGGGAGCACCCAAGATGTCCTCCGCCTCAGAGGGAGAACGGCCCCTTGGATACTCACCGTGAAGGGTCCTTCTCCTCTGAGGACAGGAGGACATCTTGCCCTCCCTGATCTTCGTCCTACTCCTCCTTGTGTGTGTGATCGCCTGAAGTCCCCCTCTAAGTCGGGGTCCAGGTAGACAGTCACATAACTGACGCTGTTCTTTGCAGTTATGTTGTATATATGTTATTGCTGTTCTTCGCATGCCTGTTTGTTATCTCCTTGCTGTTGAAGTTTCTCTAACACAATGGGTTTTTGTCTAAGAGCATAGTTAGGTACTGCTGAGGGGATTCACCCGAACTGGAGAAGCTGTGGGTGACCCCACCTACCAGAGGAAGAGGAAGAAGGTTTATCAACTTCCTGCCTCCCCGATTGGACGGTGGGAATCACCCCAAGATGTCCTCCTGTCCTCAGAGGAGAAGGACCCTTCACGGTGAGTATCCAAGGGGCCGTTCTCAGAAAAAATCTGCCCATGTTTCTATTGTGTTTGATCAGGTAGAGCCTTTTTATGCTTGATGGGTTACCTACACAGGGAATATGGATTCTTGTGTAGGCAGTATCTGGAAATTGTTCACGTGGTTCTCTGTCACATGTATTAGGAAATCATGATTGATGGTAGACTCGCAACATGATGGTGCATTTGTAATGAACTTGGATCCTAGGAAAAAAGTGTAAAAGGAGGGAGAATCTACTCCTTTTTACTCGGTTCACACGTTTTCTCCCCATAAGATGCATAGTGGACCACTGTGATTGCCTTTAAAATGAAAATCTTATTACCTGTTTGGAACCATTAAGTAACATTTCTGATGTACAAAAAAGTATACCAGCTGAGATTACTTCCTCAGCCATTTGCCAATATTTACTAGCATGAGGGTATTATCAAAACAATTTTTGGCCTCAGTGCCAAGTGTATAAAGTCTCATCCATATTTTTAAACTTTTCTCCAGTTTACTAGGAGATAAGTGCCATGATAGTAAGACATACTAAAAATGCCAAACCTTTTCTGAATAGATAATCACAAACAGAGGTGTTAACTTCCTATTTAGATGGGCATCCATCTCTGTGGAGCATCAATTTTTGAAAATGAGTTGAAGAAATATACAAAAGGAAAGGACATCAAAGGACATAAAAATGTACCTTGTTGATACTAATCTTGTGATACTTACCTTGTATTCTGAACTCGGAGTTATTGTCCTGATTCCTCTGAAAACACAGAAGGGGAGGAGTGTTCTGTCAGTTTAGGATTATTCCTTTGTAATTGTTATATGAATTGTAATGTATTTATTGGAATATAAGATGATTGTATAAATAATAAGCACTTATTGAGCACTGTCACTTTAAGTAAGATCAAGAAAGATATTTAATTATTTACTATTCCTGGGTGGTTTTCCACCTTTTTGTAGTGCATTTGTACCGGGGACTGCCTGTCTTGTTAGTTACCCCAGTTGAAGTGGGCTGTGTTTTATTTTTTCCTGGAAAAGCTTTAGAGAAAGGTTTGGGAGGGAAAGGGGTTGTAGTTCCCTCAGGTCCTTCCCCTTCCATCATAATGCTCCTTTCTTCTCCCCTGCCTGGTGTTTCTGTCTGTGACCTGAGGGGTAGGATAGGAGCAGACCCAGCTACCTTCTCTTTGGCCCTTGGCTTTTAGGGTTTTAATAGTCCCTCACAGCTTTTGCAAGCCTCACCTATGGGGCCAGCTTGCCTTGTGGGACCTTCTCCACCCCTTTCCAGTTGTGACAAGGATCCTGATGAGCTGGTGAGATTGTTGGTGCTTCACGTTCTGGCCACATGGGGTCACCACCAGGCCAAGGAAGCATAGTCTGAATTAAGATGTATTTTATAGTGTTATTTATGTATTTGTATTCCTTGAACCTGATTCATCAGATTGATCATAGATGCAAAGTAAAAAGTAAAAAAGTAGTTTGGTGTAGTGGTTAAGAGCACAGGACTCTAATCTGGAGAGCCGGGTTTGATTCCCCACTCCTCCACAAAGCCAGCTGGGTGACCTTGAGCGAGTCACAGTTCTCTTGAGCTCTCTTAGCCCCACCCACCTCACAGGGTGATTGTTGTGGGGTAATAATAACACTTTGTAAACCGCTCTGAGTGGGCATTAAATTGTCCTGAAGGGCGGTATGTAAATTGAATGTTGTTGTTGTTGTTGTTGTTGTTGTTGTTGTTGTTGTTGTTGTTGTTGTTGTTGTTGTTGTTGTTGTTGTTAAAGTATTCTAAGGATAAGGCAAATAACAGAATGGATAGTAAACATCCACAGCTTATTTCAAATACCTACAGATAATATTCTGTGAATATTTATAATAATGATAATAACAACAACAACATTCGATTTATATACTTCCCTTCAGGACAACTTAATGCCCACTCAGAGCGGTTTACAAAGTATGTCATTATTATCCCCACAACAAAACACCCTGTGAGGTGGGTAGGGCTAAGAGAGCTCCAGAGAACTTCGACTAGCCCAAGGTCACCCAGCTGGCTTCAAGTGGAGGAGTGAAGTGGAGGTCACCCAGCTGGCTTCAAGTGGAGGAGTGAAGAATCAAACTCGGCTCTCCAGATTATAGTCCCGCACTCTTAACCACTAAACCAAACTGGAGTTAGCTGGGTCTGCTCCTATCCTACCCCTCAGGTCACAAACAAAAACACCAGGCAGGGGAGAAGAAAGGAGCATTCTGATGGGAGGAGAAGGATCTGAGGGAACTACAACCCCTTTCCCTCCCAAACCTTTCTCTTTACTTTTATTTTACTTTTTACTTTACCTTTACTTTACGTCCTGGATGTCTGTATATCAGATGAACTCATTCTACACTATATATTGTCGGAGGCTTTCACGGCCGGAGAACGATGGTTGTTGTGGATTTTCCGGGCTGTATTGCCGTGGTCTTGGCATTGTAGTTCCTGACATTTTGCCAGCAGCTGTGACTGGCATCTTCAGAGGTGTAGCACCGAAAGACAGGGATCTCTCTGGCATCTTTAGAGGTGTAGCACCGAAAGACAGTTTGACACTGAGAGATCCCTGTCTTTCGGTGCTACACCTCTGAATTTGCCAGTCACAGCTGCTGGCGAAACGTCAGGAACTACAATGCCAAGACCACGGCAGTACAGCCCGGAAAATCCACAACAACCATCATTCTACACTGTTCTCAGCAAAAAATTATCCTCATAACCTCATAATTTGGCCAAAGCATGTACCTTGCCAGATTCAGAGATCTGCACTGGTGTAAGGATCTGCCAAGCAACTCTCAAAAAGTCTCCACTGTGAGTAGTAAAAGCACTTTACTGAAAAGCTGCCAGTTTCAGGATCTTACTCCATCTTTGCCAGGAATGATGTTCACATGCAAGCATCAAACATACATAGGTTTCTAGAGCGTGGGCAAATTCTAAGATTGCCCCCCCCCCACCCAGTCTAATGGTCAGCTCAGAGGGAAAACATCTAAGGAGGAAAACAGCAGAACTGATGTATGAGATTTTCAAGGTCGCAGCATCTGGGAAGAGGCCCTGGTACAGTTCAGAGGTTCATAGAGATAACAGCAGGAACAAATGCCTCCCTTGCATAATTTCACATGGCTGGTTCAAAAGACTAACGTTTGCAGGCCAGTAAAAGAATAACATAACCATAACATGAAGCATTAGACCACAATTAAGAAAGCAGGGTGTTGCTGAGTATGGCAGGTGATGCTGAACACCTGACATCTGGCTCACTTCTGGGTACAATTCAAAGTGCTTCCTCCGTATGAATGTGTCTGTCAATTTAAGATTAGATTCAGAGGCCCTGCTATTTATGACCCAACCTTCAGAAATTAAGAGAATGAGCAGGACATGTTCTCTCATGGTATTTCAGTGAGCGATCCCCAGAAGTTCACCTTGCACCAAGTATACTCAGCTTTATACACTAGGAAAACACTTTATTTTCTCAGGCTTTTGTTTATTTGTAAATGTTTTGCTTGTCTGCTGTCCCTTTGGTTTGATGAGCTATTTTATGATACTCCCTGCATATTTGTTTTGTTTTCGCCTGTTTAGTACGAGGGTTAGATATGGATGGATTTTGTTGCTAGCAAGTATGTTATGGGCTTTATTGCTAATTTTACAGACTTCTGATTAGTTTTATTAAAATTTTGGTCCTTTGGAACGTCAGTTATAGTTCATTTAGTTGGAAAGTGGTGATTATTCACAAGGAACAGCTTCACCAAATAATGTTAGTGACATTATGGCGTTTAAGAAAGTTCTGGATGAATTTTGTGTTTTGGCTAAGACATGCTCATGTTGAAGTTGGAGATGATTTGTACATAAACATTTAGCTTGTTCATTTGCTGTTTTTCTTTAAGATGAGCTGGTAGACTTGCAGCTTAAAGAAAACCAGTGTTTCAAATGTTTTAAATAATTTCTTTCCACATAAGGAATTAACTATACCATCTCATTTAATGTAACCAACTTTTCAATTTCTACATGGTAGTGACTTGTTTTACGGAAAAAGTAGAATTTTACTCCTCATTGGAAAGAGTCCACTTAAAAGTGAGTAGGAAATTAAGCTGCAAATCTGTATGGAGAGTTGTGCAATGTGTTACTTCATTGCCAGTAACAATGGTGACCTTGTCCTGACTTTCCTGACCCTCTACCAGAAACATCCCTTCCTACCTTTTGTGTGTTTTCTACTTCCTTGAAGAAGAGTTTTGTGGAATTCAGAGGTGTATAAAATTGTGGGTTGTTGCTTGGTCCTAATGAAGGCACTGTTTTGTTTTGTCCAGTTGGATTTTTTTCCTGATGAATAGATTTGCTGCCAATGTGTCTATTGTCATGGCTGCAAATTTCAGAGATCTTCCAAGCTCTGTGTAGCTGTTTTTAAATATCATCTTATTTTCATATTTATATCACCTCGTTTAGCTTTTCCCTGACTCATTGTGGCTAACAAAACATCATTGGTATATCTAATTTTCAACATAGCCCCTGAGATTCCCCCCCCCCCCGCCAAAAAAATTAGCACCTGTATCTTTAAAAAACAGTTGCCCTCTGTGGCTCTTTGCTAGGCAACCACAAAAGTATTGCCAGAATTTAACCCTTGGTTTCTTTCATTCAAAAAAAGGAGGCAGGTCAGGGCTCTTTTAGCTTTTGAGGGTGGAATCATAAAGGTCAGGCCCACCAGCAACCATTGGGTGACTTGCTACCTCATAGTTTCCATGACTCATCCAGGCCTGGCTGCACGCTACTGTTCAGCAGCAGTCACTCCAGAAAAGCCAATATGGTGTAATTATTAGAGTGTTAAACTAAGCTATGGGAGACCCAGATTCAAATTCTCACTCCGCCATGGAAGCTCAGTTGGTGACTTTGGACCAGTCACACATCCTCAGTCTAACCTACCTCATAGTGTTGTTAGAAAGGTAAAATGGAGGAGAATGGTATAAGCCACTTTGGATCCCCATTGTGGAAAAGGGCATGATATAAATGAAGTAAATAAATAGCTTAAGATGTGAGGCACATAAAGAATATGTTGGTAGGTGGAAGCAGGGAGAGAAGGAAGGGGGTAGGATATTGGGGCTTTCAGAAGGAGGGACAGAGGAATGGAATAGTAGGGAAAGTGAGGTGCCCCCTATAAGGCCTTGTGGGTACCCCATATTGCAACTGGGCCCTGGCCTGGTAGCCCGCATTGCACAACTTAGCCTGGCAGCTAACACTGCAGCTGGGCCAGAGTTTTGCCAGCTGATAGGCGAAAGAAAGAGGAAATGTTGAAAATGGGGGACAGATAAAGATAAGTTAGCTGGTGAACAAGAAGGAGAGAAGGAGGCAATAAAAGGGGGATAGGATATGGGAGTTTTCAGAGAAGAGAAAAAGGAAACAGTGAGGGATGTGAAATGAGATGCTGCTCACAAATCCTTGCAGGTACCATGCTTGTTTAAATGCAAATGTGCATAGCTGAGTAGATAATTGAATGAGGCCTGTTGGTTACTGCTTGTAAAGGTTGTAGATGGCTATGCTGTTTGAAAAGCAGATTGCTGTAGTGGCCAAGTGTGCCTTCTATCATCTGCATCAAGTTTCCCAAATACAGACTTACTGTTTTGTCAACTAGAATATTCTAACTAATATAGTTTTCAGCAAACAGATTGAGAATACTGAGTTCAGATGTATCTGTCTGCATGGATAAATTGTGCAAAACATCTTCCACTGGCAGAAGAACATCCTGTGTATTGTGTTGAAGGAGCGCAGAGAACACCAGCTGAATGAAATTGTAAGGTCTAACCTATTTCAGTTGGATAATTCTCTGGTTTTGCAATTCTTCCAAGCTTTAGCCCAAGGCTATTAGGTGCTAATCATAATTACTTTAAGAATGAATATCTAAAACTGTAACATAGTCCCATAGTGTTGCACTCCAAAAATTTCATGCTAAATAGATTGCATAACTGAACTCTGAGACAACCCTGGCCATTAACACAGTTGATCATATATACTCTTCTCCATCTCCATCAGATCTCCCTTCTTTATGGAGGATCTTAGTCAGATAACTTCATGGTCATTGTGTATCACACTAGACTTGCTACGGGCTCAGAATTTTGGTTTGGAAACGACTAGAGGTTGATAGTCCTGTCACTAAAAAAACATAACTTCCTTCTAGGTTCTCTTTTCTGAAAAAGTCTCATCCTCTCGCCAATCTTTCTTCAGTTTTTACCACTTTTTTGCTGTCTCTAATCTTCTCTGGCACCTGTGGCACAGGTATTTTCACATGGGGAAAGCTGTCTTCCACTAACTACTATGATTAGTATTTATTGTGCCTGGAGAAACTGCGCACCCTTGAGACTTGCATCCATTGTCTCAAATTTACTAAGCAGGCAAGACTTCACTCTCTAGGCAGGGGGATAATAATCTGAATCAGCTACGCAAAAGCTGTGTACCACAATATTAGTACCAAGTGACTTAACATCATGCCACTGAAATCACAAGCTTGGTTCTTTGTTACCAAACCAGTGGACCGAGAAACTGAAGAATTATTGGGATGACTACTTTCTCTGGTGAAAACCAAAGAAGCACAAAGCACCAACAGCCATTGCAAATGCAGTCTCCATAAGCTTCTGTGGCTAGTGCTTCTTCGCAAAGCTCTATTTCACTAATCCCAGTCTCTTCTGTAGAGATATTGAAACTGGAGCCAATCCTGAAAATCCTACAGATCATCATTCACATTTGCCTTCTCCATCAGTCCAACCTGGGATATGTATTTCACCTCAGTTGGTGGTACCATCTGCTGTAGTATCCTTTCTACTACTGTTACACTTCCATCAGCTCCAGCACTTCAACTTTTAGTCCTGATGGCCTTGCATCCACCAATCCTGACACCACACAAGAGTGGTACTAGTCATTTTTCTCAACATGGTGCCCATAGCGCTGTCAGCAGTTCAGCTGTATTCTTCTCAGCCAATCTCACTTTGATCTTGATTTGACATTCTGTATTGCCTCTACATTCAAAATCCTTCCAGTGACTTGAATTTTGATGGTTTTTTTGTGTTCATTGTGGATTTTGATTCTGATTCGTCAGCAGACGACTGATAACTGAGGCCCTATCTTTGGCCCTGACGATCTGAGGTAGAGCAACTGATCCCGTTTGGCAGCCTCCTTAGGTTTGCAGCTACAGCAGCAGTCCCAGAAAATTTAGAAGTCAGTTTTTTACTCGTAGATGGTGTCATGGATGAGAGAAGAAACTGAGTAGTGTTTGTAGTGGCACCAAGATTGGGAAAGATCTCATTCTGCCGGATAGGCATAATTTCAAAGCCAGTAATGAAACCATTTTGATATGCTAGCAGCAAACTATTGACTGAGTAGGTTCTGTCGGGGCTGTTGCTTATATAACCCAACACCCAGATTGGTTAGTACCTTTTTACACTCATAGGAGAAAGAACTGAAAAGAGACCCTGTGTGTGGGGGGGGGGGACCATGCAAAGGGCAGCAGCCTCTTTATGTATACACTCTTTCCAAGTAGGTTGGCAATCTTTCCCTGTTTCTTTATTAATCTCCATCCTAGACCTGTAATCTGTAAGTACTCTAGGATTTTGCCAGTAGAATACAGTTTGTATAGTTAAGAGAAAGTGATGATCTTGATTCATACCTACTTGCTTCTCTGTGGCTCACATTATGAAAGAAGCTCCCTTTTGGATGTGCTCTTCCTGGCAGCAAATTGGTGAGGAGGTAGGGATCAGGAGGTGGTGGCAGTCTACTGAAGGAAAAGGCTCTGAATCCTGCTTAACGGGGTTGGAGAGCAGCAAAGGATTCCTGCTGGAAAGAATGGGTTCCCACAACCAAAATGACCCCCCTCAGCTGGCAAGAGGGCCTCACTTGCTTCCTCAAGGTCTGTTTGTCTGAGCATTGAGTGAGGGTGGCTTGTCGGGTGCTGGGGTAGGAGCATCAAAGATGGTACCTCTCAGTTGCCTGCAGCCTGGTCAGTGCGCCTGGCCCTCCTTAAGTTAATAAAAGAATCATGAGGTAAGCCAGCCTCTGTCTCCCTCACAGTAAAAAGACTTTAAAGTGTTTACAAGGTGCAGCAGGAATTATGTGATTTTCTCTTCTCCCATCCTCTCCCAAGTTCCATTGTGGTGGAGGCTTTTCAGGCTAAAGGGAGACGTCCCATTCTCCCATCCCCTCAGAAGGTAGGAAACCAGATGGCATGGGCAGAAAGGTGTCATCAGCCGCCCTATCTTTGAAAGTAGGCAACCAACATTTCCTGTGGTTAAAAATACCTCCAACCCTGGGCTGCCTCTTAGAGGGTGTGAACCAGATGACTGTGGCTTTCAAAGACAAAGGCATCAAGGTCAAAAAAGAACAAATTATTGTATCTCAGCCCATTGCTGATCTGGCTTGAAATTCATGCCTATAGTCATAGGCTTAAGGTATCATGCATGACATTGATCAGCTTTCGGTAATGAATGCATGTTTTTAATTTGTGTGTTTTTATCTTGTTAATTGATCTATTATCTTTATGTCCTTGCAGTGTAGTGTTGCATTGCCTTGAGTGAAAGGAAAGGCAAGTTATAAATGTTATAAATAAATTAACCCCAAGTGAAAACGTAACTTTAGATAAGTGGGTCATCACTGTAAATGGGACTGAATGATAAATGCCTCATTTTGATCATTGCGAATTGAAATTGCAGGTGAATCCTAAGTCATCATAAGTACTTATCAAAAAATTCTCCTAGGTAGGTTTGTAAGCAGTGGTCCTTCCTTTTGAGTTCAGAACTAGCAGCTTTCACTTGAAGCTGGACTGCCTTCACATGCTCTATAGAGTACTGTCCTTGATGCTTCCATTGATGTGGAATGCAGAGGCTGGAATCATGTTGCAAAAGTTATCTAGGATCTTCATTTGCTCCTGTTGATTTGGGACATGCTCCAGATGCTGATTTTATGTATAAAGTTCTGAACCGCTCATTTTTGAAAAATAACACACAACTTTTCTGTAAAAGAAAAAAAACCCTAATGAGATCTTTAAAGGATTTTATTTCATAAACTTGTGAATAAAGAAAAGATACATTTTTTTCTTTAAAGCAATTGAAAACCTTGTGGCCTTACAACATGTGCATTCCCTATTCACTGCTTGTTGAAAGCCAAAACAGTGTAATTTGATCTTTGAGCCACATTTGGTAAATACTAGTTTTGTGAGTACATTATGTTCTACTCTTAAGGATAAAGCTGGCTGCCAAATATTTAGTTGTTTTATATCCACTAAAAATTATCTTGAAATTGTTGGGTAGAATTAATAATCTATATTATAAAATTTCAATTGGAGTATGAAACTTCTTGTTGGTCACTTGCTGTACCTGTCAAATAGCTTTGAGAAAATGACTGCCCGATTAAATCTTCTGTGGAGCATAAGTCTTGAGATGCGTTAAAACCTCCAGTCCACATTTTCTGCTACTTAGGTAGTATAAGATATGCAAACCAGCAAGAGTTTGAATGTGGTGTTGCCATTTGAAAGGGCATAAGCGGCTTCTCAGTAAAGAACTAAAATGATACGAGCTTGGTAGACTTGGGAAATTGCACCATTCCTTTCCATATCCTTTTTTGCTCTTATGGGTATTTAGAACATTTTTATATCGCTTTTCCCTAAAAAGCTTAGGGTTATAGCAGTGAATAATACTAGAACACCGTAAGTTTAATAAGAATAACTTCTTCACTTACAAACTGTTTCAGTGACAAAGATTATGGTACATTGCTACATGCAGCATGGGGTAAGCTTATTTCTAAGGATCTTGTTTGCGTACTACTGCACGTAGGACGTACAGTTGCTCTGTTATTGCAGCTCTTGAAGGTTTTTTCCCCATGTGTATTTCCTCCCTCCCTCTCACATCATGTTTGCTTAGAATTGCTGAAGTCTAAGGTGACTTCAGATTATATTGCTCTAATGATTAGCATCCAGTTGGGCCTTTCTGGATGTGAAAAGTGAGGTAGATGGTAGATCAATGAGGAGAGATAGTATAAGTACTCTCTTGTGCTATCAACCTTTTGTAGCCTGTGCACAAAAGAGGGAGATGTTTCTCTGTGCATCCAGGCTTAAAGGGACTGAGATGCAGGATATTTTTGTGACTTGGCCTTCATCCATGCATTGTCTCTAGTGCATGGATGAGGAAGGCATTCTGTTTGTTCTGAATGTTGGTGGAATGAGGTACCCCTCTGTTCCTTAAAATTTTATACAATCTTCTTGGAGCTTTGATAGGTGGCTTTTCTCCTTGCCCCTCCACTGTTGGAGCCAACAGGAGAACTGAAGAAGCTACTTCAATAACTGCTCCATACAAACCCATCCAACCTGAGAAATTCTAGCTAGCTTTTTAAAGCAGCAGTTTCTTGTTAGGTTAAGTAATTGATGCATTTTCCTAGTGGGGTATGATCAGCAGCTGCTGGAGCAAGTGTTCAGGAGAATGAGTTGGTGTGGGATCAAGCAAGTAGTTTCTGAGAGCATGAGGAAGACAGTCTTCAAAGCCTTTCCTTTCCAGACTTTTACTATTCTGATTACTGGTTTGAAGGGATCCCTCTTCCTCAGAATCCTAATCAAGCAGAAAACTAGCATTTGAGAGATTATATTAACAGTAGAGATGGAAAGATCCTGGGAAGAACAGGGGCTGTCCCACTATTTCTTATTCTTTTTTTTTAAAAAAAATTATTGGTGAGTACATTAATAATACATACATTCCCCATCTTACCTAAATTATATCAACCCCCACCCTTTCCCTCCCCCCTCCTTGTAGACTTCCAACAGCTTTCCAACCCTTAACCTATCTTATTATTTAACTTATTTTCAACTAAATTCTTCTAAATCATATTTATTTTACACCTCTTACTCTAAGCATATTCAAATTCTTTTATATTTCAGATCCACTAATATATCCAATCTCTACATCACTATTTAAACTATATTTTTTCATAAAATCTCCTTAATAATACTAGCTTTGATTAATTAATAACTAAATTTTCCCATTAATGGTAAAGTTACTTCTCTCTCCCGTTTGTAAAATCACAAATTAATAATTCTCAAACTGCCACAGTCCTCCCTTCACATCCCATTTTTTTTCTAAGTATTGTTTCAATTTCCCCCAATCTGCGATATATTCTCCTGGATCAAGATCTTTCAGTTTTCTTGTCATTTTGTCCATTTCTGCCATGTACTGCAATTTGTAAATCCAATCTTCTATCGTTGGTATTTCTTGCACTTTCCATTTCTGCGCATATAAAAGTCTTGCTGCTGTAATCATGTAAAATAACAATGTTCTGTACTGCATTGGAACATCTTCCATTCCCAAGTTCAGTAGCAACAATTCTGGGTTCTTATTTATTTGGGTTTGCAAAACCTCATTAATTACTTCAATTATATCTCTCCAGTGTTGCTTAGCTACCTCACAAGTCCACCACATATGATATAATGATCCTTCATGCTTTTTACATTTCCAGCATCTATCTGACATATTAGTATTTCCTAGCGCAATTTTCTTTGGTGTTAAATACCACCTATACATCATTTTATCTACATTCTCTTTAATATTAGTACAAGTTGAAATCTTCAATGTATTTTTCCACAAATGCTCCCAGGATTCCATTGTTATTTCTTTATGAAAGTTTATTGCCCATTTCCCGCTATTTTTTATTCTAATGTGTCTTTCCAGGGAGAAATTTTGAACTTGGACAAACAAAAATGAAGTATTTTGATTTGTGGAAAGAGTGGTTTCTTTAAAAACAAGGTTTTACTCAAAATGCTGTTTTAGAAGTGTATAGTGTCATATCTGTGTAAGACTATCTACAGCATTAGATTATTCCTGTGTATACTGTCAGCATATAAATTATCAATTAGATCCTGCAGAACTTTTCTGCTGATGAAAATGGGAGTGATTTTTTCAGTCCCCCTCCCTTGTGCTGTTCCTTGGGTATCCCCCCCAAGAACAGCATTGGGGGACATTTGGGCTTGCAGTGGGAAGGAGAAGTATAGATACAAAGCTTTCAGAAACTATGAAGTCATAGACCCCCCCCCTTTTTTTTTTTTTTAGCTTTCCTGATAAAGACATTTTGGGGAGCACTGGGAGAAAATTCCTGTGTTCTGCTGGAATGAAGAAAAATTTTAAGACTGGATTTTACTCACATAAAAATGTTCATGTTATACATTTTGAATAAGATATCTGCAACATTAGATAGGTAATGATTTCCTAGTAGTGTTTCCCAAGCAAACTTCCATGGAACTCTGGGGTTTCACAGGATATTGTATGCTGAGACTTAGGCAATACTATTGTTTTCTTTTTGTGTTCTCATACATGAGGGTAATATTATGGAAAGTCACTCTGTATATACACAGAGAGAAATTGCTCTTCAAATAGGCATTTTGCCACTATGGCAGCTGACAACCTAGTAAAACTGAATGCTAGTTAGACTAAATGATGGTATCACCAGCTGTTGCTGCGCCTGTTTATAGTAAGAGATTTGATTGGCTTGTCCAGAACTCTTGACAAATGAAGGTACAATGACATTCCACATGTGTATTGCAAAAACACAAGTAGGTCAGTTTCACTAGATAAATTGAAGCCCTAAAATGTATTCTATTTGCACATGATACAGCAAGATTAGAAAATGAGGGCATCACTGCAGTGACTGAAAGAACTTCCAGTATAAGATATCAGCCTTACGGCTGTTGTCTGTCTCAGAAATCTATCAGTACTAGAGGTGTAAAAGTTCCAAATTTTGAAGCCACAGACACACATACATACACACCCCAGGAAAAACCTGAAATTTGGGGGAAAATTGAAATACATGCAATAATTACTATCCTGCCAAACCTAAACTAATATTACTGCTTTAATAACATAAAATGCATCATTTATAACTTAGCATATAAAATTGCAATATTTGACATATATGGAATTTAAAAGTAATAAAGCCTTGGTTTTCTACAAACAAAATCGCATATACCTGATACTTGAGAGAAAACTGCAAGCTGATGCACCCTATGCTATTTTAGCATATACCTTAATTGTTGCCATCTGAAAAGTAGAAAAAATAGGGATTAAACAGAAAACATAAGCTTCGTGGTAAATAATATAAAGTATATCATTTGGTCAGAAAAAAGATCACACACTCATAATAAAACTTTGGTGTAGTTTCTGCTCCACTTCCCTCTATTCCTTTTTCCTTCCAGAAGGATAGGCAATAAGCTACTTGTTACTAATGGTGTGCACTGAGGAAAATTTTCGTTACAGTTTCAAATCTGGGGTTCCCTAACCAACTCCATTCCATTATTGGTTTGTTTCAGGTGGGCTGTTGCTGATTCAGATCTAATCCATTCGTTTTTTTGTTATTTTGCATTTCAGCTCTGTTGCATGCACGAGGCAAGTGTTAGCTATGCATGCACAGATACACGCTGTTCTTTAAAAGAGGGGTTGGGAAAATGCGGGTCTGGGACAGCTGATTTTGCACTTAACAGCACTGAAACTGCACAGAACACAGTCCTCCCTCTAAATCATTGGCTCACCAAGTTTTTCCTCAAGTACACTGCCCACAAATACAACAATGGAGCCTGAAGAAGGCGAGTCTCAGTGGGTGCAAACTATAACATTCTATTTATATAACATTCTATTTATATACTGCCCTTCAAGAAAACTTAGCACCCACTCAGAGCAGTTTACAAAGTATGTTACTAGTATCCCCACAACAAACACCCTGTGAGGTAGGTGGGGTTGAGAGAGCTCTGGAAAAACTGTGACTGACCCAAGGTCACCCAGCTGGCTTCAAGTGGAACTATGATAGGAAACTGGTTGGGAAAGCTGTAGCAGCATTGTAGAGGGAGAGTGGAGCCCACTCCACTCTCCTAATTTTATGTTCTTTTTTCCTTTTCCAAGTATGATAGTGTCCATAAATTATTCTTTTGTGATCAGTTAGCGTTCTGCTAGAAAACTGGGTGTTCGCCTTAATCACTGCCAGTCTCCTTCATCACCCAAGTGGAGGCAGAAGTCATGATCCCACCCATGCCAAAACAGAGCTCTGATTTTCCATAGCTTTTTGTTTTGCTGTGTGGGCAGGCGGGGGCGGAGTAGGCCAATGGCTTACAGACTATATGGAGAATTTTTTAATAAAGTTGGGGGGGGGGGTGATGCAAAACCTGAAGAGAAAATTACATTGGTTGATGTGTAGGTGGGAACTGTGAACTAGCTGAGGTTTCATTGGGGAACACATTTGCCATTTGCACAGAAAGAGCAAGCCCCAAGAGCAAGCTAGTGCTCCTGCCCTTTCGATGACCCAAAGACACTGCCATTGCCCAGGAAGTGCTGAACAAAAAAATGGTCTCATGCACACCACACACAATCCCCTTCCCGCCAATAGAGTTTGTTGGTATAAAGCTAAGGGCTCAGTCTCTCCCCTTGGGATCTGATTGGTTGATAGACTTTCTGTCAAGGAAAATAAGATGCTGCTGACCCAGTGCCTGCCTGCCTGTTCTGCTGGTGAGCAGTAACAACCAAAATAAAATACATGATTTTTTTGTAGGAGGGGATTTGTTACAGCTTTATTTCCAGAATTTGACTCACCATTCCAGAAGCTGCTTTAACAAAATGAAATAGGAATTCTAGATGTTTTTCTGATTTGTTTCATTTTGCACACCCCTACTTGTTACCCAATCTGTGGGTATGTCTCACAGTACTTTGTTGGAGAGGTGAGAAGAACAACCACAACAGAAAAGTCAGGTAAAATGGACTACAGAAGTTATGCAACAATGAACCTGACATCTGTCGAGGAGAGGGCAGCCCTAGTATCCCTTTGGATCCACCCCCAGATGAGACAGTGGGCAAGACAGGCTCGACCTCCCCCACCAATGACTTCAGATCATACTCTGAACAACTGTTGAGAATGGCTAAATCACTTGACATTCATGTTGCGTCTTTGGAACCAGAACCCAAAGACAATATTTTACAGCATCTGCCCCCTGGGACCACCTCTAGTATAGAGTTTCCCATTATAGAAGGCTTTGTGGATCTTATGAACTCTCTCTACGAAAAGCCAGCATCTAACACACCGACAGCTAAGTTGAGTTTTCCTATCAAATCAGATCAGGTTCCCCACCCTAATTTAATAACAGAACTGAAAGTGCTTCTTGATAAAGGAGCTGTCCGGGTGGTGTCGAAACATGAGTCACATTTAGGTTTTTACTTCAGATATTTTCTGGTGCAGAAGAAAGATGAAAGGTCTAGACCCATTCAAGACTTGAGAAATCTCAATAAATTTATAAAAATGTGCAAGTTCAAAATGACCACCTTGAATACGGCACTGAAATTGTTACCTCCAAACTCATGGTTTGCAGTGATATATTTGAAGGATGCTTACTTCCATATCTCTATCCATTCTTCTTATAGAAAATACTTGAAATTCACATGCAAAGAGAACATTTATCAATATCAAATTCTACCC
Source organism: Eublepharis macularius (assembly GCF_028583425.1). Lineage (NCBI taxonomy): Eukaryota > Metazoa > Chordata > Lepidosauria > Squamata > Eublepharidae > Eublepharis > Eublepharis macularius. Next base: position 128,110,451 of record NC_072790.1, read on the forward strand.
TTTTGTCTGGACATGACTCCAAGGGTTTTTCGTAAACGTATAGCGGTGGTAATTGCCCATTTGAGAATCCAAGGCTGCTCTGTTTACCCTTACCTAGATGATTGGTTCATTTCAGCTCAGTCTGAGGAAGACTTACGAAGACAGGTGATTTTGACGGAGCAGACCTGCTCAGAATTGGGTCTTAGAAATTTTTAAAAGTCCAAACTAATACCTTCCAAAAGGATCCAATTTATAGACACTGTTCTCGATGCCTTGGTGGATAGGGCATTCTTACCTGGAGAGAGAGGGCAAAGGTTAAAAATGTTGGTCAAATCCTTTATGAAATGCAGATTCCAGTCAGCATTAAAGATATAAATGGCAACCACTACAGCTATAGTCACCTTGGCGAGACTACATATGAGGGAACTATAATTGTGGTTTAACTCGAATTATCATTGCAAATTACACTCTCAGGAAAGAAAATATATCCCAAGAAGAATACTCAGATCTTTACATTGGTTGCTTATAGATGCCCATTTGATCAAGGGAGTACTGTTTGGTTCTATCAGCATTGAAGTATCTATCACCACAGATGCTTCCACAATGGGTTGGGAAACTCACTGTGGGGAATATACTACTCGTGGAGAATAGAGAGAAAGCAAGAGTTACATTTCAGTCTGCTTGAACTTAGAGCCTTAATTTCATTTTCAGATATAGTGGAAGGCAAGAGCATGCAGATTCTCACTGACAAACTGCACAGCGATGTTGTGTCTGAACAAACCAGGGTGTAAAGCCTCCAGATCCTTGTGTCAAGAGACCGTGACTCTGTGGGATTGGTCCGTCAAACATAGGGTGTACTTACAAGCTGTGCATGTTCCAGGCATCAACAATGTCATCGCAGACAAGTTGAGCAGAATGGGTTCAGGCATGCACAAATGGTCCATACAGGACTCATACAGTGTTCCAAGAATGGGGTTCCCAGAGCTAGACTTTTCTCCACAAGGGCCAATTGGAAAGCTCCCTTATTTTGCTCAAAGGGTGGAATGGAACCAGATTCTCTGGGAGATACCATTCAGATAACCTGGTCAGGTCACCCGTTCTATGCTTCCCCCCCCCCAATTCTTCTGATAGCCAGGGTGGTAAGCAGGATGCAGACAGAAGGCACAAGAGCGATAGTGGTGGCTCCCTTTTGGCTCCAACAGCCGTGGTTCCACCACTTCTTCCTCTGAGGCGAAGGACATCTTGGGTGATTCCCACCGTCCAATCAGGGAGGCAGGTACTAATTTTCTTCCCCTTCCTGTCTGATGTGTGGGACACCCTTTGTTCAGTTCTGTTCCTGCCTCCAGGGAGAGCAGTTTAGTAGCAGACTAGCTGCTACTTTCTTATTAGGACTTCATTTTCACTTTCCCTACTCCTTTTCTCTTCCTCTAATCTTTCTTTTGTTTTTCAAACTCTTGACTTAAACTTTCATAGTACCTCCCTATCTTCTTGCTGTCCTTTCCTGTCTCTTACTACTCTCCCTGGCTGACTGAGAGGATCACAGCAGCCATTTGGAGCAGCTGCCTACAAGATGGATACCAGAGATTCTGAGGAGAGCTTCCTAGACGACAAAGAGCAATGCTCCCCGGTATTCGCATTGAACGCAATGGGGATTGATGAATCCGGCTTGTACGTGCTCCTGACAGTGAGTTGGCAGCGACATGCCTCTGCAGTTTGTGTGGTCTCCTGGCTACAAGTTGGCCTCAGAACCACAGAAGAGCTTCAAATGGCCCATTCCACTGAGCAAGAGCCAGAAGCATCTGCGTGCTCCTGCTTTGCAGCTGGAGTTGGCGTGTTACTTCAGCCCAGGCTTTTGGTGAGGAAAGATACCAGAAATCTCAGCTTCGGTGCCACAGAGAATGTGCCCATGCCAACCTTCTGGCTGGAGATTCCACAGCAGGTTTTTCTCCTGTGGATCGAGCCCTGCCCTTACAATAGGACTTTCCCCGTCAGATGGGTAACATATGAAGGGCACAAACTTGCCTATGTCCTTGAACCTTTTAACTTCCTAAGACTAACCATGAGGGAGGAAATATATCATCTCTGCCAGGGTGAAACCTCTGATAATAGTGGTGTGGTGTCTACCTCCTCCTCCTCCCTCCACGGGTGAGGCTGTGGCTCAGTGAAAGAGCCTCTGCTTTGCATGCAGAAGGATCCAGGTTCGTTCCCCATTAACTCCAGTTTAAAAGATCAGGTAGATGATGGAATAAACCTCTTCCTGAGACCCTGGAGACCTGCTGCCAATCTGAGTAGACAACACTGACCTTGATGGACCGATGGTCTGAGTCAGAATAAGGCAGCTTGTAATGTTTAACAGACAGGAATCCCCACTGAGCAGGGGGATCACCCTCAGAGAACATCTGTAATGACATGGAGAAGGAAGAATTCCTTTGAATGTGGAGGAGGAAATATCCCTGCCAGAACAGTCAGCCCAGCTGTCTGAATCTGAGGTCTATCAGTTTTTGCTACCTAAGACATTCTCAACCTTAGGGCTGCAGGAATTACCCTCGGGGGAGGAGGACCCTTAGACAGGGAATACCAAATCCAGACCCAGGAAAACGAGTCTCTTCCTAGGGAAGGTTCCTCAGAAAAGGTCCTCCCATTTCCAGAATATTTTGGGAGACAGCTCAATGCTGAGTGGTCTAAACCATCAGCCAATAAGCAATCCCCAAACATGATCAAAAAACTGTACTCACTACCTTTCTTTTTATAAGATGTGGCAGGTACCTGCAATTGACGCTCCAGTGGCTACACTTCAGTCATCTAAGCTCCTGTCAGAGGACGGGCAAGAATCAATCAGAAACATCTTAGACAAGAAGAGAGGGCACGCTGAAGAGAGCTCACAAGACCATGGCCGTGGCTACAGCCATTGCCTCCAGAGCATCAGGAGTATGGATCAGAAAACTGATCCCACTTCTCCCATACAACAATAGATGCCCCCCTTGAAGGGGCAAACAGAATTTTAAAATCCAGTACCTTCAAGGCAGATACCATCCTGGATGCACTTACCTTTTCTTCCAGGTCTATGGTCTCAGCAGCAGTAAGAACATGGCCAGCAGATTTACACTCTAAAAATATCGTCTTGGCTTACCACTTTCAGAGAGACAAGCTATTTGGGGATGCCCTGGGAAAGATCTAGGACAAAAGAAAGTGTTGCCAAAAACACTCAAACAATCTGAGAGGTGATTCCTTGGACTTCAGCTATTTTATTCACAACACACTTTACTAAGGTCCAGACAGGATTCCAAGCGACCATCCTGGGGTTAATCTATGCAGCTCTTTAATAAGAGGGGTCATTTCAAGAACCCACTTGTAGTATAGTGGTTAAGTAACTGAACTGTGATGCATTTCTCAGCTGGTTCAAATCTCACTACTGCCATGAACTTACCACATGGCCTTGGGTAAACCATTCCTCTCAGTCCCAGCTCTCCAGCTGTATTGTGGGGATAATGCTTACTTTGCCCCAAGATCAGACAGTTCTTCACACGTGGAAAGAGATTTGACCTTGATACCAAGCTCTCTAAGACAGGTGTCACAAGCCATCTCTGTGAGAGGCCAACTACTCCTTACCATCAAGCCTGGGTCGACATGCAGGCAGACACCTGGACCTTAGAAATAGTCTCAGAAGGCTATTCCATACATTTCAAAAGCTACCCACCAGAACAGTTTGTCATCTCTCCCCTATGCAAAATCTTAACTCAAACTGTAATCTAACACCTTCTGGGCAATCAAGCTGTGGCGCATGTTCCCCACAATGAAAGAGGATGGGGGAGTCTACTTGATCTTATTCACAGTCCCTAAAAAGAATGGGGACTGGATGTCAGGCTATGGATGACAGGATATGGCAGACAGATCCCTGTACCATTGCAGCAAGAACTCCAGGCTCTTGGTTAAATGATTTCATTCAGAAATCAAATCATTTCCATATATATGTCCATAGGATTACTCAGAAGTAAGGTAAGCATCTAAGCAGTAAGCAAGACATTAACTGGAATGAGAATCTATTGAAAAATCTTTCTTCTTATGTTTGCTCCTTCCCCCCTCCCAATAATAAACATAATTTTGGCAGGCACTCTGTGTGAGAACCTCTCGCATATTTGTACTATCACGTTGAGTCACTGGAACAAGACCTAGCAATGAACAGGAGTAAGCAAGGTCATGAGGACTGAAAGTTTCTGCAGTCTGTTAGATAAACACCTGCAAGCAGCCTGGAAGAAAACTGTTATGGCATTGGCAATAATACATCAAGTTACAGTATGAAACATTGGTTCAGTATGAAACATTGGCATGGATGGGGCTCAGACATGACACTGGAGGGCGTTATTAGACCTCAACTTTTTGAACAAGTTTATCAAATTGCATCACTTCTGAATGGAGACTGTGCTTAGTCACAGAGGCCATTCAACCAGAAGAATACATGACAGCTACTGAACTCATGGAAGCATACCTCCATGTACCGATTCTGACAGCCCATCAACAATACTTAAGATTTTGCATGGAAAAAAAATTGGTGGTTCAGAGCCATCCTTTTCGGCCTGTCCGCCACATCAAGAGTGTTCCCTGTCGTATGTCTCAGAGAGAGAGAAGTATTCCTGTTCACTTGTACCCAGACGATCTCCCTATCAGATCAAGTTCAAAAGAAAAATCTCACCACGACACTCAGTTCACCATTCAGTTCCTACAAAGCTGGAGCACCTGGGTGTGATCATCAAAAGAGTGCTGTCATCAAAGAAAAGGTCAGGAAGACCAAACAGCTGGCCGAGACTGTCATCAGAGTGCAAAATCACTTCTCACAACACTACCCAAACTGATGGGTTTACCAGTGGTCAACAACAATGTCATACGTTGGGGTCATCTACATGCAAGACCGTTTCAGACCTTTCTCAGATCTTATTAACAACAGACCATAGAGAAGACAGATCTTCCCATTCAGGTACCACTTCAGACCTCTCGAGAACAACAAATATTTACAGATGCAAGCATCACAGGTTAGGCACATCTTCCTATCAATGTCTTGGAAATGTGAGCGATTTGTCTGGCCCTGTTCCATTCCAGATATCAGATAGTGGACTCACACATCCTGACCTTGTCGCAGACAAGACATATGTAAATAAGCAGGGGTGAATTGAAAACCTTGAGGCGGCACAAGGAGGCAACAAGGATACTTGCCTGGGAGGAAGGTCACCTAGCCTCAATCAGAACTAAACACATCAAAGGCATATCCAATGTCCAGGCAGCCTGGCTGAGCAAGTAGATCATTCAACAAGGGGAATAGTCCCTTAAAGATTTCATCTAATGGATAACATCACACTTCACAACACCTCTCATGGATCTGTTTGCATCCCAACACAACCATCAACTACCAAGGTACATGACAAGGTTTGTTCAACTCGTAAGCAGATGCCCTGACATCGCAGTGGCCATTAGGCCTCCTCTACACATTACCACCCTTACCAGTAATACCCAAACTTCTGAGAACGATCAAGGAACAGGGAGCGATATGCTAGTGATTGCCTCTTGGTGGCCCCACAGACTGTGCTTTTCCACACTCCAACAGATGGTGAAATCTCCACCCCTCATCCTACCGACCTCTGGTCATGTTACAGCAGGGAATGATTTGGCACTCTCATTTAGACTCACGCTGCTTAAGTGTGTGGAAATAGAAAGGAAAACTTTCCTAAGGTGGGGATATTCCGGAGAGGTGGCCAGCACTCTCCTATCATCCAGAAAGCAGTTCACGGTCAGAATTTACAGTTCCTCTTGGAAAGCCCTCACTCAATGGGGCAGAAAGAAAGCACTGGATATTTTACACAACCCTGACCAAACATCCATTTGAACTGGTCAAGGACGTTCCCCTGAGAAGGCTGAGAACACAGACCATCTTCCTCATTGTGGTCACATCTGCCAGAAGAATCTCAGACCTAAGCGCACCGTCAGTCAGACCTGAACTCTGTATCTTTCACAATGATAAGGTGATACTTCGTACTATCCCCACCTTTCTTCCAAAAGTCTATTTCAAATTTCATAGGTTGCAAGAGATACAGCTACCATATTTCTTACCGTACCCTAAATATCCTAGGGAGAGGCTCTGACACAACCTAGACATCAGAAGGACGTTCAAGGCCTATCTGCCCCAAACAGTGCAAATCAGAAAGTTGGACTTAACTGTTCATCAATATATCTCCCGTCAATTTGGGGAAGAAAATGCCTTCAGCAGCCGTAGGTGCCAATAGCAACATCTACACTATCAAAGCTCACAAAGGTCTGATCGTAGAGAATCCTAATGGAATAATGGCTCACTCTGTGAGGATCGCTGCTACCAATGCAGCATTACACAGGAACACTTCGGTAAAAGAAGTCTGCAATGCAGCAGCATGGTCATCAATCTTGACCTTGGTGAGATGCTACAAATTAAATCTATATGATTCAGCAGACAGCACCTGTGGTAGAAAAGTACTGCAGTGCATGATCTCGGACAAAGACCACATCCCACCCAGAAAGTGGAAACTGCTTTGAGAACACCCATGATGTCCTCCGCCTCAGAGGGAGAACGGACCTTTGGACATTTATTGTGAAGGGTCCTCCTCCTCTGAGGAAAGGAGGACATTTTGCCCTCCCTGGGTCTTTGTCCTCCTCTACCTTGCAGCCTCATTCTTCTACCTTCTCTGGGTTATGGTTTATTTACAGTGTATGTTAACGCAACAGATGTTTTCTCTCTCAATATTGACAGTTGCTGAATGATAAATTCAATGTTACTGCTTTGTGGAATCACCTGAACTGAACAGAGGGTGTCCCACACGCCAGACAGGAAGAGGAAGAAAACTAGTACCTGCCTCCATGATTGGATGGTGGGAATCACCCAAGATGTCCTCCTTTCCTCAGAGGAGAAGGACCCTTCACGGTAAGTGTCCAAAGATCTGTTATACCAGATGGTCAACCACAGGATTCGTCAACTATCCAGGGAACCAGATTTGATAACTTGTTGGGGTACAGCCTCACGATGCAGGCAGACTCAAACTGACAGCCTGGTTGGTGAGGCAGTAGGGGACCTATCCACTGGGGTGGCAGAAATCATTCTGAATGCTAAGAGACTGTCCACCAGAAAGTCTTACGCCATTAAATGGGAGAAATTTGTAAAATGGGCAAGAGATAAGAACCTTAATGCTTTCGATTGTCCTTTGGCCCAGATCCTGTAGTATTTATTGAAATTGAGAAAAGAAGGACCTTCTAACTCTTCGATAAAAGTGTACCTGGCTGCTATTTCAGCCTTCCACACCCCAACTGACGACAAGATATTGTTCTCTTACCTTACATCTAAGTTGTTCCTCAAAGGTTTGCAGAATATGTTCCCACCAGTCACAAAAATTGTACCACAGTGGTTGTTACAGTTAATGTTGACCAGATGATTAGCCAAACCATTTGAACCATTAACCAGTTGCCACCTAAGGATGCTATCCATGAAAGTAGATCTATTAGTAGCAGTAATTTCTGCTAGGAGAGTTAGAGAACTGGGAGCTTTGCTCATGGATCCACCTTTCCTAAAAATCCACATGTAGAAAGTTGTCCTGAGGCCATGTATGGAGTTTTTGCCTAAAGTGGCATCAAAGGTCCACACCTCACAGGATGTAGTACTACCTGTTTTCTTCCCTAACCAGGCAGGTGAAACAGAGAGGACATTACAAACACTAGATATACAGAGAGCAATTTTATTCTACCTAGACTGTACAAAAAGTTTTAGGTCAGATTCCAACTCTTCATTTGCCATTCGGGACCAAATAAGGGCAAAAGGGCCACTGCACAAACTATTGCCAGATGGGTAGTACAGGCTATTATAAACTGTTATGAAACTGCCAACTTACCTTGTCTGCTGGAGGTGCATGCCCATTCCACTAGGTCACAAGCATTTTCGGCAGCACTTCTGAGAGGGGTACTACTGCAGGAAATATGTAAAGCAATGACATGGTCATCAGCAGACACCTTTGTCAGGTATTATGCTCTGGATGTTCTCAACAGGAAAGAAGCAGTGGTGGGCATGGAAGTTCTACAATCACTATTCCAGTGAAGAGCATAATCCACCTTCCTGGTGAGTGGCTTGTTAAACTCCCATGTGAGACTACATAGAAAACTGACAATGAAAACACTTACCTGTAACTGTTGTTCATTGAGATTTTCTGTGCAGGCACACATACCCTCTCTCCTTCCCTGCTAGATGCTCTTCACTACTTACCTGGGGAGTATGGTGGCGAATGAGGCACTGATGGTAGAGGGCACTGCACCTCCCAGAAGAGGACTTTCAGCAGGAAAACAGCCGCGCTCTGGGAGGGAGTGGGTGCCCTTTAGTGGTCAAAGGCTACAAAAAAAACCCCTCCAATTGGCAGGCCTGCATATGCGCAGTCCATGTGTGCCTGCATAGAAGACCTCAATGAACAACAGTTACAGGTAAGTGCAACCCTGTTTTTCTTTCCCTTTCCACAGTCAGAAGAATCCATAGCAGCCACAAATAATGCCAGAATATTGTCAGACCAAAATTTATGGATCCCTACTCAGCTTTTAGTAGTCCTTTACAACTTTAGATCAACTCATTAGAATGAGTTGTACTAATCTCTGCATTGATTAAGCAGTTATTTACAAAACGGTTGATCTGTTTAACCAATATATACCTTCTGGCTTTATGCTTTCCTAGGTTCTTGTTGACGAAAGCTTTTTGTCACTATACATGTCTGTGTAATAAAATAGCATTGCTTCAGTTTTGCATAGCTTTGTTTATTGACAGTGTAATTAAAAAATTGATATAGGATGTTCATAAAAGTTATAATTCTTTGGAATAATTTGGAGGAATTCCAATTCATAAAATAACTAATACTTGTATATCTCCTCCATTCTAACGGAGTATTATGTTCCCATATCATACCTGTCAGTAGGGCAGTAAAATGTAGCATCTACAAAGTAGACATTTTTACATAAAAATATTACTTTTTTCCCAAAAAGGAAACATCAAAGAATACCTCAGCAGGTCTAGAGCATGCTCATTGCCATTCAGGAACCAAGGAACATTGAAAGATGGTGTGTGTCAATTAAAGGGGTGGGTGATAATGCAAGAAGTCGGGTGTCCTGCTCACCCCTCCCCCTTTAACAGCTTCCAGTAACCTGCAGAGTGGATATTAAGATTGGGGGTGTACATTGAGGCATTCATAACCTGCAGAGTGGATATTATGATTGGGGTGTACACTGAGGTGTCCATCTACATCATCTCCCATCATCAGCACAGGATATTACAGGTTAAGGATTTTGACCTTTTTGAAGCTAACAAAGCTATCCTAATTGGGGATAGATGAGCACTAGAGAAAATGCTGTTCCTCTAATCCTGAGTAATAAACAATCTCCCTCTCATTCAGGGTTCTTTAAGCTGCTAAGGGGACAAAACCACTGACATCTTATGCTATTCCATGATAGGTTATGAAATTAGAGGGATGCATTCCCCCAGTTGTTCCACCCCCCACTCCCCCAATTCGCTCATATGGCATGGAGATGGGTAGAGGAAAAAGATACTTTCATGTTACACATCTCAGGTTCAGGCTAGATGAGCAGCATCCCATTCAGCTGTTAGCACTATAGCACAATTTCACAACAGTGCCACGCTTCTGACGTAGGTGAACAGAACATTATTTACCCAGGCAATGGAGACTGCTAAGATCACACTATTACTTTGGTGGCTAGGGAATTTCCCAGTTACCTGCACACACAGCCCTGCATTTTCTCACCAACAGTAACTTAAATCCTTTACCAGTTCCCTTATAATAAGTTTTTTAAAGATGCGGAGAATAAAGGCTGAGAAAATATCTAGCCTAAGGTATTCTATTATCCTTTCTTAAAGGAAAAAGCTGATGCTTATATTTTTAAAGTTAAACAGTCATGTTTACTGATGAGGAAAGAAGTGTATTTTTCAATTCCTGCCTGGTTTCTTTGTTGGTATTAATTTTCATTGCTGTTTGCCATAAATGGTTAACCACAGTTCTGATTATGTATATTGTTAGTTCCATTAAAATGTAACTGAGAAGCTGTAGTTCTTTCAGTTGTTCCTAAACTGTCCTATGCAAGTCCTCCCTTTCCAAAATGTTAAGCTGCTATAGCCTGAATCTGTGTTGCTCAGAACTATACATTCCATGATAAGTTGTGTAGTTGTCCCATTCCAGGGACTCTGGAAAAATATACTGCAACTGATTGGGACAATAAAATAGCTGCTGGACAGGGCTGTTAACTGAAAAAATTATGGTGAGAGAACTTGAGTACACTAAGAGTATAAGGAAGGCTTGCCAGGTCTTCATCTTAGATCCTTGGACACATTGGGAGATACCTGATAATGTCATAGATGGACTCGGTGGAGGTGGGATCTAGTGATGTCATATTGAATATTGTATATCTATATTAATACTGCTTTCACACACCACTAAATATGTGCAGCATGGTGGGATAAACTCCTAGGCTTGAAGTTAATTGTTCTTTGAAATGTTCATATGAAATGCATGGTTTTCACTTACTGCTGTCCCATTCAGAATAAAACAACGGCTGTTGTCTCAGATTGCTTTTGCCACATGACAGTGTCCAGATTCATACAAATTTCTAATCAAGTGCACAAATTCATGGACATTCAGTGCTTCATTACAGTGTAATTTGACAGCTGCAGGCATTATGTTGTGCTTCTTGTGAAATGGGATGCGTTTTGGCCCATGCTCAGATGGATCTTTTGTACAAGTTGGTAAGATATCCAAGAGAAGTGAAGGCATGAGTGTAGCTGTCCATTATTACTGGTTTATGCCATAAAGCACAGCCCTGCCCCATATTCTGGGATATTGCATTTATCCATAGTGGCCAATTAATCATGTTTGTATCGTTCTGCTGTGGGGATTGACTGATGGGTATTTGACTAGGTCTTCTTCACAGTCCATCATGAACTTCACCCTTCCCATATGCTCTACAAGTGAACATGTCACAGTCTACCACAGGGTTATGACACCGATAGACAGACAAATGCTGTGTTGACAAAACTTGCTTAGAAACGTGGTGTTTCCTTTTTACAATGATCGTTTCTTACTTTCTCTTACAGAAAATGCAGGCACAGAAGAGATGATTGTTCATTTACATTAAGGCGTTGAACTGCCCATTGAACAAAGTCCTGACCAGGCAACTTACGAATGGCCCAAGGAAGCCAGCAAATTGATTTTCAGGTTTTACATGACCTGCGGCAAAAATTTCCTGAGGTACCGGAAATAGTTGTGTCCAGATGCATGTTACAGGTCAGTGCTATTCTGTTGTGTTTATGGAGGCATTGAAATCTAGTGTAAATGTTTTTAAAGTATTATGAAAGCTCTTCCCACTAACTTGCCACACAAGTACTAGCCTGTCTTTAGTTCTTTTCTACCCTGATTGATTCATACAAAGAGAGAGAGAGAGAGAGAGAGAAGCTTGTTTTTAGAGCTTACAACTTTTCCCTTAAAGTCCAACTAGATTTCCAAGGTATGAGCTTTCAAGAGTCAAAGCTTTCTAAATAGCTTTCTAAAAGGCCATTAAAAAAATGCAGTCCTTTTCATAAGAATCTCCTATGTCAAACAGCTTGTCATTTCAGTTTCCTAACTGAAACAATTTTGCTTTTTGTTTTTTAACCTTTTAAACTTTATGAAACTTTGGATCTTTAGTTCAGCTTCACCTTACGTGACCTTAAACTTCTATCTCAGGAGGGCCCTAGTTCCAGTCAACATTCCTTATATTTCCACATTCACAGATCTTCAGGTGTACTCTACTCTACTCAGGCTTATACCTTGAGAACACTTTCCCATTTTTGCTTGTGTGACATATTACTCCCTCCACTAAAGGTTTTCACTGCTGCCAAAGGCTTTCACCTTAGAGTTCTTCTGCTTAACAGGTATTACAGGAAGGTTTTGTTATAGATGGTAGCCTGACAGAAGGGTCAGGAAATGAGAGTGGTTGTGGGTAAAAAATATATATATACTGAACTGGAGAGTGGTTGTGAGGGGGGGAAAGGTATCTTCCTTGCTTAAACAAAAGTAGAATTTATTTATAAGAATATAAGCATGATGGTTGCAAAGTTTTGGTAAGTGTGTTGATTTCAGAATAGCTTGGTGGTTTCAAAAGTAATATCTTCTTAAAAGTAGATTCGCCAACTCGGTCACACAGAGTAGTTTTTGACACAGGTCTTAACTAACAGAATAAACTCTCTTATCCAAACAGAGACACAGATTTACTCAGGCCTTTCCACAAAGCTTGCCTGACCTAGATAGATTAATCCTCAGATATACACAGTCCGCCTCAGGCACACACACAGTTTGCCTGGCTTAAACTGAATACTTTTTCCACATAGTTTGCCTGATTTGCCCAGAATGTCACAACTGCACACAGACTGCTCAGGCTCCACACAGATTGCCTGACTGAACTAGAATGAACACCTTCTCTCAACACATTGACTAAAAACTGCAGTTCACTCTGCTTATAGCACAGCTACCATCCTATCAGAGCACACTCCATTCACCCATCCAGCCCCCTTCCTTCTTTCCTCAGAGGCCTACATTTAAACTCACAACAATTTTTTAAAAACACATTAGGAAGCAGAAATAAAATCCAAACTTTAATCTTGCAAAACGTTACACTGGCCATTCTGCATTTGTGGTTGCATCTATCTGAAACACTTCAACTGGCTCTGGATGTGTTTGGCATTATAAGTACTTGTAGAAAATAAAGCCCTTAGATAAAAGAGTGGAGCAACAGTCTCCCTTTGCTAGAGGCTAGTGTTTTAACTACGACATGAATAAGGGTAGGATGAGATCTTCTTTTCTGCCCTGAAGCCATTTACCCATTCTTCAACTACAATAGCAGCATCACAGCTCACATGGAATTGGGAGGGGACAGACCTCCCCTCTCCAGATGCTTGCAAGCACTAATGCTGTTGTTGTTAAAAGGTTGTTGTGGGGGAGGGGTTAAGATCCAGGATGGAATAGAAATTTTGGAGACTTTATTACAATTCTGGATAGTGTTTCCATCCTCTTTTAGCTCAGTCCCTGTTCGTGGAAATGGGAGAAGACTGGGAATGATGGTCTCCTCTTGGCCTTGGCCAGCTCTGATCATGCCTTGACGTAGGGAGGGGCTATAATGGCAGATCTTCCCTCAATCACTCCCAGTGTTTTTAATATGAGCATCACTTTTAATAGTGGACTTGATGGTCTATGCTTGTCAATACAGCAGTGAGTTAAAGCCACCCTCAAATAAAAAGAAGGCATCGCCTAACCCTGATCTACTTGTTCAGTGATGCTGTTAGGGGCTCTGGTTACTTGCAAGTTGAAAGGGTCTGGGCAGGGGGATGGATTAGGACAAAAGAAAAGCTTTGCCCAGTCATGATTAACCACATACACACACATCGAGTCACTCAAGTTCAGAACTAGATGAACATCATCCTGGTCAGCTCACCCCAAACCTCAGCAGTCAAAGCATAGTGATAGACTGCTGCCTTTCAATACTGAGTGACAGAAACTTGTTCATCTATCCCCAGTGCCATGCTATGAGGAGATCCTAATTTGTTTATCTGTCATGTTCACACACACACAAACACACTCTTACACACCTTCCTTGCAAGGCCCTCAACATGTTCTCCTACTTTGTAATATGATTGTTGTATTCGCGGCAGGAAGAGAGGACTACAGAGCCGTCCTTAGGGATTTCTTGTATGATTGCTATTCTTCTGGTTTATGATGTTGGCTGAAGTTTCTATACCTTTTGTGAGTTATTGTGTTACTGTTAATAATGTCCCCATGCAATGTCAGCCCAATTTTTTTCTCCAAATAATGAAATTCTAACATATATCAGGCTACGTAGGGGGTAGTGCATGCTTGGATGTGCATATGTATTCCTACAAATCCTAAGAGTGTAGCTTTCCTGTGACCTTATTCCTAGAACCAGCAGCAAATTTAAGTTCCTGTGATTTACCAGTAATAAAATATAGCAAAAAAGCTGATAGAAATCCACTAATTGCTTCCTTAATTTTTAGAGTGTAAAAACTGTATCATCAAGCTATTATGTTATTAGTTGATTTTTGTATCATGCTTGCTGTCTTTCTTTTAGTCAAGGTTACATTTTCTTCCCAGTTCTTATATTTTTAAAGACAAAGAAGATACTCAGCAAGACCACTAACTTGGAGTCTAAGGCTTCGGTCCTGTTCTTGCTTACTAGGACAAATCCCACTGAACAAAATGTAATTTAACATACACGATAATGAGCTGCAAGTCTCCTGAACTTTCAAAAGCACTGAAAGCCCTGATATTGATATAACACTGCAGTAGTTGGTTCTAAAATTTAAAAAAGGCAAGGGGTTCAGTGCATTGCAGAGGGAGAGCACAAGAACCCTAATTCCCATCTTGCTAGGACTGGGGGAGGAGAATTGACCTTAGAAATTATGTGCCCTATCACATGTGACCTTTGAGCTAAATGTTCTCCACCGAAAAGTTCCTGTGAGTAATTAGGAGGGGCTTCCAAATTGCTATTGAAAGAATCCAGGGGTATTGACCTTAGATGACATGTGCCCTGTGACACACATTCCTTAGGTAGCTAAGGACCGTTGCTAATTATTTCTGGCACTATTGTATACACTCGTCCATATTTTGTCTATCCACTGGATCCACTCCTACTACTCCTCTCTGACAGTATTATAACTAGAGTATTCATATTCTTGATTTTGTCAGATGCTGCAGCCACTTGCCCTCTATCTCGGTTGATCCTGCTTTCAAATCATACCATCACTTAATCATTTCAGCAATAATACCATCTAATGGGTTTTAGTATTCAAACATTTTAGCTGTCTTTTAACAAAAATCTGCAAATTGGGTCCAATTTCTAATTTGTCTATACTTTTGATTTTGTTCTCTTTTTTCCTTCTCTCTTTCTTATAAGTGCCACTGGTATGACTTCCCATATTGTGGGTTATGAGTCACCAGTGGAAGATCAGTATTGTTTTGAACTCTCATATTATGGAGCCTTGTTATTTCTATTAACACATGCTTTTTTGTGGTTTCTTATAGAATAATAATAATTTGGATGCTTGTTGTGCAGTTCTGTCTAAGGAGAGCACAAAATATCTCTACGGTGAAGGAGACATTGGTTTTCCAGATGATTCTGGGATTCCCGGCCTGCGAAATCACATGACATCCCTTAATTTGGATTTGCAGTCACAGAATGTGATTCTCCATGGAAGAGAAGGAAGTAGAATGAATGGAAGCAGAACTTTATCTCATAGCATAAGTGATGGACACCTTCAAAGCAGCCAGTCCAACAATGAACTGTTTCAGCAGGAATCCCACACAGCTCCAGTACAAGTTCCACAGGGATTTTTTGGCATATCTAATACTCCAAATCCAGGGCAGCATTTTGGATTTCACTTGGGCAGCAAAGGAACATCTAACTTGGCTCAGCAAATTCCTAGATTCAATCCTATTATGGTAACTTTAGCCCCAAATATTCAGCCTGGTCGGAATACCCCTCCATCTTTGCACATACATGGTGTACCTCCGCCTTCAATAAACAGTCCACAAGGTAATTCTATCTTTATTCGGCCTTACCACCCAAATCCTAGTGGTACAGCTCGCCAAACTCACCAAAATCCAGGCTGGACGTCTCAGTTTACTCCCATGCAGTCTCATCAGAACTACCATCCTCCACAACCAAGTCCCTGGACGACTATTCCTACAGCCAGTTCTTTGCCACATACCTCATCACAACAAACAACACAGCCAAATCAGCAAGGCCATCAGACCTCCCATGTTTATATGCCTATAAGTTCTCCTACTACTCCACAAGCACCTACAATTCATTCTTCTGGTAGCTCACAATCTTCTTCCACCCAGAGTCAATACAATATTCAAAATATCTCAACAGGACCTCGGAAAAACCAAATTGAAATAAAACTTGAACCACCACAAAGAAATAATTCATCAAAACTGCGTTCAACTGGGCCTCGGTCATCATCAAATTCCTCTTCCCTAAACAGTCAGACTTTAAGCAGAAGTCAACCCACTGTTTACATAGCTGCCAGTCCACCAAATACTGATGAAATTATCACACGAAGTCAGCCAAAGCTCTACATTTCAGCCAATGCCTCTACAGGAGATGAACTTGTACGGAATCAGCCCACACTCTTCATATCAACAAATCCAGGAGTTACAGCCACATCTAGGAATATGTCTGGTCAAGTAAGCATGGGGCCTGCATTTATTCACCATCACCCTCCTAAGAGCAGAGCAGCAGGCAATAATGCCACTGCCACTTCTCCTCGAGTGGTGGTTACACAGCCAAACACAAAATACACTTTTAAAATTACTGTTTCTCCAAATAAACCCCCTGCAGTTTCACCAGGGGTGGTCTCCCCAACCTTTGAACCTACAAATCTTCTAAACCTTCCTGATCACTTTGCAGAGACGGAGGGTATCCAACACCTTCCTGACCCTGTTTTAGCACACGTTGATAGGATTAGTGAGGGACGGAAACTGAGTATGGGATCCGATGATGCTGCCTATACGCAAGGTAATGTTTTTATCTAAATTGTAGAGATGCCAGTTTTGTTGTTTTGTTTCAAGAAGTGGAATTAAAAACAAGCTTTTGTATTAAGGGGGAAATTAGCGTGTCACTTAATGGCATTTGGAAAAACCTTATAAACTTAATATTTTTCAGTTGACACAAGTTAAAATCACTCTGCCAGAGCCTACATTACAAGAATGCCTGAAAATAATATGTTCAATTAGCTGGTTTGGAGACACGGTATTTTGTTCACAATTGTGGAATGGTGATGTCTTCACTTTTTAATTTGCTCTAAAAGAGGCTCTTGAGATTATTGACTGCAAGTAAGGAGAATGGCAGATTAGAAGGTAAACAAATCATCCCCAGGTACTGTCCTTATATTTACTGTCAAAGAAAATAAGCCTCTGAGAATTGGTGTTTAACCACAGTATGTGAGTTACAGTTCTATTTGAAATTTTGTGTTGCTGTTGTAAACAAATATAAAGGTCCCTGCACTAATGAGATTAATGTGATATAAAAAACCAAACTGAACTGAAATTAAAACTGGTGAGCCACATATGCTGATGAAGACCTAGTAAAGATGTAAGAGTTCTGTAACTAATAGATTAACTTTTTTAACACTAAGGAAAATGACCCTCCCAATTAAGTGTTCAAAGGATCCAAGTCTTAAATGCATGGCATTAGCTAAAGTCCTTATTGAACATCCCAGCTGAATGTGTCTTGAGAATCCTTGCATTTGCAATTCACACTCTGACATTTTAAGTTTTAAAAGATGCTAGAAAGTACATTTCAAAGCTGTAATACAACTGAATTTATTCCCTTAAAGCTAAAGACAGTCGAGGATTGTAAGGTGTTTAATACATCTGCCACAGGATGCTAGTAATTGAAATTTAATGTAGCTATTTTATGTTTCCTACTATTACAGAAGGAAATCAAGAGTGATAGTTATGTGGGTTTGCCTAGCATCTATATAATATTAAATATTAAGAAAATGTCCAGCTCTGGCAGTAGGTTATCTGAGCTGAATGATTAGCTGAATTTTTAAGTGAAAGAATGTGTCTATTTATGAGGAACCCTTGTCAGTTTTTAAAGCCACGCTGAATTAAGCCTTAGTTCTTAAATATCCTCCTTTTTTCTTTCCCATTCTGCCAGTGTATGTGCCTCAGTTGGCATGATGCACACATCCCAGCCTGTTGTAGTAATCTAAAATAAGTATCAGAACCGGCAAAGATACTTTGGGTAGTCTAAAGCTTACCAGCATTGCACTGTGACCAGCATTTTCATGGGTATTGTAGCTGCATATGTGAAGTTTGAACCTACTATTGCAAAGCATTTAGATTATGGACAGATTGTCTTCTTTCTTGCTTGGGTACATTTTTGCATGTTCTTAAGGCTTTTATCTCTAATCCAGGAAAGATGCCTCTATTATACTTGCTTCATATTAGTAAATAAAATTCAGAGAGAGCCTTGCCCATGGCTGCAGTGCAGTTTCATGGTTAAGCAAAGCAAGTTCAACCAAATCTTTTTTTACTCAATAATTCTGGTACACTAATTAGACTCAGTAGGCATAATAATTAGCAAGGTAGTCTGGATATTAACCAGTGTTGTTGACTATTAGGTGTTAACCTAATACTTGTTTTGATTTCAGCATATTTTTCTTTAGGTATTGAAAGACTTAACTTGCTTGAGAGCATAGATGCGTAAGATGTTAAAGATGGATTTTTTAATTTACTTGGATCAGCTCGTGTATAAAAAATGGTATTATTCCTTACAATTGAGGACTGCATTTCAGTCTTTTTACTACAACCGTGAGGGTTCAAACTGATTACATCCAGAACATAAATTGCAGGTTTGCACTCCGTAGCATGTGCTGAATACAGACATACAACAATTCTTATGTTTCTTGAGGCTTAGAGAGAGAAATAATCAGGTTTACCAGTGACAGCTCTTATATTCATTGGTGTGCACCTTTTTTTTAAATACCTGTTCCTTTTAACACAAATTTAACACAAATTTTTACAAAGTAAACTTCCTGGTATTGTTATACAGGTTTCCTTTTTCCTTACCCTCCCCTCCCTCCCTTCCCTCCCCTAATCTTCTTCTGTCATTGCTTCAGCCACGGGCACAAGGTCCAAAGTTTCCAGTTAATATCCTTCTTGGCTTCTTCCTCCATGATCCAGTCAAAATAAAGTGACCACTTCTTATTAATCAAACTCTTCTTTTCCTCCCAGGTCTTCTCTTCAGTAAATAAAGCCACAATATCTGATTGTACAAATTCAAAGAGATAATTGTTCCAATTCTCCATAGTCCATTTGTTCTCGTTTTTCCATCCCAATACTATCACAGCTTTCCCGGCTAATACCATAGCTTTGAGAACCTCTTGATATTTACTCTCTATTTTCTCAGTCTTTAGGGTACCCAGTGTCATTAGATTGTTATCTATTAGTATTGATACCCCTGTCTTATCTTTTATCCTATCCAATACTTTCTTCCAAAATGTCTGCACTCTAGCGCATTCCCACCACATATGTGAATACCAGCCTTTAGCCTGGTTACAGTGCCAACAGTTTGAACTCATCCCCTGTACCATATTGGCTAATTGGGCTGGTGTCCTGTACCATTTCATGAAATATTTCAGCTCCATTTCTCTAAACTTATCCATTTTAATCTTTTTCACCCCTGCCATTAATTTTTTTAAAGTTATTTCTGAGGTCAGTCCTTCTCTATGCCATTTCTCCTGAAGACTTTTAATTATTGAGTCCTCGTTGGTGGTCATTATTTTATATATCTTACCAACTAGCCCTTTACTTATCTTCCTCTTCTCTTTATACAATACTTCTGCAATTTCCTCCAGGCACCTTCCCCCTTTTGCTGTTGCTTTCTTATTACACTATATAATCATCGTTTGCAGGGGTTTAAGTTGACCTCCTTCATCATACATGTCCCTTACTCTAGTAAAGCCTTTTTCTTTAAGTACTTCCCACCAATGCGGGTCATTAGCTTCCTCATATATACTTTCTATTGGTGCCCAATCGGAAGGTTTACTTAACCAAATTGGTTGCCATTTCTTCCAAACCTTCAGTACCGTTTTCCTAGCCCCCCTTGCTTTGACATATTCCTTGTTCACCTCTCTTGTAAAAATACCAAACCTCCCTACTCCCTGGTTTAGCTCATTTTCCAATCTAACCCATTTCTGGTCTACATCCTGTTCTATATCTATAAGTGCTTTAATATTGAAGGCTTCATAATAATTTATTATGTTAGGTATACCCCACCCCATTACGTTCTGCGGGTTATATATGAACTTCTGTTGAACTCTGGATTTTTTACTTCCAAAAATCCACTCTCTAATTGCCCCATTCCATTTTTCTACCTGTTTTATATGCAACTCTATTGGGAGTGTTTGGAATAAGTACATCATTTTCGAGATCATTGGTGTCCACCTTGACTGACAGCAGTTCTCCAGGATGTCAGTCAATGAAAAGTCTTTCCTAACACTTGCTATCTTCTAGTAATAAAGTGGCAGAAAGGTGCAGTGTGAAGATGTGAGTTTTATCAGACACATTAGAAAAGATTACATTTGATGCTGGAAGTTTTCTTGAAAACTTTTTTCACGTGTAGTGCATGCTGAAGAACAGCAGGTGGACAGCTTATCTTTGAGTGTATTAAGCTGAAAGCAAAAGCACGTTTACTCTCTCCAGCTGATAGCAGTAACTTGGGTATTATAATTTGAATATTTGTATTCATCCTCCAATATGTTCTGCATCAGGTTGATTAGCCGTTGTAAATTGGGTGAAGCATAAATAATTTACTGCACTGGCAGTGGGATCTTACTTCCGTATTTCTCAGAATCACTCTCTTCACTCATCTAAGATGCAGCCTTAATAAAGCTATAGCTGATTTAGGGGGCCAGTTTGTGTCTCCTAGACTTACCTCCACCTGTCTCCTCAAATCAAGGAACAAATTGTTGATCTGCCTATTTTAGCATTGTTTGCTTTTGCTGGCAATAGCTTTCCAGGGCCTTGGACAGAGAACCCCTTGTATGAACCTGGGACTAAAGGGTGTAGTTGGAGGGCATGTGATAGTTGGAGGGCACAAAGTTGCTGCTACTAACCAGATCTGGATCCATGCCTGGATGGGAGACTTTCTGGAAACCCCATGAAAATAATCTTTTATTATATGAGGGAAGAAAGACTAGGATGTACGTTTAACAAACAAAAAAAACTTGTTCTCTACTACTGAGCCACTGTTCTTCCAAATACTGAGAGTGTATGGTTGCCAGGTTGTGGGGATAGAACTTGCACTGGGGCAGCTAGCATTCAGGCCCCAATTCCTTACTTCTGTTGACATGCTGAATTCTGGAAGCATTAAGATGTTTTGCTGCTTCCGAGTACCTCCAAAATTCAGCACAGCTGCAGCGATGAGCCTTCATATTTGTTTTAAAACTGAGAAGGGTAAGGACATACTTGCAGTTGCACTGAGCTTGTAGATGCTCGGGGAATGAGACTGTTGCTTCTGAGATGTACCATCAGCTGTCTCTTTGTGTTCCTTATATATGATGTAGTTGCCTTTAGTGATCTAGTGGTTGCATTTGTGGACACATAATGGTTTGAATATGTGCATGGTAAAAAAAAATCGTGTGGTATTTTCGCCCCACAAATGCTGGTCATAAGTTACCTTCTTAGATACGTTCAGTCCATTCACCATAAGTAAAATATAAAAATTAGGCTACAAAAAATTAGCTGCTTAGGTTTATCCAAAAGGTTTTCACTAGCTTTGCGATATGACATGTGAGCCAGTTGTTCAAAGAATTGGACTAACTGGTTTTGAAATTCCTCTGTTACAAGAAGATCACAGAAAAGATTGTTGTGGAAGTACTGTGCCTGGCAAAGAATATGACATCTTAACCATCTCTGCTTTTATTTAAGAAAAAAACCCAAGTTGTTAGTCTTCAGTGTTAACTAGAAAAGTTTGTAAAATTGGGGATGGTATACATTGGAGCCTCAGAAACAAATGTGGATCTTGACTAGAATTTTAGTGGCCAGTGGGTGGGACTTCAGTACCAGCACAGCTTCTTATTTCATGAAATTGTGGCCTCAACTGCAATCTCCATACTGTGCTGTATACTTTATGAAAAGGGTTAAAACATTAAATAGTAGCAAGAGAAAAAAATTAAGGAAAATATATTAAGAAACAAAGAAAATGTAGAATTTGCGCTTCTTTGATGCAGATTTATTATTTGTGTGAGGCATAGTTTTTTGCAGCTTCTTCCCAGAAGGACATCCACACCATTTTAAATCTGCATACCTGATAAACATTTCACTCACAATGCTTTCAAGACGAGACATCTTTTCCCCCTTCTGTTCCTCCACTCCTAAACATCCAGCCTAATGAAGAGTTCTACAGCGTACAGCATTTTGTGCCATTTTGGTTGGTCCTAATAGATGGCTTTTGGTTTTGGATTTAAACTCTTTCGCTGTTTTTTTTAAATTAACACATTCTGATGCCTTTAAACATAACACAATGTCACTAGAGGGAGTTTTGCAGAAGGAGTCTGTATATGATTCCTCTCCCCAGTGAAATAAAGACTGAAATAAAGAAGATGGGGAGGAATTGTTGAAGAAAAGGCATTGAGACCTCAGATATTGTGAAACAAGGAAAATCAGTGTTAGTCATCTTATACTTCCTAATAGCTTTTGTCACACATTATGATAAAAGTTTTGAAAGTAAACCTTTCAAAATTACTGCACTGCTGAATTCAGCATTTTCGTCACATGCATAAGTAGATAGCTTCTCTTTTTAACAAAAATGGAGGGCAGTACCAAAAGAATAGAAGGAAAGCCCTGAATAAGAGAGAGGGGATACATAAAATCTTGTATTAGTTGGACACTTAAACTCCGTTTAAAGCTGGAAAAATATGAGCTGTAAATAATGGATTGAATCCTACCATTTGACTCAGCTAACTCCAGAGCCTTCCTCCAGCAGAGGGTGCTCTTCCTCAAGCAAAGTTCTCTACAATTTTGGGCTGAATGGAGTGCTGTGACGCATCCTAGTATCTTTCAGAGTGACTTCTTTTCAGTAGCAGCACCTCTTAAATAGCTGCCTATTTTAAATTCTCATTGCTAAATACGCAATGCAGACCTTTAAGACTATGCAGAGAACAGTAATAAAATCGTTATTTATTCAGTAACAAAAAAGAAAAATAATTTTTAGAAGTCATAGCATAGTGATTAGCATCAGGAAAGCTACGCTTATATTTGCTTAACTTGCTACCAAATTCTATGTGAATATATCCCATGGTCTTTATTTACCCTTAAATACTGTAAGATATTTTACTGTTAATGCTGTGGGTTTACGAGTTAAATTTGAGCATGTTCTCTGAAGAGGCAGACAGAAATTTCCTGAATAAATAAATCACAGGACTTATATATAGCATTGAGAGGTTTCCTAGAAACTTTGTGAGCCAGGTGAGAACAACTAATTTGCCTGTGTGATACAAGTAATTTACATGCATAATCTTTACTTTGACACAGTGGAGGATTCTAAGCTCTTTCCACATTGTCTCAGAAGTTGCTGCAATCTGTAGATCATAGGTACATATTCCAAGCCACATATACTCAATTCATGTGAAGCTGTGGCCAGTGCTTTTTGCTTATTGTTGGTCTTGTTTGAACTGGAATGGTGCCTTAGAACATGCCTGTCCACTCTCCTATGTGTGCACATTGGAAGGGAAGGTTGCTAATCGCTGGCAAGGTTTCTTTCAAGGAAACGTGTCTGTAATTATTGATCATCTCATTAGGGAGCCCATCATAAGTCACCAAGGAGTCCTAAACCACCTCTTAAACATTAGTTTGGAAACCACTGCTCTAAAGGACATGATACATTTCTTGTGTATAATGTTTGCAGTTTGCTGTTGGGAAGCTAGACTTTTATGGGGTCTTTTGGTCCCTGGTAATGGAATTTCAGAAAGTGCTGCTATGAAAATCTACACTTACTAATACATAGTACATAACACCAAAAGCTGTGAAGCACAGAGTTCCAATAATTTTAAATCTGTTTCCAGACCAGGTACATTTTGAGGGCGGGGGAAGATGTTTATTCTTGGATTAGTAAGATTACAGTCTTAAGCGCAGAGTCTGAGAACTGTATGGCATCCTGTCAAAAATCATGAAATGGGCTTTGAAAGCTATACAGATAGGCACACTTTTGGGCCTTTTAGAGTGCTTTCTTATACAATAAGAACAAAACCTTAAAATAAAAGTTGAGAGAGGCAGAAATTTATCAAGAATTTATTTTAGAGTGATTTTTACTATTTATTAAATAATTTGTGGGACTGAAAAGGGATGTCATTGTACCACTAAGAGAACTCACAAATCTAACTATACTCTCATGCTTTTTCGTTTATGCAGTATTCAGTATTGATTATTTCAGCACCAAGTATATAGTGGCATTCAAGTATTTGGCTTTTTTAGTACAAATTTCAGTTTGGTCATCTCTCTTGGGGTTAATCATGGCATATGAACCAGTGATAATAAATCTCCACAAGTCAACTGGTTCAGCAACAAGGCATCATTGGGAAAATATACCACATGCTGTACTGCAAATATATATATTTTAAAATATTTCCCATTGGGATTTCAAAAGCCGTTTTGTGAGACAAAGCAATGCAGATAGCTGAGGGGCAAGAGTAGCTGTGGTAGAAGAAGCAGAGGCCTGGGAAGAAGGTATGGAGAACAGGAGTTATAGGGAGGCAGAACTCAATCAAAAGCATGGCATAAGATGATCTGTGTGCTGCTTGCTGTGGAGGAGGCAAAATAGTAAGGAAGATGAGGAGAAACTGTGACTCAGGAAGTAAATTATGGTAACCAATGTACTAAATTTCTCCTGGCAGTCTTAAATCTTGGGCTGGAGCAGAGTTTTGTTTATCAAACTTTTGATTTCAGCATTTATCAAACTCTTGGTTTCACAGGTTATAATATGGATCTAGTTGTCATAACTTATCATTAGTATGTTCACAAACAACCACGTGAGACATGTAATCTCTATGTGGCCCAGATTTCCATACTGGAAAAATTGGCATGTCTTCTAATGGAGTTGTTGGTATGTCTTCTAATGGAATGCACTGTACTATGTCAGATGTTGATAAAGTAGTATCTTAATATTCCTCAGCTTTACTGGTACACCAGAAGGCTAGGATGGAACGACTTCAACGAGAACTTGAGATCCAAAAGAAAAAGCTGGATAAACTAAAAACAGAAGTCAATGAAATGGAAAATAATCTAACACGAAGGCGCCTGAAAAGATCGAATTCTGTTTCCCAAATTCCTTCAGTAAGTCCTAAACCCTGGGGAATGTAAAAATGTATCATAAGGCTAAAGACAAAATATTTGGGTCTTATTCAGATGTTAGAATTGAACTCTTATAATCTGAAGGAGAATATACTTTGCTTCCCATAAACTTAATGGATGCTTGCCATGCACAAATGGGTATTTGTTCTTGGAAAAACAAATTAAAGCTTTGGTATGTAGACTCTGTTTTGAAGTGCCATAACTGGCCCTGCTAGGGGTGTGAGATTTGGTATATCTGATCCAAAAATATACCAGAAAATGTTAGTATTTTCTGCTATATTTGGAGATCCTGATCTATATCGGGATTTCTGGCTATACTACTAATGCAATTCCCAATTAATCCTGAAAATATCTGGAATAACCAAGGCTGCCATTTTAAAGGTTACAGCAGCCTTTTTGCCTTAGAGGTTTCCTAGCCAAAAGAAGGAGGGGAAGGAAGCAACTTTCACAGGTGAATAGCATCACATGTTAGGGGGAGCTCTCCTGTGTTCAATCACAACCATTCTCTCATGTAGTCTGTGAGAGAATTGTTGTGATTGGACAGACAGTTGAGTTCCCTATAACAAGCAGTGCTACTCACCTTCTCTCCTTTTGCCTGGGAAACCTCCAAAAGCAAGGGAATAACGCTGCTGCAACTGGCTGCAGCTTCAGGGCTAGAGTTTTAATTTTTTTTGACTGCATGACTTCTGCTTCTTGCTGATGGGATTCTGTGGTTCCATTGGACTTTGTTGGTTCTTTTCAGGGTGCTTTTAGACAGTGGTTGCTCTTGTGTGTTTGGCTATTGTTGATTGACTTCTTTGCCCTTGAGAAAATAATTGGCTTTTGCCCCACCATAGGCAACAATGGAGAGTAGCTGGGGGGCATCTTATTCAGAGGCCTGTAGAACTGAACCTCTTTACCCAAAGTACTTGAAACTTGATGAGTCTTTAGTGGACTGACAGCATTAGCTCCACAGTAATTTAGGTGAAATTTGCTTTTAAAACAGCCCCTCTAGACCGCCAGAAAGATTCCCTCATAGGAAATAATGGATCTGAATATTTTTGCAACTCTGGAAAAAAACTCAGATTTGAATACAAAACTGGTATGTGGAAACCTGAATATCCAGAATATCAATATTTGTGCTCTTCCAGATATCCAAATCCAAATAAATACTGGATCTTTTAAGTGCCATTTAGAACTGGTTTGTGGGTTGGTTTCAAAGCTTCCATGAATGGAGATTGTTCATTAGAGTGATTCTTACTGACTTCCACTTCCTCCAGAATCTCCTTTGTGGTTTGAAGTGCTACTGCCATGGGTCAGGGGACCCTTTAGGACGATGTGGCATGCAACATTGGAGAGGGGCTCTGTGGTAAGAAGGGGGCTTCTTGGGAGGAAGTACCTTTCTTCCTTTTCACTCATGGCAAACTCACATTCCACCTTCACAAGTTCTGCCAAGTTCCCCTTCTTCCTGCAGCCTTCCCTGCATGCATCCTGTCCTGCAGGGTCCCCTAAATCTCATCTGGAGTGTGGGGGCAGGGAAATCAAGTAAAAATTCTATGAACTTACTGTGTTAATGCAATCATTGGATCCCACCCTAGGTTTTTCAAGGTACGACAACTGATTGAGGAGGACAGTAAGCTAAAAAACTTTCTTCTCTGCTAGGTAGCTATTTGCAATCTATGCAAGAAATAGCCTTTGAAAACAAAGCTATTTGGAATTCAGGCAATCTTAAGTGAACGGACTGATAAGTTTCATCATAATTTTTTTAATTCTAAAAATAAGTTTTCATCCAACACGTTATAATTGTATTATTCTGTTTTTCAGCTTGAAGAAATGCAGCAGTTAAGAAGTTGTAACAGACAACTTCAAATAGACATAGACTGCCTAACCAAAGAGATTGATCTTTTTCAAGCAAGAGGTACTTACCAATATGAATAATTTTTGCCCTTGCATCAAATAAGCGTCGAAAGCTGGAGATCTTCAGTGTACATAAAGACTTAGTGAACATATTATATGATGGCTAATTATTTTATTTTGCTATGAAAGTTTTTAATATAATAACAAAATGCCTAAAGCTTTCTCTCCACTCTGAGAAGTTTAAGTTTTCTTGTTGGTTGAAGATTCTTTGTTTGAGAATAATCTGTATTTCTGCAAATAAGGAAGAAATTAAATCAGGGACATAAAATATTAAAAACACAATATTTGATCAACTCTAGTGCACTTAGGAACATCACACAAGGTAGGGCTATAATAGTAGGGCTGGCTTACTTGGTGGCTTCCACTAAATTGTCTGGAAGAACACAGACTATAATGAGATACAGTTTAAACCTCATTCTACATGAGTTCATGCATTCTCCCATAAAAGTGATTGTCATTCATTTCTATGGGGGGAAATAAAGCACTGCAATTCAAAACAATTTTGTGTACCTACCCCTCACCCTGACCAGATTTGGCTTGGCTGCCACCAACCAAAACCACTTCTCTTTCTCTTCCTTAAAAGCAGTTTCAGAGTTGAAGAGAGGGTATGATGTGTTTCTGACATTATGATTTCCCCCCAAAAAGCATAGAAGTGGATTTCAGTATGATAGAAGAGGCAGTGCAGAATTTTCTGTTTCCCCCGTCCAAATACAACTTCTGCATTGGAGAAGAAAGCAAAATCCTCAGAACCTAGAAGCTATATTTAGTTCAATACGGGAACAAGGCAGGGCTAGATTTAGAAAAGCAAGCCCTCCTTATAAAAGGTTGCATGTTTTGCATTTTGAGTGATAGGAATCCATTTTATGATAGTCAAAAACCAGTGTGGCCTTTTATGAATTTTTCAGTCAAAATTCAATAACAACACTACATAGGTTAGAAAATTCTGAAAGCGTTTCTCTCCTATTACTTTATATAACCTATTTTGGAAAAAAGAGTATGCAGTTAAACAGTATTATATAGGTGTTTATTCTAAGGCCTGATGTGCCTGTATTCTCTATTTCTCATGATGCTTTTTTTTAAAAATATTTTTTATTGAAACATTTGTTGCAACAAATAACTTTTAAGCAATAAACATCATTACAAATCTGATTGAAACAAAAAATAATGTACAATACATGGTTATCTCATGCTGCTTTTAAGTTTTCAATGCTTTTGTTCTAAGGCACTTGATGTGCCCGTATTCTCTGTTTCGCATGATGCTTTTAAGTTTTCAATGCTTTTATTAAAAACACTACGTTACAATCCACAATATTCTATAGGATGACAAATATCTTTTGGTTGGTTTATCTTATGTCTGTGTCAAGGGACAATAAAAAATGAATTTTTTTTAACATCCCAACTGACTTCTAGCATAGGACTAAAGTGTGTCACAGCCTGACTTGCTTTTCCTTCCATTTAACCTTTCCCCTAGAAAATAGAAAATATTGCATTTTGGAGCTGAGTTCATAAGTAGGTGTGCAAAATTGGTAGTTTTAACCAGGTAAACCTATGGTCTCTGGATTTTCTGTTAAAGTAGCAATACTTTTGTAATACAAACTA
This sequence comes from Eublepharis macularius, assembly GCF_028583425.1. Lineage (NCBI taxonomy): Eukaryota > Metazoa > Chordata > Lepidosauria > Squamata > Eublepharidae > Eublepharis > Eublepharis macularius. The sequence goes on from NC_072790.1 coordinate 128,138,884, forward strand.
CAAGATTTGTTTTCTTGTACACACCCGCTATATATGTTCTCCATTGCTTCAGTCATAGTCCCCATTTTTTGTAAACTTTTTCATTGTATTGTTTCCTTTTTTTTTCCAGGACCACATTTTAATCCCAGTGCCATTCATAATTTTTATGACAATATTGGATTTCTGGGTCCTGTACCACCAAAGCCCAAAGGTACTGTATATATGCATAGTTAATATATATTGTCTTTTTAAATATTATGTGTGGTCTGAAATCAGTTAGAGCTTTCCTGCAATCTCAACTTATTTAAGATTTTCTTAGTCAATCTGCAAGCACTGGAATCATTGAGGGTACACTTCTTCCACATATCTGCCCTCTCTCTGCATTTTAGCACTTGTGAAGTTGGTTTATTTTCTTCCTCATGTTCCTGAAATAATCAGGATTTTCAAGCAAGGGTGCTGTCTTTATCAGTGGCATCACAGGACCCTCACCTCTTTTTTAATGTTTAGCGCATGCTTAAACCCCCACCCCACAGTCCCTAGCTTTTTCATTTTTAAAAAAAATGTCAATTTCATAATGTTATAATGACCTAACATTGTAATAATAGGTTCTCTGAATCCTCAGATTTCATTAAAAAAAAAAAGTAAATCTATAGTCCCTTCCATTGCAGATATATGCCTTTTTCCTTGTATCTCTGCAACAGAAGGGGCTAGAGACTTACTTAAAAAAAAATAATATTATGATCTTGGCATTTTTAAAAATATTGAAAATGAAACAAGGAGGGGGAAGGAAGGTAGAGGGAAGGAAGAGTGGTTTGACTGATGAACAACCAATCATCATAAAGTGGGTTGGAGGTGCTTGAGAATGGGCAGGACAAACAAAACCAAAAGAAACTTTCCACGCAAGGAACAAAGGCAACTTAGACTCAGCTTTTTAAAAAAAAAAAATTTGGGGTAGCAGTGGTCTCAAAAGAACTGGGGAAAAACTGGAAAACAGAAAAAAAAAACCTCAAAGTGAAAACTAAAGGTTAAAAAATGTGCACAGAAATAGGGGGATAAATTGAAGCTGTTTGGGGCCAGAACTGACAAAAAATCCCCGTACAGAAAGCCCTTAGAGTATGCATGTACTGAAGTTGCCATGTATATTTACTTTTCTCTCGTGTGTGTGTGTTTGTTGTGGCCTTTCCACTTAATGGATCATATTTCTTCTCATTTTTAAAGTAGGGAGGCTAACTGAACAATGGTTTAGTTCAAAACAAAGGCGAGTTCATAGACTTTTCAGTATTGGATGATAGGCTGAACTTTTAAATGCAGAGCAATGGAAAGAAGGAATGTAACCATGCAGTTCTAGCAAACATAATCCATTTTTACTACTCTCTTCCCGGAGAGGTGGCATAAAAATTCAGAATAAATAATAATAAATTGAAAAGGCTTCACAGAATTCCTTCTTTTTCTGCTGTTCTTATTTAATAATAGTTTGTTTTCTTTCACCCCAGCAGATCAAAGGTCCATTGTCAAAACACCAAAAACTATACCTGATGCAGAGGAAGATGAGGGAGCTCAGTGGAATTGTACTGCTTGTACTTTTTTAAATCACCCAGCCTTAAACCGTTGTGAACAGTGTGAAATGCCCAGGCATTTCTGAGCCAGAGAGGCTCACATCTTCTGTAAATCCAACCTTTGACTATTGTGTCAGTTCCTTGGGATAAATAATCATTTATGCATAGGATTTTGTAAAATTGAGCGTGTGATAAGATGGTTTATTACTAATGTTAAATGTCATGCTACAGAGATAATACCTCAGTGTTGTGCTGCAGGCAGCTGAAATTCATCAGCTGGAAGGTAATTTCCTGAAAGACTTGGTTGCCAGCTGCCTGAAAGATGTACAGTATTACCAAAACCCCAGTAAGAGAAACTCAGAATGATCAGTGCATGGGTGTTTCCCCAACCACCTTTCTCCATAGATGTCACTACTGAATTTTGACAGGGGGAAGGGAATTAGATTAATAGCTTTTTTGTTGTTTGTAAAGCTTTCAGTGTAACACTACATTCACCTAGGAAATTGAAATATACATGTTGAAAGTGTGTTAAACTGTTCGCTGCCACATAGGGCCTGTTGATTGTGGAAGAACTCCACAAATAAGTGGTACTCTTCACCTTGTCTTCCCAGAAAATGGCTCTGCTCTTTGAAGAACCAAATCATTACAATCATGTCTGAAGATTAAAAAGAAAACTGCATGCGTTGTCTGTACAGTACACCCAGTGAAATATCCCCAAAGCTTTTCCTACTGTACATAGCTCTGGAGCCTGTTTTAAGTGACTTTCTTTTCTTCGCCTTTTATTATTTCTTGTACTTCTTAATGTATAGCGTAATAGTCTTTGTTAACTTTCTTTTTCCCTTTAAATGATTACACATGATCATGACCCTTTTTTAAAGCTTTTGATCTAAGAGAACCAGTGCCTTAAAATAAGAGCATTAATGGTAAACAGTGCCTAAACTATCTCTTCACTGCCTAATCTGTACTTTGTTCTTGTAAATGCTGATGATCTGTGAAGACCTGCAGATGCAGCATGGTGAAAATGCAGGAAAAGTTGAAGAGGTTATGCATATAGTTCACTCTGTACACTGTACACTGAGTTTTACGGTGGGTGACACAATGTAATGTTTTGTCTAGCACAAGGGAACCAATGTTAAAATACACTCAACCCACCAAAGATCAACAGCTGAATAAGCTTTGCTTCATCTGCTGGATATCTTGCAGACTCTTCATGAGGTCATTTTTGGGGAAGTACATACAGTACACAAGATGGCAGCAGTAGCATAAAATATCACTGCTATAAATGTCTTGGCAGCCAGCCTCCTAACCTGACTTTCTGGAGAATAGCAATAATTAGAAAAATCTGAAATATAGGCTGGAAAAGAGAAATCAAGCAGACTCGAACACTGAAGCAATACCAAGCATCTCTTTATTTTTGTAATCCTTTGTTCTTTGAAGGAAAGCATTCAGGTGATCAGGAACACACAGCTGAAATAAAGAACATAGTTTTATATTTTTATATGCTCTCTTGCATACTGCAAAAACGATACTGTCTCTCTTAGAATGAGGCAGGAGGGAGTGCTTAAATGTAGCAAGAGACAAAGGAGACTGTCACCCACTGTAAATATTTGCCAGTGGACATTTTAGTAAGAATTTTTCTAGTGATCTATGTGAATATACAAAGGCCTTCGTTTTAAAGGCTTTGCATTTTTTTAATGTGGGAAATAGACGTCAATCACTAATAACAAGTCTATAGAATCAAAGCATAATGCATTCAATGCATTTTGTTAATTAAAAAAAAGGCCTTGTTTTTCAGCTTCATCTGCAGTTCTGTGTGAAGACTGACAAATCAATTTTTACCTGTTGTATTAATAAAACCTAATTTGGATATCTTGAGTTGATGATTTTGTGATTTAGCTGGGTAAACTGTCTTTGTAACAAATAAGTTATTTATAAAAATTAAAAAAAATTATATTGTAATATTTGGTTCTGTGGTTTTTTTAAAAAAACGTCACATGGCTGCATTGCTGCTCAAAGGACAATTGAAGAATGTAAACTAGCTGATCTTGTCCATGCCATAACATCTTATAAAAATAGTATTTTTCAGTGAGATGTTTTGCATTTCTCTGTGTGTGAAAACAAATACTTTTAAGGACAACTGTCCCTTTTCATAGTGTACTAAGAAGCAAGTTAGGACATGTGATGACTCCTTCTACATCATTAGTTAAAATTGCCATTTAATATGGAATGAGTTTGGTTCAACTCACATTTAGAGTTATGAGAAATCATACTGCAGAGGAGCAGCTAAACCCTGAAATGAATAGATCTGATGATTGATTCAGTGTCATGAACTGAGAATCGCAATTGCTTTAAAAGTAGCTAACAGTACTGTGATTAGAGTATAGCAGCTAGATGTGCTTACTTCTGGTCCCATTCCAGGGGACCAGAAGCAAGATGAAACATTTCATCTTTTGCTGACAGTGAAAATTACAATTGAACCACCTTCTCTTGGCTGTTAAAAATCTGTTTAGGAATTGATGTTATTTCACATAATTACAGGTTTTAAAGATAATTTTATTCAGTGAAGTTTGGTTTCTCACAACTAGGTAAATTGTGTGACAACAACATTGAAACTTCTATAGGAAACGCATCAAAACTATATTCCTGTAGCAATATAGAACCTAGTATAGGGTCTATGACTGGTACAGATCTACATCTGCTTTTCTAAAACCTTGGTTGCTGTTGGAGGAAGGGGGTTGGAAAATCCCATTCCTCATTTCAACTCCATGTAGATCATTTGGAAAATATCCTGTAGTTCTGGTTGTTTGTCACTGCAGTGCTTGATACCTCATGAATTTCAGGTGGAAAACACCATCTCTAGGGAAAAGGTTTCATTGGTGATGGTACTGAAAGTTCTAGGCACAAATAGTTCGACAGTGAACATCGTATTAACTAGAGTTTTCTTTAGAGCTACAGTCTTTGATAGCACTAATTATAATCTGTATTGGCTTTTATGGTATATAATAGAATCTGAGTTGAGAGAGACCCATAGATCTAAATCATTGGTTATCAATGCGTTTATTGGAACCCCTAAGTGTGTTGTGCTCTGCATGATGAACAATGATGTTGTTCAGTCAAAGCTTTGACTATTTTAGGTGTCTTTTTTTCTACTTAAGATTAGCAGAAGGGAAGGGACCCTATTCCTGCTCTTATGAATCATCTTCAAAATGCCACAGAAGGCAGCTTCAGACACCCACCACCACCAAACCAGAGCAAGAAAATTAGTATTGTATCCAAAGAGTACTCCAGTTAGTCCTGCAGAAATAATCATGCAGCTGCCCCACGTGAAGCGATGGGGAAGCTGGGCTATTAAGTTGGTTGTGACAATAACCGGAAGCTACTGATGGATGTGTTCAGCTCCAGTGAACAGAGGGTGGGTGTGGCTCACTGGGATGAAGGGGATTGGGCAAAATGGGCATCAGGAAACAAACATACCTCTTAGTTATGTGCTTGCTTTTGCAGCTTCCATTCTTCCTTGTTGCTTTATTCCCTTCTGTTTGCCATGCAAAAAGTTTATTCCCCTGATTTAGGCATTGTTCCTCCAACAGTATTCCTGGAAGCCTGTGAATTTCTCATAGATGTTTCCTACCTTATGGACAATTGAGCTATTGTTGTAACACCAGTCCTCCTTACTCTGTACAGCCTTGGCATAAGGGTGGCTGTTTGGAGACTGTCTTAAATTTGTGTTGCCAAGGTAATTGAATCACTGTCCATGGGAGCCCTTATATTTGTAGTTGCAGCCCTTAATTATTGTCCTCCTAATCCCTCCCGTAAATTGAAGAGGTGCTGCAGACTTTGCCTGTCAGAATGCTTATGTGAGAGAAAGGATATGGAAAGAATTCAGTAATACCACCGTGTTCCTGTTGTTGCTGCGTAATGATTCTTGGTATAGCGAATGTGGGCATTCGTGCAAGTGAAGTGGTTAGTGGAAGATGACAGCATTGCTAACAACTCTGGAAAACTGGCTTCTGCCATTGCTATTTTAGTGCTCTTTTCTGATATTTGCTGCTATTTTATAGGCTGTTGGGTCCAATACAGGATTGTGTCTCCTGTCTTTACAACTTTACCTCAATGCTGCTTCATCTCCTTAGAGAGATCAAAAGAGTAAATGTCTGTTTAAATTTCTTAATGCTCAGTTTGTATATTTTGGATTACTTCCTGATAAAAGGTAATGTAGCTACAGTGTGTTTATATATTATCAAGCAACTTTATTCATTGTATTAAAAAACATTGCTTGTTTGGGGAGACAGCCAAAATCCTATGTGAAAAGTTGTGTATGTGTGCATGTGTGCACACTGCACATAAATAATAGCTCATCTTTGTTGCTTCTATGCAGTCTCACATGAGACTCTGTAGGTGGAGACCAGACACGGTGAAAAATTCAAGATTTCTAAAGCTTTGCGAAGCTTTGGAGCACTGCCTCTTCTAGTCAAGCACCAACTTGATTTTCCTGCCCAAACAGCATGTGACTCGAGGAGGGAGAGCTCTCCTCCCTCAATTCTCTCTCTGCTACCATGGGGATAGGACGCCTTTTCAGCTTTCTGGAGAATTTTCCTCATGAGCAAATTTCTTTGTGTTCTGTGAGTGAGACTTGCTTTGACTTTAAATGGCCCTCCAAAAATGTACCGTGTGGTACAAAGATGGACGAACACGACTCCTGCTTCATTTGTCTCAGAGCCATAATGTGGCAACCTGTATAGTGTGCTGGCAATTCATGGCTAAAACATGTCATGAAAGGGGGTGAGACTCAAAGCAGCCCCATCAGGTTCCAGAGAAACAGCCTCAAAAGCGGCTGGCTGAACTAGAGAAAGGGGCCAATGCTCCATCTGCCCTAGCCCTCCCGGATCAGTCATTGGATTTGGTGCCCCCTTTGGAGCCGAGAATGTCCACTGACCATGTTGGAACCACCACATAAAAAAGCAAAAAAGCTAAGATTCCTTACAACCCCAGTGGTTTCCCTATCCTCAAGCCCCATCTCTGATGTTTTATCCTTAAGAGGGCCAATGGAACCAACAAGCCTTTATGCAGCCTATGGCATCTCAGGCTATCATGGCACCTACCCTCAGTTCCAAGCTAGAGCAGGTCCGCAGACTGTTACACAAGATTGTTCTTCGGAGCTGGAACATAGACCTCAGATTTGGAGAGAGAAGCAGGCACTCCCAGATCGGGGCTTGGATCTGATATAGCCTCTGAGGCATCACCTGATGAGATGGTGGGAGTTTGTCTACCAATCTCACCCTCCGAGGATCTGAGATTGTCCAGAGAACAACTCATAAGGATGGCAAAATCTAGAGTTGGATATTGCTACATCTGATCCCAAGCCATCAGGTCAGTGACAGGCCCAGTAGCTTTTCCAGGTCCTGCTGGATATTGCGTCTACCATATGGTTAAAGCCTGTGTATGCAGCCCCATCAGCATGTATGCTGGAAAATGTACAAATTCAGAGAAGATGGATGTGAATTCTTGTTCACACATTCCCCCAGCCAATACCTTCGTGGCAGAGGTTTTACCATCCAAACAGGGCTCGTAATCACTGTGCACCTCTCAACAAGGAAAGCCGAAAATTAGATGCCCTAGGTGGAAAAATCTACACTTTTGATGCTTTGGCTTTTAAGGTAGCCAACTACAATGCTAATATGAGTAGATACCAAATGTTCCTATGGAACCACATGACTCAACACATAGATTTCCTCGCAGAAGAAAACAAGACATTGGCTAAGGTGATTGGCAAAGCAGCTGAATGCAGCAAGTCATGCTGTGGACTGTGCAAGCAGATCTATGACATCAGCTATTGTATTAAGGCTGTTCGTCCGCGCTTCTGCACAAGTCAAGAGCTAAACTAGATCTCCCTTTTGAAAGGAAGTAATTGTTCAGTGCCAAAACCAACGAATCCTTGGATAGGATGAAAAAAAAATGTTAACTGCAAAATCAGTGGGCTTGACACCTCAACCATGTATATCCTAAAAGTCTAGATATTTTCCAAGGCACTCACGCCAGCAACAATTTTCAAGGCCTTAGAGATACCAGCCTGGCCTTCAACAGCAATCATACAGACCGCCCCCCCTTTATTCTGCAGCTGCAACCTCAAGGCAAAAAGAGGAACAAACATTCATTTCAACGCTCCACTGATCCATCCTGTAAGGGAAAATCATTCATCCTATAAGGGACATCCCCTCCTTTCTCAACAGTCTGGCTTCTTGTCTCCCAACCTGGCAGGACATGACACAAGATGCTTGGGTCTTGTCCATTACAGAGAGGGGGTACTATTTTGTAGTCGAGTCCAGTTAACTGTTCTTTTTTGTCCTCCTCAGTTTTAGAGAGGAAATATTACAACTCTCAGGGAAAGGAGCCATACAGACAGTTCCCCAGTTTGAATGTTCTAAAGGTTTTTATTCCCACTAATTTACTATAGCTAAAAAGGATGGAGGGAGGAGACCAATTTTAGACCTTAGAGGTTTAAACAAATATTTGAAGGTCTCAACGTTATCTCTCTCAGATAAATTCTTTCTTACAGATAAATGCTGGTTTATTTTATTGGATCTTAAAGATGCTTACCTCCATATCTCCATACACGACAGCTGCAGAAAATACTTCCGTTTCTGTTGTGGAGACAGGCTTTTCCAATACACAGTGTTACCCTTTGATCTTTCAACTACACCCAGGGTATTCACAAAATGTATTTCTGTCATTATAAACAGAAACATAGCGCTTGTCACGTCCACCCTGTCAAAACTGGGCCTGTTAATAAACTGGGAAAAATGAAAATTAAGTCCACCCTGAACAGTCACCTTTATTGGAGCCATCTTGGATGCCACACAGGGCAGAGCCTTTCTTCCAGAAGAAAGTGCACAGCCCATACAGATTATGGTTAAATGTTTTGTTTCCCACAGGTTGCAGACTGCACATGATATTCAAAACCTATTGGATCTCATGGCCACCACCAGTGCAGTAGTGTCTTTCACTAGACTCTGTATGATCCCCCTGCAAAATTGGTTTCTCTGTAAATTCAGCACCCAGTGGACAAATTTTTCTATCCCCAGATCTATTCTTAAATCATTGTCCTGGTGGCTTCAGTACTCTAATCTGAATTTGAAGTTCACTCTCAGGAAATTTACATTTTTTTCAGATGCATCCCTATCAGGTTGCAGGGAGCCACTGCCAAAGTATATATGCAAGTGGGCATTGGTCCTCTGCAGAAAAGAAAATGTATATAAATTTGCTTGAGTTGCAGGCAGTTAGATTTGCCTTAATATCTTTTACAGTCTTTTACGGAGAAGAAGAGTGTTGGTGACTACTGACAACACCATAACACAGTTCTACTTGAACAAACAAGGGAGCACGAGATCTTCAGTCCTCAATGCAGAAAAAACAAGAATATGGCAGTGGGCTATATTACACAACATCAGTTTGATGACCATACACATAGCAGGCTGATACAGCGAGATAGCAGATACTCTCAGCAGATCCACTGTGTCCAACCACAAGTGGGTCCTCAAACAGCAATATATTTACCCTGTTTTCCAATGCTGTAGATTTCCCACTGTCAACCTGTTTGCTTCCCACCACAACAAGAAGTGCCCTCTGTTTTGCTCCCCTGGGGGATGCCTTTCAGATATATTGGCAGGGCACACTATTCTATGCCTTCCTGCCAATCCCAGTCCTAACAAGGGTTGTGTCAAAATTGAGAGTGACGTGTACAAAGCGCATTCTGATCACCCCATTTTGGACAAAGCACCTGTGGTTCCCCATGCTATGGCAGCTATTCAGGGGAGTGCACATTGTTCTCCAGCAAGAAGACCTCATCCACATAGCCCCTCACATCCATCACAAAAAATAAGAAATACAACTTCCCAAAGAGTCCAGTAATATATAAAAAGTCAACTTTATAGCTTTGAATCCTTCATGGCAAATGTAATCCAATCAGTGATATAAAATGTAACATTTTGTAATCCAGAAGCAAAGAAAAAAAATTAATCTGAGGAGCAGGGCAAAATAAAACCAGTTGTAGAGTCTAATTCCGTCTTGAAAGAAAAAAAGGAGGTGAAGAATTAAAATAAATAAAGACAAATACCCAGTTTTGGCAGTCTTCCTGGGTGTATTTTTCAACACTATTTTAAAAATATTTTTATATTCCTTAAATAGTCAGATAAGTTATCAAAATAAAATGGCAGCTTATCTCCATGTTATAGACTGTATCCAATTAAACATTTGTAAACACCAAAGTTTGCAAATTAAAACACAGTTCAGATGATTTTGAAGCCAAGTATCAAAATAAAAAGTAAATAATTGTATTTAATGGAGAGCTGAAAATACTAGCTCTCTGTTCGTTCAGAAAAAAGCCAGAAAGGGGGGGCGTGGCGCCATGCGAGACAATGGCAGATGCCTAATCCGGAGCTCCGGCGGCCTTCAACCCTCCCCGGGCGAAAATCATTGCTTCAAAACTAGCTACTGGTAAATAAAAAGCTGGGAAAAGCTGGTGGGGGAAGAGGGAAAACGGCAGTGACAAAAAACGGCGCGGCAAACCCCCCAGCCAAACAGATAGAACATAGCGAGGTCCAAAACGCGGGAACAATCACAATCCCTAAAATGGCGGCCGCGGCAAATGCAATTCAAAATGAAGAGCTGAGAGCTTTAGACAAAGAAATCGAACTAAAAATAAACTGCCTGGAGGATAGAATTACCTCTAGGATAGAGGCTATTCTTAAAAGCCAAATGGCTGAGTTCAAGGAAACAATCCATCAAGCAGCTCAGACTGCAGACAAGGCTTTGGAACTGGGAGTCTCCTTGCAAAGCTCAGTTCAATCATTACAAACGGAAGGTGCCTGGGTTAGGGCAAAGCTAATGGAAATGGATGACACATCATGGGAAAATAATTTAAAGATACGTGGTTTTCCGGAAAATGAGGAAGGAACCACTGAGTTATCAACGTTTGTTGCCAGATGGATTGCTGGGGTGATTAAACTTGAAGATGGAGTTCTCCCTATGATTGAAAAGGCTTACAGGGTTGGAAGACTCAATAACCCTCGGAGAACGGCAGGAAGGGACATAATTGTAAACTTTCTCAGCTATAGGACAAAAGTGAAGATAATACAAGAAGCCAGGGAAAAAGGGCACTTTCCTTATCAGGACAGACAGATACTAATATTTCAAGATCTATCAAGGGAGACCCTCGAAGCAAGGAAAGAACTCAAACCTATTGCTAGACAACTGCAGGATGCAAATATAAGGTATCAATGGACCCCAGCAAATAAACTGCTTGTGCGAGTGCAGGGGAAAATATTTCAAGCAACAGACCTGGCCAGCGGCCTACAGCTTCTGTGTGATTTAAACCTTGATCCACAAGATAAACAACCGACATCTCTACACAAGGAGAGAAATATGAAACAGACAACGCTGGGAAGCTGGAGCAGAATTCCTGTGAAGCAGCCAGTCTAAGCTGACAAGCAAGCCATATAAACCTCATCGCAAACAGCTGAAGCGTCACATCTTTTAAGTATCAACTGGGGAGGGGGGGGGCTGAGGGACTTCTGGTTCATTGCAGCCCCTGAGTTTGTTTTCCCAGAGATGGAGTCTTACCAACTCTATGTTACTGGCCTCTGGTCAGTGACTCAGGTGGAAACAGTTGTATTTTTGTTATTACTCTATACTTTCTCTTGGCTATCTCTCTTACCTTTTCCCAGTAATACTTCTTTTACTGGGTTACGGGGAGGGGGAGGGAAAGGGAGGGAATGTTGGGGAGGGTTTGGGGGAATTTTTGGGGGGGGGAGTTGTGCTAGTTCATGTTCAATGTTGGTAATATTTGTTTATGTAAAATACAGCACATCCGACAACAAGAGCAGACAAACCAAAGTAATCGCAAGAACCAGGCGAAACAACTTACTAGATTATGACAAGAGATACCTGTCAGGTACTGATCGATTCGGGGCTGACAATTCATCCTATTGGTTACTAAGTCATACTGTTAAATCAATAATGCATTCATGGAATGGCAATTAAGATAATGACGTATAACTGTAGAGGGTTAAACAAAAGAATAAAAAACAAGAGGGTTATGACGTCAATTCTAAAACATCATCCTGATATCTTATTTCTTCAGGAAACCCACCTAAAATCACAAAACTTACCTGTCTTTAAATCCAAATGGTGGCCACTCCAATTCCAAGTTCCTGGATCCTCTAAATCTAAGGGGGTGGCTGTTCTAATCTCTAGCAACACTAGATTTATGTGTACAGACACAGAACAAGACTCACTGGGAAGGTACATATTTATAAAAGGTAAACTAGATTAAGAGATTGTGACGTTAGCATCTATATATGCCCCAAATTATAATCAGGTCCAATATATACAGGAAATTTTGAGTAAATTACAAAATTTTCAAGAAGGCAAATTAATTGTGGGAGCAGATCTTAATATGATAGTAAACCATGATCTAGATCATTCATCTTCTAAGCTGAGGGCAAAAAAGCACAAGAGAACCAAATTAAACACTGAACTGGCGGGCATTCTGGAACAATTCAATCTTGTTGATGCCTGGTGACATCTACACCTGGGAGACAGGGATTACTCCTTCTCCACAAGACACAATTCCTTCACAAGGATTGATTATTTATTAACCTCTAAAAATCTGATAGAGAATGCATCTTCCACTTATAGGCCCCCGAATTTGGTCAGATCACTCCTGGGTAGAAGGTAATATTACCTTTGCAAATTCAGAAAAACCACACACGGGCTGGAGCTTAAATAAAAATCTTTTATTAGATAGAAATATACAAGAGACTATAAAGACAGATCTTCAACATTATCTCCAAGCCAATGAAAACTGTGGGGTCATTCCAGATTTTATATGGGATGCCATGAAAGCAGTCATTAGAGGTTCCTTTATTTCTCTCGGTTCAGCCTATAAAAAGAGGAAAGAAAAAGTGAGAACTGAACTATTACAAAATATAACAGAATTAGAGCGACAACATAAACAGTCAGGTTGCAAAAAAATACTGCATCGATTCACAATAGAAAGGAAAAAACTAGAATCACTAGAAGTTACTAAAATACAAAAAAACATTCTATATTTTAAGCAGAGATACTGGACTACCTCCCCAAAGGCCATCAAATTATTAACGTGGAAGGTTAACCAGAAAAAGGCAGCAACATTTGTACATTCGATTAGAGACTCCAATGGTAATGTCCTCACTGCCTCACAGGGAATCTTTGAAGTATTCGAAATTTTTTACAAGAAATTTTACACAACAAGCAACCCCAAAATGCAAGAAATCAATAAGTATTTGGCACAAGCAGATGTTACTAAAATTGGGGATTCACACAGGGAGCTAATGGAAAAACCGGTAAGTGAATTGGAAATTCGAAAGGTGATTAAAGATCTAAAACCTATTAACACTCCAGGGAGGGACAGTCTACCAGCCGAATTCTACAAGAAGTATGCAGATCTTTTAGCACCTCAATTAGCAAAGATGTGCAATTTTATACTAACGGAAGGTAGACTTCCCCTGTCCTGGACTTCTTCTGATATTTTCATTCTCCCTAAACAGGACAGGGATCCCATGAATCCTGCCTCATACAGGCCGATTGCATTACTGAACCAAGATGCTAAAATTTTTACTATTAACTAATAGATTAAAAACTTTTATAACCTCTTATATACACACAGATCAAATGGGCTTCATGCCCAAAAGTCAAATGGTTGATAACATATACAAAACCCTCAACATCATACACTTTGGGAAAAATATAGACAAAGATGCAATTATTTTGGCCCTTGATATTGAAAAGGCTTTTGACAGCTTAGAGCCAGACCACCTATCTGAACTACTTGGCAGTATGAGATTTGATTAGAGATTCCTTAGGGTGATACGTACAATATACACCAACCCGCAGGCACAGCTGAAAATTAATGGGCACAGATCTAATGACATTCAAATGACACGTGGGACGAGACAGGGATGCCCCTTCTCACCCCTGCTATTTGCATTAGTGATTGAGCCTTTAGCTCAAACCATTAGACGAGATCAAGGCATTAGCGGTATAAAAATAGGGGACTCCATTTACAAAACTAGTATTTTTGCCGACGATATGGTCATATACCTAACCAATCCGGTAACTTCTTTAGATAATCTGGCATTGACCCTCACTCAATTTGTCCTTATATCTGGTTTATCAGTTAATCAAGCAAAAAGTGAAATATACCCAATTAGAGTCTCGGAGAACACAACCAAATTGATCAAAGCCCATTTTCCTTAGAAGTGGATTCAAAATTCTTGGAAGCATTTAGGAGTGCATATTCCCCTGAACTTAGATGAAATCTTGAGTCATAATCATCTGAATTTGGAACATTCCCTGTCACAACTTTTCAGACAGTGGAATGACAAAAACTTCACTTTATTGGAAAGGGTTAATATAATTAAAACTTTTATACTCCCTAAGTTTCTATTTTATTTTAGGGCCTTGCCAATCCATATACCTACAAAGTGTTTAATGGGTTGGCAATGTAAGTTGACGAACTTTGTCTGGGCCAATGAAAAGGCAAGGTTTAACAAAATGATACTGACAAAACTGTCTGAACAAGGGGGTTTGGCCATGCCAGATTTGCAAAGATATTACGAAGTGACTCACTTAAATAACACCTTAATACTATTGGACCAACAAAATCAAAAAGATTGGAAAGTTATAATGCAACACTATACTTATTCCAAAACATGTTCAGAAATCTTTTGGAACTCACCCTCTGCTAGGGGAGAGAATCCTAATAATAATCCGTTCTTGAAAGCAATGTTGCGGAACTGGGACAAAGCGAAGTCAGGGCTGACACATGTAGATTCTTTGGTAGCAACATTTACCGGCCAAGATTGGTTTCAACCTGCAGAACATCACAACACCTTTAAAATCTGGAGGAAGGGAGGTTTGAATAGGCTTATTGATGTGATCCATAACAAATGTTTGAGGAGGAAATCTGATTTGGAGGACAAGATAAGAGACAAACTGCCCTGGTATGAGTACATACAAGTAAAACACCTACTTGATAGCAAGGCATTTCGTAGGGCTTTGACAGAGCCCTGACCAACTTTGAAACCTTAATTAAAAAGGGAACGTCTGATGTAAAGGGCCTTATTTCATCTCTTTATAGAATGCTATCACTGCTATCTGGGTATAAAATATTGCTGTATCAAAAGGCTTGGAATAAAGATTGCAATATTGAGGTAACAGAGAAAAATGGCAAAAATTATGGGGCAATTATATATTTACCACCAATATAATAAATATCAAATTGCAAACCATAAAGCTGATGATGAGATGGTATTTGACACCTTCCAGGTTGCATCATATGACCCATTCAATTTCCCCCTTATGTTGGAAGGGATGTGGGAATAGAGGGACATATATGCACTGCTGGTGGGATTGTGTCTACATCAAGCAGTTTTGGAGCGATGTGTGTAAATATATACACGAGATGACCACCTATCAGATACCTCTTCAGCCTGAAGTGATATTGCTAAACGACTGGCATAACATTCCCAACCCAAAAGAAAGAAAGGCTCTAATAGCTCTACTGTTGGCAGCAGGCAAATCTGTTTTAGCGACAGTCTGGAAAAGTGAGAAGGGCCCAATCATCTCTGGTTGTTGAAAGTCTGGGATTTATTTATCTTAGCCAAATTAACTGATTACACTAAGCAACGTGAAAATCCAGACTATAAATCTCACTTTATTGAATTTTGGTTCCTGGTTTTAGACTTTTTGTCAAAGGATGATTATACTAAACAACTTGTTAAATCTAGAGACTTTTTTGATGTTCTACTTAGCTTGTAATTATTTGGTTCTTAATGTTTAACTATGTATACTATTGACTGTTCTTGTATCTCTTTATAATTAAAATAAATAAAATCTTTAAAAAAAAACAAAAACAGATAAAGACACAACTTGTAACTTATAGTTATTGATTGAAGTTTCCAAAAGTGAAGAAAAAAGAGAGAGAATAATCTAAGAACAGTCTAAGCAAGTTCCATTTAGTATATAACGATTTTTTAAAATCAATAGACTTATGCAGCCCTTTGACTGACTTCACTCCACTTCTGCTTTGATGGTAACTTCATTACCAGGAAACAAAAAATCTTGAAGTCCTCTAATTAAAAAGGGCCCCAAATCTTCCAATCTTCCCCCCACGTGGCCGCTAGAGCACCTCTTAGCTGTAAAGAGGTGGGCTAAGGTTGTTTTCCCAACCCTGCCTGGCAGTTAAGCCCAAGATGCAGAGGAAACTCAAACCAAAAGAGGCTATCAAAGATGCTCACCCACCCAAACTTGCCAAAAAACACAAATGAGCACTGATGCAGTGAACTAAATTCTTCACACAATGTTCACAAAAATAATTTAGTGTATTTGAAAGTAATATACAAGAGTGAATACAACATGTGAAATTCTAAAACATCATAATCACTATGAGCTGTCTGACTGAAGACAGCTCATAAGAGAACTCTTGGGATTCTTCCCTTTTCTGAGGATACACATGCTACTTGGTGTTGTAACACCTTGCTGTGTGTGATTGATTGTGATGATATTATAGTGATTATGATGTTTTAGAATTTCACGTTGTATTCACTCTTGTATATTACTTTCAAATTCACTAAATTATTTTTGTGAACATTGTGTGAAGAATTTAGTTCACTGCATCAGTGCTCATTTGTGTTTTTTGGCAAGATGCAGAGGAGGCATGAAGGCACATAAAAATATGTGCTTTCAGGCAGTCGCCATCTTCTCATGATGTTCAGGCCCTTCATCTGACAGCATGGTTGGTGGGTCATTGACAGAATGGTCATCTAGGGTCACTCAGGTTCTCCTGTCATCTAGGAAGCCAGCTACAAAAAATATGCTTGCAAATTGGCTCGGTTCACTGCTTGGGCAGCAGACCACAAAATTTCTCTTGAATCTTGTGGTTTGAATTACATTGTTGAGTATTTACTCTGTTTGAAAGATAGGGGGCTGTCAGTTGCATCAGTTAAAGTACACCTAGCAGCTATCTCCACTTTCTATGATTGGAGATTCCACAGTGTTTTTTGCTCAGCTGTCAAAGAAATTTTTAAGAGGTCTATTCAATTTGAACCTCCCTATTTCTCCACCTGTCCCTCAATGGAGTTTCTCTCTAGCACTGTCAATCTTTTGAGCCTATTACTATGTCAGACTTTTCTGTTACTTCTTAGAAAACAGCATTCCTAGTTGCTATTACATTAGCTAGGAGGATGGGAGAATTAAGAGGTCTTCTCTGCAACCCACCTTTCTAGAAATTGCACCACGATAAAGTAGTTCTATGGCTTAGCCTCACCTTCCTACCTAAGGTGGTTTCGTCATTTCATCTTTCACAAGACATTATTCTCCTCGTGTTCCTTCTGAAACCCGCCTCACCTCAATAACGCACACTACACACCTTAGGTGTAAGGAGGGCCAAGAACCTGCTCAAAGATAAGAATCTGTTCTTATGTTTCTCTGGCCTCAATAAGGGGAGAGCAGCATCTGCACAAACTCTGTCTAAATGAGTGGTCTCCACAATCAGGATCACACATATTAGGTCTGGAGTCCCATGTCCGTTTCAAATAAGGGCCCACTCTACCAGAGCCCAGACTTCTTGGGCAGCCTTGCAGAAAAGGGTTCTGATTCAAGATATTTGCAGAACAGCAACCTAGTCTTTGCCTACTACCTTCATGAGACTTTACTCCATAGATGTCAATCCCAGGAGTGGAGCAGCTGTGGGAAAAGCAGTATCACAGTCGTTATTTTGCTGATCAGCCCACACACTCCTTCTGTGGTAGGTGAGCTTGGTATTCTCCCACATGGGACTGCACAGAAGCCACAAAGATGAAAACAGGATTGAACTTACCTGTAACTGTTGTTGATTGAGTGGTCTTCTGTGCAAGCACAAATCTTTCCCTCCTTCCCTGCTGTGGGCTGAGTGTTGGGATTTGCACGTGTCATTCACTTCTGTCATGAAGGGGTTAATCTGTTTGTGTCTTAGCTAGGCATAATTAATTAGCATGAGGCCAGTTAAGTGTCGAGTAACTGTTCCCGCCAGGGCAAAGGGGAGTTGCATGCCTAATGAACTAATCTAGGATCGATTATTGGCTGACCAAGTTTATTGGGGGCAATTAACATTCTTTCCTTTGTCCAGGACGCCATTGCCCACTAGTCTGTTACACAGTTACCTCCAGCATGTAAGGAAGTAGAAGCTAGTTAGCTCTTCTTTATTTTATCACCAATGTAACCTTTATTATTTTATCCTTTATGTAATAAACATTATTTTAGAAGCTGAATACATGTCTCTGTGATTCTTTATATGCTGTGCAAAGCTCTACTCTGCTAAATATTATCATAATCAAAAATCATAAGTCATTAACCCAACAAAGGTTATGAACACCAGCCTTTGTTAATCACAGCATTGTGTGTTTTCAGCTTGAAAGGGCAAGCAGACTTTTTTCCCTACGCTCCTTTTTGGACTTGCAAACTGCAGAAGGCTCCCTGTGCCAGCGCTCCATGTGGGACAGCCAGAGAGTGAATACCTTCGTTTGCATCAGCCAAAAGGCAGACAGGATCTATCTGCACATCAAAGGAACCAGCCCTGCCATTCAAACAGAACGATGAATACTGATCAAGCTGCCTGGACGAGTGCAACCCCGACGGGAGAAGCAAGAGAACTGCAAGTTGGTGAGATCAAATCCATTCCTTTTTCTATCCCTAAACTGGAGGAAGATAATTATCTCATATGGAGAGCAAGTGTATTGTGTGCCCTAGATGTGTATAATCTCAGCCATGTGATCTCTCAAGAGCCTCCTGATAATGAGGCAGAGAGACGCACATTCATGAAAAACAACTCAAGAGTAAAACTTATAATGCTCCCTACCCTGAACAAAAGGGACGCTCCTCTAACTATCAATGCCAGCACAGCAAAAGGTTTGTGGGAGGCTCTAGAGGAAAGGCATGGGCAGAGAACAAACAGCCAAATGCAATTCTTAAGAAGACTGCTGTATAACTCTAAGTTGTCTGAAGGGGGAGATATGGATGCTCATCTGAACCATGTAATGTCGTTAGTCAATGAGCTGAGAGCTGCTGGAGCCATCGTGCAACTCCATGAGATTACAGCAACAATATACAATCGTTTACCAGAATCTTATTCCAGCCATATCACTGTCTTAGAAACAAAAGGTGATGTGGAGCTATCGTATATTTTGAATTCACTGAGAGATGAAGCTCGGAGCAGGTCTATCCGTGATTCCACACAAGGCATGAAAGCTCTTAAAGTATCCGATAAAAAGGCCATAGTGTGTGATTTTTGCCACAAGAGGGGGCACTATGCCAAATACTGTAGAGCACGCCCGAGACAAAGAGAATCCCCTGCTGAACATGCGGCCCCTAGAGAACAAAAGAAGCTGATCAATCTGATGGGAAGAAAGGATTCCCACGTAGTGCAAAACAAAATCCTCATAGAAAATTTTCTTGCATGATTTCAAATGATAATTTTAACACCCAAAGCTTATGGCTCATCGATAGTGGGAGCTCCTCGCACCTAACTTCGAAAAGCTTGGATGAAGGATTTAAGCACAGCATGACCTTAGCTGATGGGTCAGCATTAAAGACTGAAGGGACTGGAACACTGTCAATAAAAGTCATGGATGTTAATGGAGAGAGAATAGAAATAGCTCTGGAAAATTGTATGTATGCTCCAAAGGTAGATCAGAACATTCTATCTCTTGGAAAGATGTTAAAGAGTGGAATTGGATTTTCAATTGAAGGAGATTTCTTCAGCATTTATAATCCTAAAGTAGATGTTGAGATAAAGGCACAAAAGTTAGGAGACTGTTTTTACCTGAAGGAATTAACTTTTCCAGTGTGCCAAGCAAGGATGAATGACTGTCCTCACACAAAATGTCTAGCTTCTTACAATTTTAAATTAGGGCATCGAAGCTTTGATTCTATTCAGAAATTGTTGAAAGGCTCTGAAATTGATATTGTTTATTGTGGTCTTCTGAGAAATGGATGCTCAATTTGTGCCAAGGCAAAAGGTACTGCTCCTAGATATAGCAAGAAGCAAAGCCATCCAGTCGAAAAGCCATTGGAGAAAGTGTATTCAGATGTGATTGGACCAATTAAGACCTCTCTTGGAGGACATAAGTATGTTGTGAGTTTTCTGGATGCTGCAACAAGATATGCATTTGTCTATGTACTGAAATCTAACAGCCAAGTGCTGGAAAAATTCAAAAACTATGTTGCCATTCTGAGAAATAAATTTAACAAAGCCCCAGAAGTGTTGTTTACTGACAATGGAACTGAATATTGTGGCAGTGAGTTCCAAAAGTTCCTAGAGGAGGAAGGAATAATGCATGAAACAAGTGTAATATACTCTCCTCAACAGAATGGGGCAGTAGAGCGCTTCAGTCGAAGTCTATTAGAGACAAGCCTGTGCTTATTGTTTCAGGCGAGACTACCCGACACCTGCTGGGCAGAAGCTGTAATTACAGCAGCCTATCTTTACAATAGAGTTCCAACAAAAGCTACAGGGAAAACTCCATTTGAGATGTGGTTTGGAAGAAAAGCAGGACTCAAACATCTCAGAGTATTTGGAGCAAAGGCATTTTCACACATTCCTGCCCAAAAGAGAGGGAAGCTTGATCCCAAGGCAGAACTGGGAATTCTTGTTGGGTATGCACCCAATGGAAAAGGATTTAAAATTATGGATCCTGACACATTCTCTGTTAAAATAACCAATGTGATTTCCTTTAATGAAAGTGGCATTTTTCAAGCTCCTGAGAAGGACTCCACAGTAGAAGCCAGCCTGGAAGCTGATGAAGTCTCTTTTCCTGATTTGGTCACAAGGCTACCTGCCCAAGATGCCAACCCACAGGAGCAGCATCAAGAAGAGGCTGCACTATCAGAAGGGGAGGCAGGAACCCTGGAATCAGAAGGGGAAGCAGGAGATGCCAGGCCAGAGGAGACTGAGACCACTGTGAGAAGTTCACAAAGAATCAACAAAGGAGTGCCACCACAAAGATTTGAATCCTGTGCAAGTATGCAACCTGTATGTGAGCCCTCTACCTGGAAGGAGATGACAGAAATGCCTATCCATGAGAGAAACGATTGGATGGAAGCAGCACATGAAGAATTTGAATCCTTACAAAGCAATCACACATGGACACTCACTGAGTTGCCACCTGAAAGAAAAGCCATCGGATGTAAATGGGCGTTCAAGGTGAAATACAACGCTGATGGAAGCATTGATAAATACAAGGTGTGCCTAGTGGCTAAAGGATTTACACAACAACCAGGGACTGACTTCACTGAAACATTTGCACCTGTTGTGAAGTACACTTCAATCAGGACCCTGCTAAGCATAGCTGCATCAAGAAGGATGTATGCTGAACATCTGGACATCAAAACAGCATTTCTCAATGGAGACTTAACCAAGGAAATCTTTATGACTCAGCCAGATGGATTCAAAAGGAAAGGAGAAGAGAACCTTGTATGCAAACTCAACAAAAGTCTCTATGGTTTGTGCCAAGCAGCGAGATCATGGAATGAGAAGCTATCTGAACTACTAAAGCAACAAGGATTTCAACAAGGAAAGGCAGAACCTTGCCTATTTTCAAGACTAAAGAATGGACAATTTGAATATGTTCTTGTGTTTGTAGATGATTTGATCCTATGCTGTAGGAACAGAGAACATGCAAATGAAATTGCTGAGAAGCTAAACAAAGACGTGAAAGTAAAACAGCTTGGAGAATTAAAACATTATCTTGGGATCCAAACTGAGAGAACAGAAAGTGGGAGTTTCCTCCTAAACCAGAAACACAAAATCAAGGATCTTGCAGAATTTCTGGAACTGGAAAATGCAAAAGGAGTGAGCATACCACTTGAACCATGTTACCTCAAGCTCACAGATGGAATGCTACTTGAAAGCAACAAGCAATACAGAGAAGCAATTGGCAAACTTCTCTACTTGAGTACAGTGTCAAGACCCGACATATCTGCGGCAGTTGGAATCCTATGCAGAAAGACAAATTCGCCCAACCATCATGACATGAACGCTGTCAAAAGGCTTACCAGATATCTCATAGGAACAGCTGACTTGAAACTAAAGATTTCAGCCTGTGACAACTCAAAGCTAGTTGGATACATGGATGCCGACTGGGGAGAAAACCAAGCTGACTTCAAATCAACCAGCGGATATCTATTCTTCTATGGAAAAAGCCTGATCAGCTGGACAAGCCAGAAACAATCTTTAGTTGCCAAATCTACCACAGAGGCAGAATACACATCTGCTGCACAAGCCTGTGATGAACTTGAATGGATCATCAACCTGCTGAAAGACTTTGGCATAGATGAATCTGAACCTATAACTCTGTTTGAAGACAACCAAGCTTGCATTGCCTTATCCAAGGGTGAGAGCATCAAGGCCAGAAGCAAGCACATCGCTGTCAGATATCACTCTGTTCGGGAGAAGCAGCAACAAGGAGTAATTGATCTCAAGTATTGCCCTTTGGAAGAAATGGTTGCTGACATTCTCACCAAGCCGCTAGTGAGAGTGAAGTTCGAGCACCTGCGAGAGAAGATGAACCTTCATGACTTCAGTTACTAACACATGAGAAGGGGTGTTGGGATTTGCACGTCATTCACTTCTGTCATGAAGGGGTTAATCTGTTTGTGTCTTAGCTAGGCATAATTAATTAGCATGAGGCCAGTTAAGTGTTGAGTAACTGTTCCCGCCAGGGCAAAGGGGAGTTGCATGCCTAATGAACTAATCTAGGATCGATTATTGGCTGACCAAGTTTATTGGGGGCAATTAACATTCTTTCCTTTGTCCAGGATGCCATTGCCCACCAGTCTGTTACACAGTTACCTCCAGCATGTAAGGAAGTAGAAGCTAGTTAGCTCTTCTTTATTTTATCACCAATGTAACCTTTATTATTTTATCCTTTATGTAGTAAATATTATTTTAGAAGCTGAACACATGTCTTTGTGATTCTTTATATGCTGTGCAAAGCTCTACTCTGCTAAATATTATCATAATCAAAAATCATAAGTCATTAACCCAACACTGAGCAATAACATCCTTGTCTTCTCCATGGCAACAAAGGAAGGGCTGAGAGAGGAGCACTCTCCCTCCTAAGTCAGATGTCGTTTGGGCAGGAAAATATCAGCACATGACAAGTGAGGGGGAGTGCTCCAAAGCTTTGGAAAGCTCTAGAAACCTTGAACTTTTCACCTCCATAGCTGGCCTGCGCAGTCCCATGTGTACCTGCACAGAAGACCACTCGATGAACAACAGTTATAGGTAAGTGCAACCCTGTTTTCAGTGTTTTAGAAAGTAATGTTACATTATCTTAATATTAAAAATCATGAGATGACATTACATCTGTGAGGAAAGAAAAGCTACAAAGCTTGTAAACCTCTGGGCAATCTGCCAAGAAGTGGAACTGATGCCTTGTTTTCTGTAACGGAGGGAATAGATTTCTCTCTGAGGTTTTCAGTGAGTGTATCTTATATTTCTACGGAACAGAAGGATTTGAAATGCATCACTTTTAATCAATAAATTCTGATAAATCAATGGATGATCTAACTAGCCTTCATCTTAGAATTAGATAAAGACTTTAGATTTCGTCAACTTCAATTGGTTTAGGGGTTCAGTGGGAGAGAAGAACACGTCAGCTTGATGAGAGTCTGTAAGGATGTGTGAAGATTCCGCCGTTGCTGATTGAGTTAACAAAGGAGCTGAAGACGTGGACTTCAGAGGAGGTGTCTGAACTTAGGAAGCCTGTGATCTGATAGGAAGATGAACCCTAGAGAAGAGGAACCAGAGATGTTCAGCTGAGCAAGAGATGGGGTGCAGTGCCTTGGTGTCTTCATTCCAGTATCTTCTGTGAGCAGAGGGAAATGACCAGCTTTGTACATGAGCCTAGTATTTTATGTTAAGGTATAGCCTGATCAGAAAAAAGACTTCAAATCACTGCAAGCAAAATTCTGAGTACTGCCTTGGGATAAAGGCCAGAGGAAGAAAAATTCACTATTTTAGTTTTGTCAAAGGAAAGGCAGCCCCTTTAGTAACAATAATGCTAAAGAAAACAATAAGAGAGAATACCTGCATAACAAATGCCTATTTCAATATTTATAGATCCAGAGGAGTTAGCCATGTTAATCTGTAGTTGCAAAATAGTAAGAAGTCCAGTAGCACCTTTAAGATTAACCAACTTTATTGAGGCATAAGCTTTCGAGAACCAGCTGTGGTTCTCGAAAGCTTATGCCTCAATAAAGTTGGTTAGTCTTAAAGGTGCTATTGGACTTCTTACTATTTTTCAATATTTGTATTAAACTTCAAAAAAATATTCTTGAATAGACATTTTTTTATTTGGTTCTGGGTCTCAGTGTCTACTGTGCCTAGTGTAAACCAAACTGCTGTGATATAAATTAAAAATGTATTTTACTTGGTTTTTAATACTTCCATTTATCCTTAATGGTAATATATAGAAACATATTACCCCATTATCATCATAGTGACAGCATAGCCAAGGGTTGAGACAAGTAAAACTCAAACTAAAAAAAAAAGATCCACACGTGAACTTTCCATTACCAGAGTGACACTGTGTGGTTTATTTTATGTACTGCACTTTAGTTTGTTCTCACATAAATCCATGTTTCTTGCACTAAGTAGGCAAGTAACGTGTCTCCATAGCAAATGCACAAAATATGTAACTACTAATAATAACATTCGATTTATATACCTCCCTTCAGGACAACTTAACGCCCACTCAGAGTAGTTTACAAAGTGTGTTATTATTACCTCACGACAATCACCCTGTGAGGTGGGTGGGGCTGAGAGAGCTCCAAGAAGCTGTGACTGACCCCAGGTCACCCAGCTGGCTTCAAGTGGAGAAGCAGGGATTCAAACCTGGTTCTCCAGATTAGAGGCCTCTCACTCTTAAATATTACACCAAACTGGCTAACAGTTTGTATCTTACAGTTGCTACAGCATAAACGTTTCCTTTCAAGAAGAGCTTCTGTTCAGCTGAATGTGCTACATATCAAATGTGTTTGGTATTCTTGTTTTGTAATCATGAATAGGAAATGCATAATTTGCATCATGATCCTCAATACAGCTGTAATGCTACCTGGAACATTTTAACATGAAAAGCTGGCATCTAAAGAGCCTGTATAAAATGACTGCATATGGTAGAAAGGAGATAGCATATGAATAATCTTCTCCTTCATTCATCAATATGTTCTAAAGGATGTTCATACCCCCTCAGAGGCTACACCAGTATAAATACAAGATCCTAGCAATTGCACAAGTATAAATCTTTTATACTGACTTGGACAGAAAGCTAGGAAGGGTGGGCAGCACCATCAGTTTACATGCTTTTAAACATCAGACCATCAAGCTGCAGTATGTTCCAGTTCTTTGCCCTCCATTTTTTTTGTTCTTCCTTGTCCACATTTGAAAATGTTCAGTGTAACTTAAGTATGGTATTTACAAACTGAAGCTCTTCTGCTAAGGAACAAGTCTTCCAGTTCTGCATGTAGTATAGTGTGCAACTATAATGGCTTAGTGAGTAAGGGATTCTTATCAAAGCTATTTTTGGTTTACTGAAATAAGTTTTTTATTTATTTCTGTGCTTCTGTATTGAAATGGTAGTATCTCATCCTTAGATGACCTGTGGGAAGCACATGTTTCTCATCTGATGTCATTTCTGGTGCCAACAATTCTGTGTATTTTGGCAGTATCAAACCACTTCTTGCAAGTTCTCTTCCCCACTGATATTCCTCTGTAGCTACTTGTGTGTTATTAACTTATGGTTCATGGTCTTCCTTTAATATTTTTGTTTAACGAAATCTATATCCCACTCTTCTGCCCTCAAAATAGCAACCAAGGCAGCTAACAAATAACACATAATAAACACACATAATACACATAATAAAATCACCTACTAAAACCATGAAACAACCGAAACCCAAGACAACATTAAAACAATTAAAACCAGAGCTTTAAAAACACACAAAAACAATTAGAAATTTAACAGCACAGGCCCAAGGTGAGGAGCTGGAAGTGCACACAGAGCCAACTAGCTGTTACACCAGAGTCACCGCAATCCTAAGGCCTAGCACAGGGCCCACAGCTGCACTCTGGCATAACTGCAGCACCACCAGTCAGCTCCCTAAGGACTTTGTGGGGGAGACCAGTGCCGGCAGTCAAGCTCACAAAAATGAAGCATGGCCGCTAGTAGGAGCGTCCACCCCTCTGTTCCCCTGACAACACCATCAACATCTGTCAATGGCCATGTCACCCCCCATGACAGGTGCACAAGTAGCAAACAATGGTGCAGCCAATGCATGGGCCATGATCCTAGCTACCTGCTGACACCACCATCCCCTCCCCACCAAGGAGCAGTCATCCAAGGACCACGTGCACCTGCAGCCATGGTACCTGAATCAGGGCACCTGGCTGAGCAGTAGCTTCCTGTCAGAGCACCAGGCCCCGCGGAAAGGTGAGAGGGCCTGGCTGGGATAGCTATGGAGCCCGCCACAGCACACACCCCTGGTGGTTGAGGAGGCTGCTGCACACTGACAGGGGGTGAGGCAAGCTCACTGGTTGGGCAGCTGTCCAGCTGCCTGGCTGCATTGCCAGGGGAAACCCCCATGGCATGCCCCAAGCCACCTCTGCAGGATGGGGGGGTACTGGTGGGGGGGGGCATGAGCTGCAAGCTGCCCAAGCAGCCCTCCACGAGGCCCTGGACCTCACATGTGATAGCCAGCAGTTCCCTGAGGTGGTCCATGACCATCACTACCAGAGGAGCCAGACCAGCCATGCACTCATGGACTCTGGACACTGCCTCCCTCCACTCATGGCACATCTCCAGCCCTCCCTCTCAATTGCAACCCACATGGCAGAGAGGGTGGAGGGATGTACTGAGCAGGATCAGGACCCCGGGCCCAGGTCCCGCATCCTACATGTCCCCATCCAGCCCAGAGTCCAGAGCCCCTACCCCCATGTTCGCCTATCCTGACAGCCTGCAGCACACTTCTGTAGCCCCTGCTGGTGTTGTGCCATCCCCCTCCCGGAGGACGTGGAGTCCACTCCTGGCACGGGATCCCTCATAGTCACCAGTACGGGATCCTGGTGTTAATGGAAGTGTGGGGGACAGGCATTGCTGCTGCCACAGCCCATCACTGGAGAGTCATAGCTCAAGATGCGCCACTACTTCAGCGGAGATCACCAGCATGCAGGCCTCTGTGAGGGAGAAACCAGATGGTTGTGCTGAGTGTCCTGGTCCTTGCCATGCCATCTGAGCCCTGTGCTGGCCCCTCGCCTCTGCTCCTCCAGCTCTGGAGTTGTCTGGCATATTGGCCGTAACCATATCCCCCTGGATCCTCTTTTGGGCTCGGGGGGGGGGCAAGACTGGGTTCCACAGTAGGGTGGTTCCCTCCCCTGGAGCCTCCTCAGCTGCAGCCCCCAACGACCCCAGAGTGGCATTCATGCTGAGTGGTTCACCTGCAAAAGAGAAGCAAAAGCATTATTGGCCTGCAAGGGGGGGGGGGTGGCGCACCCACAGGCCCCGTCTAGCCCGACCTGTGACGCTTCCTCCCAGGCATAAGCTCACTGTTCAGGCCACCCATCACAACAGGAGAGATCACTGCATATATGCCCTGAGCAAATCCTCCTACACTGCCCACTTGTGCAGGGTGCTCCCAGCCTTGAGGGCTCGCACATGCTTCCAAGCCAGCCTAAAGGAGTCATTCTAGTGCTCTGTCTTTGTGGCATGCCCCAGGGCTGACACCCATTCTGCCACCATGCACCAAAAGGTCCAACGGTGATTGGTGGCCAAGGCGGCCCTGGCTGTGGTGAGGGTGATGCTGGCATGCTCCTCTACCAGGCTGTACAGGAGCGCCTTCTCAGCTTTGGTCTAGTTCAGCAACTGCTGACCGCAGCTCCCTTTATAGCACTCCACAGCCATGCTATCCACAGACTGAGGAATGCGGTGGCGAGGCTACACAGCATGGAAAATCCCAGAGAGAGAAAGAGAGAGAGAGAGAGAGAGAGAGAGAGAGGCCCTCTCCTTGGCTGGCAAACCACAGGATGGACACTGAGGAGCTGGAAGCTGCTCAAGGGGCTCTGATTCCAAGTAGGGGGACAAGGATAGGTACTGGGCTTCAGGCTAGGTGGGATGCAGGCCCCACTCCCCCCCCCATTTCCCCACTAACTCCACCCCCCTACAGCCCCCATGCAGGAAGATCTTGCCTGGTGCCCATTCCTGTCACCCCCAGTCCTGGAGGTCTGCCTGCTCCACCTCCTGCCTTCACTTCCTGACAGCACTGCATGTTTGGGTGGTGTTTTGGCACCAGAGGATATGCTATGCCAGGCGATACAGGAGGTCATCTGCATCCTCCAGAACCCAGACAGCACCTGCCTTGTCCGTTTCCCAGCCCAGAGACCATTTGCTGGGAAATATTAAATGCAAACATGTACCCATAATTCAAAGTCCCAAATACAAACATGAATGTCACAACGTCCCTTCGAGGTAGTCTCATAGAGCTATCAAAGTCCTTCTATTAGTGTGTATTCTTGCTTGAAGAGTTCTGGACTCCCTCTAATTGATATGCAGTAGGTTCAAAATGCAAATCAAATGAAGCAAGGGAACCCCAAAAGCACCAAAGGGGTTCCCAAGTAGACAACTCCAGGTAAGTGCGGCGTTGTAGCCGAAGACATACAGGTAAGTGGGACTTTGTAAATGAAAGTGAACTGACTGTTAATGTTTTATTCTTTGGTCTCCAAATCCAGGTGGAAGTCAAGATGGAAAAAGAGCGGGATAAACCCAGCAGGGGGTTCCCCAGGCCTGGAGTTGTCCACTTGGGAACCCCTTTGGTGCTTTTGGGGTTCCCTTGCTTCATTTGATATCCCGCTGGGATATCGAGGGGACCTGGCAACCCTAGTCTGGCCTCATGTAGGCCACAGCTGGGACTGCCACATCCTGGGAGGGCATCCATAGCTGGGTGGGGGTGGCAGCTTCATTGTGACAGATGCAACCGGCAACCAGGCAAGGGATGCTCCTCTGGCAGGAAAGTGCTCCTTGTCCGAACCTGGCTCTTCCATTCCCATAGCAGCTTGGAGTTCTGAGTTCCTGTGGGAGAGACAATCATGGGGTTGTTTGACCGCCATTACACAGGAGTTATGAGAGCATGGATCCAGTCACCCCAACCCACAGCTGCACTCTCTTCTCTGGCCAAGGAGGAACTGGCCGAGGGAGTCTGAATGGAACCTCAACGTGGACTGCCGGAGGTGCCCTCCCACAGCTGTGTTGAGTGTGGCTCCCTGGGGCAGGCACAGGCTGCACTGCCTTGAGGGCAGAGGCTGCACCCCAATGTGGATGAAGCCCCAACATGGGCTGTTGGAGGATCCCCCCACAACTATGTTGTGTGTGGCTCCCTGTGTCGAGTGTGGCTCAAGGGGAGGGGCCGTGCCCCCCGCAGCAAGCCTCAGCCACAGACGCCAGTATTTAAGGGGGCATAGGTGAGGGGAGAGGGGAGGCCACTGTGAACAAACAATCCAGGACAGCCACCTGCTCGGCTCCTTCTTACTTGTCAGTGCAGCCTCACCCCTTCCTGAGCCACGACTCAGGAGATGGGAAACCTGCAAGGTAAGCTGGGTGGTCATTGTTAGACATTCTGTACTTAGCTCTCCTCTCATGTGTGAGTACACGGTACTCCTCAAATTTTGCAAAGTTCCCCCTGTGTACTCTTGCCCCCCCCCCCCGCACGAGCACCTCCTGCCTGGCGCTCTAAGTCCCTACAGCACAGAGCTCTCAAGGAGAGCCTCAGGCCACGTCCCTTCTTACCTGGGGCCATGGCTGCTCCAGCTGGAGGTTATATAAAGTAGGCAAAGGACTGATTGGTTGCTGGGGAGGGGGCTCAGCCACCACGGGGGCACGAGCCGATTGGTCCCCATGGTTGTCAACATCCTATGCTCTTCCAGGCTGCTTGGGTGGTGCCAGCCGTGGGGGATCAATTTGTCCCATACAATGGGTGCTTGTGGGCTACACTGTCATTTTTCATGGCATAACTTTACACCACTGCTGGGGGCATGCCCAGGCCCAAAATAATTTAAGGAGCCCTGTGCCGGTGCCCTGCCCCACCGCACCCCAGGCGCCAGCACCCAGCCATTGTGGCTGATCATTGGCAAAGAGTTGTGACAGAGCGGCGCTGCACGGCAGCACCTGCATAGGGGGGATTACACTGGTGTAAGTCTAGGATACACAGCTGTAACTCTTCGTCAGTTCCCCTGAGTGCTTCCCCCATCAGGATTGCACTGTGTATCTCTTGAGATAGGTCAGTGGATGGCCTAGGCATCCTGCCTCAGGAAACTTTTCGACCTGGGAGTCCACCTCACTCAGATACATGGTGTATTAAGAATGCCTCAGCCTGTCTCCCCATGGCCCCTGCAAGTAGCTTGCAAAGGCACAGATATCACTCAGGGCAGAGGGAGATAAAAACCCAATTCATTTGCAGTTTAATAAAGTGTAGGGTGTGCTACAACTCTGTACCTGTGTGTTTGTGACTGAATGAGAATATCTGTACACGCCTCCCTACTCTGTCTCCCCTTCTATCTGTGATTTGTTCTGAGGGCTTACCCTTCACATATCTGGGGATACCCATGCAGGGCCAGTTTGGTTTAGTGGTTAAGAGTGGCAGGACTCTAATCAGGAAAACCAGGTTTGATTCCCCACTCCTCCACTTGAAGCCAGCTTGGTGACCTTGGGTCAGTCACAGGTCTCTTAGAGCTCTCTCAGCACCCCCCCCCACACACACACACACACCTCACAAGGTGATTGTTGTGGGAATAATGATAACATACTTTGTAAACTGCTCTAAGTGGGCATTAAGTTGTCCAGAAGGGCAGTATATAAATTGAATGTTGTTGTT
This sequence comes from Eublepharis macularius, assembly GCF_028583425.1. Taxonomy (NCBI): domain Eukaryota; kingdom Metazoa; phylum Chordata; class Lepidosauria; order Squamata; family Eublepharidae; genus Eublepharis; species Eublepharis macularius. The sequence goes on from NC_072790.1 coordinate 128,169,408, forward strand.
ATTAGGGGTGGCTGTGGTTGGTCCTTCTGGTCCCACTGGACTTCTGTTTTGTTCATCTGCCCAACATAGCAGAGGTCCAGCAGCACCCTCAAGGCTGACGTCACACTTAGTGTCCACTCTCTTCCTACACAGACACACATGTGCACACAGAATAGGCTGGTCTGAGGGGAATATGTGGCTTCTCTAGGAGGGGGGGGGATCCTTGGGTGCCACACCACCCCACAGTGTTGCTTGCTGCTGAGTCACCAAGCTTGTTAGGGAAAGGGCCCAGTGGTCAGGATTATGGTCTTGGGTGTAGGGAGTGTTTTCAACGGCTTGCCTCTCTTGGGGCTGTGCTGTTGCTGGGTCTTGCCTCCCTGTCTGCTGGCTCTCTGTGGAAGGATCAGAGTGGTGCCAGGAGCAGTGGCTAGATAAGCAGGCTCACCTGGGCTACTTAAGTCAGGGGTTATTTGAGGTTTTATTTTATCTTGTATATTTTAAATCAGGATTTGTAATTGAGCCAATGTTGAGAGAAAAATCTTGAAAAGTAAACTGACTTTATTGACATCACAGATGAAAAAGCATTGTTCAAGCTGGTTTTATGTGTCTGAAAGAGGAAAACAGGGCTAAATATATCACATTATTTGGGAACACATTTATTGTTGAAAAAGTCATAATATTGAAGTCTATAAAATATTGCTAAACCATTCTGCTATTTCCTCCCACTTTGACTTACTTTAAAAGTCTGTCCAAAAATTATCTCTTGTGACAAATGAATTGCTTATAAGTATATAAACATTGTTTTTATTTAAAAGATTTCTGTTCCATCTTGCCTCCAGCTGATCTTCAAGGCAGCTTATATGTGAATATTAAAATAATGCAAGAATATAATATAAGCCAGGCTCAAGGTTAACTCAGCCTTCCTTCCTTCCGATGTCGGTAAAATGAGAACCCAGTTTCCTGGGGGTAAAGTGTAGATGACTGGGGAAGGCAATGGCAAACCACCCCATACAAGTCTGCCAAGAAAACGTTGTGATGCAACGTCCCCCTATGGGTCAGTAATGCTTGCACAGGGGACTACCTTTACCTTTATAATATAAAAACAGGTTTTAAAACAGGACTAAGTTTCAAAGAAACCATAAAGGGACTAAATGCACAACAGGCAGCAACTAAAAATAATAAAGCAGCTCAGAATTATATCCCATTAAAGGCTTGAGAAAATAAGACAGGTTTATATTGGTGCCTAAAAGACAGTAGAGGTTAGTGTGTTTTATTGGGACACAACCACAGAAAAGGCCATGCAGGACCTCAGCTAATAATGGGCACGTTTCTAAAGAATCCTTCTAATGATCTATAGAGCACTAAATGATATGAGAGTATGATAATACCACCATCTGGAAACAAACCAGAAGCTTTTGGCTCTGACAACTATGTTCAATAAGGCAGCTCCTGGTTAACTACCTGATCACCATATGGTAAACTAGATGCAAATTCTGAATGCTTTTCAGAGGCAGCCCCATCTAACCTGACAGTCACTAAAATGTGAATAACAGGGGAAATTGGGAGTTTTCGACAAGAGGCTACAGCCTTGAGACATCATTCACCAATTGTGAATGATGTCTCAAGGCACATATACCTCTTAAGCACTGATAAGCTGGGTTGAATCTGGTAAGCATGCACAGGCTACGGACCTGACATTCCAGGGCTCTTCAGCACATATTCCAACCGTTTTAAGTATGCACATTTGTCATTCACACTTTATGTGATTACTAAAGCAATGCAACACCAGTGTAGTCATGGTAATGGTAATAAAATAGTTAAACCAAGCAAAGTTTGCTGGAGTTATCAGACAACAGAATGCTGAAGTAAGGATTTGAATTTGAAAAAGGAATAGTAGAAATTTTAGTGGAGGCTTAACTGAAGTTAAATCATAATAGATGAGGTTGTGACAATATAAGAAATCTCTATGGTAAAAGGGGGTATGGATTTAAAGGAGAAGCTAAAGTAGATGATAGATTGAAGAGCAGACATTGTCCGAGGGAACTGAAGGACAAATGATGGAAAGAAGGGAAAGAGTGCAATTTAAAGTCCTGTTTAGTATAAACACTTCTGTTCTTCCAACCAAAGCTACTTGTACAAGTTGAGAGTAGGAGTATACAGTACACTGGGGGCTTTGAATAACACCACTGATTTTCTTCCACCATGCCTTTCTTGCAGAGGATCTGCTACATAGGATCCCATGGCCTTGAAGTAATAGCATCCAGCTTTTCATAGCTAAAACATCAGCGTATGAAGAGGACACAGTTTGTACAGGCAGGAAGAGCATGGGGCTTGTTGAATATGCCATTGCTCTCCACAAAATGAGTTTACAGTTACATTCTGTTCAGACTCTGTATCAGAAGGACAGAGATAAAACTTGGCTCCTCCGAATTGGCTAAAGTCTAACCAATGAAACTGGTCATATGATCTGGACTTCAGATTTCCAGAATGTTGCATATCACCATGCATGTTGTCTGAAAACAGGTTGGATGACAAAGTTAGAGAGCTGTGTTGTCTTTCAGGTTGGGCTTTCACACCCTGTCTTACAAAACCAGGTATTTGCGGGGGTTGCATTGCTCCTGGTGTTTGCATCCTGCAAAATTGTAAGAGAGGCCTTAGCCCTGATTCATTCTCATCTTGACAGACACCTAATCCTTGGATATTACGTCTTGGTAAGCATGGGCAGTCCAAACATTGGCTACGACAAGGCAGAGGTGCACTGTGTTTGAGATAGTGAGCCTTGTATTGATCATCCACCATGTCCTCATATTTACCAGGGCTTCCAAGTATATTTCCAGAATACTGGGTACTAAGAGACAATGCAGAGAGTTGCTGCAACATGGCTTCTGTATGTTTCTCTTGACCTTCCTGTAATGCAGTTGAGTCATGTTGCCAGCTGCCTTGATGTATGCTTGGCCAGTCACTTGCTGAATTCCTGATGTCATCCTCCCACTGTGGAGAATTAGTGTGAAGTTCCTCAAAGTTGTGTGCTGAGCTGCTTTTCCTGCCAGTAACACTGTCCTCTCTCGGCCACACTGAACTGGATGTGTTCCTACCTTTGCTTGGGGGCGGATTTATCCTCAACTTTTCTTTCTCTGATCTCTGAGTAAGTGAATAGGACTTTGTCTGTGCTCGAAGTTCATCAGCCACCGAGATCTGATCACAATTAACTCTTTCGGGGTGGTAAAATTTACATTTGTTGCCATATGTACACTTTTTGCCTGGAAAGAAAAAAATGTGGATAATTAGATAACACATGCCAATTACATCATTCAGAATTCATTGATGATTTATGGAAATATTGCAGGTCCAGGATTTTCTGGAAGTGTCTCATGTCTTTCATAGTACAAGACCACTACAATTGTAAAATAACCTGAGCATTCTTGTTTGGCAAACAAGAAGCACATCTCTGATATTTTGACTTTAGGAATGTATAGAGTAATGAGCATGATGGAAGAATGTAGTAAATTTCACAAGCTCAAATCCAGTCTCTGGATTTAATGGGGCCACTGCCTTGCCATCATATTGGAGACAGAAGAATGGTCTTCTCTTTTTTTGTGGTCTCCACTGGTTTTTTAAATTATTATTTATTTCAATATTTATGTCCTTTCCATTAATTAACCAAGTTCTTTAAAAAATGACAAAAAATTAAAACGATACCATGCAACAACAAAAAACACAACACTCCTTTTTGATCACATAAGACATTTTTTCAAGCCCTGCTTTCTGTCCCCCCACCTATAGAGACAAAAAAGGCTCTGAGCTGCTTCAATGGTAGCACCTTGCCGCTGGAATGTTCTCCCCGTTCAGGCTTGCCTGGTGACTCCCTTACTTTCCTGTAGGCAACAAAGCAAAATGTCTGTTTCTGCAGGCTCTAATGAAGGGGCACCTTCTATTTTTTTAGCTATTGAATGATCTACTCCTAGCCTGAGGAGTGCTTTATTGTCTTACTAAGTTTTGTTGTCATAAAGCTACCTCATGCAGGCCTGGAGAGGCAGCACACAACTTTTCTAGATAAATATTAACAAAACAGAAGAAAACAGCATATAGTCTACAGCTTACAAATTAAGAACCAGTCAGGAAATTCCAAATGCTCTCTAGATAAACTCGGTCTTTGGCTGAGAAATGCCAGCAGGACTGAAAGGAAGTGGACCTCTCCAGGAAGAGACTCAGTGCCACTGCCAAAAAACTCTGTCCTGCATCACCATCTACTTTTCTCAGATGGGCACACATGGAGCATACTTGCCCACTGGCAGCAAGTAATTTTTATTTACGTTATTTATAGTCCGCCTTTCTCAGTGAGACTCAAGACGGATTACAGTATTAAGTCAATATGAACTACAGCTGGAACATCCCAGCTGGAACATGCATTAGGTTACAGCAACAGTCACTACACAGTAGTATAGTCTGCAGGCTGTATCCCTTTTCTAAAGTATCTTTCTGAACCATTTCAGTACAGTGCAGCCCTCCAAATGTGTAAAAGAGCCCTCCTGAATAATTAGATTTTGCATAGTTTGCAGAAAACCAAAAGAGTGGGAGCCTTCCTGATCCCATCAGGCAGGCCACTCCATAATGGGGGGCTGCAACAAAGAATGTGCATGTTTCTCTTGCCCATTTGCATGGTGGCAGCAGCAGAAGGCCCTGCTCAGATGTGCAATGCTGTCACGGTGGAGTATTGGAGAAATGGTGGTCCTGCAGTTCTGTGGGTTCAAGGCCATGAAGAGCTTTGTATGTTATTGCCCAACCTTGAACTGAGCCTGGTAACTGATGGGTAGCCAATGGAGTGACTGCAGAATGGGGGGTAATATTCATGCTCGTCCTAGCTCCTGATAACAACCAAACTTCAGCGTTCTGCACCAACTGGAGTCTCCAAGTTAACTGAGAGGGGAGACCTATGTAAAGTACATTACAATAGCCTAGTCTCAATGTCACAATGGCATGGATCCCAGTGGCCAGATTAGCAAAGTCAGGGTAGTGGAGCATCTTCTGGGCTAAACTGAATTGGATAGAAGTGGTTTTTCCCCATCTGTATTAACTCACTTCTCGAGCAGTAATGTTGGATCCAATATAAACTTTAGGCCTTTAACCAAGTCAGAAATGGCCAGCTGAACCCCATTAAAAGGGGGGAGTACAAAGAAGGTGCCTCCAGCTACTTCACTTGTTTATATTGTGGAGGGTGGGGGAGTCCAAGCTGGCTTGCACTGCAGAAACACATGGACCAAGGCTGCCATGGCCAGAGGCACACTCCCTAATACAACCTCCACACCAGACAGTCTAACAAAACTAAATTGACTCTCTCCACAAAAACCCCAGTACCCCCTGAGCAGGCTGACCAGCTACTTCACGTTGTTCTCAAAGATGAAAACTTCTACAAGTTTTTTCCCAGGGGCACATACACACAGATCAAGGATGTTACAGCCAAGGCACGCTCCCAAATGCAAGCTCATCCCTGGGGAAGTCCAACAGAACCAATCTGACACACACAGCCCAAACAAAACAGCATCCTCTAAGCAGGCTGACCAGCCACTTTTAATTCCGTATGAGGACCAACATTACACCAAGGAATCACCCAAACCAAAATGAAGCCAGACTGAAAAGGGTCCAGAGCAGATGAAGTATCCAAGAAGACTCTTGCAACTAGAAGCAAACTGAAGCAAGGGAATGAGCACACACACACAGAGAGTGAACCAAACTGAACCAAGGACACTCTTGCAACTTAGCCCAACAGAACCAGTGTCATTCACAGCAGCCAGGCACTGGATTCATCCAGTGGAGGAACACTACAGAACAGAACCAAGCAGTATGCAGCCACAAGACAATGGCAGGTGCCGAGCACAGTTGCATAACACAAATCCCATTCCCACCCACTGGCTTCAGGCTATGAGAGGTACTCTTGGGAAACCCAAGTAATTCTCTTTGCATCAGCCTTCATCATCAGCCATCCCTCCCACCTCTGCAATGAGGAAAGTTAACAATATTAGAACAACATAACAACACATTACATGATTTACATTAGCCATCCTTCCATCTCACCCCTGCAATGAGAAAAGTTAACATTAGAACCACAGCATATTAGAACCACACATTACATCAGCCATCCCTTCCACCCCTGCAATGAGGAAAGTTAAGTTTAGTTAAACATTAGTTTCATTTAGGTGTATCTGTGGGTTTCCTCCGTGACACATGGTGTGCGTCGTTCTCTGCTTTCCCTAACATCTCTCTTACTCTTTCCATCCCAGTGGCAAGAGACCAACAGTTTTGGGGCCTCTTTTCTCAATTATATGCAGAAATTCGTGCTAACATGTGCCTGGTGTGTGTTCCAGATTGCAGTGTTCATTTGTTGTGCCAACTGAATCAACTGTACGTCTCCTGCTAGTTTTCTACTTAACTTTTAAGTCTTGGGAAGAGTGTTTTCCCCCCACCTCCCAACATGAACTCACAGAGGATGCAGGTCACAAGGTGGGCTTGCTTCATTCACTCTGGAAGTTGAGTTGGGAAATTGAAGAGCAGCATGTTGATCTTCAAGAAGACCAACTGCTCAACTCTCTAGGGGAGCAGGCGAATACAATGCAAATTGACAATGTTGCCTGCATGAGAAAAGACACTCTCGCTCTCCATACTCGTCAAGGAGGAGCTAGTTCTGAGCCGAGAGAGAGAGAAGTCCAGCAAGACCACATCCTTCTTGGCCCAGTAGCTCAGTGGATCGGTGGAAAGCAACTCAAAGGGACCGGACTATTGCCTCTGCCAAATCCTGGCTCACACGTCTCACATTCCCAGAGGGGAAGAGGGCACACCAGAGTATCTCCATCTCCTTGGACATCCTGGCACTGGCTGTGGGGGGAGCCTGCTGAGAAGGGACATCCCCTTTGCTGGCAGGAGGCCCCTCTTGTCCTGCCTATATCATACCTACAAAGGGAGGGCATCTCTCGTGCTGGTGAGGTGCTTGGCCTGTTCAGCGAAGGTGCCTTTGATGCACGGGTTGTACATGGACGCCAACATGTATGACTCCCTCTCAGTGAGAGGCTGCTACCGGGACTGGCCCTGCCTGATGCTGCTCATCCCACCCCCACCCTGAAGTTCATTGGGTTGCCACCAGTGTGCAGTAAGCGAGAGGTATGTATGCTGTGACTGAGGGCATGTCCAGATATCCAACGTGAAGCGCAGAGTTCTCCTAGCAGCACGAGACAACTTTGCCTTCATGTGTTCCCTTAAGCAAAACACAACCACCTTGAGTAACAATAAGTGACACAGTTCCTGTAATAATTTCTACAAATAAAGTACTCAGTACTATTCACATTTTGCAAATGCAATAACTTACAGTCTATTAAATTCTCTGCAAGGTATGCGGTGCATCCACCCACAACCTCAATGTTAATCACAGTGTAAGAAATCCAGTACAGAAGTTCTTCAGATAAAGTCATCCACTATAAATTATGTCGATGTTTATACTTTTCAGGTTCCTCAAGCCAAAGGAGATGAAAGTCTCCAAAGCTAGTCCTCTGGTCCCCCAAGGGGGAAGGATATTTCAAGGTGCTAGAAGTCCTGACAGGATGCTAGCTTAAGTTATTCATGTTTCAGCTTTCCTTTCTCAAGGAGACTGCACATATTTCGTAATGGCTTCCCATTCATAGAAGGAAGTATGGAGGGAAATCTCTGAATGACATTGAATGAATATATACTGGCAAAGGAATTGCCAGTAGCTTTGGAGACTTCCATCTCATCTCCTTTGAAGAACTTCTGCATGTGAGCACTTTGAATTGATCTCTTAGAAGATACTTTGCTTGCCTCTGGACTGTATATTTTGGGTATACTTATTTTGCACTGTTCTGAATTGCACTGTTCTGAATATTTATGATCGTAGCACTGTAACTTTAATTTTACTGGATTTCTTACACTGCAATTAACACTGAGGTTGTGGGTGGATGCGCCACATACCTTGCAGAGGATTTAATCTGAATTGCACACCCCCAGTTGGAAGTTGCTTTCATTGAGGAATCCACAAGTTAGGTGGATGATCAACTGTGTCAGGTATTGAAAACCTACCGTAAGGGCAGAGCAGCCATTTTGGTTCAGGCATCAGTGGCTTTTTGCTCAGGAAACTGGCAAGAGAAGGTCCATGTCGGCCCAAGGGATCATCGGGAGGCATAAATCTAAAATAAAATTATCACAGTGAACTGAATAGACATTATCTTGTTTTCTGAAATATATTTAAGTTCATCATAAAGTTCCTTGGTGTAATTTTAATACATTATTCAGGCTATTTGTCAAACAGATTTTCAACACAGACACAACTCCTACCTTAGTGGGAAGAGAGCTGGATAAGCAGGGTTATATAATTAAGCACACAAATCATAACTGGAAAGGGTTTGGGATTGAGCAAAATTAGCAGTCTACAAATCTGTCAATTTGTGCTTTGGAAAACCATAGAACAAATGGTTTCAATGGCTGCATGAAGTAACTAATGGAAAGAATAGCTCAAAGGCATATATGTCCATTTTATAACCTATCTAGTCATCTGTCAGATAATACTCTGGCCAATCCCAGTTCTATCTCTAATCAGTGTGTAGTGTATTTGGCCAGAGAAGCAGCTGATGTATAATGGACAGCGCAATCCTGACACCCACCAGGCCACAGGCACTCACACACTCACATAACTGTGGCACCACTATTCCACCTGTAAGGACTTTGGTGGGAGAGCTGTGCCAGTGGGCAAGCCCAGCAAGGTACAGCAAGGTCACTGGTGAGAGCACCCACCCCACTGTTCCCCTGCCAACTCTGCCAGTATCTACCAATGGCTGTGCTGCCCACATGACAGGCATGGAAGCAGTGAGCAAAAGCACAGCCAATGCATGGGCTGCGATCCTCGTGGCCTGTCAACACCACCATCCCCCATCCCGCCCTGTTCTCCATGCTAAGGTGCAAGGGTGGCAGCTGGGATGGTGGCAGCCCGCCTGTGGAGCGAGGAGGGGACTGTAGCTTGTCAGAGGATGAGCTGTGCTCACCAACAGGGAGGCCTGCCAGCCACCTGGCCATGTCACTGGGGGAGATCCCAGGGCACACTGGCGGGATGGTAGGGGTGCCTGGTGGGGGAGCACAAGCTGCAGCTGCAATTGACCGTGCAAAGGTTGGATCTCCAGAAGAGATCCAAGATGAGATGATTGCAAATATTCTAGTATCTTACATATCATTGACGAAGGAATACATGAGCAGCCGCTGCTCAATGAACCATTTCCACTCAGGATTTTCATTCTGCAGGTCCCGAAAGTTGTCGTTGGAAACAATGACCCCATCTTGCTCATACGCCAGTTTAACTATATAGCGATCATCATAGCACACCATCCTCTTGCCTTTCATTTTGCGGGATGGTGTATATATAAGAATCGCTTGCTTTGCAAGTTTCTGAAGGATATGCTGATCTAAAAGTTGAAATAAGGGAGAAGTTACATTTTAAAAATCCTAGAAGATGCCAAACAACTGTATTTTAAATAAGAATTTAAATTGACTTAAAAATCAAACCAAGAATCCTCAAAGTGCTTAAAGTCCCTCTGTAGATATAGATACAGCACATTCTATAGTCTATGATAAATTTCAGCATTTAGATTTAAACTCATTTTGATCCTACTAATTTCAGTTTAACTGGAATGTGAGTCAGGCTGCATATTGCTTGAATTTTAACTGTCCAGAACATCTGAAGTAAGGATAACTGGGACTAAATCTTTTGCAAAGCTTAATAGTTTAAATTTGCTTTAGGAAGCATGCCTACCTGTAACAGGATTATCAAATCTTGTTGGTTCCTTTCTCCAAGATGGGACAAAGACTTTGATATATTTATGACCTCTGTTCTTGAACCAGTCTACCACCAGCTGAATTCCCATGCATGAAAACACTTCCTTATTTCCATGGCTGTTGTTAAAAACAAAAAATGCTTACAGGTCAGAATGTCTGCTACCTTGTATCAGTTTCTATTGACATCTGCTCAGTTTATGAAGTCTTGTAGCACCAGGGGCATGCATTACTAAAACGGTGAGGGAGCTGTTATGTCTAACACTATTCCGCTTCTCAGTGAACTACATCACACGCCACTCCAGAAAGATCGAATGGGTGGAAGCGCACTGTCAAAATGAACCAAATATCCAAACTAAAGTTCAATTCTGTTTTTCTGTATTAGCTTGAATCTATTAATACTTGAATTTGGAATTCATCTCAACCACAGAAAGCTGAAAATGCAAAGTTTCTTTATATCCGTTTTGTTCTTGATTTTATTAATTTGCTACATTTGTTTTATTCACTAAACTTTTTTTTAAAGCAAGCATTAAAAATGAGTTTTAAAGTGTAAAACCTAATGCAAAATAGAAAATGACTTTGCCTTCTGTTCTGTATCCAACTACTCTTTATTTTAATATTTATTTTTCTTTCATAGCCTACTTTTTCAATGCGCCTCATTGTTTTTAAAAAATTTTAGTAAGCAAATTTTCAAATTCTAATCTACCTACATTTCAGCATTGGGGTCTTGCTCTAAATGCAACAAAACTGGCTCTGAGGATGGTTCAGGGGAGCTCAGCACCGTTCCTGGTAAAAGTTGTTCAAACAGAGATTTTTCCCTGCATGGAAAGCCCCCAAATTAAATGCAAATGTTCACAAGATGTTGTGGTGTTTCTGATTGTGACTTGTGAGCTTTCTGAGGCTTTTCTCTTTAAATCAGACTTCTTAAAAAAATCTTCCTCCACCCTGGTTCAATGGGGAGAACTGCAGGGTGGCGGCAGGTAGAGTCCTTCACAACCAATGGGAAGGGGGAAGATCTAAGCTCTGCTTTTAAAATAGTTGAGAGACCATCATTTCACACTCCGCCCATTAAAAATAATTTTTTGGAACAGCTGTAGGATAGTGGCTAAGTGGATGTGTTTCAAATCAGCACTCTGCTGATTCAAATCCCACTCCTCCCATGAGCTCAGTGAGTGGCCTATGGTAAACCACTCCTCTCAGCCCCAGCTCCCCAGCTGTATTGTGGGGGAAATAATAACACTGGCCTTGTCCATCGCTCTGAATGGGTCACTAATCTGTCTAGAAGAGTGGTTTATAAGCGCAGTTGTTATTATCATCATCATCATCATCATCAATTTTCATTTTCCCAGCTAAGCAATACTGCAGCCAGCTGCAGCCTTTCCTGTTGTTCAATGAGCTCTTCATGGGGCTGTCCTTGAAAAGTGTTTAGCAACTTCAATTGGGGCAGAATGCTGAAGTCAGGTTGTTGACTGGAGTGGATCACAGGGAACACATCACTCCAGTCTTGGCTCATCTACACTGGCTCCTAATCTATTTCCAGGCACAATTCAAGATGCTGGTGCTGACTCTTAAAGCCCTATATGGTTTGGGTCAGGACCAACATGCCTGGTGGACTGCCTAAACCCTTATGAACCTACCCAACCACTGTGGTCAACTTCAGAGGCCCTGTTTTGGGAGCCCCCACCTTCCAAGATTGGGCAAGAGAGGCTGTTCTCAGTAATGGCACCAAAACTATGGAACTCTCTCCTCAGGGAGAGTTGCCGTCTTCCACCAGCAAGTGAAGACTTCTTTGTTTTGCTTGACATTCCGTCAGTGATCCCTCCTCTGTCCCTAATCCTTTTAACTGTTGTTTTTATCTTTTATGCTTATTTTAAATTCTGGTTTTAAATGGTTTTAAGGATTCATTTTTGTGTTGGTTTTAATGGCTTTTAAGATGAGATTTTAATTGGTACTTTTTAATTTGTTAGCCACCTTGGTGGCCCTGTGATGGCAGAAAGATGGGGTAAAAATCTTGTTAATAAATAATAAATAAATGGCATTTCATAACTGTGAAATAGGATTGTTTCTGGGAGACTTAAACTGGCAATTAACCAAATAACTATGTTTTAAACAACCCAAGGCTTGAGAAAATAAAATGAAAGGATCATTTCTTACATGCTCATAATTTTGTATCTTAAGTTTTTTGTTGCTGGTAATTACTGCCTTTTAAAAGCTTTCTTGAAATCAGATAGAACTGAACAAAGTAATTCCTTTTCTTTAAGCTAGAATTTTTGTACAGCAATAAGTCTACTCTACTATTGTCATTGCTAACTTCCCCTTTGCTCTTTGAATCTCCTGGGTACTGATTATTGCTTCCGTTGTATTGTTATACAGATTCAAAGTGCAGAGCATTTCTATTTGCAGCTCATTCTGCTAAATCTAAAGCCAGCTGGTGATTCAATATGGCTGGGGCCTGATTGCATACTTATACTACTACTAATGCATAAGTCCTTTACAGTTTGAACATAACCACCAAAAAGAGATGAGTCATTATTAGCTCTTAACCTTGCCACTGGTGCTTCATCTTTCAGCCTCATTCATCGCTGGAATATGTAAACAAAGAGGTTTGAGGGACTTCTGCAGGATAATTTGCCATCTAACAGCAGTCTCCAGGATGAATCCAAGTAAGCGTAAGGAAAAGAACAGAACAAGACAGGAGAAAGTAAGGGGAGGATTTAGCTTTTTAATAGAAGAGATTAAAGAACACAGTGAAATAGATGTGAGCAAGCAATTGAGTGAGCAAGAGAGAGCTAGCATGTAAAAAGCATAACAAAAGGGATAACTTCTTATCTCCACAAGCAGTGGGGAATAAACAACAGAATTTGTTTCTCTGCTGGTAACATACTGCAGCCATCAGAAACAGAAGGCCACGCTCAAAGCACAATCCTGCAGTCAATGCAAGAGACAGAAATGAGACTGCAAACAGTGGGCACAGTGAAGACAGAGGGGAGGCTAGATTGACCAGATGGCTGCCAGACCATTCCAAGCACCAGCAAAGTAGTATAACACAACTTAACTGCAACAGACCTGTTATGTCCCAGTAGAAGTATCTGTACATTCTATTCATTTTATACCAAGTTAACTGTCACAGCAGCCCCCTAAAGAATGCTGGGAACTACAGAATGGAGAGGTTAATGAGGCTCTTACCTTAGGGATCGCCTAGCTCCTTTCACAAAACTAAAGTTCCCACAGAATTTCATGACAGAATGACTATTGAACCAGTTTACGTACGTAACAGACACATGGTCCCTGCGGAGCTTGCAGACAGGAACTGTTAACCTAGCGCACTAAAGAGTTTTATTGTATTTATGCTTGACAGGCAGACACGGCCTCCCTCCCCTGCCTGGGTGTCACATTTCTGCTGAATACAAGACTGCAGTTCTGAAGTTACCCTTTGTGACACCTACCAACTTCCAGCTTTATCATCAGGAAGTTTGCAGTAGATATAAAAACTAGTTACCATAACTAAGAATATGTATCACAGAATGTAATTTTGCGTCAAGGTAGTTATTGCCAGGGTATGAGCAGGCCTCTCTGGCTTTTGTTAGATCAATGGGATTTATTTTTTGTTGTTCAGATATTTATATCTTGCTTTTCTTCCCAGTGGGGACCAAATGTAAATAAGTTTAGGGAATACTGGACAAATACATTTTTTGAAAAGCAGAAGTGACAATATTAAACATTTGAAACTATATCTGTTAGAGATATATTTTCCCAGATGATCTGCTTATTTAAAAATACTTTATTATTTATTTATTTAATCTTCTCTGTATAAACAGCTACTTTTTATCCTTTAAATGGGGCCAGTTCAACAGTGTGATTGCCTGGATGGCTTACTTGTGTGAATATGCCGACATAAATCAAACCTCAAATAATAACTTTGGTATCAGTCCACATGACTTCAGATACAATGCTATTCAAAGAGTCAACTCAAATCTATTGCATGGCTTATTAGATATATCATCCTATCGACTGTGTTGATTTACATTGTATTTGCCTTTCTCAGTCACACTGAGAAAGGCAAACTATAAAAAACAACATAAATAAAATAAGCATCCATGACTTGCATGTTTTCAAATACTGACTAAGTGATATGGATGCACAGTCTTAAATTTTAGGGCCCAGGAAAGGTGAATTGCTAAAAAGTCTAGTTGTTCTGGTGCACCAGTTCCATTAACTTCAGTTCCTAGCTACCATAGTCTTCCTATATTTTAAGCATTTTCAATGTATTTAATGTTTTGAAAGACAGGAAGGACCATTGCGGCACTCTCCCATAGCCCAAGGTGCAATCTTTCTCTAAGAGGCAGGCTTGCTTCTGGTAGGAGACCAGAAGTGAGAGTGATCTGTCTACACATAACCTGAACCCAACAGTGTATTCTTCAAAGTTGTAGTGTTCAGTGAATAGAGTGAAAATAATTTTGTGGCATGCTACAAAAGTTAAAGATGTGCAGAATCTAATTAGGGTAGCAAAATATAAAATGCTTGCCTCATGGCGACATTGCTGCCATCAATCACAATTGGTCTCAAGTCAGTTGCAGGCTTACTTGCTTCCTCAGTAGATTGTAGTAAAATTGATGGGCCCCTGCATGACCCCTGACCCTGAGCGACAGATTTGGAGTGAAATGGCTGCATCCATTTCTCAGGTTCCTGAGTCCTGCTGCCCATCTGAATAAGCTCTTGCAGTAAATCATTTTCAGAGGCCTCACGGCCTAACTTCTGCAGTGCTTTGCCAACTTGCTCCTTGCTGTAGCCCAGCTTGCAGAAAAATTCCAGTTTGCTCTGTTGTGCTTCCATTTCTGTACAAGGATAAAAATGCCTCACAGCACATGCAGTTACCAGTCAGAAAGTGGAGGTCCAGCTATTAAGGGGATATTTCCAGTTGACAGAGTTGATCCAGTGCAGCCACTTTTAATAGGCATCCACTTTATGGAGAAAAAAAATAACTGTTTAGTAATGAGGTACCAAGGAACTACTCATGCCACACACAATAAAACCCTTTGGGGTCTTTGCAGTTTGTTTCTTTGAGGAATATGTACATCGTTACTGTAGCATAAGGAGGACTAGCCTGATCCCCTCAATTAATTTTCGTAGGCTGCATCTTTAAAGAACAAAATTAGTGATTTTTATACATTTGATAAATTATACAATAAAAATAAAAAATTGAAAAAATAGCCAGATATATTAGCATTTTTACATAAAACGACAAGACACCATCAACTTCTGTATCACATTAACTAAGCAAAAGATGCAAGCGAAAGAAGGCATCTGTTTTGTGTGTGCTTCCCCCATAGTTGAGAAGATGGGGGGTCTGTAGGTTTTCCGCTTTCAGGAGTTGGAAAGCAGCCTTTTGCCCCTTGAAGGAAGACAGCTCTGACATCTCAGTTATCTTACTATAAACCTAAACTTTATTTACAATTAGTAAAGCTCAAAATAGTTTTGTTTTCTCTTGATTTCAGGGAAGCTCAGCAGCATAATATTTAAAAATTCTTGCTTTATGGATCTCATCCCACATAAATTACCTTCTGACTTACCAGAAGACTGCAAACTTTCACCAGATGCTCTGAGCACATCTGAGCCCCTTTCTTATTAAATATATATTATCTGGGCAACCAATAGTCGTCAGAAGATCAGGTATGTGCTTAAGTTAGGTGTGCAAGAGTGACGTGAGCATACATATTCATGCATAGGCACTCCAGGCTTATCTATCAAGAAAACATCTGCAAAGAACGTAACAAAGGGATTGCTCAGTTCAATGTGGTTCATGAAATACAGATATCATCTCTCTGACTTTGCGCTAATCTCAGATACCACAAGTGCTTAGCAACAAGTAAACATGGTAACCTGGTCAGCTGATGCTGGGGAAATGCGTTATTAGCAACTTGTGAAAACAACTCATGCGTTCAGAATTTTTTTAAAAAAAATTATACCAGAACAGGATGCTGTAACCATTCGCTTTCATGAGTATTTTTGATTTGTGCTGTGTCTTTTTTTAAAAAATGTATACCGTCAAAGCTATTGTAATCCAGACTGGTCTCATCGGGCAGCAGAATGAAAACACTTGCCTTTAAGAGGTAAATCTGGAGACAGTTTGAGGGCAACAGATTTTCTCCATGTAATGTTACTCTTGTTCCTCAACACCAGCAGCGCAAGTGTACCTGACTGCAAAATGGAAGCACTTCCAAGGTAGAATCCAGCATGTATACTTTGCTCAAATTTCTTAAAGCAGTTGTTCCAAGATGGCATCATCTTGTCCTAGAACAGGAGACCAAGTCCTATGAGGAAGGTTGAAGGAGCTCAGAATGTTTAGCCTGGAGTGGAGATGACTGAGAGGTGATATAATAACCTTCTTCAAGTACTTGAAGGGCTGTCATATAGAGGATGGCACAAAGTTGTTTTCAGCTGCCCCAGAAGGTCAGACCAGAACCAATGGCTTGAAATTAAATCAAAAGAGTTTTTGGCTAGAACTTCCTGACAGAGCGGTCCCTCAGTGGAACAGACTTACTCAGGAGATGGTGGGCTCTCCTTCTTTGGAGATTTTTAAGCAGAGGCTAGATGGCCATCGGACAGCAATGCTGATTCTGTGAATCTGGACAAATCATGAGGGAGAGGGCAGAATGGATTACATTAGTGCTTAATCCTCATGGCCCCTTCTTACATGCCCAGAGTAATGCCGATCGCCACTTTGGAGTCAGGTAGAAATTTTCCACAGGCCAGTTTGGCTAGGGATCCTGGAGGTGTTTTGCCATCTTCTGGGCATGGAGCTGGGGTCACTAAGGCAGTCGGGGAGGGGGGATAGTTGTGAATTTCATGCATTGAGCAGGGGGTTGGACTAGATGACCCTAGAGGTACCTTCCAACTCTATGATTCCATGATTCTATGAATGGTACACTTCAGGAAGACTGCAGGTAATCTGTACACCGAGCCCCATCTTGGAGGCCCTTCTCAACACCCGCATCTGAAAGACTCAGGCAGCAAAAGGCCCAGCGGGAATGGCCTCTCATGAAAGGGGCTGCCTGTATAGATTGGAAGCCTGTGGAAGAGGACTGGGCTCTGTTATAATTTGCAGCACCTGTAGTCAGCTAACACCACTGATAGCAACTGCTTCTATTCTTACTCTTTTATATTGTTTTTTATTATTTTAAGTTGCTTTGAGGTTCTTGAACTGAGAGGGTTCAACCATTTTAATAAATAGTATCAATAACAGTAATAATTAGAATATATCTGGTGTGTGATATGGCAGCCTGACAGAACGAGCCACTAGAGGCACAATAAACCTGTGTGTCAGGATCTTCTGCAACACCAGTGTGTTGTTTTCTGAACACAAGTCAGAGGACTGTTGAGCTGTCCCTCAATCCCTTCAGCGCACTCCCTGCTGATACAATTCTTTTGAGGCAGGTAACAGATTCCAATAGAGGATAATATCAGAATTAGAACAATAGTTTCAACAAGCAATTACTGAAGCAACTGAAACATGGTTAGGAAGGAGTGAGCTCATTTGGTTTTTGCAAGCAGGCTTGTGCTCAAGAACTGCGCTCTGTGGTTTCCTTCTGGCCTGCTTCTGTTTTCAACACCAATTCAAAGTATAGTTTTTCTTAAGAAGCAGTGTCTATGTCTGTGCACATTCTCCAACCACCAACAGCCGAAAGCTAATGCCTGGGAGGTGGGGGGAAGACTATGCAACAGGGAGGATTGCATTAAAAGAGAGGTGAGCAAAATCTTACTCTATCTCTTGTGCTAGCAGAGGAAACTTACAAGCTTTCTGCTACTGTAAGAGAGTGATAATTCCCCCCCCCCACCGTGTTCCCTCTGTACGGCAGCCAGTGCCATGTGGACATCATGAGAATTCCCCAACCCTCAGCAGAGGCTTCTCAGGACACGCAGGGGGCTTCTGGGGAAAAGGAAAAGTGGGGAGGAACAGCTTGTGTGACTTCCCTTCCACTGGTGCATGATAGGCTCCAGTCTTTGCTTGAAAGATCAGAGCTCAAAGATATGTAAAATCAGCTGCACCAGAATCTAAATCTGTACAGGTTAAATATCAAATACGTAACCTGTCCCCTTCCCCAAGTATTCTTTAGTTGACACCCATAATCACAGGTGAAATTTTCAGGCATAAGATCACTCTTCCTTAATTTATGGCAGAGGCTACTTTGGGATGCCCCGGCTCTGAACTTACCTTGGGCCGGCGTTTGCGGGCCCGCGCAGCCGGAGGGAAAAAAGCAGGAGCGGCTTCATCGCCGGCCCTGAGAACAAACGCACCCGCAGCTCAGGCAGGGAGCGTTCAGCAATTGAATCCCAGCCGGCCAATCACAGCAGCCGGCTGGGAGCAATCAGGACGGGAGCCGTTGCCCGACCGGAGTGAAGTAGACTTCACTCAGGTCCTCTCGCCCTTTACTTAGTGAGGGGCCGGCCTCCCTAGTACGCAGTTGCTCCTGAACAGCGATCGGGACGGGCGTCTGTTCGCTGCTCAGGAGGGGACGCGTGCCTCGGCCTGCAATTTTAGCGCGGCTGCAGAGTCGCGCTTTGGGCTTTCGCATTGGGAAAGACTCATTTGGGGGCTTATTTTCTCCCTTCTAGCCGAGGCTAGGGCAAGCGCTGCAGTAGCGGCGGTGTGCGCCCTCCCCCCCTTTCTTTTTCTTCCCCCCCCCCGACGGAGTGGGGAAGCTGCTAGCTTCGGGCGCGATGCCCATGAACGTGAGTAAGGGCCACGGAGCCCTCAAAAGTAACAAGCACCGCCAGCAGCGGAGGAGGGAGAGGGGACGGCCAGATAAGGGGAACAATCCCAAGGGAGGACGTTCTGGTGGCCTATCGAGTGGGCAGAGTGAAACTTGCCACTCAGCACCTCCCATGGCGGGAGAGGGGTCCCAGGCCGACAGAGCCAGGGGGAGGCCTACTACCAGGTTGGCGACCGGGGCCATAAGGCGCACTCATGTTGCTGGGGCTGTTGGAGTTTCCAGGGCCCAGGCTGCGAGGCCCAGTGCGGCAGGCGGGGCCTCTACTGCTCGGCTCCACCCGAGGCGGGAGAACAGCCCCGCCAGCTCCACGAGTGGGAGAAGGCGAAGGGATACAGGGCAAAGAGCAGGGCAAGGGACACGCAGTAAGGCTCCTGCAGTTCGGCGTCACTCAGGACGGGGGGGTGATACAACCAGTCCTCCTGTCAGTCAGCTGCTGGCCACACAAGGCCCTTCCATACAAGGCTTGTCGAGGGCACTTCAAAACCTGACAGAGCGGGTGGATCTTTTGGGGGCCCCTGCATCTGGAATAGAGGCGGGCTGCTCGCCTCTCGAGGATGATGAGTCCCCTGGTGAGGGTCCTAGCTCCAGGGGGGTTCCAGTACGTACTTCCCAGAGACGGAGAACACCCAGGTCGCCATCTAGCAGTGAGTCCTCCAGCCCAGGAGTCAGGGAGCGCACGGTTACTAAGAGCAAGAAAAAGAAGAAGCGTACTAGGAAGGTGTCAAAGCGGAGGGGCGATTCTGATTCCTCAGATACATCAAGTGAATCCTCCTCGAGCGATGGCGGAAGGGGCTCGGACGGAGATTATTGGGGGGCGGCTGCTATGGTGCCTCCTATTCCGGCTTGGGCCGCGCGGTGGCGGTCAAAAAGGCAGGCTGGGATGGGAGGGGTTGAGTCGGTCTGGGCGGGGGGAGCATCAGAGTCGGTGGGTTCCCCCCCAGTAAGCATGGGTGATGACGATGACTCTCCTGGAGCACACCTGTCCCGGAAAATGCGTAGACGCATAATGGATGGTTATTATATAGATATATTTTCTCTGGTCCGCCCAGAAGCAGAGGATGGTCTTTCACGCCCGCCTTATAGGCGGAAGAAGGGGAAGGAGAAGAAGGTTGAGGTGGAAAGGTCATTTGCCAATTGGCTGGAAGGCTTTACTGTATTTATGGGGGTCGTGCAGATGGCCTGCCCAGAGAGGGGATGGCACCTCTCCTGTCATTTAGCCACCGTTCTCAGGGCCCGGGCTTTGGCTGGGGAAACAGCTGCCCTTGATTATGACGAGGCCTTTCGCAAGAGGGCTTCTCACAGTGCTAGGAGGAGGTGGGACTTGATAAGTCAGAAATTATGGCTCTGGCTGGTTGGTCCACACATGAGGGGCAGGAGTGACTCATCTCGCTCAGGAAGATGGGGTTCCAGGCGGGACAGGAAGACGGTTTGCTGGGAATACAATCTAGGCAAATGTCAACGGGCTCGTTGTAAATTTGATCACTTGTGTGAATCCTGCCTTGGTCCACACACTCGAGCCTCGTGTCCACGCCAAGGGGGCAGTCAATTGCCCTTTCGAGGGGGCCGGCCCGCCATTGCGGGTGCTAAGAAAGAGGGAGGCTTCGCAGGTGCCAGTGGCGTCACCCAGCCTCATACAGGGAATAAGCAGTAGGACGGCCTTGACCTTGGATCTTGCCCCCTCTCCCATCCGGAGAGATGCCCTCCGCCAGCTATTGGACCGCTATCCGGACAGGGCGGGGGCAGAGTTCTTGTGGGAGGGTTTTACTTTGGGTTTTCGCATCCCATTCATGGGCCCCAGGGTGGCCACCATTTCAGGCAATCTTCGGTCTGCCAGGGACATGCCTGAGGTCGTCGCTGCTAAGCTGGCGAAGGAAGTGGCGGCTGGCAGGGTTGCAGGCCCCTTTGATCATCCACCATTGCCTAACCTACGGGTCTCTCCATTGGGAGTTGTTCCCAAAAAGACAGAGGGTGAATACCGCCTTATTCACCATCTGTCCTACCCCAGAGGCTCGTCAGTTAATGATCTTATCCCTCAGGAGTTGTGCTCTGTACGTTACGCTTCGCTTGACCATGCGGTCCGCCTGGTCCGTTCATGCGGTAAAGGGGCTTTGATGGCGAAGTGTGACGTACAGTCAGCGTTTCGTTTGTTGCCGGTCCATCCGGACGATTTTTGCTTACTTGGATTCATGTTTAGGGGGGCTTGGTACGTTGACAAGGCCATGCCCATGGGATGCTCGGTAGCCTGTGCGGCCTTCGAGGCTTTTAGCACATTCATAGAATGGGCGGCAAAAGATCGTCTAGAATGCCCCCAGGTCACGCACTACCTGGATGATTTTTTCCTGGCTGGACCGCCCACCAGTTCCGCTTGCCATGAGAGGCTGGCCGGTTTCAAGGCCCTGGCCTCGGAGTTGGGGGTACCTCTTGCCGAGGAAAAGACCGAGGGTCCCACTTCCCAAATTACTTACCTGGGGATTGAATTGGATTCCATGGAATGCTGCTCCAGACTCCCCCTGGCCAAGCTGCAGGCCTTACAACTACTCATTCGGTCAATGGTCAGCCGACGGAAGGTTACGTTAAGGGAGCTTCAGTCCCTGCTGGGTCACCTCAACTTTGCCTGCAGGGTGGTTTCCCCAGGTCGCCCCTTTTGTGCGCGGGTTGCGAGAGCCACTGCTGGGGTCTATTCTCCCCGCCATCATGTCAGGATCACAAAAGGCATTAGGGAGGATGTCCGGATTTGGTTGACCTTCTTGTCAACTTACAATGGGGTTTCCTTCTGGCAAGAATCTAGCAGTATTGCTGCGGACCTGCAGGTTCATTCTGATGCCGCCGGTAGTGGCGGCTTTGGCGTTTTCCTGGGGGGTCACTGGTGCGCCCAACCCTGGCCGGGCAGTTGGAGCAGGGCGGGTCTGCTCAGGGATCTCACCTTCCTTGAGCTTTTTCCTATTCTGGTGGCAGTCACCATATGGGTGGAGCAATTTAAAAACAAGAAAGTAGTGTTTTGGTGTGACAACATGGCGGTGGTCAAGGTTTTGAACAAGCAGTCATCGCGCTCTGAGCGGGTCATGCGCCTGGTTCGCAGGTTTGTCCTGGTGTGTCTCACTAATAACATCTCCTTTTCTGTGAAGCACATAGCAGGTACTGATAACAGCATCGCCGACGCCTTGTCTCGCTTCCAGACAGAGCGGTTCTTTGCCTTGGCGCCAGAAGCCCAACGAGAGCCGGATCCATTCCCGGAGGACCTGTGGAACCTTGGGAGCGCTCCATAGTGCAGGGAGTATTGTCGTCTCTTGCTCCTTCCTCTGTGCGGTCGTACAGTAGGGCCCTATCTACTTTTTTGTCGGTATCCCGGCGTTGGGGGGGTTCTGGCAGCCTTCCTACGTCGGGGGACTTGGTCCTTCGGTACTTAGCCCATATGAGGGAGAGGGGGCTCGCCCCAAGGACAATGAAGGGGCATTTGGCTGCCATTTCATTTTTTAGCAAAGCCAGGGGTTTCCCAGATCCTTGTAATCTGTTTTCAGCTCGTAAGGCCATAGAGGGTTGGAGGCGGTTAGCACCGCCGCCGCTGGATTCCAGACGACCCATTACTTACCGCATCCTGGGGTGCTTATTGAGCCACCTGTCAACCATATGTTACTCAAATTATGAGGCACGGCTCTTCGAGGCTGTTTTTACACTGGCCTTTTTCGGTGCTTTCCGGGTTGGGGAGCTAGTGGCAGGTTCTCGTCGGGAGGCCCCGGGTTGTGCGTTAGCTCTTGGGGATGTTTCTCTAGGGACTTCGGGGGTGTGTATCCACTTACGGCGATCTAAGACAGATCAGCGGGGCCGTGGGGTTCATTTTACGTTGGGGGGCTCCACGTCCGGGCCATGTCCTCTCAGGGCATTGACCGCTTACCTGGCACTGCGCCCAGCAGGGGAAGGTTTCCTGTTCATCCATCAGAATAGCGCCCCCCTGTCACGCTTCCAATTTGTTAGCGTGTTACGGACTGCCTTGGCTTCCGCGGGCTTTCCTGAGCAGGAATTTGGTGGTCATTCATTTAGAATTGGAGCCGCCACAGTGGCTTCTCATATTGGCCTTTCTGCAGATCGGGTACGGGCCATTGGCAGATGGACATCTAGCTGTTACAAGGCATATGTGAGGCCAGGCTTGGTTATTAATCCCTCTTCTTTTAGTCCCTGCAGGCCGTAAAAAACGGGTGTGGATCATGGGCCACAGCATTGTCCACTGGGCAGCTCGCTATGTGAAGACGTCCGGCTGGGGATGTGATCTGGGCCTCGACCATTTGATTGTTATAGTCTGGTATGGATCAAGAGGAATGATGTGGAAATCCTTGCTACCTTGGTTCCTACGGCTGGTTAAGAAGGAGGGACCGCCTGATGCAGTCGTATTACAACTGGGGGAGAATGACTTACCGGGGAGAAAGAAGCTGGACGTGCTGCAGGACATGTTGATGGATTTGGGAGTTTTGAGAGAGAGTTATTTGCACCTGACTGTTTTATGGTCCGACTTGTTGGAACGTCGGATTTGGCGGGGGGCCAGGGATAACGACAAGGTGGATTTAGCTCGGAGGCGGCTGTCTAAAACGGTGGGAAAATTCATCTTGTCACAGGGGGGCTTGGTCATTGCCCACCCGGACATCTCTTTTCGGTTGGAGGCCCTTTATAGATCTGATGGTGTGCATCTTTCCAGTTGGGGGCAAGACATATGGTTGCATGATATTCGTGAGGGGTTACTTTGTTGGTTACAGCGAGAGAGCTTTGGCGGGGAGCCTGTTAGTGGCTCCAGTGGCGGTTTGGGCGTTGGGCACCGATCCCTTGGGCGGGAAAAAGGGCCTGTGGGCACTGTTTTCCCATAGAAGGGATCCCCATAAGGGGTCTTGGACCAGGCTTGGTAGCGGTAAGCCCAGCTCGGGGGCTGACAGAACAAGCCTGCGTTCAGGTGACGGGGGACCACGCAGAGGCTACCGCCCAGTGTGGCTTCCTCATAAGTCATCCTGTGGTGTCCCCTTCTCAGCAGGCGGGCTGACAGGGTAGAGAGGCATCGGTGGGCAGGCGGGTCTGCCGATGTGGGATCCGTGCCCTACGCCGCCAAGGCTCTTTGTTACGCTGTAATCAATAAAGTTGTGGCCTAATTTTTTCCAAAATTAAGCTTCTGTGTGTTATTCTGCTTTATAAACCCGGACCGTATCAAGCTGGGCACGCAAGCCCTATGCATAAATTGGCCTCTGAGCAGCCTGGTCCTCTTGCAGCCCTTAGCACTTCATTTATCTGGACTGGCACCTAACACTTTATGTACTAGTAAAATGTATTTTATTGATATGCATGTTAATAATTTATCATGAGCTGCCCTGGGCATTTTTGGTGGCAAGAGCAAAACACACACTTTTCAGATCCATAAATAAGAAATAATAAAGATGGCTGCTGCAGCAGCTCCTTCGATCTGAATCAAACATTAACTCCAGGGGGACATTTGAGGCCAGAAAATGAGCATGGAGGGGAAACGTTAACCCCTGCTTCTCCTATATTGTGGTCCACATGATCCCAGTTGGGGGTCTCATGGCTGCAACTAATAAAGGTTGATTGCCCCTATGTGAACCATTATCTCTCCCTTGTTTCTGTTGTCTTTTCTACCATTAAAATTAAGATTGTAAACTACTTGGAGCAGACAAAACCCCTCTTGTGTTCCTTATGTTACTTTGTGAGAGCCATATAGGTTGCTGGAGGTCCGTAAGTCAACCACCACACCATTCGGCTTGGAGAGGAAGCTCTCCTCCCTGAATTCCTCTGGCTTCTGCTTCTATGGAAGAGTAGTTCTGTACGTTGCCATTTATTAGAGGAATCCCACTCACTTTTTTTCTTACAAGTCATAATGTACAAAGCTACCTCTGGGGTAGGTCTCCTGTACCTTTTCCCTCAAGAAGACCAGAGATGTGTTTTGCCTCCATTTTGATTCAATTTAGAAATACTGAAAGCTGAAGGACGTTGCACTTAATGAGAAGTAGCAAAATAACCTAAAGGTGCCAAAGTCTCACACTTTTTGGTTTAGAGACACACACAAGCACAGATCCAGATGGGCGGGACCTGGCAGGAGTTACTCCGTGGTGAAGAGAACACAGCATCTATTCAGTTGCTGTGTTGCGGATCGTGTTGTTATCTGCCCTGAGCCTGCTTGCGGGGAGGGCGGAATATAAGTACGATAAAATAAAATAAAATAAAATAAAATAAAATAAAATAAAATAAAATAAAATAAAATAAAATAAAATAAAATAAAATATTCTTAGAGGAAGAGCAAGAACAAGATACAAATGAGGTAAATAAATAACATAAGACAGGGTCCCTGGTCTGAGTCCTGGCTCGAGTGAAACCTTGCCTTCCCTTCACCCATCCCTTAAATGTATTTGCTGAGAACATTAGAACAAACTGTTTCTACTCACAGGAAGTGCAGGTGTTTCCCCTTAATCACCGGAGAACTGGAGGTTGTCTGAACCACCATTGTTATCCTCCTGCTCACACACTAGGCTATATGTGCAAGTGCAATATTTATTCCCATGAGGAAGTGCAGCCTATTTTTCAAGGCACTGTGTTATTTGTGTCAACTGAAGGTGCAATGTGCAAGTTACAGCTCAGTACACAGGAACATTTTACTTCCTTAATTGGGTAGCTCATATCATTTAACTCATTAGACTTTGGTTTTGCAAAAGGGGGGAAAGAACAGCAGCATGTAAGTGGGAAGAAGGTCATAGCTATCTAGTGCCAAGTACAGGTATTATTTGTGAACGTTTGTACAAACTGTCATGTATGTTATATAGAAGTGTTTGTATTCTAGCATTTGATTTAATCAATGATTGTGCTACTTTCTGTCCTTGTATTACTTTCTGGAAATTTGTGAGTCAAAGATTGAAGGGCAGACTAGTGAAACTTTGGAAAAGTTCTCCTGTAGGGTTATTTTTAAATGCTAAGTAGCACACTGAGTGGGAGCACTCAGAAGTTTCGTTGTTGTTTTTAAGCTTTCTCTCTGTACAACTTTTCCAACCAATGTGAACCATGTAAGGTGCATGGTAGCAAGTGAGTTGGCGGTTGCTGTCTAGGGTGATCGTATGCCCTCTTTTTAGAGGACATGTTCTCTTTTTTTGATGTCTGGACTCTTTTAAAAAAATTGATGAAAATGTCCTCTTTTTTTGAAGGGGAGGATGAGCCTATTGTTGTGGGGTAATAATAACACTTTGTAAACCGCTCTGAGTGGGCATTAAGTTGTCCTGAAGGGCGGTATATAAATCGAATGTTGTTATTATTATTATTACAGTTCCCAGTGGAGAGAAGCTTTAATTTTGTCACCAGCACCACTTTGGCCTGAATCAGGGCCGAATCAGCCCAGATTGGGCCTGAATCAGCCTGAATTGGGCCGCTGCAGAGTGCAGCAGCACTCCCATGCTCCACAGTGGCCCGATCCAGGCTGAATCGGCCCCCTGCAGAGCGTGGGAGCACTCCCAGGGCGGCATGTGCCCTGTGCGATTATGTCACTTCCTGGAAATTATGTCATCACACAGGCCTGGAACACACATGTGCACTGTGCACATGCAAGAGATCACAATGGTAAGTGCCTGGCCTCCCACCTTGCACCCAGAGGGTAGGGGGACATGGCAACCCTACTCACAGGAGTGCTCCTGCACTTCACATGGGGGCGAAGATATGGTAACACTCCCAAAGCTGACATGATGCCATCACTTCCCAAAGTGATGTCACCCTGCAGAGACCGAGAGAGCATAATGTTCACACAAGAGAAAGACGGAACAGCAAGTTATGCCTCTCCCCCTGAGCCCAGGAGACCTGGCAACCCTAATTTTGAATAGGCTTTCCCCTTTCATTGTTGTGTATTGAGATTTTCTGAGGTCTGTGGTCTGCTTTGTTCCATGTGCTCCTTCCCCATAGCAATGGCACTGAGCCCCTACCCCACCACCGGGAAGTGCAGGGGTCCCAGATATTTCTGGTGTCACTCTTGTTAGCCATGCCATGGATCATGACTGGAAACAGTTAACATGTTTTTAGAGGTCTAACAGAAAATGACTTCAGACAAGATTGCCTGGCAATGAATTTTGATGCAATGCTTGAGTTCCCTACTAGAAACTTTTGCCTGTTTGTGTGAGCGAGAGGCCTTGCTTTCTGTTCTGAATGCTGTGTGTTCATGCGCTCTTTAAGACTGAATCATCTTGAATCTAAAATCCAAGTAAATTCTCTTGCTTATTCCAAGACTGTGTGGATTGGCTAACACACTCTTCCTTGGAGTATGAATGAGTTAGCAGAGAAGGTTTTTCATTGAATTTGCTGCCCTCCTACTGGTGATGAGCAACCTCATGAGCTGGAGGGAAACCCTTTGGAACATCTCGACCAGCAATGCAGAAGGGGAAGCAGCTTGTATTTTTATTTCTTGACCAGGAATATGCCAAAGAGCAGGGCTTTTTTTCTGCTGGAACGTGGTAGAACGCAGTTCCAGCACCTTTCGGTGCCAGAAGCTGGAGGAGGCGGTGATGGCTGGTGGGCGCCCGTGCAGCCTCTTTGCTGGGCCTGCCAAGCAGCCTCTCTGTTCTAATGCCGGGAGCTGGAGGATGTGGCGACAGTTTGTAGGCGGCCGAGTGGCCTCTCTGTTGTGGCTACAGGAGCCTGAGGAGGCAATGGTGGTGGGCAGGCGGCCAAGTGTGGGCGGGCAGTCAGGTACATGGTGCACCCTGGCTTCGACTGGCTCACGTGCTTTAGGTTTGCCAGCTCCAGGTAAGGAAATTCCTGAAGATTTGGGGGCTGTTACTGCAATATAGCCTATGTGACCATTTATCCATTTAGTTCTACAAATAACTACTTGAACAACAAACTTTTTTTAGGGAGATAATATCTTCTAACAAGTATTCAGGTGCCACTTCATCATAAGTATGCAAGTTCTGGTGTTGTGTGTGTGTGTAGGGGTGTTATTTGCTTACTGTGTCGTTTCTTTCCCACTTCAGTGCCAACTTGCCATTTCAGTCAAAATAGGCAGTAATGTATATAAATTTATAATAAAGAGTTTTCTGTACATGTGTGTGTGCATATGATGTCTGGGTGATTTCTGCAGCCCTGTTTCCATTGGGGAATTGGCAATCCCCACACCTCTGGTCATGGTTGGTCTACCGTGGGCTTCTGTTTCATTTACCAGCAAGACATTCTTATTCATCTGGGCATCAAATGAGAACAAATGTCTTGTTGCTAAACAGCATCCTCTTTTTTCACTTGCAAAGTCTGGTGACACTATTGCTATCAAGCCTGGTCCCTTGAATCCTCTCTCAAAAGCCAAAACATCCATGAAAAGGGCCCCTCCCTTTTCCCAAGGCTTGACCAATTCTGTTGTGCTTGCTAGCAATGGCCACTGAGGGCACCTCTTTCTTAAAGCTGCAGATGCTCTTTTATAATTTTGGTGGGTATCCCCCCTACTGTGTATGTGTGTGTATAGATTGAGATTTCAGAATTTTTTTTGCAAACCTAGAGCATTTTTCAGGTTTGTAGAAACATGTATCTTGTCCACTAATAGTTCCAGTCTCCAGATCTAAGTATCCTCAGATTTGGCCAAGCTTGAATTAGAATATACAAGTGGGGGGGACTCACAAGGACTTGTGGGGGACATCTCATTTTCTCCTCTCCCACCGTGTCCTCTTTCCCTTCTCTATTTACTATTTCTATTTACTACAGAAATGCCCTACCCTCATCTCTGCAGAAAAAAAAGTTTAAAGAGCAAAAAACCCATTGGGCATTAAGTTGTCCCGAAGGACTGTATATAAATCGAATGTTGTTATTATTATTATTATTATAATTATAAATCAGCACTCTAGTGGTTCGAATCCCACTATTGCCATGAGTACAGTAGGTGACCTTGGGTAAGCCACTCCTCTCAGCCCCAGCTCTCCAGCTGCATTGTGGGGATAATAACACTAACTTGTTTACCACTCTGGGTGAGGCATTTATCTGTCTAAAAAAGTGGTATATAAGTGCAATTATTATTATTTTAGAGACATTAAGGATCAGTTAAAAGAATAAGAGTGATGGGAGTTGGGAATTACTCTGCTTGCAGAACAGATGTTTCCCACACCTTTGTCCACTGCAGTCTTCTGTGCTGCCCACAATAGCATGAGATGTATGACATGAGGGTCTGCAAGGAGAATCAGTGACTAACCCCTCCCCAGGAAAACACCCTTCCATAGGTGGAAGACAACTCCATATAAAGTGGTAATGAAGCTCCAGTTCTTAGCTAAAATTTGCTAGTGCTACTGCAAAGCACGTAAATAAAGGTTAGTTACAAATTTGAGACACCACCTAATGATGTTGCATATTGCTGTCTCTATATACAAGACAGCTGTACTGAGGAGTAAACAGGGTATAAGGAAGGTGCCATGAAACACACATACACTTGTAAAGTATGAATGGTGTATTATAAAGGCTTAACAAAAGCAAAGGAATTTACAACCATTTCACACATGAGAACACTTGGAGAACACAAACACAGTATTTCAAAAGGTTCACATACAACAGGAAATGCCACCTAGCAGAAAGTTTCCCACAGAAAAACACATGAAGTAAGGTACAAATGGTATATATATGCAACCTTCACAAGTAATATTGGAGCAGGAAGCTTGTTACAAGTGAAACAGTTAAGAGTAAGCATGCAATCTAAAGATTAGGGCTGGCGTTTAATGGGGTTCTTGGAGTGGAGGGAGTTAATTACTGTATTCAGATACAACAAATTCCTCATTATTCTGCTGCTCTTTGTTCATCAGTCAAGCTCACAAATGCAACCAACTTCAGAAATCTCACAAAAATCTACAGGACTTTACACTATAAAGTGTCCTCCTGTAGCATTCCAGGACCAAAACCCAAAAACAGTGCCTGAAATCTCATTTTTCTAGGGCATGTGGTATGCTCTCTTTCAGTGGCAGAGAAACTCCAGAGAGGAGGAGGGTTGTTTTTTTCTTGTTATCCTCTTTCATCTGTACTTGGACTTCTCTTTATCTTTGGACTTCTTAGGGCTTCTGGCCCTCCTCTTGTCTTCGTGATCCCTTTCCCAAAACTCCTCACTGTGCTTGTCTTTAGACTTTCGGTAGTAATCGTCTCTGTCCCGTGACCAGCTGCGACTTCGGCTCCTGTGGTGCTCTCGCTTGTCGCTTTTTCTTTTCTCTCTGCTTAACTCTTCTTTGTGCCTTTGCTCAGGGTCCTGTTAGGAAAGATTAGGGGAAATGTAGTCAGTTACTTGTGGTTATACAGAGGCTCATAAGGATTAGAAAAAGGTGGGGAAAAAAGTCACCAATGGGAAAAGAAAATGCTGTTTAATTCTTCATATGAATGGTTGCTACCATGTTCATTCTGCACAATCAACAGGGCTTTCAATTAACACAGGGGTTTGTTTTGTATAAAATTCTGTTGGAGAATGAGGTTTACCTCAGAAAATAGTAAAATGGCTCATTCTTCATTGTATATAAAAGGAAGAGTCTTTCTAGCGACAATTCCAGAGTAAAGACAAAAACCTCCTGGGAAACCTTGTTCTTCCTATGGTTCAAAATGTAAAAACAAAAGGAATGAATGGCTCAAAATGTAAAAAAAATATTCTCGATGCCTTAATGAAGAGGCATCTAGCATCCCAGGAGTGCTGCAGAGATAAAGAGGAAAAGTCTGCATATATCAGTAGTAATTTTTTAGAAGCTCAGGCCAATGCAGAAGAGCTGAAATGAAATTCATTTCCCAAAACTCACAACACCAGAGTCATCCTTCCTTTGCAGAGCCATGGGTTTCCCCTTATCATTATGTCTCCATCTTTGTTATCTTTTATGACATGCATATTCTTCTCTTGTGCATCACTTACATTATGAAAGTCATCTTGTGACTTGTTTACCTTCTGGAGCAGATGGAGATGTTCAGTTGTTATTGGAAAAAAATTAATGAGAGAAAGGAAAGGAACTTTCTATACCATGATGTTTATATCAGCAAACAAAAAAAGCCTGTAATGTACAGGAAAGAGCAGCAAACAATCTTTGACAGCCCTTACAGAAACAGCCATGGGACAAAACCCTTTACGGCCAGCTACTGAAGTAAAAATGCAGGTAACACAGAGAACATTAGGAAAGGGGGGGGGGAATGTGCTCTTAGCATGCCACAACAGCTTACCCCTAAAAGGTACACTTGACACAGACCTGCAATTTCTTTCACAAAAAAGGTCTTCTCTGACAAAAGTTAAAGTATTGCCTCCTTCAAAGGCTTTGGGAAGTTACCTTCTAAATAGTGATGATACTCACCAATTGAGCCCTTGTTTTATCCTCACATGAGTTAACCAATCAAGTAGGTCAGAGATTCAAATTATAAGTGGTAGGCTTCAAAGACCCTGTGATCCTGTCAACATTCCTTGGGGCAAACCAATCCATACGACACTGAGCAGTTGCTGCATCTGACACAACTGCTACATGAGCTGGTTCCAAGACAGAGGGCACCAGGGAACAACTGTATCAATTGCCTCTGAAAGCCTGACATTCAACAGATAATCATAACCACTCTCTTTCCACAGTTGATGAAGAACTGCACAGCTAGCTGTGAAAAAACTGTATGATAAACTTCATCCAGCCAGGTTTCAGTCATACAAGCCAAATAAACCCCTTCATTCATGACTAAATCACACATGGGAGAGATTTTATTCCTAATTGATCTGTAAATTTGTGAGACTGGTAATACACTGACTGACGATTCATAAAACAGTAACATATTTGTGCTTTTCGACTGGTTGAGAGCCAGTGTGGCACAGCGGTTACAGCATCAAACTAGAATCTGAGAGGCCCAGGTTTGAATCCCCGGTCTGTCATGGCACGGAAGCTTGATGGAAAACCTTGGGCCGGTCACACCTTTGCAGCCCAATATACCTCACATGGTGGTTGTGAGGATAAAATGAAGGAGAGGAGAATGACGTAAGCTGCTTTGGGTGCCCAGTGGCAAGAAAGATGGGGTACAAAAAAGCAAATAAATAAATTTCAGCGACACAGTGTGAAGGACAGGAGGCTGTCCTGCCCTGAAAAGTAAGGCAGCCGATCAACCACTTTGCACCAGAGCTGATGGGAGTGCTGCTCCAGCATCCAAACACCTTTCAGAGGAGGGATGGAATGTTGGAGGGTAACACAACAGCAGTTCAGTTGGTATTTGCCTCAACAAAAGAGCAGACATCATCAAGGGTAGCTCTACCTGGCAGTGTAGCAAGTGGGGTTATTTCTGCCTCTGGGAGAGGACAGAGTACCTAGTCTTGAGGCATGTCTCTGGTGATGAATAGAACTAGAAGTCAGCAAGTCTTCTCATTTTCAGTGCATAATTTCTCCCTAGTCCAGACTTCTCTTTGGCTGTAGTGAGATCTTAGCAGCCTGGCCATTATTGCCTGGGCAAACTACCCAACTGTGTTTGTGAGGTCATGAGCCAGCTGGCCATCTGTTATCATCTTTGGGCCTGTCCCCAGCCACTGCACCTTCTATGCAAAGTTAAACCGTGGAAGCCTTTCCAAACTGACCCCGTGATTAAATGTATTAAAAAAAGATGATTTTTCTGAGCTCATTTCTCAGCTCAGAAGTAGCCTTTCCCTTTCTGTCAGGAGAGTCTTATTATTTAGTCATATTTCATAGCCCAATTTAGTTCCAAGTAATGAGACCATTAATCATCTTATTCTTCATGACACCAAGGCTTTTTTTCAGCTGGAACGCGGTGGAATGGAGTTCTGGAACCTCTTAAAAATGGTCACATGGCCGGTGGCCCCGCCCCCTGATCTCCAGACAGAGGGGAGATTGCCCTCCGCACCGCTGAGCGGCGTGAAGGGCAATCTAACCTCCCCCCTGTCTGGAGATCAGGGGGCGGGGCCACCGGCCACGTGACCATTTTCTCCGAGGGCAACCCACTGAGTTCCACCACCTCTTTTTCCAGAAAAAAAGCCCTGATGACAACAAACTTTTAGCATATATATATATCCAAATCCTAAGTGCATCTCTAATTTACATCATCTGCCTGCCAATGCCCAGTCAATATCCACTGGCTACAGATGAAACCAAGAGAACCAAACCATTTACTATTATTTTACTGCAGTCTTCTAAAAAGGTAGTTTGAAGAAAGCATGGATATTATGACTGTGTAATGAGCAATGTACGTTTTTAGAGGAATCCTAAGCAGGTCTACTCAATAGGAGTACTTCCAGGAAAGCACGCACTCCATGTTTCTAAAACCAAATGCCTACTAGAAAGGTGTGAACAACAGGTGGTTTCTTACAGCAAAAGCATTCTATTGAATACTTGTGTGCTTTTCACAGCTAGGAATACAAGGAACAGACTGACCATCTACATGGATATGGCTTTTAAGGCAGATTTGTTGAGCTGTTGAAAGGACAGACAGGTACCCAGTGCATCTCTGTAAAAGAAAACAACTGATGGGAGAAAGCAACAAAGGTTTGGAACAAGTAAGAGGCTTTCCAGTAGCAAATGTGAATGGCCAATCATCTTTTTTTAATACATTTAATCACTGGGTGGGAAGATGTGCATACATAAAAGGAAAAGGCAGTTGCGGGGGGGAGGTTGGGATTAGGGTTTTCATTGAGATAAAACAGCCAGCTTAATGTCTAGGTAGACATCAGAAGGAGAATGAGAAGGAGGGACCACAGCTCAGAGGTACCACATCTGGCTTTGTGTGCAGAAAATCTCAGTCTCAATTTGTGGCCTCCAGCTAAACAATTTTAGGAAGCCAGTGGGGAGAGAGACTTTTGTTTGCTTGACACCTTAGAGTTGCTCCTAATCAGAGCAGATAATACTGAGTGAGATGGGTCAATAGTTTGACTTGCAATAAGGCAGCTTCATATTATTAACCAGCACGCTTCATGGGCTATGGACTGGTACAAATACTCACTTTATTTGACCTCATGCTTCAATGGTAATACCACCACCATAAGAGCCTCGTGGCACAGAGTGGTAAGCTGCAGTACTGCAGCCCAAGCTCTGCTCACGACCTGAGTTCGATCCTTGGGGAAGCCAGGTTCCGGTAGCCAGTTCAAGGTTGATGCAGCCATCCTTCCGAAGTCGGTAAAATGAGTACCCAATTTCCTGGGGGTAAAGTGTGGATGACTGAGGAAGGCAATGGCAAACCACTCCGTAAAGAGTCTGCCAAGAAAACTTCGGGATGCGACATCCCCCCATAGGTCATTAATGACTCGGTACTGGCTTAGGGGACTACCTTTACCTTTTACCTACCACAACATTATAACATGCCATTCAGCTGAAAAGAACTGAAATCAGTACCTTAGGATGTTTGCCCCTCTTTTCTTCTTCATCATCATCTGAATGGTAGCGTTTCTTCTTCTTTTTATCAGAGTGCCTATGTCTTGTTTTGGCTCCTTCCTCTCCCTCCTCCAATACAAGGTCATATTTAGTGCTGAGTAGTTGGTTAAGGGAAACTTTGGAACTAGACATTAGGGATGCCAAAAGAGGGATCTCCACTGAACTAAAAACTGTGTTTCAAAAAATAAGATTGTTGGAATCACAAAGAATTAGATTTCATGCACTGCTATTGTGCATAAATGTGAATGAGTGGAGACCACCAACAAGAAGCAAAATGGTCTACTTTGGGACATAGTTGCAATGATTTTTGACAGGTCAAAAGGGCAAAGATGCATTAACAACCTGACTACACATTTTAATCATCTAGTTTATCCAGGCTTACAAATGAATACATATCCCAAATTTTGGTTTTGGAGTTGGTGATTTGTAGTGGTATTTACTGCAGATATTTTAAATTGCTTTTTAATTGCTGCACCAGCCTGCAACTGCAGCTTGTGGAAAAATCTGCTGAGTTTCTCAGCTCAGATTTCTGAATAGCCTGAAAGAGACATTTAACTGGCATTCAGATGGTTAAGTTAGGGGCTGAGGACCATATGGAAAAAAATGACTTCCCATAATCTGATCTACATATTTTCTAAATCCAGCTGTGCCTTTACTAAAACATACTATTTTTCTTTTTAAAAGTTATAACAAGCTTATTTTATATGTTGAGCTACCAGTTCTATGGCCAGAAGTTATTGAAAGTTAGAATATAACACACAAATCTTTATAAAATGCAAAACCAACCAACATAATATAAAGAAAAAAAGTGTGTTAATATTTGACAGTCAGGATGTTAGGACTCCAATAAACAAGAAACTGATTCCAAATATTCTGAAACAGAAGTCTCATACATATCCCCCATTGTAGGGGAAATGTATATAACATCTTTCATTCAGAAATTATAAGGAAAAAAATAAATCCTAACAACATGTATTCGTTAAAGGATACTCTTGCTTGGGCTTTGCCTTCTCCTTCAGGCTTAACTTAGAAGTTTTCTCATTATCTTTTTCATACTCTTTGAAATCTTCCTTGGTATATTTCCCATCTGTTAGAGGAAGAAATGAGCTGGCATTCAACGTGAACTCAAAGAAGATGCAAAGTCAGCAACTGTTCTAGAGTAAACACATTCGTTCAGGTTTGTAACCTTGGTAATAGTCTATTAATCTTGCTGGCAACAGTTGACATAGATCTCTCTCTAAAGTCCGAACAGTGAATACAAATACATGGTTACTGCACATTTATAAAGAAAAAAATGACTGAAGAAATGCTAAACACACAGACAACATGAGCCATTGAATCCAGTATTTTGGCTCTGTAGCCTGATAGGTTTATTTATTTGTTTGTTTGAATTTCTATTCCACCCTCCCTGCACTGGCAGGCTCAGGGCGGTTCTGGAGGCACCCCCATCCTCATGCCACTGGTTACAAATTTAGGCTTGTAGTTATGGATGAGTTAACCTCAGGACTGGCACCCACCGGGCACTCAAAAGATGGTAGGCTAAGTCCACGTCCACAGGTAGAGAGAGAGAGAGAGAGAGAGAGAGAGAGAGAGAGAGAGAGAGAGAGAGTGTGTGTGTGAGAGAGAGAGAGAGAGAGAGAGAGAGAGAGAGAGAGAGAGACACCCTCCTCCACTCCATAACCGATGGCTTTTAAGGATGAGAAAGAGGGCACTGTTATTTCTCTGAATGCCACTCAATCAAAACCCGTTGCCAGTTCATCATAAACATCAGGATGATTTAACATGAATATCCTACAATTCGGACCTGACCTAACAACTGTTTAAATTTACTTTGAACTGAATATCATTTGCCTTCAAGAGTGCAATACAGCTCTATCCATCACAAGTTTTAATTCTATTGTTCTTCCAAGCAGCTTTTGGTGGCATTTCTCATCCCATCTTCTTTATCCTCCCAACAACCCTGTGAAGTAGGTTGGGCCAAAAGAAAGGGACTGGCCCATGGTCATGCAGCAAGCTGCTTGGATGAGTGCAATATGAACCGGAGTACCCCCAGCCCTAGTCCAGGGCTCTAACCACTAACCAATTCATCCTAAATATTAGGATGATTGGCATGCATGGCAACCCGAGTACAGCTCTACCCCATTCATACTGAATATTTAACACCAAGACCATTTTACAGTTAACAGTAGGGGTGTGCAAGCCAAAAATTTTCGGCTATAGCCGAAAGTAGAAAGCCGAAAGAAGATTCTCTATCGTTAAAGCCGAAAGCCGAAACAAGAATCGCTTTCGGCTTTCGGGATTCTTTCGGCATTCTTTCGGCATTCTTTCGGCTTTTTTCTATGGGAAAATGCCTCCGTCTTCCAGGACGCCTGGAGGAGGCATTTTCCCACCGAATAAGCCCAAAATTGGTGGGGAACTTCCTGTAACCCTTCTCTAACAACCACCCAAGTTTCAGACAGATTGAACTTTGGGGGGCCATGTTATGGCCCCCCAAAGCAGGTCCCCCTATCCTCCCATAAGAAAGCGAAGGAGCAGCATATTGTTAGCATGCTGCTGCTCATCTTTCTTCATTATTTCCTATGGGGAAAAAATGAAGAGGCAGGCTTCCTTTGCCAGGGGTGGCATTTTGCATGCAAAATGCCCCCTTACCCTCAGGGGCCCTTCTCCCACCCCTCCTCCCACCCCCCACCAAGGCTCAGCCTGCTCCCACTTGGGGGGGCCATTTCATGGCCTCCCCAAGTAGGTGCTCTAATCTCTACCACTGACAGCTGGGGGAGGCTTGTGTTGCCAGGGGTGGCATTTTGCATGCAAAATGCCCCCCAACCCTCTGGGGCCCTTCTCCCACCCCTCCTCCCACCCCCCACCAAGGCTCAGCCTGCTCCCACTTGGGGGGGCCATTTCATGGCCTCCCCAAGTAGGTGCTCTGCTCTCATCTCTACCACTGACAGCTGGGGGAGGCTTGTCTTGCCAGGGGTGGCATTTTGCATGCAAAATGCCCCCCAGCCCTCTGGGGCCCTTCTCCCACCCTTCCTCCCACCCCCCACCAAGGCTCAGACTGCTCCCACTTGGGGGGGGGCCATTTCATGGCCTCCCCAAGTAGGTCCTCTCAGCCCCTAAAGTCCACCCCTTACAGCCCCACACAAACCCAATTCCCCCCCAGCTGCCACACACAGACCCAAATCCCCACATTAGCCCCTCACAGACCCAAATCCACCCCCACCTGCCCCACACCCATAACCCCAGGAACAGGCTGGCAAAGGCCAGCCCTCTCCCTTTGTTCCCTATGCTGGGAACTTCTAAACTCTCTTTCCCTGGGCAATTCTGCACAGCCCAGGGGTGCCACAATGGTGGGCACACTTCTGAGTGCCAGCTGGTCCCTGTGAAAGAGCACCTGAACCACAGACACCCTCCCTGAAATTCCCCCACCACCTACAGAGATGGCTGGCCAGCCAGTCCCATTGTTCCCTATGATGGGAACCAACTGCACAACAAAGAATAAAACAAGAACAACACAAAATAAAGTTTTAAAAAAATTATTTTCTCCCTTCCAAAGTACAAGTAGGCAAAGCATTATGACACATTACACCAGCAGTCCCCCACACAGAAAAATTAAAACAAAACTCACTTAACATCAGAGAATCACAAAACACGATTCCTGTCAAAAACACTTTATTTCTTGAACAGCTTTAGGTTACACAGCAGGGGGGAACACCAAAGGGCATGGCAGCACTATCTTACACAAAAATAACACAACTCACTTAACATCAGAGAATCACAAAGCACAATTCCTGTCAAAAACACTTTATTTCTTGAACAGCTTTAGGCTACACAGCAGGGGGGGAACACCAAAGGGCATGGAAACAGTATCTTACACAAAAATAACACAACTCACTTCACATTAAAGAATCACCCCAAAAAATTGCTGTCAAAAGCACTTTATTTCTGTAACTGCTTTAGGTTACACAGTAGGAAGGCACCACAGAGCAGGAAAGCAGTGTACTACACAAAAATAACACAACTCACTTCACATCAGAGAATCACACAAACACAATTGCTGTCAAAAACGGTGAAGTGGGTTGTATTATTTTTTGTAGTACATTGCTATCATGCCCTGTTGTGCCCTCCTACTGTGTAACCTAAAGCTGTTCAAGAAATAAAGTGTTTTTGCCAGGAATTGTGTTTTTGTGATTCTCTGATGTTAAGTGAGTTGTGTTATTTTTGTGTAAGATAGTGCTGCCATGCCCTTTGGTGTTCCCCCCTGCTGTGTAACCTAAAGCTGTTCAAGAAATAAAGTGTTTTTGACAGGAATTGTGCTTTGTGATTCTCTGATGTTAAGTGAGTTGTGTTATTTTTGTGTAAGATAGTGCTGCCATGCCCTTTGGTGTTCCCCCCTGCTGTGTAACCTAAAGCTGTTCAAGAAATAAAGTGTTTTTGACAGGAATCATGCTTTGTGATTCTCTGATGTTAAGTGAGTTGTGTTATTTTTCTGTGTGGGGGACTGCTGGTGTAATGTGTCATAATGCTTTGCCTACTTGTACTTTGGAAGGGAGAAAAAAAATTTAAAACTTTATTTTGTGTTGTTCTTGTTTTATTCTTTGTTGTGCAGTTGGTTCCCATCATAGGGAACAATGGGGCTGGCTGGCCAGCCATCTCTGTAGGTGGTGGGGGAATTTGAGGGAGGGTGTCTGTGGTTCAGGTGCTCTTTCACAGGGACCAGCTGGCACTCAGAAGTGTGCCCACCATTGTGGCACCCCTGGGCTGTGCAGAATTGCCCAGGGAAAGAGAGTTTAGAAGTTCCCAGCATAGGGAACAAAGGGAGAGGGCTGGCCTTTGCCAGCCTGTTCCTGGGGTTATGGGTGTGGGGCAGGTGGGGGTGGATTTGGGTCTGTGAGGGGCTAATGTGGGGATTTGGGTCTGTGTGTGGCAGCTGGGGGGGAATTGGGTTTGTGTGGGGCTGTAAGGGGTGGACTTTAGGGGCTGAGAGGACCTACTTGGGGAGGCCATGAAATGCCCCCCCCAAGTGGGAGCAGTCTGAGCCTGGGTGGGGGGTGGGGGGAAGGGTGGGAGAAGGGCCCCTGAGGGCTGGGGGGCATTTTGCATGCAAAATGCCACCCCTGGCAACACAAGCCTCCCCCAGCTGTCAGTGGTAGAGATTAGAGCACCTACTTGGGGAGGCCATGAAATGCCCCCCCCAAGTGGGAGCAGGCTGAGCCTTGGTGGGGGGTGGGAGGAGGGGTGGGAGAAGGGCCCCTGAGGGTGAGGGGGCATTTTGCATGCAAAATGCCACCCCTGGCAAAGGAAGCCTGCTTCTTCATTTTTTCCCCATAGGAAATAATGAAGAAGATGAGTAGCAGCATGCTAACAATATGCTGCTCCTTCGCTTTCTTATGGGAGGATGGGGGGACCTGCTTTGGGGGGCCATAACATGGCCCCCCAAAGTTCAATCTGTCTGAAACTTGGGTGGTTGTTAGAGAAGGG
This sequence comes from Eublepharis macularius, assembly GCF_028583425.1. Lineage (NCBI taxonomy): Eukaryota > Metazoa > Chordata > Lepidosauria > Squamata > Eublepharidae > Eublepharis > Eublepharis macularius. The sequence continues at coordinate 128,208,808 of NC_072790.1, forward strand.
TTACAGGAAGGTCCCCACCAATTTTGGGCTTATTCGGTGGGAAAATGCCTCCCCCAGACGTCCGGGAAGACGGAGGCATTTTCCCATTGAAAAGCCGAAAGAAAGCCGAAAGAATCCCGAAACGTTTCGGCTTTTTTCTTTCGGCTACCCGAAACGTTTCGGCATTCCCCGAAACGTTTCGGCATTCCCCGAAAGAAGCTGAAACACTTTTGTTTCGGCATTCTTTCGGCATTCTGAATGCCGAAACGCACATCCCTAGTTAACAGCTTTGTTTGCAAAAGTTAACCCATTTTAAGAACCCCCAATGATGGCACTTGCACAAAACCATTGCTTAGAATCTGGAGTCAGCTTCGTCAATTTCATGCTGCCATCTTATGGTACAAGCTGGCACTTTTATGCATGTAGCCAAGTATTCAGTGCTGCTGAGGTTCCAAACTCAAAGAAGCTGATTAGTAATTGTTCCTAAATACCTAGAGTACTGGCAGTCGACCTCATTACCAAGCAAAAAATGGAATGTAGAGTATATCCCTAGAAAACAATTTTTGAATTTTTCTTTGTCTGGATTCTCATGCATAGCAGCAGAAGCACAGCAGTACACTGGCAGCTTACTTACTTAACCAACAAGCTCAGCAGTTGGGTATATCCTGGTATGTAAAGGGAATTTACAGTCCTTCCCCAAACAGTTCAAATATTTGAGAAACAGTTGTTTGCAATGTGCCTTGCCTTCCAGACCGCACTGCATCTCTTGCATTGAAACTAACAACGGCCTGCAGGGAATTCAACCAGTTGCACCTTCACCCTATTCCAGTTTCCTCTACATTCCACTTCAGCCATTGTGAGTGAAGCTGACCCTGACCCACTCCATGTACTCACCATGCCAACAAGCATTTAGCTATCCTACTTAATACTCCCCACAAGCATAAACCCCTGATACTGCCCCACTTTCAGAAGTAGGATATACCTAACAGGGAACCAATCAGCTTCTGGAGATCTTACAGTTAAAAAATCTAGAAACAGCTCATTTCTGCTTTACAAGTTGATGCTGCATACCAAAGCAGGACTGACACTATTAGTTAAGGGGCTGTTCCTGCTCCTACCTTCTATACTAAGAGTATAATGCATGTTACCTTTTCCTTTCCATTTTATCTTTGCAACAGATTGGCTAAAATCCACATGGATCCGCCTGTCATCTATTAACACATTATCCATCTTAAAGTAAGCTTTCTCGCAATCTTCTTCCTGGTACCCATGTTTCAATAAAAGAAAAAATTAAAATTAGAAAATAACCCTGTGATGCCAGTATATGAACTAGAAAAGGCATTTCTTTTAGCATATTACTGATAATGCTTTTACCAGCTTAAAAACATCTTGGACCACCAAACACATGCTTAGGATGGGGAACCCCAGTTGCTTTACTAGCCATTTATTGCTGTAGAGATATTGTGTTCAGTATCAAGGTGCCCATCCCTTAAACGGTTTACTCGGGCTTCTTTGCACAGTGAAAATTCAGGTATTCCAGAAGAGCTATTATTCCATAAAATAGCAATCTCTGTCTACATACATAAGGAATTCCAGGCTATTTACCCACTTCTCCTTGCTGCATATGAGGTCACTCGGTTTCTGTGTGATCTGCTCATCAGAGAGAACACCCATACTCTTGTTCTACATAAGCATTTTTTCTGAGCAATTTAAAAGGAGCGAATCAGGAGCCTCTGTCCTTGCCAAAAGTGACAATTCCCACACAATTTTCAACTTCCAGTTCATCCTGCAGAGAACAGGTAATGTTCTTTCGGGATCACTGACAAGCCAGGACTGAATTCCTTCAGATTTCTAGACTGCCACAGTCCTAAGGCTTAAGGGGGAACTCCTGGGGGCTGCAACAGCATATACAGCAACAGCATTCATTTTGGCCAGAGTTGTGTGTTATAGATCACTACGGTTCAATTTTTTTCAGGTGGAAATGAGGCTGAAGGACTTTCCTGAAGCTACAGAAATTCATGCAAGTTGGATTTTCTGATCCTGCCAAGTAAGCACCACAGTAAACTGCACTTAAGTTTTCCTAAAACCTGTAACAGAACTCCATTGTGGCATTTTATGATTGCTTTTATACTAGTGTTTTTAATGTAATGAATTGCCTTGGGTCTTTTGGGAAAGATGGTACATAAAATTCATAGAAGAAACAGGTACCAAACACTTCTTACATTATACATTGTTAACCTTTAAATAACAGCATAAACTGTAGTGTGTTTGCAAAGCCACATACCTTTTCAAATTCAATGAAAGCATAGCACAGGGATTCACCTGTCTTCCAGTCTCGGATCACTTCACAGCTGAAAATTCAGCATAATACATGCTTTTCAGAAAGTTGTAGAATAATAACATTTGGTTGGCAACGTTTTCAAGAAGGCTTCTTGGGCACTATACAGTACACAGTGGAAGTAGGCCTGCAGCTATTCATGTGGATTGCCTCAATAGTTAGTGATCTTGATGAGGGCTAAAATCTGAACTAGCACCAGAACCTCACAGCACAAGTTTTGGATACTGGAATTCTCCCACAGATGTACTGAATGTCAGAAGATGCAATAGGGAAAGAACTCACATAACTAGATCTGAGAAAAGTGTGGACTTTAAACAGTAACCACATTCCTCTCGGTATTTGTTTTGAGTAATCAGCACACTCGTGCTACATTTTCAGAAACAGGACTGACTGTGGTACCACTCCTGTGTCGGGAAATTTTGAAATCACTCTCTGAATTGAACAGAATTACGCACATCAGCAAAGATCAGCAAAGATGGCAAGAAATACTGAGGTATACTAAGCTTCATAAATATTTCCAAGTTAATATTTTTACAAAAATATATTATTGTACTTTCTGCTTCTTTTAGGTTCTCGAACTTTTAGGTTGCAAATAATGCTGAGAAGCGTTGTTGAATTTTTGTTTTCAGTTCCCACTACATTACAATGTGACTCAACACTTTGTTCCAGTATAAAGGACAGCACTGTCTGCCAAAGACTGGGATCTCACAAAAGGATGCCTGATAGCCAGTACTGGAAGCTGAATGCTATTGAATGGCTCACTTGCAAGAGGCAAAGGTTGCACTCTTGTCTGAAAACAGTCTGACCCTCAGTTCTCAATTAAGGGATCTCTAATTTGGGTAAACTGTAAAAACAAAACACAAACAGGAAGAGGAAGAGGAAGAATTTTTTTTTTCAAAAAATTGATCAAGCAAAAGAGACTCAGCAAAAGAGAATGAAAAGACCACAGAAGTACCACTTATTTTAAGTCTGCACCTCCCTCTATACTGCAGTTGCCACTGCTTGATTATGAAGGGCAAGGTGGCGAAAAAGTGCCTGAACCCTTCCCTGGCAAGGCCTTGACTCCCACCCACAAGGCACCAAGCATCTTAATTTCTAACATAACTAACAGTTACATAAAAGATATCTGTGGCTGAATTAGAAGGCAAGGAGGAAAGGAAAGCCTGAGAACAGAAGCTTTGAAAGAGGTTTACTAGTTTATTGCCAGTTATGCAGATTTTCTATTACCTTTTAATTGGCCCAAAACGAGAAAATATGATTTCAAGGTCTTCATCCGTTGTCACAGGATTAAGTTTGCATACAAAAAGCACATTTTCAGGTGGCTTGATATCTGCATCAGGCAAGTCTCCTACCTTAGGAAGAAAGATAGAGAAGATACTTTAGTCTCATTTTACAAAAACTATGGAAATTCATGTGTGTGAACTAGAAACATGCTTGTGTCACATGTACCAAGTTTTTAACAAAAGGACAAGAGAAGTTACCAATGCAGTTATGGGAATAGTAATTATTATGAACTCTCAAAGATTCCTCTATCCAAAAGAAAAATCTTTCGATATTGTGCTGTCTTTATCTGAGCATTCCTAACTCTCAGATTCCACATGAAATCTAAGGTTTTTCTGCGGGTTAAAAAGGTGGGGAAAAAGAGATACTATCAGTATAATAATTTTGTCATTAAAAATTTAGTACAGTGTGGGAAGTAGATCATCATAAACTTTCTCTAGGGATATCTTCTTCCGCTTCTGCTATTTGAGATTTAGACAAATTACAAGGTTATCAGTTACATTCTTTAGTTATCAGGTGGAAAAAATCTGGGCTTGAAGCATATAAAACTCATTGGTAAGAGAATTGTTCCATTTGAAGAAAAATACAGGAAAAGTAGTGAATGAGTTAATCACTTTGAATATTTGCAGATAAAAAATGTTTTAATAAATAAAATCCTCAGAAATTCTCAAATGAGAGTCTGCACTAAGTTTGAACAGCTAGTAGTTAAAGATAGAAAACATCATGATGTTTTCTTAAATTGCACTGCTACATTTAATAGCTATAGCTTCAAATGAAACAACTAGCTTAAATATGAAATCCCAGATTGATATGGCAATATATTCTTTCTCAAGGCACAACAGTTTCAACAAGCTTGCAATGTAAACAGAACAATATAAACAGAACAGCTACAGATAGACTAACATGACTATCCATCTAGAACATTTATAGAATGATACATCAGTGGCATCTGTTGTTTCAAAAACTCTTGAGAATTTATAGTTCATGCTCAAATTGTTGCTGGTTTTGTAAAATGCCTGAAGCTGATTTTTTCTGCCTTTGGTGGCAGTCTTTGCACAGCTAAATTTTGGCATAGTAGTGGAGTTGCCAGGTCCCCCGATTCCCCCAGCGGGAGATCAGGGGCCTGGTACTTACTGCGCTGTGTTCTTGGGTTCCTATTCACACGTGCCCCCAGCTTGCACAATGACATCACTTCTGGGAAGTGATGGCATCACGTGGGTCAAGGGGCAGCCTAAGAGCACTCCTGCACTCACCAGGGGGACGAATTGGCCCGTTGTGGGGCACAATTTGGCCTGAATTGGGTCCACTGCAGGGTGCGAATCGGGCTGCTGTGGGCATGGGGGCGTGTCGCGCTGCCTGCAGGTGTGCTGCACCACCCGGAGACGCCCTGGGAAGCGTGCCCACCCACCCCCACCGGCCAAGTAAATGGGGGCAGGGGGGAGGGTGGGAGTAGGGGATCCCCGCCCCGGGCGGGGGAATGGCACCCCTACACGATAGCCATAAAATGTTTTTAAAGGCTGTTACAGATATTCCCTTTAATCCTGAGACTTTCTGTTGAATAACCTGATGAACATACTTTATTGCTATAGAAATGTGATTTTATACCTGATTACACTTGCATGAACAATCTTTGCAAGATATTAGAAGAAATTTTCCCAGTCGGAACTTTCTGAGCTCAACAAAATCAAGGATATATTTTTTGACGAAGCTAACTAAGGTACAAAGCAATAGTATCTCCTAACTCAATAATCTGTGGATGACGTTTCTTAAAATGTAAATCTTATTAAGAATTCGTGTTTTGTGATGAATTTTGAAAAAAGAAATCTAAGATGCTGCATGTACACCACTGTGTTACAAGTAATTACTAGTTATGATACTGTATTGGTTGCTTAAGAGAGAATAAATATTCATTCCACTATTTGTTATTTTGTATCCCCTATACAGAAAACGAGATTAAATGCTGGTTCACATAATCATCATTTGAAAGTTGTGGTATTTTTAAGGGAAAAAATAACAAAAAAATTACAAAAGTGAAAATGTCATGTTATCACAAATTATTAAGAATATATAAAGTTTAATCCCATCTTTAACTTTATCAGTGCATATCATTACAAACATGAACCATTTCTCAATAAATTTATCCAATTGTGCATTAATGTCTACATTGGTAATTTAAATATCTATACAATTTTCCAAATTCTAAAAATCCAGTCATTTGTAAGAGTCCCTTCTTGTGATTTCTCTCAAGAAGCAATATTGTCTCCTCTGCAATATCACCCACTGAATAAAGGTGACCAAACCTTAGCTTTGTCTCCTGAAGTCTGTCTGTATGCTTGCTCCTTTTCCAAGGATCCCAAAGTAGCAGCTTAATTTTGATAAGCGCCTATTAAAATTAAGGCTGGGAGTGGCTAGTAAAACAGGAGAGAAAACTGCAAATATCTGAATGAAAAGATTGCAGTTAATATCTTCTCTATTATCTCGCAGAAATGTTAGGTTTTTGATTCCTTTAATTACTAGTCTGTGTTCTGTGCTGGATTTTGAACAACAGAATATATGCATAAGACAATCCTTATTTGCTTTAGTTATACATACCACTACAGGATAACTAGTTTGCAGTTTTAAAGATAAAGATCTGCCAAGGGTCACCCCAAAAACTAGGATTTGAACCCACATCTAGATATAATAATATTACTCCAAGGGCTACTTGTGAGTTAATGCAACATTTGCTTTACTAATATCCACACAATGTGTACAATACAAACATATATAAAATTATTGCTCCAGTCAAATAAATCAAATATATTTACCATTTCCAAAAGGATAGCCTGAGTTTTTGCCTCTTTCTCTGCCAGAATTTCCTCTACTTCATCAACAGACCTTCCTTTGAAGTCATCAATTTCCTCATCGGCTCCTATTCTCCCACTCTGTCTTACATTTTTTAAAAAATAACAGTTATTTAATACAATTAAACCAGTGAACACATTGTTGATTAGCCCATGTCTTCAATCCACCCATGACATGAGAAAAAGGCCCTGGAAAAAGTTAATTAGATGTGATTATTCATTCCAGTTGTAGAAGTTAGCACACACAATCAACAAACTGATGATGAAATCTGCTTTAAGTCTTAGTGAGAAAGCTAGCACCACCACTACCACCACCACCACCATCAGGAATCATCAAGCTGCATTTCAATCAAATAGGCTGCAATCTTTCTCAAGTCTGGGTATTATGAGCAATCACCAACTTGGATTTTCTCAGGAATAATGCAAAATGGAAACAACTAGAAATGGACTGTGACGTAAATTAAATGCTACTTCTCTCTTCACAGCAGAATTACAGACTTATCTCTATAAAGAATATGGCAATTCTTCCAATTTTTCTCATTTTGAAAGCCAATTGTGTACACTCATATCCCTCTGCTCCAAAGTACAAAAGAGGCAGTATATTTATAATATTAAGGCTGCTTTAGGATGCATCTAGGTCCTGAGTCAGCATATGCTAAGGTGGGGCAGCTAGTTGCCAGGGGCTCAGGGCTTCCGGTAGGGCATACTGCTGCAGACTGTGTCCCTCCAGTCCTGCCCATTTGCTTGCAAGCCCTCTTGCCACCCACACTCATGGCTGCACGTCTTGCCTGCTGCCACTGGGAGAAGGGCATGCATACAGCGCATGTGGATTGGAAGAGGAGCAGTGGGAGGGCTTACAAGAGCTGACCTGGGGAGGGAGACATGCAGGCAAGCGTGGAGAGGCATGGGGACAGGCAGGTGGGAAGGGGAGTCTGGTCCCTCTCTGCTCAACTCTGGATCCATACATACGTCTTTGAAGGGTTAAAGTTGAGAACACTTTGCTGAAATCAGAAAATAACTCCCATTTGTTTTCATATTAATCTATAGCTGTTTCCAGCTATTTCCTACGCCCACAAAAAGCACAAGAATTTAATAGCAATACTCACATCCAACTGTTCCTTTGTAGGCTCCGGTGAACGATCTGGTATTACCAAACCAGATGGGTCATCAAATGGATCATCTAAGATGACTGTATGGTTTATCCTAATATGAAATGCAGGAAAACGGAATGTATGATAAAACAGCATTTTCTGCAACAACTGTGTTTTTACAACACACCCATTCATTGAAGCATTTTCAACATCTTTGAGTCAAGACAGTGAAGTAAATCTTCCCAAGCACATGCCAGCATAGGCAAAGAATAGAACCTCAGTGTACAGCCTGGACTGCTTCACTGTCCCCTGAAACAGGCATGCAGACTGGCTTCTGCTAGAGGAAGGATCCTGGGCATCCCTTTTGTTCACTTCATATGATTGTTACATTAAGGCATACCCAGAAATTCTCTTCGTAAAATACGGAAACAAACGACAGTCAGACCTGATATCTTGATATGGAACAAAATCTTTGTCAACAAAAGTCTCATTTATTTTCATCAGTACGTCCATGCCTTCTGTAACTTCACCGAACACTGTATGCACACCATCCAGGTAATCTAAGTTTTCTCCGGTAGTAATAAGAAACTACAGAAAAATAAGACAGAATAATTAAATTAGTCAGAACTACTTCCATTTTATTTCTTGTTTAGTTTATTATATTTCCACTGGTCACAAGGACCAGCTGCCTAGATGTGCCCAAGACTAATTTTTCATTATTCCCAAAAGGTCTTAAGAATACATCCTACACAAGATAAAATCTGAAAGTTGTGGGAGAGAAGGGCTGGAGAGCTTTCAAGGCATGTCATTGATGTCAGGCATTATTGCAAGTTTTAACATAGGTTGGTACTGTTCTTTTATCGTGACCCTCTGACAAAATTTTAAGCAATGTCTTCCTAACAGACCTAACACTAACAGTTACCACCCTGCAACTTTAGATGAGGGACCCCCTTGTCTCCCCCTCTCCCCATTACCACTTTCAGAGGAAAGTACCAGCATTATTCTATGGCTGATGTTAGAAAGAAATGCGTATTATCTTATTTGCTTGCATTAACAAAAGCTTTATAGCAAAATATTTAGGAGGATAGCTCTAACTAAGAAAAAAAGTCAAATGCCAATTTCAATGTTATCAACAACTTTGAGGGTGGCATTTGCTCCTGAAACAACAAAGGTGTACTTTTTGATTTATCCACCCCCCCCCCCACAAACTTAAGTACAAATGATAATCATGTAATTACCTAAACATTTTAAAATTCACAGGACAGCAACAAAATTAAAAATTACAACTAGCCAAGGGGATGTGCGGGGCTATGCTCAGTGGTACACCACATGCAGAAGGTTTCAGGTACATCACCAGTTAAAGAAAAAGGTTTGGCTCTCAGAGAGAAGCTGCTGGGAAAGACCGATGTGTGAGAGCTGAAACAGACGTGACGAGTTACCTCAATTCAACCTGGGTTTCCTTGCCTCAAGGTTTGACAGGAAGTGTAGGCGTCCTTGCAGGTGCATCGCTGCATTTCTCCTTCCCCTGCTTGCGTGGCCTGGAGCTACACAGCCGCACGTGCTCTGCCTCCCCCGCCCCCCGTCGCACTGAGCGTCACTTCATCTCCCCCCCCCCTCGTCTGGCCCAGTCCCCGCAGTTCTGGGCTGCGCGGCTTCTGGTGGGGGCCGGGCGAGTGAGGGGGAGATGCAGCATGCTCCGGGAGCCTTTCCTCCCGCTCTCCCAGTGCAGCCCGGTGTCGCTCTGTGGGGGCTGGGCCATGCGGGGGGGGGGGAGGTGAAGTGACGCTCAGTGCAACGGGGGGAGGCAACTCCACCCCCCTCGCCTGGCCCAGCCCCCACAGAGCGACACTGGGCTGCACCGGGAGAGCAGGAGGAAAGGCTCCCGGAGCATGCTGCATCTCCCCCTCACTCGCCCGGCCCCCACCAGAAGCCGCGCAGCCCAGAACTGCGGGGACTGGGCCAGACGAGGGAGGGGGGGAGATGAAGTGACGCTCAGTGCAACGGGGGGGGGGGGGAGGCAGAGCACGTGCGGCTATGTAGCTCTGGGCCACGCATGCAGGGGAAGGAGAAATGCAGCGATGCACCTGCAAGGACGCCTACACTTCCCGTCAAACCTTGAGGCAAGGAAACCCAGGTTGAATTGAGGTAACTCGTCACGTCTGTTTCGGGTCTGAGACCTTGGAAAGTTGCTGCTGATCAGAGTAGACAATACACAGCAAGACAGACCTGTTCTGATTCTGTATAAGTAGTTTTATATGTATATATAGAGATCGGGTATAGTGTTAAGATTTAATGCCCTTTTATTTATGTGCTGTGTCATCTAATGCAGGGATTAGTTGTGATTGTTTTTGTCTTGAGGCAAACCATTTTACTTACTGCAATCTACAAACTTTAACTGCATGCACGGTTATGCCCCATAAAGCCACTATATTCATTCTCTCTGGATCCTTTGCAAACTAATTTCCCTTTTAATAGTCCCAGAGCTCTAGCAAAACCCTCCCAGCATTATATACTGACCTGAGATCCATGCTGATCACTGCCATTGTTCACCATTGACACTGTCCCCATTTTCTTGTGTTTAATTCTTGGTACTTTTTCTGATTCAAAAAATCTAGCTTGATCCCCATATAATTTGCTGAAACACATATATACAAATATATAGGTTATTTATTTAATACACTTTTATCCTGCCTTTTCTCCAAGGACCTCAGGGGGAGGGGTGTACATTGCTCTCTTTTCTTCCATTTTATGCTCACAACAAGTTAGAAGGTTAAGCCAAGAGAATGTGACTAGTCCAAGGTCACCCAGTGAAGGTTGTGACAGATGGGAATTTGAACCTAGGCCTTCAAGATCCTAGTCCAACACTCCAACCACTGCATAACATCACTTAGCAGACACAAAATGTGAATTGCATTCAAGTAAGTTTTTGCACATTTGTATCCCACCTCTTCAAGTATTTGTTCGAGGTGGCTTAATATCTGCAGTAAGTAACCAGTCTGTTCATGTAAGCCTAGTTACAACTGCTCTCAAAGGTACAGAAGTAGTCATTTTTAATATGAGCTAAGGTAACTGAGGCTGTGAGGGAATTTTATAACAGGTCAGGGTAGCACACGACCTGTATAAAAATAACATTCCTCATTGTTTAAAACATTTGCTATTATTATCTTTAGAAATGTTATCCAGTCTAGTAATCATCTGAAACAACTCCAGTATTCCAGCAATGCATCTTCATTTAGATCATTATCACTATCCATTTCAGTAGACAAAATCCACCTGCAGCCACATTCTCTTAAACTTGTCCTTTTGTTCCTACATTTTAAATGAATGAGGGTTCTTATCCATGTATGAATTTGGTATGCACATTATCACATTGTGTCTGGTACTGTAACTGCTAACAAGCCTACCCACTTGAAATGCTTTATTAAAGACTCACTTGCAAGTATGAACTGTGTAAGATCCCCTTGATGAATGAGGGCCATGTATTCCAATGGGTTTGCAAACCTTACTGAGTTGACATTGACTAAGATTCACCAGAGATTTCTGTGGAGCAGGACTTCCCTGCCCCCTCCCACTGCAGCACCAAATATCCCCAAGATATTGCTCCTGGGAGAAAGAGAACCTGCCCCAAAAACAGCAAGGGGGGAGTCACAGGTCTGCAGTGAGTGTGTGTGGGGGGGGGGGGCGGAATCAGCAAAAATAATTTTCCATCTATGGAAGTCCTCAGTAGAATCTAAGCCATAGACATGATATTAACTTTATCTTAAAAATGATTTCTCAGTCTTTAACCACACATTTTTTAACATTAATGGAGAGAAAAAGCACAATATTTTCCTCTGAGGGCTTCATAGATCCACATTCTATCTTACCACTCCTGGGGTCTTGTCTCCAGAATTTTCAACAGTGATCACCCCCCACACCCCAGCCCCACACAAGATTTGATTACTCAGAGAACTTCTGCATCAATATGGAGTGCTTGTAAATCATGGCATTCCAATAGGAATGTACTTTTTTAAAAAACCCTCAGAGTTAATTTAGAAAAGAATTTAGTTAGCAATCCAAGAGTAACATCCTTCTACTTGATATTAACTTTATCTTAAAAGGAACACACAGAAAGTAATACTGGACAGCACAACTTCACATGCAAGGCAAAATGAAATTGTATGGAAATTAAGGCAGGAGAACTGTGACAAAAAATGAGAGTTGAAACAACTTATTTGATATCCAGATAAGGGGTACAGTAATCTATCTGTCTGCTACTACCTCCCCTTTTTGTATGCTGACGAGCAGGAGTGCAGGACTGCCTGTCTAGGAATGGTTTTATTGATTGCTGTTTTTATGCTGTGTTTATTGTTTTTATGTTGTATTTTAATCAATGTTGTACCTCGCCCTGAGCCCGCTTGTGGGGAGGGCAGGTTAAAAATATAATAAATAAATAAATAAATTTTAAAAGCCTCCTAAGTTCAAAAGAACACCAAGAAACCCCAGCTATGTATTACTATTTCAAGTTTATTTCAAACTCACCAAAAAATGGATTCACCTCCACGGCCTGTCCCCTGTGGATCACCAGTCTGTATAATAAAATCTCTCTGTAGCAATGAAAGTCATATAAAAAAGATACTTATGACCACTGCTATTGATTCTCACATTTATGTACAATTAACTTGGAAAAGTTTCAGATTGGTAACTGTGTTGGTCTCTTTGGCTTTAGTAGCACGTTAAAGACCAACTAGATTTCCAAGGCATGAGCTTTCTAATGTAACATGAAAAAGACTGTAATTGTACCTGTAATTTTAAAGCAGGTTTTTATTCCATTTTACAAATGATGATGTAAGGCCAAGAGAGACATATAATGTGTACATGGCAAGATAAGAGAATCTAAACCTGGGCCTCCTTGATCCAAGGCCATTTATTTATCTGCAATACAACACATGCTTATGAAACTCCTCAGTAATTTAAGAGTTCAGGGGGAGAAAATAAAGATCACCACAAATGCTTACCTGTACATTATGTATAAGACAGTAATTGTAGTACTTGATTTTGCAGAGCTTCAGAAAATTCAGACAAGCTGCAAGAAAGTTATGAGAACTGTCATGGACTGTGGCTTCTGCCTAATAAAATAAATGCACGCTATGCCTCCTTAGTATGAAGAAACTATTCCAAATGAAATAAAAGCAGAATAACAAAGTATGTGAGAAGAAATTCTATCATCTACATTATTCTGAACAACCAGGAATCACTTAATCAGAACTCTCCAAGGTGCACCCCTGAAATTTTCTTTCCCAATATGAGCTGGCAGTCCTGGAAGATACAGCTTAATAATACAGAAGAGTGCCGTTAAGCATATACAGAGTGCTCTTCCTTTAATAACAAATAACTGCACCCTGTACTTCTGTATTAGCTGAGGGAAGGGCTGAGACAGAAGGAGGCTTTTCAGTCAAATAATGGGAACTTTAGGCAGGTTTGAACTTCGGCTTATCATTCTAGAAATTGCTAAAAGGCACTGCATCAGAGTTACAGCTTTATTTTTTTTTCTTGCTCTGTGTTTTAAGATAAACAAAACCACAGGGGTGCCTCCACTTAGTTAACTAGCAAACCACAAACATAAGGAAGGCAATGTACAATGAAATATAACCTTGAAGGAATATTATACAAATCGAATTATACCCAGTCAATACCCAGTCGATAAAAGATGACGGGACAATGCCGTGGCTATTGACTGACTGTGTATTGTGACTGACTATCATGACTGTGTATTGTGAGACCTCATTAACATCTTGCCCGTGAGGAAGCGTCCATCGCAAAAGGAGAATTGAGAAACGGCTGGTGTAGACCTGTTGGCTACTCTGCAGAAACGGTTTGCTGTGGCTGTTTAACAAGGACTTTTGACTGAGATATGGTCTGCACATGGAGAAATATTCATACCTATATTTATATACCAGTTGGTTTGTTCATATGCATTACGGATGGTTCATATTTTGTTGTATGTAGTATTTATTTTTGTATCAATCTGTATTTACATTGGACACATCGTACTTCATAAATCATTAAATATAATTTGGTTTGTATAATATTCCTTCAAGGTTATATTTCATTGTACATTGCCTTCCTTATGTTTGTGGTTTGCTGTGTTTTAAGATGGCAAAACAAACGTTTTGCAGGAAAAGCTTTTGCCAGCATGGAACTAAGGGGTGGGGAAAGCTCCGCTTATTTAACCTCTGGGTGTCCAGTTGGTATTCTGTAAATTAGTCACAACTCTGCTTTCATTTCACTCCCTGACAGATCACCTGAGCCCAAGGCCAGTCAAGTAACACCCCTAAATTGGGGCATCAATATTTAAAAGCACCAGTGAAAAAGAACGAAACACAAAAGGCAGACATTGGTCCTTCGTGAGTGAAATAAATCTCAACACCCCCTGCAAAGGATCGAGGGGGAGGAAAAAGAAGCACTTCTCAGGTCGTGCAGAATAACCTACTGCGGCCGATCTTGCTCTGGGTTTTTCACTTCCGCCAGACATACGGAAATCCAACCGGTCTAGCTTTCCCCCAACACGGAAACGCAGAGGTTATTCAACCTCTGCATGTGCTGCAGCCCTTAGAAGCATAGCAGCCTCCTGGCCAAGGAGCGCGGGAGTAGCAATGTTCGCCGGTGCCTGCTCAGTTCCCTCCGCCGCAGCTACTGCCGGGGCTCGCCTCACCTCGAGGTCTCTCCTCTGTGTACAAGTCCACCACCAGGTCCCCCAGCGTCGTTTCCAGCAGCACAGCCATTGCCTCTGGATGGCCTCTCCCTTGCTCCGGAAGGAACTGTCGCTCCAAGCCCGTCTGCTCCTCCTCTTCCTCTCCGGCTTCTTGGCCGTAAAAGTCTCAAATGTCTGGGAGTATCTCGCGTCGTTTGTAGCACAGCTTGGCTGAGCATTAGTAGAATTCGGGTTCTCAGTCAACCTCACGTCTTCCTGAGCCTAACAGGGAACTCTTGAGATCCGCGTGGGGCATGCAACGTGGCTGAGACTTCGGACACAGGGCCAATTCATGCAATCCACAGAATTTCCTTAGGGCCAGCCCTCTTGTACCACCGAGTGTGGTGGCAGAATGACGTATACCGCTCCAGATTTGGGAGGGGGGCGTAATGTTTCTGTAATTAAAAATAGCACACTTGACATTTGTAACTTTTGTCCCTAGAGTTTGGGGTGACTTTTTTTTTTAAGTGGAAGATCATTTATGAATGGCAACGCCATCTGCAGTGGTACAGCACGTTAATAGTTTGTCAGAATTTTTCCACTTCATTTTGTTGTTTTGCAGATGAGGTATCGCTTCATGCCATAGATGGGATCTCGTTTGAATTTTCCTTCATAGGGGGAAAAAGTTCTTGCATGTATACAATATCCAGGAGGATGATATCTCTTTCTTCCTGATGTGCTAGTTTTGTACCTGTAGGGAGCATAGGTGTAAACTTTGAGGGGCTCAAGCCCCTCCCCCCGATTTTTCTGGGGGGGTTGAACCTTCCCCCCCAACCATTGCAAGGCAATATTGACACAGTATCATATTACAATTTCCATGTTTCTTTGGGGCTTCATTCCTGTTTGCAAGTATGTATTTGTGTGCTTATTAAGAACTAGCTTGATACCCATGCTTTGCTAAGGTATTTAACTACTTTAAATCCAGTTTGCATAGAGGTTCGCATCAAAATGGCCCCTAGAAAGGTTGTGCACCATCTCCCCATGAACATTTAAAAACTCAGTTGCCATACTGACTTGTATATAAAATCCCTATTCAGGAGTCTTGTACCGCCTTTCTTCAACTGTCTGCAGTTTCTTTAACCTGATTTTTACCTCAGAACACAGAGTTCCACAGCTGACCAATCAGAGAGAAGGGGGTGCAAGCAGGCAGGAGTCTGCCAGCCACACAGGAATGCTAGGTCCCACAGGGAGATTGGCAACCCTAATGAACTTTTAGAGGAAGACTGAGAAGTGCATTTTACCTCAGGACACATTCAATGACTCCCAACAGCAACTGCATACTGTTTAGAATATGGGGGGTGAAGATCAATCAGGCTACATACGCAAATGACCTCTGTATTCCAACTGTTTTGGGGGGGATGGATGAGATGTGGAATGTTGTGAGCCCCAATCAGCCCGCATATGCAAATGACCTTGAAAGGCAGGGGCAGAAGGGGAAGATGGAGATTAAATGATAATCTTTTATTACAAGAAGACATAGTAAAAATGGTTGCTATTATCATATGTTTACTGTTTACAATTATTGTTTATTATGTTTGATCTTTTTCTTTTGATGTAATTATAATCGTGATACAGTTTTTCTTTTTTCTGTTCTGTTTATTTATAAAAAATTCTTATTAAAAAAGAATTTATACACTACCTTAAAATATTGGAGCCTACGGCCCACACAAAGTACTTATTCTTTGAGAATGTACCTTCTGAGGAGAGAGGAGATCCTGGGGCAAAAGCAGATGGATATGCATGAAGCTTGTTGAAATTTGCTTCTTACTTCATGCTGCAGTTATTGCTGCTTGTGTTTGGTCATTTGGACACATTAAACACAGCTCTTCAAAAAAGTAATCTACAGTTCCATCAATCAGAACTTCTTTCTTCTGCAAAGCAACTGTGGAACAACTTTGAACAGTTCTGGTCACAGAAAGTCATGACAGCAAAAGTCTAAGATTTAGAGTCCTACTGTTCTAGGAGCAGAAAGCCTGCACAATGTGTTGATGCTGGCTGTGATCTTCACCAGTTTCAATCTCCTACGGATTTCTACAGGAAATTTTTAAATGAAATCATTGATAACATCTACAGCAGTTTACACAATCGCTTTTCCTCAGATGTGTCCCAACACATGATCAAAATTGAAAAGTTTGCCATAGGTGAGGATGATAGTACATACATTCTAAATGTTTACAAAACTGACTTGGATACTGCTGAACTACAGCTTCATCGGGATATGTTTTTTGGATATTGCATGGCAACCTAAACGTGTAATTGATCTATTCAGGGGAGAACAAGGTAAATATTTGCATCAACTACTACCAGAATTAGCTAAACTTAACAGAATAGGCCTTACCTGTTTCCTTCTGCACCTTAGAAAGGTCATTCTCATAACTTCGTAGAATAAGACCTTTGGAGATAGGCAAGGCTCAACATAAACAGATCTCAGGAAATTGATCTGAATGGTATAGCTAACACCCCAGCCCAGGGGTGTTGTTAGGGGGGTGCCCAGAGGTGCCCAAGCCCCCCCTAAATGTTTGAGGAGCCCCACCTTAAATCCCAAATGGCCCTACCTCCATAGATAATGGCAATGGAGGGCCCCCCTGTGATGCCACATAGCAAAGCCATCCCCCCCCTGGAAATTGGAAAGTCTATGCCCTTGGTAGGGAATCTTTTATACTAAAAAAACTCTCCCCCCCCCTCTTCAGTCTGAAATGGTATACACCAGGATTGGCTTTATCATTTGATTTGGCTCTGCACAGCACAAGTTTCTACATTCTTAATTGCATTCAAGCAAGCGGTGTGTTTTATAAGGAGAGCTCTTTAAGCAGGTTCCAATACCCAAGAACAAAATGCATGCAAATAATGCCATGAAAGATGTACTCAAAACAACATTTTCTTTCAAAATACATGTTAATAGAAAGAAAAACCCATGATTTATACCATTAGTAAATGAAGAAAGTGGTATCAGAACTCAAGTGCCAAATTCTTATAAGTACCAGCATTTACATGTTGCAGGAATGTATTGGCAGTTGTGTTGAGTTCTGCACATAGCAAAATGTCTGTTTGTTGCACACAGTGATGTACTTGCAAGCCACGCAGTGTCTCATACCAGAGTGATATGCACAGAGGAAAACTGGTCTTTTACTACATTGCTCTAAAGTATTCATATGTTAGGGTTACCAACCTCCAGCTAGTGACTGGAGATCTGGAATTACAGCTGATCAACCTACAGAAATCAGTTTCCCTGGGGGAAATGGCTGCTTTGGAGGGTGGACGTTAGGGCTTTATACTTTGCTGAACCTCCCCCTCCCCAACCCTTCCCTCCCTTAGCTTCACCTTCAAAATCTCCAGAAATTTCACAGCCTGGAGCTGGCAACCCAGAATGTAGCAAGTACACACATGTATGATATAAACACCCATATTTCCCTTAATAGCTCAAAACTATACTAATAGTGCAATCCCTAACAGAGTTAAACCCTTTTAAACCCACAGACTGCAATGGACTCAGAAGGCCGTATCTCTAGAAATGTAATGCATTTAAATGATAAGGATTCCTTTACAGTTTATACACTGCTTTAAAGGGTTGGGAAACTGGCAAAGGATTACCTGTGTGTTCCAGGATTGTCTGTGTCTGCAGAATGTGTTTTTCAGTGCAGGCCTTACTGTTAATTATCTGTGCACAGAGCATGTTTGTGTTAATTTTTTTTAAAAGACAAATCAGTAGCGGAGCCAGGGCTTTTTTTCAGCTGGAACGTGGTGGAACGGAGTTCCGGAACCTCTTGAAAATGGTCACATGGCTGGTGGCCCCGTCCCCTGATCTCCAGACAGAAGGGAGTTTAGATTGCCCTCCGTGCTGCCGAGTGGAGGGCAATCTAAACTCCCCTGTCTGGAGATCAGGGGGCGTGGCCACCAGCCATGTGACCATTTTCTCCGAGGGCAACCCACTGAGTTCCACCACCTCTTTTCCCAGAAAAAAAGCCCTGAGCAGAGGTGATAGTATGCAATAACATGTATTTGAATTAGATAGACTGTGAGCTTGTTGATGTTTAAATGATACAGTTTCTGGTGGTTTAAACAGTTGCTTTATTAAACAAAATTTATATCCTTGTATAAATGTAGTGAAAAAGGACTAGTATATTTTGTGAAGATTTTGTGGAAGAGGCCTGGAGTACTTTTCACATCTTATGAAGAATTATTACTGGTTCACACAATATACATAAATGTACTTCCTGTAATTTCCCCCCTAAGTTTTCATTAAACATGCAAAATATACAAAGTTTTATTAAACATACCAAGGTCACTAGGGCCGGGGGGCGGCAGCTTTTCTCATTTAAAAGTATCCTACAGGGTCTTCCACAGGAGACAAATTGCTTCCAGTCCTGGTTAAAGGCAATTATCTTAATCTCTGTACACTAAGTAGAGAGTAAGCTTTATTAAACTCAGGGGAATTTCTGAAGTAACTTGTAAATGATTGGGCTGCACAACCTAGTTCCTAAGCATAAGGAAAATGAGTTTAAGATCGGGACCTAAAACTATGATTTTAAGAACATTTACTTTGAAATAAGCTACATTTGTTTGCATTAAGGTGGATGTCCTAATAGGGATGTGATAAGGCAGATAAAAATGCTAAAAGGCCCAAAGAATGAATGCAGGTATATGGAACCTGCACACATGGTTAGAAATACAACTGAGTGGAAGGGCAGGACTTGGGAAGGAACAAACACATTCCTACCTTAAAGAAGAAACTTATATACAGCGTGGCTGTTATCTGAGGATACTTAAATCTGGAGACTGGAGCCATGAACAGACAAGACAGATCTTTCTACACACCTGTAAAAAGCCTCAGATTTGCAGAAAAATTTGAAATCTAAAAAAAAAAAGTTAAAAAAAACCATAATGAAAAAGGAGCCCCTATAGTTTTAATCAGATGCACTCAGTGGCTGTTGCTAGGCAGCCATAACGGTTAAGTATTCCAGGTTGGTTTCTGTCAGTAAAAGACAGGTGGAAGGGGCAAGGCAGTTTACATGGCTTTGGCCTTTGAGGGAGGAGTTATGGGAGCAAAGTGCAGAAGCAACTACAGGGTAAGTTGATACCACATGACTTGCATGACATACCCAGGTCTGGCTGCTTGCTACTGCTCAACAGCACCCCCAAGCCAGTGTAGTGGTTAAGAGTTTCAGAGTAGAATCTAGGAGACTCAGGTTTGAATCACCATTCTGTGGTGGAAGCTCACTGGGTAACTTTGATCTACTCACACACTCTCAGCCTAACCTTCCTCTCAGGGTTGTTGTGAGGATAATATAGAAGAAAGGAGAGTTATGTGAGCTGTTTTGGGTCCCCGCTGGGAAAAAAGGTAGCATATAAATAAAGTAAATTAAGAAATGCAGGTGAAGATGGGGGGCATTTTGCTTCCTACAAAATGTTTTGCTATGTACTTGACTGCAGATGATCTGGGAAAAATATAAGCATGTAGTGCTTGAGTTATGGAGAGTATATGCATTATTAATATGGCATTCTACTTTAAAGTACACGTGGCTGGTGACCAGGATAGGATCACTTCTCCACTCTATATTTTATAAAGAAAAGCTGCACCTTCATAACTCTTGCATTTGTTTTGTACTCATATATCTGTACATGCTTGAGTGAAAACAGTCTCATAAAATATGGGTATCAAAAAGTCAGACATTCTGACTTTACTATAAGTCATTCCAGAAGAAAAGGTGTGTTTCACAGGAGATCTTCTTCCGCTTGTCATAACAAATTTCACACTGGAAAACCCAGGATGGCAAAACCCTGGCAAAACCCAGGATGAATCAAACAACCAAGGAAAAACAGTCTCCTACAGGAAAAGTGTTTTTGCTATATATCAAAGGAATTACTGATCAGATGGGAAAGCTTATGAAAAAGCATAACCTTCAAGCAGTATTCAGACCCACCAGAAAAATACAACAGACGCTACGATCAGCAAAAGACAGTAGAGACCCCCTCACCTCTGCAGGAGTATACCGTATACCCTGCAGCTGTGGACAAGTGTACATCGGGACCACAAAGCGTAGCATCCAGACAAGAATAAAAGAACATGAAAGACACTGCAGACTTGGACAACCTGAAAAATCAGCAGTGGCTGAACATAGCCTAACTCAAACAGGGCACAGTATCTTATTCCAGGACACCAAAATACTGGACAACACTTCCAACTACTTTGTCAGACTGCACAGGGAAGCCATTGAAATTCACAAGCATAAGCAAAACTTCAATAGGAAAGAAGAAACCGTAAGAATGAACAGAGCATGGTTTCCAGTTCTGAAAAACACCAGGCTAACAAAACACTCTATACCCGACAATAGCCCTGCAGAGAAGATTAGCACATCAAGTACCAGTCCATATGCAAAAGAACCTCCTCAGGATACAGTGAAACCTCCTGCCATTAGCATTCCACACCCTGGGAAACTCTTACAGGATGACTCAGCTCAACCCCACCCCTCCGGAGTAAATATAAATGACCTGCCAACACCTTTTCCACACTGTGACACTGGGAGATCTCTGTCTTTTGGTGCTACACCTCTGAAGATGCCAGCCACAGCTGCTGGCGAAACATCAGGAACTACAATGCCAAGACCACGGCAATACAGCCCGGAAAACCCACAACAACCATCTTTGCTAAAAAGCTCAACAGAAGTCTGATTGCAGGGGAGACTTCACGATGGGGAAACGCAGAGTATGACACATTTGTGGTTGAACCCCCCCCCCCAACCATTCCATTGGCAATTATAAAATCTCACTATGGCCAATGGGGCTTACTCCCAGAATTGCAACCTCACGTTCCATTAGGCGTATCTTGTCTACAAAGGATTAGTCTGTAAGGCTGCAGTCTTATGCTTGCTTAGCAGTAAACCATTTTCTCTAATGTGCTTCTGAAAAAATATTCTAAGAGGCACTCCTAAACATTCAGGGAAATGTACAGAAGAGCCCTGATAGGCTATGTCTTTGACTCATAAGTAAAATCTAGTCTATGGGGCAGAATGGTTGAAGAAAGCCTGGCAGTTAGTAGGACTGAGCCAGTTTGGTGTAGTGGTTAAGAGCGCAGGAGTCTAATCTGGAGAGCTGGGACTGATTCCCCACTCTTCTGCTTGAAGCCCAGCTGGGTGACCTTGGGCTAGTCACAGCTCTCTCAGAGTTCTCTCAGCCCCACCCACCTCACAGGGTGTTTGTTGTGGGGATAATCGTAACATACTTTGTAAACTGCTCTGAGTGGGCATTAAGTTGTCCTGAAGGGTGGTATATAAATCGAATGTTATTATTATATTATTATTATATTAGTTCAGTCGAAAAGAGCAAGCGTCCAGTAGCACTATTAATTCAGGAGAGAAGTAGAGGATCACCTTTTAAATATGCAATCACTCCCTGGAGGTAAAAAAAAAACTAACCCAGGCAGGGAGTAGATGTAGACCAGACTACATCCTGCTGTCTACGGCCAAGAACATGCATAGGCAGGGCCAGATTCAGATGCGGGGCAGGGGCTATCCTGTGCCCTTTCTTTGTAGGGATCATGACGACTCTTCCTGGTAAACAAGCGTGGGAGAGATCTACTCTCATTTCCGCTAGCCATTTATTGAGAATCTCTTTTCTTCACAGGAAAGGCTTCTCTTTGCTCGGAGAAAGCGGAAGGCCCTTGTCTTGCCTGGCTTTTGCACGGCCTTTCCCGGCAGCATCTCCTTCCCGCTCCTCCCGCATCTTTCCCGGCCGCTTCCTTCTCCTCCCCGCGGCCGGACTCCTCCCGCTTCTGCTCCGCCCGCCGCCGCCTCTTGCTTTGTTGATGTTTCACTTTGTTTTAATTCCTGGCTCCCAAGATGGAGGCGGCGCGGCGGCCACGCGAAGTCCTTCGGACGCTCCCTGGGGTCCTTCTTCTGGTGCTTCTGCCCTCCTACCTGGCTTTTCCAGAGCCTCCAGCCGGCTTGTCCCAAATCGTTAGCCAGGTAGGGAAAGGAAAAGCCTTCTGCCAGTACGGGGAAGGGGCAGAAAAGGATTGATCGTGACTTGCGAGCAGAGCGAGAGATACGTTGGGAATGAGCGGGAGGACCTGAAGGCTTGCTGGGCACCTAAGGCGGCCTGAGGATTTGGCCGTGGCTGTTTGCAACCAACGTGTGTAGATACAGCGTTGCGGGGTGTCTTTTGTGAAGTCCCAAGTATGTTTGATTCAAGTATTATGTGCTCGAGGAACTATATAGGGCCATCATGGCATGTCATTATGGGGCATGTGTGTGTGAGAGTGAGTGAGAGAAATGCCAAGGTTTGTAAGGCTAGATGGGGAGTTGTGTTTTTTTTAACAAATAGACCGTTTATATATTAATACACATGCAGAATTAATAACATCCGGCCTTGTGCAGTTCAGATATATAAATGTTTGTACGAAGAAGAATGTATATGCAAGTGACTGAATGAGGATGGTATATGTATATTTCCAAAGCAGCAGACCTCTTCCTATAGATCTGTCTATATATTTAGATGCAGATATATTTTAGTAATTTATTTGTAAAATGATTTGGGATTGAATGTTTGATGTAACAAATCTCTTCTGTATTAAGAGAATGACACCCACCCTTCTATTTCTGTATCCAAATATTTACAGATAAGGTAATAAACAATAGCAAAAGAGTTTTCAGATGGGAAACAGAGACTGGCAGATAGAAAGCTTGTCATTGCATTATGTGATTTGTGGATGTTATCCTGAAGTGTTTTGTGTTACATTTGTGTTAGTTTTGAAGTTTAAAGCTACAGTGATGATTTTGGAGCACCATAATTTACAGGCACTTATGACTGCTTTCGATCTCCTAGCTAATGCCTATGGGAGTTCTTGAATACAGCCTCTGTCATGAACAGCTGAAAAGTATACTCTTACATTTGATTAATTTATCCCTTGGTTTTGAATGGTGTGTATTTAGGTATAGTTCTGCACAAAATAGATCTCAAAGGTGCATTTACTAGCTTCATTCCTTTTTTGTTTTTTTATATTGTTTTTTTGAGAATCTAGTTTCACATGTAGTTTGGATAAGACATTGCAACAATTTTCTTTCCCAGAGCAACAAAGCAGGTTTCCTTAAAAATTAGGGAAAGTTAGAATAAGAATCTGAAGCATTCTTGATTTATTTGTTCTTGCTTACATACTGCACCTGGTCCCATTTTTATTGTAGAAAGGATAGTTGAGAGCCAGTTTGGTGTAGTGGTTAAGAGCACGGGACTCTAATCTGGAGAGCCGGGTTTGATTCCTCACTCCTCCTCTTGAAGCCAGCTGGGTGACCTTGGGCCAGTCACAGTTCTCTGGAGCGCTCTCAGCCCCAATCACCTCACAAGGTGTTTTGTTGTGGGGATAATAGTAGCATACTTTGTAAACCGCTCTGAGTGGGCATTAAGTTTTCCTGAAGGGCGGTATTTAAATTGAATGTTGTTGTTGTTGTTGTTATAGTTGCTTTCAAGAAATACAGGATTCTGAGATACTTCCCCTGGCTATGCAGAATGTGATCTTCAGAAGAAGGGGAACATATATATAACACTCATCATAGTACTGGCATGAGAGCTGTAAAGGAAGTGTTTATTCCTGCACAGCCCCAACCAGATGTTGTTGGCATGAACATAGGAGGCAAAAAGAATAACTAGCAGTCATGAATTGGTATAGCTTTGGCTTGCCAGGAGCCAGACATAGGACTTGAGGTATTTTGTTTTCCTGAAGAAGTGCTTTATTGGGCCCATAGGCCTTATATTGAGAAAGGTGAACTGTTAAGCATCCTAGAAAAGGCACATTTTTTAGGCAAGGCAAGAAGCAGCAGGTGGCCTCAGTCCCCCTGCTTTGCTCCTGATCTGAGTAATTCTGCCAGTGTGCAGCACCTCCAAGCTCTCTCTCCCCCCCACATTCCCTGAAAGTATGCCAACTGAACTGATCTTGCTCCACTTGACCCTTTTGTCCTGCCTGTATTCTGCCTGGCTTAATATGCTACCTAGCTCCTTGTTGGTGTGACCTTGTCAGGTTTACCTGAAGGGTCACTTTGAAAGGTATGGTGAAAGAATGGATTGCTGGCAAATTCTGGTGACAGGTGCCATCTTTCTACACACTTCCCTTTCATGTAGGGCCAACAACAGGAGGGTCAGTTGTCATCATTCAGGCAGCTTGATTTGACCCAGAGTCTCTAGTTGCTGACCCCTGCTGCACAGAAAAGAATTCCTTAAGATAGAATGAGTTCTGTTAATTGATTGCAGCCAAAATAAACAGGACTGTTGTGGCATTTGAAAGATGAACACTTTTATTCTGGCATAAGCTTTTGTGAACTAGAGCTCCCTTCGTCAGATCTCCTCTTTATTATTATGCTTCTGACTACAATTATTTTTGAACTTTTCTTCTTGAAAACTGCTAGCTGAAAGCTTAAAAGACCCTTGAAAGATACCAGAAACTGTGTATGCAATTATTCACTTTTGATGGACTACTCATACATGGCCATTGTGCAATCCCTGTCTTTCCAAATAGTTACTCAAGGCAGACTTTCCCTTTTTGCAATGGCCATGAACTGTCAAATGCTCCACAGCTGCTCCCTTTCCCTTTTGATGCATTTATCTGAGTCAGTCATTCTGTACATTCATCACAAAGAGAATTCTGCAGCATCTAATATTGTTACCCATGCAATGATGATGAGAGGGCACAGGGAGTTTTCAGATGAAAGTAAATTAAGAACTACCAGGTTTACTTCTCTCCAGTCATGCAGCAGATGTGCTTATCAAAGCAAGAAATGCTAGGGGACAGTACCGGTAGTCATTGCGATGTAAATATTGCATGTAACATTACTTACTAGTTAAGGCAAGAGATTTGGAGTTACAATCCAGATCCTCACATTTTCATTTTCTCCTACCCTGCTTGTGACTTCTCACTGAAATGAAAGAGGCTGCAAGTTAGCCATATGTTTGACTTTTGCCAGTTTTTGGGCAAGGAGTTAAGCCAAAGTTGCCGTAATACTGAATGGATTGAAATCATTTGCATACTGCTCTGTACGTATAAGAATAATCAGGTAGAAATCTCATAATGTTTCTGTTTATTTACAATAAATTTCTTACATCTATAAAGAGATTCTCTTTAGGTCTAATACATGGGAATGTGCATTAAGTGTCTGTCTGCTGGGGTGTGTCATGTTATACGATGTACTTCCTTGGTATAGTAAATACTAGAAACAAATTATATTTTGTAATATATATATAATGCTTCCCAGTATAAAGGAAAAATGGAGAGTCTCATTATAAATGCGGACAAATACTTGTATCATAATTTTAAAATTATAATAAAGTGGTTATACTTTGGATTATACTTCTTTCTGAAAGATTGACTTGAGGAAATAAATAGGTTCTTGATCTGCACCTGTCACTTTCGGGCTTAAAGCAAGAATGCAGCCTATGTGCCAAGTGACTTCTGTACTGAGGAATCTGGGGCACACTTCTTTCCTTTGCAGTTCTTTCTTCTCTTTACTATCTTGCAGGAGAGCATCAAGGTCCACGTTACTATGTTGCAGAACAGTGGAGACCATCAGGAAAGACAGGTAATGTCACTATTACTTTACTTGCCATAGGGTGGTTAGAGTGCTGGCCAGGAACCAAGAAACCGAACTGCAAATTCTCACTCAGTCGTGAAGCTTGCTGGATGACCTCTGGTCAGTCACGCTTTCTCAGCCTCATCTACCTCTCAGGATTGTTGTGCAGATGTAATAAAGAGGAGTGAAGAACACACACATCAACCACTCTGATCTCTTTGTAAGAAGGTGGAATAACAGTGTAGTGAAAACACTTTTTCCTTTACTGTGATACATCAGGAGAAATTGTGCATGTGTATGCTTTTAATACTGTTGCAGATTTGCCAAACACTTTACAAGAGTATATGAACAGTCCAAGGGACAATTCATTACAACAAATTGCCTCCCCCCCAGTTAGTAAGGATTTTTTATTCGTCAGCAAGGTTATAAGTTTATTTATCTTCAGAGTTCTGAAAATTAAGTGATGACAACTGAGGCTGAGAAATTGTGGCTACCTGCTCTGTTCCAGGCAGAGCTGGAATCTGAGCTGAGGTGCCACTAGAGCTTTGTCCACTTGACCTCTCTGCCTCTCATATAGGTTTTATAGTCATACTGGCCTATATTATTTTCATAGAAGGATCTTGATGTTTCATGGGATATATTCTTAGAGTACAGCCCACATCCAGTGTGACATGGATTTCAACCTTTTAAATGAATGATTTTTTTCTAGCTATTATTGTGGTAGATATCAGCCTTTTAGTAGATATCAACATACATTTTTAAAAATCAGTTAAATGTTTAGTTTCTTTAATTTATGTCTGATCACTGCTATTGTGACATTTATTCTAATTTATGTCTGATTGCTGCTCTCATGACTTACTTATTTTACTTCCCCCATCTGGTGTTGGCAAATGTGTACATTGAATGTATGTATGCCTCTGTTGTTTTCTTTAGGTTGTCCTTAATATCACCTATGTTAACGGCCACGTGTATGTAAATGACTTTCCACTGAAGAGTGGGGTTACCAGGATAAAGTGCCAGACTTTAATAGGTGAGTATTGCTTAATCCTTTATCTGAACTGTGCACTTCAATGTGACCCACAACTAATGAAAATGCTGTAATGAATAAGTGGTGTTATACTCTTTACATGTCTGATGCCAGAGGGCTATCCATGTCGGTGTGCTGCAGTTAAAACAACAAAGAACCTTCATAGAAGATTTTATGGTGTTATAAGCTTTCGTGAGACAGAGTCCACTATGTCAGATACTTCTGACGCAGTGGGCTGTGGCTGACAAAAGAATATTCCATAATAAATTATTTAGTCTGTAAGGTTCCACAAAACTCCATTAGATTCACAAATCAGGTATATTTAAAATTTATAAAAGACAAAATCTGATATCCTATCTATGTCCTGTCTCATAGTACTGATGTGTTCTTTCTGAGGGGGAGACACACATACTCAAACTGAGACCAAATTTTGATTTTATGAAAAGCCACTACATTTGTTTGTGGAAGACAAAGAATTTGTGCCACAGACTGAGCAGTCTAAATTCAAGGATGTGACTCCACCCTGATAAGGCTTGTCTGCCGCCTCCTTTTAAGCTGGCATGTATCCAAATGAATGGGCGTAGGAGAAATAACATATATAAAATAGTAAGTGTCTTTCTGATAATCTTTGAACATTACTTTTCAGATGTTTTCTTAGTTAACATTCTATTCTGGGGTTGGAAATTTTTCTTAAAAGGTAGTGTTGCCCAGTAATGGCAAAATGAATATTGCATCTGGGATAAAGATGAAACACTGCTGTTTGTGTTGCACAGAAACATCGTGATTGGGAGCTATACACAATGCCTTATATATTTAATAAAACCTGAGCAGTTACTTGCCATTGAACTGTTTTGTTTTTTTTGCACAGAGCTGTCTCTTGATGCACTGGTTATTGCCAGCCTCAAGGTTAGCTTCTGAGATCATCTATCCTTTATGATCAGCTTTTGTGTTAAGGGTGTGCTAATGTGTTTTTAAAATTGGCTTTTGAAAGTCTAAAACATTATACATTAATAACTAAGCACAATTTCGTTTAGAGAGACCTGCAGTTGTTCCATATGACTTGATGCAACTATACTTTATAATGTGAGTGTAGATTGTAAGGCTGCAATCCTAACAGTATTTCTAAGTAAGTTCTCTTGGGACTTACATTCATGTTTAGGGCTAGGCTATAAGTGTATTTCCTTCAGGTTCGAGCAATACAATCAGAAGATACCATGGAATTAATATAATGGGGGGATTATTGGGGTTTTTACTTATTCTGTATTTTTAAAATTAGGATTACTAAAACTCCTTGAGAAAAGGTGAGATATGAAGATTTAAATAAATGTGGGGTCTAGCTCTTCACCTTTGTTGGCTTTGCCTTCCAGGGGATGTCCCTGGCAGATTACACAATCCCGGGGAGGAGCACTCCTCAAAGCATGCACACCTTTGACTGCACTTTCTACTCTAACCCCCACCCCCACCCTTCTGGTAACGAGGGGATTGCTCCTTTGCTGCCGAATGATTCCTGGGATCTGGACTTGGAAGATGTGCTTCTTCTGAGACCAGCCCCCCCTCCATATTTAATAATGATTTTGCAAACTAGTAATATAGGTCATTACCTAGGAAAACAGTGACTTTTTTCGAGTATATTTTTTCGAGATTATGCTTTTCTGCATGACCGCTCTGTGATATGCAATTTTATTGTTGATAGTGGAGAGTGGGAATGCTGACAACCTACTGAATCAGAAGCGATTAGGAATTGTTAGTGTTCGCATTATGATCCATGAGTGGCCATTGTCATCCAACTCCAACTTGCAGTTGATTGTGGTTCAGGAAGAAGTGACAGAAATTGATGGGAAACAGGTGAATATCTCTTTGAATGATTTTATTTGCTAGCATGCTTTGAATCCCCAGGAGCATGTTTATGCTCCAACTTGAGTATGTAGTTTGTTGTTGATCTTCTGTGCAGTCCCACACTGGGAACTGTGCAGGTGCAGGCCAGCCACAGAGAAAGATTCTCAGGCTCCCAAAGTATAGGAAGTGCTCCCTTACTCAGTGCACATGCACAGGCTTTTCCTGCTGAAAAACAGCATTGTGTGGTGGAGCAACCTCCTCTTCCTCATTTCCTTTTCGCTGCTGCTGAGAAAGGTTCTTCTCTTGATTGCTCGTCATTGTTGCTCTTCAGACTCGACTTACATCTGCTGTAAAGCAAAATAAAGCTTTGTAAAAACAAACATGTCTCAGAGAGCATTCTTTAAAAAGTGTGCCAAATGTGACACAAAAATTCCACATACGAATGGGCATGAACTCTGTCTTCTCTATCTGGGGGAATTGCATAACATTTCCACTAGTCAGCACTGCCAGCAATTCACCCCAAAGGCCAGAACTGATTGGACCTCCCGTTGGAAGGGAGTGATGTGGGAAATGGTGTTGTTGAGCTCCAACAAGCCGGTAGCAAAGCCATCTGCCAAGCATGGACCCGACCCCTGACCCAAACAACCTTCCTCAGTTCCAAAGGCTCATACACTCAAACCGTTCATGGGCTCCGAGTCCAACTACACCGCACGCTGAGTCCTGCCCATCCCAGGCATCAAAACACCTGGGATCCAAGTATATTGTTTCCATCAACATCGTTTCCATTTTTCTCGGTTCTGATGATCCCTGCTGCAAGTACAGGTGCCATCCACTCAACTAGAGTTTAGTTTATTCAGCTTAACAGCCCATAGGTCATACACTATAACAAAGTTTAAGAATTAAGTATGCACATAAATGACTTGGAATTAAGGGCAATCCATTACTCCCTTGCTTTCTTTGCAGGTCTCCTACACTACAAAAGAGTTCAGGTACACACTGACAACACAACCACACTTTACTACCTGAACAAGCAACGGAAAAAGGCTTTGCTGATTTTGTGTGCCGAGGCTTCAGAACTATAGCAATGGGCCATATGGAACAACGTCCTCCCACAGGCAATACACACAGCAGGCACCACATACGACAAGGTAGACTCTCTAAGCAGAGTATTCAAACCATGCCAGGATTGTCGATCGACAACTACATACTACTTCCAGCTACATACTACTTCCAACTACTTAGTCAGATTGCACAGGGAAGCCAATGAAATTCATAAGCATAAGCACAATTTCAACAGGAAAGAAGAGACTTTAAGAATGAATAGAGCATGGTTTCCAGTCCTGAAAAACACTAGGCTAACAAAATACTCTATACCCAACAATAGCTCTGCAGAGAAGATTAGCATATCAAGCACCAATCCAGATGCAAAAGAACCTCCTCAGGATACACTGAAGCCTCCCTCCATTAGCATTCCACATCCTGGGAAACTCTTACAGGATGACTCAGCCCAACCCTACCTTCCTGAGTAGATATAAATTACCTGCCAACTTCTTTTCCACACTGTGACACTGAGAGATCTCTGTCTTTTGGTGCTACACCTCTGAAGATGCCAGTCACAGCTGCTGGCGAAACGGCAGGAACTACAATGCCAAGACCACGGCTATATAGCCCGAAAAATCCACAACAACTGACAACTACATACCCCCATATTCCAGAATTGGGATTTCTGGATGTGAACCTCTTTGCAACCTTTGGTCGATCAACAACAACTACATACCCCCCATATTCCAGAATTGGGGTTTCTGGATGTGGACCTTTTTGCAACCTCGTCCAACACCAAGGCCAGAACCTTTTGCTCCTTGCCAGGCATGAATCCCAATTCCCTGGGGGGATGGCTTCCAAATTCCCTGGAACCAAGGTCTATTCTAAGCTTTCCCACTGACAGTGCTAATACCCAGGGTGCTGTGCAGAACCTGCCATTTCCAGACACCATGTATCCTCATCATACCTTTCTGGCCACACAGAGACTGGTTCCCGACCTGGTGGGTCATGTCCCTGGGCTGATTGATACTCTTACTAGATGTTTCAGATCTCATACACAGAGGCCAGATCCATATACAGAGGCCAGACTCAGAGCATGGTTACTATTCCCCAGACCACTTCCTTCTTGAAGGAGGTAGCCCAAATCATATTAAATGCTTGTAAACCCTCCACAAGGTCCTCTTATGGGCATAAATGGAACCATTTTAGTGCCTAGATAGCACACACTACATTCTATCTCTTTTCATGTCCACTAACTCTTGTCTTTGAATATTTGCTATCACTACTAAGAAAGGCGCTGGCTGCCTCTTCCCTTAAGGTACACTGGCAGCCATTTCTGCTTTTCCTGAAACCAGAGATGACAAGAGAGTTTTCTCACACCATGCATCTAAGCAATTTCTTAGGGGTGTAGTTAACACTTCCCCCCCCCCCTAGAAAGTCTCCAGTACCTCAGTGGAGCCTCTCACTTGCACTAGCACAGCTCATGCTGCCCCTGTTTGAACCATTGGCCCATTGTGCCCTCTCATTACTTCCCTGGAAAGTAGACTTCCTGACAGCTATCATTTCTGTTAGAAGAGCTGGGGAGTTGACTACCCTCCACACAGATCCTTGCTTTACACAAGTTTTTCCTCAAAGAGGTGATCCTATACCCAAGTTCGGAATGCCTTCCTAAGATAGTTTCCAGGTTCCATCTACAGCAAAAGTTCATCCTGCTCGTACTTTTTCCAAACCCAACCTCTGAATTAGAATGTTCCAATTTGTGAAACTGGATGTAAAGAGAGCTTTATTATATTATCTACACAGAACAAAGCTTTTCAGAAAGTCCAAGGCTCTTTTCATCTGTTATG
The DNA here is from genome assembly GCF_028583425.1 of Eublepharis macularius. Taxonomy (NCBI): domain Eukaryota; kingdom Metazoa; phylum Chordata; class Lepidosauria; order Squamata; family Eublepharidae; genus Eublepharis; species Eublepharis macularius. Next base: position 128,240,373 of record NC_072790.1, read on the forward strand.
CAGGCTCTCAAAAGGGCCATCCCACTGCTAACCAATCCCTTTCCAGGTGAATAGTAGTAGCTATTAGAATGTGCTACAACCAGGCCAAGGTATCTTGTCCAGTGATGAGCAAGGCTCAGTCTACCAGAGCACAGTCATCATTGACTGTTTTTCTCTGAGAGAAAACCCCACTGAGAGATAGCTGTCAAGCCGCCATGTGGTCCTCAGCAGACACCTTCATCTGACACTACTCAGTGGACATGCATGCGAGAATGGATGCTGCAGTTGGGACAGTTGTCCTCCATTTGCTGTTCAGCCATACCTCTCACACCCTCATCTATTGGTAGCTTGCTATACTCCCAATGTGGGGCTGCACAGAAGATCAATGACAAACACAGGGTTGCACTTACCTGTAACTGTTGTTCGTCTGGTGTTTTCTGTGCAAGCACGCATCTGCTCCCTTCTACCCCACTGTGAGGGTCTCAGGTTTGACCTGGGCGGCTTAGGGGAACTGAGGGATGGGGGCAGGGGTCACTCCACCCCACAACACTTGTTTGGTGGAAAAAGCCTGTGCATGCTCATTGAACAAGGGGAGTGCCCCCTATACTTTGAGAGCTTGAGAATCTCCATGACTGGCTTGCACCTGTGCAATCCCAATGTGTATCTGTACAAGACACTAGATGAACAATAGTTACAGGTAAGTTCAGCCCTATTGTCTGTGGCACATCCTGTCCAACCAAACCATTCTGCATGCCTGTTTTCCTGCTCCAAGGGTGGCATACATGATTCTCCTCTCCATGATAAGCAGGTGAGAGGTGACTTGCCAAATATGAGCTTCATGGAGAGTGGTCTCCCCAGGCCTGCGCTTCAGTTAACATACCACATATGGTCGTGCTGCTGCCTGCAGCTCAGACTACTATGTATCCTCTTTGTTCAGCAAATGTGGGTCCTTTCATTACTTCATATTTACTGCAAGTCTTTCTGGAAGTACATACCCTCCAAGGAAGATAAATATGTATATTCGGAAGTATGTGGCTCTTGTGTGTGGCATTTTGTTTTAATGTAGAGATTTTTTTAACAATCCTTTTTGTTTATAGATTTGCCTATTTTTTTAAGCTCTTCACCTATTACATGGGTCCAGAACTGAATATTGTGCATTCTCATTCTTGATTTAGGCTGTAGATGGCAGTTATTCTTAGTAAGTGTTGAAGGATCAATGGCTTATGCCATTGAGCAAGCCGCTATTATGCACTTTAGAGGCTGTGACATTTTTTGACTTGCTGCTTTATTTATGGAGATTGCATATCCTTTTGAATTGTGGTTTTTGTAACTGCTTTGAGAAAGGGGCATCCGGAAACGGGAACCTCTTGCTGGCAAACTTGTCAGCAGTTACATGATGTACTTTAGAAACATTGTTAAAAATTGATGTCTGGTGGAGTTGATTGTATCTTTGCAAGTCTTGAATTATTTATATTAGTATTAGACCCTTGATGGTCTCTTTTTGAATTTCTTCACGCCTTTTGAGATTGTTTCAATTTGTTGTTGCCTGTATGCAACGTATATGATTCTGCTTACTCCGGGAGCAGCCTTGTGTGGAGCTGAAATAGCTAGCTGCTACATTTAGAGTAACATAACGAAATTAAATAAAGTTTTGTTCATTTCACTTTTCATATATTTGGGTTATAGTATGTTTCACTGAATTTCAATAAGCTGGTCACGGTTTGGTATTCAGTTTGATAGGATCAATGGCAATGGGCAAGTAAATATGTAAATAAGGTAGCTTCACCTCACGTTGTGGGCAAATTCTCGTATGTCTCTTGCTAGCTCATTCTCTTTCAACATTGAGATGGCATTGAGAACAGGGATGCCTGCAAGAAAAGGCCTTAAAATCTGTTTTGTAAGATCTAGCCTGTGTTTTGTGTCATCTTCATTGCAGGTATCATGAATCACAGATTGTCATTTTAGCCCCATTGGCTTTTACAAATTGCATCATAAGGTTGCAAGTCATACATCACACAAAGACTCAACAGCTGAGTGGCAGATGAGATTCATTTTAAGTGCAAAGTGGCATAAAATGTTTTAAATAAACGTTTGTTAACTGTTGTCTTTTGCAGGTTAAGCAAGATGAAGTGACTGAAATTGACATATTAGTGAAGGATTTAAGAGTACTTAGGCACTCAAATTACACTGTTCCTTTGAAGGAAAGCATGCTGTTTTCCATCCCTAGAGACAACGATGTTTTATTCACACTTCCTAACATTGCAAGAAAAGGTACACAGTGTTTAGTTCTGCTGTTTTTGCTTTGGTTTTCCATTCCTGAGGATGTTTCTGCAATTCATGTTTTTGAATGCTTTTTCATTGCCTCCTTTTTTTTAGCATTATTATTTGCTGTTTTGTTTTATAATTTTATCTTATGTTGTTGGTTAAAGTAGCTTACAACTTGTATGTTGGAAAACGAACCTATAAATGCTATGTTATATGGATTCTGAACAATATTCTTGGAATATTAAAAGAGGAGAGTTAAAAGCAGCATCTTGAATTGGGCCATGAAACCCACAGACAGCCATGGAGTCTGTGCAACAGTGGTTGGATATGCTTCCACTTTCTTGTGTTTGTTAAAAGGTGGGCAACAATATTCTGAGTTGTCTGTAAAGGCAGTCCCACATACAATACATTGCATAGTCGAGTTTCTCTCTTCAGATCCTGAATTAATATCTTGAGAGAATCTCATTTCCTTCTATCATACTAGGCATCGTCCTTACTTGAAGTGATCTATTCATCTGAGCAGAGAAGTTTTAAAAATTATTTGTAAAGCAATGCAAGAACCAGAGGGATGTGGAATGATTCATTTGAGAGGGACAGCTTCTTTCTCTTTGTCTCTCCAGTCCCTGCACGGGAATAGAACAGTGTAGATAGTGTCTACTGTCCAGTCTCTTATCCTGTGTTAAACAAGCCCTTAGAAGCGTCATGCTGGCATCATACTGCTAGTGTCACTCTCACTTTTTTATTGTGCACTTTTATTGTAAAATAAAACATATACCAAAACATTTTCAAATGTAGTGCTGCTTTATAATTTTGTCCACAGTCTGCTTCTCTCTCTCTAGTAGCAGTGGTGTAGTTCAACAAAAAAGCCAGAGGCAGTTAATACGTTAAGCCAATCTGTTCCTTATATTTTTTGTAAGTAGATGTTGGAAGTCCACTGCAAACAACTAGTCACTATCTTCTCAGGCAAGTAGAAACCACAGTAGATGAAGAGACATTGCCTGGCAAATTACCAGAGACTCCTCTCAGAACAGATCCTACATCCTCTTACAAGGTATGTCTTCTCTTATTACCCAAAAACCTAACTCAGTTCTTTACAGATGCTGTCATTGTGGAAGACACTGGGTAGAGACTCACATCTGAGTTGTTTGTGGGGAAGGCATCTTAAAAGCTGTGTTCAATACAAGTGACAAAGTATGAAGTTCTAAAGCTAACAAACACATTACCAATTAACAACTCACGGGTCAGGTAGTATGAATCTGAGAACTCAAATGTTAAAATGTGGCTTTTAATAAAAATATGAGAGTTAAAATTTCCCTCCTCATTTGAGAATTCAAAGATAACCAATGCAAAATCCATTTTTTTTTAAAAAAAGGACCCATTGAGAGGTCTGGAAAATGACTGAACTGTCAGCTTAAATCTTGTCCTAGGAAATACCAGAAAATACTATTTAAGGTAAAATTGTTACTTCCTTGTTGAGGAAGAACCAGCAAGGAAGTCCTGCACCAACTTTTTGGAACTGAGAATTTCATTAAGCATGTAGACAAACTGTATGACAAACATCATATACTTGCATTTCAAAAACTTTTTGACAAAGTACCTCACCAAAGGTATAAACTTATTAGTCATATACAAGGAGGGCAGGTCCTCTTATGAACTGTAATATAATCACATCAAATTACTTGTTTTGTTTTAGCAATGTCTGGTCTCTGTATTCATATACTTGAATTTTATGCTTCTTTTCAAGTTTTTGCTTTGCATACCCTATAGTATGGTATTGAATTTTACACTTTTGTTTATTGAATGTCCCAGCTGTTGATTACATGTACTTAACACTGTAATCCATCTTGGGTCTCAGAGATAAAGGTGAACTATAAAATATAAAAATAACATTAAAAATAGGAAGCAGATACGAATAAATGGGTTCCCTGTTTAAAGAAATAAGCACTGACCTCCCTTAAGGAGATAGTGCTGTTTAACATTCCTAAACGAACGAGTCAGAGAGGTCAGTAACGAATTAGTCAAGTTTATGAATGACATCAGATTATCAAGAGTGGTGAAATCTAAGCCAACTGTGAAGAACTCCAGGGGGTCTCCAAACTATATTGAATAGATAACAAAATGGAGAATGGGAAGGGGTAATGTAAATAGAGATACATTAAGGCAAAAAAAAAATTAAATGTACGCTGATGGGGCTCAACAGGCAGTGGCTAAAAATGGAGGATCTCAGGATCATGGCTCCCTGAATTTATTTATTTATAAATGTATAAATATAAATGTAATTCCATTTGGAGTCTTATTTATAGTTCTGGTTTCTTAATCTCAGAAAGATTATTGTAGTAATGAAGGTGGTACAGGGAAATGCAGCTAAAATTATTGCTAAAGCACATTTCCTATGAAGAAAGGCCGAATGAGGATTTGAGACACAAAGCAGGAGGAAATGTGATTCAGCAAGGTGGGACAACGGCTGGCAATTCCACCTTTTGACTAAAGCCCACCCCCTCCATTCTACTCCCAAGAGCTCCCTGTCCCTTAGGAATGTCTTTTCAGTGCAGGATGCATTCTGATAGTATGGTGGTAAAAAATCTCACTGTGAATTTACTCTATTCACAAGTCTTTAAGATCTAAACCACTTCATGTTTTGTGGATCAGTTGTCAGAGGATTCATATGCACTGTTGCTACATTTGCAGGTGATGTGTCAGTGGGTGGAAGACTTGAGAAAAGAGCTTTGCAAGTTCTGGCTTCGGTCATTTCCTGTATTCTTTAATTTGATGGAAGTCATTGTGGTTGGAGTTATAGGAGCAGCTTTAATAATAAAAGTATTAAAAGTGTTTTGCCCATGTGAGCCCAAGTAAGTGCTACTTATATTTCATCCTGTAAAAGCAAACGTATCTTAGTTTTTAAATTAGTTTTTCCTTTCCCCCCCTCCCTGCTTTATAATCACATTATGTTCTGTCAAATGTCATACATGTAATATAATGTTGCACACTTTCAAAATAACTTTTATTTCACATTTGGCTGTAGTGATTTTAAGAATTAAAACTTCTTCACATGTGTATTACCCAGCCTAATAATAAGTTTTCCTCTAGGTCAGTGGTATTCCCTTATTCTCTTCTTGGTCAACTAGACTTTACTTGAGGGTTATTTTGAGAATGATAGGTCATACCTGTCTAAGATAACAGTGAGCATTCTGCTCTAGTACCCGTCTCTTCATGTTCACGCTTTCTTCCATCTGCAACATCAACTAATTTTCAAAGGGAATAAGAACTAGGTTTGGTAACATGCAAGACCAGAGCCAAAAGTAGCTGATCTTAATTTTGTATCTATTTAAAGCCCTCCCCCCAGTTGTTTTCAGTAGAAAAGCTGAAACACAGTTAAAAGTACAACAAAAATCTTAAATGTCAGACATCTGTTCTAATAACTTGTTCTTTTTCCAGAGGAATCCTCCATCTTGATTTCAACGTTATACCTGTGGTTGCAATCAACTTACTTCCAGATATGCCAGAGAAAAAGGACAGTATAGAAGAAAAATGTATTTGAAATGTTCACCTCAGTGTGTGTATGAGTTTGATCCAATATTTGGCATGAGTCTTAATATATTGTGTAATGTTAACTATTAAGAAAAGGCTACAGATTATAAGTGTTTTAAAGGACACCTAACATTGAGGTCCAGAAGAGTTCATCTGGTTTTACTTCAACCACCTTAATATCTTCACACACACAAAGCACAGCACTTTCCTTATAGAAGGGCTGCAGTAAATTCTAACTTCTATGAAGTAATTTTTCGATATACAGTTTAATCAGTCCAAGCACACCAGCTGTATAAACCTACCATGCTAATCCAAATAACCTCTACCTTCAAATATTTTTTACAAATTTTAGTGGGACATGTTTCCAAGTAAATACTGAGATTATAGCTTTAAGCACTACATAGTAATAAAGAATCTAAGTGATTAGTCCCTATTAACAAGGAATGGAATTTTGTAGGCTGTACTGTATACATCTGTAACAAAAAGAAAGCCAGTTTAAGTTGGATACCCTTAAGTGTGCCTTGGGGGAGAAATGGGTGGAAAGGATCCTTTGTTTCGTTCTTAGAATAAATAGGCTGGTGGTGTAATGCTTCATTGAGTGTACAAAATGCAATCTGACATTACAAGCACTTTATTTGGTCCATAAAAATAAGGCCTCCTAAAAGGTGTAAGCACTTTTAAAACTGTGCTTTTTGAAGCTGCAGTAAACTTCTCAAACAAGAGCACAAATGCCTTTAAAATGGTGATTTACAAAGCAGTTTTCCAAAAAATTGTGTATCACAGCTTTTCAATAAATCTTTACATGTTGAAAGAAATTAGAGATCATTTATATTTCTTTATGTAGGAGTTGTCTGACCATTTCATATTTTCTTATGATACCTTAAAAAACATCACCATGTATTTATTTGAGAGGCTGTATTCTATGATCCAGTGTAACTAAGCAGCAGCTGAAGCCAGGTGTATAACTCTGCTTTCGAAGAAATGTGTTCCATGGTTCTAAACAAAGGACAAGATTCCTCAAATATGCTGTTCTTCATTTTTTCCCTAGCTAACTGCAATACTAGAATCCAAAATTCTACCTATTTATAATACTGAAATTGTGTTTCTGTTCAGTCAAGACAAGGCAACCATTTATTCTTATGCTGTATTATGCCTGTTGGTTACTGAATGTAACTTGGCACCCCACACCTAAACACTGAATATTTATCCAGCATTTAAATACCTTTGTAAAGAAATTCTGTGTACACACTCAGTAACATTATGGCTGGGAACGGGAATTGATGCAAGGGTGGAGGAGAGAAGAGCGGAAGTTTAAGAAACAAACTTTATTTAAGTATTGCTTGTGTAATTATAAAAGTTAAAAAAATAACACACAGTGCCCTAGAGCACTACTTTTTAATTACTTCTGGAATTGTTTGAAGACTTACAGCAGATTTCTTAAGACAGGAAGGCTTAGCATGATCCAAATTCAAGTATCCATTTCTCATATTTTTCAATGTCCGCAGCAGAGACTGACTTGGAAACTTTCTTTAAAGCCATTTCAAAATCTTCCATTGTTGTTGGCATATGCATTTCATCTCTGGAAAGATTTCTGATTTCTTCAGGTGTCAAGCCTTCAATACGCCTTCTCATAGCCATCAGTGAAGCATCCCTGTTTAGATGCAAGAGTGAAGTTTAGTTAGAATATACAGATCCCAACTGGAACTAAACAAATATGAAACAGCAGTAGATGAAAACTGGATAGCTTAAATGATCAGATGGATCCATTTAGAAAACTTTCAGTACAAGTTTGGAAATACTTCCACTATTTATGTAGTGTTAACAGATTCTTAGGGTAAAGGATAGGTTGCCAAAAAGCAAACACATACATGGTGTGAACTAAGAGTTGTTTTAGTGAAGCAATTTACAATTACACTACCTATTACAGCCAGTTGATCTTGGAGGTAAATAGACTGGCTAGGCATAATTACCCCTCAGGACAGCATTCTTGACCCTTGTAAGTTATATTTATACTGCTTTTAAAAAGCAACAGCTTTAAGCATACTTCCTTTTGGATTATGTATCTCCTACACTCTGTACTAAGCACAAGACATTCTTTTCACCAGGCAGGTGATACATCAATCTTTTAACTATAAAGTACAAGAGGTGTGCCATCTTTGCTCACTCAGTGTTGATGACTCTTTGCTCCAGTTGAGCTTAAAGTGGTCTAGGTTAAAATAACAGTGAACCTCTTTCAGTACACCAATTGATCTTTTGCAGCAATCCAGGTTCTGTATTCAGTAAAAATTTCCAAATTTTGCCTGATTTGGTAAAAATTCGGTATTACCATGCTTAGATCTGTATTCCCAAATAAATTTGGTAATATCAAACTCAAGCTTTCCAAAATAATTTGGTAAAATTCGGTAGAATTCATAAGCGCAGTTGTGCTGTTCCTTGCTGTTCCTTTGCTAAGAAAGAACAGTAAAGAAACACTGCTTCCCACCTTTTTGAACCAGATGGGGGAGTGAGGCAGAGGCAAAAGGGAGGGGGAAAGGAGGGAGAGTGAGTGGCTAATCCTTGCAGCAGCTCTTTCTCTGGCCAATTGGATTTTCAAGAGAGCCAGCTTGGTGTAATAGCAAAGAGCACGGGACTCTAATCTGGAGACTCAAGTTTGATTCCTCACTCCTCCACTTGGAGCCAGCGGCGTGACCTTGGGTCAGGCAGCTTCTAGCTCTCTCAGCCCCACCCACCTCACAGGGTGTTTTGTTGTGGGGATAATAACATACTTTGTAAACCGCTCTGAGTGGGTGTTAAGTTATCCTGAAGGGCAGTATATAAATCAATTATTATTAAGAAGAAGAGTAACTTTTTTAAACTGCTGGAGATTGAGACACATTGCCTGTCATGGATCAGTGAGGCACAGCCAGCCCTGACGAACCACACAGTTCAGAGGAAGAACACAAAACAACCACCCTCCGCCAGTCAACAGCAGCCCGTCTGTCTCGTCCCAGGACACACCAACTAGTTTCCTACAACCTACCGTGCCTCTGCTGGAGCGCAAGCGGAAGAGGGTCTGGTGTGAACTACTGGAGGGGGGGGGATGTGCGTGATTAGTAATTCAAAGGCACATGGAGCTGATCAAGGGCATGGGGAGCGCACATGGTGCAGCTCAGCAGCAAAACATACACCTTGGTGATAAAAGACAGAAGGGAGGGAACAACTGGTTGTGGAAGCCACAAGTTGAATCACTCTTGACCCCATCGCTACGGAACCTGACTGCCTAGCCCCTGCCACCTCAGACTGCTTTAGACTGCAACTGGATCCTGCCGCCTATTTAGTGGATTCCTGGCTGCTGCTGCCAGCACTGAAACCTGCACTAAGGACTTCTGGTGGTGCTTGGTTTGAGTGTTGTAGATTCACTGGGGGTTTTCTTCTATTTGCAGGGAGAGAGGAAGGGAAAAGGTTTTTTTTTTAAACTTTGCGTTTTAAGAACTGATTTTTTCTTGTGTGTGGTGCATGCTTCGGTTGGGTTTTTTGTACAAGAGGGCCTTTGATTTCCGGCTTTTGAAGTTATGTTTACTGTTCATTTTGCTGCTTGTTCTTCTGGGGAGGGGGGCGGTTGTTTCATCCTGTTGTGGGTAATTTGTTGTTTGGTGTTTTATAGCTTCTGTAAATTTTATTAAATTCACTTATTCTTCGGGGGGGGGGGGGAGATGTGCTTTCCTTAGCTGTTGGGACTTGTTCTTTCTTTACAGAAGTTTGGTTGGTGTTTTGCTGGGTTCTGTTTTCTGTTGGTATAGAAGTTGGGTTGGCATTCAATAGTTGTTGTTGGTTGTTCTTGGGGGAGGAGTATTTGTTGGGGTGCTTGGTCCATGTGTTTCTGCAGTGGGAGTCAGCTTGGAGTTTTTTCTCCATGATAGGAATAGGCTGGGGGCACCTTGTTCAAGAATTGGACCTCAATGTCCAATATCCCTGAAACTTGGGGAGCCTTTAGAGGACAGTCAGGAGTAGGTCTGCTGAAAATTTGGTGGACTTTGCTTTCATAATTCAACCCTCAGCCTCCTGGATAGCTCCCATGGTTTTCCCTGTAGAGAACAATGGAGATTGGAGGTAGCTGGGGACACCTTCTTGGGGGAAGGGGGGCTATAAAATGGCCTCTGGGGTCCAGTCTTTTTGAAACTTGAGGGGGTTGTCAGAGGACAGTTAGGACTAGGTCCCCTGCAAATTTGGTGAAATTTGTTCAAAAAATGACACTCCCACAGGCCACCGGATAGCCCCGAATTGAGTCTCCCATAGGAAACGATTGGATTTTACCTTTTTTTTTTTTTTTTTGCCAAACCAAACTGGAGAATGAATTTGGTATTGGCGGATGCTGAATTTTTAAAAATTCAGTATTACCAAACTGAATCAACTGATTTTTCCCCCTGTGCACACCCTTATCATAGGAGTTCTTTGAGCGAAGAGTGTTGTATGAATTCAAGTTATGCAGCTGAAAAATGTTAGGAGAGGGAATGAATGGGTATGTAAACATAATGGAGATGAATAAAATAAATGGAAAAAAATGTAAGACAGAAAAAGGAAGATATGACTGGGATGGAATAGAAAACATAGAAGGAAATGAAAATTGTGACAGTGGTACAAGCACCAGGTGAACACTGATGGTATAACATTTCTGCAATGATAGTATTAGGACTGTGATAGAAGGCCCATTTAAATGAAAATTTCAAGTATTGTGCTCCAGACTGTGGCCTTCATAGAAATGATTTTTTAAAAAGTTTAAACACACCTGCACACATTGGTAATATCAGCACCAGAATAACCTTCCATATTCTGTGCTATAGTTCCAAGGTCAACATCATTAGCAAGCTCCAACTCTCTCAGGTTTATTTTTAAAAGTTCTTCTCTTCCTTTAGCTAGACAGAACAAAAACGAAACAAAATGTTAACAAAATACAACATCAGGCATATACTGTGAATTTTAATTAAAATCTTGAGTTTTTAAAAAAAGGTCCCCTAAACATTACTTTGGTCCTTGCCATTCTGAAACTGCTATATGAATCCAAATTCCCCTGCTGTTTTGAGACGTTTGAATGTAAACTCTATGAGTGGTGGTCGAGTGCTCTCAAGTCATAGCTGACGTATGGCGGCCCCAGGTGGGGTTTTCATGGCAAGAGACTAACAGAGGTGGTTTGCCATTGCCTGCCTCTGCAACCCTGCTCTTCGTTGGAGGTCTCCCATCCACTAAAGCTGACCCTGCTTAGCTTCTGAGATCTGACAAGATCAGGCTCACCTGGGCTATCCAGGTCAGTGCAGGCTCTATGGGACACAGTAGTAATTCCACTGTAATGGGGAAAGTGTTTTGTGTGAATTGTAGTATTTCTCAAACAGTCTCCTTCATGTACAGCAGCTACAGCTATAACTCAGAATGCTTAGAGACTGTGTTTTCCTAATATAAGATCTTTATACCTGATGGCAAAGGAATGTAAATTCTCTTCTCTAGCCGTCGTCTTAAAGCCTCATCAATATCCCATGGAAAGTTAGTTGCGGCCAATACCATAACCATTTTTGAAGGGTCATCATTTTCAAAAGCCCCTCCAACACCTATATTAGTGAAAATTAAAAGCAGCATACTGGATTAAAAATTTAATTTCATAATACATGAAGTCATAAAGTCAATTCATATGAAGTCAATACATGAAGTCATACATGGTAGATAGTGCTGGGGAGGAGTCAGCGGTCGTGGTCCATGTTGGAACCAACGATGTTGGGAAATGCAGTTGTGAGGTCTTGGAACAAAAATTTAGGCTGTTAGGCAGGAGACTCAAGGCCAGGACCTCCAAGGTAGCCTTCTCAGAAGTGCTACCTGTTCCACGCGCAGGGCCAGAGAGACAAACGCAGATCAGGAGTCTCAATGCGTGGATGAGACAATGGTGTAGGGAGGAAGGGTTCAAGTTTGTTAGGCACTGGGATTCTTTTTGGGACAAGCGGGAGCTGTACAAGAGAGACGGTCTCCACTTGTCCCGAGAAGGAACCCGGCTGCTGGCACTTAAAATCAAAAAGGTGGCAGAGCAGTTTTTAAACTAAATGCTAGGGGAAAGCCGACAAGAGATAAAGTGTCTCTGGTTCAGGATGGTTCATCTCAGAGAGATGAAGGGCTAGGTATAACACTTCTACAGGGAGATAGATTAGAGTTGTCAACTGAGATGGAGACAAACAGTGCAGATGACCTAACTACGTCTCGAGGCAAAGTGTGCCGGGGAAGTTACAGGTGTTTATATACAAATGCTAGAAGTGTCCGAGGTAAAATTGGGGAGCTGGAATGTTTAGTGTTGGGCGAATCCATAGACATTGTGGGCATATCAGAAACTTGGTGGGATGAGGAAAATCAGTGGGACACGGTGATTCCTGGATATAAATTATATCGGAAGGATAGGGAGGGAAGGGTTGGTGGTGGGGTGGCTCTATATGTCAGAGAAGGTATACATTCCAGTAAGATTGAGAAGGTAACTGAATTAGATTCGCTTCTGGAAATGCTATGGGTTGAAATTACGGGCCCAAATGGAAACTTAACTGTGGGAGTTTGTTATCGCCCTCCAGATCAGAAAATAGAGGAGGATTATAAAATGATGACAGGATTAAAGATGGCTGCTAAACAAAAAAACTGTGTTGTAATGGGTGATTTTAACTACCCACACATTGACTGGGCCAATGGGTGTTCGAATCGGGGGAGAGAAAGTGAGTTTCTAGACTGTCTCAATGACTGTGCTATGGAACAGATGGTTACAGAACCTACTAGGGGAGAGGTGATCCTGGATTTGGTCCTCAGTAATGCTGAAGACCTGGTGAGAGATGTAAATGTGATTGCACCACTTGGGAACAGTGACCATAATGTTATTGAGTACAACATATGTATAAATAGGAAATTGCCAAATAAGACCAACACAGCCATGTTTAACTTCAAAAGGGGTAACTTTTCTGAGATGAGGGGGTACGTGAAGAAGAAACTGAAAGGGAAAGTAAAAAAGGTCAAAACACTTGGGGAATCTTGGAGACTATTTAAAACTACAATCCTGGAAGCTCAAATTAAATATATACCGCTGGTTAGGAAAGGCACAAATAGGTTTAGGAAAAGGCCAGCATGGTTAACAAGCAATGTAATAGAAGCTGTAAAAGGTAAAAAGGATTCTTTTAGGCAGTGGAAAACTAGTCGGAGTGAGGTTGATAAAAAGGAGCATAAGCTGTGGCAAAAAAAGTGCAAGTCTGTGATCAGACAGGCAAAAAGGGAATATGAGGAGCATATTGCAAAGAACATAAAGAAAAACAATAAACAATTCTTTAAATATATTAGAAGTAGGAAACCAGCTAGGGAGGCAGCAGGGCCCTTGGATGACCAAGGCGTAAAAGGATTACTAAAGGGTGATAGGGAAATGGCCGAGAAGCTGAATGCGTTCTTTGCTTCTGTCTTCACTGTGGAAGATAAGAAGTGCATGCCCACTCCGGAAGCACTGACTTTGGGAGGGGTTTTGAAAGACCTGAGTCACATTGAGGTGACGAGAGAGGAGGTTATGCGACTGCTAGATAATTTAAAAACTGATAAATCACCGGGCCCAGATGGCATACATCCAAGAGTTCTGAAAGAACTCAAGTGTGAACTTGTAGATCTCCTCACAAAAATATGTAATCTGTCATTAAACTCTGCATCTGTTCCTGAGGACTGGAAGGTAGCTAATGTTGTCCCCATCTTTAAAAAAGGTTCCAGGGGAGATCCGGGAAATTACAGGCCAGTCAGCCTGACGTCAATACCGGGTAAGTTGGTGGAAACTATTATCAAAAATAAAATTAGTGGGCACATTGATGACCAAAAGCTGATGAGGAAAACTCAGCAAGGGTTCTGTAAGGGAAGATCTTGTCTCACCAATCTGTTAGAGTTCTTTGAGGGAGTGAACAAACAAGTGGACAAGGGAGACCCGATAGATATTGTTTATCTTGACTTCCAGAAAGCTTTTGACAAAGTTCCTCATCAAAGGCTCCTAAGTAAGCTCAGTAGCTATGGGATAAAGGGCCAAGTCCTCTTGTGGATCGAAAACTGGCTAATTAATAGGAAACAGAGAGTGAGTATAAACGGGCACTTCTCACAGTGGAGGGTGGTGAGCAGTGGGGTGCCACAGGGGTCGGTATTGGGTCCAATGCTTTTTAACTTGTTTATTAATGATTTGGAATTGGGATTAAGCAGTGAAGTGGCTAAATTTGCAGATGACACGAAATTGTTCAGGGTGGTGAAAGCCAGAGAGGATTGTGAGGCACTCCAAAGGGATCTGTCGAGGCTAGAAGAGTGGGCATCCATGTGGCAAATGAGGTTCAATGTAGCCAAGTGCAAAGTAATGCACATTGGAACCAAAAATCCAAAATATAAATACAAGTTGATGGGGTCTGAACTGGCGGAGACTGACCAAGAGAGAGATCTTGGAGTCATGATAGATAACTCACTAAAAACGTCAGCACAGTGTGCGACTGCCATAAAAAAAGCTAATGCTATGCTAGGGGTTATTAGGAAAGGGATTGAAAACAAATCAGCCGGTATCATAATGCCTCTGTATAAATCGATGGTGAGGCCTCATTTGGAGTACTGTGTACAGTTCTGGTCGCCACACCTTAAAAAAGATATCATAGCACTGGAAAAAGTACAGAGAAGGGCAACTAAAATGATTAAAGGGTTGGAACACTTTCCCTATGAGGAAAGATTGAGGCGCTTGGGGCTCTTTAGCCTGGAGAAAAGACGACTGAGGGGAGACATGATAGAGGTTTACAAGATAATGCACGGGTTAGAGAAGGTAGAGAAAGATGTGTTTTTCTCCCTTTCTCACAATACAAGAACTCGTGGGCACTCTATGAAATTATTGAGCAGTCGGGTTAGAACAGATAGAAGAAAATACTACTTTACACAAAGGGTGATAAACACATGGAATTCGTTGCCACAGGAGGTGGTGGCAGCTACTAGCATTGCCAGCTTCAAGAGGGGACTGGACAAATATATGGAGCAGAGGTCCATCAGTGGCTATTAGCCACAGGAGATAGATGGTATTCTCTTTGTGGGGAGGTGGTGCTCTGTTGTCTTGGTGCTGGAAGGAAGGCAGTGGGAGGGCTTCTGGTGTCCTGGCCTCACTGACAGTCCTTTAGATGGCACTGGATTTCTAGCCACTGTGTGTGACAGAATGTTGGACTGGATGGGCCACTGGCCTGATCCAACATGGCTTTGCTTATGTTCTTATGTTCATCCAAAGCAATTAATTTCAGTATAAGATGTCTTCCAACAGCAACAGAACTGCATCACATTTAATTGTTTGACCACCATCTTAAATACCACCGAACTATAAACAGGCAGCAAGTAACGCTTGGCTACCAGCCTAACAGCAGTGTTTGTATGAAGTATCCTTTGGCTACTGAGGCACTTTTAACTACTTTTCAAAAGGAGGAACAGAACTAGGACAACTTTGTAAGGAGGTAAATACTTTAAAAAAGCCTGGTTTGTAAATTCAGATTGCTTAATTATTCAAAGAACAGAACTAAATGTTATTCAGACACTGAATGTTTATTTAGAAAATTTATATATAGCCAAAAAAGGGAGGACCCACACCACCACACCTTGCCTAGGTGACAAGCAGTTGGGAGATGCATAACCCGCAGAATGCTGAACAGGCAGTGTAGAAATCTCCTAAATAACCTACAGAGTGGCCCTTAGGCTTCTGCATGCTGAATAAATGCCTCAGGAGTTGTGAAAGAAGGCAGCAAAGAACAAAAGTGCAGTTGGATTCATTTTCATAACGTAAGAAAATATGTGATGTGACTCTTAGATAAGGGATCTAGAAAACTGAGAAAGTATGAATTCTAGTATCTCACAGAAACCTGAGAAAAAACTTACCACCTACAAAAAAATAATCTGCATACTAAATCTGGCTTCAGAGTCCACTTTGGGATGGAAAACTAGTATCCCATAGTGATGGCCTTTACTAGAAGAGAGAAGGGGGAATGTATCCTAGCTTTACTTTCTTGGATCTCTCAGCAGTGTTCAGTGGGGTAGATCCTACCACTCTCAAAGTAGCCTCTCCACTTAAAAATGGTTCCTCCAATAGAAGAGCCACATATTTGAGGAAGGCTCCAAACTTGAGACAAAAGGAAAGGTGAGGCATAAATATTTTAATTAATAAACAAATAAACCAACTTTTGCTCACTGGGATGGTAGGATCCGCCACTGTATCACCAACCATTATACTGTGGAAAGTGAATTTAATGGACTAAGATATTTTATGTGATTCTCTATTTTCATGTAATTGAACTGTATTTTTACTGTACAAAGCAGAGAGTGTATACTGTAGCAAAACACTAAGGCAAAAGACATATGAATGTATGCCAGTGACTGTGAAATGCTTGCTGTTGTAGTTTAAAGAATGGCAATCCGCCTATGTGTATTGGAGTGGCGCATAGATAGTCAGATGCACCTGATAAGAGAAATCTCCTTTTGAATTAACCATGCCAGAGGTAGCTGTCGAGCAGGACAGACAGAAAAGAAGCCAGCTGCGAGTAGGAGAACCAGGGAACATAGCTTCAACTATGTTGGATTGCTTCCCTCCCACAGTATCTAAAAAGGAATAATCTCTAAAGCACAAGGTTGCTAAAGCGACATTTAGACGCCAAAGGACAGGAAATAATGTGACCTTTATGAAAGGGAAAGTGTGAGAAAGACAGAAGATGTTCCTTGAGCATCCTTGAAAAGATGAGCAATGTTCTAAATTGCTAAGCAAAGCTAATGCAAGAAGATGATCCTTGTAAGATATTGAGAAGTATGCATATTGTAATGATGTCTGGAATTGTTCTACCAACGTGAGACAGGCCATTGGGGCTGGTCATTTACTTGACCAATGCAGTTTCAAGATTGTGACTTACATAAACGTATGTTAATTAACCTAAGGGTATAAATCCTTGGATTGTAGCATTATAGCTCCAAAGAACATATTAATTCAAGGAGCCTTTATCCTGGTAACGGTATTGTTCTTCCTTTGCTTGTGAGCAAATAAAAGGCCTATGTTTATTTCCCTCAGTAGGACTCCTGTGTATTCTTCTTTACCAATTGGGCTAAAACAAGATAAGGCACAGAATATGCACAACAGTAGCATTTCAAATTGCTTTTCAAACTTGGGACTAAGTGACACCTATGCTTCCTGAGAGATAATTTCCAGAAGGTTATGCTGGAAAACTATTGTTCCCTTCCATAGGAGTTGTCTTATGAGGTTTCCTCAGAGCTGAATTTGTTCTCAAGCTTTTTAACATCTAACTGAAGCTGCCAGAAGAACATGCTCAGATCTCTCTCTTTTTTCCACATCAGCTGAACATAGCAGAAATGTCCTCGAATGGATGCCTGGAAACATTAACTGAATGTCTGAGGGTAAACAAAGTTAAAGTTAATCCAAATAAACTAGAGCTCATGATGACGAGGGACTCAGGCTGGGAAATGGGTTATTCTTGATGGGATTGTTCTCTCCCTAAAGGATCGGGTTAGCTGCTTTGGGGTGCTACTGGATTATTCTTTATCATCATCATCATCATCATCATCACCACCACCACCACCACCACCACCACCACCACCACCACCACCACCACCACATTCAATTTATATACTGCCCTTCAGAACAACTTAACACCCACTCAGAGCTGTTTACAAAGTATGTTATTATCATCCCCACAACTATCACCCAGCTAGCTTCAAGTGGAGGAGTGGGGAATCAAGCCCAGTTCTCCAGATTAAGAGTCCTGTTGCTCTTAACCACTTCACCAAACTGGCTCTCAGCTTTGCTTCTAGAATTCCAAGTAGTGGTTGTGCCCCAAAGTGCCTTTATTTAGCTTCAACTGATTTATATCTGTGCTCACTACTGGACCATAGAGACTTGGCCATTGGCACTCATGTTCTGATAACTTTCAGACTGAATTATTGTAATGCATTCTACAGCTAACAGAGCTTAAAGATCATCCATAAACTTCAGTTAGTTCAAAATGCTCTGGGATCTTTTTTGGCTGGACAACTCCTCAGCTGCAAATGTGTTTCTGAGTTCAGTTGAAGATGGTGCATTGATTTTGTCCTTTAGAGCCCTACGGTCTCTGCTATCAACAAGGCTCTCTTGCAGATACTACCTTCTGCAAACACAAGGCTAGCATCCTTTAGGAACAGAACCATTTCTGTAGTTGCCTGATGTCACAGAATGCTTTTCAGTAGTTGCAACCAGCTACGTCCCTAGCCTCTTTTACAAGTCAACAAAAGTCTCTATCCATCAAACTTTTGAGAGGCCTTTATTTGAATGCTGCATATAAATGTGCTATTTGCTTAAGAGATCAATAAAACAACCTCAGTATAATTTGCACTGCTGAAATAATAAATAGCTCTGAATATTAATATTCAAAGGCAGTAAATAAATATATTTACCATCCATTTGAACAAGTAATTCTGCCTTCACCCTTCGGCTGGCTTCATGCTCTTCAGAAGTTCCTCTGCGGCTACAGATAGAGTCTATCTCATCAATAAATATTGTTGTTGGTGCATAGAATCGAGCCTGGAGATAAAAAGAAAATAAAGGGACACCAACTTATCCTAAGCTTCATTAATGACATTTATGTTGTTCTATACTGCACAATTTACTTCATAAAAAACAACCAGTCTTGACCTGAAGAAACTGGCTTTGGGAAGAACTCTCAGCTGTCAACAATTGACTATGCATAACAATTTGGATCTATAATCCTGTACAAACAACGTAATGGGTATGCCTATTCAAGCAGAATTTTCAGCATATGTTTGGAACTCCATTTTACACAAAAAGGAGTAACAATATTAAAGTTTCCAGACTAGTTCAGAAAAGACTAAATCATAATACAATAAAAAAAATGGCCAAATGATAAGTAGCGCCTTCAAAACACTCGCAGTGTTGGACAAAACTCTATATAAAATGCTGAAGAGACAGCACAGTGGCATTTGGAGGGGAAGCATTCAATTTTGAGCCAAAAGTCTACCTGTATCTATCCAATGCAACTTTCAGAAAACCAAAATGCTGACTACTTTAAACCAGGGCATATATTGCCATGCATTTCAAGTTAACTGGCTAAAAAGCATATTGTGCATGAGAAGGGAAGGTTTGCTGAATATCAGAAGCAGGTTTCATCACATAAGTTATTTTGCAGTGCAGGGCTCTTAAATGTCTACATTACTGTGAACAGTTGTCCTACAGCCACAAACTAGGAGAGGCCATTATTATGTTCACCATTCCCTAAGGCCAATGCTGCAAAAACCTAATATAAAATCAAAAGTTCTAGAACATTTTAGTATTTCACTATTTGCCAGTTATAAGCTACTAGTAGTACTCTAAAACTATTACAATGAATTGCTAGTGAGTTCTAAAAATCACCATTTCAAATAGTAGGCGAACCAGTTTTTCAGATTCTCCCCTATATTTTGAAGTGAGTGTTGATGAGGATATATTGAAAAAAGTTGTCTTGCATTCAGTAGCTACAGCTTTCGCAAGAAGGGTTTTTCCAGTACCAGGAGGTCCAACCATCAATACACCCTATTAAAAAAAGAAGTGTTTAGAATAAAAATAATGTGAAGGCTAGCTTTTTAAACTATCTAGAATACATTTGACAGCACACTGTAGTATTTTGCACCATCAGCTTCAATGCTTAACAGTGGAATAAGAAAACACTTCTTTGAATTCTGCATGCTCTTACATGATTTGTATTTAATTATTGAGATTCAACTAAATTAAGCGGAATATTCAATTTATTTTATTCAGGGTCATAGTTAAAACAAAATTACACACAAATAAAATCGAGGTTGTTCATTACAGAAAAACACTGGGTTGGATTAAGCAGAACAACTGACATTAGAATACGAATAGGTCTTTTCCCACTTGATCCTTCTTCAGGAACCTACTGCTTGAACTGAAAATCCTTGGAGGGGAGGGTGTCATAAAAATGCAGCGCAATATGGGGGAAGGAGCTGCAGAGAAGCAGTCTCCTTTACTAGCACAAGCTACCAGCAGAAGAGGAAACAGCAATTTTGCCTGCTTCTCCCTCCTCACTGCAGCTAGCCACCCCTCTCCTGGTACTGTACTGAATTTTGTTCGTAAAGATCTCTTGACCCTCAGAAGGTTTTAAAATGAGAAAGATGCTACTAGGAAAGAGAAAGATAGGAAAATACCTAAACTGTCAATTCTGTAAGTAGCGGTCAGGAATAATTTTCTTTTTGTAGTCACTAAGCAAATAATCTTTAACTAGGATATATATATACACACATCCCAGTTAGGAGGACACATCTTAAAATTGCAGTAATGTTTCTAAACTATAAAGTTATTTTACCTTCCAAGGCCTTCTAATCCCCTTAAAGAATTCTGGCATCCACATAGGTAGGACTACAGCTTCTTTAAGCAACTTTTTAGCTTCTACTAAGTCAGCAATATCATCCCTAATTTACAAAAAAAAAAAAAAAAGTAAAAATGTATGACAATGTACCAAACACAGTAATTACTATTCAATTCAAAATTCAATATCATGGTTCCTAGAGTATTTGGGGTTTGTCTACAACAATATGGGTTGTTGTTCTACAGCTAAAATAGTAGCCATTTACAGCAGATTATCAAATTCTCTTCACATTTAAGAACAAATTCCCATGTGCCAGTATTGTCTTAGGTATGCTTGTACGTTGTTCTGTAATTGTTTTGTAGGCAGAGGACATTGGTAAACCAAGAAAACCATAGTTACACTTCCATGTTTTTTTAAAAAAAATACAGAAGTAACTAATCTTACAGGTGGGGGCCTGTGAAAATGGTGGGAGGGATTCCCCCATTGCAAATACCTGCCTATTCAACTATCCCTTCCCATCTTGAGTTCAACTTGACTGTTCAACTATCTCCTCCCATCTTGATGTATCCTTTCCAAAGTATCTTTCTCCCTCCTCCCCCTCCCAAAAGACTTCTCAGTTTCCCCACCACCACCTTCCCAAGTCCCACCTGCCAACCTTCTCGCTCCTCATTCTGGTCTTGTTAGGCGCATCACTGCCTCCTTGCCCGGGCCACATAGTGGCTCGCCACTCCCGCTCTTGAGTTTGAGTCAGCTCACCAAGGCCTGGGTGATGAAACAGCAACCTGATCCAAGCCCTAGCTTGAGGCAGCTTGCCACCTACACAGCAGTACCAGGAACAGCTCACCATCTCATCACCTGGGCCTCACAGTGGCTCACCAACTAGGAGTTGGCTCTAGTACAATCACCTCATGGTGACAGGAAAAAGAGAGGGAGCAACTGCAATGTTTCTTTCTCTACCTTTTGGTCCTTCTCACAAGGGGGAAGAGAGTTTCAGGCTGCTACCTTCTGAGTGTTCCATCTACAGGCTTACTGACCAAAACAGGCCAAGGGTGGTGGTGGTGGTTACAGGCACAAAAGACTATGCCTGTTATTTCTAAGACCCACACATCCTGCAGCTGGGGTCAAACCAAGTCTCCCACCTACAGCACTAGGACTGACATGCTCTGGCTGCCTGAAGCACAGGAGGCAACCAGTGGACCCTAGACCTGCCACCTCACAGGTATGCGCTGCTACTGGATGAGTCTAAGCTGAGCTCCAGTGGCAATGCTGGCAACTTCTTCAGCCCAACTGACCTAACTGAGTTGTTGTGATACAAAATGAAGATGAAAGAATGAGGTATATTGTCCTGAATTCTTTTGGATGAAGGGTATGATAAAAGTGACCAAATGGTCAGTGATAGCCTATGTGTTGCTCAAGCAAGCCAGCCCACATATCCTTCTCTCCAATACTGGCCAGGCATAAGCAGATGAAATGTCCAGCCAGCTTCCCACTTAGGGGCAAATCACACTTCCCTCTGTCCTCCATCTTTCCTGCAAAATCCTGTTTCTTCAACTAAGAAAATAAGAGGCATTTCACTCATTATATTTTTACGTGTGTGACTAAAAATGTGGTTTGAGTTCACAAACTTGCAAGTGAACACTGGACAACATGATCAGCAGGAAAGCGTGAATGGCTGCAGTTCCTACCAGGGATGTGCAACAAAAAAAGATTCAGGGTTCCAGCTTCGAAATTTCTAAAGCGGGAAAGAGCTGAAAATAAGCAATTTCCAAAGTGGCAAGCTACTTCAGAAATCGCTTAATAGCCTGCTTCAGAATGCTCCGTAATGATTCAGAGCACACCAACAAAGTTCCCGCCTGCCACTTACTTCACCCGATGGGAGGGGGACGAGAGGTTCCCTCGTCCCCCTCCCATCTGGTAAGGGGGAGGAGGAGATTTCCTCTTTCCCCTCCCATCACGTGAAATAAGTGCCAGGGTGGGAAGTTTGCCCCGCCACATGCTTCAGCTGACTGGAGGAGGAGGAGGTTCCTCCGCCGGTCAGTGGAAACAAGCCATGAGGCGCTTTAAATTCAAACCCCGCATCTTGCTTCAGCTGATCAGCGGAGGAGCCTCCTTCTCCACCTGTCAGCTGAAGCAAGCTGCAGGGTTTGAAAGAACCCCTTTCTGACCTGAAGCCTTCCAAAATGATCTGAATCACTTTGGAAAGCTTTGATTCGGTATTTTTGAATCAGAACCACAATGCTGGGCCCGATTCAGGAATCCGAATTTGGGCCCGATTTGGTTTTTTTTCTGAATCGGAATCCTGAATCACACACCTCTAGTTCCTACCAAGCATATACTCAGTGGTAAATTTGGATTTTCTTCTGTATAGTCTGCAAATGGCCATGAAATACACCCTGTTCAATACGGCTATATTTATTTATTTTATTTCATTTATACCCTGCCTTTCTCCCCAGTAGGGACCCAAAGCAGCTTACATTATTCTCTCCTCCATTTTATCCTCACAACAACCTGTGAGGTAGACTAGGATGAGAGTGTGTGACTGGTCCAAGGTCACCCATTGTGCTTCCATGATAGAGCAGAGATTAGAACCTGGGTCTCCTAGATCATAGGCTGACACTCTAACCACTACACCCCACACTATAGATTTATAAGTATTCAAAATGAAAAATATCTTGTTCGGTATAAACTGATTAGAGATTCTTGTATTTTATGACAGACAAACACAAAGTAGCATGAACTTACCTTACCTTCCAATTTAATCTCAGAGAAAGTTTTACAAGTGGATCGAGTTTGAGAAACAATGATCTAATAATTTCACTGAGCTGATATACCAAGTTAGTATATCAACTCAAATATAAAGTTGATAAATTGAACTGGATTTCTTTTTATTTGTAAAACTTCAGTCACATTAAGTGCTCGTTAAAAATACTCTACATTAAAATAGTATCTGAATGTAATAAAATATGTATTAAAGCTGAGTTTACATTCAACCTCATAAATTTAAAACCAAGACTCTCTATCAAACAGACTGATCATGGTGATCCTATGAAGTTCCATCTCATGAGATTTACAAGGCAAGAAATGAAGCAGAGATGGTTTGCCACTACCTTCCTCTGCATAGCAGCCCCAGTATTCCTTGGTGGTCCCCCATTCAAGTACTGGCTCTGCTTAGCTTCCAAGCTCAGAAAAGATCAGGTTACCCTGGGTTCTTAGGGCTGCTAAATGTGAACACCACTGCAGTCTTAATCATGAAATTGGTAGTCTTGCTCAATGGCTTTATATGTATAGAGACAAACAACCCATTGATTTCCTCTAAACAAGTAGATAACCTGACATGCAAAAGTCACGTAGGTTGCATGACCTGAGGTTTTGAATTATTTTCCTGGGTAGTACAAAGGTTCTATTTAACTGTAAACAGATTATTTTAAGCAACCAGTTCACATTCATGCTTGTTCAAGAAATACAATATAGAAAGCCATGTATGTGATTGAGAACTGGTCACTTTACTTAGTTATCTGAATTAATCCATCCTACCTTTGGAGATTCCCATTAAGATGTGAACAGTCTAAAACCATAGATTTGGCTTCAATATCAAAAGCCTAATTGCCTTTTTCTGTATCACACATCTTCCTTCTCCTGCCCCCAATGCTTCAGGCAAACTGTCTGCCCTTCCCTCAGTTGAAAAGCTGAGGTAGACCAGATGGCTTTGTGACTGAAACAAGGGTGAGCTAATTAGCACTGCATAAATCCAGTTTCTGCTGCAAACCAGGAGGACAGGTTTTACTGAGCTCAACTGGAGGAGAGAAGGCTATGTTGTCCAAAATGTGCTTAAACAGTAGGTTCACTACCAAAGTGATATACTTTGGCAGGGTTTTGCAAAATTCTACTAAGGCGATTCATTATTCTTTCCAGAGGCTGAACTTCAATACTAGCTACAACAACCAAGTGTCTTCAGAGAGTTTTCATTCCGGGTGTACAAATGTGTATGTGGGAAGGCAGGTTGGTTAAAAAAAAAAAGATTTTTGCATACTATCACACACTTCTTCACAAACTTGCTCTACACTCTTCAAAAGAGTGGTGTGCTGCAGGGTTGATAAACAATTCATAAGATGTGCTGATACTAGACCAGTTCATGTTACCGCCACAGCCTGAACCCTGCTTCTGGGTCCAGTGAGTTGTCAGATTCCAACAAACAAGATGACCCCATAGTACTGACTCTCTTATACTGCACTGAATCTTTTGGTCTGAGTTGCCTTATCATCTTGCTGTAAAGTGACTGGGAAAAAACTCAATGAAAGACATACAATTCCATATCAGAATTAATTTACTCACAGACAGCAGATATGTTTTAAAAAGAGAAATTGCTCATGCTTACCATCGAATGTTGGGATTTTGAGAAATGATATCTTTTTCCAAAGCCTCTACTAAGTCTTTATCATATCCAGTGCTATCAAATTTCTTTGGCTCAGGTTCTGAAATGTCAGATGAAGACTTACTCTGCATGACAAACAAAATGTGCATATTGGTTAAAGGATTTTTTAGACTTCTTTCCATAAAATCTTGTTGTGAGCATATGTCCCAGCTAAAAGCACAAATATTACAGTAGCCTTACTCTAGTGTTACAATTCTTCCTGCTGTGATATCCTGCAGGTCAGCTAGGTCTTGGGTAGGTGAGAAGGGTCAATGAGCAAAGTATAAACATCTTCTTGTTATGATACCTTGAATGAGCTTCTTCCCAGAAGTATTAACAAAAATATGGCTCCAGCATTTCAAATGTTTGTATAATTCATTTGTCACTTAAACTTGTCAGATGTCATGCATTCTGGGAAATGCATCATTTTGTGTCATTCTGATAAATTGTTTATATTAACCTTTTTGATCTTTTACTCTGTATACAAATAGCAATTATTCTGTAAACAATCAGTATGAAGGTATATAACATGCTCTGATGTAACTGGTCTTTATGCATATGTGGAAAAACACCATTCTGTTGGTGGAGTCAACTTTCTATGGGCTGCAGAGGGGAGGGGCCAGTTCTGGAATAGAATTTGATTGGAGGGAGAGCTAGTCATTTGGTGGAGGGGAGTTGGAAGTTGACAGTTGGTGGCTAGAGTTGAGGGAGTGATGGCTCTGAGGGGAGACGTAGATCTAATGTAACCCCAGGTATCAAAGGATCGTGCCTGACCTACACAACATCTAATTAGAGCATGAGGGAGATAGAGTAGGGGTTTCTGTTTATATTTTATTAGTCTGTCCATTCACTGCATATTTGCCTGTGTATAGTTAGAAGTTAAATAAATGATTTTTTTTGGAATTTATGAAGGAAGAAAGATTTTCTGTTCCACTTAGTCCCCCAACCGCTTGGCCCCGTTTCGCCACAGCATATATTCTAGAAAGGATACGCATCTGAGGTTTCTTGGGAAATAAAGCTCATAGCTCTTTATATCACTGTGATTGGTGTCTTGAATATATTTGGGTAAGTGGAACGTAAGTAGGAGAACATAATTTGCAGCAGAGTACTATTACAAAAATTCCCCTATCAATATCAAGCACACAAAATTATTTTAATGCTGCTTGTATTTAATATAGACACTCCTTGATTTAACACCTGTACATTACTGTAAAGGTATGTAAACATGGATAGTATTTACATGGTTTACAGCCATACAAAAAGAATGAAAATTCAAAAAAAGCTTATTGATGAGTAGCATTTGTGCATAATTGCATAAACACATGTTCCCCGCATAGAAAGGAAGCATCCTAAATATTCCTCATGGTAATATAACAGTAAAGAAACACAAATATTTATGTTTATGTTTATTATTAGACTTATATCCCGCCCTCCCTGCATGCAGGTTCAGGGCGGCTCACAAAAAAAACCCCAGTTAGCTAAAGAGTTTAAAATAGACATTAAAACAAACAGGCCTGCAGTAATCAGAGATGTGCAATGAACAACAGTTTGCAGTTACTCCATGCTCCAGAAACACAGTTTAGAAGGGCAACAGGTCACTAACTCTTTAGATGTCAAATAGGGATCCTGGCTCTATAGCAGGTTACACTAGGGTAACATTATATGATCTCATACAACAACACAGGACCAATTTAAAAGTTCTTGTCTGAAAAGCATTCTGGTCAAAGCAACAAATGCACAAAATCATCAACACATATTCTAGAAGACAGCCAGCCCAGAAGACCAAGTCAACAAAGCAGTAACTGCAACAGTGAAGACCAGTGTTCAAATCCTGACACTGCCATGAAGCTTCAAATCAGTCACAGTCTAATCTATCTCCTATTACTGTTGAGATGATAAAATGAGAAAGGGAGAAACAGAAATGCCACGCTAAGCTTCTTTGAAGCAGGGATAAAATATGATAGATTATGATAGCACTTATCTGGGTTTCACCTACAGGCACTGGTATAAGAGCGTGCTACACAGTATAAAGCTATGTAGTATAAAGTCTTCTGCAGTCTACTTTCTGTAATATACTTCCCACTACAGCACACTAATCTATCACAAAAGCTAGTCTTTGGTTTAAACTCTACATACCATTTTCCAGCTTGGAACCATTGTAGGAAGAGTTTGTTCTTTGCAATATAATGGTTATATAACTCCTAGTTTTGAGGAGCTTTAATTATTATTATTGTTCATCTCTTGGAGCATTATACAGAAGTGTCCAGCTTGCGGCCATACAAATGGATCAAATTTGGATCCAAAGACCTCCCATTATTTTTTGTAAAGCAAACTCATAGGCTGCAATCAGCAAATATTGCTTCTCCCACTCATGCCCCCTCCCCAAGCTTCATTCCTGCAGTACAGAAGAAATTTATCTGCTATTCGAGCCCAGTCTCATGACATAATCCCTTTCTTGCCCTGCAAGTAATATGACTACACTTGAGAAATCGGAATCCATGGTGTGTCTTGTAATAAATAGATCCTCTCTCTACCTTTGCTAGTTCTGTACTGTAAAACAACTAGTCATTACATGTTAGATTAAAGTTCCCTCAACTTAGTTACATGTTCCTATACACTAATACATAAGAACTAATTTTTCAGTCACTCAGCTTTCTTCCATTCCCTCAATTAAGTAAAAAGTTCAGTAGCACCTTTAAGACTAACCAACTTCATTGAGGCATAAGCTTTCAAGAAGTCCAATTGCTGTGGGGGTGAGTGGGGGTGAAGAGGCAGCGGCGCTCCAGCTGCATCGCTCTGTGGGGGCCGGGCCATGGAGGGGGAGGCAGTCACGATGCTCTGGCCCACCCTGTCTGCCACAGCGCAGCCTGGAGCAGCCAGGTGTGCCTGCTCGGCCAGGCTGAGCTCATTGTAAAGCCGCGGTACAGAGAGGGAGGGGGGAGCAAGGGGCAAACGCTCCTGCCGCCTGATGTGCTGCCCTGACGGGGAAGGGGAAGTGCTCCCCACCATGCCATCAGCAGCACTGGGAATGCGTCCCTGGTTTGGCAGGAGAGGGGCCCTGAAAACCCCACACACCCAGTGGAGGGGAAGGGGGGGCACCCGGTGAGAGCCCAATGCCTGCACTCCCCTCCTGACCCCATGTTCTCTCTCCCATAGACTGCCACTCTGCAAACTTCAATTAAATGGGCTTAAGGAGAGCCAGGCTGCAAGACCAGGATGCCTACACTTCCCATCAAAACTTGAGGGAAACTGACACGTGTCCCAACTCATGTCAGGCGTCACTTGTACCTTGGCTCTAAGGTGCCACTGGACTCAAAATTCTGTTGGGCTACTTTATGTTTTCTAAAATAACTTCCATGAAGCAACTGGACTTCACTCTCCTATTTCTCAAATCCAGCCTACAAAGCCTCCTGGAACAGGCAACGTAACTTGGATTTGGAAGACTGCATTTGAATCCAGCTGAACCATATATTCACTCAGGCCATTTATTTGTAAATTAAAAAATATTACCTACTTTAAAGTAGGTAAAGCTTGCATAGCAGTTTGCAATGTAAAAGTTCCATTAAAGTCTCATATAATATATATAGCTGGTATCTACAAATACCAGAACTTCCAGACTCTCTGGAAAGTAACTTTCTCAAAAAAATGATGATACTTTCCTTAATTTAGCTCTCATAACTAAATTATATTCACAACACTTACTTTTTCCTCTTTTCCTTTATTTTGAGGATCCTTCTTTTCTCGGCCACGAACTATTTTGCCTTTATCATTAGTGTTTCGTGAGGAGGGACGATGGGGGACTCTGGCTGCTGCGCTTGCTCGGTTATTATGACCCCTACAATCACTGCATTGGGTAGACTGGCGTTTCCGTGGTCCTGGTGAAGACCTGCTTAGTTAGAAAGCAAGAAGGGAAATTAAAATTTAAAGTTTTAAGATATTTATCATCAAACCTAAAAGCAGAAGTTTCTTGCACATGTTCAAGTACACAACCATTTTCTTCAAGCCCTCAAATATCTGCTTGTTAGGAGGAGCATTCTGTGCATTCTAGGGCTCCCAAAAATAGTTTGTACATCTCAACAGAGTTCTGTGGCTCCATATAGCTTTAAACTCGTTTCCTACAGAAGAACCTACCAATTATTTACAACACAGATACCTAAGTTATGATTCAAAGAGACACTACTAGGTTGTGATTCTTTCATGTAAGAACTAAAAAACAGTGTTCATGAGTGACAGGGGAGATGGGTTTGGAATTGGAAGTAATATGTGGGCCCACATATATAATATTAAACTAGCAGAAACTTTTCAGTAATGTCTATGTACCCCTGATCTACTTTACCATCTCAGTATTTCTTACCTGCGTTCAGCAGGTACAGGCAACGACCAGACTTCTCCATCATGAGCTGGTAATTCTTGCTGTGCAGCTTTCAAGGGGGTGCTGTCTAATTTAAAGCTTTCTAGTGTTTTCATGATATCCTTCACATGCTTAGCTTCTACACTTATCTCCTGCCTAACCTGATCGAAAACATGAAATACAAATAAACAGTCAACATGTATAAACGTGTTACTTTAAGAGGTGATACTCCTCATCCAACTACATTATACATATAAAAAATGTGTTGTAAAGAACAGATACATTGCCATACTCTTATCCTTTAAATAAATAGAACTTTTAAGCAAACTTGTAACCTGGTAATATTTATAAAATTCAAATTCTTGTATTAATTAGCTTGATGGTCTGTTTGTACATATCAACTCATACTAAAAATTAATTATTCTATTAGTCATTGCTCAAGATCATTTGAGCATAGCAGCTCTGGAAAGGAAATTGCCTCGTATCAAAACAACAGCATTACTTCTTTGCGACAGCTACTCTTCCAAGATTTATTCATGTCCTATGTCTCCTTCAATGGAGACACTACAGGACAGAGCTCTGAAATCTAACATTCACAGCAACAGTGAAAACACATCTGAGAAATAATCAGACTAGTGTTTACCATAGGCCTTCTAAATCCATAGACAGACCTATGGATTCAATGGGAATGGGATAGCTCACCTGTTGCCATTTCTGCTGGAGATATGCATCTTTGACAGAGGAAAGGTATTTGTTTATTTGGTCAAGTACTCCCTGGTAGTAGACCATAGCAGAATCATAATTTCCTAGCAAGGCATATTCACGGGCCAGCTTGACATTCTCGCTTATCATGACAAGACTCATGCTCAACATAAACTGGGGAAAAAAGAGATTAACATTCTGCAATTGCAAGATACAAAACAAATGTCAAATATAGAACTGATAAAATAATGGAAAAATAAAACAGATAAAGTGTGTTTCATACATAAATAATTATTTGGAGAGAACAGTTTTAATTTAGTACATTCCAGCTCTCATGCTCCATTTCTGATTTTTTAAAAAAATTATGTTAAAGGAAGAGACAAGACATGTATTCTGTACACATCATCACCATACAATTAACAGTATGTACATAATCAAACTGCATGGGAGAAGCTGAAAGTAGGTACTTACACACCCTCCTCCTTTTCCTTCCCCATTTTATTGTCTTCTTCTTCAAAGGGAGGATTTAAAAATTCATGTAATCCCTTCCTTCATTACTTTGTCTATTGAAAAATTTCAGACACCTAGCTATGTTAGTCTTCAACAGTAGAACACACTCAAATATTCTGGAACATATCAGACACAGTGAACTTTGACTCACAAAAGCTTATACCTTAGGAAATTTTGTTCATCCTTAAGGTGCTTACTGGACTCACATTTGTTATCATGAAAAGCTTTTCTCTTTTGCTTAGATCTTCCAGTCCTATCTTGAAGTATGCCATTTCTTTAATCATAGAATAACTGCTACATACTAGTGACTTATACTGATATAACACACTGCCAGCAACTTTCAAAGTGTCGTTTTCCTGATGCCAGCTTGGTTTCCCACTGCCCTACTTCTCAAAATTTTCCACATTTCATGAAGACTGCCAAAGAGGGGGAAACCATCACATCCCTAGGCAGCCAATTCCACTGCTGAATTACTCTTAACGAATTGGAATCTGAAAACCAACAGCTACTTTGTAACCTGCCATTATGAATTTAATTATCATCATCTTGCTAACCTTGTAATTTTAAGATGGCTTAGTCATCAAACTAGCAAACAGGTGTATCAGGTATGAGAACCTCACTTACCTACCCTCAACTTTCATAGGGGGAGAGGTGGCCATACAGATATGAGGGTCAAGGCCATAAAGGGCTATGAATATGATATTCATGACCTTTTATTGAGCCCAGTAACTGACAGGAAGCAAATGGGAGTGGCTGCAGAATGGGCATGATATGCATGCTCCATCTAGTTCCTGAGAATAAGCGAGCTGCAGCATTCTGCACCAGCCAGAGTCTGCGGTGTACCAAAATTCAAGACATGTCACACTACAGAACCTGAAATAAGCTGGAGGTTTAATTAACATCTTTCTGCTCAAACGTCATGCCTCCTATGCCAACTGACCCTCTTAAAAAGCTAGAAACCCTAATTTAGTCTTCCCTCCATGCAGAATCCAGGATGGAGTCAAGGGCTAAAAAGACACAGGCCCACTGTTCCTACAGGTCCATCATTTTAATGACAGACCCTCCTGCTTTTAAGAGCGCTTTAGAAGACGAGCCCATTCATTTCCCTTCCAAAGGATGCATGGGGATACTGCTCACACAAGCCCACTGTTTTAGGCAAGCAAATGTTCAAAACAGCTCCCCAAACGCGCACAAACACGGCCGTCTTCCGAACAAGCACTGTACTGAACGCGCGCAGTCTCGACGCTACATCACCCCTACGGAAGCGTGTGCAACGCTCACAACTTACCACAGTTACTATACCACCCCCACCCCACCCCCGGCGCTCACCTTTACGGGAAACAGCCGAGCAAGCCTTGGCCACTACCTAGTCCAACTGCCCCCCCCCCCACCACTTGAAAGCTGCGATCCTCAACGACTCGGGGCACTTAACGGCACTCATTCCAGCGAGCCGCAGGATACCGACGGGCCTGGAGCTGAGCCACAAGCGCTGTTGAGACAGGCGCTTAGAACCCAACGTCAAACCTAAAGGCGCTTGGTCGCAACAGAGCCTGCCCCGCCTCTCAAAATAAGCCGTGCGTATTTCCACCGCCTTTTTATCAAGGCCAACGGGACGCTACAGCCGCGGGCCGAAGAGCCGGGGGAAGCAAAGCACTCTTCCCGGCGCAAGCCATCTTCCCTTCGCGGCTGGGCGCTCCATCAGCGGAGCCTCTGAGGCCGGGCAGCGCACCTGTCCCACTGCCGCTCACCCCCACGGCAGCCCACGACCCCTCGCCGCAACGTCTGCAGACGCGAGCGCGTGGGACGCGGGGCAGGAGGCAAGAGGGCAAGGGCCTCCCGTCCCTCTCTCACAGGCCCCGGCGGCCATTGGGAACACCTCGCCCCCCCCGCCCCGCCTCTCAGCGCCGTCGACGCGACGCGAGGACCCCCAAAGCCCGCTCGGGGACGGGCAGCTGCTGCGCTCTCCCAGGGCTCCCTGCGTCGCGCGGGCGAGCTGCCCGCCCGCCCCCGGGGACCTGCTGCTCCAGAGACAGGCCGTCGCGGCGAAGCTCCAGCCGCGGAGACAGCAGAGGGACCCGCCCTGCGGCGGCCGGGCGGGCGGGCGCCCCTCGCGGGTACGCTCCCGGCTGGCGCACAGGCCCGTCCCGGCGCCGAGGGAGAGTTGGCCTCAGCGCGGAGCGCCACGCGGGGGCTGGCGAGTAACGGCCCCTCCCACCCGGCGGCCAGGACAGGGCGCGGGGCAGGGGGCGCGCACAAGGGGCTGCGCGCGCCCCGGCCCCTCCTCTGGCCTCTTCCCTCCCTCCCTGGCACAGGCACAGGCACAGGCACACTCACTGCGGAGGTTGTGGATGAGCTCGGAGTGGCTGGCGCCTCCTGACTTCCAGGCCATCGCTAGACAGACTCTGCGGAGCAGGTAGAGAGCCGCCTTCAGCGCCGCGACTGCGCACAGGAGTTTCCCCAGGAAGGACACAACCTCCAGCGCCGACACAGGCGCCGCCTCCTCCCCTCCCGCAGCGGCAGCGGCCGACGCGCGCCCGCCGGAGGGAGGGACTGCTCGGCCGCCCCCCTGCGCGCTAGACATTCTGAACGGCCGCCGCCGCCGCCGCCGCCGGGCAACCCAGGCCGCTGCGCGCAGGCGCGCTCCACGGAATAAAGGGGCTGTGAGGCGGGGGGGGCGCCTTGGTGATGGGGGCTGCCGGGGGGGGGGGCTGCCAGCCTACTGCGACGGCTTTAAGCAGAGCCACGTGACCGCTTCCTCTGCCTCCCTGTGGAGAACGGGGGTGCCGGACCCAGGCGAGAGGCGCGGGCGAGCGCTTAAGATCAGAGCGAGGCCTTCAGAGGCAGCTTTTTAGAGGGCCGCAGGGGCCATGCTCGAGAGGCCCCGCCCCGGACAGTGCTTTTAGAGGCTGGGAAGTTTCCTAGCTTACTGGCAACACCGGTATTTTGCCGCGGGGTTCTAAAGCATCCAAGTGGACTCGGATGTGCGGGGACGTCCAAGGCTGCTTTCTTCGTTAGGTGGGAAACGTTAACGCTTCCTCCCCTCGCTGGCGGTTCCTTCTTTTGCCCGCAGCTAGAGTGCCATTCCAGGGGTCTTGTGCAATGTAACAAGCACGCTTCTATTGCTCTCCCACCCATGGACGTACTCCGTTTTAAAGGATCTTCTATTTTTATTTGCTATATTTCATCTGCAAGAGAGTATAGCATTCATAAAAGGGTTTGGTAAACTCTGGTACATGCTTCAGTAGGAGCACATAGGACCGTTTGCTTGGCACCCAGGACTACGTTTCTACTAAAGTAACCAGCAGCGTGGGAGAACTCAACAGCCCTTCTTGGTCTGAGCTACACAAGGCAAATTCCTAAGAAGCTGGCAGCACCACTAGGATCACGTTTGCGCCAAGCGTCTCCAAATAAAAGCACCCCTTACCTCATTTTGCTTAGGCCTAACAACATCTCAAATAAATGCACTTTTTCAGCACTAGAGATAAAAAGTTGCCTACCTATGCTTCACCTAGCCTTTAAAAAAAAGAGTAGCTAATACTAGCAAGAAAAACCTCTGCGTCCTTTTAACTTCTGTCAGAGCTAGAGTGCCTAAATTCCTAGAAGGCTGAAAAAAAGATTGTGAAGTAGTAACCATGTTAGTCTGGTCTAGCAAAATAAAACAAAAGTGCAGTGTTGTCAGTCTTTAAAATGCCACTGGACTTTTCCCCACTCCTCCAGCCAGCTGGGTAACTTTGGGCTTGTCACTGCTCTCTGGAGCTCTCTCAGACCCGCCCACCTCACAGGTGTTTTGTTGTGGGGATAATAATGGCATACTTTGTAAATGGCTCTGAGTGGGCATTATGTTGTCCTGAAGGGAAGTATATAAATCAAATATTATTTCGTTTTATAGAAAAAATATATCTATTCCATTGCAGCAATGCTTGCTGCCTTTGGTTGGAGACAGACTATTGTATTATTGGTGCTGCAATGGCACTAAACAAAAAGTGTTTTTAAAATCATCTTCAAAGGTCCTTGATCCAGGCTTTTCAACCAAGCCAATTAAAAAAATCATTTCCAGCTTCTACATAGGCCTAGCTACCAAAATGTGTGCCTTTTGAGAGAAAACAAAATACTAACATAGCACCTATTACTGTACCAACCTAAGTGTTGGA
This sequence comes from Eublepharis macularius, assembly GCF_028583425.1. Taxonomy (NCBI): domain Eukaryota; kingdom Metazoa; phylum Chordata; class Lepidosauria; order Squamata; family Eublepharidae; genus Eublepharis; species Eublepharis macularius. The sequence goes on from NC_072790.1 coordinate 128,274,645, forward strand.
AATTAAAATTCATCACTTCACCACATAGAAAAGCAAATGGGCTCATGTACTATGTTAACTAAGCATTTGCAATTTTAGCACATGGTGCATTAGGAAGGTTTCTTTTACAGGTAAGATATTTCCTGTTCAGTTTTATATATGACAAGATTCTTTTTTAATCAAAGCATTACACAAGATAAAGAAATTTAAAAGACAAGCAATGCTAACCTGTATGTTCTGTTGACTTTTCCTTCATACCATCTGTGAATGTGAATACACAGAAATAAATATTTAATTTATAGTTTCTATGTAAGATGAGCAATCTTACCATCATGCTAACAACAATTAGTACTCTAGGGATGCAGTCCTAGGCAGAGTATAGCACACTAAGACCATTGATTTCACTACACTTTTATGCATTTGATCACATGCTTAAGTCTATTGATTTAAATGGGTTTAGGTGTGTTTACCTTTTCCTTAGGATAGGAACTGCATCCCTGTGCCTTTCATTGCCCTGTTTTCCCTATAGTGCTATTTTCACAGGAAGTGCAAGGCAGGGGAAGTATAGAAGAATAGCTGTAATGGCAGACAGTGACTGCATATAAGTATAGCTGCACCATGTAGCTTTTGCACAGAACAAAGTAGCTGTCAGAAAGCTATGTAACAACAACTGGCTATTTTACATGTTAGTGTTAGGCACTGAGGTATGCCTAAGCACAATGGGCAAATCCATTGTTGGACATGAGATCCATCATTACCTCTAACTATAGACCAAGTTTGTCGTTTAAGGACTTAGTCCAATGCATGCCAACTAGAAAAGTGCCTAAATAGCAGGATCCATGTTTTCCATATGTGTAGTTTTCCTGTTGCAGCTGCCAGTACAATGCAATGGCCACAGAGCTTCCACATGGCAAGTTTTCCAATAGTTTCCATGTCCCGGTCCTCCAGCAGCCATCCTGCACTACCGTAGCCTTTTCATTTTTTTAAATTGGCAATATTGCTGTATCAGTATAATGTTCTAGCAATATGTATAACATATTGTCTTTTCATCTTTTAAAAAGTAAGTTTCTTATACCCCTGCAACATAAGATAGTAAAGATTTTCTTTTCTGAAATGAAAGCTGAAGATTCAGAGAACCTGTTACACAATGATGTTTCATCTGGCATTTGGACACTGATTCAGATATTTTTATTGACTCCATATGATTTATTTATTATAGACAATGGGCACGAGTAGGATTTAGTGATAGCACTGTTCTTTTAGATGTATGGGTTTTAATGTTTGTATTCTACTGCATTGTTGGTTTTTAATGTTTGCATTCCTATTTTAATCATGTATTGATTTTAATGTTTGTATTTATATTATTTTAATCACATTTTTATATGTATGCTGTAAACCACCTCAAGCACTAAATATGGAGAGGTGGTTAAATAACGTTAAATAAATAAATGAAATAAAAATAACATTGTTATAACATTATAGCAACATAACAATATTCAGTGGCCAATTAAAACAAAAAAGCCCCCTCCTAGTGGCAAGAAAGAGGAAATGGCTGCTGTAAAAATCCAAACTTTCCTGTCCACACAGTAGCCGTCCAGACTTTGCTGCAATCTATACCACAACTTTGGAGTAAAGCAGGTTTGAGAAGGAACAGGGATAAGCCAGGGAAACCTGAGAAGTGCACAAATGCACCAGGATGCTATGGGGAAGTAGGGGAGGAGCACCCCCGGCTTCTCCAAAGCCTTGAACCTTCCTCAAATCATCTTTGTGGAAATGGTCATATATGCCCAAGCACACTAGTTTGAAATAAGGTTCACTGAACTGCTTGCAAATCAACTCCCTTATCACATTTAGTATCAATTCTGGCCCTTGCTGATAAGTACCATTTTCATGTTTTCCATTTATACATACATATATGCTTTGTTCTTTCTCCCAGAACCGTGGATCAGTTTTAATTACTTTAAAAGAATAATGCTGAATTTGTACTACTGCATATATTCGTTCCAGCACCCACACACTCCAGTACATGTGATGCCATATGCTAAAGAAGGGAACCATTGATCTTAACTATCCAGGTTTCGCTTTTTCTTAAAATCAGAATATATCAGAATACAAAGTGCCTAAATGAATAGCGCAAATTCATTATCCGAGTCCTGTTTACTAGCTAAGCAGAAGCACAGTGTTAAACGCTCCACTGATAGTGGAGAGTGATGGTAAAACACTCCCGAGGTATTTCACGTCCAGTTTCCACATTCTATATCCTTCTAGTTTCTGAGAAACGTATTAGAAATGAAAGGTCTAATCCTACCACCTCGTCCCACCGGCACTCGCGTGTTTCTCCTTATGCAAAGCTTCTTCCGCTGACGCAAAAACTTCGCGCTGGAATGTAATCCCTCTATCAACCAGCAGCGCCGTCCATTGAGCGAAGCCGTGTTTCGTACATATTTGATCCCATGCGAGCGCCGTCTCTTGTGGCTGTTGTAAGCCAATCAGAGGAGCACGTGTGAATAGCGGCGGAGGCGGGGAAGCTGAAGGCGGGAGCGTCTCAGTCCCTGCAGGGCCTCCTAAGCATGGAGGACGTGGTGGCTAAGTATGTCTCTCAGAAAGTCAGTAAGACCCGCTGGCGGCCCGTCTCTGCTACGGCCCTGCAGCCTCCCGAGGTCTTCGTTACCGGCTCGTGGGACAACGAGGTAATATGTGAATGCTCGCTCTCGTTTCCTTTGGGGTTTCCGAGTCAAGCCTCTTTCGGTTTCCTTGTTACAGGAAGAGCCGTCAGCTCGCTTTTGCCGTCTCTTCAAGAGGTTTTAAGCACGCTGTGCACGGCCTTTGCTGGCTTCGGTGCTACGGTTTCGTTTTCGGTGGCTGTCTCGTAGCTGTGGCACGCATTTCTCACGGAGGTCCCTTGGTCGGACTCCGTAGTGGCTCAGACTAGAAGAAACTGAATTACTTTTAATGTAGCTGGGTCATTTGTTTTGGTTTTGTGTGTTTGTTTTACTGATGATAATTTCCTGCCCCGTCGGCAATGGGCAGGATAGAGAAATTGCGATGTATGGCTCACAAAGTAAATTGCGATGTTGGCTCACAAAGTAAAAACAACATAAAATTGTTAAAAACAGAAACCCGCCGAGTGCATACACGTTTAGCAGTGTAAAATAAGTCTCCTAAAGCTGTTCTGAAGCTAGAAGCAGACTGTAAAAACAATTTTAAAAGTTTAAACTCTTAACTTAAAGCCTGGTGTCTAAAAGAGAGTTGGGTACATGCCGGGCATGCCTTAAGGGACATTCTTCAGGTGAGGTGTGACAGTTGGAAAAAGCCCTGTCTTTGGTCACTGCCTGATTCTTCTCTGCAGGGGAGGGCTTGGAGAGGAAAGTTTCTGAGGAAGATCATAATTATAGAGCTGGACAGTATCGGAGGAAAGTTTGGGTGTTATGAGGCTTTTGGATTGGGATGGACTAGGAATGATGAATATGAACTGACAAGCCTTCTCTTTAGTTTTCATTGGGCAGCACAACTTCATTGAAGTTTCCTGATTCTGTTTCCCCCCCCCCCTTTATTTCAGTCTCTCAAAGATTTCTGGGCTCTTATTGTTGTATGATAATTCAGTATTTCTATCTTTAGCCAAAAATTGACTCATAGAAAAACCACAGAAATCAGACAAAACATATTACAATTAGAAATCAATGTAAAATGTTTCCTGGAAAGGGGATTCTCTGCCCTTTTTCTTAGGGTCTCATCTAAGGCAGGTGGAACAAATCTAGAAAGTTTGTGTTTATATTCTTTTCAATGGCTATGTGATGTTTAGACAATATTCCATACTTTGAACCCTATGAATATGGTGAATTTGAGATGATAGCATCTGTTAAATGGTCTTGAGCCCTCTTAAACTTGGCTGGTTAAAAAAATAAAGGCATGGCTAGTATATATGATTGTAAACCTGGGAAGTGATGTATAGCTTTCTATACAATATCATGATTTTAAATAAAGATGGGGGTGTGTACTCTTTTAGGAAAACACTGTTTCCATTTGGTCTGTTGGAGATTTTGAAGGCTTGGGCTCAAGCGGAGACTATCACGGAGAGCCGCACCTGCTATGTGATATCCAGCATAGTGGTGACATTACAGATTTGCAGGTAAAAAGTACAAAACAATGGTTTTTAAGTGACTGAAAGTCACTTAAGTAAGATGCAGGGTAAGTGCAATTATTCAAGTAAGAAAAGGGGCTCCTTATTTTTATTGTTTGGGAAACTTCCCCCATGGGATACTTGCAACTGAGTTAGTTGTGAACTAGTAAAGTAAGATGGGAATCTTTAACATGCCTGAGATTTGTGTTTTATTAGTTCTTGGATCAGGAGAGAATTGTGGCTGCTTCATCCACTGGAAGTGTGACTATATTCAGGCATCATCAAAATAATGAGGTAACATTTCTTTTTAGCTGTTCTGGCAGTTGTGCCAGTAATTGTATGTTTTTGTAGTTCCTAGAATAATTAAGACATATAGGGAAGTTAAACTTGAAAATTTTACATGGTAAGAATGTATATTTTAAAATGTATTGTTGGATAGGACCTAGACATTCTTCGATTATTACTTTCCAATTGCTTTCAGATTTTTAAATGAGTAGCAGAAACAAGTATCTTGGTCACAACTGTTAGCTGACACTAAATTATTACATTCCTGAATTTTAGGGAGGATTTACTGAATGTATTCCTTCTGTGGGGCGGGGGATTGATACAAGCTTGCAGTCATGCACTTATCTTTGTATAAATTTCACTGACCAGGATTTTCTTCTGAGTAAGAATGCTTTGATTTGAATTGCAGAGACAAAGTACTGAAAAGTTGCTACTCTGTAAGCTAGTTGCTCAGTAGTTGTTGAATTTAAGATGGAGTAGAATGTGTGTGATGGTTCAGCTGACTATTAAATGACCTGAGGCTTTTGGTGGTTTTTATTGGGGGGGGGTGAGGGGGTTAGTGTTTTGGACTTGGTAAAATGGTAAGGTTTCTCATCAGTGTTCCTGAATATGGCAGCTGTTTTGATTCTTTCTCATTTGTTTCATAGACTCTGTCTCTAAACCGTAAATGGGAGAAGGCACATTACTATAATCCATCGTGTAGTAGAGCATCATGCACTGGAATCATCTGTAATAGCCCTGAAATCTTTACTGTTGGTGAAGATGGCAAAATAAATTTGTTCACAGCTGACCGTATGGATGCTATTCGTACAATAGGTAGATAGTTAAGATTCCTGCACTCATCTTAAATACTTGTTCTGCCATGTTGTAAGCTTCTTTGTTCATCTTAAAGGTAGGGATGAAAGTGCCATCAGTTGCATTTTTCTGCATTTTTCATTGTCATCCCTGAAGTGCTTGAGTATCATTGTCTATGTTCAAGTTAACAGAAAAATGACGCCCATAACACTGTATGAAGTTATAAAACATTTTAGAATCATCCATCACAATCTGCATAAGCTATCCACTGAGGCCTGAGAGACTATGAAATGAGCAGTGCAATCTGGTAGCTCTCCGTCTTTCAGATTCATATCTTAATCCAAGTGCAGGTAGGCTTTTGGAGAAGAGTACTCACAGATCAAAGAATATTGTAGACAAACACTTTTCACTGATGTATCCTAAGAACTCTTCAATGCTGATGCAACAGATCTTAAAGAGTGAGATCTTTGTGGATTTGTTGGTTAAAAGTGTGTTTCTGTAGTTGTCAAAATGAAGATGAATGCAAAACTTAAAATGGCTTCACTGGAAGAGATATTTTAGATGCAAATGTAATAATGTTAAAATTTAAATTGGCTGCCTGATAGTTAATGTGTCTCTGGAATAAGTCTTTGTTTACTACAGCAGTTGACACACAGAGTCTTACATATCGAATGATTTGGCTGCTGAACTAAAAAGGTTTCTTGATCTTTTCCCCCCACTTGCTGAAGTAACTGACCATCTTGCATGTCCCACATTAGTACTTATAAGAGGCCTTATCCCTTTTTTATAATTTTCTGGTATTTTTTCTTGAGTGACTTTATATTTGAATAAATACATATTGTACAGGATTTTAAGAGGCATAACAAAAAAATAACCACAGAAAGTAAAGGGCAATAGATGAAGAAAGTATTTCTTTATTCAATATTAATGAAACACCTTCCTGTTTGTGAATAGTATAATCTTTCCCTGTACTGTGATATAAAATAAAGTTGGAGATAGAAGAACTAGACAGCTGGTACTAGACAGTCTATTATAATAGGCCCACCATTATATATGGAATGCAAGACTTTTTGACAGAAGAGGACTTGCTTATTCTTGATGGCCCAACCTTGCTTGTCCTGAGTGAAAGTCTCCATACGCAACATTGCACAAAGACACCTTCCCCACAGGTAGCTAGATATGTTGCTTGGGAAAGGAGTGCTTTATATGTGTGTTCAGCAGTTATTTGGATTTTCTTGAATATCTGAAGGAAACATTTTTCTGATGTCTTAAATAGAGCATGATATGATTCAGGAGGGCTTTTTTTTGCACAGGTTGGAAGGCTACACTGTAAGTAAATAGTCAAAGAGATGCATTGGTAAAGGGATAGGGACTGTAGACTAGTACTATGTTCTGCCTGTTGCTGTAAGTATTTTTTTAATTTATTTATAGTCCACCTTTCTCACTGAGACTTAAGGTGGATTACACAGTATGAGGTTAAGGTAGGGGTATCAAGTACATTTCAATACAGTACCATAAGGTAAACAGATACAAGTTTAAAAGACATAGCATTAGCAAGGATCCAGGACAGAGTAGAAAAAATACTGGAGCAGAACAATCAATTCTAGAACTAACATTAGACAACATGGAGTGCTGGTTGTACTTAGGAGTACATATTTAAAGCAGCAGATAATATATAAGGCAAAAACAGTGATGAAGTCTATGAAGTATGTTCCTACTGTGTCATTTCTGCTTCGTTTGATGTTTCATGTTTAAATGCTTATGTTTTGTTTCAGGTTCATTTAGGCTCTGTTTTAGATTTTTGCATTCCAAACCCTATTGCACTGTTCATTGCATGTCCCATCCTGTTGACTGTCTTACACTGTGTAATCCCCTTTGAGTCTCAGTGAGAAAGGCAGACTTTAAATGACATAAATATTGAAGAAAAGCTCCAAAGGCACTGAAAACTGTTCACAGAGTAATTTTAGTACACCCCAAAAATGTATTGTATGCCATGATCATAGTTTATCCACCCATCCATTTCAATATTATTTCTCTCTTCCATGGAGGTCACTAGGGCATCTCTGTTTTTCTGTTACTCTTTAGCTTTACTGGTTGGTAATTCTACCATTTGGGAAGTGACCTATAAATATTCTAACTTTGGTTTTGGTTTGTCCTGAATCAGATTAATTCATAACTGGTTTTTATTTGGATTATTATCTTCATTTGAAGTTTTATTTTTCTATCACTCCCCTGGCAGAAAAATCAATAAAGCATAAATGTACCGTCTCATTCAATTACAAGGGATAATCACCTGAAAAACATTAATTACAACTTTGAAACTGCCAAGTGTGCCTAATACTGTATTGGCAGTGACATCCATTTGTTGTTAATTATATGAAACAGTCTTTAGAAAGGATAAATTTCTACCTCATGTATATGGTGTTGAGTATATTTGGTAAAAATTTTGCATCTCAAGGATACCTAATGTGTATCTGTTGTAATTCTTGTTACAGATTTTCAGTGTTGAGATATGATGGATATTGCTGCTAATAAGAGAAAAATTTCTTAGCTATTTTTCTTAGTGCCAGTTTTTTGTTTTCTTCTGAAATAGGTTTAGCACAGCCACTTTTAGGTCTAATTTTAAATATAATTTCAAAATTTTGTTAATCTCCTATTATTGACATTTAGTGGCGATAATGTGCATCACTATCCTCTTGTGCTTTTGTGCCACTAAATTAAAGCTTTTTAAAGTTATGCTAAGGTTTACTGTAGTCACTATGGGCATTGGGAGAAAGTCTGGAATGATATACTATCATGAGGAAGTTTAACCGTTTATATGTGGGCTTCCAGCTGTAGCTTACATGTAAAAAACAGTAAATCAACTGGGGGAAACCGATAGCTGGCACTAGGAGAAGTCATGTTTTAGATTTATCTACTCCTTGTATTGCTGCTTAAAAAAAATGAAATAAATAACATGAAAATATTTTTGATTATCTGCAGACAATGCTGACAGCAGTACACTCCATGCTGTGACATGTGTTCGCACAACTGAGATCCTGACAGTTAATTCAATTGGTCAGCTCAAAATATGGGATTTCAGACAGCAAGGAAATGAGCCATCACAAATATTTTCATTGTAAGCCATTGACTTTTAAATTAAATTGTTAAAAGTCAGTATGTGACATTTAATTAATGTTTTAGCTCAATTTAATTTGACAGTTGTACCTGGATTTCCCTTTCTCTTCTTCCTACCTTTTCTAGAAGCGTTTTCTTTTAATATTATACATTGGTGCTTTTGAAATAACGAAACCTAGGTCCATTAAAACTGTTAATCTTTTAAATTAACAAAATGCCAATAGTTTTCTGTAAAAACACCCAGCTTTTATTCTAGACACTTTTCCAGGTGGTTCAAAGTACAATTCTGTGCATGTCTACTCAGAAGTAAGCTCCACTGTATTTAGTGGAATTTATTCTGGGGTAAGTGTGCATAGAATTCTAGCCTTGGTATACATAGTGCTTTTAAGTTTTTCTTTTAAAAACAAAATGACTAGTTAGGCAATTATTAAGGGCTGAAATAATTTAGTAATTGTTTTGAACTCTGTATGCAGTTTTTTCTGTTTAACAGAACATCACCATATTAAATACATTTAGTGTGCTTGCAAACCCTGACTTAACTACTATGTATCCATAGGCAGAAGCAAGGTGTCAGCTGAAGCTTATGAAGATTTGTGTATGATGGTGACTTATGCTAAACTGATGCTTTGATTTATCAATAGGCCAGCAGATTATGTTTGTGAAGCATTGTCAGACCAGGACCTATAAAGGACTTGCTTATTTTTAGAATCTCAGCTACTCTCAGGACTCAGCTTATTTCCGTCTTAATAGACCCAGGCTATATTTGACTTAAATCATCAGCTTAGTTTTGTGTATCCTTGGTTTCTAGTGTCTAGTCTGTCAAAGACTTTTAAAAAGAGAGTGTATTGTTCAAAGAGGTTTTACTCTCCCTTTGCAGGTCTGGGGAGAGAATTCCCCTACACTGTGTTGACAGACATCCCAATCAACAACACATAGTAGCTGCAGGTGGCCAAGATGGAGTGTTGACTATTTGGGATGTAAGGCAAGGAAGCATACCAGCTTCCTTACTAAAGGCTCATGAAGCAGAAGGTAAGCATGGAAACCAACATTTGTAATTTTGGGTCCTTTTTATTGTTGTCATGTTTTTTAATTATGAATGTGGTCCTCTTCTGTGTGCAGAGTCCTTCTCTCTCCTCTTCCACCTGTGGGGAAGGACACTTGGGAATAAGAGGTTGGGTTGTGTCTTCTATATCCCCATTCACGCTCCCTCATCTACTCAGTCATATTTATGAGTGTAAAACTTGACCAAGCTGAAGAGAACTGAATATGAAACCAAGTGTTAGTGCAGTATGTTTGACTAGGATCTGGGACACCCAGATTTGCATCTCCACTCTACCAAAGAAGCTCACTGGATGACCGTGACCAGTCATGCTCTCTCTGCCTAATCTACCATACAACATTGCTATGTGAATAAAGTGAGGAGGGGAATCTGATGAGGGGAGCTTTAACTCTCAAAAGCTCATATTTTGGAAATATAGTTGGTCTTTAAAGTGCTATTGGACCTGGATCTTGGGAAGGCAGCAGCGCCACCATTTTGGTCCTCTCCACTGCCTCTCTGGCTACTGTAGGGCCTTGGGAGGGTCATGTTGCCATGCTGGACCTCCCTGCCACCTCCGCAGCCCCTCACGCCTACTGTAGGATGGATTGCCAGGTTCTCTTACACTCTGGATGGAAGACCTAGCAGGAGTGCTGCCAGAGGGGCATATAAGGGCCCTGGAGTGCATCTGTGCTCTGCAGCTGTCTGATTTGGCCCCAATTCAGGCCGAATCGGGCCGCTGTGGAGCCTGGGATTGCTGCTGGGGGGGTGATGGGCCCTGGAACGCTCCTGCACTCCGCAGTAGGCCGATTTGGCCCAAAATGGGCTTGATTCAGGCAGTTGCAGAGCACAGGAGCATTGTTGAGGAAGCAGAATGGGCAGTGGGGCCGAGAGGGACCTAGAGTGATCCTGCACTGCACAGCCACCTGATTTGGTCCTGATTCAGGCAGCTGCAAGGCCTGGGTGCACTGCTGGCGGGGGTGGGGAGAGCCTGAAGCTCTCCTGCGACTTGCAGCCACCTGATTCAGCACCAATCTGGGCTGAATCAGGTGGCTGTCGGACCTGGGAGCAAAGCTAGGGGGTGGAAAGGGGGCTGGAGCACTATTGCACCTCACAGCCATTCTATTTGCACCTGATCCGGGCTGAATTGGGCAGCTGCGGGGCCCAGGAGCACTGCTGGGGGAGGTAGAAAGGGGCCTGGAGTGCTCCTGTGCCCCGTTGCTGCCTGATTTGGGCAGCTGCAGGGCTCAGGAGTGCTACCTGGGGGCGGGGCCCGGGCTACCAAGGGCCGGGGGAATGGCCCTGGAGCAATCCTGCGCACACTGTGGGCCGAACTGACCCGTTTCCAGCTGAAAGTGGCCGACTTTGACCTGCAGGAGCATGCCTGGGAGGCGATTTCCCCTGTTGGCCAGGTAAGCGGTGGTGGGGGTGGGAGTGAGGGATCATTCTGGGGCTTCCTCAGCAAGCCATGTTGCCAAGGACTCACCTATTTTCCCTGTGGAGGGGCGTGTCAGCGCGCCTATGTGGGGATAAAAGTGAGTCATCACCAATATGGCTTGCCTTTTATATGGTAAGATTCTCCCTTACCTCCTGCTGAGATAAAATTTCACTGTGCTTCTGCCTAGGATGGAGTACATAACCTTGATCATTTGGTGCCTTCTACACCATAAAGTAAATAGACAGCCAGAGATAACAGTTTTTAACCATTTTAGTTGTTGGTGCTATTGCCACTTGCATAGCTTGGCTGTCCCCACAATCCAAAATGGAATAAGAAACTAGGAGAAAATAAAATAAATGGTCAGTCTTGTTTATATGGAAAAATTAGAAGGTTGCAGATCAACGTCACTCGTTCTTTTCATCAGATTATCTGTACCCACCCTTCGCAACAGTTTGCCATGTCTCTTTAAACACTGCACAACACAAAAGTTGTGTTGCTTAATTTTGCCCTTGTTCAAAGCATCACAAATGAGACAGGCAGTGCAAGTGTTGTGTGTGCCATGAGCTCTCTATTTTACTCTTGTGCAGTAACTACTTTTATGTGTTAACTGGATTAAATTACAAAATCTGTTGCAATGTGTTTCATTTTTTTCCCTGCTGCTTGAGAGGGCAAGAGTTGATCTAATGAGCTTAAACTACTGGGTGGTAAGTTTGAGTTGAATGCTGAGAGAAACTTTGGAATAGTGAGGCCTGTTCAACGGTAGAACTACCTGCTAGGTGTCTTCAGGCAGAGGCAAACCAACAAATATTTTTCCCTATGTCAGGCTACATTTCTGGGCAAATGGGAAAATAAAAATTTAAATTTCAACTGTGAAGATGAAAAAGCTAATATGAGAAATTATACTTGCACAAAAATCTTTCCTTGAGCTCTCTGAAGTTTATCCATTAGATTCCTTTTACTAGTCTGTGATTACTAGAATAGCAATTGAGAAGTAGCTTCTGTTTTTTCCAGGCATGCACTAGTAACAGCCAATAACCATAAAGTGTTGTGTCTCTGTGTTCTTTACAATGCTTTTATGTGTATACTGATCTACTGTGCAATAAATATGTGTGTTTTCTTTTTCAGTGTGGGAAGTGCACTTCCATCCTTCCAGGCCTGACCATCTGTTCACTTGTTCAGAAGATGGATCTCTGTGGCACTGGGATGCATCCATGGATGTGTCTGGGAAAAAATCTCTGCTGCATACAGGTAAAATTTAACTTACATTTTGTATTAGCTTGAAGGAATCTTGTTGCTGTATTTCAGTTCCTTAACAATGAGAGACTTATTTTTCATATTAAGTCATTGTTGGTTAAATACTCTAACAAAGCATATTAATTCTTAGAATATCAATTATCTTGTGCTTCTGGCAAATTACCACAAAAACTACCATGAAACACTAGGCAGTAACAGAAAAATTATAGAATATGTTATGTTGATTTTATGCTCCAAACACTTGGTCATGTATTACTCCACTTCTTTCCCTACATCATTTGAATGTTTGTCACAAGTTGTTTTATTTTTTAAAATTATACAACACAGAAATACGCTACAGAGATTCATACAAAGCAACAGATAAATCCTGTCCATTGTTTTCATTCCATAATATGATAATTAATATCCAATGTTTGTTAAACTTACCAGAATCACTCCAAGCTTTTTGTTATGTTAAAAAAAACCTGACCAGATTTTATTGAATGATTAATTCATAGAAGGAAGTTCTAATTCCACCTTTCAGATACACTTACAGCATTACCTTGGGCTCAAAAGGTATATTATTACCTTACCCTTTGCAAACAAACTGAACAAAAGTTCATGGTGGTTCTTCTGTGCAGGCACATATTGGGACTGTGCATGTGCAGGCCTGCCGCGCGAAGATTTTTATAGCTTCTTAAAAGTGCCATTAGGAGTCGCTTCTCCAGGGAGGAGCAACCCCTTTCCTCAGTTCTGTCTTTGCCACTGCGATGAGAGGATCTTTGCTCTTAGCTCCATTCTTTGTTCTTTATCTCAGTGAGTAATTCTTTGGATTGATTCTCAATATTTTTTGACTTCGGACTGTTTTCTATTTTTGATCTTTGCTTTCTGGACTGTTGTAGTTGTGATTTGGCTGGGTTTTTGGATTTGGACTGTTCAACTTTGGCTTGCTGTAACTTCTGATCGCGTTGCAGAAGGCACTGTTTAAAAAGTGCATGAAATATGGCATTAAGATGACACATTCTGACCAGCATGAGCTGTGCTTATTATGCCAGGGAGAAGGCCATAATGTTACTGCCTGCACATTTTGGCAGCAGTTTACACAAGACAAAAAATAAGAGAGCCTTGCCCTTAAAAGCTTCTCTATGGGAGAGGGCATTTTCTGGCTCCGATGATCCAGCAGCTAACAAATATGCTGCAAAGGAGCATGTCTCTCAACCAGGTGCAAAGGTGGCAAAACCTTCCGCCACTCCCGACTGTTTATCTAGGGCAGGCTCTGTGGTGTCATCTAAGTCAGTGGTGAGGTCGGATCTGACCGCTGGGAAATCTCAATCTCTCTGCACTTCGTCGGATCTGAGGCACTTTTCGGAGCCTCCTGTTAAGTGGCTAAGAAAGTGAAGCACTCCTCACATTCGGAATCGAAGGAGGGTCAGAGCCAAACCCCGCCAGTCATGGAGCTGGCTGAAGTGGTCCTCACTGACCCTCGGACTCCTTCTCCACACTTTAGTTCACCTGAATGATCCGTTTTGTAGGGCAAACTTCAGGAGATTGAGTTGCCTCGCAGGCGTAAGTATAGTGTGGAACCTGAACATGGATCTGCTTAGAGGGTGGAACCAAGAGCTGATCAGATCTGGAGCAGGTCAGTAATGTTCCAATCATCGACTGTGACAGACCACAGCTGTCATGCTTTCGGCAACCAAAAACCATCAGAACCGAGGCTTTCCTATGTGGCACAAAACCATCATGCATGCTGTGTATCTTCACTTTACCACTGCCAATGGCCTGAAGACTTGATGGGGTTTGGCAGCTCACATCCAAAACCTTCTACCTCTATGGGTAGGGGTCAGCTTCAAGTCGCATATTACCTGGATGAGGAGGAGGAACTGGCACCAGATTCTTCAGACATCAGATTCAAGACCACTTCGGATCCGTCCCCAGACAAAAACGTGGGTCCTGCAGTAGGTTCTCCGTTTGAACAATTGAGGATATATGTAGAGCAGATGAGAAGGATGGCGAAAGCCCTCGACCTGGATGTCTCCTTCTCAACACCTATGGTGTGGGGCAAACTTGTGGGCAGGCTCTGCAGTGATGCCTCTTCTGCAGTTGCTTTCCCAATTGTTGAAGGATTGGATGATGTAATTCTTAAAGCCTGGGAACAACCAGCAGAGCTTCCAGCAACCTCCAAGAAAATAGAACTGATGTACAAAATCAAACAAGACACATGGCCCTCATTATTCACTCTCCTTCATCTTCCCTTGTCACCAAAGAGGTTCAACGTCAACACTGCCCTGGTTCTCATTCACCACCTCCAGACAAAGAAGGAAGGAAGATAGATGCATTGGGCAGATGACAATATTCAGTGTCTGCCCTTAATCTGAGACTTTCTAACTACAATATGTTCATGGGGAGTTATCAACTGTGTCTTTGAGAGAAATTGGGTTCATTTGTGATAGACCTGTCAGAGAATAAGAAGGCCATGGTATCACATTGTATCTGCTGCTTAGAGAGGCGATTCACCTCTCTAAGCAACAGATGAATGCTGGTCGGCATGGTGTCAAGATGTTGGCAAGAAGAATGGCTGGAGCCATCCTGATGAGGCGTCACTTCTGGCTCAGATCTATAGTAAGTACTCCCACCAGAGACTAAGGCTAAAGTAGAAGAGATGCCCTTTTGAGGCCTCTGCACTATTTGTCTCTGGGACGGATGATGTTCTGTCTTAGAAGAAGAATTGCCAGACAGCAAAATCCTGCCTGAACAATGTAGCTTCAAACAAGGTACTTTCTGAGGCACCAGTACTAGACTTACGATGGGCCCCATGGGCAATACTACTAGCCACAGAAACAGTCTCAGCTGTCTTTCCAGCCTCCTCAACAGTCTAGGAGACAAGGACTGTATAAGGCCTTGCAGTCCACTCCTCAGCGCAAGGAACCTCAGGGTCATGTGAAACAGTTGACTTCTAAGTGCCACTTCTACCCTGGCCCCTACTCAGGCAGGCTAGCAGCATTTTTCTCTGAATGGGAGTCAGTAACATTCTGACTCTTGGGTGTTAGCCATCTTGCAGAATGGCTACAGGTTAGAGTTTGTAGCGCTACCTGATAGCATTGTGCCTTCATTGGCTGTCAATACTACTACCTGAACTAGAGGATGAAATTCAATCCCTTCTTAAGAAAGGAGCTATTGAATAGATCCAGGATCTCTTTTGACTTTGTTACAGGCATGGCCTCTCTGCTACTTGAGGGAGCAAGGACCATTAAATCTTTACTGGGAAGTTTCATCAAGACAGGTTCCAACCAGTCTGGAAGATACAGACGTTGTTGGGACACATGGCAGCCACTACAGCCGTGATTCCCTTCGCATACCTGCACATGCAGCCTCTCCAAAATTGGTTTGTCAGAAAGTTTACAATTCATTTGCCTAGCAGAAGTTGTCAGTACCGAGACACATACTAAAATCGCTATTGTGGTGGACTGATGATGAGAACCTGTTTAAAAGCATGCATTATGGTACAAAGCATCACCAAATTCCAGTTACAACTAATTCATTATCCCAGGTTGGGGCGTACATTGTGGTACTATGTCTATACAAGATGAGCGGTCCATCGGGTAACAGACCTTTCACATTAATGTGCTAGAACTCAGAGCCATCTCCTTTGATCTTATGAATTTTACAGCTCTTATCAGGGACAAGAACGCGCTGATCCAGACAGACAACACCAGTGCTATGTACTATGTCAACAAACAGGGAGGCATGGCTTCATTGGCCCTTTGTGTAGAGGCTATGGCCATCTGGAATTGGGCAATTTCCAACAATGTTTCTCTGGATGCCATTCACATTGTGGGCTCAGACAATTCAAGAATAAATGTGTTAAACAGGGTTCTGGGTTCCAATCACGAATGGTCTCTGAACAGTGTGTGTCAAGGAGTTCCAGACCCCTGGGGCCCAGCCCAGCTAAGGGTAAGGGACACAGGCTGCCTGGAAGGTCCTGTTGCAAATAGCAAACCAGATAAGCTGCCACCAGCTCCACAGTCTATCCCTAGGCTAAGGAGTTAGGGAGCAAAGCTCCAGAGCCTATTAGGGAATTTAGCCAAAGCAAAGTCTACCTTGCAAGGGTAAGCTTGCAGGCAGAGTACTACAGCAACGTTTAAGTCTTTGATGGAATGTCCTGGTAGATTGAAGTGTTCTCCCACTGGTTTCTGGAACTAACAACAGAACACCACTGGTTGTCACCTATAGCTCCCAGCTCAAACCCATCCAACGTATCATTACTGAGCTACAACCCATCCTGGAAAATGATACCTCTCTCTCAGAAGCCCTGGGTGGAAGACCTTTCCTTGCCTACAGACAGCCCCCCAACCTTAAACAACTTCTCACTTACAATCATGAATCGGCTAGCAGAGTCACCAGCACAGGTACCAGGCCCTGCAACAGACCCAGATGCCAGCTCTGCCCCTATATCTATCCAGGGAATACAATTACAGGACCCAATGGCATCAACTATACTGTCTCTGGCTCTTACAGCTGTTCATCCTCCAATCTGATATATGCCCTCATGTGCCAACAATGTCCTTCTGCTCTGTACATTGGACAAACCAGCCAACCTCTACGCAAAAGAATAAATGGACACAAATCTGACATTAGAAATGGCAACGTCCAGAAACCAGTGGGAGAACACTTCAATCTACCAGGACATTCCATCAAAGACTTAACGGTCGCTGTAGTTCAACAGAAACCTTTCAAAAACAAAATCCAACGGGAAGCTGCTGAATTGGAATTCATATGCAAATTTGACTTTGTCAAGCTGGGACTGAATAGGGACTATGAATGGTTATCTCATTATCACAGGTAACTGATTTCCTTTACAGAGGCAGGGTCAGGGGGAGTCCAGTGGCACCTGGCGTGGGCTTTCGAGGACCACAATTCTCTTTGTCAGATGCATCTGGCGGGGAGGACTGTGGTTATCGAGGGCTTGTGCTGCAGTGCTGCTGAACTCTTTTTGATTTTGCTACTACAGACTAACACAGCAAACTCCTTTGAATCTTTACACAAGCAAACTTATCCCCACACCAAAAGGAGCTGTCTGCATCTCCATATCAAAGGAGTTGTTTACATCCCCCCTCTCCTCCTCTATATTTGGCCAGTTTCCTTCTGCCCTCCATGCATCTGACGAAGAGAACGTGATTCTCGAAAACTAATGCTACAATAAAATTGGTTAGTCTTAAAGGTGCTACTGGACTCTTTTAGATTTTACCCCATTCATGTCTCCGAAGATCATTATCTTCTTGAAAATTGAAAATGGATTGGAAAACAGTTTCATAAAAACTTTCTCTTGCATTGTGCATATATTGTTGCTAGTGTGTAAATTTTGCCTTCCAGGAGCCTGATTTTTCAAAATCAAATATCTTCTATCAGAGTCTCTTAATTCTTCTATAACATTTATTTGTAAATTGTTTATACAAACCGCAATACCTTTAAAAATGATAAATTCTTAATAAACACACTAATACATACAAGCAAAAAACAGGAACAAAGCCCCAAAGAACCATAGAAATTATACTATGATATAACAGGAAGGGTGGACAATCCTGTGCTTCATTGGCTCACATTGGCTCATGTGAGATCTGAGGGGGCTTGAGCCCCTTAGCCCCCACTGGCTGCCCGGGGGGGCTCAGCCTCCCCAGGCCAAATCTGGGGGGGGCTCGAACCCCTCAGCCCCCCATAGTTTACACCAGGGGTGGGCAAATGGCCACATGCGGCCCGCGAAGGAGTTTTTTGCGGCCCATCAAGACTGTCAGAAAAATCCCCCTTAAACTGAGATTTTACGCAATCTTTTCCAGAATGCAACAGTGCCGTTTCCCAAGCAAACTAGCTGCAACAGAAAAGGTCTTTTCCTGGGAGTGTGTTCTTAGGAAGGCAGAGCGGCGGCTAACTTTGTGCAACGCAGAGCAGCAGGCGAGGTTTGCCCGCGCTGGCCCCATTGCAGGAGTCCCCACCGAGGGCCATTTCCGTTTCTCCCCGGGGGATTGCGCTGCGAGCACCGCCTCCCGAGCGCCCTGCGCTGCTCCTCCCTCAGAGCTCTGCTTGCCGCCTGGGTAGTGCATTTCGGCTGCTTTAGGAACAACGCTGCCCTTCGTGGAGTTGCAGACTAGCCTGCAGCCCGGCAGTTGCCCTGCGACCTGCTAGCCAAGCTGTGCTCAGCAGTCGCCTCCATCCTCAATAAGCCTGTGGAGGTGAGCGGGGATCAGCGGCGAAATGCCGTAGGCAGGCGGGTGACCTCCAGCGGGCGCCGCTCCAGAGGTCACGCAAAAGGCAGCAAGCATCCAAACGAGCTCTGCCTTGCACATGAGCGCCTGGAGGGCAGCCGGCCTCTAGCTGGAAACGACCTACTCTGCTGATGGGGATCACAGACAGAACCACTACACTCAGGATGTGAAAATTTCTGTGCAACTTTCTATGTTCTCCAAAATGTTCTCATTTATTACTAAGGGCAGGATGGCAGAATTTAGAAAAAAAGGTCTTTTCCTGGGAGTGTGTTCTTAGGAAGGCAGAGCGGCGGCCACCTTTGCACAATGCAGAGCAGCAGGCGAGGTTTGCCCGCGCTGGCCCCATTGCAGGAGTCCCCGCCGAGGGCCAATTCCATTTCTCCCCGGGGGATTGCGCTGCGAGCACCGCCTCCCGAGTGCCCTGCGCTGCTCCTCCCCCAGCTGCTCACAGCCAGGGGCGGATGACCTTGGGCACGTCTCCGAATAGAGTTCTGCAGTGGGCAGAGCCTGAATACCCTCTCTGGATAGTCACGAGGCCTGTCCCAGGCGCCGGTTGTGCCACATAGGCTGCCAACCTCCAAGTGGGACCTGAGACCTCCCTGCATGTCAGCTGGTCTCCGGAGTATAGAGAGCAGTTCAGGTCTGCTTTGGAGGGTGGTCTCTATGACATTATCCCCACCGAGGTCCTTCTACTTCCCAAATCTTGCCCCAAGGCTCCACCCCAAATCTCCAGGAATTTCCCATCCTGGAGTCAGCAACTACAAGTAGTGCAGGTCTGATTCCTCTGCACGTGAATAAGGAGGGGTTGGGCAGCCCCCCCCCCCAATGGGAGTTTTTGTTTGAAGCCCAGGGGAAGAAACCGGGGGGGGGCAAACATTAGTCCCCCACTTGAATGCAATCATTTTAAAAGGTGCGGCCCTCCGCTAACCTCCGCTCCCACAAAGTGGCCCCTGAGACAAAACAATTGCCCACCCCTGGTTTACACCTGTGCCCACCACAATCTTCTCCATGTTGGTTAACAGCCGGTTTATATTGGTTCAAGCTGGAACCAAAGTGAGGCAAGCCTGACCACACCCACTCCCAGCCTGACCACATCACCTGACAAGTATGAAAAGGGACGTGTGACAAGTCTGCTGCTCTTGGCACACGACCCCAAACTACAGGTGTGAAGTTAATTACCAATTAGCCAGCAAGAACAGCTTATCTTGACTCAAGGACAGAGCATACATAACTTACTGCTAGCTAAAGTGAAAAGCCTCTCGAAAAAGGGGGGAGGGAATTTCTCCAGCCAAGGAAGCTTCCAAACCAGCTCTCAAAAGGGCTTCCCATACTCTTAAACGTAACGTTTTTTCTTTACAGTGTGTATTTAAATCCCCTGTTCTATCTTTGGGGTGTTCTGGAGGTGGATCTGTTTGCCATGGTCACAAACACCAAGGCCCCATGGTTCTTTACAAACACCAATGCCCATGGCAGGGAGTGACCCTCTCTCTATGGACAGTCCACATGTTTTACATGTTCCCACCTATCCCATTAGTACCAAGGGTTCTTTGCAAAATACAACAGGACAACACAGATGGTATCCTAGTAACTCCGTTTTGTCCAAGACAAATCTGGCTGCCAAGATTACTAGAGCTATCCAGGCAGACATGCGTGTCTCTGCCCTTAGTTCCAGACATCCTTCTTTGGGGGGATTTGTTCCACCACAACCCAGATGACCTACACCTGACAGCTTGGCACATTTGACCAATGTACTAGATTTTCTGGTAGAGGTACAACACATACTCTTAAATGCTAGAAGGCCTTCAACACAAATATTATATGGCCAAGTGGAACCGCTTTACTTTATGGGCACAAGAGAAGGGCATTTCTGCCATTGATTGCACTTTACCTAGTATGCTTGAATATCTTTGCACTTTAAAGGCTCAGGGTCTGGGTACGACTTCTCTGAAAATACATTTGGCAGCTATTTCTGCTTTTCATAAGCAGATTGAGGGACTGACTGTATTCTCTCACCAAGTTTCTTGTCAGTTCCTCAAGGGAATGTTTAAACTTTATCCTCCAGTGTCACCCCCTGTCCCTCAGTGGTCACTTTCGGTGGTCCTGTCACGTCTCATGCTGCTGCCATTTGAACCATTGGCAACTTACTCACTGAACCTACTATCTTCGAACGTGAGTTTTCTGGTAGCTATCGCCTCAGCCAGGGGACTCAGTGAGCTGTCAGCACTTAGAGCTGACCCCCCCCCCCCCATTCCTCAAGTTCCATGACAATAGAGTGGTTCTCATACCCAGCCTGAAGTTTCTGCCCAAGGTTCTACCCACCTTTCATGTGTCACAAGACATCACACTCCCTGTGTTTTTCCCCAACCCACAGTCTAAGGCTGAAAAAGCCCCCTATTTCTTGGATCTCAAGAGGGCATTAGCTTTTTATTTGGACAGAACAAAGGGGTTTCGTACTGACCCGCATTTATTTGTATGCTTTGGGGATCTAAACAAGGAGAAATGAGCTTTGGCTCAAACTATCTCAAGGTGGATTGTGTCAGCTATTTGATTGGCTTATCACCATGCAGGCATTCAGTGCCCTTTAAAGGTGAAGGCCCATTCAATCAGGTCTCAAGCATACCCAGCTTTTCTGAGAGGTGTCCCTGTAGCCCATATCTGTAAGGCAGCAACCTGTTCTTCAGGTGACACGTTTGTAAAACATTGCACCATAGATGTCAACTTGTCTTTGGACATGTCAATGGCTATGGCTGTGTTGCACTCTGTTTGTGTAAAAGGAAAGGCTATAAATGGATGCCAAATTATCTTGAATAAGCAGGTTTACACATACTGGCAGCACTTTATGATGCTAGTTATATTGCCTTCAATTCAGGATACTTAACATTGTGTGTGTGTGTGTGTGTGTGTGTGTGTGTACACGTACGTACATACGTAGTTAGCAGGTTGTATCAGCACTTTCTGGTGTTGTTTTTTCTACAATTGTTCATGCCTATTGCACTGTATTTTGCATTAACATAATGCTCTAAGGTTATTCTCAATAAAACTTTGAGAGATTCACCCCGCCTCCTTTGTGTGTGTGTGTGTGTGTGTGTGTGTGTGTGTGTGTGTGTGTGTGTGTGTGTGTCTATATCTATCTATCATCTATCTATCATCTATCGGTAATCTCCCGATGTGGGATTGCACAGAATAACAACAATGAAAACAGAGTTGTACATACCTGTAACTATTGTTTATCAAGTTCTCCTTTGCGGGCACACATCCCTCCCGCCTGCCTGCTGGGAACTCTCAGAATTATTTGGTTGCATCAAGACAACTCAGGAGAACTGAGGGTATAGGTCACGCCTCCCTGTAGTCATGTGCCCATTTAGGCAGGAAAATGGGTATCTGCGTGACTCGGGAGAAGCAGCCCCTAATGGAGCTTTTAAGAAACTATAAAAATCTTTTGAGTGGCAGGCCTGTACATGCACAGTCCCAATGTGTGCCTGCACAGAAGAACTCGATGAACAATAGTACAAACCTGTTTTCTCTGAACTATCTGTATCTTAGGGTAGAGCCAGAACATATGGAATATATCTGCCACAGATATACCACACCTAGATCTTGTACTGAATTATGTATCAGGGCCAATTTGTGAAGTGTTAAATACCACTGAAATAAAATCTGATAGGTACCCAGTTTCCTGGGGGTAAAGTGTAGATGACTGGAGAAGGCAATGGCAAACTACCCCATAACAAAAATGCTAAGAAAACATTGTGATGTGATGTCCCCCCATGGGTCAGTAATGACTTGGTGCTTGCACAGGGGGTTATCTAAAGTATCCAATGGTTGTCCCTCCAAATATTAAGAACTCCCAGAACAAAAATACCTTGTTTGTTCATTATATTATGTATCTATTTTATTTACACCCAGCTTTTCCCCCAGTGGGTACCAAGAGCGGCACACATCATTTTCTCTTCAATTTTATCCTCACAACAGCCCAATGAAGTAAGTTAGGCTGAGAAGGCGTGACTGGAGCTGATGGTTTTTAGCTGGGGACTGTATTTTCCCAGGAACAACTGTATGAACTTATGAATGTCATTTGATTAGCTCCTCAATCAAGGACAGGAGATCTCACCATGGAAAAAGGGAATGTGTTAAGTGGGGATGACTCTGCAAGACCTTTGTTGCACTGGACTCCTATGGGGCTGGCGGGACTGCAAATCCAATTGCCTCTTAATCACTCCGCATTCCTGTGCGGCATTCCATGCATGCCATGTTCTACCGGGCAGGATTCAGCAACTGTTGGAGGCTCTCTGGTGGCAGTACAGCAGCCATTTTACATTCAGAGGCCTGGTGATATTTTAATATCACAAGCAACCATATTAAAATGGCAGAGGCTGGGCCAACCGCTTACATCTCCCTCTCCACTTAATCCTCACCACAACCACCTTGTGAGGGCAGATTAGTCTGAGACATTGCAACAAGCCCAAGGTCATCTGGTGGGCTTTCATGGCAGAGGAGAGGATTCAAACCTGGTCATCTTAGGTCCTGGTCCAAAACTCTAACCAGAATACCATGCCAACCGCTGCTTCTCAGCTAAAGTTCTTAGAGTAAAAAAACAGCTCTGATTGTTGGATTCGATAAAAACCAGGCAAATAAAAGCAATATGAAATTCTCTAACACATCTAAAACTGAACTGGTTCCTAGTTCACTTGCAAGTTTCCTTTTGCAGTCTCTGGATCCTATCATCTGGACTAATCTTCCATATGTGAGAGCACAAAGCTCCATTATCATCAGCCCA
Organism: Eublepharis macularius; assembly: GCF_028583425.1. Classification (NCBI taxonomy): domain Eukaryota; kingdom Metazoa; phylum Chordata; class Lepidosauria; order Squamata; family Eublepharidae; genus Eublepharis; species Eublepharis macularius. Next base: position 128,297,685 of record NC_072790.1, read on the forward strand.
CTATGTTTAATATGTTGGGAAAACGTGTGCCTGAGTTTCTTTGTTTTGTACACTTTGTGGTTCTGATTGGGCTCCATTTTCTTGTGTGGTCAATCATGAGCTAATCTTACCCAGGATGACACTGACTGGAAGAGGAAGATTATTTTCTTCTTAAGTAAGAATGAATCTGTATTGAGCATATGACCCCTTGGCGAGGAGTCAAAACACTAGGGAGGCACTCATGGGCACTGAAGAGGATCATTCCATAAATAAAAAGCTCCAGCAGACCAGGAAAGGCAGCAAAAAGGGGGAGAGGATTCTAACGAATCTGTGGAACCCATGCTTACAATGCATTACAAATGTCTTGCATAATGATGTTAGACTGGAAAGTTAAAGAGGACAGTATTATGACTGGATTGGGGCCTCCTAGCCATAGGTTCCAGCAGTAGGCTGCCATCACCAAACTGAAAGGCTTAACCCCTCAGCCACCATTTGGGAGCTAGTGAACCCTCTATGGATGTGCTAGGTTCTATCAAGTGGCTGACCAGGTGGCTCGTAGGTGAGGAAACCTTTGACAGAGCTTTAACTAAAAAAGATATTTGTTGGATTATAATAGAATATTAAAATTAGAGAGTACACAGTATATAGGAAGATGGAATGCACTAGGCATAGCAACTAATAAAAAGAAAGAAAAGGAAAAGGCCTAATATCTAATTATCCTTTGAGAGTTACAAAAAGTACCTGGTCATCCATGCTGGGTGAGTTAACATCCCTTGCAGAGGTACAGGATAGAGGCAAACCTCTAGCCACCTTCTTTCCCTATCTCTAGTGAACCGTGCACCTAAAAGGCTGCAGAGCATTTTTAAACCTCCTTTCCCTAGGTGGGGAGGGGGTGGATGGGATTTCCTTCCCTCTTAGGAAGTTAGGAACAGTGTTATAACTTCCTTTATTTTGTGTAGTTCAATTTGGTGCCTTAAACCCATTTGTTATTTCACCCTCTGGGTCAGTAATGCTGCTACAAGGAATTCAGTTCCAAACTAGTTAATTTTCCCCTGGATAATGTGCCCAAGCATTAGGCTTCTTCGTGGGACTATGTGGCCCTGAGGATAAGGCTAGGATATATAGAAATCACATATATTCTGGGGTGAACAAAAGAACCCCAAAATAAACCTTTATCACATGAAGCTTATTGATTTCACCCTATTTCTTAAGCTTGGGGGTTTCAAAGACAGTTATCTGTTCTTAAAGGGTTTTTTTCATAGTGTCAGTCACAGAAATTTTCCACACAGGTCTTCTTTAAGAGAATAAATTCCACATAGACTTAAATTTGTTCAAGCCTTTCCACACAGCTTGCCTGACTTAGGAGGAATATTTTCTCTCAGAAACACACAGTTCAGACTTCACACAGATTGCCTTACTGAACTAGAATGAGAATCCTCTCAGGCTTCCACACAGGTTTCCTTCTTTGCCTAGACTGAATACTTCTCTCTCCACTCAGCAACTAAAAAAAAATTCAGTTCACTCCACCCCTAGAGTACTGCTACTGTCCAATCACATTTCACACTTCTCAACTCTGCTTATACTCTCAGTCATCAACCAATCACCTCATTCACTCATCCCTCTCTTCACTCCCCTTCTGTAACACACCAAGCATTTAAAGAAACACACACACTACAACCAATCTCCCTGTAGCCATGACCCAACTGCCATGCATCTCGATCATGACTCTCATGGCCCTGGTTTTATGATGGCATCGAAAAACTAGCAAAACCTACATTTGGCTATCACAAGATGTCAGATAACATCCTAAAGAGAAGTATCGGTGAGCAAATGGCGTATCGCCCTGCCAGTGTTTTGTGTACCTTCCTTCCCGAGAGCAGATGTGCTTTACCAGGGCTTGTTCAGAAAGGTGAATTACAGACGAATTTGATATTGGAAGGCCTGCTCATTAATCCTTAGCATGACAGACACAGGTTGGAATATGTGAGTACCAAGGATGAATTGCAGCTGCACTCTGATAGCTCAGGAAATGAAAATATCAGTTACTTGCAGCTTTAGTAGGGATACCTGAGATGAAGGGTGTAGACACACTGAACTGATAAAATGAAATGTTAGAGAAGGGGGAAGTACTGGAGTTTGTGGCATATCACATTGTCTACCCCAAATACAAAGACTTTCTCTACAGTGCTATGGAACTAAGCAGTGCTCTAGTAGTACTTGTGTACCAAGAGATGAGAAAATTAAAAGCTTCTGACTGAGTAGGATATAGATTCTTTGGGGAATGTTGATGTTGAAGTCAAACACTACTGACGTGACATGCAGAATTATATGCATTGCTTATTTCTCACTTTACGTTTTGAAGACTGAAATTGACTATCCTAGTTTTCCATTTATTACAGGTGGGAGAAGCAATACATTTCTGTCGCACAATGCTATTAACCAGTCTTTAATAACCCCGTGGCTAAGCAACGATCCTGCTAAAGACCGTATAGAGACTACCAATTTAATTTCAAGTCCAACACTCTCTGTTAATACTTTAGATGTTTTAGGATCATGTCTTGTATATGGAACTGATGCAGAATCTATTTATGTTAAAAAGAACCTCTTTGCATGACTTCTATTCCACTAAAATGACAAAATACTGTAATTGTGATTCTAATTTTTAAATTTAGGGTCCATAATACTTCAGTAAAGCCGTAACAAATTCTAGGGACATGATTTGGAATACAATACGGCTATTACTTACATTAATCTTGAAGTCTCTAGCCATTTGAACCTTCCATAAAGTAAAGAAATTGCCATTTAAGTATTGCACAACAGCGGTTCCTTTATTTCTACTAGTGTTCACAAATTGAAAGTAACTATATTGACAATTGTTCAGTAAGCCAATACAAGCAACAATAAAGACTGTCAAGTTGTCAAGACTGGTAAAGAAAGAATTGTGAAATGTATTTGACACCACCTTCATGGGACACAGATTTGCCTACTTTAGATGACCACAGCTGTGCTATGGATCCTATTTACACTGACACCTTGATAGACAGAATTTCACTTGGGATTTCCTTAAATGGGTCTCCATTCAAAGTCTTAATGAAATAAGTTTCAAAAAAGTATTTTTAAGGATTGTATTGTTAATATTTAGGTTATATTTCATATTGTTTTTATTAAAGTGCCATTAAAGGTTGATTGTTTTGCCTTACTACATTTTGAAAGTTAATGCAACGTTACAGATTCTGAACCATGTATTTACTGAAACACAAAAGTGCGGCTAAAGTTTTCTTTGCAGAGAAAATACTATATATACATTAGCACAAGTCATTGAAGGCTTTGTCCAGACGAGACCATATTCACATGCAGGGACAGTTAGTGGGTGACGTTTGTAGGTGGGATGGACCAGTACCATTTTCTGGAACAGCGTGATGCCGTGTGTGTTCACTGGACTTGCCCCACGAGCCATAAGACTGATGCCTGAGACTACACTCCTTTTATTGCACTGCTAAGGTGGCAAAGGTGAATGTTCTGCTTCCTGACTATATGCTTCTGCCTCAAGAAAGGATTCTAACCCAGCAGAGTGTCAGTTGGTAGGCCTAGAACTTGAAAGCTGGAAAATACCAAGTCTGTGTTTCCTTGATTCTCTTTTGCGTACTTCGGGATTATCGTTTATTAGCTGCTTCAGAAATGGAGGATACTGGCTTGCATGTTCAACTGGTCTCTCTCGCTAATTCCTGTGCTTGTGTTTTCCTAATAAAAGGTGCATTGTGTTGCTTTTTAGTATTTGTCAATTGAATTATGCCGCCCATAGCTGTGCTACAATACTTGGATCCTGGTGTAGCTCACCGGTCCCAGCTTGAAACTGGCCACTTGCCTCCTACAGCGCGCCTCTTTGCTGCATAAACAAAAGGTTATAATGACCACTGGAAATAGGGGGCTGAGAAATCCCTTCTGATATATTGGGCGCAAAGAATTCCAAGAGCCTTCACTGTGTTTCACTGAAACACGCTGAAATACTGCCAAGGTGCTGATAAAACAAGGAAAGAGATAATGGATTTAGTCAGTCATGATCCAGGGGAGCAGAACGAATACTCTGGATCAGGAACAAATAGCTCAATGGGAGAGCAATAATTAATCTGGAATGAAAGTAATCAGATTTTAATCTGTCTGAGAAAGGCATGCTATATAAATTACTAAAGTTTATGTGTATCGATCTCAAACTGGCTCTGGGCAGTGCAGACTGTTGTACTTTCAGGGACTAATTTCACATGTGGTGTAGTGGCGCTAAGAGTGATTTGAGCTAGGCCCTGGGAAAGCCAGGATCAAATCCTTCCTCTGCCATGAAAGCTTGCTGGGTGACCGTGGACCAGTCACACAAGGACGCTCACCACAGACCCTAACCTACCTCACAGGGTAGTCGTGAGGATAAAATGGAGGACAAGACAACAACATCATCCAATTGGGGTCAAGACAGGGTATAAATGACGTAAGTAAAATCGTTCCACACCTGGAACAGCGAGTGCACTCCCAGAATATTCTACCTCCAGGGGCTGTCACTAACAGCCAGGGCAGTGGTTAGAGTGCCAGACTAGGATCTGGAAGACGCAGGTTCGAAGCTTGCTGGGTGACGCTGGGCCTCTCACGCGCTCTCAGCCTAATCTACCTCACAGGGTTGTTGTGAGGATAAAATAGAAGGGCGAGTGATGTCCGCCGCTTTGGGGAGAAATGACACGGAACGCCGCTCCAAAGAACGATGCTTCTAACTCCAGCCCGCTACTTCTTCTCCCAGGGACCACCGATCCAGGCCTGGGGCGCTCCTTTCGCGCCTAAACGACTCAGCTCAGCCCCAGAGCCTTCGGTCGGCTCCCAGAGAGCGTCATTCCACTCGGCGGCTCACGTTCTTTTGTTTTATTTGCGCCGTTCCGTTCCTGGTTCCCATGCTGTCTCACAGACCCGCAGAGAACTTCCATCATTCCCTGCGGACATGCTTGTCAATTGCTAGGGAAGGGGCGAGGGAGTACTTGGCATCGGCCCCCTCCCGCTCGCCTGCGCCGCGCAAACATCTGCCTCTCCGTCAGACTCCTGACTGCGTTTGCTACCCGAGAAGCGAGGCCCAGCGGAGACCAGGCGTCCCCAGAACATTTTCAGTTCCCCACGTTCGGGGAGGTGGGGGGGAGAGACCATAGAGAGGTCTGTGGAGAGAGCCATCGGGCGCCAGGCACAAGGGAAGCCGGGAAAGAGTATCATATCCGGGAATCATGGGCGACGGGCCCACCGACAAAATGGCAGCCCGGAACTAAACCGGGGGGTGGGGGGGGGCGGAGAATTTGTGAAGACGGGAAAGGTACCGCCGCCGCCATTGACGCTGGGAGCCGCAAAGCCCGAGCAAGCCCCTGCAGGACGCGTCAGGGCACCGCCTCCCGGCGACTCCGCGGCTTCCGCCGCCTCTCCCTCGGGCAGGTGGGTAGGAAAGCTGATTCCCGCCCCGCCTCAGGGAAGGGAGCGCGGCGCCTGGCCACTGGGAAGTGACACGCCTCGGCCGGGCGGGTATAACGGGTCGTTCACCGGCCCTTCCCGCAGCCCCTGCTTTTCAGTGCCGCGCGCCGCACGCTCGCCCTCTCCCGTGCTGCCCCTGCCCGCGGGGTCCGGGGCCAGCTGCAGAGGCTGCGCCTGAGCCGCCCGAGGCGGGGCCGGGGTGGGAGACGCTCCCCCCCCCCCGCCGCCCTGCTGCCCAGCAAGCGACGCAGGAGGGGCTGCAAGAGGAAGCACTTGCCTTTTGCAGGCCGCCCGTGAAACCGGGAGGCGGCGGCAGCAGCGGCGGCGGCGGCGACGCAGGTCTGCCTCTTTCTACTTGAAGAGAGACCCCGTGAAAGGCTAGAATATCCTATCCGTTGACAGTGAACAAGCGTGTACTGTTTTTCTAAGCACGCAGCATTGCTGCGCACCAGCCTGTGTTTCAGGGCCGTTTTGCACATCGTGCAGAGGCAACCCCACACTTGCCATTGAGCTTCCCGAAGCCGCCTCTCTCTCATCTCCCTGAGAACAGATTGAGAACCTCTGCTTAAAAGACCCTGCTAGGCCAGCTTGTTCAGGGAGTCTACTGACCTAAAGTAGTACAAGAACAACAGAATCTCAGGTCTTTCCCAGCAAGAACACACACTCGGAGTCAGTTGCAAGAAGCATGGGTATGTTTTATGAGACAGCATTTCATCATCATCTTGCCTGAAAGTGAGGCTGTACTGAAGAACATTTTCCAGGTCAAATTGGAAGCGAAAATCAATGTAAAAGTAAATACTGCTGGATCAATAGCATTTTCCAGTCACATAACAATGTGTTTTTATCTATTTTTATTTAGGTTGCCTGCCTCTAAGTTGGAATCAGCTTGCACTACTAGAAGTGAAGTTGACAGTGAATTTTGAGGTTAGCTGCCCGACTTCTCTAACTGAGCGTGTTGAAGGTGACTCTTTCTTAAGAGGTTCTACAGTTACATGTTTTCATGAAGAGAAGTGAGAAACCAGAAGGATATAGACAGATGAGGCCTAAAACTTTTCCTGCCAGTAATTACACTGGCAGCAGACGGCAAATGTTGCAAGAAATACGAGAGAGCCTTAGGAATTTGCCGAAGCCTTCGGAGGCCGCAAAAGCAGAGCAAACTGGGGGTAAAATATCAAGTGAAGATCCCAGGCAAGGGCGAAATCCCCCTAAGTTTGTCACCTACCATAAAGCTTTGCAGGAAATACGCAATTCTCTTCTTCCCTTTGCAAATGAAGCAAGTTCTTCACTAAGAGGAACATCGGAAGTTAATCGACAGATGCTGCAAGATCTACAGGCTGCGGGCTTTGATGAGGTAAAAAACTAAAGTGGTTCTGTATTGCGGGATGCAGGGAAGATGCTCCCCGCCCCCCTTTTAGTATCTGAGGACTGTCCCTTTGTTTGGGGGTGGACATAGTGGGCGCAGAAGTGACTTTCTGTTTAACTTATTACAAGAGGTTTAAAAAACTTGACTGCTGCTCAAGGAATAATGTTAGATTCCAACCTAATTATCAGCACTACCTTTCATGGTGCTCAAAAAGTTACATTTTAAAATCCTCATTAGGAGCTTGGGGGTGGAGAATGCTGTCAAGTCATAGCTGACTTACGGAGACACCCGGTGGGGTTTTCATGGCAAGATACGAACAGAGGAGGTTTGCCATTGCCTGCCTCTGCAACCCTGGTCTTCGCTGAAGGTCTCCCATCCAATTACTAACCAAGGGTGCCCCTGCTTAGCTTCTAAGATCTGATGAGCTAGGGCTTGCCTGGGCTATCCAGGTCAGGGCCTTTGGGGGCTTAGCAATGGGTATTTGCTGAACTTTGAACAAAAGTCAGCTTGTTGATCCCCTTGATTTTATGCCTCTTCTTTTGTTGTGAAATGTCACACTTCTGAAACCTTTCTTCTGTTCTCCCTCCTAAATAGGATATGGTTGTACAAGCTCTAATGCATACCAAAAGCCGCAGCATAGAAGCGGCCATTGAATTTATCAGCAAAATAAGCTACCAGGATCTTCGACGGGAACAAATGGCAGCAGCTGCTGCTAGACCAATTAACGCAGGTTCAAAACAGCCAGGTACGCGTTTTCTACGTCTAGTCTCGGTAAAGAGAAAAGAAATTGGTTATCTTTTGTACATGTAAAAAGCTTTTAGGGGAAAGGGGATGTGGAGAAAATCAGAAATGTACAGTAGTCTATGTTCTGCGTCCTTTCCAAATGTTTAAACACTCTTCTGCAACGCAGTTTATAGTTAGGATATACACGTTGCCCACAATTCTGGATAACAGAACACCAACACCTTTTGTTTAACCGAAAAGCTGATGGGAGCGGGATGGCCTAAAGCAGATGGGAGAGTAAAGAAATGCTTAATCCTTTACAAATCTGCCGTTTCTTTAATTAAGTCCTGATGGGGGTTCCAAACCACATTTGCTTTCTCAAACAACCCGGAGCGCAGGAAAAAGGCCTGCTTGTTTACATAAAAGAACCAAACTATGGGGGCACAGCGCGTTGTCATCTTCCATGTGTGGGTGGTCGCCTGAGAAATACAGTTCGTCCGGGGGAATGCTTTCTAAGTCGGAAGTCAATCCCTTGTATGATTTATTTTGACGCATTTGAAGTTAGCCTCTCTTCCTCACGTGAGGGCACTTGATTATTTAAAATGCCTGAACTGATACAATGGTACAGGTGGCAGTTTTTAAAAAGCGGCACATAGTAACGTGACTGTTTCCTTTCTTTCAAAAAAGCAGGGGGTGCACAGCAATCGGTTAGCCGCAGACAGAGCTGGAAGGGTTCTAAGGAATCCTTGGTGCCCCAGAGACATGGTCCTGCACTGGGAGATGGCCTAACTTTCCACTCAGAAAGTCCTATGCCTCAGGCTGACGTAGGAAGACCCTTGTCTGGTTCTGGAATAGCAGCATTTGCCCAGGCTCCTCCTGGCAACGGGCAACGAGCGAATCCACCACCTCCACCTCAAGTAAGGAGCGTTACCCCTCCTCCTCCACCCCCTAGAGGGCAGACTCCACCCCCCAGAGGAACAACTCCTCCCCCTTCTTCCTGGGAAACAAATTCTCAAACCAAACGTTATTCTGGTAGCATGGAATATATGATCTCTCGCATTTCTCCAGTACCGCCAGGAGCATGGCAGGATGGCTATCCTCCCCCCCCTGTGAACCCATCGCCTATGAATCCTCCTGCACAGGGACAAAGAGGCATTAGTTCTGTTCCTGTTGGCAGGCAGCCAATAATCATGCAGAATTCAGTTAACAGCAAACTTAGTTTTTCCTCTGGCAGGGCTGGAATACAAAATGGCAATTGTCAGACCGATTATATTGTTCATCAAAATATCGTGCCTGCTAACTCAGCAAATCGTCAAGCTCCGCCTCCTTACCCCATGTCTCCAGCTAACCGGCAGAGCCCTACAGCTTTGCAAATGCAAGCAGGAGGATCTGTGGTCCCTTCAGCTTACCCTAATGGAAACATTCCTCAGTCTGTGATGGTGCCGAACAGAAACAGCTACAATATGGAGCTGTACAACGTCAATATTCCTGGAATTCCAACATCGTGGCCCCAGTCCTCACCTGGCAATGGACATGAAGTCTCAGCATGGCAACCAAATATTCCAGTAAGGTCAAATTCCTTTAATAATCCCCTCGGAAATAGACAGAGTCACACTACCAGTTCACAACCTTCAGCCACCACAGTAACTGCTGTCACTCCTGCTCCTATCCAACAGCCAGTAAAAAGCATGCGTGTGTTGAAACCAGAACTGCAGACTGCCTTAGCTCCTACTCACCCCTCTTGGATGCCGCAAGCAGTCCAGCCCATCTCCTTTCCCGAGGGACCGTGCAGTGGTATGACTGTTATGTCACCTGCAGCAGAGGCTCCAAATTATCAAGGTCCACCGCCTCCTTACCCAAAACACTTACTACACCCCAGTCCATCTGTCACTTCCTACGAATCTGTGGCAAAAGCTAGCAAAGAGGATCAGCTCAGCTTGCCTAAGGAAGAAGAGAGTGAAAGGAATGAGAGCAGTGAGGGAACCGATAGAGACAAGAAGCTAATCACAACCTCGCCTGTCCCTGTGAGGAAGATCAAGAGAGATGAAGAAAGGAGGGAGTCCCGCATTCAGAGTTACTCTCCTCAGGCTTTTAAATTCTTTATGGAGCAGCATGTGGAAAACATACTCAAGTCTCATCAACAGCGACTGCATCGTAAGAAACAGCTAGAAAATGAAATGATGCGGGTAATGCCTTTAGTTGTTTTTCCTGTTGTACTTCTCTATGTGTAAAGCGTTGTTCTTGCAACAATTCTGTGAGGCACGTTCAGGCGACAGATGATGAGTTAGCCAGGAGTAGCTCAGTGCCCAAGCCTGTTTAGTCAGAGATCTGTCCAGTTCAGCACGGCCCTCAGGACGTTAGATAATTTAATGTAAATATTTTCCGTTTCTCTGGTATGGAAGGTATAATGGCTTTCATCCTACCCGTTTGAAGGCTTCCTCCAGCTTAGGGGGCCTTCCTCTGGCAGACGCAGATCTTCCGCCGGAGGAAAACTCCTTGGGTGGGAGGAAGGCTTCCAACATTGCCAGCGGAATGCCAAAGCATCATGCAGTAGACAAGCGTTAGAGTGTCGGTAGCAGTAACGAAGGGGTGAACTTCAGAGAATAATAGGAAAAGTGAAAAACCAATCAGTTCTCAAAGTCATCATAATTCTCTAATATGACCGGTTTCGTAGAGGCAGATTATGAAGGAATAGCGGGACTAATAAAATTTTACACCCACAGAGTAAGAAACTGAAGGATGTTTCCTGTTGCTTTCCTCTGAGTCAGCTTTATGCATCTAAGGATTCTTCATCAAGCATGCAGATATAGGTGGGGTTTGTAGGGAAGAAAAGAGAATGTGGTTGCTTGGCTATATAGTTACGCAGGGCATCTAAAGATTTCTATCCAGCTGTGGCAAATTAAACTAAATTTGCTTTGTCTACCTTGCCTTAGGTGCTAGGATGCTCACGTGTGTCTGCCATGCGCACGATTAATTTATGTCAATCTCTATTTCAGTTTGTAGGCTGTTGTCATCTGTTAGGTGATACACAGAACCCTATATTGATTTTTGTTGTGCGCTTTCTTTCTTTCCATCTTTCTTTCTCTCTCTCCCCTCCTCCAGTCTGGTACTTCCTGGGCCTCAAGCCCCAGGTGCATGTGCCTTTAAAATGTTGTTAGCAGTTAGTGGCAGCTTCTGTTCTAGAGCATATATACAGAGGCTAGCTTTGTTTGGGGGTTTTCAAACTTGGTTTTGTTAAGAAATTAAGAAGTGGACATTTTGAGCCTCCCCAAGTGCAAGGAAGCCGGCATAATAAGAACTGCTCTGCGGGCTGCTTTTATTCTTGAGGGCAGTCTGAGGACACGCAGTTGGAATCAAAGGCTGGGGTTGGGGGCCAAGGAAAGGAATCCTATCAAGGATAAGAGAAACCTGAGAAAAATTGGAAAGCTGTTCTCCAGTGCTTTCAGTTAGGGTTAACAGCGCCCGAATTACGGTGTCTGGGTGGAGTCAGAGAAGAGCTTGAAGTTCTCGTGCCATTGCCTATTCCTTCTTTGTAAAGACTTATCTTGCGCTTCGAAAGAGGAGCATTTGGCTAAAAAGGTCCATTAAAGAAATTGCAAAAGGAAGGTGAGCGGACAGGCAGGATGCAGTGGGAAATGGGCTGTTGAATCAAAAGGCAGTCAGGTGTCCCGAAATGCAACAGGGCAATTTCTTTTCCATTGTACATTACAGAGAAAATGGCTGGAGGAGTCCTGAGAGGCAGAGAACCAATCGGAGCTGGTACATATGCGCCCAGCCAAAGGGGTGAAGAGAAGTGCACAGGGTTCTGCCGTGGACTTTAAGCATCCATTTTGCCCAAATACCAGTGATGCTAGTTCCTCCAGGACTGGTCTCTCTCGAAGTCTGATCTTGCTTCTGACGTACAAACTGTTGCTGTGTGAGGCAGAACCTGCTGCCATCTGGTACAGCAAACGTGGGTAGGCCTACCAAATCACTTGATAAATGCTGGGCAGTTGGGGTTGCTCGACTGAGCACCAGTAGGCTTTGCTTAATTTTTGTTAAGGCATGTGGTGTCATGTGGTAGGGCTCTGTCAGGGTAAAACTTGAGATCTCGTCATCAACGGATTGATGCTCCAACAGTTAGGTATCATCCAAATTCAAACTCAGGTTCTTTGTTTTGCTACAAATTGACACATGTTGGGGAAGCAGTGGAACACAGACTGTTTGGTTTTTCTAACGCCAGAACAGGCAGAAGACTTTCAGCTGCATGTCATGGATTTCTACTTTGCAATCCTTTGCTGGACTCTCGGGTGAAGTCCTTTTGAGTGCCTCTGTGCCGCCCTCTAGTTGTCCTTCTCAAAAGTTCTTCCTGTGAAATTGTGTCTTTATGAAATTGTAAGCTCACTGATGTGTTAAGTTAAAGTTCTTGCTCTTTTAAAATGTTCATTCTTAGTCTCTTTCCTTTTCACTTTTACTAACAGCTGATTTAAACTATTAAGGTGTTGGAAGCTTTCCTGACATCTGTAGCCTTCGTTACTGGGTAGGCAAGTATAGACCAAGTATTTAGAGACCAAGTATTATATTTAAAGACTGGCATGGACCCCTTCTTATGGACTCTGCATGCTTACCTGCATTTCAGTTAAGCATGCTTTCTTTCCCTATACTTGGATGTCTTTTTGTTACCGGATTACTAATTTCACTAATCTCACTTTTTGTATTTTGTAGCGCTTTATGGCTTGTGCTCTGCACAAGGGTTCATTGATACATTTACACTGCTCTGTTTTTTCATGCATTCTGCATACTTAAAGCGGTTCGATTATTTAGAGCTCGTGTTATTTTTCCTGCTGGATTTTTATTCATGACGTGTCTTAACGTTATTCAAACGTTTGGTTCAGTTTATCATCATATACATACTTGCGTTAAATCAGATTGTCTTAAGAGTGATGAGCAGATGTGGTTTCGCTGGCTTATACAGGAACATTTCCGTGAAGGAGAGCATTTATAGTCTTCCCTTCCCCCGTAAACGTGTGGCTTTGAGGGAGGAGCGGGAAGGCCTTGCCTCCAGCTTGCCTATTTTCACCAACCCTGTCCAGTGTCAGCACAGTTTTTCACTTGTCCTGTGTCTGTCGGTGCATGGCTTTTAGCGTTTGATCTCCTAAGAATCATCCCTTAACTAATCCCAAGGATCTCACATTTTGTGTCTTTTTAATTGACTCCTTACATGTTGTATTTTTTTTTCAAAGGTTTGACAACATTGTTCCTTACTAATACTTAAGGACCAGTGTTTTCATTTGCTGGTCTTAAACTTGTCTCTAGATGTTGCTTCAAACAGAAAAATACTTGTTCACTTGTCCAATTTCACCTTTGTTACACAGGTTGGGTTGTCCCAAGAAGCCCAGGATCAAATGAGGAAAATGCTATGCCAAAAGGAGTCCAACTACATCCGTCTCAAAAGAGCTAAAATGGATAAATCAATGTTTGTTAAGATTAAGACCCTTGGAATTGGGGCATTTGGAGAGGTCTGCTTAGCAAGAAAGGTGGATACAAATGCCTTATATGCAACAAAAACCCTACGCAAAAAGGACGTGCTGCTTCGGAACCAGGTTGCTCATGTTAAAGCTGAACGGGATATCCTTGCAGAGGCTGACAATGAGTGGGTAGTTCGATTATACTATTCATTCCAAGATAAGGACAATTTGTACTTCGTAATGGACTATATTCCGGGAGGAGATATGATGAGCCTGTTAATTCGAATGGGTGTTTTCCCAGAGAATATGGCCCGCTTCTACATAGCAGAACTGACCTGTGCAGTTGAAAGCGTGCATAAGATGGGCTTCATCCACAGGGACATAAAACCTGATAACATTCTGATTGATCGTGATGGCCACATCAAATTGACTGACTTTGGCCTTTGTACTGGCTTTCGATGGACACATGATTCCAAATACTACCAGAGCGGTAAGAGAAGCCTTCTGTCCAAAAACAGCCTTTAAAAAAACGAGTCCTTTAGCATGTTGCGACTATCATGATTTGTCCTTTAGCATTTGCCCACAAAGTGTTTACTGGTCTAAAGCTGCATGTTCTTGTTTGGCTGAGCACCGGGACGTTCTGTGGAATCATCAACAAGGTTTTGATGCCATCTTCATAATTCACTGTAGAACATAACACGGTCTTAGTAGTTAAAGTCCCCTTCTTAATGCGTGTTTCTAAACCACACGATTTCCTGAAACTCCATCTTCAAATGGGAGGTCACCTGAAAAGAAGGGGAGTAGAGGGGATGCCAGGAACTGTACATATGCGCATCAGGTAATGTGGTAATAAATACAGGTGCTGGAAAACAAATGCTTGAGCGCGGTCTTGTCATTAATAGAAGACTGGTCACCAGTATTGACTAGAAATTGCCTTCTTGGTTACCACACTGTACACAGCAGCATAGGACTGGCTCTTGAAAAGTATTATCAGATACTCGCTTGAGCATGGTCAGTTCACCGCTGATTGCTCTCTTAGCAGTTGTCGAGCCAGTATTTTCAGCACCACCTTTTGTAAGAGAACTCTAAAATGTGTATCCTTTTTGATCAAGACCTTGTAAATTAATATGGACTTGGGGAGCAACCATAAGCAGGTATACTCAGAACAGCGTAAGTCTCATTTTACTTAATGGTACATACGCCCAGGAAACTGTTCTTAGGATTACAACCTCGGTCTGCGAATTGTCCATGCTTTGTTAGTTGTCTTTGGGTTTGGGGGGTTTTTTTTAAACCTTTTCCTTGCCCTGAGGCTAAATCACAGTGAAAGACGCAGAATAAATTCTAATTAGCTTTTTGCTACAGCATAAACCTGAAGCTGCCGTAAGAGAAAAGTGCTTTCATGGGGAGTTTGAGGGCTATGCAAGACTGCTTACGGTTGGTCAGAGTACAAAAAAAAGTGTGTGTGTGGGGGGGGGGGGGTAAACTTCACTAAACCTCTGCAATAATCTGTTACTCCAGTTCTTCAGTGAGACCTTCAGAGTAAAAACCAAGTTTTGGGCTGACTTTGAGCAAACTCAAACTTATTTCCAAAGCTTGGATTTTCACCAACCCCCTCCCTGTAATGTATGACGGACTTTCTGAATGTCCCAAGATACCTTTAATGAAAAGGGTGGGGGAGCTTGTTTTTCTTTTCTGTGAGATCTTTTCTTAAAGAACAGTCAAAGGGCTTCAACAGATTCTGTGGCACCTGGTTGACAAATAAAGCTTAAAATTAGAAGTAGTTCTTTCTGCATTGTAGGTGACCACCCACGTCAGGACAGCATGGATTTCAGTAACGAATGGGGAGATCCAGCAAACTGTAGGTGTGGAGACAGGCTAAAGCCACTTGAACGTAGAGCAGCACGCCAGCACCAGCGCTGTCTGGCACACTCACTGGTTGGGACACCCAATTACATTGCACCCGAAGTATTGTTACGAACAGGTAAGACTTTCACTTATCCTGGTTCTTAGCTGCTGGTTTCTGAAGCCAAAGAATAGGGGAAGGACTAAGGCTCTCAAAAATCAAATCTCTAGTAATAAAGAAGCATTGCTTTGAATTAATCAGTTGCAGAAGCATTGAGCCATCCGTTTCTGTATGTGGCACAGTTATGCAAAATATAAGACTGTAAATGGCTGTAATAGTGTATCCATAAAGTACATCTTTTTTGGGGGGTGGGGGCAGAATCTGATTTGTGCTAGCATTCTAATAGAAGGGACTACCACCCTTCAACAATGCAATATATCCCAACGGAATGAAAATATATCCCACGGGGCTCTTATAAACTCCACGATAAGATCCTACATCTAGCTGATCAAAGAAAGTCAATAAGCTTCATCCAGTGTACTAGTATAGCAAGCAGTTCAGCTGCTAGCAATGCTGGATACAAGTGTTTTGGCGCAAGGGGTTGCTGTGAAGTTAATGTGTGTTGAAAGTTGAGCAATGTTTTTGTACTTATTTGGCACGTGCGCGTGTGTGACAGAACTCTGACTTTTCTGAATCTTTTCAACATAACGTCGTGTTACAGATATGTGAACTTTTATAATGTTGTACTGTATGTAGGTGAGCTGTTGTTTTTAGGTTCATTAATAATGGCAGTTGCCTGTTATTTGGATTAGTATTTGAAGAACAGCCCTTGAGCAGTGAATTGCTGAAAGCCAAAAGCAAATTATATGCCATGTAATTTTTATAGGAATGAATTCTCAAAGCTAAAAGGGATATTGCTGCATCTTAACTCCTGAGTGTGCTTTGCTTTTAGGTTATACGCAGCTATGTGACTGGTGGAGTGTTGGAGTGATTCTTTTTGAAATGCTGGTGGGACAGCCTCCCTTCCTGGCGCATACACCATTAGAAACACAGATGAAGGTAATCGAGAAAATCTGGTGTCGTACCTTTCTCAGACGTGTTCCACTAGCAGTTTGAAAGATAAATCTTCTAAACAGATGATATATACAAACCCTACAAGCACTGGACTTCATTTAAGTAGGATAAACTCTCTGTGATGCTGCCCGTCACAGAGCTTATTCGCTTTTCAGTTGTGACCTGGAACAAGCTACTAGGCTGGAAGTGTCTCCTCTAGGAAGTAAGAGTTGCTGGGCTTCACTGCCGCTTCTCACATTGTTTCAGATGAATGGGACTCATCCCAGTTGATTTGCTATCACAAGGGGTCATGTGCTGAGAGAGCTCTTTGGTCGAGAAGAACATGAATACACTCACAGGCGGTAGTGCTATGATCTTTCACTTGGGGCGCAGGCTCAGAATCACTTGATGACACAGCACAGAATGGATGTGTTGGGCGGGGGTCCGTATGAATTAGTTTGTATTGCACATTCTCTAGAATGTTGGCTATGATGAATGCTACATATCTATATAGGCACAAAAACTCTAGGCACACACTATGTTAGCAATGATGCATTTACCTTTGGCATGTGAGCAATGATGCATTTACTTTTGGCTATGCGGTGCCAGTATGTCTTGAGAAGTTCATTTGCCAATGAAATTAAGCTGGTGCTTGTTTTCTTTGGTCATCTTGTGTGTGTGTTTTACAGGTAAAACTTGTCTTCTAATTGTTGTCTGTCTGTTTTTTACATAAAGGTCATCAATTGGAAAACTTCTCTGCACATCCCGCTACAAGCAAAACTATCGCCAGAAGCATCTGACCTTATTATTAAGCTTTGCCGAGGTCCGGAAGATCGCTTAGGCAAGAACGGGGCAGATGAAATAAAAGCGCATCCTTTTTTTAAGTCTATTGATTTTTCAAGTGATCTGTGGCAGCAGCCAGCTTCTTACATTCCTAAAATTACTCATCCCACAGACACGTCAAATTTTGATCCCGTTGACCCAGATAAATTGTGGAGTGAGGATAAGGAAGGAAATGTAAATGACACACTTAATGGGTGGTATAAAAATGGTAAACATCCCGAACATGCTTTCTATGAATTTACATTTCGAAGGTTTTTTGATGACAATGGCTACCCTTATAGCTATCCGAAGCCTATTGAATATGAATATGGTAATCCTAACGACGTGGAGTCTCAGTCAGATGAAGACGATGAGAGGACCAGCAAAGAGATCCAGAATCGTGATCTAGTTTATATTTAGTAGAAAAAGTAAACCCAGGTGAACCACTGTTTGGGATTTCTCAGATGTGTGTGGCAAGAGAAGCTGAGATGTTACCAGCAAGCTGGGTTTTATGGACAAGGGGCAGGGGGAGAGGGGAAAGGAGACTATCATTGTTGGTTCACCACTTTTTTCCTTCTACCTTTTCTCCCCTTTACGAAGCAGTTAAATCTATTTCAAGCATTAATTTATTCCAGCATTCTTCGTGATAAATATAGAAAACAATAATGTTAGGAAAATAAATTATGAAAAAGCTTTTTGTAAAATATTCAGACTAGGAAATAGGGGTGTGTCTGTTTGTTTGTCTATCTGTCTGTACATAGAAGACATATGTTAACATTTTCTAGAATTTTACGCTGACATTTTTTTTCCTTGTCGTATATACTCTGTGCTTACAAAGTTGGCAGACGCTTTTTTTTTGCTACTCTTAGTGCTCAGGTCCCACTACAGATGAGCCTGGAAAGAGTAAATCCTGCTAGGAATTCCCAGATACAGTTGTAACTGCAGGGTTTATGACTCTGGAAGTAGGAGGCCTAGGTCTCGGTTCTTGTGACCGTAAATGTTGATGAAGACATACACGTTTATTTATTTTTATTCTTTTTAATTTTGCTGGACAATTTGTAAAGCATAACTGGATTGATGGTGCTATGCAATAATGCAGAATTGAGGCTGATCGGGGGTTTGTGTTTGAAGAGCAATATTGGCCTATCACCAAATATCAGCCTAAATAAATTAAGGGTTTTTTTTAAAAAAAATTCTTGTATCCTCAAGATTTTTTAGAAAAAGTTTTGAAAGTGCTCTGGGTTCTGCAATACTTTGTTAATAAGAAGACTCTTAACCCATCACAACATTAGCCAGTGAGATGTGCTCTAGGCTGTCAGTTCTTCTGCTGTTACTTTCCGGGTGCTTTAGCATTCCGACCAATCGGTTTGTTGTTTTAACATAATGTGCATCTTACCCCTTTCTCCCGGATTAATTAATGATTGAAATGAACTCATACCTAATGAGGGATAATGGTCGTGTAGGCTGGTTCTGTGAAAATTCGCTGGTGTCTCTTTGTGTATCGTCATCGTTATCATAAGAGGTTAAATACTGTTTTCTGTGTTGTTCTTGCTTTTACATCAGCCTCCACCTCATGTGTTTCCTGTGTTCTTAACGGTTGGTGCATCCATTAAGAGTTACAACTCTTTTTATGAGCTGCCCCGTCAAATCCAAATGTCATTGCTTTGCTGTTCTGTGTGTATATACATAAACTAGTAGTCCTGCTTCTCCAGAATCAACCGTCTCGACAGCCTGAGCTCGCTCTCATACCAGTGTTTAAGGCTTTGTATATGCTCTGTCATGGTGATTTGTTCTGAAATATTTTGACACGGAGAACTTTCCTCTTCTTTCCCCAAGCGGTGTTTATTCTTTGTCAAAAAATAATTATTCGCTACTACACTTAATGCCTTTTCCTCCGCAAAGACCCAGGCAAGTTAGGGAGCCAGCGGTAGAACTGCATCATATCCCTTCAGACCATTCTCTGAACTGCCTGTTATGCATGCTTACTATGAAGTAATTCCCGCAGTTTTCTGTGGATCTTATTCCCAGGTAAGCATGCACAGAGTTGCTGCCTTGCTCTCTAAATCCTTTGCATTAATATTAGTAGAACGTGTCAGAAGCGTGTGTCTGTCTTCCAGAAAGTAATTCCACCACATTTACCGTTATGATCCGGTCCTCTTTTCAGTGCAAGTCCTATATGTGATAGGTGCAGGGGAGAGCTTCCAGCCGCTCCACCAGGTGTAGAGGTTTCACTGGGAACCAGGGCATGCGTGAGAGCCAGTGTGGTGGTAGTGGTTAGGGTGTGGGGTCTAGGATCTGGGAGACTCGGGTTCAAATCCCCATTCTGCCATGGAAGCTCACTGGGTGGCCTTGGGCCCCTCACATACTTTCATCCTAACCTATCTCACAGGGTTGTTGTGAGGAGGAGAGGAGAATGATGTACGCCATTTGGGGTCCCCATTGGGGAGAAAGGTAAGGTATAAGAGCTGTAAAATAAAATAAATAAATTATACTGAGAGTTCTGCCTGTTCCCTGCCACATACAGGACCCGTGTGTAATTTAAGGGTTGAGGAGGAGGATGCCCTGTAGAATTACATCAGCTTCTGAGACTTGTTTCTGTAAAGCAGATTGAGGGCAGGGTGTCCTTTGTTTAATATTAATGGGAGATTTATTTTCTGTATTTGTCCTGCAAAAATACTGTGATAAATTCCTGATTAAAACCAAATAAATTTAATCTGTTGTTTTTGGTAAGTACATATGTGAAATTGCTTGTCAGATTTGAAATCAACATTTTGTTCGTCTAAACTCATTGGGTGCAATTCAGAGAAAGTTGACCATTCTTTGGATTGAGAGAAGTATGTTGTATGGGCACGGATAAGCAGCTAAGGACCGTTAATTGTCCATGTGACTATATGTCTCCCTGGATTATTTCCATCACGTTTTTCAGTTGTCGAGAGATGCTACAGAGGAACACGTTCATATTAGTAATGATAGCAGTGTTCACAATGGTGTATCCCAAATTAACTGTTAAGAAAGATACTTATATGCAGAGGAATCATGTCAACTCTGCCAGTTTTGAAACAATTCAGAAATAAAATTCGGTCTTGCTTATTTAAGTGGAGATCTCTGGCCAGACTGGGTTTATTGCAAAGTAGTCTTAAGAGCGGATCCCCAGATATGTTGGAGATTGCTCAGAGTGCGTTTTTTGGTCCTGTTCATTGATCTTGCAGTACGTGCAAATATAGAATGATCTCTGTAACGGGGCTGCTTTTTAATTAACAGGAAATACCATTTCGGAATAAATGGTTTTCACTTAAGCATCTCAAAGCTTTAATCTTCTACATACCTACATATGTTCTGTAGTTATGAAATATTTTGGAATCATGTGAATACTTTAGTATTTGCTTACATTCCATGCTAGGGCAGGCCCTCTTGCTGGATCTTTTGAAACAGAACCTATAGAATATGGGACTGAAACACCCCCACCCACATCCCCACACCCTTTTGGAGATTTTTCTTAAAACATCTACTGTAGCAAAGTCCAATGCCGTGATGGCGTTGTGGATATTATACATCTGCTAGGTAGAGAATGCAATGGGTGGGATCCCGGATGCTGCTGTGGTGGTTACCCAAGATCTCAGTTGACTTTCGGCTGCAACTATCT
This sequence comes from Eublepharis macularius, assembly GCF_028583425.1. Classification (NCBI taxonomy): domain Eukaryota; kingdom Metazoa; phylum Chordata; class Lepidosauria; order Squamata; family Eublepharidae; genus Eublepharis; species Eublepharis macularius. Next base: position 128,318,045 of record NC_072790.1, read on the forward strand.
TTTGGTATTGGAATTGAGACATTAATATTTGCTTTAAAGCAAGCAAAGCAAACTGAGGGTATTTTGCAGCCAACGTTTAACAGTACTTCTTTGGAGCATCTTTAGATACCCACCTATAAAAGTCTACTTTTGTATTCCTTTTTGTATATATGCCTTTTATATTGTAACGGCAATGCGGATAAACACCACATTTTTATAAAAACAAAGTGTTACTCAAGATACGTGCCTGTTTCTGCGTGTAGTAATTATTTGGTAAATCCTTCTTGTGGATCTTTTTCCACTCTTCAAAGCAGTTTTCTCTAGTGTGCCTTTTGATGGAACAATAAATTTTAAGTTCAGTGAATGTGCTGCTGGTCAAATAGAAAATGATGTAGATGAAAAATGTTTGTTTGTTTGGATCCTCCTGTCGGTAAATTGGAATGCTCGCTTAATCTTATGCTGTATTTCTCCTGTTTTGTAATTTAAAAAGGGAGATTCCCATAGGTTTATAGGACAACTTGGTTGTCTCCTAAGGATAACAATCATTGTATTTTTTTATACTGAGCTTTCTTCCCCAATGATGAATCTGTAACTCATTTTAAGCAAAATTCCAGCTGGGCTGGCACTGTAGAACACAGCAGTGCAGACGGTTCAGTGAGTTGACGGTATAGCCACAGCTGCTTGGACACAGACAACACTGAGCACTGTCGTGTGTTTTGGCCTGTTCAAGCTCGGCTCTGCCATGAATAAAGCTATTCCACAGAACTGTGCCTGTGGTTTTTTTCTCCTTCAAGTGTTGATCTGTGCAAGAATCTTACTGTTCAGCTTAAGAATTACCAGGGGTCATTTCGTAGAAAAAGAGCTGGAGGAACTCATTAGCATATGTCACACCCCTTGCCATCACTGGAAGTGTCATTAGCATAACTGATTTGCATATGCCACCCACCCCTGACATCACCTATCTTGGCTGTTTTGGACCCAATCCTGGACATCCTGTGAGTTCTGCTCACTACTGCTTAAATGTGTTCCTTTTTTCAAATACAAAAATACAGTGTAAAACTTTGCTTTTGAGACATTATTCCACATCTGTTTTCAAAGTCTTTGAAAAAGTGTCAATTCTGAATAAGAGGCCTTTGCATTAACTTTATAGGCAGCTTAATACTGTCTTCCAAAGCACTGGTGGAATGAGCATGGACCCCTAGAGGACAAGGTAAGTTAGCAGTCCCATAGCACAATGATATAGCTTGAACCACCACCCACCGGGCTATGGTCTGAGAAGCTGCTCCTTTATCCTTCTTAGGGCCTGCAAAACACACAAAAAGATGGGAATCCAATCTAAATTGTCTGACTCTCTCTAGATAGAAAAGAATCGCACTGCAAACATCCAAGGAATGAAGAGCCCTCTCCGCCTCCAAACTCTGAGAACGGAAAAAAACTGGCAATGAAATCTCTTGCGACAGATGAAACTTAAGAGACAACTTTGGGCAAAAACTCGAGTTTTGGTCTGAGGACAACCTTCACGGTATGAACCTTTAGAAAAGGAGGGTCACAGGATAAGGCAGCCAATTCCCCCACCCTTCTGGCCGAAGTGATAGCCACTAGGAAGGCCACCTTTAAGGACAGGAACCTCAACGGGCACGTGGCCAAGGGTTCAAAAGGTCTAGTCATCAGCCTGGTCAAAACTAGAGGTAGCGACCATTGAGGCACTACTGGTCAGACCGGGGGGAAAAGATTAAACCCTTCAAAAATAGTTTAGCAGAGTAGTGAGAAAACACTGTCTTGCGATCCACAGGGGAATGAAAAGCTGAAATAGCTGCCAAATAATCCTTAACTGAGGAATTGGAAAGTTTATTCCTTTTTAAGTCCCATAGGAAATCCAGAACAGTTGGGAGGGAAGAAGCAAAAGGGTCCAAACACCTATCTCTACACCACACACAGAACCTCCCCCACTTAGCTTCGTAAGACTGTCTGGTGGACAATTGGCTGGCATTTTGTAGAACATGAATTACTTTGGCTGAGAAGCCGTGTCCCCCTCTATCAACCACAATGTCAGTTTGAGTTCCCCTATCTTGTGATGGAAAACTCCCTTCCAGGACAGCAAGTCAGGCACTCTCGGTAGATCATCTCTCTGTGAGTGTAGTCTGAGCAACGTGTGGAACCACGGTTGTCTCAGCCAAAACGGTGTCACCAGGATGATCCTGGTCTTGTCTGTCTGAATTTTGCTGAGTGATGCAACGACTTTGAAAACAGATGTGAAACTCTCCCAGCTGGGAAAAGAACTTGCAAGCTTCTGGCAGTTTTGCATCCATTTTAGGGAAGGGAATGACTGTGGTAACAGTTCTTGCTCTGGATACCTCCCTACTTATTCACACAGTTCACCAGAAACTCCTGACTGGGCTACACAGCTGGCCAGGAAGGAGGATATGTGATGAAGCATTCACATGGACTTAGTCCTAGCCTCTCAAGCTCCAGACTGAGAGAGAAATGACAACTTCAGTGATGGTGGCTAGGCTACCAAAGTAAGGAGAATAAGAAAAGAACGGGGGTGGGAGGAGGCAGCCCTCTCTCACATAGGCAGATTCCTCTCCACCAGTTGGCAAAGACAGTGGAAAGGAATTGTTTTTAGAGGAAATACTTGCTGTCATCTGAAGATTTGAGAGTAGTATGCCACTCACAATTACTTGAGAACCAGACAAAGGCTTCCTAATACTAACAAGAGAAACATAAAATCTGAAAATGGTATCTAATGCTAGAAACCCATCCCCCCATATGGATAGAAAGCCAAACAACAGGCCAGCTATGAAGAGAGAAAAGGATTCCACAGATGTGGAGAAGCCCAAAGCATACCGAAAAATACTGAATCTTCTCATTCACCACCAGAAACAGAATCCCACCCCCCTCCACTGCGGGGGGGGGGGGGGATTGAGGACTGCACTTCCTCACACTGTCTGTTGCAAAGCTGAATGGGAAGCCAGTGACTTGCCTCTTCCATTCACCTTTAAACACAATTGCTTAAATGGGAGCGCAGAGGCTCATAATAATGGCATGCCATCCATGTCTTTTTCTTCCTCCAGTGCTGGGCCTGAGGCAACATTATCTAAGGCACTGCAAGTTTTGGCAGGCACTCCCACAGCAGGGAGAAGCTGAGAACACAAGAAGATTGAGGTGGAAAACAAATGAGGAAAAAGAAGTTATTTACTATACTGTTAATTACCATGTGTGATTAATAAGCTTACACTTAGAAGAGTGATCTGCAGCCAATCAACCTGAAAACTGAACTGAGGCATAGTGGCAGCAACAACAGTGCCTTCATCAGGTGCCTCTGCAGTCCATGAGTCAGGTGGGAATGAGGAAGAGAAATTGGAGTAGCAGAAAGAGAGTGTTGTGCAGACTCAGAAAGGAGGAGGTCATAGTACAAGGGGATGTTAACGATGGAAGGTGAAGGGTAAGGTAGAGAGAAAGGCTCAGGCTAAACTATTTTTGAAGGGTTTAATCTTTTCCCCCCGGTCTGACCAGTAGTGCCTCAATGGTCGCTACCTCTAGTTTTGACCAGGCTGATGACTAGACCTTTTGAACCCTTGGCCACGTGCCCGTTGAGGTTCCTGTCCTTAAAGGTGGCCTTCCTAGTGGCTATCACTTCGGCCAGAAGGGTGGGGGAATTGGCTGCCTTATCCTGTGACCCTCCTTTTCTAAAGGTTCATACCGTGAAGGTTGTCCTCAGACCAAAACTCGAGTTTTTGCCCAAAGTTGTCTCTTAAGTTTCATCTGTCGCAAGAGATTTCATTGCCAGTTTTTTTCCGTTCTCAGAGTTTGGAGGCGGAGAGGGCTCTTCATTCCTTGGATGTTTGCAGTGCGATTCTTTTCTATCTAGAGAGAGTCAGACAATTTAGATTGGATTCCCATCTTTTTGTGTGTTTTGCAGGCCCTAAGAAGGATAAAGGAGCAGCTTCTCAGACCATAGCCCGGTGGGTGGTGGTTCAAGCTATATCATTGTGCTATGGGACTGCTAACTTACCTTGTCCTCTAGGGGTCCATGCTCATTCCACCAGTGCTTTGGAAGACAGTATTAAGCTGCCTATAAAGTTAATGCAAAGGCCTCTTATTCAGAATTGACACTTTTTCAAAGACTTTGAAAACAGATGTGGAATAATGTCTCAAAAGCAAAGTTTTACACTGTATTTTTGTATTTGAAAAAAGGAACACATTTAAGCAGTAGTGAGCAGAACTCACAGGATGTCCAGGATTGGGTCCAAAACAGCCAAGATAGGTGATGTCAGGGGTGGGTGGCATATGCAAATCAGTTATGCTAATGACACTTCCAGTGATGGCAAGGGGTGTGACATATGCTAATGAGTTCCTCCAGCTCTTTTTCTACGAAATGACCCCTGGTAATTCTTAAGCTGAACAGTAAGATTCTTGCACAGATCAACACTTGAAGGAGAAAAAAACCACAGGCACAGTTCTGTGGAATAGCTTTATTCATGGCAGAGCCGAGCTTGAACAGGCCAAAACACACGACAGTGCTCAGTGTTGTCTGTGTCCAAGCAGCTGTGGCTATACCGTCAACTCACTGAACCGTCTGCACTGCTGTGTTCTACAGTGCCAGCCCAGCTGGAATTTTGCTTAAAATGAGTTACAGATTCATCATTGGGGAAGAAAGCTCAGTATAAAAAAATACAATGATTGTTATCCTTAGGAGACAACCAAGTTGTCCTATAAACCTATGGGAATCTCCCTTTTTAAATTACAAAACAGGAGAAATACAGCATAAGATTAAGCGAGCATTCCAATTTACCGACAGGAGGATCCAAACAAACAAACATTTTTCATCTACATCATTTTCTATTTGACCAGCAGCACATTCACTGAACTTAAAATTTATTGTTCCATCAAAAGGCACACTAGAGAAAACTGCTTTGAAGAGTGGAAAAAGATCCACAAGAAGGATTTACCAAATAATTACTACACGCAGAAACAGGCACGTATCTTGAGTAACACTTTGTTTTTATAAAAATGTGGTGTTTATCCGCATTGCCGTTACAATATAAAAGGCATATATACAAAAAGGAATACAAAAGTAGACTTTTATAGGTGGGTATCTAAAGATGCTCCAAAGAAGTACTGTTAAACGTTGGCTGCAAAATACCCTCAGTTTGCTTTGCTTGCTTTAAAGCAAATATTAATGTCTCAATTCCAATACCAAAAGATAGTTGCAGCCGAAAGTCAACTGAGATCTTGGGTAACCACCACAGCAGCATCCGGGATCCCACCCATTGCATTCTCTACCTAGCAGATGTATAATATCCACAACGCCATCACGGCATTGGACTTTGCTACAGTAGATGTTTTAAGAAAAATCTCCAAAAGGGTGTGGGGATGTGGGTGGGGGTGTTTCAGTCCCATATTCTATAGGTTCTGTTTCAAAAGATCCAGCAAGAGGGCCTGCCCTAGCATGGAATGTAAGCAAATACTAAAGTATTCACATGATTCCAAAATATTTCATAACTACAGAACATATGTAGGTATGTAGAAGATTAAAGCTTTGAGATGCTTAAGTGAAAACCATTTATTCCGAAATGGTATTTCCTGTTAATTAAAAAGCAGCCCCGTTACAGAGATCATTCTATATTTGCACGTACTGCAAGATCAATGAACAGGACCAAAAAACGCACTCTGAGCAATCTCCAACATATCTGGGGATCCGCTCTTAAGACTACTTTGCAATAAACCCAGTCTGGCCAGAGATCTCCACTTAAATAAGCAAGACCGAATTTTATTTCTGAATTGTTTCAAAACTGGCAGAGTTGACATGATTCCTCTGCATATAAGTATCTTTCTTAACAGTTAATTTGGGATACACCATTGTGAACACTGCTATCATTACTAATATGAACGTGTTCCTCTGTAGCATCTCTCGACAACTGAAAAACGTGATGGAAATAATCCAGGGAGACATATAGTCACATGGACAATTAACGGTCCTTAGCTGCTTATCCGTGCCCATACAACATACTTCTCTCAATCCAAAGAATGGTCAACTTTCTCTGAATTGCACCCAATGAGTTTAGACGAACAAAATGTTGATTTCAAATCTGACAAGCAATTTCACATATGTACTAACCAAAAACAACAGATTAAATTTATTTGGTTTTAATCAGGAATTTATCACAGTATTTTTGCAGGACAAATACAGAAAATAAATCTCCCATTAATATTAAACAAAGGACACCCTGCCCTCAATCTGCTTTACAGAAACAAGTCTCAGAAGCTGATGTAATTCTACAGGGCATCCTCCTCCTCAACCCTTAAATTACACACGGGTCCTGTATGTGGCAGGGAACAGGCAGAACTCTCAGTATAATTTATTTATTTTATTTTACAGCTCTTATACCTTACCTTTCTCCCCAATGGGGACCCCAAATGGCGTACATCATTCTCCTCTCCTCCTCACAACAACCCTGTGAGATAGGTTAGGATGAAAGTATGTGAGGGGCCCAAGGCCACCCAGTGAGCTTCCATGGCAGAATGGGGATTTGAACCCGAGTCTCCCAGATCCTAGACCCCACACCCTAACCACTACCACCACACTGGCTCTCACGCATGCCCTGGTTCCCAGTGAAACCTCTACACCTGGTGGAGCGGCTGGAAGCTCTCCCCTGCACCTATCACATATAGGACTTGCACTGAAAAGAGGACCGGATCATAACGGTAAATGTGGTGGAATTACTTTCTGGAAGACAGACACACGCTTCTGACACGTTCTACTAATATTAATGCAAAGGATTTAGAGAGCAAGGCAGCAACTCTGTGCATGCTTACCTGGGAATAAGATCCACAGAAAACTGCGGGAATTACTTCATAGTAAGCATGCATAACAGGCAGTTCAGAGAATGGTCTGAAGGGATATGATGCAGTTCTACCGCTGGCTCCCTAACTTGCCTGGGTCTTTGCGGAGGAAAAGGCATTAAGTGTAGTAGCGAATAATTATTTTTTGACAAAGAATAAACACCGCTTGGGGAAAGAAGAGGAAAGTTCTCCGTGTCAAAATATTTCAGAACAAATCACCATGACAGAGCATATACAAAGCCTTAAACACTGGTATGAGAGCGAGCTCAGGCTGTCGAGACGGTTGATTCTGGAGAAGCAGGACTACTAGTTTATGTATATACACACAGAACAGCAAAGCAATGACATTTGGATTTGACGGGGCAGCTCATAAAAAGAGTTGTAACTCTTAATGGATGCACCAACCGTTAAGAACACAGGAAACACATGAGGTGGAGGCTGATGTAAAAGCAAGAACAACACAGAAAACAGTATTTAACCTCTTATGATAACGATGACGATACACAAAGAGACACCAGCGAATTTTCACAGAACCAGCCTACACGACCATTATCCCTCATTAGGTATGAGTTCATTTCAATCATTAATTAATCCGGGAGAAAGGGGTAAGATGCACATTATGTTAAAACAACAAACCGATTGGTCGGAATGCTAAAGCACCCGGAAAGTAACAGCAGAAGAACTGACAGCCTAGAGCACATCTCACTGGCTAATGTTGTGATGGGTTAAGAGTCTTCTTATTAACAAAGTATTGCAGAACCCAGAGCACTTTCAAAACTTTTTCTAAAAAATCTTGAGGATACAAGAATTTTTTTTAAAAAAAACCCTTAATTTATTTAGGCTGATATTTGGTGATAGGCCAATATTGCTCTTCAAACACAAACCCCCGATCAGCCTCAATTCTGCATTATTGCATAGCACCATCAATCCAGTTATGCTTTACAAATTGTCCAGCAAAATTAAAAAGAATAAAAATAAATAAACGTGTATGTCTTCATCAACATTTACGGTCACAAGAACCGAGACCTAGGCCTCCTACTTCCAGAGTCATAAACCCTGCAGTTACAACTGTATCTGGGAATTCCTAGCAGGATTTACTCTTTCCAGGCTCATCTGTAGTGGGACCTGAGCACTAAGAGTAGCAAAAAAAAAGCGTCTGCCAACTTTGTAAGCACAGAGTATATACGACAAGGAAAAAAAATGTCAGCGTAAAATTCTAGAAAATGTTAACATATGTCTTCTATGTACAGACAGATAGACAAACAAACAGACACACCCCTATTTCCTAGTCTGAATATTTTACAAAAAGCTTTTTCATAATTTATTTTCCTAACATTATTGTTTTCTATATTTATCACGAAGAATGCTGGAATAAATTAATGCTTGAAATAGATTTAACTGCTTCGTAAAGGGGAGAAAAGGTAGAAGGAAAAAAGTGGTGAACCAACAATGATAGTCTCCTTTCCCCTCTCCCCCTGCCCCTTGTCCATAAAACCCAGCTTGCTGGTAACATCTCAGCTTCTCTTGCCACACACATCTGAGAAATCCCAAACAGTGGTTCACCTGGGTTTACTTTTTCTACTAAATATAAACTAGATCACGATTCTGGATCTCTTTGCTGGTCCTCTCATCGTCTTCATCTGACTGAGACTCCACGTCGTTAGGATTACCATATTCATATTCAATAGGCTTCGGATAGCTATAAGGGTAGCCATTGTCATCAAAAAACCTTCGAAATGTAAATTCATAGAAAGCATGTTCGGGATGTTTACCATTTTTATACCACCCATTAAGTGTGTCATTTACATTTCCTTCCTTATCCTCACTCCACAATTTATCTGGGTCAACGGGATCAAAATTTGACGTGTCTGTGGGATGAGTAATTTTAGGAATGTAAGAAGCTGGCTGCTGCCGCAGATCACTTGAAAAATCAATAGACTTAAAAAAAGGATGCGCTTTTATTTCATCTGCCCCGTTCTTGCCTAAGCGATCTTCCGGACCTCGGCAAAGCTTAATAATAAGGTCAGATGCTTCTGGCGATAGTTTTGCTTGTAGCGGGATGTGCAGAGAAGTTTTCCAATTGATGACCTTTATGTAAAAAACAGACAGACAACAATTAGAAGACAAGTTTTACCTGTAAAACACACACACAAGATGACCAAAGAAAACAAGCACCAGCTTAATTTCATTGGCAAATGAACTTCTCAAGACATACTGGCACCGCATAGCCAAAAGTAAATGCATCATTGCTCACATGCCAAAGGTAAATGCATCATTGCTAACATAGTGTGTGCCTAGAGTTTTTGTGCCTATATAGATATGTAGCATTCATCATAGCCAACATTCTAGAGAATGTGCAATACAAACTAATTCATACGGACCCCCGCCCAACACATCCATTCTGTGCTGTGTCATCAAGTGATTCTGAGCCTGCGCCCCAAGTGAAAGATCATAGCACTACCGCCTGTGAGTGTATTCATGTTCTTCTCGACCAAAGAGCTCTCTCAGCACATGACCCCTTGTGATAGCAAATCAACTGGGATGAGTCCCATTCATCTGAAACAATGTGAGAAGCGGCAGTGAAGCCCAGCAACTCTTACTTCCTAGAGGAGACACTTCCAGCCTAGTAGCTTGTTCCAGGTCACAACTGAAAAGCGAATAAGCTCTGTGACGGGCAGCATCACAGAGAGTTTATCCTACTTAAATGAAGTCCAGTGCTTGTAGGGTTTGTATATATCATCTGTTTAGAAGATTTATCTTTCAAACTGCTAGTGGAACACGTCTGAGAAAGGTACGACACCAGATTTTCTCGATTACCTTCATCTGTGTTTCTAATGGTGTATGCGCCAGGAAGGGAGGCTGTCCCACCAGCATTTCAAAAAGAATCACTCCAACACTCCACCAGTCACATAGCTGCGTATAACCTAAAAGCAAAGCACACTCAGGAGTTAAGATGCAGCAATATCCCTTTTAGCTTTGAGAATTCATTCCTATAAAAATTACATGGCATATAATTTGCTTTTGGCTTTCAGCAATTCACTGCTCAAGGGCTGTTCTTCAAATACTAATCCAAATAACAGGCAACTGCCATTATTAATGAACCTAAAAACAACAGCTCACCTACATACAGTACAACATTATAAAAGTTCACATATCTGTAACACGACGTTATGTTGAAAAGATTCAGAAAAGTCAGAGTTCTGTCACACACGCGCACGTGCCAAATAAGTACAAAAACATTGCTCAACTTTCAACACACATTAACTTCACAGCAACCCCTTGCGCCAAAACACTTGTATCCAGCATTGCTAGCAGCTGAACTGCTTGCTATACTAGTACACTGGATGAAGCTTATTGACTTTCTTTGATCAGCTAGATGTAGGATCTTATCGTGGAGTTTATAAGAGCCCCGTGGGATATATTTTCATTCCGTTGGGATATATTGCATTGTTGAAGGGTGGTAGTCCCTTCTATTAGAATGCTAGCACAAATCAGATTCTGCCCCCACCCCCCAAAAAAGATGTACTTTATGGATACACTATTACAGCCATTTACAGTCTTATATTTTGCATAACTGTGCCACATACAGAAACGGATGGCTCAATGCTTCTGCAACTGATTAATTCAAAGCAATGCTTCTTTATTACTAGAGATTTGATTTTTGAGAGCCTTAGTCCTTCCCCTATTCTTTGGCTTCAGAAACCAGCAGCTAAGAACCAGGATAAGTGAAAGTCTTACCTGTTCGTAACAATACTTCGGGTGCAATGTAATTGGGTGTCCCAACCAGTGAGTGTGCCAGACAGCGCTGGTGCTGGCGTGCTGCTCTACGTTCAAGTGGCTTTAGCCTGTCTCCACACCTACAGTTTGCTGGATCTCCCCATTCGTTACTGAAATCCATGCTGTCCTGACGTGGGTGGTCACCTACAATGCAGAAAGAACTACTTCTAATTTTAAGCTTTATTTGTCAACCAGGTGCCACAGAATCTGTTGAAGCCCTTTGACTGTTCTTTAAGAAAAGATCTCACAGAAAAGAAAAACAAGCTCCCCCACCCTTTTCATTAAAGGTATCTTGGGACATTCAGAAAGTCCGTCATACATTACAGGGAGGGGGTTGGTGAAAATCCAAGCTTTGGAAATAAGTTTGAGTTTGCTCAAAGTCAGCCCAAAACTTGGTTTTTACTCTGAAGGTCTCACTGAAGAACTGGAGTAACAGATTATTGCAGAGGTTTAGTGAAGTTTACCCCCCCCCCCCCACACACACACTTTTTTTTGTACTCTGACCAACCGTAAGCAGTCTTGCATAGCCCTCAAACTCCCCATGAAAGCACTTTTCTCTTACGGCAGCTTCAGGTTTATGCTGTAGCAAAAAGCTAATTAGAATTTATTCTGCGTCTTTCACTGTGATTTAGCCTCAGGGCAAGGAAAAGGTTTAAAAAAAACCCCCCAAACCCAAAGACAACTAACAAAGCATGGACAATTCGCAGACCGAGGTTGTAATCCTAAGAACAGTTTCCTGGGCGTATGTACCATTAAGTAAAATGAGACTTACGCTGTTCTGAGTATACCTGCTTATGGTTGCTCCCCAAGTCCATATTAATTTACAAGGTCTTGATCAAAAAGGATACACATTTTAGAGTTCTCTTACAAAAGGTGGTGCTGAAAATACTGGCTCGACAACTGCTAAGAGAGCAATCAGCGGTGAACTGACCATGCTCAAGCGAGTATCTGATAATACTTTTCAAGAGCCAGTCCTATGCTGCTGTGTACAGTGTGGTAACCAAGAAGGCAATTTCTAGTCAATACTGGTGACCAGTCTTCTATTAATGACAAGACCGCGCTCAAGCATTTGTTTTCCAGCACCTGTATTTATTACCACATTACCTGATGCGCATATGTACAGTTCCTGGCATCCCCTCTACTCCCCTTCTTTTCAGGTGACCTCCCATTTGAAGATGGAGTTTCAGGAAATCGTGTGGTTTAGAAACACGCATTAAGAAGGGGACTTTAACTACTAAGACCGTGTTATGTTCTACAGTGAATTATGAAGATGGCATCAAAACCTTGTTGATGATTCCACAGAACGTCCCGGTGCTCAGCCAAACAAGAACATGCAGCTTTAGACCAGTAAACACTTTGTGGGCAAATGCTAAAGGACAAATCATGATAGTCGCAACATGCTAAAGGACTCGTTTTTTTAAAGGCTGTTTTTGGACAGAAGGCTTCTCTTACCGCTCTGGTAGTATTTGGAATCATGTGTCCATCGAAAGCCAGTACAAAGGCCAAAGTCAGTCAATTTGATGTGGCCATCACGATCAATCAGAATGTTATCAGGTTTTATGTCCCTGTGGATGAAGCCCATCTTATGCACGCTTTCAACTGCACAGGTCAGTTCTGCTATGTAGAAGCGGGCCATATTCTCTGGGAAAACACCCATTCGAATTAACAGGCTCATCATATCTCCTCCCGGAATATAGTCCATTACGAAGTACAAATTGTCCTTATCTTGGAATGAATAGTATAATCGAACTACCCACTCATTGTCAGCCTCTGCAAGGATATCCCGTTCAGCTTTAACATGAGCAACCTGGTTCCGAAGCAGCACGTCCTTTTTGCGTAGGGTTTTTGTTGCATATAAGGCATTTGTATCCACCTTTCTTGCTAAGCAGACCTCTCCAAATGCCCCAATTCCAAGGGTCTTAATCTTAACAAACATTGATTTATCCATTTTAGCTCTTTTGAGACGGATGTAGTTGGACTCCTTTTGGCATAGCATTTTCCTCATTTGATCCTGGGCTTCTTGGGACAACCCAACCTGTGTAACAAAGGTGAAATTGGACAAGTGAACAAGTATTTTTCTGTTTGAAGCAACATCTAGAGACAAGTTTAAGACCAGCAAATGAAAACACTGGTCCTTAAGTATTAGTAAGGAACAATGTTGTCAAACCTTTGAAAAAAAAATACAACATGTAAGGAGTCAATTAAAAAGACACAAAATGTGAGATCCTTGGGATTAGTTAAGGGATGATTCTTAGGAGATCAAACGCTAAAAGCCATGCACCGACAGACACAGGACAAGTGAAAAACTGTGCTGACACTGGACAGGGTTGGTGAAAATAGGCAAGCTGGAGGCAAGGCCTTCCCGCTCCTCCCTCAAAGCCACACGTTTACGGGGGAAGGGAAGACTATAAATGCTCTCCTTCACGGAAATGTTCCTGTATAAGCCAGCGAAACCACATCTGCTCATCACTCTTAAGACAATCTGATTTAACGCAAGTATGTATATGATGATAAACTGAACCAAACGTTTGAATAACGTTAAGACACGTCATGAATAAAAATCCAGCAGGAAAAATAACACGAGCTCTAAATAATCGAACCGCTTTAAGTATGCAGAATGCATGAAAAAACAGAGCAGTGTAAATGTATCAATGAACCCTTGTGCAGAGCACAAGCCATAAAGCGCTACAAAATACAAAAAGTGAGATTAGTGAAATTAGTAATCCGGTAACAAAAAGACATCCAAGTATAGGGAAAGAAAGCATGCTTAACTGAAATGCAGGTAAGCATGCAGAGTCCATAAGAAGGGGTCCATGCCAGTCTTTAAATATAATACTTGGTCTCTAAATACTTGGTCTATACTTGCCTACCCAGTAACGAAGGCTACAGATGTCAGGAAAGCTTCCAACACCTTAATAGTTTAAATCAGCTGTTAGTAAAAGTGAAAAGGAAAGAGACTAAGAATGAACATTTTAAAAGAGCAAGAACTTTAACTTAACACATCAGTGAGCTTACAATTTCATAAAGACACAATTTCACAGGAAGAACTTTTGAGAAGGACAACTAGAGGGCGGCACAGAGGCACTCAAAAGGACTTCACCCGAGAGTCCAGCAAAGGATTGCAAAGTAGAAATCCATGACATGCAGCTGAAAGTCTTCTGCCTGTTCTGGCGTTAGAAAAACCAAACAGTCTGTGTTCCACTGCTTCCCCAACATGTGTCAATTTGTAGCAAAACAAAGAACCTGAGTTTGAATTTGGATGATACCTAACTGTTGGAGCATCAATCCGTTGATGACGAGATCTCAAGTTTTACCCTGACAGAGCCCTACCACATGACACCACATGCCTTAACAAAAATTAAGCAAAGCCTACTGGTGCTCAGTCGAGCAACCCCAACTGCCCAGCATTTATCAAGTGATTTGGTAGGCCTACCCACGTTTGCTGTACCAGATGGCAGCAGGTTCTGCCTCACACAGCAACAGTTTGTACGTCAGAAGCAAGATCAGACTTCGAGAGAGACCAGTCCTGGAGGAACTAGCATCACTGGTATTTGGGCAAAATGGATGCTTAAAGTCCACGGCAGAACCCTGTGCACTTCTCTTCACCCCTTTGGCTGGGCGCATATGTACCAGCTCCGATTGGTTCTCTGCCTCTCAGGACTCCTCCAGCCATTTTCTCTGTAATGTACAATGGAAAAGAAATTGCCCTGTTGCATTTCGGGACACCTGACTGCCTTTTGATTCAACAGCCCATTTCCCACTGCATCCTGCCTGTCCGCTCACCTTCCTTTTGCAATTTCTTTAATGGACCTTTTTAGCCAAATGCTCCTCTTTCGAAGCGCAAGATAAGTCTTTACAAAGAAGGAATAGGCAATGGCACGAGAACTTCAAGCTCTTCTCTGACTCCACCCAGACACCGTAATTCGGGCGCTGTTAACCCTAACTGAAAGCACTGGAGAACAGCTTTCCAATTTTTCTCAGGTTTCTCTTATCCTTGATAGGATTCCTTTCCTTGGCCCCCAACCCCAGCCTTTGATTCCAACTGCGTGTCCTCAGACTGCCCTCAAGAATAAAAGCAGCCCGCAGAGCAGTTCTTATTATGCCGGCTTCCTTGCACTTGGGGAGGCTCAAAATGTCCACTTCTTAATTTCTTAACAAAACCAAGTTTGAAAACCCCCAAACAAAGCTAGCCTCTGTATATATGCTCTAGAACAGAAGCTGCCACTAACTGCTAACAACATTTTAAAGGCACATGCACCTGGGGCTTGAGGCCCAGGAAGTACCAGACTGGAGGAGGGGAGAGAGAGAAAGAAAGATGGAAAGAAAGAAAGCGCACAACAAAAATCAATATAGGGTTCTGTGTATCACCTAACAGATGACAACAGCCTACAAACTGAAATAGAGATTGACATAAATTAATCGTGCGCATGGCAGACACACGTGAGCATCCTAGCACCTAAGGCAAGGTAGACAAAGCAAATTTAGTTTAATTTGCCACAGCTGGATAGAAATCTTTAGATGCCCTGCGTAACTATATAGCCAAGCAACCACATTCTCTTTTCTTCCCTACAAACCCCACCTATATCTGCATGCTTGATGAAGAATCCTTAGATGCATAAAGCTGACTCAGAGGAAAGCAACAGGAAACATCCTTCAGTTTCTTACTCTGTGGGTGTAAAATTTTATTAGTCCCGCTATTCCTTCATAATCTGCCTCTACGAAACCGGTCATATTAGAGAATTATGATGACTTTGAGAACTGATTGGTTTTTCACTTTTCCTATTATTCTCTGAAGTTCACCCCTTCGTTACTGCTACCGACACTCTAACGCTTGTCTACTGCATGATGCTTTGGCATTCCGCTGGCAATGTTGGAAGCCTTCCTCCCACCCAAGGAGTTTTCCTCCGGCGGAAGATCTGCGTCTGCCAGAGGAAGGCCCCCTAAGCTGGAGGAAGCCTTCAAACGGGTAGGATGAAAGCCATTATACCTTCCATACCAGAGAAACGGAAAATATTTACATTAAATTATCTAACGTCCTGAGGGCCGTGCTGAACTGGACAGATCTCTGACTAAACAGGCTTGGGCACTGAGCTACTCCTGGCTAACTCATCATCTGTCGCCTGAACGTGCCTCACAGAATTGTTGCAAGAACAACGCTTTACACATAGAGAAGTACAACAGGAAAAACAACTAAAGGCATTACCCGCATCATTTCATTTTCTAGCTGTTTCTTACGATGCAGTCGCTGTTGATGAGACTTGAGTATGTTTTCCACATGCTGCTCCATAAAGAATTTAAAAGCCTGAGGAGAGTAACTCTGAATGCGGGACTCCCTCCTTTCTTCATCTCTCTTGATCTTCCTCACAGGGACAGGCGAGGTTGTGATTAGCTTCTTGTCTCTATCGGTTCCCTCACTGCTCTCATTCCTTTCACTCTCTTCTTCCTTAGGCAAGCTGAGCTGATCCTCTTTGCTAGCTTTTGCCACAGATTCGTAGGAAGTGACAGATGGACTGGGGTGTAGTAAGTGTTTTGGGTAAGGAGGCGGTGGACCTTGATAATTTGGAGCCTCTGCTGCAGGTGACATAACAGTCATACCACTGCACGGTCCCTCGGGAAAGGAGATGGGCTGGACTGCTTGCGGCATCCAAGAGGGGTGAGTAGGAGCTAAGGCAGTCTGCAGTTCTGGTTTCAACACACGCATGCTTTTTACTGGCTGTTGGATAGGAGCAGGAGTGACAGCAGTTACTGTGGTGGCTGAAGGTTGTGAACTGGTAGTGTGACTCTGTCTATTTCCGAGGGGATTATTAAAGGAATTTGACCTTACTGGAATATTTGGTTGCCATGCTGAGACTTCATGTCCATTGCCAGGTGAGGACTGGGGCCACGATGTTGGAATTCCAGGAATATTGACGTTGTACAGCTCCATATTGTAGCTGTTTCTGTTCGGCACCATCACAGACTGAGGAATGTTTCCATTAGGGTAAGCTGAAGGGACCACAGATCCTCCTGCTTGCATTTGCAAAGCTGTAGGGCTCTGCCGGTTAGCTGGAGACATGGGGTAAGGAGGCGGAGCTTGACGATTTGCTGAGTTAGCAGGCACGATATTTTGATGAACAATATAATCGGTCTGACAATTGCCATTTTGTATTCCAGCCCTGCCAGAGGAAAAACTAAGTTTGCTGTTAACTGAATTCTGCATGATTATTGGCTGCCTGCCAACAGGAACAGAACTAATGCCTCTTTGTCCCTGTGCAGGAGGATTCATAGGCGATGGGTTCACAGGGGGGGGAGGATAGCCATCCTGCCATGCTCCTGGCGGTACTGGAGAAATGCGAGAGATCATATATTCCATGCTACCAGAATAACGTTTGGTTTGAGAATTTGTTTCCCAGGAAGAAGGGGGAGGAGTTGTTCCTCTGGGGGGTGGAGTCTGCCCTCTAGGGGGTGGAGGAGGAGGGGTAACGCTCCTTACTTGAGGTGGAGGTGGTGGATTCGCTCGTTGCCCGTTGCCAGGAGGAGCCTGGGCAAATGCTGCTATTCCAGAACCAGACAAGGGTCTTCCTACGTCAGCCTGAGGCATAGGACTTTCTGAGTGGAAAGTTAGGCCATCTCCCAGTGCAGGACCATGTCTCTGGGGCACCAAGGATTCCTTAGAACCCTTCCAGCTCTGTCTGCGGCTAACCGATTGCTGTGCACCCCCTGCTTTTTTGAAAGAAAGGAAACAGTCACGTTACTATGTGCCGCTTTTTAAAAACTGCCACCTGTACCATTGTATCAGTTCAGGCATTTTAAATAATCAAGTGCCCTCACGTGAGGAAGAGAGGCTAACTTCAAATGCGTCAAAATAAATCATACAAGGGATTGACTTCCGACTTAGAAAGCATTCCCCCGGACGAACTGTATTTCTCAGGCGACCACCCACACATGGAAGATGACAACGCGCTGTGCCCCCATAGTTTGGTTCTTTTATGTAAACAAGCAGGCCTTTTTCCTGCGCTCCGGGTTGTTTGAGAAAGCAAATGTGGTTTGGAACCCCCATCAGGACTTAATTAAAGAAACGGCAGATTTGTAAAGGATTAAGCATTTCTTTACTCTCCCATCTGCTTTAGGCCATCCCGCTCCCATCAGCTTTTCGGTTAAACAAAAGGTGTTGGTGTTCTGTTATCCAGAATTGTGGGCAACGTGTATATCCTAACTATAAACTGCGTTGCAGAAGAGTGTTTAAACATTTGGAAAGGACGCAGAACATAGACTACTGTACATTTCTGATTTTCTCCACATCCCCTTTCCCCTAAAAGCTTTTTACATGTACAAAAGATAACCAATTTCTTTTCTCTTTACCGAGACTAGACGTAGAAAACGCGTACCTGGCTGTTTTGAACCTGCGTTAATTGGTCTAGCAGCAGCTGCTGCCATTTGTTCCCGTCGAAGATCCTGGTAGCTTATTTTGCTGATAAATTCAATGGCCGCTTCTATGCTGCGGCTTTTGGTATGCATTAGAGCTTGTACAACCATATCCTATTTAGGAGGGAGAACAGAAGAAAGGTTTCAGAAGTGTGACATTTCACAACAAAAGAAGAGGCATAAAATCAAGGGGATCAACAAGCTGACTTTTGTTCAAAGTTCAGCAAATACCCATTGCTAAGCCCCCAAAGGCCCTGACCTGGATAGCCCAGGCAAGCCCTAGCTCATCAGATCTTAGAAGCTAAGCAGGGGCACCCTTGGTTAGTAATTGGATGGGAGACCTTCAGCGAAGACCAGGGTTGCAGAGGCAGGCAATGGCAAACCTCCTCTGTTCGTATCTTGCCATGAAAACCCCACCGGGTGTCTCCGTAAGTCAGCTATGACTTGACAGCATTCTCCACCCCCAAGCTCCTAATGAGGATTTTAAAATGTAACTTTTTGAGCACCATGAAAGGTAGTGCTGATAATTAGGTTGGAATCTAACATTATTCCTTGAGCAGCAGTCAAGTTTTTTAAACCTCTTGTAATAAGTTAAACAGAAAGTCACTTCTGCGCCCACTATGTCCACCCCCAAACAAAGGGACAGTCCTCAGATACTAAAAGGGGGGCGGGGAGCATCTTCCCTGCATCCCGCAATACAGAACCACTTTAGTTTTTTACCTCATCAAAGCCCGCAGCCTGTAGATCTTGCAGCATCTGTCGATTAACTTCCGATGTTCCTCTTAGTGAAGAACTTGCTTCATTTGCAAAGGGAAGAAGAGAATTGCGTATTTCCTGCAAAGCTTTATGGTAGGTGACAAACTTAGGGGGATTTCGCCCTTGCCTGGGATCTTCACTTGATATTTTACCCCCAGTTTGCTCTGCTTTTGCGGCCTCCGAAGGCTTCGGCAAATTCCTAAGGCTCTCTCGTATTTCTTGCAACATTTGCCGTCTGCTGCCAGTGTAATTACTGGCAGGAAAAGTTTTAGGCCTCATCTGTCTATATCCTTCTGGTTTCTCACTTCTCTTCATGAAAACATGTAACTGTAGAACCTCTTAAGAAAGAGTCACCTTCAACACGCTCAGTTAGAGAAGTCGGGCAGCTAACCTCAAAATTCACTGTCAACTTCACTTCTAGTAGTGCAAGCTGATTCCAACTTAGAGGCAGGCAACCTAAATAAAAATAGATAAAAACACATTGTTATGTGACTGGAAAATGCTATTGATCCAGCAGTATTTACTTTTACATTGATTTTCGCTTCCAATTTGACCTGGAAAATGTTCTTCAGTACAGCCTCACTTTCAGGCAAGATGATGATGAAATGCTGTCTCATAAAACATACCCATGCTTCTTGCAACTGACTCCGAGTGTGTGTTCTTGCTGGGAAAGACCTGAGATTCTGTTGTTCTTGTACTACTTTAGGTCAGTAGACTCCCTGAACAAGCTGGCCTAGCAGGGTCTTTTAAGCAGAGGTTCTCAATCTGTTCTCAGGGAGATGAGAGAGAGGCGGCTTCGGGAAGCTCAATGGCAAGTGTGGGGTTGCCTCTGCACGATGTGCAAAACGGCCCTGAAACACAGGCTGGTGCGCAGCAATGCTGCGTGCTTAGAAAAACAGTACACGCTTGTTCACTGTCAACGGATAGGATATTCTAGCCTTTCACGGGGTCTCTCTTCAAGTAGAAAGAGGCAGACCTGCGTCGCCGCCGCCGCCGCTGCTGCCGCCGCCTCCCGGTTTCACGGGCGGCCTGCAAAAGGCAAGTGCTTCCTCTTGCAGCCCCTCCTGCGTCGCTTGCTGGGCAGCAGGGCGGCGGGGGGGGGGAGCGTCTCCCACCCCGGCCCCGCCTCGGGCGGCTCAGGCGCAGCCTCTGCAGCTGGCCCCGGACCCCGCGGGCAGGGGCAGCACGGGAGAGGGCGAGCGTGCGGCGCGCGGCACTGAAAAGCAGGGGCTGCGGGAAGGGCCGGTGAACGACCCGTTATACCCGCCCGGCCGAGGCGTGTCACTTCCCAGTGGCCAGGCGCCGCGCTCCCTTCCCTGAGGCGGGGCGGGAATCAGCTTTCCTACCCACCTGCCCGAGGGAGAGGCGGCGGAAGCCGCGGAGTCGCCGGGAGGCGGTGCCCTGACGCGTCCTGCAGGGGCTTGCTCGGGCTTTGCGGCTCCCAGCGTCAATGGCGGCGGCGGTACCTTTCCCGTCTTCACAAATTCTCCGCCCCCCCCACCCCCCGGTTTAGTTCCGGGCTGCCATTTTGTCGGTGGGCCCGTCGCCCATGATTCCCGGATATGATACTCTTTCCCGGCTTCCCTTGTGCCTGGCGCCCGATGGCTCTCTCCACAGACCTCTCTATGGTCTCTCCCCCCCACCTCCCCGAACGTGGGGAACTGAAAATGTTCTGGGGACGCCTGGTCTCCGCTGGGCCTCGCTTCTCGGGTAGCAAACGCAGTCAGGAGTCTGACGGAGAGGCAGATGTTTGCGCGGCGCAGGCGAGCGGGAGGGGGCCGATGCCAAGTACTCCCTCGCCCCTTCCCTAGCAATTGACAAGCATGTCCGCAGGGAATGATGGAAGTTCTCTGCGGGTCTGTGAGACAGCATGGGAACCAGGAACGGAACGGCGCAAATAAAACAAAAGAACGTGAGCCGCCGAGTGGAATGACGCTCTCTGGGAGCCGACCGAAGGCTCTGGGGCTGAGCTGAGTCGTTTAGGCGCGAAAGGAGCGCCCCAGGCCTGGATCGGTGGTCCCTGGGAGAAGAAGTAGCGGGCTGGAGTTAGAAGCATCGTTCTTTGGAGCGGCGTTCCGTGTCATTTCTCCCCAAAGCGGCGGACATCACTCGCCCTTCTATTTTATCCTCACAACAACCCTGTGAGGTAGATTAGGCTGAGAGCGCGTGAGAGGCCCAGCGTCACCCAGCAAGCTTCGAACCTGCGTCTTCCAGATCCTAGTCTGGCACTCTAACCACTGCCCTGGCTGTTAGTGACAGCCCCTGGAGGTAGAATATTCTGGGAGTGCACTCGCTGTTCCAGGTGTGGAACGATTTTACTTACGTCATTTATACCCTGTCTTGACCCCAATTGGATGATGTTGTTGTCTTGTCCTCCATTTTATCCTCACGACTACCCTGTGAGGTAGGTTAGGGTCTGTGGTGAGCGTCCTTGTGTGACTGGTCCACGGTCACCCAGCAAGCTTTCATGGCAGAGGAAGGATTTGATCCTGGCTTTCCCAGGGCCTAGCTCAAATCACTCTTAGCGCCACTACACCACATGTGAAATTAGTCCCTGAAAGTACAACAGTCTGCACTGCCCAGAGCCAGTTTGAGATCGATACACATAAACTTTAGTAATTTATATAGCATGCCTTTCTCAGACAGATTAAAATCTGATTACTTTCATTCCAGATTAATTATTGCTCTCCCATTGAGCTATTTGTTCCTGATCCAGAGTATTCGTTCTGCTCCCCTGGATCATGACTGACTAAATCCATTATCTCTTTCCTTGTTTTATCAGCACCTTGGCAGTATTTCAGCGTGTTTCAGTGAAACACAGTGAAGGCTCTTGGAATTCTTTGCGCCCAATATATCAGAAGGGATTTCTCAGCCCCCTATTTCCAGTGGTCATTATAACCTTTTGTTTATGCAGCAAAGAGGCGCGCTGTAGGAGGCAAGTGGCCAGTTTCAAGCTGGGACCGGTGAGCTACACCAGGATCCAAGTATTGTAGCACAGCTATGGGCGGCATAATTCAATTGACAAATACTAAAAAGCAACACAATGCACCTTTTATTAGGAAAACACAAGCACAGGAATTAGCGAGAGAGACCAGTTGAACATGCAAGCCAGTATCCTCCATTTCTGAAGCAGCTAATAAACGATAATCCCGAAGTACGCAAAAGAGAATCAAGGAAACACAGACTTGGTATTTTCCAGCTTTCAAGTTCTAGGCCTACCAACTGACACTCTGCTGGGTTAGAATCCTTTCTTGAGGCAGAAGCATATAGTCAGGAAGCAGAACATTCACCTTTGCCACCTTAGCAGTGCAATAAAAGGAGTGTAGTCTCAGGCATCAGTCTTATGGCTCGTGGGGCAAGTCCAGTGAACACACACGGCATCACGCTGTTCCAGAAAATGGTACTGGTCCATCCCACCTACAAACGTCACCCACTAACTGTCCCTGCATGTGAATATGGTCTCGTCTGGACAAAGCCTTCAATGACTTGTGCTAATGTATATATAGTATTTTCTCTGCAAAGAAAACTTTAGCCGCACTTTTGTGTTTCAGTAAATACATGGTTCAGAATCTGTAACGTTGCATTAACTTTCAAAATGTAGTAAGGCAAAACAATCAACCTTTAATGGCACTTTAATAAAAACAATATGAAATATAACCTAAATATTAACAATACAATCCTTAAAAATACTTTTTTGAAACTTATTTCATTAAGACTTTGAATGGAGACCCATTTAAGGAAATCCCAAGTGAAATTCTGTCTATCAAGGTGTCAGTGTAAATAGGATCCATAGCACAGCTGTGGTCATCTAAAGTAGGCAAATCTGTGTCCCATGAAGGTGGTGTCAAATACATTTCACAATTCTTTCTTTACCAGTCTTGACAACTTGACAGTCTTTATTGTTGCTTGTATTGGCTTACTGAACAATTGTCAATATAGTTACTTTCAATTTGTGAACACTAGTAGAAATAAAGGAACCGCTGTTGTGCAATACTTAAATGGCAATTTCTTTACTTTATGGAAGGTTCAAATGGCTAGAGACTTCAAGATTAATGTAAGTAATAGCCGTATTGTATTCCAAATCATGTCCCTAGAATTTGTTACGGCTTTACTGAAGTATTATGGACCCTAAATTTAAAAATTAGAATCACAATTACAGTATTTTGTCATTTTAGTGGAATAGAAGTCATGCAAAGAGGTTCTTTTTAACATAAATAGAGTCTGCATCAGTTCCATATACAAGACATGATCCTAAAACATCTAAAGTATTAACAGAGAGTGTTGGACTTGAAATTAAATTGGTAGTCTCTATACGGTCTTTAGCAGGATCGTTGCTTAGCCACGGGGTTATTAAAGACTGGTTAATAGCATTGTGCGACAGAAATGTATTGCTTCTCCCACCTGTAATAAATGGAAAACTAGGATAGTCAATTTCAGTCTTCAAAACGTAAAGTGAGAAATAAGCAATGCATATAATTCTGCATGTCACGTCAGTAGTGTTTGACTTCAACATCAACATTCCCCAAAGAATCTATATCCTACTCAGTCAGAAGCTTTTAATTTTCTCATCTCTTGGTACACAAGTACTACTAGAGCACTGCTTAGTTCCATAGCACTGTAGAGAAAGTCTTTGTATTTGGGGTAGACAATGTGATATGCCACAAACTCCAGTACTTCCCCCTTCTCTAACATTTCATTTTATCAGTTCAGTGTGTCTACACCCTTCATCTCAGGTATCCCTACTAAAGCTGCAAGTAACTGATATTTTCATTTCCTGAGCTATCAGAGTGCAGCTGCAATTCATCCTTGGTACTCACATATTCCAACCTGTGTCTGTCATGCTAAGGATTAATGAGCAGGCCTTCCAATATCAAATTCGTCTGTAATTCACCTTTCTGAACAAGCCCTGGTAAATATTAACAATACAATCCTTAAAAATACTTTTTTGAAACTTATTTCATTAAGACTTTGAATGGAGACCCATTTAAGGAAATCCCAAGTGAAATTCTGTCTATCAAGGTGTCAGTGTAAATAGGATCCATAGCGCAGCTGTGGTCATCTAAAGTAGGCAAATCTGTGTCCCATGAAGGTGGTGTCAAATACATTTCACAATTCTTTCTTTACCAGTCTTGACCACTTGACAGTCTTTATTGTTGCTTGTATTGGCTTACTGAACAATTGTCAATATAGTTACTTTCAATTTGTGAACACTACTAGAAATAAAGGAACCGCTGTTGTGCAATACTTAAATGGCAATTTCTTTACTTTATGGAAGGTTCAAATGGCTTCAAAATTAATGTAAGTAATATCCGTATTGCATTTCGCTTAGAAATGAAACTGCCACACTAGATTTATGGAGTTTTAAAAGGAAACAGAAGGCTTATTTACAGGTAGGATGGATAGTTAGATAAGTAAGCAGATACTTTAAAGCTGAAGTAAGTAGGAGGATTTGTTCACAGATTACTTCACTGGTGTAAGGTACAAAACTCTTGGTATGGTTTAGTTTCTTAGGTTGCTGATTTAGATGAGAGAGGTTGGCGTTACCATGCTTTAACTCTAAAATAAAGTTCTTCCTTTGTTGGACACCATAGGTTAGGTGCTCCAATTTATGCACACACAGCACCTCTTCCTTTTTACTGAAGACCTCAGAGTACTCCATTGAGTTAAAACCATCTTCAGATACTGGGCAGGAGTTATACCAAAACTATAACCTTTTTACTTTGGCCAAAGGGGAGACTCCTTTCTACACACTTCCTTCGCCCACTACAAGTTCCCAGATCCCATGTGTCAGTAAAATTTAGTTCTATCTGTCCAACTTAATACAAGGACTAAAAGTGCTTCATAAACTAGGTTTTATTGTAAGGGTACGCTTTTTCCTTTCTTCCTCACACATGAATCTCTCTGGCTGACCCTCTCTGGTCAGATGCCAGACTCCCAACTCTTAACTCTTTAGTTAATTCCAGCTGTCAACCTCTCACTCTGTTAGCACCAACTGCCATTCTGTCTGGCTAGCTACAGAAGGGGGGAGGAACTTGTCAATCAAACTCCTTGCTGCTGTTTCAAGCCTTTACCTGCCTCTTGCTGGATGCAGCATTTGGCAATTGTGACATTTTTATGTCAATTCTGTCACATATACATATGCATTATTTAATAATGGGTGTAATATTCACAACTTCTGCAATCATGAAATACAAATGATGCCAATCACATGTAGCAACTGAGGCACCAAAATTTATAGCATGGTAAGAGAATTATGGATACTGTTATTTTCTTTGAATTGTGGGTTTGTTGGTATAAAAATATTTTAAAATAAAACTAGCCCTTTGTTTTGCTGTCATGCTGCCACCTGAATGTAGGTCAGGATAAAAAGGCAAGCATTGCCTGTATAAGTCCATACTGAATTTCTTTGAGGTCCAGGGTATCACAAGGTTCCCCTCTCTCATATAACTACTACCCAGTTCCAGGACAGCATTGAAGGAAATGCCACTGTTGCCTCTACTAGGGGGGTGCAATTCAGAATATCTGGTATGAAAATATACCTTTAGGTATATTTGGAGATCTTGATTATATTCAGGATTCTCAGATATGCTGGTATTTCTACCCCAATTAATCCTGGAAATATTTGGGAATTATGAGGCTTGCCATTTCAAACTTCACACTAGCTTGTTTTTCTTACTGTCACATGTTTCCAGGGCAAAAAAAAAAGAGGTAGGGGGTAGGGAGGCAACTCTCACAGGCAAATGGCATCATTTATTAGGGGGAGCTCAAGTGTCTGTCCAATCATCATGATTCTCTTAGATCATATGAGAGTGTCATGATTGGACATAGAACTGAGCTCCCCCTAATGAATGATGCCATTCACCTGTGAGAATCACCGTCCCTGTAATATTGGCTGTTTTTTAAAAAACGTTAATAATCCTTTGGGTTTGGATCTTCAATCAGCTCAGTCATGTTACCTTAAACTTATACCTCAGAAGGGCTTCAGTCACAACCAACACTCTCTTTCCTCTCACATACAGCTTCAGTTGCTCTCTAGTTTAACCAGGCTTTTACCTCAGTAACACTTTCCCCTTTTTGTTTGTGTGACCTATATATTGCTGCCTCCCTGGCTCCCTCAAAAAGTTTCTGCTACTTTTGTCTTAGACCCTTTCAGTTTAACTGGTAATATAGGCATGCTTGTTATAGATAGTCATTTCACAGAATGGTCAGCATGCAAGGGGGGTTGTGAGGGGAAAAAAAGATATTTTCAGCCCAATCCTGAGGCCCACCTGGTGCCAGTACACTCGTATCTGCATAACTGTGGCACTGCTAGTCTGCTCTCTAAGGACTTTGGTGGAAGAGCTGCACCAGTGGGCCGAGCCTGGCAAGGCTCAGCCAAAAGAGAATGCTTCGTAGTTGCCCAGGCAACACCGGTAGAATCCACCAATTGCAGGGGAGAGGAAGCTGCAGTTGACAGCCTCGTGAGTGGCAGGGAAAGGCGTAGCCAGTCCAATCAGAGTGGACTCTGTTCACCCATCCAACTCCCCTTTTTTATTTCAGAGGCCTGTATTTTAAAAAAACACAAAATATTAAAAACCTCGCATTAGCAAGCAGAAATAAAATCCAAATTAAATGCAATACAAACAAAAAGCAAAATCAGCACAGGTGTTGGCTTTAGCAGTAGGATGACGACATGAAGGGAAAAGAAGAGATTACTGATGGCTGAGAAGGACACAGGCTCAAGAAAGAAAATGGCAGAATTTCTGGGAATGAGAAAGAAAGCTTTAATTGAAACGTGTACTGAATTGGGAATACTTCATGAAGGAAAATCTGGGGAGATGTAACTGTTTAGGATTTGACTGTAAGAGCTCTGAAATTACAAGAGAAAAACTTCAGGAAGTAAGAATTAGTGCTGAAGTTAAGAAAGAGGTGCAAAAGATAAAAATAGAAACAAAAACAGACTTGAAGAAATAAGACTTAGAGCTGAGGCAGAGAAATTAAATTTTGAGAGGGAACAGCAGAAAAAGAAATAAGAGGGTGAGGCACAGAAATTAAGTCTTGGGAGGGAAAGGCTGAAATGTGAAGATATTTAGTGAAAAAAACAGATTGAATGAGAGACAATGACAGCAGAGGCTCTAAATCCGCCAAGTATGACACCTAAAGATTTTACTTCATATGGGTTGCCACATCCCCTCACCCTCCAGGCAGGGGGCGGGAGACCTGACACTCACCTTTGTTGATGTCTTTGTGTCTTTACAACCCCAGACTGGTAAGTCATATGTAGCCATTGGGGCAAAAGCGGAAATCTTTTTAATAAATGGAAAGCAAATACAGAAGAGAAAGTGAGGGAGCTGATGATACTAGATCAATTCTTAATACAACTTCTCTCCAATATAAAAATTCATGTCAAGGATAAGTTACCTGAATGTCGCGCAAGCAGCTGGGTGAGAAGACAGACTGATGGTTTACAGGGAAGGGTTTAACAAGAGAATAAGAAAACTATATTCCTTTAAGCCATTTTTCAAACCTGAGTACAGGAAGTAGGAAGAAAGGAAGAGGGAATATGTGAAAAAAACATTTTACCAGAGGAATGAACCACTCCAGCAAAAAGGCTGGATACCAGACTGAATATGGTGAGATAGAGCATGCTATGGCCCATGTAGGGTTCCCAGATGCCTGCTGGTGGCGAACAAGCTCCCAGGGATTTGCCCCCTCACCTGCCAATTGATCAGCAGGAGGTAGCAAGCCCCCCAGAGGTTTCCCACCACCGGGAAGCACCAAGGGAACATGCACCGTGAGCAAGTAACATCATCATGCCAGCTGTGGGAGCGTTCTTGTTCTTTGTTTGGGGGCAATTTGGGCCCCAAATGGGCCGAATCAGTCCCGTGCAGAGAGTGGGAGTGCTTGTGCAGCTGGTGCAGTGATGTCATTTCCAGAAGTGATGTCACCGCGTCAGCCTTGAGGCACACACATGCTTTATGTGCATGTGAAGAGCAACTTTGCTCTCAACATGAGGTAAATGCTATGGACCCTACCCTCCTGGCAGGAGGGCTGAGGGACCTGGCAACCCTAGCTATGGGTGTGGCAGAAAGAGGCACCATGTAAATACCTGTCCTACAACACTGTCTAAGGAGATGACTCTGAGCATAGGATGAGGATAGCTAGGACATCCTCTGATTAAAAAGGGAGACAGCCTTAGGGCCCCATCATTTTTACCACAACGATCAAGAGAACCTGTACAGTTCCATGTGGATCCCCAAGACAGAGATACTGAGAAATCATATCTGGGTGCTATCCAAGTCAGTAGCACATACATGGACATAGCACTTAATGAAAAGATACAATTAAATTAACCCTAACCCTAACCCTAGCCATTTTAGATTCTGGATCTTTAGTTACCTGTTCCTGTTTCAAATCAGTATGCCTATGGTACCCCAGGGCACCTTGGCAAAATAAATAGAATCAACAGCCCACTAATGTTTAACTCCAGTAATATTTTGAGCGAATGCCTGCCTAATTCTTCTGGCACAAAATATAAACTTTATCAAAGACAGAGTGACATGCCTATGAGATAGAAGAAAGGCTTAATACACTGTCTGGTTCATATATAGATTGCTTCAAACCAGTTACAATGAGAGATCTTAACACAATCCTGACATCTGTGAAAGCCACTACTTTTGCGCTGGATTCTTGCCCATCTTGGCTGTTAAAATAACAATAATAACAACTGTGCTTATATACCACTATTCTAGACATATTAGTGCCCCACCCAGAGCAGTGAACAAGTTAGTGTTGTTATTATTATCCTCACAATACATCTGGGGAGCTGTAGCTGAGAGGGGTGGCTTACCCAAAGCTACCTACATGAGGTCCTGGCAGTAGTGGGATTTGAACCAGTACAGTGCTGATTTGCAGCCAAACCACTGAACCACTGTGCTACGGCACAGCCACTGAAATATATTGTAAATCAATTGCTAACTCAGTGTGTCTTCCCCTGGCCACTCAATCAGGTGGTTATCCATCTGCTAGTTAAAAAAACATCCCTAGACAATAATGACGTGGCCAGTTGTCGCCCAGTTTCTAACCTGCTCTTTCTGGACAAAGTGATTAGGAGAGCAGTAGCTGACCAACTCCAGGTCTTCTTGGATAATTAGAGTTCTGGACCCTTTCAGTCTGAATTCAGACAAGGTAAGCGGACAGAGATGGCTCTAGTAGCTCCAGTGGATGATCTCCATCTGAATATAGATAAAGGCCATGCCTTGTTATTGCTCCTTCTGGATCTATCTGCAGCCTTTGGCCCAATAGACTATGCCACCCTGTTGAGGTGCTTGGGGACAGAAGTGGGTATCAAAGGTTGTGCCTTGGAAGGGGGGAAATCATTTTGTATGGAATGGACTAAAAGGGTTGCCGTCAAAAGATCAGTTATCTCCAGAATGGGAATTATTGTGTGGGGTTCCACAGGGTACAATCATATCTTCCATGTTATTCAATCACCATGTAAAACTTTTAGGAGCTAATTCACAGCTATGAAGTGGGATGTCATCAATATGCTCATGACACCCAATATATCTCACTATCCAAATCACCACAGGATGCAGTAGAAAGTTCGGGTTGCTGCCTGATAGCTGTAGTCAAATGGCTGAAAAATAACAAATTGAAATTAAACCCAGAGAAGATGGAAGTTATGTTGATTTGGAAGGCAAAGATCTTGAAAGACATTGCACTCCCCACTTTCAGTAGAATTTGTCTGAGCCTTGCAAACTCTTGTTAAGAGCCTAGGGATCCAGCACTAGTGCTAGAAAAGCAAACAAAGGCAGCTGGGGAAAAAACGCGTGCTACAACCTCACCCAAGCCTGGAAGCTGACCTCCTACCTCGACACAGCCCATCTGGCCACCTGGATCCATGCTATGGAAATATCAAGACTTGACTATTGTAATATACTATACATAGGTCTTCTGTCTAAGTTAACTAACTCCTGCAGGTTCCACCCTGCACATGAGTAAAATCAACAGCTGCCCAACACGGACATTCTCTATAGTGGCCCCCACTCTATGGAACGGCCTGCCTGAGGCGGTCAGGAGAGCCCCCACTCTCTTGGCTTTCTGCAAATGATGCAAAACTGATTTATTCAGGAGGGTTTTTTACTCAGATAGGAGGACTGTACTGTAGGGACTAAAGGAATTATTCACTAAAGATATAGGGACTATAGATTTCATCACTATGTACTATCTGTTGCTTCAAGTATGGGCTACTATATACTATATGTTGCTTTAAATATGATCCTACTGGGTAGTTCTATGTTGTTTAATGTCAGTCTTAGAATTACTTATACTCGTTTCAGCATTTCTTCAACTCTGTATTGGATTTTTAGTGATGTTATGTCTTTTTAAATTTGCATTTATATACCCTATGGCATTTTTATTGAAATGCCCTTGATACTGATTGTACTAATCTCACAATATGTAATCCGTCTCCTAGAATCTAAATTAACGGCCTCCTGATCTATTCTCCTCAATGATTTCAAAACCTTATCGCTAACACTTGAAATATCAAAAGAAGGAAAAGATAGATTAGATCCTAAACTTGACAAATTGTCCTCCATTAATTTATCCCAAGATGATTTATTGGGATCAAGCTGGATCCTTTTTAAAAGCTCTGGTAAAGACTCATGGTCCAGAAAAAAGAATTTAAACTTTACTGCAGCTACCCAGACCAAGAGAGAAATTTCATTGCAACATGATCCCAATAATAAACTGGAATTTGAAACACACTTAGGGGCACGCAAAAGAACATGCAAAAAGCCTGCATCAATTCTAGCTTAGCTAGAGCTGCCTAAATTCAAATAGGAGCACCTTAAAGTAAAAAAGGACAAAAAGTTTGCTTCGTAGGTCTCCAACTATTGGAATAAATTCACCCCTAGACTGAAAAAAACAACAACTCATAATAGCAGCCAAATGAACTTTTGTTCCTTCCAAAATATAATTAAGATGGGTAGACCAAGTATTAGAAGCTGTAGATTAAATAAAATGAACACACTTGCTCTATCAAATTGCCCTTTAATTATACAAGTCTGACTAATTTTTCTTTGAATACTCACTTTCTGAAAAATTAAGATTTTTGATTTACTATACTTAATAACCAGCTGGTTGCCCTGACAAAAATTCACCATAGCACTGAGTATATGGTTCAACCCTACTCTTGTAAAAGATAATAATATGGCATCATTTGCATACAATAAAATCAGCAGATGGTGAAAGTTCAATTTAGGAAGATAGAAGTTTCTGTGACTTAACTTGGAAGGAGTTAAGCATCTGACGAAGAGAACTG
The DNA here is from genome assembly GCF_028583425.1 of Eublepharis macularius. Classification (NCBI taxonomy): domain Eukaryota; kingdom Metazoa; phylum Chordata; class Lepidosauria; order Squamata; family Eublepharidae; genus Eublepharis; species Eublepharis macularius. Next base: position 128,349,114 of record NC_072790.1, read on the forward strand.
TGATTCTCGAAAGCATATGCTACAATAAAGTTGGTTAGTCTTAAAGGTGCTACTGGACTCTTTTTAATTTAACTTGGAAGGGAGATCTGTGGACTCTGTCAGACACTTTTCTTTACTGGAATTAGATTAGAAAGGTTCCTGTAGCTGAATATCTGACCTTGACAAAAGATGCAGAATACAAAGATTTAATTAAAAATAGTAATCTTGCTGGCATAGCCATTACTACTGGCACATGTTTGAACCTGTGTCAGCTGAGGCCATTTTAAATCAATTTGTAGTTTTCTAGTCAGAGTCATTGTACATGGCAGGCAACTTTGCACAGTTTTTCTTCACAGTTTTCAAATCTACTATCATGGGCTGGGGTTGTTATTATTTCTGGAAGGGAGGAAAGAGGCAGGTGCTCTCTTTGTATGTCCCTTCCATACCATACAGTACTGATATCATTAGTGGGATGCATAGGACCAGACCAGTTTCCCTTTTGAAAACACTAAAAAGACCCATTCACAGATCTCCTGGAGTCATGTTTCTTTTAGCAGCACTTGGGTGCTCAGTTGCTGTCTTTCTCCTGCTGTCTCCACTGCCTTCCCTCTGCATTCCAGATGGCAGTGCAGTGGCAGCCATGCATCAAACAACAACAACAACAACATTCGATTTATATACCTCTTCAGGATAGCTTAACGCCCACTCAGAGCAGTTTACGAAGTGTGCGACAATCACTCTGTGAGGTAGGTGGGGCTGAGAGAGCTTTGAAAAGCTGTGACTGACTGATAGGGAAATTTTTTTAATAGTACTCTGCTGCAAATTGTAAGTTCCCTTACTATCACTTACCCAAATATATTCAACACACCAAACACAGTGATACAAAGAGATATGAGCTTTATTTGCTAATAAAACTCAGATGCATATCCTTTCTAGAATATATGCATAAAAGACCAGTTACATCAGAGGATCTTCTATACCCTTAGCACTGATTGCTTACAGAATAATTGTTAATTGTTAACAGAATGAAAGATCAAGAGGGTTCATACAAACATCCCTTCAGAATTACATTTCCCAGGATACATGGTACCCAACTCCTGACTGACAGGCCAGTAAGATCTCACTGTAATGTAAACACCTCAATGCTGAAGCCATACTTTTGTTATGGGTTCAAAATGCTTCTGGAAAGTAACACGTTCAAGGTTAAAATCTTAGTTACAGAAAAAAAAAGAAAAATGTTTACAGTTCAAAGAAATTTTCTCACCTCACTGCAAGATTGAGCAGACCTGTAGTTCAATCGCAACAGTTAAGGAGAAAGAATCTGCCTACCGAGGCAAATTTGCCTCTTGTATGGGAGGTCAGCTTCAATAATGCTCACATAGGATTTTAGGAGCGGGGTCCTCAGAAAAATCCCTTAACACAGACCTAAGGTCACCCAGCTGGCTTCAAGCAGAGGAGTGGGGAATCAAACCCAGTTCTCTAGATTAGAGTCCCACTGCTCTTAACTACTACACCAACTGGCTCTCTAGGGGTGCAGACACCTCCTGCTGTCGCCTCCTTTCGCAGTAGAAAAACTGCAACCTGAAAGGTGAGTCTATTCAGCCCGCCGCTTTCTTCTTCCTGCTCTCACCTTGCTTCTTACTCTCATGGCCAGGCAGAGGAGTGGGGCTGCTTCACTCCACCTCTGTTCTGGATGGGACCTCACAGCTCTGTGTTAGAAAACTACAAATCAATTAAAATGCCCTCAGCTGAAACAGGTTCAGACATATGCCAGAAGTAATGTCCAGCTCTGCCCTAAGGTTAATGTAAACATGGAAATTTTGCTTCCTATCTGTATTGGGGTCCAATGGGAGTCATTGGACCCCTATTTTGGGGTCATTACCAGGGATGAACAACTTACTATGGCAAGGAGACCCTCCCGTGTTACAATTTAATGTAGTGGGGAATCAATTCAACATCACTTGACCAAATACAAAAAATCACTGAGCCAATTCATTTAATGATGGCAAAAAGGATTTACTAGAGTCAGGTAAACCTACAATGCAATAGCTACAAATGCAACAATTAATGCCCAAGCTACCACAATTACAGAACAGCAACAAGGACAGTCAGGCTTCCAACTTCTCATTAGTAAGGCAGTTGTAGATGTCAATGTATAGCCTTGAAGCTCTAACACAAGGCTTTGTTAAAATTGCATACAAAAGCAAAGGAAGAGTTAGTAAGACAAACACTAGAAAAACTACAAGGAAGACATACGCAGAATTTATGTTGACCAGCACACATTCCATAAGAAAAAGGGATTCATTTCTGCCATACATCAGTAAGTCTATGTTAAAATGAGGCTGTAAAATCTTTGTATTATGTTTAATCATGGGTGCAAAAGAAAAACCATACAACCTGTTCTGAAGAAAAAGGCAGTTAAGATGCTCTTCCCTGTAAGCCTCAACAAAAGATCTTCACATTTGGCAGTTTGCAAGTAGCATGAACTAGGTGATCAGTGAAGACAGGAAGGATGGCACAAGGTATGCACCAACTACTTTTTGGGGAGTTCCCTTGTACCTAGGCAATCCATATACTATGTAAATTAGGTAACTTAATATGGACACTTGGTATGTGTCTGTTATTAATTGGGTGATCTCACTTAGGCTAAGAATGGGAGTTGGAGTGATTCTGTATGCAGTGGGAAAACAAGGAGAATCCGATTGATGAGCCGTAAGAATTGCCTGGAGACAGACATCTGCGCCCCTGAGGTTTACAATTGGAAGCTTCCTGTTCCGTAGCACCTTCCATGCTGGCATTGTAGTGTGGGGAGGATGTGATATCCTGAGAAAACTCTGAGAGTCTAAGGCTCATACCCTGACAGCTTTGAAGAACAAGAGAAATTAGAGCTATATAGTATGCACTGATCACTGTGTTGTCACATTTCCATTTGATGTTTTTTACAAGAATGGTGGCTACAAATGCAAAAGACTGTTTGTTTCCCTTGTGACCTCTTTGTTTCCCTTGTGATCTCTTTAAATCAAGGTGGAGTTACTGGTTTATTTTAGGAGTTTGGTATGGAGTCTTTGAAGTTTTATAAAAAAATAACAATGCTAGCTATCTGTCTCTAAAAATTAATCTTCATGCCCTTATGCAAAAAAAAAAAAAAGGCTGCTGCTGATGAGGGGGTGTCAGCAATTGAGTGAGCAACTACGTCTTCTATGAAGTCTTTCTTCTTCCTTCTGTGCAAGCAAGGCTGGAGGGTTGAGTAATTCTTCCACTCTCTGCAGATGTCATAAGTCTGAGGGTGGTGTGTGTATGGGGGGGTCATTCCAAGTAAGCCGTATCTTCCTTATATCTTTCTGCTTGCTTTGCAGACTGGGCTGTCCATAGTTTCATAGTTGGCTTATGTGAAATATCTAAGCATTCTTATAAGATGGATACTGCATCATCACACCACCATAAAGAAAACACTGGACCACAGTAGGAGTGGGGCAATATACAGGTCAGGGAAGCAAATATTTTTCCTTAGAGAGCTTGTCACTTATCAGCAGATAAACTGCCTTTCCTAGTTGAGCCCCCCCCCCCCAAAGCACAAGTGTCAATAAGGAAAACTTTCATTGTCTCTACATAAATTAAATTTATTTAAGTTATTTAAAAAGTATACATCTTGAATTCCCATCTTACTCTGTTCAGTAGCACCTTAAAGACCAACAACATTTTCTATGGTACAGGCTTTTGTGCATCAAAGCTTAAACCCTGGAACATACTACAGACTAATACGCTTCTTACCTGACACCATCTTCTACAGAGCTGAACATAGCTAAATCCATTTAAATTCATGCAGCTATGCATACTGAAATTAGTGGTCTGAAGACAGGTTTCACTCTGTCTAGAAATGGACTGTTAGTCAAATAAACGTCAGTTTGGAAGTAAGTCTATAGTAGTCAATGAACATTATTTCCAAGTAGGTATGCAAAGGACTGTACCCCTAAGGAATACTAATTGTTCTTCACATAATGTGAAGATTGCTAACCTTGAAGGTGAGCTATCAATTAAGTGCTTTTTCCTATGCTTTCACATTCACAGATGCTGTGAAGGTCAACAGAACATACAGCTTGACATTGTTTTCCTTTAAACTCAATGCTCCTTTCTGCTGTACGTTTTGTTCTCTATCTTATGTAATGTTTTGATTCTAGGAATCTTGTCATATAAAAAACAGGACAGGTAACATTTTCCCAGTAAAGAATGTTGTGCTACATCAAGTGCAAAATCACAAATGTTCATTGTTAACATAATGAATGAATCCATTGGCTTCTGTATGTAACCAAGTGACAAATTTCAGTTCCCAAGGCATAGGTTGATATAACAGATGTTATGTTAATGTTTTGTTTTGCCTCAAAATAATTAATTGGGGATCCCTTAGGATGTAAGAAGAAACAAAATGTTCACCCACTGTTTATAGTTCCAGGTGAGTACCTGTGTTGGTCTGTAGTAGAAGAGCAAGATTTGAGTCCAGTAGCACCTTAAAGATCAACAAGATTTACAGGGTATAAGCTTTTGAGAGTGAAGCTTGACTCTCAAAAACTTCTATCCTGGAAATTTTGTTGGTCTTTAAGGTTCTGCTGGGTTTAAATCTTACCCACAATTTATGTAACTTTTTTTTTTTTTTGAAAAATTTTTATTGGGTTAGACTCCATTATTTCCACATTTACATTCAATTTTCCCCAATTTTTTCATCTCTAACCCCCTCCCTTCCCCCCCCCTTTTTGTTGACTTCCAACAGCTTTCCAACCCTTTGTCCCCTTTCCCTTACTTTTATTAGCTTCCTCTATCTAAAACAAATATATATTCTCCATTATTCTAAGCAGTACATCCTTAACTATTTTTAACATTATATGCCCAAACTGTAAGCCTTTGTTTCCATCTTAGATAAACAATTTATCCCAATTTTTCAATTTCAGGTATTTCTATGTATCATAAACCATATAGATCATACATTCGTTTATATCAAACAATTTGACTTATTCTCTATATATATTACTCATTCTATCTTTTTATAATAGTTCTATATATCTCTCCTCACGTAGTCAATCAATTTGACCCATCTATATCTTCAGACATTCAGTTTGGCACAAAACTTGTCAGAAAAAAAAGAAAATATTGTTAGTTAATCGCTCCTTATATTTAGTCCTTATAATTAATTATTTTCTCTATGTTCTGTTTGTTAACCTATATATATCTGTATATATGTCAATCTATTAATCTGACTGCTTATTAATTCACATTTATCTCTTCTCCCCCCGGTAAAGTCTCCCCCCTCTACTTCAATACTTCAGTAGTTCTCAAACTGCCACAGTTTTCCTCCCACCTCCCATTTCTTCTCCAGGTATTGTTTCAGCTTCTCCCAGTCTGTGTTGAACTGCCCTGAGTCCAGATCTCTCAATTTTCTTGTCATCTTGTCCATTTCAGCCATATACAGCAATTTGTAAGTCCAATCTTCAATAGTTGGCACTTCTTGTACTTTCCATTTTTGCGCATACAAAAGTCTAGCTGCTGCTGTCATATAAAATATCAACGTCCTGTGTTGGGCTGGAATTCCCTCCATTCCCAAGTTCAGTAGCAGGAGTTCTGGGTTCTTATTAATTTGAAATTGTAAAATTTCACTCATTTCTCTTATTATTTCCCCCCAGTACTGCCTGGCTACCTCACACGACCACCACATATGATAGAGGGAGCCCTCATGCTTCTTACATTTCCAGCATTTATTAGAAGTATTCAAATTCCCTAGCGCAATCTTCTTTGGTGTCATGTACCAACGATAGATCATTTTATAAATGTTCTCTTTGATATTAATACATGTCGTTGTCTTCATTGTAGTTTTCCACAAGTATTCCCATGCCTCCATTGTTATTTCTTTATTAAAGTTTATAGCCCATTTCACCATTTGTGTTTTAACTATCTCATCCTCGGTATACCACTTCAACAGTACTTGGTATACCTTGGATATTCTTTTCTTATCTTCTTTAAGAAGGGTCTGCTCTAGTTCCGAATTCTCTATTCGTATACCTCCCTTTACAGAGTCCGAATTATATAAGTCTCTGATCTGTCTATACTGGAACCAATCGTAGTTAGGTGATAGTTCCTCTTGTGTCTTTATTCTAAGTTTGGATGCTTCAGTTTTAGTTATTTCTTTATACGTTAAACATTGTTGTTCATTATCAACAGCTCTCGGGTCTATCACCTCATATGGAACCACCCACAAAGGGGTTCCTTCTTGTAGATAAATTCTGTACTTCTTCCAGATTATGTATAGACTTCTCCGAACAAAGTGATGCAGGAACATCGAGTTGACCTTTACTTTGTCATGCCATAAATATGCGTGCCATCCAAATATTTTTTTATATCCCTCTAGGGCTAATAGTTTCTTGTTCTTTAATGTCATCCATTCTTTCAACCAAACTAGGCAGATTGCATCATGATAAAGTCTCAGATTGGGCAGTTGCATTCCGCCTCTTTCCTTTGCATCTTGTAAAACTTTCACTTTCACTCGAGGCTTCTTGCCTGCCCAAACAAAATCTGATATTTTCCTCTGCCATTTTTCAAATTGTTTGGAGTCTCTGATGATTGGTATTGTCTGTAGCAAAAACATTACTCTTGGTAACACATTCATCTTAACTGCTGCAATCCTGCCCAACCATGACAAATTCAATCTATTCCATTTAATCAAGTCTCTCTCTATCTGAGTCCATAGTTTTTCATAATTGTTTTTGAATAGATCTATGTTCTTTGCAGTTAATTCGACTCCCAAATATTTCACTTTACTTGTTACTTCACAATCCGTTGTTTCCATTAACAATTGTTGTTTCTGCTTAGTCATATTTTTGCATAATATCTTTGACTTCTTTTTGTTAATGAAGAAACCTGCCAAGTCTCCAAACTCCTTGATCTTATCTATCACTCTTGGCATGTTCTCCAATGGGTCCTCTACAATTAACATTATGTCATCCGCAAATGCTCTGACCTTGTATGAATAGTCCTTTATTTTTATTCCACGAATTTCATCATCTTGACGTATTTGTATCATCAGAATCTCCAATACTAAAATGAACAACAATGGAGATAACGGGCAACCTTGTCTTGTTCCTTTACTTATCGTCAATTTCTTGGTCAATTCATCATTCACCACAATTGCTGCAGTCTGGTCTCTATAAATTTCCTTAATTGCTCTGATGAATCTTTCTCCCAATTGTAGCTTTTCCATAGTGGCAAACATAAAGTCCCAGTTTAAATTGTCAAACGCTTTTTCAGCGTCAACAAAGAAGAAACCAACCTCTTTGTCACAACGCTTGTCATAATATTCAATAGCATTGATCACTGTCCTTAAGTTGTCTCTTATTTGTCTGTCTGGCAAAAAGCCTGCTTGTTCCTCCTCTATGACTTCCGAGAGCCACCCCTTCAATCTCTCCGCCAATATCTTCGCAAAAATTTTATAGTCATTGTTGAGTAGCGATATAGGTCTATAATTTTTCACATTAGTCAGGTCTTGGCCCTCTTTTGGGATCAATGATATATTCGCTTCACTCCAAGTTTCTGGAATCCTTTGATCCCTTAAAACCCCATTCATCACCTCTTTTAGGAATGGTGCCAGTTCATTAGCCATTGTCTTATAGAATTTAGCCGTAAGTCCATCTGGCCCTGGCGCCTTTCCTAGATTTGCAGATTGTATTGCCTTACTTATTTCCTCGTCAGTTACTTCACTATTCAACTTATTTCTCCAAGCTTCCGAGATTTCTGGAAGTTTGGTTTTCTCCAAATATGACGCTATTGATTCTTTGTTTACTTCTTTTTTATTATACAGCTTAGCGTAAAATTTATAAAAGGCTCTACTAATGGTAGCCTGCTCCAAATACGTTTTGTTATCTTCGCAAATTTTATTTATTATCTTCTTTTCCCTTTTCTTCTTCAATTGCCATGCCAGGTACTTCCCAGGTTTATTAGCACCCTCAAACGCTTTTTGATTCAGTCTTTTGAGATTCCACTCCAATTCTTTATTGCTCATTGCTGTTAGCTGTTCTTGAAGTATTTTAATTTCCTGGTATACCTTCTTTTTCCCTGGTCTCTTTTTTAGCTGTATTTCTTTGGCTTTTATTTTCTCCTCAATCTCTTGTCTTTTCTCCTCTTTCTTCTTTCTTGCTCTACCATTTAAGTCCATTAGTATGCCCCTTACAACCGCCTTGTAAGCATCCCAAACTTTATTGGTTGGTACTTCTTTATTCACGTTGTATTGTATAAAAAACTTTGTCTCTCTTCTCAGTATTTCCATATTCTCTCTTTCCTGTAACAAGTCCTCATTTATTCTCCATGCTTTCCTTTTTCTCTTTTTTCCAAATTTCCACATAATTGGGTTGTGATCTGAGCCTACCATAGGCATTATTTCTACCTCCTTAGTCCATAATGCTAAGTCTTTTGAGGCCCAGATCATATCAATTCTTGATAATGTAGAATGCCTTGCAGAATAAAAAGTAAACTGTCTGCTTTTAGGATATTCTCTCCTCCATACATCTTCAAGAGTCTCTTGTTGAATCAACTCAAAAAAAAGCTTTGGTAATAGTCCTCTTTTCTTTTGTGCCGTTGTAGTCTTTTTGTCTAGTTCCAAGTCTGTCACTCCATTGAAGTCTCCAGCAAGAATTATCTGATCGTATGCAAGATCGTCTAAATGCTTCCTTAAATCCTCAAAGAAGCTTTCTTTTGCACCGTTAGGTGCATAAAGTCCGACTACCAACACTCTCTTTAAATTCCAAATACATTCCACTGCTACAAATCTAGCTTCCACATCTCTCATAACAAATTTTGGCTGTAGCTCCTCTTTTATGTACAACACCACTCCTCTTTTTTTCTTGTTGGAGGCCGCTACATATTCTTTGCCCAATTTTCCAGATTTTAAATATTTTACATCCTGCTTTCTGATATGGGTCTCTTGCAAACAAACAATGTCACATTTTTGTTTTAGTAGCCAGTGAAAAGTATTTTTCCTCTTATTCGGTGAGTTTAGTCCATTTACATTCCAAGATAATACTTTACACTCCATACTCATGATCTTGTTGGTAAGTCTTTTTCATTGACCTTAATAAATCGCTCCATCTCTCGCTCAGATCTGATGCGTTTTTTGGCCCCTCCAAACTCAAAGGACACTCCTTCCGGTAACTCCCATCTGTACCTGATTTTCATGTCCTTCAAAATCTGAATTAGCACTTTATATTTTTTCCGGTCCAGTAACACTGATCTGGGCAGTTCCTTCATTATAATGATCGTCTTGCCATCAATCTCCAATGGATCTTGAAACTGTTTTGTCACAATCCTCTCTTTCATATTTCGTGTTGTAAACTGCACAATCACATCTCTTGGTAGTTTCCTCTGGGTTGCTATTCTCGAATTCACACGGTATGCCACATCTAGGATAGCCACAACTTCCTCCTCCTCCTTCCCCAGGTACTCAGCCAACACCTCAGTCATCTGTTCTTGCGCTGACTTTCCTTCCACTTCTGGCAAGCCACGAAAACGTAGCTGCTTCTCCATATGTTTAGTTTCTGCAACTGACATTCTCCCCTTCACCAATCTCATCTCTGTTTGTTGCGTGTCTGCTAAATTCTCCATCGCGTCTTCTACTGTTTTAACTCTCTGCTGCGTTCCTTGTAATTCACTTCGTATTGTTTCCATACCTTTTTTCACTTCTGACAGCTCCGATTTTACTGTCTGTGTAACCTCTTTAACCTCTTTAATCAGCTCCAATTTCGTGTCCTTAAGTTCTTTAATCATATCTAAAAGTTTTTTGTCCAGGTTTTTATCCAGGTTTTCTATTGCCGATTGCCACTCTTTTTTTGACATCGTGGGGCTTGCTTTAGCTCGCTCCCACGAATCCGCTCTCTTCCTTAACTCCGTGGCGTAAAATTTAACGTTTTTCTATTTTAAATGTCCCGGTCTTCTTATAGAAATTAAATTTTAAAGAGTCCAAAATGTCGGGCGTCTTTTCTCTATGGTTTCTCTATGATTTTGTAATCCAAGATGGCCTACTTCCTTTTCCGCTGAAGCCGCGACCCTTCCCCTTTCAAAAATGGCGATTCCCTACTTCCTGCCCTCCAGCAAGGGCCGCTTCTCTCCAGCCACTCTATTGTTATTACGCACTTCCTGTCTCCCGTCTTCCCACAGCAGATCTCGCGATGGTGTCTTTTTCTCACAGCTCCAAAGCCACAGGTATTCAAAACAATAGTCCCATTTCTTTAATAACTTCTTTAAACTTAGTCTCTTTTTAAATTCGATTCCTGCCGAGTCTTCCCCTCCTTTTCACTAGTCTGTTGCAGTTTAAAAATCTACTTTTTTTCCTCTCTGTTTTTATCAATCTGTCCCGTCTCAGAAGATAATGATCTTTACCTTCTCTTCACTTTTCTCGGGTTGTAATCGCTGTTTCGATTTTAAGTTCTCCTCTCAGCTTCTTCCCCCAATCGATGCTTGGGTATGTAGGTCTTATGCCAGCCGAATTGGCCCCAAAACTGCCGCAGAGATTATAGCCGACCCGTCGCAAGGTGGGACCTCAAGGATCGGGGGGAGACTCGTTGTGTAGAGCCCCCCCTCGTCCGAGATCTAGCTCACCCTAGGGTCTTGAGCGTTCTTTGCCTGCTCCCCGCCTGAGAGCAGTCGGCCGCGGGCTATTTTCACCCCGCCGGCCGGTTAAAACGGCAGTCCGGTCAGCTCCGCAAGTGGAGCTGCGTTAGACCTCCATGGATCCCAAACAGGAAGTCCCAATTTATGTAACTTTTATTGGAATTATAAATAAAATCTTAATAAATAAAGAGAAGAAGGATCTCATTCATGCCTTCATACTGATGAACATGATGAATGGCCACCCCAAACATGGTTAGCTGCTGACACAGAAGAGAGTAACAAGGTGCACACACCATTACACCAGGTTGATGTCAAGCTGCTGGGTGATCTTTCCCTTCAGCTTGGGTCAGCCTTGGTCTCCTTATTATACACTTCTGTGGCCCTTCTGTCTTCCAGAGCGTGGCATCCTGACAGAATCTGACTGCCGCTGAGCTCATTGCTGGCTTGTAATACTCATATCTGCCCATCCTTACTGACTTCATATGGGTTGCTGATTCCACCCCACACCCTCAGTCTACTGTTCTTGTGGTTTGAGAACTCCATCTCATGTTCTTTCCTTTTGAAACTGCTTTCCTCAGACTTTTCTAGAGACACCTATTGATATCTCCACTATTTCCCATTCAGCTTTTCTGGGTCCCTTTTAGTTTTTTCACAATCACCAGCCTTTTATAACCTTCTGCTCAGATGTAGTTACACGTTAAAAGTTCAGGCCATAATTCATTTATGATACTTTAAGTTATGCTGATTGTACATTAATCACAATATTAGAACCTATTTTGACAGAGGGACCAATGTAAAAAGTTCAGACTGATTTACTGGTTTCGTTAAAAAGCAAAACTCAGGGACCTTTCAACATGATGTTTAAAACACTTTTTGTTTAGCACCATGCTTATGCTCGTGACAATTCAGCACCAATAATGCAGTAGTCTGTCTCCAGCCAATGGAAGCAAGGGTACTTTCTTTATTCTTTAGTCTTTCAAAAATTAGGAAATCAGGCATGCTAGCTCTGAAAAAAGTTAAACAAAAAGAGAGACATTGCTGTAGCTGGGACACATGGAAGGATTTTCTTTTCTAGTTTTATCCATCTTTAAAAACAAAACAGACTATATGAACTAGGGTCGCCAAATCCAAGTTGGGAAATTCCTGGACATCTGGGGATGGAACCTGGGGAGGCTACATTTGAGGAGGAACCTCAGCAGGGTATAATACCATAGAATCTACCCCTCCGGTGCCATTTTCTCCAGGGGAACTGATCCCTTTAATCTGGAGGTCAGTTGGAATTCTGGAAGATTTCTGGGGCCCACCTGGAGGCTGGCATGCCTAGCTAGTCTCTCCTTTGCAGAGGTTCATAGAACATAAGGGGGGAGGCTTTAAAAAGTGACAAAATAGCACATAAGTGGAGAAAATGTTTTGTCTGTCAGAGAGCAATAGAAGCGTGCTTGTTACATTGCACAAGACCCCTGGAATGGCACTCTAGCTGCGGGCAAAAGAAGGAACCGCCAGCGAGGGGAGGAAGCGTTAACGTTTCCCACCTAACGAAGAAAGCAGCCTTGGACGTCCCCGCACATCCGAGTCCACTTGGATGCTTTAGAACCCCGCGGCAAAATACCGGTGTTGCCAGTAAGCTAGGAAACTTCCCAGCCTCTAAAAGCACTGTCCGGGGCGGGGCCTCTCGAGCATGGCCCCTGCGGCCCTCTAAAAAGCTGCCTCTGAAGGCCTCGCTCTGATCTTAAGCGCTCGCCCGCGCCTCTTGCCCGCGCCCGGCACCCCCGTTCTCCACAGGGAGGCAGAGGAAGCGGTCACGTGGCTCTGCTTAAAGCCGTCGCAGTAGGCTGGCAGCCCCCCCCCCCCGGCAGCCCCCATCACCAAGGAGCCCCCCCCCGCCTCCCAGCCCCTTTATTCCGTGGAGCGCGCCTGCGCGCAGCGGCCTGGGTTGCCCGGCGGCGGCGGCGGCCGTTCAGAATGTCTAGCGCGCAGGGGGGCGGCCGAGCAGTCCCTCCCTCCGGCGGGCGCGCGTCGGCCGCTGCCGCTGCGGGAGGGGAGGAGGCGGCGCCTGTGTCGGCGCTGGAGGTTGTGTCCTTCCTGGGGAAACTCCTGTGCGCAGTCGCGGCGCTGAAGGCGGCTCTCTACCTGCTCCGCAGAGTCTGTCTAGCGATGGCCTGGAAGTCAGGAGGCGCCAGCCACTCCGAGCTCATCCACAACCTCCGCAGTGAGTGTGCCTGTGCCTGTGCCTGTGCCAGGGAGGGAGGGAAGAGGCCAGAGGAGGGGCCGGGGCGCACGCAGCCCCTTGTGCGCGCCCCCTGCCCCGCGCCCCGTCCTGGCCGCCGGGTGGGAGGGGCCGTTACTCGCCAGCCCCCGCGTGGCGCTCCGCGCTGAGGCCAACTCTCCCTCGGCGCCGGGACGGGCCTGTGCGCCAGCCGGGAGCGTACCCGCGAGGGGCGCCCGCCCGCCCGGCCGCCGCAGGGCGGGTCCCTCTGCTGTCTCCGCGGCTGGAGCTTCGCCGCGACGGCCTGTCTCTGGAGCAGCAGGTCCCCGGGGGCGGGCGGGCAGCTCGCCCGCGCGACGCAGGGAGCCCTGGGAGAGCGCAGCAGCTGCCCGTCCCCGAGCGGGCTTTGGGGGTCCTCGCGTCGCGTCGACGGCGCTGAGAGGCGGGGCGGGGGGGGACGAGGTGTTCCCGATGGCCGCCGGGGCCTGTGAGAGAGGGACGGGAGGCCCTTGCCCTCTTGCCTCCTGCCCCGCGTCCCACGCGCTCGCGTCTGCAGACGTTGCGGCGAGGGGTCGTGGGCTGCCGTGGGGGTGAGCGGCAGTGGGACAGGTGCGCTGCCCGGCCTCAGAGGCTCCGCTGATGGAGCGCCCAGCCGCGAAGGGAAGATGGCTTGCGCCGGGAAGAGTGCTTTGCTTCCCCCGGCTCTTCGGCCCGCGGCTGTAGCGTCCCGTTGGCCTTGATAAAAAGGCGGTGGAAATACGCACGGCTTATTTTGAGAGGCGGGGCAGGCTCTGTTGCGACCAAGCGCCTTTAGGTTTGACGTTGGGTTCTAAGCGCCTGTCTCAACAGCGCTTGTGGCTCAGCTCCAGGCCCGTCGGTATCCTGCGGCTCGCTGGAATGAGTGCCGTTAAGTGCCCCGAGTCGTTGAGGATCGCAGCTTTCAAGTGGTGGGGGGGGGGGCAGTTGGACTAGGTAGTGGCCAAGGCTTGCTCGGCTGTTTCCCGTAAAGGTGAGCGCCGGGGGTGGGGTGGGGGTGGTATAGTAACTGTGGTAAGTTGTGAGCGTTGCACACGCTTCCGTAGGGGTGATGTAGCGTCGAGACTGCGCGCGTTCAGTACAGTGCTTGTTCGGAAGACGGCCGTGTTTGTGCGCGTTTGGGGAGCTGTTTTGAACATTTGCTTGCCTAAAACAGTGGGCTTGTGTGAGCAGTATCCCCATGTATCCTTTGGAAGGGAAATGAGTGGGCTCGTCTTCTAAAGCGCTCTTAAAAGCAGGAGGGTCTGTCATTAAAATGATGGACCTGTAGGAACAGTGGGCCTGTGTCTTTTTATTCCTTGACTCCATCCTGGATTCTGCATGGAGGGAAGACTAAATTAGGGTTTCTAGCTTTTTAAGAGGGTAAGTTGGCATAGGAGGCATGACGTTTGAGCAGAAGGATGTTAATTAAACCTCCAGCTTATTTCAGGTTCTGTAGTGTGACATGTCTTGAATTTTGGTACACCGCAGACTTTGGCTGGTGCAGAATGCTGCAGCTCGCTTATTCTCAGGAACTAGATGGAGCATGCATATCATGCCCATTCTGCAGCCACTCCCATTTGCTTCCTGTCAGTTACTGGGCTCAATAAAAGGTCATGAATATCATATTCATAGCCCTTTATGGCCTTGACCCTCATATCTGTACGACCACCTCTCCCCCTGTGTTCTACCATGGCAGCTTTGCTTATCTGGACAGGGCCTTCTGCAGATACTGCTGTGCAGTTGGGTAAAATCAACAGCTGCCTGCCCACGTGCTTTCTCTATGGTGGCCAGCACCTTATGGAATGAGCTGCCCAAGAAGGTCAGGAAGGCAACCTGGCTTTCTGCAAACTGTGCAAAACTGAATTATTCAGGAGGGCATTCTACCCAGATTATAGAGCTGTGTCATAAGAAATAGCTCAGAGAGATGCTTTGGTAAGGGACAGGGACTATATGGTACACTGTATTGTCGAAGGCTTTCACGGCCGGAGAACGATGGTTGTTGTGGGTTTTCCGGGCTGTATTGCCGTGGTCTTGGCATTGTAGTTCCTGACGTTTCGCCAGCAGCTGTGGCTGGCATCTTCAGAGGTGTAGCACCAGAACTGGAACAGATCATGGTTTCCAGTTCTGAAAAACACCAGGCTAACAAAACACTCTATCCCCGACAATAGCCCTGCAGAGAAGATTAGCACATCAAGCACCAATCCATATGCAAAAGAACCTCCTCAGGATACAGTGAAGCCTCCCGCCATTAGCATTCCACACCCTGGGAAACTCTTACAGGATGACTCAGCTCAACCCCACCCCTCCTGAGTAGATACAAATGACCTACATCTTTTCCACACTGTGACACTGAGAGATCTCTGTCTTTTGGTGCTACACCTCTGAAGATGCCAGCCACAGCTGCTGGCGAAACGTCAGGAACTACAATGCCAAGACCACGGCAATACAGCCCGGAAAACCCACAACAACCATATATGGTACACTATTGAGTACGGTCTGCTGATGCAGATAAGCAGTACTAGGAGTTTTCACTTTGCTTAACATGTCATAAATTAGTTACTTGTTTCAGAAATTTCATCTCTATCTCGACTTCTAAGTTTGTTTTCAAATGTCCTGCTACCATACCCTATTCTTTCTGTTCACTGACAATCCTAACTGTTGGTCATTATGGTACTTGCTCAGTTAACATCCTAGCTGTTGATTATATTGTATTTCACTTGCACTATGTAGTCCACCTTGGATCTCAGCAAGAAAGGCAGACTTTAAGTGAATAGATAGTAATAATAATTAGTACCTGAAAAACATTGGAAAGCATTACATAAACCCTGGTGCTGCTTTGTTGATTTTGAGGGACAGGTGCAACATGCGGAGTGTAAGTTTCATAGCCATCCATGAGATGAAATAGAAGGTCTTGTAGGTGTTCTTGATTTATTGATGATGTAAATCTGTGGCTACGGTTGTTATACAAGTTGCCCTGTAGATAAGCAAAGGACTGTCACTAGGAACCATGTCAATGTATTGGCATTGTTTTAATACTCAGTCAGTGGGATTTCAGACCCTCCCAAACTTCACATCTTAGAAAATTTGGTTACAGATGTGTGTGTATTTGTTATGTGCCGTCTAGCCGCCTCTGACTTAAGGCGACCCTATGAATGAAAGACAAAGCATCATTGCATTGTTCATTTATGTAGAAAGTTTTTATGCTGTCTCCAACATAATGGCCAATGTTTCTTGACTAAAACTTACTATAAAACATGCTCTTGCTATTATAAAAGTTTTCTTGCTTCTCTGGATACTGGCCAGAGTTTGATATTACACTTTCAAAAAGTAAATTTATTTCTGAATACTTCTTGAGCAGTTTCAGGTGGGTAGCCATGCTAGTCTCCTGCAGATGAGCAAGGTTCAAGTCCAGTAGCACCTTAAAGACCAGCAAAAAGTAAGCTTCGGAAAGGTTATACACTTAAAACTCTTTGTTGATTTTTAAATTGCTGCTGGATTGAAATCATGCTCATCTAGAGCATGAACTGAGCAACATGAGTTTCCAAAACAAGATTGTTTTGAAATATAAGTATTTAGGCTCTGTTGTATTAGATCTTCTAACTACATCCGTGTGGATGCATGTTTAAAATGCACAATTACGGAAACTTAGAGAACATTTTAATGGGGGCTTGTGGTCCGTTTCTTGGATGGTGTGCTGCTCAGAGGCTCTAATTTTTCCCTTTTTTGCCTTGGCAAATTTCCTAGCATTAATCAAACGTTCCATTTTTGCATGTTAGCTAAAGATTTGTTGAATCCTGTTAATTTGACATGTCCGCAGTCATCTGTTCACAGCTATGCTGTTAGCAGTACAGCAGTTTTTTAAAAAATAACAGCTTGTGATCATAGAATCATTGGATTGGAAAGGACCTCCAGGGTCATCTAGTCTAACTCCTTGCACAGTGCAGGAAATTTACAACTACCCCCCCCCCCACCGACACACCCCCCCCAGTGACCCTGCTCCATGCCCAGAAGATGGCAAAACACCATCAGGATCCCTAGCCAAACTGGCCTGGGGGAAATTGCTTCGTGACCCCAAAGTGGCGATCAGCATTACCCTGGGCATGTAAGAAGGGGCCATGAAAACTAAGCACTGATGTAACCCTTCCTGCCCTTATCATGTTAATTATGTCAATCATATTAAAGTAAATGTAAAATAAATGAACTGCAGAATAAACTATCTACAGATAGAAATTTCATTCTTTGAAATAAAAATAGTGTTAATCGTGGCTACAGTTAGTGATTGTGTATCTATAGGGTGTGTAGAGGAAATTATTTCTGGATGCTACAGAGTCATTGCTTCCTGGTATAATCCACATGAACAGAGACAATTTCTGATCTATTTTAAGTGAAGCATAGGTTCTGGTCCAAGAAGCAAATGTTGTTGTTGTTATTGTTGTTGTTAATGCCATGTATAGTCCGCCTTTCTCACTGAGACTCCAGACGGATTATACAGCATGAGATATTGTTGAGCCTGAGTCTCTGTGGCTGCAATCCTCTTTGCACTTACCTGAAAATAAGCTTCCCCACTGCATACAGTGGACTTTACTTCTGAATAAATATGCATTGGATTGTACTTTAAAATGGAAGGTTAAGAGGTGACAGGGAATTGTCAAGGGGCAGAAGGCCTTGTTGCATTCTAAAAGCTAATCTGTTTATTATGGTACAGGCTTTCATGGACTACAGTTGACTTCATCAAACATGTCCTTAGTTGACAGGGGATGTGTTCTACAGTTCACTAGTACATACACATTTGTTAATACAAAAATGGTAAAAAGTGATGTCAAAAGGGAATAATGCAAAAGATAAAAGCCCTTTTCAGACATTATGTTTGGGAGTATTGAACTGTGTCTCCTGGGAGCCTGTGCTGAGGTTCAGTGCAGCATGTTCTGAAGCTGATAATACATGTCATGCTCCTCTTAGATGAATGATGACTGTGTTTATCAGGAAGATTGTGGGTAATGGGTACTCCCAATGCATGCGTTTGTAATGTCTGAAAAGGGCTACAGTCTCGGTCTCTTGCATTTTGTTGCCTTTTGATCCTGCTGTTTACAGTTTGTTGTGTGAGTGAGTATGCACAATATGTGTCAATTGATAACTTGCTTTGGTTATGCCATGTAGTGAGTTCTAGTTAATATTGGTTAATCTTTATACAAATTGGTTAGTCCGCTCCAAGATAGCTCTTTTTTTCTGTAATGGACTAGCACTGCTACCCTTTGGGGATTCCTGTCTGGAAATAGCTTCTGGAGACAAGGGCCTGCTAGCATGATTTTAAGTCTTGTTGGTACATTTCCCTCTTTACTAGTAATTGCTGTCGGTAGAAGTACCAGTGCCTTAGCATGTATGTAGGTTATAGTTGTTAATTTCTGTTGTACAAGGACTTGCTCATCAAAAAATGTCAAATTCAGAAAGAGGGAGAGAATCTCAGGCCAATTCCACTTAGAGTTGCCTACTGCATTATGTAAAAAGGGAAGCACTATCTTCAGTGCTGAACTGAAACTGCTATGGATGGCTTTATATAAAGCAAATAGCTGGTTTCATGTTTTCCTTGCTACGGCTGAGAAAAAGCTTGATCTTTTTGTCCTCCAAATTCTTCTCAACTATCTGTTCTCCATCCTATGCCCAGTGACTTTTCAGTCCACCAGATTTCAGACTCCTGAAATTTAATGAAATGCTAAAGATTCAATCTAGATCTGTCAAGGACCCATAGTTGAGTTCTTCTCCCCACACCAATGACTGTGGGCTATGTAATTGGAAGGCCTGTATAACATGACCAGAGCCTTTGAGGTCTCTGTGTGTGGCATTTTCCCTCAGCCAACAATTCCAAGACAGCCAGGGTTAAAACAAAATTGAATTTTATGTACAATATGGAACATAGGAGTGAATGGTTTTAAATTCAAAAACATGCTGGGGACACCCAGCGGGGGACACCAACTCTCTCTGGCTCAACATTCTGCCCCCTCTCGTTGGTTGGTTTCTCGGGAGGAGCTGGAGCCAGTCTTGTCTGTTACATGTGCCTATAAAAAGGTTCAGTTTGGAAGCAGAATCTGTCATAAACTACAGTCCCAGCCTATGAAACTTTTCAAATGAGGTGGCAATAGTAGGCAGAAAGGTAAGCAAGGAGGAATGCAGGGATGAATATACTGAGTGGCAAGGAGGAAGGTGCCCTGACCTAGATAGCCCAGGTAAGCCTGATCACATCCAATATCAGAAACTAAGCAGGGTCGGCCTTGGTTAATAATTGGATGGGAGACCTCCAGTGAAGACCAGGGTTGCAGAGGCAGGCAATGGCAAATCTCCTCTGTTAGTCTCTTGCCATGAAACCCCACCAGGGATTGCCATAAGTCAGCTGTGATTTGAGGGCACTCTCCACCACCAAGGAGGAAGGTAGCTAAGTCTCAAACAAGCAAGATCTAAGAGTCAAGTTACAAATGGCGCCTGACACAAGGAGAACACGTGTCATCTTCCCAAAAGTTTAGGTGTCTGTTTGCTTGACAAGTTCTTAGAACTGTGCGAGGAGGAGGGGGGTGTTTAAAGCTCCAGAGCCGGACTGCAGCGCGAGTGGGTGGCCGGCTGGCCCCGCTCCCCTGTGCTCCCCTGTGCCCTCTTGCTGCCTCGGTGCCCAGCTAGAAGGCCATGGAGCGGGCACAGCCATGTGCCTTTCCCAACGCTGGTATGGGCGCCGGCCCAGCTGGGTCTCGCGGGTCCCTGGCTCTCCCAGGCAGCACGGCTCAGGAATCTGGCCAGCGCCGCAACTACCAGCTTTACTGTTGGGGCAAGTGCGCAGGGTGTGGAGTTGGGTGCGCGTGGCTCCAGCTGGGCTGTGGTCCGCCACCTTACTGCCTCGGCACCTGGCTGGAAGTTGTATTTTCTAATAAGATGGTTATGCATTTTTCTAAAAATACCTTTCATTTCTGATAAAGAAATTCAAGGTACATTCATCATCTCAGAGCTTAAAGCAGGATTATATCTAGTACACCACTCTGTGTGTTTTCTCTTGTACATTCCAAAGAATGATACTGCAGTAGAACAATTTTTACATTTTGACTTTTTTTTCTTCTTCAGAAAATGGAATAATCAAATCAGACAAAGTATTTGAAGTAATGCTTGCCACAGACCGTTGCCATTATGCGAAATGCAACCCCTATATGGACTCTCCTCAATCAATAGGTATGAGAGCATTTATCTGAAGACTTTTATGTATGCTTATGACATTATGGATTTAAAATATGCATGTAAAAACATTATCGTGCTGAAGACTTGAAGCTTGATCATACAGCATTTTAAGCCTTTCATGGGGTTGGAGCATCTTCTCTAATGCATGTGAAGGCTTTTAATTAGAGAACAGTTGATGTGGGTATAAGACCACATAAAGGTTTAAAAAATTATGAGTAGAACAAGTGGGGACCTACAAGAACTTGTGGGAGGGATCACTTCATTTCCCCCTTCATCCCTGTCCCCGCAGTAGTTCCTTTCTTTCCTCCCAGCAGCCCCCATGTCTCCTTTTCTTGCTTCTTTCTCTCCTTCCTGCTCATCAACCAGCTTTTCTTTCATCTTCCCCCCACCCCATCTTTCAGCTATATTTTTTATTTATTTGCCTTCATTGAAACCTCATCTCTCCTCATAATGGGAACCTAAATCAATGTACATCATTCTTCTGTCCTTTATTTTATGCTCATAAGCCTATGAGATAGATAAAGCTGAGACTGTGACCAGCCCAACGTTACCCGGCAAACGTCCATGATAGGGTGGAGATTTGAACCTGGGTCTCCCATATCCTAATTTAACCAAAACACCACACTGGTTCTCAGATTATCATCTCCCACCCCCCTCAAGTGGTTTCATTCAAGGAAAAATATGTCCCAGTTGCAAAAGTCATGGAGTAGCAAGTCACTCAGATAAATTGTATTCTGTCTGCTGCTGGATCTGGCTAAGTCACACAAGTTGTGCAGAGGCTGCTGCTGGATCTAGGCAAGTTGTGTTGCATTGAGTCTGCCACACCCTGGTGAGTTATATAAATTGCATGGTAGCAATTGCTGCTGGTCCTGGATCTGATGAGTGCTCCATCTAGTGCAGGAATGAGGGGAGCAGGGGTTGGACTAGGAGGCCAAAATAGCCCTAGAAACAGCCTTCCTTCTCCACTTGCCTTTTACTTACAAACCAAGGTTTGAAAGCTTGCAATACTGTTGTGGTTGCCTAGCAACTCCCACACTGGTCATCAGAGGGCATTCTTGTCTTTAAGTTGCAGGTGCTACTCTTACACATGGGGGGAATAAAACTCCCCAAAATATGTGTGTGTAAAATCATTTTTCAGATTTTTCCACAAATCTGGAGCTTTTCTCAGATTTGTATAGATCTGTCTGTTCATCTGCCTTGTCTGTTCATGGCTTCAGTCTCTAGATTTAAGTATTCATGGATAGGGCCATTTTGACAATTATATTGATAATAGAGTGACAATTTTTGTCATGCTTTCATACTGCTGAAACTTGAGGTCACACTATAACATTGATCAATTGTAGATTCAGTGCAGAAAAAAGCACTGTTTCACATGGCACATAATTATTATGGATGTTAAAGCTACAGGGTGTTGTTATGATTGCTAAGTTAAATGGATTTTAGAAAGACTTAGACTCATTCATGAATGATCATCTGATCTACCAATGGCCATTAACTGTGATCGCTACATAGAACCTCCCTGTTTGGAAGCAGTATAGTCCTGAATATCAGGCATGTGGACATACAGCAGAGAAGACTTGTTGCCTTCATATCCTGTTTGCGGGCTTTCTGAAAGTTTCTGGATGGGCACTGCTAGAAAGAAGATACTGGATTAGATAGAACCTTAGCTAATTCATCAGGACTATGAATGAACAATGGGAAGAAGAAACAGAAGTTTCTGTATTCTGTTCATACCGGTCTGTCAGTGTAGTGCATCTTCTGTCCTTTTGCGGGGTGTGTGTGTACGTGGCAAAAGCCCAGTGTGATCAAGAGATATTGGGGGCAATTACTGTTACAAGGATTTATTGCCTCTGCCCAAAGTGGGGTTACAGAATGCTCACTAATGACTTAACTCTGTTGTGAGGAGTGGCCAAACCATGCTTGAATAAGGAAACACTAGCTAATTGGAAAGAGCTAGGCTGTGCTGAGAACAAGATAATCCCGGCATAGCCGTTCTGATACAGGACAGATTTGACCCCCTAAGGGAAAAAGAAAGTGCAATAACACGGAGAGCACAAACTGATGGGCACTGCTAATATTGAATAAAAGTGCTTGCTATAAATGTTGTAATCCTTTTTCTGTTGGTTTGTGTTCTGTTTAAAACATCTGCAGTTATTTCATATGCACATATTATACAAAGTGAAATTTAGTAGTCCTTAATGAGGTTGTTCCTTTAAAACTGAAAGTTAAATTTCTTTAATAGCATCCTAGATTATCAATTGATATTCAGTGGTCAACATTTCTCATTTCACTTCTGCCTGTTATCCTTTGAGACCCAGTTTTGCCCTTGGATTTCTAGGTGGCAGCTATGGTTCAAGGTTCTTCTTTTTCACCTGTATTTTAAAATTAATTACAGCCCTTGCAGTAAGAGTTGTACTGAAATTACCATACGTGCCCTGGCAAATATTTATGGTTGATTATTGTACTTCTTATGGAGCTGCACTTTGCCAGTTGTTCAGCTCATACAGAATTTGGTGAATCCTCCTACATGAGTCTGTTGCCAAATAGGTGTAAGTATGTTTTGAGATCATTGCACTAACTTTCTATCCGCTTCTGGACACAATTCTAAGTACTGCTGTTTATCTGTAAAGCCTAAATAATCTGAGATGCATATGGATTGAGGGGTGTCTCTCTCCATTTGAGCCTTCTGCTGCTGAAATCTGTGGGAGGAGGCCCCAAAACAAGTTTCAGAATTCTTCCTTAAATCAGTGAGAGCAAGAGCATTAATTGAGTCCTTTTCCTGGAGCCCCAACTCCAGAATGTGAGTGATCTACTGGAAAAAAATTCTTTAGATATAGTACTTTAGAAATTATGTCATGCGATAACAAAGTTGCAAAGTTAGGTAACTCAGACTTGTTCTTTTGCCTTATAGGATTCCAAGCAACAATAAGTGCTCCGCATATGGTAAGTTCTAAACTTACCTACTGAGTGCCAGCCATCTTTGGCAACTAATTGAACTATTCTTGATTTAGTGTTCTTTTCTTTGGGGGATGAACATTTGCACAGTACAAGTCTCAGAATTTCAGGAGACTTAAGCAGGGGTATACACCCAATCCCCCCCCCCAGGTAATCTAGGTCTGGGTTTCAGGGACTTTTCTTTTTTAAAGAAGGGTATCCCTGAAATCTGGATCAGATTCTCTGATCTGGGTTAAAGAATCCCAGATTTAACCAGACATTATTTCCTATGGGGAAAAATGTCTGGAGAGCAGGGAAGGAGCCATTTTAAAAGCAAACTCCACCAAATTCGTAGGTAACCTACTCTTAATTGTCCACTGAAGAATCTCCAAATTTCAGGAGAATTGGACCTCAGGGTTCAATTTTATGGGCCCCCTACACAAGCTGTCCCCAGCCACTCTCTATTGTTTCCTATGAAGAAAACATTTCCAAGGCTTTTAAACTCCACAGCTTGTCCCCTCCCTCCCCCCAGTTTGGGATTCTCAGGTTCAGCATTGCAAGCTTAACCAACAAAGCCTAACAGAATTTAACTGCAGCAAGGGAATCAGTGTCAAACCTGAGAATCCCAATGTTGAACCAGAGAATTCCAAGAATCCCTTTGCTGAAATGGGGGGGAAGGGGGAGCGGCTTGAAGGGCTGTTTTGGAGCTTGGGGGGAGGGGCAAAATGGGATGGGAATCCACTCTGTCTGCTGCCTCCTTCCCTGCCTGACCAGCCTCAGGCTGCTCTCCTAAAGCTTGACTCCATTCAAAGAAGCTTGGCTCCATATGCACCAATGCCCCCTTGGTTCAGTGTGCTCAGCTCTGCAGTGGTTGCTTATGACTGGATAATTTGGACCAGCTGACTCTTGCTGCCCAGATCAGATCTGGGGTTCATTCTGGGAAACCAGCATAGCTGGATCATGTCAGATCAGCATAAATCTGGCTTTTTTGCATGTTCCCAGACCTGGATCGCACATGCCTAGTCTTAAGTAAACTTTGCATTCAATCATTGTAAATGAACCTACAAAACACAGAGGTAGTCTTAATAGAATTTTAATTTTAATACAAAGTACAGAAACCTGTCATGTTGAAGAGCTAAGGTGCTTTCATACTCAATTTTTTATCTACAGTTGACACAATTTATTCACTGTTCATTCTAGAGAAGCCAAGCACTATTCCTTTTGAGCCATTGCATTTGCCTGTCCTCCCACTATTTCAAGTGCTGACTTCAAGTGCAATTGCAGCAAAATATTCAGAATCATAGTTCTAGAGTTGGAAGGGATCTTACAGGCCATGTAGCCTAGCTCCTGCTCAGTGCTTGAAATAGAAGTTCCTCTGAGAGATGGCTGTTCTGCCTCTGCTTGAAGACCTCCAGTGAGAGAGCTCTGCCCCCCCTCCCCAGGTAATTGGCTTCAATGACATACTGCTCTTAAGGAGGTTTCTCTTGGATGCTCGTTTGAAATATGCCTTTCTGTAATTTAAAACCATTTCATGTAGTCTTGTCTTGGAACAGCAGAGAACAAACATTTGTCTTCTTCTATTGATGGCCCCTTAGGTGTTTGAAGATTGTTATCGTGTTATTGAGATGTGAACTTACATTATTTTATCTGGCTTGGAGGAAAGGTTTTTGACATAGGTAATGTGTGGAACCCCCTTCCTTCTTACTACCTGGCTCCTTCACTGCCTTTTGTTTCATAGAGGAAAGTGACAAGATAACAGGGAAAGCTTTATCAATTTCATCAATGCCTCCTTATTTTCTTTATTAAAGTATTGCTGTGTGTTAATGGTGACTCTCAGATTGCTTTTTTGAACCTGAAAAGCTAATGGGGAGCTGAAAAGGAATGGAGGCAAGAGGCTGGGTGAAGGATGACATGGTGAAGATATGGAGAGAAGAAAAAGCATGGTCCAGTTAAGTGGAGGAAGGAGAAACAACAAATGTGAAATAAAGGTGCTGCTGACTCAAGGAAGAACCTGCAGGGAGACAGCAGAGTGCCAAGACAGCTCTGCAGGGCAGCTACCTCCTGCTCTTTGCAAAAGTTCCCAGTTGCTGCACAGTTGCAAGTTGAGGATAGGGTCTAATGGATTATTTCCACCCACCGAGCATGACTTTCTCACCTCTTCCTTTCTGCTGTAGCTCAAAATTCACCTTCCATGCTGCTCCCAAATGACAGGAGAGTTCCCAGAAACAGCATTTTGATAGATATTTGGGGTTGCAGCAAGATGGGAGACAAGTAAGTTGTACTCTGTAGGCAGAAATTTTTCCATCCAGTGGATCCAAACTTGAGGTTTTTTCCTCCTCCTTCCTCTTTTTTTTTAAACAAATCTGTGTTATATTATCTGCTTACTCGAGTAGCAAGAATAGAATTCCAAGATGCTGTATTTCACCAGTAAGTAAACTGCCATGATGAAAAATTTTGATATTGTTAACTGTTACAAGGGAAATTGAGGTCCCTGAACTCAAATCTGGAAGATGAGGCAGTTAGAACCTTGTTTACAATCCAAATTATTTTCTAGATTTATTGTTTTGAAGTTTGGAAATCTAAGCCTTTAACGTTTAAAATTATTTGCTTTTGCTCAAGCATTCATCTCTGTTTTGAACTATGCATTGAAGTATTTGTAGAAGAAACCATATACTGGGCAAAACAAGTGTGCCATTCTAAAAACTTTTCTTTCTTTCTTTTGGATAGCATGCCTATGCTCTAGAACTTCTGTATGACCAGTTACATGAAGGTGCCAAAGCCCTCGATGTAGGTTCTGGAAGTGGAATTCTTACTGCCTGCTTTGCACGGATGGTGAGATAATGAGTTCTGACTACTTTAGGGGATTTTATAAAACTCATTGTGCTGTTGATTTCTGTTTGTTCGGTAGTCTGCTTTCATGTTTTGATTTGATATTTTGTCAAGCTTAAATGGGATATATTCGTACCCTTATTTGTGCTATTGAGGGAGGATAGCCAAAGATATTTAGCCTGTGTAATAAAGATGAATTTCCTTTTTTATCTTGCTACTTTTCTTTATGAGAAAGAAGATAGATTAAATACAACTTTTTTGGATTAAAAGTCTTTGGATTAAAAAGCCAAGAGAATGAATCTTTGTTACATTGAGTCAGACCATGGGTCCAGCACTGTCTGTTCTGGGTAATGGTTGGCAGGTTCTTATACAGAGGCCTTTCCTACCCCTGCTACCTGACACTCTTTAACTGGGTTGCTAGGAATTGAATGGAGCCAATGTGGTATTGTGGTTAGAGTATTGTTCTAGGATCTGGGAGGCCAGGATTGAGTCCTCTTTCTGCTGTGGGAGCTCACTGGATGACCTTGGACCGGTAACATACACTCAGCTTAATTGAATTCACAGGCTTATTTTGAGGATGAAATGGAGGAGAGGAGAACAATATATGTCACTTTGGGTCCCCATTGGGGAGAAAAGCAGAGTATAACCGAAGTAATAGTTGGGGTGTTTTGCATGCTAAATGTGTGTTCCTGTGAGTCCCCTCTCACATATTTCTATTTGTGACTGTTTCCTCATCAGACTTTTTTGTAACAAGTCTCCAGATGTCATGGATAAGAATGGTGGCTATTAATATTTCCCTATATGTTTATTGAATATAACTAATGTTTTATCATGTAAATAGTTTGCGTATTTTATTTCAGCTAATTAGTGTGGTATTTTGAATGTATGTTTACTGAGACTAGAAATGCAGGCCTTTAAAGTAAGAAGGAAGGGGGCTGGGTGGGTGAGTGAAGTGTATTCCAGTTGGATGTCAGCTGTATCCTAGGGGGCTGAGTGAGCTGCAAGTTTTATTGAGTGGATTGGAAAGTATTCAGTCAGTCTATGTAATAATAATAATAATAATAATACTTGATTTATATACAGCCCATCAAGACAACTGTAGAAAACAGTGTTTGTATGCGTCAGGGTTGAATGTTCTTTGAGGGACGTACTGAGAGAAGATGTCTGTAGGCTTCACTTTGTGGATGAAATCAGCCTATGTGGTAAATGAACATCTGGGAACTCGGAGAATTCCATATTCTTTTCTTTTGGGGATATTTTATCCTAAGTGGCAACTGTGAGAAATTTAGTGTTTGTGACTGAGATTGTGTAAAATTTGAAGTTCTGTACCTATTTTGAAACCACTGCACTTATTAATGACATTGAAACCAATATGCTTAAGAATTGCTCTGAAACCATTATGCATATCTATTTATAAATAAACTATTTTGTTTAAATAAAACTTCAATTTCTTCTAGTACAAAGGATCCCCTTTTGCCTCACAGCCACTCCTAAGTGTCAACCATTCTGTCATTCTACCAACTATTACTTTCTAGCCTACAATTCAAACGGAGAGAACTAAAGTCTTTGGCAGCAAAAACCTAAGAAAGAACACTAAGAAAGTCAGGGAGGCAGTAGTATGCAGGTTTCATAAACTGCCACAATAACAAATCTGTCTTCCTTCAATAATGTTCTTCAACAATATTTCTGAATCATATCAGATGAAATTTTGGAAGAGCCCATGTATTCCAGAAATAAATTGATGCAATGAGAAGAGAGCCATATTTATACTGTATTCAGTTTTGTACAAGAATGGGCTTATTTTGGGTCAGCTTTAAAATAAATAAACTAAATTAATATGTTTCTTTTATACTTGTAATTATTAGAGGTCCCCAATCAAAATATCTTAAATGGATACTAAAGTGATCTGAATATTATCTTTTGCTGTTACAAGTCACAGGTGGCAATTTTCCCTTCATTTCTGGGGTGAGGAATCCTGTACAAGTGCCAACTGATCTGAGATACTGATTGAAGGATATAAAAATAGCTACCTTGATGAAAGTGCCAAGTGCTGCCTTGCAACTAATATAGAGTCCCCCATCTTCTGTCTACTACCATTTCCCTTTCCTGCTTGATCTTTGCTGTTAACGTTCTCTTACTGTTTTCCACAGCTAGAAATTCTGTTTAGCTTGAACTATATTGGGACAGGAAATTTTCTGTACAATAATCTTCATCGTTTTCAGACTCAGGGCCCACCTCTAACCCGAAGCATAGGGCCAGTTTTTAATTTTTTGACACACATGTTCATATTTCTCAATCTGCTTGCCTTTCCACATGTCTTTCACCTGCTCTCTTGTAATAAAATAAGAATTGATCTACTGAATTTAAATCAAGGTCTTTTTCTTTAGCATCCTATTTCTGATTGAAGACAGTCAATGACTCTTCTTAATTTTCTCTCTGTATATTTAAATAAAGATATTCTTAGTTATTTTTAATGGGGATACCACCTATATAAACCTTGTTCAGGGATCCTTGGCCACCATTTGAAGATCAAAGCTGTATATAAATTATACTGCATTAAAAAAAATAACACAGGTGGCAGTTTTATGCCCTTTATAACAAGGCTGTTCATGCTGGTTTGAGACCTTAAAGTATTAATAAATTCTAAGAGTATTAATGAAAAAACAAGTGTGATTTCCTCTGGGTGTTTTAGACCTGTGGTTGGAGAAGCAAAATAAGATGAGGACAAGAATGGATAAACAAAAACCTCAAAGTATGCGTGGTAAAAAAACCTAATGAAAAAGGAGAAACCCAAGTGCTTCTCCCCAGAAGGTTTAGAAGCATATCAGGTATAATACTCCTGCTGGCTACCTATGAGAAATAAATAGACCCAGGGCTCATTTCGAGGGGGAATGCACAGGAATGCAGTTCCCCAAAGAGGTCACATGTCAGGTGGTCCCGCCCACCTGACTCTGCCATTTTGGGCCCATTTCGGCCTGGATTGGGGCCGAAACAGCCTGGATCGGGCCTCTGACAGGTGGTGGGTCACTCTCCCACTCATCAGCGGCCCGATCCTGACCATTTTGGGGGCCCTTTCAGCCATTTTCAGCCCCTTTTTGCTATTTTGGGCCCAATTTCGGCCCTGAACAACCAGGATTGGGTCCAAAACAGCCAGAATAGGTGATGTCAGGGGGTGTGGCATATGCAAATCAGTTATACTGACACACTTCCGGTGATGGCAAGAGGTGTGGCATATGCTAATGAGTTATGCTAATGAGTTATGCTAATGAGTTCCTCCAGCTCTTTTTCTACGAAATGATGCCTGAATAGACCTCCCCCGCCCCTCCATTAATTTAGGTCTCCTATAACACTTTCCTTATAACTTAATCAAAAAATAAAGTTTGGTAATTTGATATATCAACTGATTTGTGTTACAGGTTGGTCCCAAAGGAAAAGTTGTAGGAATTGATCATATCAAAGAGTTGGTAGATGACTCAATAAATAATGTCAGAAAAGATGATCCTCTGTTGCAGTCTTCAGAAAGAGTGAAACTAGTTGGTGAGTACTATAGTATATTAATAAGTATGGGATTATGCTTGCTTAATGCAGACTTCTAATTATTTTGTGGCTGTACGGATAAGTGTCAAGCCTACAAATTTCAGAGGGGTGACCATGTTAATCTATAGTTGCAAAAATAACAAAGAGTGTACTGACACCTTAAGACTATTGAGAGAGTCAATGTGGTGTAACAGTGTTAGACTAGGATTTGGGAGACCCAGGTTCAGATCTCCACACTGTTGTGGAAGCTCACAAAGTGACCTTGGGTAGCTCATTTTCTTTTGGCCAAACTTACCTTACACTAATGTTGTAAGGATAAAATAGAGGACAGAAGAATGATGCTTTCTCTCCACTAGAGAAAAAAGCAGGGTATTAATATCTAAATAACATAAATGTTGATTGTGTGAGCTAGAACCCACTTTGCCAGGTGCAGATGTGTCAGCTGAACATAGCACTTAATGGCTCATGAAAACTTGTGCCACAATTTTATTAAACTTCATTTATATCCCATTTTCCTCCTCAAATGGGGCCCCAAGGTGGTTTACAACATTCTCCTTCCCTTTTATCCTCATAACAACTCTGAGGTAGGTTAGGCTGAGAATGTGTAACTGGTCCAAGATCACCCAGTGAGCTTCCATTGCAGAGTGGGATTCAAATCTGGATGTCTTTGATCCTAGTTCAACACACTAACCACTACACAACCCTGCCTCTCAATGAATTTATTAGTTTTTAAGATGCCACAAGACTTTGTCTATTAAATCCACAGAAGAACTTACCATTTGCCTTAACTCCCTTGTAGTGTAAGTTTTGATTTAATTTGCTGAAGTTTGCCAAGCTATATCCTGGTGTTACAGTTCATTTTCCTGAGTAAACAGTTCATTGGATTTGATGGAAGGATGTTGGCAGGAACATTATAATCTCAAATTCAGCCTTATTTGCCTGTACGGGTGCTTCCTCATAATGGCACCTGAATGGCAGAGCTGCTCTGTATACAGTCTGTTGCACAACTCTGGCAAGTGCTGGAACACAGAAAGTTAAGGTCTGTCCTCACATATGTCTGTCCGTGGTGGCAGGAATTGGGGCAGCAGGTTTAAGCAGGTTTAAACTTTTCAAATAATGGGCAAACAAGACTCAGATAAAAAGTCAGCAAGCAAAACAGCTAAAAAGCTGCAGGAATTCTTTAATTCCCCAAGTCAAACAACACCACAAGAATCAGCTGGTGGGAATAGCTCCAAAATGGCAAACGGGGCGATTACAGACATTAACGCTGAAAATCAACCCTCCGAGCCAGATCTCTCCCCGCAATTGAAAGCCCTAAAAATTAGCATACTTAAAGAAATAGCACTACTACTACTATGCCCAATCAATGATCAGCTTCTTGAAATCAATTTGAATTTAAATAACACCACTCAAAAAGCTGAATCTGCGCTTGAACTCAGCAATTCAGCACACAGCATTATAAAAGAAATGCAAACCGAAAATAAAAGTCTTCAAGACAGAATCCTCTCACTTGAGATAAACTCGCGGCAGCGGAACCTCCAATTCAGAGGCATAGATGAGTCTTTAACAATGAAGTTCTAGTTGCCTGGCTAACTTCATGGCTTGCAGGAGTCCTTGCCCTGGAAGAAAGGGTGGCTCCATTGATCATCAAAGCCTATCGTGTAGGTTCAAAGAAACAAAGAACAAAGCCAAGAGATATCCTGGCAGAGTTTGCTGACCAAAGAACTCGCAAGAAAATTCTAATGGAAGCAAGAAGCAGAGGCTCAATACTTCTCAATAACATCCCTATACAAGTTTTCACAGACTTGCCTGGAGAAATCTTAAATAAAAGGAAAGAACTCAAAGAAACAACAGAAGCCCTGCAGCAAGCAAGGATCCGGTACAGATGGATAAATTTTACAAAACTTTCTGTCCAACATCAAGGAAAACACTATATTGTGTCTGATTCAGATTCAGGATCTTCCCTTCTACATAATATTAACTTAAGTGCCGCAATGGAGATTGACAAAACATCTCAGAAGAGGAAGATGCCGCAAGAATTCTCACCAAGTAAAGGAAGCAAGATTCCTGTTAGAAATAACTGAAGAGGAACTGTACTATAAGTGTTATGCTTTACAAGAAACGTTTTACTAAGTCCTATAACTTAAGTTAGCATTAATTGCCGGGGTTTTGGGAAAGGGAGGATTGAGACCTCCTAATTTCAGCTCACTGTTGTGTTTGTTTATAACTTTAACATATAGTAAATTGATATCTTTAATTTTAATTCCAACTCCATTTGGTTTGTTTGGTTAAATACCAACAGTTGGTGTGTGAAAATTAACACACCAACGACACGGAATTGGAATAGCACATATTTAATTCATAATTTGGTTAGTAGAAGGTGACTTACTTGATTCTAATAGTTAGAAAATTATTTCTTACAAGGTTTAAGCTAAATTAAGGGGAAAAGTTATAGGGGGGTGTTTACGGAGATAAAAGGGGAGGGAAGAGGGTAGTGGGTAGGGGAGTTCCATTTAATCAATCTTAATTAATATAACTTAAAGTACATAAAGCTTGTTTAAAAATAGTTAATAGTTTATTGTTGATTGTAAAGTTTATTACAAAACAGTTTTAACATTCCCGTATTTATCATAATTGATATAAATTATAGTTTAAGTATAAACAGAGGGAAGGTTGGTTATACTTAGACCTATTATATATTTTTTTAAGTTACAGTTGTTAGAACTTGATTAAAAGAAAATATAGAAGTTTATTGCAGATATTTGTTGCTTGAATGTTATATTATTAGCATTTATATCTTCCCAGCAACATTGTTATTGTTCTGAATAGTATTTGCTAGTACACATAGATCTAAATATAAGCATAGGAGTTATAACTTTACATTCTATAGTTTGTGTTATAAAAACATAGCTATTTTCATAATTGTTTGTATAAAAATCATATATTGCTTCAAACAGCTTTTATACACTACAACAAAATATAAAGAGGTTTTTCTTCTACTTAGAAATTATTGTTAGGCTATCTAGAATATAATTGATATTTCTAAGCTTTTTGACTGCTTAAGCAAGTTCTGTTCGATTGAAAGCAACAGAGATATTTGACTTATTGATCTAGTTCCTACTTTATAACTAGATTTAATAATACTATTTACCATTTTGAGTTATTCTTAACACAAATATGCAGACAAAAATAAATATAATATCTTATAATGTGAGAGGTCTCGACAACGTAATTAAGAGAAAAGAAATCCTGAGTGTTTTGGCCCAACAGAAAACTGACATCGCACTCCTTCAAGAAATACACCTTCACTCTTCTATAAAAACAGTTCGAAAAGCAAAATGGATCCAGCAGCAATATAATGCAAAAGGTTCATCAAAATCTATAGGGGTGTCGATACTGATAGCCAAATCAATCATCAACACAAATCCACACTGATTGATCCTATGGGAAGATTCATATTTATAAAAGGCACCATTGATAACCAACTAATAACCCTTGGATCAATTTATGCTCCAAACGCCAACCAACTAGAATTGCTTGAAGAATGTCTAAATAAACTGAACAATTTTCAGGAGGGAGAAACTATTATTGGAGCGAACCTTAACTATATAAGTAATTATAAGTTAGATAAAACATCTCACAACCTTCAAAAACATGGGAAAAAACAAGAGACAGAGCTACCAACTCTGCTGAAAAAATTTCAACTAATTGACATGTGGCATACAATGCATCCAAATGAAAAATACTTTACTTACTATTCGACCAGACACAAAACATACACTAGAATAGATTATATTTTGACTACTAACAACATCAGAAGTAAAGTAATTGACTCACAAATAGGTAATATTACGAATTCACATCACACTTGGGTATCCTGTTCACTTACGTTACAATCAACAGACAGAACTGAAAGACATTGGAGCTTTAACAAGTCATTCCTTCAAAAAGAAAATACTTCTAAACTTATTGAACAGGCTATATTAAATTACCTTAAGGATAATAATTCTGCAGAAATATCTCCCCACTTTAGATGGGATGCCCTAAAAGCTGTCCTGAGAGGACAACTAATTTCTGTCTCAGCCCAGGTAAACAAAACTAAATTACAAAAACAATCAATATTGGAAAAGATCTCCCTACTAGAAAAACAACGTAAGAAAACTGGAAGCAACAAAACTTATCGTAAACTCTTAAATGAACGCAAGTTGTTGGAATCTTTGGAAACCAATTGTATTCAAACAAACTTATTGTACTTAAAACAGAAATATTGGTTTCACTCACCTAAACAACTAAAATTACTAGCATGGAAAATAAAAGAAAAAAGAGCGAACAGGATTATAAATGCAATTCAGGATAAAAAAGGAAAAATACTATATAAATCAACAGAAATAGTCCATAGCTTTAAAGAATTCTATAACACATTATAATACTTCAACCAAACCACCTACAGAGAAAATACATGATTTTCTGTCCTCTTCAAAACAAATTAAACAATTAAAAGAAGAACACAGACAAATTTTAAACAACCCAATTACAAATACAGAAAATCAGTGATAAAAAATTTGAAAAGTAACAAATCAGCAGGACCTGACGGTTTCCCACCAGAATTTTATAAAAAATTTAATGCAATCATAACCCAGCCATTGACAGAGGCATGTAACCACCTATTAAACACAGGAAAACAACCCCCAACATGGAAAGAAGCTAACATAATAGTTATACCGAAACCTGGTAAAAACCATCTTAATCCAACCTCATACCGTCCCATTTCACTCCTTAATCAGGACTATAAAATATTTACCTCTATCATAACTCAAAGATTGAACTCCATAATTAAACACTACATACATCAGGATCAGTCCGGTTTTATCCCTGGAAGGGACATAACAGACAACATTCATAAAACTTTACATATCATTTCTACTTGTAAATATCAGAACTCAGAATTATTGTTAGCATCATTAGATATTGAAAAAGCCTTTGATACTCTAGAAACTTCGTATCTACACTCTTTATTGCAATATATGAATTTTGGACCCCAAATTTGTCAAGCCCTACAAGTTTTCTACTCACAAGCCAAAGCAAAAATCCAGATAAACAATACAACATCAACAGAAATAAATCTCACGAGAGGCACCAGACAAGG
Organism: Eublepharis macularius; assembly: GCF_028583425.1. Taxonomy (NCBI): domain Eukaryota; kingdom Metazoa; phylum Chordata; class Lepidosauria; order Squamata; family Eublepharidae; genus Eublepharis; species Eublepharis macularius. The sequence goes on from NC_072790.1 coordinate 128,383,616, forward strand.
TGCCACTGTCACCTCTTTTATTTGCACTAGCACTAGAACCCCTAGCCAATGAAATCCGCAACAATACACAAATACATGGAATAAAAATTGCCTCCAAAGTCTATAAGTTAAGTATGTTCACAGACGACATGCTTATTTATATCACAAATCCAGACACCTCACTACCACAACTACAAAAAGTTCTTGACATATTTTCTCAGATTTCTGGTTTGAAAGTTGACATACAAAAATCCACATTAATGCCAATTAATCTCTCGCAATCTGGAAAAAGCAATATCTCCTCTAAGTATAAATTTCAATGGACTAATAAATATCTCCCTTACCTAGGCATTAACATCCCAGCTAATTTGACCCATCTAACAAAATATAACCACTTATTAACAATTCAAGAAATAAAGAAGGACATCCTATCATGGAAAAAACAAAATTATGGTTGGTATTCCAGATTCCATTTGATCAAGACATTTTTACTCCCTAAATTAATATTTTTGTTTCGTACCATCCCTATTTCGATTTCGCACAAAATGGTGAGACAATGGTAAAATATCTTTTAACAAGTTTCTGTGGAGCTATAAAAGGCCCAAAATGGCATTTTATATTTTATGTCAAAGTCCTCGCAATGGGGGCTTCATCTACCCTGATGTTGAACTCTACACGCACTCAATCCACCTTTCAATAATAGTTCAAATATTGAGATCCACAGAAGACACATTGTGGTCACATATCTTAGAGCCATTACATTCGTCATTACCAATACATGAAATCCTATGGTGTAAGCCCCATCTGAGACCAACCCAAATTGAAAGCAACACATTTTGGTCCTACCTACTCAAGTTATGGGACCGTTACAAACCCAAATTAGTTCCATCATTAACTCGATATTCAACAATACTCTTACAAGACTGGTTTCCACCAGGCTGTAACGTACTTAATCGCAAACAGTGGAGAATTTTATTCAACATAAAACTTTTGGATATAACATCACAGCTGGGATTACTGACAAAAAAGGAATTGGAAAAGAAACTAAATATTGCCATTCCATGGTTTGCATATTTACAATTGACAAATATGGCAAATAAAATACATTTAAAAGACATTACATCGAAACCTAAAACACAATTTGAAGAGCTTTTGGAATCCAATACTCAATATAGAAGAGAACTGATTTCGAAAATCTATAAAATTATTATGAATATACACAAACCAAAACAATATGCCTATCAGAATAAACGCCCAGATTTCACAAGACCAATGGCACGAAATATGGTCTTCCTTTACATTAAATTCTAAAGCAATCAATATAAAACTTCAGTCATTCAAAATCCTAACACGTTGGTACTTAACCCCTAAAAAATTATCAGTTATTATATCTAAATACTCACCTATGTGCTGGAAAAACTGTGGAAACATTGGCACGTTTGCTCATCTTTGGTGGCAATGCCCCCAAATTAAAGCATTTTGGGAAGAAATACTAAATCAAATAAAACTAATAACAAGTTATGATATACCTTTAGACCCCCAAGTAATCTTCTTAAATTTATGGCAAAATCAAAATGTTCCACCTTCACGAAAAGATTTAATCAATAATTTATTAACTATAGCAAAATCTTCAATAGCCTATTTTTGGAAGAAACAAACATTACCATCAATGACTCATTGGTTCTCTAGAGTGTGGGATCAACTCATCATAGACAAAATAACAGAAAACTTAACCAGCACCTCATCCTCATCTCACTTTTATGAGAAATGGTGGCCTTTTTTGGATTTTATTGATAGGACAGAAGCACATCCTCCGAATCATCTGTACCAAAATATTTTAGATAGCTAGTTTTATAAGTTAAACAATGCTTCAAAGCATCTCACACATTATCTCTTGTTTTAATTGTACAAGATATTAGCATCTTACTGCTAATGATGTATATATAAACAACTTCCTTGTTTAACCATATTGTTACATTTTGTACTTGTTTAATGTCCAATGTTTATGGTTGGTTTTAATAAAATTAAAAAAAAAAGAACTGACAGTATGGAGACCATGAAGGTTTTGCTTCATTTTTATTTGGTGGCATGGGTCATAGTAGCGCTGCCGTAGTTAAATAGATCCAGAAGACTGTAGTCTAGCTTATTTAGGTTTCATTGAAGTCAATGGGACTTGCTTCCATATAGATGTTTCAGAATCTAATCATTGGTCCCCTAACAATAGCTTGCTGTTCTTAACTCAGTTACAAGAGAAGCAATATTTCAACGTAAGTTTTTGGAGTATGGATTGCATTGCATATTAATTTATATAATGCTAAGGGACCTGTGGGTGCAGAGGCCATATATTGCAATTGACTTCAGATTGGATGTGAACAGTTTAGACCCTTGTGTGAAGTGTGTATGCTCAACCAAGTGTAGCTTATGTGATACTAAACTACTGTAGAATACCTCTGCGTATTTAATATTACAAACATATTGTGATAGTAGCATCCCAATCCTAACAGGTATCACAGTACTGCATTTTGGGTAAGGCTATACTGGAATTCCCTTTCTTTTTCTAGAACAGTACCAATATATCTGACTTAGAATAGCTTTTTGGCTATAGTGATTAATCATTCACTTCTTTGAACCCAGTTTATTCATTCCTGGTAGAGATCCCTGGTGATGATGATACTATTGCAATATAGGGGGGGATAGTTGAGACATTTCTAACAATGTGCAAGGTGGTAATTTTAGAATTTTAGTTACGAATTCAATGCCTTAACCAAACTGCCTGTGATACTTTTAAGACAGCTGTTTCTTAATACTTTTAAGACAGCTGTTCCTTGTCCATGAATACATTATTTTTTTCCTCTCAGTGGGGGATGGAAGAATGGGATATCCAGAAGAAGCTCCATATGATGCCATTCATGTAGGAGCTGCTGCACCAGTTGTGCCCCAAGCAGTAAGTGACTTTTATTTATGTATGGCATGTTTTTAAACAGAAATGTTTTTAAAAATAAAGGGCAGGCAGGGTACCCTAAACCTGCTATGAAGGATAGGTTCTCTAATTGGATTTTTATTAACTGAAACTTATTTAATCCACTGAAGTACTTGATCTGATACACTAGACAAGATCAAGACCAGACCCCACTGACCTGGTCAATTACCACCCGGTTTTGAAACTCCCGTTTCTGGAAAAGGTGATTGAGCAGGCTGTGGTGGAACAGCTGCAGGGCTTCCTGAAGGATGTCTCGGCCCTAGACCCCTTCCAGTCTGGGTTCTGTCCGGGACATGGGACAGAGACGTTGCTGGTCACCCTCACATGAGGTTTTTTTAGACATCTGGATCGAGGTGGCTCGGCACTGCTGATATTATTGGATCTGTCGGCAGTGTTTGATACAGTCGATTACAATCTTCTGACTCACCACCTTGCCAATGTGGGGATACGAGGGACTGCCTTACAGTGGCTTGTCTCTTTTCTCCATGGTCATAGACAGAGGGTGGCGCTTGGAGAGAAATTGTCATCCCACCACCCTTTGGTGTGCAAGGTCCCACAGGGAGCAATACTCTCCCCGTTATTATTTAACGTCTGTATGCACCCCCTTGTCCAGTTGGTGCGAAGTTTTGGACTTGGGTGCCATCAATATGCAGATGACATCCACTTGTATCTAATGATGGACAGCCGGCCCCGGATGTCCTGGAACATGCTTTTGCAGCCATGACTGGTTGGTTGAAGCAGAGTCGGCTGAAACTGAACCTGACGAAGATGGAGGTCCTGTACTTGAGCTGCGGGGGATTAGGTTCGGGACTCCGGCTCCTGGTTCTCAATGGGGCACCGTTAGTGCCAGTTCTGAGAGTTAAGAGCCTGGGGGTGATCTTGGATGCCTCCCTGAAAATGGAGGCACAGGTCACAGCGGTTGTCAGGTCCTCTTTTTTTCCATCTGCGGCAGACCAGGCAACTTGTCCCTTACCTGTCAACCTGTGACTTAACTACAGTGATCCAAGCAACGATCATCTCTAGGCTATATTATAGTAACTCGCTCTACGTGGGGCTGCCCTTGAGCCTGACCCGGAGATTACAGCTGGTACAAAATGCAGCGGCGCATGTTATTACGAGAGTGCCAAATAAGGCACATATAACACCGTTCTTACACAAGCTGCATTGGTTGCCAGTGGAGTACCAGATTAGATTCAAGGTTCTGGTATTGACCTATAAGGCCCTGTGCGGACTGGGACCAGTGTATCTACGGGACCATCTCTCCCCATATATTCCCCAGAGGACACTCCAGTCAGGGGACAAACAGCTGTTGGTGGTCCCTGGTCCCAAGGAGGCCCGCCTAGCCTTGACTAGAGCCATGGTCTTTTTGGTCCTGGCTCCCCCCTGGTGGAACACTCTGTCTGCTGAAATCAGGGCCTACTATTCTGCTGCCGGACCTGCAAGACAGACTTCTTTCACCAGGCATATGGCTGAGGCTGGGCCTCTGCCAGCCTGAAAAAAACGGGGTGTATAAAATCTTAACCCTCCCTGTGAATGCTGTCTACCATCCTGTTTTAAATGTGTATGGATTTTTATTGTATTTTAATATGTTGTTTTTATTATATTTTAATATGTTGTTATCTGCCCTGAGCCCGCTTGCGGGGAGGACGGAATAGAAATTTGAAATTAAATAAATAAATAAATAGACTTCAATGCCAGCTTGATCTCATGTTTCCAAGAAATGTAGGAACTGAAAATGCAGTACTTGCTAACATACTGAGTTAGGAATGGTGTGTGTCAGGTTGAGAAATAATACTGATAACCAAAGCTAGAATGTGAGTTCATTTGTCTTTATATATTGGAGAGTGGAATGATTACAGCAGCTGAATGATAATAGGCAGTGAATGACAAAGTCGGGCGTGATTGAATAGGGTGGGGTATTCAGAGGGGTAGTAGGTGTGGAGAAATTAGCTTTGGTAATGAGACAGGAAGCCTTTGTCTTGATTCAGTCCAGGTGGACACATAGTCTTGAGCTTTGTTATCAGTTGCAATTCAGCAGTCTCTCTTACCTCCCTTTGAAATTCCTCTGCAGGAGAACTGCTACTTTTAGGTCAGCAACTGAATGTCCTGGAAGGTTAAAATGTCCCCCCACTGGTTTTTGAATGTTTGTTTCCTGATGTCAGACTTAGGTCTATTAATTCTTTGTCGAAGGGACTGGCCAGTTTGTCCAATGTAGAGAGTGGAGGGGCATTGCTTCTGTAATCACTCCACTCTCCAAGATATGAGGACAAATGGACTCACATTCTAGCTGTATCTGAAGAAGTGAGCTGTGGTTCACGGAAACTCATACCCTACCACTAATTTTGTTAGTCTTATATGTGCCACTGGACTGTTGCTCTTTTCCACCACTAATAATCAGTTTATCTTATTAATGAAATTAATTATTAATGGAATACTGCCAAATTGTTTTGTTTTGTACTTTGTATAAACCAATCATGTAAGTACACATACCTTATTAACCTTATTTAAAATTATAGCTCATAGATCAGTTGAAGCCCGGTGGAAGGCTAATATTACCTGTTGGTCCTGCTGGAGGAAACCAGATGTTGGAACAATATGATAAGCTAGAAGACGGCAGTGTCAAAATGAAGCCTCTGATGGGAGTGATATATGTGCCTTTAACAGATAAGGAGAAGCAGTGGTCCAGGTGGAAGTAATTTTCTGTTCGACTTTCTTCTTCCACACACTTAAACATACAAGGTGAAAGGGTCTTTATTTTTAAGATGGCAGTTTTCCGTGTCGGCTTTTGCTATTGCTGCTTTCAGCTTGGCTGTACCATCAAAAGCAACCTGTTGCATTGTTACGTTGCCATAAGGAAGTTCTCAAGTATTTTACATTAAATGCTTACAGCTGCATGGATTGCACTTTAGTTCATCATTATTTATGGCCTCTTGATGTTTTGTAGTGTTATTTTAAAATATTGTCTCCATTTAGAGGCTGTGGTGTTCCCTAAACTTCAATCTCTTATCACTGTTTTGTTGGTTAGATTTGGATGGGTATCCATAAGTGAAATGTTGCAGAAGAGTGAACTGTGTTTCACCTCACTGTTACTTTGATCAGAGTAATGTACCACTGATAGGAGTTCAGGAAGTGAAAGGTTACACACTGGTCAGAAACTGTTACAGGGTGCACATAATTACTAAATTATGTAATAAACGCAGGATTCTGAAAAGCAACACAAGTCAAATGCTTGTTGCTTTCAATTTTCATAAAGTTCCCCCTTTGTGTTCTATAGTGAATTGTTATAGTTTATTTAAAATGATTCACTCCTAGTTCAATAATCTACCAGTTCTCAGCCATTCTGAATAATTTACCTTGGGAGACATCAAAGCTTGCAGCACATTGATGATTTGTAATTCAAAACAGAGTGGTCAGCTCTAGAAGTATTCAGATTGTTAGCAAGAAGTATAGCAGATCAGTTAAGCCATCAATCCCACTATATTGCTTGAATAAAAGTGGGTGTAGGCTAGCTTCACTGATGAGAATGCATATATGCTCAATGAACTTTTCAGATGGCATTTAACTTTGACATTGTTATAAATTTACGTGTTCAGCTTGAATGTATAACATTTTAAAAATGTAGAAACATCTGTGTAAAAATAAACTCAGTTTTGCTGGATAGCCTTCTGCCAAAGTCCCATTGTATTCTGGGAGTGCTATTGAACTGCCATGTACAATGCAAACATCTTAAGAATGAGTTGCTTCCTATGAAAGGCTGGTACAGAAAGTTTGCTTCTGTTCATAGATCCAGAGGAGTTAGCCATGTTAGTCTGCCGTAGCAAAATAGAAAAGAGTCCAGTAGCACCTTCAAGACTAACCAACTCTACTGTAGCATAAGCCTTTGAGAACCACAGTTGCATCTGAGAAAGAGAACTGTGGTTCTCGAGGGCTTATGCTACAGTAGAGTTGGTTAGTCTTGAAGGTGCTGCTGGACTCTTTTCTATCTTGCTTCTATTCAAAGGTCTACATTCTACTGAACAAATTACTACATTGTTACATAATCATTATATCTCATTTTCAAGGTGGCTTTGTCTGTGGATGCTTAAAGCTGGAGATTGGGACCCTGCAGGGTGCTGATGCCTGAAAAATTTGAGGTTGAGGGCCTGTTGCCTTTTTAGGTTTTCCAACTCTAGACTGTCTCTTTTAATATAAATGTTCTTTCAAAGACTGACAAACTCTGTAAAAACTGTTGCAGAAAAGCAACTTGGCCCATGCTTCAGAGAGCCTTTGCAAACAAAGATAACAAAACTTTTTGGAAGATTATCTCCAGTGGCCTTAGAAATGTCCAGGCATTCAAATAACTTGCAAATTTCTCCTTCTCCATTTATTTAGTGGTCCTATGGCCAATTTCCCTTCTGTCAACTTGGCTCTCTTTGATAGCTTGCCTCAATGGGATCCCATAACTATGGATGAGATTATCTGACTAATAAACTGATTAAAGGCTGATAAAGCCCCTGGGCCAGATTATATCCTTCCTGACCTGTTCAACACTGATCTTTTCTAGTTGGTTCCAGTGCTCTCCAGACTATTTATAGTGATAGAGGTATCTGGGAATATCCTTCATCAATGGAAGCAGGCTGTTATAGTCCTAGTTTGCAAGAAGGGGGACAATAAATATTCTGCAAATTATTGTCCTACTAGTCTCTTTTTTATGTTGGCCATTTACTCCTGGGATTGGAAACATTGATGATGGACTTCTTCATCCTGGGCCCCAAACACATCAACTTTAAAAAAGGGGATTAGACTTCGCACCATGCCCATATCCTGGCCCATCTTCAAAATATACTTCCCATAAAAAGGGAAAGTTATATGCTACTAGCAACAGAGCCTGTTGTGTGGAAAAATACAATGAGCTGTAGAAAACTGATCTGGCAGGTACCTGCTGTGGGGCCTTAGGAGGGTCATGTTGCTGTGCCAGGCCTCTCTGCCACCACTTTGGCCGCTGAGGGGCCTTGGGAGGGCCATGCTGCCACACTGGGCCTCCTGCCACCTCCTCGGCCCCTCAGAGGCATGGCGCAGGCCTAGAGTTGCCAGGTTCCCTTACCCTCCAGGTACAAAGTGCAGGTGCTTCTGGGCCATGCAATGATGTCACTTCCAGAATATGACGTCATTGCACAGGCTACATGACAATCTGCGGAGCACTCCTGCACTCCGCAGCGGGCCAAATCAGGCCACTTTGGACCCATTTTGGGCCAAATCGGGCCACTGTGGAGCCCAGGAACACTGCTGGGGTGGTGCAGTGGGCCCTGGGGTGCTCCTGCACTCTGCAACAGGCCAAATTGGGCCCGATTTGGGCTAAATCAGGCTGCTGTGGAGCCCGAGATCACTGCTTGGAGGTACAATGGGCCCTGGAGTGCTTCTGCACTCCACACCAGCCTGATTCAGTCACTGCGAAGCCTGGGAGCGCTGCTGGGCCAGGCAAGGGGCTCTGGAATGCTCCTGCACTCTGTAGCGGGCCAAAACAGGCTGCTGGAAGCCTGGGAGCACTGCTGGGGCGACGCAATGGGCCCTGGAGCACTTTTGCACTCCGCAGTGACTCGATTAGCCTGTTTGGGGCTGAAATGTGCCTACTGCGCCGCATAGGAGTACATTTCCCTAATTTTTCTCATGCTGGCCTGTTAAGTGGGGGGAGGGTAAGCACGGCCCTCCTAAGGCCCTGCTGTGGCCACCTCAATGGCCTCCTCGGGGCCTCCAAGGTCAGCTGTGTTGCTCAGGACTCACTTTTTATTCCCACGGAGAGGTGTGCGAGTGTGCGTGCACGGTGATAAAAAGTGAGTCATTGCCAATATGACTTTTGTCTTTTATATAGTAGGATATTTGTTGATCTGAAAGCAGCATTTGTTTCACTCGCCAATAGACCACTGGGAGAAACTGGAGGCCATTTCAATAACACCTAGGTTTTTAAGTTTAATTAATTAATTTAAATCTTTACACACCCTCTGAGCTGAGGGAGCAATATATCCGTCAGGGTTATCTAACCAGTCCAATTGTAGTTACTTGGGGAGTACTCTAGGGATGTGTGTTAGTCCCACAACTTTTTAATCTCTCTCCTGAAACTTTCTGCGAATGACCTACATGTTCCCAAATTGGCAGGCCAATTTAGTGTCTAAATCGGGTTGGTGCTGGGCAGGGGAAGCCTCCAATGCCCGGCAGTGACCCGGCCCCAGTCGTTCTGGCTCCGATCCTGGCCCCAAAGGGCCATTTTTGGCCCTTTTGGACCCAGATCAGGGCCAAAACAGCCCAGACCAGGTCAGTGCCAGGCAGGGGAGGGTTCCCCCCGCCCGGCTCCGACACGATCCAGGCCATTTCGGCCCTGATCTGGGCCTGAAAGGCCCAAAATGGCCACTTTGAGCCATTTTCTGCTGGGATTGGGGTTGAAATGGCGGGAATTGGGTCGGTGCCAGGCAGGGGATGCCTTCTCCTCCTAGCACCAACCCAGTCCCAGCCATTTCAGCCCTGATATGGGCCAAAACAGGGCCCAAATGGCCATTTCTGGCCATTTTGGCCCCATTCTCGCAGGGATAGGGGCCAGAACGGGTGGGATCGGTTGGTGCTGGGCGAGGGAACCCTCCCCTGCCCGGCATTGATCTGGTCCTGGCTGTTTCAGCCCTGATCCGGGCCCAAACTGCCATTTTTGGCCATTTGGGGATGTTTCGGCTGGGATCAGGACCAAAAACACCAGTATTGGGTCGGTGCCTGGCGGGAGACCCCTGCCCAGCACTCACCCGATCTGGGCCATTTGGGGCCTGATCCATACCAAAATGTGCCTCAAATGGCCATTTTTGACCTGTTTTGGCCTGGATTGGGGCCAAAAGGACCCTGATTGGGCCACTGCCAGGTGGGGGAACACTCCCCTGTCTGGCAGCAACCAAATCCCAGTCATTTGGCCCGATCAAGGGGTGTGGCATATGCTAATGAGTTATGCTAATGAGTTCCCGCAGCTCTTTTTATACGAAATGACCCCTGGTCTAACCTACCTCAGAAGATAGTTGTGAAGATAAAATGGAGGGCAGAAGAATTATTTAAGCTGCTTTGGATTCCTGTCTTGGAGAAACGTGGGCTAGAAGGGGAAAAGAGAGCCAGTTTGGTGTAGTGGTTAAGAGCACAGGACTCTAATCTAGAGAACCAGGTTTGATTCCCCACTCCTCCACTTGAAGCCAGCTGTGTGACCTTGGGTCAGTCACAGCTCCTAGGAGATCTCTCAGCCCTACCCACCTCACAGGGTGTTTGTTATGGGGATGATAATAACATATTTTGTAAGCTGCTCTGAGTGGGTGTTAAGTCGTCTTGAAGGATGGTATATTAATTGAATGTCGTTGTTGTTATATAAATGAAGCAAATAATAAATACAGCTGAAGGTAAGGTGCAGATAAAAGGTGGGTGGATGTGATGGAGAAGGCTAGAAAGGTTAGGAAATGGGGGCTGCCAGGGGAGGGAAAGAGGGAAAAGTGAAGATGGCATATAAAGGTAGGTTGGCTGTTGGATGAGAAGGAAAGAAGAGGCAGGAAAATGAGAGAGTCTATGAGGGCTGTAAGGGAAAAGAAAGTGGAAATAGTGGGGAGGGGAAAATAAGATGCCCCTTGAAAATCTTGTGGGTTACCATTTTATCAATATATCTAATTTTCAACGTGGTTCCATATGTGGATATTTAAATCCTGCAGTTAAAGCCATGAAAAGACAAGGCAGATTTTTTTTTGACAAACTTGAGAAAAGCCCCAAATTTGCAGAAAAATCTGAACTTAAAAAAACCTGCATGGGTGGGCTAACCTCCCTCCCCATAATAGCATTATCTGTACTTTAATAAAGGAGATCTCAGAGTCCAGTGTGGAAATTGCTAGGCAACCACAACAGTATTGTCTGTCTTGAAACTTTAGTTTTGTCAGTAAAAGGGAGAGTCCTTTTCAGAATTATTTTGGCCTCCCAGTTCCCCCTCCTTCCCTCCTGCCATGGGGAGGGAAGACTCAATGAAGCCAGATCCAGCAGCATCTGCTGGGCATCTTGCTGCTATGTATTTTGGTAACTCACCTAGGTATAGTGGTAACTACCAGATGAGTAGTTGCCATACAACTTGCTTGGGAGCAGTGGTAGCCTCTGCACAAGTTGACCAGGCAGTAGCCACACAACTCATCTGAGCGACTTGTCACTACATGACTTTTGCAACTGCACCAGACTTTTCTCAGGGAGAGGCGATGAGGGCCCAGGGAGGGAATGCTGAGAGCCAGTGTGGTATAGTGGTTAGATTAGGATTTGGGAGACCCAGGTTCAAATACCCACTCTGCCATGGAAGCTTACTATATCACCTGGGGCTAGTCACTTTCTCTCAGCCTACTCTATCTCACAGAGCTGTTGTGAGGATAAAAGAGTTATGTAAGCTTCTTTGGGTGCCCAGTGGGGAGAAATGTTGGGATATGATGTGAATAATAAAAGCTGAAGACTGGCTGGGAGGTGGGGATGTCAGATAAAGGATGGTTGGTATGTGGAAAGGAGAAAAGGAAGCAGGGAGAGGATTTGGGACTGCCAGGAGGAGACAGAGATAAAAAGTAAGAGGAAGGGGGCACAGTAGAAAATGAAGTGACTCCTCGAACTCCTTGCAGGTTCCCCACTTGCACTATACTATTCTCTTAATACCAGATACTTGTCTTTAGCACATTCTTTAAAAGTAGATTTATCGCAACCTTATAATTTACTACTTGTTTCAGTCATCTGTGACAAGGAAATATTACCTCACTGAACATGCACATCTTCATTGCTGCTATAATGGTTGCGGTGCTGGTAGGGGTATAAGCTGTGCGCAGCTGTCATAACTTCTGTGTCTTTTAGTCTCAAGAAACTATAGTCAACAGAGACATGGTGATCTCATTCTCCCTACAAGACCTAGAAGTGAGAATTTGAGAGCTCTGTGTGTAGACTTACAGTGCTGCTGTGTATCTATCTATGTGTGGGATAATGCTGTGGAAGCTGAGCATATGGCAGTATTCTGATTGGTGGTCTTGGGCAGGGGCTGCTGTTTTGCGACATTCTTGGCAAGATGGTAGGAGGCAAGCATGGATGGCGCTAAGAGCAAGAAGAAGTAAAATTCCGGATATTTGTGATATCTCTGATCTCGTTACAGATGAGACGAATATATTTTTTAAATGTATGCAATCAGTGAATCAAAGAAAATGCTTTATCATAACAGAAGTCGTTTCCTTAAAAACTTGATTCTTGAGCTCAGTTTTTTGTGTTTAGATTGGGGTCTGGTAATAATTTAGTCTCACTGAAGGGCTTCAAACAACAATTCAGTTTAAAAATGGGTTTAATTCATGGCTCCTGCTGAAGATGTCTAAATCATGCAACTTCTATGAATATAGATATTGATGAAACAATGTAGAATGATCAGAAAACCTGGAAGAGATGCAGTTTATGAAAATATCAGCTAACACTTCTGGAGAAAGCAAGCTGTTGGAGAGAAGAAAATTTTATAGCTCTAATAAAGAATGAAAGTGTATAAGACAGCACAGTAGTTTTTATGCTTACATTTCAGTTAATCTTCTGTGGTCTTCCTCATGCTTTTAGGGATCAAGTCATGTCTCCACATACTTGTACAGTGACATCTTGTCATAAGCTGGATGTGGGCCAATTCACATGACTGCTTTCTCTTAACACATTGTAATTTTTGTAACACTTGATGGTGGATATATACAGTGGCTATTATCACAGGATGATTGCAAAAATCAATCCATGTAAGCATCAGTAATCAAAATACTAATCTCAGAATGAGCTCACAAATTAAATGTACCTATATTTAACATAATATAGTATGAGTTTAAAAACAGTTATGAAGCCAGCATAAGCCTACTAATGTGGAAATAAAATCATATTATGGTAATGTTTTCTGGTTTTTATAACATGCTAGTTATGCAAAGCAGTGCTTTTGAAATGGGTTACAAAAGGAATAGCAAAAGTTCCTAAGTGACAACCACAAGCCTTTACAGGAAGATGATCTCAACAATCCATGATGCTACTACTTTACCCTAGTCTCCATCCTGAGTTATGTCCCCACCACCACCATTTTTCTCTATCTTTCTGTACAGCAACACTTTTTGTTTATTTGGTGTACAGTTTCTGCAGATCCCCTAGTTTGTGACTGCTACCTCCTCTTCTTTATGAGCTCCGTTGCACTTCTCTATTGCAGTCTTATAGTCATGTCTGTTTAGTAGGGATACCTGTTCTCTCATCAGTTGCCTGGGGGATAATGTGTATTTCACTGCACGTAAACTGCGTAAGAAGCACAGAAAGTTCTCATAATCTACAAAGGGCACTTGGCAAAGCATCTTGCATTATTTTGTGCCATGTTTCCTTATATGTTGCAGAACTACAATGAGTAGCTTTTCATTCTTAGTCTTAATTTTTTTTTGATGTACAGTCATTGTAGCCTTTGTATTTCTTATTACAGTTGCACTTAGAATTTTGACCCTTGCTGCAGCTTGCCTGAATTTTGTCCTAGGGGCTCAGTGTTCTAAGTGCAATGTACCTAGTCAGATGTCCTACTATAAACAGTGCGTTGTTCTATCAAATCATTACAGGCATTTCATTTATTTTATGTATTGTTAGCAGAGAAGTTAAATGTTTCCTAAAACATCATAAATTAGTAACATCAATGACTTTGGGTTTGCACAGGATTTGGGGGAGGGGGGCGTGAGGGGAAGTATCTGACACCTTGATTCAGTGTATTTGATTCATACAAACCATAGAACCTGGAAGCAGATGTACTGATCACTCAGTCATGGACTTAACAAAGGAATCAGATACTCACTGAAAGCACAGTTCTTGCATAACCCATTTTTGAGTGGTGTTTCTCACCATTCCAGCTTTCCACTGAACTCCAAATGCAGGAGGCTTCTGTGCAGATATGCCTTTTAGAGTTCAATTTTGCATGCTGCCATTCCATCCTCTAACAATGAAATGTAAGTGCTTTGGTGTATGGCTACTTTCTCACTATTTTTACTGTGACCAATGATAACATCACTGTAAGATGCTGGGCATAAGATTATATGAATACAGAATGACTAACTGCTCTGGCTAAAGAAGCAGCTATGTGCATCTAGTGTCTTGTCCTTGGTTTCAAAACTGTGTTATAGACAACATGTAGTCCTGAGTCAGTATCACTTGAGAAAGCCAAGACATCAGCACAACTGACAAGTATTTTATAATTTGCATAATGTCTTTAATGGGCCAATGGCTTTGGAGTTTTTGCCTTATTCTCTTAGAACAGAGCATAGGAGGATACCTTTTCCATCTTGTGGTTAAGGTGAAATAATATTGCTCAAATCTGCTTCACAAGTCTGATTTAACAGTGGCTTGAAGTTCTCTGTTTTGAGTTCACCTCTTTGTTCATCTTTTTAGTTGCACCTGAATGTATAAATCTCCTTTATGACCTCCTCCACACCAGAAAAAGACAATAAATATCTGCTATAGCTGGGAGGTGCTTAATCCTTCCATGCCTATTGCTTTTCCAAATTGTCCCCTCCTGTTGTTCTCTCCTGCTTAATGTTCAATACATTTATAGTGCAATCCTAAGAAGAAGTTACTCCAGTCTAAGCCCATTAAAACGAATGGTCTTAGACTGGAGTAACTTTGCTTAGGATTGCACTGTTAGTGCCTAGTTCAGCTTGCAGTCATTTAAAGGGACAGAACAAACAGAAAAGAATGAGTTCTAGAATGTTACTAGACATTAAACGTTAAACTGGCTTTCACACTTTGCCTTATTTTATGGAGGTACCAAGAATAACTGGACTGTAATTGCAAATGGTTTACACAAAGCAGTCCTTTCGTCAAACAAAATTAATCATGTAAATTTTAATTACTTTTAAATTTACATTTCATTGAAACAATGAGACTTCTCATGTAGGGGATAGGAGCTCCTATTTCATAGCAAGCCTATTTTGGTTTGATAATTATGATTCTTTTTAGGTTAAATGCCTGAACAGACTGGTAGTTTTGTTGTGCATCTGAAGACGTGTTTAGTTTTAAGCAGTGAATTGGATGATCAGGCTTTATAATTATGTTTTGTTTTTGTTTTTTTGCAGGGATGAAATGTAAAACCTATGTCATCTGACCTAAACATAGTGTTAACAGTGGACAGTTCATCTCCTTAAAGCTTTTTCAAAACCAACAGCATTGCAGTTTGTTTTGGACTTTGTTACACTGTTATCAGCATGGAAAAGTGTGTTGTTTTAAAATTTTATTTTGTAGAACTTTAATGAAAATTTGATAAAGAACTGATGGAAAGTTTAAATTTGGGTAATGTTTCTTTTCAACATGCCCATATTTTCACCTGTTTAAAGAAACAAAGTATGTCTGCAGACCTGCAATTGGCAACCTTTGTATTTTTGATCGGGAGACATTTTAAACACTTGTTTCAGCCCCCGTGTTCTTCCATCCAGCTGTTTATCTGCACTTTCTGACACTACATGCACACTTAAAGGTTCTTTGTGTTCAGCTATCTCTTAGATGCTACTAAAATGAGATGAACTTCCTCTTTAAAGCTTTCAAGTGCTGTCATAGCCTAGCATGTAGTACACAATCAGCTGCTTTTTCCCTTTAAAAACCAGACATCATGTATATAAACTTCAGGGCATCAGAAGTGACCGTTCTTGATGTAAAGTCTGCTGTTCAGGATGGACATAACTGACATAGTTTCTCCCTCCCTTAACTTTTAGACTAATTTAAACATTTATGGTCCAGAATTGTTTTCTAGCAGATGTGCAGAATTGATGTGTATCTGAGTTTTAAAAATACTGTGTAAGCTATGTCCTCATCATTGAACAGATTATGCAGTGCTGCTTTGCCAAATAAAATTGTAAAAACAACAAAAAGGAGTTCCAAGCATTGTTTCACTGGGAAAATCTCTGGGTGGCTCAGCATTGTCATAGGTTTATACTGATAATTTTTTTTCAGAAAACTGAGTAACTCGTCCTCCATGGGTTGCACAAGAAACATTTTTCTTCCATTGTACTTGTGACTAACATACTTAATTGTTAATGTTTGTACAGTGTCTTAGGAAGCACTTGCTAAAATTCAAAACATCTGCTCAACAGGTACTATTTGTTTTGACAGGGTCTGTGTTTTCATTGATTTATAGACACCTCCTCCCCCGCTGCCTTTATAATTCTATAACAATTTCTTTATTCATTATATTTCAATAAAAGGTAATTGCTTAACCACTCCTACCCTAAAGAAAACAAACAAAAATAGTGCAGTCCTGTCCCTACCATTTTTAAAAAGAATTCTGGAGAGGCAATTGGCAGCGGAGTTCGGGGGTGGAGGGGCTACAAAATATTTTTTGTGCTTGTTCTGTTAGCAGTCATTGCAGTACTTTGTGATTGCTCTGGTGAGGTTTGAATTGGCCGCTTGGCACAAAATGGTATCTCTCTGCCAGAGCAAAATGTTCAAATGTTGCTGCCCGAACAAAACTCTGTTCTCATTGGCTTCCTCACATCATGTGACCCTATTCTGGGATGGAGAGGGCGGATTCTTGAGATGAGAGCCCCCTCATTTCCAAATCACCATGATCATGAGCCCTGGTTATAAAGAAAGGAAATAAAGTAAACCCAAGAAATCATCAGTGGGGACTATGGATCCCCATCAGGGAACAGAACGGATATTGTCTTTCAAGGGGTAGAATGCACAAATGTCACAGCATTGTGACTCTCCCCCAATTAAAAAGGGGAGGGGGTTGGATGCTCAGGTGCTTGGGATTGTCAGGATTCTCCTAAAACCACAGTCAGAATGATAAAAATGTAATTTGCGGGTACAGTTTGCAAGTTATGAATTTGCAGTCTTGATTTCACAATACAGCTGTATGAGAAATGACACTGGAATGTTACAACTCTTCTCACATTTTTAAAAAAATAGGGAGTAGAGAGCTGGGGAGGGAGGAAGTGGTTTCCACTGGGTGGCCAACCAATCAGCGCCCAGGGAAAAGAAGGGTGAGAGAAGCAGTACAGGACTAAGAATTGTGCACACGTATTAGACACATCAACTGTGACTTAACCATTTCAAAAAAAGTTGCTGTATGTGCACATGGAAAAAGGGTGGGGGAAAGTTTGATTCTGCATCTCATGCCTCTTTTTCTCATGAGGAACTCAGGAGATTGAGAGAAGCAGAATGGAATCTGAATCACTAAACTGACTGTGTAGAAAACACCTGGGCTACAGAGAGTTGGCCAGGGGAGGGGGGGTGTAAGCTGTAGCCCCAGTGGTGCTTCAAGCTACAGGTAATGAAAAGGGATAGCTTCAGTGATGGGGGCTTCTGAAGTAAGTGAGAAAGGATGACTGAGGGAAGCAGACGCCTTGTCTCATGCACTCAAATCCCTTTCTGGGAAAGAAAGGGGGAATAGTTTTACAGGCATCAGTAGGGGCTTCAGCAATAATTGCTTTAATATGCATGTGTACTGAAAACAACATGATGGAGGGCAAAACAAAGACCCACCTCACTTATTTGTGATGGCATTTCTGATAGTACTCTCACTGGTTACTGCTGAGCTCTTGCAGAAGCATATAAAAGCAACGTGAAAGCCAGGTATGTAGAGAAAACCTTGATTTTGGAAGATGTTAAGGTTCTAACTTGCTATGTAGAACCCCCCCCCCCCCAAGGAAAGGAAATTTAAAGCTTGATCTGCATTAATTTGGACTTTTGCCTCAACACTGTTCCTCCTCTACAGTGAGTGGAGTGTTACTTTTGAAAGAAGGAGAAAGGTACATTGCCCTTTGGAGAATAGAAGGAGAGACAACACACAGCATGTATGCTGTGAATTGTCACAATCACTTTATTGTAGTCATTACTATAATATTAACGTTTTTTTTTTAAAAAAATGATACAAAGTTGTAAGGTGTAGATATGTAACTTTCAGACTCTACAAAGATTTAGTTTTCTTTGCAGCATTAAACTTTGTCTAGTCCGCAGCAGCACTTCAGAGTGAAGTGTTGCTTACATGAACTGATTTCTCCATTTTAAAAATCATGCACATAAAGCTAGATGTCAGGAACAAATGTTGTAGCCTAGCCTACTACCTGACATACTACTTTTCTACATGGAGTATTTTTTGGTGTAGGGTATATTCTGTTATGTGAGCCCCCACCTACAATCTGAAGGGAAATAGCTCACATTGGGTATACCAACACAGTGAGCACAGTTCAATATATTGACTGATTTTGCAACATTCCTTTTTATTAACTGATGATCACTGTAAATTGTTAGTCTTAGTGAAAATAAATACTAACAATTACTAAGAATAGCATAGGTTTATTATCTCATATTTTACATCATCAGATTGGGACATTAGTAATTTGAGTTACCCGTGATATGATTCTGTTATGAAAGACATATCAAAAGTTGCATGCCTTTGCTGCATTGATTGGTAGCAGGTCTCTCTCATTGTAACATATGCACAGCTGGATAAAGAGAATTCACATATTATAACTAAGACAAATGGCACACATTTTACAGTATAACATCTTACGGCTCAGTTGTACATTGAATTTTTAAGCTAATTTGATGATTTTAATTGGCATTGCAAGGTCAAGTGAAGGTCAGGTTAACAAGAACCCTCCAAACTTTGTGGAAATAGGCAGTGTTGTTTTAGTGTTTAATGGAAATCTCACCGGCAGAAGCAGCATTAGCAGGAATGAGGGTGAGTTGTCTTTCACCATGATTAAGTTTGACACTTTAATGGGGTAGACCCACGTTTCTATATAGTCACTTAAATGCAATGAGAAAAAATTGCCTCCAGATATGTATGCAGGGAAATCTTTAGAAATTGGCTGAGGCAGTTAATTTTTTTCCTCTTTCAATCTGTTGATATGCCACAAATAACTTATGTAGAGCAGGAAGCTAAAAAATAAATAAATCTGAACCTGGATCTTTTGTGGTCATTTACAAGAAATGGTAAACCCAGTCCCTAATGCCACTGTGGCCAACCTTTAATGTCTGCCACCGCTTTGCTTTCTTCAATTTTATGAATAATGTAGGGATGGATGAAGAAAAAGGGGGCTGCGGCCTGACATAGGTCTTAAGAAAAATGTCCTGTCTCTTTAATATAGGCTTAATATTTGAAAACAGGCAACTAAAGCTTGGCATGGGGGTAAATAACATTGACTGGTAAATAACACCCCATTAAGCCAGTGTTAAAGGGACTGGGCACTCTCTACAGGCAGCTGACAACCCTAGCCCGAGATGACAGCATACCTGGCACAAGCACTAGGGTCCAAAGTTGTTCATTAAGTACTAATGGAATTGTCACTTTTGTTAAAAGGAGAGACAAAAGAGATTTTTTAACACATGGGACATTAAACCCTGATATGTCGATGAGTAAAAAAGGAAAATTGTAGCAACAAAGTTCTTTGTTGAGTTGAGATCACACAGCATAGGTTTTCATTAGATTGTCCAATAGCAGAATCTATACAGCTTTATAATCTAGCAGAGGCTGTCAGCACTGAGAAGCACATGACAGGCCTTGTAACACAACTACACAACTGTATCTCATTCCTTGCTATAACTCTGGGTCCCTTTCAGGTGTACAGGGTGAGAAGGGAGCTCCCCATGGTGATCTTTTTATTACATAGCACTGATTTACATAAGAAATATCTTCTCTGTAAACTCAGTTTGTCATTTCTCACATAATTGATCCTGTAAGTGAGCTCTCCATCAAGTGTATGCTTAGGATCTGATGTATCTGCTGCTCCACTGCAAAATGTACTGACTTGTGGCATCGGACTGGCATCATGCAAGAACTCAGGTCATTGTAATAACAGTTCAGCCATGTACTGCCAGTATAAATACTGTAATCAGAAGTGGTGCTACAGCACTGCTCTCTCCTAACACAGGGACAGGTCTGAGAGCAGCACATTTACAAGAAGTCCTAAATACATTTTACCACAAAGCCAGTTCCATCAGTGCTACTCTGCAGACCTAAAATATGGCAGTAAGGTGTTTCTCTGGGTCTCCAACTGATACATAGCATCGCATGATACACTTGCCTCATTGGCCAAGCATGGGATACTCCAGTAGCTATGGCAGAGGATGCTGTGCTGTATATATCTACCATATGTCTTAAAAGAATTGTTTTGAAGGTGGTTGATGCAATTTTTTAAAAAAATGTTTTTTAAAAAAATGCAAGAGGCACACTTTCTTGGAAAGTTTGAAGAAGGAAAGGAAGCAACCTGAATCTGCTTTAGAGATACATCCCATTTATGAGGTAATCTGATTCCTCAGACATAATGGGCCGAGCTTTCTTCAGTTTCTGTCTCACCAAGTGCAATCGGCAAGCTACCATGAGCAGCAGCAAAGCAGTGATGGCCAACCCTAAAGCCAGCGGGAGAACAGCACCTAGAAAAAGAAGTCAGAAAATGTCAACAGTGGAACTCCTCAAAAAAGGAAAAAAGCAAAGTTAACCATTTGTAAGAAATCTTCTACCAGCCTCTTTCAGTATAAAATGTTGCCCCCATGCTATTCAGCAGGTTAACAGCGGAGGATTCTCACTTTCCAGAAAGTGGTTCCACATCTTGTTGGATGCCTTCCATGTTATTTATTTATTTATTTATACATTCCTACCCAACCTTTCCATGTGGTTCAAGGCATTAACAATAATCGTTTAAAAAAATTCCATTTAAAACCAAAATAAAATAATAAGCTCCAAGTCTCTCCCCCACCCTTTAAAAGATGTCTGCCATTCATGCCTCCTCAAATTCCAGGCACACAAAGAAACCTTGGAGCACCCACTGAACATCTCCAAGGAGGGGGGGGTCCCCTCAGCTGTTCAGGGAACCCATTCTACAAAGCCATGATGGAAAGGACCTGAACTCTGGTCAGCGCCACCCTAAGTGGTGGAATAGTCAACTAATGGCTGCCTGAGAACCGTAGCTGGCGCACAGGTACATATGGAAGGAGATAGTCCTTCAAATATGTGGGTCTCAGGTCATGAAGGGCTTCAAGGGTCATGACCAGCACCTTGAACTGAGCTTGGAAACAGACTGATAACCAATGTAACTGTTTCAAGATGGGCAACATATGGCCCAGTGGCTATCCCCTAACAATAGTGGGGCTGCTGCATTCTGGACCAGTTGTTGTTTCTGGGGCAGTCCCTTGTAGAGTGCAAGGCAGTAATTCAACTGTGTTACTGAACCATAAATCAGCTTGGCTAGATTGGCTGAGTCTAGGTAACGAGAGAGCTGGCCCACCAGATGCAACCAATAGAAGGTGTTCCTGGCCATGCTAACCTGCATTTCAAAGAGTATGACATGGTCCATAAGCACCCCCAAGCTCTTAACGTGCTCTGAGAAATTCAACTTCACTCCATCCAGGGCAACTGGATTTAATCCTTCTGGAATATTAGCCTTCCCAACTAGCATTACCTCTGTCTTGTCTGGATACAGATTCAGTTTGTTCTGCCATGGCCACCTGACCACAGCCTCAAAGCAGTGGTTCAAAACCAAGACTGATGCATCTGGAGGCTCGGAAAATGAAGTATTGCACTACACATTGCTGACACCTAATCCCAACCAATTAGGTGATGAAACCTAATCCCAACTAACACAAATGGAGACTTTTTTTGTCCAGTTAGACAGAAAAGAGTGAAACCACTGAAGGGCTATGCCCTTAATACCAACTCCACATTCAAGCCTGTGAAAGAATGGCATGATCAACTGTACCAAAGGCTGCTAACAGTATTAGCAGTACCCTTTTCAACTTCAAGTAAAGATTGTCCAACAGTGCAACTAAAGCCATCTTGGTACCAAACCCAGGCATGGAACCAGATTGAAATAGGTCGATGGCAGATGCTTTATCCAGGAAACCCTGGAGCTGCTCTGCCACCACACATTGTATCACCTTCCTAGAAAAGACAAATTGGAGGCCAGTCTATAATTGGTCACATCATCCCTAGTCAATAAAGGTTTTTTGAGCAAAGGTTTAATAACTGCCTCCTTCAAAGTCTAGGATGAATCCCTCAATCAGGGAGAAACTGACAATTTTCACGAATGGCTCAAAGACCTTTTCCTAACAAGATTTTAAAAGCCAGGACAGGCCTGGGCCCAGAGCACAAGTGGTGGCTCTCGCACTCCCCAGGACCCTGCCAGCATCCATAGGCAGGATCAGTCTGAAACTATCCACAACAAAAGGACAAGCAGGTGCTTCTGACACCTCAAGTATCAGATCTGCTCTAAACTTGGCCTCCAAGTCAGAACAAATGGGAGAGATTTTGTCAGCAAAACCCCAAAAGGTAAGAAGGCCAATTACTATGTTACGAAGTCCACAGGGTGGACATGTGGACAGATATAATCTGGGAATTCTGTGTCAAGAACTGAATTCCCAGGCAGGTTTAGAAAAAGGGAATTAAAGCCTCACTCTGGTGCTATTTTCCCCAACTTGAAATGGCTCTGGGGGGCAAACTACAGAATTCTTCTAAAATGCACACACAAATTGCAAGTCATTTTGCATCATCTGTTTTCATAATTCTTACCACAGTTTAAAAACAGTTTAGAAAACGAAATTTAAGACTAGCTATATCACTCCTCTCCCATTATATCCACTAATTACGCCTTAGGATTTTAATGGCAGGGAGGTCTGCTTTGTTTTTTCAATCTCCTATTTATTTTGAGTTAAAATATTAAATACTATCTCATTCATAAATCTAGCTTTCTGAAAAAGTTAGTTAAAAAAAACACAGCAACTCCATTACCTGTTTCTGGGACTGGGTGGCTCTTTCCAGTTTGAGTTCCTTTTAACACCACAATGTCATTTTCATTCTTATCATCCGTATCTTTCCCTAAGGTTTTAGAAATTGAAAAAAGAATCAAACAGGAGCTATACCAATAATCCTATCTCAATAACTTAAAAATATCTTGCATTATATCCTCTATTAATTTTCTACCTGATTTCAGTATAGAAAGATCACATCAGATTGAGAGCTGATTTCTTTTTCAAAAAAGAAACTGGTCTGGAAGCCTTCTGTATTTTAGAAAAAGGTGGTAGTGGTGAAAAAAATTGGTTGGAATTATGTTGGTTGGTTTGTGCTTTTGGGTTGTTCAGTTGTTTTATGTTATGTCACAGATTGGTAAGAGACAGTTCATGAACAAAACCCAAGAATGCTAAAATGTAAAGTGTGGGCCTAACAGAGCAAGACGGTGACCCTGCAGCAGGTCAGGACCAAACAAGGACCTGTGCAGTCCTAAATACGGTTACACCCTTCTAAGTCCACTGCAAGTAAATGGGCTTAAAAGAGTGAAACTCTGCTTTACATTTTAATAAAACATCAATAAAACAGTGGAATTCCCATTGACACCACCCCCACACAGCGGCCTTGCAACCACCCCCAGCCAGTAAAACACAAAAGGGTGGGTAAAAAGAGGCGGAACAAGCCTTTTCAATCCGATGGTAACTCATATGGGGGGCCCAGATGATTACATGCCCCCTCTGCCAGGAGGCTGGTTGGGAGGCTTTCCGGATGATTGTTGATCCGGCCTCAACCATATGTCTGACGGAACATCTCTTGCAGGCCTGCCAGAACGGTAAGAGATCCTGGCGGGCCCACATATCCTCTGATAAGAGAGTTCCACCACTTTGGAGCCAGGATCGAAAGGCCCTGGCTCTGGTCGAGGCCAGTCTCGCCTCCCTGAGGCCCAGGACCACCAGTAGATGTTTATTGGCTGATCTCAGCACTCTCCATGGCACATATGGTGAGAGGCAGTCCCATAGTTTGCCAATCCCTGTCCACTAAGGGCTTTAAAAGTCAAAACCAACACCCTGAATTTTATCCGGAACTCCATGGGGAACCAGTGTAGCTGCTGCAAGATGGGAGTAATATGCATCCTATACGGAACACCAGTAAGGATGTGTGCAGCAGCATTCTGGACCCATTATAATTTCCAAGCCCTGCATAGAGCAAGTTACAGTAGTCCAGACTGGAGGTGACCATTGCATGGATCACTGTCGTTAGGTCCTGGATCAAGAGATAGGGGGCAAGTTGCTTGGCCTGCCGAAGATGGAAAAAAGCAAACTGGGCCACTGCTGCAATCTGGGCCTCCATTGACAAGGAGGCATCCAGCATCACTCCCAGACTCCTGATCATTGGAGCAGGCACAAGTGGTGCCCCATCAACAGCCAGGAACCAGATCCCCAAATCCAATGGCCCACAATTCAAGTACAGGACCTCTGTCTTTGCAGGGTTCAACTGCAGTCGACTCTGCTTCACCCAGCCAGACAGGACCCCCAAAGCTCTTACCAGGACATCCGGGGCAGAGCCGGGCTGGCCGTCCACCAACAGATACAACTGGGTGTCATCCGCATACTGATGACAACCCAGTCTGAAACTTTGTGCTAGCTGGGCAAGGGGGCACATATAAAGGCTGAACAACAAAGGGGAAAGTATTACCCCTTGTGGGACACCACACACCAGCGAGTGGCACAATGATAGCTCTTCCCCAAGTGCCACCCTCGGTCCCTAACTGCGAAGACAGAGGGTGGCAATTTTCCTAGCCTAAATTGTCCTAGAAAACTCTCATTTGCCCCACTACAGAAAACATGTAACATACAGATGGCTTCTCTATAGCTTTCCATTGAGGGTTTGGCTCAGTTGCAGAGCATTTGCTTTGCATGCAGAAGATCCCCGTTTCAATTCCTGGCATCACCAGTTGAAAGGAACAGGTAGTAGGTGTGAGAGACCTCTTAACATCCTGAAAAGCTGTTGCCAGTAATAATAGACAACACAGACTTTGATTCATCAATTGTCTAAGTCAGTATAAGGCAGCCTTGTGTGTGTACAGGGCACAAGTTAAGCTCTGAGCGCTGGATTTGCCCCCTCAGTGACCATCTTGTGAGCTCAACATTCCAGCCAGCGAGAAAGAGGATGCCTTCAGTCTGTTTTTTTGTTCGGCTAGACTGCAGCCTTAACCCCAGCCTGGAACTCCGTAAACCATCAAGCAGACTCAAGGTAACTGCTACAATCCCTTCCTTCCATGGGGTTCTGAAGGCTCCAAGCAGGGTAGAGTATTCCCTGAGAAGAACAAACTTCTCAATAGCAAAATATGATGGCATATTTTGCCTGTAATATCTAGTCAGAGGTAACTACAGTGCAACACCAGTCCAAGATGCCCACAAACATGGGGTTTTTAATAATATTGATTTCAATGCAATGGTTGTACCTCTGCAAGAGCACTTATGTTCAGTGGCAGACATTTTGGCTGCAAGAAACGGATTGCCACAGCTGTGGGCGTTGACAACTGCTATCACTGCTCTGTTTGCTAAATAATTTATTGAGCCAACAAAATGCTGTAAACAAACTGTTACAATGCAATAAAGATCGTGGACAGATCTGAGTGAAAAATTATCACTATTGGTAGCTAAAATTAAGGGTATGTGCATTCACATTCAGATAGCTTGATTATAGGAAAAGTTCCTTTCTGTTCTCAGATGTTGTAAAGAAACATTTAAGTAGAGATGCTCCTACAAGAAATAACATAATTATATCCCCTGTAAATACAATTTGGGCAAATTTCCAATTAGAAGTGTCCAGGTTGCCCTTCACATACATGGAGTGAATGTACACTATAAGAATGTGTACTACTGAGTTACTTCAGGAGCCACTTCATTTCAAGAAGTAAGTATTGGCTTGGATGCTGTATGAAAGACAGCACAACTATAATATACATCTATAAGCATAAAAATAATTCTTATGTCCTCCCAGAGAACTCTGTAAAATTTATTTAATATCCCTATAAAAATCCATGCACATCAACTAATAGTGAACAACAAAGTACTGCTTTGCAAGCAGCCTGTGTTAAGCTCTCAGCCTCGTATCCATAACACTACTCAAATGAAAGCACGGTATGAGAGGCTGCTTCAAGACTAAAATGACAGGGCCCATTCAACATGTGACTCCCACCAAAAATGATTTCCTCCTGTTAAGATGCCTTTCACTTCTGCGCCCCTGCTCAGAACATGGAAGATCACTTACTTTGCTTCCACTTCACCTCACTGTCCACTGGCAGCCAGAACACAAAAATGGGATGATGTTAGGACATGGGATACGTTTTGTAACAAGATAGACAAAGAAGGGCAACTTGTCACAGGTGCTGTTTTGGCAGCAACCCTGCGCTGAGTGTATCAAGTAGTTCCTCCTCCAGACAAATGCACAACATACCTAGAATGTGTTCTATAACAACATTTATCTATTTTTTTTACGTTACAACAGTAGAACAAAAGTAGGGATGTGAAGGACATCATGTTAAAAAAATTGGATATGTTTGTTGAATGGGGGTCGTAGAAATGCTAGTACACATGAATGTATTATTTAAATGTCCCAATTGCTGGCTTAGATAGTGATCACTAGGATCATTCCATTCCACATAACTAGAGGAATGATAAATGGGCCTCAGTGACTTTAGATATCCTCTCAATAGGCAGAGGTCCAAGTTTTTTCAGTAGTGGGCCACATGATATATGAGGCTCTGTGCAGTGCATCCACCCCCAGCCTTAGTTTCTAAATAACTTATCATCACTGAACATCAGAGACAAGAGAGTCCACGCTTGATGTACAAGTACTGGATGTGCCTTAAACATGAGTTAAGCACATTGGGGGCTTTATTCATAGCTGTAATGATTTCAAGTAAATGTGTGCATGTATCTTTAAATGCTTGATGTGATATAGGTGAAGCGTGGGTGTGAAAGAGAGGGATGAGCGAGTGATATGATTGGTTGATGACTGAGAGTGTGGGTGGAGTGAATGCAGTTTAGACTGAGAGTGGAGAGCAAAGTTTCAGTCAGAGGAAAGCAGGCAAGCTGTGTGCTGCCTGAGCAGTTTAAGCATTTCTGTGAACAATATTTAGTCAGGGAAAGAAAGGCTAGCTGTGTGCTGCCTGAGTAACTTTAAGCACATCTGTAAGAAATATTGAGTCAGAGAAAGAGGCTAACTGCGTGCAACGCCTTAGAAGATATCTGTGTGAATGAGTTTAAATGAAGTAACTTTAAGAACCAAGAATTACTTTTATGAAACCGATACGCTTCGTGAAAAAATGAAACTTTATTTTGTTTTTGTTATATCCCAGAGTAGCTGTCATTGCTATATCCCATTCCTATCCTCAGGGACACATAGACCCACGAAGGAGCCTGACGCTTAGGCACGTTACTAAAGGGAAAACTTAAATAAAATATCTTGGAATATAATATTCCTGGTGGCAGCAATCTACCCAGACGGTGTAAGGGAAAGATTAAAGGTAAAAGCTACCCAAGAGAAGAAAGGGGTCATAACAATAGCTATTTTCTTTTTATCAGTAATTCTTCACAGAGGGTTTTTCCTTCTACTTTAAACCAGGCATCACACAGAGCAATACATTATCAGTCCACTGACAAAGTCTGTCAACCTTCCTTCCTTTTCCCCCAGATGGAAGGGAAGGAGGGAGGAGGAAGTGACTACCAGGGGCTCTTCCAGATAGAGACATTTAATTTATTTTACATTATTTATAGTCCATCTTTGTCATAGAGACTCAAGGCAGATTACATAGTGCAAATCAATGCGATCAATAGGATCGTCGATTAAACAATGTAATAGGACTGGGCTTGTAGAAATCTGAAACAAAGCAGAATCTGAACAAAGCCCTCTGACTCAGTTTCCCATCCATCTGACCAGAAGCTCTGGGGAGGATGTATGAAAAGCAAACTACATAGTGAACTTCTTTTCAGTTCCTGATCCATATTCCAATGTCATATAAAGAGTCGAACCTGATTGAGAATTGGAGTGAGATAATGGGTGCCCTAAATTTTGTTGTGAATTTTCCTGTTAATACATTTTCTCATATTCTTACATCATCCTTTTATAGCTATCTATCCATATATAAAATGTAGGAAATAAATTTTAGCTTTTTTAGTCTTCTCTCCATATGACAGCAGGAATAATCTGCTATCACAGGGTCACCCTGCTCATATGTAAAGTCATAATACAAATTGCTGAACAGGGTGTTAGAAAAGACATGGATTAGGCTGTCAGTCCTTGTTAATAATATTAATAGTTTTAAACAATAGAGACATTTTAAATCTATGTACAGTGGCAGATCATCAGAAGCTCTGTAAATTTTGACATTTACTGGTTATTCTTAAGATTCTAGGAAGCCAAATGCTCGTGATTTATCAGAAACTATTAGAAATGCCTGTGCCAGAAGGCTTGTTTTGTCATTTACAAACTCACTGGGGTAAATGTTATTTACCTGTAAAAGATGGAAATAATCACTCAGTAATTGTCAATAACTGTCAGAATTATGAGATATTTCTTGCTGCTTTCTAAGAATATTTAGAATTACCTGTAAATGTAAAATTCATGAGTTTATGGAGTTTATTATTCATGAGTTTATGGACAGTGCAATCCTGGGGGAAGGGGTGAAAGCGGCATGAAATCTGACTAGGACTAGGAGTTACAACAGTGCAGTGGCCTGGTGCCACTCTGCCTGGGGCCCCCACTGATGCTCGGCCATGGTGGTTGGGTGTGGATGTAACTAGGGTGAAAGTCCCTGCGTTGGTGGGCCAGGCATGATGTAGTCTACACCCTAAGCCATTCTGGGCATGGGAGCACTTCTATGCATGGTGCAAACTTATGCCTCAAAAAAAAGGTGGTGTAGCTCATAGGCTCCCATTGTGCAGAAAAGTCGATTTCCCCCCGTGCCGAGCCCCACCCAAGCAGCCCAGCAGAGCATAGGATGTCGACTACCACAGGGACCAATCCACTTGCACCTCTGTGGCAGTTGAGCCTCCTTCCCTGTACCCAATCAGCCCCCCTGAGCAACCTACATAACCTCCAGCAAGGGTGCCCATAACCCCAGGTAAGTAGGGATGCAGTCAGAGGCTCTGCCTGAGAGCCTCCCGCTGAGGGGACTTAGAGCATGAGGCAGGAAAGGATGTTCACGGTGGTGGGGCAAGAGTGCGCAGGGGGAACTTTGTGGAAATTCAAGGTATCCCTTGCACTCGGGAGGAGAGCTGCTTGGCAGACTAACAACCCCCCGAAATGTTGCATTTCAGGTAATTTGTCCAGAGTTGCAGTCCAAGGAGGGCTGAGGGCACCCTGACAGGTAAGAGGGAGCCAAGAAGCCAGCCACCCTGGTTAGCTCACCAGCACCAACCCCTCCCCCCTCACTGGTGGCACCCTCCAAATGTGGACCTTTGTGGCTGGGGCTCGGTGAGTGGAGCTGCACAAGAGAGTGCGGGGAGAACTTTGGGGTGAAATTTGGGATGTTCTTCACACCCACACACGGGAGGAGAGCTAAGTCCTGCTTGGCAGACTAACAACCCCCTCTGATGTTCCCATACAGGTATACCGCCCAGAGTCACCACCTGGGGAAGGCTGACGGGTTAATGAATGGCCTGCCCAGGCCACCCATCCCTCACTGGTGGCACCCTCAAACACAGGCCCCGCAGCTCTGTGGTCAAGGCCTGGTGAGGGGTATGTGCCATGCGGGTGGGAGCTGGCATGGCCCACACCCACCCAAGTGGCAGCTGCCCAGGGAGCCACACCCAATGCCACCATTGAGGGGGTGCCCCTCTGCCCATGTTGGGGCCCTGTGCAGCTTGCCTATGGCTGGGCCCCAGGTTCAAGCAGAGGTGAGAGTGTGGCCACGAGTTGGGGTGACTGTGAGATTGTTCCTGCAACCCCCTATAAGGTCTGCCGTGCCACCCCTCGACTTCCTTCCCCACAGGATCGATGTCCCAAGCAGCCATGGAAGTTCCCTGTGGAAGGACCATCCAGCACCTTCCAGCTGGCAGTACCTGCAGACATGGAGCTGCCTACCTGCATGGAGCTGCCTGCCCCCTGGGACATGAACACCCCCTGTTGGCATGGCAGCCCTCATCGTGGCTGCAGCAGGGTTGAGGCTGCAGCCCTCCACACACATGTCCCTTCTCCCTCTCTATGTAGGTTGCCACCCAGCTGGAGTGCCCAGGAGTATGGCTAAGTCACTCTGCAGCATGCTGTCACACCCACCTCTCCAGCCTGGCACCAGGAGTGGATCCCCCAGCCAGCCCTTGGCTACACCTTGGACCGCAGACACATGTCAGAGGCTAGGCTCTCCTGGCTTGTCTGCTGCACAAGCAGCCACAGTTCTCATCCTGTGCAAGCTCTCAAACTCTTGGCAGTTCAATAAAGTCTGTGTAGAACAAGAACTCCCTCCTTCCTCACTGGTGGCTGACAGTAGCTCTCCCTGACCCTTCACTCCCTTGTGGGGCTAGCCCCACAGCATATCCCCAGGGATGGTCCCCAGCTCTGGGCTGCCAGGAACATGGCGGCTCCAAAGATCCACCATGTGCATCTGCCCTGTAGGGTGGCTCCCAAACAGAACAGGGGTACACTGATCCCACAGAGGCTGCCACTGCATGCTGCCTCCCCCCTGCCTGGCCCTCCCTCACATGGTGATGCGGGAAATGGGGTGGGATGAGGGATCTTGCCCATGTGCATGAGGAGAGGGCTATCAACCCCTCTCTGTACTGCTAAAGTATGAGTACAAGTGACGCCTTACACAGGTTCGACACTTGTCAGCTTCCATCAAGTTTTGATGAGAAATGTAGGCATCCTGGTTTTACAGCTTGGCTCTCCATTACAGCTGCAAGACCAGGATGCCTACATTTCCCATCAAAACTTGAGGGAAGCTGACAAGTGTCCAACTTGTGTCAGGCGTCACTTGTAGCTTGGCTCTGAGATGCCAGGCAGATGGCCATTGCATCTGGGGGTGAGGATGATCTGCGAAGAGGGGGGCAGCCAGTCCCCACGCTGCATGCACACATGTGACAGGGGAAAACTCCTGGTCCCCAGTGGTCCCTTGACGGGGAGCCACCAACGTGGGGTTCTTCTCTTCACCAGTGAAAGTGGGGGACTGGACAGGCAGCCTTCCAGTCTCTCATTCTGACTAAGACCCTTAACCCAGAGAGTACTGAAGGAAAAGAAAAGGTGGATGAAGCCCCCCCCCCCTCGGACTGGTGCTTTCATATGGATCACTGGACCAGGGAGATTGGAGCATGTGTGTAGTGATGTGAGCATGCACCAGCTTTTTGTCAGTACTTGCTGGGTTAACAGTCACAATTGGACCAGACCAGATAGCCCACGGGTTACCCAAGCTGGATGAGCTTCCATCCTCCACACCCACCATCCATAGAGGGTCTCTTTGGTCGTGGCCAGTGGCCCAGAGTAGGGAAGGTGGCCATCAGCAATGGGAGGACACAGAGTAGCCACAGCAAACACTAGACCAAGGTCCTCTTGAGCACCTCCCAAGCAGGGCATGACCATGTATGGTTATCACCAGGATGTCCGTTTACTGCTCTGACTATCCCTTTGATATGTAGATTGCTATTATCAGGACTTCCTCCTCATGACATCCTCCTTCTCACTCTTTTCTTCTTGGCTTTGTTCCAGGCACCATCTCTCTCCTTCTCCTACCCCATCTTGGAACCATGGATGCAGGACTTGTCCTAGCATCCATGTCTATCCTTAGACTAGATAGATAGAATCTATCTCTCCTCCTTTCCTATCAGAGTATGGAGTTCCTACAATAAAGATACAGAGGAGTTAGCTGTGTTAGTCTGTAGTAGCAAAATAGTAAAGAGTCCAGCAGCACCTTTAAGACTAACCATGCATCTGATGAAGAGAGCTGTGGCTCTTGAAAGCTTATCCTACAATAAAGAACTCTTATTTCCTTTCTAAACATAAACAAGTGTATGCTTTGTTATTTTCTCTCCTGCACACACACCATCCAGTAGAATCGGCTCACAATCACCTATAGTCACGCTTTTACTGCTAAATGATAGACTCTGCTAACAGCCCAAACATGGAATCCTTTAATTGGGTTTCTGGGGCCAACATATGATTTATTTATCAGTTTTCTCCTTTAAACTACATCCCAATTCTATTTTTAAAAGGCCAGGGAGAGGGTAACATATAGTATACAGTTCTGCCTTCATTCAGGGTCAATCTGCATCATAAATGGGAGATATAACATATTTTTAAAGCTTAGAAGCCACCATGAGTGGAAGACATTTACAGTGCAATCCTAAGCAGAGTTACACCCTCCTAAGACCATTGACTCCAATGAACTTAGAAGTGTGCAACCTTGCTTAGAGCTGCATGGGCTAGGGCTACAGTTATGGGAAGTGTGTGTGTTTTTTAAATACTCCACCACCACCACGCCCATTTTCCCAACTGAAATTCCTCCTTACAAGCTGCAATTAGCCCTTTAAGAGAAAAAAAGACAGCTACTGCACAGGTCTTGCTTTTCCTTGTTAGGGCTTTAGCAGCAGTGGGTGGGGAGGTTGATCATGAAAAGAACATGTGAGAATTAAGACCCCCCTACTCCTGTCATGAATCCAATCTAAATGGCCACCCATCTTACAGTTGCTTAAGATACTTGAGTGCAAGGACATTCTAGCCTCTGTCACCAGCCAAAAGAATAAAGAATTTGAATCCTCTGTCTCCCAGGAACAACATGATGGCAAAGGCAAAACCGGCATGGCTCCAGCTGTTGTCTACAGAAGAAGCAGATGTGGCAAGTTTTCATCTTTTCTTGCTAGAAAGACTGGAGATGAGGGGAAGGAGTGATCGAAGAGACTGAAGCTGGGGAAGGGCGGAGCAGCCAGCAAACGGCTCCTGGCTCTGCCCCCCAGCAAAGCCCCGTATGCCCGGGAAGGGAGACTGTCTCCGTTCCACCGGGCCGGGCTTCAAAGGACGGCTCCCAGCTTCAGCGGCATTCTGCTGCGCTGGGAGAGCCGCATTCCATCCAAGCAAGAATTCTAGCTGGAGAATATTAGCCTACCACAAATAGATATACATGCTAACTGTCCTTCTCTACCTCAAAAATTGGTGGGAAAATTGTCCAAAGAGACAGATTAAAAATGCCCTTCTCCTCCCATGGCAGTTGCCTCCTATAGCTGTCTTTATGGTCTGCATCTAGCTTGAGGACTGTTTTATGAATATCATTTACGCAGCAGAGTGTTGTGTTATGGCTTGTTTTATTATTAATAATTCCTATGTTGCTGATTTTATGATGTTATGGCATTTTTAATATTTCTTATATTGCTGATATTATGATGTTATAGCATTTTTTAAACTTTGTGATCCATTTATGGAGATGAGGCATATACATTTTCTAAATATATAAACAATACCTCTCTGTTCCCTTTCCCTTGTGTGTCTTGTCTTTTTATTTTGTCAGAATCTCTCCTGATGTAAGCCTCCATTGAGAAACTTGTGTAGCTAATATAACAAGCAAAAACATAAAATAATATAAAATGCATTAAATAATACATCAGAAGATCTCCTGTGTCATTTTGCTCTCAATAGTTCACCCAGCTATCAAACTTGTTAGGTACTTTTCTCAACCGTTAATTGGAATTTGCTTGCATGAATCACCCAAGGCACCCTCATTATTAGTGATGTTGGATAAAGGGAACTTTAAAAAACATTTTAACTCAAAACACTGGATACAAAGTGTTGTTAATCATTGTGAACTGCACCCCAATATGAAGCAAGCCTCACCATCCATATAATGAAATGGACCTTTTGATTCATATCTGAACCAGCCTTGGATTAGGGGAGTATGGACTTACAATGGCAGTCTGAAACTGTGGGTCTGAAATCACAACAAGCCACATATTTGATGTATGCCACAGAATGGAAGAATATGGGAACTCCACATATTTTAATAGCCCTCAGAGGAATTCTGCAGGCATAGTTACTTATGTTCCTGGTTACCACTCCAAGTCTCCCCTTGTTGTAATGGAGAGGATTGTTACAGCTACTCCTTAGATTCCTAACAGTGTCATTTCCAGATTATTATCATGACCGTAATACACGTATTACCATGAACGTGTACACATTCAGCAAAGCAGTCAGATTCCTGAAGGAAGTTGTTTTCATTGCCTTTGCAGTGCCCGTTAAAGTATCAAAATGCCAGCGAGGAAAGTGCGCTTTACAAGGGCCGGCAGTAGGGGGTGCCAAACATTGCTTTGTCATTGTAACAGGAAAAATAAATGAAAAACATAGGGTTACTTGCTTCTAAACATCAAGATTTGTGCCACTAGAGGGCTGTTTGTTTAATATTTGGCACTGTGGGCCAAACTGGATGTGCTGATTTTTAAACGGTTGGGTCTGGGTTCCTCAGACCCAACTTGGGTTCCCTGCAGGTACACCGCAGTTGCTGGGAATGGCTTTTACAAAATAAAGGAGAGCCCATTTGGGCTTGGAACTCCACCACTTGGAACACTGCTTCCTCCCCCCACCCACCCCAAGCGGTTGGGAAAACATACTGGGGAGAGTTATTTCCCATGTAGAAATACGGTCCCCAGTCACAGCACTATTTTGCTGTGGGGGAAAATGTTCGGGGGGGGGGAGGTGCCCTTCCTCCCTTTGTGGCAGCATTCAGAGCCCAAATGGGCTGTCCTTTATTTCAGCCATTTCCTGTAGCTGCTGTGTGGCTGCAGGGAACCTGAGTTGGATCTGGGGAACCTGGGCCCATGTCTAGTACGGCCCTCATTATTTTAGGTATATGTAATCATACTTACTATTTTAAATTGGTTCATGACCAAGTAATTGCTCACTCTTTGCTTCTGCAGATAATAATAATAACCACACTTACATTCCGCTCTTCCAGACAGATTAGTGCCCCACTCAGAGCAGGGAACATAGTCAGTGTTATTATTATTCCTTCAATGCAGCTGAGGAGCTGGGGCTGAGGGCAGTGGCTTACCCAAGGCCACGTGCTGAGCTTATGGCAGTAGTGGGGTTTGAACCAGCAGAGTGCTGATTCACAACCCAACCACTTAACCACTATGCTACAGCAGCATTGGGCAAATTGACAGAATGACCTTTTTGGAATATTGAATTGCTTTTTTGTATTCAATTTCAAGTTGAAGTGAAACAGATGCTCCATAAAGCACTTTGTATACTGCTTATTGTTCCCTTGAAAATTTGCCAGCACCATCCCCACCAGCACCACCATTCAGCAAGTCCTAAAAGAAGAAGTTGGATGTGGAGGGCATTGGCGGGGGGGTAGTCTAAGATAATTTCAAAGTTAGCCTTTCCTATTAAAGGAGGTTTAAGTACATCAAAAAATGAGGTGGATATTTAAATATCTAGGGGCAGACCAGGTGCTGGGGGAAGAGTTAAAACCTTCCCCTCTATTGGGAAAACAACAAAGTTGGTGTGGGGGAAGCAAGCAGGGGAAAGTTTTAAATGCTCCCAATCAGCCCTAGTGCCAATCTTACCTGCTTCTTCCTACTTACAGAAATTTAAAGAGACAGGAAGTGAGATTGCAAATCTCCATCTTCATGTAAGTGAACTGCATTTCTATGAGCATACTTTACATTATTACCTGAATCACAGCAAAAAGGGGGAATATATTACAATAGATGGGTGATCTGAGTGATGTATTTCTCACAGCCTGTTACAGAAGTGAATCCCACTGAATTAAATGGACTTACTCTGAAATAAATGTACACAACATTGTAGCCTCAATATACTACAGTTCTTTCATATTGGTCCAGCTGTTTGTTTAAAGTTGTTGAGTCTCTTAGCTTTGAACAATGGTGACTTGTAGGGTTGGCCCCAGGAATATTCCATCCACCACCACAAGCACCACTGGAGAAGGAGGAGAAAGCGTCACTCTTGCCAGTGGGCTATTAAGGTGGCGACTGACCTTCTGGGACCATGAGAACAGCACTGTGGAAGCATGTAGCTGCTGAATGGCTAGTGGAACCTGCACAGGCATGGGGAGATGTTGTCACTTGCCAGCACTAGGCTCTACTAGCCATTCAGTAGCTGAATACCTACATGGTGCTGCAGGCAGCCATGGTGCTGTCTTCCCCTCCCCCTTCAGCAGCACCTAGTGGTGGGGGTTGAGATATCCCCAGGAGCCACTGCTGGCTTGGAAGGAGTCAGGGTGCTCCAGGTTGAGCTCTTTCAGCCTGAGATAGTTTGATTGGAGGGTTTGAAGGAGGGTTTTACCACTCATCGGGGTGGTTGTGTAATTAAAATTCTGGTAGAACATGTGGTAAAATGGTAATCTGCTTGGTGTTTTCTCCAACATGTCACATTAGAAAAGATGGAGGCCTGTCAAATTATATCAGCCAAAGAATACTTTCTACATAGACAATGGAAGCACTTGAATATTACCAATACTTTCTGAGAATATGTTAGCCTTGTGATACATTTAATTCAAGTTGCTTTTTGCAGTTATGATGCCTCTCTTCCATAACTACATCTGAAATAAATAAATACGGTATAGTTCCTTGGATTAAGAAACAGGTGTGCAAAAGCATGTTTTTGGATGATGGGGGTATACCACAAAAATGATGCTAAATTAATGTAAAATAAAAGAGTGGCATCTTAATGTTGCAGTGGGTTTATACTTATGCTGTAGGAGATAGATATGCCAAGATCTATAATTTGCATACCAGTCTGAAAAAATGGTTGGTTCTTGGCTTCTCATGTTGTTGGTCTTACCTGGCAAAACCCCAGCAGGTAGTTCTTCTGTTCCCTGAGAGGGCGATTGGTTGGTCTGGTCTGCATCAGGTATGTGATGGCTTATAGGACTTTCCTGGGTGATTTCTAAGGAGAGTTCCTTCTCAGCATCTTTCATTAGTCCCATGGGATGTTGCTGGCTAGAGCTCATGGCTATGTTTGTCTTTTGTCCAGAATTCACTAAATATGTGGAAATCGAAACAAATGCAGTGTGTCATTAGTTTAAAAAAATAAGGATTTTTACTAACAGTAGGAATACTTAACATGTTCTATTCTAAAAGGAGGAACAGTATGAAGAAATGGAGTTTATATAAATAAACAGATCTCTTCTATCTGCACAAATGTTACTGGGAGTAGAGGATGGGGGCACCTTGCTTTCACCATGTGGGAGGAAAACCTACATCCTGCACTCCACACACAATCCTAAAGAGACAGTCAACAGAACTGTCCCGTGACTGTATCAAACTGCATCCTTCTGGCAACCCTCTTCCAAACAGGTAATCAGTGGTGCCAGGGCTGGTGCAGTAACAAAAATTTCTGCTTGTCAATGTCTCTGCAGGTTGTATTTCCTGTTGGTTGGGATGATGCAAATGTGTATCCGTCAAAACTCCAGGGAACTCCAGGGGACGCCAGCAGGTAGCCATTTTTGTTACATTGACCATCCAACATATATGTCACTGTCTTGTGCTTGCCATCAGAATCACACAACTCCCAGCACTTAAGGAAACAATACCTTTGAACATGTACATAGTGTCTTTTTGACTTGGACAGTAGTAATATCTGATTAGATATTAGCTACAAAAAAGGAGGGGCGAAGGAAAAAGATTATTTAGGGCATGGTAGACTAACAACCTTTTAATCAGGATCAACCTGATATGATGTTATCTCTCTTTCCTCTTTTTTTGGATATAAGGAAGCAATGTATCTGTACATGTTCAGAGTGCCTTTGGGCTGTGGCCTCAGTCACAAAGACAAGATTTTTGGCCACATTGGTTGCTGGTTCTGGCAGAAAATGCTTTGATCCAAGAATGGCTGGCTTTCCTGTTAAAAAAGATCTTCTTAAGAATGAAAGCAGAGAGTCAGTTCATGATGGGCCCCAGAAGCAACAAGACTTTCCTGGAAAACGCCACCATGTAGAGCAGAGGGAATTGAAAAGCAACAAAAGAAGGAAAGATTATTTTGTTTGAGGAGAGGTGGAATTTTTCTGAAAAGATGTAATGACAATGTAAGACTGCTAGACGGAAGTTGGGAGACTTGAGACTTTCCAACTATGAGATGAAACAAGAAACAATTAAAACACACCTGGCAGTAACATCCTAAACAGAGTTACACCCTTCTAAGCTCACTGATGAGCCCAAGCTAAATTGAGATTTCAGAATAGAGGATGTGATTATTCTACACTTTATTTCAACCTTTGCTCAATGGATTTTAATTTCTTTTGTAATCAGTAACATTTATGCACTAAGATAAAACTGAATTCTTTTTTAAAATTCAACTTGTGTGGTTTTGTGGTCCTTTTGTACCCCACGAATCTCCCCACTGATGTAAACAGAGAATTAAGAGGAGATTAAGAAAATCTTCCCTGGATACATGACTTCAAGTACAGACTTGAATCCCAAGGCTAAGTGGCAAAAGGGAGTACGTGAGTAATTTTACACACACACACACACACACACAAACACACACACAAACACACTCACGAACTGCTTGCAGTGCAGTGCTCAGCAGAGTTACACTCTTTAAGTCCCCTGAAGTCTCTTGAAGTTTGTCCCTCTGCTGAGGATAGCACTACAAGATTGCTGAATCTACATGTTTGCCTTTTGTTCTGCAAAATTTGGGCTGGAAAACTAAGGCTGGGAAAGAAAGTCTTGGCCAGCTGTGTATAACATGGTAAAACATGGACGCCTACAGAGCCTGCTAGGCCATACCAGAGATTGGACTTGGGACCTTCCACATGAACTCTAATGCTGACCTGTGGCT
This sequence comes from Eublepharis macularius, assembly GCF_028583425.1. Lineage (NCBI taxonomy): Eukaryota > Metazoa > Chordata > Lepidosauria > Squamata > Eublepharidae > Eublepharis > Eublepharis macularius. The sequence continues at coordinate 128,422,111 of NC_072790.1, forward strand.
GCTCCCTGTCAAAATTACCAGAGGATTGTTGGGCGAATGTACGTAAAACATCATGTTAACACAAACCAGTGTGCTCTGCACTCACATTTCTGACAAAAAACTTCATCAGACCCGTCAGGACACTGCTCCTCTCCATCACAGGCATATGTGATATCGATACAGCAACCATCATCACAGAGGAACTGGTAGCGAGAACAAGCCCCCAGGCAACCTATGACAGACCAGTTTCCAAGTTACAAGCATGCTGAAACACTAAACTGACATTAGATTCAGTCATGTATTTTAGAACATTTTTACCTGGTATTTCCTAGAAAACTCAAGGCAGTTCACAGCCAGCCATAATAAGACATGATAAAATCTCACAAAACAGTAACAATTAACATTTGAAGCTGTTCAGATTATGCTCCCTTCTGTTCTTGTCATCAGTGACACAGACTCTTTCTAGTCCATAATTATTTTCACAATAAGGATAATGCAAAATTGATGAATGAGTCATTGGCCTTTAGAAATGAAGCAAAACCAGTACAAGTGAAAAACACATTTTGTACTCTGTAAAAAAAAAATCAGCTAAATTATAAACTGTGCTTATGTTCCAGTTTGCTGGTTTATGAACATATACTGTCTTGATTTTAATCACAATCATAGGCAATCTCATTCCCATCTGCTCTTCAGAGTGATTGACAGATACTATGCTGTTGCAAAGTTATTACTTCCACAGTTTTCTCACCTAATGTGGAGGGCACCATTGGAATTACTGTCACTGAGACGTTATCTGAGCTCCTCTGGCCAGCAGTGTCAGTCACAGTCAGCTGCAAAACATAGGTGCCTTCTTGTAAATGAAAGAGCTTCACAGTTCCTGGTTGAGGTTCCTGATCCAAAGAAACCAGAATATTAATTGATCAAGTTCTATCCCTGGAATAAGGCACTGACACACCAGCCAAAGTTTGTATAGAAATAGTAATATGATTATGTGAAGGCAAGCAAATGTCTTTCTGTTGCTTAAATGCCTCGTGTTCCAATTCAAACAGATTATTTTAGTTTACACACATACAATAAAGCAAAAGGCACAGTGCTAGTGATCCATCTTCTTAGCCACCTGGAATGCATCTGCAAGAATGAGCTGGACATTCACGATTTGCTGGCCACAGCAAGCCCCCTTGCATGGCAAAAGCTCACCAAGGGGATGAGAAGCAAATGAGAGGGGGAAGCTGTATGGGCAAGAGAAGTGAAAGCCAAAAGCACGCAGTAGAGGCAGTGGTGGAAGCCTAGTGAACAGCCAATGTGTTGCTGTTGGCAGGACTCCTGTGGCAAGCAACACAGCCCCAGAAGAAAAACATTTCAGAAATGCCATGAGGTCCTAACATACCGCATACTCTGCTGGAACACAGTCACATTGTTAAGAAACCATCTTGGAGAGATAATACCCCTTCAGGATTCAACAGGAGAGGTTAATTTTATTTATCTAAAATGTTTTATGCTGTTCTATTGAATATGACCATAAAGATGGCTTGCAAAAATTCATAAATTTGAAAACAATGAAAACACAACAATGTTACTATTAACAAACTGCAGCAGAAAACAGAATCTGGAATAAATTAACAACAAAATCAGTTGTAAAGAGCACTTAAAGCAGGAAGTTAAGCTTAGCATCAAGAACAGTTGTAAACAGAAAACATCCAAGTAAATTAGGACACTCGACTCCAAAGAATCTGACCCCAAAAGCTTGGTAGTAGAGTTTTGTCGGGAGCATAACAGAGAGGCCACCTAAATTAACAGGACTCCAGTAGCACCTTAAAGACTAACATTTATTCTAGTATGTTTTTGTGAATCAGAGATTATTTTATCAGATGCATAAGGATTCTGTTAAGAGATTGCGTCTGGTAGACACATACAGGGAGGGAATTCCATCTTCTACTGATCCATTTGAACTTCTTGACTGAGAATGTGTATCAACAGCAGAGGGGAAAGTAAAACTAATATAAACAGTGAGGTATCATATAGAATCACAGTAATTAATTCTTTAAAAATATATTTCCAAGATGTACATTTCCTGTCTCCTTCACACTCACCTATAATGAATTAATTTAACTTGTTTATTTAAACATTTATACCAGTCTTATCTGAGTAAACTCAAGGCAGCTACAGCAAATGCTGCAAGGACAAAACATTGTATAGCATCTAGCAAGTTAAATGCGGTACATGAACATAGAAAAAACATACAATAGGGAAATTGTAATCTTACATGCAAGACATTGCTGTGCTATTTAAGAATTTCATACATTTATTTTTGGACAATTGCTGCATTTATTAGGATCGATGTGATATGTGATTGTTTCCTTCTCTTATCAGTACAAAAAGGTGCATTTATATTACCCTTTTTAAAAAAGTAGGAGAAAAATCGCACAATATGTTCTCCATATAACCAGGTGCTCAAAGATATAGCCTAGATCTCAAATGACATTACTCCCCAATGCCATTTCATCACTAACCCGACGGACTGCATGAGGCAGGCCTTTTTCTTCCATTGCTTTGCCTGGCTTGTTTGTTTCTCTGCTAATAAGTGCAAGCTGAGGGAGCACCTCCACCTTTGAGTAATTCAGTTCCCATGGTATACTCTTAACACTGGCTTCTGCTCCTCAGGCTCAGATCTTCGTGGTTGCTGCACAAGCCCCATGTGACTCTTTCTTTGTTTCTGGCTCTGCCATAGGAGAAGTGAAGGAGGAAGATAGGAAAGCTTGTATATTCCTGGTGGAGTCAAACTTTCTGCAGCAAATTTTATGAAGCTGAATGAATGTATATGCCTGCGTTCTAATAAGAATACCAAATAAGATAGCAAACAGGTTTTTGTTCCCAAAATTTCAAATGAGAATCTCTGTACACAATTTTATATGGAAAGTTTCCTTTTTTGTGTAAACAATTTTATTCTTTTAATATTACTATTTTATTTTTACTGATTTTGACTGATTTTTTAATAAATTAACAATGTACTTAGTTAGGAACCTTATGGCTATGAGGTAGGGTTGTCAGTTCCCCACTGAGGGCGGGGGACCCCCTGCCTGGTGAGGGGAAAAGGCAGGGGAACACTTTTCTGGGCAGTGTACTCCTGGGTGGTGCAGCATCCTCCACAGTGGGCCGATTTGGACCCCTAACAGGCCGAATCAGGCTCATTTGGGGCCTAAATTGCCCACTGTGATGCACAGAAACTCTCCAGAGCCCTTCCATCAGCACTCCCATGATCCACAGTGGGTCGAATCAGGCTCTTGGGGCTGAAATCGGCCCGCTATGAAGCACAGGAGCACTCCAGGCCCCTGCACGACAAAGTTGTGCTGCCCCAGCAGTGCTTCCATGCTCCACAGCAGGCTGATTTCAGTCCCAATTTGACCTGCTGTGGAGCATGGGACCATTCCCAGGGGCAGCATGATGTCCTGTGCACTTCCTGGAAGTGACGTCATCGCAGAGTCTGGGAATGCACACACGCAAAGCATGCACACGAGTACAAGAATGGTGAGTGCCAGGTCTCCTACCTCTCACAGAAGGGGAAGGGGACCTGGCAACCCTACTATGAGGCAATATTGAAATAACTTAAATAAACAACAGTGCAATCCTAAGAACGCTTTCCTGGAAGTAGGCCTCAGTGAGTAGACTTCAAAAGCATTCTGAGTAGGCATGCTTAGCATTGCACTTTACAGACACAAATTCCAGGAAAATATACTTCTGCAGGAAGGAATGATCTTGGAAGGATTTTTTCTTCTGTTTCCTACTTGTGGAACTATTTTGTTTGTTCTGCTGTTGGATCAAACTGGATAATGAATTTCTAGAGGGAAAAAAACATAGAGTTCAATTGCTTTATAAATGTGCAAATCATTCAACAAGCAAAGTCTTACTTAAGCCAAATTTCAACTAGCCTAAATAAGCAGGACATTTTTTCCCATAGAGTGGAGGGGGTGGGGAGGGGAATCTGATAAGCATATCAGATTCTTACTGAGCAAAGTCATCATTGGAAATAATAGGGAAGCCGACTTTTATCTTGATCAAACATACAGCTTTATTAGCAGCTGAACCAACAACAGAACCTCAATAACAACTTAAAAGTTTAAATTGTTTTAAATTTTTAAAAAGTGTTTAAATGTTTGCCACCTTGGGGACTCTATTTGGGTAGAAAGGTAGCATACAAATGCTTAAATAAATAATAAATAAAAATAATATGCAGCATTATTACTATGGTTTAATATAATCAGTAATGGACTCAGCTGTAGCAGATAAAATTGGCAGCAGACAAAACAACAGGGAGCAATCTGCAGCTCTGTAGCTGGTTTCATGCTTTCCCCTTTCTATGAAGAACATCATTGTCTATAGCTGGACAATGTAATGCCACACCATACTCTTTTGGTTATTGAAACAAACTCTGGAAGTCCCCTCATGCTTGACACTCCCTCCTACCTGCAGCTCAGGAATTGAAACCAGGAAGACTTCAACAAACGACAACTGGACACTTCATCAGAACTGGACTACACAGACACAACCATTAGAGTTTGTTCTTTTGTTCATGGACCAGGATCCCAAAACAAGAGTAAATAATAGTTTGGAATCCTAATTTACCAATAGGCAGAATTAATTATATGTATTGTCGAAGGCTTTCACGGCCGGAGAACGATGGTTGTTGGGGGTTTTCCGGGCTGTATTGCCGTGGTCTTGGCATTGTAGTTCCTGACGTTTCGCCAGCAGCTGTGGCTGGCATCTTCAGAGGTGTAGCACCAAAAGACAGAGATCTCTGTCTTTTGGTGCTACACCTCTGAAGATGCCAGCCACAGCTGCTGGCGAAACGTCAGGAACTACAATGCCAAGACCACGGCAATACAGCCCGGAAAACCCCCAACAACCATCAGAATTAATTATAGTTTATTCTTTCACCCGATTCAAATTAAACAACAAATTTTTATTTGTTGGGAATGTGGAAATTTTCAGTTAAGCAGCATTGAAATGGGAGCATGCAAGGTCAACATCTTCTATAGTTTATTTCCATAATTTCAAACCATAATTTGATTTTACATCTGAATGTTAACAGGATGCACTAAAATAAAAAATGTATGTATGGAATACTCCACTGGTCAAGAAGAAAACAGGGATGCTCAATGTTATGTATCTGTGCTTGGTCAATCACAGTTTGATATATATTTTCATCCAACAGATCTAATTTTCTTTATCTTATTATTATTACAAGAAAAGTAATCATTAATTTCATAGTGAAATGGCCAGTTTGGGGTATGGGGCTGTTCGTATGCTGTGTAATTTGCCTTGAGTTTCAGTAAGTAAGTAAGTAAGTAAGTAAGTAAGTAAGTAAGTAAGTAAGTAAGGCTGGCATCACAGACAAAACCTAACCAGGAATGTTTGACTAGGAGCTCTCAATGCAGGGCTTTTGGTTCCTTAGGGCAGCAGCAACCCACGCTGTAATGCAAGTGGCTGTTTAAAAACCAGCAATTTTAAAGAGAAGCTTGCAATGCAATGAGGAAAAGCTGCTCTTTGGCAAAGAATTTCCCCTCTGTACTTGCATATACAACTAGGAGATAATTCCATAACCAGTGCTCAGGTAGAAGTGTGTGTGGCAATGTGTGTCTCTCTTTCAGCATTATGTATGTGACATTACATATTCTTATTTTCTTTAGCTTATCTGTGAGGAGGGTGGCGTATAAATCGAATAAAATAAATAAATAAATAAATAAATAAATAAATAAATAAATAATAAACTATATAACACTCGCAGACTTTCCAGGTTTCAAGAGGTGGATATCAGACCACAGAGACTTCTTGTTTACCTTTCCTCTGATTGTGCTATGGAAACTTTTTATATCTCTTTCTACGATATCTATTTCTATGATACAATCTATTTCTATTCATACAGCTTGGCTTGAAGTGCAAAACTTTATTTACCTTCATACCAACTGAGAGGGCACCTTTCAGCAACTTCCATTCATATTGTATGATTCCGTGGTCATCGAAACTTTCTCGGCCATCAAGAATCACCCAATCAACAGGCAACTGAAGCACAATGTCTTTCCCTGCCTTGCTGACAGGAGGTTCATCATTTTCTTTTAAAAAAAAAAGTTTGTTTCATTATTGAAAGAAAACAGAGTATTTATTTAAATAGCTTTTCTTGTATGATACATTTTTATAGCTTTGCTCATGCTCCTGAAATTAAGAAAACCAACTCCCCAACAACCAAATGTTTAGATGTTTCCTTGTAATGGGTGTATTAGCCAGGGTGAAGGAATATCTTAGCATGACACATGAAATACCTTTAGCACTGTTCTGGTAGTGTGCTCATCTACATAAGCAGCATGGCAATCAAATGTATCTGAACATGCTTCCAGAATGTTTGAAGGAATGCTGCAACCTAGGACTTATTTTTGCATTACCTCTGTATTACAGCTGAGTATAGATATTATTCTCCAGATAAATCCTCTTGTGAGCACTGAGGGGGCAGCAGACTGGGTGTGTCCATAGCCCATGAGATAGGTTTTTCCCACCTTCTCCAAGCACAGCCTGAGATACACAAGATGTTCAAACCGTGTCTTTTACTCCACCTTCCTTACTATACAGTTCCATCTCATTTGGGTCTAGAAAGTTTCAGCACTTCCAGTTCCTCTATGTCCATGCACTAGTCTGGCCCCAGACTCTCCTAGGCCACCTCTTTTAAGGTCCTCCCCAAGAATTCGACCCCTCCCCTCTCCAATCTGCCTGCCTAGCCCCCAGCATAGGCCAAGCAGGATGCATCCTCACCCCATGGCCATGGTGAACTCCAGCCAGCTCCACCTGAGACAGCTCATGCCTGGCAGCACCTGGGATGGGGCAGGGACTTGATCTTCTTGGGGGGTGGTAGTGCTTTACCTGATTGAACCTCTACTGCAAGGGCCAACAGCTTCTCCGCCACATCCATCCACATGCCCCCTCTCTAGCCACCCTGCGTCATCCTCCCCACAACTCTTATTTCACTTAAATTGCTTATAGTCAGAGTACATTTTGCCTATGTTATCCAGATTCCATTGGAAATGGTATAGCATACTGTGAGAGTGATACTGGAAGACCTACACATAGTATGGTATGTGTCTCTAAACTCAAACCTGGTGTCTGGGAGTGGGTAGTGTGCCTCCACCCCAGTCAATACCCCAATTGCCATGGTGAGGCCCTTGTGGTGGGCTGCCCTGGGGATTCCAACAGTCCATCTCAGAATGGCCGAGACACAGTCTGATGACAGCCAGAGGTCAGCACCTTTCCCACAGCTCAACTGGACAGCAGGGGTTTGACTTGAAGCTGGGGCTGTGTCAATCATGCCTTTACAACCCAGCTGGCCAGCAGGAATGCACAGGCACAGCACAACGAGGGCCCAACTAAGCCAAAGGGCCAAGACTCAGCCACAAAGCTGACTGGCTGGGAGGGGCTGAAGAGGTGAGATCCCTGTGGGAGGGAGGTGGAAGAAACCTCTAAAGGCTGACTGGCCCAAGCAATAGGGGGTGGAGCATGTAAAGGATGCAAGGGCATATTTAAACCCTCTCAGCCTCAGGCAAAGAAAGAGGCAGTTAGGGTTGCTCCTGTCTCAAAGTTGGTACAAAAAGGGAGCCAAGAAGGACAAGAGGAAGCACCCAGAGAGCAGGAGTAGGATGAACTGGGTGGGTACAGCCCCCTCCCTTCTACATCTTAGGCCTGAGTGACCTAGAGGCCTAGACCCACCTCCAGCTAGGAACCAAGAGAAGGCTCCAGCTACTGGGCTCAGCTCCTCCCTTCTCCTCTCCAGTACCCCACTCAACCATACCAAGCCACATTTCTGTGGCTACCCTTCACTGCAGCAGTCCAGCACAGCCTAAACTTCTCACATCTGGACCCAACATGATCAAAATGGATATTCCAAAATGGCTAACACTGAGCTCTTGCATGATATAATATGCTACTGATCATACATATTGGTCTTCTGATTGAACTGAGCTTGTGGATTTTCAGGTCTGTGCTTCAAAGTGAGATTGTGGTGAAATGATCATCTGATCAGTTTCTCAACAGAATGTATAATATTTCTGGTATGCCACTGAAAACCTCATTCAATCCTTGAAATCTCTAATTAAACAGTCTCAAGTAGCAGGACACAAAACAATCTTGCAAAATTGCACCAGAATTAATGAACTAGTGGCATAAGGTAGCTTCTCTATATATTAAGGATGTCTGATTCCACTGACTATAGATCCATTTCCAGCCTGCAATAAAAGTGATCAGTCTTAATGAGAGCATCCTGAGGGTAGCCTTTCCAAGCTCTAAGACTGTAATTGTGCAGTCTACTAGCGATGCAAGAAGCCAAACCTCATTGCTACTTGTAAAAAGAACCTGGTCTATAGCATAACTCTGCACTGCAGTTTATGTTGCTCCCAGATTTGCAATCCTCGGGGGACTGGCATCACAAAGGACAGGTGTTAGGAGTCTTGATGTGCTGAAGCAGGGAGCGGTGCACTTTCCATGCACTTTCCCATCTTTCTTCAAACGTGCATGGGAATGCAAGTCATCAGTAAAAGTGGCTATGCTGCCAGCCACAAGTGGAAACTAATGTGTGGCCTATCCTGGGGGCAATGTAGGTCCAGAGGGCCTAAACAGTTCTTCCGCCGCGTACCTAAACACAGTTTAAAGGGACCTCTTTCCAATGTCAGCTGATCTTCCGCGTTCCTGCCAAGCGCCCCGCCCTCCCTTGAGTGCCGGCTACTTCAAGCCGTGTTTTAAAACCATCAACCCCGAACTGTGGCTCGACGGCAGAGCACTCTTACCGGGGACTGGAGGGCTGCTGGTCGGCTCCAGATAGTAGCTGTGATAGCCGCGCTGAGGAGAGAAGAGGCAGACGGCGCGGCCACGGTACGTGCAGTTGAAGAGGTAGCAGCGGAGCGAGGCCAGCTGCTGCGGCGGCTGCTGCAAGACCGCCAGGGTGCAGCGAGGATCGGCGCAGCAGGCGTCCAGGCATTGCCGCAGGCCCGCCACAGAGCCCGGCGAGCCCAGGAAGGTGGCGCCTGCCGCGATGGAGTCCTTGGTGCGGATGATGGAGTCGGGCCTAGTCGAGAAGAAACTCCCGCCGCTGCCCGCAAGGCCGCCTGTCCCGCGGCAGCGTCCCGCCGCCTCCGCCCGCTCGCTGCCGCGGCCAAGAGGCTCCTGCTCCTGTTGCAGCTGGCGGCGGAACTCCTCCAGCAGCGACTCCACGTCCGGTCCCGCCGGCGCCCTTAGCTCAGCAGACGGCGATCCCAGCGGCAGCAGCAGCACTAAGAGCCGAAAGGGGAGCCCGGCGGGCGCCATGGCGCGGGCCCTGGCCAAGAAAGGAGCGAGAGGAGGGTGGCGGTGGAAAGCACCGCCGCTACCAGCGCCGTCCCAAGGGCGGCGGTGGAGGGCGAGTCATGGCTCCTCCCGCGTCAGCTGGGGAGCCGCAGAAGCCTGGCGGTTTCAATCAGCACCACCAGACGCCGGACAGCTCCAAGCACCGGCCTCGCCCCCACTTTCCGCTTTCGCCAATCACCGTCCCCCGGAAGGGGGCGAGGCCACACGGAGGCCGCGCCCAGTCATTGAATCCCCGCCTCCTCTGACTTCACTGCTTTTTGTTGTTGACGTTTCCTTCTTTCCAGACGCGTCTCTGATGATTTGAGCGTGTTAATCGGACGGATCTGGAGAGTAAACGGAATGCCGCTTGTTGTAGTCAGGCCAGACAAGCGGGGAGGGGGGAGGGGCTGTTAGCCAGACCAAGAAACCGTTGATGATAATTAAATACCCGCCTCCTCAGCGATGGGATTGGCTGGTGTCTACTTTGGTTGTTGAACTGTCCATCACAGGAGTTGTTCTGGAATTGACACACAGGCACACTTAAAGACCTTGAGGAAAGGCAAAATAAAAATATTTATTAAATGAATAAACAAATTTTACTCAGATACCTTATCACTAATCACTAGTAATTAAATCATAGGTGGTGGTTACAACTACCCCTGATCGGGAAGGTCCAGGCTAGCCAGATCTCAAAAGCTAAAAAGTGTTAGTAATTGGATGGGAGACCGCCAAGGAAGTCCAGGGTCACTATGCAGAGACAGACAATGGCAAAGCACCTCTGTTAGTCTCTTGCCTTAAAAACCCTTGCAAGGGTCACCATAAGTCAATTGCTTGATGGCACTTGAAACACATAATCACTACTCAGTGCATAACTGGCTATTTGTATGCCCACCTTGTACTACAGATTTAATATACGTGGTTATGGAGTCTGCAAGCAGGCCCATAGTTAAAAATATGGAAAGGTCAGTGACCTACCCTCTACAAGTACGCTTTTCTACCCGCTGACAATCTTCCTAGGCAAGTTTGTAATTTTGCTTAGATCAACAGAAACAGTGTATTTGTTTATATATAGATTTGTTAAATGTTCATTAGACTAAACAAGCCTATAAATAAATAGTTAATGAAATGAAGTGACTGAGACAAAGTACACAAACTTCTGAACGCAAGCCACAAAAGACCCCTATCATGCCATACTGTCATTGCTTCATCCTTTCTTACAGGATCACACACAACCACACAATCATTTTGCTTTTCTGTATTGCAATAGGCTTCACAATAGACACAAGTAATGAGCAGAGAGAGTGGCAAAGTAACAGTCATAGTAGTACTAGTTTAACATCTTTCTGTCTCTGTTGACAAGCACTGCTGGTAGATTTGCAGGATTTCTTCTTCCTTACATCCCACAGCAGCCCTTCTGGATGTCTGTTCTGTGCAAGTTCTTACAAGACCACTTGTTCACCTCCTCTCAGGATCACTTTTGTGCTTTCTTGTCCTTTTAATCCCTTTATGCAGATCAAATAATCTCCTCTCAGTTTGTCAAGCCCTTTCTCACTACTTAGTTGTTTATTGTATTGTGTAAGATGTTTAAAATAATACTGGTGGGAAAACTTGAAATATGTACCCCGTTATTACTTTTGTAGCTATTTTGTTTGAAAAATGGACAGCTACCTATGGCATTTATATTTATATTCCACCTTCTTGAACAGAGTTCAAGGTGGCAGGATCCCATTCTTTTCCTTGCAAGCACCCTAGGAGACAGCAAGGGCCGGGATAAAGGATTTATGAAGTATATTTTAATCCCACCCTTTGTCCAGGGACTTCAGAATGGCACACTTCGGATCTCCTCTCCTCCATTTTATCCTAGAAGGGAATGCTTGGCCCGAGGTCAACCAACATGTTTCCTGGTAAGTGGTTATTTGAACTCCTCGCACCTAGCCTGACACTCTAACCATTGCAGCACATTGGCTTTAAAGGCCCAGTGACCTTTATGGCCTAAGAAGGGCTTTGAACCCATGTCTTCCAAACCCAAGTTGAACATCTCTCTGTCCTTGATGTTCATATTAAGGCAGCCTTTGTTTCCAAGAATGCATACTAAACAATTCAAATCTATCATCTGCATTTCTTTTGAATCTAAATCAATGTTGCAAGAGTCTGATTTGCAAAACGAGTGTTGTCTAGGGATCCATCAGCTCTCTTGATGGCTTGAGGAATCATTGATCAGACTCTGCTTCCTGTCCTGTTCCCACCCATGGTTAAGCTGTATATCAAATAACTTCCCTTTTTGTTAAATTTTAATTGTTTCTAAAGACAAAATCATTGTGAGAGTTCAAATGATTTAGAAAATTATATTGGGGGAAAAGCAAGCTTTACTAGCATAGGAGGATTGTCACTGCTATTGGCTGATAAGCCTTGTGCATACCTGGTGAAACAGAGAACTCACAGATGAACTCAGGGAGAAAGAAATTTGCTTTTTAACGTAGTGTGCTGGATGAGGATCTGGGAGACTCAGGTTCAAATCCCCCTCTTCCATGAAGCCTCTGTGCCTCCCACAAGTGTCTAATCACCCCCTTTAAGTCCTACTTGAGCATTTGGGTCTGCTCCTGACCCTGCCTTCTCTCAGCCCTTTCTCTTCTCATTAAGCCCAAGTGAGTGCCATCACTCTGACTGCTGCCAAAAATACCAGCCACACCCTCACCACTAGCCATTGTCCTGACGGCTGCCATCATTCTTCATGGGTCTCAGGGTCTACTCTTCCTGTCAGGAGCCTCTTCTCCTGGGACAGCCAGGACTCACTGCCACAGGCTGCCATCTAACTGGTTCTAGCCCAGCTCCTACAGCATCCTGACTCAGGCAGTCATCCACCTAGCAAGACTATCCCACACATAGACATTCTGTGATAGGGAGGGCTCAATCCATCTCCCCATAGCTTCCCTGAGCAGCACTGGGACTGTGCTGGAAACCTTGTTACTATTTCCCTGCTGCTTTCCACTAAGCCCTGCTTGTCTTTCCAATAGGGTTACCATTCTTCAGTGGAGCCTGGAGATCTCCTGGAATTACAGCTGATCTCCAGATTAGAGTCCCCCTCCCCCCCCCCGGAGGAAATGGCAACTTCAAAGGACTGTTTTTATGGCATCTCATCCATGCTAAATCAAAAAGAGTCCAGTAGCACCTTTAAGACTAACCAATTTTATTGTAGCATAAGCTTTCGAGAATCACAGAAGCTTATGCTACAATAAAATTGGTTAGTCTTAAAGGTGCTACTGGACTCTTTTTTATTTCGCTACTACAGACGAACACGGCTAACTACTCTGGATCTCATCCATGCTAAGCTCCCTCCCCTCTCCAGACTCCACCCTCCCCAGTCTCCTCCCCCAAATCTCCAGGATTTCCCTTAAGCTGGAGTTGGCAACTCTATTTTACAATGATTTCTGCCGAGCCCCATGTAGCTGATGGTGATGTCGGGGCTGCAGAGGAGTGCCTAGTACTTGATGGCCTGCTTCTGTCTGCATCTGCCTTATTGGCCCAGGGATTAGGGTGCTGGACTCTCCTAACACTATTCTTAAGTGTGGGGCTGTGGGTTTGAACTTGACTGTTAAGGGATTTTTAGGCCCCCTTTCATAAAATCTTGTTCTGAGCATACATTCAAAGCTACAGCACACAAAACATGTAAACAAGTAAAATAGGTCTTGCTCCAATGTCAAAATCCTGCTTGTCAGTGGGTGAGATGGTCACTGAACAAAGTATAAATATTTTTTCCTGTTTTGTTTATTCTAATTAGATAATTAAGACTTCAACCTTGAATGCATTCTTCCCTAAGAGAATATCAGATATATGGCTCCAGCTTCTCAAATGTTTGTATAATTAATTTGACACTCAAGCTTGTCAGCTGTCATGTTCTCTGGAAAATGCATTATTCTGCGTCATTCTGACAGAGTGTATGCATCATTATGATAGGGCATTATTCTAACCTCTAATCTTTCATTCTATAAACAGTTAGCAATTATCCTGTAAACAAACCAGTTTTACAAGTATATAAGATTCTCTGATGTGACTGGTATTTACATATTTCTCCTCGAAATGAAGACTGTGTTATGGGCTTATCAATAAAAAAGCAATCCTCTTTCACTGACCTCTTCCCCCCACCCCCCATTTTCTTTTGCAAGGGAAAAGGGTGTGTGGCTTGCAGCAGGGACAAATGTGTGTGATCAGGCCAATGAGTCCCTTGCTGGGTGACAGGAGTGTGCTGTCAGTCAAGTGAGTGCTCTTCCTCTGTGGGCTGTGGAGGGACATTGGGGTCATGTGCTTTCATTGGGGTTGCACTCTCATTGGGGCTTTCCTTATTATCCTCTGACATTCCATGGGAGGTGGTGATAGTCAGAGGTGGTAATCAGATTGGTAGTCAGTAGTTGGCTCCACTTATATATGCCATTCAGAGGAATGTCACTGGGCACCCAGGGCCAGCGCGGCCATTGAGGCCAGGTACGCAGTGGCCTCAGGGCGCTGGGTGCTGGAGGGGGTGCTGGAGGAGGCGTGGGGTGCTGCAGCCTCCTAGCTCTCCTGCCCCGCGCTACCGCCGCCGCCACCACCACACGCCCCTGGCTGGGTGCAGCAGCCATGGGCAGGCATCTGCGGCAGCGCAGGCAACTGAGCAGGAGAGCTCGGAGGCCACCTGCATGCCGTCCCAGCTGCCCCCCACAGCGATTGGGCTGGCGGCGCATGCACACAGCCCGGTGCATGTGTGCATGTGTGCGGGCAGGTGCCCGGTCCACCGGTTGGCCGCAGGCACCAAAAGCCCTGGCGCTGCTGCTGTGGGCACCTCTGCCTGATTGGTGGTTGTTGCCATGGTTGCTATGAACTATGGTACATTTGTTACTGGAACTGCTTTTTATTTGGATGGGGAATTAGCTTAGCAGTCCAGAACTAAATTTAGCGCGGATCTAACCAATGTATACCAAGGTCCTTTTTCCAGAGACTCACGTGACAAAGAGGCAGACTACAATTATTCAATCAATAAGGTGTATTTTCTAATAGTATGGCATATGCCTGAACTTACACACACATACAAGATTACATACAAGAGCTAAGAAATACAGAGTAGGAAAATTAGAGATGGTTGCATGAGCAGGAGCCCCACGATGACAAGGGCATACTTACAATCCTGAGGCGGAGCAGAGATCTTAGCAGCGAGGGGGTCTAGTGCCAGCACTAGGACCACGGGTAGAAAGGCAGCAAGGAAGTTAGGATAGGAATGGCGTGCGCCCTCAGGTTAGAGGGGCTAGCTTATATACCTTCAAAGTACCCAGGGGCTGACGCCCCGTTCAGTGGTTCTCACAACTTAAATCAAAGGATTTGGGGCTATCGGAATAGCCTTGATTGGACAATATTTGAAGTCTGATTGATATATCATGACACCTTTTGGGAGAGGGGACGGGGGAAGGAAAGGGATCCGGGCAGTTTGCACATTAACAGCGCTCATCCTGGTGCCATCAAGTCCTGCGTGCGGAGGCTGCTTTGATGTGCGTTCGTTGATTGCTCTGGCTGACTGGCACTCAATCTTCATTCTGGAAAGGTGTTAAGATATGCAGAGGAGAGCGGAATTCTCTCGCTGTGTACGTGGTCAGCTTGCTTCTTCGAAATGGCTTCCCAAAGCAGGCAGTTCCCCTCGGTTTCCTGGCTGCCTGAGAACATGGCTGTCATCTGGGCATGGCTAGGGCTTACCAACAGACTGCCTGGCAGTGATGGCAAGCTTGGTAACCAGCCCGCAGGAGGCTCCCAGCGGGAGCTGGCCAGGGGGCACCTGGTCATGCCCACTGAAGGTCTCCCTGGCTGGCACCTGGCTGCTGGCAGCGTGGCTGGGGCCCAGGGTAAGGCAAGGTCTCATGGCAGGCGAGGGAGCAGCGTTTAAGACATAGTCCGTGGTTGGTAACAGGGCAATATCACACAGGAGAGTCCAGATATAAGCTTGAGCAGGGCAGTGCCACGCAAGGGTCCTGAATGCATTTGTCTAGGAAACTGACACAGTCTGTTGCAGCATCAGATATGAAACTGACACGCGTACTGGAGGCACACAGGCAAGGTAAATCTTTTAGTGTAGAACTCAAACACAGTTCGTGGCTGGCCTTAGGGCAGGAGGGGGGGCCGCTGCTCGGTAACACATTCACCATCTGTACCTTGCAGACAGGCATGTGTTGTTTTTTCCCCCTTGAGGAATGTCCATAGCAATCCAACCAGTGGCTTTGCTATTATGGCAGTAGCTGGCTGCCACCACTGCAGCAGCCCTCAGAATTGGGCTACTCATATACTAGAGATTATTAGGAAAGGGATTGAAAATAAAAGGGCCAATATTATAATGCCTGTGTATAGAGTTATGGTGCAGGCTCATTTGGAATATTGTGTGCAGTTCTGGTCATTGTGTCTCAAAAAGGACATTGCAGAGCTGGAAAAAATACAGAAGAGGCCAACCAAGATGATTAGGAGTTTGGAGCACTTTTCCTATGAGGAAAAGCTGAAGAGTCTGTGACTGTTCATTTTGAGGTTTATAAAATTATGCATGAGGTAGAGAGGGTGGAATGAGATTTTTTTCTCCCTTTCCCCAAATACTAGAACTCAAGGACATCCAATGAAGCTGATGGGCAGTACATTCAGGACAGACAAAACAAAATACTTCTTTACACAATTAGTGATTAAGATGTGGAATTCACTACTAGAGGATGTCATGATGGCCACAGGAATAGCCATCTTGAAAAGGAGATTAGACAAAAAGAAAAAGAAAAGGGGATTAGACAGTCATGGAGGATAGGTCTATCAGTGGCTACTTGCCATGGTGACTAAAGGGAGCCTCCACCTTCAGAGGCAGTAAATCTCCAAATGCCATTGCCAGGGGAAGGTCTTTGCCTCTGTGCTCTGTTGGCCCTCCATAGCAACTAGCTGGTCACTGTGTGAGACAGGACACTGATCAAAATGGGCCACTGGTCTGACCCAGCAGGGCTTCTCTTATGTTCATATTTCCCTAGAGCCCCTCTGAGTATAGAATGCTCACTGGAGCACCACCAAACAGGCTGTGGAACTATGGTTGTTGTCAAGCAAGGCAGCTTCTTTATTAGACCTTGGCATTTGGCATTCGATAATACATAGCTATAGTAAGCATTTTAATACGGAAGGAAAAGGCTTTAATACCCAGATTTAATTTTAATTATGTACTATTAAACAGGAAGCCAGGAATTTTCTATAAAGAGTAATTTTAGGCTTCATGCAGAAGGTGGCAGCAGTTTACTGCTTATTGATAAACTGGTGTTTGTACTTAATATCAGATAAATCTTGGTTTTAACATTTCAGTGTTAATTAACCATTGAGTAATGTAGTAGAATGACTTAGACCTGTGGCTTAGATGTCTTACTGATTATTAGCTTAGCGGTAATGTGAATTATTAATCCTGGTATGCTGAAATCTTAACTTGGTACCAAGGATGGAGGGCTAGCAAACTTTTGGTACATTTTTAACATAGAAATTGCCCCTCAAAAATCACAATGGGGCCACAATCCATTGACCCTCTGGCTTAATCACCCCTTAAAATTTTTGTTTTTCTGCACTCACTGGAAAATGCTACAATTTATAAAACATGTGGAGTTCTTTCTCAACTATTTCCTATACCTGACTCATATTGGTTGTTGTTCCTTAATTAAACTCATTGTCTCATTAAAGAAATTCCTTAATTAGACTCATGGCCTCAGAGTCTCAGGGTAGGATTAGGTTGTGTGTCCCCCTCAGGAGTTTATCACATGGTTTGTTGTTGATATTTGCACGAAGAAAATGCATTGCCTGTACCATATCCTGTGATGTGCTAGAGTTTATGCTTTACTTCTTGATTTCATTAGGCACAAATTCTGTGTGATAGTTATAGCAAAAGTTTAATTTCCTTCAAACTTACGAGTATTCTGCCCCCTCCATCCCTCGTTCCCTTTATTGGTTCTCACTTGGGTCCAGTTTTGCTGTCTGGGGGAAAGACAATCTGTGAACATTTTAGTAAATACAAAATATAAATATTGCTTTTTAAATGAATGAGTGCCATTGTGCATGTGCACCTGTTGGTAATTTCACTTGGTATTGGAAACCAAGGGTTGGATCCAGACTAAACTGGCAATTTCTTCCAATTCCCCCTTCTTGCTGCAGACCCCTTCTCACACTGTTCCTCAGGTCCCCCTACCCCCTCAGAGCAGCATTTTGTGGTGTCAGTGGACAGGAAAGCCCTGTTCAACTGGTGGACAATTTAGTCTGGATCCAATGCTTAAAATCTAGCTGCTGAACAATCCTGAAACCTATTTCACAATCCCTTTTCAAGGATTCCGTTCCACTTTTTTTGTCTTGGAGTACTGAGTCAAGTTGATTGAAGTAAAGTATGGGTGCAGTTGTTCAAATTCAGCATTTATTATAAGAATAGTGAAGAACAAAAATGAAATTCAATAAAATGTGACGTGGTATCGTGGACATGTTTTCTGGCATTAGAGATGCTAAGTTTCTGCACTTTGCATTCTTGCTTTTTAAAGCTAATTACAACATGTATTATAGTTATCTTTCTGACACTCTAATTTACATTACCCATCCCACCCTCTGCCTGGATTATAAAGACTCCTTCCTTTTTCCACTCCTTGTATCTGATGAAAGGAGCTTTGATTCTTGAAAGCTCATACCTTGGAAATTTAGTTGGTCATTAAGATACTTAACTGAGCATTCAACCAAACATTGCTCTGAATGCATGTGACAAAACCCTGAGAGTTTGTGTCTTGTTGCAAAGAAACAAAAGGGTGTGAAGAGGAATACTTAACCACCTCCACCTTCCCTCCATTTTTCCCCCAAACATATATCTGCAAGTAAAATGCACGGCTGAATTCTCAGGGCAGGGGGAGAACAATGGCTTGGTTATGTGTGCACAGTTTAGGAACCTATCTAAAGTCTTGCCTGCAAGAAACTCATAGTAATCATTAATAAGTTAGTGGCTGGGTAGGACTCTTTGCTTCTCACTAGGTATGTGGCACACCTGCAAGAGCTGTAAGCCTTATAGAAGGACTGATAAAGTACAGGTTGCAGGGAACTAGGTTAAAACATGCTGCCCCTTCAAGTCAAGCCGGTTTTTCTTTGTCAGGCTGTTCCAGACCTATTCATTCATTCTTTCGTTCATTGAAATAAAGTTATCAAAAGAGATGCTGCACTTATGTATCCTGGCCTGGCTGTCGCACAGATGGCAAATTTTGGATGAAAAGCAGCATATGGAAGAACAATTAAGCACCTGTTTTCCTGCCACTTCTACACTATAATTTGCCACCTTCCTTCCAAGCAGAAGCAGAAAACACAGAGTCAATCTCTGTATGGAGGCTGCATTACCACTGAGGAATCCTTTGCAGCAGCAATCAGAGCAGAATTGTGACTTACCCATATGCTGAACCTTGGGTCAAGCTAAACAAGACACTGGGCATGGGTTCAAACCCATGATCAATTACGCAATTTTCCCTGGGGACTGTAGTTTTCAAGACAGAGCTGCACAGGCTTGCTGGGGGTCTGGGGAAGAGAAGGATTTCTTCACAGCCCTCTGCCTGGTTGCCACTTCTGCTGGCTGCTTGGTTTGCTCCCCCCCCCTGCTCCAGCTGCTCACCCACCTTCCTCTCCCCCACGCACTCTGGGTGGCAGTGCAGGCTGTTGCATCCTGCTGCCACCTTCTACCTGCCTTTGCTCCCTCTGGGAGTGTGGGCAGGTGCAGCCACCCAGAGTGCGGGGGAAGGGAGCAAAGGCAGGAGGAAGGCGGTGTCATGCAACAGCCAGTGCTGCCACCCAGAGTGTGTGGGGGAGGAGAGAGGTGGGTGACATGCTAGAACTGGGGGGGGGGGGCGCCTGCAGAGGTGGCAGTGGAGGACTGTGAGGGAATCCATCCCCTCCCCCAACCTCCAGCAAGTCCATGAGGCTCTGTCTTGAAAGCTACAGTTCTCAGGTTAAATTGTGCCTAGTTTGAACGTGACCCAAACCATCTACAAGATCTTTTTCTGTGTGTCCCCATCTATGCAGAGTTGAGGTGTGTGGTAAACAGTGATAAGGTTGTGTCTTTGATGCCACAATGCTTCTGAAACTCTGTCCCCTCAAAAATCTGTAGGCACTTTATTTTCATACTTTTAGGAGACAGTTGGTTATTTATGACATCAGACATTATTTCTAGTTTTAGACCATCTTTTAGGCTGCTGCTTTAACTGTGAGTGTATCAGCTGTTTTTATTAGTGATGCTTTTTCTTATTGTAACTGACTTTTTTTTTATTCTGTCAGTTTGAGAACGCTGAGGGGAATAAGTTTTTTAAGTTTGATGCTTAGCATCAAAAAAGTGAGCGGCTAAGGTTTCCGTCCATGTATTCACATGTAATGTGTTGTTGAGCCCTGGAAATACTATTCCTAAAAAACAGAGTTTAAATTATGTAAATGCCAAATACATGAGACTGGATTCAACAGTAATTTCCTGCAAGGGAGATTTTTGCTGGTTCTGCTCCCCTTTGCAGGCCCTCACATTGCAGTGGCACCGTTCCTGGAGGTTCCCTGGCCCCCAAGGGAAGTGTTTTTTGGAGGACTGGACACAGAGGACTGCAGCAGAAGAAGGGAAGCTGAAAAGTGGTGTTCAGCAAAAGAAGTTCTGCTGATGATACTGTACACTCCACCCATGATCCCTGATGGTCCTATCACAAGAAAGAGAGACATTTCCCTCTTGCAATGGAAGTAACCTACCAGTCCTGATTCTGAATCCCTGTACTATACCCTTTCTCAAATTTTAAAACATCTCCATCTATTGCCACTTCAACTTTGCCATCTTAACTCTATTCCAAACCATGTACCACTGAAGATTTGTGGAATGCTGAATTGAATTCACTTATGGTCACTTATGGGCTCTGCATTCATCATTAAATACCGTAATCCTATAGCTAGAAAATTATAGAACACTGAATTTCTCCTCTATGAGCCTTTGCTACATGCAGGATCCTCCATATTTTATTCCTCCTACAATTTGATATAATTCAGGTTATAATACAATGCAAGTATAGAAAACAGGGTGTTGTCATATAAGAAAGCACAGAACAGTTCGGGCAAGTTTAGCAGTACAAGCAAGCCTGGATGTTTGTTGTGCATAGGATATGTAGCAATGCACCACAGAACTGTGTGATCTGTGTAGCATCACTCAATAGTCAGTTTTACGTTTGCTATGCCTTGATAGATAGAAAACATCTGTATCAAGACAGGAATGGTATTTGCATCAGGGTGTCTCCTGGGATCCTTAATACCACTGCTCTGTTCACTTCTTGGCAAAGACTGTTAAGAATAGTTAGAGAAGATTCAGCCAAAAGTAGGACTAGCAAATTGAAAGCGGAACACTCTTCTGCTATATGTGAGATAGTGTCTAGAGTGTTACACTAGGACTGACAAAACCTGATTGCCTTGAAATTTACTGGGTGCCCTTGGATAGTCATTCTTTTTCAGTTAAGTCTACTTCACAGGGTTGTAAGGATGACAGCAGAACCATGTATGCTTCCTTAAGCTTCTTGGAGGAATGCTAGAATATATAACAGCTGGGTCAACTTCTATACTGTGCATGAAGGGGGGGGAAACTAGGAGCTGGACATGGAGCAGGGGTCACTGGGGCAGTTGGAGGGGGGATAGTTGTGCATTTCCTGCACTGTGCAGGGGGTTGGACCAGATAACCCTAGAGGTCCCTTCCAACCCTATGATGCTATGATTCTAAAGGATGGGTTCTCTTTCAACTTGCCGATGCTGCCTTCTGCTCTGTATGTCACTGACTTGGCCATGCTACAATTCCCTACAAAAATGGGACCAATGCTGAGAGAAATTGGGCAGCCCTAGATTCATCTGCTGCTCAGAATCATTATAAACAGACCGAATGTAAGTAACAGAATTAATGCCAGGATTATTTGATTTTCTTGTTGTTAGGTTTCTAAACAAACAAAATCAACATTCTCTCCTTCATATACATTTAAAGATCATGAAGATGTTTGAAATTCCCTTAAGCCACACACATCAACAGAAAAAAGAACAACATAACTCCTCAGTTCCTGGTAACTATGGAAATGCCACTCCCCCCACCCCGATAATTTCTTTTAAGCCATACTAAGCTGTTGCAGGTGCACAATTCGTTTATATAAAATATTGTCATGGTTAAGTGTCCTTTTATCTCTTTGGATTACCTCTGCAGCTCCCGTTGGCCTTGAGTGCAAATTGAATTTGCTCGCTCCCCCCACCCCAAGTTCCATGTCCTTCTTAGATTTTATTAAAGCAAAGGGGAAAGTGCAGAAGAAACCTTGAGTTGCTGCTAGGGGCGGGAATCTTCATTTAGAAAGAAATTCATATGATTATTTTATTATCATTTAAGAGTATGTGTGAAAAGTAAGGGGAGAGAAGCTGGCTGGCTAGGTATGGGGATTGTTTCTCTGCCCAGATACTGCATAATTGGCAGCAGGGCATTAGACAGACACCACATGGTACAGAAGAGTAGTGCATTGAAGAATTGGTGCCAGGAGAAATCCTTCAAAGCAAACAAGTGGGAAAAAACCAATTTATTTGAAGAATCTATCCTTCAATTTGTCAGTTGCTTTAGGCAGAAATTCACTTATGAAAGGGAACAGCTCTGTGCTGCCAAAGCATAGCAGGCACCTATGGAAAAGGTGGATGTTGACATTGCAAAGTGAAAGCGAGTGAGGAGGCAGGAACCAAGAGGTCACAACTGAGCCACAGCAAATCCTCCCCCCCAACAACCCTCCAGCAATAATCTTGCTAAAGTAGGATAGAATGAAACAGAGTCATTTTGAAAGCTACGTTTACATTCTGGTCAGTACATATGAGCTACAGATGAAGGAAATAATACAATCTCAGTTTAGATTTGTTTTTAAAAATGCCCTGGCTGAAAAACTCCTATTGTATACAGTATATGCAGAGGAAAATGAGAGGAAAGAGTCCCATTGGTGACCTTGGGCCTGCCATGTTGACCCAGTCTTATCTCACAGGGTTACTGCGATGATAAAATCAATTATACCCACCACCACGCTCATTTTGTTGGATATGAAGTTGGCGTGTACTGAGAAGCCATACATTTTGTACTTGTACTTTATTTCTATTCTAAAATGGGAAGGACAAATTTTTGTTCTCAGCAACAAAAGTGTCCGATTCCACAAGTGTGGTGTTGTGAGATGGCATTTTATAAAATCCTGCATGGATACTGCAATATACCTGGACCACCCACTCTAAAGATAAAATCTCTTTCACATCAGATAGGAATACCAATCAGACAGCCTTAGAACAAGGAAAGCATCTTTCATGTGGAAAACTGTGTTCGGCATGATTTATAAAACAGCCAAAGATGCTTTAGACTTATAAAAACACAAATAATCTTTGTGTGTGAGTGAGTAGGAGAACAGTTCAGTTCCATCTCAATTACATGCAGCAGGGGGTACTGGCTGGAGCCAATATTCAGAAGCAACTCAACCACTGGTGAGTTGATGCAAATGTTATATGATAGTGGATTTGATGAAGATCAACACTGTGAGGGATTTCAGAAAATGCAAGGCATACCTCAACTGCTACAGCCAAAGTGGCTAGCAAATTTGATATGATTGTCAAGCCTAACAATGTAGAGGTGTCCTCCCATCTATTATGGAGAGCAAAACCTGACCCTCAGTTGTTATAACCCAATCCAGGTCTCAAGTAAACTGTATACAGTTCTCATAACAAAAATATTTGAGAACATTTGGTCACGGCCAAAGCTCTCCCAAGAATACAAGGGCATCTACTCCAGTGCACACATATGCCAAAGCCGCTGTGAAGGGGGAAAAGACATTGAGTTAGAAAGTAGCTCCTCCATTAAGAAATAACAGAAGGGAGCGCAAGAGTGATAATCTTATTTGGACCAAGCAGTGTTCAGAATGCAATATGGAAGTCTCCCACTCTATAGAGTTTGCTCAGGAAAGCGGGGCACATATAGGAGTCTGAAATGGAGATGCATGCTTCCACATGCATCAGGGACCATGGTCAGTCATGGTCCCCCAATCTTTGTACTTTATATTTTATAGTATTTCTTCTACAAATACCGATGCAGATATGACATACTTGCTATGTAAAGTGTAACTTTGTCCTGAGTTAGGTTCCCAACCTTTTGGATATGGTGAGCCACAAGTCCAATTTTTCTTGGTACTGTGATCCATCTAGGGTCGGCCGAAGGTTTTCTGGCACCCTAGGTGAAGTGTGACCTTGGTGCCCATCTAGTCCAGCATTCCATTTTCTACAGTGGCCAACCATATGTTTTTGAGAAACTCACAAATATCAAATCCTATTATGAACCCCAGGCAAGTGGCATTTCAAAGTACACTGACTTTGCATATAAGAGCTACACTCTGGCCTTTGACCACCCTCTTCTTTTCTATTACTTCTTCTAATATCCTTTAAGATTCTAAGAAATTTACTTTAGTAACCATCATGTCACATTTTACTTGATTCTTCTTTAATCAATATGTATATGCAATGAAGAAAAAAACCCTCAACTAATGTATAACATGGATGATACTGTTTCCAGGGTCAGGCCTTAGATTCCAAAATACAGGTTGAAGTCTTGCCTCAAATTAAGCACCAAAGTTTGTTCTTACAGGAGTCACTTCACACATTATGATTTTCCTTTAGAAATATTATTCTGCATAAGAAAGTTTGCATACCAGTAAAGTTATTGGTTGCTGGATGGTTCCCCCTCCCCATTATTGTTGCAAAGGCGAGGAAGGCAAGAACATGAAAAGCTACCATTGAGGAAGATGAAAGACAGCATTGCTAAGGGCAGGGGCAGCCATTAGGGAGGGCTGGCCTGCAACCCACTTTCAGAGACTCTGAGACCCACTTTTGGGTCCCAACCCACAGGCTGGGAAACATTGATCTAAAGCTTTGCTAGGCACATGGAATTAGTCACTTATTTCTCTGAACTGCAAGAAGAAAAACATCATACTATATAAAAGGTAAGCTGTACTGGCGACAACTCACTTTTTATCCCCAATAATTGGTCCAATAGGGCAAAGCCTGGGGGAAGGGGCAGGAGGTACCCAGGAAGGGCCCTATAAAAAGGGAAGGCAAACAGGGCAGGCAGTGAGGAGTAGCTGAGAGTGGAAGGACAGAGAGAGCGAAAGTGGCACAGCCAATGAGAGAGAAAGCCCAGCCAGCCCACTGGAGGGAGAGAATATGCAAGGGTGCTGTAAACCTCCCTCTTCTCTCCAATTCTGAGGCCTGCCCTATGCATGACTGGATGAGGGAGCCAACCTGGAGGGCTCTGATGATGCTAGCATGGAGCCTGACAGGTGGGAAGGCCCAGTGTGGCAGCATGGCCTTCCGGAGGTCCCAAGGAGGCTGCCACGGTGGTGGGAAAGCCCGGCAAGCCCGACACAGCACTTCGGAGGCCCAGGAAGGCCTGGCACAGTGATGGGAAGGCCCAGTGTGGAGGTGCAGCTTTCCGGAGGCCGTTTTCTAGAGCCCATTGTTTACACAATGGGCTTGGTTGCTAGTCACTAAATAAAGGTGATTTGGGTCATTTAAAATGATGTTCTTCTTGTGATTATGAGCATATGAGAACGAGCTTTAATCATACCACATTTCCAAATGTTGTGTTATTCAGAATAATTTAGAAGGAAAGGAATTTCTCTCAGCTTATCTCCTGAAAACATGCTTACATTTCTCCATGAAATAGGAATGACACTGGGGTTTTACTCTGGCCAAGGAGTTGCATTATTCCAATCTCATCAGCAATGAAGCAAACAAAATGAAATGTTTTCCTCTTTGGGTTTAGGGAGTTTGGTGGTGTTAACCTAGAGAACTCAAGGGAGGGAAGGAGCCGCACAAGTTCAGAGGAAGTCAACAGAATTGGGGGTTAAATTCCCAATCCTATTGGCCCCTTGCAGGGTACAGTGATGATATAACCTGGGGGGGGGGATGGGGGACTTTAGGCTGCCACCATTTCCCCCAACTAAGTCTTGGCACAGAGGCTGGGGAATACAAGCCCATGACTTTACCTGAAAGACAGCAGTGCTGAGTTTCCACAGAAAGGTTACCAGGGTAGCCAGGCCACCTCAACTGGGCACTGGTTTAGCTTGAAACCAGGAACCAAGGAAACTCCATACAGTTATGAAGAATTGTTTTGTTTATTAAAGTTCTACATGAAATATTATATTTGGAAAGCATGCAAAAAGAATGTAGTGTGTAGCTACATGCTACATGTAATGTGTCTAATTGAGGATGGCCTGTCTGCTTGGAGTGATTGTATCCACACCCTTGGCCGTTGTCAGACAGGAGGAGTGGAGTATTGAAATTTAAAAGCCTCCTCCTCATCGGAAGTGCAAGCCTTTGGCCTGAGCCTAAGGGCGAGTGTCAAAGGGTTCTTGGCCTGTGGTTTGTAGCCTGGGGATTGAGCCTGGGGACCATGTAAGGTTCCGCCCTACTTTTTTATACAGACTTCCCTTGTTGTGTTAACACTCTTACTTTCAGGAGGTATTGGAGCAGATTTTTTTGGGCCCAGGGTTCCTCACAGAAAGTAGATTCCAGGGAGAAAATCTATTTTGTACAGCAGTCATAAGCAGACTTCTTTTTTTGGAAGAAGATAATGGCTACTGAAGAGCCATTTCCAGTTGTCTCCTGGGGTGTGTGATGTTTGTCTTTCTCCCTGAGGGCAAGAAGGACTTCATTTGTCACAAGTGCAAGCTGGTGACTTTCTGCTGAGGGGTGTGGAGCATCATGTGTCCAGGCCTGACCCCATGGCCCGAGAGGTGTGTTGTTGCCAGGGGTGAAGATCAAGGATATCACAGACTGGATGGCCAAGCTAGTAAAACCAACAGACCAATACCCATTTGTGATGGTCCATGTGGGAACAAATGACATGGCCATGAACACCACTGAGCATATAAGGGCTGACTATGAAGTTATCGGGAGGCAAATTAAAGAAATGTGGACACAGGTGGTATTCTCTTCGATCCTGCCAGTCAGAGGTAAAGGAATGCAATGGGAACAGAAGATTATTGAGGTGAACCACTGGCTGTGTTCAGGGTGCCAACAGGAGCGATTTTGATTCTGGGATCGTGGCTTACGTTTTCTTGAGGATGGACTCTATCCATCAAGGACAGAAAATAATGTGTTTGGAAGGGCCCTGGGGAGATTCCTTGGGAGAGCTTTAAACAGACATGGCAGGGGAATGGAGATACCTGGCATAGGAATTTCAGGGAAGAAGGAGAGGAAATAGCAGATGACACCAAACTGGGAGGAATAGCAAACACTCTTGAAGTCAAGGATAAAATTCAACGAAATCTGAACACACTGGAAAAATGGGCAGATTTGAATAAGATGCAATTTAACATGGATAAGTGCTAGGTTCTCCACCAGGGTAACAAAAATGCAAAGCATGCACACTGGATGAGGGATACAATTCTGGGTAGCAGTGTGTGTGAACAAGTTATCGGGATACAGGTGGATTGGAAGCTAAATATGAGCAGTCAGTGTGACGCAGGAGCAAAAAAGGCGAACACAATCTTAGGATGTATTTAAAAAGGCATAGCACAGGATGTCATATTGCGTGCAGTTCTGGAGGCCTCACTTCAAAAAATGTGGACAAACTGGTACGAGTGCACAGGAAAGCAACCAGGATGATCAGGAACCTGGAGACCAAGCCCTACAAAGAAAGACTGAGGGACTTGGGAATGTTCAGTTTGAAGAAGAGAAGATTGAAGGAGACATGATCACTCTCATTAAGTATTGAAAGGGCTGTCACTTAAGGAAGGGAACTGTTCCTGTTGGCAATAGATGATAGGACTCGAAACAATGGATTTAAACTACAGGATGGAAGGTGTTGGCTAAACATTAGGAAAAACTTCACATTAAGAGTAATCTAGCAGTGGAATCAGCTGCCTTGGGATGTGGTAGCGGGTTCCCCCTCATTGGCAGTCTTCAAGGAGCAGCTGGACGAATACTTGTCAGGGATGCTTTAGGCTGCATTGGGTAGGGAGTTAGACTAGATGGTCTGTAAGGCTCCTTCCAACTCTATGATTCTATGCATAGATAAAACAGTAATGATATAACTAGTCCTAACAATAGTCCTAACAATTCTTCTGCTCTGGAAGAATCTTTACCATTCTAAGCCATGGTGGTATTTTGAGGGTGTAACACAGCATTCTTAATCAGCAACTAGTTCAGAGTCCAGGGCAACAAAACAGTTGTAATCCAAAAGTAGCCTTAAAGAGGACCCACAGAACAAGACATGGCTAAAAGCAGGTACCAAGAGCAAGATCTAAGAGCAAAATCTGTAACTAACTTCTCTATGATATGCTCAGAGGCCTAGCAACCAGGGAAGATTTTATGGCCAGTCAGCACCCTGTAATGATATGTACTTAATGTTATGTATGTCAGCTCACATAGTCCTGCAATGCAGGGTTTCCAGATGGGGACCAGAACAATACTGGCTCCTGGGGAGGGGGGCCCATATTATCTTCTTCTAATATTTGGCAATGAGGGCAGTGAGTATGAGTGCTCCTTGCTGCATGATAACATCAGTACAAGAAGTGATGTCACTGTGCTGACCTACCTCTCTCTCAACCAGCTGGCTGGCCACTCCCTGGTGGCACTGTGCAGCTGCAGGAGGTTGGCTGGGTGCCCGAGTTGGCTGGTCACTCCTGGGTAGTGCCATGCTAGGTGCCCTGGCTGGGCGATGGAGGAGGGGCCAGGTGTCTGGTATTTGGAAAATGTTTTTCCCAGACAGTCCCTCAAAATACTGGACTGTCTGCATGAATACCGGACATCTGGCAACCCAATGATCACATCTCACTCAGCTCTGGGGAAATGCAGCTGGGCTAGATAAGCCTAATTAGTGGGTTTGTTTTGGCCGTGCCTCCCCAACCTTGAAGAGGCCTCAAATAGCAGCACCTGGGTGGCAAAGCAGGCTTTTGGAAAATGTTTTTAACATAATAGTATTTGCCCACAATTCTTACAGACTCTGGTCAAGGCAGGCTTACCACTTTTGACCATAGTGGTCATTTTCTTCCCACTCATTACCATTCAAACTGGAGGATGGGGGAGATGTGAGGGGGGGGGGGCGCAACGGGAGTACCATGGGGCAGTATCAGGGGAAGGTCTTGGCCCCTATGCCCTGTTGCTGTTCTTCCAGAGTAACTGCTGGCCACTGTGTGAGACAAGATGCTGGACTAGATAAACCACTGGTCTGATACAGCAGAGCTCTACTTAGGGCCTTGTGCCTTGCAATCTATGTTTAAATACATCCTCAATCCTTCTTCTGTCGCTTGGGTTCTTCCAGATTGTTTACTTGCAAAAACAAAACAAAACAACAATCCCTTTCCTGTTCCTAGACATGAAAAGAGATACCTAAGTTTAACAACACAATAATAAGCTCCCCCTTTCCAGGCTTTGGCATTATCTCTTTCTCCCTCTTCCCCTTTAATGTGGTGAACAAGCTGTTTCTTTTCAGGTATATCTTTACCCTCAGAGTTTTACCCCATATTCAGTGCCACCTACTGCATTGTTGGTATTGAATATAGACAAGCAGTAGCAGACCACTAAACAAATTTATCTGGGGTTTGTTGTCTGGAAAAACTCTAGGAAGGCTATTTCGTTTACTCTATAATATCAGTACAAATGATGCAGTTCCTTGAAGTTCCCATTCAGTTTCTGACTGGAGACGGATGAGTTTGTTTTTTAAAAGAGAGTTACAAGTAGCATCACAGCAGCAGCATTGCCCCTGTACACTCATTGATTTTATCCCATGGACTTGGCAGACAGTTTTGCAGGTCTTGGAAAGGGTTTTAAGACAATTTTTTACTCTGCTAAACCTCTATTTTAGAGGCAGTAGTGTTATGCACAAAAGTTTGCACCTCTGTGGTTTTGTTCTCCTTTTTTCTGACCAACCACAATAAAAAAATTTAAAATAAAGATCCTGGAGTCCTCTTTTAGAATTGAAGCAAAACAGATGGTTTTAATTAAAACTGGTGGATGAGCCTTTTTCTTACACAAAAGTAGACGGTCTCCTTGTGTGCAAAAGCTCATCAAAATTACAATAGAAGCACAGAGCAATTAATACTTTCAGATAATCATAACAATATTACAATATTCTAATATTTGTTATCTTATTGGCTCGTAAGGTATCTAGGGTCAGTTCTGATTTGAAGATGCAATTCTGGGTTGGCCCCTCTACTTGGGGTAATTCCAAATCTTGCAACCCTCTTATCTTGTCCTCAATTAGGAAGGACACCTGCTAACCTCTCACCTACTTTCTTCTGGGCATAATACTTTCAATGGCGCCAATGAGTCTCAATCTGGCAGCCTTGGTACCCTCTGATAACTGAAGTCTGTGGGTAGGAAGGAATGTTTTTTCCCATCTGTGCCCTTTCCCCCAGTTTCTTCTTAGCCTTAAGGAAATAAGGCCACAGGTGGCCAAAACCAGCTTGCTGCATCAAATCAGTTTTCTACAAAAGGCTCTCTGGCACTGATTCCTATTGGAATCTTATAGAATAATATAACATATGCGTAATATTTTATAAGTGCAGCTCTACGAGCAGTATATTATTAGTCCTCAGTTCTTGCAGAGTTTCAGCATACTTCTCTTGATCTTCTTGTTTCAAGTGTCATATTCTTACAGGTTGCATTACAAATACTACATTGGCTCCTGAGCGTAGAAAAAAGTGCAAGGCATATAAGTGATATATAAAAGTAGTATATAAAATCCCTTTCTTCAAATCTATATCCATCAGTAGTGGGATGAATGTACACTTCAAGGACAGCAATGCCTCTCTCATGACACTTTCAATACCCTAACCCCATTTGCCAACTCTCATCTGTCTTCAGCCCTGGCTCCAGTCCTCTGGAGGGAAGTCTGCCAACTAGACATTCTCCTGGCAATAGTCATTTTGAGGAAGCCCTGGCAACTGGCAGGAGACGTAATGAATAATTTACTATGCAATTTTCAGATTGGGCCTTCTATAAATACTCCAAAACTTTAACTTGGCTCTACTCATTACTATAGCTTTCAGTAGGATGGAGATAAAACATGATTCTTCCACAGGCTATTGATACAGAACAGCTTTCAAAGTGGAATTATAAGCAGTGACCTCCTGGGAAAGGAAGGAGCTTGAGAATGGTCATCTCATTACATGGGTGAAATCTATGAGCAGTTTGTGGACATGAAGTGAATGGTCTAACTCCTGTAAGCTGTAAGCAAAAGGTAGGAGTATGTGAGATTTGTGTGCGTCACTCAGTAAAAACTGTGAATTGCTTTTATCACACAACCAGAAACGAGCAAGGGAGTATACTTTAACAACTAGAGAATATTGGTGTCTTCAGTTTATAAATAGGTAGAAACTGAAAGTACATATTGATACTAGGTGGCAGGGATGTAAACTTCAGAGGGGCAGTGGTCTCAAGCCCCCTCCAGAATTTCCCAATGAGAGCAATACCCCCTCAGGCTGCCAGGTAACATCAAAAAGTTGCTCAGGCTGTCAAGTTCAGTCAGTCCTGTTTGTCTTTGTAGCAACTTAGCCAAGTTCATAAGAAGCACAGGGCTGGTTTTGTATGTTTTCATTTTTGTAATGATAAGAGGGGGAGGGATCTTCAGTGGATTATAGTCTCGGTGAAGAAACAATATATAGAGAGAAAAAGCCTTGAGGAAAGGGAAAGGAAAAATAACTGGGAGGATCCATCTAGCAATCAGAAAGCCTCAGTCGTTGGACTGAAGAGTGTATCTTCTGTAGCCTGCAACACAAACTCTGATTCAAGTAATGGATAAAGACAATTATGGTTTGCCTTTGCAGATGGGTTAGTAATAATTGCAATATCACTGTGTCCTGGTGTGCCCTGCCTTAGACATCTCCATTTTATATTTAGTTATGGATGAGGGGGGTGGGGAGAAATTGGTTCCCTAAAGTGGCAAGGTTATTCTGCTCCCTAGGCCCTCTTTTAAATAATGAAATATTTCCATATCCATTTTATATCTAGCCTGGTGTGTTTGGAGGGTGCAAAAACATATTGCCCAAATACTGGAAGTTGTGTGTTGGAGGGGGGCGGAGGTTGCAGAAGTTAAGTTGATTTTGATATCCCGGGACATGCTTTAGAGAAAAAGAAATGGAAAAATGGAAATGTTTCTGTCTTTAGCCATTTTAATACATTGAGGTGAGTTCCCTCAATGTATAGCCAACTGTGAGTCTGGTCACGCAATCCCAACACATGTTGGATGTATTGTGTATTTGAGCCCACAGAGACAAATAAAGGGAGAGGTAGAGGAGAGTGTCAGATACGCCTCCAGCATATCTGCCATGTGTTACAAATTTCTTGCTGCAGTGTGTAGTGTACCTCTGAGAACATGCAGAGGGAACCTGTTTTGCTGACTGGTTGCTAGCTGCTTATCTGGCAGGTGTTTTGGTTACCATTTCCTTGCTGACCTGAGAACATGGCCTTGAAGTTCCAGCCAAGACCACATCAACCTCCTAAGAGACTGAGCAGAGCTCATCCTTTCCCTCCTCCCCTCTCTCCTGGCTCCCTGGCCCAGTGCGCCAAAATCCTAATGGGCTTTCTTTCCCCTTGAGGGCGTGGACTGTGTCCTATCATTAACCTTGCTTTGCTACCTTGAGTCACTTCAGCCAATGATCCTGTCTGACCATCTTGATACTGGTATTCTTCTTTAATAAAGTAACTTTAACTCATACACCTGAGTGATGCAGTGAAGTCCTTGGGGAAAATACCTGGCAAGACCTGACAGAGAGAAAGAAGGATTTTAAAACTTGACTTGAAGTGAAGAATTCTGATCCCAAGATTCCACCAATGTTTATGGCTGGCTAAGAGGAAATCGTTTAACATGACTTTCTTATGAGGCCATTTTGGACATAAGACAGTATTATTCATTCAGTGGGTTGGGAGCCACATGTGGCTGACATGTAGCTCTCTTCTGTATGCTGCTCCCCAGCGTAGCACCTGCTCCATGTTTCAGGAAGCTGGGCAAGGCTGTTGCCCAGAGGGGCTTGTGGTTAGCAGGTGGTTTTCACCTTAAAACAGCCCCCGTCAAAGGAAAGGGTAAGTTGTGAGGCTTCCAGGAGATGAAGATGTCATGCCAAGGATAAAAATTATGAGACTCCACCCTCACCAATGCACCCATCCTGCCAGCTGCCATCTTGCCAGCTGCTGTAGGTAGGTGCCCTCAGGCTTCAGTGAGGCAGGGAAGGAGGTTGCACCACCTTGTTCCTCCTCCTGCCCCAGGAGACAAAGCTGCTCCAGTTGCCTCTTCCCTTGTCTTGCTCCTCAGCCTTCACAGGAAACTGCTTTTAAAGGGTTCTTCTTTCCCACCTCCCTGGGTTTCCCCCCAATTCCCACCCAGCCTCCCTGAGTGGACCTCCACCCAATTTATTTGATGGGAGGGTTGGGTAGAATCTGCAGGCTCCTGGCCCTTCCCACCCCATTACGGCCCAGGGCAGGGCAGTGGCCTGTGCTTGATCTAGGGTCTTCTGGGTCTCATCATTCCTGGCATGATGAGGAAGTGTTCCTGGGAAACTTGCAAAAGACATTAAAGGTTTACTTGAAGAAATGCTATCAAGTAGATGAAGTTGCTGGACGATTAAATATATAATGCTATGTATTTGTAAACTTGTATTTATTTACCCTATGGCATTGTTTATGGAAATGTCCTTGATATTGATTGTACTAATTTCACACTACGTAATCTGCCATGAGTCCCAGTGAGAAAGGTGAACTATAAATGACACAGACGGACGGACAGATAGTGGGACAAAGGGACAAGCTGTCTTTCTCTTTATATGAACAAGAATTAAATTTATTCAGGAAGAACACACAGATTGAGGTATTTATTATTTATTTATTTATTTGATTGGATTTATACCCCGCCCTCCCCACAGATGGGCTCAGGGCAGCTAACAACATTCAAAAAATACATTAAAAGTCACAAAACCATAAAATCAATAATAATTTTTAAAAGTCATTAAAATAGTCCAGGAGCAGGCTATTTAAACAAATATTGGGTCCCCATATGGGCATAGCAGATGGCTGATGGCAGCCCCAGAAAAAGTGGTGGTCTTAGATGGAAGAAGGAGGACACCCGCTGGTACGCAGCCAAAGGCCCAGCGGAACATCTCCGTTTTACAGGCCCTGCAGAACTGTAACAGGTATTAAAAATTAACAAGGAGATGTAGGATTTCAGATTTTAAACCGGATGTGAAGGGAAGACAAAACCTTCCTACGCAAGTTTGTTTATTTATTCAGGATGTTGATTATTCTATTTGCCCCCCAATGAGGACCCAAAGTGACTTATACAAAATATTATTTCCAACAAACAATTTAAATAAACAAAATACAATGTACATAAGTGATACAGTTTCTGTATTGTTTAACATATATTATTGCACTTTGGTGTAGTGGTTAAGAGTGCAGGACTCTAATATGGAGAGCTGGGTTTGAGTCCCCGCTCCTCCACCTGAAGCCAGCTGGGTGACCTTGGGCTAGTCACAGTTCTCTGGAGCTCTCTCAGCCCCACCCACCTCACAGGGTGTTTTGTTGTGGGGATAATAATGACATACTTTGTAAACTGCTCTGAGTGGGCATCAGGGCTTTTTTTCAGCCAGAATGAAGTGGAACGGAGTTCCGGCACCTCTTGAAAATGGTCACATGGCTGGTGGCCCCACCCCCTGATCTCCAGACAGAGGAGAGTTTAGATCGCCCTCTGCGCACAGCACGGAGGACAATCTAAACTCCCATCTGTCTGGCGATCAGGGGGCGGGGCCACCAGCCATGTGACCATTTTCGCTGAGGGCGATTTAAATTTTAAAAAACTCCTCCCCTTGTTCCAGCTGACCCAAAGTGATGTCATTGCGCAGTCCCAGAAGCGTGCGTGCACTTTGTGCATGTGCATGTGGTACCAGGGGCACCAACTCCTGCCAGGAGTTGCCCCCTGTGCTGGCAACTCACTGAGTTCCACCACCTCTTTTCCCAGAAAAAAAGCCCTGGTGGGCATTAAGTTGTCCTGAAGGGCAGTATATAAATTCAATGTTGTTGTTGTTGTTGTTGTTGTTGTTGTTGTTGTTGTTGTTATGCTTTTCCCCCAGCTCTGTCTTAGATTTCTGAAATCCAAATCCTATTGTATTGTTTACTGGAAGTCCAACTCTGTTGATTGTATTGATTTACACTGTGTAAGCCACCTTGACTTTCACAGCTAAGGTTGCTCCTCAGAGGGTTTGTTAATTTCACTTCTCTACAGAGCTAGCAAAGATGCTTCTCAGAGGGTTTGATAATAATTGACAGAGTCTTCAGGGAGGCAAAGAAGAAATTAACAAACCCTCTGAAGAGCCATCTTTGCAGGCTCTGTAGAGAGAGATTAAATTGAAATTATGCTTCCTGGCTAACATTGCATCTCCCTTCACTTGAACATTCTCGGGTAATTCGTTTCATGTAGTTTAACTCTCAGTGAAGAAGGTGGACTATAAATAACGTTAAAAAATAAGAAGGTACTGTAATGGTTATATAACTATCCCTACCAGTGGGTGGTGCTGTTGCACATCTGAGTGTTTGGGTTGGTTCTGTATTTGTTCTAGTTATTGTCCTGTGGAAGTGCATTGTAACCATTTTCAGATCTATGCTGGGGGCTATACTGAACGTACCCCAAGTGGTAAACGTACCACTTGGAAACGTTTTATTAAACAAGTGCATTATAGTACAGCAAACATCCAAGCCTGATCTGGGACCCACTGGAGCAATCCATTAAAGCCATGGGTCATCATGAGCCATGGACTAAGTGCCTGCAGCTCTTTGGCCCTTGCTCTTTGTCTTGTGCTATGCCTGGCATTTAAGGGCCTGCAAAAGGTGGGAAGTACAAGCTCAGCCTTGATCTAAAACAACTGGCAGCCACTTTCCCCACAATTTCTCTACAGTGTACTCTGCTGTAATTTAGTTGCTCACTTGGCTCAACTCTATCTGGAATACTGTTAACAGTTTTTTATACTTAGTTACCACGAAGGGCAACTTAACCAAAGCTCTGATACCTGTACTGATCTTTAATTAACAACTCTGTTAAACGGATCCTTGAGCAACCCTTTTCTCTTACTTCCATCGTTTACTTTCATAGCCATTTTAAGCAGAATTACTCCCAATAGATGGAAGAGTGTATCTCTGCTTAATGTGTAGAGTTGCCCACTCTGAACTGGGGAATTCTTGGAGATTTGGGGGCAGAGTTTGGGGAGGAGAGGGAGCTGAACAGGGATGGGAGTAGGGTTGCTAGATCCAGGTTGTGACATTCCTGGAGATTTTGAGGATGGATCCTGGGGATGGTGGAGTTTAGGAGCGGAGGGACCTCAGCGGGGTATAATGCCACAGACTCCACCCTCCAAAGCAGCCATTTTCTCAAGGGGAACTTATCTCTGTAATCTGGAGATCAGTTGTAATTCAGGGAGAATTCCAGATACCATCTGGAGGTTGACGACCTTATTAGAGTAGCATTGTAAAGCTCCACCTGTCAGAATTTAACTCTGTTTTCCAGCACACAGCTCCTATTGGCTGGTTCTGACTATCACTCTCATTGGTTCCTGTGTTGTGGGATAGTTCTCACTGCTGTGCCTGTTACAATGCTGTGCAACACAGAGCAGTATGTTTTAAAAACAAGCCTTATGCTCCCACCCAATTTCTGTCAGTGACTTCTTCAGGTGCTTCACTGTAT
Organism: Eublepharis macularius; assembly: GCF_028583425.1. Taxonomy (NCBI): domain Eukaryota; kingdom Metazoa; phylum Chordata; class Lepidosauria; order Squamata; family Eublepharidae; genus Eublepharis; species Eublepharis macularius. The sequence continues at coordinate 128,458,202 of NC_072790.1, forward strand.
CTTTAAAAATTAGACTAGTCTCTGGGTCTTCCAGCTGTAAAAATTCTGGGAAAGTCAGGAAGAGAGAGAAGGTGATCACATTGCTGCCTTGTAGACCATAGCAGGGACATGCGATCAAATGGTAAATCATCAGAACTCAAACAGAAACCCTCACCTTTAAACAGCATTGTTATATTAAGCCCTCAATGCCATTCAGAAACGGTTAGGAAAGGTCTTTAGTAGACATGGGCACGACCTGGAAAAAACCCATACATCTTGATTTGTGGTTCATTGCTATTCCACGAACCAGGAACCACGAACTTCCACGAACTTTCACCAGTTCACAAATCAGTTTGTGATTCATAGTTTGTGGAATTTAAACACCTGGCGCTGGCTTCTGAAGCCGGTGCGGGGTGTTTGAAACTGACAGCCCCCTTCTCCTGTCGCCCCAAAGCAGCAGGAGAAATCTGTCAGTTTCAAAACACCCTGCGCAGGTTTCATCCCATCAGGAGAAGCCAGCACAGGGCATGTGAAACTGACAGCCCTGTTCTCCTGTTCCCCCAAGTGGCAGGAGAATGGGGCAGTCAGCATCAATCACCCTGCACCGGCTTCAGCCCACTGGTTGAACCCAGTGTGGGGTGAGTGAACCTGACAGCCCTGTTCTCCTACTGCCTGAGCAGGAGGAGAACGAGAGCTGTCAGTTTGACAGACCCTGCTTCGAGTTCAGCCCATGGGCTGAACCTGGCGCGGGGTGAGTGAAACTGACAGCCCTATTCTCTTGTTCCCCGAGCGGGAGGAGGACAGGAGCTGTCAGCTTGACAGACCCAGCACTGGCCTCAGCCCATGGGCTGAACCTGGTGCAGGGTCTGTCAAACTGACAGCTCCCGTTCTCCTGTCACTTGGGGGACAGGAGAACAAGGCTGTCAGCTTCACTCACCCCATACAAGCTTCAGCCCATCAGCTGAACCAGGCACGGGGTGAGTGAAACTGACAGCCCTGTTCTCCTGTCGTCTGAGCAGGAGGAGAACGAGAGCTGTCAGTTTGGCAGACCCCATGGGGTGAGTGAAACTCAGCCCATCGGTTGAACCCAGCACGGGTCTGTCAAACTCGGGCGGCAGGAGAAAGGGGCTGTCAGCTTTACTCAACCTGCACTGGCTTCAGCCCATTGACTGAACCCAGTGCAGGGTTTGTGAAACTGACAGCCCCGTTCTCCTGCTGCTCGAGCAGCAGAACAGGGCTGTCAGTTTCACACACAATCAGCTGCGCCAGCCTGTCTGGCTTTACAAACTACTGATAACTCGCACAAACTGGGTCAAAAAAGTCGTGGAGTTCGTGGAAAACGCAGTTCCATGAACCGTGTTTTCACAAACCATGAATCGGCCTGGTTCGTGCATTTTTTTTTTGCTTCATATTGTGATTCATGCCCACCTCTAGTCTTTAGTTCTCAGTATTCTGATACCTCACTGATGCTGTTTCAATTTTATTAAGCCATTAAGGCAAAAACCAAATGGGAATGGTGGGAGAGGAAGGGGATGAGGAGTGAGTCAGGAAAAAAGGTAAATGATATGTATGTTGACCCAGGGGTCATTTCCTAGAAAAAGAACTGCAGGAACTCATTAGCATAACTCATTAGCATATGCCACACTCCCTGACATCACTGGAAGTGTGTCAGAAGGCAACATCCACCCCTCAGGCCCCTTTCTGCAAATATCTCCAGGTATTTCATTAAAGCAGAATGAACTCAAAGCAGCTTACCCTTCTCTGGAGAGCCAGCCCTGCTTGCACCCACACACTCACTCTCTCACACAAGTTACAGATGAAAATGATTCGGTTTCGCTTTCTCAGCCATGCCGGATGCTCCTCTCGGCAGGTCCGGGAGGAAGCGACCGGGCACCCTGACCGGGCGGCTGATCTGCAAGGATTAGCCCCCAGGACTCCCAGTCAGGGAGGCAGGGTCCGGGACGCTGCGGGAAGAACCTCCCGAAATCAATGCGGGGGGGGGGAATTGCCCGTTTGTCCCTATGGAGGCCGGCAGACGTGCGCGGCGCCTTGAGTGCCGCCGGGCAACGAGAAACGGCAAATAAAAGAAACAGGTGGAAGCCTGTAAACAAGCGAATCCCTTCTGTTCTACAAGCGTTTGTGAAGGAGAGGTTGATCTGAAGAAGACTCGCTCTTCCCCTTCGGTGAGTTCCAGGATTTGGCTGGCGCCCCCCCCCAAAATGGCAGCAAAGAAGCAAAGTCCCGCTCTCGGTAAGTCAATCTCGGCTACCTTGCAGAAGGGAGAGTCGCTCGAAGAGTTGGTGCGCAGGGCGGTGGTGGAAGCCATAAAACCCTTTGTTGACAAGCTGAACGAAACTGATCAAAGGGTGGGCTCAATTGAAAGCGAAGTGAAAACCATTAAGGAAGTAGCGGGGGGGCAGAGAAGTCTGCTCTGGAAAGTGCGTCACTTGTGAAGGCTACGAAAAAAGAGCTGAAGTTGGTGGAGAACCAGCTGATCGGGCTACAGGTGGAACGAACGCAGACAATTTTGCGTCTCCAAAATGTGAAAGAGGAGGAAAATGAGGATCTGTGGGATTTGGTCTCGGAACTACTGGCGACACCCGCGAGGACAACTAAAGAAGAGGTTAAAAGCGCCATTTTGGAGGTCCGTCGGGTTTCTTCAAAATATGCAACAAAGCGACAGCTGCCTCGCGAGATCATTATTGACTTTTCATTTAAAAAGATTCGGGACACTATCCTATATAACTCATACAATGCGGATTTGGACTTTATGGGTCTTAAAGTCAAGATTTTAAAGGACGTTCCATTTCTAGTCCGGAAAAGACGTTTTAAGTATAAAAAGTTCGTAGCTCTTCTGAGGGACTATGGAATAAAGTATAAATGGTTACTTCCGGAAGGAATATGGTTTAGACATAAAGATCAAGCCTATAAGATACTATCAGAAGATCAACTAAAGGATTTTGAGGATAAAAACCCGGAATTCCAGTGTACCAAGAACGAAGAAAAGGAGAAGCCTGAGGGGGGGGGAGGAGGAGAGCACCGCAGCTGCGGTTGCACAGAGAGAATTGCGTCCGGGACCCAGAAGGGGGAGGAAAGTTTAATTAGAATTTGAAATGTGTAATCTGTATGATTAACCACCCCATCATCATTTTATTGAGCTATTTTTTTTTCTATTATGGCAGTATGAAGGGAAAACATTGAAGTGTAGTGTTGAATGTAGTTTATCCTTCCCTTTATGTCCCCTTTTCCCCGCCCCTTCCCTTTCTCTTCATCCTTTCCCTTTCCTTGTGATAGTCTTGTGTAGTGTTGTGTAGTATACTGAAAAATAAATTTTTTAAAAAAAAAATAAAAAAAACAAGTTACAGATGAAAATAAAGCAGCACGAATTCCAAGCAGCTTGTGTTCCTTTGGAGCCCAGCACCACTTGGCTTGCACATTCACTCATTTTTTCTCTCTCCCCCCACCCCTCATGAGTCACAAATGAAAGTAAAGTAGCAGAGCAGAAGCAGCTTATGTTCCTTTGGAGCCCAGCACCACTCGGCTTGCACTCATTCACTCATTTTCTCTCTCCCCGCCCTCACGAGTCACAAATGAAAGTAAAGCAGCAGAGCAGAAGTAGCTTACATTTCTTTGGAGCCCAGCACCACTCAGCTTGCACTCATTCACTCATTTTCTCTCTCTCCCCCACCCACGAGTCACAAATGAAAGTAAAGCAGCAGAGCAGAATGAATCCAAGCATCTTATGTTCTTTTGGAGCCCAGCACCACGCGGCTTGCATTCGGAGGAAAAGGAATCACGTGGGTGGGGCCAAAACCCACGTGACCTCTTTTCAGATCTACCGGAATGCCGTTCCTGTGTGTTCCGCCTCCAAATGAGCCCTGGTCTGTAGTAGCAAAACCTTTCTACTATCTAACTGATATTTGGAAGGAAGAATCCTTTGAGTAAGGGGTACAATCCTGAATAAAGTCATCACAGTTGGATGTGGATAATAAAAAAGTTATAATGAGGAACATGTTTCTGTGAAGCCTCCAAGGTCATGTTTCTCTGGGAAGGGGCCATCTTTTCTCCATGGGGTCAGACTCGAGACAAGGCAACACACAACAAACAACAACGTTTGCACTTTTTATGGCTTGTTTCTTTTCCATTGCCAGCTCCAGCAGATAATAACCCCCTGTGGCCTAGCCAGTGCCCAACACTCCACCTCTGCCTGCTTCTTTTGCCACTTTTGCATATAAGGATCCTTTCTCCCGGTTGGCAAGGCTGTCAGCAGCTGGGACAGTTGGGACTGCTCACCTGGTGGCACCGCAGAAAGCTTCCTGCGCCTCACAGCAGAGAGAGGCGGGCAGGCCACCAGCAGTGCACCCCTTCTTGCCTCTGCGGCTCCTCTCCTCTCCTGTTTCAGACTGGAGAGCTGTGTGAGATCCAGCAGAAGGCGGGGTGGGTCAGGAACCTTCCTGCACCTTGCACGCCCTTGGCTCTCTCCCCACCCTTGGCTCTCTTCCCAAGCCTTGCATGCCCTCAGCTCTTTCCCTTGTCTCCCCAGCACCTCTCCTGCCGCCCGCCTCTCCATGCTGGTGCCTGGCTCTCTGGATGCCCCCTAGCAGGCAGTGGGCACAGGGCATGCAAGGTGTGGGAGGCTTCCTGCGGTGCTGCTGGCAGAAGTGCTCCCAACTGTCCTGGCTGCTGGCAGCTTTGCCAGCTGCCGGTGAAATGGCGTAAGGGGGCTTGGAGTGATGGCAACTGCCAGGGGCTCCCTTGGGCCAGCAGAAGGTGAGCTCCCTGCACCCCACCACTGGTGGGCTTTGCTTGTAATAAACGTTTGTTGTAAATACTAGCAATCTATATGCAGGCACTCTCCCTCCAACTCTGCGAGTTGGACGGGTTTTATGTTGTTAACTGATTCCTTTGGTAAACTCCAGCCCCCAATGGCTGGGAAGGAGCTGAGCTGCGGTAGTCAGAAAAAACACCTACACTTCCCATCAAAACTTTCAGAAACTTGACTCATGTCCACCTCGTGTCAGGCGTCACTTGTAGCTTGACTCTGAGGCATCTGGTTTCCTTTGGTAGTAATTGCATTCTAGGCAATATGCCTCTCTACTACATTTTTAGACTTACTGAAACTGCATAATGGCCTAGTTGCTAATAATCTCAGAGGTTTACTTATTTATGTATTTATTTATATCCCTCCTTTCTCTGCAGTGGGGACCCAAATGGGCTTACATCATTCTCACTTCTCCATTTTATCCTCACAACTCTGTGTGGTAAGTTAGACTGACAGTGTGTGACTGGCCCAAAGTCACCCAGTGAGCTTCCATAGCAGAGTGGGCATTTGATCCTAGTTCAACACTCTAACAACTATGCCACTCTGGTAAAAGCAAAATAATCAATATGAAGAGGTGGCATTCCTTCTGTTGTTCCTTTTGCATTCCTTGGCTTCCTACCATTTTCCAGAGGTGTACAGGGACTTTCTCAGCAAGGGAAATGCTAATTAAAAAAACCTTCTATGTTGTTCATTGGATATGAGCTAGAAACCTAAAATGATTAAAAGGTACAATTAATGGATTCAAATTTTAATTGTAGATTTAAAAAAGAAACTTTGCTTTGATCTTGTGAAACAGACTGCTTGTACTTCAAAACTTGGGGACTCCAGTTGGTACCCAATGCAGCAGCCAGGTTACTTATTGGACATGAGAAGGAAAACACAGCATATCATACCCAGTCTTGCAGGCACTCCATGGGCTACCAACAGTTACCCAGTTCAATGTAAGGCACTGGCTATCACCTACAAAGCCCTTAATGGCCTCCGACTCACATACGTGCATGACTGGCTCCCCTGCTTTGCTCCACCACAAGGCACACCCTCCAACCAGAGAGGCTCATGATTTATTCATATAACTGCACCTTCTCAGCCAGCGAAACATATATGTTCTTGCCATACAAGAACATACATGTTGTCAAATGACTTTTCCAGAATCTTGATTATGCTTATTCCAATCTGCTAGGTTCACATCAACCTGCCCAAGAATGCGGATATAAAAGTTTTACAGCTGCACAGAATCTATTGCAGAAGTGCAAGCATGTACTTCTAACATTTTAGACTCATGCACTAGCTCTGCACAGCACAGGCCCCAGAATGGAAAGGCACAACAGGGTTTAGACAGGTCTGACCTAGGGCAGTGTTTTCTGGGGTGGAGGCACTTCAGCTGCAGCAGCAGGTGGGATGGGATTATTTGCCATTGCCTCCTTAGTGCACAGCTTTCTCTTTCTCTGGAGGAGAAGTAAAGGATCCAATACTATGAAAAGGCAAGGGAGAATGACAGAGAGGTCTTTCCAGGACCAAGGACTTGCTGTGAGAAAAGGGTGAGAAAATGGTCAGTTCTGATCAGAGCTTCAAGCTTCACAACAGCTACACAGAAAAAGAAGATGATGCTGAGTGCAGAAATTCTAGGATTCATTGGGCAATGATTAGTTCTAACAGGGTTTGTATTGAGCTTAGGTCGAGGTTACTGAGATTGGAAAAGAATTTCTACCGTGACTTTTAATAACTGTTTTTATGAGCACAAGATGAGGGGGTTGAATGTGTGTATCAGAAGCATAAAACTCAGACCATAGCTTAGCACAAGCCTTAGACTTTAATCTATTTAAACCCCCAAATATGGACAATGAGTACATTTACATCAAACTATAATTGCGTATTTTATTTAAAAAATCTTGTCATGAAGAAGTTTGGTGCATGAAGGAATGGCGTACTGGTCTAGTTGAGAAAGGGAGCAGGGGGTGTTATTGTGAAGTTTTCTGGCCACAGGCCCCTCTCATCTGAGAGTATACTACCTGTATCCCATACTATCCTGCTTCTTGCATGCATAAAAAATCCAGTTCCTCTGATGATGCCATCTGTATGCACGCATGTATCCAAATATATTTTGTTTCATTTATAAAGATGTAGAAATCTTTTCTTTTTACAGGGAGAAGGCAAGAAATCAATAATGCAAAAAGGTTAAAAAACAACATAGCAGTGATGGACAATTAGAATCTGAAAGACACTGGCCATATTGATTTTTGGTGTGCCCTTGAGCCTCACTACTTTCTTTACAAAGACGTGTGTAAACCCTTTGATTTAATGAGCAAGATAGAAAATTTAGTACTGATACCTGCACAGCAGTTATTACCAGGGCTTTTTTCCAGCTGGAACGCGGTAGAATGGCGTTCTGGCATGTCTCCAAAGTTATCAGTGTCAGGTGACTCCACCCACCTGATTCTGTTTCCTCCAATGCAGCCCAAGACTTCCCCACAGGCCAGCTGAAGCTGTGGGGTTTAAAGAGCCCCTTTCCCTGAGGCTTGCAAGCCACGGGAAAGGGACCCTTTGCAACCCCTCTCTGACTTGCTTCAGCTGGTCTGCGGTGAAGTCCCCACGGGCCAACTGAAGCTGGGGAAACCCCAAATGGGCTTTACACTTCAGCTGAGAGGAGGGGGATTTCCCCCTCCCAGCTGAAGCGGGGGGAAGCTCCAGCTGCTTATTTCACACAATGGGAAGAGGGAGAAGGGGATTCCCTCTCCCTCCCCCTCCCATCAGGAGATGGAGGGGGAGGATGGAGAGGGAAGCTTTGAAAGCTCAAACCTGCACTTTTTGAAAGCTCAGCTTTTAGCTTCCAAAGCTTCCCGCCAGCTTTTTCACTTGATGGGAGGGAGGGATGAGGGAGGAAGAGGAGGAGGAAGGAGAAGTCCTTGCGGGTCAGCTGAAGCTCGGGGTTAAAAAGTTAAAGAGCCCCTTTCCCCACCTGGCAACTCTCCTGGCTGGATCAGCTGAGCTGGAGTGCCTCGCCCTGCAGCTGGCCAGGCCGGGAGCAATGGCTTGGCTGGGGGCACTGCGCATCCTCCCTGGGAAGCGAGGTGTGGGAAGCCAGTCAGGCGTGGTAGGGGCCACGCTCAACAGCTTTGTGGCCCTCATGGCCAGGCACCGTGTTGGCAGGCCCCGGCCTGGCGGGGACCAAATGTACCAGCCCATTCAGTGTTCCAGGCTGCTCAGGGAGACAGCTGGCCAGGCCTGCGGCGGAGGGCCCAGCTGCCAGGTAAGAGGTGAGCATGCACGCAGGCCTGAATCATGGGCAAGCTCCCGGGGCTGGCCACACCGTGCACGATGACAGCACTTTCCCGGGGTTCCAGGAGTGCATGCATGCTTTGCGCACGCACATGTAATGGCCATCTCAAGCACATCAAATGCTGAGTGATTAGACGCCATTGTCTCCTGCCTCCCAAAACCTTTACAAGAAAGATGTTTGTGAGTCACCTCCCCTTGGACATTACAAGCTCCCCCCTTCCATTCATTAAATCCTGTCCCACAATCTAGGACCATCAATCAGCTCTGATAAGTTTAAGTAATTCCTGGGAACACTTAATTAAAACTCTAAACTCATCAGCCAGTCCTGGAGGAATATTTAATTAATGTATTGTCGAAGGCTTTCACGGCCAGAGAACGATGGTTGTTGTGGGTTTTCCGGGCTGTATTGCCGTGGTCTTGGCATTGTAGTTCCTGACGTTTCGCCAGCAGCTGTGGCTGGCATCTTCAGAGGTGTAGCACCAAAAGACAGAGATCTCTCAGTGTCACAGTGTGGAAAAGATGTTGGCAGGTCATTTATATCTACTCAGGAGGGGTGGGGTTGAGCTGAGTCATCCTGTAAGAGTTTCCCAGGGCGTGGAATGCTAATGGCGGGAGGCTTCACTGTATCCTGAGGAGGTTCTTTTGCATATGGATTGGTGCTTGATGTGCTCATCTTCTCTGCAGGTCTATTGTCGGGTATAGAGTGTTTTGTTAGCCTAGTGTTTTTCAGAACTGGAAACCATGCTCTGTTCATTCTTAAGGTTTCTTCTTTCCTGTTGAAGTTTTGCTTCTGCTTGTGAATTTCAATGGCTTCCCTGTGCAGTCTGACAAAGTAGTTGGAAGGGTTGTCCAGTATTTTGGTGTCCTGGAATAAGATACTGTGCCCTGTTTGAGTTAGGCTATGTTCAGCCACTGCTGATTTTTCAGGTTGTCCAAGTCTGCAGTGTCTTTCATGTTCTTTTATTCTTGTCTGGATGCTACGCTTTGTGGTCCCGATGTAAACTTGTCCACAGCTGCAGGGTATACAGTATACTCCTGCAGAGGTGAGGGGGTCTCTACTGTCTTTTGCTGATCGTAGCATCTGTTGTATTTTTCAGGTGGGTCTGAATACTGCTTGAAGGTTATGCTTTTTCATAAGCTTTCCCATCTGATCAGTAATTCCTTTAATATATGGCAAAAACACTTTTCCTGTAGGAGACTGTTTTTCCTTGGTTGTTTGATTCATCCTGGGTTTGATTGCTCTTTGGATTTCATTTCTGGAGTAGCCATTTGCCTGAAGTGCGTGGTTTAGATGATTAATTTCCTCATTGAGAAAGTGCGGCTCACATATCCGTCTTGCACGATCCACTAATGTTTTCATTATGCCTCTTTTCTGTCGGGGGTGGTGATTGGAGTTTTTGTGTAAGTACCTATCAGTGTGAGTTGGTGATTGGCAGCACCAATCAAGGTACTCAAACCTTTTGTCCTTCCCAGGAAACGACCATTAGGGTCCTTTGTCTCACCGGCTGAAGTCACTCTCCAGGCCTAAGAATACTGGCTTTGCCCCAGCCAAATTGTACACGCTTACTTGGATCCAAGCGCTGTGCCCTTAGAATCTCTAAGCCTCTCCTGGTTGAGAATGCTGGCTGTATGAAGCCCTCTTCCTCCATGAACTACTCTACTCCTCTGATAGGTAATTATCACCTGAAAAACCCTGAAACCTTTTCCCACTTTCCCAACTGCTTTCCTAGGAATCTTGCGTGTTTGTGATTCACCTCTTGTTGTGTGTGTGTGTTTTCCACTTTAAATAAAATACTCTTTATTTTGGAAAACACCCATCTCTTCAGTTTCCTTGGGGAGGGGACCCTGTAAAAATTGGTGGAGAATCTCGCTTGTTACCCCTCTCACATAACCTTCTCCTTGTTGCTAATTTCTCCCCAACTTGCAAGGAAACCATTTCAGTAACGGTGAGATCAGGTTTTTCTAGGAGTTTCTCCAGGAGTTTGCTATCAGTTATACAAAATACAATCTTGTCCCTTAACATGAGATCCTGAGATGTACCAAACTCACAAAGCAGTGCTTTTTATCTAAGCTCAGTGACAAAATCATCTATTCCAGCAGCCTCATTATATTGCAATTGCTAGAACGGGTATCTCTCAAATGCAGGGTTCTTTCTGTGTTTACAGTAGGTTTGGAAAACTGTTAAAACCTCTGCCAGGGTCTTGTTGTCAGGATCTGCAAACACATTGCAAATTATTGGAAACTTCAAGGACTTTGTCTCCTATGCAGTGAAGCAAGACTGCAATTTTGCAATTTTCAGACTCTTTATCAGCCTTGGTGACTTCAAGGTACGGTTTCAACTTCTGTTCCCATCTCTTCCAGTTCTCCCATAAATTCCCCACAAGGGATAGGTCTGATGGAAGCTTGAAATGCTCCATTGCTTTACAAGGGAAGCAATCCAGAACCTTCCTATTCAGTACTGGAGAACCAAAGGAGACACAGGCCAACTTCTGACACCATGTAATGTCTCCTTTGGTTGTGGGTTCCCAGGTTAAAGTACTCACTCAGGCACTCGTCCTCAGGTCCATTTAGCAGAGATAGGCTGGCTCAAAAGATTGACCGTTTATTTACAAGGAGACAACTCCAGCAACCAACAACTAACTGCTCCCATACAAAACTGAAAACTGAAAAGCTCCACCCAATAGGACCAAACTAAATCACATAGATATTAGGGGAGGAGCAGACTGTTCCATTGCATATATTCAATAAATATACCACAAAGGGCTCATTAACTCCCTCTTCCCCAGCATGAACAACAACAGAGGCAAAGCCTTGGCTTTATGTGCTTTAGCAGCTCACTCTACTTGCCAATGTCTTGGTTGGTGTGCACAGCAGTGACCATCTGAGAAGCATATGGGGTGTACTCTGCCAAATCCTCTGTTCAATATGTGGTGGACAAGATTTCTTTATTTTTTTTTGTAAAAATTTTTATTGGATTAGACACATATAGAATTTATTACAATCATTCCCTTAATTTTTCCAATTCTAACCCCCTCCCTTCCCCCCCCTTTTGTTGACTTCCAACAGTTTTCCAACCCCTTGTCTATTCTCCCTCTACTCATTTCAAACTTATTGTACTTATTATAATATACTTTCAAACTCTTCTAAGCTTATCAATGGTAACATAGTGCTATCTCTATTTTCTTCCCAAATGGGTAAAAATATGACAATCTTAACTTATCTTTTTCAATAATAATAATAATAATCATTTTGGTATTCTGTACTCTATCTTACTCTTTCTAAGTACTTCAAAATGGGACAAACAATTTGTCCCTCTTTATGCATAACTTCAAATGCTTCTATAAACATTGCATACATTTATTATAAATCAATCAATTTGACTTATACTCTATATGATACTCTTTACTTTCTTTTACATGTCTTGTCCTTTTTGATTAACTAATTTCTCCGTTATAAAACTATCCAACAAACAATTCATGTACACATTCAGCAAAAGTCTATCAATTAGACCTATATTATGTATGCTAATGTATATTTATTCTCCATTGTACAGTTATCTGCTGACATAAAAAAAAATTAAATTCTATCCTTATAATCCTTATGATAGTAACACTATTGATACCCAACTATTCATACTAATCAAATAAAATAATTGCTTAGAATTTTTTCACTTTACTCTCTCCCCCCGGTATAGTCACTCCCCTCTCCTTTTGTTATATTTCAGTAATTATCAAACTGCCACAGTCCTCCCACCTCCCATTTTTTCACCAAATATCGTTTCAGCCTCTCCCAGTCCGTGTTAAACTGTCCCGGGTCAAGGTCTCTCAATTTTCTTGTCATTTTATCCATCTCCGCCATGTACAGCAATTTGTAAATCCAGTCCTCAATAGTTGGCACTTCTTGTACTTTCCATTTCTGCGCATATAAGAGTCTAGCTGCTGCTGTCATGTAGAATAACAATGTCCTATGTTGTGCTGGAATATCTTCCATTCCCAAGTTCAGTAGCAGGAGTTCTGGGTTCTTATTAACTTGAAATTGTAAAATTTCACTCATTACTCTTATTATTTCCCCCCAGTACTGCCTAGCTACCTCACAAGTCCACGTGGTGGACAAGATTTAAAGAGCTCTTTGCTTGTGTCTTGGAAGAAAATGACTGTGATGGATAATAATGGAGAGTGGAGGACTAGGATCAGAGGCTGTGCTAGCGTTGCCCACTCCAGGTTGGTAACTTCCTGGAGACGTGTGGATGCAGCCTGGGAAAGGGTGGGGTTGTGGTGGGGAGGGCCCTCAGTGGAATATAATGACAGAGTCCACCCTTGAAAGCTACCTTTTTCTCCAGAGGAACTGACCTCTGTTCTTTGGAGATCAGTTATCATTCTGGGAGATCACCAGCCCCCAGCTGGAGATTGCCAACCCTAGGCTATACAGTGGGACCAAACAGGGAATGTTTGGGGGCTGATTTTGGTCCCAGGACATCACCGGCCTGTTATTATCATACATGTCCCCCAAATCTTGTTTCCTGTAGTCTTCCAAATGCTCACTTTGTAATCCCTTCAAAGAACAGCAGAAAATAATTTTCACTACTGTATTTTGAAATAAAATTAATTAGTGAAACTACTGAGTGGCAAGAGAATAACAATGATATCATTGATTTTATATTAGCTCTGACTGATATTTCACTACATCTGTTTGAGTGAATATATGTAATGGGACATGGACATTAACAATGCCAGCTATTACACCAGTAAGTCGTTCAGGTTCAAGTGCCAAATTATGATACGCTGCAGTTTTTCCAGCAAACCCCTGTCTGCCCTCTGTCTGAAAATCATCTATTGCCAGAATTGCTTATATTTTTAAGATTAACAAACATGATGTTACATGAAGGGTTTGTTTTGTTCTAAATGCCCACAAAAATAATAAGAGGCCTTAAGTAAGACCATTTTTAAAACTGCTTAATTATCTTTGTAGTATCCTCATTATTAAATGTCATTCCTGTTAACAAAGTACAGTGCCTTATCTGGGACCTTGGTCTTAATATTTCATCCATTAGAATCTAATTTAACAATGACAAAATGATCTCTCACTGTGTTTCCTCGTCTCCATCTACAGGCATTTCATTATTGCTTTGTGAGTGTCATTGGAAGAAGAGACTGTCTTGGCACTGAATGTTTCCCTTTTGGGATTTTCTAGTACTGTAAGGCACAATATGCCAGGAAATTATCCTGCATAAACCTCCACCAACATTAATTCAAGATGAATGCAAGATCCCTTCCCAGTGATTTTTGCTCTTTGACAGACATACACAGGGAGAGGAAGGTTGGCAATAGCAGACAAGCTGCTTTTAATATATTTAATAGTGTTCATTTAATTTACTTCTTTCATTTTAATTTTTAATTTAAAATTGATAAAGTATTTTGCAACAATAAAAAGTCTGTATAAAAATAGGCAAAACCAGCAGCATGATAAAATTGTTACAACTGTTCTGAAAAGGATTATCTAATAGCTAAAACAGAGGAAAGAGACTCAGATACAAATTACTTTGCACAAACAGGCCAGAAACAAAAACATATGGTCAGGGCAAGAACCAAACTCCATGAAAAATGCACCCATCTAACTAACCAGAAAAGGTCTTAACCTGTCACCAAAATAACATCAGATTTGGCATCAGGTAGAAGACTCTGGGGAGTTCATTTTATAGGCATGTGGCCACACTGGAAAAGGCCTTCCACATATTTACTGTCAGAACCTGCCCTGCTGGGTCAGTCTTGCCATTGCATGAAGATTAAGGAGGATATTCCCAACAGTTCCTACTACACCTGTGGCACCAAATACCTCAAGAGGGAGAGCACTTGGGAGGAAAGCATAACCCTTTCAGTCTGGGCAGGACCAGGGCTCCTACTCTGGTGGCTGAAGAAGTGGAGATATAAAAGTCTTCAGTTGGAATCCCGTCTGTGCTGGTTCAACACAGTGTAAATTCAGTATGTGTACCTGCCTAGATTATGTTCTGCTGAGTAGGTTCCTGCTATTCAGGCTCTACCATGTGTCCTTGTTTATTATTCCTGTGTTTGTGGACAGCTCTAGCTCTGTTCTGCCTGCTGACCTGTTACCCTTCTATTGTCCATCATAATGGGTAGGTGGACCAAAGTTTTAACACCATATAACGTAGCTTCATGTGTTCACTTTGCTTTTTCCTTTTCCTGCTCAGTGGTACTCTTGCTGGTATCATATTTCACTGGCTGTTCTTTCCTTTTAAAATTATGAATAATTCATATGTAGCATCTCTGTTTACTGTCACTGAGTGCTAAACTCAGACTGAATACAGGAAGAGGAAATCACACTTGCCCACTCATGTTTCAAGGTCTAGACAGTGTTAAACTACTGTTGGTGAAGACCTGTCAAAAGATGGGGTTTGCCCAGTACAGTTACACAAAAGCCTACTCCGAGTCTAGATCACTTTAATAAATGAGGCAGAAATGAAAAAGAGCTGCAGGACTTAGTTTAAAACCATAGATTTATTTTTATTTGGAAACAGTGATGTAGATGAATAAGGTTAGACTCTAGACTTTTTTTTTGAAATTTTTTATTAAAACTGTAAAACCCACGAAAATACAGTAAGATAACAGTGTAAAACAGCAAGCAATACAACACAGCTTTCTGAAGTACAAGAAGATACAGCTGGTTGTATAAATACATGTTCAGAGAGAATATTAGCAGTATCCAACTTGGTAGCACAAAGTATAAGCATATATATATCAAAAGCCTAAATGAAACTTACATATTTACATACATGTTAAAAGATTTTCAATTTCTCGATAAAGTTCGTGGTGTTCGGAAAATGCTCTATATGATATATTTTGTCGTATAGTTTTTTGGAAATCAATTGAGGGGATAGATTTTGTTTTCCATAATGTAGCTATTGCACTTTTCGCAGCTACTAGCAAAGTGCCTATAAGATCTTTTCTTATCTGGGGAATCAGGGTCTGGATTTTGTCCCATTGGTCCAGGAAAAGAATCTCTGGTGCAAGAGGAATCTCATACCCTGTTATATGCTTGATTTCTATTAGGACCTTCTTCCAAAAATTTTCAATAAAAGGGCACCCCCACCAGCAATGTGAAAAGTTTCCTTCCTCCCCACAATTATTCCAACAATTTGGGGAGCATGACGATGAGATTTGGGATAGCTTTTTTGGTGTTATGTGCCATCTATTAATTATTTTATATGATTGCAACTTGGTAACAATTGATTTTGAGTTGTAGATATTGGATGACCACATATGTTTCCATCTTTCGGTAGATTTTTCAATTTTACAGTCATGGAGCCAATGGTCTTCATATTTCCAAGTTCTATTTTTTTGGATGGATAGTATTATGTTATATATTTTTGATATTAAGCCTTTACTGTTATTTGAAGATGAGTCAAGGAGGGTCTCAAAGTCAGATTTGGGAGATTCTAATATTTTCTGTAGATTAATGCGGTCAGCAAGACTTTGTAACTGAAAATATCTAAACCAGTGGATTTCATGATTTGATATTTTTTCTATTTCTGATTTTTCTAGTAGGCCTTTATGGGATGTGATATCTATCAATCTGGTTAAATTTATCCCATTCCAGAATTCAATAAAATATTTATCTTGTTCTAATGGGGACCAGTGATAAGTGAAGGTAGAATATCTGGATACCTTGGGTACCAAGTTCTTCCTATTCTGGTCCCATATTTTCAATAGGGAGGATATATAGATGTTATGATGGAGTGTTTTAGGTCGTTCCTTTGCGCTATTCCAAATTACGTTGCCGATAGTATATTGTTTTAGGTGTAATATTGTAGCCCAGATTGATGGTTCCGAATGATTTAGAAGTTGAGTCAAATTGACCAGTCTTGCAGCTATGTGATAATTATAAAGATCCAGATAGTTGAGGCCTTCCTTCAGTCTCTTTTGACATAAGATGTCAAAGGCTATTCTCAGTTTTTTTGCTTTTCCATAAAAATTTATTCAGTACTCCTTGCCATTGATGTAATATTTTGCGTGGTATATCAGTTAGTATGGCTCTAAGTAAGTACAGTAATTTAGGGAAGGCAAACGATTTAACTAGATGGAATCTGTCATACCAAGAGAGATGCATACTAGCCCAATCTTTAAAAAGAAGTTTGATTTGGTCTATTATTTTTGTGTGGTTTAATTTGATAAGAGAATTGATGTTGATGGGGATTGTTACTCCCAAATATTGGATTTGCTGCTTAGCTATTTGATCATTGTAGTCCTTTGAGAGTTTTTTACAAGTTTTTTTATCTAGATTAATTGGCAGGATATGAGATTTTGAGGTATTAACTTTTAGTCCAGCAATGTCCCCGAAATCTGTTAAAAGCTGTTGTAGATGGTTGAGAGAAGAGAGAGGGTCGGTGAGATACATTAACATGTCATCAGCGAACATGCTGATCTTAAATGAGTTATTTTCTATATTGATCCCATGTATAAATTGATGGTTCCTAATTGCCATAGCTAATGGTTCAATGGCTAGTGTAAATGGAGCAGGAGATAGGGGACATCCTTGTCTGGTTCCTCTCATAATGGGGATTGCCTCTGAGAACTGGCCATTGGCTTTAATATTAGCTGAAGAATTTGAGTAGATTGATTTGATCGCTGTGAGGAATTTGTTTCCAAAACCCATGTGTTGAAGTAACGATTGAAGGTATATTGGTTCTAGGGAGGTTAGACTCTAGACTTAATGGCCTTATTACAGCTTTCTGTCTCTCCACTCCTGAGTCCATGAACAGAGACTGTGGACTTCTTCCTCAAAGTTTGGCCCTAATGGCATCACTATTCAGAAAATAGAGGTTCAGTAATAGGGGTTCAATTTTGAGGATGCTCAGAGTTATTTTCTCCTCACCATTAAATAATCGCAATTAATTACTATATACATGGAATGGAAGGAAGGGATATTTTGTCCATAGCCTATTTAGAAGAAGACAGGTAACCATTGTGGGAGCCCAGGCTATTTCACCAGGTAGCATGCTTAGGTAAGAAGAAACTACTATCTTCTGCACTGTCTATTTTTAGGATTGTCATATTAAGATGATTATTTAAATAAAATTTCATTGGTTAATTAAAAAAATATTGGATGAAAGTTGATGGTTTTGTAGCCCCTGGATCCCTTTCTTAAGGGGGGTGTTTTTGAGCCTCCACTTTGGTTCTAACACGGGCTTAGGGCTTGACAATGGAGTTTGTATCCTGCTAAAGTTAAGCTAACGGTATTGACTCAGTAAGCAGTGAGCCATGCTGAGGGCAAGGTGATGAGTCATTAAGGAACAATGGAATGCTGATCCGCTCCTTCCTAAAGCCAACCTCAAGCTGATACAATCAGAGGGTCATTCTCCCCAAGGACTTTGGAGCCTACTCCCTGAATAATTTGACCCTAATGAATTACCAGGTCTCCAAGACAATGAGCAATGGACTGACCCCAGCTAGTTCCTCCTCTTATCTTAATGACTGTGTGCGTGTTATGTGCTGACAAGTCGCCTCTGACCTATGGTGACCCTATGAATGAAAGACCTCCAAAACATCCTATCATTAACAGATTTGCTCAGATCTTGCAAACTGGAGGACATCGTTTCTTTTACTGAGTCAAGCCATCTCGTTTTAGGTCTTCCTCTTTTTCTACTGCCTTCTACTTTTCCTAGCATTATTGACTTTTCCAGAGACTCTTGTCTTCTCATAATGTGACCAAAGTACGATAGCCTCAGTTTTGTCATTTTAGCTTCTAAGGAGAATTCAGGCTTGATTTGATCTAGTACCCACTTATTTGTCTTTTTGGTCATCAAAACTCTCCTCTAGCACCACATTTCAAATGAATCAATTTTCTTCCTGTCAGCTTTCTTCATTGTCCAACTTTCACATCTATACATTGTAATGAGGAATACTATTTGGATTATCTTGATCTTGGTTCCCAGAGAGACATCTTTATCTTTAAGGATCTTCTCTAGCTCCCTCACAGCTGCACTTCCAAGTCTCAATCTCATTCTGATTTCCTCATTGCAGTCTCCCTGTTGGTTGATGGCTGAGCCAAGGAATAGAAAATTTTGGACAATTTCAATTTCCTCATTGTCATCTTTAAAATCGTGTAATTCCTCAGCAGCCATTTCTTTTGTCTTCTTGATGTCAAGATTTAATCCTGCTTTAGTGCTTTCTCCTTTAACCTTCATCAGTAGTAATTTCAAGTCTTCACTATTTTCTGCCAGTAACATGGTGTCATCTGCATATCTCAAATTGTTAATTTTCCTTCCACTAATTTTCATGCCACCTTCTTCTAGATCTAATCCAGCTTTCCTTATGATATGTTCTGCATAGAGGTTGAACAGGTAGGGAGACAATATACATCTTTGTCTGATACCTTTGCCAATTGGAAACCAATCTGTTCCCCCATATTCTGTCCTAATAGTAGCCTCTTGTCCAGAGTACAACTTGTGCATCAAAACAATCAGATGTTTCTAAATTTCTTTAGTGGGGCATTCTTCTTCTTTCCATTTGCTTGCCATTACTAGCTGCTGTCAGCAAATACCAAAGTAGTTCATGTAATGTTCTATCGATGTCATGTGGTATTATTCCCAACAGCAAGATCTGGGGTTTCATGGCAAAATTAATTGTTAAAATCTTCTGAATCTCAGCATGTATATCTTTGGAATTTTTTTTACTTTTTTTGCATGTCTACCACATATGAAAGAAGGAGCCATCTGCTTCTTTACTCTTTCCTCACAATCCTACATATTTCTTGTCAATTTTTTCAATGTCTTTTGGTGTAATATGTCAGGGCTTGCTGCGGCTGCCGCTGGGCAGGGCGCCGGCGTGCCTAGCCCTGACGTCAAAGAGGTGTCAGGGATACTGCAGAACCCTGCTCTGTGGAAGAAGGGGTGGTATACATCACCCAGACTCCCTCTCAGTCCCCTCGCTGGCCTGCTTAACCTGATCCAGTCCTCCTCCTCCTCCTCCTCCTCCTCCTCCTCCTCCTCCTCCTCCTCCTCCTCGATCTCCTTCATCCACCTTCCTCCTTGCCTCTTGCCTCTTCTCATTCTCTCACTCCAACTCTGCTCCATCACTCCTACTCAACCCACCATGCCCTGTGGGGGGGGGCTTCCCTTTTATCCCCTCAGCCTTGCCATGCTCCACCTGCCAACCACACCCTCCTGCTGCCTTCTAACCATGGCCCTAGCTGGCCTAGGCAGCTGCACCTGTGCTCCTTTGGCTGGAAGCACTGGGCTGGGCCACCTGTGACTTGTTGGCTGGCTATCCAGCCTCTCCGGCTGGGCTGACGGCTGAAGTCAGGCCCAGCTGAGCCTCCTTGGCTGACTGCCCATCTTCTCCCCCAGATTGCCTCAGGCAGCTCCACCTGGTGTTGCTTCGCTCCTGGCACTCCCTGGGCTAGGTTATTGCTTTCAAGCTGGGCTGCAGGCTGGGGCATGGCTCTGGGTTGCTGAGGCTGCTTCTCCTCCCTGGCTGGTAAGGTTTCAGTTTGCCCGGCTGCTGGTTGCCTGTCCCCACTGAGTTGCTGAGGCTGTTTCTCCTCCCTGGCTGGTAAGGCTTCAGTTTGCCCGGCTGCTGGTTGCCTGTCCCCATTCTCTTTGCCCTCCCTCTCCCTGTCTGGCACCCTGGACTCCCACTGGAGGGTGGGACTAGCTGGCTTCCACCTGCCCCTTCGAATCCTCTGCATCTTGGGTGTTATTTTCCCTCCCTCCTGTGCAGGTAGGTTCCGGCCGAGGTTGCCTGCTGGGGTGACTGGGCAGCTGTCTCCCGGCTGGTTCCCGTCCCCTCCTCCTGGTAAGTCTGGAAGATGTTCCCCAGACCCCTGACATAATATACCATCTAAAAAACATACCAATTTTTTCTAACTGATTGGCATGCAGTAAATTTTATACCCTTAGTCCATAAATTTTCCCATTGTTGAAATGTTATATCTTCTCCAAAATTTTGCATCTATTTTATCATACAAATTTTGTTTTGATTCTGTAGCATATTGAAGTAAAAGTTTGTACATTTGACCCAGTATATGATTCCTTTTCTGCATGATTATCCTCTCAAAATCAGTAAAATCCCTCAGTTGGCCTCTGTAATCCTTAAGGACTTCTTTTACTCCAGAGACTGCCTGAAGGTATATCAACCATTGTATTTTCTTTCCTTCATCACAAATGTCTTGCCAAATGTTCTGGAATAAACTGAAATCATAAATTGGAGTTTCTATTTTGTACTTCCAGGGTTTCTGTTTTTTGATCTGCTAATTCTAATAGTTAAGCTAGGACTTCTTGATGCTGTTTAAGATCTTTATATTGTTTCTTGACTGTCTCGATTTCCTGAGTATTATTCTGTGCTGTTTTTTGAACTTCACCCAGTCCTGCAGCAAATTCTTGCTTCAAAGCTGAGATTTATTTATTTATTTAATCACATTTCTAGACCGCCCTCCCTGTCAGACAGGCTCAGGGCAGTTTAACAACAGCTTAAAACAATAAAAACATTATAAAAACATTAAAACATCATATCAAACAATTAAAATTGGCGGGTATAAAATATTAAAATACAGCATTGTCCTGCATGGGTGGTGGAAGGTCTTCAGTGGTATGGCCGGCGAGAGGACAGCCTAGCCCCCACCAAATGCCTGGTGGAACATCTCTGTCTTGCAGGCCCGGCGGAAAGATAAATCCTGCTGGGACCTAGTTTCCTCAGACAGAGAGTTCCACCAGGTCGGAGCCAGAACTGAGAAGGCCCTGGCTCTGGTACAGGCCAGGCGGACCTCCCTGGAGCCAGGGACCATCAGCAAGTTCTTAGTAGCTGATCGAAGATGTCCTTCTTTATCTTATCATTAAGTATTCTGACCTTCTAATTTAATATTTTGTTGGGTATGTTCTTCTGATTTCTTAAGCAGATCTTCTATTTGGGTTGTGATAGTTTTAGAATGTACTGCTAAATTCTGTTGAATTTTTTCCATAAAGTCTTGAGAATCAAACTCTTCATCGGAGTCATCTTTTTTCTTGTTCTTCTTCCTTGTGGTCATTTTATGAAGCCTGTGTAATCTTCTCTCTATGAATATCTCATGTAAATTTCTCATTCAGTCTAAAAAGGCACTTTGCTATGAGAGTTATGGTCTTGTCTCAGTTGATCTTTGAAGATTTTAAAAATAAAAATAAACTACAAAGAATAAAGTATTAGCTGCAGATGAAATAAGAAAATAATAATATAACATAAGGACAAGTAGAAAGTAGTAGAAGAAATAATAAAAAAGAAAAAAGTAATAGAGAAAGAAAAAAGGAGAGAAAGAAAATAGCTTAGTGGAAATTAATATTAACTTGTTAATATAATTAATCTAAATATCTTACAGAAATCTGGAAGGATAAAATGTCAGAATATGTGGTCATGGCAAAGTTGATTAATTATATCAATAGAAGACATTCTATTATATCAATAGAATTCGAAAAACAACAGTTACAGGTAGGTGCAACCCTGTTTTCATCATCGTCCTTCTGTGCAGTGCCACATTGGGACTATAACGAGCTACTCACCAATGGAGGAGGGTGTGAGTGGTCAGCTGAATAATGATTGCAGAACAGCTGTTCCCACTACTGAATCTTTTCTGGCATTTGAGTCCATACAATAATGTCTTATAAATGTATCGGCAGAAGATCATGTGGCAGCTTGACAGATGTCTCTCAAGGGAACCCCACGGAGGAACGCAGCAGATGCAGCTTGGGCTCTGGTTGAATGTGCCTTAACTGAGAAGGGGCACTGAACCCTGATTTTCTGATAACAGAGTTTGATCGTGGAAACAATCCACCTAGATAAAGTTTGTGATGAGGCAGAATGACCAGAACGATGATCAGAATACTATACAAACAAAGATTTAGTTTTGTGAATGTTCTTTGTTCTGGGTAAATAGTACAATAAAGCTCTTTTCAGATTGAATTTGTGTAGTGTAAACTCTGCTTTAGATGAAGGAGACAGAAAAAATACGTGTGGCAAAAAATACAGGGTGTACCACCTTTTGCTGTCAATGAAACTTAGATACCACTTTAGGCAAGAATTCAATGCTCGTATGCAGGTCTACCCTCTCAGGAAAAAATTGGAGAAAAGGAGGATCAGCTCTAAAGGCGGTAATTTCCCCCACACATCTGGCTGAAGTAACAGCTACTAGAAATGCAACCTTCCATGTGAGCAAAGATAGCCTGCATAAAGCCATAGGTTCAAATGGGGATAACATCAACTGTGACAGAACCAAAAGAAGACTCCTTTGAGGCACAGGAGGAGCCTTAGGAGGAAAAGTCTTGAACATACCCTTAAGGAATTGTTTAGACAAGTGACTGGAGACAACAGTTTTCCCATCTACTCTTTCATGAAATGCTGACATTGCAGCCATATGAATGTTGATAGAGGACACTGACAAACCTTGCCACTGTAACTACAACAAAGAGCTGAAAATACATGCCAATGAGCAAGTAAAAGGGGAAAGGTTTATTGGTATCAACCATGCTTGGAAACGATTCCATTTAGAATTATAAGAAAGTTTGGTTGATATTTTTCTAGCATTCAAAATAATTTGAATTACATCCTTTGAAAATTTTTGCTGGGTGGATTTAATAACCATACTGTTAATTTCAGGGTATTGACACTGTGATGCCATACTTGATTTCTGTATAAAAGGTCCAGTGCCATTGGAAAATGAATATATTGACCATGTCCTATGAAATGGAGGGTGGAAAACCATTCCTATTGGGGCCAGAATGGGGTGACCAGAATACAATGAATGCAATAATAATGGATCCTGCGCAGGACCCTGGTTATCAACAGCGTCGGTGGGAATGCGTAGAAAAGACCCCGTGTCCACGGAATTTGAAATGCATCCCCTATGTCTGTGGGATCCAGGCTTGCTAATGAACAGAACTTCTTGGCCTTTGCATTGGTTCGTGTGGCAAACAAATCCACCTTGGGATACCCCCACATTCAAAAAACAGGAAGAAGATACTTAATTTGTATCGACCACTCATGGTGCATATGGAATACTCTGCTGAGCGTGCCTGTTCTGCTGTTTGCTGAATTGGCTATATGGATAGCATGTGGAAGCACGTTGTTTTCTATGTCCCATTCTCACAGAGCTGTTGCTTTGGCTGAGAGCTTGAGTGATGCCTCCCCAACCTTGCTTGTTTAAATAATATAGCGCCGTTGTATTGTTGGTGTGAATTTGAACTCATCTGTTTCGCAGTATACCTGCAAAAGAAGCAAGGGAGTAACAAATCACTCTAAGCTTTAAAACGTTGATATGCAACTTAGATTCAGCTAATGACCATGTACCCTGAACAGATGAATCACCGCAGTGTCCTCCCCGACTTAAATTTGAGGCATCAGTAGAAACGATGACCTCTGCACATGTTCTCCCAAATTGGCAACCTTGTGTCCAATTCTGTGGTAAAGTCCACCAGATCAAAGATTTAAGGACAGATCTAGGGATGGACAATTTAATCTGCTGGTTAGTTACCGCAGGGTTGTAATGCTGTACGAACCAGTTTTGCTGTGGCTTCATTCTAGAAAAAATACCACAGAAGTGGTTGATGCCATGAGGCCTAGAAGCGTCTGGATCAACAAGGCTGACTGGTAGATAAAGAATTTGTTATCTGTTGAAGATAAAGAATTTTGCCAATGTCTGAATCCGTCTGATCCTGTCAGCCAGTAAATACGCTCTACCATATACAGCATCCAGAACAGCTCCAATAAATTGTATAGTCCTAGATGGAATCAGAATAGATTTTTCCTAGTTGACCAACAGCCCTAAATCTGTCATAGTTGATAACGTAAGCCTTTAGGGCTCTTTTGAGCCCAACTAGGGTCCTTGAAAAAATGGCTGTATCATCTGCACATAATAAAATAGAGATCTGACGCTGCTGTAATTTCGGAGGATGAAAGGCGTGGTTACTTAGGGACTTGACCAAGTCATTTATATAGAAGTTGAAGAAAGCTGGTGCTAAAATGCAGCCCTATTTTACACCTCTCAAAGTGGGAACAGCATTTGAAAGATGCCCGAGCATACTGAACTTATTGAGACCCCAATGATCAAGGATGGGACGAATGGCACCATCTTTTTTACTAACTAGGAAATACCTGGAATAAAATCCGTAAGGATCAGATACAGCATCAACTTTTCTAACAGCTCCTTTCTTTAACAAGTGCAAAACAGTCTCCTGCAATTCAAGTGAACATGACCCTGAACCCAAGGGTGGAAGTGATAAAACAGGAGGCTCAGAAAACAACAGTTTATAACCAAACTCAACAATTGACAAAACCCATGTGTCTGTAGTAACAAGTTCCCAAGAAGAGAGAAAAGGACACAATCTGTCCAGGAACAAAGCAGAAACATTAGACTGTCCTAGTCAGAACAATGATTTTTGTTCCTACGCAGATGCTTTGGGAGAATGAGGTTGGCTCTGCTTCCCTCTAGGTCTTGGTGCCCTCTTAGCTAGCTGATGGTAAGAAGGGGTATATGATCTTTGCCCATATGGTTGGTGATGCTAATACCTTCCATGACGTTGATAACATGGCTGTGTTCCCGGGAAATGGGATCTAGATGGTTGAAACTGTTGAGGAACAATCAC
This sequence comes from Eublepharis macularius, assembly GCF_028583425.1. Classification (NCBI taxonomy): domain Eukaryota; kingdom Metazoa; phylum Chordata; class Lepidosauria; order Squamata; family Eublepharidae; genus Eublepharis; species Eublepharis macularius. The sequence goes on from NC_072790.1 coordinate 128,482,897, forward strand.
ACCAAACGATTTGGCCGTTTGTGATTCTTTTTCATTTGAGTAAGTGATTCATCTGTCTTTTCAGCAAACAGAAGTGTTCCTTCAAAGGGAAAATCCTCTATGCGATTTTTCTTATCAAATGGGAGTGCTGTAGATCTCAGCCATGCACGGCGTCTCATAACTATGGCAGATGCCATAGACCTCACTGAAGAATCTGTAGCGTGCTTGCCAGCAGTCATCTGTTGCTTGGCGAGGCATGTGGCTTCTTCTTGTACTAGTTTCACGAATGCACGATGATCTTCTGGAAGATCTTGTATGAAAGAAGAAAGTTTCTTCCATAAATAGAGGTTGTAAGACCCCATAATGGTTTGATAGTGTGCTATTCTAAAGTTAAGTGCAGCAGATGAATAAACTTTCCTACCGACAGCATCCAACTTTCGATCTTCTCTATCAGCAGGAGCTGAGAAGGAGCAGTGTCGGTACCGAGCTTGAACTTCCTCAGCAACCAAGGATGATGGATGAGAATGGTTAAACAAAAAAGGGCAGTCTTATTGGCTTAGTTTATAATATTTCTCTATCTTTCTGGAAGTCAGTGGAACCGACACTGGTGTCTGCCAAACAGTGTGGGCAATGCTGAGCAAGTCTTCCATGGGGGAAATGCTATTGAAGCTGGAGCATTGGAGTATAATGCTTGCAATACCTTGCTTTTCAGCCATGAAGCTGAAGAGGAAACATCGAGTTCTAAGGCCCTAGCTATATGGAGCATCTGCTCAGAGAAGAGCCAATAATCATCATTAGGTGAACTGGAACCCACATCACCCATAGCCTGACGGAAAATCCATCTCTAATTAGTGCTTCCAAGCGCCCCGCCCAACAACAAAAACACTGGAGCCAAAAACGTTGTGAGAAATAATGCAGATGGTGTATTTACAAGTCCATATATACAAGCGCAAAAAATGCTCAGCATACAAAACGCAGACTGCAGTAACCAGCAGAGCCACAGCCTGACAGAATGATAGAGCGATAGTCCAGAGTCCAGTCCTAAGGTTAATTCCACAAGCACCAAAGTTTCTTGTTTAGAGCAACAAAGGCTTGCGCCAGGCACCAAGCTGAGCAGATCAGCGAAGTGCAGAATTGTGGCTGGACCTTTAACTGTCCACCAGCCAATAGAGAGAGGTAGAGTCAGCCAATCAGCGCAGGGCTGATGCAATCTAGCTACAACCCAGCTAGATGATCATCCAGGTGCAGACCTGTCAGAAAAACTGCTGACTCACCTTCTGTTAAACAGCACAGCAGCCTGTACACATGTGCCAGTGAGTTTCCAGTTTCTTTTTCTTTTATCTTTAACATAACCTCCTCTGCAGATGGGTCAGAAGCAAGATCTGAAACTATATCTGAATCGGAAAATTCTGCAATCTTGTGCTGAATCCAATGGCGCGGAACTGAAGAAGGCCGATCTTTATCAACCGCTGGTACTCTTGCAGCTGGATCCGAAGATCTCATAGGAACAGAAGCAAAAGGTGCTTATGTTGGAACTGGTGTTTTTAAAATAACGACTTTGACAAAGACGAAGACATCCTAACAGCTAATAATGGAGAACTCACTAGAAGAACCTCTCTCAACAGTGGGCGAAAGAAGAACTGAGAGAATTTGGGGCGCTCAGCCACATCATCCCGATTTTGGCGGGAAGCTCTCTGTGAACACACAGCAAGGCTGAGCCCCCCCCTCCAAACATTTTAAAGCTAGAAAAATCTCTCCAGTGTGGGACTGCACAGAAGGACAACAACGAACTGTTTGTAACCCTTCTCCAGACCTCTTTGTTTTTAATTCTTCCTAGATCTTTTTGTGGTAATAGCATTTCTTTAGTTCTGTTTTGGAAACATTTGGCAGAGAAAGGGTTAATAAAAGCATGATACTTCCATGTTTTATTTCTAAAATCTTCTTCCGCAGCGCCTTTAATACTCCCCACTGTTTTTTTGCTGTACTAGCCTTTATTTAATGCCTGTTCTGGCCTATCCGGTGGTGTTGGGGGCGGCATTTTGTCAGGGAAAGAGTTAATAAAAGGATGCTATTTCCATGTTTTCATTTCTAAAATATTGTTCTCCACCGTCTTTAACACCTCCTACTGTTTTTTGTGGTACCACTATTTGTTTAATGCCCGTCCCAGCCCTTTCCAGGCTGCTCCAGCTTTTACCCCTTCCCTGGGAAAGAGGCGTTCTGCAGGTTCAGAGCCGTGCCTTTAAGGCGCCATCTCCGCCCCCTTTCCAGGCTTGGGACCGAGGCTCCTCCTTCTCTCCACCGAGCCGGCAGAGAGTGTAATGCAATGAGACATCGCGAGCCGCAGGTGCAAGCAAGGCTTGAATCGCTCTGGCGCCTCGGCTCTTGCGCGGAGGTTGCGGCGGTGTGGCGGGCGTAGGGAGGGCGTCTCGTTAGCGTGAGCAGCAAGGGACCGCCGGAGGCTTTCCCCACGAGGAACTTGGAGTGGAGTATGTCGGTGGCTACCGGAGGGAGCGAGCCAGGGGCCGCCGCCAACACTGGAGGCGGCGGCGGCGGCGGTGGCGGCAATCGGGTTTTCTTCCAGAGTCCCCGCGGGGGCGGCGGCTCGTCCCGAGAGGATTCGGTCGCCCCGGCGGCGGCGGTGGTACAAGTTCAGCAGCAGCAACGGCGCCATCAGCAGGGGAAAGTGACAGTCAAATACGATCGCAAAGAGCTGCGGAAAAGGCTGGTGCTGGAGGAGTGGATCGTGGAACAACTCGGGCAGCTCTACGGCTGTGAGGTACCCGCTGTTGTTATTCAGTGGGGGTGGGAGTCGGTTCCTGGGAAGCTCTTTTTCGCCCCAGATCTCCCGGGGGTCACATTGAGCGGCTCCAAAATAAAGAGAAGACGCCCTATGGAGGCGCAGAGACGCACCACACCCCTCACCGCACAGTTATCCAGGCAGCGCGGAGTGTTCTCGACACACTAGTTTAATTAACCTTGGCTATATTTGAAGCATCCTCTTTAGTACCTTTTAGCAAAACGCTATGTTTCTACATAATATTTTTGCTTTGAAATAGTAATTACCCGCTAAGGAATCAGAATATAAGGAATGGCTTCAATCCTCGCTGTTTTGAAATTGCTTTAACTGATTGAAGATCTCCTGGGTTGAGTGGGAGGGACAGCTGCCTGGCCGTCTCATTCCCAGTATTTAGGTTCCTCTCCCCTTGTTTTTGCTCCAGCTGTGTGTGCCTTGCATTTTCTTTCTTTTTTTTTGGAGGGAAGAAACGGGGAATCTCCTAGAGTGGATGAGTCTCACTTCAGACTACAAAGTACCCTTTAAAGGGCAAGCTGTCAGTCCTCCAGTGGTCTCTGTATGTTTTGTGGAAGAGGGATTTCAGTGTCCCTAAATGCAGGGTCTTCTCTGTATTATGTGATTGCATATTACACAGTAGTGATTCTGCCTACAGCAGCTTAGCTGAACTCCTTAGCCTGCATGAGAAGATCAGATTTGTGAGGGTAATGACTGTTTGCTGTTCTTTCTGGGTTTGACAACTCCTGCTTATGATGTTGCATACTGCTGATAATTATAGACATCTTGTAAGCTGCTCTCTCTGGTTGGTAATCTCTCTGTGTGATGGCAATCACAGGTTTAGGGAGCAAACAAATTTAATTGGCTTAAAATCCATGGTTTGTTAGGCTAAGTAGAGTGTCTTGACTTCATGATATTGTGGAAGAGGGGAAGACGGTAGTTGTCATTTTCCAGTTTCTGTAACCTTTGTGGTGTAATTTCAAATGGGTAGCCTTGTTGGTCTATAGCAGAAGAGCAGCGTTTGGGTCCAGTAGCATCTTAAAGACCAACTAGATTTCCAGGGTATGAAGCTCTGACTCTCGAAAGCTCATAGTATGGAAATCTAGTTGGGTCTTTAAGGTGCTACTGGACCCGAATCTTGCTTTGTGGTGTAATTTGAGCCCATGTGGGCGAATCCTTCAATAACCAGATAGCGTTGGCTTGGAGTGATTAGATATATTTTTAAATCTAAGTGTTGCCTATCCTAAACTTCTGTGTAGCCAACTTGGAAGAAAAGAGATTAGAGCTTTTGGAGAGGGGGTTGATTTTAGTGTTTCTAAAGAGACTGTTGGGGTGGAATGTGTCCAGGCTTGTGGCACAGGCAAGTCAAATACGAATCTGGTTTCTTTTCTCCCATGCTGGGAACCTTTCTGTTGAAAGAGCAGGGGCTGTTGCATGGGAACAATGCTCAAAATAAGAGTCAACTTCAGTGGAGGTCGAAGAGCTGGAACCGAAGGGAATCATTCAAATGCTCATCAGGTTTGCAAACAGTGTGCACCCCCTCTTGATAAAAAAAAGAGTGATTGGAAGCACAAATGCTTGATTTCTGCTGCATTAAACAGGTTCTAAATGTGCCCTTGGGGACTTCTGTTCTTGTGACTTTGTCTGCTATGGTAGGTAGCTTTTCTTTAAATAGCAAGCTAGAGAAACAGCTTTTGTGTGTTATAAACCCAAGATTATTTAGTCCTAGCAGCAGCTGAATAGTGACTGACAGAGGCCTGCTTCTCACTGAGGTGATTAACCTGTGCTTGGATTGCAGCAGCCATTAAAACTGAAAGTGGAGGCTCCTGTAACTGAATGTTCTTTCACCCCCCCCCCCACAATCCCTGCAGATTTCTGCCTAGATGGCAAGAATCTTTCTTCCTGGCTCCAGTAGTGTTCTAAATGAGGGAATCCTTTTTTGGGGAGGGAGGGAGTATTCTAGCATGTGAGGCCTGCAATGCAATCTCAACTGGTATATTCCAAGCACAGATTTACCATTTTAGTGAGGGCTGTACTAGACTTGAAGAGGACAGTTTTGTTTTATATCTGCTGTATATACACAAAGCAGGGTGTGGGCAACAGAAAACAAACCTTTCTGCCTCTTGACTTTTCATACGTTGCTTCACACTCTTTCCCCTAGCCCTTCACACTGAATATCTGAACTGGCTTGGGGAGAGAAGTCACTGAAGCAACAGAGCTCCCTGCACCTGAAGTAAGATGCTCACTCTGGCAGATGTGTGAATAAAAAAAAACATGCCTGCCCTTCAGATCTTTCAGTCCTAGGCTGGACAATATACTTCCACTGACTCTGTGAGTGTGACATCTCAATGACTTGCCGCCTAACTGGAAATCAAAAGACAATGAAAGGTCTGATGGTCTGTTCCATTAGAGGTTCCTGTAGTTGCATTAAACGTCAGTGTTAAAAATGGAGGAAGCAAATCTAGATTTGATCTTGTTAATGTTGTCATTTTATATGGAGTTTCCAGTGTGATAAAATGGTGGATTCAAATACTCAGCTATAAAGTTCACTGGGTGACCTTGGGCCTGTCATTTTCTTTCAGACTAACTTACTTCACAAGATGGCTATGAAGATAAAAATGGCATAGTGAACCTCGTGTCTGTTTGTGTGTGTGTGGATAGCTGTACAACTCCTCTCCCTCTAAATGGCCCTGTTGCACTTATATTTTTTAATCCTGCAAGACAATAGTATGAAGTCTGTATGTTAGTTTTCCTTATCTGCAAATGAGATATATGTTGGGATATACAAATTAGTAAGTTACCTGTGAATCTTGATGGTTTTGACTGTGCAGGCAGCTCCAGCTGTTCTCCACGCCCCCCCCCCTTCTGTGAATCTCAAGTATTCTCAGACAGCTTTAGGGCTATAGACAAAGATACTGTATTGCCAACGCTTCAGCTGTCTTCCCAATCTGGGGCTAGTTTGATGAAATGGGTTGGGGAGAAAGGAAAGTGGGGCTTCCTGCTTCTTCTGATTGGAGCTTCACTTCTAAACATTCCTGGACCTTTGTAATCCAGGAATTTCCTTTGGGGAGGCAAAGATGTTCAACATTGTATCCCATAAAAACTTGATTGGGAAGGGTTGGAGGTGTCTTCCCTGTATTTTCCCCTGCCCCTTCTGTTGTTTTTGCATGCCAGGGAGTGGCTGTAGTGCTGCATTAGAGGAAGGTTGGGATAAGAGGAGCCAGAGAATGAGGGTGAGATGAGGGAAATCAAGGGAGCAGGGAGAGGAGAAGAATGGGAGGGGGCAAAGAGAGATCAACAGTTGAGGTCACCATTGCAAAACTTCACAAGTTTTTAATAATTTGGGGCATTTTTCTCCCTCATATTGATCACAAACAGGATATGAAGCACGAGTGTGGGTGGAGTTGCTTCTCCCTCCCCTCTTCTGGGTTGTGGTCGACAACTCACTTGGTTGGGTGTTAATGTTAGGTGCATGCATGTGTGTCTAGAGGTGATCTTCTAGAGTAGAAGAGAAAACATGACAAGCTGAAAGCTGAGCATAGGAAAGGGTTGTTTAGCCCTTTCCCTCCATTTTAATGTTCAGAATCATTACTTTGTTCCAACCAGTGTTCTTGCATGCTGGGAGAATATGAATGGATGCAACTGATGTAACTGTAAACAACTGAATGGAAATGGCTGGAGTTGAAAGGGTTAAGCGGCTTTTCTCCTCTAAGCTTCCCACACAATTGTGGGAGAGGATGAAAAGATGAAATTGATGGATGAGTGAAAAGAAGTATGTATCTGTGGTGTTATGTCCATTTTGGCCCCCTTGAGCTTTGATTCTATATTGGGGTGGCTTGTGGGATAGAGTCAGTATATCCTTTACACATTACTTCCGTTTCCTATCTTGTTCCTGTTATGTGTTTTTTTTAATAACTTTGTGTGATATGAGTAGAATGTTGGGAATTGGCTTTTATAAACATTGCTGCTTGTGAGCGTCTTTGGCTGCTGTCCTGTTGGGATTCATTCATTTTGAATTTAGAAATCATTCATGTAAATGCATGGGTGGATTTCAAACCTGTACAAAACAAAGGACTTTAAAAAAAACTGGGGGGGGGGGTCGGACAGGAGAGAATGATGCATGGGGCTATTAAAGCATGGAATATTAAACTGAAATCTGTTCACTTAAGGATTTTTAAGGGAACAATTGTGTACTTCAAATCTATTTTAACTAAGATAACAAACACTCAAACATCACTATATAAATGCTGTTGTCATTTGTGAGTCATAAATGTGGTGTGTAGATCAGGGATGTACAAAACCTGCAGTCAGAATTCACTTTCCCTGTTTCTGAACAATGAGGAAAATTAATCTGCGTAATGGAATTTTGTATGTTCGGCAAATTCACCTTTGTTACATCAGTGAAAAACACCAGTGAATTTATCTTTTGATTTCACTGCATCTTGGTTCTAACTGTATTAAGGCTTCCTGTGGTTGTGAGAATGAAATTTGTGGGTAATGTGAATTTTCACAGAGGTAAATGGAAGAGCAAAAGCGAAGATTTCTTATGTTTTATAGCTTGAAGACATTCTATAGCTAGCTTTCTAAACTATAAATTATTTAGAACTTCTTGTCCAGAATAGTATGTAGATTGTTCTTTTCTCCCCTCCCCACCCCCCATCCCATTTTTTCCAAAGTACCTTTGCTGTAGGTTTGTATGAGTACTCCGCTTCTATGGAGTAACACACTGGCAGGTTGCAGTCTATACAGAGAAGTGAAGTATTTTTTAACAATATGAGGAGTTCACCCACCTAGTGTTAAATTCTAAGCAGTTAAAACTGTTCTATAACACGCAAATGTATGATATTAAAGCCTGCCATTTCCTAAAGAGCAGAGGAATGTGTGTGTGTAGTTTGGTAGAATATTTCTCTATTTCTAAATAAATGGTGAGTGAGGTTTCAAGATCTTTACACCAAGAAAAAAACCCTGTAGCCATTGACAGCTTGCAAAGACTGTTAGTACCTGTTCCAGTTACCTTGTATATTCCAGTCTGTTGGTACACAAAATAACCAGCTTTGCAATGTGATAGAGAAGTGCAGAAATTCATAAGCTAGCTCTGTTGTCACCCCTTCTAATTAAAGGAGATGTCAAAGCTGGTAAAGTACCCTTGAAAAAACCTTGTTGATGTATGTAAAATTAGTACAACTTGAACAGGCTGGTTCTCTTTGTAAAAGCTGCACTTGAATTCAGTTTTGACCCAAGCCAGCAATTCTTCTTGCTCATGAAATGAGCCTCTGGAGCTGGTCTGGCCAGGTGCAGCTGCTTCTCTTTGGAGCTATGTGTGGGCAGGTGGTATTGGCCCTACACATCTTTTATGGTATCCCCGAACCTTCATCTGCCTCTTAGCCAAATACAGGAATGTGAGAACATTCTGATGGGTGAATGGCTCATCATGGGCCAAGCTAGACACCACTAAGTGTGAAGCAGATGGGTTGTATTCACTGTTAAATTGTAACCCTGTGTACAATGGGAAGACTACAGCTGATGGCTGATCCATGGTGGCTTGCTATACAGTTAGGGCTGTTGCATGAATAGTGTCATGTTCTGACTATGTTTCTTGTGTGTTCAAACCAAAGAGACTCCATTTTAATCCTGTCAGTGTTTTAAGTGCTTCTTTTGCAGGTGGCAAGCAGTTCAGTAGCAGTTCAGTAGCAGTTATCTTAGTGAAGAGGAATGTTATGACTACAACCTTTCCAGCCTTGGGAAACTTTCACTTTCTCAGCCTCAAGCCGTTTGTTTTGAGAACTATGGGGGGAGGATGGGACTTGCCGGGTTATGCTATTCTGTACCTTAACCTTTGCCTGTCATTCGTAACAATACTCGTGTACCAGCCAAGATATTGCATCTTGGATAGTGGACTATAATGGTTGCTTATATTCAGTAAATCTTTTGAAACCAATGGACTCATGTCTGATTGCAAGAGGTAGTCTGGATTGCAACTTTTAGCAAGCCACTGTCTGACATTTTGTTACGAATCACATCTGTTCCAATGCCTAAGCCGGAGGAGACGGATACCAAGGCCGCGTCCAACAGGGACCCTTTGTTTGATCCTTATGCTCCTTACTCGGAAGGACTGGAACCCACGCATCAACCCGTTCGGGGGGGAACGGAGTCAAGCCGTACTACGGTGTATACCCTCGTACCTGACAGAGCGGGAGCTCGACCAAGGGCGGCGGCGGAACCCCTGATATCGCTGCCTACACCGAGGCAGTGGGGTTTGAGGCCGAGAGAGACGAGGGAGAGAAGAGCGAGTATGGTGTTTTCCAGATCGCAAATGGATGGGAAAAGAGTTGTCGGTGCATCCGTAGAGAGATCCAGTAGTCAACCATGGTATTACTGGAATAGAGAATCCGACCAAACAGAGTGGGACCTAAGAGGTTCTGAAAGTACCCAGGTGTGGGAAACTTCCCGCCGCGATCTGATGAGTTGGGACTACGCGGAAGTCACCCTGTGGACGGGGCAACGCGAGTCGAGTGATCAAAGTTGGCAGCAATTACAAAGCCGAACTTTAGCGGTGGATGCTGGAATTTCGGCAATAATGGGGCTAACGAAAGAAATCCTGGCGGGCATATTGGAGGAAGGAGAAGGTACCGGGGCCACCGGAATGGGAGAGATTCGACCTTGGCCACGAGCAGCCGCCTCCTATCCGGAATATATAGAAACTACACAATTTCCAACTGAACCGGTCCAGGAATTACCTGAGGAGGAGGTCGATACCTCAGCCCCAAGACATGTACAACGGATGGAGGAGAGAATCAGCAGCATGGAGGAGAGTTTAGCACATGCAGTGCACTTGCTGTCAGTATTGGTGGTAGGAGGCAGCCCTCCAGAGGATCTTACCCGGAGTATGGCCAGCAGCGGATCAGGTACCCCCTCAGGATGAGCAACCGCTTTTGCCGGCTGATGATCAGCAGGAGCCAGTGATGCCACCGCCTGATCAACCTCAAGGGCCACCGGACGAGATCCCAGAAGGACCCTCCCTAGACGCGCCGCTGGGGCCTCCAGGAGACGAAGGGGGAGAAGGGCCACTAGAGCAACCTCCCCTCCAGCCGCAGGAGCTGCCAATCCTCCCAGGAGAACAACCTCTGCATCCGCAAGAGCTTCCTCCGGGACTCCTGCCCCCGCAAGAGCAGCCGCCTCTTCAGCCTCTTCCACGGGGTCCAGCACCGCAAGGTCCTCCACCTTTGAGACCACGGGGTCCCCCTCCACGTCCTCTGGGTCCTCCGGCTCCAAGACCACAAGGCCTGCCACAGAGGCCGCCGGGTCTTCCTCCTCACAACCAAGACCCCAACAACCCCCTTTGCAACCTATCCCACGACGACCTGATGCGCGGCCGGAACAGAGCCTTTACAGTACTACCCGCTACCATCACCGGTTGCCAGACCTCAGGAGCTACTGATGGGATGGGTGAAGCTGGAAGCTACATTCGACGGGGATCCCGCAAAACTGGGATTTATTTTAGTATAAGCGCTGCAATTTTTTTAACCATTGGGGACATTTGTTCGAAGATGAGGCCAGTCAAATCGAACACCTGGGATCCCGGCTACAAGGAAAAGCAGCCGAATGGTATGTAGCGTTGTATGAATTGGGGCCCCCGGAATTAGACTCCTTGCAGGGGTTAGTAGCGGCACTCCGAGCCCAATATGAAGATCCTTTGGAGGAGAGTAGAGCCCGAACAGAGTTACAAACCATTAGACAAGGCAGTATGTCGGCCAGAGACTATGTTACTAAATTCTGACAACTAGCTGCCAAATGTCCAAGGTGTGAGGAATCCACCAAAATAATTTTGTTTAAACAAGGCATGAATCCCAGATTGCTGGATCGAGCCCTCATGCAAGATAATCCCCCCACACTCTTGGGTTGGATTCAATTAGCATGTGAAGTAGAAAACTGCATGCAGGAAGTACGGCTTGTAGAGCAACAGCAAGCAACAGGGCACCGGCGGACTTCAATAATTGTAAGAGGGGGAAGGGGAACAGGATACGCAGCCAGAGGAGCGAGAGATGCTAGATGGCAGCAAGAACTATGCCTACACTGTGGCCAAAGCGGTCACTTCGCGGCACAATGTCCACTCAGGCCTGTGCAAAGAACTCCGTTCCCACCACGGTGAACAGTCTCTACCACCCCTCCCCCACCATACCGCCCAACGCCAACTCCACGAGCAACAAGAGGGCGAGGTGCTAGGGCGTAGAAATCCTCCTGAAAGAGGGTTAGAGCTAGAAGAAATTATGGACCTAGATCCAACCGCTCTAACCAGCGAGGAAGGACCCGAAAGCCCCAATTCGGGAAACGAGATGGATCTGTCGTAAAGGGGCCCAAACGGCAGATCAAATCCCAGTCGACTCCTGTAGTGGAAAGACCTCGAGGGTCCATATTATTCATGCCTGTTACATTGGTTAATCCTGAAAGACAGACTCGTATTCGTGTACAAGCCCTAATCAATTCCGGTTGCTCCAGAGACATCATTGCACCTGCTCTAGTGAATGGACTAGTACTCCCAATGAAAGAACTCGAAACTCCAGTTATTTTTGAACAAATGGATGGTACAAATATGAACCCAGTCACCACTGAAACAATACCTGTAATCACAGGCATGGGTCAGCATTGGGAAACAAGATCCTTTATCATTAGCTCTACAGCCAAATACCCTCTGATTTTGGGAAGCAGATGGTTGTGGGACCACAACCCAGACATAGACTGGACAGTTGGCAGCATTAGCTTTAAACACGATAGCTGCAAAAATCATCGTTGGAACCAAAATTGGGGTAACAATCCTACCCTCATGGAGCAAGCACTATTAACCCAAGAAGAAATCAAACAAATACCTAAAGAATACAGAGCTTATTTGCAAGCCTTCACAGAAGAAGAAGCTAACACCTTGCCTCCACATAGAAGGACAGATTGTGCAGTAGAAATCATCCCAGGAGCCGCCTTACCCAAAGGCAGACTATATCCCATGAGCCCAAACGAAAGAGAGGAGCTCTGCAAGTTCATTGACACTAATCTTCAAAGAGGGTTCATCCGACCAGCAAACAGTCGTCATGCTGCTCCGGTACTGTTTGTTAAAAAGAAAGATGGAGGATTAAGACTGTGCACTGACTTCAGAGGACTTAATGCAGTCTCCTCCACAAACGCTTATCCTATACCCCTCATCAGAGATCTACTCAACGTCGTGGCACAAGGTAAGATCTTCACAAAACTGGACTTAAAAGATGCCTACTTCCACGTTTGTATAAGGGAGGGGGATGAATGGAAAACCGCGTTCAATACGCCCTTAGGGCAGTACAAATATTTGGTCATGCCTTTTGGCCTGTCTGGGACCCCTTCGGTTTTCATGTCCATGATCAATGAAGTATTGCACGAATTTTTATATAAAGGAGTAGTTGTTTACTTAGATGATGTCCTAATTTACTCTGAAACAGAAGAACACATAGACTTAGTACAAAAAGTATTAGCTATAATGTGCAACAAATTGCCCATCAAATTATCTAAATGTGAGTTCCACAAAACTGAACTCAGTTATTTAGGATACTGCATTTCCAAAGATGGGCTAAAAATGGATCCAGGCAAAGTGAAAGCAGTCCAGGAATGGCAAACCCCCACAACCCGTAAAGAACTGCAATCCTTTCTGGGGTTTGCCAACTTCTACAGAGAATTTATACAAAACTTTGCCAAAATAACTCTCCCCCTCACTGAACTATTAAAAACCAAAGACAAAGGGGAGCAAGCCCAAAAACCAAACACTAAACTATTGTGGACATCACAATGCCAATTAGCTTTTGATCTTCTAAAGCAACAATTTATATCCGAGCCTGTGCTGCAACAACCCGATGAAAATCGCCCATTCATAGTACAGGTGGACGCCAGCGATACTGCGATTGGGGGTGTCCTTCTACAGCGTGGGGAGGACAGTGTTCTTAAACCTTGCGCTTATCCTTCTCGAAAATTTTCTGAACCAGAGAGAAATTGGAATGTTTGGGAAAAGGAAGCTTTTGCTGTAAAAGCGGCACTCTCCTCTTGGAGACATTGGTTAGAAGGGGCCCGCCATCCTTTTGAAGTCTGGACAGATCACAAAAATTTAGAAGCTTTACGTAGTCTTAGGAGACTAAATGCCAAGCAGTTGAGATGGGCGGAATACTTTTCAAAATTCAATTTCACACTCAAATTCTTGCCCAGCAAAACAAATTTTCTTGCGGATGCCCTATCGCGCATGCCCCAACACAAAAGCAGGAGGGAGGAGACAGTGGATACAGTGTTTTCGCCTACGCAATTAGGAGGAGCGGTCACAATGCACAGCCGTGCAACACAACCTCCTCAGTCAGATCAGGGGTGGAGACAAAAACTGAAAAGCGAAGTGGAAAAGGAGGGGGAGAGTGTACCCAAAGAAAAACTAATTCAATCTGAACAAGGGGAATGGCTTTGGGGTGATCGATTTTATGTACCAGCTAGTTTGAGAAAAGAAGTATTGCAATGCTGTCACGATGCCCCAACCGCTGGCCATTACGGATACTTAAAAATGCTCCATCTGGTCCAAAGGCAATTTTGGTGGCCAGGCATGCACAAAGATGTTTCACAGTATGTGGCTTCATGCCCCATTTGCCTCAGCGCCAAAACGCGAAAGGGCAAGCCTCCTGGACTCTTACAACCCCTTGAAACCCCAAGTAGACCATGGGAAATCATTTCTATGGATTTCATCACAGATCTTCCCCCCTCCAAGAATCACACCTGCATTTTGGTTGTAGTGGATCTATTTTCAAAACAAGCCCACTTCATTCCCTGCACCACTATGCCTTCAGCAAAAAGATTGGCGGATATTTTTCTGAAATATATTGTAAAACTCCATTCTTTTCCATCGAAGGTGATATCTGACCGCGGCGGACAGTTCGTTGCCAACTTCTGGCGGGAGCTTCTGCAACTTATGGGCATTGAACAAGGCTTAAGCTCCACCCACCATCCGCAAACCGACGGGCAATCAGAAAAAACTAATCAAATATTAGAACAATTTCTCCGCTGCTACATTAATTTCCAACAAGACAATTGGATTGATTTATTGCCTTTAGCGGAATTTTCTTACAACAGTAGTGTGCATGCTTCTACTGGAGAAACACCTTTCAAAATAGTTTATGGCTATCACTTTAAACCATTCCCTTTTGAAGCTCTCCCCCCCACGACAGCTTCTAAAGACGTTTCAGAGTGGTGGGGGGAGGCGGCTCAACAATGGACTCTTATTCAAAAGCATCTCGACAAGACTAAACAGGACTATAAGAAATACGCTGATCGCCATCGTGTGGCTGAATGGGAATTGCATCCTGGGGATCTTGTTTATTTATCCACAAAGAATTTGAAAGTTGCACAAACCAGCCGTAAATTGGCATTGAAGTTTTTGGGACCTTTTCCAGTTAGTAAAATAATCAACAAAGTAACTGTAGCACTTGATTTACCAAAGAATCTACGCCACGTACATCCTACTTTTCACATCAGCTTATTAAAAAAAGTTCCCCCAGCAAACCAATGGCACACCCATACTCCTCCCATACGAACCTTGATTGATGATCAGATCCATTACGAAGTACAGCAAATTTTGGACTCTAAAATCAAACATAATAAGCTATTTTACCTCATCAGATGGAAGGACTTTGACTCTGGGTATGATGAGTGGGTGGAGTCTATTCATGTTCATGCTCCTAGATTATTAAAAACTTTTCACACTCTCTACCCTCTCAAACCTGGGGGGGGAGCATTTTAGAGGGGGCAGAATGTCATGTTCTGACTATGTTTCTTGTGTGTTCAAACCAAAGAGACTTCTTTTGCAGGTGGCAAGCAGTTCAGTAGCAGTTATCTTAGTGAAGAGGAATGTTATGACTACAACCTTTCCAGCGTTGGGAACCTTTCACTTTCTCAGCCTCAAGCCGTTTGTTTTGAGAACTATGGGGGGAGGATGGGACTTGCCGGGTTATGCTATTCTGTACCTTAACCTTTGCCTGTCATTCGTAACAATACTCGTGTACCAGCCAAGATATTGCATCTTGGATAGTGGACTATAATGGTTGCTTATATTCAGTAAATCTTTTGAAACCAATGGACTCATGTCTGATTGCAAGAGGTAGTCTGGATTGCAACTTTTAGCAAGCCACTGTCTGACAAATAGATACTAACAGCTCTCAGGGTTGCTTGGGAACTGGGCACCTTACAGGTATGGAAAAACTTCAGCATGATGGTTTCTACAGTGTTTGGATAAAAACGATTACATAGCTGTGCAGTGAATGCAGTTACTTTCTGTGTATGTATTGCTGAGTTTTGAAAGCCAGTGATGTTGATTTTAGAAGTAACTGCCAGTCCTAATCCACATGATTGATAATATCTGCAGAAAGTAAGTTGCAAGTCATTGTGGGTCATGCATGACTTGGCTTTGTCACAAGCTTGTGTACTATATTAGAATAAGAAATCCATGGTAGTGTTTCTCTCCATTCTCTTTGCAGCTTCCGGTAATGAATAACTCAATTTCTGGAAGATCAAAATGGTTGACAGCTAACACTGTATATTACAGTATAGAGCAGGGATCCTCAGCCTTGTACAGCTGCAGTGCTCTTGGGAATTTTAGATGGTAGTGGATATTACAACAACCTGGCTGCCATGAGGGCGGGCCCAGTTGTGCAATGTTGGAAGGCTCCAAGACCTGCCACTTGAGGCAGCTGCTTTCAAATGGGCAATGCCTCTTGGACTCTTTTGAAGCACTTCCTATACAGGGGAAGTAAAGGAAAGCCAGATTTGTCTCTCTGTTTTTGGGAGATGTTTCTTGGCTTTGATACCTAAAGAAAGGAGAGAGTTAGCACTTTACACAGCTATAGAGACAAGTTTCCAAGTCCCAAGACATAAGTGTGTTTAGAACTAAGCTAAGGGCATATAGCTGAGACATATCTTAGAGCAAGATTGTGTAGTAGCTAGAGTGTCAGACTAGGTTCTGGGAGACCCAAGTTTGAATTCCCCCTCGGCCATGGAAGATCACTTGGTGCCATTGGGCTGGTAACCATTTCTCTGTCTAATCTTCTTCGCAGGGCTGTTGTGAGGATAAAGTGAAGGATAGGAGAATTATGTAAGCTGCTTTGAGTCCCCATTGGGGAAAAAGGTGGACTGTAACAAAGTAGTATCTGCTGCAGATGAGCTCAGCATTATGGACAGTTAGATTATATGGGTGGCATGAAGTATCTTGTCCAGTTACACTCTTTGGATTGAATTTCAGGGCTTGAGAACTGAGGGATCAGTATCTTTGTAGGTGCATCAGTGATTCCTGGTGGCCCTGTTGGGAAGGTAAATGCATGCTGCAAAGCAAAATTGACTGCTAATATTGTAATTGCCCTCCTGAATCTCAGTTTAGACATGTCTAATTGGCTTGTAACAGCTCTATGAAATGAGTGATTGGCAAAATAGGAGTTTTATGAAGTACTTAGTAGGTCTCAGCACATAATTGACAGCATGTCTTATTCCTGGACACTCTGATTGCAATGGGCCAACTTTACGGTAGTTGACAATAAAGCTTATAAACAAAGAAATGAGATAGATGGGTTAAAACTATAAATACAGTCTTCAGAGAAAAAATTGTATCTAGAAAGTGTTGAAAAACATTCTTCATAGTGTATGTTACTTCAAAAACCTTGAAACCTGATGTGTGTGGGATGACAGAGCTTCTATATTTGGACATAAATTATTCAGTATTCAGGGAACTCTTCAGTATTTTTAACAAAAGTAATGGATATGATAAAGCAGAAGAAAGTGATTTCTGGATGATTAGTTCCTACAGTAAGAATGCAACTTAATTACTGCAAAAGGGGGGCAGGTAGATGAATATGTATACAGTATATGCTGAAAAGAGATGCTAATCTGAAATCACAGCTGATTTTTTAGTCCCAAATGCACTAAAATGCTTTCTGTATTGTTAAACGACATCAAATAGAAGTCAAAATATAAAACCAAATGTAGTTTTATAGTGTGTGATTGACAGAGAATAAGAAAGCATTAACATTTTAGCTGCTGGTAATGGGGTATTGGAAGGAGTCCCTCACAGCATGATGCCATTCATAATCCAGGCAAACCATGCTGCCCCTTTGGAACATTTATTTATTTACTTCATTTGTTCCCTTGCCTTTGGGTATGGACCCAAAGCAGTTTACAAAATTCTTCTCTCCAATTTATTTTCACAACAACCATGTGAAGTGGGTTAGGCTTGTTGGCAGAGTTCAGGAAATAATTCAATCCACACTGGAATTTGCTTTCAATGTATTCATTGCAACAGGATTTTTGTAAAAGACAATAACTGATTGCAGGCCATTAATACAACAGAGAGGCCTTCAGAGCACAAGCACTAACACATACTGACACACAGCAGAGAGAGAAAAACAACAAGAGGTAGGTTGAGAACTGAGTTGAACTGCAAGAGAAAACATTCAATAAACCTTAAGGCTAGAGAATGCTCCACAGCTCCCCCTAGGGTACAAGTGGATTAAACTACTTTTTCAGCAGCATTTACAGTAACTAGACCAGTGATGGCAAATCTTTTTGAGCCCGAGTGCCCAAACTGCAACACAAAACCAACTTATTTATTTCAAAGTGCCAACACTGCAATTAAACCTGAATACTGAGGTTTTAGTTAAGAAAAAACAACTCATACAGTTGTCCGAACTAATTAACATCTCTCTCACTCTCACTCTCTCTCTCACTCTCTCAGGAGCCACGAATGAAAATAAAGCAAGTGAAATCAAAGCAGTTTGCCCTTCTTTACACCAGCAGCCTGGCTTGCAGTCAGACAGACAGACAGACAGACTCACTCACTCACTCACTCACTCACTCACTCACTCACTCACTCACTCACTCACTCACTCACTCACTCACTCACTCACTCACTCACTCACTCACTCACTCAGGAGTCACAAATGAAAGTAAAGCAAGTTAAATCAAAGCAGCTTACTCTCCTTTAGAAAGCCAGCCCCAGCAGCCCGGCTGCTGCCTCCGCTTCCTGCTGCTAAAGAGACAGGCAACAGGGAGGCAGCATTGAGGAAAAGGAATCACGTGGGCAGGGCCAAAACCCATGTGATCTCTGCTCAGAGCTACTGGAACGCCGTTGCAGGCGTTTCCCCTCCAAATGAGCCCTGGACCTAGCGATCCGGCGACTTGGCTCGCATGCCCACAGAGAGGGCTATGCGTGCCAGCTGTGGCACGTGTGCCATACGTTTGCCATCGCTGAACTAGACTCTTAGCAGCCTGTTGCTTTTCCAGCAAGGCTGAAAGTGTGACTGGCCGAAGGTCGTTCATTGAGCTTCCATAGCAGAGTTGGGATTTGAACCTAGGTCTCCCAGGTCTTAGTCCAGCATTTCAACCGCTACACCACATCAGGATGAATTAACTGAATGGTAAATAGAACACTGACACTGCTTAGCTTCTCACTCTTTCAGAGCAATTGCTTTCATGCGTTGTGGTAGGTGACAGTGGAAGAGTATGTCTTTCCATTGAACTGATGAGCAGAGGTGGAAGGAAGCCAGGCTTACCCAGCAGGATCAAAAAGTGTGCTTGCTCCTGCTTCTTGTTTGCATATGCAGTGGTTATGATGCACTCAGGTTACTTAACTCCCTCCCCATCAACCATAAAGTGCAGACATTTTAAAACTAATGGGCAGGATCCAACCAAAGTTAAACATATACATGATGGTCTTCCATAGAAATCATGGAGCTTAAAAGTGTTTTACTTTGTTTGACTTGGGCTTTTAGAACATATTTACCCTCTGTTTTTAAGATATGATGGTGAAAGAGCTTCAGAAAAGTTTAATTTGCTGGTTTTATCCAGCGCAGTATGGTTTTTCAGAACAGATGTGGAGGTTTTATAGCTTTTAAGCAAATTTTATGCATGATTCCCTTTGATCTCTAAGCCAAAATCAGCAGCTCTTTACACCTTCCTGCCAACTCAGGAAGGAATAATGATTTTCTACCTGCTTCAACAAGCCAAATGATTTAGTTGTACCAACTGAAGTTCCTTGCTCTTTGGATTGAAATAATGCGTTCTGGATCAGTGGCATGGCTATGGCAATGGGATTGCCATCATCTCGATTTTTTTGTCAAATGTATGCACTCTTCTGGACTTAAGCACCAAACTTTTCTCTCATTTAACTCATATACTATTCATGAATCTACTCTGCCATGCTTGTGCTTTGAGATTGTTTTGTGATCACTTGTTTGCTTGTTAACTGTATTTATATCCCACTTTCTCCTCATGGGGATCCAAAGTGGATCACAAAACCCCTCCATTTTTTCTTTACACAACCTTGTGAGGTAGCACCTGGCAAGCTTCCATAGCACAGAGGGGGGTTGAATCTGGTTACTTCGGTTACACTCTAACTGCTACACTAAAGAGTGAGGGCCTGGGGTGAGGAAGGGAGAGCTCGTGAGGAAACACGATTCCCCTCCCCCTTCTTGACTGAGAAAAACCTTGTCATAATGAGCATGTCACTCTTCCAAAATGTACAGAATGGAAAAAGTCTGAGGACTTTCTCAATTTTTCCAATAGAAAAATTGGGAGTTTTGAGGAACTACAGGGGGTGAGTGGGGGACGGAACTCTGTAGACATATACTATATTTCCAAGGGTTTTTTGTTTAAATGGAAATAAGTTTGGCAACAATTAGTATGCTATAATGTATTTAATGACAGTACATTAGTAAAGAGTTCAGTATTTTCAGTGTTATAAAGTTTAGCTTATTATCTAGACATGCTATCACTTCTACCTATTGTGACTCTATGAGGAATTTCTGTTCAATTAATACTTTCTTTTGTTTTCTGCCTTCAGCTTTTATTTTTCCTTCTTCTCAAATGGCAAAAATTAAAGATGTGTATGCTATAGTAGCATAGGGTACAGTGGTCTGCAAATCTTTCTCAAGAATTGCATATACTTATATAAAATGTTAGTATTTATTTTTTTAAATTCTATAAATATAAATATGCCAAATAGTACAACTTTATATGTTGACTTAAGTTATAAATAATGCATTTCATGTTGTTAAATCAGTAAAAGATTTTAGTTTTCATAGGAAATTAAATATTACATGTATTTCCATTTCTCTGTGTCCATTTTTCCCATGACCTCAACATTTCTGAAAATGTTACACCTCTACACTACATCTTGCTACATTAGGAGACATTTCTATATAGCACTCTTAAAGTAGAAAAGGGATTGTTGTATGACAACATATGCATATTTACTACATGGCTTGCAGTTTTAAGGGTATGCAAAAAATTCAGTAATACTGAACTAGAGAAAAAAAATCAGTTCTCTAGTTTAGTTTGGTAAAATTCATCCATTGTTTCTTATGGGGAAACTCAATTCAGAGCTGTCCAGTGGCCTTGGCGTGGTGGTACTGGTGTCATTTGCAGGGAACCTACTCTTCTAAGTGTCCTCTAAAGAACCCTCAAATTTCATACAGCCACTGTCCATTATTCCCTATGGGTAAAACTTCTGGCTATTCAGGGAGCTGGGGGTGGCATTTTGCAAGCAAAATACACCAAATTTGCTGGGGACCAAAATACACCAAATTTGCACTGATCCTTATTCAGTGCAAGCCGTTTACAAGCAAGCTCCACGTCATTTTTGGGTGTTGTAAACGGCTTGCACTGAATAAGGATCTTCACGGAGAAAACATTGATTGCCCCTGATGAAGTCTTTGATGACGAAGAGCTGAGTGAAAATCTGCCTGCCCTAGTTCTGGGCATCTTCTTGGGATTTCCATCTTCCCTTTGTTGCATTTCCATCTTCTCCGCACCTCCAGCTAAAAAGACAAGAGAAGACGCGACCATTTAAAGTGATATAACTTCAGAGACTTACTTGGCTACTATTTGCATTTGCACCCCTGGTACTTCAAGAGTGGGACTCTTGTTTGTTGATTATACTTATGAATTGATAGACAGTCAGTTGTAAATACATTTATTAATGTTGTTAGAATTATACACTGTTAAAGGAAATAAGCTTGTTGCTTACACATTGAACATTGTATTGTTAGTGTATGATTTATTTCAATATATGATTCTTTGGTCTTTCTGACTATCAGCTATTATTACTCTCCCCTGGGCGGGACTTCTTCTCTCGCTCCTTTTCTACCAGTGCATAGTAAGCAAGAGTTACTTATGGACTGAGAGCAGGTCCAGTAACTCCCTCTTGATGGTGACAGCAGTGTTCTTGGCCGTGTACACCACTTCGAGAATCTTGATGTAGAACAAAGCCTTGCAGTAGCTGGCCCAGCGATCCCTCATCTGGTCCTGCCTGATGCTGGCTGTCCCACCCCCACCCTGATGATCATCTGGTTTCCAGCAGTGTGCAGTAAGTGAGAGCTATGCTGTGACTGAGAGCAGGTCCAAATGTCCGACATGAAGTGCACAGTTCTCCCAGCAGCACGAGACAACTGTGCTTTCACATGCTCCTTGGCAGCCCTGTAAAGGGATGGCACTGTAGGCTCTAGTATATCTTAGGAATGATCTCGAGTCTGATTAAGGAGAAGAGAGTTTATTCAGGAACTACAATTTTGATAGAAAGCAGAGAAACAGAATAGATACTAACTACCTTACTAAACTGGAGGAGGGACTTCCAGGAAGCAGCAGGAAGCAGACTAAGAATACCAATCTGGAGACATGCAAGAAGGACAGAAGAGAGGAGGAAAGAAGGATCCTATCCTGCTATCTAAGTGTCAGAATTGCTGCCCCATGCAGGTATTCTGTGTCTTCTGCCTTCTCTGTACACAAGACATTGTCTTTCCAACAGGCACCAGGGTCCTCCTCAGCATGGGGTAAATAGGGGATGTGTACTAAGGACAGACTACTTGGAGCAGCCCTCAGAAGCCCAAATCCTCAACTGTGGAAAAAGACTGCCCATTTGTGGCTGTCATCTTGGCAGCCTTCCAAGTGACAAGACTCAATACCCTGTGGATCTCCCCTCTTGGCACATTAGTGCCACGTACACCAAATGTCTCTGACAGAGATGTTTGACATCCTTTCCCTACAAGAGACCTGGGGGGAAGAGCCCCAGAGGTAGTTGCGGGATGATCCCCCCCCCCCGCTGGCAGCTACGTGGTGCCAGTCTTTCTCCCCAAAGAAGCACTTCCTAGTGGTGCTTCTTCATGTGAGATGAGCCACATATTTCCCTTGATTGTCCCAACCCTACAGTGTTGGCACTTTGCATGGGGGGGGGGTCCACCTTCTTTTGGAAATGCAGACATTGGAGGAGATGGGGTGCCCGTGCTGCCCAACAACTGTGAGCACCCCAGGAAGCACCTCCTATGAGGTGCTTGGGCTAGACACATGTGTCTAGGGTGGGCAGAAGAAGATGGCTGAGGTCAAAGGGGCTGAGATGTGAGTGTCACCGCTTCCACAGTCTGCACCTCTGCTTCATCTTCTCCTCCTGCCTCAGCCTGAAAGGCATGCTGCTGAACTCAGAAGAAACTGGGGAAAGCTCACCGATGGTGGGGCCTTCTGCCAGTTCCTCCAACATCCTCCAGGTCCTTGGGGTGAGCTCAGGTGACAGAAAACTCAGAAAGCCCACCCCAAAAGATACTTCATGCTGCTCCCCCTTCTCCTGCTGCTAGGTCTGAACAGCTAGAGTTGGAGAGTCTCAGCAACAGGCCCCTGCCTAGTGCCAGCTCCTGCCTCAGGCACCTGTAGAGGTGGTGTTCCTGCAGCTGCTTCAATGAAGAGGGCTGTGCGAACTCTCTCGCTGTCACCAGAAGCCAGGCTGGTGAGTGGCAGCTGTGTTGGGGTGAGCCTCCTCTGCACAAGTGAGGGAAGAGCCAGAGACCTCCCCTTCTTCTTGACCTCTCTGATCTTAGCCCTCTCCTTTCCTCCAGGGTCCCTCTCTGGTCTCCTTTCACTCATTTTCTGCAGCCTGTAATCTACACTAACTATCCTTATTAAACAGTTTAATTACCAATACCAACCCAACCAAAGCACCTACCTAAAAATCAGGGTTTTAAAAAACTTACTTACCCCTACTCTGAAAACTTGCTAGTGGTTGTGGTCTAAACCTGGAGATGGACATGCAAATCTCTTTTAAAAGGGCTTATTTAGGTATGTGGCACTATTTTATTTAATTTTTTCAATTTATACTCTGCCCTCCCTACACCAGCGGGCTCAGGGCAGATCACAACAAGGCTTAAAACACATTACACAGTTCAAACCGTTATTACCATTAAAAACATAAAATACTACATGCCACAGTTTAAAATACCGCATCTATATAAATATAGAAACAAGAAACATAGCAGCACATAATTTAGACGATCATCTTTTCACCGTCTCCAAAGCGTTTTTACCAGAAAAATATGTGGGAGATGGAAGGTGACATCTACACTAAGTAGCAAGGAACAGCTTAATTATTCTTCATGCATAAAGCACTACCCCTGAACCCAGTCTCTGCATGTGAGCCTGTGACAAACTCCCAAAAACTATTTCTAATAGGCCTGGCCTGGCTCCAAGGGAGAAAGGTGGGCAGGGAAAACCTAGTTAAATGTCACCATGGGCGGTCTATTTATCTAAATAATTTGGCTAGAACACACCTGAACCCTTCTTAATTTCTACGCAAGCGTATTAAAAGGAAAGAAACTCTTTGTCCCTAAAAGCTACAAATTATGCTTGTACCTACAATTATCCTATTTTAAAATACTTCTTAAAAGTTTAAAAGTTCACAACCCTCTCTGAATAACCAAACACCACTAGTTAATTTAAATTAACACTTAACATACTCCCCCACCAGAAGAACAACCAACAAAAATTTACAGTGAACACCAAACCAAACTTCTATGCAAATGGAAACAGAACCCAGCAAAAAACACCAACCAAACTCCTATAAAGAAAGCAGCACCCCAAATAACAGCACCCCAAACCCCAATAACAGGGGAAAACAGCCCCTACCGCAAGAACAACCATCAAACCTTTACAGCAGCTAATGAAAAGGAAACACCCACAACAGGGAAACCCTCCCAGACATCAGGTTAACCCCCTTTCCCCCTAAGACAGGAAAAAACCCAGCGAGTCTGTGACTCTCAAACTGGGCAGATGGCAGAAGCCCTCTGGGTGTAGCAGTATCCCTTCTTCCTCAGCAGGCACAGGGCAGGCAGCAGATAGGAATCCACTGGGTAGCAGGATCAAGAATCCACTCCAAAGCAGGCCAGAAAGAGCTAGCAGCCGGCAGGCAGTGTCTTGATCTCAAAGGCCAGACCAAACACCTCACACACTCTCAGACAAGCCTCCCTATTTAACTCCTTTCAGGGAAGTTTAACAAAGGCACTCTCCTTCTAGAGAATCTCATCAGCCAGAGACAGAGAGCTCTTGCAAAGGTTGGCCACTCACTCCCCCTTTTCTTCCTCACTCCCTCTCCCTTTCCCCCCTTCCCATCAGGGAGAAGGAGTGGCAAAGGAATAGGCCAGCCGTGGTTAGTGAAGTTTACCCCATTAAACTGAATTAATTTGGTAAGCTTCCGTTTGAGAATACTGAATCTGATTTAGTATTACCTTTTCAGTTTGGTGATCCCAAATTTCACCAAGTCAAGTGGAATTTGGTGTTTTAAAGGGATTACTGAACCAAATTGCACATCTTTATGCAATTTGTCTACTATTTAAAGTAGAAAATGAATCCTATTCTAGAGTATGACTCCTCTCTCCCATTACCTGGGAGATGCCACTAGAATAACTCGGAGAGCCCCAGACCATATTGGATGATCCTACGGTATGCCTTTCCCCCGTGTCAATGTTGTCATAGTTTCTTCCCACATGGGCTGGGGTTTGTTACGCTGGCAGAAGTAAGGAGCCATACTACAGTGGCAGTCTGCATATCAAACTCCAGTGGACCTTCATATCTATGAGACCGTCTCTCCCCTTTATGTTCCCTGGAGAGTGTTACACTTGGCAGACCAACGTTTGCTGGTGATCCCTGGCTCTAAGGATATTCGCCTGGCCTCAGCCAAGGCCAGAGTCTTTTCAGCTCTGGCACTGGCCTGGTGGAACACTCTCCCAATTGAGATCTGGGCCCTGCAGGACTTACTACAGTTCTGCCAGGCCGGTAAAACGGAGATGTTCCGCCAGGCCTATGATTGTGGTTGAGGAGCTGGCGAATTATCCCACTGGTCTCTTGCCTGGTCTGCTTCTGTTTTCGCTGTTTGATCAGATCACCCATACTTGCCTGCAGTACTGTGAGTTTGAAGCTGTTGGTTTGCTGCATCTTGGAGGTCCTTGTCAGACTTATGTTTTGTTTCATACTGTTTTATTCTTTATTTTATCCTTGTTGTGTTTTATCTATTATTGTATTTATTGTTCTTCATGTTATTGTGATCCATCCCGAGCCTGCTTGTGGGGAGGGTGGTATATAAATCTAACAAACAGATAAATAAATAAATATAATCACACCTCCAGTGGAACTCAAGGCGGAGCCAGTTATCAATACTTTCATGTGGCTCATCGGTTTCTTTTTTAGAAGTTTGTAAAATCCAGCTTATCCTTATTTTGCTGCTGCTACTTTAAAAAAGTTTTTATAGTATAAAAGGAGGTTGTGCAAATTCCAGGGGTCTTTGACAGGGATATATCCAGAAGCCCAGTGTATCCTCCCCTTTCAGTCATGGGATCTGTGTTTGCAGAGGCCAGGCATGATGTTGGCATAGTGAACAGATGTTGCCACCAAGTTTAGTGCAAAGTATACTGGCTTAGTAATGGTATAGTAAATTGAGAGCCAGTGTGGTGTAGTGGCTAGAACAATGGACTAGGATCTGGGTGACCCAGTTTTGATTTCCCACTCTTGTCATGGAAGTTCACTGTGTAACCTTGGGCCAGTCACTAGTAGTTTTGCATGGGTAGTTTTGTTGGTCTGCAGAAGAACAGCAGGATTTGACTCCCTTCTTTACCTCACCCCATCCACCTCCTGACTGGGATATAAGGCTCAGGAGAGTCAGGACTCCTCCACTCCTCTCTGTATCTGAAGACGGGAGCTTTGACTATTGAATGCTTACACTGTGAAAATCTTGTTGATCTCTGTGGTGCCACTGGAATCCTGCTGTTCTACCTCACAGGGTTTGTTGTGAGGGGGGGAAATGGAGGAGAGGAGAATGATGTAAGCCTCTTTGGGTCCTCATTGTGGAGAAAGGCAGGGTATAAATTAGCCAAAATAAAAATTTTTAAAAAATAGTATATGGCTTAGTTTCTGACACCAACCCCTACTTCCTCTTGATAGTACTTAGCTACCATCACCCTCCCTCCCTCCCTCATAGAAGTGAATGGCAGCTGTTGTTTTGGTAAAAACAGATAGAAAGTGGTGGTTCCCATTTGAATGAGGTCCCAACATTTAACTCGTCCTGGTTGCCACGGTGTCTGTGCTGAGATTTTCTTCCTTTATCACCTGGGTTCCGCATTAAATCTTGGTTACTTGTTTAGTGGAAGCAGCTAAGAGCTGAGGCAGTTGTGCATAACTTCTTCAGCTAAACATCCCCAACTGTCAACCATATTTTGATGTGATCCTAGTTTGTGAGGGAAGCCTGGAGACCTGCTTTCCACTAATTATATAATCAGTACTTCAGGGATGCCATGCTATGCTTGAGAACTGCATGCTTGTAGAGGGCAAAGTTCCGTTTCCCAGTCCATGCAGCATTTGAGGATCACTTCTACAGCCAAAGAATACAGTGGAGTGAAATCAACATGTCTACCAACTGAAGTTTGGCATCTGCTGTGTTGGAAATCATGTAAACAACCCACCGCTAAAATAGACAAATTAGCAACCACCTTCCTACTTGTACTGTAATCCATATGGTGCTCTGTGCTGAACAAACTGTTCACCACTGATATGGATTGCTGTGAGATTTTCTGTGTGTATGTAGGCCTCCTTCAAGAAGCATGACCTGATACACTGACAGCCTCTTAGTCTGAAGAACTTTAGCTTCATGATTAATACTGGATCAGATTCTACATCTGGTTAAATCATACATACGGAACATGTCATGCAAGGACATGAAATGCTGCTTTGTGACAAAAGTTTGAACAATTGTAGTTGTCCAGTAAATCAGAGAAATATTTTAGATTCTGTTGCTCTCTACAAATGAGCAGAATGTTAAACTAATATTTAGTGAGTTTCCCACTTCTTTGTTACTTGTGCTCTGTCCATAGCCATTAGGGATTTGCAGCCCTTCTCATTGGTTGTAATTCAGGCTTTGTTCATCAACTGTTTTTATTGCTATCAGGCCTGTTTGTTATGATGCAGCAGAAAATATACAAGTGCTATTCAGTAATTGTCCCTTTAGACTTCTGCTCACCTACTGTTTTTGGTTGCTGTTTTCATGAGCTAACTAATCACATAGCAGAATCCTTCCTGGATTATGCCTTTTAAAGCTAGAGGAAAAATAACTCTTTAAAGTGTTTCTCTGCATATGGAAAGCTAGTACATTAGGGGAGATGTTAGCTCTACTCATGACAGTAATATTCCAAGACTTTTGAAATAATGGAGGAGCATCACTTTTTTCAGGAGCGGGGAATGAAATATTTATAAGAGTCTACTTGATTTTCTACTTGATTTTAATAATAAATAAAATGTGACTTGACTAACATTCACTTTCCAAACTCCTTGCATACTGAAAGAAAGTGTTGTGACATATACTTGGGTGGTCAGGCAGCCAGCATAGTGCTGGAATGTTTTCTCAGTTATAGAACAGTTTTTAGTATGTGTGGAGCAGGGGGAGGGAAGCGGACAAGGCTTAACTGGGTTTTGGATTTCTTTCTAAAGCTTGTGGTTGGCCCTCACTTTGGAGATATGGAAGAGTAAATAGGTTTTGTGGTAAAATATTTCTGTCAACAGGTATTCAAAGGTCCATTTTCCATAAAGAAATAGAGAGTTTTTATCAAATGTTTGCCTCCATGGAGGGATCTGGTGTGTATGTATCAGCGCTGAAATAGAGGAGCATTGAGAATGCCTCTGATCCCTTCACTAGTTGAAGACTTTCCCTCCTTTTTGTGTTCTTGGTCAGGCGCATTTCTTGGCAGCCTGCTGAAGCAGCAACAGCATGCATCCTTAGCTGACTGATGTAGCTCACAACTGAGAATTTGGGGTGAACCTTCTCCAAAGCAGATACATTTCTGCAGGATATTCCCATAGTCATAATGAAAGCAAGCCTTGCTAGCTACAAAGCTTGCCTGTCATGCTGAAAAGAAGCAGATCAGCAACCTGTGCACATTAATTAGGAGATCAGATCTGATAAGTGATTTACATTCTGAAGATTGGTGCTGATGTTTTCTACGTGTGCTTAATAGGTATAATAATTACACCGCACTAAAAATTGTACCTGCATTCTGAGTGAAATCTGTTGCAGAGCTTTCAGTTTGACATACAGACTTCTGCGGCCCCTGATTACTCCCCTACAGGCACTGGGTAGTGGGCAGTCAGTTCATTCTACCTCCCTGACCATGCATGCAGCACATCTGTACTACTGCCATGCATTTCATTCAGTTGATATCTTAGATAAAATTAAGGAATCATCTGCATCCTCTGAGCCCAAGCCCATTGGGTTATATGTACTAATGCAAAACTGAATTTGCCCTTCTCACAATGCCCATTTTGTTTCAAGCCAATACCCCATCCAATTCAGTTTAAAACGAGCTTTGGCTTTGTGTCTGCAGTTTGTGGCATTCAGAATGGTGCTTGGCTAAATATCTGCTGTTGGCACATTTTCAGTAAGCTTGCAGTTGTTGGGCCTGCATATGCTCCCGGGACATCATAGACAAGTCATGTGTCATTTTAAATTGGCCACGTTTTGAGGGTATGAGCTTCTTGTGCACCTGCACAGTTGGTGACATTCATTACATTGGCACATGTTCAGTATTTACTGGATTAACCTACTCTTTCTAAGCAACAGTGTGAGAATAAGCAAGCTGTTTTCAGTTCATTGTATAAAACATTCCACTTCAGGATTCAAGATGGCAAAATGGGCAAGGCTGGAGTACTAAAAAGACAAGCCGTGAAGCTGTTCTTGTCTCCCCTGCATGCCCCAACAGGCAAGCAGCACCTGGGGAAATTAATTCCTCCCCTTCTTTTTGGGGGGCCAGATGGAAAGCAGGGCAAGATCCCTTGGACACAAAACTTTGCAATAAAGTTTAGAACAATATCAACTTAAGGGTGTTGGTGACAATTTGCAGTCTAATTGCAATTTGAACAGAGGATTGTTTGCTCATCACTGATATATATGTAGAATGTATTTATTGTTAAGGATTCATGTAGATGGATTCAGTCAATGGGGATTCTAAGTGAAGGGTTTAGGCTTGCTGTACTAGTGCAAAATAAGCATAGCCTTTTTCCTTCCTAGTGCTGGGATGTATTGACATTGCTAATAGGTGACAGTGTAATTCATATGGTTAAACATTAATGGGCTTAAATATACCTGAATACCATTTTGCATATATTATGATGCACCTAAAATTTGGCTTGGAACAATTTATTTGTCCCTTAGATATCATAAATGTTAATACATAGGCCCTTGGCTAGCATGAGTAAAGATGTATGTCCACCCGCTTCAATGAATGCTGCCATGTGACTATGTACTGTGCACAGGAGACCTCAGAATTGAGTTGGTTGCCATGGTTACTTACAGGCCTGGTTCAGATGCTGTAGAAACAGTAGGCTTTGCAGTATTTAGAGAGGATTTGCATGTTCAGTTGACATGCACGATTAACTTTACCCTCTATGTGGTACTGTGAAGTTCTGGGGTATGTTGAACTGCTCATTCTGGCTCTGCATATCTTGGTATTGTTGCAGATGTATAAAGATACTTGATTACATGAACTGATTCATGCATCTGCTTGCATCACAATGTAATGCTGAGGGCAGGTCACATGACACCATAAAGCATCTTTATAATGCATTGGTTATAATCCATGCCTGCACCTTGTAGTAATATATGCTCATCACAGTACTATACATAAAGCAACAGCTGGATACAGCATGTCAAAGAATGTGCAGATTCCATCCCGTTAAAACCATGGATTTCCTCACTTGATAGAACTGTAACCATTGCTCAGATTTCTGTAGTAATGATGAACTAGGCAGTAGCTTGAAGAATGGAGGTCTAGCACTGGAAGCATCTTTTGCACAGTATCCAGAAAAGGTAAATATTTGTTGTATAAGTAATTACTTACCTATATTAATTCTAAAGATACTTAAATAATTGTAGTAACATAATTAAAATACTGAATTTGTTTTTAGCATCATCATACTTACGTTTGGATTCTTGAGATCTTAAGCACCACATTTTAAATGTGGCATAGTGTTAATCAAATGTGTCTGTGTCAACTGTATTTATAATGACTAGCTGACTGATAGATCTCAGGAGGAGCTGTAAATTGGAGCAGTATGAAGTTCTTAGTCCTCCCTCCTGAATCCTGTAGGACTGTCTCTCCAGGACTGAGCTTGGGATGCATACTCAGCTTTCCTTTGCAAAGAAATATGTTTAGCCAGATAGGATTGGAGTGAGTTTAATATCTTTTAGAGCATTAGAGCAGGCTCTGATTAGACTTTCAACTTCTTGGGAGATGGCCTCATAGGTTGTGCACTGCTGTCTGCAGTCCAGTGACATCATTATATCTAACTAGCAACAATGCCTGCTGTGTGAAAAAATACAACAGGGTCAAGAAAACTGATTTGGTGGGCCCCCTCCTGGTGGCAAGTGGGCACTTTGCAGTGGCCTTGAGGCCACTGTCATTGGCAATGCGCCTGTGCAAGGATAAAAAGTGAGTCGTTACCAATACGGATTGCCTTTTATTTAGTAGGGTATGGAAATCCTGACACCTGTGTACATAATGAAAGCTGTAGAGCGAGATTGTATGAAAATGCAAGAAGTTTCTGTATGTTGGCTACTACTTCTAGGAATGTAAAAAAAAAAATCAGACACATTTTGGGGCAAAAGATCCCTTAGAAGAATTACTGAGCTCTGCTCAGACAACTAAATAGTCACCAGCTACTTCAGAAGCTGCACTGGACCTTGGTAGCAAGGGAACAAGACTGCTCTGTGGACAGCCAACGGCAGAACTTGAGAATGATGCTTTGGAGTCTAAGATTGCACAGACTGTAGGGTTTGGCAAAGAGGGAAGTGAAAGTGTGTGTGTGTGTGTGGCGGGGGAGGCTAATATAAGCTGGAAGGAGGGCAGAGGAGTTGGGAAGGATAGAGGAGAAAGAAGTGCAATGGGGTGGCAGTGGAGGCAATAGGTGTGGAGGAATGAAGTGGATGTTCTACATACAGAATGTGAAAGTGAGGATTAAAGGGAGGGGGAGCTTGCGTAGGGAAGGGAAGGAACGGGTGCTGTGGAGTGAGTAGGAAAGGCAAGTGGTGATAGGAAGGGATGTGAGAGTGAAGTACATAGAGGGCTGCAGAGAACAGCTCTGGAAAAAGGGAAGAGGGGGAAGGGTAATGGGCAGTGGAAGGAAAACCAAGGAATTGAGGAGGAGGAGATAAATTGGGGAAGAAGGAGCTGTTGTAAGAGGTGGGAAGAACAATGATAATGGAGTAGTGGGTGAGGTGTGTGGAGAAAGGGGACTGGGATGGGAAAGTGGCCATGTGGAGGTAGAGCAGGAGGTGGCAGAATTAAAGTGAGAGGAAAAGCACAGCAAGGAGGAAAGGAGATTTTTTCTTATTCTGAGTATCTATTGTATATGTTCGAACTTGTTCAGATTAGTTTAACTTATTTTTTATTCCATCTTGCCTTGAGAAGACTTGTTGAGAAGACATGGGCAAAATATTCATTTTTGCTACAACTCGCCTCCAACTCCATGAAATCTTGCAGGGCATTGCTTTAGGAAATCTGAGACTGGAGCGATGGGGTTAGGCAGGATTCCTAGTGGTAAGGCATCTTGCATAGTTCTGTGCCCTTTGACCTGGAAAGTTCCATCCTTCAACCTGATCTAGAACACAAAGGAACACTTGATTCCTTTTTTCAGGGGTTGCTGGAACTTTTTAATCTGGCTGCACAGGGGAGGAACAATGTCTTAGTATTTTGTTACAGAGGTATTAAGATCATGTTGCCTTTTAAATCTGTTCTGCTTATATTTCTAGGAACTCCCTTTTTGCCATTGTGTAGGGTGTGGTACCCTTTTCACAAACTGAAGATGAGTCACTTAAGTAAAAAAAAACTTTTTTAATAGCAGTGGGAAGGTAATCATGATAAGGTGCTTTCGTTTACTCATTATAGCGGGCAACTTCATTAAGCACCCAACTCAGTTCAGTAAAAAGAACTTAAATTTTGTTGTTTTTTAAAATTGCAGGATCTAGACAATGTGTAACTCAACTCTTGGTACTTACATTTGACAATGCTGTCAATCACACAGATTTCATGACTATTGACTTACATGGCACAGACTTACTGACCATTGAACATCCATTGGTATGGATTTGAACTCCCCCTTCACTTTCTGTGTATCATTTGTAGAATATAGGAATTATTTAGAATAGCAACAGAGTAGTATCCCATGAGTAGTATTACGATGTGATGATTCCAGACACAAAATTACTTGCATGTAGTCAAACTAGAACTTCATGGAGAAGACAACACCAAACTCTTTTCTTTATAATGACTTGATGCAATGTGTCCTACATGTTTTCAAATGCACCCCCCCCCGCACTTTCAGAATTCTATCCTTTTATGCTAGCACTCTTCAGATGTTCCAGCAGTAAAGGACTCCCACTATATGGGCAACACTCATTGGCACTGGGGCAGTATCAGCATGGAAGGTTTGACCCTGCCCATGTGGGTCTTAAAACAGAGCAACAGCGTGAGTTGAACTCACAACCAATGAGCCCTTGTACTTCTATTGAAGCACTTGAGGCAGTTTTATTTGGTATTTGTCTTGTGGGTAGATATTTAAAAGGCAGCCCCAAAACATTATAATAATGCATTTCTAAAGCATCCCTGGCATAGGAATAAAGTCTTGTAAGTGGTGACTGAAAGGGAGTATAGAATTAATTTTAAGAGGTTAATTCCCAACATTCCCAGGACCACAGCCACAAAAAATCCCGGCAACATTTTATGCTCCTTCCTTAAATGTACAACTTTCATTTGTTTTTAAAAATAAGCCTCTAGCTCTCCTACTTAAGCAAAAATTTAAAAAAGCATGCAAATTCTACCAATTCTACTAAGAATAATCTTGCTGTTTGCTCCCAGTGTTTTCACCAGTGAATGCTAGGAACCAAGATACTTGAGAAATGCTTGGGTACTGGATTCTTTTGATAATAGCAAAAAAATTATAATTAACACATTAAATAATTTAAATGTGTGAGACTGTTTTTTGGTTTGTGCTGTTCTGTGGCTCCTGCTTCCTCCAGTTACTGGCTACAACCTACACGTTAACCGCCCCCCGCCCCCCACACATACTGCACACCTATTGAGTGAGGATTCAAAGAACATGCTCTGGAGCATTACAAAATGCACCCTTTAACTACCACTTGTGACGAGTTCTTGTTGTTCTTTTCCTGGGGGTTGCTTGTTCAGGTCCTTCACACTCACCCAGTGATCACATAGTAAACTACCCCTAACAGTGCAAAATGGTCATTATGTCACTAGGGAATTTCCCAGTGGGCCAGTGGCCTGCTCTCCCACATGAATATTTTTTATGATCATCGATCAGCCAAACCCATTTGGGCCAGTCCAGCCAGGGACGAGAGCCACTCAGCATGGGCGAGCGGTGCCCAACTCAGCAGGGGTGACTTCTAGCCCGAACAAGCAGTGCCCTTTCCAGGGCTGTTTTTTTCATCCTGGTGTAGTTTGGCTCTTGGGTCTACACCACTTTTGTTAGCTTTGCTAGTGACACACACCTGAAATATAAGCCAGATAATTATGGTACTTTATGGATTGCAGTGCTTCAAAAATAGGCACAGTATTCTAGGCGAAATTGCACTCTTAACTGTGGCAATATTCAGACCTTTGCAGAGCCAGTCAGACCAATAGTAAGTTATTCTGTGCTGATCCATGCTTCCAACAAAACATAGGTAAACAATGACAACATTATTGTGGCAATTTAAATTACCATCTGTTAGCAATAAGAGATTATTCTGGTTAATGGTCAGGGTTGTTAGAAATATATTATACCATGTAATTTTTAAAACTCCGGTAAGTTTTTATCCTTTAATTGTTAACTAGAAGTAAACAAATCTTCAGACTGAGCTTTGACCTGTTTAACATTCTAAACTGGTTAAGATAATCTCAGACACTTAAAGATGGGGTCAACCATTCATTCATAACTAAATGCACTCAAAGCTATGAAAAATAAATGACACACTTCAGTCTCATCTCTTAGGGAAAAAAAGTCACTTGGATGGCAAAATATTCTATATTCCAAGGCATGAACAGTGTGTCATCAAAGTAGGAGGCACAGTTAGCAAATGTATAACTGCATAAAATTTGAAAGTGGTATATTTTTAATACAATAACAGAAAATTGAGAAAATTATTAAATAACCACAATCAAAGAAAACAGTGAAAGTGACGGACAGATAAAATAAGGTTGGCTTGGATGTTATAAAGCTATGTTAATATATATTGGAAGGAGATGACAAGAATTCTTAACAAAAATATCAGGTTCACTATCTGCTATGGGGGGTAACTTTATCTAGCTAGTTCCTGTTCTGCCACTTACATTTAGATAGAATCCCCATCCTGTTAGAGGGAGAAATAGTTCTTTCAGTTGCATTGCATAACAGAGAAAGGGTGTTATGCACAGAGCCAGTTTGGTGTAGTGGTTAAGAGCGCGGGACTCTAATCTGGAGAACCGGGTTTGATTCCCCACTCCTCCACTTGAAGCTAGCTGGGTGACCTTGGGTCAGTCACAGCTTCTTGGAGTTCTCTAAGACTCAAAACACACGAGACGAAAAACCTAGATTCAACTCGTGTTCTCTTACCTAAAGGTTTGTCGGGAACTGTAGGCATCCTTGCAGCTTAAAGTTTAGTATTTACAGAGCAGCAGGGAGAGACGTGCAGGTGTCCTTGCAGCTTAAAGTTTAGCATTTACAGTGCAGGCGTCCTTGCAGCTTTAGCATTTACAGAGCAGCAGGGAGGGAAGTGCAGGTGTGGGGTGCCTTTCCTCCCACTCTCAAGGTGCATCACAGCATTTTCCCTTCCCCTCACCCGACCTGGCCCTGCAGAGCGACGCCTGGCTGCACCGGGAGACTTTAAGCTGCAAGGACCCCCACACTTCCCTCTCTGCTGCTCTGTAAATGCTAAACTTTAAGCTGCAAGGACACCTGCACGTCTCTCCCTGCTGCTCTGTAAATGCTAAACTTTAAGCTGCAAGGATGCCTACAGTTCCTGACAAACCTTTAGGTAAGAGAAACACGAGTTGAATCTAGGTTTTTCATCTCGTGTGTTTTGACTCTCAGTCTCACCCACCTTACAGGATGATTGTTGTGGGGATAATGATAACATAGTCCGCTCTGAGTGGACATTAAGTGGTCCTGAAGGGTGGTATATAAATCAAATGTTATTAATGTTATGTTACAGAATCAGCAAACAAAGTGGTGGTTGACACCTTTTGGGGCATTTACAGGAAGACCAATGCAGCTGCCTGGCAGCTAGCAATTTGGATGCGTTTTAGGAAACTTGTAATATTCTTCCAGGACATTCAGTTGCAGACCTAAAAGTAGCAGTTCTGCAGAGGAATTTCAAAGGGGGATTAGAAAGAGAGGCTGCTGAATTGCAACTGATAATGAAGCTCAAGACAACGCATCCACCTGGACTGAAACGAGACAAAGACTTCCTTTCTCATTACCAATGCTAATTTCTCCACACCCACTACCCCTCTGCGTATCCCACCCTATTCCATCATGCCTGCCTTTGTCATTCACCACCTATTATCATTTGGCTTAGGTAATCACTTCCCTGTCCAAGATATAAGGAAGGATGGACTCATATTCTAGCGGTGTCTGAAGAAGTTAGCTGTGGCTCACAAAAGCTCATACCCTGCCACTAATTTTGTTAGTCTTATAGGTGCTATTGGACTGTTGCTCTTTTCCACTGTAATATTCTTACAATCCAAAAATGATATTTACTCTTAATGGCTTCAGCTTTGCCAGGTGGGTATAGAATTATGAACGGCTGTAAGACAAGATTAACCCTAAGATCTTTCTGTTCCGGTGTGTGTTATTTTGAATCTATTCTGCTATCGCTTCTCAGCCTTTTGGCTAAGATCAAGTGTAGTGTAATCTATTCTGCTCTTCTATTATCCAGTTATGTAATTTGACGTTGTTTTGATGGATTTCTGTAATCTCTTTTGGAAATTTTAGTACCTACTTCAAACTTACCCATTACATGATTTGCCTTCGGCCTCAAGTTTATAGCACTGATCTCAGTTCAGATTCTGGACATTTTGGCATGAATGCATTCTTCTTATGAAACATTTACTTTTATAATCTGCTTATGTTCTTCAGGTAGCATTTTATTTAAGAAAAGATTTCTATCTCATTGGTACTTCCAAAGCAGCTTGCAGTAAAACTGTAAAGAGTTACTTTATTTTTTTTAGAATTATGTAACAGAATCAAAACTATCATTATGCTCAAACCCCTTGGAAGGCCAGCAGTAAAACCGAAGGCCCAACAGAATCTGAAACTACCATCATCCCATCATAGCCAGTCTCCCAACTCCTTGAAGTCCAATTAGAGAATTACTTTTCCTACTTTCCTAGCCTACCTTCCTAAAAGGTGGTAGAAGTGGCTTTGCCGGGGCTGTGGAGAGCTACCCCCCCGTGCCACCCAAGGAGATGTTTAGGATTATATATGAGGGGCACCATTACAGTGGCATGCCTCTGAGATGCAAGGGTTGGTAACTTTTTCTTATTGTAGGCTGTATTGTTATAGGGAATGTGCAAGCTGGATCTGATCTGAAAGGGCGCGGGTTAAATGTGCCCTCCGGTTCATCGTCCTCCCCCCCCCCCCCAGCCTGTTGTTGCTTAGCCTCCACTCATTGGACGAGAACAGCTTCTGTAACCGCTTCTTATTTGTCTTTAAATGCTGTATGACAGGATCTCTTCTCACAGTTTAGGGCTCTCTTTTCCTATGACCATTGGAACTAATTCGACTGCCTTTCAGTAGCCTAAGAAGTGGCATAAAATAATTTTTAAAATTCCATATATCATAAAATGAAACAATATGGAAATAGCCAGCAGAGAAATAGATCAGTGGAAATAAAAACTAAAATAAAATAGCAAACAATTTGACAGAACCATTGTTCAAGTCCAGTAGCACTTTGAAGACCAACAAGATTTTCAGAGTATAAGCTTTTGAGAGTCAAAGCTCCCTTTGTCACAGGTTCCCACCAGAAACTGTCAAGGACGCAATATCACTTTACAAAAGGAGCATTCGAAACCAATCTTGTTTCAGCCATCCTATAACCCACTAATGGCAGCATGTCTTATTAGGGACAGAATTCCATAGTCTCTGTGCTGTCTCAGAGCAGAACCACAAGTGACAAAAGGCACAGGTTGGACACTTGTCAGCTTCCCTCAAGTTTTGATGGGAAATGTAGGCATCCTAGTCTTGCAGCTTGGCTCTCTGACTGCTGTCCAATGGACTTTTCAACTGTCACTTGTCCAACATTCCGCCAAGCTGCCTACATTTCCCATCAAAACTTGAGGGAAGCTGACAAGTGTCCAACCTGTGTCTTTTGTCACTTGTGGTTCTGCTCTTAGAGTATGCCAAATAGAAAGCTAATAAAAGATTCCTTTTGAGTGTCTAAGTGGACTAATCACATTCTTTTCTTCACTCAGATTCTGTTAAAACAATAGACTAGCTATGGTGGCAAAATTTTCTAGAAATCTTACGTAATCAAGTCCCATAACTTCTGATCTGTGCCCTAGTGGTTAACTAGTTTACTGAATACTGTGCACTTGGAAGGTTTGACCTTTTTGTATTGGCTTTCCCCATGCATTGCAATACACTGCAGAACTTCTGTAAATGTTAGTGAAATATCTGCCAAACAGTTATGGTGGTGGGTAAGTTGACAGGCAGGATGTACCCTAGAAGACATCTTGGACAACATCCATAAGCCTCCGGCTATTTAAAGTTGCTAGAAATGTTATGTCATTGAAATGGCATCCAGCATGAGGGTCAGTGTGGTGTTCTCTAAAGTCCACATACACTTTTACTTCCTAGTACTTATTGTTAAAGTCTAAGGTAATTTGGAGAACTAATCATTACTGGTTTACAAAATCTGGATAGCATCCATTCTCAGTTGTATCACATTGAATATACAAAGCTGGACTGCTTTTTAAAATAATAGTAATAACATTCTCTTTATATACTGCCCTTCAGGACAACTTAATGCCCACTCTGAGTGGTTTACAAAGTATATTATTATCCCCACAACAAAACGCCTCTGAGGTGGGTGGGGCTGAGAGAGCTACTAGAAGCTGTGACTGACTCAAGGTTACCCAGCTGGCTTCAAGTGGAGGAGTGGGAATCAAACCCAGTTCTCCAGATTAGAGTCCTGTGCTTTTACCCACTACACCAAACTGGTTCTCTTTTCTTTGCTGACATTCCTGGACTGCAGTTTATGGTCAAGTATAAAATTCATTGAAGTCCTAAGTGCATTGCTAATGTGA
Organism: Eublepharis macularius; assembly: GCF_028583425.1. Classification (NCBI taxonomy): domain Eukaryota; kingdom Metazoa; phylum Chordata; class Lepidosauria; order Squamata; family Eublepharidae; genus Eublepharis; species Eublepharis macularius. Next base: position 128,521,321 of record NC_072790.1, read on the forward strand.
GTGTTAAATTTTTAACATTGTGCATAGCATTTTAAAGAATGACAGCACAATCAGCACAGCCTACTGAAAAATCTTCTTAGATTGTCTCAACAGGATTCCATTTGTGGTAAACTTTTGCCTTAAATGTTAAGAGGGTATCAGAGAAATGGATTCAGCCTCCTTTGTATTTTAAACCTGCTTCTGTGTAGGCTTCAAACAACAAGCTTAACTGCTGGTCCTTGGGCTTTATTTTTTCCTATAAGGCTAGCAGCATTAACATTCTTGTTTTTGCTGTGAATGAATCTGAATGGAATATGATATGGATTGCACAGATGTATCTTGTGGGCATAACAAACAGCAGGCAAGTCTTGACCCTTAGGGAAAAGACCATAGACTGCATTCAGCTACTCTGATTCCTGGATATATGTGGGAGGCCTTATCCATTTCATGTACATAAAAGGGCCACACAGTTCACAACAATAGGTAAATCACTAACCAAGTTTTAAAAAATATCATCTCAGGAAACCATGTCCAAATCCAGTGATTTCAAGCCTCTTGGAAAAGGGATGAATAATCTACTTAATATGCTGGTATACAACTTTTCTGCTGTCTTGATTCTGTAATATGTTTCCAACACCTACCCTTGGAAAATATCAATGGTGTGCAGACTCAAGTCTGAGGTTACATATCTGTATTAAAAAGTAAAACCCTGTTCAGATGCTGTGGAAAGGAAATGCTTTGGCTTGTGCGTTTGTAGCTGGAGCTATTGTTACACTTGCCCCATTTCTCTGAGGCTTGAGATACTCCAGGGAGTAATGCTTACCCAGCTTGTTTCTCCTTGGAGGAGAGAGCACAGGACTCTTATGGAGGTCTTGGGGTATTTGCTGTATTTATAAATATGTGTGGAACACATGTAAAGACCTCCAATGTGGTGGTCTGGGTAGTGTTTGTCCTGAAGCAGAGTACAAGAGTCCTCCTTGTCAGACACAGAGAATGAAGGACAAGGAACTGAATACCTGACTCCACCACAGCACAGAAGGAAGGAGACAGTTGAGAGAGCTCCTTTAATGTCTTAAGAAAAACCACAGGAGTCTGAGCCAACACATTCATCTGGAATGCAGCTTGGCTTGTCAACTTTGGGGTGGGAAATTCCTGGAGATATGGGAGTGAAGCCCAGAAGATGGCACCTGTGGCACCTGATGGCATCTGTGGCACCTGAAGCCTGTCCCCCGTTGAGAGCCCTGAACTTCCCTAACCCTGTCGGAGTACTGGCTGCCATAATCAGGTACAGCACCTTTAAGAATTAGCAGCCTGTTCCTGGAGGGGCAGAACTTGCATCTCATCCTTTGCTGGAACAACATCAGAGGTTTAATACTGTCTTGGCCCTGCTTGAGTGACTCAATTCAAGCAGGGCAGTGTCAGACTAGGCTCTGGGAGATCCAGAGACCTACTGGGCCATGGAAGCTTTTTGGGTGATCTTAGGCCACTCGCGCACTCTCAGCCTAACCTACCTCAAGGGGTTGTTGTAAGGATAAGAAGGATAAAGGGGAGAATATTGTAAGCCACTTTGAGTACCCATGGGGGGGAAAGGTGAGATATAAATGAAATCAGTAAATAAAGGCACCCAGTTACTTTTGAAGGTAGCATATCTGCTACCTATATCAGATCCCAGAGGAAGAGTTCCTGCACCCTCCAGATGATTCAGCTAACTGAATACGGGATACAAACAAAAACACTGGTTTCTACCGACCATGTTACTAATCAAACACCTCCTATCCCACCACCACCAATATGCAAATTTACTCATCATCAGCTCATAATAGCAATACCTCCTCTAGTTAAATAATTAGAGGTTCCATTCTTTGACCATAAAAGGTCTATGTTATCAGTATCTCTTATTTTTCTGATATGCAGTTAATTTCACTAAAGTATAGATCTCTTTCATTTTCAACAGCCAATCTTGTAGTTTAGGGGTGTTTTTCTGTTTCCATTGTTTGGCAAAAACCAGTCTGACAGCTATAATCAAATGTAGGGCAATTATTTGCTGGTCTCTAAGTAAATTAGGTAAATCATTCAGGAGTAATATCTCTGGTTTCTGAGGGATTTGTACTTCCAAGCCAATTGATATAATTTTTACTACTTGCTGCCAAAAGTTGGCAGCCCGTATACATGTCCACCACATATGAAAGAAATCTGCTTTGTCATCATCACAGAACGAGCATGAGCTTGTATTGGTCGTATACATCTTTGCTAACCTTAGAGGGGTTGAATGCCACATAAATCATTTTCAACACGTTTTATCTTAAAGAGAGACAAACTGTCTCTATTTTAGATAAGGTAATTGCCTCTTTTAGATAGAGGTAATTGCTTCGTCATCTTTGACATCTCTTTGTCATCTCCTGGGTTCCTTCTTATACAAATACCCACCTGTTGCTTCTCTCAGGCTGGTATAAAGTTTCCCTCTTCTGGTCCTGATAGGAAAGTTAACAAAGCCACTTCCTGACCCTTGAGGCCAGTCTGTAGTCATTAAGGCATATCACCACTCTCTTTGTCAAGTAAGGTGGGCTGAACTATAGTGATCACAGGACAAGTTATTATCAGTTAAACCATTTTTTATTTGAACATTAACAGGACCAGGAGCTGCTTGTGATAACAGATCATGAGTTGCTGATGTCAAAAATTAGAATAAAGCTGAAGAGAAACACTAAAAGATTCATAGTGCTGAAATATGATCTAAATAATGTTCTTCAAGAATTTAGAGACCATGTAAAGAATAGATTTGCAATGCTAAGTTTAATTGATCATGAATCTGAAGAACTATGGGCTGAAACCAGAGATATTATTAAGGAAGAATGCAAAGACTATTCCTGTAGCCAAAGAAAGGAGAAGCCTAAATGGATGACTGAGGAAAATCTTAAAATTGCTAAACACAGATGAGAGGCAGAAACAAAAGGTGATGGAAATAGAGTCAGAATTCTAAATGTAGCTTTTCTGCTACTTGCACGCAGAGATAAAGTAATATATTATAATAACCAGTGCAAAGAAATAGAATAGAAGAACAAAAAAGAAAGAACCAAAAGATCTGTTCCACAAGATCCAGGAAATCAAATTCAAAGCATGGCTCGGGATGCCGAAAAATCAACACGGAAATACAGTATCCAATCAGGATGAAATAAAGGAACAATGGAGATGATACACTGAAGACCTATACAGAAGAGATGGAAGGATGACATATTCCTTCAGAGAAGAATCTTTTGATGAAGAACTAGAAGTTTTAGAAAGTGAAGTGAAAGCAGCACTCAAAGCAATTGAAAGAAACAAAGCATCTCTAGTAGATGGGAAACCAGTAGAGCTATTTCAAGCTATAGAAATCGTCCATCAAAATCTTAGCAAGAATCTGTTAACAAATATGGAAAACAAAACAATAGCCCACAGACTAGAAACACTCAGTCTACATTCCAGTTCCAAAAAAGGGACTGCCAAAGAGTGCAGCAACTATTGGACTATCAAGTTAATTTTCTCATGCAAGCAAAATGGCACTCAGAATTCTACAGCAAAGACTCTTACCATATATGGAATGAGAAATTCCAGATGTTCAAGCTGGATTTAGAAAAGGAAGAGGCACTAGAGATCACATTGCAAATTTATGATGGCTAATGGAACATACCAAGGAATTTCAGAAGAAAATCAGCCTGTTTTTTATAGATTACAACAAAGCTTTTGACTGTGTGGATCATGAAAAGCTATGGATGGTGTTAAAAGAAATGGAGGTGCCATAACATCTGCCTGTTTTGATGTGCAACCCTGTTATTCTGGACAAGAGTTACTGTTAGGACAGAATATGGGGAAATAGAATGGTTTCCAATTGGCAAAGGTGTCAGACAAGGATGTATTGTTCAACTTCTATGCAGAGTTTATCATAAGGAAAACTGGATTAGATTTAGAAGAAAATGAAAATTGGTGGAAGGAACATCAACAATTTGAGATATGCAAATGATACCACGTTACTGGTAGAAAATAGCAAAGTCTTGAAATGACTACTGAGGAAGATTAAAGGAGGAAGTGCCAAAGCAGAATTACAGCTGAACATCAAGAAGACAAAAGTAATGACAACTGAGGAATTACACATTTTAATGTTGACAGTGAGGAAATTGAAATTGTCCAAGATTGTCTATTCCTTAGCTCAGTCATCAACCAAAAAGGAGACTGCAGCAAGAAATCAGAAGAAGATTGAGACTTGGAAGAGCAGCTGTGAGGGAACTAGAAAATATCCTTAAAGGTAAAGATGTCTCTCTGGGGACCAAGATCAAGATAATCCAAACTATGGTATTCCCCCTTTGCATGGATGTGAATTTTGGACAATGAAGAAAGCTGACAGGAAGAAAATTGATTCATTTGAAATGTGGTGCTGGAGGAGAGTTTTGCAGATATCATGAATGGCCAAAAGCACAAATAAGTGGATTCTAGATCACTTCAAGCCTGAATTCTTCCTAGAAGATAAAATGACAAAACTAAGGCTATTCCACTTTGGTCATATCATGAGAAGACAAAGACTCTGGAAAAGTCAATAATGCCAGGAAAAGTAGAAGGCAGTAGGAAAAGAAGAAGACCTAGAACAAGATGGTTCAACTAAATAGAAGAAGCCACATCCTCCAGTTTGCAAGATCTAAGCAAGTCTGTTAATGATCTGACGTTTTGGAGGCCTTTTGTTCATAGGGTCGCCATAGATTGGAGGCAACTTGACGGCACATAACACATGTTTTAACATTAACTATACCGGTGTGGATTACACTGCTGTGTATAGTACATACTGTCTGATGTAAATATAATCTTACTATGTAATTTCTGCATTGTTTAACATGTTAGTGCTTTGTTAAACAATGCAGAAATTACATGGTAAAATTATACTTACATCATCCATTTTCAGATTTCTGCAATCCAAACCTTATTGCTTTGTTTATTCAGTGTCCCATCCTGTTGTTTGTATTTGACCTTCAGTGTGTAATTTGCTTTGAGACTCAGTGTGAAAGGTGGACTATAAGTAATGTGAATAGGATGTTTTTTTTGTTTTCAAACATCTGTTGTTCTCTGGTCCTTGACAGTTTGTCGTTGTTATATTCTCCTAGCACAATTTCATTTTAGAAATGTATTACATTTGCAGGATAAAATGATCAGTAGAAAGATAGTTATAGGAAATAACCAGGTACAGGGAGGTAGATTTGTGTTGCTCCAGTTTTGTGAGTGGTCTAATTCACAATCAAGGATTGAGTTAAATCAAGTAAAACAGAAGTAATGTTTGATTTTATTTAAAATATTTATCTCCACAGATCCCAGGTGGCAACAGAAAGCTGCATATACATAAAAAAGACTATAACAGTACGCAATAAAAACACAAATAATGAAAAATACGTGAATACTGACTTCCTACATTATTTGGTTATATTCCTAATGAACATTGTTGGAAAGGAAGTTCTTGAAGGACTGATAGTATACAGAGTGAGACTTAATCCTGCATTGATTTTATGAAGCTTTCTTAGTCTCCAGTCCACAGCAAAAGTGATCCTACTTTGGTGCTAAACTGTAAATCAACAGCTATGCCAAAAATTATAGATTGGTTGAAAGTTATTGGATAACTTGGAAAGCAAAATCTGACCTTTGCTAGCAGATTATGTTTATGTTCCATAACAACAAAATGGCGGTCACTCCTTTTGGAATCTGTAACTGTAATACTGAGTTGCAACTTAAAACCACAGCCCTCCTCTACTTCCTGTTTTCCACCAACCATAATTTACCATGATAGAAAGCAAACTATGGTCAGCATCTTCCCTCCAAATTCACAGTTCTTCACAGTGGCAGACAGCACTCATGTATTAATGTTCTCCCCCCCAAATATGTAAAATGCTTACATTTTACCTTCTGTGTTACTGTGTAACTGTGAAGCATCTGCTGTTTACTTCCCAAGCATGTGCTTAATAATGATCTGGCAGCAACTGTACCTTATGGTGTTGAAAACTTGATCTTGCTTTCTTGCCAAGCCACATTACCTCCTTTGGGCCTCAATATGCATGGTCTGAATCATGCCTAGAAACTTTCCTCTGAATAGTTTATTATGTCTTAAATATAATTATTTTTTCCATATATATTTTATCCATTTTTCCATATAAATTAAATAAACAAACAAACAGAAGTATAAGCTATAGAAGGATAAGCACTACACCAAAGAGCAATTCAGACTGTAAATAAATAATTGCATCACCATAATTAGTGAGTTATATTTAAATATTTTATGTTTGAACATATATACAGTATTTTACTTCCCAATTATAGCAACTCATAAAAGGCAAAATGAAGAGTTCTATCATGAATTTTATTGTTTCAAAACATAATAAATAATGATCAACATTCAGTTAATTTATCTGATATGAGCCATCTAGATCATATCGATCTCTGATATGTTAATTTTGTCTTTAAGACAGTATGCCTAACACAATTGAACCATTCAGTCTTAGATGGAGGTTGTTTCTTCCAATTAGCAGTAGTTGCCATTTTTGCTGCAGTTAGCAAACTTAAAACTAATTCTAAAACAAAAGAAGATACATATCCTTTCTTCTGAGTAGTTGATTATATCATAAGAATAATTATTAAACAATTTTTAGGTTTCTGTAGAACTGTTTGAAATTTAAACTCAATGTGCTATGTAAATTGGTGGCATTTAACAACTGCACATTGCCTCTGAACAGGTAATTTATATTTTACTCTAAATTAAAAATTCTGTACCATTTCCAGATTTCTGAACAATTAGATTAGTTTTTCACACATAGCATCATAGACAGACTGTGCAGAATATGGCATGTTGTATATCTTGATATATTAAACTTTCTCTGATCCTCAATGTTGAGAGATTTGAGAAGTGTAGATGAAATCTCTGAAGTCCAGGTAGGATTCCAACAGAGCTGGTTCTAGATTACTGGGCCTTTGGCAACAACCAGAGCCCCTTCCCCTCTAATACAGCCCTGTTCTCCTTTAACCACACCCCTTCCATTTAGCCCCTCTCCTTTCTTCTGTGTCCACTTTTCTTTCCATTACAGCTTCTGGTAAAGAGAAATACAAAATTTGCTTTCTTGTTTGCCTTTTATGCCTTTGTATAAAACTAGAGAGGAAAGATGCCTTCCTTGACTTTATTGGGTGCTTTTCAAAAAATTGTCATCACATATAAAAGCTACACAAATTTGTTCTGGAGGAGATTTGGTATCAAGGTCTACAGAAAAGTTTCTCCACTCATAAGCAGCTGAACAGTCCCAACACACTAAAGGTTTTCATGGGGAACCATCCAGTAGAAAGAAAGAACTTTTATCACTCAATGTTGGATCAAAGAAGCCATAACTTACAAGGAACACCCCCCCCCCCCCAATTTTTAATAATGAAAAATGCATCACTCACTTGTTAAACCAAGAGTTATATCTTTGATGCAGTGAATTTAATTCTACAACAAATATCACAACCCAAATCTTTAATCATTGGTTTATACATTTGTGGAAGTGGAGAATGCCCTCAAGTCAGAGTTGACATATGGTGACCCCTGTGAGGTTTTCATGGCAAGAGACTAACAGATGTGGTTTTCCGTTGCCTGCCTCTGCAACTCTGGTCTTCGTTGGAGGTCTTCCATTCAATTACTAGCCAAGACTGACCCTGCTTAGCTTCTGAGATCTGACGCAATCAGGCTCACCTGGGCTATCTAGGTCAGGGCTTATACATATGTACTGTCTGTAAAATTGATTTGTATTATCATTTTTATCTATTTCCCAACTTGAGCACCCTAATTAAATTATATATGTTCTTGCCAATCATGAACAAGATATGTACCATGAAAATGCTCCTCTAATACATCAACTAGTTTTGGCTACTTCAGCAAAACAAATTTGACAGCATCTAGGTGAGTACCCAGTATGTCTGAGACAGTACTTTCACAGTCAGTTGTGGCAAATTCTGCAAAGGACACTTTCTTGAGTTCTCTTGCTCCAGGAATAAATGTGATGTGATATTCCAAAAAATTTCTTTGCTTGAACAAAATTGTCTGCAGCATGCATCAACACAGGACATCAGTTGAGGAGAGAGCAAAGGTACAAACAACCCCCTGAGGGTTTTTTCTTGAATAATGGCTTTCACTCCTTCAGCACTATTATCATAGCATGCAGAGGAGTTAGCCATGTTAGTCTGTAGTAGCAAAATCAAAAAGAGTCCAGTAGCACCTTTAAGACTAATCAACTTTATTGTAGCATAAGCTTTCGAGAATTACAGTTCTCTTCGTCAGATGCATGGAGGGCAAGAAGAAACTGGTCAGATATATAGGTGGAGAGGGGAGGGCGGAGTAGATGCAAACAGTAGCTTCTGATATGGAGATCAGTTTGCTTCTGTTAAGGAAGTCAGTTACTTCTGATAATGAGATAACCATTCATAGTCTCTATTCAATCTCAGCTTGATTGAGTCAAATTTAGATATGAATTCCAATTCAGCAGCTTCCTGCTGGATTTTGTTTTTGAAAGGTTTCTGTTGAACTACAGTGACCAGTGGGAGAACACTTCAATCTACCAGGACATTCCATCAAGGACTTAAAGGTCACTGTAGTTCAACAGAAACCTTTCAAAAACAAAATCCAGCAGGAAGCTGCTGAATTGGAATTCATATCTAAATTTGACTCAGTCAAACTGGGATTGAATAGAGACTATGAATGGTTATCTCATTATCAGAAGTAACTGACTTCCTTAACAGAAGCAAACTGATCTCCATATCAGAAGCTACTGTTTGCATCTACTCCGCCCTCCCCTCTCCACCTATATATCTGACCAGTTTCTTCTTGCCCTCCATGCATCTGACGGAGAGAACTGTGATTCTCGAAAGCTTATGCTACAATAAAGTTGGTTAGTCTTAAAGGTGCTACTGGACTCTTTTTGATTATCATAGCATTGGCTACAAATATTAGATACCAGTGAGCCCTACCTTTGTTATCCTGCCCAACATAGTATTTGCAAGATCTTTTCCTGTTTGTATGTGAAATTCCAAAAAACTATCCTTGATGTATGTTGATTTGCTGTTAACAAAGAGAGGGGGAATGTGTATGAACGGAGTGGGCAAATTGTCCCTTGGTACATTGGTGAGAGCATAGCATCTATCACCATAAACTAATAAAGTTGCCCTTTCCCTCTTGACTGTGGTGTGAAGTTTGCAATGTGAGAAAAGAAACACAATTATTTCACAGCAGGGGTGGGCCTGGCACATTGCTGATATCAGCACTGGAGTCCAAGTGGTTAGGAATAAGGGCTTAATGATTAGTAGAATTATGGGAACAGGTTAATTTATCTAATTGATAGAATGCTTGAACTTAGCCTTTCTTGATGCCAATTTTGGGTGCTGCTTGTATAGAACTTCAGGTCTTCTTAAGGGCAGTGTGTCATAGTATGGTCCCTAAGAGTAAACTGCCACAACATAGCCCACTTGTTAGGGGAAGGGAGCACTGTTTGAGGCCAAGATGTGAAGGCCTGGTGAATGACCCCCCCCTCCCCAAAAAAGTTTTTATTTTTTTCCCTGAGCACTGTTTCAACTTTTTTCAATGGAAAAAGTAGAAGTTCTGGGAAGCATGAATGAAATACTTCAAGACAAGATTTGACTCAAGAGTACGTAACATGAAGATTGTTGTGTAAGACAGTCTACAGGTTTGGATAATAACTTCTGTGAATACTGTAGTCATGTACAACATATTTCAAGTACATGTTTATAATGTAAATGTCCACATTTAATACATTATAATATGTATGATATACTATTGAAGTGTTCAGTGTTATAAAATTTAACTCAGTGTCCAAATTGGCTCCTATTCCTGCTGTAACTCTATGAGACATTGCTACCAAAATAACATATTTTGGCTACTGTCCAAGGACAATTGTCATATAATAATTTGAGACTGACTTTTGAGTAGACCTGCTTAGGATTGCTTTCTGAGCTTACTACAAAATTGCTTTTCCGTTTTTAACTTCCATACTTAGCTGGGGAAAAGCTAAATGAAAGCTAAGATGCACTTGCTAATGTAGCATAGAGTGCAGCAGTATGTAGCACTCCACTCCGTCTCAGGAATTGGGTATATTCACAATTTTTGCTTAGAGCAGCCTAAGGCATGTCATACTCTTAAATTCCATAAATACACCAAGCAGTATAATTTTATATGATTAAGTAAAACAAACAATTTATATAACATATTTAAATTTCTTGTTCCTTCAAAGACTGTGCACACTCAGTTTCTCCTGGTGTGACTGCTGCTGTTCTGTCTTGCTGCCTGCCACTCCTGCTGTAGGTGCCAGGAGCTGGCAGTCACAGGGCCTTAGTCAGGAGATTTGGAACTGCAGGTGGGTGAATGACTGCTAGCTAAGAAGACTGATCATGACTCTGCAACTTCTTGTCTAGGTTTCTCCCAAGTAAACTGCCCTTATAGCTCCAGGCAGCCTGCTGACTGAAGGAAAGAAGGCAGGGTTTTGCTCTGGGCTGGTTGGTTTGCCTACACAGCGTCTGAAACCCCAAGACAGTTGCATGCAGCCTTTCTAGTTTATTCTGCAAATGGTGCCTGCTGCCTCCACAGTCTCTTGTGCCTGTATAGTGTTCTGTTGGCATTCATTCTGCACAGCCTTAGCAATCTATGGCTGTGCTATAGTGCCAAGTTCTTAAATTCAGAGGAGCCTAATAAAAGCTGGTTAGCTTAATTACTGACCCCAGGAGTCTCCTTTCCATTTTTAACATTAGAACCACTGTTGTAGCTTTTGCTTCTGTTAGGTGTTCTCTGATAGGGTAACTACTTGCTGAAGCATCAGGAAATAAGATGGGCTCAACTCAGAGAAAGCATGCAGTTATGATTTGGCCTGCCAGGCCCATTCCTACCTGAAGTGAGATTACAGCCGAGCCCCTAAAAATCCCACTGGAGATTCTGGGTTGTGCTTTTGCCTGAGGAGATGGGAGAGGGCAGCCAGCCAGTGTGCAGAGTAGCTCTCCTGCCCAGTTTATTTCCTACCAAGCATTTTTTCCCCTTGCGCAGGATCCCATTTCCCAGTAACAAAAGGTTGACAGATGTTCTGCTGGTCTTGCTAAATGACACCTCTCATTGTTAGATCTCTGGCCTTGTGCTAGAAGGTGAGTTTGTGCTAGTCTTAAGAAGACAGGGACACTGGTCTCTTATTATTCTCACTAGGTTATCTGTATGTGCTTTGGTGGAACTCCTGTGCCTCAAGGGTTGCCCGACATGCAGGAACTTAGCAGGTGAAACATCCCATCTCAGTGCCAGGACTATTGCGATCTGGGTTTGTTAAGGGCGTAGGAACTTTGTCAAAAAGGAAAGCATTCCAACTTCTGTAGCTGTTGCTCTAAATATTTGTTCTGGTCTGTTTCCTGCAGGGAATCAGTCCAGTGGATCAGCTTTATACTCCATTGCAGATAATTAAGATGCACTTTAAATTTCTGTGTTTTGGTACAGATGTATCATATAGCCTGGAGCCTGTTGGAGACATGTATAGCTGCTTTAATTGTAGTTCATTTTTAAGATCGAGGGGCTGTAAAAACTGCCAAAAACCAGGGGTTGCTGGTGAGATTACTAGCCTACTTGTGAGATTAGTAGCTTTAGTAGGAATGGCAAATATCAGACTATGGATAAAACAATGCAACCAAATAGCATGAGATCTGTTAAGCAATGCAATCAGAATAGAATTAGAAATAATATAAAAAATAATCAGTTATGATATTTCAGACAGCACAGAAGACAGAATTATAACAGTAGAAGACAATGCAGTAAGAACAGGATAATATATATCCCATATATATTATATATTATATTATATCCCATAGTCCAACTCTGAGTTTTCTGATGATTTTAAGGTTCACTTTTTGCTTGATAACTCAGATGTAGAACCAGAGGAGTTAGCCGTGTTAGTCTGTAGTAGCAAAATCAAAAAGAGTCCAGTAGCACCTTTAAGACTAACCAATTTTATTATAGCATAAGCTTTCGAGAATCAAGTTCTCTTCGTCAGATGCCTGATCAAAACTGGGCAGATACAGAAGAGGAGGGGGAAAGAGAGAGAAAAAAGGGAGGGGGCATAAATCACAAGAAGGCAGAATGCAATTAGCATGGAGGCTATCAAAACATTCCTTTGCTTGGAAATGTAAACATTTCCTTTTGGTGTGCAGTCAGTTTGTAGCAGTGAAGGTATCCAATTCCTATGTAGTATAAGCCTTCGATGACCACAGCTCTCCCTGCCAGCTGCATCTGACAAAGAGAACTGTGGTCCCCGAAAGCCCACACCAGGCGTCACTGGGCTCCCCCAGATCACGCCTCTGTAAAGAGAATCTGTTACCTGTGGTAATGTGATAACCATTCATAGTCTCTATTCAGTCCCCGCTTGACAGAGTCAAATTTGCATATGAATTCCAATTCAGCAGCCTCCCGTTGGATTTTGTTTTTGAAAGGTTTCTGTTGAACCACAGCGACCTTTAAGTCTTTGGTGGAATGTCCTGGTAGATTGAAGTGTTCTCCCACTGGTTTCTGGACGTTTCCATTTCTAATGTCAGATTTGTGTCCATTTATTCTTTTGCGTAGAGGTTGGCTGGTTTGTCCAATGTACAGAGCAGAGGGACATTGTTGGCACATGAGGGCATATATCAGGTTGGAGGATGAGCAGCTGTAAGAGCCAGAGACAGTGTAGTTGATGCCATTGGGTCCTGTAATTGTATTCCCTGGGTAGATATAGGGGCAGAGCTGGCATCTGGGTCTGTTGCAGGGCTTGGTACCTGTGCTGGTGACTCTGCTGGCCGATTCATGATTGTAAGTGAGAAGTCGTTTAAGATTGGGGGGCTGTCTGTAGGCAAGGAAAGGTCTTCCACCCAGGGCTTCTGAGAGAGAGGTATCATTTTCCAGGATGGGTTGTAGCTCACTGATGATACGTTGGATCGGTTTGAGCTGGGAGCTATAGGTGACAACCAGTGGTGTTCTGTTGTTAGTTCCTTTAGGTTTGTCCTGGAGCAGACTGTTTCTGGGTACTAGTCTGGCCCTGTTAATTTGTTTCTTCACTTCATTTGGTGGGTACTGTAGTCCCAAAAATGCTTGTTGTAAATCTCTTAAGTGTGAGTCTCGGTCGAGAGCATTGGAGCAGATACGGTTGTAACGTAAGGCTTGGCTGTAGACAATAGACCGAGTGGTATGTTTAGGGTGGAAGCTGGAGGCATGTAGATATGAGTATCGGTCTGTTGGTTTCCGGTATAAGGTGGTATTTATTCGTCCATTATGTAGTTGTACAGTGGTGTCCAGGAAGTGTACCTGTTGTGTAGAGTGGTCCAGGCTTAAGTTGATAGTAGGGTGAAAGTTATTGAAGTCCTGATGAAATCTCTCAAGGGCTTCCTTCCCATGGGTCCAAATGATGAAGATGTCATCCAGGAATCTTAAGTATAGTAGTGGTTCCAGTGGATGGGAGCTGAGGAAGCGTTGCTCTAAGTCCGCCATGAATATGTTAGCATATTGTGGTGCCATGCGTGTGCCCATGGCTGTGCCATTAACCTGTAGATATAAGTTGTCACCAAATTCGAAGTAATTGTGAGTGAGCACGAAGTGACAAAGTTCAGTGGCGAGGTTTGCTGTGGTTTTGTCCGGGATAATATTCCGTATGGCTTGCAATCCATCTGCATGTGGGATATTGGTGTACAAGGCCTCCACATCCATGGTTGCTAGGATGGTGTCATCTGGTAGGTTGTCAATGGATTGTATTTTCCTGAGGAAGTCAGTGGTGTCCCGTAAATAGCTGGGTGTGCTGGTGGCATAGGGCCTGAGGATAGAGTCCATGTATCCCGAGACTCCTACTGTGATGGTGCATTTTCCTGCAACAATTGGGCGTCCTGGGTTACCCGCTTTGTGGATTTTGGGTAGTAGGTAGAATCTTCCTGGTCGTGGTTCCTGGGGTGTGTCTGTATGGATGCATTCTTGTATGTCCATGGGGAGTGTTTTTAATATTTTATTGAGTTCCCTTTTGTATTGTTCAGTGGGGTCAGAAGGTAGTATTTTATAGAATGTTGTGTTGGAGAGTTGTCTTTCTGCTTCTTGTATATAATTTTGTTTATCCATGATGACAACTGCTCCGCCTTTGTCAGCTTCCTTGATTACGATGCCAGAATTATTTTGGACGCTGTTTATGGCCTCTCTTTCTCCACGGCTGAGGTTCTGCTTTAGGTGTTGTTGTTTGTCAATTACCTCAGCCTGAGCCCGTCTACGGAAGCATTCATGGATAAACAAAATTATATACAAGAAGCAGAAAGACAACTCTCCAACACAACATTCTATAAAATACTACCTTCTGACCCCACTGAACAATACAAAAGGGAACTCAATAAAATATTAAAAACACTCCCCATGGACATACAAGAATGCATCCATACAGACACACCCCAGGAACCACGACCAGGAAGATTCTACCTACTACCCAAAATCCACAAAGCGGGTAACCCAGGACGCCCAATTGTTGCAGGAAAATGCACCATCACAGTAGGAGTCTCGGGATACATGGACTCTATCCTCAGGCCCTATGCCACCAGCACACCCAGCTATTTACGGGACACCACTGACTTCCTCAGGAAAATACAATCCATTGACAACCTACCAGATGACACCATCCTAGCAACCATGGATGTGGAGGCCTTGTACACCAATATCCCACATGCAGATGGATTGCAAGCCATACGGAATATTATCCCGGACAAAACCACAGCAAACCTCGCCACTGAACTTTGTCACTTCGTGCTCACTCACAATTACTTCGAATTTGGTGACAACTTATATCTACAGGTTAATGGCACAGCCATGGGCACACGCATGGCACCACAATATGCTAACATATTCATGGCGGACTTAGAGCAACGCTTCCTCAGCTCCCATCCACTGGAACCACTACTATACTTAAGATTCCTGGATGACATCTTCATCATTTGGACCCATGGGAAGGAAGCCCTTGAGAGATTTCATCAGGACTTCAATAACTTTCACCCTACTATCAACTTAAGCCTGGACCACTCTACACAACAGGTACACTTCCTGGACACCACTGTACAACTACATAATGGACGAATAAATACCACCTTATACCGGAAACCAACAGACCGATACTCATATCTACATGCCTCCAGCTTCCACCCTAAACATACCACTCGGTCTATTGTCTACAGCCAAGCCTTACGTTACAACCGTATCTGCTCCAATGCTCTCGACCGAGACTCACACTTAAGAGATTTACAACAAGCATTTTTGGGACTACAGTACCCACCAAATGAAGTGAAGAAACAAATTAACAGGGCCAGACTAGTACCCAGAAACAGTCTGCTCCAGGACAAACCTAAAGGAACTAACAACAGAACACCACTGGTTGTCACCTATAGCTCCCAGCTCAAACCGATCCAACGTATCATCAGTGAGCTACAACCCATCCTGGAAAATGATACCTCTCTCTCAGAAGCCCTGGGTGGAAGACCTTTCCTTGCCTACAGACAGCCCCCCAATCTTAAACGACTTCTCACTTACAATCATGAATCGGCCAGCAGAGTCACCAGCACAGGTACCAAGCCCTGCAACAGACCCAGATGCCAGCTCTGCCCCTATATCTACCCAGGGAATACAATTACAGGACCCAATGGCATCAACTACACTGTCTCTGGCTCTTACAGCTGCTCATCCTCCAACCTGATATATGCCCTCATGTGCCAACAATGTCCCTCTGCTCTGTACATTGGACAAACCAGCCAACCTCTACGCAAAAGAATAAATGGACACAAATCTGACATTAGAAATGGAAACGTCCAGAAACCAGTGGGAGAACACTTCAATCTACCAGGACATTCCACCAAAGACTTAAAGGTCGCTGTGGTTCAACAGAAACCTTTCAAAAACAAAATCCAACGGGAGGCTGCTGAATTGGAATTCATATGCAAATTTGACTCTGTCAAGCGGGGACTGAATAGAGACTATGAATGGTTATCACATTACCACAGGTAACAGATTCTCTTTACAGAGGCGTGATCTGGGGGAGCCCAGTGACGCCTGGTGTGGGCTTTCGGGGACCACAGTTCTCTTTGTCAGATGCAGCTGGCAGGGAGAGCTGTGGTCATCGAAGGCTTATACTACATAGGAATTGGATACCTTCACTGCTACAAACTGACTGCACACCAAAAGGAAATGTTTACATTTCCAAGCAAAGGAATGTTTTGATAGCCTCCATGCTAATTGCATTCTGCCTTCTTGTGATTTATGCCCCCTCCCTTTTTTCTCTCTCTTTCCCCCTCCTCTTCTGTATCTGCCCAGTTTTGATCAGGCATCTGACGAAGAGAACTTGATTCTCGAAAGCTTATGCTATAATAAAATTGGTTAGTCTTAAAGGTGCTACTGGACTCTTTTTGATTCAGATGTAGAAATAACTGAAATAGTAGCAAAGTTTCTCTATAGTGCTATGACTATACGCCTTGACAAGTAATATTTTATTTCTGATTTTGCTACATTACTCTCTTCCTCTTATTTGTAATTTTAATCTTATTTTGTATGGATTGCATCCTGCACCTTCAACCCTTAAATTGGATGACTGTTCATTGTATAATATTTATGTCACTAAAGGCTTGGATATGGATGGATGGATAATACGTATCATACGTAGTGGCATAGACTACAGTCCTGTTCCCTTTATGAAAGCATCTTCCTAGTATATACTCTTATATGCCTTCAGACTAAAACTTCTCTATCAATACTATATAACTTGATAGACTAATAAGTGATGAGTACATTTCTGATGCCCTTATGGATGACTAGAAGAAGCAGTGATGTTGCTGGTGGATGTTAAGTAAAAAAAAAAAAGTACACATCTTTCACTTAACAGACAATGACAAAGTGGTGGTGCTACTAGTGTGCCATTCTTGTTGAATACTGATGCTCTAGAGTAATTGCTGTAAACCTGTGTCCTCGCTTCTCCTAGTTATGATTGCTTGTTAAAATTCTGGTGTGCTGTTTTGATTAGCTCAAATCATGTTATGTTGAAAATCTGAACTTTTGCTGTCTTGTGTGTATCTGATACAGGATTTTTAAAGGAGTGTACAAGGCTGCAGAAAGACAGATCTTGCCTCCATATAAAGAAACTTTTCTGTAATGTGAACTTGGAACATATTTGTGCTTTTCTTGCTTCTCCTCTGATAGTAAAAGTTGTGATACAAGATGAATGTGTAAATATTTATCAGACTTACAAGCAATGTGAATGTTAGTTGGTTCCTTGGTGTTCTGAACATGCAATGGGTGGGAGGAGACCCTTTTTTAGTTACTTGTATTACATGTTGAGAATTTGAAACAGAGAACACTGCTGTCGCTTACTGAACTTGAGAGCCTTCAGACAAGAGCCACTGCTGCTGCCTTAATAGTACTGATTCTAGACTAGAAGGGTACTGCTTTCTTCTGGGATTTCTGAATGTAAAATTTAGATCTGGATAAGGTTTTTTTAAGTAGTTGGCCTTGGCAGTTTAATAGAGCTTATTGGCCATCTGTTCTGTCTAGTTCATCACATGGTAAAGTTGCACTGAGCCAAAACACCAACAGAACAGCATGTAGCAAAACAACTTGCTCTTGTATATTAGAATGAGTTTTCTTCTGAGTAGATTAGAAAGGGGTTATTAGTAAGGGTTTATTAATCACATCTCATACATGTACTTGGGAGTAAAGGGAATCAGAAGGAGCATGCTAGAATTAAGGTAGATTCCCTAGCTGGCTTTGTTTCAGTCCAGCAACCCTCTTCTCGACGGGTGGGCACCCAAGCCAATTATAACCTCTTGACTAGACTTCTCATTGCTGTTGCATCCTGCTGACTTACTAAATAGCACCACCATCTGTCCTTTAATTTGTCCATTTGCTGTATGAAGGAGGCAATAGTGTGAAAGGAATGTAACCCAACTCTGAGGCTCAAAACTCTCCCCTCTCCCCCCTTTGAAACTGAGTTCTTAGAAGTTGGTGCTTCCAGTCCTCTTGATGCTCCAGAGATTCTCTTGCTCCAGAGAATTAAAATAACAATCCATAAGATTATGGCAGAGCTTTAGGGAAGAGGTCAGGATGCTCCTGCCCCCAGTAATAGAACTGCCTTTTCTCTCTCTTTGCTGCTTGGCTGCCTAAGCTAGCTAACGCACATCATTCTGAAGTCCCATCACGTCTGAAGTAGGCAGGCTTTGCAGAGGAGAAGCTCCTTCAACACTGCTGCTGTGATCCTCAACCTCAGCTTTAAAAGAACAACACAAGCCTTACTTGTAGAACTTTTCACCTTTCAAAATGTATCTGTTCTAAAGGTTGCAAATTCAGTGGGCCTCTGAGGTTGTTGAGAGAAGCCTCCTTGCTATATATAATGACAGACTAGACTTCGTTTCCAGTATGAGCAACAGCCTCAGCCTGTGAAGTTTTACGTTACATAAAGCAACAATAGTAATAAGATGGAACCTGTCAGCCCAGTCCAAATAAAGTATTACTTATAATTGCAGGGAGCAGCTAGATTAATTCTACAGGTCCATAATAAGGTTAGAATGAGGAAGTCAAATGGGGAGAGACAAGCAAGGAATTAGAATTGGTTTTTGGAACTGGGTGAGATCTGAGAGTGGAACCACAAGTGACAAAAGGCACAGGTTGGACACTCGTCAGCTTCCCTCAAGTTTTGATGGGAAATGTAGGCATCCTAGTCATAGAATCATAGAATCATAGAGTTGGAAGGGGCCAAACAGACCATCTAGTCCAACCCCCTGCCCAGTGCTGGATCAGCCTAAAGCATCTCTGACAAGTATTCATCTTCTTGAAAACTGCCAGTGAGGGGGAGCTCACCACCTCCCTAGGCAGCTGATTCCACTTTTGAACTACTCTGACGGTGAAAAAGTTTTTCCTAATAGCCAGTCGGTACCTTTGTGCATGTAGTTTTAGCCCATTGCTTCGCGTCCTACCCTCTGCTGCCAACTGGAACAGCTCCCTGCCCTCCTCCAAATGACAGCCTTTCAAATATTTAAAGAGAGCAATCATGTCCCCCCTCAACCTCCTCTTCTCCAAACTAAACATTCCCAAGGCCCTCAGCCTTTCCTCGTAGGGCTCAGTCTCCAGACCCCTGATCATCCTCGTTGCTCTCCTCTGCACCCTCTCGATTTTGTCCACATCCTTTTTGAAGTGAGGTCTCCAGAACTGCACACAATACTCCAGGTGTGGCCTGACCAAGGCAGTATAGAGAGGGGCTATGACCTCCTGCGATTTCGATGCTATGGCCCCTTTGATACAACCCAGGATTGAATTAGCCTTTTTTGCCACCGCATCACACTGACTGCTCATACTCAGTTTACAGTCCACTCTTACCCCAAGATCCCTTTCACATATACTACTGCCCAGAAGTGTATCCCCATCCAGTATTTGTGCTTCTCATTTTTGTGGCCCAGATGTAATACTGTGCACTTGTCTTTGTTGAATTGCATCCTATTCACAGCTGCCCACTTCTCCAGAGTATTCAGGTCTTGTTGAATTTTAATTCTATCTTCTTGGGTGTTTGCTACCCCTCCCAATTTGGTATCATCAGCAAATTTAATGAGCAGCCCTTCCACTCCTTCATCCAGATCATTGATAAAAATATTGAAAAGTACCGGGCCCAAAACCGAGCCCTGCGGCACCCCACTGGACACCTCCCTCCAATCTGATGAAACGTCGTTGACCACCACTCTTTGAGTGCGGTCCTCCAACCAGTTCCCTATCCACCGAACTGTCCTATAGTCTACTTCACAGTCTTCCAGTTTGCCCATCAGAATGTCATGGGGGACCTTATCAAAAGCTTTACTGAAATCCAGATAAATCACGTCAACAGAGTTCCCCCGATCCAGTAAGCTGGTCACTCGATCAAAGAAGTCTTGCAGCTTGGCTCTCTGACTGCTTTCCAATGGACTTTTCAACTGTCACTTGTCCAACATTCCGCCAAGCTGCCTACATTTCTCATCAAAACTTGAGGGAAGCTGGCAAGTGTCCAACCTGTGCCTTTTGTCACTTGTGGTTCCGCTCTCAGTTTGAATTCAGGATCTTTGTAGAACCATATGTGAGAGCACTAGTCAGACCACAAGATGTACAGGGATTTAGCAGAAGCTGGATTAACTTAAATCTGAAGTCCTGGATAGGCAGGTTGGAAAAGGTAGGAAGTGGAAAATGTTCTGCTGGTAAGACATGGCCAGTTGTAAAGCAAACTAAGCATAATGGCTTAGTCATAGCATTGCCTTGGAAACAACATAGGTAACTGGTTGATGTGGGTTTTCCAGGCTGTATTGCCGTGGTCTTGGCATTGTAGTTCCTGACGTTTCGCCAGCAGCTGTGGCTGGCATCTTCAGAGGTGTAGCACCAAAAGACAGAGATCTCCCAGTGTCACAGTGTGGAAAAGATGTTGGCAGGTCATTTGTATCTACTCAGGAGGGGTGGGGTTGAGCTGAGTCATCCTGTAAGAGTTTCCCAGGGTGTGGAATGCTAATGGAGGGAGGCTTCACTGTACCCTGAGGAGGTTCTTTTGCATATGGATTGGTGCTTGATGTGCTAATCTTCTCTGCAGGGCTATTGTCAAGTATAGAGTGTTTTGTTAGCCTGGTGTTTTTCAGAACTGGAAACCATGCTCTGTTCATTCTTAAGGTTTCTTCTTTCCTGTTGAAGTTTTGCTTATGCTTGTGAATTTCAGTGGCTTCCCTGTGCAGTCTGACAAAGTAGTTGGAAGTGTTGTCCAGTATTTTGGTGTCCTGGAATAAGATACTGTGCCCTGTTTGAGTTAGGCTATGTTCAGCCACTGCTGATTTTTCAGGTTGTCCAAGTCTGCAGTGTCTTTCATGTTCTTTTATTCTTCTCTGGATGCTACGCTTTGTGGTCCCGATGTAAACTTGTCCACAGCTGCAGGGTATACGGTATACTCCTGCAGAGGTGAGGGGGTCTCTACTGTCTTTTGCTGATCGTAGCATCTGTTGTATTTTTCAGGTGGGTCTGAATACTGCTTGAAGGTTATGCTTTTTCATATCTTTTCCCATCTGATCAGTAATTCCTTTGATATATGGCAAAAACACTTTTCCTGTAGGAGACTGTTTTTCCTTGGTTGTTTGATTCATCCTGGGTTTGATTGCTCTTTGGATTTCATTTCTGGAGTAGCCATTTGCCTGAAGTGCGTGGTTTAGATGATTAATTTCCTCATTGAGAAAGTGCGGCTCACATATCCGTCTTGCACGATCCACTAATGTTTTCATTATGCCTCTTTAGGCATAATGTTGTATAAAGTTGTAACCCAGGGCTGCCAGCTCTGGGTTGGGAAATTGCTGGAGATTTGGGGGGGGGGGTGGAGCTTGGAGAGGCCAGGGTTGAGGGAGGGGAGGAGCCTCAGCAGGGTATAATGTTAATAGAGTCCACCCTCCAAAGCTGCCATCTTCTCCAGGGGAACTGATCTTCGTTGTCTGGAGATCAGTTATAATTCTGGGAGATCTCCAGCCACTACCTGGAAGCTGGCAATCCTATTGTAACTTGTTTGCCAGGGCCACTATTCCATGTCCACTTGTACTTGCAATGCTGTAAGCAGATCAGCCTGAGACTTCTTGGCATTTTTTTCATGAGTCTAGATGGCAAGTATTTGACTATATGCGTGTTTGTCTCTCTTTAGAAATGTCTCTATTGAGTAGCAGCCAAATTTTTAGAGAACCGCTGGGTTTGGTTCTTTTTTAAAAATAAGCTCCATAATCCAGAAATCATTAGCTTCTTGTTACATGCCTACAATAATGGAAGGGAATGTCACTGCTAATTGATTTAAGTGAAAGTGCAGCTTTTCAAGCTTTTGTTCTTTTATGTAAGTATGTCCTGAATTGCATTTCTAGACAGCTAAGGAAATCTACTTGAAAGGTAAGTCATAGCATATCTTGAAGCCAGAATAGTTTTTTCCTTACTTATGTAGTACATTTTCTAGTGTATTCAAGGTAATGTAATGTGGATTAGTTAATCAACTCACTTAGCTACCATGCCTTGCTCAGAATTTTTTTAAAAAGTGTACTACTAATATATATTGTAAGCATTTAGAGAAATTCCATTGCTCCAGGACTTCTTGGCCACAAAACATGATATAAAGTTTGATGCACCTCTTACTAGAAACTACTTCACCTAAAGTTAAAGCCCGGCTGCCTATTTCATTTTAAGCAAAAATAGCCAAACTCTGAGGGAAAGTTCTTAAGACAATGTACAGTTTAGGAGGGTTTTACCTGGATGCTGAGATAGGATGTGCTGTTGGTGTTTTTATCCTTCCATGCTTCTCACTTATCAGGGGAAGCTAGCAGAGAGAGAAGTCAGCAGCTTCTCTTGGGGTCAGTGCATGTGTTCAAGTCCTTGTGCCCCCCACAGGGTGATCAGGTGTGCGATTGTGCTCAGGACTTAATTTCCAGGCATGTTCAGACACAATTCAAATTGGGACTGTGGTGTGTGGGGTGAGCAGGCTTAAGCCTCTGTGCCCTTCAGTACCAATTTCCTGACTTGACAAAACCCCAGGGAGCCACTGTTTGCTTTGTAGAGAAAATGTACATGTACTGATAACTACAGTAAGCTTCCCAATAGGACACACGGTGGTTCCTCAGGGCCATTTCAAGTGGGGGAGGCAAGACTTAATCTCCCTCTCCCCACATCTCAATATGCCACAGTAACACACACACACACACACACAGCCAGAAGCATTCAAAGATGACTTAAGCCTTATTTGAAAATGCTCTAAGACTTGAGTCTTACATTTGGTATTTTTGATAAATCCATTGGTAGGAGCGGAGGAGACAGAATGGTCTCTTGTACCATTTCTCTTTTATAGCTTTTGGCTGAAGAGAAGAAGCTGCTCCTCTGTGCGGTGAGTTGGAGTAAGCAGCCTGATTTTGCCTGTAAGGGTTGCATTCACTGACGCAGGAAGGGAAAATACTTGTTATCTTCTCACTTTGAGGAAATCACACTCCTTAATCTTCCACCAAAAGACTAACCATAATGTTAACATAGAGGAAAGGCTGTTGTAAAGGTTGGCTAATGCTCTGCTGATTTCCTTTCCCCCCCCAGGTAACTCAGGGATATGCTTGTGCTAGTATTTCCTTGGTCACAGCTTTCTATGTTCCTTCCTTTTTACTTTGCCCGTAGCTGTTCTTTAGTGCCTTAAAACGCACACATGCAAGGCTCTGCTGCAGTGACAAAAAGAGGCAGATAAGGCTTATTTCAGCAAATGTATAGATTGTCTTTTTCCTGCATAATATTAAATAAGGAATACTTCTGGATTTATGCAGTTGGTGGAGGGGTGTGTGGAGCCCACAGACTTACTGGCTTGTTCTTATCAAAAGAGAGGCTTATTCATAATGTCTGGATGTAGCCCTGTGTCTACTGCTGGATGTCACATAAAACTTTCTTGCTCTGAAGGAAAGTAATTTAATTTCTTTGTCCAATGGCCTTATGTTTTGAGTCTCAAACATATAATTTCCTCATATTGTGGGTTGGTATGGCTGGATCCAGTTGAACACATCCACGAGGAGGTGGAGGAGATTTCTGCCTATTGTGACAGCCCCACAATTCCCCCCTCATGCTGTTTTCTTGGGTTCTCCAACTCCAGGAGCTGCATTAGGGGGCATTTGGGACTGCGGTGGGAGGGGGGAGATGAGAAAGTCATGGTGTCCATGTGTAAAGCTGTCTGCAGTAAATTTTGGTGGTATCCAAGCTATTCTTTACTTACATTTTATAAATGTGTATCCTGCTTCTGTCATGGCTCAGCTGACAATCAATTGACATCAGATAAAATTTCAATATAGACCAAAACCAAACTTGCATTTCATCAAGATCAGCCATTGCCCGTAAAAACATTCAAGCTCAGTAGAACTGACTGGTGCTACAGCAAGAACATTATCCAGTGGTGCATTGTCAGAAATGAGCACAGAAGCAGCAGGCTCAGAGAATTCAACTAAAATCTTGCTTAAATGGAATGGCCTTGCAAAACTTCCAAATTATCTCCAAAGAAGGCACACATTACACTTAAATATGAAAGTAATCAATGTCACAACTGTCACTGTGTGCATTTTATTTTATTCAAGTTCATTTAAGAGACTCATACTCAACATATGTCCAAAACCTATGCCACAAAAAGCATAATTAATGTTCTGCAAATGAGTCTGTGAGGTGAATTCTTGCCCCAAAGCAGCCTAAGGAAAGTTAATTGGCCTTTGAGAAGGAAGATACTCATTTTTCATCAGATGATGAAAGTAACTGAAATCATCATCATCAGTAACTGAAAGTAATCTTTTTCTGCCAGACACAAATGTAGATACTTGTTTTACAAACTGTAAAAAACAACATATTATTTGGGAAGTGTGCTATTATGAATGCTTGCAAGCATGCCACACCAGTTGAGGCAAGAGTTGTCACTCTGTGGAACCGTTTTAAAATGTAATAGGTGTTTGGAATTACCACAGAGGAGCTGCCAGTTCCCTATGTGAAATAAGAATTTCATATTGATGTATTGAATTGTATCAGATTGAATCATCCTGCTTACGGACTTATGATTGGAAGCTATATGGCTGTGGACGATTAACTAGTTGTTTTACTAGCACTGAGCACTTCATGGGTCTTGCAACGAAGACTGTATAAATGTATTGATACAACATTGAATTATGAATGGATATTGAATATTGTATGAACTGCACATATATTGGCAATTTGTCATTTCTGTATTGATTATATGAATGTTTACAATTGAAGTGGTTGTCGTTAGGTGGTCTTGAATTCACTGCTAATGAATTATTTGCCTTTTCGGAGGAGGATAAAAATAGGATTTTGGCCGGGATGCCATCTATGCTGGGTAACATGAAGAAACCAGTTGATAACAAGCGGAGTAATTTGTTATTCCTTAAGAAAAAGAGAGCAAGAATATTGTTACATGGTATTTCATTGACAGATTATTGTAAGGACAACAGGATTCCGCGGGGTCTCCGTGTTAATAAGCCACCAGGGCTGTTTCGGGACAATGAGGAGTTTAAAAAGAAGTGGGCTTCCATATTGAACAAATGTTCAAATGATCTTATGTTATTGATTATTGATACAGCAAGGAAAGAAACCACTAAGATGGAGTGTGAAATAGATGAGATGGAAGAGTCCCAGCAGGATAATATTAGTCTTGAAGCCTATCAGGAACGACTGGATGAGTTGGATGTACAGGTTAAGGATTTTGAGAGTAAAATAAGGGAAATTAAAATTAAGAAGTACCATCAGGATTGTAAGGACTATTCCTTAGGTAAAGTCTATTATTGGCAATTAGAGTCCTTTAATAGGAAGAAAAAAACGCCCAACTCAAACCAGTCAGAATCATCCTTGGAATTAGAAACCACTGAGGAATCCTCAGTTGAGGAGGAAAATAGGGGTGGGTCACAACACCCAAGTAGTTCTCGGGCTGTGGCACAACGCAGCACAGCAAATAGTAATTTTTTTCTGAGAGGCCAGGGACGCAGGGGCAAATGGACTTAGTGGTTAATTTATCATCCAGGACCTTTACGGATGTGGAATTGAGAGCTTTAAGTAAAGGGCTCAGGTTTGTTCCCAAGCCAAGATGTAATGCTTTCCAAACACATGTTGACGTCTTTAAATTAATCAGGCAATTAAAGTTACGGAGATTTTTTGGGGATTCCCCCATGACTAACCCTGTTCCCCCGTTACAGGCATGCTCTACTTTTGTACCTTATGTAAAGTGTCCCAATATTACTGCCTTTGAATGTATCCTGGAAAAGGAGATTTAAAAATTGGAAGCAACAGGACAGCGTGGTGGGTCTAATTTGACTATGCAGGAGAGAACGGCGTTTCAAGCTTTGGCCAGGGACCCCGATATCATTTTTAAAGAAGCGGATGGGGGTGGGCATCGTTGCCCTAAATACAACTGATTATAAAAAAGAGGCCATGAGACAACTGGCAGATGTGGATAGTTATGTTCCCCTTCGGGGGGATCCGACTGAGCACATTGCCTCTCTGATCAAAACAACGGTGAATGAAGGGCTAATGTTAGGATTTATTAATGATCAACTACATAGGGCTCTGATTAATACCTCTCCTAGAATACCAGTTCTGTACCTGCTACCGAAAATTCATAAACATGGCTCACCACCACCTGGTCGTCCGATAGTGTCGGGTACAAACTCTATATTGGAACCACTTTCTAAGTCTGTTGACAGTTTTCTGTGGCCATTTGTTAAGCTTATGCCAACATATATCCAGGACACTAGGGATATAATTAATAAAATTGAGGGCTTCCGTCCTCCACCTGAGGCTGCCCTAATAATGATGGACGTTTCTTCGCTGTATACCAATATACCCCATGAAGAAGCACGGGATGTAGTGGTGGAGACATTAAATGCCCGAGCTGAGAAATACTCTCCCACACATTTTTTGGTCTCATTACTGGATATTGTGCTAGAAAAGAATTATAAGTTTAATGGCAACTATTATATGCAAGTTAGAGGAGTAGTGATGGGTTGCACAGTGGCACCATCAGTAGCTAACTTGTTCATGAGTAGACTGGAACGGGATGCTTACTGCAACGCGGCAACAAATCCATTCTTTCCCCACATACTTAAGTTTTTTTCGCTACATAGATGATTTGGTCATCATTTATGATAACATTAATGGGGCAGAGGAATTCTGCCAATGGATGAACAGTGTCCATCCAAATATTAAGTTCACATGGCAGATTAATGGGGGTGCCATCAACTTTTTAGATCTAATTATTTTGCGTGAACCCAGTGAGCCTCTGACCGTACGCCCCTTTAGGAAGGGGACGGATAGAAACTCTTATCTGCATTATCAGTCGTACCCTCCTCCGCATATTAGGAATAACATCCCCTTTGGTCAATTCCTGCGCATAAAAAGGAATTCTACTATGCAACCTGATTTTGAGACGCATGGGAGATGATTGAGGGAGGAGTTTTTAGAAAGAGGCTATCCAGCACATGTTGTACAAATGGCATGGCAGAGAGTGCAGGAATACCCCAGGGAACAGCTACTGGATAATGCAGACAATAAAACGCAATCTAGAGTGGTTGTTGCCTTGGACTATATGCCTCTGGCACAAACAATTAAAAAACTAATTTTAAGGCATTGGGACCTTTTGGAGGGTATTCTGGGCTGTGATAGTCCACCCATTATAGCTTTTCATAGGATGAAGAATATTAAGAGCATGCTAATACGCTCAGAATTTTTGGAAAGCCCTGTAGCATCGGTTAATACCTTACCTGTTGGACATTTTAGTTGCAGCAATTGCCAGTTGTGCCAACTGACGTTGAAGTCTAATGAAAGATTGAGCTTGGGACTACCTCCCCTCAATAGGTTTACGAACTGCAACACCCAGAATGTGGTTTATTTGGTCCAGTGTCCATGTCCTATGCTTTATATTGGCAAAACTAATAGGTCCATCAAACTACATTTATTGGAGCATCTCTCACAATTGAGAAATAAAACGTTAGAAGCTCACATGGTTGATCATTATTTGGAAAGGGGACATAAGGAAGTGGATCTCAAATATACGATCCTTTATGTTTTGCTGCAACATTTCCCTGATGCCATTAATGTGGATTTACTCAGGAGGGAGACCTTTTGGATTTAAAAACTAAATACTGTTATACCAAATGGCTTAAATACCGCCTCTGATTTCTCATGTTTTCTGTAATGATTGCATCCTGGGTCAATTTCCCTTTAAGGGTTTTTCCCTTGTGTGATTGCCAGCTGTAACTGATTGTAAATTGCAATTGAGTACATATTGACTGCTTGTAACTGCATTGTTATGCAGCCGTCACTCGATTCAGCATCTGATGTTATGCAATTGATGGTTTAAGTGCAAGTGAATAATTATGGGGCTTGTGCAATGGTTATTTTGTTATAAATTGACATGTATGCTTACTAAGTTTAATTGTTTGTAATTTTGCACAAGGTCTGAAGTGGATGAAGGAAACATTGGAGTGTATATATACCATCTTTGAGAAAGGGATTCCAGAAATGGGATTCTTCACCGGTTTTCCCATCAGATGGATATTGTTTTCTACATGATTCATGACCTATAGTGCTTCCCTGGCCATTCATATTGATGTATTGAATTGTATCAGATTGAATCATCCTGCTTACGGACTTATGATTGGAAGCTATATGGCTGTGGACGATTAACTAGTTGTTTTACTAGCACTGAGCACTTTATGGGTCTTGCAATGAAGACTGTATAAATGTATTGATACAACATTGAATTATGAATGGATATTGAATATTGTATGAACTGCACATATATTGGCAATTTGTCATTTCTGTATTGATTATATGAATGTTTACAATTGAAGTGGTTGTCGTTAGGTGGTCTTGAATTCCTTTGTTTGCTTTCCCCCAACAGTGGCTCATGGAGGGTTCAGAGGGCACTCATGGTGCAGTGGAAAGTAAAACTTAGGAGCTGGTTCTGGAATGGAAGGAGCAGCTCCCTACACACACTTTTGTGCAAACAGAAGTGCCCTTTACTTGCAGTAAAGGTCTTTGGAACCTGTGCAATGTACGGCAGCTTCAGTTTAACATCATGCATGCATGCATGCAACTGCATGGAGAAGGTCTCCAAATATGCAGAAATTGCTAACTTTCTGTAGCAGCTGAGATTTTACACATCTGTGAGTGTTTGATGGTGAATGTACACACACACACACACACACACACACACACAATTAACATTCACTGTCGTGTGTGTGTGTATGAGAGAGAGAGAGAGAGTGGTCTGATTCAGGGGCATGGTGCTGAAAGATGGAAAATCAATCTATTCCAAGTATCATTTTTATGATGAAAAACCATCAACTTATCATGCATTAAAAGTTATGAACTCTTTCACTGTCAAGAATTTCAGGTTCTGGCCTCCTTCTAAATCACCCCACTGACCTTCATTAATGCCTTCCTCAAAATCTTTGTCTTGATATACATTTGAATCACATTGTGTTGAGGTGACTTGAGGCAGGCACCTAAACACCAACATGAAATTACTGTAAATGTTTCTGAGAGGCTGTTGAGCTCAGGATGTTTGCAGCCATCTGGGAAACTGCAAGAAGTTGGTAGTAGCCCCAGGAATTGTTCCTGCCTAGATATGCTGGAATCAGTGGTCTGAAATGCAGTTGATCGCAAAAGGAATGAAGTTCTGCTAGGCCACTTGTCCTGAACGAGTTTGAAATGGCTAACAAAGCTACAAGTGATGCCTGACACAGGTTGACACTTGTCAGCTTCCCTCAAGTTTTGATGGGAAATGTAGGCATCCTGGTCTTGCAGCTGTAATGGAGAGCCAAGCTGTAAAACCAGGACGCCTACATTTCCCATCAAAACTTGAGGGAAGCTGACAAGTGTCCAACCTGTGTCAGGCGTCACTTGTAGCTTGGCTCTAATACTATTGACATGAGTGTTACAATGAATGGCATCCTTCCATCAAATGCCAAGCAAGCTGGCCTGGCCTGCAAACAAACACCAGTGTTGCCAAGGTGCTCTCTTGGACAAGTGCTTATGGTTACAAGGCAGGTGTACAAGCACAGCTTAAATATGGGGCAAGATAAGCTAGTTCAAGAGCAATGTGAGCACTTTTGCTATACAGTATAATTTTGCTCTGCAGAGCAGGTTGTAGACCACCGAATGCAACTAATTTATATGAAGTTTTACTGAAATGGAGTTTGCTTGGCAGCAGTAGCTGGATTACATCCAAGAGACTCTCTCTTTCTCTGCTTATACAAATAACTTTAATGGGCATTTTATGAGTCTACACTCCCTTTAAAAGCAAGAAATAGCATGTGAATCTCCTGAGGGTAGAGGGAAAGTCTGCTGAATCACCCTGCCTTTTTTTAAGGTACATTTAGGCAGGCCTGACTATGCTTGGGGCACATGTTAATATAGACAAATGTAATGTGCTTCTTTTTGGATGCAAGAAGGACATTTCTGTCCTGTTGAGAGCACTCTTGGTTAAATGGTACCAACCAATTGTGGCTGCTCTAGAATATTTGTGTAAAATCAACTTGAAATATCAGTGGATTTAATAGGTAATGTTGGCAGGGACCTGACCGTCTAATATGTCACCCAAATAAAGCTGCATCCTGCAATATTTGGGTGTACCTGAACCCTATCTAAGCACTCGTTGAACTCTGGTATTTTTTTTAATGTTAGTCAATTTATATATGATAGCTCTGATTCATTTTAGAGTGCTCCCTACTTTTTTAAGTTTCATTTTGTAAAAGCAACCCCATCCTTGATTGAAACTTAAAAAAAAATGTGTGTACATGTTCACTGTCCAGATTGTACATCTGTCAAAGTAGTCTTATACTGAATAAATTTATTTCACATGTTGAGACTGTTGGGTTTTCTGCAACAGACATGCAGTTGTTGTTGCAGAATTAATATTATGTTGTAGAGATTAGGAAGTTGCTGTATTTCTATTACAGTTTTCCAGTTCACAAGAGGATATATTATATATTTATTTTGTACATTTTTATATCTCCTCCCCATGAACCTGCCTGAGATAGCTTACAAAATAAAAATAATAAAAACAAAACATTAATGGCTTATTGCACAGGGAAATGGTTGTGTTGCTTAACAAGAGATTGACAAAGGCTATGCTCATTAACAGCTGGTATGCAAGTTTCCTTAAAAAGTGAACAAGAGCTCAATTAGTGTGGGTTTCACAGTTGCCTAGTTTATGGACATTCTACTACTTTAAATTGACTGTTAGACATTCCATATCAGAAGCTGGTTAGATTTGTGAGTAATCTCTTGATCTTGTAAATGCAGTGGCTTCTCTAGCTTTCACAAGAGCCAGGATATACAAAGGGGAGAGAAGAACAAATAAGTCTTATCATCTAAAATAGCAATCCCCAATGTGGTGTTTGCTTGCTGCTAGGGGGTAAAATCGAAAGGTCTTGAAGAGCACAGGAAAAAATAGGGCTTGGCTATAGACAGATTTTCTGAGTTTGGCATCCTTGCCTTTCTTCGAAAATGGCAGTGAAACATCTTTTCTTCCCTGAAGCAACCTGCCTGGGAGTGACCAAACAACCCACCTGAAGCCAAACCCCCCCCCCCCATATCAACAGTGCAAGGCAGGAGAAAAACTCTTTCCTCAAAAGGCCAGTCACAGGAAGGGAGAAAATTCCTCCCTGGCCCTGATAAACAGCAACCAGCTAACTTGCATTGAAAGAGAGTGAGCTGAGTGAGATGATCATGAGGTGCAATTGGCTCACTGGGGGGCGGAGTGGCCTTATAAGGCCTCTGTCTCCACCTCCCCGCCCCCAGCATTCCCAGATGCCCAGGAAAGCCCCATCTGCCTCCCTCTCCTTTGGGGGGGGCACATTCTGCCCCCCCAGCAAAGCGGCTATTGCTGTGGCCGGGGAGTGCCACATTCTTCCCTGAAGCAAAGAGCTGATTCTGGCAATACTTCACCTCCTTGAAGTAGAGGCATTTTCAGGGACAACACAGTTTGGAAGCAGTTGCCTTTATCATAGAATGATACATAGCCTGAAATCTCCTGATGACTGATGATTAGTCATCTCCAGATGACTAATGCCGCCCTCCCTGGCAGCTGGTTTTGTGGTGGTGACCACATAACATTTTTCAAACTTCCAGAGATGCCCACAAGGTTGAACATGGCTGAGTAACTTATGTCACTCACTCATAAAGCTGGGAGGAAAGCAAAGGAGTTGGGTTTGTTTTGCCCTACAGACTTCAGAAGATCACTTCTAGCCCATGCCTGGATCCTTCAGTGATGTTCAGTTGGCTTATGCCTTGGAGTGCGCTGTGGCCATACATAGTAGCTCCATTGTCAATATTGCCTCTCCCTTTGTCTCCTCCAGTGCCAAAATGTGGAAGAACTCCTCAGGGTAATAACAATTGTATGTTGCTGCTTATTCTGTGAAGCATCATATACATAAGCAATGAATGTTTATGTTCACTAGTCTCTTAATTTGTGCTTCAGAGCTTTAAAATTGACTGCATTTAATGCATCATTGACAACAAAATTAGCTGCTATGGTCTCTCACTAGGCTTAAACTTTTCCTTTCAGGATCTGAAGCAGTGTGTCGAACACTTGATTTACCAGTGTTGTATAAGGAATAACCAAATGGATAAAATTAGATTTGCTGATCAATTTCTGATGTAATGTTGTTGAGAGGAATCTAGATTTTATGTCATTGAAATGCAACAGAAAAAGCATAAGGTTCTCTTGAGTATCTTGCTGTCGTTTTCTTTATTTTTTGATGTTTGTTGTCCTACCTACAGAATTGAATCTAGAAGCTACTTTGTCTGTACCGTGGCAGCCAGATAGTACTGGTCTTGGCTTTTTAGAAGGGTTACAAGAAGAGAGATTTCAATCTGTAATGTGGCAAAGTGTAATTTCACTTTTAACAGGCCAGAATGGAATGACTAAGTTAATTCTTCAGAGTTTGTTCACATGAAGAAGCAGGGAAGATAGAGGCCCAGTGTACTCTGTGGAGGGGGAGGGGCACATGTATTGTAGCACATTACTTGAAGTGTGTGATGGAAGGGAAGAGTTGGTTCTGAACTGTGCACAAAGATGAGCTAAATCTGAACTGGATCTAAGCCAGAAGAAGGGGGTGTTTGAGAAAAAAAGAGAAATCGACCTCTTCTGCTTTTGAACCTGGCTAAAATGAAGTGAACTAATATTTCAACTTGTTTCTTTCCCAGGAAGAAGAGATGCCAGATGTAGAAATTGACATTGATGATCTTCTTGATGCTGCTAATGAAGAAGAGAGAGCACTCAAATTGCAAGTTAGTTTGACTCTATGTTCAAATTTGAGAAAGCATTATCTGGGTAATTTATTTCTGATTGCACTATCTAGTAGCTTACAAGCCACATATATACACAATGCTGTGTTTATACAAAACATTTCAGGCTTTGTGTGTGCATGCTTGCACACTTTTTGTTATGCAAGTCTAGAGTTTCTTGACCGGAAGCCAGTAGTTGGTTATTTCTTCTAAGTCTGAAACAGATAATGGTGCAGCAGTCCAATAGAAGGCTGCACCATCTGTGTTCATAAAACAAACAGTTCAATTTCCAAAATATTCTGAACTGCCCAATGTGTTACTTATCCACTTGTTACCTCCTGCTTCCCTGACAGATGAAGCGATGGCTCCACTTCCTCTCAGGCACTTTGAAGAATTAACCATTGAACTTCCTCTAAAATTTGAAGAACCATGACTGTAGATACTGACTGCAGTTTTCACCTCTGATGCCTGTTGAGCCTGTTGTATGTGTGTCCTAGAAAGTCCCATGATGTGAAACAGTAACAAAAAATTCAGAGG
Source organism: Eublepharis macularius (assembly GCF_028583425.1). NCBI lineage: Eukaryota > Metazoa > Chordata > Lepidosauria > Squamata > Eublepharidae > Eublepharis > Eublepharis macularius. The sequence continues at coordinate 128,554,709 of NC_072790.1, forward strand.
ATGTTTATTTGTCAGGAGGTTTAAGAGCAATCCTAGAAGTTCAGTTGCTAGATAAAACAGTTGTCCTTCCTCCTCTTTTTGTGCCCAACTGATGCTTTTATTGTTTGACTTCCAGGAAGCGCTTGTAGATTGCTACAAACCTACAGAGGTAAAATACATTTTCCTATTTTAAACATAGAAGCTTGATGATGTCAGGCTGTAGTGGGGATTGTGTGTGTGTGTGAATGCATAACAAAACAAACTTGCTGACCCAAATGCCCTGAAAGAATAAAAATACTTAAATAATCTGATGCATGTATTTTAATAATCAATGATTTGTCATATGCTGAATTTTAACATGCTAGTTCAAAAAGGAAGTTCTTCTATATTTAGATATATGTATGTTATACTGTGATATAAAGTTCTGTACATTGTATAATGTACTTACTGTTCATTTAAAAAAAATTAAAATGGGAGAAGTTAAAGGGTTGTTCTTGTATAACGTATTTTCATTCAGTGACATGAACAGAAATGCACCTTAGTTGGGCATCAGTTTTTAGGGACAATTTGCACCATTATTCTAACTCAAAACCTGCTGCAAATGGATAAAACCATATTTAAGTTGATGGTGGAGAGTGTCCTCAAGTCAAAGGTGGTGACCCCAGCAGAGTTTTCATGGCAAGAGACTAACAGAGGTGGTTTGCCATTGCCTGGCTCTGTAACCCTGGTCTTTGTTGGAGGTCTCCCATCCAATTACTAATCAAGGCTGACCCTGCTTTGCTTCTGAGATCTTACGAGATCAGGCTCACCTGGGCTATCCATGTCATAGCTGTCTGATTTTATGCTTGAGTAGTCTTTCAGGCTTGCCTCTCACAATTCTTGAGTCCTTATTATAACTGATGCTGGGAGTTCATCCCCATCAAGTCCTTGAGACCTCCAAATAGTTGATGCTAGGAGTTATGTGAGCATATGATCAAAATGTCACAAGGCAATGGAGGCTGCACTGGAGGATGAGAACTGGACAGCATCACCCCTACTTGTTGACAGCAACTTGCGTCAGTGGAAATGTCACTGTCAGAGGGTCAAGCAGAGGTGGTGTCTCTCAATTTATCCCTTCTCACTACCATTCTGATGTGGCCCATGGCATTTTGTCTACAAGGTTCTTGTGGCATCAACTTTTCAGAGGTTTCAGAAGCTGTCATGGAAGCAGAGGAAGTTGGGGTCATGGTACTGGCAGTTTGTAAGATGTAACAAGCCAGTGGCTGTAGTGTAGATCTGCATATTGAGAACTATTTCTAGGTAATATGGCTTCAGCAGTAAGAATGTAATATTTACAATTACTTCCATTTTAAAACCTTGAATGATGAGTCAGGTTGTTGCATGACAGTCTTCTACCTCTGTTGGGTTTAATCATACAGCTTTCAGGACATGGGATTTTGGCAGGCCCCACTTAAAGCAAAAAAGCTGCTTTTCCTATGGCTGAAAAAAGTGTCTCTTGTTTGTTAATCTACATGAATGTGTTTGTGGCTATCAAGGAATGAAACCAAGTTTCTGATATCCTCACATAATCTTGAAATTAAGCTTGACTGGTTCTGTGCCAGCAGCTAAAAATATGTCCCAAATGTGCTGCCAACTTTGGGAAGAGGCATACTTTAGAAGCCAGGGAGCACTTGGAGAATAAACAGCACATTCGGCTTCCTAATGCACTCAGGCGGCACTGACTGACTTGAAATATCCCCTTGAGGCTTTCTCTTTTGTTAATCTGTTGATGTATACAGAGAAGATAAGCAACCGGGACCAAATAGCATGAGATGCTGGGAGTTCAGTGAATAAGCCCTCATGTGAATTTTGTTTTTTAAATCAGGCCCCTGGTTTGGATTGGGATCATGGAGCAGTGGGAGAGCAGTTAGGGGAAGTCCATGGTCACGATTCAGATTTTTTGGTAACAGGTGGAACTTAACAGTATTGTAATGTTACTTTCACCATTCAAGAGAGGCAGTTTCCCAGTCTACCAATAACATATGAAGTCCTTTGGTTGGTGGCTGGAAGGTTCACACAAATACTCATAAAGTGACCTCAGATGCAAAGCACTAAGAAAAGGTCTGTTGCATCTCCACTGCACACCCCCCCCCCCCGCATGGGAAGAGAATATGGTCACTCTGGGTCAAGTCTATGAAATAGCTTGTGCTAGGTTCATGGGGTATGTTGGCCCATATAAAAGCAATTGTGGAATGCCAAATGCATAAGAAAACTACTAACCATACTAATATCAACGGTGTGCTTATATACAAATTATAGAAAATAACTTGTGCATGTAGAACATGCTCTCTGCATTCTGGTTCGTTTTCATTGTATGTAGATCTTGCACTTTCCACTAGTGCAAGGAAAATAGCTCTTCGGTGTGCAGAAATATGTTTCCTCATGAGGATGATATCCTCATCTTTATCTCTAACTTACTCCATTCCAAAGTTTTGTGCAGTTAAGAACATCTTAAACGATACAAAAATGCATCTTAAAATGCAATGTTAAATTGAATTAAAATTACCCTAGATCTGCTTCATTCTGGCTGTTCAGATTTGCTGTACATTCTGTTTTCAGGAGTTGTCCATTTGCATCATGTTGATAGTGCTGAAATAGAATAACTAGTGCAGTGGAACTCCCAAGCTTGTCTAGAACAATTAAGACTCAGATGTAGGCTATCAATCTATAAAATGCCAATTGCTGGATTGTGCTTCCTAATTTTGCTTCAGGGCCATGTAGGGAAGGAAGGGGAGGTTTAACCCTTCAGGCTGTGCTTGGTTTAGTAATCCATACCAGCTCTTCCATTCCCGTAGTATTTTAAAGGGTAAAAACATTTCCTTAAACTTTCTCCCCATTAAAATGCTAGTAACAAAGTGGAGGTCTTGATTTTAATTAGTGAACCTGCAGAGACTGAAGAGTTAAACGCTCTTTTCCTTCCCTGTGGCGAATGGAGACAGCACGAGCCATTAGCAGGCATGCTTACAGGGGTACACAGCAGTTGGGGATTCATAGGTCTTCATTTGTCTTCAGTATGTGGTTGCTTGCCACCCCCTCATACTTCACTTCCATCATTGCCCACTATTGCCTTGATTCCTGCTTTGTTATTTTGAATATAATATATGGCTGCTTTGCATAAGCCTGCATCAGGTTTCATCATTATCTTCCAGATAGCACAGGAAGAATGAAGGCTGAATAAAGGAGCAGTAGAGGAAAAGGCAAATAGAATAGCTGAACCTCTGTAGGCATGTTCAATTTTGGCTGAAGCAGGCCATCTTGCAAACTATTTGCAAAGTTTTGGGCTTAACATAACTGCAGTGCTAGTTGTAGTTTTATTTATGTCATTATGGGTTGTCACTGTGGGCGAGCTGCTGATTCAGAAGGTAATGGTAAATACCGGCATTTTAAAATAACCTTAAAATATATTCTTGTGGGAGTTTCTGAGATGCATGCAGATGGAAGCTGCGTGAACGGATTGCCTAGAAAGAGAATTCCTGACTCTACAAACCTCTAGGAAATGTTTGGGGATTGTAAATAGTGACTAATGCCTACTGCTATTAATAAGCTCTCTGTTCCATTCCAGTAAGCAGGCTAAAAATAGAACCAGCTGAAACTTCACAGCAAAGCAGATAGCATTGAACAGATGAAGGTGACAGAGGCTTTAATATTGGAGCTGGAAATATGTGTGGGATAATGGTGGTCATTCAGATAAAAGCCCAAAATGGGGGTGGAAGTTGCCTCTTGAGGTCTCCATTCAATGAATTCTGCTGGAAATTCAGTGACAGCCCTGATTTTCAGTTTTCTTTGACAGATTGCAGAATGTCAGTAGCTCAGTTTCACTTTTGTTTGCAGGATTTTTACTATGAATTACTTGAACCTTTTAATTAATTTTTTAAAAAATCCTCTAAAATGCAATAATTTCTATTACAACCACCAGCAAAAACCAAGGCGATCTTGCAGAGTTGGTCATGGTTTCTCCCCCTTTGGACAAATTGTATTAGTCCCCATCACCACATGTGCTACAACTTCTGTTTAAATGAGTTGCTGGACCCCATTGCCTTCTATTGATTTTTATTTTATTTATATTCCAGAGCGGATCACAAAATGCAATAAATACAGTAAAAACACAGTAGTGTAAATTAAAACTTCAGTCAGTAAAATCTATATAAGACAAACGTGCACATATTGCCCATCCACCAGACATTAAACAAATCCATGGGGCAGGGTGGCCAGCTACCCATGTGAAGTAACAGGAACACCCACTGATTCCATGCAGCCTGTTTTAAAATCAAATTATTGGCTTTTACATGTGCATTGCTGATCTACCAAGGATCTGTGGTCCAAGAACACGCAGTGCTGGTTTGTCTGTATGTATTGGCACCAGTGGTTTGTTTTAAATGTGATGCTGACTGTGTTGAACTCCACATACATAAAGCAGAGACTCACCCGCTCTTGCAGTAAAATATGAGTGTTGAAATGACCCCCAGCTTCCTTACAGACCCATTTCCATAAGGAGTCCCATATCAATACCTCCTACATGCTGCTGGAGAATATCCCTGGTAGATGGGTGGGTAGATTGTGTTCATCCAACACAAAGTGCTGCCACCTGAGAGAATTTGCAGATGCATACAAGTTGACACTTTGCTTCTGAAAAGAACCCATAGGGAGTTTGGCCCATACCTGATCCAGGCTCCTCTCCCTTGTCCCTTCAGGAACGTGGATAGGATTTCCTGCCAAAGGGATGGGAGGGTGGTCAAAGAAGGGCATTTGCCCAATCCCAGTGCCCAGCTCTGGAAACTCCCGTGGGACAGTGAGAAGGCTGACTTGATGTTGCCCATCTTCTGCCCCAAAAACAACAGCGGGAGTTCCCCTGGTTAACAAGGAAGCACAAACTGAAGAAGAAGACCGGGGAATGCAGTTAGAAGTAATGAATAATCAATCTATATTGTGCAAAGCGCAAAGTGCAATATTAATTATAAATATTCCATACAATAAATAAATCCAATAAATATATTCAAAACTTGCAATACATATTCCGTCTCCAGTATCCGTCTATCTCATTTCCAAAGTTCAAGGGCTCTAATTAGCAGTCCAATCAAACAGAGTACAGGAGGGCACATGGAAGATGGATAAGGATGACTCTGTGCTAAGTGATCCCCAGTCCAAGTCTGGAAAAAGGGTGCCAAGGGGCAATCTGCCGACGGGATGATGCAAGCAAAGTTTTCCAATTCCCGTTTCGTACGTCTTCTTCCTAGGCAGTAGTTCTAGTGGATCACTGGTCATCCGCACTCCCAACACCAATGTACCCAAAAGGACAGTCAGGAAAATGGACTGCTCATTAGAGCCCTTGAACTTTGGAAATGAGATAGACGGATACTGGAGACGGAATATGTATTGCAAGTTTTGAATATATTTATTGGATTTATTTATTGTATGGAATATTTATAATTAATATTGCACTTTGCACTTTGCACTATATAGATTGATTATTCATCACTTCTAACTGCATTCCCTGGTCTTTTTCTTCAGTTTGTGCATCTTCTGCCCCAAGGCAATTGCAGTGAGGAGGTGAGAAGGCTTCTCTCTGTGGCCACCTACAATCTTTTTGGGCTTCAGACTTGTAGAGTTTTATCAGCAACTGCATTTCATTGAGACTGCTAAGAAAAAGAAACGTGTGAATGCAGTGTGTTAATAGGACTAGCATTCATTGAAGAACTGGGGAGTCTTTGAGTTAGGCTTTGAGATTATAGCTTAGTTCTGCACGTGCTTCTCTTCATCTGTTGTGGGGCAGTCCCCACTGCGGGAATGTCTTTCAAGGAGCCCCCAAGTGCCTAGTGTGGGGAAAATATGCTCCACAGTGGAGGACAGCCTCTGCAATGGACAAAGGAGAGCACTTGCAGAAAGAAGGTATGGGCTCCAAGCCTGAATGTTAAAAATGGTGTGTATGTGGGGGAGTGCTTGCTCATAGCGTTGCTTCTGTTGATAAGTTTCTTTCTGCACCTTGTGTGTTGTAGGATTTTATCAAAGAACTGCTAACTCGGATAAGAGGAATGAGGAAACTGAGCCCTCCTCAAAAGAAGAGTATATAACTGGAGTGGGAGCCATCCTGAGAGACGTGACCATGAAACTGGAACTTTTGAATAGAATACATTCTAGCTTGGTCTTTATAAGCAATTTATTTTTATTTTTTGTTTCATTTCTGGCATTTAATGAATTTTGACTCTGTGTCTTTAAAGATTTTTTTAAGTGTCATTTTTTATCATGGATTATCAACTTCATGGATGCTGCTTTTACTACTTGAAATTTATTAAAGTAATGGGGGGACTGCCACATTAGAGACAATTTAATTGTTTCAGTCAGTAATCCAATTTGGTGGATCGTATGTAGAACTATTGGGGGATTTTTTTTTTTTACAACTACTTGGATAACTTAAGTTGTACATCAGACTTACGGATATCAAGATTCTTGTGCTTGTGTACATAAATTATTGAGTGAGTTACCAATGCTTCACATGGGTGGAAGGGAAATGTGGTCTAGTCAACCATTTAAATGGAAGTTTGTAGCAGCTGTGGTGTTGGGGATGGGGGAGGGATGCAATTTGTTAAAGTAAATGGTACCACTGTTTCTAAATGCATTTAAAGCATTGGGTGAATACTTTCATTCACAAAGTAACATATGAGCAAGCTGGGGGATTTTAAGGGCTTAATTTTGTAGGCTTTGAACTTACTTTATTGACTTTGATGCTTAGCCAGATCATCTCCTCTTCACCTCATGGTCTGTGAGGATTGTATTAATTGACTGCCTACAGGTCTGATGCAACCGTGAAGGGTTGATGCTGTTTAAAGGAGTTTCTTGCAGGGGGAAATGCAAGTGCAATCAAACCAGCTGTGTGCTGGGCCCACTGCAGTTCCTCATTACTCCTCTTAGAAAATAGGTAGCCACAAATACTAGATCATTTGACATCAGCCTGGTGGGGGGAGGTTCTCAGTTGTGAAAGCAGGGATCCCTCACTCTTCAGGAAAACATTTCACAGGCTACCATCTGCAGGGAGATGCTAGTCTGGCATTTTATATCAAGGGTGCTCTGAACATAATTTTATTTTTTAAAAGACAAAATACATGTTTGTGAATGTTGTGTATACTGGCAAGCTTTTTAAAATGTATTTAATTTTGTAATGTTTTATCAATGACTTTATTTACCAGATATTTACTCAAATAAATGCAACCACTTGTGGCTTTGTTTTTATATGTATTTACATGTCAGTGCACAGTTGGAAATTAGAGGTGACTGCTGTATTGTTCAACAAAATTATAGGATGACAAGCAACAACCAACCTGATCCAGTTCAATTCCTGTTTCTTGAAAACTTGCTCATGGGTCTCTCAACAGGTCTTCTAGTTAAAAAAAATGACTCCTCAAAACATGTATATTGATGCATTCCACTATTGTTACCATTCAGTATAGTTATTTTGTCTAAAATCTTTTGTGTTCAATGTATTTTTTTTAATTCTAGAACTACTTGAATAATAAGAAATGCTGAGAAGGAATATATGCCATAACATCTTGTACAACAGAAGTGCAATATAAATAGATCTTCAGGCCATAACTGATCCCCATGATGATTCCAAAACATGTAAAACTTATTCTCTAACCAGTGTCACTTTGGTCCTTTAATTTCCCTGCATTTAGGGGACCGTTAGTTCTGTTGACGCCCATTTTTCTAGCATTCAGTTTTATGCATACTGTTTTTTAAAGTAGCTGAGAGAGAATGAAACATGCTGGCAAGTACCGAAGGAGCAAGTTTGATTTTTCTTCCAGTAACCTCCACTAGCTTTTGTATATTTAGCGATGTTTAAGTATGTTTTTGTGAATTCCTAAGTTCCTTGAAAGACCTCGTGGTGTTTTGCTCATGTGCATTAATAGGACTAAAATACTTTGGTATATCTAGGCCACTGTTCTACTTTGGGATGCAAGCGTAAATTTCTTTCTTGTCATATGACCAGTTTTTCCACTGCTGGATCCTAGAGACTCTAGCATGATTCCAATATAGCCATAACCATGAATGAATCTCAGTTTAATGAAAGACTTTGGTTTTTGCGGCAAGCCATCATTTATCATTGTAATCCAAACTAAATTATGATTTGCACATCCCTGCAAACCAGCATTCCAAATCATAATTTGCAGCAGCCGAAACAGAAATCTTTAACTGTCAAGCCACGTGCCAGCTTGAAAATCCCCAGGCTTGTACATGTACTAACAATTCCTAGTTTGTCATATCTGTGTCCATGCCTAAATGCAAATGTTTTTGACTCCCTTTAAACCACTTACTGCCTCTGTGAGGAATAAAGCCTTCACTTGACAATACATAATCTCTTATTTCATGGTTAGTAAGCTGTGTTATAAATTACCCATGGCCACATCTCAGATGGCTATGTATTTATGTGTTACGTTCTGATTGTCAAATCATTCAGTTTCCCTATCTATTAATCATTAGCTTTGGTCTGTTGCCACTTCCTTTTGTCCAGGCCCCCTCAGATTTGCTTTTGACTTTGCCTGTAGTATGCTAGTTGTGTCATCTGCTGTTGCAATCCTGCTATAGCCCCACTGATTTGTGATGGTTTTACACAAAATCTGCAGCAATCACTCAGCAGTTGTCTAGTAGCTTTTTTCCACTGCAGAAATGATCAGAGGCAACAGCAATGTGAGCAGAAAAGGCTCTGGAACAGCTTTTTCTTTTCTTTTCCTAAACGCAAGTCCTATGAGGAGGGGAGTAAAATATGTAGTGGTGACTGTAGCCCTATTCATTGCTAGAATTTATTGTTACCAACTGCAAGTTCAATACCAGAAGGGAACATCAAAAAACATGTATCCTCACAATGATAATCCTTTGGGTAAAACACATGCAACAACAGTTACTACAGTAAATAGATAAAAATGTCAGTATGCATATGTAGAATAGATGCCTTCTATACTATACATCCTGTTCCCATTAGGCTATTTCAGATAGATGGGCAGAGCTTTGTGGGTATCTCAACCACATTTACAAAATCTCATCTACAGACAACCTTTCCTAATAAAAATGAACTGATCCATAAAAATATATATGCGTATGTATAAGTTGACTTGCAGTCCTTGCCAGTAAATTAAAATGTGCCAACTTTATTTTGACTAATTTATATTAACTACCACCAAATCCCTTAGAGTTTACTTGGATGTCCCAAAGTAATCTTGTGCAGAGCAGCATCTTACAGACCCCAAATCAACCTATATGGTTGGATTTAAATTGACTGTAATAATCTAAATAATTACTTTTGAAGAACATATTTAGCCATAATCTATGGACCTGCTGTTTTGTTTAAAATGGGGCATAGATATAATTTATTAACATCAGTATAGCTCCTTATAGAATGCAAGTAAGCTAAAAATGCAGAACCTCCCACACTGACTAAAGTAAGGTTGCTAAGCAGGATGTAAAGCTGAATTTACGTGTTGTAAGAGACTGCTTCGTGGGGTCCCTGTTCGGTCAGTCTCTCTCTCTGGCATTAGGAAGGAACAGAAAAAACTGGTGGGGCTCTAATCCTATGTCTTTTAAAACTAGAATAAGGAAGAAAAGGATTACTCACCCTTGTGATAGGGTTCAATCAATATGAGTTGGCGTTTGTGAAAAGGTAATTGTGGAGACTCATTCTAATAGTGTTTTATGTTTCTCATTGTAACGAAGGAAGTAAGAAGTTTTGAACTATCTTCACTGGATCAGTCTGGCCAAGATTTGGGAAATTCCTTCAGCAGCTAAAATATGTAATCGAGATAAGAAACAAGAACTAGATATTTATTGTCATGGTTAAGTGAGGTTTCCTACTCTTTAAGATGGAGTTTTTAAAAATAAAAGCCATAAGGTCACGCATGGAACTAGAAGTCAGGTTCATCATGTTAAAATACAGCAAGCCTCCAAGAGTCAGAATAATTAGAAAGTATATGTTGTCTGAACAAATTTCCAAATAGACGAGTGAGTTGACCTTTAATGCTCTCAGTGTTTGAACTAGTGCAACTTAAAAAATGTACCTAAAAGTCATAAATGATGCCTCATTAATTTTCCAGAAGGTAAATAGATTTCTGGTACACACTAAGTTGCTCAGCAAAGTAGCTTCTGAAAATGCCATTGGAACTCCTTTATGGCAAGGTTTCCATGCTCCTCCTTCCACAACTTGCAAAGTCTGAACTAAAAAGCAGATTCTGGGTTTTTGCCTTTAGACTTCTGTGAGCATAAAACAGTGTTGTGGCTTGCACTCCTACAGATTACACATGATGAAAATTCACAATGTATGGGAGAGCGGAACTGAATTTTAATTTCTTGGCTCGTTCTACTTGTGGACTTGAAAGGGATAGATTCTTCTCTTCAGCAGCAGTGTAACTTCAGTGATCTAACAGAATTACTTCTGATGTATTGTAAGATGAGAGTTGAATCCATGGAACTGAGATCTCATTGTGATTCACCTCTTTATGCTGTGTGGGTGTTCTAGCAGAGGAGTGGCATTTCAATAGTACACAGTTAACTAAACCAGCACGAAACCAGAGCCACTTTAGATAGCAAAACTTGCATGAACAGAGTCATATTTGGAATAACTTTGTTTGCATTTAGAAAAAGGGAGTGCCATTAATCTGGCTAGCAACGAATATGCTCTGAAGCCTGTTTCTCATTTTCTTTTTAAAGCAGGAAAGAAAGGATGGCAGGCAGAAGAGTTAGGAATATGCTGCTGTAGAATTTCACACATTGAACCTGTAGGTCTGTGGCTAGATGGGTGGTCTAAAGAGGAAATGGAAGTGTTCGTGGTTTCCTCAGTTTGCTTTCAGTAATTCACACCTGTCATTTTCTGTGTGAATTCAAATTCACATTCTTGGTAGCTCATCCCAAATAACTACTTTTTAGTTCTAGAGGGTAGAATGTCAACATTTTGGCCAGCCAAGTCTAGGAACTACCCCTTACGTTTCTGTTCCTATCTATTTGGCTCTCTGCCCCTGAAGGAGACACAAGTAAGCAGACCTAATGTTAAGATGTGTGGTGTGAGTTTATCATTGGTTCTTTAAGTATAAGACGGGCCCCTGGATGTCTTAATATTTGGAGGCTGATACAAGAGTTCTAGGAAGGGAGAGGGTTTTGCAGCAGAGCCATTGGCACTTTTCTCCCAGCAGCAAAAGTTTAATGTGGCTACTGAAATTGCTGTGCTTATGATGGCACTTGCAGAGAGGCACTTGCAGAGAGGAAATGGACATGTTCACTCTGCCACAATAGGTTTTTCATCTTTCTGACTGGCTTGAAGTGGTTTGAAGAGACTCTTTGAAGGCCAGCATTGGGTTAGTTCTCCGGTCCCTAAACTCTTATGTATTAACCAGTGAATTGCATATATATGTAACTCAGTGCCGAGGTTGGTGTGTTGGAGGACAGGAAGGTAAGTTTAGAATAGGACCTGAGTCTGAAAAGTCTGAGAAATTAATTTAAGCCATCTGCATCTACAGGCCACCTTTTCACAAACATAATTCTGGCAGGCCCGTGCCCTCTTCTCTACCATTGTAGGATCAACTTTGTATGGCAAACAGTCTCAGGTAGTGTTTTGTTGCTTGCTCTCTCAATGGGTGCCCTCTTCTAAGTGCACAAAACTATGTATTATTTTTACCACTTCTATTTTAGCCCTTCTGTTTATATTAATTTGAATAACTTATTCAGTTCATGCTACTTAGTAGATTATAGATGAAAATAACTAAACATATGATCCAGATGTCTGATTACAAGCCTTTGTAATGACGAGAGGCTAATGCTATACCTCTGGGTATCCCATTTAGCAGTCTTAGAAGGCATACTTACCTTTTCTAGGTGATCCATGAGACCTGTACTTAACTGGGAGCCCTTCCTTGTTATGAGAAGGTTTAAACTTAAAGCAGACTATGCAGTGAACTGTGCTAGTCTTCTTTTGCTCTGCAGAAGAGCTATGAAAATGATCACTGCCAAGTTGCAGGGCTGTACATACTTATCAATCAAACTCTGGTAATCATATTAAGAAAATTGAATTTTGCAATCAGATATGTATTAAGTACTTCTCACTTTTCTGAGCAGTGAACTGCTAGGGTGCAATAATACAGAGCTTAGTTTTCTGTGAATAAAATAGACTTCTGGTGTCTTGAGTATCTGTTTACAAAGGGCTAAGCTAGACCTGACGCCTGGCACGGGTTTATACCCATATCTACTGATGCCATTTTTAATTGATTTGTAGTTTTTTAACACTGACCCCTCCCTTCTCCCCCTCTCATCTGTGAAAAAAGACAGGAAATAGTGTTTCTTTGCTATTCCTTAGCAAAGGAACAGCCTAGCCACAATGACCAAAGTTTACCAAATTAACCCAAATTAATTTGGTAAACTTAAGTTTGGGAATATCGAATCTGATTCAGTATTTTACTTTAGTAAAAGGAATACGGAACCCGAATTTCGCATTCCTAATACTTAGGAATGCGAAATTCATTACTTAGAACAGCAGACCAATCAAATTGGGATATGTTTATTTGTGGCAGCCGTATGTGAGGTCAAGGAACTTTTAAAAACAGAAGATGAGTTTTGAGGATGCTGATTTCTGCAATGCAATTTTCACGACCATCCTGTTGGAAAATACAACTCTACTGATACTGGAGGAGAAGTTTGCCTACTTTGAGAAAACCAGGATGACTGCAACATAGTTTATTCTCAAAGATTGTTAATCCAAGGTTTATCATTCCTTTATGACTCTCTGTCTACCCCTTTATCTTCTAAGGGACCCATGTGTTCCATTTTGTGCAAAAGGTATTTGATCAACTAGTTTTTTTTTTTAAAAAAAATTCAAACCGAGTTTGTTTTCTTTATTGATCAAGATGAACACGTGGCCTGAAGTCCTAGTCTGTTCACAAAGGGTGCCTTTTCCTCACCATAACCTCTACCCTTACAGATTTCAACTTCTGATTGTACTTGTATTCAAAACATGCTTTCTGCATACTAGGGAAGGAGCATATAATGGAAAAGCAGTATTTTGGAGACTATTGGCAGCTTCTTCAGTGAGAGAAACTATAGACTGGGCCCAATTGTGGAGTAGAATGCCATCCCCTATGCCTGTCAAGGAGACAATTCTTATTAAAATGAAGACACTGAATTATAGCAGTAAATATGGAATTCAACACTGAACTATTAACTGTCATGAAGAGGTCACATAGAAGGTACAGGAATAACTGGTATCTTGATTGTAACACTATAAACTCATCAAGAAGAATCCTTGGAGAGCCAGTTTGGTGTAGTGGTTAAGAGTGGCAGGACTCTAATCTGGAGAACCTGATTTGATTCCCCATTCCTCCACTTGAAGCCTTGGGTCAGTCCAAGATTCCCGGTGCTTTCTCAGCCCCACCCACCTCACAGGATGATTGTTCTGAGGATAATAACATACTTTGTAAACTGCTCTGAGTGGGCGTTAAGTTGTCTTGAAGGGTAGTATATAAATCAAATCTTATGTTCACTGTCCGTCTTCTGTGCAGTCCCACATGGGACTGCGCCTGCGCAGGCCTGCCGACCTGATTTTTCTTTTCTAGCAAATGTCCACTAGGGGGCGCCCGTGTGTCCAATGGCCTGCGTGGCTTTTCCCGCCCGAGCAACATTGGGCAACGTTGTCCCCTTCACCCTCAGTTTCTTCTTTGCCGCTGACCAGTGAAGATCTAGCTGTCCGCTGTGAAGAAACGCCATTTTGTGAAGAGATCGTTTTTTTCCGAAGATGGCTGAGAAAGCGCTGTTTAAGCGCTGTTCGACCTGTTTGACAAAGATGACGAGAACAGATGGCCATTCCGTCTGTCTCGAGTGCTTGGGTGAAGGACACGTCGCCGAAAAATGTGAGCATTGTCAACGCTTCACGCCTAAGGCCAGGGCTGAGAGGGCGAATAGATTGAATGCCCAGCTTTGGAGAAGGGCTATGCGGGCTTCGGGAGCCACAGATGCCCCTCAGGGACCACCACCAGTGAGCGGGAAGATTGAACCTCCCTCGGTGGGCGAAAAGTCTGTTCGTAGCTCCGGTTCCACCCCTCGGTCCCGCTCCCCGGGTCGGTTCCGGCGAACTCTGACTCCGTCCTTGGATCCAAAAGACGCCTTGGGCTCCACTTCGGATCGCAAAAATCCTCCAACGTCGGATCCGACTCGGAAGCGACAGCACTGTTCCAAGTCTCCAACAAGGTTGGAACCACCCTCGACGCCGACTCCAAAGGTGAAGAGAACTTCGTCAGATCCGAGCATCCTGACAGGCTCGGTTCTGAAGTCATCGGATCTGACATCGGACCCGACATCGTTGGTTCCGAAATCGGTGGAGTCAACTCGCCCTAACCTCGGCTCAAAGAATAGTGCCGTGTCGGAGTCTAAAGCTTCGGATCCTATGCCTAAACTAGCAACACCGGATCCGGTGGATGAGAGTCGGGGCACCGACCATGACTTAGCCACCCATAGTGGGAAGAAGGCTAAAGAAGTCGAAGCACAGACAATCCACTTCGGTCCAAACTGATGAGGTGGTCTGGGAGAAACCCAAGGCTCCTTCTCCTCACTTGTCTTCTCCATCATGCCATTCCTCTGCTGATGACGGTGACCTGCCCGATGCTCCACCTCTTGTGACCCATAGGTGGTCTGCTGGTGACTATGCTGGTAGAGAGAATCTACCTTATCAATTATCAAGGAGAGATTATGAAGGTGAACGCTCCTTCTACGCCAGGTCTCACCAATCCTATTCCCCGTCTCTTGGCAGAGAGTATTGGGGTGACACTAGGAGTGAGTTCTCCCACTATGGTTCTCCCGGATGAGGTTCAGCTTACCTTCAACCTGTCCCTCTCCAAGATCCGAGCCCTAGTCCTCCTTCTGATCCATCACCTGAGGACATCATTATTGGGACTGGTCGTATCTCCCCAACGGAAGACTATCGGCTCTACACTGAACAGATGCTTCGAATGGCCCGTTCCTTGGAGATTGAGATTTCGGCCGTAGACCCGAAACCAAAGGATCAAATACTACAATATGTCCAGTCTGGGAATCCTCCCACCATTGCATTCCCGTTCACCGAGGGATTGGTGGAAATCATTACCTCGATCTGTGAAAAGCCGGCAGCCGTTTACCCTACATCTCGCAAACTGGAGGCTCGGAGATGCAGGCACGTCAGCGCCAGGGATCCCATGCCGTGCCTGTCAACAAGGAAAGCAGGAAGTTGGATTCACTGGGCAAGAAGTTATATTCATCTGCTGCCCTAACGCTCAAAATATCAAACTACTCAGCGATCATGGGAGCCTATCAAATTTTTCTGTGGAATCATATGGCGGTCTTCATGGAGAACCTTCCTGCTGACCAGAAAGTTTGGCTAAAGTAATACTCGATGAGGCCTTACGACTCTCACGGCAACAGATAAATGCGGGTCGCGACATAGTTGACACCTCTGCAAGAGCATTAGCATCTTCTATCGTGCTTCGCAGGCACTCCTGGCTCCGCACAACTGCATTGCCGGTCAAGACACGAAACAAGGTAGAGAACCTACCTTTTGAGGGTCAATCTCTATTTTCAACCAGAACGGATGAGTACCTCTAGCAAAAGCATAAAGATCGGCTGACAGCCCGCTCCTACGGGATTCTCCCATCCAGGCAGTTCACCGACAATCGGTATCAATATCGTTTGTCTCAGGGCTATCGTGGTTGGCAGCAAAGATATCAACCGTATCCACGTTATGGTTCTTACAGGCAATTCCAGCTCCCTGCGAATTCTTTCCAGTGCAGGAGACCTAGTTACCGCCCACAGCGCACTCAACAAGGCCCCGATGCCAAAGAGTCAGCAACTCAACCTAAACAGTTCTGACTAGAATTTGAACAATCTGTCGTTTTTGGAAACAGATTGGCTCAGTTTGCCTCTGCATGGGCAGAGGTTACCCATGATAGTTGGGTGCTCAACATTGTTACTGTTGGTTATAAAATTCAATTTGATGTTTACCCGGTGTTGTCTCTTCCTGATTATGCATTGCAATCCTCTTCTGATAGGTTGCAGGCAGAGGTTATAACGCTTCTGCAGAAGAGAGTGGTACAGGAGGTTCTCCCTCAGGACCTCCCCCTGGGTTTTTACTCTAGGATGTTCCTTGTAGACAAAAAGGATGGCGGTGTACAACCTATTTTAGACCTGAGAGAATTGAATAAATTTGTTCTCGTTAAACGGTTCAGAATGCTTACCTTGAATACAGTCCTCCAGCTAATGCCCGAGGACATGTGGTTCGCCATCCTGGATCTCAAGGATGCATACTTCCATATTGCCATCCATCCTGACCATAGGAAGTACCTTAGGTTCCTTTGTAAGAGTAAGGCCTACCATTATCAGGTACTCCCTTTTGGACTGTCAACAGCCCCCCGAGTTTTTTCTAAATGTATGGCTGTTGTAGTTGCATATTTGAGAGAACATGGTTGCACAATCTATCCCTATCTTGATGATTGGCTTTTGGCAGCACCCTCTGCTGATGCACTTTTGGTCCAAATTAATAAGATGATGCTTACCTGCTCCCAGTTAGGACTCTTGGTTAACCTCAAAAAATCTAATCTTACCCCTTCCAGGAGAATACTGTTTATCGGTATGGAACTGGATGGTGCTGTAAATAGAGGTTTTCTGCCCCGGGAACGTGCATTGAAAATTGACAGGATGGTGAATCTCTTTTCAAGATGTAGGTTCTAGTCGGTGACTGCTATCCAGAGACCGCTTGGCCTTATGGCCTCTTCTACAGCAGTTACCCCTATGGCCCGGTTGCACATGCAACCTCTCCAACTGTGGTTCCTCTCAGTTCATGATTTTGAACATGAATCTCAGAACAAGAGATATTCCATTCATAGAGGGGTTCTTCATTCCTTACGCTGGTGGCTTAGTGAAATTAATCTCCTTGGAGGTATTTCATTTGGGTCCATCCAAACCGAGATCACAATCTGGACTGATGCCTCCACTACAGGATGGGGAGCCCAATGTGGGGCCCTTAGGGCACATGGGGTTTGGTCAGAGCAGGAAAGGGAAGATCACATTAACCTGCTAGAATTGGGAGCAGTCCATTATGCCCTTATCGTGTTCGCAGATACGCTGCAGCAGAAATCCGTTCAAGTGCTCACAGACAATTGCACCACGATGTTCTACCTGAACAAGCAAGGGGGCACTACCTCCAAGGCACTCTGCGACGAGGCCATTCGGATTTGGGAATGGGCCATGGACAGAGACGTGTTCATTCATGCTGTCCACGTTCCCGGCACCACAAATGTGATCGCAGACAAACTGAGTCGTATGCGGTCCGACAGTTACGAGTGAACCATAGCAGACAACTACCTGAACGCCATCTTTTTGGACTGGGGGTTCCCAGACATAGACCTCTTTGCTTCAGAGGACAACAAGAAGGCTCCACAATTTTGCTCCAGGGGAGGCCTAGGTCACCATTTCCTAGGAGACGCTTTTCAAATTCGCTGGACAGGGCACCTATTTTATGCCTTCCCTCCGTTCCCACTGTTATCTCGAATCGTCAACAAAATTCAGAGAGATGGGCCTCACATAATTCTAGTGGCTTTTTGGCCCAGACAAGCATGGTTCCAGCATGTCATGCAGCTTTCTCAGGGGTCATGTTATCGGTTCACTCTGAACCCGGACCTTCTGTCCGACAAAGGGGTTTGGTATCACGACCTACCCAAACTGAGCCTCACTGCTTGGCACATCCTGGGTTGGAAGGAATGTCTGACAGAGTAGCTGAGGTTTTGCTGAATGCCCGTAGGGACACTACTCGCAGATCATACTCTGCTAAATGGAAGCGTTTTGAGTCCTGGGCTAGTGACAAAGGAGTGAATGTTTGGGATTGCCATTTGTCATCTGTGTTTGAGTTCCTACTGTCTCTAAAGGATGAGGGACTCTCTAATTCCTCTGATAAAGTTTATCTAGCAGCCATTTCGGCCTTCCACCCTAAGATAGATGGGAAAACGGTTTTCTCCCATAGCCTGTCGAAATCTTTTTTAAAGGGGTTGTATAACATGTTTCCGCAAGTCAAGGAAATTGTTCCTCAATGGTTGTTGCAAGTAGTGTTAGCGGGGCTTATGAAATCACCCTTTGAGCCACTGGCTACTTGTGAATTAAAATGGTTGTTCTGTAAAGTGGTTTTCTTGATCGCTATTACCTCTGCATGGAGAGTTAGCGAGTTGGCAGCTTTACGATCGGATCCTCCCTTTTTGAAGGTCCATCAAAATAAAGTAGTTCTGAGACCTGACCTCCGTTTTAGACCCAAAGTCTCTACTCAATTTCATGCCTCACAAGACATTGTCCTACCTATATTTTTTCCTGACCCTACTAATAATTCTGAAAGGGCCTTCCACCCTAAGATAGATGGGAAAACGGTTTTCTCCCATAGCCTGTCGAAATCTTTTTTAAAGGGGTTGTATAACATGTTTCCGCAAGTCAAGGAAATTGTTCCTCAATGGTTGTTGCAAGTAGTGTTAGCGGGGCTTATGAAATCACCCTTTGAGCCACTGGCTACTTGTGAATTAAAATGGTTGTTCTGTAAAGTGGTTTTCTTGATCGCTATTACCTCTGCACGGAGAGTTAGCGAGTTGGCTGCTCTACGATCGGATCCTCCCTTTTTGAAGGTCCATCAAAATAAAGTAGTTCTGAGACCTGACCTCCGTTTTAGACCCAAAGTCTCTACTCAATTTCATACCTCACAAGACATTGTCCTACCTATATTTTTTCCTGACCCTACTAATAATTCTGAAAGGGCCTTACATTCCTTAGATGTGAGAAGGGCTATTTTATTTTACCTTCAATGTACCTCGCAGTTTAGATGTGCCAAACAACTATTCGTTTGCTACTATTGGCCCAGGAAGGGAAAAGCTGCTACTGCTCAGTCAATTTCTCGCTGGGTTACTCAGACGGTTAAAGCTTGCTACTTACATGCTAACTTACCATGTCCTTTAGAAGTAAAAGCTCATTCCACTAGGGCACAAGCATCTTCTGCGGCCTTCCTTAGGGGAGTCCCGTTGCAAGACATCTGCAGGGCTGCTACGTGGTCGTCTTCTGACACGTTCGCTAGGCATTATGCTTTAGATTTGTGGGAAAGGAAAGAGGCTGCTGTTGGTCAAGCAGTGCTACAGTCTCTTTTTCCATGAGAACACATGCCCGCCTCCTGGGTAAGTGGCTTGTGAGTCTCCCATGTGGAACTGCACAGAAGACGGACAGTGAAAACAGAGTTGCGCTTACCGTAACTGCTGTTCATTGACGTCTTCTGTGCAGGCACACAAACCCTCCCTCCTGCCCTGCTGTGTTCTTCCAGTTAATGTGAAGGCATTCGGCGGCAAAGGAGAAACTGAGGGTGAAGGGGGCGACATCGCCCAATGTCGCTTGGGCGGGAAAAGCCGCGCAGGCACATTGGACAGACGGGCGCCCCCTAGTGGACGTTTGCTAGAAAAGAAAAATCCGGTTGGCAGGCCTGCGCAGGCGCAGTCCCATGTGGGACTGCACAGAAGACGTCAATGAACAGCAGTTACGGTAAGTGCAACTCTGTTTTATTAAAGTGGAACTCCCCCTCCTAAGAGGC
Organism: Eublepharis macularius; assembly: GCF_028583425.1. NCBI lineage: Eukaryota > Metazoa > Chordata > Lepidosauria > Squamata > Eublepharidae > Eublepharis > Eublepharis macularius. The sequence continues at coordinate 128,574,321 of NC_072790.1, forward strand.
TGAATTCTAGTATAGCAAGCCAGAAAGTCAGTATACCACGTTCAAGGATCCATACAGCATTCCCTCATGACAAATTTCTAAGAAAGCTTAAACCAAGATTTACGCTGTTGCTTACTATTTTCTGTTTGTAACTATGTTATACATTGGATTAAAAAGAAGCAAGTTTGTGTAACCTTCCAAGATTCTTCTCTTGCATTTCTAAATAAGACTTTCCTCTTGTTTTCCTAGTAACAGTTTACAAGACTAGGGAATGCTATAATGAAAAAATCTTCAGAACTCAAGTCTTTGTATGTCTACTGTCCAGTTTTCTTTTTATCTTTTGCTATGCCTTTTTGGCATCAACCTGAATCAGCCAGTTGTATGGTTCTTTACCTTGGTGGTGATGGGGCAAAGGGCTTAGTTCTCAGTCTCTCCTGTTTCGGGGCTAGGTCTTCTACTATTTATATGAGGAAGAGTTGTTTTTTAAATCCAGATTATTCACTTCTGAAGTGTATGGAATTCTGGGATTTGTAAAAGTAGATATACTATCTAATGGCTGTATAGAGTTAGGGTTAAGTAACAGGCATATCTTTATTTTTTGCTTCCCACTTGCTTTTCAAAAGTTGTAAGAAGTTGTAAGCCTGAATTCTTTGTCTTAGATCTTCTTAAGCAATTTGCTCTACTGCTTCTTTGTTGCTGTGTCAAGGCTGCAGTTGGCAGCTGATAGAGTCAAAGGAATGACTTCACTCTCCTGTGTGAAGTTTCTTTGTATCAGGATGTTTGACAATCAACTTGTTTTGAATGCAGACTTTTTGATCTCTTTGAGAGGATGGGGAGGTGTTTTTAACACTACCTTCTGGTAACAGAATTTCCAAAAGTTAGCTTTTTATATCTTGAGTCACAAAGAGACAGAGCACTCCATGGCACGTGCGTCTAACTGGGTGCACTTTGAAAAGGGTCTATCTCTGCATGGTGAGTGCCAGTGAGGGAGGAGGGTAAGCTATGGGGAGGGGTCTGTGAAAGACTTTAAATCAAAATGACATTATCAGCTTAATGAAATCTCAGGAATGCTGGCATCCATCAAGGTGACCATGACAATTTATCATAATACCAGTTTGGAATCCAGATTGAGAAATATTCAGATTGGCATTATCTAAGAACACCTGGGATTACTTTACTATCTCTCTCAACAACTGTATGCCCCAAATGGCAGATTTGATGCTGACCAATAATTGTTTAAGCCAGTGACATCTGAAGATTTTGTTTATTTAATAAAGGTTTCTCTGACTACAGTCTTCCTCATAGATGATGCTGTCAGATTTAGGTTTAGATTATGTACTACGTAACTGGGAAAAATGTAAAAGCCACATTTTTGAACAAGTAGTGCTATCACAGAAATGATTTACACACACACACACATGCACACGATACCAATGCAAAATGGTGACCATTTTCTTCAGAGTTCCATTCTGATTTGGTGGGCTATTTATTGTTTGTGATGTTAAGGGCACTCACTCTGACATATATGTAAATTTTCAGCTTCACAACGATTACTTGTACTTTTTGCCCTCAGTAGGAGATGATTTTATTGGGGAAAAGGGAAAGAAGTACCAGTGTCAGTAGCTGATATGTAGAGTGTCTAGAAAGAGTCATAGAAAGTTGGCAGTGATTTGGAACAATGAAGCACCGCCTGAGGGAACTGTTGGCTAATACTGCTTTCTGACACCTTCCTCCTCCCTGCTGTCAGCTGCTTTCCAGTTAGATAGAACTTCTCTCCTGGGAACAGAGCAGTTTTCCAAAGTGAACTTCTTTAAGCAGTGGCTTCAGCAACAACACCTCTCAGTATAGCCACCTTTGTGATATAAATCACGTCCACTTCCCCCTTGCTCCTCCAAACCATCAATAGTAAAAGAATCACGCTAGTAAAGGAAAGCTTATGCCAAGCATGAAAGTAAGTGTGGTCCAGTAAGAAAGTGGCTGAAGTTGTGCCTTTCATATTCTGCTTTGAGACCCACCACCACAAGACACATTTTTGTTAAGAGATTTATATTACATTCACTCTTGATTTATGCTAGAATAAAAACATGAGGGCTCTTAGAGCTGGAAGGGACTGTATAGGCCTTCTTGTCCAACTCCAGATCAATGAAGGAAATTCAGAACTAGAGCATTCCCAAAAGTTGATTGTCCAGTATCTGTTTGAAGCTCTCCTAAGAACATAAGAGCAGTCCTGCTGGCTCATATGATGGTCCATCTAGTCCAGCAGAGCAGCCAATCAGCTGCCCCGGAGGGCCAACAAACAGACCATAGAGGCCCAGGCCTTCTTTTGAAGCTGCCTCCTAGCACTGGTATTCAAACATTTGTTACCTCTGAATATGGAGGTTCCCTCTAGTAGTGAATAGCAGCCACCGGTAGACCTATCCTCTATGAACCTGTCTATCTCCCTTTTTAAAGCCATCTATGCTCCTGACCGTCACTATGTCCTCTGGCAGTTAATTTTACAAGTTAATTACTTGTTGCGTAAAGAAGTATTTCCTAGTGTCCATCCACCAGTGAGGGAGAGCTTGCCACTCTTTAGGTAACTGCCTGGTTCCATTGAGGAACAGCTCTCACTTGGTAGTCTCTTTTTTATTTTTTTGCTGCAACAAATTATAGCATGGCTACTTCTCTGGAATCAATGCCTTTTGAATCTCTGGCCTCAATTTTCACTGCCAGCAGAATGTGTGTTTAGTACGTATTTCAGATGTATTGAAAATAAAAAAGCCGCATCTTATAAGCAGGTTGTTGACAATCTATGCATTAAAAATCCAAAGTTAAATCAATATAACTGACTGTAATAGTCAAACTATGCCAGTCAATGACTGACATGCAAATAGTCTGATTTTGTGCCAGCTTTATCAAAGTTCATGTTTTGAATCAAAATTCTGAGAATTTTAGGGTGACAAACAGTGGTAACAGGAGTATAAATAGGTGAGAGGCAATAGCACAGTGGAATATGGATAGGAGAACATGCCTGAAGGCCTAAATGAAGGAAGAGAAAGCCCAGGGAAACACAAAATGCCACCTTCTGAACACTTGAGCCTTCTATGTGTGATAAAGAAAAGGGTTTTAATAATGAGGAGAGAGCAAGAGTACAAAGATGACCAAAAATTGAAACGTGCTAGATATTGGATGCCTATGGGTTCTGGTTAGAAGGCAAGTTAATGATTCATTCTTAAAAGAATATTTTCATTCAGATATCCAAACAAGTGCCATGCCTCTCTCCTAACTTTCCAGATTTTTTTTTGATGCCAGTAAACTATATTTGATCTTATTTATCAGGCTTTTAAAAAAACGTACCAACAAGTAGTGCTAGCAGATATGGTGTGCTGAGCTTGTGCTTGTGTTCTATAGCAGGATGAAGGTAACTGTGCATGAAGGCAAATCTTAGAATTGTTACTATCAGGTTGCTGAGAAGGGTTGGTGCCCCAGGGTTCTATAAGGCTGAGGGCCCTCAGTGTATTGATTGTATGGGCTGTGCCTGATAGTGGATAGGTTGCACCCATCCAGTCTTTGACCTCCAGGGTAATGGCTCAGAGAGTCAATTAGGAGCCCATTTGTTTATGATCATTAAATACTACATACCAAATGAATGAACTTAATAGGTTGAAGTTCCTCATATTTAAATATGTAATATTATCTGCTGTCACCATTTAGAGGGATGCAAGAGGAGAGATTCAGTTTTGTGCCTCAGCCTCACTATAGATTATCTCTCTGCAGCCCTGCATGTTAGTCTGCTACTGATCCCCCCTGTCTGTATAGGCTCAGCAGCGTCTCTCTGTAGCCCTGTCCACAAGTTACAGTAAATGCACATACAACCCATGTATAATGTACATGTGATTGTTTTAAAATATGTGTGTTGAGTAATTCTCATATTACACTCAACCTATGTACAGCTGGACATGTGATACAACCCCCAAATTTATCCAGGAACTGGTCCCTGGTTTCAATTGCAAAGTGAACACCCACTCACCACTACAAACAGAATATACACATATACATGTGTTTACTGTTAACCTGTAAACAGGGCTACTGTGTTTTGGGGAGCAAGAAGAACTACAAAGGCAGTATATAATTTCAATTTCAGTTTCTTGTTGAGAGGAGCAATATACAATGGTGAGCTAGGGAACTGTATAGAATACACAGTTGAAGTATTTGTACAAATGGAAAATGATGCTTCTTCTGACTCCTGTTTAGCAAAATTCTGGCAACCAGAACTCAGGCTTTTGCATACAATTCTGTCAATTGTTCCCAAAATTTGACCAGGCTGTTTTATCTTACTGATTGACAGTCTTGTTTGAATCTTCTTCCTTAGATGTGTGGGAGCGGCTGGAAAGCCTAGTGTGCAGGACTTCATTTACCTGCTTTGAACTAGTCAGACTATGGTTGTGTGACCCTTTAGATGAGCAGTATAACTCATCTCATTATCTGACATGAATTATATGTGCAAATACAGGATCTATGCAATTTGAAGTCACATATTGTGAATGAATCAAATAATATTTCCTACTGGGAACTAGGAAGAGTGGGGAACTGTGTAACCAGACAAAGTTATACCACTCCTAAGGCAATATTTCTCACTGTGAATCATCCCCACCTCCTAAATCTGTTAGCTCTCCTCTTACCTGCCAATCTCAAAATCTATCCACCCTATTCCTTCAGCCCTCTGCTGCTTCACACACCTGTCAAACACTTTCTTGTTTCTTCTTATCCTCTGACTCTTGTACACAATGTCCTCATTTGATGATACTTCATCAAACTAGGCTAGCAATAGATATCATATGAAAGTATACAAAGAAAAATGCTGAATCAGACCATTAGCTCACCTGGTCCAGCATCCTCTTTCCCCCAATGGCCAACCCAGTGCCTCCTGGAAGCCCAAACAGTCCGTGAAGGCGAGAGCCCTTCCCCAATCCTGTCCTCAGAGAGCTACTGCCTTCATTGAAGTGTTATGTAGCTGTCATGGCTAATAGACTATAGGAACTTATTTGGGTTATAACTTGCGCTTTAGTTTGACTGGTCGTGGCTCTTTAGGGTCTCAGATGGTGATCTTTCACATTACTTGCTACCTGATCCTTTTCAACGGAAGATGCCAGAGAATATGCTTCATACAAAGCTGATGTTCTGCATTGAACCACAGTCCCTCCCTGGAATCATGCAGTTGATTGCCTGTCACTGCATCTAGATGTTTGATAGGAAATGGGTACTTCTAACCCCTTTTTAAGTCTTGAAAGAATGTCATATCTTTTTTATTCTGGCTTTCTCCATTCTTTTTTGAACTTTTGCATTCCTTGGAATTAAGTACTTTATTTCTGAGTTAGCCCAACTTCTATGTTCTCAGTATTTATGGAAGTAAAATGCAACTACATGCCTAGTTTTCCAAACAAAATCCTGCTGTTTAGAGCCTGTTTTGAGTTTCTACCTTCTCCAGCTCCCTCCCTCTTTCCCAGTATTGGTACCCTTATACTTTTCTGCAGCCTGAGGACAACTTATTCACATTTTGAAAGGCAAACAGCTAATTAGTTATTAGTCATCATGGCTTTGAACGGCATTGTTTTCTTGGGCATTTTCTGAAAAACAAGCAAGCTGCATAACAGCGGGCTGAATGGAATACCCTTCATTCAACCACATACGAATTCAAAAAACACCAAAGAACCTTCTAAGATTCCTTTCCACATACTCGCCTCTTTTGACACTGCTGCAAAATTCTAAGAAATGGCCTGAATGAAACCCATTTGTTCCCAATATAAAACAAAAGGAATCCAAACTTTGATCATATGTAAAGAAATGGCCTGGGTTATTTTTGACTGTGGGTGCTGAACATGTAAGGCGAATCTTACCGATGCAGGAGATGCTTTACATTTTCTGCATCAGTAGAAGAGCTCAAGTTACTGAGCTAAACCGGAATAACAAGCTACTGTGCTAATCCTGCTGTTTCTATTTTAAGATGCTGAGCGTATTTAATAGATCACTGTTGTTCCCGTCTTGCTTACTCACACCTACATGCATTAAGCAATGTTGGTCTGTGAAAATTCCTCCCACTATCACCTTTTTACAGTGTGATCACACAACACTTTCTTCCTCAGTTAGAAATCTGCGGTGTTTTTGTTTAGCTTGCTTTGGTTTGTTATTATGGATCCTACATGGTATTTCTTTTAATTGATAGACTTTCTGTCCTGACTCCACCTCAAAAAGCTAGGAGCAGTCAACTGTGTCCCCAATGTATCTATTTATATAAAACAATTTAAAATAAACACCTCCAGAAGATGCTTAAGCTTGAGCTTGAGCAAGTCATGAAGGGGCAAGAATTTCTTAACTGGGTAAAAGCTACCAAGAATCCTTCTCCATGCACCCTTGCAGTCCTGAGTGGGGCACTAATATGAACCTGGAGGCAATGGGAAATAGCAGTGCTGTGGGGGTCCTCAGGTAGTTTATTTGTTTACTTACACCCTGCCTCTCTGTCCTCATCAAGGCCTCCAAGGCAGCTAACAGATTAAAAACATACATAATAAAAGCATGTCTTAAATACCATTAAAGCTAAAACAAAAGCACATTGTATTAAGACTTAAGCTAAAATACACATACAGAAACGTAAAAACAACAATTAAGACATAGGGCAAGAAGGAGGGATGATTGAGGAAACTCCAACTGCTGGAAGATGGCAACAGAAGGGGACAGACAAGTATTGGTGCCATGACTAAGATGACCCTCTCCTGGGTTGCCACTTGCCTAATTTCAGACGGCATGGCCACCTGAAGCAGGGCCTTGAAAGGTGACCATAGTGGTCAGGTAAGCTTATAAGGAAGTAGGCAGTCCTTCAGGTATGCTGGTCCTAAATCATATAGGGCTTTAAAGAGGAACACCAACATCTTGAATTGGGCCTTGAAACAGATTGGGAGTGTGATAGAGAGAAGATTACACCCTCTTTTTCCCCTCTGTTCTGTTCTGTTCTGTTCTGACCAATCAGATTTGTAAGGCTAAATGGAATGTTGGAGTGGGCGTAAACCTGAGGCAATTTAACAGCCAACAATCAACTGAAAAAGGGTTTTGGAGGGAGAAGGGATAGGAGGTATCCTGGAACAGGCAGGGAGTTCAATTGTTGAGAGACATGCAGGGTTTAGGTGCTATTCCTATTTTTAAAAAGTCAAATATTAAGGCTCATCTGGTTATAGTTTCTAATTCGCAGACTCTTAAAACAAGTGCTTTGTAACCACTAAGTGCAGAGCACCTCCCAGCTCTGCTATCTTATGTCATCTATCATATAGAGTGGGAAGGCATTAAATGTCTGGCTAACCTATTAAATAAAATTGTGTTCATTACCCTTGACTCTGGTGTTCTCATCAACCCATATAACCCATGGCAAACTCAGTGGGATCTGAGGAAGAGGGGTCCTGATTGGTGTCTCTGTGATCTTTGGTTAAAAATTAAGGAAACTTGTGTGTAAAAAGAAGGGTGAAAATAGGCAAAGCCCTTACACTCCTACCATTGAGGGTTGACCTTTTGGTAAAAAGGGAGAATATAGGTGATGAGATGGTTCATGGCCCTCCAATTTTAGGGGCTTGTATGGTATAATAACAAATATACTCTATAAAGTGAAAGGCCTGGACCAGGGTTTGTGACAGGGAGGGTTTGTGACAGGGAGTTTAGATGGGTCAAGACTGCAGTGTTATGGTCCCTATGACCCACCCAAGTCATCATCCTGGATGCAGCATTCCTCACTAATCAAACTTTCTGAATATTTTTCAAGGGCAGCCCCACATAGAGTGCATTGCAGTAATCTAATCTAGATGCAACTGTGGCATGCACCAAAAGTGGCTAGATCTTCTCTGTTCAGGAAAGGTCTCAGCTGGCTAACCAAATGAAACTAGAAAAAGGCACTCCTGGCTACAGCAGCCACCTGCTTATCCAGCAATAGACCTGGGTCCAAGAGCATCCCCAAACTACTGACCTGTTCCTTCAAGTGGAACAGTTATTTGCAGCTGTTACTGCTCCCAATCCAGAACAGGTGGCAACTGCAGTCAAGGATCATACTTTCTGCTCACTAGCAGTACTTCCATCTTGTCATGATTAAACTTCAGTTTATTACCTGATCCACTTGAAAACTGCCTCCTGGTACCAGTGTTTGGTCTCTTTAAAAGGCTTGCAGATACAAGAAAGCAATGCCTGAACAGCATGGAAAACCAACTATTTAGAACATATTCCAGTGTTCGGCACAATGAGGGCTAAATGCCACTGTAATGATGCTAAATATCCTGGAACTGGAAAACTTCTTGGATTTCTAGACCCAGAGCTCTGCAGCTATTTCCATCTGTTTTAAATAATTTTTGCTTCTTTCTTTGAATACAAGGCAAATGTCCATTCATTTTTTTAAATCTAGGTGCAGCTGCAACATTACAAAGTCGCATTATTTCATCATGTGTTTTTCTTGGGATCAGTGGGCTGCCTTGCATGGTTTTGGATCATCAAAGTCTATTTTACAGGGTTGTACAAAAATAGTTTTTCGTTTCCTATCTACCCAGAAACATTTCTTCCTGGATAGTGGAAGCAAGCTCCTGCCATTTCCTCCCATATTGCTAATCTAGCCATCGGACCCTGATATGTAGGGACATCATAATTTTCAGATCAAGACAATGAATTGGATCTAGTAGAAAAGTTCAGGGAAGGAGCTGAGACTGAGAGAGAAGATATTTCCCTGCCTCCCCTTCCCAAACCTCCCTTCTGTTTGCTCTGAAAATCCCCTCAGAGAGTAAGGAATGCCTCAGGAAGCAAGTATGGGGTTCTGCATCAGTGGGAGGTGGGTGGGATCAGGTTAAAATTTCTTCTTTTTCCTTTTCCTGAGGCCCAGCTGTAGGAGCTTCTATCAACAGAGCTGAGGTGGGATGACAACTGGGGAAAGGGTGATGTTTCTTTTGTGGTATCTCAAATCGATTTAAATCATGATTTAAATCACTAGTCGGTAAGACTAGATTTAAATCATGGTTTTCTACATAAAGATTCAATCCCACACTTAGCTTCATGTACAGATCTATTCTACTCTCAACCATTCATTGAATTTTTTTAAACTTAGCATTTAAGAGATAAGGGGGTTGGTTCTGTGTACAAAGATTTGCAAAGGAACAATGGGATTAAAGTATTTTTCTCAACTATATATGCTTATTTGTTGTGAAGAAGAGACGTGATCTCTGCAGACACAAATTCAGTTTTGAGAACTGTAAAACCAAGCATCTGTGATATCTTCTAGATAGAAAGATTGCTCAATAATCTTACAGAAGAGCATGACATTGTGAATGGATTAATGGAATTCGTTTACCAAAAAATTTAAACATTGAATGAATATACAGCCTCGTGCTACATAATTAAAAACTAATCTTTATTTCATGATGATAACCTTTGGACTATAATGTATCTTAAATAGAAAACTATCTTTAGATAGATTTTTCCTCAAAAAAATTATTTTAAAAATCCAATTTAATTTTTAAAAATCCAATTTAACTTTTAAAAAATCCATTTTTAATTTTTTTTAAAAAAAATCATTGATTTTTATGCAGCCTGTTTCAGCGTGTTTATGTCAGGAAAAGATACTTATGGTTCATTTGATGGGTCTTTATTGATTTGTTTTGATGCTATTTTCTGACTTTGATATTGTTTCCTGCTATTGGATCTGCCGATTTATTTTTTCTTTGAGGTTTTAATTTTTCTGTATTTTTAACAGCATTTCATTGTTAATGTTTTGACTGTGAGCTGTCTTGAACTATAATGGAAAAGTCTAATACAAATATTCTTTTTTAAATGGGGAAATGAGAAAAGAACCTTTTCACTCCTTTTCCCAGGCAATTGCAGAATTCTGTTTTTAGTCACTTTTGATATTGTAAATGTATTTGATTTAGTTTGTCTTTCCTGCTATAGGCACCCCATCCTAATTTGAAATATCCCAAATCTTGCCTTTATTGCAGTAATCCCTCACTCTTGAGATTCTTACTGTGCCTGTTCAGAAAAATGTTAATAGAGCACGTATTAGAAAATGTGAATATTGCCAAGGCCACAGTCCCAAGGAGTTACACATACCACTGAGAATTTCCAACTGAAAACTAGAAATATTTACTTTCTTTCTGATACAATGTAACCTGTTTTCAACATTGAAGACATGTGGCCTGCTGAAAACAGGACAACAAACTGAATGTGTCTTGATTTCCAGCAAGTTAATTACAATATGTGGGACAATTGAGAGTTTTCTTTAATATGGAGGTATGATGGGCAGGACTGGTTCCCACTCCACCTCTCCTCAGAAACAACCAATGAGAGTTGGCATAATGCAGGGCAAGTGACAGTTGGAGCCCATTGGAAGGCAGTTACTGAGGGAGTGGCAGCAGAGGGAGAGGCAGCAGAGATATTGCTGGCTGTTAAAACTTTTTCTGACAAATAATTGTTAAACAGGGAATGGTTATAATATATCTATGAGTTTTACAGTAATTGACTCCAGTATTCTATGTTGTAAATAAAACTTATTCTGGGGAAATAAGACAAACACACATCCAAACCTCAAACCTTTCTCCTATGATCATATGATCTTGAGCAATGACTAATAGAGTAATAAATTAATTTCTAAAGGAAAATATGCCAGACAGAAATTTAGCAACCAACAAAGGTAAAATCCAGTGATTTTTAAAAACAGTAAAAAGAGAACATTCCAATATTTTATGAGACAAAGTGTCAATTTTTCCCTGACCACAAGAACAAAGGCTATTTGAGTATGGAATATGATAAAACCTGCCATTCAGTACTTCAGAAGGGTTAGTATTCGATCGAGCTAGGGCAAATGTCTGAACTTAATGAAAAACTGTTAAATATCTTACATAGGATGGTAAGGACTGAGGTGGGAAGATACTAAGAAACTGGGTTGAGCAAACTCTATGAACCTGTATTACCATACTATCATCAAGGTCAAAAGCAACACGTAACAGTAGACAGGGTGTTATAGCTTTTTCCCAATCCCAGGCACAGGAATCGCACTTATATCAATTGACCTGGAAAAAGCTTTTGATATTGTTGAATTCCCATTTCTTCACACTGTTCTAGAGGTTATGGATTTTGGCCCAAGGTTTAGGAATTCGGTCAGTGTCTTATATGCATCTCCAACCTCAAAACTACAGATTAATAATTTTTTGAGTGACCTTTTCCCCTTAACGAAAGGAACAAGGCAAGGCTGCCCTCTGTCCCCCTTTCTTTTTGCTTTAGTGATTGAACCATTAGCCATTTTAATTAGGAATCACAAAAAGGTTGACGGTATTAGAATAAGAGGGGTAGAGAATAAAAATTAGTCTATATGCAGATGATTTAATACTATATATATCAGATTTAGAGAACTCTATTCCAACTTTAATGGATATTTTCACTCAATTTCAGTTTCTTTCTCATCTGAAGATTAATTTTAGCAAGTCATTCCTAGGACCTATTAACATCTGTAGAGAAACGAAAGATCAACTAGGTCCCCAGATTCCTTTTTCTTGGAAGGATACCAAATGGAAATATCTCGGGGTTCAAATTCCAGCAAGATTAGATCTTAATGATTTAATTTCTGTTAATTTTGAAACGATACATAAGGAAACTAAAAGACAACTGAAAAAGTTGCATAAACAGGGCATTTCACAAACTGATAGATTGCAAATAATTAAGAGTTTTATATTACCTAAATATTTGTTTTTATTTCGGGCTTTACCTATACCTATTCCTAAAAAATCTATATCTAAATGGCAATCTTCAATGACAGAATTTTTTTGGTCTTACAACCCCCCGAGAATTAAATTCAGTGTGATTTCTAACTCTAAAGGCGGCCTAAATTTTCCAAATTTGCAACTTTATTATGAAGCTGCCATATTAACGGCACTGCTTAGAGTAATTATGCTCAATCCAGATGAACAAACAAGCTGGCAACATATTGATGAGGCATTTTGTGACAAACGTACAATTCTAGAAATTTTTTGGAATTTACCAATGAATAGAACGCCCCTAGTCCAAAAAAATAAATTTTTAAGGATATCTTTGAAAATTTGGGATAAATATAGAAGTGAACTTCTTCCCTTAACCTCCAGATATGCCTCTTATACTAATCAATCTTGGTTCCCTCCTGCTCAAGGGAATTCTCCTTTTAGACAATGGTACCTTAAAGGTGTATTGTCGAAGGCTTTCACGGCCGGAGAACGATGGTTGTTGGGGGTTTTCCGGGCTGTATTGCCGTGGTCTTGGCATTGTAGTTCCTGACGTTTCGCCAGCAGCTGTGGCTGGCATCTTCAGAGGTGTAGCACCAAAAGTCAGAGATCTCTCAGTGTCACAGTGTGGAAAAGATGTAGGTCATTTGTATCTACTCAGGAGGGGTGGGGTTGAGCTGAGTCATTCTGTAAGAGTTTCCCAGGGTGTGGAATGCTAATGGCGGGAGGCTTCACTGTATCCTGAGGCGGTTCTCTGAAGATGCCAGCCACAGCTGCTGGCGAAACGTCAGGAACTACAATGCCAAGACCACGGCAATACAGCCCGGAAAACCCCCAACAACCATCGTACCTTAAAGGCTTTGTTAGATTGGTGGATTATATTTCGAATGGTCAAATCCTTTCCAAAGCAGATATAGAGGCTGCGATTCAAGAAAGTATATCTTGGTTCAATTATTATCAGATTAGACATAGTCTAGAAACCCTAGGTATAATGCGAAATTGGGCAATGCCTTTAACTGCTCTAGAAGCACTATTTAAGCAAAGTAATAAAGGCCATAAAGGTCTCCTTTCTAAGATCTATAAAGTACTATTATCAACATGTAATAAACCTATTATAACAGCTGAAAGAGCTTGGATTGCAGATTGTGAAGGTAGAATTTCTAAAGAAGCGTTTGAAAAAACATGGAAGGCTCCAAGTTTTAATTCTAAAATTTTAACAATTCACCTTAACTCATTTAAGATATTACATAGAAGCTATTTAACTCCAATGAGAATTGCTAAATTTTTTAAAAAATGAAAAGGTTGGAAAGGTTGTAGACAGACAGGAGACTTTTTACATTGTTTTTGGCTTTGCCCCACCATTAAAAGGTTCTGGAATAAAGTATTATTGCAAATAGAAAGTATAGTGGGCCAACAGATTCCAAGAAATCCAGAAAATATTTTTCTAGAAATAGATTTGTTAAAACAAGTAGATAAAAACAAACTGGTTACAATAACAACTTTGTTAGCAATTGCTAGGACAGAGATTGCCAAGAAATGGGGAAGTAAGAAAGGGCCCTCACTACAAAATTGGTACGATTCCATCTGGAACCATTTTATATTGGGTAAACTGGATTGCTCTACAGGCATTCAGAATTTGGAAGCCTATCGAAAAAATTTCCAAGCAATATGGTTTCCTATTGTGCAATTTTTGCAGGAAAAAGAAATTGTTTCTTCTAACATTCATTGTCAAGAACTATTGAATTTCTAGATGCATGGAACTCCTTAGGAATTGTTATATTTTGGTTTTTATATGGTTATGTTTTAAGTTAATGTGTAATAAATTTATTATTAAAAAAAAGAAGAAAAAGGACATAAGTGGATTGGCATCCAGTTGGCAAACAGTGTCCTGCATATCGGCCCAAACCACTGCGATAGCAATCTGATGTATATGTAGTGTTTTTATAACACAATAACGCTATAAACTAATAAAAAGAATTTTTGTGACAGAAACTATATGATGAGAGTACATTTTCTTGCTAGTGAACTAAAAAAAATGCTACGACTCCCATTGAGGAAAAAAAGGAGTGGGCGGAGCAGAGGGAGGGAAGTGGCTGGTTACTTTTAAAAGCTGCAAATGTTACACACTACCAACAATGCAAAGAAATGTGGCACGAAGCCACAACAAAAAACAATATTAGAGCAAATAAGTTTCCAGTAAATGGGTAAAAGAGGCAGCAAAAAAATTGCAATACAAATGGCTTGCTAACAATCATGCGTGCAAGCATCGGGAAAAGCCAACACAGTTCAGAGGGAGAGCCACAGCAATAAGGTCATGCAGAAACGGCCTCAATCTGCACTTTTCCTATTTCTTTTTTAAATTCTCAGTACATGACAAAACAGAATCAAAAGAGATATAAAGAACAGGTTTAAAAATGTCACAGGTCATAAAATCTATAACATCTGAATTGATATGAATAAGGAGAGGGAGGGCATGGCCACTTCTTATATGCCCAGGGTAATGCCGATCTCTACATTGGTGTCAAGATGGAATTTGCCTCTGGGTCAGATGGCTGGGGATCTTGGAGGTTTTTTGCCTTCCTCTGAGCATACAGCAGTAATTGCTGGGGAGGGGGGGGAGGGAGAGGTAGCTGTGATTTTCCTGCATTGTGCAGGAGAGTGCACTAGATGACCTCTGGCTCTGTGTTTCTATGTTTCTATGAGATGAGCCTCTCATCTGACTGTTTTTAAGTTTTTAATTTACGCTTGTTTCCCAGACATGACATAATAACATGCCTATTTCTGTTTCATACAGAAACAGTCAACATTCTCTTTGGAATTCTGAGAGGAGCTGCTGGCTGTCCCCTAAAATGGCTGCCACAGGAAGTAGAGCCAAACACAGTACCTCCCTCTTAAATTTCGAAAAGAATTGCAGAAGAGTAATAAAAAGATAAGAAGAAATGCTGGAGGAAGGGAGGGAGAAAGAAAGGAAGTAGGGAGAATAAAAAAAACTAAAGCCTGAAGAGGGAATGGAACCATATGTTGTCCTCCAGCGGCTGCTATTGCAGCTGTAGAAAACTCTTTCCTTTGAATTAGGGCAGCTGAAAACAAGCTCTGCCTTACAATGACCCTGCCCACTTTCTGAAAAGCTCTGCTAACATCAGGGAGAGTTCTGGTGGGCAGCATGGTGTTCATATAAGCACCACAGGTTTTGCAAAATCAAAATGGGTTGGGCCTTCCAGGTTTTTCAAGCCTTCAATCTATAACAAACATCTGACGTGTATATTGGAATGGGCAGACTAGTGAAATTTTGACGTTCTTGTAATTTCTGTGCATTTATTTGTATTAAACCATGATTCCTGCAACTTACAGAGTTCAGTCATTTACCCTTTAAAATACAATTTATCTCATGCATCATGAACATCTTTTGTTCATTCTGGCAACATGAAAAAACAAACCTTCTAGAGATTTGCAGAGGAATAATGTAAGAGAAGAGGAAGAGACCGGCTGAATCAGGTCAAAGACCCACCTAGTTCAGTATCCTTTTTCCTAAGGATCACAGTGTTGAAACTCCAGAACAAGGATCCCATAATATTGTACTTACAGAGTGAATGAACCTCCTCTTCCCTGTACAACCCCGTGGTTCTGTTCTTAATCTGGGGGAACCAGGTTAAGTGTACATTAGGTCATGTGACTCGGAGACCTCCAGTCCCCTGTGTGCTCTCAGGCACAGGAACTTCTCAGCTCCTTTCCAGCATGGATCTGTCTCCAACCTCTCTTGCCAACCACAATGTCTGAAAATGGACCAAACTCACTGAACCCCTGAATTTGGCTAAAAAGATGCCTGGGTTAGTTACATTCATCTGCATTACTGTTTGCAACTGAGCCTCTTAATGGAATGTGTTCACAGGGTAGAGGAAACGTTGCTTTCTGTGTTTGTTTGTTGTAAGCGCTAGTTCAGAAGTACTGCAGTAGTTCAAAATAAAGACTAGAGCGATGAAGTGGCTTTGTAATACATGTTATATAAACGGCAACTTGCCCGGTTATCATCTGGGAATTTAGGGACAGGCCAAGTGAACAAAGAATTCCATCAATATATGCATTTTGTGTTTTAAAAGGAAATTGCTCCACTGCATAGTTTTCACTATCCTTTCTCTTAATTTTATTGTTCTATAATTGTTAATATGATTAAATTTATATGTTGCTCTACTCAATGGTGCTTTATTAACACGTATGGCTGCAGTGTCTTATTCTGCCCCCTAGTGGGTAACTAAGGGCAAACAGAAAGGCCTTTGGTTTAGAAAATAGTTTCAGGTGAAGAGCCATCTTGGTCAACAGTAGAAGAACAATATTTGAGTCCAGTAGCACCTTAAATACCGACAGAATTTACCAGGGCATAAGCTTTAAGAGTCAAGCTTCCTTCATCAGATATAAATAGATTTGGAAGAGCATCTTAAGTCTGCTTCAAAGCACGTAACAGTTTTTCATACCTAGAAAAAGTGGCTGGCTATAATTAAATATATTTGCCCTGATTTGGGTCCACAGTGTTACATTATGAATACAATAACATCATCAGCCTAAGTGGAGTTACACCTTGTAATCCTGTTGATTTCAACAGACTTAGAAGTGTAACTCCACTTAGGCTGGCACTGTTAGTATGGTGTTTTATTTTCCCTATTGTATTCTGTTTCTCCCCTAAGAGTTCAGAGGGTTTAACCCCCTGTGTGGAAATAAGTCACAGTAGCCATTCTTTGTAACTGGACACAAACCAGGTAAATCACATGGATGCCGGGCACAAAGTCATTTCCTGACCACCCCATTGTCCCAAATGGGGACAGTGTTGAAGCCCAAACCAGAGCTGTGTCAATGCAGGACAAAGCATTAGGTTTGATGAGCAGCCTGTTGGAGCCAGTAGAGTGGGATGAGAGTACCTGATTTGCAGGTCACTAAGAAATCCAGAGATGATTCTAGCATGCATCATAAAGCAAGAGCCTAGGAGAGAACAGCTCATTTAATTGTCCCAGTGTTTGGCTGAACAAGGGTTTAGTGATTTGATCAGAAAATAACGAGATTTGGATGTATAGGAAAGTTAATCCAACATCAGCATAAACTCACCTGTTTTTTGCAAGCTCAACCATCCAGATCTCATTTCTGATAACAAAATGTAGCTGTGATTAAATCTTTTCCTGATCATAGGCTCATGTCTGTGTTTCATGATCCAGCATTCCTGAACTTGGCACATCTAGGATGATTACTTCTACTATTCCATTGAATTGATAATGACTGATTATACAGATATGTATAATCAGTCATCATCAATTCAATGGAATTGGACTGATTATCCATATGTTATGTGGAATGGGTTGCAGAAAAAGTTTCTATAGCTTAATTTCAATTCCTGTAGCATGCATTCTTTGACTTGTCTCAGCTTTGACTTGTCTCAGCTGAGCACTTCCTGACTAGTATATATATTTGCCTGCTTTCTGCAGTATATCAAATTGAAAAATTTATGCTAACTAAATTATGCAGTAGTTTAATTTCTCAGAAAAATGTTGATAAGACCCTTTAAAGAGCCTCCTTAATATCCTTTCCCAGGTGACTCCATGAATTCCAAATGCACCTCCTGTGACTTTCTGTCCTCTCGACATTACTTTCTGATTCAAAAAGGGCTTCCTTTTATTCTTTCCCCATATATCTTCTGCTTGTCTTACTGTATTCATGCAGCTATAATTTTTCTGGTAAGATGACAGCTACTTCTATGGCAAGATCATTACTTATATCTAAAAATATCTTTAAGTTGGTATTCTGCACTCTTTGCTTAAGTATTTTTGTACCACATTGTATCTGCCAGCTTTTAATAGTGGTTTCTACAAAATATGTTTGTACAATAGCAGCACAGACCCTTCTTTTTCTGGATTGGGGTGGGGGTGGGGGCTGGTCTAAGAAGAGTCCAATAAAAGATATTATTCTACAGCTCTAGGAAATGCAGCAACAGATAGTGTGATAAAACTGCACCATTTGAGTAGTATATTTTTTCCTATGAATGTAATTTGTTTCCTTTACCATTAGGGTTGCCAGTTCCCCACTGGGGGTGGGGGGATCCCCTGCTCCCACACTCCACCCTCGCCATCAGTTACCTGGCTTGCAGGGGAGGCACGGGCATGCTCCTGGGGAGCACGGCATGTTCCTGTGGGCCCAATCCAGGCCTGATTTGGCCTGGATTGGGCCCAAATTGGGCCACTGTGGAGCGCAGGATCACTCTCAGGCTCCGCAGCAGCCCATTCTAGGCTGATTCGGGCCTGATCTGGGCAGATTCAGGCCCAAAATGGGCCAGTTTGGGCCCAAATTGGGCTAGATCCGGCCACTGAAGAGCGTGGGAGCATTTCCATGCTTTGCAGTGGCCTGTTCCAGGCTGATTTGGGCCTGATCCAGGCCAATTTGGACCCAATTTCGAGCCTAATCCAAGTCAATTTGGGCCCAAATCAGCCCAGATTGGCTCAAATTAGGCTCAAATTAGGCCCAATTCGGCCCCCCATGGAGTGTGGGAGCGTTCCCAGGAGGCCACAGCCTGCACAATGACATCACTTCCCGGAAGTGATGTCATCGTGCCAGCCCAGGAGCATGCACGCGATTTGCGTGTGTGACAGACAACAAAGTAAGTAGATGCCAGGGCCTCCACTTCCTGCTGGGAGGCCAGGGGGACATGGCAACCTTATTTACCATAGAGCAGGGCTGTAGCCTCAGGAAGTCCGATACTTCCAGCACATTTTTTGAATCTCCAGGTTGATACCAAAAAAAATTATGTACATATGTCTTTGATCCTTCTGCTTAGATTATAACTAAGAAAGTGCAGCCAGAATTCTGCCCCATTATCATGACTGCAGCCCTTGTCTGTTGTTTGGGTTTTCTGTGACCACTAGCATGTTGAATATGTGGAAATGTGTTTTCTGGGGTGCGTTTTTTAGGCTTTCCTTACCCAGTACAGAATATGTGGTGAATGTTTGTCTTATTTTAATCAGAATTCTTATGATGCCCCCAGTACATACGTACTTTTTATTATCTCCTAAAATTAAGAATCCCAGCACCATCCCATCTATTAAAGTGTGTAATTCATAACCTTTGAAGTATCTGGAAATAAAAGTTTACAGTGAAGTGCAGGGCATTCCTCAATGACACTCCCTGGGGAAGAATTATTGGGCACACAACACATTCTCCTAGTGGTGATATTTCAGAACCACAGTTCACCTATTATCTCACCACCAGTGGCAAGTCCCTGTGGTAACAAAAGCACCACCAATAACCAAGCTGAACCTCATTAAGAGATCATCTTTAACTCACACTGGTAGTCCTCTTGAAAATCCATTCTATCTTCTGCACTTGGGAAGTAATGAAGCAAACTGCTTTGTATTACTAATTAGTTAAATTTATTGATTAGTTAATTTTATTAGATAAAAATAATCTTGTGTTGCATATTAATTTATTTTCATTTGCAAATGTCCAGGTTTTTCTCTAGACAGCAATCTGAGATAATGAGTTTCATAACTGAATGGTATTTTCTTTCGGAAAACATCAGCTGCTTCAAAGGCTTCCTAATTTAAAGAACTGCTGTCTTTTTGCAAGTCACCATTATTTGCTATTTATCACTTTCACACACAGCTTCCCTTTTTCAGAATTGGGCATTGCATTAATTTTTGATTCCTCATTGCTTTCAATCCCTAGGAAAGTGGGATCCAAGAGAACTGGAGGTTCCCCTCCTTACTCAGTCATGGAGAGACCCTGGGCCATTCAATTCATATTCAATGAACTTTGGAACTGGATTTTACTTAGTAAAATTTGAAAAATCCACCTGCTAGCAACCACTTAAGTGCCTTGAAAATGGATTGAAAGTGAATTATTCAACGTGCATGACTCAAAGTGGAACACGCAGTGTAAGGAAATGCAATCAATAGGAGATGACTTCTGATAAACAATATAATAGCAGCAGTATTACAGCAATCTGAAACAAAGCATAAAGTATTAGAAATGATATGTTAAGCAATGCAGAAAACAGTGTTATATAAGTATAAAAACAATGCAGTGAGAATAGTTAATACAAGGAAACCGATAATACATACTATAGTTCACAATCCTTTCCCCTTTATAAAAGCACCTTTGTGTCCCATTTTGTTATAATATTGCCGTTTCCTTTATTAAAATGTCCTATTGAACAATTCTGTTTTACACAGTTTGCAGAATGTCAGAAGTATGTGAGCCTTCCTGATCTTCTCAGATAGGCCATTCCTCAAGGTGGGGGCCACAACCACAACAGAGAATGTGTGTATGTACAGTTGTTGATCTTGCCTATTTGTCAGGTGGTAACCACAGAAGGCTCTGCTCGGATGAGCAAAACTGTCATGGTGAGCCTAGCAAGAGAGGGTATTAGGTGAACTAAATGGGGCCCATACACTGTGTGAGTGGGCCTTAACCAGGGACTTCCTTACTGTTAGGATGGTGCATTTCACATCTCTTCCCTCCCTACCATTTAGTAGATGATCTATGAATACTCTCATAAGGATGCCCTATTGTTGAGACTTCCTACCAGGGCCAGCACCAGGGTTTCTGGTGCCCAAGGGCTTCAGGTCTGTTGCTGCCCCCACACGTGCATGCAGTGATGATGTCACTGTGTGTGACATCATCACACAGCATGCCACTGCCAGCTGGCCCGATTGGCACGGCGGGTGGCTGGGACAGCACGCGGGTGGCCTCCCAGCCCTCCCACTTGGTTGCCCCATGCTGCCCCGGCATGCCTGCTGCACCTGGCCTGCACCTGTGTACTGACTGCGACGCTGGGTGGGAGGGCTGGGAGGCTGCCTGTTCAGACTGCCATGCAGTGCCGCTGCTGGCGTGCGCTCCCAACCAGGCACAATGGATGGCTGGGGATGGGCGCATGCGTCCTCCCAGCCCTCCCGCTCTGTTGCTCCGCATGCCACCCCAGATTCCTGCTGCGCCTGGCCCATGGCTGCTGCGCCCAGCCAGGAGCATGTGTTGGCGATGGCGGCAGCGTGGAGCAGGAGGCCTAGGAGGCTGCAGCAACTGTGGGCCAGGCACGGCAGGCGACCGGGGTGGTGTGCAGGCAGCTTCCAATCCCCCCCCCACTCAGCCACCAGCACTGCCACTGCCAGCTCCGCTGCGCCCGCCCCTGGCGCCCCCTCTGGTGCCTCAGCGCTTGAGGCAGTTGCCAGACCTGCCTCAATGGATGTGCCGGCCCTGCTCCAGCCTAAGTGTGTTACTAATTTCATTGGACTTAGAAAGGAGTACCTGTGTTTTATAGATTGCAGTGAAAAAACTGAAGCTATCGTACTTTGGTCATATTATGAGAAGACAAGATTCTCTGGAAAAGTCAATAATGCAAAGAAAAGTAGAAGGCAGTAGAAAAAGAGGAAGACCTAAGATGAGATGGCTTGACTCAGTAAAAGAACCGTCCTCCAGTTTGCAAGATCTGAGCAAGTCTGTTAATGATAGGATGTTTTGAAGGTCTTCCATTCATAGGGTTGCCATAGGTCGGAGGCAACTTGACAGCACATAACACACAACTCTGCATAGGATTATGCTCACAATCTCTGATTTGTAAAGCCTCAGTAATATGTAGCTGAGGATGATTTTTTTAAAAAAGGAACTGCAATACTAAGGAAACAATCCTAAACAGGTCTACTCTGAAATATAGCCCATTGAGTTTGATAAGATTCAATCCCAAATCAGTGTACTATTTTTTATTTATGACAGTTTTGCATTTTTGTGGCTCAGCTTTCAGAAGCAGCCAGTTGCAGCTTTTGATCCAGTGGTGGAGCCAAGTGTTTGCTATAGACAGAATCAATCTCAGTTTTGCACTGAAAATGTGGTTTAGTTCTTTGCTAAGCACAGAGGTGGCTGTGTCTGATGTTTCACCATAGCAAAAGAGATCTACCTACCCACAGACAGAGGCTAGGAAACAGAAAATTAGGGGCATGTAACTATCATTTTTGGCCAAGTCTTCCTTATTAGCAGTAGAAGCTCTGCTATGATGATGAGAGAAGCTAGAGGCTATATGTTTAAAAAAGAGAAGAAACTATTAGCAGGCATATGTTAGCAAGCATGTTGACAGCTGGAATTGTTCTTGCTGCAGACAGTCCCAATTGTAATGCAAGGCAAAGTCTGCACAAACAACCTCGCTGTTTTAACATCTCCATTCAGGTTTATGTGGGTCTGTGACAAGTCACAAGCTGGTAACTTTTAAAAAAACCCTTCCTCAATCTCCATTGGATTTGAACCTGAAGTTTCCCCCTTGAATGGCCATCACCCTGAGTTACAAAAATCCTGGTACTGTGGTACTCAAACATTACTCTTTCTGCTGCTCCTTTATTTAATAATCCCATTCCTGTAAATTGCCAAGTATTAGATAGATGTTTCTAGCTGATCTGAAGAAGTGGGCTGTGACTCATGAAAGCTCACATTCTACCTCAACTTTTGTTAGTCTTATAGGTGCTACTGGACTCTTGCCCTTCTACTGCTACACAGCTACCCACCTTGATCTTATTAGATAAGGGTTTGCCTTTGCACTAGAAAATCCACAGTCAGAGCAAGACTCCTTGACTGGTTTGTTTCACAATAAGGAAGAGGTCTAATATGGATTTAGTGTGCTGTCACTGCAGTGCGCTGTTCTGTGGTCATGCTATTGAATACACTTCTCTGTGGTAGTGAACAGTGGTTGGAAATGGCAGTGGCAGTCTTTGTGTGTGGAAGCATTTTGCAGCTGCTTACAATCCTATAATGAGACTTGCAGCTATGGTGGTTCTGCTCTTTAAATGAGTTCAGTGTTTGGAACTAAAAAATAATACAAGAAAAATGGGACTGTGCCAAAAATGGCAGCCTAGTGTCAAGGCACTTCCCACCGCCATCATTGCTCCATTTGTTTCCCTCCCCGTGTCTTTTCCTATCATTGGCTTCTGCTGGAAGCAGTGGAGAAACACACAGGATAATGCAGTTTTGATCATGGGACAACTAAAAGGTACAGAGGAGGAAACTTCACATGTCTGGTGGCAGACCTGTGTTTCCTTGAAACATTTAGAGTATGGTGCATCTTTTTGGAGTATTCCAAAATGTCCACAGATAATGACTTGCAGCTCCAGAAAATAAATGGTTACAGTCTGAAGAAACTGACATGGAGTTTTGGTTTCCTGTAATTAATTTCACAACATGAAACCAAGTGTATTTTGATGTAGAGAAAGTGTCGATGAGTGCTAGAAAAGGAACAGTCACAAGAACAGAGACTGATACTACCAAGGATTTGGGCTAGTCAGCTCTATTCATGTATGAAATGGGAGCTCTGATGGAAGCAGATGGCGCACATACTGAGAACATGCTGTTCTTCATAAAAGTGAAAATTGATACAGGTGTCTTCCCCATAGGGATGGGATTTTGTGGTTTCCCCGTTGCCAGTACAGCTGCAAATTAAGCACAGCAGCAAAGGGGCTTCCACATGGCAGGTTATCCCACAGTTTTACTGCCCCAATCCCTTAGAAAAGGCACAAGAATATTGATATATTGGTGTACTGTTGTAGCTATAGGTGTAGCAGATTCTCTTAATTCCTAGCCTCTTCCCAGTCTCTAGCCCCGTCTCTTGAGAAGACATATCTTTTTCCATATATCTCCTCAAGGGAAGGGGCTATAGACTTACTTTTTAAAAAATGAAATCTGAGAATTCAGTATATTGTTATAACAATATTCCAGCACTGTTTTTTTAAACAATTAACCCTGTAGTGGGAAGGAGGAATGTCTGCCATGGGGGCAGGGGCAGGGAAAATGGCTGCCATGTGGGACAGAATATGCAAACTTATCCACTCACGCGCCATTCAGGTTTTGGTGCAATAGTTTCCAAAACTTCAAAGCAAATCAGTTTTGAGAAAGATAAAAGACAGGGAAACTTACGGAGGTGCATAAATGCACCACCACAATGCTGTGGGGAAGCAGGAAAAAAGCCTGTTTCCCAAAAGCATTGACCTTGGGCAGAAAGTGTGTGAGCGTATCTATTTTATTTAAATGTTCTAAATATTTGTAATTTATGCTCTGTTTTAATGTTTGAAATCTTTACCACCTTGGTTGGAGTTAGGTAAAAAGGCAGCATAGGAATGTTTTAAATAAATAAATACATGGAAGAATTAAATCTATCCATTTCTGAAGTGGTCAAACTGAACTGGTGGGAAGGGGAACACTATCTCAACTTCAGTGATGGTGGGACAGACCCGTGTGCCTGAAATTGGCTCTAGGAACCCGGAGTGGTCTGAAGTTGCACCTGTGCTTGCAGTCATATGTAGAATATGGATCCTTCGAACCTGCTCATTGATACAGTGTCAGCAAGCCTGCAGTAACTGCTGTTTGGCTGCATGGCAAAAATAATTTCCATGAAGCAAAAGGCATGCTTTAAACCCACTATCACCTCTTTGTGGTTTGAATCTAACTGTACTTAAAAGTTTTACATATATAAGGCTAGTGGTTCGTATCAAAACCCAAACTATATTAAGTACCTCCATTCATCATGTCTATTATGCAAAGCTTTTCTAAAAAGATCTTTAGTTGTTGGTCACAATGCTTTTTATCTTCAAGGCTATTGGAAAGGAAATCTGCATTTAAAACGTATATATTCCTCTGCTTCCAGTGGATACATGTATCCAGAATTTAGTGTTTCTGTACAACCAATTCTTTTGATCGAAAGAAATTTTGCATTGTATAGAGATGTTACATAAGGCTTTCTGGGGAGAAACATGACCTGGAATCAACTTTATATGATGTAGACAGCAGTCATTTCAAGTGGAAAAGAATTACAGGAAAGATGTATTCAAAACTTATGAGGTACTAATAAAGTAACATTGAAAAGTTGTGGCCAGATGAGTACACAGAATGATTAGAAAGATATGTTTGGCTGTGCCAGAAGTTCTGAAGTAGCTGGTAATTTTAACTGAGGTATATTTTATATAACTTTCTTTACAGAACCAATAATTCACCTTCCAGACTCTGGTCAGTGAAGCTGGTGAATAATGGAGATTGCTTTTGGGAGATATGAGCAGGAAGACTTTTTGAAGCATATCATTGGGCATTGTCCAAAAATTAAATCTTATCGTGCAAAACCCTCCAACAAATTAGCTTGGAAGGAAAGAGGAAATGTGGACACAGAGTTGAATGCCGTGCAGATTATACTGTGAACAGGTGAAGAGCTGGTTTCAAATCCACCCATGAAGTTCATTGCTTGATCTTGTGCCATTTACCAGTGCAGATAATCTTTACAGGATTGAAATGTGAATGATAATATTCATAAATACTTATAAAGAGAATAAGATTGTGTGCTATTGCACTCTTTATTGTATTATGATCTTTCTCTTACTTAGACTTGCCAACTCCTGGTTGGAGAATTCCTTGAGATTTGGGGGTGGAGCCTGGGGAGGGTGGGACTTGGATGGGGGAGGAACCTCAGCTGGGTATAATGCCATGGAGTCTGCTCTCCATAGTAACCATTTTCTCCAGAGGAAGTGATCTCTGTAGTCTAGAGATCAGTTGTAATTCCAAGAGGTCTCCAGGCTGCACTTGGAGGCTGGTAACCCTATTCTTACTACACTGTCTTTTGTAATCAATTATCTCCATTGCTTATGATACTATAATACCTTATATCTTATAGTATACTATTCTTATACTATCTTATAGTATTTTTGCTTGCAGTGTTTTCTAATTTGATAATCCTAATCTTATTGCATGGTTTACTGAATATTTTATGATGCTTGATTGCATTGGTTGTTGTAGGTTTTCCGGGCTGTATTGCCGTGGTCTTGGCATTGTAGTTCCTGACGTTTCGCCAGCAGAGATCTCTCAGTGTCACTGAGAGATCTCTGTCTTTTGGTGCTACACCTCTGAAGATGCCAGCCACAGCTGCTGGCGAAACGTCAGGAACTACAATGCCAAGACCACGGCAATACAGCCCGGAAAACCCACAACAACCATCGTTCTCCGGCCGTGAAAGCTTTCGACAATACATCTTGATTGCATTGTTTTTATATTTTGTAATCTGCCTTGAGTATCAGTGAGAAATGTGAGCTATAAATGAAGTATATAAATAAATACTAATACCCCCCACCCTTTGCCAAGTGATAAAGCCTTGTTAGTTGAGAAATAGTTTATAGCAGATTGGGGGGTGAGGAGTGGCACGCCTCCATTGTATGATCAGTGTTTATAGGTGATAAAATATGATAGAGTTGGAAAAGTTCGTTTTCTTGCCTTTTATTCATATCTGCAAAACTGGTTAAGCCTTGTGACATTTATTTCAAGTGAACTAGTACTTCTTTATATTATTTTGGGAGATGTGTTAAATTTTATTATGGGAAAAAATGAAGGGAGTATGGTTGCATGGAAAATACTAACATGAACAAGTGAGTTAAAATGCTTATGAAAAAACATAACCTTCAAGCAGTATTCAGACCCACCCAAAAATAAAACAGATGCTACGATCAGCAAAAGACAGTAGAGACCCCCTCACCTCTGCAGGAGTATACCGTATACCCTGCAGCTGTGGACAAGTGTACATTGGGACCACAAAGCGTAGCATCCAGACAAGAAGAAAAGAACATGAAAGACACTGCAGACTTGGACAACCTGAAAAATCAGCAGTGGCTGAACATAGCCTAACTCAAACAGGGCACAGTATCTTATTCCAGGACACCAAAATACTGGACAACACTTCCAACTACTTTGTCAGACTGCACAGGGAAGCCATTGAAATTCACAAGCATAAGCAAAACTTCAACAGGAAAGAAGAAACCTTAAGAATGAACAGAGCATGGTTTCCAGTTCTGAAAAACACCAGGCTAACAAAACACTCTACACCCGACAATAGCCCTGCAGAGAAGATTAGCACATCAAGCACCAATCCATATGCAAAAGAACCTCCTCAGGATACAGTGAAGCCTCCCGCCATTAGCATTCCATGCCCTGGGAAACTCTTACAGGATGACTCAGCTCAACCCCACCCCTCCTGAGTAGATATAAATGACCTGCCAACATCTTTTCCACACTGTGACACTGAGAGATCTCCGTCTTTTGGTGCTACACCTCTGAAGATGCCAGCCACAGCTGCTGGCGAAACGTCAGGAACTACAATGCCAAGACCATGGCAATACAGCCCGGAAAACCCACAACAACCATGAGTTAAAATGATTTCACAGTCTTTATTTCTCTGCACTTGTCTAACTGTAGTCCACTATAAACAATGGCCATATTCCAGCAGAGGATAAGCTTGTTGTTTAACTCTGTGTTTACTTTCCCCATCCTGATGCACTGTTTTCCTAGGCAAGCATAGTCTGATAATGTACACTTTTCAGTGCTGTGAAATATCAAGAGGACTAAACAGTGAAGTCCTGGAAAACATCAAGGCACTTAAGAAGATAAGATGTTTTGGTCATCAGAATGAGGCAGGCATGAAGCCTGTATTTGATGCTGGAAAAAGCATTTTAAGTGCAATTGTGAGGGTGGGGGGCAAAAGTGCCCTGGAAACTAACTAGGAGTTACTCTGGCATATCCCAGGCTTATGCCAACGTAACCCCCTCTATGATGGTGCAGCAGCTAGGCACTGCTCTGCCCACATCCCTGCCAGTGCTCAGTCATTGCAACTGGGTGTGGGTGTAAGTCCCTGCACAGGCAGGCTGGGGGGCAGGCTGGGGGGGGGCAAGTTAGTCAGCTCCCTAAGCCATTCTGTGCACGGGAATGCCCCTAGCAGTGGCGGAAAATTACACCACAAAAAATGATGGTGTAGCCCATAGGCACTCATTGTGTGGGAAATATCGATCCCCCAACCATGTCCGGCCCCACCCAAGTGGCCTGGCAAAGCACCGGATGCTGACTACCATGAGGACCAATCCACTCATGCCCCCATGGCGGCTGAGCGCCCTCCACCATGCCCAATCAGCTTCCCAGGCACCTACATAACTTCTAGCCAGGGCGACAATGAACCCAGGTAAGTGAAGAGGTGGCTGGAAGCTCTGCCTAAGAGCCCCCTGCTGTGAGGACTTAGACGTGGGATGGGAGAGGGTGTCTCAGTGGCAGGACAAGAGTGAGCAGGTGAAACCTAGTTAAATTCGGAGCAGATCTTGCACTCACATGTGGGAGTAGAGCCATGTTCAGAATGTCTGACTGATAATTACCACCCAAGTTCCTTTGCAGGTTACACATCTCTTGAGTCTGGCTTCGGCAGGGGCGAGGGCACATTGACAGGTAAGAAGCTGGGGAAATAGTTACCCTGGCTCACTCATTCACACCAGCCTTCCCTTTCCCCCACCTGCTACCCTCCAATGCTGGCCTCTATGGTTGAGGCAGACCAGGGTGCACAGCCTATGCCTGTGAGCCAGCATGGCCCATGCCTGCAACAGAGGCAATCATCTAGGGTGCCACACTTAACACAGCTGTGTTGGAAAGACTTACAGCAGCCCATGTCAAGGCTCCGTTCAAACACCCTCAGCCAGGCCCCCTTTGGCCAGAGGCGAGAGCATAGTTGCGGGGCAGGGTGATTGGTTACTTGCTCTAGTATGTTCCCTGAGATGGCAGGCTTGCAACCCCATGACTGTCTCATTCACAGGATCAGAGCTCCAAGCAACCACACAGCAGTGGAACATCCAGATGCAGACAAGGAGCACTTTCTTGCTCGAGGGGCACTCATCATCTGGTTGCCAGCTGCAACTCTGGCAATGGATTTCCTGCCACCACCCTTGGCCATGGACACCCACACAGGCCATGACAGACCTGGCTGTGGCCTGCATGAGCAAGCACAAAAAACACAACTGGGAGAGGAATATATACAAAGTCAATTTATATTGTTCAAAAGTGCAAAGTGCTCAAGTGCAATAAATAACAATACAATAAGAAATTCATATAACCATTGTAATACAATACACACTGTACATTATATATACACTGTATCGGTGCCTATCTAAATATAAGAGTTTTCAAAGCTCACATGAGTTAATACATAAATTTGCATGATAGCGCAGCCAGGTAAGAATCTAGAGTAGTCACCAGTCCAATCCCATATAGGGAATAATAAAGCCAATGGGCATAATTGCCGACGGGATGCTGCGGAGCAACTTTATCCAGTACCCGTTTCGTATTTCTTCCTCCTGGGCAGTCGTCTGGTGAACTAAAGGAGTACATACATTAATTACCCCATTCTATAATTCAACAGCTACATAATTTACAAATACCAATGCAAGTACTCACTCTCGAAGCCACCTGCGCTTATACAGCCATGCAATCAGTAATGGTCCAGATACAGATACAGTTACAGGCAAGCCAAAACCCCTTCAACAAATACAAATCTGTTTGAGGCACATGATCACAGAAACTACTCCAGCCATTCGTAATTAACCAATAAAGCAGGACAAATCCATTTCATTATTGAGTCCCTGTGGGCTTAAAGAGCCCAATCGGAAAATCCATTTGCTTTCCATTTGTAGCAATTTTCTAGAGTGGTCTCGATTTGGAGAATACTGAATCACTTCCAATACTGATATCCTCAGATCATCTACACCACGATGTATTGTGGTAAAGTGGGAGACTAGGGGGGCTTCTTGGATCTTATTCCTGAGCCTCGAAAGGTGTTCCTGAATTCTCACTCTAAGTTGTCGTTTGGTACTTCCCATATAATATTTTTGGCACGGGCACTGTATTACATACACTACGTTGCTGGTTTTGCATGTAGAAAAAGCCAGTGTTCTCATAGCTCGAATGCCTAAGTTCTCTACTTTATCCATTAGCCCACAAACGTTACATTCCCCACAAGGGAAATGACCTTGCGGCATAGTTCTTCTATTCACGTCTATTTTAAACTCCGAATGGGTCAGATAGTCCTTAAGTGATCGCGTCCGCCACAGTCCCACTTTCGGTGGGTCTTGGCAACCTGGAATATTACTAAGTAGGTGCCAATGTGATCTGACTATCTTCATTATTGGAGTCGCAAGGCTGGTAAAATCCAGCGCCCATTTGAGCGTGCGATCTCCAGCCCGTTCTCTGGGCTGTAATAATGCTGCTCGCGGTTTACCGAGGGCTACAGTTCTCGCCGATGCAATCAAATCTTGGGGATAGCCTCTCGACGAGAAGGCTGCACACAACTCCCCACTACTTAGCCAGAAGTCCCTTTGGCTGGTGGAATTCCTTTTACACCTGAGAAACTGACCCAAAGGGATATTTCTCTTTAAATGCCCTGAGTGGAATGACGTGAAGTGCAAGTAGGAATTGCGGTCTGTGGCTTTCTTGTAGGGTCGCACCCCTAGGGAATTGGCACTACGTTTGTAAATGTTAACATCCAAGAAGTTAATACATGTATTGCTTCCCACCCAGGAGAACTCTATATTGGGATCCAAAGTATTTATCCAGGTCTCAAAGGCTTCAGCAACATCAGCTGTTCGTAGAATGACGATGACGTCATCTATGTAGCGTCTGAATATTACTATCTGTTCTAAGTAGGGGTTGCTATTATTGAAAATCCACTTGGCCTCCATATCCGCCATGTAGAGGTTAGCGATGCTTGGTGCAGCCGCACACCCCATCGCTACCCCTTTTGTTTGATAGTAATATTGTTCTGCAAACTTGAAATAATTGTGTTCTAATACAATGTCTAATACGTTCAATAAGAACATGGTTGATGGCACCTGGGATTCCCTATTGAGTAACGCTCTTTCCACTGTGGCTCTAGCTCCCTCGTGTGGTATTGAGGTGTACAGAGATTTGACATCTAGAGACATCAAGTAGGCTTCATCTGGGACAGACAATGATTCAACCAGATTTATTAGTGTCATCGTGTCCTTGAGATAACTACTAGTCTGTACTACCAATGGCTGTAAGAAAGAATCAAGGAAAATGGAAAACGGTTCCAAAACAGAATTACTGCCAGAAATAATCAGACGACCCGGCGGGGGATTACCTCCTTTATGAATTTTAGGCAAGATGTAGAAGACCGGTGTCCTTGGATTGTTATTTATCATGGCATCATGCGTTTTCTTATCTATCTTGTCCGTAGATAAACCCTCATCCAGGACTATTTTAATGACCTTTTATATTTGTTGTAATGGATTATATGGGACAGACAATGATTCAACCAGATTTATTAGTGTCATCGTGTCCTTGAGATAACTACTAGTCTGTACTACCAACGGCTGTAAGAAAGAATCAAGGAAAATGGAAAACGGTTCCAAAACAGAATTACTGCCAGAAATAATCGGACGACCCGGCGGGGGATTGCCTCCTTTATGAATTTTAGGCAAGATGTAGAAGACCGGTGTCCTTGGATTGTTATTTATCATGGCATCATGCGTTTTCTTATCTATCTCGTCCGTAGATAAACCCTCATCCAGGACTATTTTAATGACCCTTTCTCTTTGTTGTAATGGATTATATGTAATCCGTTTATAATCAGTGTGGACAGAGAGCTGTCTCTCCGCCTCCTGCCTATAAGGGTCCACATCCTGAATAACTATCCCTCCCCCTTTATCTGCTTTTTAAATTACTATGGATTGATCTTGCCTTAAAGACTTTAAGGCTTCCCACTCTTCTTTACTGAGGTTATACCTAGGATAATTCTTCTTGTTCTCTAATATGGTTATATCCCTTATGACAACCTGTTCAAATGCCTCAATCATAGGATCTATTACTGTGGGGGAAAAAGTGGATCTGATCCTCAGCCCATGCTGCTGGAGAGGCGGGGGAGAAGGGCTATCTCCCAAAAGTTTTTTGAGTTTGACTGATCTAATGAGTTTGTAAATATCCAGTCTCGTATTAAAGGGGTCGTACCTTGGTGTCGGCACAAAACCTAACCCTCTATTGAGTACATATCTTTCTAAATTATTCAGGGCTCTGGATGAAAGGTTGTGGCCTGCATGAGGCCTGGCCCCTTGCCACACATGCGTCCGTTTCCCTTTCAGGTACATTGCAACCCATCAGGGAGGTAAGAAAGCATGGCTGTTCCAGCACCTGGTGATCTTTCCCATCTATTATCCACGCCCTGCCCACAGAGCTGTTCCCTGAGCAGCCTGTGACCTGATCCCACTCCTGAGAAATGAGTCTTGTGACTCCGACTGCTGTGTAAACAGGCACAGCTCCGTCCCATCCGAGGAAAGTTGGCACATATGGCCAGACATCCTCTGCACTATTGGCAGTTCAGTAAAGTCTGTGTTGAACAACTAGTCCCTCCTTGCCTCATTGCTCACCCATGACTGGCTGTCCAAGGGGGAGCTCCTGCCTCCCCCTTGGGCAGCCCCACAACGCATCCCCAAGGACAGTTGCCAGTCTTGGGCCATCAAGGAAGCAACAGCCTGGAAGATCCAACATGTGCCTCTGCCCCATTGGGGAGCCAGCCCCTGAATGGAATGGGGGTCCATTGATTCCATGGGGGCTACTGCTGCATGCTACCCTGTCCTGTCTGGCTTTCCCTCACATGGCAACAAGGCAAATGGGGTAGGATGCAGGGTCTTGCCCATGTGCATGGAGGAGGGCCATAAGCCCCCCCAACACCACTGGGGTTTCAGGCACCCAGCTGCTGGCCACGGCAGCCAGGGGAGCGAAAGTGATCTATAGGGGGGCAGTCACTATGCTGTGCATACACACACACGTGCGTGCACACAGGGGAGGAGCTCACCACCCCCAGGGGGTCTTCAGTGAAAATAGGGCTCTGGGAGGGGGCTGCCCGTCATTTCCTCATTCTGACTGGGACTGTTAAACTAGGGAGTACCAAAGAAAAGAAACAGGTGGTGGGAGGGCCATGTCCCCCCTTGGATCAGTACTTTCACATGGAATACTGGTCTGGGGAGGAGGGAGCATGTGTATGGTGCTGCAACACACACAAGTTTTCTAGTGGTACTCTCGGGGATAACATTCTCAATCGGACCAGCCCAGGTAGCTCAAAGGCTGCCCAAGCTGGATGAGCCACCCATTATCTCTGGGGGTCTTTTAGTTCACATCAAGTGGCCCATCTGCCCTGGTGCAGGAACACCAACTAGCAGCTGCGGGGGCGGGGGTCCCAGGGTGGCCGCAGCAGCCACAGGAGCAAGATTCCTGTGAACACCTCTTTGGCAAGGCATGCCTGAGAGCAATTCTCACCAAGATGCCCCCCTCGTCTGCATAGAGAGATCCTTTGTGGCAGGAGGAGGGGTGGGGGCAGGGAGCTTGGTACCCCTCTCACACCCACATGTGCATGGCTGGGCAGTAGGCCTGCCCTATCTGGCGACATGGCCTGGGAGACAGACCTGGGTCATGCAGCACTGGCCAACAACCTGGGCCCTGTTAGGCAACTTGATGTGGTCAGCAATGCCAGGAGGTAGGGGTGCAAGTTTGGTGCAAGCTGTGATGTGCACTGACTCCGCAGACCATGTCCACAGGGGAGGGGTGCAGCCAGGCTGCTCAGTGACACACACGCCCATGTCACAGCACAGCCTCTCTGTTCAGTGGCTGCTGCACCCACTCATGTTCTGCCATGCCCCTGTCACTGTGCTGTACTGCTGGCTTGAGCGAGGCTGTGGCTGGGGCCCTGGACTCCTCTTCCGGTCCCTGCATTGAGGGCAGTGGAAGCTGCTGCTAGTTGGCAATGTTGCGGAGCGTGACACGGACAGCCATGAGCCTTGCTACCACTGCAGGCTGTATTGTCCAGTGCCCACCACCTGTATGATGCAGGCATCGGAATCACATCTTCAGGTGGCAGAATGCCATCTTGATGATCATCTGTGTCCACCAGTGAGCTTGGTTATAGGTGGCATGTTCTGCTGGCTCATCTGAGGGATAAGGGATCAGGAAGTATGGAAGGAGCGGGTAGTTCCTGTGATCTGTGCACATAAGGAAGCCATCAGCCATGAGTGCCCCCTCCCTGCAGCATTCCCCAGACCACCTATCCAGCAGCCAGCCCTTGTTCTCCAGCCACGTGGTAAGGAGTTGGTTCAGGCTGGATGCTGCAAAGATATGGGCGTCATGGATACTCCCGGGGAACTTGGCCACAGGGTCTGTGAAAATGCCCTGGGGGTTGCATGCTGTGGAAGTGCTGGTGATTCCAATAGACCTGGGGTTCCTAGCAGGGTGCACATCAACAACATTCAGGAACCCCTGTGATGGAGGTGAACCTGTCCCAGATGGGAGCCAGTGCGGCCTCCTCCTTGGGGAAGCGAACATGCTCCTGTAGGCAGCCCAGTATGGCATCCAGGAAGCCATGGAGACAGCAGCTCACAGTTGATTGGAATGCCTCCAGGTCCTCAGCCACCACACCTTCAAATGATCTAGTGGCCAGGAAACAGAGGGAAAGCAGCAACTTCTGCAATATCGGAATGGCTCTGGGGACTAGGACTTGTCCTTACAGTGCCTGCCTGAACTCTTTGTAGAGGTCCTGGATGGCCACCCTGTCCGGGCAGAAACAGTTCAGGCAGGTGCTGTCTGGGATCTGGAGGGTGCAAATACACTCCTGGTATTGTGTGCCCCATTGACGTGCCATCCAAACATACAGTGCTGGCAGGAGGTGGAACAGGCAGACTCCCCAGGACCAGGGCTGGCAGGAATGGACAACAGGTGAGGTCTTCCCACACAGGGGCTGTGGAGGAAGAGCAGTGTTAGTGAGGGAATGGAAAAGAAGGGGGCCCACATCCCACCATGCCTGGCACCTATCATCTACCCCCGTCCCCCTGACCTGCAATGTGAGGGCCAGAAGGGGCCAGCCAGGGGCAGGTGTATGTGTCTCTCTCTCTTGGGGCTTTCTCACACTGCATGGCCTCACCTCTGCATTCCTCTGTCTAGGGGCAGCATGGCCACAGAGAGCTCTGGAGGGGGTGATGGCCGGTAGCGCTGAACTAGACCAGAGCTGAGAAGAGATGACCTGGTGGTGGAGCGTGCCAGCATTGCCCTTGCCATGGCCAGTGGTGCCTTGACCCCCAGTCACCATCGGGCCTTTTGGCGCATTGTAGCAGAGAGGATCTCAGCCTTGGGGCCACGTAGATGGATCTCTCAGCCATGAAGTACTGGAATGACTCCCTTGGGCCAGCTCGGAAGTGTGTATGTGCCCTCATCACCAGGGGCAGGCCATATAACCAGGCAGTGCAGGAGAGTTTGCCCAGAGCAGAGGTGGTCATGCATGCAGTGATCTCTCCTGTCATGGAGGGCGGCCTTGACCAGGGGGAACAGCACAGGCTGGGACGGACAGGGACCCTGGGGATGGGGCTCTGTCCCCAGCAGGCCGCTAGCGCCTTTGCTTCTCTTGTGCAGGTGAGCCATCAGGTGCCATAGGTGAGGAGGCCATGGAGTAAGGGGACACCCTGCTGCGGTTCCAGGGCGTAGCCTCCTCAGGCTGAAGGAATGAGCCAGAAGAAAATGAAGCTGGCCGATGCGATGGACGATCCTGGGGTGCTGACATGGCAGGCAACAGAAGTGAGGTAGGGGAGGCATCCTGGGGCCTGGGACGCTGGCAATCTCTGTTGTAGTGGTAGTGTAACTTTGAGCCATGACCCCTTTGCGATGGGCTTTGGCAACAGGAACGGCTGTACTCCAGACTCTTAACATCTGTGGGTCCCTCCCCTGCAGCGAGGCTGTTGCCATATGCCCCCACCACCACAGACTGAATCTCCAATGGGGGCATGCACCCCACTTGCTGATTGGCTAGGCAGCTCTTCCCACCTGCGTGCCTCCATGTGGGTGCTGTGACCGTGGGAACATGTGATCCACAACTGCCTGGTCTTTGGTGGTGGTGGGAATGGAGATCTGGATAGGCAGTGGGGATTGTGGTCTGTGCATTGGCTGCACCTTTGCTTGTCACTCGTGTGCCTGTCATGGCGGCAGTGTGGCCATTGCAGGATGCTGGCAGGGTTGCCAGGGGAACGGCAGGGTGCGCACGCTCAGTAGCAGCCTTGCCGGGTTCAGCCACCAGCATAGCTCTCCCACAGATGTCCTTAGGGAGTAGATGAGTAGCACTGCAGGTATGCAGATGCTGGCAACACAGCAGACTACTGCCTGACTGATCTGGAGGTCCAAGTAAACAAGACTGGGTTTAATGATGGGTTCCTGTTGTATCTCTCACTGTAATAAAAAAAGCTTGTTATTTTTAATGCTCCTTTGCATACAAAGAATTACTGTAGTTATTTTTATACTGCATTTGTTTCTGACATTGTGTACTTGCCATTCCTGTACTCTCCCTCTAGCATATAATAATCAAGATGATATTTGCCAGTTGGTGAAGGTTTCAGATGTGGCATTTCCTAGGATGGAGGACTTTCAATTACTACTTTAATTTTTTTCATACACAGTATTGAAAGACTTAGGCTGCAGTCTTCAGAGTGCTTCCAGTTTTCTTGAGTCTGTTTGGAAATAAGTGGCTTTTAGGTAAACTACTGCTTAACATATAACAGATTAATCACATTACTGATCTACACAATTCCTGCATAATTATTGGAATTAAAAGACACTTTCTAAAAATAAGTTTGCTCTTTGTCTACTTTATTCTGCTCACAAAGAACAATGTCATATATAAGTTTATTTATTTAGAAAATGTACCTGGTACTTTGGGAGCTCAAAAATTAAAAGCAATGTAATAAAATAATAAAAATGACAACATAATAAACACAATAAATTATGAAGCATAAAAACAAACTAGGGCATAAAAAGAGTATAAAATAGATATCAAACAGTTCTTAGCTCAGATGCAGAACATAGAAAGAGCTTTAAAATATACATCTGTTTAGTTAAAACCTGTATAAAAAGAAATGTTTTGGTCTGGTACCTAAAAGAGAGTAAGGTAGGCAACAAACTAGCCTCAAGAGGGGAAAGCATTACATAGGTTAAGTGCCACCCCTGAAAAACCTGGTCTCTGGTCACCGTCCACTTCAGCTCTTCAAGGAGAAGGGTACAGAGATCAGAGCATGGGAAGATTATCTCAGCTGGTGAACTGGATGGTACAGGAGAAGGTGGTCTTTCAAGTGCATTGTCCTCAAGCCATTTAGGGCCTTAGAGCTAAAAACTAGCCTTTGAATTGTATTCAGAAATAGATGGGCAGCTATTCCAGCCATCAGTGTACAGATTCCTGTATCCTGCCTCAAACAACAGCCTGACAGTTGTATTTTGGACCAACTGACATTTCTCAGCCATTTTCAAAAGCAGCCGCACACAATGTTACCCAAAGAGGTCTTGCACACTGGGGGAATTAGCATGCAAAGAGAGGCAGCAAGAGGGGGTAACTTCGGGATCTCGACCTGTGCATATGAAGATCATCCCAGCTAGAGAACTCTTTTAATGACCAGGCAGAGGATTCAATCAAAAAGTTTTTAAAATTGAAAAAAATAAAGCTTAGCAGCATACAAAAACACACACTGCACACATTCAGAGCTAACTAGAAAGCAGTGGTGAAAGTTGGATAGAGTTTGAGGGATTTGGGTGATAGTTACCATCCAGAAGAGGCTCTCTGGCAGAGACAGTGTTGAGTGACCAGCGCGTCAATGCGGAAGAGCTTGAACAGAAGTTCGACGGTGGATGCTGGATTTGAGAGCATGCACACAGCTATGGCAGAGGGGTGGTCCAATTATACTGTGGAACATACCCAGGGGCAAGATTGCATCTTCTGCCCCAAAATAAAGGCTGAATGGTTGTTCCCAGGGTGGAACAAAGGATTGGAAACTGCCTCCAGGGCAAGACAGTGAACTGGTGGACTAACTCTGGGGTGAGGCAATGAACTAGGAAGGTTTGATAAGATCTTTCCGGGTGGAACTGAAGTTATCAGCAATGACTGATGATCTGCGAAGTATGGGTGGGTGAGGCTATCAGCTCCCTCAGTTGGCTGTGAATAGGGGAGTGGATAGGGGAAGATCATTAGCGTGTGTTGCAGTGATTAAGTCAGGAACTCTGGGAGGACCCTTTGTCTTAGGATCTCTGTACCACTCCGGGATGTGGGGGCTGAGAGCTGGCCTTGCCTATCATCTCACATGCTAGCACGTTCCATCTCCCGGCTGGGATCTGGCTTCCATGTTTCTGTCTGCTGGGCAGTATTTGTGTTTGAAATACATTCAGAGAAGGGGCTTATGGCATAGCCATTTTCATAAGCTTTAATTACTTGATTGATTGATTAAATTTATATTTTGCTCTCCCTGCAAGTGAGCTCAGAGCAGATCACAACATATGAAATATACAATAATAAAATCAACAGCATAAAACATAAAATCAACAAATAAAAATACAGTACTAAAAACAGCTGTGCATGTATTGCGCTACCCATTCAGCTCAAACAACCCCATGGAACAGGGTGGCCGGTTACAGGTGGATACAGAATCGAGGGGATAGACACACACCCTCAGTGGCAGGAGGCCAGTTTAGACAGTTTGGACAGCTCGCCCGCCTCAATCACCATATGCCTGGTGGGACATCTCTGTCTTGCAGGCTTGGCAAGAGGATAATAAATCCAAATGAGCCTAGGTTGCTGCAGACAGACAGAGAGTTCCATGAGGTTGGTGCCAGGGCTGAGAAAGCCCAGGCCCTGGTTGAGGCAAGGCAAGGCAAACCTTGGGGCTGGGGACCATCAGTAGATGTTTGTCTGCTGAATGAAGCATCCTCCAGGGAACATATGGTGAGAAGTGGTCCCGTAGGTATGCTGGTTCCAGTCTGCTAAGGGCCTTAAAGGTTAAAGCCAAAACCTTGAACCTGATCTGGAATTCCACTTGTAGCCAGTGCTGGTACAGAACCAGTGTTATATGTGACTGGAACAAAGTCCTAGTCAAGGTATGCACTGCTGTATTCTGGACCAGTTTCAGCTTCTGGAGCAGGCCCAAGGGCAGCTCAACGTAAAGCAAGTTACAATAGTCCAACCTGGAGGTGACTGTTGCATGGATCACTGCAACTAGGTCATCGATTGAGAGGTAGGGAGTAAGTTGCCTGGCCTCGCAAACACAGACCTGGCAACTGCCACGACTTGGGCTTCCATTGCTAGGGAGGCATCCAGGATCACATCTAAACTCCTCACCACCGACACAGGTGAAAGTGCTACCCCATCAAGGGTTGGGAGGTGGATCCCAGAACCTGTCAGCCCATGACCCAGGCGCAGGACCTCATGCAGGAATTCATGGGATTCAATATCAGTCAATTCTGTTTTAACCAACCAGTCACAGCCTCTAAAGCACTGACAAGAATGTCCAGGGTGGAGTCCAGCTGGCCATCCATCAACAGATAAAGTTGGGTGTCATCAGCATATTGATGACAGTCCACCCCCAAGCTATAAACCTGATTCTTTGGGAAAGTACAAACCCCTCCAGGAGAGGCTGACTTCCCAGCCCTTGTGCTGTTTTGTCATTGAGGAACAGTTGCATTTGGACTGGGCTTCATTTTCATCCACTCCGTTATCTTCTCCAGGTGTATTGCTATTATTTTGCAGCTGGAGATGGGTGCCAGCCATTCTAGAAGGTCCACTGGTCTGAATGTCACTATGTGAGTTTTGACGCAAGAGAATGAATTCATTCTGCGTGCGGGCCAAATACTTATTTGAATAGGATCATCTTCCCTCAGTAAGGGAACATACTACACAACAGTACTATCCAAGCTGAATGCAAAATTCCTACATGTTAGCTCCATTTCTCAATGAACTCATCCTTTATTTTAATAATGGTGATCTAAATGCACTGTTTGAGAGGCAGGTCTAGGACTTTTCTCTCTTGCATCCATTATTTAATACAATTTAAATTGACTTGGGAAACTTCTCTGTGAGCATCTTTGGCATTTGAAGTCAAAGGCAAAAGGGAGCCAGAGCCTGAATCTCTCATGCATTAGTGATACAAAGGATATTTGTTCATTACCAACAAGATAATGTCTTGGCACGATAGTTCTGCTCATTGATTTGATTATCCTTATGAAATAATTTGGTGCACTGGTGAGTCCATCTATTATTCACCCTGCTCTTCAAGTTTATAATGCTATTGAGATGGTTCTCCTATGACAGATCTCTTCCATTCTGTGTGTGTGTGTGTGTGTTAACCCACATAGCCATGATGCAATGTATGTACTGGAGAAAGTAATGTCTAAAGTCTCACAATGTTTGCTGCAGGCAGCTAGAAGGACTTGTCTCAGCCCATGCCAGATAAATGATACAAAATTATTAAATGGAGTAAGACATACAAGAAATGCAGAGGACCCCCAGGCAGACTCCCAGAGCAGCCAGAAGCTAAGAGCACTCAGGAATCTCACTCTAAAATGGAGTCTGCTCTGAGCCAGGTCTGCTTTGATGTTCTTGCGATAATTTGAAAAAAGGTTTTCCTATAGAAGAATCCCTGTGATTGGCTAGACAACTAGAGCTCCTCCAACATTGGTCACTCTCTCTCACTCACTCAGTTCCTCTTCCCCCACTGCCTGGGGGAAAAAAGCTCTGGGGAAAAAAGGAGAAACCAGCCAGCTTTAAAATGGCTGGTGCGATGATTTCCAGATAAACCTGAATAATTTGGGTATTATGGGGAATCCAGTATTCGGTATATCCAAATATATCTGGATTTATCTGGGTATGCCGAATATATCTGAATAATAATGGTACTGTATTATTGGGTATATATTTAGTATGAGAATACCAAATTGCACACCCCTACTCACAATTGCAACTAACTGCTAGGTTCCATTTGTCCTGTGTATATGCAAGAAGTATCCTGGAGGCAAAGCCAGTCAAAGGAGCAAAAGTATGCAAACAGAAGAGTTCTGAGGAATGCATTCTCTTGTTTATATTGTACTCTTCTCAGGGAAAGGACTTGTCATTTTTATCTATGTAAGTGCCACATAGTGATTGCATAAATAAATAATTATTAGGAACACTTTATGAGACTTGATCATATGGGGAAAAATTAAATGAACATATCAGAGATAAATTATTTCATCCTTATGTTTTTTTACAAGGACCTTAGTTTGAATTATGTGTGTGTGTGTGTATTTGAATAAAAGTTTACTATTCCCTACTATTTACTTGGTAAAACACCATATACCCTATACTATAGCTAAGAATGTCTCCCAAAAATGGGAGCTGTTTCATTGTTCCGTTTCAGCACAACCATTAGAAAAAAAATGAGTCACTTGCTATAAAGCTGCCTTCAGATTAAGCAATGAATCCAATTCAAATAAGAAGCCAATTCAAATTCTGAACCAGTAAGAGGCTTTGAGTCTTCTTTCTGTACATGGGTTTGTGGAGAGAAACCTATTCATTCTTCTATTCATTTCTGTTCCCAGGAGACATCTATGACACTGGGATAGGGATAGAGACAGGGATTTTTTTTGGCCCAGCCCCTTCTTTCAAAGGAGGCATGAGACAGCATTGGTCAGGGCAGGAGAGGCTCTAGCTAATGGGCATAGCAAATGGCTATATAAAGGAGCTACGATTCCTCTTGAAATATTGGGTTTGAGGCAGGGTGTCTGAAGCAGGCCATCACACTCCTTATGGCTAGGTGTGCTGGGAAGGAGTGGCCCTTGGTGCTGAACAGCATCTTTCCAAACCTGGTAGGGGTCTTACCATGTCAAGGGAGGAGATTAGGCTGGGCATCTTGAAGCACATAGAGCATGTGTAAGCGAGGATGAATGAGGCTGGTGGAAACGCTGGCCAAATCTGGAGCCAGAGTGGACCTGCTCATAAAAGGCAGTAACATTTGTCAGCCTAGCACAGCTTGCCTTAGGTATAATTATCTTATAATAATAAGTAATGCTGTTGATCAAATCAAACTAGTTGAACCCATACATTGTCTCGTGTCCTCGACTGCGGAGATCATGTCTGGAATTCCCTGCCATCATCACCTGCTTGGTAGATAGGAGAGGCAGAAATTTCTGCAGTACTTGCTAATTTCTGGAGCAGACTGTATAAGAGACATTATTTTAAAAATAAAATATGAACAGGTAGAAATAGCTAGCAATCATTCCAGTTCTGCTTCAGTTTGCAAATATTGAGGTGGGACAGTCTGAGGAACAATCTCATGTGATGCTGGGGTTTCATGCCTGGCACTCCAGCTACTTTTTTCGGGCCTGAAAAGCAGCCAGGAGAAGGTGAGGTTTTAACCCTCCTATACTTTTCCTCCACTTGAAAATGCCACCCCCCCCCCGGTTGCTTTACCTCATTTACAGCTCATTTACAGCAGCTAGGGCAGGGCATATGTAAGTGGGGAAATGGTGCAGGGGGTCAGTTAGCCCCTCATTCCCTGTACCATAATCTTGATCTAGATTGTCCCTTCCTTGTCAGCTATTTTAGGACCATTAGGATCACGTCTCTCCCCCCCCCCCCCAATGCTGCTGTGGCATATTGGTTAAGTGGTTGAGCCATGAGCTCAGCAGGTGGCCTTGGGTAAGCCACTCCTCTCAGCC
Organism: Eublepharis macularius; assembly: GCF_028583425.1. Classification (NCBI taxonomy): domain Eukaryota; kingdom Metazoa; phylum Chordata; class Lepidosauria; order Squamata; family Eublepharidae; genus Eublepharis; species Eublepharis macularius. The sequence goes on from NC_072790.1 coordinate 128,616,383, forward strand.
CCAGCTCCCCAGCTCTATTATGGGGATAATAACACTGACTTTGTTCACCGCTCTGAGTAGGGCATTAATCTTTCTAATCTGTATATAAGCACAGTCACAGAAGTCCAGCATCACAAGCAGTTTGGACCTAAGTGATCCTGTGTTGAACATTTACTTTCCAAGCCCAATGTAATAATTGTAATGCTGAACCATATTCTGCTTCAAGTTGATTTGGCTTGGCCTTGGCTGTATAGAAATGATTCCACTAAAAGAGACCCCAGCTTCAACTCCTCCAGGCTTAATGCCGATCAACAAATTGTACAAGTCTGCACTAGAAATTTATTCTATCACCAAAACAATGCTTCTATTGAACACGGTGGTATAAGCCAACAACTACTGTCCCATCTTCACTTCATTACTTTATGAAAGAAAGTAGGCAATAAAGCAGGTGTTATCAAGAAGGAAGGAGAGGGATTAATTGCATTTTGAAAGGCATTTTGAAGGGCAGATCACCAAGCCCCTAGCGTGGTCCATGTTGGCTAGCACTGATTTAGGATGCTGTCAAGCAACTCCATGTCCCACTGCAGGCAACAGCATCTCTTGGAATGCAACAACTACAGACAGAAGAATCCGGATCTGATGACTTGGAGGAGAGGGGCATAACTAGCTGTAGTGTTCATCTCTCAAAACTTGTTCTCAGTATTTTTGAAAAGGAAGAGGACTGGTGCTCGGCATAACCAAGGTGACCCCTGCCCCCACCATAACTGACCCCACACTTAAACTAAACATAATAGTCTAAATACTTAGACTATTATGAAAACTGAGCTGGATATTTTCTGTGAATTGTATTTTACAGAATTGTCATTTCCCTGAAAGGAAGGGAAAATGCTCTCAGCTTTTGCACTGCAGTATAATTTATCCCTTGACTAGCATGATGATTGGCCTGAACACACAGACAGCCAATTCAGAGGAAAATCATTAAGATTAAGTGCAGGCAGTCTTAGCTAAGCACTATTTCAGGCTGGATTTTTCCCTCTCCTTCCAAACCTTAAAATAGTTTTTGAAAAATGGCTTGTACTTCAGTGGAGAAAATTACTCTCCCCTCCCCAGTCCTTGACTTTTCAACCTTTAGCAGGGAAAAAATGACTGAAAAATCAATCAGGTGTGTGCATGTGTGTGTGTGTGTGTGTGTGTGTGTGTGCGTGCACAGTGCGCACAGACACATTCAGGACAGTGGATTTGGGGTTTGTTTTGGAAAACTGGTTGCTTCCTTGCTAGTAGAATTGAAAATTCATATGGCATTGCTTCCAAGACCTTGCATTTTAGCCTTTTCCATTTTCCTTCTTTATAAAGACCTGGCTTGTGGAAATGTTTTTTGTTTCTGAATGAAGTTTAATACATCAGTCTTTTGGGTGCATGCTGGCAAATCATCAGTGATTCTCCCAGTGTAGGAGGTACTTGCTGCATATTGGATAAAGCTTACATCTTCCTTCGCTGCCTCTCCTTCCTTCAGTGAAACCACCGTGTCCAGTTCTGAGTATTTTGCTGGTGAGCATATATGCCTTTAGGAAATCATTTTTTAAACGCTCCACCCCCTTCCTTCTGTGATGGACTGCACTTAAAAGCAGGTTTTCGAAGTGCAGCAAAATCAGAGAGCTGGGAGGGGGTTAACTATTCACTAGAATGAAGAGTTTGAGTGACAAGCTGCTCCCTCCTCTCTAGATGATCTGTTAGAATCAGACTGAAGGCAGACAGTTGATTTCTGATAGGATTTGGAGTCAAGGAACCTGACAAGAAAAGTCAGACAGCTTCACCTTTAGAGTGAAGTGAGAAGACTCCTTTGCCTTAATTGTTTATTACTGTCCTGAAGAAGAACTCTATATAAGAATTCAAAGTCTAAATTTCTGTATAAGCTGAAGTACATTTTACATAGGCACCAGGGAACTGGGAGTGTGTTTTGGTGAGAGTGTTTGGGTAGTGGGCTGAAATTCTCTTTCAAGCCAAAAAGAAGAGGGGTTATATCTTCTGAGGAGAAGATTAATTCCAACCCAGTTTTGAAGGGGGTTTGGCTCTGGGGAGAACCCTGGGTTTGTTGTGAAGGGAAAACTGTTTTAGATTACTCGGGAGAAAGAGAAATACCCACTAGTTTCAAGAAAGGAGCAAGTTAGGTGCCAAAAAAACCCGGCTAACTCCAGAAAACCTGAACTGTTATAGGAAACTACCTGAAGAAACATTGTTGCTGTGCCTAAATTACTAAGTAAAACACCTCTCACTGTTAAGATTTGAGAATATATGGAAATAAACTTCAAGGGGTTTATTTTGCCTGTTACATGAAGTGTATTCTGTAATACCAAAAATTTTTTACATCCACATTTCCATCTCCTGACTACACTTACTCAATTATTGGCTGTTAAATAAAGCTGTTATTTCTTTTTGAAGCTTTTCCCCATCAAGTTCCTGGGCTGAACTAAAAAAGCCAAAATTATATCTGTGTGTCAAGGTGGTACAAAAAGACTCAAAACTACAAATATTAACATGCTACTTGAGGCTGTTCAGTCAAAGCAGGGAAAACTGTATTTTGCCAGGAAAATCTGTCTCACGGTGGGGAAGTGAACAGGAGGCCCGTCATACCTTCCTCGGAGAAACAACAGGTAGAAAGAGAGTGATGGGTGTTCCAGAGCAGATGAAAAAGAGTAGCTGTTCATTCCTCTCTCCTTCCTCCTGAGCTTAACCTCTGAACACATAATGCTGCCTTACAGCAAGTCAGACCATTGGTTCATCTAGCTAAATATTGTGTATTCTGATTGGCAATGGCTCTTCAAAGTCACTGACAAGGCAAAGTCTTCCATAGCGCCTATTATCTTTTCAGCTGGTGATGCCAGGGACTGACCCAGGGATTTTTCTGAGTGCAAATCATGTGCTTGGCCCCTGAGCTGCTGCCTCTTCTCTAGAAATTCTGCTGGAGTCCAATCCAGCTGCTTCGGGGCTCTGCTGCCACCTGAATCCTTCTTTTGCCTACCTATCAGACATACATTGTCCTCCCGTTTTTCCAAGGATCTTAGGGTGTCATAGCTGGTTTTTCCTCTTTTATTCATTCAACAACTTTGTGAGATAAGTTAGGTTGAGAGAGAGGACTGGACCAGAGTTAATGCTCTGTTCACAAGCCCAGTTAGTACAGATGAGTTGTGTATTAACTATTTATCTAATCTTTTACTCACAATGATAGGGTAGTTAACTAGGAACAGACCCAAACTGCAAGCCTGGGTCATAAGAAATGCAAGCCCATGCAACAGTATCCAACCTATCTTAGGATCAAACCCAGGTTTCTAAGGGCATTAATGATCTCAGCAATGTAGCTAGGATTTTTGGTACCTGGTAAAGGTATACTACTGTGTTCTCCTTCTCTCTCCCTCTGATCTTACAGCACATACAGAACAAATTATGCATTTATGAATTACCAAGAAGACATACTTCATTACAGAAACAACATGGCAAGTGTATCTTAACCTGTAACCCACCTACCCACTTTCAGCAGGAGAAAAGGTATCCCCCAAAACATAAACCAAAGTGCACTTCATTGGACAACCACTTAGCCATTAATTCAGGGAAACTCTCACTGGGAGACGTAGTAAGTAGTGTTTGTAATGCATCCTCCAAGAACTGTCATAGGAGGGTGAAGCTAACTAGACAATCCAGACAGCATATCATTACCTAACATGAAAAAAATAACAATGGACATCTGTGAGACTCAGGTGTCAGCTTTTGCTGTCCATTTAATTTTAACCATGGCAGAAAGAATCAGAGGAAGCTTACCATCTTCCATGGCGTGGGACCTAAGTTTTGCTTCCCTTTGTACTGCACTTCAGCTCATGAAAGATGGCCCTCTGCTGCAGAGTGCATTCCTCTGGAACTTTTCAGCTCATTGAAAGAAATTGGTCTTGCATGAGTGGAAGCACCTAGCAGCTGCGGGACACCTTCTGCAGCAGAGAACAGCCCTCGCAACGGAAGAAGGTGCAGCTGCAGCTGCAGCACGAACAGAAGCAAGGTGTAGGATCCAAGCCCATCTTCAAAGTCAACCAGAAGTTTCCTTCAAACTGGTTAAAACAGGGTTGTTGATTTTTTATTATCTGTTCTACACAGTGTACACTAATGTTACTCTCTGTGTGCGTGTGACTGATTACATAGGCACATATATGTATAATTATACATACATAAAGAGAGAGGGGCATCTACATGTGTATCAAAAGACCTACTTGCAATATATTTGGCAGCCAGCCTGAACCTCTTTGCCGGTGCCACTACAATTTCCCAAGAAAAACCTGGAGTCTCAGAACAGACTGTTCTAATGTAAGCAGCACTCTATGTTTGCAACCATTACGAGTTATTTAAAGGTAAATATTTCATTGTGATTTCTTCCAAATTAAATTACTCTGGACAGAACTAGATTTTGAAATAGCTGTATAATTGCTGAAGTCCAGTTATTAGCAAGCAGAAAGGAAAGAGAAGGTATTTTTTGTTGTCTCATATGCAGGAAGCAAGTCTTGCAAATTGCAGGCGAGTGCTAAATGGGGGGGGAGAGCGGGGAGGGGGCACGGCAACAAGAAACACTCAGACACAGTGCTGGAGGTAAAGAGGCCACAACTTTATTGAGATTACAGCTCAGGGAGCAAAGGCGCGCATAGGGCACAGATCCGGGCATCGGCTGACCCGCCTGCCAAGCCAATGAACCACCCACCCCCTCAGACCCCTGCTGAGGGGGGGAACCATGGGATGACAGTCAGTGGGATGCCAGGTGGGTGTACACCCCTGTGTGGATCATCCCCTGTCACCTGGGAGTGAGGCGGACTGACAGCCCCCGTCTGGGCATGCACCGGCCATTCCTCACTCCCCAGACCCCTTATGGGGATCCCCATAATAGGGAAACTGAGCCTGAGGGCCCTGTTTCCCCCCAAACGGATCGGTGCCCAATGCCCCAATCCGCCACAAGAGCCACAAAATGGCTCACCGCCAACGCTCCAAGAGCTGCAAAACCAAAACAAGTGGGTCCCTCAGTGTCCAACAGCCACACGTCCAGACCCCAGTTGGAAGAGGCATCACTAGGCGAAAACCATCACCATACCATGATAGCCGACCAGGGAACAATCACTCCATGGGACTCCACCGGTCGCCCCTCAACCTCTGCCGCCTGTTCAATCAGGGCAGGGCACCGTGAAACTTTCTAGCCCATTGTTCAAGGAGGCTCATCCTGAGCCAAAGCCCCCTGGTGGTCCTGAAGAACTGCGGGATGCCCACATGGCCACTGCTATGATCCACTGTGCTGGAACACCCCCTCCAGGATGTGGCCGTCGCCGTCCCTCTGGCAAGTCCGTACCAGAACCAGGTCAGAATCTGCAGCTAAAAAGAGAGAATCAGCAGGGAGCTTAGGATCTAACAATGTAGCCCAGCACCTCGGCTGCATGAAACACCCCCATCCACAGCAGGGAATCCCTGGACCATCCTGCTGGGGACCACCTTCCCCAAGAAATGGGAGGGGGGAGATGGCAGACCACTCCAATGGCAAGGACACGCATTCCAGGGGGGGGCACCTGGATGCACAGTGACCCCTGCTCTATGCCCAGAGGAAGGCGAAAAACCTCCAAGGCCCCAGAGCCAATCAGGCCTGGAGGAAAATTCCTTCCTGACCCCGAACTGGCGACCGGCATTACCCTGGGCACATGAGAAAGGACCACGGAGCTAGACCCTGTATACCCATCTAGATGTTGGGGGCAAGGCCCCATGCCCTAGAGGAAGATCAGCATATGTACAGCCAAGGCTATGGACATTGGGTGACTCAGGCCAACCACTGGAGCACCATCTGAGAGGGCTGCTGGGTGGAGGAAGCACACAGTCCCAGGGCTCCCTTGAACCCATGAGTGGTTACCAATTTCCGCAGTTCGCTGGCAACAGGTCCGGCCCATAATTCCATCCCAGATCTAACCTGGATGGAACCAGTCCCCTAGGCTTCCGTAGTGCAGATTCCACGTCCTGCAGCATACTGGGCTGAAGAAAAATTGTTAGTTGACTACACAAGGTGAGCTACGTGAACACCATTTGGTAAAGGTAGTCCCCTATACACCAAGCCATCACTGACCCCCGGGGGATGTTGCCATGACATTCTCTTGGCATGTCTTTCGCTACAGGGTAGTTTGCCATTGCCTTCACCAGTCATGCACACCTCACCCCCAAGAAACTGGGCACCCATTCCACCAACCTTGAAAGGATGGAAGGCTGAGTCAACCCGGTTACTTGAACCCAGATTCCGCCAGGGTCGAACTCAGGTCGCGAGCAGGTCAGGCTGCAGTGCTGCAACGTACCATTGAACCGTATCAAGTCATTCCAGATCCCGCCCCCTCCAGGCGCATATCGCTGTGGCTATATCCCATTTCGGAAATGAATAGTTCAGTGCTGCCGCCACGGGCCAAGTGCTGAGGGGTGGGGATCAGCCACCTGACCAGGGGCCCACGCCGGATGTGCCTGGGTGGAGTTACCTGGCCCCTGGACACTCCCCACCCCTCCCCAACATGGCGGCCCCCATGCCGCTTCCCCGCTCGCCTCCCCCCGCATCGCCCGCAACTCAGGCCCCCAGGTGAGTCTGGGAGCCGTTATATCCCATTTCAGAGAGAGAAACTTTTTAGGAAAAAAAGCAAACGGTGCAAATCTTCTATTTATCCTTGGTTGGATTGTTAATATGATTTTAGGCAAGTAGTGCATTAACTCAATTTGTGATCAGTTTGGAACAGATCACAGGTTTTCATAATCATTGTAAGTGATATCTCAACAGTAAACCTCATCGCATTTGCTTTACCTTTACTAGCTTATTTTCTGCTGTGTGTGTGAAATCAAGCTGTTTGTTACACTGAATAAAAAGAGACTGTATAATTGCATGTTCCCTTAGGTACATAATGATGCATGCAAAAATTGCTTATTTGCAGTTTTACTTGAATTGCCTGTATGACAATTTTTTCTCCATTTATCCGTGCTTTCCCACCCAGACGAATTTGTTAAAGAAATCTGTATTAAACTCTCCAAGGTTTTATTTAACTTGCCTATAAAATGCTATTGGCCTTACAGAAGGACTGTTGCCACTCTACAAGTTGGGAAAACGATTTGGCCATTTTTCATATGTACATGTTCACTCATTTAAATCTATGCAAATGTGTATATTAACTAGTTTTGAAGGCCACTTCATTCATAAATAAAATTCCTGATGAATATTTTGATTTCTCATATATGTGCAGCAGGGACTCTGTATGTGTGTATGTGTGGTTTGAGATCACATGTCTACCACTATGGCTGTATAAACTGGGAGCTGTATAAACAGTATAAGCTGGGAATTGGGACCTTCACTACCCATCAGCTCTCTTTTTACAATGATAGATAGCATCACCAGGAGGCTTCTTCCTGTAGGCTTGGTTCTTTTCTATTCACTGAAGGTCCTACACATACCAAGGGAGGAAACCAGTACCTAAGCAGCATCTGTGGGCACCATTAGTGGACACCAGCAGGAACAAATCCAGTAGCAAAGATTTGTGCTACAAGTAGGTTCTCAGGTGTGATAAACCTATGTGCATTTATACTCCTTCCCCCTTTCCTTGTTGCAATTTCAATTTTTTTTTTGGCCAATAGATGCTTATACTTTGTAATCACAATCCTCCTTGAGAAATATGAGGGGGAAAGAAGTGAAAGGAACAAGGGCCAGCGCAAGCTTCAAAACCCTTGTGTAGATTATGGGAACTGGACTGATGGGATACCAGTGGCCTGGCTTACCTGTCACATGAATCTTAGCTAACAACGCCACTGTGGCTCAGGCTTTCTTAGGAGGCCACACAAACTGCACTCAGGCATCCTAATAAACTGCTTTTTAAAAAGTCTCATGGTTTGTGCAAACAACTTGGTCTTCCAGGTATAAGTAACACATCTCCATTTATGCATAAATCCTGGTCTGTCTGCTTGTTTACTTCTCTGCAGGTGGGACATTCCTCTACTGCCATCTCTCTGACTAGGGGCCTGCAAAAGCACTGCTGCTCCACAAATACTGATTTGTGAATTGTCTGTGGGCAATGCTTACCTGCCTTAAAAATACTATTTCCCTTAGACTTTGCCTAGCAGCTTCTATAAACTAAAAAAGCAAACAAAGAAAATAAAAAAATATTTAAAAATCTGATCATTTGGGGAGACCCCTCCTACTCAAGCCCTGGTTGTGAGATGGACTGTGCTGGAAAGAAATACTGAAATGCATGAAAAAGCAAATGGAAAGATCTAACAAATTGTCTGTTGAGCAGTAAGTTAATGCAGTTGTAGAAAATGCATTCCACAAACTCAAGTCTGGCCTGGAAAATGGCCCCCTAACTTGACATGGCTGATTTGGCCACTGGGATCCATGGCATGGTAACTATGAAATTAGACTACTGCAATGTACTCTACCTAGGTCTCCCCTTGAAGTCAACTTGGAGACTTCAGTTGGTGCAGAATGGCTCAGCTTGATTATTAGCAGGAGCTAGGGAGAGCATGCATATTACTCACATTCCACAGTTACGTCATTGGCTACCCATCAGTTACTGGGCTCAGTTCAAGGTTTTGGCTGTCACATACACAGCCCTCCCTGGCCTTTGTCTTTCATATCTATGGGAGCACCTCTCTCCCTATGCTCCTGCAGGTGCCACTCTGAAAATGGGTAAAATCAACAGTTGTCCATACCTGAGCATTCTCTGTGGTGACCCCCCACCTTATGGAATGGCTGCCTTGAAGAGGTCAGGAAAGCTCCCACTTTCCTGGATTTCTGCAAACTGCAAAATGTAATTATTAAGGAAGGCTTTTATATACAGGTCATAGAATTGTACTGTAAGGAAATGGTTCAAAGATATGTTTAGATAAAGACTGTTACTCTCATTTATTATTCTCATGTCCCTCTCTGAGAGCCAGTTTGGTGTAGTGGTTAAAGAGCACAGGACTCTAATATGGAGAACCAGGTTTGATTCCCCACTCCTCCACTTGAAGCCAGCTGGGTGACCTTGGGTGAGTCACAGCTTCTAGGAGCTCTCTCAGCCCCACCCACCTCACAGGGTGTTTGCTGTGGTGATAATAATAGCATACTTTGTAAACCACTCTGAGTGGGCATTAAGTTGTCCTGAAGGGTGGTATATAAATTGAATGTTGTTGTTGTTATTCTGACCAGCCCTGTGACCAGGCCAGTGACTCAGATCTGGAGGTCTCAGAGGAAGACCCTGGGACCAGCGGGGCTAGGATAGGCCTGGTGCTGCAGAGGCACTGACTGATCATGCACCAGAAGCCACACTGCCAGAGCCTGCAAGTGAGGCCCTGGCTGACCATCCCCCAGAAGCACTCATGACCACCCAGCCAGAACCTGCAAGTTCCTGCCACCTGCAAGCACGCCCACGTCATCTGCCTTAGAGACCACCACTGGGGCCCCACCGGGCAGTACACAAACCAGGCTGACAGCCCCTCCCAATCACCTCCCACACCGTTGGGGCCATGGTGGAAAGGATCCAGGCAGAAGCAGCACAGCAGAGGCAAAGTGCAGGGCTGGCAGCACGCAACTGCCCTGCAGACTCAGGGCAGGACTCTGGCCAGAGCAGAGCCTCCTGAGGCCCCCTCCCATCCCAGCTGGCAGGTGCAGCTGAGCCAGATCACCCTTCAGCCTGTTTAGGCTGAGGCTTGGGAGAGCTTCAGTGTTGGATCAGCTGGTTTACTTCATGCAAGCCCTGTAGCCCAGCTCCATTGCAGGGCAGCCAGCTAGGTAACTAACTCCTAAGGAGACCATCCAACCAGGCCTGGGACAATTATGTCACATCAAATAGTTCATGTGTTGTTTTGACATGGTTTCAAATTTTCTCAATCTATTGAATGTCCCAGCTATTGACTATATTGAATTTACTGTTGATGAGAAAGGCAGGCTATAAATAATGTAAATATAAAAGACATGGAACTGGGGTAGGAGGGGTGAGCCAGGCAACAGAGCTGTTGAAGCTATTCCCACAGAATGCCCTACCCTTTTCTCACATGACAAAGGTTTGGTCTTTGCTTCATGGGCCCCCATCAAGCCATATTTGATACTGTCACACAAAATTCAAACCATAATTGTATATATTTGAATTGCTTGCAGGCAATTTTTCTACAGCTCAGTTCTTATCTGTTAATTAACTAATGACATTGATTCTGAAATACAGTGATAAGCAAATATGACTGATTATTATAGGGAGTGAGCTTATCTTTTGCGATGCAGACGATAAGATCGCATTGATTAGCTGTTGCTTTCAACAGGATTCTGACCACCATGCTAATTATGATGGATCACTCGTATGGGTGGGGGAGCAGCAGTGGTATCAAGGTGTAGCAAAGCAGAATGATGAATGACTGGACAATGGAACAACTCATCCAGGGATGGGACATGCACTTTCCTATGAGTCTAGAAAAAGAATGGGGGGACTTGAGGGCACATCTATTTCCCTGAATTGTTGTTTGGTGAGCCTTGCTTTGGGCTGCTCTGCTCTATCCCCTATTAAGGCCTCAGACGTGAGAAGAAAAGGCTCTCGGGATTCTCCTCAGGATTGACTGTCCCATGTCCACATCCTGGTTGCCTGGACAACAGGCAGCAGCTTTCTACCTGACCACCATGGGATTGGAATGCCTCCTTCTCGGTTGCCCTAGCAACTGAAGCTGAATTAGGTTCTTTTCGACCCTGTGGGCTTCTGTTGAGTTGAAGCACCAGGGTGAGGTATAGTATAGTCCTTCTCTAGGTGTGCTGACCTTCAGTGTGTCTTTTCAGTAAACATTAGAGAATCATCCATGAACAATAATCTGAGCTTCACTTTTCAAAAGTATTCATAACATTCTATGTATTAATCTGAGCACTTTGAAAGACTAATAAATGGTTTTCTTGTCTCTGCCCTGTTCTAGTGCTAATCCATACCCCATTCATACTTGGTAAAAGTGAAATCCAGAATCTAATTATCTCTTTGCAGCTCACTATCGATTTTTGTGAAATTACTTTGATTTAATTGTGTCAGGGAAGGATTGGTTCTATGAACTGCAAGTTTGTTGTCTTCATTTCATATTCATGGAGACTGTGTGGCACTGATTAAAAGGTGGCAGCTATAAATAGAACAAAGGCAGATGCTAGGCAATGGCCGTGCACGGGCTCTCTGCATATTTTGACTTCTGAGCAGATTGCATTGCTTCATTGCTCAGTGGTGCGCAGATCACTTTCTCTTAATCATTGCCCACAGAACAATGCAGAAAATGGCAAAATAATGTTCTTGCAAGACACTATTTTCTACAATGTTGTAAAATGGAAGGTCAAGCCAACTGGAAGGTCAAGCCAACACAGCCCCCTGAGAAATAGTAGTAGTCTTGTTGTCAGTCCAGAGGCAAGAGTTGTGTAGAAGGAATGGGGCAACAATGAGACTTGCTGACTTTGCAAAGCTGGAGTGGCTTAGTCTCCACTCTCCCATTTCTTTCCCCTGAAATGCTGTGGAGTGTATCAGTAGTGTCTGACACTCATCAGACTAGGAATGGGGTGGTGGTGGTCTGAGTTCAAATCCCCACTCAGCCACAAAGTTTACTGGATGACCTTGGACCAGTCATTCTCACAAGATGTGAGGATAAAATGGAGGTGAGGAGGAACATGTGCGCTGCCCTGACCTCCTTGGAGGAAGGGCAGTAATGAAAGAAACAACCTGGCAATCCTATAAAACAAACTGCTGAAAATCCCCCTTCATTCTCTGCTATTTAAGAAAATGAATGTTGCTTTGCTTCCCCACAGAGCACTCACTCAGCCTTGCCTCCCAAACTGCAGCAGACCTTCCTGAGGCTTCCTCACAACACCATCATCTAGTTGTCTCCCTTCTGGGTTCTGTTTCTGTTTCCCCCAAAACTTTCCTAAAAGATTGTACCCAAAGTAGGTTTGGAGAAAATATGCTTTGCTTTCTGATAGAGGCCTATGTTTCTGCTAGATGTCCAATGTTTCTTAGATGTTCAATTGTATTTAACTTTGATCTGTTGGGTTTTGTTGTAATGGAGCTGTTGCTGTAGATTCTGTTGTTAATTTATTTCCCCTCTCAGATGATTTATTTTATTTGTAAGCAGAGCTCAGCTGCAAACCATATGCAGAAATGCATAGCATCAGATTGTCAAACAATTTATGTTAAGGCAGACTTGCACAGATATGGTGGTCATTTGGGGGGCCAGCATACACAGATAAGATGTTGCATTGAATTGGAGACAAACTAGTCTGGCACAACACTCCTAAGAAATATCCAGATTGTAAAACAAGTTCTGAAGATTCCAGGGGTCAACTTCATCTGTAAACCGGAACCCCTCTTCCTTTACACATGTAAGAGGCTGTATGGTTGTATAATGGACCAGTCAGTGGAAGCTTCATTCATCAAATAAACCTTTCCCAACTACCCCATTTTCTGTTACCCCCATGCCACCTACTACAAAGGGTCTTAAGGGCTCTTCAGGAACAGCACAGGATGCAGCCCAGGAAATCACAAGTGGGAAACCCATAGATAGCAGAGTACTCTCCGCCAAAGTGTAGGGCTTTCACCTGTGCAAGATCACCTTTGGATCCAATCCAAAGGACCTACTTTGTGAAAGAGCAGGAAAAATATGCTTGGCATATGACATTAATGTGTTTAAGGGATTAGAGCAATTTAAGGGATTAGATTATATTACTCCAGAAAGGCTGCTTTAGAGCAGCAGATGGGCTGAGAAGCATGATGAACCATGAGCCCTAAACTTCCAATATGGGCCTGGACTTTGTAAATGGCAAGATCATGGTTTTTAATTTCCACCTTGGGCATCATACATCACAACAGAGAAATTGTTGGTTAGTTGGGTCTGGGTGAGAAGAGTTTAATCAAACCTATAGAGTTCTGGTTGAGTGCACAAACATGCTCTCAAGCTGGAGATGAAGGGTTAAAAATGTCAGCTTGGTTTGACAATGTGTGCCAAGGAGAAGGAACTGAGATAACAAAGCTGAAGCATGTGCCAGGGCATGGGGAAGAGATTTTGTTAAATTTCTACTTCATTTGAGTGCATTTTGCAGGAGGGAGATGTCAAGGTAAAACACTGGTTAGTTTAGGATTAGCGAGATATTCTCTTCTTAATTTCTTTCTAGCAATCTAAAGTATCCCGAATATAAAATGTACCCTGATGTGTACTGGCTGTTCTTAACTCTTTCCTGAATGCCTAAAAGTTCATTCATGCAGGAGTACCAACGGCCAGCCAAGCTAACGGGTTAGCTCAGGTTGAGGGGAGAGGAGAGAGGCACTCACTCACTCCCTCACACTCCACCTCTAATGACCCAGGGCACTAGAAAGAGGAAAGAGAGCAAAAATAACACCCTGGGTGGTGGCAAGATACTGAAGATGAACCTCAGAACCTCTGGAAGGGCATTTAGGGAGGAAAGCACATGCCCTCTCAGTCTCTTGTCAGTGACAGAGAAGGAGGGGAGAAAAGAGGGTGACTATGACAACTCCCCATCTAGAAAACATATTTCCAACATGTATAATTTTATAAAATCTTGGTGACTTTTGTGTTTGCTCTCAGAAAACTCCAATTGCCCATCATGCTTGGAGGCAGGAACGACTTCTCCCTACATCAGATTGGCTAGTGAATGGTACTCTTCCCTCCACCCACTACCAGTAATGTGTAGCACCATCAGCTTCTTTGAACAACTGTTTCATCTGGCATACTGTCTATAAACCTTTCTGTCATAGACTCTTTAGTTATTTCTCTGTTGAAGGAACCCTATAATTTGAACATGGACTGGTTTGTTAAGATAATTTCTACTATCTCACTGTTTTATGTGAAATGCGTGAACTGGTTGTTTTAGAAGTCATAGCTGTATTTATCAAGAACACAACAACCAGAACTTCCCAACCTTTAGTACTTATTGATTCAGTGAAATGTAAATTGAATATATTTAGTACTTTTTACTCCAATAGGAGGGCTGTAGTGTAAGGAAGTGGTCTCAAAGAGATGCATTAGTAAAGGAGCAGGGACAATAGACTGCTACTATTTACTGTCTATTGTTGTAAGCATGATACTACTGAGTAGTTTCTGTGTTTCTGTGCTTAAATCAGGCTTTGAATGGTTTTTGCTCTGTTTCAGCACTTCTTCAGCTCAGTATTGGATTTCTGCTTGTTTTAAATCTTAGCAAATTTGCATTATATACATTGTTTATTGAAAGGTCTTTGAAATTGACTGTACTGACTTGCGCTGTGTAATCCACCATGAGTATCAGTGAGAAAGGCAGACTATAAATAATGTAAATAAATAATCTAACCAATATGAACTGTATGGTCCCCATATAAAACATGTGTTGGAAATGCTGAGCCATTTCTGTTAGCAATATGCAAGTATGTGTTGAGGTATCCTAGGTTCCTTTAGAAGGATGCTAAGTTCCTTTGGCAGCAGTGCTTTATAGTATTTTATCTACAGCGCTGTTGTAGATATGGATCTATCAGGAAAATTGCCAGTGTGTTGTTCATCATCATCTTTGGAAGAGTGTCCTGGCAGGACGATGCAACTTCTGACAAGGTTTTTATGCCCTCTTGTGGCCTGCCGAGGAACACTACAGCTGGATACTATTCAGGAGTTGTGGATGAATAGATTACAAATTCACAGCAAAAAGTCCCCAAACAGAAGCCGCATCAGGCTAGATGTTGAAAACCTCCTTTTTTCCCAGAAAGAGATCAATTTCGGGCTATTAATCATATGCTTCTGTTGTCTAGAAAAGAGTCATTCCTTTTCTTTGGACAGAAGCATCCTGGGAAGGACTGGGTGAGTTACTGGGAGATGATACACACAAATAAACCATTGTTTAGAAAGGTGTCTGTATTCCTGTATTCTCTCTCTATTCTCTCTCAGGGATGCTTCAAATGCTACCCCAAACTTGAGGAGATATGAGCCTGAATTGTTGGATCACGAGTGACCCCAATGAAAGCCTCTGCAGTGAACCTCCACTTAGGAATAGAAGAAAAATGGAAATTGGGCAAGATTTACATCAGTACACAAGTACAGCTTGGTTATTTTCTATATGTGCTAGCGAGTACCCATGAAACTGGGGACATTGCCTGTCAAATGTTACCAAAAACTCTGGACCTGCATTGGTTGAGAACAGAAACAGCCATTGTTGCTGTTGGAATACCTTAGCAATATACTATCTTCTGGTGGGAATATGTCAAAGTCTGACCTGAGGTCAAGGTGTGAGGGGGCCCAGGGCAGAGCAGTGGATGAGGTGACAATTCTCTTCTTCTCTTTCTGCTTTAAAAGGAAAAGCCACAAAGTGCTTGAACGAAGGACAGTGTGGGGAAAATGAAACATCTAGGTTGATTGGTTAAAAGCTTTGAAATTGTTTAATTAACTCAAATGTTCCCTTTGGGAGAAACAATAAAGTCACAGACTTTTGTCATATGCCATATATGGTGTACATTTGCCTCTTAATGTGAAACACAACAGAAATTGTTATACATTGGTGTTTTTTAATTAATATGAATTTCTTATGCACTTTCTAATGTTAATAGTTAGGGATCAATTCTCTAAGATAAGGTTTTACAAGAATAGAAAGTGCCTCTCCCACAACAGACAAACCAGCACTTGATTCAGAACATATCAAAAAAGGACTAGACCAAAAATGGCAGTGGCTTTGAAGGAGTGATCTGAAATAGCACATATTGTGGTGCCACCTGTTCAACTGTGATGAAAGAGGGAAGGGAAAAAATAAAGTACAGTTATGAACATACGAAGCTGCCATTTATTTATTATGTCATTTATTGTCCGCCTTTCTCACTGATACTAAAGACGGATTACACAGTGTGAAATTAGTGCAGTCAGTATCAAAGACATTTCCATAAATAATGCCATAGGGTAAATAAACACGTTTACAAAGAAATAGCATTAGCAAGAATCCAAAGAGAGTTGAAGAAATGCTAAATCAGAACATAAGCAATTTTAATATTAGACAACATGAAACACAGACAAATGAAGCACAAGCATAGGAGCCCATATTTAAAGCTACAGATAGTACATATGGTAACATAGTGGTAAAGTTTATGGTTCTTAACTCATTAGCAAAGCATCTGAACCCGCCCCCCCATGCACAATACACCCCTTCTATCTGATTAAAAAGCCTTTTTGAATTATTCGGTTTTGCATCATTTGCAGAAAGCCAGGAGAGTGGAGGGCATCCTGACCTCAGGCAGGTGATTCCACAGGGTAGGGGCCACCACAGAGAAAGCCCATGTACGGGCTGCTGTTGATTTTCCCCATGTGCAGGGTGACACCTGTTCAGATAAATGAAACTGCCATAGAGGAACATAGGGAGGGAGGCGGTTCCATAGATATGTCGGACCAAGACCATGAAGAACTTTGTATGTGATAACCAATACCTTAAACTGAGCATGGTAACTGATAGGTAGCCAATGTAGTGAACTACAGGATGAGAGTGATGTTCATGCTCCTGCTCGTTCCTGATAGTAGTCTAGCTGCAGTGTTTTGCACCAACTGGAGTCTCCTGGTTAACTTAGACAGGAGATCTATGTATAGTGTATTACAATAGTCAAGTCTTGATGTTACTATAACATGGATCCAGGTGGCCAGGTCAGCCATGTCGAGGTAAAAAGCCATCTTCCAGGCTAGAGTGAGGTTGTAGAAAGCATTTTTTGAGGCTGCCTTAACTTGTTTTTCTAGTAGTAGTACTGGATTCAATATAACCCCTAGGCTCTTAGCCGAGTCTGCAAGGGTCAGACAAACTCCACTGAAAGTGGAGAGTACACTGTCCTTCAAGATCTCTACCTTCCCAACAAGCATCACATCTGTCTTGTCTGGGCTCAATTTCAATTTGTTCATTTTCAGCCATTTCACCACCACTGCCAGGCAGTGATCCAAGATTTCTACTGCATCCTGTGGGGACAAGGATAGTGAGTTATAGAGTTGGGTGTCATCTGCATATGGATGATGTCCAACTCCATAGCTGTGAATGAATTCTCTGAGTCAGACCATGGGACTATCAGGGTCAGTACCTGTCTACTCTGACTGGAAGCAGCTCTCCAAGAGCTCAGGAAGAGATCTTACATTCACATTACCTGATCTTTTAAACTGGATATAGTAAGGAATGAACCTGGGATCTTTTACATACAAAGCAGATGCTCTATCACTGAATAACAGCCCCACCCCAAAGTAGAAAGAGGCGGATATCTTTGCATTGCCAGCTTGAGGGAAGAGGGCTAGGGTGATGGAAGGAGACACGGAGACCATGGTGGAGGTAAAAGAGGCCACAATTTTATTGCTTATAGCTTATCAGAGTGCTGCATGGGAATTGGATCCCCAATTGGCTGACCCGCTTTTGGAAAGAAATCCGTATCCCGGTTCCTCGAGGGTGAGGGCAAAGAACCTCTCCATCTGGAAGCTAGACAAAGTGTCTGCGATGCTGTTATCATTACGTGCTATGTGATGAGCTGAGAAGACAAGCAAGCCAGCACCAGCCTGTGCACTAGGCGCATGACCTGCTCAGAGTGTGAGAATTGCCTATTCAGAACACAAACCACCACCTGATTGTCACACGAGAAATGGACCCGTTTGTCCCTGCATTGCCCCTGCCAGATAATGACCACAACCAGGATGGGAAAGAGCTCAGGGATGATGAGGTCCCAATGGAGGTTAGATCTGATCCATGCCTCCAGCCAATGCTTGGTGCGCCACCCCCACTGAAAATAAACACCCAAACCCATGCTGCCAGACACATCAGAGTGCATCTGGAGCTCAGCCCCAGGCTCCCAGACCTCCTACCAGAGCTGAACCCCATTGTACTCAGCCAGATATGCAAGCCAAACCTAGACATTGGCCCAGGTGACCTTGGAAACCCAAATGTGGTGGCAGGGGGCAAATGCCCCAGCTGTGGACCTGAGAGGCAGGCCACCATCATGGGGCCACCACCCAGCAAGCAAAATTGAGTTGTCCGATGAGGGACTGGATTTCCTTGAGAGTAGACTTGGGCCAGGACAGGGTGCACCATAAGATTCCTCAAAGGGATCGAAGCTTGTCCCAGGCAGGCAAGAACAACTTGCCACAGAGTCAAGCTCTAGTCCCAGGTAAGTGAAGTGGGTGGCCAGGCCCTCCATCTTTTCTTGAGCAAGGTGGACCCCCAGATCTTCAGCTAGGGCATGGAATAAGGCCAGGTAGTCAGCATAGGCCATGCCATCTGCCTGGCCCACTATCGGGATATCATCCAGGTAGTGGCTGACATGAGGACAGCCCATGCAACATTTAGCTGCCCATTCCAGGAACATACTGAAGGCTTTGAAAGTTGCACAGGCTATGGTCCAGCCCATGGGCATGGCCTTGTCTGCATACCAAGCCCTGGAGACCTTGAAGCCCAGGAGGCAAAAATCATCAGGGTAGACAGGCAGCTGACGGAAGTCTGACTGCACATTGCACTTGGCCATAAGGGCCCCCTTCCCCTGCAGAACCTGCTATATCAAAGGATGTCAAAGGATGCATACCTGACAGAACAGTATTCAGCCAGGATGTCATCATTAACTAAGGCTCCTGAGGGGTAGGAAAGGTTGTGGATTAAGTGGTACTCCTCCACGGCCTTCTTGGGAGCCACTCCCAACATAGACACTCTGAAGTTGGGGAGGGGTGGGCTTGCGAAGGGACTTGTGACACAGCCAGCAGCAAGTTCCTTGGCCACCTTGACAGCCACCACCTCCAGCAAGACCCTGGAGGATTTGAGGTTGCCAGACGTGGTGGCCACCTTAGGGCCCTTGAATAGGATTTGAAATCCCTGGAAAAAACCTTCCCAGAGAAAGGAGACGGCCTCTCTGTTAGGGTAACAGTCAAATAGTGAGCTATTTTCTGGCGGAGGCTGGCTGAGTTACAGCGCCAGCAGACCCCCCCCCTTCTTGCATGCACCAGAGGAGGAGGAGCGGCTGGCCAGAAATGGCTGCTGACCACCTGAGAACTGGGGCAGGTGGGCCAAGGGTGAGGCCAAAAGCAACCATCACAAGTATGATCATACCTGCACCTGGGACGCTGACACTTCCCCTGATTGTACTCCCAACAGATCTCTGGACCTACTTGTGCCTGGGGCCCCCTCTACCTGCTTGGGGGGGTCCACCTTACCCCTGATGTGAGGACCCACCAGTCACAACTACAGTTTGTGGCTGATGAGGTCCCAGTGAGCTCTGGCTTTGTGAGACACCTGCTTCCAGAAGGCCTCATAGTAATCCATGGCCACTGCATGCCCAGTGAATGCCTGAGCATGCGGCATGGTTGCCATGTAGTTCAAAAAGTGCCAATGCCTCTCTGGTAGGCTGCCTGTACGACCCCCATGAAGACAGTGTAGTCCTCCAACCAATTAGTGAAGGTGCGTTCAGCCTCTTCCCCTTTTCCCCTGTTCTTGTCCCGCCTGGAAAGTGGTGTGTGCTATGCCCATCCTTGGCCTCGGGATGCAACAAAGAAATGACTTTTACATAGAACCCATCAAGGATCCTGTTTCAGACTGTAAAGATCCCTAGGGATCTTTGTCATCCCCATAGGGGGTGGGGGATACAGCAGCATCTCCCCTTCCAGCACTCATTCTGCCCCAAGCATAAAATGGCAGCTAGCAACTGAATCTGAGAAAGGGGGCCCAGGGGGAAGTTTATCCTAACTTCCAACCAACCCACTGATAACCCTGGAACAAGGATGAGCTCCGGAGGGTGAACCCGTATTGCCCACTATGCTCTGTACAGTATAGGTGTGTCTTGACAGCATGGACCTAAAGTGGTGAAAAGGGGGGAAAGAATTCCAACTCAGATAGTAGCTCTTTGCCAAACACACAAGGTTCATACAAACTCACACACGATAGTTTCTCTAGGGGAGTTTCCTTAGATCTCCACTCCTATGACATGTGTCACGACCCATGAGAATTAGGGGGTACAGGATGCTGCCTGTGTTTCCACCATTAATCTGTTACTCAAAAGGAAAGTCTCCTTGTGAGTTGGGGAAATTAGCATGCAAGGAGGACAGTGAGAGGGGGTAACGTAGGGATTTCCAACAATGTATATGAGGATTATCCGGGCTAGAAAACTCTTTCAATTACCAGACAGAGGTTTCAACCAAAAAGATTTTTATTGAAAATAACAAAGATCAACAGCACACAAAACACACACTGCATACACTCAGAGCTACCTGGAAAGTAGTGGTAAAAGTTGGATAGAGTTTAAGGGATTGGGTGATATTTACCATCCAGAAAAGGGAATCTGGGAGAGTGTTGAACGACCTGCACATCAAGGTGGAAGGACTCGAACGGAGGTTCAGGGGTGAGTGCTGGATCCAAGAGCATGCACATAGCTATGGCAGAGAGGCAGTCCAATTACATTTTGGATCCTATTCAGGGGCAAGATTGCATCTTCTGCCCCCAAAACAAAGACTTAATGGTTGTTCCCGGGATGGAACAAAGAATTGAGAAGTTGTATTGTCAAAGACTTTCACGGCCGGAGAACGATGGTTGTTGTGGGTTTTCCGGGCTGTATTGCCGTGGTCTTGGCATTGTAGTTCCTGACGTTTCGCCAGCAGCTGTGGCTGGCATCTTCAGAGGTGTAGCACCAAAAGACACCTCTGAAGATGCCAGCCACAGCTGCTGGCGAAACGTCAGGAACTACAATGCCAAGACCACGGCAATACAGCCCGGAAAACCCACAACAACCATCCATTGAGAAGTTGTTTCTGGGGCAAGACAAAGAGCTGGCGAATTGTCTTGGAAGTGGGACAACGAACCTGCAAACTGTCTCTGGGGTATAACAATGAACTAGGAGGGTTGATTAGGTCTTCCAGGAAGGAATTAAAGTTATCAATAATGATTGATGATCCACGATGTGGATGGGTGAGGCTATTAGCTTCCTGAATTGCCTAAGAAAGTGGTTAAGGGGAGATCACTAGGGTCTGTTGCATTGATTAATTCAGGAACTCCAGGAAGGCCCTATTGTATCAAGATCCTTATCACGCCTCCAGAGGCATGGTGAGCTGGCCTCACCTGTTATTCCCCATGTTGGCACTTTCCATCTTCTGGCTGATATCTGGCTTCCATGTTTCCGCTGGCTGGGGCAGTAGTTTTAGCACTCAAAGCACATTCAGAGTATGGGCTTAGGGCATAACTACATTCATAAGCTTTCTAATATTGTGAGGGCAAGTCTGACTGTTAGCAATTGGGGGCCTCAACAGGCCCAGGAGCAGCAGACTCTGCCGCTCCAGAAAGCTGCTGTCAGAAAGCCGCTCGATGGCCTTAGATAAACTCTGCAATGTGAGGTTCCACTTCTGCCCCCCAGTGGGACTCTGAGCAGATTTGGCAGACTGCTGGCCTCCACCCCCCTTGCCCACTGCCATTGGCTTGTGGGCTGGCCTAGCAGTGGGTCCTGAGAAGTAGAGGTGGGCATGGACCGAAAAACAGACTGGGCCCGATCGGCGTTTGTGAGCTGGCGGGTCGTGGTGTTACCTGAAGTGGTCTCCTTGCATAAATATGATTTATGGGGGGGAATTAGCTGGCAAGGAAGACGGCTATACGAGAGGCGGTAACTGGAATCTATCACTTTTGTATACCGGGTCCCAATCCCAATAAGCCAAGCGAGTCTGGTGCTTCAAATCAATTAATAACTTTTATTAAAGAACAGCACTTTATGCACATACACACCAGTTACTGGGGGAAAATAATCACACGCCCATGCGCGTGCGCGCATACACACACACACACACAGAGTCCTAGGAAATATAAGCCAGAAGCGTGGGAATAGAGCAAGAGGGAGTAATTATATCTACCTATCCTGGAGAAGGGGTCCAGTCCTTAGGAGAGAAGCTTCAAACGTCCTGCATCATCAGCCCAGAGAGAGAGGTGTGGAACAGCGCTTGTGGATCCAGGAAAGCGAGCAAGTGTGAATGAAGAGAGACTTGGGGGAGGGTGACCCTAAGGGAGAAGCCGGGAAGCTTGCACGATTTGAATGGGGTCAGGACCCTACCTTTATAGGTAAAATGTGCCCTGAGGCAAAGGAGAGTTCTCCTGGCAGTTAGGACAAAGAGTCTAATGGCCGGTTCCTGGGTGTAACAAAGGATTTGAGTACTTTAGTTGATGGCTGTCAGGGTGCGTGCAAGCAGATGCAAAGCTAGTTCCAGCACTGCACAAAAGGGACAGTTTTCCTGATGAAGTACTGGAGCCAGGTTAAGTGTTTTTAGGGAGGGGATACAATGTGCCAGGAATGACTGTACATGCTTATGAATGCCAGTTGATCAGTTCCTCAATCACGGATAGGATATCTCATCACAGGGACAAGAATGTGCTAAGTGGGGGTGTCTCAGCGAGACCTTTATTGCTCTGGACCTTTCGGAGCTTGGGTGGACAGTGAGACCAGTTGCATCATAATGCCTCTGCATTCCAATGTGGTACTCCTTAGGTGCCTGGTTCTCCAGATCTGGCAACGACAGGGGCTCTCTGGTTGTCAGTGCCGCAGCCATTTTAAACTCCAGAGGCCTGTACACTTTTAATATTATGAGCAGTCATATGAAAACTGCTATTAAAATGGTGGAGGCCGGGCTGACTGCTCACAGTGGGATGCACCTTTTTTCACAGACGTGATGAACTTTGGCTGGTCCGTCGATCTGTGAAACTAGACATCCTGGCATCGAGCAATCAATTTCCTAGGCAACGTAGGAGCCACCTGCAGACCTTCTGCTGCCTTTGAAACACACCAATCTTACCCTGAAAAATCTTGATAGGCAGCTCTGGCTGCCATCCAGAGAGCTCCCATTATTCTCTATGTGAGCATTTAGTATATAAGACACAGCATGGAGCCGCGGTTTCACTTTCCAGTTGGTTTCCAGTTGGAGTTTTTTTTGGATTGCATTTTTTCGGAAGGCTTGGGGCTTGTGTTGCAGCAAGGCTCTGGGTGGGAGCAAAGTTATTGGGTTTCCTCGACTGAGGGCACACTCTTGATTCTCCTTCCCCCCGCTTTCAATTCTTATTTGCTTGTGGGGCGGTGGGCTAGCCTAGGGCTGTGCCACAACCCAGTATCAGAGCTGGAGTTAGGCTCTTGGTACAAGGTTATTGGTCTCCTTGAGGGCTCACTCTTCTGTCTCATTTCCCCCTTTTCAATTATTATTTGATTGTGGAGTGTTGGGCTAGCCTAGGGCTCTGCCGATTGCTGCAAGCCAATGCAAGCCAATTGGTATTTGCGGCTTTTATTCTATGTACTGGAAGTTTCCTGGGGGCAGCCACTTTGGCGGTCTGTAACTTGGACGCCCAAAATGCAATCTTGGCCAAACTTGGCTGGAGAAGAGCCTGCTGAAGACACGCTGCTAGTTTGGCATCTCTGAGTGTGAAGGGGGCAGTGCTAGGGCCCCCGGAAGTGATGGACCATGGACCAATGAACTGGTCCCCGAACTAGGGTGGGTACATGAATGATCTGTGGTCCGTGGTCTGTGATGTGACGGATCATGGACCGATGGTCTGTGTCTTTTTCCCAGTCCATGCCCATGTCTACTTAGAAGGCCTGGGAGGCTGCTGGCCTCCACCCCCTTTGTTTGCCCCCACAGGCTTGTGGTCTGGCCTAGCCAACCTGCCCCCACCCCCTATAAGGAGGCTGCTGCTTCCAAGGGCAGTTTGCCAAGCTTTTTAGCCTCTAGCTGATGGGCAGCCTCCACTGCCCACTTGGGTGGCATGGCCAACTCTGCCCTGCTGCTGAGAAGGAAAAGGAGAGGGGGAATCCCTGAATTAGGCCAAGGCCCTTGTGCTGCACTGAGCAGTCCCTCCCCGCTGCCTTGTGTGTTGCACCACCATCACCGCCAGTGCACCACTGTCAAATCCGCCAGAGTTGCTGCTGAATCTGCCGTAGTTGCCAC
This sequence comes from Eublepharis macularius, assembly GCF_028583425.1. NCBI lineage: Eukaryota > Metazoa > Chordata > Lepidosauria > Squamata > Eublepharidae > Eublepharis > Eublepharis macularius. Next base: position 128,640,296 of record NC_072790.1, read on the forward strand.
TGAAAACTGTTGGAAACCGCTGAACAAAGCTGAAACTGGAGAGAAAATCTGCTTGCTGGCACGCAGTGAATCATGAGGATTCCCAGGTGGCTGTGCACTAAGTGCACACAGGGCATGCCCCCGTCATCTGACTAGCCACTCCTGATTGGACAGTGGAGCCCTGCTAGGTGATAGGCTCCCATGAGGTCATGCAGGGGCAGGCAAGAGCCACCTGAGCTGGGCCGTGGCCGAAGAACCTCCTTAACTCACCCTCATCCCGTGGCCCTGTAAACCAGGCAGACAGTAAGTTGGCATGCCATAGCTTTCCTTAACACAGCTATGGAATGCATCTTCTATCACTGAACCACAGCCCCACCCCAAAGTAGAAAGAGACAGATAACACAACCATGGAGTGCATCTTGCTCATAGAACAATTAAACAATCTATCTCTGTGGTGAACATTAAACTTAACAGTATATGCACAGAAGTTGGTTTGGTGACTGAAGCAAGGCTCTCTGTAAGGAGGAGCAAGCCTCTTACATGAATGGAACAGCTGTTTTTTTCCCTGTGCTTTCAGTGGAGGACAACCTGACTGTAAAAAGGAACCTCCAACAGAATACTTTTTCACACATGCAACTTATTCCTGCTTTTCTTAACAGTCAATCCACTGACATCAGAATCATGTTAAGCACTGAGGTTCCACATGTCTTCCCTCCAATTGCATTTTCATGTCGCTACATCAGTTTATTTTCTTACAAATATGCCTTTAAAATCAGGATTTTGTGTGAAAGTGCTGTCGCTATTGGTGATGTCAAAGTACCAGCTCCCCTTTTTCCTTCTCCTACTTTCTTCTTTCTTCTTTACCTTTCTTCTTCTTGTAATAGAAGAGGGACTGGGCATGCTCATGTGTGAGAATCTGGCAGTCCAAGGTCAGTGAAGAGGGCCGGTATGGCCACTCTGCAACAGTCCCTACAAGAACTGAAAGTGGTAACAAAATTGCAGCCCCTTGCCTACATAAGGAAAAAAAATTCTTTCCATGGGGGGAAGTGGGGTGTATCAAGGGAGTCAAGCACAAAGGCAAATGAGTGCAAGCTGAGTGGCTGAAAAGAGCAATGAGTGCTCCTGAGCCTTCTGAAAGTGCAAGGAGGAGGTAATGGATGCAGCCAAAATAAATCTGGTGAGCAGGCAGAGAAAGAGAAAGGTACCGATCGTTGTAATTAGGGCTGGCGCGTCAATTGAGGCAATGGGGGCAATTGCCTCAAGTGCTGAGCTTAGAAGGAGGCACCGTCCCCACTTGCCTCTTCGCCCCTTTGCTGCTGCTGCCCGCCTTGGCTTGGCTCCCGGCGAACCAGGTGCCCTGGCAGCACGGCAGCTGGAAGGCGAGTGAGGACGCGGGCTGCATCCCTGCTTGCCTCTCTGCCCCTTTGCCACTGCTGCCCACCTCAGGCAAGGGTGACGCTCCCGCGTGATGATGTCACAAGTGATGTCATCACACAGGGCTGGAGCTCGCTTGCGCAGAGTGCACGCACGCAGAACAGGTTTCTCGTCTCAGGTGTCAGAAATGCTGGTGCCAGCCCTGGTTATAATCACATAGTAAGAGCAAGGATTTTTCCTGTGCCTTCTAATAGTAATATATTGTTGTCAGGTGAGTATTTGTTTGTTTTTTAATCTTGAAAATTTGCCAACACAAGGGATGAAAGTTCCTCATTAGTAAGATGAGGGGGGGAAAGCTTAGGGTCGTTTGTCTCACATTCATGGTCCAGTGAGTGGAAAGTGAGCAGGGAGTGGGAGGAACCAAAAAAGGACAGGAAACGTATTACATGTGAACAAGCACAACTCAAGTTGAATTGTTAGAAAAAGATTGGAGTACACATGGCCTCAAAAGAACCAGAAAAAAAAATCCAGGAAAAATGTGAGGTGAAAATAATGCTTCCAGAGAACGTGTAGGATAAACCAAAGCAATAAGAGGCCAGGACCAATGCAATAATGCTGTGTGGAAAACCCCTGAAGGAAATACAATCTGCATTGTATAGGAGATTCTAGAGAAATGCAATGAATGTTTCACATCAGTTGTTTTTGCCTATTCCCTACACCAATTCCCAGAGAATATGGTTATTTGAATTTGTACATGAGGATTTAATTACACTAAGTTTAGTTTTAATAAATCAACATATTGTGGGAGTTTTGTTCAGTTGAACTGCAAGACAGCACAATTGCAGTGAACAAAGACTTGGAAATAAATTTAATAGAAAAGGGACTTGCAAGCAATATGAGTTGTCTCCACTCTGTTTTATACAGGAATATTAAGCACTATATTACTTCAGGGGAAATAAAAGTTATCTCTAAGTAGCTTTGAATGTGAAGTGAATGCAGATAGACTAGGAAGTGGGCAGGTGGCTTGTGCTTCCTATTCTTTTACATCTCTGTCACATATGGTGGGGTGGAATGTTTGCATATTTCCCATGCTAAAAAGGCAAGGACAGCATGGCCGTTTCCACACGGCTTACCTTGTTCCGGAAAACTGCAAAATCTTGTGCGAAATCTCACGAGATGACGCTGTTTTTTTTTTTTTTTTTGAAAATTTTTTATTGGGTTAGAATCCATTATTTCCACATTTACATTCAATTTTCCCCAATTTTTTCATCTCTAACCCCCTCCCTTTCCCCCCCCCTTTTTGTTGACTTCCAACAGCTTTCCAACCCTTTGTCCCCTTTCCCTTACTTTTATTAGCTTCCTCTATCTAAAACAAATATATATTCTCCATTATTCTAAGCAGTACATCCTTAACTATTTTTAACATTATATGCCCAAACTGTAAGCCTTTGTTTCCATCTTAGATAAACAATTTATCCCAATTTTTCAATTTCAGGTATTTCTATATATCATAAACCATATAGATCATACATTCGTTTATATCAAACAATTTGACTTATTCTCTATATATATTACTCATTCTATCTTTTTATAATAGTTCTATATATCTCTCCTCACGTAGTCAATCAATTTGACCCATCTATATCTTCAGACATTCAGTTTGGTACAAAACTTGTCAGAAAAAAAAAGAAAATATTGTTAGTTAATCGCTCCTTATATTTAGTCCTTATAATTAATTATTTTCTCTATGTTCTGTTTGTTAACCTATATATATCTATATATATGTCAATCTATTAATCTGACTGCTTATTAATTCACATTTATCTCTTCTCCCCCCGGTAAAGTCTCCCCCCTCTACTTCAATACTTCAGTAGTTCTCAAACTGCCACAGTTTTCCTCCCACCTCCCATTTCTTCTCCAGGTATTGTTTCAGCTTCTCCCAGTCTGTGTTGAACTGCCCTGAGTCCAGATCTCTCAATTTTCTTGTCATCTTGTCCATTTCAGCCATATACAGCAATTTGTAAGTCCAATCTTCAATAGTTGGCACTTCTTGTACTTTCCATTTTTGCGCATACAAAAGTCTAGCTGCTGCTGTCATATAAAATATCAACGTCCTGTGTTGGGCTGGAATTCCCTCCATTCCCAAGTTCAGTAGCAGGAGTTCTGGGTTCTTATTAATTTGAAATTGTAAAATTTCACTCATTTCTCTTATTATTTCCCCCCAGTACTGCCTGGCTACCTCACACGACCACCACATATGATAGAGGGAGCCCTCATGCTTCTTACATTTCCAGCATTTATTAGAAGTATTCGAATTCCCTAGCGCAATCTTCTTTGGTGTCATGTACCAACGATAGATCATTTTATAAATGTTCTCTTTGATATTAATACATGTCGTTGTCTTCATTGTAGTTTTCCACAAGTATTCCCATGCCTCCATTGTTATTTCTTTATTAAAGTTTATAGCCCATTTCACCATTTGTGTTTTAACTATCTCATCCTCGGTATACCACTTCAACAGTACTTGGTATACCTTGGATATTCTTTTCTTATCTTCTTTAAGAAGGGTCTGCTCTAGTTCCGAATTCTCTATTCGTATACCTCCCTTTACAGAGTCCGAATTATATAAGTCTCTGATCTGTCTATACTGGAACCAATCGTAGTTAGGTGATAGTTCCTCTTGTGTCTTTATTCTAAGTTTGGATGCTTCAGTTTTAGTTATTTCTTTATACGTTAAACATTGTTGTTCATTATCAACAGCTCTCGGGTCTATCACCTCATATGGAACCACCCACAAAGGGGTTCCTTCTTGTAGATAAATTCTGTACTTCTTCCAGATTATGTATAGACTTCTCCGAACAAAGTGATGCAGGAACATCGAGTTGACCTTTACTTTGTCATGCCATAAATATGCGTGCCATCCAAATATTTTTTTATATCCCTCTAGGGCTAATAGTTTCTTGTTCTTTAATGTCATCCATTCTTTCAACCAAACTAGGCAGATTGCATCATGATAAAGTCTCAGATTGGGCAGTTGCATTCCGCCTCTTTCCTTTGCATCTTGTAAAACTTTCACTTTCACTCGAGGCTTCTTGCCTGCCCAAACAAAATCTGATATTTTCCTCTGCCATTTTTCAAATTGTTTGGAGTCTCTGATGATTGGTATTGTCTGTAGCAAAAACATTACTCTTGGTAACACATTCATCTTAACTGCTGCAATCCTGCCCAACCATGACAAATTCAATCTATTCCATTTAATCAAGTCTCTCTCTATCTGAGTCCATAGTTTTTCATAATTGTTTTTGAGATGACGCTGTTATCGCGTCTTCTTGCACAATAACAGCGCCTTCTCGTGCGATTTTGCACGACAACAGCGTTTTCTCGCGTGATTTCGTGTGAGATTTTGCTGTTTTCCGGAACAAGGTAAGCCGTGTGGAAACGGTCCATATCATCTCCCGGGTATGAGTGTGAGAGCGAAGAAGGAACAGAAAGCAACACGTGCTTCTAACGGAATCTGATCTTTAAAAAGGTGTGTGTGTGTGTGGGGGGGTATAATTAAAAGTTGTTATTACAAACCCAGTGAGGTTCATTAAACTGCATATTCTGCGGGGGACATACATATTCTCAATTTTACCATTGGTAAAAGCTAATTCACATTAACTTCCATACTTGATCTACTTTTGAATTTTTCACATGCATAACCTTGCATGGTTTTGCTCAACTTCCCAATACACATTGAGGGGCTCTGTTCATGAGGCATCAGCTGACTCATGAGTAGTCAGTAGGCAGCCGTCCAACACAGGCAGAGGGAAAGCAGCGGCTTCTTTGAGCAGAGCAGTTGCCCTGACTTAGGCCAATCCTACCTATAGTTATGGCCTAAACTAGGCTTGCCAACCTCCAAGTGGGCCTTGGAGTTCTCTTGGAATTACCATTGATCTCCAGATTGCATAGCTCAGATCCTCGGAAGAAAATGTCAGCTTCAGAGGGTGGACTCTGTGGCATCACATTCCTGCTGAGTTCCCTCCCCTCCCTAATCTCTCCCTTTCCAGGCTCCATCTCCAGGAATTGTCCAACCTGGAGTTGGCAACACTAGCCTAAATGTACATGTATGCCTAACAGATTGTGATGAAATTATACATGTGTTCAATGGGCTTGTTCATAAACTACTTTTTTTGACCCTCCTGGAATCTTCCAGCTTCTTTCATTGGCTGAAGGCTCTCATGAACAACCACAAACATTAACATCAATATTTAGCTAGATTTATCAAAAAGCTCTGAATACTGTCGGATTTTCAAAGGCATTCATGCAGCTCAGGAATAATATGAACAATTTTAACATTTGGAAAGCACTCAGAAACTCCTGGAGGTTGAAGAGCAAATGATCTGTGTAAACAGCCCTGAAAAGACGCTGGGTGCAGGAAGCAAAGAGAAGTGAACATTGACCTTTCTCTCTCTCCAGGCTTCGTCCCACCCTGTCCATGCTTATTACGCTTCATGTAGCCAAATCTATCATTGTTAAAGGGAAGCGCTTGCATTGCATGGCTGTGTGCATTACTGCACTTTGACTCCTATGGCCATGGCATTCTCTGCCCTAACACCAGTCTTTATAGCAATCATCTGTGTCTTAATTGGAATCATACTGAAAAGCAGCAGGAAAGGAACTGAGAAAAAGGAAAGTACACCCAATCAGAAGGCTGAGTCTCGCCCATGGGTGGATGAAGATTTAAAGGACAGCACTGACCTTCAAGGAGAAGAAGAAGGTAGGACACTGCTTAATTTTTGTAAGCCAACATCTACAGAACAATGGCAAGGCTGGTAATTCATGGTTTGGAAGCCTCTGTGGCTCCTGAACAATGCAATACATCTCTTGGGCTAGCTGATAAAATGAGGAGGTCGCATGCAATTGCTTTAACAGTGCCTCCCCTTCTCCCAGCCACAGGGTGCAGAAGATGGGCTTCAAGAGGAGAATATGATGGGAGCAACGATAGCAGCTCAGGGGGAGGGGTGTTTGGGAGAAGGGTCTCACGTATTGTCTTCCAGAGGTTATAGGAGGTGATGCATGTGAAAGAAAATGCAGCCGTCACAATATATAGGCTGCAGGGCATGGTAAAGTATCGTTGGTGAAAGATGTTTACACTCTCTAGGTCACTGTTTATTCCATACTAAAGAAGTGTGCCAATGGGTTATTTATCTAGAAGAAATAACTTCTAGTGTGGAGGGCCCTGAATGGCTCTCCTTTCTGGTTTTTTTTAATTTAATTTTTATTTTCTTTAAAATTGTTAAAAAGCGCAAATACTTGGATAAATTTTACACTGAAAATATCAGCATGGTTGCATAAGCGATCAGGATGGAAATCGTGTCTGTTCTATGTGCCGAGCACTGCCTGTTACATTGTTGGTATCAAATGTTCAGTAGTACTACTTATCCTTTTCAACACAGAGTTTCAACACAGGGAAAATGTCCAGTGCTAAACAAGAGTCCTCATTTTCCAGTGTATCATGTTATAGGCTTCTTTACTCTACTTTTGCTTTTTTTGTTTTGCTTTTCATTCCATTGATTGAAACAATCCAAATAAAACTGTTGTAAAATATCCACTCTCAATTTAGAAGAATTACCTCAGATAAAAAGAAAATAAAAAGACTGTCCTATGTAATGCAAAAACTATTTAAAAATGTACTCTCCCCCTTGCCTTTTTATCTACAGAACACTAATTCCTCCTCGTGGTGCACTCTCAATTAAAGTCCAGGATCTCTGCCAACCCAAGCACCTTTTATCCCCAAGGGAACTAAAATTGCTAAGCTAATATATACTGTGAGAAACCTGCTCTTCCTGTGAGCTCGGTTTCAAGGCTTCAAAATAACCCAGAGCAAGGCCTTCAGTAAAATGATATCCTGCAGCAAAGGATTGGGGCACCACGCTAACTTGCTTATGGTAGCCACCACTTATTATTTTTGGTACTCACAGCAGCAGCTTGGACAGGTTATTGGACTTCTTTGCTACAGGGCTTTTTTCACAAAATTGCATTATTGTAGTGTAGTGGTTAGAAACAGACTAGAATCTGGGAGACTTGGGTTCAAATCCCCAGTCTGCCATGGAAGCTCACTAGGTGACCTTGGGCCAGTCACTCTTTTCCAGCCTAAGTTACTTCACAGGATTGTTTTGAAGATAAACGCAGGAGGGGATGTAAGTCACTTTAGATCCCCATTAGGGAGAAAGGTGGAGTATATATGAAGAAAGTAAATGAATCCCATGACTGGAACTCTCATTGTGTGTTCTAGTCCCAAAAATAACCAAAGAGAGCCCCAAACAGATCGAGGCAGTTCATGGGAAGGGAGAAGGGTTAACTCTTTCCTTTCATGCCATTTCCCCAAATCAAATGTAAATTCTAGAGTGGAAAGGTGTGCATGAATTCCGAATGCAAAAGCCTGTTTCTGAATTACAGATGGAGGAAATGTACACTCTGTATCTGCTCCTCCTCCTCTTGCACAGCATTCTGATACTGAATGCAGACTTATTCAATTAACAAAAATTAGTCAGGATTTCCAAATGTGGGCACCTCAATAAACAGAAGTCAGTGGTGCTAGCAGCTGCATTGTAATGGCATTCAGCCATGCTGTCACAAGGGGCAAAAATATTGTGCTTTACACCATGATACTACTTTCCCAGTATCACTGCAATAGTTCCTAAGCTCAAGATATGAGAGGGGTGGCAGGCAGCAAGTGTGTGTGCGGGGGAGGGGGCATAATTCTAAGTCACTTTCTTAACACAAGGGTACTGATAAAGGCAGCACAAGAGTTGCATTGCATTTCTTTATGAGCAGCCAGACCTGCTTGGCTGTCCCTGGGCTCACCAAATTGAGGGCAAGGGAAGGAGGCAGGTATGCATGTACACCTAGAAAATAACATACCTCTGACCTAGCAGTCCATTGCTTTTTGTTCACTGAACTACTTGGGTGCATTCACTAGAGGCGTGTAATGGGGTTAGATTGCAGAAAGGGAAAAGTTTAGACTGCTACAAAGCCATTTTTGTTATTTTATCTGCAACTGAAGCAGGCATTCCTTAGAGCCCTCAGCAAATCAATAGTGGAAAGTGCTGAGAACAGACCATATCAGTGTCACGGAATGCCACCGCTGCAAATCAGTTTTGTTCTCTTGTTTCTATCCCACACTTAGAATGTTTTCTTTTTCTTTATTTAAAGTGTGTAGCCCGCCTCTACTAGATACAAGGTGGTGAATCTTCAAGACATATAAAATACAATCTTCAAATGCCACATCTTTACTAAAACCAGACCAACAGGCTATATAAAAGCTTCACACAATGCCCATAATAAAAAAACATACACTCCAGGCAAGGATCTTCTCTGTACAAGGGGGATGGGGTACATTTGCATCAACAGAGTGACAAACAGGACTAAAAGCTCACCTAGAGGTCTGCTGGGAAAGGATAGCTTTACACATCTTCCTAAATCTCATCAGCACATTTAGAAAATTCCATCACAGAGTATCTGCAACTATACTGTCCAGTACAAGAGACTGGCTTTTCCTAGCACTCCGCAGACTCTAATGGGGAGGTGGACCCTGAGCAACAATGACAGACCTTCAAGGAGAAGAAGAAGGTTTAATCATCACATTATGAGTATCACAGCTTCAACACGGAATGGCTACAGAAAATGTTATTTCCTTAGCTCTGGAATGAAACATGGGGCATCCTGAGAGCACTCATAAACATGACGAAGATCCTGGATCTCCATCCATCTGTGAAAGGTAGAGTGAGTACATGCACAGTCCTAGCTTGGGTCAGAGCCATATGGGGAGGATGGAGGAATTTAACTCTTCAACTTCCTCCATACTGGAACGAGCCCCTCACCCTGTTGTTAGAGTCTTAAATTGGGAGTAGAGGGAGACAGCACAACCTTCCCCCCAACAGCTTCATGTGTCACATGGTAGGGGGAGCTAGAGGAAGAAGGTCAATCAGGTAAAACTGCCCCTATTCTTGTACCCTGTTACCAACCTCCAGGAGAGGCCTGGAATTCTCCTGGAATTACTGCTGATCTCTGGCCTCCAGACTGAGTGACACATAACAGGATAGCAGCCAGTTATACCAGCATAAATATTTTGGACCGAAGGATCAGTATGACATACAGAACATGTGCATGCAGCAGCCTACTGGTGTAAGGTGGGAGAAAAAGGTGGGATGAAGTGATGTGAGGTCAGAAATTTAAATTTTAAATTTTGGTGGGAACAACTGACCTCACGAGAAATGGAGGAGTTAGAAGAGAAGATCTTTGATTTAGACATGACATCATAGGATTTGATGCCACATCCTTGCTCAGCTCCTTTCCCTCCACAAACTCTGCCATCTCCAGGCACCTTCCCCAAATCTCCAGGATTTTCCCAAGCCAGAGATGGAAACACTATTCTTGTTCAGGTATACTTCAAGAGGGAGGATAATTCCTTCCAAAAACATACCCCACCCACTTGCCTATGATCCTTCTGCTACAGTTCATAGTCAGTGGGATCCTGCTGTCCCCTTTCAATTCCTCTGCTGTTGAGTAGAACCACGTGCCTGTCCTGGGCCCCCTCTGATTCCTTGGCTCTGAATTCTGTTTCTTCTGCAGCATATTCAGCACTCGTCAGGATATTCTTTATCATTTTTTCTTTGGTTAATTTACAACATCATATTTCTCTGCATGTCCAGGAGACTCTTCCTTCCTTTTCTGAGGTTTTGCTTGTTTCATCACCCACACAAAGCCCACCCAGTTATGGAAGTGATGGCTGTAATGCAACACTGATTTGTCAGTTTAAACACACTGATTATCCAATAAGCTTTAACAATATTTATTTTCCATTTTTTCAAAAGAGATCTGATAAGAATATTTAAAGCTCTGTTAGACACTGGACAGTAAATGTAAATTAAAATCTCCCTCACCTTTAATAACTCTGTAAATCAGAATCTGTCAATCTGAGATTTTTACACTGTCATCGTGCCAGATAAAGTATAAGTATTTCAGCTACTTAACAAATTTTCCAGTATTAATTTTGCACCATATGTTGAAATCCTTTTGTTATTTTTAAAAAATATCTATAACAGCTTCAACATCAAGGAGGCTCTCTCTAGCTAGTATAGCTGACTGATTTTGCACTGGTATCTGAGAGTGTGTTTACAAAGCAAGGTCTCTTTCATTGATTTTACAAGAATAAAAGGTCAGAATTCCAACACTTCTATCATAACTAGATTGAAATAAACTATAATTCATTAACTGTGCAGCCCTAAGCAGAGTTACATCAGTGGGCTTAGAAAGGGTGTAACTCGGTTTAGAATTGCACTGCAAATATATATCTGAAATTCTAGATAATCTGAAATTCTAGATAACCCTCACAACTCACAAGTACTGTTTCTCACATGTATTTAATAATAATAATAATATTTGATTTATATACCCTCCCTTCAGGGCAACTTAATGCCACACTCAGAGCAGTTTACAAAGTGTGTTGATATTACCCCCACAACAACCACCCTGTGAGTTGGGTGGGGCTAAGAGAGCTCTGGAAGAGCTGGGACTGACCCAAGCAGAGGAGTGGGGAATCAAACCTGGTTCTCCAGATGAGAGTTCTGCTGCCCTTAACCTCTACACCAAATTTGTTTCTTAACCACCTTTCTGTTCTAAAAGCTATGGGATAAATAAATGCAACATCATTAGAACAGTAGATAAAAGTAACTGTGAATAAAAAGGTTTTTTTTTAAATGCTGCAAATAAAAAAGCAGTTCAATGAAATAGTGTAAACAGAGGTAGCAAACAATATTGTGCTTTAGAATCTCAGTGAAAGAAAACCACAAAGCTTATTCAGTGCCAAAGGCCCTCCATAATAAGCAGTTTTTTAAACAACCTGAGAATGTCTAGAGGGAAAGCAGCCAAAGGGGCTTCAGAAAACAGAAAGTTTCACATACTTGAGGCAACAGCTGAAAATGCCCTTTCCCAAATGTCTGCAAACCTGCTTCCCAAAGAAGGGAACCAACCATGCTTGGATCCCAGGCAGCTTCAAAGAGTTGGAAGTGTTTCTTCAAGAACTTTGGGCCTTGAAAACTCCAAACCTGCATTTTAATGGGGCCTATAAATAAACCAGAAGTCAGTTCGTTTAATATAGCTGTGATCTATTAAGCCCATCTCAACTGGTTAGAGTTAAAATTCTGGCAGCCACTTTCTGAACCAATTGAAGTTTCTAGATGGCTTTCAAAGATAGTTTACAGTAATATAATTGGGATATTATTAAAAAAATGCACGTATGTAGCCTGGTCCACTTTATAAAGTAATGGTTGTAGCTGGCAAACCAGCTCAAAGCTAATACAAAGTTTTCTAGCCACCCCTGTAACTTGCATCTCCAATAACCAGGAGCAGCACCAAACGGAATCCTTGATCTTTCAGGGGGAGTTTAATCCCATTCATGCCAGGTTTACACTGATTCCCAAGTCAACTTTATCCCACTCATCTGGATTAAGTTTCAGTTTTTCACCCACATTCAGACCTTCACTGGTTCCAGACACCATTTCAGGGCTACAATTGCCTGCTTTAAATTAGATGGAAAGGAGAAAAAGAGTTACTACTACTAGCAATCATCTGCATATAGTTGGCATTGTGCTCCACATCTTCAGATGATTCCGCTGTTGAACAGCACGGCAACAATTTGGAACCCTCCATCTGTAGCACTTGATAAGCTAATGGCTGATAAGTGGAGTGATGGATTCCCAGCACTGTTTTCTGAGACCCACACAGCAGGAAAGCTCAGAGCCTCTTCAAAACAGTGCCTCCCAAACACATTCTTCAGCAGCTCAGGATATTATTATAGTTGATGCTGAAAAGTCCAGGAGAACCAGCAGAAAGACATCTTCCTTGTTAGCATCAGGGTGACTAAAGTTGATTCTGTTCCATATTAGTGTTGCCAACTCGAGGTGGAGAAACTCCTGGAGATCTGGAGATAGGGGATGAAGTCTGAAGAGAGTAAAGCTTGGGTAGAGGAGGGAACTCAATAGGGATGGGATATCATAGGGTCTACCCTTTGAAGCTCCCATTTTCTCCAAGGGAACTGATCTCTGCGGTCGGTCATAATTCTAGGAGAACTGCAAGCCCCGCCTTGAGGATGGCAACCCTAGTCCCTTACCCAAGCTGGAAACCAGACTAAAAAGGATCCAGACAATCCATGTCCTCAAGAAATACCACCATTCCAAGTACCCTGCCCAAGAAAGGTTGATTAGAGCCTAGCCTATAATTGTTTCACTTGCTAGCATTTTTAAAGTAAAAGTTTTACAACTGTCTCTTTTAAAGCCTCACATTAACATCTGCTTCTTGGTACTGTGATTTGAGCTGCACTTGAGTTATATGCACAGTACAGGTGGAGGCTCCACTAAAAATGTCAGAACAGGACAATCATAGGCACAGTGCAAGAAGGATATAGGAAATAACAACAGCAACAACAACAACATTCGATTTATATACTGCCCTTCAGGACAACTAAATGCCCACTCAGAGTGGTTTACAAAGTATGCCATTATTATCCCCACAACAAACACCCTGTGAGGTGGGTGGGGCTGAGAGAGCTCCAGAGAACTGTGACTAGCCCAAGGTCACCCAGCTGGCTTCAAGTGGAGGAGTGGGGAATCAAACCCGGCTCTTCAGATTAGAGTCCCGTGCTCTTAACCACTACACCAAACTGGCTGGCTGAAGGGAAGTCAAAAAAAGGTCCTGAGCTGAATAGACATACAAATTGTGGAAGCCATAGCCTGATGTGGAGAATGAGGAACATACCCAAGACCTGCTAAATACAGCCACCGTAGGATTATTAAAAGGGTCTATGATTGGAGAAGGGCTATGCATTTAAAGACTGCATCCAAAAAATGCTTAAACTCACTGCTACAGTTGGTGTGAGACTTCTCTAATAACTGGAAAGAAGGCGGTCATGACTTTAGGCAAAGTTCTGTAACTCTTGAAAAAGGAAAGCTATTCTTGGGAGCTTTGTTAATACGTACCCGGCTCTGATAATTGACATTATTCAAAATATCTGGATTTTCATTTTCAGTGGGGTAAATTTTGATTACATAATTTTATACTGACACGAGCCAAACTTACCCTGCAGCTAAGGAAGCCTCTTAACTCAAGTGTGTGCCCTTCCCTCTCTGGTTTTTCCTATAGATGATGGTGGCGAATGGCAAGGCTTAGATGACGACATTGCTCACATCCCTTTCATGACCGAGCGTTACTCTGAAGAAGACATGGTTAAAAGATCAAAGGATTTGTACACCCTTCTCAATAAGAGACGGTCTGTCAGGTTTATAAGCGATGAGCCTGTTCCAAGGGAAGTCATTGATAATGTGATTAAAGCAGCAGGTACTGGCAAATATGAAATGCTGGGCAGCCATTCTAGCGTCTTTTTAGCTTTAGCTGTAAATGTGTTCAGCCTCCACTTGTTATTGTAAGATGCTTGCAAAAGGAGAATCAGCAATGATCCCAAAGAACAGGAGGATCCAAAACTTTGTGACATAATTTTCAACTGGTTTCAATACCCTCCAACAGACCCTCTCTCTAAAGTCGTCACAAACATGAGTAATGCATGTTCTTAACTTACACTGGCATTACAGCAGCTGCTACAGAGCAGAGCTTTCGTAAGTTGCCAGGGCAATGTCTTGGCTAGGAGCCACAGCCTAAAAACTGGGCAATACAAGTGCAAGGAGGGACCACAACACTGGCATTTCCCATTTGGACCCGGGTCATGCTGGAAGGAACCATGCTGCAGTGGTTCCCATGCCATAGGCATAACATAAGAAAGAGGCCTTTGACACCTTGACTTGGATTTCTTGCATGATTTGAAAATAGAACCAAGATGCATGTTTTGGCTTTTGTTACAAAAGCCAAGACATGCATCTTGGTTTTATTCTGTGTAACTATGTAACTGATGTAGACATATAATATGTGCATAGCCACAAAATGGCATCATATCACCTATGTTGTCTGCAAACACAGTCATTCAGGATGACTTTGCAAAGAGAAGAGAAGATTTAAGTACAAGAAGTTGGCAGCTCTTTTGAGGGAATGTGACATAAAGTATAAATGGCTACTCCCGGAAGGAATCGGGTTTAGTCATAAAGATCAAGCTTACAAGATTAATTCGGAAGATCAGCTAAGGGATTTTGTGGATATAAATCCAGAATTTGGACCAGATACCAAGCAAAAAGAAGAAGATCCGAAGCCTGAAGGGAGGGGGGAGGCAACGAGCGCTGTGGCGGTAGATGCTCAGAGGGAATTGCGTCCGAGGCCCAGAGGAGGGGAAAAGATTTAACTGGAACTGTACTTTGTAATTTGTATGATCAATCACTCCTCTACTACTTTATTAAGCTATTTTTTTATTATGGTAGTATGAAGGGAAAGCATTGAAGTGTAGCGTTTAGTGTTTGTAGGCTACCTTCCCTTTTTTCCCACCCCCCCTTCCCCTTCTCTTTTTTCTCCCTTCTTTTCCTTCCCTTGTGCTATTGTAGTCTTTTGTAGTTACTGTTATTGTAGTTTTGTATGTTAGATATTGAAAAATAAAAAAAATTTTTTTAAAAGGATGACTTTGCAAATGTCCACATGCATCCATATCTACTAAAGTGGTACACATTGAGCAATGGTGCATTCATGTACTATCATGATACATTTTTATTCAATATGACAATGACTGCTGTTACTAATTAGCTCTAGGATTCTTTAAATAAAAAATGCTTAATGTTAGAGATCTATTTTCTTTATCTTTTTGTGAATTTACTTCCTTTAATATTAATGCTTCTTTTTATTTGACTAAAGGAACAGCTCCCAGTGGAGCACACACCGAGCCATGGACCTTTGTTGTAATACAAGATCCAGAAGTAAAACATAAGATCCGGGAGATCATTGAAGAGGAGGAAGAAATAAACTATCAGAAAAGAATGGGAGACAGATGGGTTAATGACTTGAAAAGACTAAGGTATCAATAATTCTCTCTGCTCAAACATATATGTTTTAAGGAATGTTACTGGACTTCAAAACTTGTGTGAAGTCTGATTTGGAATAGAAAGGACATTATATATCTTTTTGAGTCAGTAATTTCTCCAAGGAAATGAATCTACACATTCTGAATAAGAAATCCCATGAAAATGAATATTTTAAATGCATAAAAATAAATATTAATCTGGCCATTTGAGGATCTAAAAACTCATCAGTTACATTATAATGTATGCTATAATATTTGTATGACCTTAGTACAGTCCATATAAAAGAAAAAAGTGATGTGTACAACATTTTCAACTTTTTAAGAAGTATCTTTCTAAATAATGAAGTCATGATTGACACGAAATTTTCATAGCAGAAAACAAACTTATCACATTCAGTACACAGCAATTGTTTCTTGAATGGTGTTTAGTCCAAAAGGAGGAAGTATTGTACGGCTGCAGCAACCCTATCCCCAGGGATTTCTACCATTCCCTTACAGATGGATAATTGTAACATATTTATTGGGCTTTCTTATAGCCAAGGCAAATATGTGTAAGTGAGGCTATATATTAAATAAATAACTTAATAGTAAGGATTTAAAATCACCCTTTTTCTAGGACAAACTGGATCAAAGAATACTTGGATACAGCTCCCTACCTGATCCTTATTTTCAAGCAGGTGTATGGAATGCATCCAGATGGAAAAAAGAAAACCCATTACTACAATGAAATCAGTGTTTCTATTGCCTGTGGCATTCTCCTTGCTGCACTACAGGTATGCTTGCAATTTAAGTATGAGTTGGACCAGGGTAAAGGTTGGAAAGCTGCATGTGCAGCAGTACTCTAGATGACAACTAGCACATAGTTCAACCTTGCTATCAACTTTCATCCAGGCCACACTGGCCAGGCAGGGGGAGGGTATTTTCATATGAACACATATGCTGGTGCCAAAACACAGATCATGGGAGAGCCCTGGGACCACTGCAATGTGGAGTATGTGCTCAGGCACACCTATTATGATAGCATGGCCAAGGCTTTAAAAATGAAAGAAAATCCATGCTTTGAGATAATATACAAAAGTCTACTGGGAATAATGAAGAGAGAGAGCTTGGCATATGTAAGTTCCACTGGGACTTTCCAGTCCAAGACTAAACATGCTTATTCTGAAGTAGCATCTGTTACATTCACTGGGACTTGCATTTAGTTTAGAATGGCAGCCTTAGACGTTTAGCTGTACTCTTTGTTTCAGTTTTCTCCAAATTGTGCCCATACTTGTTATAGGATTAAGCATATTCCAAGTCCCATTTGAAGTTCATCCTTCCTTTAACTTCACAACAACCCTATGCTGTAGGCTAGGACTGGGGACAATGACATGCTCAAGTTCACCCTGTAAGTGTCATAGTTGATAGAAATTTATGTGGGGTCTTTGTATTCAAACCCAGCTCTTTACTGGTTATACCACACAAGCTCAAGAGTGCAATTACTTCCCAAACACTGAATGTATAGATTCTGAGTTATGACTTCATCATGAGAGCAGGTGTGTGGATGGCTGCATTTCCTCCTTGACATAAAGAAGGTGGGGGGGAACAGGAACAAATATGCACAATGTAGCATTATATTCCATTTCCACAGACACAATTATGTAAGCTGAGAAAAAAATTCCAATGTATTGATTATCAGCTGAAACAAGGAGATGAGAGAACACTACCTGTAACTCTTCTTTTTGGTTTTAGAATGTGGGTCTGGTGACAGTGACCACAACGCCACTGAACTGTGGCCCACGCCTGAGAGTGCTGCTGCAGCGTCCAGTGAATGAAAAGCTCCTTTTGCTTTTGCCCGTTGGGTATCCCAGTAAAGATGCCACAGTACCTGACTTGAAACGAAAGCCAGTGGATGACATTATGGTGGTTATATAAATATGCTATGGTGCAGTTGGGACAAAACCCTCAGAAATGTATTTTTTCACAGAAAACAGTCTTTGGCCATTTCTTCCCTGCACACATCCACAAATTTATGCACACCCACAATTCCAAAGAGGATGCTATATGTGAACTGAAAATACTGACATACCTGGTTACATGTGATTCCCGCAGCTTTCATGATAACATGTAGCTGGGCATGGGCATATTTCTGTTTCACGTGCAACATCTGCCACATAAGGATGACCTGGCCAGGGCACCCATGTCCAAAAACATTCACTTAGAGGAGGCCACAGCATGTCTGAACCAGGGCCAGACTTTGGGGTAAAAGTCTGGGGTCCCTATTTATGAGATCAGCAGGGTGATCTCAAAACCAGAACAGAGCTTTACATCTGAACAATATGTTATCATATAAAGAAAGCAATTACGACAATTGTCCTATGTCTAAAATTACCTTATGGCATCACTAGTTTGAACTGGCACATGTGTTACCTGAAATGGTCTCCTTGCATAAATATGATTTATGGGGGAATTAGCTAGCAAGGAAGACGGCTATATGAGAGGCGGTAACTGGAATCTATCACCTTTGTATACCAGGTCCCAATCCCAATAAGCCAAGCAAGTCTGGTGCTTCAAATCAATCAGTAACTTTATGTACATACATGCCAATTACTGGGGGAAATAACCCCAACACACACACACACACACACAGTCCTAGGAAATAATAGCCAGAAGTGTGGGAATACAGCAAGAAGGAGTAATTATATCTACCTATCCTGGAGAAGGGGTCCAGAGAGAAGCTTCAAACGTCCTGCATGTCAGCCCAGAGAGAGAGATGTGGAACAGTGCTTGTGGATCCAGAGAAGTAAGCAAGCATGAACGAAGAGAGACTTTGGGGGGGGGGTGACCCTAAGGGAGAAGCCAGGAAGCTTGCACGATTTGAATGAGGCCAGAACTCAACCTTTAAAGGCAAAATGTGCCCTGAGGTGGAGGAGAGTCCTCCTGGCAGTTAGGACAAAGAGTCCAATGGTTGGTTCCTGGGTGTAACAAAGGATTCGAGTACTTTGATTGATGGCTGTCAGGGTGTGTGAAAGCAGATGCAAAACTCGTCCCAGTGCTGCACAAAAGGGACAGTTTTCCTGATGAAGTACCGGAGCAAGGTTAAGTGTTTTTAGAGAGGGGATACAATGTGCCAGGAACGACTGTACATGCTTATGAATGCCAATTGATTAATTCCTCAATCACGGACAGGGGTCTCATTATGGGAGGAGGGATAGGAATGTGCTAAGTGGGGGTGTCTCAGCAAGACCTTTATTGCTCTGGGCCTTCTGGAGTTTGGGTGGACAGCGAGGCCAGTTGCATCACAATACCTCTGCATTCCAATGCGGCATTCCTTACATGCCTTCTCCAGGGCAGGATCTGGCAACGACAGGGGCTCTCTGGTTGTCAGTGCTGCAGCCATTTTAAACTCCAGAGGCCTGTATACTTTTAATGTCATGAGCGGTCATATGAAACTGCTATTAAAAATGGCGGAGGCCGGGCTGACTGCTCACACATGGTCTAGACAGTCTTCTCCTTTTCCCCGTCTCTCCTTCAGCCACAACTTATGTGTGTTTCTCTGACACTTTCATAGTACTAATAATGACAATGGGTGTGTTTACTAATGACTGTAAGTAATCAGAATAAATGATTTGATAGGTTTAATTATTGATTAGTATTATTGATTTTCTCATGGGAAATATGAAATTATGTTTAAACAACCTTCATTTCTTCCATTTTTATGCTCCAAGGTCTAAATTACATAGTAGCTTGTCTTGATATTTTGATTTGTAAGATACACATGTGAGTATGTTCTGGTGGGGAAAAAATGGAGTTAAATAAGATAGCCAAATCTTGGCATTCATATTGCTCCCTCTGCATACAGATAAGTAAGTCTTGTATTGTTTTATATAGTACCTCTTCTGTTTTAAATTATGTTTGGAAGACGTGTTTACAGGCAACTTTAAAGTGCTTCAGCTGAGTTTTGGCTTTGTATTTTTCCCCTGAAAGAGTGTCTTAGATACAATGAAATGCTCTATTTGGGCTCAGCTTACATGTATTAATTAAAGCCTTTTTATTTGTTTGCTGTAATGACCACGTAATTTGAACAGCTATTCAATTGATGCCTGATCATAAGGGTAGCTCTATAAGAAAATAAACATGGATATGTCACATATCTGAAAAAGTTCCTGTCTTAACAGTGCATGAGCAAGATCAAACACGTGTTCATGATATATTAATCAGGAATAAATACCATCTCTAGGTCTAGACTTATACCATTTAAAATTTGAGAACTCCGCTCTGCTGCCAGCAACTGTGTGGATTCTCCACTGCTGCCGGGTGGTGCCTGGAGTTTTCCCAGAATTATAACTAATCAGAATTATAACTAATCATAGATTAGTTCCCCTGAAGAAAATGGCAGCTGCAAACTCTATGGTATACCATAGATTCTAGGTGAAATGTCTACTCAAATAACCCCTTAATAGACATAACCCCCCACATCTCCTGAATTTCCCAGAAATTCATACTAGGGTTGCCAAGTCTGGGTTGGGAAATTCCTGGAGATCTGGGCATGGAAAGGTGGGGGTTGTGGAAGAGAGGGACCTAACTGGGATATAATGCCATACAGCCCATGCTCCAGAGCAGCCAGTTTCTCCAGGGAAACTGATGTCTGTAGAATGGAGATGAGTTGTAATTCTGGGAGATCTCCCAGCTCCACTGACCTTGGCAGCCCTAGCCACCACTGATAGTCCTGGCTGAAGCCACTGTCCTACTGAGACCCATAGTAAAGGGCACCCTATCTCTGGGGTTTCCTAAACTCATTGCAGTGGCAGCCTGAGTCAAGGGAAGCAAAGTGATTGCATGATTATCTCAGCAGTACCTCTCACTTTCTCCTTCCGAATATGGGAAGTCCAGGGCAACTTTTGAAGGGCATTTTCTTCTATTTATGAGAAAGTTTGTTTAAAACATTTATATGTTGCCTTAACCCTTTGAATTTAAGGTGTCTAATGAAGCAACAAGTTGCAAATGCATACAACACAACATAGCAAGCAATAATAAAATAAACACAACAGAGTTAGGTCTCCCCAAAACAAATGTACACCAAATGCCCTTTGAAATGTGACCATATTAAACATATCCCTAAATGCAAAAAGGGCAGGTGCTCTCTACACTAGCTGGTAACTCATTCAAAAAGACTGGTCCTGCCACAGAAAACACTTTCAAGCTATGGCCGAAGTGGCCTGAGAGAGAACACCACAAGGAAAAGAAGATAGGCACTTTCACTACTTCACCCCGCTACCTTATTCTGTTTTGTATCCCTTGATGCCTCCTCTTTCCCTGAAGCTGGGGGTGGGGGTGGGGGGAGAGACTTCAGACAACATTTAAAATAAGGAGGAGGGAGTCAGCCCTTCATATTAATGCACTGGAAAAATCCCATCTTAGAGCCAGACGAGACGAATTACACAAGGCTATGTGAGTGTCTAGAATCATGTCTGTTCCTAGCTGCCTGTATCTATTTTACCTGGGGTGAATACGTATCCTGTAGCCCTAGTCTGTGCACATGATGGGGAACTCATGTAGTTGCAGTTGCAAGTGTCCATGGTCATAATAAGCGAGTCACCATTGCAGAGTGTTGGTTTGGGATGGCTTCTGTTTCCCCCTCCCCTCTTTTTGCCCTTAGATCCGGCTTACACCCAAACTGTTTTGCTTTTAATCTGGCATGTTTTAAATTCTCCCATTTTCTAGTTGACGCTGCCACCTCCCTACTCCTCCTTTCTGCACCCTCCTCTCCCCCTTAATTTCCTTCTCTTCTCCATGCAACGTCTTCAGTCAGGATACAGAGGAGGTGGGAAGAAAGATTGTGGCAATACAATTAAACATCTGAGCAAAAGTTCAGAAACATGCTTGATACATGAACCTGAAAAGGACAGGGGTGGGGGTTACTCATTCTCCAGTTCAGCTTGGCAATACAGAGCAAATTGGGTAAAATTTGGCCATTGTTTCTAATGAGAAATGCGATTTGGGTCTTTCCAGGGGCCTGGGGGCACATTTTAAAACCACATTTTACCAAATTTGCTGATGACCTACTCCTAGCTGTTCTCTAAAGATTTCCCAAGTTTCATGAAGATTGGACTTCAGGGCAGAATTTTATGGGCCCCCAAAGAAGGTGCCCCCGGCCACCCGCAATCTCCATTATGGGTAAAACTAGGGGAGCTATCTAGGAGGCTGGGGTGGCATTTTTCAAACAAAATCCACAGAATTTGCATGGGACCTACTCCTAACCGTCCTCTAAAGATACCCCAAGTTTCACAGAGATTGGACCCCGGGAAAGGCATGATCTATGGGTTTCCCCAGTTGCTGTCAGTTTTTCTCCACAGTAGGAAAAATGGGGTGGCTGGGGGCACCTTCTTTGGGGGGCTCTAAAATGTCCTCCCTAAAGTCCAAAACTGACAAATTTGCAGGGGACCTATCACTAACTGTCCTTTAAAGGCCTCCCAAGTTTCAGGGAAATTTGACCCCAGGGAAGGCATGATCTATGTTGTTACCAATGCACAGATGATAATCAGCTCTATCTTACACTGTGAACTTGCCAACCCCCAGACAAGTGGTTCAGGGTTTCTACCGCCACTGTGGGAAATGTGAGATAGAACTGTATACAGTTATCATCTGTATATTGGTAACAACCCAGCCCAAATCTCCTGATGACCTCACCCAGAGATTTCACATAGGTATTAAAGAGCTTAGGTGATGAAATAGAACATTGCAGGACCCCACAGTACAAAGGCGAAGGGCCTAAGCAACAGTCCCACAGCACCATCTTCTGAAAATCTACCCTCCAAATACTACACATTGTATTCTAAGACGTTTTCAAAGGCAGCACCTCATATAGCAAGTTACAGTCTGCTGGTTACAGTAGTGTGGATCAGAGTGGCTAGGTTTGCAGAGTCTGAATAAGGAATCCTACTATATAAAAGGCTAAGCATATTCAAGCATATTCAAGACAACTCACTTCCTACCCTGGTGTGCCACCAGAGGGCGCTGCTGTGGAGAGAAGCCCAGATGAGGCAGCCAGTCCTTCAGAGAGCGCACCACAGCGGGAAGCCCAGGCTGGGATCAGGAGCGGAGTAGGTGGAAATGCCTATGCCCCACCTTCACTGAGCTAGGATCAGGAGCATAGCAGATGGCAAAGCCTGCCCTTCGCCTTCACCCAGTTGGAATCAGGAGTGGAGCAGGTGGCAATGCCCACCCCCACCTTCACCCAGCTGGGATCAGGAGTGGAGCAGGTGGCAATGCCCACCCACTGCCTTCACCCAGCTAGGATCAGGAGCATAGCAGGTGGCAATGCCCGCCCTTCGCCTTCACCCTGTTGGAATCAGGAGCATAGCCAGTGGCAACGCCCACCTTCCCCCTTCACACTGTAGGGATTAGGAGCAGAGCAGGTGGAAATGCCCACCCTCCACCTTCACCCAGCTGGGATCAGGAGCGGAACAGGTGGCAATGCCTGACCCCACCTTCACCCAGTTGGGATCAGGAGCAGAACTACAAAAACCACCAGAATTATGATTTAATTTTAATTATGAAAATACGAAAGTGCTGTGCAAAAATGCAATGCTAGTGAAATAACTTAATAACTACATAAATAGGTGTTCATATACAAAAAGTGAGTCCATACATTATATACAGAATGCAAGAAATACAATCAACAAGTCACTGTCCGAAATATAGGAGTAAAGTGCAATGTTCCAGCAAGGTGGAAAAGCACTGCTTGGTGGAGAGCCAACCGGGTGTCTTCTCATGGAGGTTCACAGTCCCAAAGTAAATACGTTATGGTGCCGACGGGGTATGGCAAGCAATATTTCTGTTTAACCTGTTTCGTGAGGCAAACTCACTTCATCATCGGGCATGAAGCAATTAGGACTGACTATGCTGTAACATGGAAGACGTGAAAAACTTATTACAAGTATAAAACAGGAACAAACATCCCACTCCTTCTAATTAATAAAGTTGTACTCACAAATCCACAATGGTTCTATGCTCTGCTCTCCCACTGCTCCAAAGTTGGTCTGCGGACTATGTAACCAATTAGTGGGACTCAACAATTTTTTTATGGTCACAAGGAAAGGGTCTAATTCCACTAAATGAATTATGGGTGAGATCCCGCAGGAACTTAAATGTAGGAGACATCCAGGGAAATTATAAATAACACAATAAATCCATTTCCTGATTAAGCCCGTGCAGGGCCAAAGTGTCTAATTTAAATATCCATCTGGATTCCACTTTCAGGAATAATTTGCCCAGATCCGTGGCATGGGGACAAACAACCTGGTCGATGACAGAGACCCTAAATTCATTATTAGGATGTGTGCATTCAAGAAAATGACTAACCAGAGGCGCTTCCATAACCTTGTTCCTAATCCTTGAGATGTGCTCTTGGATTATTACTCTTAAAGCACGGGTGGTGCTCCCTATATATAATGCAGGGCATTTACACTGGATTATGTAAACTACATTTTCTGATCTGCAGTTAGTGAAGCCCTTCTTGGAAGGTAATAAGTCGGGTCGAATGACTTCATGCTTCACCATTAAGCTGCACACATTACAGGCGCTGCATGCATGATGACCTGTAGGTCTTACTGCGGTCTCTTGAGTGCTGGTGAATTCTGATCGGATCAGGATGTCTTTAATTGAACGCATGTGTCTATAGCCTACTGCCAGCCCTGTCTCACACCCCTTGATACTGCTAATGATATGCCAATGTTTCCGAATGATGGAGATGATGTCAGCCGATAGGGGGGTATAATCCAAACCCCACTTAATCCTATTGTCCTCTGCTCTTACCCTAGGTGTTAACAGACCTTGCCGGTTTGTTGCATCGGCACAGCTCGTCGCTTGTTTCACGACATAGCTAGGGTATCCTCTGGCCAAAAAGGAAAGCCCTAGCTCCTCTCTACAATTATTATAGAAACATTGGTTGGTGGAATTATGTTTCAGTCTCAAAAACTGGCCAAAAGGTATATTGTTTTTGAGACCTCTGGGGTGGAAGGACTTGTAATGTAAATAAGAGCAGCGGTCTGTTTGTTTCTTAAATGGCCGCACCGCCAATCTCTGACCCTCACAGTAAATAGTAACATCCAAGTAATCCAGGCTAGAACTGCTTCCCATCCATGTAAACTGTATATCAGGATGCCAGCTGTTGAACCAATTGCCTAACTCTTCTGCCACCATTTGACAACAGCTATTATTTACAACTCAAGGGAGTAGCGATGGGCTGCACCGCAGCTCCATCAATTGCGAACCTCTTCATGTCAAATTTAGAGTCTCAATGGGTGTTCAATGAGTCTATGAATCCCTTTAAAAAATCCATCCTCCTTTACCGGAGGTATATTGATGATTGTATTGTCATTTTGGAGGAGGGATCAGTGGCAGAAGAGTTAGGCAATTGGTTAAACTGGGTGACAGAGCATTCACTGGCAGAATTGCCTCAGCTGATGTTCAAATCAGAATCAACAGACCCAGAAGATGTTAGACCCCAAACCACCCTGAGTAATTTGGAAGATGAATTATTAGAAACCACCCAGTAGGATGGTAGGATGGGGATTTGTAATTATGTATAGATAGCATAACTTGATATGGTGTTTATTTGATGTTGTCACTATCCTCTCTTCTGACTAAAGCGAATGGCTTCTAAAAGTAGGCATACTGGTATACATGAGGAAACCTTCAAAAGTTTATTTCACGAGTCTACTAGCTATCAAATGTATATAGAGTTCTTATCCGCTCCTATGCTGTCTTGGTTTTGTTTCTGGAAAATACCCTGTCCACCTTAGAATCAGACAGAAGTCAAGAGGCTAATACAATTTACAAGCAAAGTTTATCTCCTCATTTGGAAGGGGTTAAAAGATTGTTTAGTGAAGAGGCTTGAAGCTAAACAATTATATCACACAGCTTACATGGGGCACAGTCAGATGCATGACGAAGAGAGCTGTGGTTCTCGAAAGCGTATGCCTCAATAAAGTTAGTTAGTCTTAAAGATGCTACTGGACTTTTTACTATTCTGACATCTTGGACTTCCAAAACTATAACCTCTGGCAGTTAATCTCTGCCTGACTAAAAGCTGCCCTTTAATGGACTTTTACTATCAACTTCCCTTTCCCATCTAGTTCTTCCAACGTTCTATGAGCCCTGATTGGCTGTACCTGATCTTCAGAGACTCAGAAGAGGCATAATTGGGATTGTTTGTCTATAGAAAGGGGCAGGACATGTACCCATCAGTCACAGGTGACTTTGTAATAATCTATTCATATGGATGTACAGGCTGCAGATTGCAGAAAAAAGCACACAGTCAGGTGGCAACTAGATTCAGTTGAGTTTCATGGAACCTGGAATAGCTCTTAACATACCATCTTCTCTGTGCCAAACTAGATAGACATTACATACAAATGTATACAATGGTCGTTCTTAAAAAATAAAAACACAGCATCAGAAGGCTGTAATCCAGATCAGAAGGAGTGGGTACTAAAAAAACCTGCTTCCCCACCATTCCGTCCTAAGCAGGGTTTTTTTTTCTGGGAAAAGAGGTGGCGGAACTCTCAAGAGGGAAACGAGGAAGAAACATCCAGGATTCTTTGAAATCATATTATTTTCAAGCACTATTGCCAAGTATTTTCAAGAGGTGCCAGAACTCTGTCCCCCCACGTTCCCCCTGAAAAAAAGCCCTGGCCCTAAGTACAGTATATATACTGTAAAATCCACTGAGCTTGGAATGTTCATGTAAACTGCTTTTTAGCATGATGGAGCTGTTTGAACTACATGCAGACCAGGAGTGTCTAGCTGGGTTCCTTTTGCATTTTAGCCATTAGTGATGCCAGCTGTGCGCAGGCAATCTATCACAAACTACTGTAGTGGTCACAATGATAAATGGCCACATTTCTTTGCTTTAACTTTGCTGAAGGTCAAGATGCATTCAAGAAATAGATATGTTGTGCAGCTCTAGCTTACCATAATTAGAAAGGTGGCTTGCATTCTCAAGGATGTCTAGCAAAATAGTTCATATTGAAATTCACAGTTTTGTTTAAAAGTTAAACTGAAGTTCTTTGCTTCTGCCCAAATACAGATGATCTGGGAGCCATCTGTGTGCAGTAGGAACCTACTCAGGTGTGTGTGTGTATGTGGGGGGGGATTCCAAAAGAGGCTGCATATGCAAGAGGCAGGCTGTTGGCTTTTATGGGATGTTAAGCCTGGGCATGAACCAGCCAAAGTTAAATCTCCTCGATTTCAATGTGAGAAATTTAAAGTATATATGTGCAGTGGAGCAGTTAGGTAATTTTAGACTCTGGACTTAATAGCTCTAATGGGAAGGTCACAGATAGTAATGGATATTTCAAAGGCAAAGTTACAGTCTGCTCTTTGGCACACATCTGCTAAGCATGTGAGCTGGAGCCCTGGACTTTTGCCCCGAAGTTCGGCTCTGGTTGCATCACTGCGTATGTGCTGAACTTTCCTGCTGAAAACTACGGCACATAAAGTGCTTAATATTAGCGATATTGTGCCTCAGCTTATATTTTAGATGTACAATCCCCCCCTTTAAAACAGTAAAGCATTATCAGATGGGAAAGTTTAAATGTACAAAGTTAAATATACCATAGGAGTACTTAGTTTTTAAGGAAGATGACAAATTATTTAAGTAAGGATACAATCAAGAATTGCCAATTGGCATCTGTTGTAGCAAAGTAAAACAAAAATCTAGTAGACTTTTGTTTTATATTACCAATATAACCATTTTGAAAGTTGTCTGGATGCCAAAACTACATATTTCATATTTTACATTCTGTAGGATCAGAATTATTGTTGATTTCTGTGGAAGTGAACAAAACATACCAGCCAGTACCAAAACCTGCAGGCCTTTACAGAGCCTGATACTCAGCAGTGAAAGCATTTAGCTTTTTAAAGGCAACTGTACTTTTGCACTCTCTGGCAGCCGCTTCTCTTCCTTGCTGCATGCTTAGGGAATGGGCCAATGTATAGCAGAAACAGTTCCTCTGTACTGCCTGCATTGCCTACGGATGGACTAATTTTTTCTGCTGCAACCCACAGCAACTTTCTAGTACAGAAATCTTTCCTAACTTTGCAATCTTGAGTGTTTCAATAAGATAAGATGCTAGGAGGTCTGTGACTGGATCTTCCTAGAAAAATTTTAATAGAGATAGCAACCATGTTGAGCATTGATTAAGATAAAGCTTGTATAGTGAAAGAATGAGAAATATGGGGGTCAATTCCCATGTTGTTTTGCCAGTCAAATCCATTCCCCTCCCCGTTTTAAGAAGCCTTGGAAAAAAGAAAAAAAGACAGAATTTTGTGTCCATCTTTTCCCCTTTCGTAGTAATAATAGCACTTGGGGGATGATTGGAAAAATTATGTATGAGTAGAAGAAACAAACCTGCCATCCCATGGTCCCAGAATGAATCAGGACTGGTATGGCTGATACTTTGATTTTAAAATGCTGGGGAGGTCTGATAACGGATCTCCCACATCATCTCTAGTGAGGTCTTGGCATCCTTCAATGTAGAATTTTATGTATACAAAGCATGAAGGCAAGTCCTCATGTATCTAATGACGTGAGTCCTACTCACAATAGTTTATGCTTGAATAACAGCCACAAGAGTGTATTTATATACTGCCCTTCTGGACAGAGTAGTGTCATGCTCAGAACTAGACATGGGCATGAACCAAAAAAATTTAACAAATCAGCAGTTCGTGGTTTGGTGCCGACAACGATCCCAAAGTCGTGAACCGCAATGAACATTTTCCATTGCCAAAACAGTTTGCAGTTTGTGGTTCGTGGGTGCCAGAACGGCCCCCGTTGCACTTACAAAACCAATATTCACAGGGAGTGTGTAGCAGACTCTCCTCCAGCCAGCAGCCAAGTTTGGTCAAGATTGCAATAGGGATCTTGGAGTTTCCTGTCAGAGATCTTGAAAGGTCTTCCTGGAGTATCACAGAAGTTCAGTTTCCAGATTGCCTTGAGAAGAGGAAATGGCTGTTAATCTTTTTGAGTTCTCTAGTATGGAAATCTATCTTGAGCCTAAGGGACCCTACGGGAGCAGTGCTTGGATCCAGGAAGCGTGCACAGTTTGAATGGGAAGATGCCCTGGTTCTTATAGGGCAAAACATGTCCTGAGGCTGGGGGAGTCCCCTCAGCCATTGGAGCAAAGACTGTAAAGGTCAGTCTCTGGGAATGACAAAGGTTTGATTACCTTGATTGCTTGCTGCTGGGGTGTGTGAAAAAAATGCAAAGTCTGTCCTGGAACTGCACAAAGAGGCAGTTTGCTAATGAATCTTACTGGAACTGAGTTGATAAATTTAGATATGAAAAATACAGGTTCCCAGAGAAAAATAAACTTATCGGTGCTGATTGATTGCTCTCAAGCTTCGGATGGGAAATGTAATCATGGGAAGAGGGCACTGGAATGTGCTAATGGGGTGACACAGCAAAGCCTACTATTGTCGTGGTCTCAAGCCAGTCGCAGGAAAGATAGTAAATCCAATTACCCGTGTCCTTTGTATTTACGTGTACATTCCAGGCATACCTGAATCTCCTGGGTTGGGTCCAGCAACATTCTGTCTAGACAGCTTGGAATTTCCCCTGATGCAGACCAAGCTGCATTAATCCAGGGGCCCTGTGACCTTTTATGTCACAGGCCTGTAATAAAAGTATATCAAATATGGTGAAGGCTAGGGATGACCACTTATAACAGTACAGTTCTGCCTGGGTTTTCTCAGGCACAGTGTGGAGAGGCAGGCCTTTCAGGTGCCTTTGTTCGGGTTCATCTCTAGTCTCAGTAGTCATACGGATACCCTTGCTGTTAAGAGAAGGGGAGCAGCCAGCCAATAGAAGATGTGAATAGGTTTAGAAAGAGGCGGCATACACAACTGCTGTTGTTTTTTTTAAAACTATAAGAATAATTTCTGCATAAGCTCTGGAAAAAAGGCTACCATTTTGAAAGGATTTCTGTTAGCAAACTTCTAAAGAAAAGCTCCTCAGGTGCCACATTCCCCTCTAACAGCAAAAACTTAGCTAATCCTCTCATGTAACAGGCTTGCTGAACGTGAAATGAATGCAGAAATGCTGTTCTAAGGAGAGCTGAACAGAGATTCTTTTCTAAAATTCTGTGGCTGCACTATCCAGTCCAGCAATTCATAATAAACCTGGGCAAGATATTATAAGCTGATTCAGTATCATTGGTTAATGATAAAAATATGCCTGCTATATGATAAATCATATAGATATGAGTTTTGTAAGTGATAACCAATATATATCAGCTTTTCACAAAAGAAATAATTTTCAAAATTTGTTTCAAAGTCTGTCTTTCTCTGTAAGAACCTGTTTCTACTATCTGTTCCTATGACCTCAAGTCAAAGGTGGACAAACCTGATTTTTCATAACCAGCGAAGGGGGTGGGTGAGACCTCATTTATTTCTTGCCTTATATGACTCCCCCTCAGTTTCCAAGTCTTAACATAAATGGCACCATCAATACGGGTGGTGGCACTTTACAGAATATAAGAAAGCATATAAGGCAGAATATAAGGCGGCTCTGTTCCAAGAAGATGATAATCTAAATCTAAACTGCCTTGAATCCAAGGACATAAGGCAGGATAGAAATGTTTTAAACAGATTTCAACAAAGGGAAGACAACCAAGGGAGGGAAGGAAGGCAGAGGCAAGAATCTGAATTGAATCCAGGAGTGGACAAGAAGCCAGTGCAGGGCTCTAAAAAGAATTACAAAGGTCGTTCACTCTCAAATTAATCTATTTCACAGTGTGGCTGTGAAGGTAAACTGAAGAATAAATAAACCATGTATTCTCCCCAGAGCTCCCTTGGAAAAAAGGGCAGGATTAAATATGTATAGATGAACAGGAGTTATGGGTTTCAAAGTTTCCCAATGGGAAAAGGGTTACTGTGCAAATAAAACCAGCATCTTTCTGACTCAGTAGTCAGAATGTTTATTTTGTGGAAATATTTAAACATGAAACTCCCAACCTTGAACAGTTCAGTTCAGAAAATGGTTTATCACTTACAAATTCTGCAGAAGAACATTTTTAAAGCATAAAGATCCCTGTAGAAACTAGCAGACATCAGTGTAGTTGGTGCATTTCTTGGGCAAGCATCAAATTCACTGGATGCAGGATCCTCAGCATCTATTTTATCCTCATATTCCAAAGCATAATACTGTATGAATTCAAAACCAAAAGTGATCTCAGTTACTAGAGCTCCTTCACTCAACTCTGGATCTTCATTTTCCATTATAGCACTCACCACAGCCATTGCCCAGTATCCGTCAAGTCTTTAATAAGGGCTGGCTCCTGCAAAGACTCTTCTGGTCCTATACTTGACTTGACCACTGATGACCTTGGATCTTAACTCTTAAAGGAATGCATACACACCTGGAATCTTGATGGTCTAAATATTATGAATGTCCATCTGCAAATAATTTAGATTAAATATTAATTAAAGTTATATTTTGTCATACAGAGATACTTAAATATTTTGTGTGCTTTTGAAAGCAAAATATTATGTTTTATTTTACAACAGTGATAATTTTGAGCCTGTTGAGCAATTTAAATAACTTACTGCATTAATTATTGCCAAGATGCTTTGTTCTGTATCAAAAATGTGTGATGTTAATTTCAGACCACTAGGTGGCATAATAACTCTGTATGAAATATATATCCTTGGCATACATTTAGGGCCTGCACACAGCTCATAGTCTACCAGACTAAATGCAGCCCAACAACTGATGTATCTCAGTCAAACAGCAAAAACAGGAGTTGTTATCAGTGTTCATACATGGCTTATAAGTAGGGTTACCAGGCTTCTTCATACCAGAGACTTTCTCTGGATTTCGTATGGGAACTTGAATCGACAACCTCTTTGGCCTCAGAGCACACATGAGCTGAGCATCAGAGGATTTGGTCAAAAGTTTTGCTATGAGAATGAAACGAGACCAGGATTCTCCCCAAGAAGTGTTTCTCCTCTGAACCCAGTTTCGGTGAGGAAACCTGTCAACCATATTACTTTGGAAATCAGTCTAACTATTTTATACCCCTTTTGGATATTACCTCTCATATTGTACTTTTGTTTCTGGGTTTCCTCTGGTTAGCTGTTCTCAGAAAAAAGATGCTGAATTAAATGGGCCATTTGTCTGATCCACCATGGCTCTGATGTTCATTACATTAAGCCAACTAGAGTGGCAAAAAGAGATCCAGGGAGGCTTCCAAACAGATGTGGATTTCCTAATGTTATTAACTAACACCCAGCAGGAAGGAAGTCTTTCAGATGTCCAGCTACAATAGCCAGTGTCAACTGCAGGAGAAATAAAATAAAAATAAACAGTAGATGGGCATGGGAAGCCTGACAGTCCTAGACAAATAAACAGATGCTAACAAAAGTGACGGTCACAGGTAAAGTTTTAGACCTGTTTTCAATAATTGAGTGCCTGCTGGCAAGACTTGTTTTATATATAACATTTCATTCTGGGGATTGATTCTCAGGGAGAAGGGAGGGAGGGTGAGAATTGGCTATATGTGGAGGGTGTAGTGTTTCTTCCCAGAAAAACACAAAACAAAAGGCAATGTGGAAAGAATTGGGAAACATTTGTATGTATTTTACAGCAGTATCATTATACTACTCATCATGACACTATGCATAATGTGTTTTAGTGCTGGTAAACTAAAATATAGACTAAATATAGACTAAAATATAATGCTAGAAAAGGCCCTGGGTCTCAATCACTTTGGAGGGTGTCCCCACTGCGCTGAGGCAAGGTTGCCAACAGGCCTGGAGTAAAATGTTTTGTCCCTTTAATAGAGGCTTTGTGGAGATAGGTAATTGAAGCTTTTCCTAGCATGATAGTAAATAACATCACCTGATACTTGCTACAGATCAAACTGATATTAAAGGGATAGCAAGAAGTACCAGTTCAAAAAGTTGCAAGTGCAACCCTATGCTGAGCGTATGTGCGCGCACACACACACACCTTAATATAGTGCATCCACTTCCTCAATGTAGGCTTGGTTTGTTCATGTAAACAAATATTGAGTGTGGTGCTAGTTTTATTTTTATTAAAATACATTTATCTTGCCTCTCCCTTCCAAAGAGGGCTCAAAGTTGGCTTACATAATGCACATGCACAGAAAATTTGTAGTAACAACAATGGCAATAAAAATCTCAAGGATCTAACACTGCAGTTTTAAAGAATTGGTCCTGACTAGAGATGGGCATGAACTGGGAAAAATCTGAACCATGTGGTTCATGGTTTGTCACATTTTACGAACCACAAACCATGAACTTTCACAAACTTGCCCCGGTTCGTGAACTGGTTCGTTTGGTTTGTGAAAACATCACTTTCAGGGCAGCAGAAGGTCTGCAGAATAGGGGTTTACACTTTCAGTTTCCCCCTTTTAAATGCCTGCTGCTTTTCAGCTGATGGCATTGAATATATTTAAAATTAAATTGTGAACTATAAATAAGGAAAAGCCTTTTTGTATTACCAAGGCTATGATCTCATGAAACATGGACAACTTATATTCATTGGAACGTGAAAGAACCTCAAAAGAAAGTAGTGAGGCAATCTGTTTATAGTAACTGCTCACACTTCCACCAATACAAATCTAGTTAAGTGAAAGACTTCTCCATTTTAAGATGTGAAGAACTGACCTTAATAAAGTGTCTATGTGACTTAGAACACATCCGTATCAACCAACGGGAAGGAAATTGGTCATCCACTTCCTTTCAGCTGATCTATGACTAATGTGAACATAAGTGACAGCATTCAAGCTCCTGACATTGCCAACAGTGGCTTCCTGGAAGTTTGGGAAAACATAGCATAAAGATTAAATAGAAACTGCAATTTCTCCTTCAGGGCTAACTTAGATTCTGCAAATTGATCAGCAGTGGGAAAAAACCTCTACTTAGTTCTCTCATCTGTAGAGCATCATCAATATATCTATTTCTCAATGTGGCGAAATCTGTGTATACTTAAATCCAGACACTAGAGCCATGAACAAAGTCCCCGGGTAGTAAAAAACCTAAAATCTTTTTTAAAAACCACTGGGGGGAGGTAAAGCCCCCCTCCAAATAATAGAAATAATGCCTCTAGCTTTAAGAAACAAATGTCCTCTGTGGAAAGTGCTGGATGAGCACAACAGAATTGCCAGGTTTCAGCCCTTGGTTTCTGTTAGTAAAAGGAAGGAGAGGAGGCAGGGCCCTTTCCAGGGGAGACCAGGCCCACCAGCAACCACGATGAATTGCATGAATCACTCAGGACTGGCTGCTTGCTACTGTTCAACAGTAGCCTCTCCACCTTCCTCTCTCTGTATATATGATAGCTGACTATGGGGGGTGGGCAGATAAAAGGATGGTGGGTGGGTGAGAAAGAGAGAAGAAACCAGAGAAAGGAAAGGATGAGTTGCCAGGAGAAGGGAAAGAGAAAATAGTGTAGGAAGGGGAATACAGGGGTAATTGAAATGCCTCCCTCAAGTTCTTGCAGGATCCCCATCGTGCAACTGGGACATAGTTTTCCCAGGTAAAGGCTACAAGGGGGAAGGGAAGGAGGGAAAGCGGATAAGGGCAAATAAAGGTAGGTTGGCTGGCAAATAGAAAGGGAAGGAAGCAGGAAAAGGTGAGAGTCTGTGGGGCTTTCAGGGAAGGGAAAGAGGAAATAGTGGGGGAAAGGAAAATGAGTTGCCTTCCACAAGTTTTTTGTGGGTACTCCTCTTGTTCATAATTATTTCTTACACCTAACAGCACACACTAGGTGGTTACTTTTGGTAGTTATTGCTAGAGACCCAGCTATTATTGTTTCTGGCTCATGGGGTGAATATGAAAAAACAAACAAATATTTAGTCCATATTCTGACATCAGCTAGGTCTATTTTCTGTATAGCTTTTGTTAAGCCATTCACTGCATTTATCCTTACAACAATCCAGTGATAAAGTGAAAAATTACCATAAAATAATAACTTTAAAAAGTGTTGAAGATGATTGGCCGTGTGTGGGAAATACCTGAAAATTATATGCCAGTTTGTTATCCAGAGGGAGTAACCTCTTGTCCATTATTCCAGCAATAGAAATAATAGAGTACAGTACGCTGAACACATGCACTCCTCTAGTTTAATCTCATGGGAATATACTAGTATCAATTGTGAGATGAATCATGAGAATGTTGAGGTTACTTCAGCAGAGCTAAACTAAGCACATATTAACTTTTTGTGAAAGTGATATTTCAGTGAACACCTTTCCCCTCTCCTTTCTTAATAAAGAACCACAATTTATCTCCAATTAAATCATTGCATGCAATATGAAGAACATACTGGAATTATCTTATTGGGTGAAGTTTGGTCATTTCTAAATTTGCTAACAATGCCATGCAGCTTACAGGAAGACCAGTTTTTTTAAATGAAGGATATGGAAGATTGGGAGATATCCAGCCTAATCTTATGCATGTTTACTTCAAAGTAAGTCCTAGTGAGTTCAATGGGACTCTCAAGTAGGTGGCCACAGGACTGTAGACCATCACTAGACATGGGCACGAACGGAAAAACAAACAAACAAGCTGTTCATTGTTTGTTGCCATCCACGAACAACGAACAACGAACAGTAACAAACACGACCCTGTTCACAAACGTGTTCATTGTTTGTTGTTGGTGGCCCTTTAAAGATCCCTTTAAACTATCAGCTGGCAGGTGGCAGGGGGAATTCCCCCCTGCCACCCGCCAGCTGATAGTTTAAAGGGCCCTTTCCTGCCACATGCAAGGGGCAGGGCCCTTTAAACATCCCACAAACTGACCTTCCCAATGTCCAATATCCACCAAATTTGCAGGGAACATAGTCCTCACTGTCCTCCAAAGACCCCCCAAGTTTCAGAGAGATTGCACTCCGGGAAAGACATGATCCATGGGTCCTTCCCTTTGTTGTCATTTTCTCTTCACAGTGGCAAAAATGGGGATCTCTGGCGGAAGCTACTTTGAGGGGTTACAAACTGACCTTCCAAATGTCTAATACCCACCAAATTTGCAGGGGATATATTCCTCACTGTCCTTTGAAGACCCCCAATTTTCAGAGAGATTGCACCCCGGGAAAGGCATGATGCATGGGTTTCCCCCTTTGTTGTCATTTTTTCTTCACAGTGGCAAAAACAGGACTCTCTGCTGGAAGTACTTTGAACGGTTAAAGCCAGAAGGAAAGCCAGAAGGAGTCAGATAGAGTTCAGTCCCTGCCATTGTCAGGGGAATTGATTGAAAGGCCCCAGACTGTCTGGCTTGACGAACGGCTGACAAAGGCAACGAACGAGGCTTGCAATGACCACTTGTTCATTTAGAATGGAGCCTCATGAACGGCTTGTTCGTGAGCAGACAAACGGGCTGTTTGTGGGGTTTTTCGTTCGTAATGCTGTTCGTGCTCATGTCTATTCATCACCATGTTGCATTGCAAAACCAATGGCCATTTTTAGTGAAGAATGTTGCATCAGTTGCCTGCTTTTCTATTGGTTGTCATAAAGCGACAGATAGACCTTTCATCATGGCGGTAATGAGCTATGAAAGAAAGGAGCTCATGCTGTTTTTCTAAATAAAAGTGTTTGTTAGGTCGCAATGAGGTCTTCATTCTCAGTCAAACAATTTAAAATATTTCTTCCTAGAATGCCTGACAGTATTATTTCTTAAAATAATAAAGTTTTGAAAAGGGCTGAGAAGAGATTGTGTGTATACAGACATTGTTGGAAATAGCTGGAACTCTTTACCATAGTGTGGGTATGGAATCTGTTTGACCAGCATCATAGATAAAAATAAAAGAATGTAAGAAAAGCCCTGATGGATCAAACCAAGCGTTCAGCTAGTCCACCAGCCTGTTTCCCACTCTGGCCAACCAGATATCTCCAGGAAGCCCATTAACAGCAGGTGAAAGCAACATTCTTCGCCCACTGCTGCCCCTTAACATGGAGGTTTCATCTAGCCACTATGGCGAATAACTGTGATTAGACCTATCCTTAGCCCCAGCACCAGGGTTTCTGGCACTGGAGGCCAGCCTTGCGTGCACGCTCTGCTTGCACGCGCCCTGGACTGCGTGATGACGTCATCACGCAGTGCTGCTGGCGGGTAGCTGGGGCAAAGCGAGGAGGCCACCCGCACGCTGCACGCCGCCCCAGCCACCTGTCATCCCTGGCCCGTGGCTGCTGCGCCCGCCTGGGGGTGGGCGGCGGCACGGGGCTGGCTGGCTGCAGCACAGGGCTGGCTGGTGGCAGCACAGGATGCGTGCCTCTGCCCCCAGCACCCCCTCCAGCACCCTCTCCGGCCCCACGGCAGCCGCAGCCGCAGCCTCCACCTTACTGCCTCAACAGTGGTGCCGGCCCTGCCTATCCTTCATGGATTGTCTAGTTCCCTTCAAAGCCATTCAAGCCAATTAACATCGCTATATTTGTGCCAGTAAATTCCTTAATTATTATGCATTTTGTGAAGATGTATTTCCTTTTTGTCTGTCCTGAATTTACTGCCTATCATTTGGGTGACTCTGTGACTCTGATTTTTAATTTTATGGAAGAGGAAGAAAAAGTTCTTTCTTATCCACTTTGGCAAGATTGTGCATAATTTTATAAATCTGTTATGTCCCTCTCCAGTTGCCTTTTTCAAAATTGAAAGGATCCAAATTTCTTAGTCCTTTCTCCAAATAGAAGGTGTTACTATTGTTTAATAATGTTGGTCACCCTTTTTGCAGATATACAATACCTTTTCAAATGCAATAACCAGATAAAAGCAAAAGAAGAATTAAGCAAACTAAAATTTTGGTCCATCAGAACACTGACCTGGGAATGGGGAAATATGCTGTCCATCTGTGTCTGTAGTTTTCAACTGGCAATCTTCTTCCTTCAAACAATTTAAGGAAGAGACAGTATGTCTCATTGAACCCAGTCGGACTTATTTCGAAGTAAATGTGCATAGAACTATGTTGAATAGGTCTTAATGCTTGCAAAGTTGTGTCATAGATAACTTCCTCTGTGGTAAACTTGGAAAATATGCTAATTTTTCCTTTTTAGCAGCACAAATGAATTTGGGAAGGAGAGGACACATTTCTCATACCACTGTACATCCATGAAAAATGGTATTACTGTACTCCAGGAGTAAATTAGTATCAGGTAGCAGTTAATTTGAATGTTGTTAGTTACTAAAGTACTTTATCTGAAAGGTGTATTCCTAGACTATATGACTGCTATATTTTTTTTGTTCTGATAAGAAGAAAGATCAATATGGCTATCAGCCAATAAGGACTATTGACTGATCAATCATCTGCCTCTTAACAATCCAATTGCCTAAACAGAAATATGTTCATCAGCATGACATGGTGGTCAGGCAGGCTATGATGTAAGAGACCCAGGTGTACTTCTCCATTCTGCAGTGAAACTCAGTTGGTGACCCTGGACATGTCATTCTCAACCTAATATACCTCCAGGATTGCTATGAGGAGACCAATGTATGCAATTCTGAGCTCCTTGGATGAATAAATACTACCAATATTAAATATGTATATTGGTGACCTGTTAATGAAAGTGCAAGAATGTACAATTTCATAAGCAAAATCTATTATGGTTGGTAAGAAAACCATTTTAATATTTTAATTTTTATTACCAAAGCAAAATGGCTCAAAAAGATTAAAATATGCCAGTACCGGTTAAAAGAATTCTTCACTCATGATTCTATCTGCAGCCTTTGATATAGTGGATCATTCCTTATGTTGGGGCATTTGGAGGCGGAAGGACTTTAGACTGGTTTATATAATTCTACATGGAACGGGTTCAAAGGATGCTGTTGGAAACCAGCTGTCCTCAGTGTTGGAATTATATTGTGGGGTTCCACAAGGCGCAATCTTATTCCTCATTTTATTCAGCCTTTATGTAAAGCCTTTACAAGAAGTCATTCATAGCTATGGAATTGGATGTCATCAATATGTGGGTGATACCCAGCTCTGTATCTCTCTAGCCAAATCCCCTGGTCATGCAGTAGAGGTCTTGAGTCATTGTCTGACAACTGTGGCCAAATGGCTGAAAGTGGACAAATTGAAACTGGACCCAGACAAGACAAAAGTGATGTGGTTGGGAAGGTGAAGTTTTTGAAGGAATTGTGTTCCCCACATTCAATTGAGTTTAATTGACCCTTGCAGACTTGGTTAAGAGCCTAGGGATTAAACTGAATCTAGCATTGTTGCTAGAGAAGTAACTCAATGCAGCTGCAAAAAAAAAGCTTTCTTCCAAATCAGTCAAGATACAAGGTGACCCCTACCTTGACATGACCAATCTGGCCACTTGGATCCATGCGATGGCAACACTAGACTACTATAATGCACTCTACATAGGACTCCCTTCAAAGTCAACTCAGAGGCTCCAGTTGGTGTAGGACACAGCAGTTCGGTTATTATCAGGAACTGGGAAAAGCATGCCTATTACACCCATTCTGCAGAGACTCTAATGGTTTCCCATTAATTACCAGGCTCCATCAAAGGTTTTGGCTATCACTTACAAAGTCTTCATGGCCTTGGTCCATCATAGCTACAGGACCATTCTACTGAGAGAAACCAAAATTAAAAAGTTCAAACAAGACAGCCATGATTACTCAAGCGGGTGAGTTTATTCATGGTGGGCTCAGTCAGATGCCTCAACAGGTAGGCTCAGTCAGATGCCTCTCTAATTTAAAGTTGATAGAACCTTCTGATATTGATACCTCAGGGGACAAGGGACCAACTACAAAGCATTTTAGGAATAGAATTGTTAATATGCGTCCCCATACTCCTTTTTTTGGGAGAGGCCCCAACTGACCCTTCCACAGAGGCAAGCGGAAATCTGATCTTTAATTTATCATCATGCCCTTTGAATAAATTAGAGATGGATCTTCTAAATAGAGGCTTGAGTTTTGTTCCAACACCGACTTACAGACCATTACAAACTCATATTGACCTCTTCAAATTGATAAGACAAATTAAAGAAATTTTTTGGTGACCAGCCCCAAGAGAGGATACTAGATTGCAGAGCAAAT
Source organism: Eublepharis macularius (assembly GCF_028583425.1). Classification (NCBI taxonomy): domain Eukaryota; kingdom Metazoa; phylum Chordata; class Lepidosauria; order Squamata; family Eublepharidae; genus Eublepharis; species Eublepharis macularius. The sequence continues at coordinate 128,679,676 of NC_072790.1, forward strand.
CTATGTTTGTCCCAAATGTAATTGATGTCAGAACTGACACTTCCGAACACATGGTCCTTAGAGACATAACCGCTGTGGAAAAGCAACACAAGAAGGGATGACATAATTTGTCCAGAAGGGAATGGGAATCTTTAAAAGCACTAGATCGGGACCCCTTGATCATCATCACATTCACTGACAAGGGAGGTGGAATTGTGTTCCTAGACACAGAGGTATACTTATCAGAGGTAACTAGACAACTAGGGAGACAGGAAGAGTTACCAACCAATTGCATGGGATCCAGTGCCCCACATAATCAGATAGATCAAAATAGTGTTAGATGAAGCGCTTGCAGTTGGAGACATCACCGATGCCACCCACCAAACGTTAATTAATCCAGCTCCCAGGGAAGATTGATATGCCCTGTAGGTTGCTTTGCACATAACTGAGGGAGTTTGAGCAAGGTAAGTTTACCTGATGGTCGTATCAAAATTTGCAGCATATTTGTTTGGTACTGGTCACTATCAAATCACACTTGGCTTTTGAATAAGACACCTTGTGATTCCTGCTTCCTACTATGATGAACAGTAAGAAGGGCAGATAAACCCTTAGCTGAAAACTGCTTCTCAGGCTAATTTCTCACTTAAGTGTTTGCTATTCAAGAATGGATGAACTTGCCATTGGAGTGAAAAGCCCAAACAGCAGAGATATCACTGGTAAACTCATTGTGCCCTGGCTTTCATGAATGTTACAGAATCTGAGAGACTTATTGAAGCCTCTCAGTGGCCCAAAAGCCAGACTCCAAGTAATCACCCAGACAATAAACAAGACCCTTATACCGGCAAACTTCATACTGCCTAAAAGAAGTGCCCCTTTGATTCATGCACAACAGACACTTGAGCAATACCAGGCAGTTGGTGTGGAAAATATGAAGCAATCTCCAGTTCCAAATCCAAATCTTTATTATAAATGGTCCTCGACCAGCATAAAATATAACAATAGTCATATACCTGGAGCTTTTAAAATGATAGGTTTTAGCTTCTACATTAATAAATATAATACAAAAGGGGACGAAGAACTTAGTACAAATTTCTTGATATTAGGGGCAATTAAATATAACACATTCTGTGGTTTCAATCTCTCCAGTACTGCAGGGGCATAACCTATTTTCCATCCACACCTTTTTATATCACCCCTCTAAAACTGCAGAGGACAGGGCTTGGTTTCTCGCAAGTGAAAATGCCCTCCTATGACTGGGTGTCTCCAGTCAAGAGAGGAGTCAGTTAGAGAGACTACATATCTAGAACTGTCTGCAGCCAAAGAAGTTGGTGACCTCTCTAAATCTATCTGCTGCTCAATATCCAGAGTTTGCTTCAGAGTTTGTTTTGCCTGTTTGTACTCCAGCTCCAGAACAGAAACTGCAGTTTCAAAAGTTTTACTCTGAATTGTACAGTAAGGGCAAAGAACCATCAGGAGAAGACTTGGAAACATTTTTCTCTCATCTTGATCTTCCATACTCAGATATTGCTCAGCATCAGCAACAGCTACTTGCTGAACCTCTGCATATGGATGAAATTAAGGCTGTGATAATGAATTTGAGCACTGGTATAAAACCTTTTCAGATTTTTTAATTCCAAAATTATTATCAGTTGTACAATGAGATTTTTGAATCTGGTGTATTGTCAGCATCACTGCACGATGCTTATATTACTGTCATTCCAAATCCAGGCAAAGATCACACTCCATGTGCAAATTTTTGACCTATTTCTTTGATGAATGTGGATTCTAAGATATTAGCCTCCATTCTTGCTAAGAGTCTTCAATGGATTATTAGAACTTTGGTACATGTAGACCAGGTAAGATTTATACAAAGTAGGCAAGAATCTGATAAGCTTAGATCAGCCGCTGATCTGATTTCATTAGAACAAGATCTGATCAAGTTGCTATTCTTTCACTTGATGCTGAAAAAGTGTTTGATAGAATATATTTGAATTTTATTTTGACTAAATTTGGCTTTCCTCATGAATTTACTAAATGGATTAGAATTTTGTATTCAACTCTTAGATCTAAGGATCAATGGTATGTTTTCTGCACCATTTCCTCTTGAAAGAGGTACTACACAAGGTTGTCTTCTTTCTCCTCTCATTTTTGATTTATGTTTGGAAATTCTACCTTGTGCTATTAGACAGTGTAATAGTATACATAGCTTTATACATAATTCTTTAGAATTTAAAATTATTTTAAATATTTATATGCAGATGATCTTTTATTAAAAATTTCATAACTTCAGTCTTCCATTAATGAGTTTAATTAATAAGTTTGGTGATCTGACTGGTTATTCAGTTATTTGGTTAAAATCAGTATCGATGCCATTGGGAGACAATGGCCGTTTTCACACTGTTTATAAATCGTGGAAGGCTGCTGGCTTTCTCGTGCAATTTTTGACGCCATCTGTTTACAAAACGCCACAAACAGTGATTTACGGCGTTTTGTAATCGGATGGTGTTAAAAAATCCCTGGAGGAAGCTGGCAGCCTTCCGTGAGTCTTGTGCGATTTATAGACAGTGTGAAAACGGCCCATATATCACAGAGTGTAATTATTGAGGGACATTTTTGATGGTGCCCAGATGCTATTACTTATCTTGGAATATTGATCCCAAGGAATATTAACTATATGATTTCATTCAATTTTAATTAACTGATCTCGGATGTTTTGTTGGATTTGGATAGATGGGCAACCCTAAACTTGTCATTATGGGGTCAAGTAAATACACTCAAAATGAATATTATACTTTGAATTATATATATGCGCAATTCTTTTTATGTGAAGTTCAACACTACCAAAGATTCCTTTAAAGAGAATGCAACTTTCAATTAATGAAGGAAGATTTGATTTTCCAGACCTTAGTGTTTATCATCAGGTATATTTGTTAACGTATACAAATTACTGGGCTCAGTCGTCTCAATTAGAGTATCTATCTTGGGCTCTCTTGGAGGCCTCTTTTTTTGAACCACTTTTTAAGTGGAAATGCATTAGGGTCTACTTATGTTAAAATGGATTTTGTTCCTCCAATGATCTCTGCAGCTAGAGAAGTATGGTGCATAATATCACAACAATATCAGTTTGACCCATTCTCACATACTAAACTAATATGGTCAAATTTAGATTTAAAAATTGGAAAGCACCCTCCAGAGATGGTGGGTGGGGAGACTGGGAGTGGGAGGCTCATCCAGCTGAGGCAGCCCTTGAGCTACCTGGGCAGGTCCTATTGGGACAGTTAACCTGGTGAGTACTGCAAGAGAGCTGGCGTGTGCTTGCACCATCACACATGTGCTCTGATCTCTCTGGACCAGTATTCCACATGGAAGTGCAGATCCAGGGGGGCCACAGCCCTCCCATCACTTATTCCTTTTCTTCAGTACTTTCTGGGTTAATGGTCTCCTTTGGAGCAGGGGGATGGTGGGCAGCCACCTGTCCAGACCCTCATTTTCACTGGTGAAGGGAAGAACCCCATGGGGGTGGGGAGCTTCTGCCTGTGGGCATGTGCACACAGTGCATGGATTGGCCTGCCCTCCCTCTTGCAGATCATTCTCCCCCCCCCCCCAGCTGCCATGGCCATATGCCTGGCATATTGGGCCCCCGCTCTGTTTGGGGGCCAAGCCACCCAATGCTTGGTGGATCCTCCCCCACCCCATCCCCACTCTTTTTCTTCTGGTCTTGACACAGCCAAGTCTTGAGTATTTTTCAGAAGTTGGATATGAAGTTAGTAAACACTTTAATTGATTCAGCATATATTAAGGAACTGGAAACAGCTGGAGACTCAAACACAGTGAAAGGATAGTTGGCCAGGCAGGTTGTTGTTTAAACGGAGAACAGCCAGTGCCGTCTGCTCATACAGAGGTTGATACAATGTGAGGCCTAGAGTCTTCACAATGCCTCTGATCAGTCCCCCGCCCCCCACCCGCCTTAGTGCATCTTGCTCATTGTAATTCAACTACCAGCACATTTGCTCACTGTGATCATTTATGCAAAGGGATTTGCCTTGGTTTCTCAGCCTCTGTTCATGCTTTTCTTTTCCTGTTCTTTTTGAATGGCTGTCACCTTTGTTTGGCATATCAAGCAGACACAATAGCTGTGAAAGGGAAAGAAAATGGTCTCCAGATCCACTTTTGTTTCCAGCCCGTTCAACTCTGATATAAATCAGAAGGGGCAGGGCCCCTGCAAACATTGGTCCAGAGCAAGCGGGGAGAGAGCATCTGAGCCATCCAATCTCTGCCAAATTCAGAAAAGCAAGCCAAGCATGAGTTCAGATGAGAAGACTGAATTATTGGGGGTGGGGGGAAGGGAAATGGGATGTCAAAGGTTATTCAACAAATGGGTTGACTGGTTTGGTGAAATACCTATATGACAATGGGAAAAAATTAGACATTTCTTTCCAGTGGTTTGTTTTTAATGTGAGGTGATTAAGAGAAGTGGGAGATTCAAGAATGTCTTTAGTACGCGACTTGTAAAAAGAAGGATGAGGTGGGGGATGGGGTTATTAAGCGCTATTGCTGTTTTGTGCATTTTTAAATAAATATAATACTGGGGAGAAAGCACAAGAGTGTCTTTTAACATCAAAGGAATATTCTGGTCTATGTAGTTTTTATATTCACATCGCTGACTTCAGTGCTTTCACATGTGACAATGTGTATGTGGCAATATGTATGTAGCCTGATCCTATGGTTGTTTACTCTGAAGTAAATCCCAGTGAGTTCAATGGGGCTTCTCCTAATTGAGCATGCATAGAATTGCAACCTGACATTCAAAGTGGACCTGTGCTATGGGGCAAAAAGTAAAAGTGTTCTCTGTTTTATTTTTCCTTCTGCTTCTACTGACTTTAAAAGTTCACTTGGAACAAGTCACCTGATTTCCGGTAATGAACTAACCCAAGCAGATAAGCATCCTGTGGCCTGTCAAGCGTAAATCCCATGTAATGTAGGTCAAGCAAACAGATATACTTGGCCTTAATTAAAGTTGGCAACAAGGAGCCACTTCACTGGCATTGTTCTCTGCATCCTTATCCAGCCATTAAAGATCTGAGCCAACTGGGAAGCTCTGGGTTCTCTGGCTGAAAACTCTGTCCCAATTATTTCATTATAGTGTGTGCTGCTGGCTCTTATCTTTATCACTCAGTATTTTTTTTAAAAAATCCACACACTACTCACATTCTCAGCTACTGTGTAAGATTCCATAGCTTAATTCTTTGTTTCAGAAGACAAAAGAAGAAAAGGTGAAATACATCACATTGCAAAACTCTTGATGCCTTCCTCACTTGGGTTTTGTGTGGACTAAATGCAGACAGATCTACCACTCTAATAAATTCACAACCAGGCGCACTTGCTCACTCTAGGTATGGTATTCCTTCTGATGCCTTTCATGCTATCTCCTTCAAGACCCTAATTTTTAATCGCTGTGTTGAAATGCTATATTTTATGTTAAAGTTACAACTAGGGCTGCCAGGCCTCCTCTATGGTGTCCTGCTGGCAGCCCACAATGGAGATTTTTTTTAAAAAGTTGTCAGCGTCTGCATTGCAGTGTCACTCTCAGGGAAAACCCGGAAGTGATGTCAGGTAGCTCTAGGAATTACTGGAAACTGTACGATAAACCCATAGAGTTTCCAGCGATTCCTAAAGCTACCCAACATCACACCCAGGTTTTCCCAGAAGTAATGCCATAGTGTAGTCCCCTCATTGTCCCCACCCCCAAACTGCCACCAGTTGCAAGGCGTAGTCTGGCAACCCTAGTTATAAAAATTGGAATTGGGTCTGCTCTCTGTATATGCTCAGCAAGGAAATGCAAAGTGGCCATGATTTATCTCCCAGCACAAGAGCCATCCAGTTCAACTGATATAAAGATTGCTTAGCCCGGGAAGAATGAAAATCAGAAAGGTGACTTCTAAGCCACAGACCCCGAGGAGACCAAATTGTAGAACGTCAACCTGGGAACAGGAAAAGACAGGGATCCAGAAATGAGGGGGAATCCTTGAACATGAAAGAAGCTCTCTTGCCATCTTACTGGGAGCTGAGTTCCATTGCAATGGCAACCATAATCACTTACTGCTGACCAAATGGGCTGCCCCCACCCTGAAGCAAGGCAATAAATCATTTTGGAATGTTTACAACCCCCCCAAATAAATAGGCAATCCTGCTTTTGCCACCATTAGGATATGTGAGAGTTAAGGCCAGAGGACTGCAATTATATCACTTAATTTAATCCTCACTTTTAATTTGATCCTCCACATTAAGCCCATTCAGTCATACTTACCGAAGTGAGGGTAGGGGACTGCAACTGATCCCTTCATCCCCAGAGTGCACTAGTCCCTGCAAGAACTAGTAAGAATGAAGTGGGAGATATACTAATGGAGCTGAGTCAATAAATAGCAACACGGTAAAGAGTATCAGAGCGCCAGTCCTTTAGCATGAGATACTCTTAAAGACTAGTTGGTGGCAGCAGAAATACCCAGAGAGAAGATTACATGAGAGTAGGAGAGGGGCCTTGCTGGGTGGAGAGCCGGGATGGCCACAGAATTCCAAGCTCCCATGAGGGCTTGTGAGACTGTTTTGTTCAGTCACCACCTTGCCCCATGTCCTTTGGTTCACCTGCCATTAATCTCCTAAGCCCTTTCTAACCACATTGCCTTACTGATAAATTATATAGTACATTGTTGTCATGTATTCCTATGTCCACTCAGTGTATGTTGCTGGTCTTAGCATACTTGTCAAGATTAATCTCTTCTGATCTTTTTCTGAGGCCAATTCACCTGTTACACAGCCATCACCCCGCCTCTCCTTGCCATGTCTGCCTCAGGTCCTATTGATCAGACACTCTATAGAAATTCTGTTTGGCTTACTTTCACTCTTTCTTACATGTAGCCTATCAGTACACTTACGTTTCTCCAACAGAGCAAATAGTGCTTCCTAAGGCCTTTAAGGCTAGAAAAATGGTGCATGGGGAAAATGTACCCTTCTCTCCTCACACTTCAATCAGTCCTGATCTAAACTGGACCTTATATACCAGGGAATTAAGTTTCAGGCATGTCTAGTCAACAGGACTGGGTGATCACAGGAGGAACGTGAAGACAATGAAAAACACAGTTAGGCCCCGAGTTCCCTAGCTGAGGTGATTCTTACAATTTTGAACCTGGTTTCCTTCAGTCTGGGTTCCTCGTACCAGTCATTTTTCTAATCTTTCTCTTTTTTCACTTATAAATGTATGAAGCTGCCTTATACTGAATCAGACCATTCATCTAGCAAGGACAGTATTTTCTTCTCTGACTGGAAGAAGCCCTGTCTAGGTTTTCAGACTGAGGTCTTTCCCATCATCTCCTCCCTGATATTTTTAATTGGAAATGCTGGAGCCACAGGCCCTCCCTCTCCTTGGCCCCCAAAGCCACCCACAGTTGCCTCACCATATGCCTTGATTCTTCCATGCATTACTTCATAGCTAAATTATAGAAGCACTTGGCACCCTTTCTAGTCTGTAAAATACAAAATAGTAATGCTCTTTTCATGTATTTCACAGATGCTATTATGAGAATGAAAGGCATAAGGATCAAACAGCACTATTTAAAATCACAGGCAGTGAAGATATCTCTTTGTTACAGATCGTCTGCTTGGGGATACATGTGGTCTGCACTGATATTTTTGTGAGCTACACTGTTAAATTGTTTTCTCTTTGAGCTTGGCATAGTATAATAGATTCTTTCAATTGTTTTGAATGTTAGCTTCACAGACACAGGTTCAAGGCCAAAGACCAGTTTTGTCTGCCAGAATGTGTTCAAGGAAGCTGAATGGCAGCTAAAAACTGATTTACATTTGAGGAGAAAGATGGGGTTGTACTGCAATGTGCTTGGATCGATTGAATCCATATCCATTTAAGCTATAGACATGTCAACAAACCACTTAACCTATAAACATGTCAACAAACCCAAATCCATCATTGCGAAGACATCACAAGTCTCCTGTGCTTTCTTTTGCAAAGGAAACCTATCTTGTGGATTCTCCACAGCTTGGGAAAGAGGGAGACCAAAACAATATGCTCCCTTTGGAAAGGATATCAGGTTGGGATAATCTCTTCAGAAGAGTGAATTTAACTTCCCCTAGCTTATCCAGAACTGTTCCTGTTTACCTATTATTTCCTGTGGCAAAATTAGATTTCTTTTGTCATCTGAATAGATGCATTTTGGTGGGAGGAGAGACATGCATTGACATGACACATTTCCTGTCCTGCTGCTGCTGTTTGCATAGCCTGAAAGGCACATCTCAAGATATGTCTTTTCCAGTTCCTCCAGCAATTCTTTCAGTCTTATGTCCTTTAATAACTAAGTAAATATGTTTAAAGCTACAATTTTTTCAATGACTCTTGTAAGTGGCTTAAACAATTGAAATTTCTTCCTACAACAAAGGCAGTAAGAAAAACACCTACGAACAGACAGTAAACAGGTAGATGGCAAGGAAGTAGAAGAGAACTTCAGTCATTCCTTGTGGGTATTACTCTCTAATCATAAATTATTGACTTTGGAAGGCCATAATAAACTGTTTGGATGGCATGCATACCTATGGTATGATAAACATAAAATGGATATAAAGTTTCAACACCATTATGTGAGACAGAATCTCTTTATGGTTTGGCAAAAATACAAAAGATTTATAAAGGAAGAGAGACCTATGTAGATTGTACCAGCAGAAGTAGTAAATCCCAATATGGAATATAAAGGAGAAGAATGGATAACCTACAAAGACTTATTAAGATTAGATAAAGACTCGTTCAAGATTAAAAATAAGGAGGAGCTACCATTTAAGTATGGATGGTTACAATATCAACAAATCAAAGACTTATTTGAATCTGATAAAAGGAAAATAGGTTTTAGAGTCAAGAATTCTGAACTAGAAGAACTCCTACTTGGGGAGGGGGCTGAAGTGATTTCTAAAATGTATAAACTTTTATTAAAATGGTATACAGAGGATGAAACAGTTAAAATTCAAATGGTAAAATGGGCAGTAAATTGTAATAAAGAAATCACAATGGAGGCATGGGAGTACCTATGGAGAAATACACTGAAGATATCAACATGTACTAGTATAAAAGAGAATGGTTACAAAATGATGTATAGATGGTAATTAACACCGAAAAAGTTAGCAATTGCTAATAATCAAATGTCAAACAAATGTTGGAAATGTAAAAATCATGAAGGTTCTCTGTATCATATGTGGTGGACGTGTGAAAAGGCTAGGATGCTTTGGTCTAAGATTTGTGCGGAAATGTCATCAATTTTGAAAGAAAGTGTTTCAAAGAGTCCTGAAATGTTATTATTAGGTTTAAACATGGAGAAAATGAATAGTAAAGATAGAGTATTGTTATACTATATGATAGTAACAGCAGGAACATTATATGCACAATATTGGGAACAAGAAGAATTACCAGAAGTGGAAGACTGGATTCAAAAACTGTTATACATGGCGGAAATGGACAAATTAACAAGGAAATTAAGAGAACAAAGGAACTTGTTATGGACTGGGAGAAATTTAAAAAATATTTAGAAAAGAAATGGGATGTAAAAGGACAATTATGGTCTCTCGATAATTATTAAGAATTAAGAATGAAGTAGTAAGAACTTTGCCTTTAATAATAGGGACAGACGAGATCTAGAGTTAACGATAAGAAATAAAGGGGTTATAGTGCTGTTGGGAGTCAATATAGAAAAGGGGGAGGGGGAGGGGGAGAGGAGGGGGAGGGGTGGGATGCATGTATTAAGATAATGGGGAATATTTGAAAAGATGTATAATGAATATGTGTTAACCCATCCAATAAAAACTTTTAAAAAAAGAACTTCAGTCATTCCTTGACTAGAAAATTGATACTATGAATATTTATGTGACTTGGGACCAGGACAATTCAATCAAAAATATGTTATTGTTCCCCATCTAATTAAAAAAAAGATCAGGTGAACTATATAGAGATGGGCCCTACAAATCCTGTGTGTAAACTGTTCCCAGAACCTTCTTCAACTTGCCAAGCACCTCATCTGCATAACTGTACAACTCTGATGCACATAACAAAAATTATTTGAATTTATGACCTAGTTTTCCATATTCACTGCTTATCAGCCAGCCATGCAGAGCTATACCAGTGATCCTATCCTACTATATAAAAAGCTAACCGTGTTCCAGACAACTCAATTACTACCCTGCTGCACCAACAGAGGGTGCTGCCATGGAGGGAAGCCCAGGTGGGGATCAGGCAGAGAGCAGGCAGCAATGCCTGTCCCCTGTCTTCACCCAGCTGGAATCAGGAGCAGAGCAGGTGGCAATGCCAGCCCCCTGCCTACTCAGCTGGGATCAGATGGAGCAGGTGGCAATGCCAGCCTCGCTTCACCCAACTGGGATTAGGTGTGGAGCAGGTGGCAATGCCCCCCCTTGCCATCACCCTGCTGGTATCAGGAACGGAGTAGGTGGCAATGAACACCTCCACCTTCACCCAGCCGGGATCAAGCATGGAACAGGAGGCGATGCCAACCCTCTTTCACCCAACTGGGATCAGGAGCAGAGAAGGTGGAATTGCCCACACACACCCCTGTCTTCACCCATCTGGGATCAGGAGCGGAGCAGGTTGCAATGTCCGCCTCCCCTTCACCAAGTTGAGAACAGGCATGGAGCAGGTGGCAGTGCTTGCCCCCCCTTCACACAGCTGGGATCAGGAGTGGAACAGGTGGTAATGCCCACCCTGTCTTCACCCAGCCGGGATCAGTCACGGAGGAGGAGGCATTGCCTGCCTGCCTGCCCTCCGCTTTCTAGAGCCCATTGTATTTTTACCCACAGCGGGCTTTGTTACTAGTGCATGAGATAATTGTAAAGAGTTGTGGACATGAAAGAGTACTAATGAAAGGATGCATACCAAAAATAATCAGTATTTATACTAACCTACAGGTGGTAGCCAAAATGATATCACAGACTGGATTACCCACTGGATACTTCAAAATTTATGACACTAAGTACAGAGCCAAGAAGATAGTTATTGTTCTATGAATGCTATGATATTAATAGAACAAGCAAAGCCCTGTGAGAAATGCTGAGTTCTTAAACCTTTCTAATCTGGGTGTGGAAATGCAGCTGTACCTAGTACTCTATTTTATGAAGCCCTGAGATCATATACCATATGTCTGACCGGGGTTTCCTGCTAGGAAAAAAAATCTCTGCAAGAGCTAAATATGGAAACTATACAGAGTAGTTCCTGTAAGATATCCTTCCAGTGCAGAGTGATAGATTATTCAAACTATCAGTCAATCGAACAGCAGTTTAAAGTTGTGCATTTATATATTTATTTATAGTCTGCCTTGCTCGCTGAGATCCAAGGCAGATTACAATAGTGCAAGAAAAACACAATATAATTGACAGCTAGGCCATCCAATGAGTACAATAATGAGCAAGAGTTTGGACATTCAGGAAAACAGATACAAAACGGAATGGTAGCAGAAAAAATTTAAGCAATCATAAAGCCGAGCAATGAGATGAAATCTATCTGAAACAAAGCATAACTAATTTCCATGCATGTTTAGCAGCGTGGAAACTCACTAGTAGACATATATCTACATCAACAGACAGTACCCAATAGCTCAGTGTTTAGTCCCCATCCCTACAAAGGCATCTTTCTGAGCTATTTCACATACATATACATATACATATACATATACATATACATATACATATACATATACATATACATATACACGCGCATGCGCATGCGCATGCGCATGCGCATGCGCATGTGGGTGCGTGCGTGCACACACACAGAGAATTTTCCATTTCAGATGTCCTTTAATAGTTAAATTTTGTGTCTTGGTCATTTTGCCTTGTTCTGCTGCTGTTCTTTGTTTTATTGTTGTACTTTTAATTTTTTATTTCTTTTATTGTTATTTTAGTTATTATTTTAGTTACTCTTTTGTGCATTGGTTTCTTTGGTCCCATTTCCATGTGCAGCTCTTTTTACCTACTGCAACACTCCCCTGATGTTCTTTTAATCATTGCTAAATGTTAAGCACTAGTAACAAAGCCCTTTGTGGGTAAAAATATAATGGGCTCTAGAAAGGGGAGAGTGGGCAGGCAGGCGCCTCCTCCTCTGTGACTGATCCCGGCCAGGTGAAGGCAGGGGGCAGACATTGCCACCTGCTCCGCTCCTGATCCCCACTGGGTGAAGGGAGGGTAGACATTGCCACCTGCTCCGCTTCTGATCCCCACTGGGTGAAGGGGGTGCGGGCACTGCCACCTGCTCCACTCTTGATCCCAGCCTGGTGAGGGGTGGGTGGGCATTGCTACCTGCTCCACTCTTGATCCCCACTGGGTGAAGGGGGCGGACATTGTCTCCTGCTCTGTGCCTGATTCCGGCTGGGTGAAGGGGGGGTGGGCATTGCCACGTGCTCCACTCCTGATCCCAGCCAGGTGAAGGGGCGAACATTGTCTCCTGCTCTGCACCGATTCCAGACGGATGAAGGGGGTGGGCATTGCTGCCTGCTCTGCATCTGATTCCAATAGATTGAAGGGCGAGTGGGAATTGCCACCTGCTCCACTCCTTAACAAGGCTGAGTGAAGGGGGGGCGGGCATTGCCACCTGCTCCGCTCCTGATCCCAGCTGAGTGATGGCGGGTGGCGGCGGACATTGCCACCTTCTCCGTGCCTGATCCCAACTAGGTGAAGGTGGGGGGGTGGGCATTGCCACCTGCTTCGCTCCTGATTCCAGCTGGGTGAAGTCAGGGGACAGGCAGGCATTGCAACCTGTTCCATGCCTGATTCCAATGGGTTGAAAGGGGAGTTGGAATTGCCACCTGCTCCACTCCTGATCAAGGCTGGGTGAAGGGGGGTGAGCATCACCCCGTTCCACGCTTGATCCCGGCTGGGTGAAGGTGGGGGCAGGCATTACCACCTACTCTGCTCCTAATCCCAGCTGAGTGATGGTGGGGGGTGGGGGGCATTGCCACCTGCTCCGCACTTGATCCCAGCTGGGTGAAGTCAGGGGACAGGCATCGCCGCCTGCTCTCTGCCTGATCCCCTCCTGAGCTTCCCTCCATGGCAGCACCCTCTGGTGGTGCACCAGGGTAGGAAGTGAGTTGTCTGGAACCCTGTTAGCCTTTTATATAGTAGAATAACATTTCAATATTGAAAATATTTGATTTTCATTATTGTTGAGTAAAAGAATGGGGTGGATCCAATTATTCTCCAAGGATCCTTCCTTCAGTAGTAGAAGACTTCCTCCAACTTAAGTGGACCTTCTTCCAATGGAAGAGCCACTTAAATTGGAGGAAAGCTCCTTATGGTAGACGAAGGCTTCAAATTTTCTTCAATGGACTGGGATGGCAGAGGTAGGATCTACCCCACTATTTCAAATGATAGAGATGCTCCATGAGTTAAACAAAGTATCTTTGTTTTCTTCACTGTTCCCATCTTCCTCCTCACTTATGTTTCCCAACCTTTTGTAAAGTCATAAGTACCTAAGTTCACTCAAATTCATGAGTTTAAGTGTGCATAGGACTGCAACCTTAGGAATATTGTTTTACCTGTGATATGAATTTGGATAAACTTGTTAATTTTCATCCAGATTCACCAAACCAGAAAATTCTACCCACTGCTATATTCCTAGCCTCTCTCCTGCTGACTGGCCTTTCTGGCCACCCTTGCCTCTTTGCAATAACTCAGGAAGTTCTTGCTTTCAGTGCTGCTGCTGAGGTAGGGCTCAGGCTGAATCTCTGACCAAGCTGAGTATCATAAACCATACCTGCTACTAAGCTTAAATTTGAATATATGTCTGTCTATAGTTGTTATAACTTTGGCTGATTCTAAGACTATTTAGATTGTTTGATGAGCACCAACTTGAGTAGAAGTAATAAGTCAGGTACTAGTACCCCAAATTAGGGTAGCTTCACATATGTGTTTCCCAATACAGTTGTGGCATATAGCTGTATGGAAGGAGGCTTCTATGTGCATATCCCAAGCTGGACAGGGAACTGAATATGAAAATGAGTACTGTATGAAAAATTGCTTTTCTTGAGCCAATAGTTGGGGCTGAATGCATGCATGTAAAGATGAAATCCCATTAACTGGAAGGAGTAGCCCCAGAATCTGTTTCCCCACAAAGCATAATTGGTGCTATACATATGCTTATTTCATTTTTGAATCTAGCTTTGGAGTGTATGCACACAGAGTTACTTTGTTAGGGACAGAAAGGAAAATGAAGACAATAGGGAATACTGTCTAGCAGGGCAGTCCTGCTCCTTCTGCTGTAACAACCAAGCCAAATCCAGCCCTGGTCATGGTGTGATTACCACTACTGTGTGGGCTTTAGCCTAATTAGGGAGACAAAGGTAGCCAATAATTTAGAGTAAAACTCACTATAAAAACACCTGCAGCAGACATCCCTGGGTGAAAGCTTCCACCCAGCAGAATGGATACTAATGCTGCCATTATATGCTCAGTACAAGCACTTTCACTCTGATGAATGCTAAAGGGGAAATTCCTATTTAGTAAGGGAAAAAACCTGCTTCTGCTTTTCCAAGAATAGGGCGAATAATTTCTTTCAAATAATCAACACAAAGGAATTGACAGCAATCAAAGTGATAAGCGCACTTGTGTTTTCAAATGCTTTGCTTGTAAACTACAAAGCATGGTAGTCATTATGCTTGAGGTTCAGGAGAGGCCACTCTTCACAACTTTGCCGACACTGACAGCCTTGTTAACTGGCTACAGCAGAAGCATAAACTGTGCCTCACACTGTTTCTGAGTTCCTGCTGCAGACCATACTATTAAATACCACCTCCTTAATCCCATCTAATCCATCATCCTTGTTCTTTGTGTGTGTGTGTGTTGTGTACTTTGAGTGTGTAGACAGAAAAGCATTTTATTGTTGTAAATAGTTGTAATAATCTTAATATTAGTGTCTCTCTTTTGAGGTCATTATTCTCCAGGGGCATGCACTTGTATGTGATGTATGTAGTACCACAATGCCATGGCCTGGAGCCAAGGAGGCAGTCTGTTGGAGATGACCAGTCCAAGAGATGCTCAACAGTGTTTAAGCAAGGGACTTCCGGTTTGGGATTCATGGAGGTCTGACGCAGCTCCAACTGTGGAGCTGACCGGACTGCCGTTTTAAGCGGCCGGCGGGGGCAAAATAGCCCGCGGCCGACTGCTCTCAGGCGGAGAGCAGGCAAAGAACGCTCAAGACCTCAGGGCGCATTGATCTCGGGCGAGGGGGGGCTCTACGCGACGGGCCCCCTCACGACCCTTGAGGTCCCACCCTGTGACAGGTCGGCTATGATCTCTGCGGCAGTTTCGGGGCCAATGCGGTTGGCATAAGACCTACGTACCCAAGCTTCAACAGGGGAAAGAGGAGTAGAGGAGAAACGAAGATTGAAACAGTGATTACAACCCACGGAAAGTGAATGGGAAGGTAAAGATCACTATCTTCTGATACGGGACAGATTGTTAAAAGTAAAGAAGATTAAAAGTAGATTTTAAAACTGCAACAGGCTAACTATAAGGAGGAGAAGACTCGGCAAGAGTCGAAATAGAAAAAAGACTAAGTTTAAAGAAGTTATTAAAGAATTTGGACTATTGTTTTGAATACTTGCGGTTATGGAGCTGTGAGAAAATTTTACCATCGCGAGAGCTACTGCGGGAAGTCGGGAGACAGGAAGTACGTAATAACAATAGAGTTGCTGGAGAGAAGCGGCCCCTGCCGGAGGGCAGGAAGAAGGGAATCGCCATCTTTGAAAGGGGAAAAGCCGCGGCTTCAGCGGAAGAGGAAGTAAGCCATTTTGGATTACAAAAACCATAGAAGAACCATAGAGAAAAGACGCCCGACATTTTGGATTTTCTAAAAGTTTTTTCTTTGCAAAAAGACCGGGACATTTAAATTAAAAATTAAAAAGACACTAAATTTTACGCCACGGAGTTAAGGAAGAGGGCGGACTCGTGGGAGCGAGCTAAGGCAAGCCCCACGATGTCGAAAAAAGAGTGGCAATCGGCAATAGAGAACCTAGACAAAAACTCTTAGAAGTGATTAAAGAACTTAAGGACATGAAACCGGAGCTGATCAAAGAGGTTAAACAGACAGTGAAAAGTGAGCTGTCAGAAGTAAAGAAAGGTATGGAAACAATGCAAAATGAACTGCAAGGAACACAGCAGAGAGTTAAAGTAGTAGAAGGCGCGGTGGAGAATCTAGCTGACACGCAACAAACAGAGATGAGACTGATGAGGGGGAGAATGGCGGTTGCGGAAAGTAAACACATGGAGAAGCAGCTAAGATTTCGCGGCTTGCCGGAAGTGGAAGGAAAGACAGCGCAAGAACAGATGACTGAGGTGTTAGCTGAATACCTGGGGAAGGAGGAGGAGGAAGTTGTGGCTATCCTGGACGTGGTATACCGTGTAAATTCAAGAATTGCAACCCAGAGGAAATTACCAAGAGATGTGATTGTGCAATTCACGACCCAAAATATGAAAGAGAAGACTGTGACTAAACAGTTTCAAGATCCATTGGAGATTGACGGCAAGACAATTATCATTATGAAGGAGTTACCCAGATCGGTGTTATTGGACCGGAAAAAATATAAGGCGCTAATTCAGATTTTGAAGAACATGAAAATCAGGTAAAGATGGGAATTACCAGAAGGAGTGTCCTTTGAATTTGGAGGGGCCAAAAAACGCATCAGATCTGAACGAGAGATGGAGCGATTTATAAGAGACAATGAAAAGGACTTACCAGCAACAAGATTATGATTATGGAGTGTAAAGTTTTATCTTGGAATGTAAATGGACTTAATTCACCGAATAAAAGCATTTTTCACTGGCTATTAAAACAAAAATGTGATATTGTATGTTTGCAAGAGACCCATATTCGAAAACAAGATGTAAAGTATCTAAAATCAAAAAAATTGGGCAATGATTTTGCAGCGGCCTCTAATAAGAAAAAAAGAGGAGTAGTGCTTTATATTAAAGAAGAGCTGCAGCCAAAGTTTGTAATGAAAGATGTGGAAGCCAGATTTATAGTAGTGGAATGCGTATGGAATTCAAAGAGAGTGCTGGTAGTTGGAATTTATGCACCTAATGGAGCAAAAGAAAGCTTCTTTGAGGATTTAAGGAAGCAACTAGATGAACTTTTATATGACCAGATAATACTTGCTGGAGACTTCAATGGAGTGACAAATTTGGATTTAGACAAAAAATCATCAACTGCACAAAAGAAGAGAGGATTGCTACCAAAGTTGTTTTTTGAATTGATACAACAGGAAACCTTAGAAGATGTATGGAGAAGACAAAACCCGAAAAGCAGACAATTTCCGTTCTACTCCGCAAGACACTTTACACTATCGAGAATTGATATGATCTGGGCCTCAAAAGACTTAGCGTTATGGACTAAGGAAGTGGAAATAATGCCGATGGTAGGCTCGGATCATAATCCAATTATGTGGAAATTGGGGAGAAGGAGCAAAAGGAGAGGATGGAGAATAAATGAGGACTTACTTCAAGAGGGAGAGAATATGGAGATGCTGAGAAGAGAGACAAAGTTCTTCATACAATACAACATGAATAAAGAAGTACCAACCAACAAGGTTTGGGACACTTACAAGGCGGTAATTAGGGGCATACTAATGGACTTAAATGGAAGAGCCAGAAAAAAGAAAGAGGAGAAGAGACAGGAGATTATGGAGAAAATAAAAGCCAAAGAAATACAGTTAAAGAAGAGACCAGGGAAAAAGAAAATTTATCAGGACATTAAAATATTACAAGAACAGCTGACAGCAATGAATAATAAAGAATTGGAGTGGAATCTTAAAAGACTGAATCAAAAAGGGTTTGAAGGTGCAAACAAACCTGGGAAATATTTGGCATGGCAATTGAAAAAGAGAAAGGAAAAGAAAATAATAAACAAAATATGTGAAGATAACAAAACGTATTTGGAACAGACATCCATTAGTAGAGCCTTCTATAAATTTTATGCTAAATTGTATAATAAGAAAGAGGTGAATAAAGAATCAATAGCGACATATTTGGAGAAAATGAAGCTCCCAGTAATCTCGGAAGCGTGGAGAGACAGACTGAACAATGAAGTAACGGATGAGGAAATAAAAATGGCAATACAATCAACAAATTTGGGAAAGGCGCCAGGGCCAGATGGACTTACAGCCAAATTTTATAAGACAATGGCCAACGAACTGGTACCATTCCTAAAAGAAGTGATCAATGGAGTATTAAAGGATCAACGGATTCCAGATACCTGGAAGGAAGCTAACATCTCATTGATCCCCAAAGAGGGCCAAGATCTGACTAATGTGAAAAATTACAGACCCATATCCTTACTTAATAATGACTATAAAATCTTTGCGAAGATACTGGCAGAGAGAGTGAAGGGATGGCTTTCGGAAGTTATTGAGGAGGAACAAGCAGGTTTTTTACCTGGTAGACAAATCAGAGACAATTTAAGGACAGTGATCAATGCTATTGAGTATTATGATAAGCGTTGTGACAAAGAGGTTGGTTTCTTCTTTGTTGATGCTGAAAAAGCGTTTGACAATTTGAACTGGGACTTTATGTTTGCCACTATGGAAAAGCTACAAATGGGAGAAAGATTCATAAGAGCACTTAAAGAAATCTACAGAGACCAGAATGCAGCAATTGTGGTGAATGATGAGACTACTAAGAAATTGACTATAAGTAAAGGAACAAGACAAGGTTGCCCGTTGTCTCCGCTGTTATTCATTTTGGTATTGGAGATACTGATGATACAAATACGACAAGATGAAGAAATCCGCGGAATAAAAATAAAAGACTTTTCTTATAAGGTCAGAGCATTTGCGGACGATATAATGTTAATTGTGGAAGACCCAATGGAGAATATGCCAAAAGTGATAGAGAAGATCAAGGAGTTCGGAGATTTGGCAGGGTTTTATATTAACAAAAAGAAGTCAAAGATACTATGCAAAAATATGACTAAGCAAAAACAACAACTGTTAATGGAAATAACGGACTGTGAAGTAACAACTAAGGTGAAATATTTGGGAGTTGAACTGACTGCAAAGAATATAGATCTATTCAAAAATAACTACGAAAAATTATGGACTCAGATTGAGCAAGATTTGATCAAATGGAATAGATTGAATTTGTCATGGTTGGGAAGGATTGCAGCAGTTAAGATGAACGTGTTACCAAGAGTAATGTTTTTGTTACAGACAATACCAATTATCCGAGACTCTAAGCAGTTTGAAAAATGTCAGAGGAAAATATCAGACTTTGTTTGGGCAGGTAAGAGGCCTCGAGTGAAAATGAAAGTTTTACAAGATGCAAAGGAAAGAGGCGGAATGCAACTGCCCAATCTAAGACTTTACTATGATGCAATCTGCCTAGTGTGGCTGAAAGATTGGATGACGCTGAAGAATAAGAAATTATTGGCCCTAGAGGGATATAAAAAAATATTTGGATGGCATGCATACCTATGGTATGATAAAGTGAAAGTGAACTCTATGTTCTTACATCATTACATACGGAAAAGCCTATTTGCAACTTGGAAGAAGTACAGAGACTTTCTACAAGAAGGAACCCCCATGTGGGTGGTTCCATATGAAGTAATAGATCCGAGAGCTGTCGATACTGAGCAACAGTGTTTAACATATAAGGAGATAACCCGAATAGAATCTTCCAAACTTAAAATAAAGACACAGGACGAGTTATCACCCAACTATGACTGGTTTCAGTATAGGCAGATCAGAGATCTCTACAACTCGGACTGTGCAAAGGGAGGCATAAGAACAGAGAATTCGGAACTAGAGCAGACACTTTTAAAAGAGGATAAGAAGGAAATTTCCAAGGTATACCAAGTACTGTTGAAATGGTATACTGAAGATGAAATAGTTAAAGTACAAATGGTGAAGTGGGCCATAAATTTTAACAAAGAAATAACAATGGAGGCATGGGAACACCTGTGGAAAAACACAATGAAGACTACAACGTGTACTAATATTAAAGAGAACATTTACAAAATGATCTATCGTTGGTACATGACACCAAAGAAGATTGCGCTAGGGAATTTGAACACTTCTAATAAATGCTGGAAATGTAAAAAACATGAGGGCTCTCTGTACCATATGTGGTGGACGTGTGAGGTAGCTAGGCAGTACTGGGGAGAAATAATAAAAGTAATAAGTGAGATTCTACAATTTCAAATCAATAAGAACCCAGAACTCCTGCTACTGAACTTGGGAATGGAGAACATTCCAGCCCAATATAGAACATTGATATTTTACATGACAGCAGCTGCCAGACTTTTGTATGCGCAAAAATGGAAAGTACAAGAAGTGCCAACTATTGAGGACTGGACTTACAAATTGCTGTATATGGCTGAAATGGACAAAATGACAAGAAAATTGAGAAATCTGGACCCAGGACAGTTCAACACAGACTGGGAGAAGCTGAAGCAATATGTGTTGAAGAAATGGGAGGTGGGAGGAGAACTGTGGCAGTTTGAGAACTATTGAAACATGACAAAATGTAGAGGGGGGTGACTTTACCGGAGGGTAGAGAGAGAAATGAAAATGTCTAAGCAGTTATCTTGTTAGATTGTTATATATAGAAAAATATATAAAATATGGATAGAAAATAACTAACTATAAGGACCGACTAATTAATACTGTTTCTGGTATAAACGTGTAACATGTTAAACTGAATAAGTCTACCGGAAGAAACATATGGATCAAATTGATTGATAACTTTTGACGATAGTTATATAGATGTATAATTAAAGAAAGAGGAAATTAATAATATAATTAAATATAACTAAAGTAGAATGAAGACAAGATATGTAGAAAAAGTAATATACAGAATATAAGTTAAATTGGTTGACTTATATGAACGCATGGATTATATGGTTTATATGGTATATGGTTTATAGAAATATTTGAAACCAGGAAATTATGAAATTATGGAAACAGGGACAAATTGTTTGTCTAATACGGAAGAAGGGACTTAAAGATAGGATACAGAGTGTTAAAAATAGTTAAAGAATTATTGCTTAGATTAAAGGGAAAGTATATGTTTGTTAGATAGATGAATTTAAAATGAGTAAGGGAAAAGGGACAAAGGGTTGGAAAACTGTTGGAAGTCTACAAAAAAGGGGGGAAAGGGAGGGGGTTAGAAATTGGGAAACGGGAATTGATTGTAATGTGAAATCAAATGATTCTAATTCCAATAAAAATTTTATTAAAAAATAAAAATTAAAAAAAAACAGTGTTTAAGCAAGAAGTTACTTGGGCAGAGATTCAAATTAGACTAGGTGCCGTAAGATTTGTGATAGGATTTGCAACATGGGTTTTTTTCATTTCTAAATAGCAGTTGTGGGGAAGAGTCTTTGATAAGACGTCTGGCATGTTGTGTGAGCTAGGTGTTGTACAGAACCTGAAAGTGACACACGGGCATTTCCCCTAAACAACTTTCAAACTAGAAAATAAGAAAAGAGAAATGACCAGTAATAAACACAATGTTACATGTTTATTATTATCAGTGTGTGCTAGGTATACAAATCAATTAGCAGCAGCTGCTGTGAGTGATCTTTTGGTCCTCCATCAGGATAAGCTAAAATGTGGGGAAAAGTTGGGGCAATCCCAGAGCTGAATGTGACATATTTACTCATTAAATATATTCCACATATTGAGGTAAACAGCTGCTCCATTTGTTCAAGTTGCTTTGTAGAAATGTCTGGTATTCTCCTGCACTGCATCAACAGCTCAGCCACTAAGCAATACAGTCACATGGCCTAGAGGGGAAAAATCCTTCTGGCAATTTGAATGATCTGCTTTAGAAGCAGCTCTTCCATGTACTTATTTAGCAGATTTGGCATCCCATCAGTTGTAGTAAGCAGTTTCAAATTCCACTCAAGTTGCTGCCAGATTACCATTTATACAGTGTGCCTTTTGGAGAAACAGTTTAGAGTTTGGCTCAGCTTTACACATAAGCTAATGCAAAACACAATCAGCTTGAGTGCTTTCATGTGAGCGCCTGATGAGAGGCCACAACTGCAAAAGGCATGTGCCGTCTTTTTGCTTTGCTTGGTAGGGGAGAGCAGGGGAATGGTTACTGGAAATGGACAAAATTCTCTGCAGGATGATATGGTGAAAGAATGTTGCTTTCCCCCACATGACACTGCTTAACGCTTTCATGGGGATCATTGAGCTTGACTGAGTCCTCCTGTACTATCAATGTATTATGCAGATCTTGACACCAGCCTTCTTATCTTAGTTTGAAATAGATTGCTAGATAAATAGAATGGCCATATTAATAAACTGTCCGGGGACAGGCCTCCCCTCCCTCCTCGCCGCCTCCCCCCGCAGCCCCACGAGCCCCGAAACTCACCAGGCCACGGCGGCGGACGAGCGCGACGGCGGCAGCAGGACCGGCGACCCGGGAGGAGGCCGCTGCTTTGCCGCGGAGGGGGCTGCGGTGGCGATGACCCGGGCGGGTGGGAGCCTCCCAGGGAGGGCAAGCCAGCAGGCCGGAGGGCCGGCGGGGTGGGCGCCGCTGGGGCAGGCGGCCCCAATCCCGCTGCAGCGGACGCGGCAGAGGCAAGGTGGTGCAGCTGCGAGGCCCGCGCTCACAAGGCCCAGCCCCACCCGACGCCCCGAGGCAGGAAGGGGGCGGGAGCAGGGCCTGGCGGCGGCAGGCAATAGGCCAGCCCGTCCGCCTGCCAGGGAAGCAAGGGGCTGGCACCCAATGGCGGCCCAGGGGCGGGAGGGGGAAATGCCTAGCCTCCCACCCAGGAAGGGCTGGAGCCAGGTGTTGCTGCCAGTGTTAGCACAGATAATGAGGCTCACCTGGGACGCTGGCGATTGGGGAGTGGGGCGGGGCTGCCCCTAGAGAGGGAGGGGATAAAAGGGGCCAAGAGCTTCCCGGCCAGGGAGGAGAAACAGGGAGGCCGGTCCTGAGTGAAGGACCGTCCCTGGGCCCAGAGGCTGTGCTTGCCTGCCACCACACACGGCTTAACAGCCCTGGGACCATCTGAGGCCAATCAGAAGGGAAGCTGGGACCCCTACAGGCAGCTTGCCCGGCCTGGGTAGCACCGGGACCCCTCTGGACCCACCGGCTGCACAGACCGCACTCCCGCCATGGCGGACACGACGGACGCGGCGCCCCCTGCTGACGGAGAAACTCACATAAACTATATTAATAGAAGACCCATATGAGAATTTCAAGAAAGATGGGGAATGTATTATGCATATATTCGCAATATATGCGTTTTTGTTATATTTTATATGGTTCAATAATAAAAACGATTCTATCACACAAAAAAGAGTGCAACCAGATCTGGGTGCTAGCCTTCTTATCTTAGTTTGAATGGATTGCTACATAAATAGAATGACCTGAAATAGTACCTACATTTATTATTTATTCAGTCACTTGGTGAACAATATTTACACCAATATATAAAAAGTACAACAAACCAAACTTATAAATCAGAATGCAAAAACAATGAACAGAAATTACTGGCATCACACCTGTCCACCATTTTTTTAAAGTTTTACATTGCTTAAAGAAGATATTCAGACTTGGGCTTTAATGAGTCTCTAGGTAGACTTCAGCAGAAGGGCAAGGACTGAATACACTTTTTTGTAACCTCACATTCCTAGATTGACACGCGGATGCTAAACTTAAAGAAACATTAACTCTTACAGCACATAGACTTAAAATTGGTTTAATAGTCTTTCTTGAGGGATGGGAGATGAGTTTGTGGGATTGGGATTGAACAGAAAATTCTCAGTTTATCACCTGTTTCCAGGATCCTTTGGGGAAGCCATGAGAGTTTTATTATAGAAAATAATATAAATGTGTAGCATATGAACATGCCCATACTAGAATCGTGCAGGACAAAAGAGTGGAGATGGATTTGATGGATACTGGTTTGAAATCCTTGTTCTTCATCTTCAGCTCTGCTGCCCCTTGCTTTAGACACAGTCAGCTGTGCTTGTTTTTATTCTTTCATAAAAGTTATTTAGATGCAAAAGGACTGAGATCCACTGCTGGTTCCTCTGCTCAGTGATTGCTCTGGTGCTGGTGTTATATTTTTGGATTGTTCTTGTTCCCTATGGGTGTGTCCTGGACTCCTCTGCAACAATTATCCTTGACGATTCCACAGACGCCTACTAGTGATGGGAGAGTAGATCTCTTCCAGACATCCCTGCTGACTGAACCAAATCCAACAAGCAGTCACAAATCCAACAGATGTTTCTGCTTTCTTCCTCCTCTGGCCAGTGAAAAACTTTTTGTGTCTTCCAATCACCATGGCAATATAACATCTTTCTGTCTTGAAAAATGAACACTACAGTGACCTTTTCCCCAGAGAAGGGTCTTGAACATATATTTATCACTGGGTGACTCAAGCACATGAATTTAAAATGAACACATACAATAGATGCAAATTATTGGTTTAGAACAATAAACTGAAAAATTCAAAAACTATAGAATCTAAACCTGATATGTCTAATTTTTCCAACTTCAGGAACAATCTGCCTCTCTGGGGATGAGAAGATAAATAACCCTGATTGGTGGGTACCAAACGATAAAAGGCCACTTCAGAAAATATCACTTCTTAGGACTTCCTTAGGATCTTTAGACATGCAGGTTTTTAAAGAGTTGGGTATGGATTCCTCAGACCCCAGACCAAACTTGGGTTTTTGCAGCCATATAGCAGTTAAAAAGTACATGGCTGTTAAAAAAATAAAGAAGAGCCCAAACTGCCTCAGAATGTCTCCTGTGGGGAGGAGGGACATCCCCGCTCAAGCCATTTCCCTGCGTCACAATAGCAGGGAGGAATTTCCCCCTTGTTTTTACTACTACACCTGCACAGAATACTCCACATGTAGCAGAAAAAAACAGGGAAGAAACCTCCCTCCAGCGCTATTTTGACACAGGAAACAGCTTAAGGAAGGAGCCCCTCCTCCCCCTGAAGGGGCAGTCTGAGGCCATTTAAGGTCTCCTTTATTTTTAACAGCTACTCCCCAAAGCTGCTATGTAGCTGCAGGGAACTTAAGTTGGGTCTAGGGAACTCAGACCCAGAGACAGGCATGAACAGAAAAACAAACAAACATGATGTTCGTTGTTCATTGCCATCCATGAACAGGGACTCACGAACAACTACGAACATGGCCCTGTTCACAAACATGTTTGTGGTTGGCTGTTTGTGGGGGCCAGCAGGCTCTCCTCCAGCCATCATCCAAGTCAAGATCCCTACTGCACCACTCCCAGAAACCTGACCTGAGCAAGCACCAGGAGAAAGGTACCAATAATAAATAATAGCTTGGCCCAGAGCCTGGCAGCACCCCTGGAACTTGAAGGGGTAGATCCCTATCCCACCACACACACAGAAAATTCAAGTTCCAATGCACGCTCTCTATCAAAATGCCAACAGCAGCTGTCCCTCTCCCTCTCCACTGTCTGTGAAGACTAGCCAGAGCTGGGAGCCCCCCCTCCCCCATGGTCTTTGCTTTCTTGTAACAAATTTGGAGCTCCACACTTGAAAGGAAGGCCTGCCTATCAAGCTAAATTGGGCTTAGATTGGGGTTTCCAGGGCAACCGCAGGAGTTCAGACAGAGTTCAGACAATCCCTGCTTAAATTGCCAAGGGAATTGATTGCAGGTGCCAGACTGTCTGGCTTGTTGAACAGCAACGAATGAGGCTTGCAACGACCACCTGTTCGTTTAGAATGGGGCCTCACGAACAGCTTGTTCATGAACAGTAGATTGGGCTGTTTGTGGCTTTTTTTTGTTCGTATTGCTGTTCGTGCCCGTCTCTAGACCCAACTCTTTAAAAACCTGCACATCTAGTTTGGCCCTTTGAAGCAACTGATTGGCAGCATCTCCTCACAGCTCTTTAGACCCAGGAGCTGAGGACAGTGATGAAGGTGGCCAAAGAGGGTCCCAACCTCTGACACAAAGAGGTATTCTTGTGACAAGCTAGAAACGGTGGGTGATGCCTTCAAAAGGGCAGCTGGGAGGGGACTGATGGATCTTGCTGAGGGTCCATCTACACATTAACATTGTTGGGGAACAATGCAAGGGTGTTGCATCACACATGCAATGGGAGTTTGGGACCTCCCAAATGCACAGCAACTCTTTCCTATTTGCGACTACAGTAGGCAGGGAGAAACCTGTCATTTTTACATCCTCAGACAATCCCATTGAGCTGCTATATTGACTCCATTGTAAGAATCATGTTACTTACATGGCTGCACATAAGTTTCACAATGAAGCTAATCGCTCCCTGGGCTCTTTGAGGATGCAAAAAGAGCAAGGAGGTGATGCTAAAGGTGCTTCTCCCTACCTTCTGTAGTTGCAAACAGAAAAGAGCTAATGTGAGGCACAAAACTCCTATTGCACATGTGATGCAAAGGACTCATGCTATTCCCCAGCAAACATGAGGACTTTGTAATGCGCTGTGGACCTGACTACCTGCTCCAGGCTATACAGGATGAGAGCTGTAAGAGAAAGAGGAACAGAGAGCCCACTATCTCCACCTCTCCAGTGTGAGCACTGGACTGGGACACTGAGAAGGCTGTGCTCCATATAGGAAGTGGAGCCTAATCCACCTCAACACATACACACTGCCTTAACTTCAAACAGAGGGAGAACCATCTCCAGATGTATTTTGAAATTTCTCTGCAGTTTTGATCTGATAATCATTTTGATTTTGCATCTTAGGCAAGTTGAATGCAGGCATTTTGGTTATCCAGCAGTTACCAGTTCGATGTAAACCCACAACAACCATAGTTACCAGTTCCATTAAAGGTTTTGGCTATCATTTACAAAACCCGTATGGCAATGGTCCTTCCTATCTACGGGACTGCCCCTCTCCCTATGTTTATACCACAGCGGCTTCACTCATCTGAGCAGGGTCTTCTGCAGACACCGCCCTGCAAATGAGCAAATTAACAGCTGCCTGTACATGTGCATTCTCTGTTGTGCATTCTCTGTTGTGGCCCCGCTTTATGGAATGGCCTACCTGATGAGGTCAGGAAAGCTCTCACTTTCCTGTATTTCCACAAACTATGCAAAACTGAAATATTCAGGAGGTGTTTTTTACATAGGTGAGAAGGCTGACCTGTAAGGAAATGGTTCAGAGAGATGCTTTAGTAAATGGATAGAGAATGTAGATTATAATGCTGTGTACTGTCTGTTGCTGAAGCAGGCTCCTATGGAGTAGTTTCCATGTGGTTTAATATGTCGCACTAAATTGTGTGTGTTTTGTTTCAGCATTGTTTCAGCTCTGTATCAGATTTCTCCTTGTTTTCAAATATCTGCAATCCATGCTCTATTGTATTGTTTATTGAATTACCTAGTCGTTGACTGTATTAGCTTATACTTTGTAACCCACCTTGAGTTTCAGTAAGAAAGGCAGAGGCTAAAATGACAAAATTAGGCTATCGTATTTTGATCACATTGTGAGAAGACAAGACTCTCTGGAAAAGTTAATAATGCTAGGAAAGGTAGAAGGCAGTAGGAAAAGAGCAAGACCCAAAATGAGATGGCTTGACTCAGTAAAGGAAGTCACATCCAAGTCTGTTATTGATAGGATGTTTTGGAGGTCTTTCATAGGGTTGCCCTAAGTCAGGAGCAAGTTGACAGCATATAACATAGACAATGCAGTAAATACAACTTTAAAAAAAACTTTCTGCTTATAGATCAAAATGGGTAGCCATGTTAGTCTGTCTGTAGCAGTAGTAAGAGTCTAGTAGCACCTATAAGACTAGCAACATTTGTGGTAGGGTATGAGCTTTCATGAGCCACAGCTAGAATGTGAGTCCATCTGTTCTTATATCTTGGAGAGTAGAGTGACTGCAGAAGCTGAATGATAATAGCCAGTGAATGACAATGGCAGGTGTGATTAAATTGGGTGGAGTATGCAGAGGGGAGGTGGGACTCACATTCTAGCTGTATCTGAAGAAATGAGCTACGGCTCACAAAAGCTCATACCCTACCATAAATTTTGTTAGTCTTATAGGCACTACTGGATTCTTGCTCTTTTCTGCTTATAGGAATGGATACATAAAGGTATATCCATAAAGGTGCTTCAGACAATGTCAGCCACACTGAACGAGCATCCCTAATGCCTGCAAGCCACATGAGGACTGTGTGATTGTTTATTAGATTTTTATCCCCTCCTTCTTCCAAGGAGCTGAGTGCCATATGCAGGGCTCATTTTGAGGGGGAACGCACCGGAACGGTGTTCCGGTAGTACCCCCAAGTCATGTGGCCCCACCCACCTGACTTTAGGGCCATTTAGGCCTCGATTGGGGCCAAAATGGCCCAAATCTGGGCCAAAATGGCCTGGATCAGGTCGGTGCCAGGCGGGGGAACCTTCCTTGCCCGGCGCCAACCTGATCCTGGCCATTTTGTCCCCAATCTGGGCTGAAATGGGCCCAAAATGGCCATTTTGGCCCCATTCCTGCTGGGATCAGGGTTGGAACAGCCGGGATTGGGTTGGTGCCGGGTGGGAGAACCCTCCCCTGCCTGGCACTGACCTGGTTCTGGCTGTTTCGGCCCTGATCCAGGCCCAAATGGGGCCCAAACTGCCACTTTTGGCCATTTGGATCGGTTGGGATCAGACCAAAACTGCCAGGATTGGGTCAGTGCCTGGTGGGGGACCCCTCCCCTGCCCAGCACTGACCCAATCTGGGCCATTTTGGGCCCCATCCAGGCCAAAATGTGTCCAAAGTTGCCATTTTGAGCCACTTTGGGCCTGTTTCAGCCTGGATTGGGGCCCAAAGGGCCCTGGTCGGGACACTGCCAGGTGGGGGAACACTCCTCCTTCTGGCAGAAGCCAAATCCCGGCCATTTGGGCCTGATCAAGAGGTGTGGCATATGCTAATGAGTTATGCTAATGAGTTCCTGCAGCTTTTTTTTTTATGAAATGACCCCTGGCCATATGTGAGATTCCCTCTCCCAGTATAGCTTCACAAGATCCCTGTGAAGTAGGTTAGGCTGAAAGTGTATGACTGGCTCATGGTAACCAAGTAATTTTTATGGCAGAATGTGGTTTTGAATGTGGACCTCCCTAGCCAAAATATTAGGAACATAATGCAGTTAGTGCTAGAGGCACCATCCAAGAGTTCAAAATCCTCATGTAACTTGCAACCAATCTGCTGCTGAGAAAAGAATCAAGTGTTCATCTCACATGATCATCCTGTGGACCACCACCATTTGTATTTCATGTTTAGATTTCTTCCCACAAAATATTGTTTTTCTTTAAAGCAACAATTGGCATAATTGTCGAAGGCTTTCATGGCTGGAGAACGATGGTTGTTGTGGATTTTCCGGGCTGTATAGCCATGGTCTTGGCATTGTAGTTCCTGACGTTTCGCCAGCAGCTGTGGCTGGCATCTTCAGAGGTGTAGCTCCAAAAGACAGAGATCTCTCAGTGTCACAGTGCTACACCTCTGAAAATGCCAGCCACAGCTGCTGGCGAAACGTCAGGAACTACAATGCCAAGACCACGGCTATACAGCCCAGAAAATCCACAACAACCATCAATTGGCATAATTGGTGCCTGGCGAGTATAATCTCAGATCCTGGTTATTGTCACACCCCTTGTCCTTTGGATTTCATCTTTTTTAAAACAAAATTGAGGTGAATTAGCACAATTGCAATTGCAATCTATTGATTTTCTTAAAACAGGGAGGAACAGAGGGGGTTGAGGCGGGCAAAGAAAAGTGATGCAAAATGGGAAAAGTTTGCTCACCCAAAATTAGTCGTAAGGCAACTGTCATTCTCATCCAGCATCACTCACTGAATATAAGTGGCTTTAACATTTCAAAGGAGAAGAGCCATGTCTCTGAAACAGATAAAAACAGAACAAATGGCTTGTCATTTTTTTAAAGAAGGCACTGGAGTTTAGTGCCTACAATAATGCCTGATCTAAATCCAGCAGTTTGTCTCTATCTGCAGCACATGGAAATTAATTCTGTCATTTTAGATGCAGTTTTTGCCCTGTTCTGCGTCTTTGTTAGAGTAACACTGAAGCTTTGGCTTTGAATCACACTGAAGTCTCAACAGAGAAGGATAAGTCATCTGGATTTTGCATCATGATTATACATTCCTGTTTATATGTTGTTCATTCAGAAATTCATCTAGACTGTGAATTGATGAATTTTCTGAACCAAGAGAGTGCCAAAGGACAGACATACAGCAGCAATTTTTTGTGGTTGGGAAAACATATTATGGCAAATCAGATATTTGATCTCATGTGCATGTATTCCTGGAAGCAGAGATTAAAAATTAACTACATTGTGCTTTCAACAAAAACTTACAAATATGCTGGACATGTAAACCAGACAAAGAAAGGATGGCCGTTTGGCAAGTTAAGAAAGAAAAGATGTAAGGAACCTCTTATATCTTCTCGTCAAGGAAACATCTGGTTAAGCCATTTGGTCAGAAATATTGCTCTATTTTAATAGTTCTAAAAGTATCCAGATTCATTCCTAGTGGAGAGGGAGCAGGTATATGAAGGATATTGTGATAAGAATTTGGTAATGTCAGTTCTCATGCTCTTGGATTGTTTTTGCACACAAGATTAGAAATAAAGAGAAATAAACAGAATGAAATGCAGCAAAACTTGCTTCAACCCCCCCCCCCCGTTGAAATGTATGGTAGTTTTATTATTCATCGACCCAAAGCCCAAAACATTATCCTCAGAAACTCAACCAAAATTTTATTGTTAGTCACCCTCTTCAATAAGCTAGTAACATTTTACTTGGTAATTTAGGAGTCACATTCAATACACTGGATTAAAAAGGAAAAGGAGTCTTGTGACACTTTAAAGTCTAACACATTTTTTCCTGTATAAGATTTTGTGGAATGATATCCCACTTCTTCAGATGCAATGAGTGGATCTTCACTATCCAGACAAGATGTTGCAACAGATGAATGTGGTTACTCTTCTGCAATACCTTGGGTTAAGTGTATTTGTGAATATGTGTGCATTCTCAACAAATTTAAATGTGCCTTTAAAATTTCACAATAGGAGCTACTTCTTCAAGAAATTAAAAAAATAGATTTAGATGTTTAAAACATTCAGACAGCATAAATTCAGTCTACATTTGCCATCAACAAGCTAAAGGTAGAGTGAATTTTATTTCATGTTGCCTGTAAGTATTTATAACCTGATAAATGTGTGTCAACTGCCTGATCAAAAGATGGATATTTTCTGGATCTTTGGAATATCAAATAGTATTAGACAACAAAAGATAATATCATGAAAAGATATGGAGTAGTCCAGAACTCAGAAACCCAAAACCTTAAATTTTAGCCAAAGCTTCTGTTTTATTCAAACTATATAAGACTTAGTGGTGCTACAACTGAAAACAGTCCAACTGGACTATGCAAGCTTCAGAAATTATATCAGTCTTTTTGATACTTCCAAAATAAAAGGCTGATAGAATTTCTGATAGAATATTTCATATTATGTGGAAAGGTCAGATGTGTCATTAATGAAGTCTATCCTTAATATTGAATAGATCAACTTCAGTTACCTTTGAAGGCCTTGCTTTGGGTGCACCCGCCAACTGAGGTTAGACAGGTAGCAATCCGAGAAAGGGCCTTGTTGGCTGTGGTGCAAAAACTGTAGAACTCCCTCCCTGAGGAGATTTGACTGCCTCCCTCTATTATTGTTTTCCACCAGCAGGTGAAGACTTTTCTATTTTTTGTTTTATCCTTCCTCAGTAATCTCTTATTGGCCCTGTCCCTCGCTGTGTATGTGTTTATATGCCAATATATATTTTATATGTATTTTAGATGTAATTTTAATGTTTTAATTATCTGTTGTTCATTGCTTTTGGGGCCCTATTTTGGAGTAGAAAGGTGGTGTATAAACATTTTAAATAAATGATTAATGTGCTGTTCCAAGCAAATCTCAGCATAAACAATTTTCCTATGAGTATAAGGCCATAAGATAAAGAGACTGTCTGCCTAGCTGTCCAAAAGAATGCCTTTTAATTTTCAGTCCTTGTTTAGAAGAATGAAAAAGAGCACAAACTACTAACAGAATGTCTATTGGATCTTTGAGTGTAAGGGAAGCTGTTTGGTTGATTTTAACAAATGATTAGACAGATCAGTGATGATAAAAAAACATAGGGTAGCACTTCGACTCAATAAAACTGATGGAAACCAAACACAGGAGTTCACCGGTACCAACTGACTAGAACAATATACAGACTGAGAAAAACAATAAATGCTCAAGGCAATAATTTACACTTTTTATATATATTAGAGTGCCAGAGTGCAATAGTGTTAATAAATAATGTGCTAATAAATACAGAATAAATATTCAAATTTTACAAATATCCGCAAGCCACACAATACAAAGTCATCCAATACAGTTTGTAATTTTCATGAACTAATTTTGTAAACAGAGTCCATGACTAGAGCATGAGGAGCGCAGAGCTGTGACCTCCGATATAGACAAACACCAGTCCTCAGAAGAGGGGTTCTAACGCTTTTAAGCCATTTGCCGACGGGATGGTGATGCAGAGCAACTTTATCAAATTCCTGTTTCGAAAATCTTCATCTCCGGGCAAATATCTGGTGGTCCGAGTGGGTACACATATGTTTACATAACTGTTTACATAACTCATATATATTTTGTAATACATAATCATCTCCCAAATAAACATTGAATAACTACTCACACAATGGTCGCCTGCGCTTCAGCTCCCTCTGTGCTCTACCAAGTAGCAAAGGGGTGTGTGGTATGTGACTCAACTGCCTACCATCTCTAATTTAACCATTTAATTGCTGTTTAAGTTTTGTGAGGAGACACACCTCATTTATCAGGGGTCGCATGCACAGCTAACAACTGCTCCTGTTCTAATGACCAATAAAGCAAGACAGGTCTAATTCATTATTAAGCCCATGTGGCACTAAAGTCTTAAGGTGAAATATCCATCTAGACTCAATTTGTAAAAGTTTCTTGGAGTTATCTGCCAAATTTTGTTCCTGCACCACTTCCAGTACTGAAACTCTAAATTGTTTGTAATCCTGGTGTTTCTTTAAGAAGTGTGATACTAACGGAGCTTTCTCCACCCCATGACGGAGGCGGGAAAGGTGTTCCTGTATTCGGATCTTTAGTGGGCGGGCTTAATAATGAATTAGACCTGTCTTGCTTTACAAAGTATGACATTATTATCCCCACAGTAGACTTCCGGTTGGGGGTAATGGCGAGACCGTCGTGATCCAGAGCTCCAGACCATCCGAAGTGCTGTTTTTGGCTGGTGGGGTGCATCGATCGCCCACAGCCCCCTGATTTCAGTCAGAAATCAGGCTGGAATGCTTGAAGCCCCAAGAGTGAAGGGTCTCAGCAGGTGAGAGGCTCTGAATTAAGGGCTTTCCTCCCAAGCCTTGAGATCCTCCTCGGAGAAAGGCAGCTAAAATCTCTGCAGCAGCTTCTTGAGTCATTAAATTGGCATAGGTTCGTCGTACCCCAAGCCTCAGGAACAGAATTTGACAGAATTGGACGTTTGAAGCAGTGAGTACAACCCAAGAAGTTTGTGTTAAGTAAAGATTACTATCTCCCCCAACAGACTGTTTTACTGAACAAAGACCAATTTTATAAAAAAATGAAGAACTGAGATACTAAGCGGAAAAAGCATACTAAAGAACTGAGTTGTTTAAGAGCTAAAAAGAGCAAAGAAAGAATATTGTTTTGCATACTTGCAGTTGGGGAGAAAGTGATGCGGAGGGAGGATCGTGAGAATCGGAAGAAGCGATGCAAGGCAGGAAGTGGTTACAGCACAGTATAATAGACGAGAGGAGACAGAGCGGCGAGGGAGAGGTCAGGAAGAGCCGGAAGAGACAGAAGGAAAACAACATTGGAAGAGGGAGTGAAGCGCCCACCATTGAAAGTAAGGGAAGAGGAAGAGGAAGTAAAGTGCCCACCATTGAAAGTAAGGGAAGATCATTGTGTTGTCATCATTACCATAGAGAAATATCGCCCGACATTTTATACCATAGAAAAACATCGCCTGACATCTTAAGGGTAAGGGAAGCCTTAACCGCCATTTTAACTGAGGGCAGACGGCTGAAATTTTAACATAAAAGAATTGAGACTTGATTTAAAAGGAAGGCGGAGTTAAGAAAGAGAGCAGATTCATGGGGGCCCAAAGCAAGCCCGATAGCTTCAAAAAAAGAAAAGGACTGGCAAGCTGCTATGGAGAATTTGGACAAAAAAATAACGGAGGGAAATAAAGAGATTCGGGAGATGGTACAGCAACTGCAGCAAAATTTAATGATGGAAATTAAAGAAGTGATTAAGACGGAAATAACGGAGGTTAAAAAAGAGATGGAGGCAATAAAAACAGATTCACAGAATACCCAACAAAAAGCGCAAGAAACACAACAGATGGTGCAGGATGGAGAAAAAAAACAGAGGCTATAAAGACAGAGACTATGGGCATGGGTGAAAGAATTGTGATGATGGAATGTAAAGCAATGGATAGGCAAATTCGTATGAGGGGTGTTCCGGAGAAAATAGGTGGATCTGCTCTGAAACAAGTAGCTGAAATATTGGCAAAATTTTTAGAACAGAGGAGGAAATGATGATGCACTTGGATATCGTGTACAGAGTCAACTCAAAGTATGCAGAACAAAAGAATTTACCAAGAGATATTATTGTCCAATTGACCACAAGGAGAATGAAGGAGGAAATTATTAGAAGGCATTTTGAGACTCCACTGGAAATAGCTGGGACAAGGGTTCAAATTATGAAAGAAGTACCAAGAAAAGTGCTCCAAGATCGGAAAAAATATAGAGATTTGATACAAAAGCTGAAGGCAGCTGAAATTAGATATAGATGGGAGTTGCCGGAAGGAGTGACTTTTGAATTCCAATCAGGGAGACAAGTGATTAAGTCAAAATATGCAATGGACGTCTTTCTGATGGAGAACGGAAAAGACTTTCCTAGTTCAAGTAGATTATAATTATGGAGTACAAATTAATTTCATGGAATGTTAATGGACTCAATTCACCCTCTAAATGAAAAGCTGTGTTACATTGGCTATCTAAACAAAAAAGTAATATGATTTGCTTACAAGAGACTCATATTAGAGATCAAGATGTTAAATATCTATTTAATAAGAAGTTAGGAAAACAATTTGTTTCGGCAACAAAACAAAAGAAGAGGGGAATTGTTATATATATTAAGGAAGAATTGCAGCCCAAATTAATAGTTTCTGATAAAAATGGAAGATACCTGGCTGTGGAATTTTTATGTAATGCCAAAAAAAGTTGATACTTGGAGTATATGCACCGAATGGTTCTAAGGATTTATTTTTTAAAGACTTAAGAGAGCAAATGGAACAATGGACTTATGATCATATAATTGTAGCTGGAGATATGAATGGAACTGTGGATTTACAGTTGGATTAAAGCTCATCATCAACTAAAGTAAGGGCAGGGCAATTACCAAAGTCATTTTTTGAAATTCAGGAACAAGAAAATTTAGAGGATATTTGGAGAAAATATAACCCTAAATTGAAACAATATACTTTCTTCTCAACTAGCCATCAATCCTTTTCTAGAATAGATATGATCTGGGCGTCTAAAGAATTGGCAGTATTTAATAAAGAGATTGATATTTTACCGAAAATCAGCTCAGATCATAGTCCTGTGATGTGGAGATTTGGAATGAGAAATAAGAAACGGAGATGGAGAATTAATGAGGATCTTTTGGGAGACCCAGAATGTGTGGAGGTGCTTAAAAAAGAAACAAAGTTTTTTATTCAATGTAATGTTGATAAAGGAGTGTCAACATACAAGGTCTGGGATACATATAAAGCAGTAATTAGAGGTGTGTTGATGGATTTAAAAAAGAAAAAGAGACAAAAAGAAAAAAGAAATGAAGTTAAAAGAGATTCAGGAAAAAATTATTCAAGTAGAACAGCAATTAAAAAAAAGGCCAGGTAAAAAGAAATTGTTGTATGAAATAAAGTTATTGCAAGAACAAATTAGGGTTATGGAAAATAAGGAAGTGGAGTGGGAATTGAAGAAAATGAAGCAAAAATCATTTGAAGGAGCCAATAAACCAGGGAGATATTTGGCGTGGCAATTGAAGAAAAAGAGAGAAAAAAGAACAATAAGTAAAATTATGGAAGAGGGGAAGGAATTATATGATCAAGGACTGATTGAGAGAGCATTCTATAAATATTATGCAAGACTATATCAGTAGAAAATAGTGGACTATGAAAAGATAAGAGACTATTTTGACATGATTGATTTACCTAAGGTGCCGGAGAAGCTGAAAGGGAAGCTTGGTGCAGAAATAACAACAATGGAAGTGGTGCAAGCAATACAAGCTACTACAGTTGGTAAAGCTCCGGGACCGGATGGAATTACAGCAAAATTTTATAAAGTGATGGTGGAGGATTTGAAACAATTGATGCAAAAAGTGATGAATGAGATATTGGAGGGGGCAGAGATGCCAGATACATGGAATGAGGCTAATATTACATTGATACCTAAGGAGACATTAGATTTAAGTAATGTTAAGAATTATAGACCAATATCTCTAACTAATAATGACTACAAAATATTTGCTAAGATATTAGCGGAAAGACTTAAGGTGTGGTTAGTGGAATTTATAGAAGAAGATCAAGCTGGTTTCTTACCAGAAAGACAAATAAAAAATAACCTACGAGTATTGTTGAATGCCATTGAGTACTATGATAAAAACCCAGGGAAGCAGGTTGGGTTTTTTTTTGTAGATGTGGAGAAAGCTTTTGACAATTTGAACTGGGAGTTTATGTTTGCAACAATGGAGAAGATGCAGTTGGAAGAGAAATTTATACAAGCAATAAAAGCAATATATAAAAATCAATCTGCAAATATAATTGTTAATTCGGATGTAACAAAAAAGTTGGAAATAAGAAAAGGAACAAGACAAGGGTGTCCGCTTTCCCCACTTCTGTTTGTAATGATATTGGAGATTTTACTTAGGCAAATAAGAGAAGACAATTCAATAAGAGGACTGAGGACAAAAGGATTTGCATATAAAGTCAGAGCTTTTGCCGACGATATAATGGTAATAGTGGAGGATCCAGTAGAGTGCATGCCTAAATTGATGAAGAAAATGAAAGACTTTGGAGATTTAGCTGGATTTGTTATAAATAAGGTGAAGTCCAAAATATTGTGTAAAAATATGACTAAACAACAGCAAAAGGAGTTGATGGACAAGGTAGAATGTGAAGTAGTGAACAAAGTTAAATATTTAGGAGTGGAAGTGACAGCGAAAATATCAATTTATATAAGAATAATTATGACAAGTTATGGCAACAAAAAAAGATATGATTAAATGGAACAAAATGAATTTGTCATGGTTAGGCCGTATTGCAGTAATTAAGATGAATGTTCTTCCAAGAATGATGTTTCTACTACAGACAATACCTATTGTTAAAGATAGTAAACAATTTGAAAAGTGGCAGAGAATGATATTAAACTTTGTTTGGGCTGGAAAGAAACCCAGAGTTAAAATGAAGGTACTGTATGATGCAAAAGAAAGAGGAGGTTTACATTACCAAACTTTAAATTATATCATGAAGCAGTATGTTTGGACTGGATAAAGGAATGGTTGACATTGAAGCATTTGAAGCTGTTAGCATTGGAAGGATATAATAAACTATTTGGATGGCATGCATATCTATGGTATGACAAAGCAAAAGCAGACTCTATTTTTACATCATCATGTAAGAAGAAGCTTGTTTACTGTATGGACCAAATACAAGAAATATATGGAAGAGACTATGTGGATTATTCCTGCTGAAGTAGTAAATCCAAGAACAGAATATGTAGGGGAAGAGTGGCTGACATACAAAGAAATTCTTGAGATAAAACAGAACAATTATTTGCTTAAAGACAATGATGAATTGCCATTCCAATATGGATGGTTTCAATATATGCAGATAAAAGATTTGTATGAGAAGAACAAAAGGAAAAATGGTTTTAGGCTACAAAATTCTGAGATTGAGAACTGCTTGCTTCAGGGGGGGAAGAAAATGATTTCTAAAATATACAAGATATTATTGAAATGGTTCACAGAGGAGGAGGTTGTTAAAGTTCAGATGGTTAAATGGGCAATAAACGGTAATAGGGAAATTTCAATGGAAGCTTGGGAAAAGGTATGGAAAAATACAGTTAAAATTTCAGCATGTACCACGGTGCGAAAAAATGTTTATAAAATGATGTAAGATGGTATTTAACACCGAAGAAGTTGGCCAATGGTAATAGTCAGATGTCTGATAAATGTTGGAAATGTAAACAACATGAAGGTTCATTTTATCATATGTGGTGGTCTTGTGACAAGGCAAAACAGTTCCGGGGGGATATAGTAAAGGTATGTCAGATATTTTACAAAGGAATGTAATTAAAACCCCGGAATTGTTGTTATTATGTATGAACCTAGAAGACTTTGATAAAATGTACAGAGTTATGGTATTTTATATGATTACGGCGGCCAGAATGTGTTATGCACAGTTGTGGAAGACTCAGGAGATACCATCTATGGAAGACTGGATCTTGAAAGTTCTGAACATGGCAGAAATGGACAAACTAATGAGGAAATTGAAAGAGCAAGAAGTATTGGAATATATATTAAGTTGGGAAAAATTCAAGAAATATGTGGAGAAAAAGTGGGACATGAAGGGGAAATTGTGGTCTTGGATAGTTGTTAAGGGGGAGATAGAAACTTACTTAAGGTTAAAAGGGGGTATATTTTATTATATTTTATTGGATTAGTATAGCGTTATAGTATTATAGTATTATAAAGTTAAGAGTAAGACAGTGTATTCATATGGGAAGTAATAAGGTTGAACAATAAGGTTGTATAGGTAATAAGGAGTATCTATAATATTTTAGTGATGTAATAGAAGCAATAGATTTATAATATAGATAATAGGTATTTAAGGATTAGTATATTATATATATATATATATATATATATATATATATATATATATATATATATATATATATATATATATATATATATATATATAAGTTTGTATATGTACTTATTATATACTTATGTAAGTATTATATTAATATAGTTAATACAACTAAATAGACTAGATTAGTATGTATTATATAGATATATATTATATATACTATTATAGTATAACTATAGTATAGTATAACTCATACACGGCAATAGTCCGTGTATGAGTTAAGCAGCTGAAAAACGTCTGATTTCTCCAAAATCGGTAATATGGCATTGAAGAAGGGACACGAAACGAGCATTGTCAAATGCTAGCAAGCTCATTGCCAACTTTGGGCGAACCACGTCGGGCGTTCACCATGGCGTGGAGCTAACTGCAATTTCCCCTTTTGGACAGAGACTGAACTTAGGACACAACGGTTCGGAAGGGCTCTGTCCTTACCAAGCTAGGTGTCTGTGATACATCTGGTGCATTGTTGTTCTGCATGTGCGAACTGGCTATTTCAGTCGTCCACGGATGTTTGGCAATTGCTATATTGTAAATGTCATGTTGTATATTACACTGTGTAAGAAGTTCAGCAGGCGATATAGCCCTGTGAAGACCCTCCAGATTTGAATAATGTTGGGGGGGACAATAGATAACTAGTTTGTATTTATTGATTGGATTAAATGAAATTCAGACACTGTTGATGAAATAATGAAATTTATTGTATGTGATTGTATTTACGTGTAATTATATATTTATTGGTAACAGAAGAGAAGGTTTTTGTACATTTTGTAACATTGCTTGTCAAGGGATTCCTGTGGATTGCCACTTCTTG
Organism: Eublepharis macularius; assembly: GCF_028583425.1. Lineage (NCBI taxonomy): Eukaryota > Metazoa > Chordata > Lepidosauria > Squamata > Eublepharidae > Eublepharis > Eublepharis macularius. The sequence continues at coordinate 128,719,512 of NC_072790.1, forward strand.
TTTACTGTGATTCTAGTGGGATCCGTCCTTAGTGGTTGTTGTACTATTATTATCCCCACAACCAGGGCTCATTTTGAGGGGGAACATGCAGGAACACAGTTTCAGCAGTTCCCCAAAGAGGTCACATGTCAGGTGGCCCCGCCCACCTGAATCTTGGGCATTTTGGGCCCATTTCAGCCTGAATTGGGACTGAAATGGCCCGGATTGGGCCTCTGATGGGTGATGGATCACTCTCCCACTCAGCAGTAGCCTGATCCTGACCATTTTGGGCCCCTTTTCGGCCATTTTCAGCCCCCTTTTGCCATTTTGGGCCCAATTTCGTCCCTGAATGGCCAGGATTGGTGATGTCAGGGGGTGTAGCACACGCAAATCAGTTATGCTAATGACACATGTCCGGTGATGGCAAGGGGTGTAGCATATGCTAATGAGTTCCTCCAGCTCTATTTTTACTAAATGATCCCTGCCCACAACAACAAACACCCTGTGAGGTGAGTGAGGCTGAGAGAGCTCCTAGAAGCTGTGACTGACCCAAGGTCACCCAGCTGGCTTCAAGTGGAGGAGTGGGGAATCAAACCCGGTTCTCCAGATCAGAGTCCCGCGCTCTTAACTACTACACCAAACTGGCTCTAATATGTGTGATTGCCATTGTGTCTGAAGAAATGCACATATTTTCATCCTTGGTGTGTGTGTGTACCCCATTTCAGACAAAATGGTGATTGCACATATCAAGAGAATTGTGTATAAGTGCATTCTTCCACTATGAAATGTAAAATATAACAACCAAAAAAGACTATTCTGAATACTATTTTTTTTAAAATAAACTTTTTATTAACTTTAAACTGAATACTAAAATGAGGCTAATATGTGGCATGTGTTTAAAGAATAAAGAATTCTGGACATATAGCATCAGAGGCATATATCAACAGAGACTAACAGTACAGTTCTAAGCACAGTTATATCCTCCTAAATTCATTGAGGTCAGGGGACTTTGCTTAGGGTTGCACTATTGCATGTGTAAATTTTTATTAAAACTATCTCTGCACATACCCGTTCTCAGTCTGTGCAGTGCTTCAGAAAGAATCTTTTACCATGAAAGAACTTTCATTCTAAATTCCATCCAGAATCATTATAGAGAAGCTGGAGGTAAAGTGCTTGGTCAGGCGTTAGACTTTGCTATGATGATTTTAGGTATGTGGTTGCAGAAACTGTGTTAGAATATGTTTGGAAGGGGTGGAGTGGTATAGATGAGTTACTGAGCATTATTTGGAATACCGACCAAATGTAGAGTGAGATGGGACTCTCAGCGGTGACTCTGATGTGGCCCTCTCACTGCCCTTCCTTCCATGCATATCATCACATGACACGTGAGAGCTCTCCAGAGAAAGCCTCTTCATAACCCCAGAGGGGTAGCCATAATGTCTGTCTGCTTGTTCAAAATATTTATATGTCTGTCTTTTCCCAGAGCAGTTCAGGAGTCCAACAATGTTATAAAGCAATGTTATAAAGCAAACATTTAAACAACAGACATTACATTATTATTGCAAAAATAATCAGGAGTCTAGAGGCTCCTTAAAGATTAAAAGATTCTATTCCAGCATGTTGTGGACTCATTTGCATATATAGTGGACCAGGGCCGGATCTACGGTTGCCAGCACCCAGGGCAACTATAGTCAGGCTAGTTGCATGCACGCATAGCGCGCGCGCGCTCTCCTGGCACTGCGTGATGACATCACTCCCGTGACTTCATCACGCTGGAGTGCCCCCGCGACAAGCCGGCTGTCCTGGCGCGCTGCAGAGTTGGCAGCAGCGGCAGCTCGAGTGGCTCGGAGGCTGCCCGCCCCATTCACCTGCCCCGCAGGACAAGGGGTGGCTGGCTTGCCGCACGCCCCTTGTCCTGGGGAAAGGCGAATGGCGCGGGCAGCCTCTGAGCCACTCTGTACATGGTGCCCCGGGACAGCCGGCTTGCCGCGGGGCTGGGGGGGAAAGGCAAATGGCGCGGGTGGCCTCCCAGCCTCCCGAGGCAGGCAAAAGGCAGTGTGGGTGGCTGGGAGGCCACCCATGCTGTTCGCCTTTCCCCAGGACAAGGGGCGTGCAGCAAGCCGGCCGCCCCTTTTCCTGCGGGAGAGGCAAAAGGCAGTGCGGGTGGCTGGGAGGCCGCCTGCGCCATTCGCCTTTCCCCAGGCGCACTCCCGGGGCTGGCAGCTGCACCCGGCACCCCCTCTTTGGCGGCGTCAGGGGCAGACTACCCCCCTGCCCCCCCCCCCGTCAATCTGGCCCTGTAGTGGACTCTACAAATATTTATGCTGGAATTTTTAAAAAATAGTATTTAAGATGCCACTAGATTCATCATGATTTTTTCTCAATATTCCCCTAATCCATTTTACTTTGTGAGAAGTATGGACATAGACTTTTCAATTTCCTGGGCGGGGTGGGGGGAGCTGGGACTAGACCAGATGGGTTGCTATGCTAAGTCCTTAAAAGAACTGGGACCCAGTGATATCATAGGGAGGGGCCTCTACTATCTATGGAGGTGGGCCCATGGGAGATTTAGGGAGAGGCTCCCTACAAAATTAGGGGGACCCAGGCACCCCCTAAAAACACCCCTGGGCTGGGTCAAACCTAAGGAAAGGAGGGAGTTGGTCAGTGATTATAGTGGTATCTCAGTGATCTCCTGCTGTGTCCTGTTTTTGAAATTCACTTTTAGGATAGTCACTTTAACATCTACAAATATACCTACCTTGTGCATAGGACAAACTAATGCTCACAAATTTGACACAAAGAAAAGCCTGTAGGGGAACATTTTAAAAGTTGTTCTGGACATTCATTTTCAGGAGTCTTGTTTGTGCCTTATTTATAAGGGTAACTTAGTACTGAAATTTACTAAATGATGGCATCACAGATGCCTTCATTTGGTAAATGCATGGAGTCTCTGAGCTAGGGCAGAATACAAAACAGTTGCTGTACACTCAATTTCTGAGCAATGTACAGAGTTCAGACTAGTGGCAATCTTCTTCTCTCTGCAAATTCATATTCTATAATTGAGTAGAAGCACATTTTGAGACAATTCAGAGCAGCAGCCATAGCCATTACCCCAAAGAAAACTCACAGTTATGCCACCTAGGATTTTATGTTATATTGAATGTTTTTGTTCTTTGAATGAACTCATCATTAGCTATTAAATTAAGATCAATTTCCTGAGATATTTGTTTAAGACCATGAAGAAGAGCCATTTGTTTCTCTAAGCATTAGCTAGTTGGTTGCCCCTTTGAAACTGTACCATACCATTTTAGCTAACAGCAAAATGAAGAGCATGAACATGTACAGAGTGCACGTTCCTTGCCAAATAGAAAAGAGTCCAGTAAGACTAACCAACTTTACTGCAGCAGAAGCTTTCAAGAACCACAGTTCTCTTCGTCAGATGCATCTAACAAAGAGAACTGTGGTTCTCGAAAGCTTATGCTACAGTAAAGTTGGTTAGTCTTAAACGTGCTACTGGACTCTTTTCTATTTTGCTACTACAAACTAACATGACTAACTCCTCTGGATCTATTCCTTGCCAATGTTCTCTCTGAACTGCACATAGGGCAAAAGGAAATTTTAAAAAGGCCTCTGATCTACACCCCCATGCAGATGGGCTTTTTCATTGCTTCAGAGTCCATTGCTTCCAGGCTGCCATTTTAGGAATTGTCCTTTTCTTCAATAGATACCACCTCACCATTTAAAAATGGAATGGAAATTGAAAAAGAGGCCTAGGAGTGGCTGAAGCAGCTCCTCCCCCACACATACACTACCATGAAAAAACTAACTGTTCCCAGTCAATGTCATATAGACCCATCCCACATGCAGCAAAAAACACAGCAGCAAGCAAGCAAGAAAAACTATTTTAACAAGGAAACATAGGCCCTACCCTTCCCCAGTGTTCCATTTCCAAAATACAATGTAACGATAGCATAACTGAAAACTAAATTAAAACAGAGACTTACTATTTCCTTATTAAAAGGAACAAAAACTGGTCCTTAACAGAGTAGCATAGATTGCAGAGAAAACATGATGAGTGGTTGGAGCATGGTGGCTGGTGTGAGTGTGAGAGAGAAAGTAACAAACTTATACTTGCCTTAGGTTTAGAAGAGAAGTAAGAATTCTTTATTTTAGAAACTCTATACTTTGATAGGAAAGTGAAGAGATTGATTCCTATCTACCTAAGTCTGATGGGCATGGATGGCAGGACAAGTCCTGCATCCATGGTGCAAGATGGAGAGAAAAGGTAGAAATGTGACAAAGGGTGGAAGAGAAGGATATTATGAGGAGGAAGTCCTGAGATTAGCAATCTACACATCAAAGGATAGTTCAGGGCAGTAAATGAGTAAACAGTAAACAGGTGCCCTAACCCTTCTATCTTTTTAACTCTCTGGTTTGTCCCCCTCTGAAAACCTGAGGAAAGGGACAGCATCAAGTCCTCCTCTTCTAACATTCCCCAAATGAAAATTGGAGCCAAGCAAATATGTTGGGCCCAACAGAGGCCTTGCAGTCTGACTGTTGCTACATTGAAAGTAGGTGGAGTTAACATAAGGAAAGAAGATGCAGACAAAATAAAAAAACAACACAAGTTTCATTGGTTAGAAAAGGAAGTGCTTTACTTAGGAATTGCAATTTCTACTAATAACAAAAATTTGATACAATCAAACCACTTTAAAATAATTACACAAATTAAAAATGACATGAATAAATGGAAAAAGATAAAAATCTCATGGTATGACAGACTTCATTTGATAAAAACATTTATTCTACCTAGAATAATATTTGTCATGAGAGCTATATCTATTAAAATTCATGAAAACATAATTAAGCAATGGCAGTCCATACTAAATTCTTTTTTGTGGGATCACAAAAACCCCCGGATTTCCTTTAAAATTCTGAGATTAAAAAATCATCACAGAGGACTTAATTTCCTTGATCTATCATTATACAACAAAGCAATCAGACTTTCCAATCTCCTCTCGCTTTTGCACTCAAACGAAACAACAGAGTGGACTTCGACTTGCAATAAGTTACCACCCCAATGGAAAATACAAGAAATAATTTGGAACCCACCTACTAAACGACCTACAGGAATAAAGAATAATACCTTCCTTGATGTGATCCTACATATTTGGGATAGCACCAGAACTAAATTAATACCAGACATGTCGAGGCACTCTCCTATTTCTGTACAAAACATATCAATAGACACTAAAACTCAAATAGCAAAAACACTGAAAACTACTGATATTATCACATTAAAAGATATAGCAACGAAGGACGGTCTCGTAAGCAAAATTGAGATAGAACAAAAATTTCAAAGCTCGATTCCATGGTTCTTATATCTGCAATTACAAGCTGTCACCCAACAAATAAACATAAGAAAGGTTATGAATGCAACTCAGACAAGATTTGAGCAATTCATGGATGCTAAAAAATATCAAAAAAAGGGCATGATTTCAAAAATATATGGCCTGCTATTGTCGTCTAACATCCCTAACAATTTTAGTTATCAAATACTAAATGGCATAAAGATCTTAATGAAGTACTGACATTAGACAACTGGGAAAAAGTATGGGCATCAAAATTAAATAAATCCTCAACTATATTAACTAAAATACAAAGCTATAAAATTATATACAGGTGGTATCTAACACCCCAAAAAATCTCCTTAATTTATTCTTCAGCATTGCCCTCTTGTTGGAAGAAATGCAATAATGAGGGTAACTTTGCTCACTGTTGGTGGGAATGTCCCTTGATATCTCGATTTTGGTCAGAAATACTAACAGCGCAATCCTATGGCCGGCCCCAACGCCGACGCGGCTGCACTGGTGGTGTGGCGGCGCCGCCGGGCCGGATCCTGTGCCAGCAAAGTGTGGCCGCAGCGGCGCCCGCAGCGGCGCAGAGATGCAATTTTGGAGAACCAGAAAGTGTTGTGGGCGGGTCTGATCCACGGCCGCCGCCAGGCGCAGCCAAAGGGCGCTGTTCCTGACAAGCGTCAGGGGGAGGGGCCAGGAAAGGCGCAGCCTATGGGCAGCACGCGATCCCGGCCAGGCCCCAGAGCAGCAGGCAAACCGCGCCCATGCTGGCAGACTGCCTCGGCTCGTGTGTCGGGCGGGGCTCGCAGTCGGGAAGGAGAGGGGTGGGCGTAGTCTGAGAAGCCTTTCCCCCGTTTGCCCAATGTAGCACCAAGTCCCTGGCGGCCGCGTCCAGAGAGGTTGGCATGGGACTGGCAGGCGCCCTGCCATGAGGAATCCAGGGCAGCAGCCAGTCTCTGGCAGCAGGGGACAGCCCCCAAGTGGTGCTGAAGGGGAGGGCTGGCCTGAGGCCGCCACCAAGAGGCAGACACAGCGGGCCTGCCCCCTCGTCCCCATCCCAAGGCAAAGAACACAGACACCCATTGCACAGAAATCAGCCTTTATTATTATATCATCCCACCTCCCCCAGCAGACGTGAGGAAGGGGAGGCGTGTAGGAGAGCCGTCTGTGCAGCAAAACACCCCACCCCACCCCCAAGGCGGCAGCGGCGGTCACCGGCGAGGCCGGCGGCCGGACCCCCTTGGCCGTCCACGGGCCCGGCCTCTCGCACGCAACTGGGCCCGAGGGAGGGGTGCCTCTGGGGCGGGTGGAGCTGCTGCAGCGGGTGGGGCCGGAGGGTCGAGGATGGCGACGAGCCGCCCGAGCAGGGCTTCGGCACGGACTTGAGAGGCACGGACCCCTTCCCCCACTTCCAGTACCGCAGCCATGAACTCCCGGCCGCGGTTGTTCGCCTCCTCCCATGCAGCGTGCACCTCTAGCCGCTCCCTCTCGATCGCCGCCCACATTGCGGCTAGTGTCGGGGGAAGCCGCTGGGCAGGGCGGGGGCCGCGAGCCCGTGCGCCTGGAAGGATCCCCTCCATGGGCCCCTCCCCCTCAGAGGCGGAGCCAGGTCCTTCCCGCACACGGCCCATGGCACCCGGGGGCGGGGGGGCTGGAGGGGATGGTGCTGCAGGCTGGGACAGCTCCTCGAGCGGCTCTGTCGATGAGGTGTCCTGAACCGGCGGAGTCCCAGGGCCACCTTCACCCTCCACCGACACAGGGAAGCCGAGCGACTGCAGGAGAGCTGCTCCGGCAGCAGAGGTCCTCCGGGAGGGTGGCAGCTCGCGCAGCTGGGCAATCACCTCCCCGCCTATCTCCAGGCGCATGGTCCCTGCTGGAGCGAGACATGGGTGGGAAGAGGCCCCAGGGAGGGAAGAGCAGCGGCCCAACATGGGCTGCCACAGGCCACCGAGCCGGGCCAAGCACACCCATTCCAACTGTGGCCGCAGCCCCTCGTCTTGAGACCGGTCGGCGCCATGAGTGGCCTTGGATGTGTGGCCGAGGCCGGCGGCCGAGCCGGTCCCTGGCCCCACCAGCAGCAGGGCCACAGATACATACCGTGCTCCGGATCCATGCCCCCCGACGGGCCCGGTTGAGGCTCCTCGTCGCTGGCAGCAGGGGCTTGCTGTGGTGGTGGAAGGGCTGCCGGTTCCTGGGCCCCGCTCTCTGCCAGGGGGGGCACAGACTCCGCTGCCTCTGCCTCCGCCTGGCTTGGGTCTGGACCCTCAGGGGCCGTGCCTACTCACGGGAGAGGCCCTGTCACACATGTGCCACGATCCATACGTCCCCCCCCTCGCCTCCCTGAATCCACAAATACTAACCGGGCAGGACCTCAACGCCCAGGCCGCCCACCACCGCCTCCGGGATGACCGCTCGCATGACCGCCTCTGGGCCTGGGAGCCCCTCGTCAAGGGCCCGCTCATAAGGAACCCCCTGAGACATGAGGAGGCGCACTCGTTTGCGCGCGGGCCCGAAAGAATCATTCCAGCGCTTCATTGCCGAGTGAGCAGTGCGGGGCGCGTTGCCCACAGCCGAGACCCTGTCAGCTGCCATCTGCCAGAATGCCCGTCATCGAGACCGGGACGAGGCGCCCCTGTGCGTGCTCAGGGCGACCTCCGCATTTTCCACCACGAGCCCAAAAAGCAGCACTCTCTCGGCCTCTGTCCAGTTTGCCTGGCGCTGGCTTCCGCCACCACTAGTGCTCTCAGCAGACATGGGGGTAGTGCCCGCTGGAATGTCCGGTCCCCGAGATAAGTGGTGGGAACCAGCCACCTAGTCATGTGCTCACCCATCCCCTCGGCAAGATGGAGGAGGGCACAGGGGGTGCAGGACCGGGAAGGGTGGCTGGGACGGCCCATGCAGCGGACAGAGGACCTGCTCCTGAGCACCACTTGCAACGGGCCGCTGAGACCGGTAGGCCTGCTGCTGTGCGTGGGGGGGGGGTTCAGGGTGCTGGAACTCAACCTGCGTTCCTTCCAGGCAGGACCTTGATCATCCCCGCCTGGTGCCCGCCACTGCCGCCGCGGCTCCCAGCCATCCGGACCAGCCACCTCCTGCCAGCCGTGTTTGTCCGAGCGGCCCTCAGGCGGCGCCGCCTCAGACGCCGCCGCCGGTTCCAGGCCAGGGTGCCATCCCTGCTCCTGGGCGACATGACTTGCCTGGACCGCTTCCGCCTGGACAGGGCAGCCATACAGGCTCTGTGCGAGGAGCTCGCGCCTGCCCTTCAGGGGCAAGCTGCGGCTCCCCGGGGCATCCCCGTCCTCCAGAGGGTCCTGCTGTCCCTCCGCTACCTTGCGACCGGCTCCTTCCAGGGAGTCATGGCTGAGGCCTTGGAGGTCTCCCAGTCATCCGCCAGCCGCTGCCTGCATGCCTTCCTGGACGCCCTAGTTGGTCGGATCCGCGAGCACATCCACTTTCCCACCTCGGAGGCAGAGTTGGCACCCATCCGGGCTGGCTTCTCCTCCTTTGCAGGCTTCCCCAATGTGATTGGAGCAGTCGACTGCACGCATGTGGCCATATGCGCTCCCATAGAGGAGCCGCAGGTCTACAGGAATCGGCACCGGTTCTACAGTATCAACGTCCAGGCAGCCTGTGACCACCAGGGGATCTTCACGGACCTCGTTGCCAAGTTCCCGGGAAGTGTCCACGACGCACAGATCTTCACCACCTCCGGCCTGAACAGGCTCCTGTCATCATGGCCTGAGGGGAGAGGCTGGCTCCTAGGTCAGGAGTTGGTGGGGGAGCTGTGAGGGGACGGGGATGGGAAGGGAGATCCTAACTCCGCCTCCCCTTGCAGGTGACCGTGGCTATCCATTGCTGCCTTACCTCCTGACGCCATACCCTGCGGATGAGCCCGCCGACAGAGCCAACTACAACCAGGCCCACCGGCGCACGAGGATGGTGATCGAACGTGCTTTCGGTCAGCTGAAAATGCGCTTCAGATGCCTCCATCACACGGGCGGCCGCCTGGCCATGCAGCCGTTCACCGTCGCCAAGCTCGTGGCTGCCTGTGTCATGCTGCACAATATTGCCGTGCGCCAGCAGCTCCCCTTGCCAGCCACAGAGGGCCCAGGCGAGGACCCCTGGCTGCCGCCCGCCGGTCGCCTTTCTCCTGACGCCCCTGCAGAGCCCCAGGAGCATGACCGAGCTGTGCGAGACAGGGTCGCGGAGCACCTGTGGCATGCTGCGCGCTGAGGGCCATGCCTGGCCATGGGGGGCTCGGCCGGCCAAACACTCGCCCTTTACGCCCCTATGGTGTCCCAGGCGGCCCCTCCGAGTCCCCGCTCCCTCAACCCCTGCATGTAGAGAGCATGGGAAAGCCGCCCCGGCCAGCAGCCACCGCCCCCCATGGACGGGCTGCACGGGAAAAGCGGTTAACGAACTTGGCTTTATTCCCAATCGATTCCAGGGCCGCATCAGGCGCCCAGAGAGCAGCTTGCCAACCCAGAACCCCGGCCTCAGCAGCCAGGAGGGTGAGGGCTAGGTAGCGCGTCGGAGCAGGGGGAGGCCAGCGGCCCCGCCACGGCATCCCCGTTACAGAGCAGGGGCCCGGCTGGGGTCCAAGATGCCTGTGCCTGGGATGGCATATCGGCAGCTGCCCGGCCGTCTGCGGGGACGGGCTCCAGCTTCGGCTGCTTCCTGCCAGGCCCCTCCACTGGGTCACCCTCTGGGTCTTCAGCGGGTGGCGGGTAGCGGGGTGGAGACCAGGCGGTGAAGCCCCTCCCAAGTTCCTCCTCATCTGGCGAGGGGCTCCGGGCGGGCGCCGCTGTGGGGGCAAGAGGTGGGGGATGGGAGCGTCAGGGCCCCTGTGGGCTCTGGGGTTGTTGTCGCGGCCGCAGGCCGCCCCACCCCACATGCCCGTGCCCCTCCTGTTGGCGAGACTCACATGGTGCCGCTGCCCGCGCCTGCTGGAATGCCCCGTGAACCCGGTCCATGGCAGCCATCCACCTGTCATTGATGGTCCCTGCAGAGGGGGGAGAGAGGGAGGGGGGCACCCGTTGGTGGCAGCCCGGCATCTGCTGCAAGCACCTGCAACCTGCGCCTCGACGGAAGTGGCTGGGACGCCTCCGGGCCCTTATGGCCTGCCCTCTGTGGCAGCGGAGGAGGCTCCCTGGATGGCGCCGAGGACCCTGACTTACTGCGCGCAGGGCCCGCAGCCACCTCCTCTTCCAGGAGGTCATGCTCCACCTCGCACAGCGCCGTGTCTAGCCACGCTCGTATGAGGTGGGCCTCCTCCGCACGGCCAGGGAAGAGCTCCTCCAGGTAAACTGGCCGCGCAGTCATCGCACCCTCATCTGCCAGGAGGTCATTCCCGGCTGCCTTGGCAATGAGCTGGGCCCCGAGCCTGGCCGCCCACTGCTCCCGCCACCCGTCGCCCTCCATGCAGCCGGGACCGCTGTGGGTATAGTGTTTCTGTGCTGCCCACCGAACTACACCACCCGCCGGCATGACCTTGGAGGGTCTGAGATGTAACAATTCCCTATCTTCTGTCTGGCAGCTGCATAGTTCATGGATAGGTTCAGCACAGGCCCCCCCCGTCTCAGACCTGTGGGTTGGAAGGGAGGGGGCCGTGGTGGTTGGCTTCCTATGGCCCCAGGGCCCTCTTCCCTTGCGGGGATGCTGTGCTGCTCAAGTGCATCCTTGCGGGACGTGAACCCTTGGGCCTGGCTGTACGTTGCGCCGTGGGACTGGGAATAAAGCTCATCTACACATGGACCCGTGTCTGCCTGCGATACTTTGGTGAACTGCCAGCCATATCCTGCCCTGGCATCATGAGCGCATGACCAGGCCCGCGGTGACAGCGCATCCCTTCCAAGGGGGGGGGGCTTAGGATGCACAAGGACTGGCCAGGGGCCGCTCTGGCATGTCTTCCATATTGCCCTAACGCACCTGCCCTGCCTGGCATGCCGCCCTGAGCTGGGGCAGTCACGCAACCTGCCATTGGGGGGCCCTCCCGGGCCTGGGGTGGCCACCCAGCCTGCATGGCCCGGCCGGGGAAGGGGCACGCTGTGGCAGCCAGCTGGGAGGCCTCGGGCTCCCTCATTTTAGCCACTTTGCGCAGCTGATGCGCTCTTCCACTGCCCCTGTGGGCGGGGCCAGCGGCCTTCCCTGCAGGATTGGCGGGGCTGGCAGCCTCGGAGTGGTTCCCCCCCCGGCAGGGCAACGCGAGTGGCCACAATTGCTGAACGCAGGAGATGGCGCCGAGCCAGGGCGGAGCCACGCGCAGCCTCGGACACACCCCACCCCTCCCAACAACCATGGCCTGTTGGCGTGGGAGGCTGGCAACTGCTCCACGGGATTGGATGCGAGGCAGGACGCCCTGGGGTGGAAGGTGTTGGAATGACCAATGGGGCTGCTGCAGACGCCCGAGGGGCTGGACCCACTCTGGGAGGCAGCCGCTCATGGGACTGTGTTGCTGGGGCTGCGGCTGCGATGGGGGCGACCCTCCCCAGGTGCGCGAGACCTCCTGCCCGGGATATGGCATCCGCCTGCCACCACCCTGGATTCTCCATTGGTGGGGGCTAGGGTTCCCGCGAGTGGACCGTTTCCCTGCCATCTCCCGCTCCCTTGCAGCGGCAGCTCGCACCACCCTCTCCCTTGCTTATCGGGTGCCAGCTACTCTCCCCACCGGGGATTGATCCCCCTCCCCGCTCACATGCCCCGCCCCAACCCTCTACCTGGCCATAGATGCAGGGGGGTTAGCCGTGTTAGCCTGTGGTAGCGAATTCAAAAAGGGTCCCATAGCACCTTTAAAACTATCCAATTTTATTGTGGCATAGGCTTCTGAGAATCAAGTTCTCTTCGGCAGATGGGTGGTACAGACACTGGTCAAATACAGAGGAGGAGGGGGGGAGGAGGAGGGAGGGAGGGGGCGGGGAGGCAAGACGGGGTGTGTCGGATACATTTGTGGCAATGTGCAGGTGGGGAGATGTGACGGGAGTGTTGGGGGAGGGGCGGAGGACGAAGTCAGACTCGCAGACACAGAAAACAGTTGTTGTACATCTCGTTTTATTGCACTGGAAAGAGCGGGCTTGCGTTTAGGCTGGCGAGGGAGCCGGAGCATTCCACACAGCCCTCCTTCCCGCTCGGAGGGGCGGGGCTGGGATGCAGGCCGCGGCGCGACGGTGCTTCCTGGGCTGCAGCCAACCGTCCGTCAGAGATGTTTGGGGAGGGCGGGGCGCGGGGGAGCAGCCATGCCCTGGACGTGCCTGTGGGGGAAAAAGACACGTGTGGGCTTTGCCTCATTCCACTGGCAAGGCAAGCCCCACACTCCGCCATCCGGGGGGGGGGTTGCACATGGTCGAGGGCAGCAGCTGATGCATGACGGTCTGGTGAGGATGCACTCGGCCTTGGCAAGCCTTTACCTTTAAGGGAGAGAATGAGCTGGTCACAACAAACACCTGGCCACATGTGGTTTTCGAGGCGCCTGCCTCTGAGGCAGCCAGGGGCGGCCATGGTTGCCCCCCACCCCTGCTGGGCCTCACCCAAAGCGGCAAGTGAGCGGGTGTGTTCAGGTGAATGGGCGGTTTGCACTAATCTGCGGAATGCCCCCCCACCTCCTCCTTACCTGTCAGCGCTCCGTCGGTCATCACCAGGTGGGAGCGCCAGAGTCAGGGCACCTGCAAGGAAACGGGAGAGCATGCGGTTAATTTGCAAAGTGTCATTCCCTTCTGCCACGGAAGGGTTAGTTTGTTTGTGCTTAGTTAGAAGCAACTAGCATGCATCAGTTAGCTGTGGAGTCATTCTTTCTATCACGGTAGAAAGAGAGTTAGGCAGACATTTGCACCTCTTCCCCTTTATGCGAAGTTCCCCCAGTTTTTCGCAAAGTCCCCGGAGTGCATTCTGCGCCTGCCAATGTGAATGCCCTCAGCCCGTTTCGGTTTTCAAAGGGGCAATGCCACTCAGCAGACGGGCAGAGCCTCCGGCCGAGTGCTCACTTACCTGGGGGTTTGGGCGGCGCTGGCCGGATGTTTTGTAGGGCGCGGTCGCAGGTGATTGGGTGCAGAGAGGGGGGCTCGTCCACGCCGGGCGCGCACGCTGATTGGTCCCCGGGATAGTTCTCATCCTATGCTCCTTCGGGCCATAGGGGCGGGGCGAGGCGCTCAGAGAGGGGGCTGATTTTTCGCCGTTCCATGGACGCCTATGGGCTACGCCTTCTTTTTCCGTGGCGTAGCTTTTTTGCGCCGCTGTGGGCGTTCCCGCTTCTGGAGGAGCTTAGGGAGCGGACTAACTCTGACCCCGCCTTGCTCCCCGCCCCCCCCTGCGTCGGCGTAGGGCTCTACGCCACTTCTGCGCCGCCGCCCGGGCGCCTGTGGCTTGCACCGGTGCTGGCCCGCCGGCGGGCCAGCGCCGCGTCCCAGCGCGGGCGGAAGGCCACTTACGCGGGCGTACGGGCTAGATGCGCCCTCGCAAGCCTTAGTTCGGTTCCTGTTCACTTTCCGTGCCCTTCTTAGGATTGGGCTGTAAATATTATTAAGGAAATAACAGGGTACAGTGTCCCTATGTCGCCAAAAATAATCTTCTTGGGACTGTGGGATCAGACATCAATCCCAAATGTTAGAAGAGACCTTATCAACTCTCTCCTGGTGGCAGCTAGGAGTGCAATAGCAACCAAATGGAAAGACCAATCTCCACCTACTACAGAACTTTGGTTTACAAAAATCTGGAACCATTTGATAATGGAAAAAATAACTGACAATCTACATCAGATGGAATATCAATCTTCGGGATCAAACTTCTGGGAAAAATGGATCCCATTTTACGAATTCATAGAAGCAAGAGATCTGCAACCTCCCTCTTCACACCACTCAAAATGCAATGTATTATTTAAAAAAGAAAAAAGAAAAAAAGAAAGTAGGTGGAGCCAATCTGGGTTAAGGATTAAGCTATTTTGTGTAGACCATATCCACAGATCTTTTAAGGCAGTGCATAAACTCTTTTTCAATAAAAATTTGTGGCTTGCACACTTCTCACAGGGTGTCAAGACCTTTTAACACTTCCTCTCCCATATGGGATGGTTCCATTTTGATGTGTCCTGAAACTAGGTTTATGTTCCAACTTAAGCTGCCTATAATGTTTCCCAATCATATTAAGGTGCACATCTTCAAACTTTTATGGACCAGTTCAGAGAACCCAAATAGCCATTGTGATGGACAAGAGAAAATCCCATCATCTTTTCATCCCCGTTCAGCTCAGACCAATCTCATTTGAAAGGCTGAATGAAATGTTGGAGTGAGGAAGAGAGGAGGGGATAAAAGAATCTGAGGCAGTTTAACATCTAACTGAAAAAAGGGGAGATGGGTTTTGGAGGGAGAAGAAACAGGAGGCATCCTGGAATAGGTAGGAAAAGTTTAGAGAAATATTTAGCCAGGCCAGCCTTGGGTGCTGTTCCTATAAAAAACAGTGACATCTGGTTGTTGTTTCTAAACACTCTCATAACTTGTGTAATCTATCATACAAAGCGGCAAGGTATTAAATTATTGTGCTAACCAAGTTAATAAAATTGTTCGTTACCCTTGACTCCTGTGTTCTCAACACAGCATACTCTGTAGGATCCAGGGTAAAGGAGTCCTGATTGAACAACTATGATATCTGATTAGGGTTTAAGGAATCCTGTGTGTAAATACTCTCCAGCCTGAGGGACTTGTTTTCTGGTAGTAGTAGTAGTAGTAGTAGTAGTAGTAGTAATAAATATAAATATAATATAAAAAGAGAAAGGCCTGGATCAGGGGTTGTGACAGCCTTCTATCTTGCCCTTTCCTATCAAGTGGGCAAACAGCTAGCTTCATCCTGTTTATTTGCCTTCATAAAGGAAAACTTCTCGTCTCAGCCTGAAGTCTGAGGAGTTTATTGCTTCACTCCCAGGAAAGAATGTTTTCTCTGAGAGCAGGGTCTCCCAAAGTGTTAATCTAGGTATCCTGCATTTCTTTATCACAATAAAAAGAATACATGATGGAGAACCAGGAAGAACTGTGAAGGCTTGAAATCCACAAATAAAACTGGAGCATCTGGAAGGAGCAAAGGTGCAGGAAATTAGTGTTGTACAGTTGTTAGAAACTTGGTTATCTAGTTCAACCACCTACACATTTGCTTCCCACTAGCCTTCTTCTAGATCAGTCTATGGAATCCAGATCACATTTATCTAAACACAGGACAGAGCAAGTTTGTGCAGAATTATACTTTCTAGATAGGGGGAGCAAAAATACAACCTGAGTGTAATAGGAGGTAGATGATGATGAGATCTGAAAATCAGAAACCAATGAAAAATACCATCTTTCCCCTTTCAGGGCTAATTAGATGCAATGGGTGGGGGACCTAGAAGAGTGGTTGAAGTTTCCTTGTGGTCTAACCAGAAAGGATGACCAACTAATAAATCCTTTAGCTTCCAAGAAGGAATGTGATCTAACCAGGGCCAGCCACCTGCTTGACAACATCACTAGAATCAGCACAACAAAGCAGATATCTGATGGGTGATGATGGGAAACTGCTGTACCCTGCAGAGTAATCACATTCACAACCCATGCTCCTACACAAAGATTCCGCTGCATAGTAACACCTTGGATAAAAACTGTTTCATAGGTTTAGCTCACTGACAAAGAACTATTATAATTTATTGATCATATTGCACTCATGTGGGAGGCACTTTATAATATTTATCTTCTGAGGTAGGTAGCAATTATCTCACTTTAAAACAGAGTGAATAGAGGCGACTTGTCTCAGGCCACCCAGTGAGTCCATGGCTGAACTGGAATGTGAAATCTGGCTTCCTTGGCTCAGCTTCAATGCTCTGTTGGTGTTGACTGACCGCACTGTCTCTGCAAGCAGTTAGTGGTCTGGGTCTGGAGCGACAACTGCAGACAGAGATAGATTGGGTAGCTCTGGGGAAATCTGACCCGTTCTCTTGACTCTGAGCTCTAATATTAGTTAATGGTTCCACTGTTAACTGATAAGCTTAGATTATACCTTGATTGGCCTGTTTGGGATATAATTTACACTTTCTAAATGAAGCTCCAGGACAGAGTATGTGACTTGCATATAGAGGGGGGCCTAGTTTCAATTTCTGGCATCTCCAGGAGGAAATAAATAAATATATCTCATGCTGCAGGGCTGGAAAAGAGCTGGGCTCGAGAATCAGATATACAGTATCTGCCCTGTTCCTTAAGTAAGAGGTAAGGTGTATGATCTTTACATCAAAAGGATTATTTAAGACAGGAGCTGAGCTTTCCTTCCTCCCTACTTCCTTGTGATCTGTCATTTCAGGCAGTTCTTGCCTAGCTCAGTTTGCTTCTGGTATTGGAGCTGGGCTAGGAGAAATGCACCAGAAGTGACAGAATATGGGGAGGGAAGGCAAGGCAAGGGGAGGGTTCTGCTCTCTTGATTCGGACACTCTTAGGGCTGTAAAGATCACACGCACATCCATCCTTATGCTTTAAGCATAAACAGGGTTGACCATGAAGTAAAGGACTAGTTTGACTCTTAGTTTGCAAAGACTTCCTCTGTTAACATTTAAGACTCAATATCTTAAGATGGGAACAATTTGAAGACACAGTTGACCTGAACAAGAGTTCTATGTAATTCAAAAGCTTGCATACTGTATCAGCTGAAAGTTTGTCAGGAGCATTTGGTTTTTCACTCATTTACCTCCAGCCTCTTCCATTTAACTTTTTTAAAAAATCCATTTGTTTGGAAGAAACATTTTATTTTAAGTTAACTTGCCCTTCTTCATTTGATTTCAGAGAAACCCATTATAAAGCAGATAATTCCACACGGATAGCCCAGTTAGTCTGTAACAGCAAAATAATACTGGAGTCCAGTGGCATCTTCAAGTCTACCACACTTTATTTCAGCATACACTTCCGTGAATCAGAGCTCATTTCATCAGATAAAAACTGAAATCCATTTATGCTGGATTAAATTTTGTTAGACTTCAAGGTGCCACTGGACTCCTGTTCTCCTCCCCCTCAAAGCAGCTTCATCATGATTATATATGTACCCAGCTACCACCCAACTTTTTGTGCTACTCCTGTTCTCCCCTTTTTTTCTAGATTGCTTTTGTTGCCTTTCCAATCTCTTATCTATCCTCTTGTCCCAGATTTCTATCACTCTGTCCCTTCTCAGTGTTCAGCCGCACTCTAAAATTACTTATCTTACACGCACAGACAGAGAGTCTGTCAGGCGGGTTAGCACATGGAGATCATTGAATGCACCTTGTGGGTAGCTGCCAGATGTGTAGATTGCTGTCATAGCCACAATGTTCCCATCTTTCTCTACAATCTATTATCAGTTTGTGAATATCAGTGTGTTCCATACTCCTACTGCCTTCTCTACACATCAGCTCCAAAATCAGATATGATGTTTTTATTTTCTTTCCAGACGAGTTTTGCTCTCCTTTTCTGCTCTACCCACGTCTGCCATACACAACCAGCCTGACCCTTTTGTTTCTCCAGTCCATGTTTTCTACCACAGTCACCATTCATTCTCTTATCCATGCATGCCAGATCAGAGGGATTTCATTGAAAATCAAGCTATTCACCCCTTCTCTTTGGGATTCACCAGCATGTTTACTAGAGTGCTTAAAGCCCAAGCCTACATTCTTGGTGACTTTTCTAGCTAGCAAAATCTTATTCTTCTCCCCAAGTGTCTTACATCAACCTAACCCCTTCACACAGAAGAGGCACACCCAACAACCTGATAAATCCTCATTTAAAAATGTAACAGTACTCATTATTTAGACTGTTGAAACTTGGCATTCTGGAAGGACCTTTCCAGATTTCAATGGAGGCTCAGGTTTAAGGGTGTTTTTAATTTGAAATGGCTACCTGACCTGGATAGCCCTGGGAAGCCTGATCTCATTAGGCTTAAGCAGGGTTAGCCTTGGTTAGTAATTGGATGGGATACCTCCAACACAGACCAGGGTTGCAGAGGCAGGCAATGGCAAACTACCTCTGTCAGTCTCTTGCCATGAAAACCTTCCAGGGGTTGTCATAAGTCAGTTATGACTTAAGGGCACTCTCCACCACCACAACTCTGTTTTGATGCTAAACACAGAGTCTCTCTACATAAGACATCTTACATGATTAGGATCAAGTGAAAGATCTTACAGTTGTTCTCCTATTGTGGATACAAGTGCTCTGCTAGGGAGACAGAGTACACTTGAATATAAGACCACACAGAAAGTAAATCACTTGAGCATCTCTGTATAAGATGTCTTGGATAGAGAGACTCAGGGTCAAAACACTTGAGATGCACAGGTGAGTGGTGGATCCTGCAAGGATCCCTGGGAATTGTAGTTTAAAAAAACAGCCACTCATGTGAATCTCAGCTGGGGAGAATCACAACTGGAGGGACTTTCTCTCTCTCCACACACACTCTCTCCCTTTCTCTCTTTCAAAAACCCTCTGGAGAACTCAGGATGGTGGTGGGGGTGGGGGTGGGAGGTGGGAACACCATAGCAAGAAGCAGGAAAAAAGCAGAGGTATTTTGCGAGTGAGAGAGATACCCAGTCCCTCCCATTCTTCTTCTCCCGGCATGGTCCTGTTACGTCCCTCTCCACCCCCTGTCTCTGAGCTCCTGAAGGAAAACCAGCTGATTGGATTTTTGAAAGAGAGAATCTCTCCAGTTAAGCGGCTGCTCTTTGCAAGAAAATCCATTTTGCTCAGTTTTCCTCCAATTGCTTGAAGGGGGCAGGGTGTAAGACTACCATTGATGTGTAATTTGTCTTGTGTGTTTCCACTCTTATAGGTACCTTTTCAAAAACAGACCAGGAACTCCACCTGTTGGCCTCCTTATACTGCTGCTGCAGTCTGTGTGGTCCTGTAGGAAACTGTTAAACTGGTCTTATTAAAAGGCAAGAATAAAAAATGCACATAAAAGTTTTAAGATGCTCAAAATTCATAGATGGGTTCTGAATTGATGCCAAGTCTACTGTCTGAGATAGTCTGTATCAACATGTTTCATGACAGGGCTGAATTCCATCCCAGAGCCATTTTGGCTTGGGAAAATGACTCAAGGGGAAGCAGGAACCTTCCCCTCTCCCACACTGTGGTTCCAAGAACAACTGGACCCTGGTAATCCTATAAAAAGTAGGTCCCAGAAACTGTTGTGAGGATGTAGGGAAAGCAAGTCAGGCTTGGAGAACCCAGACCCAATTTGTTAAAAATGTAGTCTGAAATGATTCTATAGCCCCTCATATGCTATGGGATGCATTGAAAGTGGTCCTGCATGGGCAAATAGTATCATTAACAGCTCATTTGAATAAGGAAAAAATATTCAAAAACATTTTTTTTAATACAATACAACAACTGGAACATCAACACAAGAAAACAGGCAGTAAAAATGTATACAGACAATTATTAAATGAGCAAAAAGTGCTAGAAACAATGGAAGTTAACAAAATCTATAAAAATCTTTTGTTTTTAAAATAAAAGTTCTGGAACAAATCTCCAAGAACCCTAAGAATTCTAGCCTGGAAAATAAAAGAGAAAAAGATATCTAAGGACATTAAAATAATAAAGGATAGTAAAGGCCTAATTCATACAAAAGCTATATATGGAGATATAGTCAAAATGAAGAAAGAAGAGGACTTAACTTTTAAATATGGATGGCTACAATACCGGCAAATTAAAGACTTATACGAGTCAGATAAAAAGAAATTTGGTTTTAGAAGGGAAAATTCAGAAATGGAAGACCTTTTATTAGGAGATGATAGAAAAATGATTTCAAAATTTTATAAACTATTATTGAAATGGTATACAGAAGATGAAGTGGTTAAGGTTCAAATGGTGAAATGGGCATTGAATTTTAATAAAGAGATTACAATGGAATCATGGGAGTATTTATGGAAAAATGCCTTGAAAATATCTACGTGTATTAATTTGAAGAAGAACTGTTATAAAATGATGTATAGATGGTATTTAACGCCCAAAAAATGGGCAAATATGAATAATGTTATGTCAAATAAATGTTGGAAATGTCAGGAACATGAAGGCTCTTTTTACCATATGTGGTGGACTTGTTACAAGGCAAAACAATTTTGGTCTTCTATTCATGTTGAAATATTAAAAATTTTGAAGTGTAATTTGCAGAAAAATCCTGAAATGTTTTTGTTAGGTCTTAACATGGAAACTGTAAATATGAAAGATAGAACACTATTATGGTATATGATTATAACTGCAAGACTGTTGTATGCGCAATATTGGAAGCAGGACAAGATACCAGAAGTTGATGAATGGATACAAAAACTTTTGCATATGGTGAAAATGGACAAATTAACTAGAAAGTTAAAAGAACAAAGCTTAAATGATTTTTGATGGATTGGAAAAAAAATTAAAGATTATTTGGAAAAGAATTGGGATGTAAAGGACCAACTGTGGTCCATGGATAACTTTTGATGAGTATTATGTAATCTGTTGAATTTTATATTGACTGTAACTTTACCTTAGAAGAGTATGAGAAATAATAGAATTAGAGGGAATATTATGTGAATTAAAGGGTATAAGTGCTGTTGGGGGTCAGAAGGGAGGGGAGGGGAGGGGAAGGGTGGGTTGGGATGAAATATGTATTTTGTAGGAGAAAGAGCTATCGAAATGATTGTTTTTCAACCTATCCAATAAAATGTTTAAAAAAAAGAAAGAAATTAAGCAATGGACATCAAGCAGTAATGGAAAATCCCATAACTGTACAAGAGATATCTAATTCAATAAAAAAATTAAGCAACAATAAAGCATCAGGTCTGGATGGCTTTCCATCAGAATGTTATAAGAAATTTACCAACACATTAGTTCACTCATTAACAAATGCCTGTAACAATATTATTACATCAGGAACTATGCCCCCTTCCTGGTACGAAGCTATGATTTCATTAATTCCAAAGCAAGCTAAAGATAGTTCAAACCCTGGATCTTATCAACCAATATCTTTATTGAATTCAAACTATAAAATCTTTACTGGAGTGTTAGCTAAATGACTCAACACATTTATTGGGAAGTATGTTCAATGAGAACAAACAGGATTTGTTCCAAAAAGGGACTTGACTGATAATATTTATAAGACCTTAAATATAATTTCCCATTGCAAAAAGAATCAGATAGAAGTGCTGTTACTCTCACTTGACATACGAAAGGCATTTGACTCACTCGAGATTTCATACGTTCTAGAATTACTAAAACACATGAACTTTTAGCAATAACTTTCTTCAAACCATCAAAGCACTATATGAAAAACCTGCGGCAAGAATCAAAACAAACGGAATCATATCAGAAAAAATTAATTTATATAGAGGTACCCAACAAGGCTGCCCACTATCCCCAGCCCTCTTCGTTATTGCATTGGAGCCCTTGGCAGAAAAAATTCGAATATTAATGGCATACTAACAGCGCAATCCTATGGCCGGCCCCAACGCCGGTGCAGCTGCACATGCGGTGTGGCGGCGGCGCCGGGCCGGATCCTGTGCTAGCAAACTGTGGCCACAGCGGCGCCAGCAGCAGCACAGAGATGCAAATTGGTAGAACCAGAAAGTGTTGTGGGCGGGTCTGATGCACGGCCGCCGCCGGGCGCAGCCAAAGGGCGCTGTTCCTGACAAGCGGCAGGAGGAGGGGCCAGGATAGGCGCAGCCAATGGGCAGCACGCGATCCCGGCCAGGCCCCAGAGCAGCAGGCAAATCACGCCCATGCCGGCAGACCACCCTGGCTCGTGCGTTGGGCGGGGCTTGCAGTCGGGAAGGAGAGGGGTGGGCATGGTCTGAGGAGCCTCTCCCTCGTTTGCCCAATGCAGCGCCAAGTCCGTGGCAGCTGCGTCCAGAGAGGTTGGCATGGGACTGCCAGGCGCCCTGCCATGAGGAATCCAGGGCAGCAGCCAGTCCCGGGAGTAGGGAACAGCCACCAAGTCACGCCGAAGGGGAGGGTTGGCCTGAGGCCGCCACCCAGAGGCAGACACAGCGGGCCTGCCCCAGTCCCCGTCCCAAGGCAAAGACCACAGACACCCGTTGCACAGAAATCAGTCTTTATTATTATACCATCCCACCTCCCCCAGCAGACTTGAGGAAGGGGAGGCATGCAGGAGAGGCAGGGTGTTGAGGGCTGGGCAGAGCCCATTTGGAAGGACAGGCAGCCAGGGGCCCGTCGAGGGCCCGGGCGCTGCCTCGCCAGCCCCCTCCCCGCTCGCCCCCTGTTCCGTCCAGCGCCTGTGCGAGTGCATGGTCAGAAGCAGCTGCCTCTCCACCCAGCCTTCCCGGCTACGGCAACCAGGTCATGCGGCCAAGCCCCGCTTCGCTGTCCCCGCCCCCCCAGGACCCTTCCCCCTTGTCTCCAGCAGCTGTATAACACCTTTGTCTGCGGCCCCACCTGTCCAGCAGAACACCCCACCCTCCGGAACGTGGCAGCGGGGCTCACCGGCGAGACCGGCGGCCAGACCCCCTTGGCTGTCCACGGGCCCGGCCTCTTGCATGCAACTGGGCCCGAGGGAGGGGCGCCTCTGAGGCAGGTGGAGCTGCTGCAGCGGGCGGGGCCAACGGGTCCAGGATGGTGACGAGCTGCCCAAGCAGGGCTTCGGCACGGGCTTGAGAGGCGCGGAGCCCCTCTCCCACCGCCAGTACCGCGGCCATGAACTCCCGCCCGCAGTTGTTCGCCTCCTCCCATGCGGCATGCACCTCTAGCCGCTCCCTCCTCCGGCGCGTGGAACCTCCTGCCCGGAATATGGCATCCGCCTGCCTCTACCCTAGTTTCTTTGCTGATGGGGCTAGGATTTGGGAGAGCGGACCGTTTCCCCTGCCATCTCCCGCCCCCATGCAGCAGCACCCCTGGCAACCCTCTCCCTGGCTTATTATCAGGTGCCAGCTGCTCGCCCTACCAGGGACTGATCGCCCTCGATGGCTCCCCCCTCCTCGCTGACATGCCCTGCCCCAACCCTCTACCTGACGTTACTGTGAAGGGAGGGGGGGCGGGGAGGCAGAACGGGGTCTGTCAGATACATTTGTGGCGATGTGGAGGTGGAGATATGTGACAGGAGTGTTGGGGGAGGAGCAGAGGACAAAGTCAGACTCGCAGAAACAGAAGGCAGTTGTTTGACAACTCGTTTTATTGCACTGGAACAAGTGGGCTTGTTTTTAGGCTAGCAAGGGAGCCGGGGAATTCTTCACAGCCCTCCTTCCAGCTCGGCGGGGCGGGGCTGGGATGCAGGCCACGGCGCGAAAGTGCTTCCTGGGCTGCAGCCAACCGTCCGTCAGAGATGTTTGGGGAGGGCGGGACGCGGGGGAGCAGCCCTGCCCTGGACGTGCCTGTGGGGGAAAAAGACACGTGTGGGCTTTGCCTCGTTCCACTGGCGAGGCAAGCCCCACACTCCGCCATCCAGGAGGATGCATATAGTCGACGCCAGCAGCGACCAGCTGATGCATGACGGTCTGGCGAGGATGCGCTCAGCCTTGGCAAGCCTTTACCTTTAAGGGAGGGAATGAGCTGGTCATAACAAACACCTGGTCGCATGTGGTTTTCGGGGCGCCTGCCTCTGAGGCGGCTGGGGCGGCCATGGTTGCCCCCCACTCCTGCTAGGCCTCACCCAAAGCAGCAAGTGAGCAGGTGGGTTCAGGTGAATGGGCGGTTTGCACTAATCTGCAGAACAGCCCCCCCTCCCCTACCTCCTCCTCACCTGTCAGCGCTCTGTCGGTCATCACCAGGCGGGAGCGCCAGAGTCAGGGCACCTGCAAGGAAACAGGAGAGGCTGCAGTTAATTTGCCAAGTGTCATTCCCTTCTGCCTCGGAAGGGTTAATTTGTTTGTGCTTAGTTAGAAGCAACGAGCTTGCATGAGTCCAGTTAGATGTTGAGTCATTCTTTCTGTCAGGGTAGAAAGGGAGTTAGGCAGACATTTGCACTTCTTCCCTTTTACGGGAAGTTCCTCCACTTTTTCGCAAAGTCCCCCGAGTGCATTCTGTGCCTGCCACCATGAATGCCCTCACCCCCCTTCGGTGTTGAAAGGGGCAATGCCACGCAGCACACGGACAGAGGGGCGGAGCCTCCAGCCAAGTGCACACTTACCTGGGGTTTGGGCGGCGCTGGCCGGATGTTTTGTAGGGCACGTTCGCAGATGATTGGGTGCAGAGAGGGGGGCTCGTCCATTCCGGGCGCGCATGCTGATTGGTCCCCAGGATAGTTCTCATCCTATGCTCCTTCAGGCCATGGGGGCGGGGCGGGGCGCTCAGAGAGAGGGTCGGTTTTTTGCCATTCCATGGGCGCCTATGGGCTACGCCTTCTTTTTCCGTGGCGTAGCTTTTTTGCGCCGCTGTGGGTGTTCCTGCTTCTGGAGGGGCTTAGGGAGCGGACTAACTCCGGCCCCACCCTCCCCCCACGCCGGCGCAGGGCTCTACGCCACTTCTACGCCGCCGCCCGGGCGCCTGAGGCTTCCGCCAGTGCAAGGCCACCGGCGGGCCAGCGCCGCATCCCAGCGCGGGCGGAGGGCGACTTACGCGGGCGTAAAGCCCAGATACGCGGTCGCAAGCCTTAGTTCGGTTCCTATTCACTTTTCCCGCCCTTCTTAGGATTGGGCTGCCCTTAATAAAAGTCTACACAAAATAAGTTTATTCACAGATGATATTTTACTATATATCACTAACCCCCTACATTCACTGAAACACCTGGAAATAGAACTGGCCACTTTTCAACAACTGTCGGGCTTAGTAATAAACCAAGAGAAATCAAACATTTTACCAATCAATTTATCAGAAACACAAAAAGCTCTAATTAAACAGCAACATAAATATCAATGGGCTACTCAATACTTAACGTATCTAGGAGTTAAGATCACTTTAGATCCAAAACTATTAATACAATAAAACCATGTACTTAAAATGAAGGAAATTAAAACCAACATATACACATGGCAGAAAGAGAACCTCTCCTGGTATGAGAGATATAATCTAATTAAGTAATTTGTCATGCCTAAACTATTATTTCTGTTTAGATCACTGCCAATATACTTGCCGGTCACGCTACTAAAACAATGGCAATCGGTATTAAACGAATTCCTTTGGCAACATAAACATCCACGGATTGCCTTCAACACATTAAAGAGGAAAATATCACAAGGAGGATATAACTATCCTGACTTAGAATTATGCAATGCTGCTGCAAGAATAATCAATGCAATACATATAATTCAAGATAAAGGACAGATTAGATTAAAACAATAAATTCTAAACAAAATACAACTACACTACAAGCTTTAGTTTGGAAGAATTCTAAGCAAAGACCCAAAGAATGTGAATATAACCCATTTTTAATAGCAATCTTAAGAATATGGAATAAATACAGAGACAAATTAATTCCAAAAATTTCCCATTTCTCTACCGTTGCTTCACAGGAAGATTAATTAATTAGCCAAATGTTAACCAAACTGGGAGGTAATGAAAAGTATATTGATATCATTTAATAGATATAGCATCTAAAACAGGACTACTAGAAAAACACAAACTAGAGGAGAGAATAGGACAAAAGATACCCTGGTTCTTATACTTTCAGTTAAACTATTTCGCTAAAGATATCAAATTAAGAGAATACTACTCAACAGAATTTGAGCAAACTATCGACATGCAAGAATTCATTCGTAAAGGTTTAGTATCCAAAATTTATAATGTATTAATACACACCAAAGGTATAGCAGGTACTGTTTTACACAAAAAATGGCAACAAAACTTTGAAATTACAATTTCAAATGGGAACACAGTTGGAACTCAAGACTACTCAATTTGCAAGTTATTAATACTAACCTTCAATCATACAAAATTATCAACTTCTGGTATCAAACCCCGCAAAAGCTATCTAGAGTATACTCTAAGACTACACCTCTATGTTGGAAACAATGTGGGGAAGCAGTGCTTTTTTTCTAAAAAAATATTTAGGGGCACTCTCAGTTTGACTCAAGAAAATCACCATTTTATAGTTCAAATCGGAAAAAATAAATGCAGTCAATGGACAAAATTACCAAGAACATGCTCACTCTTCACGTGGTCAACAGAAGATGGGGCCGTGTGCCCACTCTCCACGTGGTCTACAGCTGACGCTGTATCACACAACAGCGTTGTCGCATCTTTTGTTTTTACAGAGTCATCATTCACTTTACACTTCTTTTCTGGCTGTGATGATGTAAAATAATTAGTAATTTTCCTACTCATATTGAAATACTGCCACTCAATGAGGTTATAGGCCAAACTTTCATCAGTAAAACACCACACTACTTCACAGATTAAACAATCGCTTCCATCTGAGACTCAGGAAACACTGTGAAAGGAAATGACATCAGAAGACTGTCCGTGATGAGAATTATGGGTATTGCCAATCAAGCCCCTCTATAGTGACATGTGCGCACAACCAAAGAATTTCAGTATAGACAAACTCTTTGCACTTTGTGCAAAACATACACAAATACACAAATTGGTTGCCGCCATCGGGGGTAGCAACAAGACTGACCAATCAATGTGCTAGATTCCAACTACCAGAGCTCCAAGTGGCTTAGAGAAGACTTGTTTGTATTTGTCTGCACCCTACCGATCACCGATTATGCCAGCGATCTCGGTGGCGTGTTCAATGCTCAAAGATGTTCCATTTTTTGTAAGATGATCAGCGCTCCTAGTGAGTTTAAATATAACTAAACATCTTTGTTGCCAACATATGCTACATAAAACTTAACAAATCACATAAATATCCATAATACGTTTGGAGTTGGTTTAGCGGGAATTCCAACATTTTAAAATTTTTACTTTCTCCCATTAGAGTCACAAAATGTTTAGGAATATGCATACCCCTGCATCCCCCCAGAAAAAAAGCACTGTGGGGAAGTAAGTGATTATGCTCATTGTTGGTGGAAATGCCAGTATATTACAGAATTTTGGAATAAGATATTAGTTCTGATTGAGTTTATAACATCCTACAAAATACCTTTGAAACCTGAAATCATATTTTTAGATATTTGAAAGGATCTGAATATACCATCTATTAGACAAGATTTAATAACAACATTATTTAATGCAGCTAAAACCTCAATGGCATCACATTGGAAGTCAAAATCAGTTCCTACGATTAATACATGGTTCAATAAGGTTTGGGACCTCTTACTGATGGAAAAAATAACTGAAAAGTTATATCTGTAGAAGTCGCTGTATCAAGAGGGAATGGTCTTCAGTTGAATAACATCAAAGAAAAGGAGAATCCACTCCAAGAAGACCATATAAGATAATTTATATCAACCAATGTACAGTCTGAGAATCTTTCTCAATGATTAAATTGCAGCCCTAGAAATTACATTAGATTCTTTAGATTCTTTATTACAGCACTTAGCCAATACATTTATCATAAAAAGTAAAATACATATTTTACAACCATTAAAACATGGAACATATGAATATGTACGATTTAAAACATATCTTTCAAAATTTATAAAAACCAGAAATTCAGCATAGTTCTAGACAAGCAGCCGGAGTGGAGGCCTACACTCTAATGGACTTTAACAACCAGGGCACAAAATTTCGCTATCTGGTGTAATGTTGTAAAATCTGAGTTTTACAGCAGTTTCTCTAATTTGTTCTTATCCGAATGTTCTGAGATACCTTCCAGAAAGGGATTTATAAGTCTCATACGTGCTTTCTTAAAGAAAGGATACCTCAGGAACACATGTTCCTGGGTTTCAACCTCCCCAAGTATACAAGGACATAGCCTCTCATTCCAAGGAATCTTCTTAAATCTGCCATCCAGAACAGCAGAAGGTAGGGCAGAACATCTAGCCAAAGTAAACGCTCTCCTGAGTTTGTTTACCTCCACAATGGATAAATAGGAAGCAGGTGCAGAAATATATCTGCTGCTAGGAGGAGCTATAAAGACAGGAGTGCCCTGTAAGTCAGATTGTCATTCGATATCGTCGATCCTTTGCCTGACCAATTGCCTTGCTTGATCGCTTCCCATCATGAGAAGCACTTGAGGGGAAAATCCTATTGCCATAATTTTCTGCCTAGTGGCAATCATCCACTTAGACTGGAAATCATCGGTTAAGATTAGAGGTAATAAACCACAAGGATTAAAATTTATCCTTAACCATAGAAAGATGGAATGCAGGGTGATCTTTGCTTCAACTTTCTGCATGCCAGTCTCCAGGCGAACCATTGCATTAGAGACACACTTAGGGACTTGAAGGACCACTCTAAATTTTTTTGATTGAACTAACTCTAAAGGTGCAAAACAAGAAGTTGGGGGTCCAAGGAGTGACCCGTATAGCATCTGGGTTAGTGATTTGGCCCTAAACAATTTTATAGCCGCCGGCACAAAATATCCCCCCGAAGTACGTAGAAATTACATGGTATTCCATTCTATTTTTGTTGTGGTCACACGATCTTCATTACCGCAACACCCCTTCGGTGCGGTTTCCCAACCGGCAAGCTACCCCTGAGGGGGTGAGCTCCCAGCAGGAAGATGGCAATGGGTTTGCCAGCCTTGGTGTTTTCCCGTTTCGCAGCACCTTGTTTCTTCACCAGCCTTTACTGTGTGCCTGAAGGATATACAATTCTAATCAGAAAGTTTGCACCAACACACAATTCCTCATATTGAAGCATATCAGTGCTTGCAATCAATTACATACATGTACATATAAATTCAGTACATAGAACCATTTTAAATGCTCATTACAACATCAATGGTCACACGGATCACGGGCACATTGTACATATCATGGCAAAACTACTTACAGTATCCTCATTTCCTTTCAAATTCAATGCGTCCTCTTTTGCATTATTTCACAGTGTGGCATAGCCCTTAAACTCAGGGCTTAAATACAAAATGTCAAGTCATTCAATTACACAAACTGTCAAGTCATTCAATTACACCTAACAGTCTTAAAGGAACCTACTCCTTTACAACAAAAATCTAAAATGCCAAGTCATTCAATTGTTTGCACCCAACAGTCTTAAAGGGACCTAAACCTTTACAAGGAGTGAAATCCATCTCCTGATTCAGGCCCCTAGGAGCCATAGTGTTAAGTCTAAAAATCTACTCTGCCTCCAACTGCAAGAGTGCTCTACGGGCGTCTGTGACTCGTTTATTATTTAGTACTCTGAGTACAGAAAACTTCATTTTCCGTGCACTCCGGTGGAACTGGATGAAATGCTGTGTAAGCGGTTCCTCTGTGACTCTATTCCTAACCTTTGACAGATGTTCTTGAAGGCGGAGCTTGACTGGTCTGGTCGTACTACATACATACAGTAACCCACATGGACATACAATAACATAGATCACAAATGGTGTTATACATGTGGAGAAATCCTGTGTACAGGTTCACCGGATGTTTAACCGTGTCAGTGCTCACTGATAGAGGGCATACATTGCAGTGGCCACAGGGAAAGTGCCCAACCGGTGCTAACCTTGGTGGACACCCACTCCTAAAATCGAAGTGTGTTACAATGTCTTTGATGTTTTTAGTCCTCCTGAAGCCAACTACTGGTGGATTTTCACATCCAGTAATGCTACTTACCACATGCCAATTTCGTTTAATGATATTCACTATACGGGGAGCCAAGATAGAATATTCCAAAGATCATATAATATTGTTAGAGGTCTCCCTAATGGTGGGAGTCTTTGATGTTACTACAAACTTCTACGCCAAATGGGAACCTTAGAATTTTTGGCAAAAAACAAATTTTTATTAACAAAACTAAAATTTCAAGATGTAATGGAAATGGAAATGTGGGGTTATGGTAAACGTAATTAATAGAATGTTACACTGAAAATGTTACTGTCACTGCTATAACAATATGTTTCATGCTTTATAATTGGGTGAAACTTAATAATCATGAATATAGATAACAATATCTTTGTATTAAGAATGGTTGAGATTTAGAAATGTAATATTGTTATGTTTTGTAAGTTATGTAATGTTTTGTAAATTATAAATTATAAGTAAAAAAATGTAGTCTGATCCTTAATTGGACTTGGAATGAAATCTTACATTCAGTTTGAGGTGAATTCAGGACTTTGGCCAGATTCCTAATTCACCAGGTGCCAGCAGCAGAAGTCGATGGTGGAGGAGCAACGTAAGTCCTCCCATCTGCCATGTCAAGAACTTCCTTTTCAAGGGCCAAATATACATGATGGCAGCCATGGTAAAGCATTTCACACATACCCAGACATATATAAATGAACACATTTATCATTATTATTTAAAATGGAAGAGTGGAGAACGATGTTGTAAGCTGTTTTAGTCACACTTGCAGAGAAAAGCAGGGTATAAGCATCCAAATAACTAAATAATTAAATACAATGTGGGCATTTGAGTATAGAGTGAGAGCATCTGTGATGCACCCACTTATGCCACCATTTGTTGTTGTGCTAACTCTAGATGCCAAATGTGTTTATATGCCACAGAAACACATGGAACATTTGCAACACGGGGAAGTAAGTGCCTTTTCCCATGGCCTCAGTCCGGTCTTTTATTTAGAGGAAGCCAACCAAGTGAAGTGAGTTTCCCCAGATTCACATAAGTGGTTATTTGAATAGTAGATGGGAGGGTCTTCCATCTGTTTCAGAGATGGAACCAGTCAGTGGATGTATGAACTAGACTGCTGAGCTGGATACTTGTAAATCTTTTTTAAACCTGTAATATAAGTGTTTCCAGACTTTAGTATTTTATCCCTCCTTGTATTCAACATAGTTTCATTTTTGTCATTTTGGATCTACCAGTTAAAAAGTTCAGGGATGCTTCTGGCAATGTTCTTGCCTCCAGCCTCTTAGAGAAGTACAATGAGCTACTTTTGCCCTCTCTTAAAACAGTGGAAGAGTATCAGGGCACTATGAAAATAGTCCTGCTGTAAAAGTAGTCCTGCTGTGAACACAAGAAAGGCTTTGTTTTGCTAGTGCACACCAGAGCCAAGAAGCTGATGAACAACTGAGAAGCCATGTGGAGAGATAATGTTTTATATCTGTATAGCTTCTTGCATATGCTTGCGCTTATAACCATTTCGATACATTGCACACATGCAGACATTCATTAATAGTACAACAGTTCATATGAAAGAAAACAAAGTCTGGGGGAAAAGAGAAACAGAAATGTACAATTGCCTGATGCATTCTTCCCAAACAAATCTACACAGATTCTCAATAGCTGTGCTTGCCAATACTGAAAGTTTCCTTAATGGTGGAATTAAAATCACTTCAGTTTCTGTACATGGTATTATTCTGTTTACTCAATGAACAGAAGGCAAAACCTAGTTCCACTCTTACCATTGGAGACTCAGTTCCTCATATCAGTGAAATTTGAGAGTACTTCTAAAAATGCCATTGGCTTTGTGAATCTAGTGCCTAATTAAAATATGAGGGCTCTTTGTTTTGCTGAACCACATTCTGGGTTCTTACGAAACTCAAAGTTTGCCAAGACCCTGTGTCACTGAGAGACTAACTAATTAAAATGTGAAACTTCCACCAGTGAAATACTTTGAGGATTCAGACCAATAGGTTTGATCTAGCACAAGCAATCTAACACTATGGATCATTTCTACAGTACTTAAATCCATCGTTCTGCATCAAGTAGCTGTGGTTGTATACATGGTTCTGATCTAATGAGTAGAGATGGGCATGAACCAGGAAAAAAAAGAACATGATGTTCATTGTTCATTGCCATCCACGAACAGGGACTCACAACAAACAACCACAAACATGGCCCTGTTCACAAACATATTCGTGGTTGGCTGTTTGTGGGGGCCAGCAGGCTGTCCTCCAGCCATCATCCAAATCAAGATCCCTACTGCACCACTCCCAGAAACCTGACCTGAGCAGGCACCAGGAAAGGTACCAATAATAAATAATAGCTTGACTCCAGAGCCTGGCAGCAGCCCTGGAACCTGAAGGGGTAGATCCCTATCCCACCACACACAAAGAAAATTCAAACTCCAATGCATTCTCCCTGTCTCTCTATCAAAATGCCAACAGCAGCTGTCCCTCTCCCTCTCCACTGTCTGTGAAGACTAGCCAGAGCTGGGAGCCCCCCTCCCCCATGGTCTTTGCTTTCTTGTAACAAATTTGGAGCTCCACACTTGAAAGGAAGGCCTGCCTATCAAGCTAAATTGGGCTTAGATTGGGGTTTCCAGGGCAACAGCAGGAGTTCAGACAGAGTTCAGACAATCCCTGCCTAAGTTGCCAAGGGAATTGATTGCAAGTGCCAGACTGTCTGGCTTGACGAACAGCAATGAACAGCAATGAACGAGGCTTGCAATGACCACCTGTTTGTTTCGAATGGGGCCTCACGAACAGCTTATTCACAAACAGCAGATTGGACTGTTCATGGCTTTTTTTTTGTTCATATTGCTGTTCGTGCCCATATCTACTAATGAGTACAACAAACAGGCATCCACTGTATGCAATCCCCCTTTTCCTCTTGGGGAAGTAAAGTCTGAGAAACATCCTAAAATGGCATTCTTGTTTCCAGCAGTTACGTGTTTAAGGGACTGGACAAGACCCCTATGATCCTTTCTACCTGAGTGAGCCCAGTAAAGAGCTTGTTTTCTCCAACAGGCCTATCTGGTCAGGCCTGCTTATGGTGCTTTTGACCCAGGTGACTTTCCTGAGATTATAAGCGTCAAGATCCGACATGGGCCTTTGTTAGAACAATGATCTTCAGGGTCTTGTGCTTCCCTATGAGGCCACTATTTTTGATGTGACATATGACAAGCAGAAATACAAGAGCTAGATTTTTGCCTAGCATGGAAGTATAGTGGCATGGAAAGCTTCTACTATTGAATTTTTGTTTGTCATGCATCTGCTAAAAGAAGAGACAGTAATGTTCTAGCTTTATCTGTCAATAATGTACTAGCTTTGGATTTCCTACATGGGGCTGTGGGTTGGACTAGATCACCAATAAGTTTCCTTCCACCTCTAGGACTTTAATATTCATTTTAAAAGGTGGCAACTAAGCCTGCACTTGTCCTCCTTCTCAGTCTGCTTCTAGCTTTGTACTCTTCCACATCTGCTGTTTCTTTAAATATGCTATCCAGCTATGATGCTGGCTCTAATCCTCATTCTATGCACTGGATGAGTCCAGATCTTGACTTCAGATCTTGTTGACAACAACCTCATCTGTTTCCTGTTGCAGTTCTCTGAGCTTCCACTTGAAATGTGATAGCTCCTAACTGTTAATAAAGTGACTTGCACTTTCTAGCTAATGTGTAATTGGAAGTATTATTTATTTGATTTGATTTGATTTATACCCTGCCCTCCCCACAGATGGGCTCTGTATGCATCACACACATTGAGATATGTCCACTTTTTTACATTGTCTTGCACAATCTTAATTTCAGCCTGAACTTCTGAACCCTTAAACTAAAGTTTAAAATTCTGCAAAATGTGTCTGATTGGGAGATCAATTTATTGCTGTAGTTCTTCTCAACATTAGGATAGTAGTCAGCCCCCTAGCCTGTAAAATACATATTCAGTTTTTAATTCAAATTTCCCTTAACATACAGAAATAAAAAATACCCTTAACATACAGAAATAAAAAATACATTCAGACAATAAAGATTTTTCACGTCATTTTTAGGTCTGTTCTGTTGGCCACAAGTAATTTCAACTATAAAAACTTTCCTATGTGTTTTCTATGTAACAGCCAAACTGTTACAAGGCAAATTCATTCCATGGCAAATTCATTCCTAACATTACACATATTTGAGGAGTCACCATAACATCAATCAGATGTGATTAAAATGTAAAAAAAAAAAAACCCACCAAAAATGTCAAGAGGCTCTTTAAAAGAATTTTTCAGCTATCTGGAACATTGTTTCTAGGTCAGAAGGTTTGGTACTTCACTAAATGACCATGAAAAGACAAGGGAGAAAGTATACATTTACCTTGAACCTGCTTATATGAATTGATATTGAGTAAAATATCATTCAGCGACAATCCATTATTCTTCATTCTCACAATGATAGTAATATTCTATGGGGTCTGTAATTACAACTTTAATAACTACTAGTAAAAGAAATGGTGGGAAAACTTGTATATAAAACTAACACAAATTCAAAAGTTACTTACATGTTTACTGCATTCTAGGTTTCTGCTAAAGACACAGGAACAAAGCCAGTATATATTGGTAGTCCTTATTAGTCATAGTTTTCATTTGTTTGCCCTGAATTTTCTTCAGCCTTGCATGGTTTGGTAATATAATATAATTTAAGTTGGTCAGCCAAAATATAAACTTTAAAACTGTCCTCATCATGAATCGGGCAGCCCAATCCTAATAAGGGCACGGAAAGTGAACAGGAACCGAACTAAGGCTTGCGAGGGCGCATCTAGCCCGTACGCCCGCGTAAGTGGCCTTCCGCCCGCGCTGGGACGTGGCGCTGGCCCGCCGGTGGGCCAGCACCGGTGCAAGCCACAGGCGCCCGGGCGGCGGCGCAGAAGTGGCGTAGAGCCCTACGCCGACGCAGGGGGGGGCGGGGAGCAAGGCGGGGTCAGAGTTAGTCCGCTCCCTAAGCTCCTCCAGAAGCGGGAACGCCCACAGCGGCGCAAAAAAGCTACGCCACGGAAAAAGAAGGCGTAGCCCATAGGCGTCCATGGAACGGCGAAAAATCAGCCCCCTCTCTGAGCACCTCGCCCCGCCCCTATGGCCCGAAGGAGCATAGGATGAGAACTATCCCGGGGACCAATCAGCATGCGCGCCCGGCGTGGACGAGCCCCCCTCTCTGCACCCAATCACCTGCGACCGCGCCCTACAAAACATCCGGCCAGCGCCACCCAAACCCCCAGGTAAGTGAGCACTCGGCCGGAGGCTCTGCCCGTCTGCTGAGTGGCATTGCCCCTTTGAAAACCGAAACGGGCTGAGGGCATTCACATTGGCAGGCGCAGAATGCACTCCGGGGACTTTGCGAAAAACTGGGGGAACTTCGCATAAAGGGGAAGAGGTGCAAATGTCTGCCTAACTCTCTTTCTACCGTGATAGAAAGAATGACTCCACAGCTAACTGATGCATGCTAGTTGCTTCTAACTAAGCACAAACAAACTAACCCTTCCGTGGCAGAAGGGAATGACACTTTGCAAATTAACCGCATGCTCTCCCGTTTCCTTGCAGGTGCCCTGACTCTGGTGCTCCCACCTGGTGATGACCGACGGAGCGCTGACAGGTAAGGAGGAGGTGGGGGGGCATTCCGCAGATTAGCGCAAACCGCCCATTCACCTGAACCCACCCGCTCACTTGCCGCTTTGGGTGAGGCCCAGCAGGGGTGGGGGGCAACTATGGCCGCCCCTGGCTGCCTCAGAGGCAGGCGCCTCGAAAACCACATGTGGCCAGGTGTTTGTTGTGACCAGCTCATTCTCTCCCTTAAAGGTAAAGGCTTGCCAAGGCCGAGTGCATCCTCACCAGACCGTCATGCATCAGCTGCTGCCCTCGACCATGTGCAACCCCCCCCCGGATGGCGGAGTGTGGGGCTTGCCTTGCCAGTGGAATGAGGCAAAGCCCACACGTGTCTTTTTCCCCCACAGGCACATCCAGGGCATGGCTGCTCCCCCGCGCCCCGCCCTCCCCAAACATCTCTGACGGACGGTTGGCTGCAGCCCAGGAAGCACCGTCGCGCCGCGGCCTGCATCCCAGCCCCGCCCCTCCGAGCGGGAAGGAGGGCTGTGTGGAATGCTACAGCTCCCTCGCCAGCCTAAACACAAGCCCGCTCTTTCCAGTGCAATAAAACGAGATGTACAACAACTGTTTTCTGTGTCTGCGAGTCTGACTTCGTCCTCCGCCCCTCCCCCAACACTCCCGTCACATCTCCCCACCTGCACATTGCCACAAATGTATCCGACACACCCCGTCTTGCCTCCCCGCCCCCTCCCTCCCTCCTCCCCCCCTCCTCCTCTGTATTTGACCAGTGTCTGTACCACCCATCTGCCGAAGAGAACTTGATTCTCAGAAGCCTGTGCCACAATAAAATTGGATAGTTGTAAAGGTGCTACGGGACCCTTTTTGAATTCGCTACCACAGGCTAACACGGCTAACCCCCCTGTATCTATGGCCAGGTAGAGGGTTGGGGCGGGGCATGTGAGCGGGGATCCCCGGTGGGGAGAGTAGCTGGCACACGATAAGCCAGGGAGAGGGTGGTGCGAGCTGCAGCTTCAAGGGGGCGGGAGATGGCAGGGCAAACGGTCCGCTCGCTGGAACCCTAGCCCCCACCAATGGAGAATCCAGGGTGGTGGCAGGTGGATGCCATATCCCGGGCAGGAGGTCTCGCGCGCCTGGGGAGGGTCGCCCCCATCGCAGCCGCAGCCCCAGCAACACAGTCCCATGAGCGGCCGCCTCCCAGAGTGGGTCCAGCCCCTCGGGCGTCTGCAGCAGCCCCATTGGTCATTCCAACACCTTCCACCCCAGGGCGTCCTGCCTCGCATCCAATCCCGTGGAGCAGTTGCCAGCCTCCCACGCCAACAGGCCATGGTTGTTGGGAGGGGTGGGGTGTGCCTCTCAAGTCCGTGCCAAAGCCCTGCTCGGGCGGCTCGTCGCCATCCTCGACCCTCCGGCCCCACCCGCTGCAGCAGCTCCACCCGCCCCAGAGGCACCCCTCCCTCGGGCCCAGTTGCGTGCGAGAGGCCGGGCCCATGGACGGCCAAGGGGGTCCGGCCGCCGGCCTCGCCGGTGACCGCCGCTGCCGCCTTGGGGGTGGGGTGGGGTGTTTTGCTGCACAGACGGCTCTCCTACACGCCTCCCCTTCCTCACGTCTGCTGGGGGAGGTGGGATGATATAATAATAAAGGCTGATTTCTGTGCAATGGGTGTCTGTGTTCTTTGCCTTGGGATGGGGACGAGGGGGCAGGCCCGCTGTGTCTGCCTCTTGGTGGCGGCCTCAGGCCAGCCCTCCCCTTCGGCGCCACTGGGGGGCTGTCCCCTGCTGCCAGAGACTGGCTGCTGCCCTGGATTCCTCATGGCAGGGCGCCTGCCAGTCCCATGCCAACCTCTCTGGACACGGCCGCCAGGGACTTGGTGCTACATTGGGCAAACGGGGGAAAGGCTTCTCAGACTACGCCCACCCCTCTCCTTCCCGACTGCGAGCCCCGCCCGACACACGAGCCGAGGCAGTCTGCCAGCATGGGCGCGGTTTGCCTGCTGCTCTGGGGCCTGGCCTGATAATTCGGCTAAAAGGAAGTCTCTTTTTACTACCCACTTTCTCTGCCACCCTCAGTTCCAACTTGTTTGTGTAAATCAGTGCTGGTTTTCATACCTTTGTACTTTAACTAAAGTCTTCTTTAAACCTAAAGCTGTCCCAGTTAGGGCAAACTTCCTTTTCCCTCACATAGAGGATTACTAGACTGAGCCTCCATGTCAGACTCCAAACTTCAACTCCTCCAACAATTCTGTCAGCACCAATTGTTACCTTCTCACTGGCCAATCACAGAGAGAGGGGAGCAGCCTGTCAATCATTCTCCCTTCAGGCAAGATACTTAGATGTTATATCAATTTTAAACTGGGTTTTTAAATCTTTTTATCCAAATTGTGAAATTTCTTAAATATGTATTTCTCCTGTATATCTGATCTAAGGACCACAGTAGTAAATCTTAAATGGATCTCTCTCCCTTCAGGCAGTATTTAACCCTGTCTCTTCCACTCTCTGGGTGCTGTACTTAGTAAACCTTTAATTTAAAAGCCCATTTCATCACACCTCAGTAAGGGGTTGAAACACCTTTCCTATGAAAAAAGGCTGAAGGGAATGGGACTTTTCAGTTTAGAAAAGTGATGACTAAGGAAGAACATGACACAGGTTTATATAATTATACATGGGGTAGAGAGAGTGGACAGAGATAACTTTTTCTCCCTTTCTCAAAATACTGGAACTCGAAGACATCCAATGAATTTGATGAGCAGTAAGTTCAGGTCAGACAAAGGAAATATTCTTTACACAACATGTGATTAAAATGTGAGATTTGCTGCCACAGGACGTAGGCTTTAGAAGGGCATTAGACAGATTCATGAAGGATAGGTCTATCAGAGGTTACTAGCCATGGTAATTAAAGAGAATTTTCATGTTCAGAGGCAAGGAATTATTTATATGGCTTGTAGAGGCATCACAATTTCTGCAAGATTCACTCATGATGCCACGAAAAATAATAGTTCTTAGTGGAGGGGGCATATTGCAAATGAATTGTATAAATATTTATTTTTCAGCAAGTAAAGAAAACATTTCCTGTTTTTCTTATGTACATCCTGTCACAGGAAGTAGAGAGGATGGTATCTTAAGGCTCAGCATCAAGAAGGGATTATTTGATCTGTTGTTCTGAGTATGGCAGGGCTATTTAACGTCATTAAAATTGTGCTATGAAATATGCAGAATTGTTACACCAAGGATGCTTAATTGTGAAGAAAATGCTATCCCAATGAATATCCACAGAGAATCACAGAAATTGTGCAAGACTTTTGTGCATCATAATAAGGTGGACATTGCAGCTCCCACACAGGGTGCAATCCTGGAGTCTGATGGAACAACGAAGGAGTATGTACACTACAGCTGTCTGTAAGAAGGAACCAACACAAGTTCACTTTACAAATGAAATAGGGGGTCAGTGCCTGAATAAATGTGGTTTAAATCACATATTCATCTGTATATGTGTTGAATGAAACATGAGAATTACTCAAACCACATACAAAGAAAAATCTAGTGTACCCTGTACATAGAGTCATCATAACTTGTGACAGTGCTGTGATGAAGAAAGTAGCACAGGTATCTTGAATGATTATGTTGCAAAGAGTGTCGGTGTCTAGAAACAGCAGATTTGAGGAGAATCTTCTAGGCACTGCAGTCTTGCATTCTTTTTTCTAACTGCATCATCTGTCTGTTCACCATAATCCTTAAAACTAAGTCAATAATTCTTACATATTTTGGACTTGGGAATCATCCAATGCACATAAAACTGGCTCCGAGTAAATTCCTGTAGGCTTTTTCTTTGTACTTACAGCTGGATTGTGATAGCTATGAGTAGAAATCAGGGGAACTAGGGTAATGTGTTTCAAGGGGGAACCAGAGTAATGTGTTAAGAAGATCCTATTTAAGTAAAAGAAATACCTCAAGAAATAGTTATCAGTATGTATTACAAACTTCCATTTGCATCACATGTCACTATTCATTTTCATGATTTTGAAAGGTGTTTTACAACAATTAAAAGCTTGCAAAGTATTGTTTGGTTATTTCAGATCAGCATGTGAACTTCAGTTTTCTTCAGCTCCAGACCTTTACTTCACTTCTCTCTGTTATAATTGCCTTCCTTTTCATGTGGTTGCCCTTGTTGGAACAGAGGCGACTCAGCATGCCTGAACAGCAGGGGTGTGATTTTCCCCTTTGCACTAGAAACAGACTGTATATATGTATGAAGTCCCTCTTCGTCTAAATTAGAAGCTTTTATCTGCTTCTAGATCCTGCTTCTCTCTTCCTTGACTTTCTGTTTCTACTGCCCATCCTCTCCAAGACCTTTCTGCCTGCCCTGCCATTTTTCTGTAAAATCCAAGCAATTCAGGCAAAGGCAACTAGAAACTTCTAAGGATCAGAGCAGTTCAGCCAATGGCAGTTATATAGTTTTCTGCCTATCTCCCTGCCCTATGATATTAGGGCAGCTGGACAAATGAGAGCCATTGCTTCACTACCATTAATTTAGTTGGCTTGATGTCTCTGCTTACATACAGACAGTGGATTTCAGAAGTTATTATATTCTTTGTGAATCTGATTGGTGAAATAAAACCTTTTACTGAGCATACTATTACAACATTCAAAAAAGTCAATGAAGTATGGTCAAATAAGGCTAACAATTTGGACTTCATTGCTGAGGAAATAAGAGCAGAACCTTCCTTATTATTGTATCTATTATCCAGTAAACCAAGTGTTTAAAAACCATTTCTCTAGCAATTTCATAGAATAGGCTGTTACCATCGAAATTCAGAAATAGCCAGTTTTTTAAAAGATCTATTTCCCAAAACAACCGTTTCCCAACTTTGCAGTTTGCAGACAAGAGCTTTAATAAACAGTGTTCTTTTAAAGCAATTAGGCTATCCTTTGAAAACTTTTCATAAGGATGCGGATGAGTTCTAGTAGTTTGGAGAAAGATATTTAGCAAATTGTAATAGAGAAAACCCCAGGAATCACTAGCTATGAGGACCTGTGAGGAATCATATTTTTGCCCTGTCCTCCTCTACAAGTCCCAACAAGAAAGGCCAGCAAGGGAGAGTACAATAAAATAGCTAAGCAAAGACTCCCTCAAGAACCAGGTATTACTAAGAACTAATAAAAATATTTACTGTCAAGTGCTATAAGTCAAAAAAGTGCATCATGCTTCAAATACATACAAAGTCATAAATACAATACTCAATATTCAATACAAATAAAGCATAAATATACACAATTATACACAATTCATATTCCAATACATCAGTCAAGCAGTTAAATACATAGCTAAGAAACATATAAATACACAGTTCCAAAGCACATTCCGTATAAAGTCAAAATTCTCAAATGTCTCCAAAGTGCTATAAGATTTCTAGCTGCAGTGAGAAAACGGCACAGGAGTAGAGGCGTCCCCCCTTACTCCCAAATGTCATTCAATAACACAGGCAAAAGGCCTTAATAGCCCAAATTTCACAATGCGGGTCCTAGAGAAAAGTTCAAATCGTAGTGTAACTTCTAAACAGAGCCCAAAATAAGGTGCCACTTCAGAAGAAGACTCTGTCTCGCTGCACAGCTTCTCAGTCAGAGCCAGCAACTTCTCTATCAGCCCGACAAAACGCTAGCACTCTTTGTTTTGCTAAATAAGCTTTTTCAGGGGCTAAATTATTGGCATATCCATTTAATCAAACAGACTGGAAGTACCTGAAGGGGCTTCGACAGAAGCAATGTCCTCCTCTACACCTTCCTTCACCCGCTGTTCCTACTTCAGCTCCAACCCTTCCTCATCCTTCTTCTACTCACTGATGGATATGTCAGGAATCACAAAAGAGGAGACATAGTCACCCTCCTTATTTCTCCATTCCTTGTTCTCATTTGTTTACTGCCTTCTTTGTGCTTATCCATACTGTCTCAGCCTCCTCTGTCTTCAGGCCCTACTCAGCATGTGTTGTGGTTGCCAAACAAAGATAACTGAACTGTGGATGACTGCACATACAAAGACATAGGTAGTAGTCTGGGCCCTCATCCTCCAGAGGGAATAGGGTTGCCAGTCCCCTGCAGGGGATGGGGGATCCCCCACTCCAACCCTCCACCCCCTGTCCCCGGGCAGCGCGGCATGCTTCTGTGCACCACAGCAGCCCGATTTGGCCCCCTGCAGAGCGCAGGAGCACTCCCAGGGTGGCATGTGGTCTGTGTAATGTCACTTCCAGGAAGTGACTTCATCATGCATGGAGTGCGTGCATGAGAGGGCCATCAAAAGGTAGGGGCCGGGCCTCCAACATCCCACACGGGGAGTGGTGGACCTGGCAACCCTAGGAGGGAGGCACTATCCTTCTTTCCACAGTATCAAAGATTAGTCAACACACCAGAAAATGTAACAGTTGCACTTTAGCTGCATATCTCCTTTACAATGGCAGCTCTAGTGCCAAGCTGCCAGCCTGTAGACCAACCAGTTCAGCAATCATCACCTTCACCTATTCACATCTAGGTGCCGGAGCTGCTTCCCCAGCCTGAGTCATTCCTCCAAGTCATTAAGCTCCCTTTCTGAAAGGTTAAGCCAAGAGTAGGGATGTGCATTGGAAAAAAAAATCAGTTTTGAATCCAGGGGTTCTGAACTAACTCTGTACTGTTATTGTTTTTTGATGGGTGGAGTATTACTGGTTTGGATCTAATCTGTTTTTGTTGCTTTCGTGAGTTTTGGCCCCATTCTTTGCAATAAGGGCTTCCAGGCTCTTTGGGGAAGCTGCTTTTGCAGTTAATGGCATCAACATCACACAGAACACAGTCCTCCCTATAAACCATCAACCCACCAAGTTTGAGCACACAGAACAATGAGATTTGGTGTTTATGGAGTCTCAAGAATCCTCGGAGAAAGTGTCAGTGGTGCACTGTTCTTTCTAATGAGGGGCTGGGGAAACAAAGCTCTGGGGTAGTTATTTTCATTCTTAATCAAAAAACACATCAACAATTAATCCCTCTAAACCATCGATCCACCAAATTTTTCCTTAGTTATAGTACACACACAGAGAGAGAACAATGAAGCCTGAAGGAGCTGAGAGTGCATGGGTGCGCACTATGACAGGAAACTGGCTGGCAGCAGCGGCATTAAAAACTATCCTGCTTCATGTCCATTTTTTTCTTTATCTAAGTGATGACAGTGCTAATAAATTACTACCTTTGCATCCTTCTGCTGCTGCCATGTTTCCTTGTGCTTTGCAGTTTTGTTCCCGTGATGAGGGGGTGAATTCTTTTTCTTTTTAAAAAAATATTTCAATTAATAAACTCAAAAAACATAAGATATAGACCACAATCATACAATCATCTAAATCATATCTCTACAGTCATCCACTACTACAGTCATCTACAATAATCTAAATCATACATAAAGCCTAAACACAACAACTAAATCATACAAGAAGATGATAATGGATAACTACTATCATTTAAATCATACAATCATCAGTTAAATCATATATCTATATAGAACTTGGTTATGTATACTCTTATTTTTCACTTCTATTTGAATATCTTTCTGTCTTCATATCAAATAATAATGGTCTTAATTATTCTTATTTATTCTTAATTTTCAGCTATACAATCAATTTTTCTTGAAATTCTAAGATTGGCCTATTGTGTATATAAGATGTTAATTTTGCCATTGTCGCACGTTCATATAGCTTATTCTTCCATTCCATCGGACTTGGATATCTTTCTGCCTTCCATTTTGCTGCAAATATTACTCTTGTTGCCGTCACCATATACTTAAATAATTTACTATGCATTTTTGTAATATTACTTGGTAAAATGTTTAATAACATATTTTGGGGATTCATCACAAACTTAAATTTTATATCTTTTGCATTTCTTCATGTACTTCTATCTAATATTTTCTTGCTTTCTTGCATGTCCACAACATGTGATAGAATGTTCTGCTCTGGTTACTATTTTCTTATTTTCTTCTTTTAACAAAACTCATAAATATACTGTCCTTGCCCAATGGACTAACCATCTAGTATAGACACCACAGCCAAAATATTTAGACATGCTAGCAAATATAAATTAATGTTAATATATTTTTAACAAGTAGAATCAAGTCAGCTCTACTGACTGTTCCATAGGTATCTTTCACACTTGTACTTTAGAGTATCCGTACCTGTTTTGTGTTCCATGTTTGCAGAGGTTTCACACTTGCAAACTAGTCATGGGACGTAGTGCCACTCTTAGTCTGCGGTATCCCTGATTTTTCCCCCATGGACACACCACGATTTTAATTTTGAAGCTGCTGCCAACCCACAGCTGACCCGATTAATGCCAGTGTGAACACTTTTGTCCCCTTTTTGCTTCTCTCCCTCTCTTCTCCTTTTCCTTGGGAGCTGATTGGGATGTGCAGATTTGACCACTCTCACTCTCCTCAGCTCCTCATCTGTGTTGTCTGCCCCCTTTTTAATGTTTTAGCATTTGGTGGTAGTGCAGCGAAGCGTCCCCGGCCCGCCTGGCTGGCTGGCAGCAGGGAGCCGGGCACCCACCTGGCCTGGCCTGAGTGGGGAAAGCAGAGCGCAGAGCGGGAGAGAGGCGGGCAGGGCTGGGGTTGCGGGGTGCAAGTGTGCACACTTGCCCTCTGTGCCCTGGCACCTCTGTCTGAACTATGCCCCCAAAGAACTTGGGCTTGGCTTAGCAGGCAGCCACGGCGGCGGGGGGGGGGAGGGCTTTGGCTGTGAAGCATCCTGGCGAGTTTGTGAACCAGGGATTATCTGCAGCCTGGAGCGAAGGAGGGCGGAAGGCTGGGAATGAGCAAGGGGCACGGGGGACTCTCCCTCCGGCAAGGCCTCCGCTCAGCCTTTCTTCTCTTCTGCCTCCCATCCTTGCGCCCCCCTCCACTTCTGTATCCTGCTGCCGCGGCTTCCTCTTAAGCTTCCTCACCACATTTGAGCTATTTGCTTCTCTACACTGCCCTCTCATTTTCCTTGAGCTGATTAGTCTGTGTGGATCTAATGAAACCCACCCTTCTAGGCACCTCATCCGCTTTTTCTGTTTCAGTAATGTTTCAGCATTGTGCATCTTTTTTAAAAATCAATGGATAGGAAGCAACGCTCTTATGTTACTGCTGTTTGGGAAAAAGGAGCCGCGGGAAATCACCACCAGTAGATATGCTTCCTGGTTCCGCAAAGAACCACTTCTGTTTATTTGAACATTGGACATGTTTCCCTTTTGATTTTTAATGCTCAGTATAAATGATAATGATGGCCTTAAA
Organism: Eublepharis macularius; assembly: GCF_028583425.1. Classification (NCBI taxonomy): domain Eukaryota; kingdom Metazoa; phylum Chordata; class Lepidosauria; order Squamata; family Eublepharidae; genus Eublepharis; species Eublepharis macularius. The sequence continues at coordinate 128,764,270 of NC_072790.1, forward strand.
AATGGCATTCGAACAAGCATAGGGAGTCTACATTTTCTCCAAAAAGATCACCCCACCCATTCAGGGATCATGTAATCATGTGAGACCAATTATGGCTGGAAAATATGGTTGGCAGAGACGATCAGCTCTCAACACCCCTCGGTGCTATTTTCAAACGTGAAAAGATAGGGTGCGAAAATGGCTGCACAGAGATACAGTATTGATGTGCATAGGGAGGGGTGGGGTTTCAAGTGGTGACATCACAATGTTACAAGGCATGTGCAAACTTTTTTTTTTTTTAAAGGGTGACATGAATTACAAAGACCACAAAGCCTGCAACAAAACCAGGGTTTTGAAGTGAGTGTGAAACAAAATGAAGGACGTCAATTCAAAACTTCTCGGACAGTGTGAAATGCACGAGTGCTGAGCTGGATCTGTTGTGATCATGATGACTCCTCAGAAATGGCACGTTAACCCGTGAATGTGAAAGGTACCATATAAAAGTGCAGGGATTTTTTTCCAGCCAGAATGTCGTAGAATGGTGTTCCGGCACCTCTTTAAAATACCCATGTCATTGGGTATTTTAAATAATTTCCCCCTCTTTATTCAGTATTCCCCTTTTCTTAGTAAAAAAATAAATAAATAACCTATTACAAAAAAAAAGGATTTTTTTGGCCATTTTGGGCCTGTTTTGGCCCAATTTAGGCCTGAAATGGACAGGATCAGGCCGCTGCCGGGCAGCGACCCATTCCAGGCTGATTTGGGCCCAATCCAGGCTGTTTTGCCCATTTGGGCCCATTTGGGCCCAATTCGGGCCCCAAACGGCCAGGATTGGGCTGTTGACAGACAGGTAGGGTTTCCCCACCCAGCAGCAGCCTGTTCTATGCTGATTTGGGCCTGATCCTGGCCATTTTGGGCCTGTTTTTGGCATTTGGGGGCAGTTTGGCCCAATTTGGGCCCAAAATGGCCAGAATCAGGCTGCTGACATGCAGGGGAGGGTTCCCTCACATGACAGTGGCCCATTCCATGCTGATTTGGGCCTGATCTGAGCCATTTCAGGCCCATTTGGACCATTTCGGGTCCATTTCAGCCCCATTTGGGCCCAATACAGCCAGGATTGGGCCACTGCTAGGTGGGGAGGTTTCCCCTGCTCAGAAGCGGCCTGTTCCATGCCAATTTGGGCCTGATCCAGGCCATTTTGGCCTTGTTTCAGCCCAATTCAGGCCCATAACGGCTAAGATCAGGCTGCTGCTGGGTGGGGGAGGGTTGCCTTGTGCAGCAGAGGCCCATTCCATGCCAATCTGGGCAGAATCTGGGCATGAGCTGGGCCATTTCAGGCCTGAATTGGCCCACTTTGGGCCCAAAATGGGCAGGAGCAGGCTGCTGCCAGGCAAGGGAGTGCTCTCCCGTGGGGCAGCAGCATGTTTCAGGCTGATTTGGGCCCAAATTGGGACCACTGTTGAGCATGGGAGCGCTCCTGGGGTGGCCACATCCTGTGTGATGACATCACTTCCCGGAAGTGACATCATTGCCTAGTCCACCACATCTTTTCCCAGAACAAATGTCCTTGATAAGTAGGTGATTTGATGAGAAAAAAGTAATGCAAAAATTAGGTAGAGATCAGAGATAACAACAACAACAACAACATTCGATTTATATACTGCCCTTCAGGACAACTTAGTGCCCACAGAGTGGTTTACAAAGTATTTCATTATTATCCCCACAAGAAAACACCCTGTGATGTGGGTGGGGCTGAGAGAGCTCCAGAGAACTGTGACTAGTCCAAGGTCACCCAGCTGGCTTCAAGTGGAGGAGTGGGGAAGCAAACCTGGCTCTCCAGATTAGAGTCCCACGTTTTTAACCACTACACCAAACCCACTACAATCAAAACCAATAGATTTCTGAAGATAATTAGAATATTTAATTGAAAGGGAAAGGAAAAATTAAGGGAAATCAAAGAGTAGCGAAAAGTGATCACAAAATTAAGGTGGGCAGCAGAATGAAGAAACAAGACATTTAAAAGAACACTACACTAATCCAAACAGGCCAAAATAAATGGACAACCCAAACTATGAAGAGAAGGAACACATTTTAGCAATATTTGACAAGTGAAAACAACAGGAATTAACAATTAATGAAATCTGAGACGAAAAAGCAAGAAAAGGATTTTAAAAGCACCAAGATTTCCAGATAGGAGAAGGGAAAATGATAACATCGGCAACAGACCAATAAATAATACTCTGTGAAAATCTCTTAAGAAATCCTGTGGAGCTTGATGGATACATTATACTATTGTTTGGGGGATAAAAGCATAATTCCCCAAAGGATCTTAAAACCATATCCTCTTGTGAACAGCTTTAGGGCTCCTTTATCTTGTTGGCACAGTCCAAGAGTAGCCTGCTATACCGTCATTGTTTAACAAAAAAGATCCTTGAAAAAACTAACAGAGCTCAATTCATTCTTGCTCCTTACTCCTGTGAAGTCAGCAAACATGGACAAGGGACTGATTCAGTATATTACCCTTTTACTATAGTTATTACTCATTATTCACATGGCAGTTTAAAACAATTAGATTAATTACATTGGAATGCTGCTATGTTGAAAAACATCGCTTACACTATAAAAAGCTCAATTTTCAACAATGTTCTAATGTCTCAGAAGACCAATGAGAGGCCTATAGTTATACTGTAAGGTGCTCCCTTCAAATCGCCCCTGGAAACTATCATTACAATAATTATCCAAAGCCACTATGTGAGTAATCAGTTACCTATGGGAAAAGGTCAATCACAGTTGCACTTAAAATGAGTCTGCACTTCATTTCTAAGAAGTACAGTATTGAATCTTTTTTTCTTTCTATGCAAGAGGGTTTTAAGTCCTTTGATTTCAGTGGGAGAAATCTGAAGACTTGCTTAAAATCTCCTACTGAAATAAATGGGATTTTGCACCCCTATACTGGAGATAGATGCAGAGGAGTTAGCTGTGTTAGTCTGTGGTAGCAAAATCAAAAAGAGTCCAGTAGCACCTTTAAGACTAACCAATTTTATTTTTTAATTTGGTTAGTCTTAAAGGTGCTACTGGACTCTTTTTGACTATACTGGAGAGTAAGCCTTGTTGAGCTTACTGGGACTTACTTCCAGTTAAATGTGCATAGGCCTAATCTGAAAACAGCTAAATTTATCTGGGAAGTTTATACAAATTGTTAAGAACGCTTTCATAAAAGGCATTAGTAAATGATTCTGTAGATAGCAAAATGTGCAACCCAATCCCATCCGTGTTTACTCAGAAATGTGTCTGTCTTGTGGGGCCACCGCAGGGAAGACAGAAGGAAGCCAGGCACCCCTCCATTATGCTCGGATCCAGATCCATATAAGAGCCCCTCTGTGCTATCTCCAGCTTCCAACTGCTATTGATGAAGACATAGGATGGGAAGGAACCAGGCAGCTGAGAATCCCCTCCCAAAGAACATTCTTATTTAATTTTAATTGTCATTTGTATTATCCTTTGATTCTTGAGAGCCATTTTGGGAGCCAGCTCTGGCTGAAAAACAGGAGTAAATTTTACAGATAAATAAGGTTTAATGGAATATATTCAAAAATAAACATACACAGGGTTGCAGTTCTGTCCTATACATATTCATTTGAAAGCAGGCTCCACTACTTACTCTGAAGTGATTATATAAAGACTCATTTGGGGCTCATTGTTGATTAACCTCTGACAATGCTCTGACACATATCTGAAGATTTTGTAAAGTTGAATTGGCAGCAGGATACTCCACTTTGTTAATCATTGTTGCTTTCATTTCTATACAATGCAGTCGTCTTGGGATTTGTCCATTTTATATGCTAATAGCCAAGAGGCCCTGATCTGAAGATACTTAAATCTGGAGACTGGAGTCATGATTGGACAAAACAGATCTTCCTACACACCTGAAAAATGCATCAGGATTGCAGAAAAATCTGAACTCTAGAAAAAAAAATTCATTGAGGGTTAAAAAACCCGAAAATGATTAAAGGAGCTCTTGTAGCTTTAACCAGACGTCCTCAGTGGCTGTTGCTAGGCGCCCAAGTAACAGGTCAGTATTCCAGGCTTGGTTTCTGTCAGAAAAAGGCTGGGGGGAGGGAGCATGGCCCTTTCCAGTGCTGTTTAGGTCTTTGAGGGAGGACTTATTGGGGCCAGGCCCAGAAGCAACCACCAGATGACTTGATACCACATGACTTGCATGACTCACCCAGGTCTGGCTGTTTTCTACTCTTCAACAGCAGCCCCTCCCCTCCAATAGTCAGTGTAGTATAGTGGTTAGAGTTTCAAAGTATGATATGGTTGGAATCAACAATCCGCTGTGCAAGTTCACTGTGTGACTCTGATCCAGTCACATACTCCCAGCCTAATGTACCACTCAAAGCTGTTGTGAGGATAATATGGAAGCAAGGAGAATGATGTAAGCTGCTTTGGATCCCCATTGTGGAGAAAAGCAGTATATAAATGAAGCAAATTAATAAATATAGATGAAGATGACAAACAGAAGATAAGTTGTTTAGTGGGTTTGAAGGAGAAAAGGACATAGGGAAAGGTGAGCATATGGCGGCTGCCAGGAGAAAGGAAATAGCATGGGGAAGTCCTCACAGATTCTCTATTAGGCAACTGAGCCTGGCTCAGCTAGCACCACACAAGAGGCTGCTGGGGTGGGGGGTGAGTGACGATGGGGGCAGACAAAAATGGGTAGAAACAAGGAAGAAGGGAAAAGGGAGAGGCAATGGGAGGCAGAGAAGGGAAAGAGGACATGGGGGGGATGGAAATGCGATGCCTTATGCAAGTTCTTGTGGATTACCCACTTATAGTTATTGAATTTTCAAGTGAGAAATTTGATTCCGTTTTGAATGGTTTTTTCAAAAGCCAGTGGCTCATCATATGACATTCTACATTAATGTAGGGGTTGGGGGATTCTTTTCTGTTAAGCATACTAATCCTAAAGGACCATAAGCATGTGAGGACCTTGTGCCAAAAAAGCTACAGCAGCATGCTAAGTGAGGAGAGGAAACAGTTCTTCCTGCAATTTTGCTTACTTACCCAGATGGGCAATGCTTACTATGGATGGGCATCAAGAGTCATTGAAGCAATGTGTGGAGACCAGAAGCCAGTAAGGGAGGAATGGGAAGGTAAAGGCCATGCTGGCCTTCCTCCCTTGTCTCAATCACCTTCTCACCAACATAAGGGGACTGCATACATTGACCAGAGATGTCCGTTGCCAGGGTTGTAACATCAAGAAGTAACTTCTGAACTAGTCAGTCCAGTACTAATGCCACAAACTGAGGTGCCACAATGATGTAGTGGTCCTTACATCCAATGCTACATGCTTACTACTCAGCACAGTGGCTGAAGTGAACCACCCCTTCATCAGAGTCTCCTTCTGAGACATCTTTATATTTGAAAATGTCAGTCTTGGCACTATTTGCTTTGTTATCTAAGGAAGGGAAAACAGCTGGAAGCCTTGACTCTTGGCTAACTCGATCTTGTTTTTCTTTTCTTTTTTTTCACTATAACAGCTGATATAATCATAAGTCTTCAGATGTTTCATAGGAGAAAGGCCTTCTACTTTTACAGCTACATTGTTAAGGCAGGATGACATCCTGGGAACCCTCTTTTTGTCAGCTTCAGTTTTATGATGGAAGAAAGGTGGAATATATATATATATAGTCCAAAAGCAAATAAATAAAATGTATGGGATCCAATTATCAATCAATCAGATTCTTCAGAGCTTTTCCAGTTTGACTCACAACGTATCTCCAAGGTCTTAGGCAACAATTTTTCCCTAATCTGCTGTCCTTTAAATGGAGAGGCCCCCAATCAACATGGAATGTTGGTTTGCCTGGAGCTATTTAAAAAGCTGCTTGGTGTCCTCTTTCACCTCAAGGAGCATCCAACCCCCTTGGTTTATTCACTAAGGAGCTGGGGGATATGATGAAATTGGGGCAGTAGCTGGAATGTTGTTGGTGTAAAACATGTGCCAATTTAGACAAAACTCATTATAGACCTCATTTGAAAGCCTATTGCCACAGTCCTTCTGGCTGGTCTCCCTGACTAATGTAGAAGATTTCTTGGAGTTATGAAGACCACTTTCTGCAAATTGAATCCATGCTGGTAGAAAATGGAAATTCCTCTGTGGAAGATCATTTATATGTCTCTCTTACAAGGGTGTTTCCTTCACAGCTGAAAGAAAGTGTGATGAGACAGACGTCTTTTTAATAATTCATCTTATAAGCAGTCTCTCCTTTTGGGGCAAGGTGAGTGAATATGTTATGGAAGAGCAACTCTGGCATTTCCAGATAAAACATCTACTCATGACCCAATTAAATCTGGCTTCAGACCTGGATTCAATACTGAACTAGCACTATTGGTATTAGTTGGTGATCTCTGGCCACAACTGGATAAAGTCAATTGATCATTGAAACTTTAGATAAACTGCATTTGAAACAATTTACCACAGTATTTTGGTGTATCAACTACAATTAATGTTTGGGATAAAAGGGACAGCCATCTATTGTTTTTTTAAATTTCTGTTTCTTATCAACAAGAAATGTTTACGTAAGAGACAGTTAGTTAGCTGGTACCTGATGTCTGGGATTCCACAAACATTTTGTCCACAATATTGTTTAACCTCTATATTAAATGTTTGGCTGAGATCATCCAGAGTTTTGGAGTGGGTTGTCACCAATATGTGGATGATGTCCAGGTTCATACCTCATTATCTAATTTGCCAGGAGCACCTATGACTGCTAGAGTGCTCTTGGAACTGGCCTTATTGATGGATAAACAATTGGTGTTGTTGCCAGGAGTGCATTCTTTTATTTACATCTATCTCAAAAGTTGTTCTCTTATACATTTGCAGCGTAGCCACACTGATCCTTGTTATTGTAATCTGTAGCTGCTGTAGCTAGTAGCTTGCAAATTAGTACTCTGCTGGTTTGAATCCCACTGCTGCCATGAGCTCAGCAGGTGGCCTTAAGTAAACCACTCCTCTCAGCTCTAGCTTCCCAGCTATATTGTGGGGATAATAATAACACTGACTTTTTTCACTGTGCTGAGTGGGGCACTAATCTCTCTAGAAGAGCGGTATATAAGCACTGACACTGTTATTATTATTGTTGTTAATATTCAGATCAGACAACTATCTTTACATGGGGCTGCCTTTGAAGATATCTCAGAAGCTTTGATTTGTACAACATATGACAGCAACATTCCTGTCTAGGGTTAGTTACTTGGCGCATACATAACTATGGTACTCTATCACCAGCAATGGTTACCTATTTGTTTCCAGGCCCAATTGAAAGTGCTGGTTATTGCATTTAAAGTCTTTTATAGCTTAGGGCCACCATACTTATTGGACCTCATCTCCTGATATATTCACAGGTATCTGTGTTTTTCAGACAGCTTTCTCCTTGTGGTGCTTTATTCAGTATCCAGTATACATTTGGCAACGGCTAGGTTGCAAGCAACTTCTGCTCAGGATTAGTCCTTTTGAATGGCTTACCAGAGTGGGTGTGGAGGATGGCTTTACTTTCTGCATTTAGGAAGGCATGTAAAAACTGTTAATTGTAAAAAAAATGGAGATATAGCTGTGCTATTTTTATATTGTAAAGCACTTTTTATATTCAGTAATTCAAGTGTTACAGAAAATGTGTGTGTACCATTCTTTGTTGCAATGTGTGAAGTAGGGATGCCAGTCCCCTGCTGGGGGCAGGGGATCCCCCACTTGAACTGTCCACCCCCTGCCCCTGTTTACCTGGCCGCCAGGGGGAAACTCTCCTGGAGTGTGATCCCAGGCAGCGTGGAGCACTCCCGGGTGGCGTGGTGCAATCATGCACCTATTTCAGGCTGGATTTGGCCCAATTTGGGCTGGATTCAGCCTGAATTGGGCCTGATTCAGCCAGATTCAGTCTGAATTGGGCAGCTGTGGAGTGCAGGAGCACTCCGGCACTCTGCAGCAACCGGATTTGGGCTGATTCAAGCCCGCTCGAATCTGGACACTGTGGCACGTGGAAGCACTGTCATGCTCCACAGCAACCCAATTCAGGCCTGAATCAGGCCGATTTGGGCTGCTGCAGAGCGCAGAAGCATTCCCATGCTCTGCAGCAGCCAGATTCAGCCTAAATCAGCCTGGATTCAGGCTGAATCAGGCCTGAATTGGTCTGAATCTGGTTGCTGCAGCACACAGAAGTGCTGTGGCATTCTGCAGTGGCCCGATTCGGGTCCAAATCAGCTTGAATCAGGCCTAAATAAGCCCGAATTCCACCTCTGTGGAGTGTAGAAGCGCTCCTGCGCTCTGCAGCAGCCGAATTTGGGCCAGATTCAGGCCGAATCGGGCCACTGCAAAGTGCAGCAGCACTCTCCTGCTCTGCAGTGGCCTGATTCGGCCCAAATCCTGCTTGGATTCAGGCCAAATTGTGCCTGAATCGGCCCAAATCCAGCTACTGTGGCGTATGGGAGTGCTATCTCCACAGAGGCCTGATTTGGGCCCAATTCAGCCCCTTGTGGAACACGGGAGCACTCCTAGGGCGGCACATGACCCGCACAATGACATCACTTCCCAGATGTGATGTCATCGCAGGGGCCGGGACCGCATGAGGGGGAACCTAAAAGGTAAGTGCTTGACCTCCCACCCGGGGGGTCAGGGGACCTGGCAACCCTAGTGTGAAGCATCCCTAAACCTAGTGGGCCCTTGAGTATGCTAAGAATCCTCTTACTCTTCATGTGAAGAACAAAAAAAAAATCCATTCAGTGATATGGGAGATGCAGGTTTTCAAGGGGTTTAATGGAACTTCTGTACTCTAATATCAGAGGCTGAAATTAAGATTGAAAATGAGTTATTTTACTAGCCTAACAGTGACAGTGACCTCTCTGACTAGGAAGTACTTGATGGTGTAGTTTTCATGAATCAAAGTGGATCTGTGTTGGAACAATTCCTGGACAGAAAACTGAGAGCTCTTCTGTGAGCCTTCAAAAAGAACAAGTGAGGTATTAATGTAAAAAATAAATCTGGCTAGCAGGTAGTATAGCCTTTATTTAATAAGAGTAACAATGTTTGGAAATGATGATTTTGGGTTTATAGCTAGCGATACATATGAATTAATACTGTGATTCATACGTTCTATGAATAACACCTAGCAGGAAGGCCACAAGGACAGCTGATTCCTAGAGAAAATTTCAGGGTCAAAGAAGAGTTCCAGAGAACAGCCAAGAGTGATCTTACATAGCTGTGTATCTGTTAAAATGTGTTGAAGTGATGAAAAATGCTCATCAAACCACTCAGCCCATAAAAATTGTTTTTAATTTTGCTACATTTCAGATAAGGGATTTGGAGCAAGGAGAATTAGCCCCCACGTTAAAATACATTTTTGCACATTCTAAGTCCATCTGGCTCTTTCACATAATTTATTTCTTTAACCACTATTTTATAGCTAAGCAAAGTGCATCTATGGTGCTGTTCTCAGAACACAACACCCTAATCCTAACATGAACACCCAGACATGTTTTAACTCTGTAGGGTAATCATGGAGAGACTGTCTATTGCCCTTGACAAATAATAACCTTTTTTTTTCAGGGCCATGTAGGTGGTCTGGCAGCTACTATGGTCAGTGATTTTTTTTTAATCTAGGGTTTTGATGCTATTTTGATGGCTGAGCCTACTGGATTGAATGTTTCTTTGCTTTGCTGAGAACCTTCGGGGCCAGGGGAGTACATCATCTTAATATTAGCCTTAAAACCTTCTTAGCTCAGCAGGCTGGACCTTCATTGGGAGGGGTGGTGGCTAAAAATTTAGAGGGACATTTAAGAAGTGAAATTACTCTATTCCCAAATGCTTCTAATAAAACACATGACTCAAAGAAGAGCCTATCTAGATATAAGGCATAAGAAAAATATGTACGTGGTTCAGGGATCCATCCTAAGCCCTGACTCTGAGGCCCAAATACATGTTATGTTTAACACGTGGTCCCAATATAGACTTGCTGTAGGATGCCCGCTGTGAGTTCCTCATGACAATTAAATTTTGATGTGCTCCAGTGGCCCAAATAATACCCCTAGGGCAGTTTTTGGTCAGGAAAAGGTGTGTGTGGGGGGAGAATGCAGGAGTTCCTCCTCCCCTGTGCTGTACTCCTGACAAGAATCATGCCCCTGTGGTTATTCTAAATTGAGTGGGTGACATATGCCTGCAAGTTCCCAATGGCATATAAAAAGTAGTGTACAGTTTGGGCCTGAATGGTTTAGGATGATGACTAAACCCTGTGCTAGCATATTCTAATGATATGTTGACATATTTTATATGTACATCAGCAGATCTGGAGATATTCCAGCACCAATTCACATCAGTGTAACCCTGGCACTGGGGAAATTTTGGGCTGCATTATGTGTTCTTTGCACCTTGATGCGGAGTCTTTTCTTTCCTCCTCTGCAGAACAAGCAGGACATGAACTAGCTTATTAGGGTCTATCAAAAGTAACCTTAGATTGCCTGAACAGTTGTGGTTTTCATTATTATTGTTATTATTATTAGCACTTCCTTTTAATTTTTGTAGCATTGTCCTTTTCGGAATTCTCATTCAGTTTATTTATTGCATTACTTTGTGATGTTATAAGGGCATATGAAAGTGACAACTTTTCAAAATTTGGCATATTTGTGGAAGTAGGGAGGTCCAAAAGGGGTCTGTGCCACAGGAAGTTTCTTGGTGCCTCACATTTTCAGTCTTTTATTTTGCCTATATGTACATATAACTAAACCCCCTTATCCCACACCGGCTCAAAGTGCCAAGGGGGGTGGCAACGTATGACTTGCCATTCGTGGCTGTCGTACGGCTAAGTGTGTTGGGTTGGGGAAAGCAATGGTGAACTACCCTGTAAAAACTCCACTGCGAGACTCTGAGGATCTCTCTCGACGCGCTATAGGACAGAAAGGCCTGGAGGGGGACGATCTACGGAGTAGCCGAGGGTCGGGCGCGACTGTGTGGCTTGGATTGGATTGGACATATAACTAAAACAGAACCCAAAGTTAGACAAATCCACACATTCAGAGAACTCAGCCACACTCCCCACCGACCCTCTGCCACCAATGCAAACTACATTTTTAGGCATGCTTTAAAGTCCCACACCCAACTGCAGGCTTAAATTATATATCAAATGTACACAAATGAATGACATGAACCTCTGCAGAAATTTTAAAAAACTTACAGTTAATACCTATTATATGAGGGGACCAGCTGCAAAAGACATGTTTTTATGTCTTTAAAAATGGTATAGAAATAAGAATTTTAGCAACTGTAATCTTACGCAGATGTGGCATGAGATCACTTTAATAAAGTTCAATGTTGAAGGCAAAAGATCTAAAGGGACTTCATATTGTGCACTTGGGATAAAGAGCTCACTTAACATAAGTAGCAAGCCAAGTGACAAATGGCCCTTCATAAGCATTACACAAATTAGCACCCAGCGGAGTCAATGAAACTGAGTGGGCAAAAGTGCTTCCAACATACTCACAAGTATCATACAACTGATGGGCCAGGTTCATATTGCTGGATGGGAGGGAAAGGATGGCATTTGCAAACTTGAAGGCCAGAGGTCAATTTCCAGAGGTCAAATAAAACACGTTTAGATCTTTTCCGATCTGGTTTTAGCCCTGGTTATGACTAAGGCTGATTCCGCACACGTTGGATAATGCACTTCCAATCCTCTTTATAGATCATTTGGAACAGATTTTTTCGTGTGCGGAACAAAAAATCCACCTCAAATGATTGATAAAGTGCATTGAAAGTGCATTATCCAACGTGTGCGGAATCAGCCTTAAACAGTTTTGTTTGCTCTGATGGATGACCTGGGAGATGGACAGAGGGAGTGTGACTCTATTGATTCTCCTAGATCTCTCTGAGTTTTTACCATCAGTCATGGTATCCTTCTAGACCACCTTTCCAGGCTGGGGTTGGGGAGGCACCATTCTGCGATAGTTTCAGTCCTACCCACAGAATAACTTTCAGAAGGTAGACTGCTGCTCAGTGCCTTGATGTTTGGCCTGTGGGGTCCTGCAAGGTTCCATCCTGTCCCCTATGCTTTTTAACATATACATGAAACCACTGGGAGAGGTCATCTGGAGAGTTGGGCTGGGTTGTCACCAATATGCAGATGATGCTCTCCTCTCTCTAATGCTGATCCCAGGGAGGCTGTGGAAACCATGAACAGGTGCTTGGAGATGATTTTGGAGTAGATGCAAGATAATAAACTGAAGCTTAATCCTGATAAGATGGAACTGCTACCTGGGAGCAGAACTCTGACCCAGGATTTAAGGTGTCACCTGGTCTGGATGGAGTTGCACTCCCCTTGAAGGAACAGGCCTGTAGTCTGTGGGCCCTCTTAGACCAAGGCCTACTTCTGGATAAGCAGGTGGTAGGTGTGGCCAAAGGTGACTTTTACCAGTTTCTACTGGTAAGCCAGCTGCAGCCTTTCCTGGGCAGAATAGGTCTGCACACTGTGGTACACACTCCAGTTATATCTGTATTAGTTTACTGTAATGTGCTCTGCATGGGGCTGCCCTTCAGAAATGTCCAGAAATTTCACTCAGTGCAGAATGCTGCCACTGGGATGTTGATTGAAATGGGCTGTACGGCACATCACTTCAGTTTTGGCCCAGCTACACTGGTTCCCAGTTTGTTTCCAAGCATAATTCAAGGTGCTGCTGTTGACCTTTAAAACCCTATATAGTTTGGGACCAGCGTACCTGAACCTACCCAATCACCTTCAGAGACCCTTCTTTGGGTGCCCGTTTTCTGAGATTAGATGGGTGGCAATCTGAGAGACGACCTTCTCAGTTGTGGCACCAAAACTCTGAAACTCTCTGAAATTCACCTGTCCCCTTCTATTGCCATCTTCTGCCAGCAGATGGAAGCTTTTTGTTGTTGTTGTTTCACTTGACATTCCCTCAGTGATCCCTCCTTCCTTCCCAATGTCGTAACTGTTGTTTTTATCTTTTTATTTCTGGATTTATATTGTTTTAATGATGTATTTATGTGTTTGTTTTAATGGCTTTTAAGATTATATTTTAATTTGTACGTTTAAGTTGTTAGCCACTGTGGTGGCCTTGCTAGGGCAGAAAGGTGGTGGTGGGGAATCCTATAAATAAATAAATGTTGCACCTCTCCAAAAAAACTTCATAGATTTAAATGGAACTCAAATGAATTGCTTCTGAACCTAAAATTCCTTGCAAGTCATGAACATATGGTAGTAATTTGTCCACATAAATGGATTTGATTCACAGGCTTTAAAATTCTTATTCATTTCGGCTCTAATCCTTGTCACATTTTATTATCCTAAATTCCAGTAAGGGGAAGCCCGAACAATTGTCAGATACTTTGAATGCCATTAGTTTAGCCCTTCCTAAAGCGATATGGACAACTGTTCATGATTTCCTGGCACAGAAACATAAAGCTGCCTTATACCATGGTAAACCAGGTACAAATATTTAAAGTAAATAAATAGGTCCCTCAGTCTAATCCAGCATATTCTGACTGGGACTAGTTCTTCAGAGTTTTAAGCAGTGGTCTTTTCCAGCTCTTTCACTGGAAATAATGGCAATGAACCTTGTGTATGCAAAGTATGTGGTCTGCCTGCTGAGCAATAGGCTTAACATTAATGCTCTAGGGAAATAGTCTTGATTTTTAATGCTTAGCTATCAGAAATCTATCTAATCCCTTACATAAATTCATTTGCAACAGAGGGATGCCATATTTTGCCCCTACAATTTTAAGGAATAGGTGTCAGTGAGAAATTCAACAAGGATAGCTTTTTTCTATCTACATTGGGAACAGCTGCACTGTGGAACAATTCCTGCCTGTCATGTAGAAGAATTCTAAAGGGGGGGGAGGACAGATGAACTGACCCTCCACTGGTATAACATCCTATTGGTATTAGAATGTATATATCTATTTGTTATTTTAATCTTACCTGTACTTGGGTACACGGCTATGTGTTATGACTGTGCAAGAAAGAGAGGACTAAAGCCAAGGGGCACCGAAGGACAGGGTTTGCTGGCTGGGTGTGTGCAGACAGTAGCCGGCCTGTGGGCTTTCCCGTGTTTAAATCGCCCTTGAGGCTGTCATTTGCTCTTCTGGCTCCACCGATCAATCCAAGTGGTTAATCTGCCTCTTCCCCGCCTTGCGGGAACTCCGGCAGCAGCTTCAGGCCAAGCCAGGCGTCCCTGAGGAAGGAGGGGCCAGCCCACAGAAAGGCAAAGGCAGAGCAGCCGCGGGAGTGGGAAGAGTTTTCCACGCGGTCGCCTCAGCCCTTTGGGCACATGAAGGGGGAGGGAGGAGGAAGCGAGGAGGCTTTCGCCGGCCTCTCGGATTTCCTCCACAGTCGCGGGGCGAGCCGCTGGATGCCTCCCAGCGCCTTAGCGAGGAATTAAGAAACCAGCGCCTTCAGCCGCTGCGTCTCTGCCCGGCCGTCCGCCGGCTCCCAGATTTCCCACACAAGCTGCCTGGATTGGAGTCTCTCCGAGCGAGCTGTTCGCCGGCTGGGAGCTGCTGCTGCAGCCGCTCGTCTCCCAGTAAGAGCTGCTGCTGCTTTGTTCTTACGGCGGTTTCTCTCCCTGCTCGTGTGCTTGGAAGAGAGGGGGGCGCTTCTGTTGCCACGCCACGGTGGAGAGGGGGCGCCTCGTCCACTCCCCGCCGGGTGCCTGAGCGCCGCTTCAGTCGCCCCAAGAGCGCTTCATTCGGGAAAAACGGAAGGGCTCGGGGGCTCGAGCTCCACCTGCTGCTTCCTGGCGTGAAAGGTGGGTCTTGGGCCGCGAGATTGCTCCATTGTTTCCCGAGCTGGGGACACGATGGGTTGTTCTTGCAGCTGTTCAGAGCTGAGAGCAGGAGGGAACTGGTGAGGAGGAGGGAAACCGAGCGCTGCTTTGCTAGGGGAACCCCTACAGAAGGAGGGCGGCAAAGGTAATAGGGGGTGTGCGTAGTGGAGGGTCCTCTGCGTGCCTGAATACTGTTTCTTCAAAGTTTATGCCCAGGGCTCGCTCTTCCGGCAGGAGCTCCTGGGTTGCCTGTTATATTTACTAATGCTAACATCATTCGTTCTATTGGGTTCCTTTGCGACGGGTCAGTGAGGCAAGACTAACTCCGCTAAAGAGACGATCGGAAAAGCCCCCGCCCATTTAAAGCTCTCCATATTGTAGAAAGAAACAGAAAGTTGGCTGGGTTCCGAAGATCCCTTATCTTTTGTTACCTGAGGACTGGCTTGGCAACCAGGAAAGAGCGAAGGGTTTTTTAAAAGCCCTTTGTAACTGAGTATAGGAGCGTTCAAATTATCTTGAGAGCTGCTTTCTATATTTTCCTTGCACAGAGACGAAGTTGCGCTGCTGTAAGGATAAAACGTGTTGCTCTGAATGCACGGAGCCGCCTTATATCGATCTGTATTGCCTACTCGCAGCGGCAGCCTCTCTCCAGGGTCTGTCTCATCAACTGCTACTTGATCATCTTTAGCTAGGGCTGCTGGGGACTGAATTTGGGGACTTTTTTCATCTAAAGCAAATGCCTTAACACTGAGCCACGAGCTTGCATCTTTACATTATTTTAACTCCTCCTCTCCTACGCTTGCAGTGTTTTGTTAACACTTTGTGTGGCGAAGGTGCCTGTATCTATTTTGTTGCATGTAGGTGTGTTGAGAAGCTAGAGAGACCATCATGCCTAATGTGTGGACATGCGTCTAAATCACAAGTGTGTAACTCTGTGAGGAGTATGTGGATGTGCATATTTTATCCTCATCTAAATGTTGTGAGGCTGTATGGTGTAGAATATTGGAAATTTTCCAAGCTGTGTTTCCAAAAATAAGCAAATGTTTTATTGTTCTTGAATGCTACTTAATTATTCAACTCTGAGAATAGGTGGTATGCAGGGCTTTTTTTCTGGGAAAAAGGTGGTGGAACTCAGTGGGTTGCCAGCATAGGGGCAACTCCTGGCGGGAGGTGGTGCCCCTGGTACCTCATATGCATGCACAAAGTGTGCACATGCTCCCAGGACCACACAATGATGTCACTTTGGGTCAGCAGGAACAAGGGGGGAGTTTTTAAAAGTTTAAATCACCCTCGGTGGAAATGGTCACATGGCCGGTGGCCCCGCCTCCTGATCTCCAGACAGAGGGGAGTTTAAATTCCCCTCTGTCTGGAGATGAGGGGGTGGGGCCACCGGCCATGTGACCATTTTCAAGAGGTGCCGGAACTCCGTTCCACCGTGTTTCAGCTGAAAAAAAGCCCTGGTGGTATGGAAATAAATATCTGAAGTATTTCAACAATTTGACACAATACCACTTAAAACCATGCTAGAGTTCTTCTTAATAAGTACTATGCCAGTTGGTGTTTTAGATGACTTCTCTGGTTTCTGTTCTGTTAGACATCCTGCTAGTGGAAGTTTCTCAAGAAAAATGTCTCACTTCTAGAATTTACAAAGACAGAACCCCCCCCCCCCTTGCAGTTCACACTGTTGGTTATTTCAGCTTCTGGTGACCAATACCCATTAATCTGTAGAGACTGTAAAACTGATTGTTTTCCACATATAATTCTTTCTGTAAAAGGTTTGAAAAATCCATTTTATGAGGACTGTGTTCTAAACAAGGCTGAGCTTCCAACTCTGTCGCAGTCATATTGAGTAAACAAAAATATAGCTATTTTTATGAGAAGTGTGTACTATGCCCGCCTAGTTGGGGCAACATTTTTGACTTGAAGATCTTATTCAATAATTTATTGTGACTATTCAGTCCTGTCTTGTTTAACGCCATAAAAGTGTCACTGCTGTCGCAATTGCTGGTTGCTTCAAAACTGTATCCAAGGCCTGGTGTACCACTCATCTCTAAAAGACAATATATCATTCACCAGTGAACTTTGGTAGGTCTTCTGGTTTCATGTTGGGGCTCTTTTTCTAAGTTGTACTTTATCATCCGTTCATTGAAGTTGCTGTGTTTTTCATTAGAGAAGAATCTTGTACTTTTTTCTTAGAGTTGCTTAATTGAACAGGTGCATCTTTTTGAAAACCATCTGCAGAAAAGAGAAAAGCAAATTCGACTGAATTTCTCACCATTCTGCTGCTGTTAAAAACTCCAGAGCTAGGACAGAATATGGCAGCCATTGTTTTTAGGAGTTTTTTCTATTCATGCAGCCATCCGTGTGTTTAACTGAAAGGGATGCCTAAGGGAAGTTAACATTAAACGGGGCAAAGGTCATTGGGAGTACCATCCCTCATATTACACTGCAGTGTTAAAATGAATTATTATCATAGTAGTGTTTTAAGATGAAATTCTCAGAGACAGTGCTCTTTCTGGACTTCAGCCTGTTAAGCTGCAGTATGTTTATACATTGGCCATTTTCACACATCCTTAATTTCCTGCTTTTTTTGCGCTATGATGGCATTAGTTGTGATCCCACGATCATGATGCACTGTTCATATGCCTGCTCAAATGCCTTGACTTGTGCGTCTGCATTGCACTTCCAGAAGTTCACATGCCACAGAAAAAGCACTATTATGGGTGGTGGATGAACTTGCATCACAGCTGACGAAAGCACATTCACGCCTATTTCGGGGGGGGGGGGTGTTCACCCATGTTCAGATTTGCATCATATCGATGTTTCAGTATATAAGCTTGGAACAAGCCCTGCCCCAAGATGCAGAGAGATAAGAGCGAGAGAGAGTGCTTTGCTGGTTGCAAGGTTGTGGCAAGCCCTTGGCTGGAAGCATGCCCCTCTTTGCCGTCTCTCCAGTGCACTGGATCTAGATGGCTGCTGTGGAGAGCAGTGCTCTTCTCCCCCTCCTCTCCTATCCCTCTCTCTTTTGTACCAAGAAAGGCTCCCTCATTTTCTCTCTTTCTCTGGCCCCCCTTTCTTTTGAGCTGCTCCAAAGGTCCAGCTAAAATGCGAAGTTGCAGATTGAAGTTTCTGATGCTCTGTGACGCACTGCAGTGAAGCTCTACCTTTGGCAGTTGTTGGCAGAGGGAGGGAAGAAGGGAAAGGGTGGGGGGAGAGAGAAAAGGAGGGGGGAGAGAAAGATAGAGGAGATCATCTACTCAGCACACCGCTTCCAACCATTATGTTCCAGCTCAAAACTGTTTAATAATAACAATAACAATAACAACTCACTGCTATCATCATCCACTGTAAGAGGGAGCTATTATTTGCAAAGTGTACTTTAAAACTCAAAAACCAATGTTCTGCGCTGATACCCATAACCTATGAGCAGGAAATGCGAGACATCGCAATAGTGCAATAAGAACATATCTTTTTTAAGAAGGGGGAAGGGACTTTTGACTGGACTCCGCAGAGGCTTGCAGGATTCCTGGTCGTAGGCAGGAAAAACTGTTCTGAGGAAGCAGAAACCAAAAAAGGAAGAGTGTTTGAGTGGGTGGACTCTGGAGAAGCGTTTCTAAGCATTCTCATGCATGCAAAAAATAGTGCTAAAAACGTGTTTCAAAGCAGAAAAACTGGAACATCTGCAGTCTCAGAGAAAGCACAACTATGACTGGAGGATGATGGGATTTTCATGGCTTGATAACAAGGATGTGTGTACTAATGTGAGTATAGCGGCACAATAGCAATCCTGTGGTGCTAAAATAAGGACGTGTGAAAACGGCCATTGTTTGGTTTCTATTTGACTTAAACTTTCAATAACCAAACACATTGTATTACAAGCCTGCAGAAATATGAATGAAGTGATATAAACAGATGTTATCCTTCTTACAAATATTGAGCTGTAAATGGTTTTAAATGTTATGTAGAAGCACTTAACCACTTTTTTTGTCATCCTTGTGCAACTGTTACAGCGATGATCTAGCAAAGAAGATTCCTCAGGTCC
The DNA here is from genome assembly GCF_028583425.1 of Eublepharis macularius. Classification (NCBI taxonomy): domain Eukaryota; kingdom Metazoa; phylum Chordata; class Lepidosauria; order Squamata; family Eublepharidae; genus Eublepharis; species Eublepharis macularius. Next base: position 128,783,114 of record NC_072790.1, read on the forward strand.
TAAAAAACATGGTGTCCCCCATTTTTGTTTGGGTCCAGCTGACTCAGTTAAGAGCCTAGAAGTGATACTAGGTCCAGCTTTACTCCTGGAGAAGTAAGTTAATGTAGCTGCAAATAGGCATTCCACCAACTCAGCTGAGCTCAGAAGATGTCTCCCTTTATTTGGCTTATCTAGCCACAGTTACCGCAGGACAGACTACTGTAATAAACTTAAGAGATTCTCTTATACTTGAACAACAGAAATGGCACCAGAGCCATTTTAAAAATTCCAAAAATAACTAGCTAGTTTATTTACTTTAGAGGGGAAAGGTCAAGTGAAATTCAGGTTTTTAACTTTCTGAGGGTTAGGGTTAGGGTCAACATCCATCTATCCAGTGTAAAATCAGAACATGCACAGGTTCAGTTCTTATGCACTTCACAGATACTTAAAGGCTTCTGTTTTAAAGCTTTGGTTCCTTTGTTTTCCCTTAAGCACTCCTTTCTTTTTGTATTCTCTTTCTCTTCTGGAGTTAGGAATGTTGGTACCCACTTTCTAGTGGGTACCAACATTTCCTTCTCTCCAAACACCAGTACTTTCCTTCAGTTGTTAACTGAATCTGAAGGTATCCACAAGCAGTTTCCAACTACACCTGATCAGGGATCTGTTCACTCTCCAGAGCTACCTCCCTGATTGACTGAGTAGGGAAAATCTCCTCTCCTTAGATGATCTATCCCCTTTCTTTGGCCCATTTGAGAGTCTGCACCTACTTCCCAAACCTCCTTGCCAACTTTCTCCAGTTCTCTGGCCAGTGTTAAAACTGCTCTTGGTTAGGCCTCTGTCTCCCCTCTTCACACTTGATCTCTCTTAGCTACTACTGAAAAACAGACCTTCCTCTTTCCAGCTCATGCTACCCAATCAGATCCCTGGGGGTAGCCTGTCACTCAAAGCTCTTTGATTCTGTGAGGGATTAACTCTTAACAGTCGTGCAGCTGTTTAAAAAAGCTCTTCCAGGCTTTTTTAGAGCGTGCAATCCATCACAACACTCAACATTGGTCTGCACTGACAGTCAACTTGGAAACTCTAGTTGGTACAGAATACCTTTTTTCAGGCTAGTAGAAAGATCAGACTTGTCTTTTTACACATCCAGTTTCTGGAGTTAAGTATCTACAAATTTGGCATTGTTGAGAATTAGATGTCTATGTTATATTTTGTAATCTGCTTGCTAATTGATTGAAATGCTTTTAATCATACTTATAATCTGCCTTGAGTCTTAGTGAGAAAGGTGAGCTATACATGAAAATAATAAATAATCTCAAACATAGATTATGGGCACTATTGAATTTTTTTCTGGTGATCCATTCATAAGTCTCTTACTGAATTTGCCCTGAAGGTCAACTATTTAGAGGTTCCTGGTTCAAATGTTAGTTCAGCCATGAACTCACATGGTGGCCTTAGAGAAGCTGTGATCTTTTAGCCATGCCTGGCATATGAGAGTAATAATTCCAACCAGGGCCGGATCTAGGGTTGCTGGTGCCCAAGGCAACCCTAGTCCGATCCTTTGTGTGCGCACTGTGTGATGATGTCACTTCTGTGATGTCATCACACAGGACGGAGTGTGCCCCCCGCATGGTACGCCAGCAGAGGCAGTGTGCGGGGCTGCAAGGCCACCTGTGCCATTCGCCTCCCCGCAGGACAGGGGGCGGCCGCCTGCCCTCTGTCCTGCGGAGTAGGCGAATGGCGCGGGCGGCATTGCAGCCCCCCACACTTCCTTTTGCCTGCCCTGCAGGACAGGGGGAACGCAGCAAGCCGGTTGCCCCCTGTCCTGCAGGGCAGGCAAAAGGCAGCACAGGGGGGCTGGGAGGCTGCTCGCGCTGCCGCCTGCGCGGTCCCAGCAGCTGGCGGCTGCTCCCGGAGCCCCCTTCCTGGTGGCACCGGGGGCAGACAACCCCCCTGCCCCCCTCAATCCGGCCCTGATTCCAACATAAATTACACTGATTTTGTGAGGCTTATTGAGATCATATGTGTGATCTGCTTGCTTATAGTATTCATTTAAAACACTTTTGTTCTGCTAAACTGTGTCCAAGGCAGCTTCAAGCAATCTCAAATGTCCTATATACAATTAATAGCATAACTTACTTTCTTACTTATGAATTGTTGTTCTTAAACTGACAGATTCTAAAATTTACTGACAGTAACATTCTAAGGAGAAATCTTTCATTGTATATTATGTCAGAAACATAACTCACTTGTCTAGGCATTTCCTCTGCTCTGAAGTCATTCCATGACTTCATTAACTTTTTCACTACCTTCCAGTACATTCATGGCAAAGGTGGACTAGATCAGAAGCTTATTAGTTAAAAATTTCACTGGCTACTTATTGGACCAACTCTGTCTCTTTCCTCTAGTACTATAGTATAATAATTTCTAGTGAAATCAATGAAATCGAACCACTCTATGGATGGAGACTGGAACAATTAACAAAGAATGAATGAAACATAGAAGTAAAGATACATTTGTATAAATATGGAATTTTCCAGTTTTCAAAAGAAGTTCAAAAGACTGGAACCCAAGTGATAATGGGGTAATATCAACAGATTTCTTCTAATAACCACAGAGGAGTTAGCCGAGTTCGTCTGTAGTAGCAAAATCAAAAAGAGTCCAGTAGCACCTTTAAAACTAACCAACTTTATTGTAGCATAAGCTTTCGAGAATCACAGTTCTCTTCGTCAGATGCATGGAGGGCTTCTTGCCCTCCATGCATCTGACGAAGAGAACTGTGATTCTCGAAAGCTTATGCTACAATAAAGTTGGTTAGTCTTAAAGGCTCTTCTAATAACCTTCATCAGTAACCATGATAGCCTGTGCATGAGGGACTGCAATAATTGCTTAGTGACTAAGAAGTCAGTGTTCTTGCTGAATATGAACTTTTCTTTAGCGTGTTAGATATTTCTTGCCTTAAGCTTCTGACTAGCAACAATGTATTTCTGGCTATCAGCTGTCTACACTGATGAATCTAAACCAAGATATCCAAGATGAGATTCAGTTAACCAACTGCCTGTCTTCAGTTCCCTGAACAAAGATAAGCTCTGAGGATTATGTTCAAGTCAGATGTTCTCCTGCAGGGAACTGATCCTGCCTAAAGACTCCTATGTTGTCTCCCCCAGGATAACTTCACTAACTTCTCTTCAAATTGTCCTGTAGTTAGTATATGTGGATTTGCTCCAGCTGCCCATCGCTTTCCATATTTAAAACACAGTGACAGTGTTCTTACAATAAACCTGTAAGGTAGGCCAGTGTTATTATCTTCATATTTCAGGTGGGTGTTGAGGCTGAGACAAAGTGGCTTGCCTTAGGTTACCTTGTGAGTTTATGGCAGAAGGGAGATTTGAGCTAGGGCCTTCCTCTATTTGTTCATCCTCTTAGCTACTGGTTTCAGCAATAGCTGTGGGATTCTTTGCTAGGGTAGTGGGAGGGTTGGTTAGTTCTCCCATTCCCCTTTCCCAATTTATCAAGAAGACCTAGTTGCCCTGCTTAACTCCACATTCCTTTCTTCACCCTTCTTTTTGTTGGCAGTGTAATAAATATAAATCAAATGCAACAAACCAATAGAAGATTTGCCAAAGAATTAGAATAAAGTTATAATTTACAGTAAATGCATCAGCATTGTAGGATGAATTCTTCATGTCTTCCTTCCTTTTGGTAATGAACAGCCTTCACTGATTAAGCTTGTGGTTCAAATTTCCACAAGTGCTTGTGGTCCTGGCCTCCAGCTAAATTTATAATGGAATCCTGTTCCCTTCTACCGAAGCTAAATCTGGAAGTTGCAGACAGAGTGTATAAGCAATTGTTGCTGCAAAGCAGAAGCAGATAGCTGCTTTGAAGTTAATGGTTTACCTGTTACATTTTTGTGGCATCAAGCAGTTATAAATTCATGTAACACCATACATGTCAGTGTCTTAACTCTTGAAAAGGTACTTGAACTTGAACATTCCTTGTAGAACTGACAAATACTGTCAGGTGAGTTAAATTGTATGCATTTGCATGTTTTATCAAGATCACCTCATAACGTAGATATTATTGACGCCTAACATTTTTTTTCTTTTTTGCATTTAAAAATTGGAAGTGTTTTAGCAAAATTTACTCTATTGTTAGGAGCCAAATTATATATCTATTTTCAGTCCTGGGACTATTTTCAGTCTTTGGTGGCTCTCTCTTTATGCCAGCTGACATCGAAAGTAGAGGTGGAGAAACAACTATTCTGGTGCTTTACCCCAGGTGCAGCTGGGGAGCTTTTAGATGACTACTTAAGGCTCCATCTTCGATCAGGATTCCTACCAAAAAAAAAAAGTACAGTGAACCAAATATTCACCCTGAACTTGATTGTGTTTATCCTTGCTGGGGATTTTTCTCTGTTGCCCTCCTTGGACAATGCTTCTTCAGAATATGATTGGGAACATGGGCTAGATTACCCCACATGGGAGGAATTGTGCATGTGGAATCCTCATGGCATAAAAATGCTTTAAATAAATAAATGTGCTTCTCTCAATGCACAGATAATCTCCAAGTGTCTACCATTTAGGGATATATAAATTTTATTCTTACTTTTTCAGTAGTCAGTTGGAAATCTTCATATCTTTGTTTTGAAGGATAAGTGTTAACCTACAGCTGTGTCTCTTAAATTTTGAAAATGTAATTATTGGAAGACAAATTTTAAACATAAGATTCTGAAGAGGATAGGTGGTGTTGAACACCTGAACACCTACTCAGTTGTACTTTTCAACAGGACTGTGAGTCTTCTCAGTTAATCAAGAGCACTCCCATATTTCTGTCACAATCTGGAATCTTTTTTCCTAGTGGTTAGAGGCCATTCTGAGACATGGCTTAGGATATAATATGGTGTTTGTAAAATCACAGCGTAGCTACATACATGTCTTTACACTATAAACTTAACTAACTGGACTATTTATCCAAATGTTTAAAACCTTTTTCAGAGGACAGTGACTTAATGAATTGCTCTCACCAGTCAGTTCTATAGAATTCTAAGTACGGTTAGCCTGCCCAAAGACAGAACTTTGATGACTTGCAGTTGGCTTGTCATCAATCTGACAGAGCTTCACCCTGGATCCAGTTAAGATTCTTTTATCCAGCGCTTGAAGACCTGTCTATGGAGATTCTTTTTCTGATTGCTCAATAGGACAATGGTCTGAGCTGACCTCATCTTTTCTTATATAAGAAAACAGAAGAGCCCTGCTGGATCACAACAGTGGTCCATCTTGTCTAATATCCCATTTCAAACAACTTGTTTACCATCCTTACAAAAACATGTTTACCACTTAAATTCTCTTATCCTCATTTCATACCCCACACGTAGCTTAAAGCTTATCATTTCCAAACATACTGAATTCATATTAATGGCATTAACATCCCATTATCAATGAGATGTGCCACGTAGCATGAGAAGTGCCACTAAGCAAAATATAAATGTAACAAAAATATAATGGGATATGGCTTTAAAAATCTCCATATGCTTCAGCGGCTGCTCTGTTATTATTTCTAGCATCTTTACAGTCATGCTAATATTGATGCATTTGTATACAAACCTTTAAAGAGAACTCTATGAGGGCTGTAAAAATGATGCACGTCTTTCCACATGGTTTTGTTTCTTTTAATATTTCTTAAAGAGCATCTCAGTCAGGCACTGCTACAAGGAGATAGGCCTGCAGTTTTCAGATTGGGGTAGAAGAATCTTTCACTTATCCGAGGAACATTAACTCAAAAGTTCTAAGTAAAACAGAAAATGCATTAGATCTACATACATGCAAAATTGGCTTTCAGTATGTGCAATCCGTAAGATCTATTGAGTTCTTGAGAGTTTCCTGAGTGTTCATTAACAGTAGTGATCGGACACTTGATTGATAGTTTATACACAAAACCAAATCAAGCTATTTGTCATCTAGCTCAGTGTTCACTGTTCATATTGTGTCCACAGCTGTCAGTCATCTGGTACACATTACAGTGAACACATAAGCCCTGTGTAGATGACCCATTTGTGCGTTGATTCACCATGCAGGGAAAGGAGAGTGTTCATGAGCCTGCTAGCCCTGCTCCAGCCTCTGCACATTTGTCAAGTAGTTTGCACAGTGCAAACACAGAGGATCACAGGTATAGACATGGGTGCTTCCTCTGTGTGTTTTGCACTATGCAGATGATTTGGTGATTTACAGTGAAATCCTAAGCAGAGGTACTCCAGTCTAAGCCCATTGAAATCAATCGGCTTAGACTGGACTAACTCTGCTTAGGATTGCACTGTTAGTGGAGGCGGGGATTGAGGCCAGCACTTGTACCCACTCTTCTTCCCATGTAGTGCGGTAATGCATGAATGGGTCTTTTGCACAGGGCTATATATGAGTTAACAACCTCCAGGTGGGGCCTGATGATTTCCTGGAACTACAACTGACCTCCAGACTACAGAGGTCAGTTCCCCTGGAGAAAATTGCTGCTTTGGACGATGGACTCAATGGCATCGTACCTTTGCTGAGGTCCTTCTCCTCGCCATTTGTTGCCCTTCCCAGGCTCCAATCTCAAATCTCCAGGAATTTTCCAGCCCAGAACTGGCAACTCTAGCTATATGCCATCTGTGTAGAGTGTTGACCCACCGCCTTGCTGATGTGGGGATTTGTGGGACCGCTTTGCAGTGGCTGGTCTCCTTCCTCTATGGCTGGAAACAGAGGGTGGTGCTAAGGGAGCAGTTATTGTTCCACCACCCACTAGTGTGTGGCGTACCTCAAGGGGCGACATTCTCCCCAATGTTATTCAACATCTACATGGGCCCCTCCCCCAGCTGGTGTGGAGTTTTGGGTTGGGCTGTCACTATGCTGATGACACCCAACTTTATCTGTTGGTGGATAGACCACAGAACTCCACTCCAGATAATTTGGCCAGGGCTTTGGAAGCAGTGATTGGATGGTTGCTTTCAACATGGAGCTCAAGGCACTTTACAGAGCTTTTAAAACTTCATTTATACCCTATCTTTCTCCACAGTGGGGACTCAAAACAGTTTTCCTTTCCTCCTTTTTCATAACAACCCTGTGCAGTTTGTTTGTGAAAGGCCCAAGGCCACCCAGAAAGCTTCCAAGGCAGAGTGGGGTCTCCCAGATTCTAGCCCAACACTCTAACCACTTCAACGTACTAGGGGTTGCCAAGTCCCCCTACTCCCGCTGGAGGGTAAGGGGACCTGGCAACCCTATATGCGAGGCATGAATAGTGTGCATGAGGTTTGGAGAAACAGATGTGCAGAATAGATTTAGGAACAGATTGAGTGATCCATCAGAGGATCTTTCCTGTGTCCCCTCCCTCTGCAGTCATTTTTGACCCTGGGCATGTTTATTCCTGGTGTCATAAGATCTGCATGGACCTAATAGCCATGTGGGTTGGGAGGTTGTAGTGGGGAGGGGAAAGGGGATAGGATTGCTTTCTGTCTCTTCTTCAGCGTGGCTGCATTTTTAGAAGAAGAATGGAGTGATTTTGCCCCCTACTGTATCCCCAGTGAGGCCTTCCACCTCATTCCATGCCCCCAAAATAATTTTCCAGGGGAAAGCATTCCTGGGTGGATGGGAATGCTGGAAATATACCTAGTATTTCCGTCTATTAATCACTGGATCCAGCCATTAGACCTATGTAAGTAATTGTAGAAACAGGGATGTGGAAAGTCAGAAAAGGGGGGGGGTGAAAGGATGGGGAGGAATTGGGGAAGAGGGTCACAGACATGTGAAAATGTTTAGTGGAGAACTCTGAAGTGTGGTGAGACTGTGCAATTCATGGAGCCTAGGATTGCCGACTCAGGGTTGGAAAATTCCTGGATATTTTTTGGGGGGTGGAGTCTGGAAAGGGTGGGGTTTCAGTAGGGGAGGGACTTCAGTAGGATATAATGCCACCTTCCAAAGTAGTCTGTTTTCTCAAAAAAACCCCAACCCTTTAATCTCTGTAGTCTGGAGATAAATTGTAATTCTGGGGTGGGGGGGGTGTCCTCCAGGCCCCACCTGCAGGTTGGAAACCCTAGGAAGATATCTGTGTAAAGCAGGAGGCAACAAAGAAGAGTGAATAAACTGAATCTTATTGTCTTGTAGTTTGATAGCATTACTGCATCTTCTGCCCTCTCATCTGATGCAAGAGCTCATGGAGGAAAGCTGAGGCACAGATGGTCAGCAGCACCTCTTGAGGGAACCACTTTGGTAATAGCATTGCTCTAAATAAATAGCCTAAATAGGACTGAAGTCTCTTTTATCTTTAGCTATTGCCCTATTTCATGCTGAATATAAAGAGAAACACAGCATTTTGTGCATAGCTTAAGGGCCTTGGAAAGCTTTCATGAACACCAGGACGGACTGCTCCCTTTTTCTGTTTGTGGGTTTCCTGGAAGTGCATGTGCCTGGCCACTGTTGTAAGCAGCACGCTAGGTGATATAACTGGGGGAAATTTACCAGAGTTTCACATTTAAAAAATGGCTTTCTTAAAGCATGTCTATTCAAAAGATCTCAACAGATTTTCTCCTGTGTGTTTCAGACATATAAACACTTTCAAGGTCTTCACAGTATGTGTGTGTGTTTTTTGCCACTCACTGTGGCATGTGTTTGCTTATACTTTCTAGGTTTGTATAGCTCTCAGAGGGGAAAGAGAGAAAGAACCATTAGTACTGTAATTTACTGTTTCAAACAGAACGGAGGTAATGCAACATTTGTCTAAAAACAGTTTTTGCTTGTTTATGGCTTATGGAGGACCCTACCAAATAGATTGGCAGCTCAGTAGAGAAGTTGTTTATTCTGGCAAAGGAAGGACCACTGGGAACACCTTCCTAGTCTAAAAGCCTAGTAATATGTAGGAGGCCTCTGTAATGTTCCCAGCTAGCAGAATGCCTACAGTATTTTGCCGTACAGGAAATCAATTGCAGCTGGATGCACACAGTTTCCACTCTAAGTATATGAACACACCTTTTTTTAGTGTTCTAAAAATTTTTTTCCCTGTCCAGAGTCAGACCCATACCTTAAATAATGATTTGGAACTTCTCTGAAAGAATCCTAGAATCCCTGAAAATAATTGATTAGGTGGGGGGGATAATGCAATATATGGGGTTCAAAACACATGTGACTAGAAAGCAGAAACATGTATTGTAAACTTGCCTTATGCATGAATAGGGTTACCAGGTGCCCACCGATGGCAGGCAAACTCCCAGGGATTTGCTCCCTTATCAGCAATCGGCAGGAGGGGGCAAACTCCTGGAGCATGCCTGCCACTGGCATGCACCTCAGGAGCACGCGCCGTGTGTGTACTACCACCCCTCGCGCTGGCAATGGGAGCATCCCTGCGCTCTGATTTGGCCCCAAACTGGCCAGCTCAGAGCGTGGGAGTGCTCCTGTGGCCGGCGCGGTGACGTTGCCACGCACTTGGCGTGGTGACGTCACTTCTGGAAGTGACTCCATCACGCTGCCACCGGAGCACGCGTGCGCTAACACACATGCACAAGGGTAAGTTCCAGACCCCCTATCCTCCTGCTGAGAGGACAGAGGGACCTGGCAACCCTATGCATGAAACTTTTAAGCAAACTCTTGTGACTAAGGAATTCCTGCAGATGGTGAGAAGTTCCTCATTTCTAGGACCACTGTGGATCTGGTTCAACTACTGATGCTCACCATGAAGATTGTATTATGTAGCAGAGCATTCACATGCTTTAGGATAAGCACATTCTACTTCCACAGTGTGGCCACTTGACTGGCAACACAACCTATACAATCCTATGAAGAGCTACCTGGAGTAAGTCTTCTTGAACGTAGTGGTGTTTGTAGCCCACTCCTATGCACATGTACTCAGAAGTGTCTCAGAAATCCTGCCCCAATCAACAATGTATGGGAAATTGTAGCAGTAGATGAATATGATTTAACCCCCTTCTTGGACAACCATATTTTGAGCGCAACACTTGGTGGGGGGAGGTTCAGTTTCTTTAGTGCAATCCTTAGTCTACCTTAACTTCATTTCTATCATATTTTTATGCTGTTCCAGGGTAAGCCATTCCAAAATACATTGTTAATTCCAGTGTCAGAGTATACAAGAGTATACAGAGTATACTCTTTCCAGTGTCAGAGTATACAACCTTTTCTGTGACTGGGCACTACTCTTCTACAAGTTAAGCGCTTTTCCTGTTAACAAACTCCAGTAAGAATTCAACTATATTTACAGGCATTGTTAACTTTAAGTCTAAAGCCTTCTATAAGTTACATCTTGTGACAATTAATGAAGCATTACTGTCTTTTGGAAAGAGGGATTGTTATCACTTTGACTAATTGCATATTTTATGGAAGTTCCAAAGTTTTCTGGCCTGAGGGTTATTTTTTTGAAATGCCAAATTTAATAATATTCAATCAGTTGTAACAACTTCTTATTACTGTGGTTAAAATTAGACATGCTTGTTGATTAGTATTTTTCTGCTAATTATTTGCAAATTGTTTTACTTGGCCATTATAAAGGTATATATAAATTAGTATTACCTCTGTGTTTTGACATGGGGTTTATGCAAATCAGCTGTAGATTCTGAAAGGCTAATTTATCTCACTGTGTTCCTGCCATTTGGAGTTTGTGAAATCTTTTTGAGTGTTCTGAAACAAATGCTACGTGCTTTAGAGCTAGAAGTGCCAGCCACCTGCTGGGGGCAGGGAATCCCAGTGGGGAGAAGGACTCAGGCCAGGAGCACCAGAGCATGAGGTGAAATGGCATATGTGCACACTCCAGAGGCTCCAAAGGTGGTGCACTTCCAGGGATTTCAGCAGGGCCAAATTGGCCCCAAACATAGTGAAAATGCTGTGATTGTGGCCAGATTTTCCCCCTGCTGGGACCTTGTTGCTTCCAGAATTGATGTCACTGGGGCCTCCAGAGCACGCGCAAGGAAGCTAGATGATGCCCCAAAGACTTCCAGTGACCCACATCCCCACTTTTGAGATAAAGGGGGCTGGCAATCGTATTTAGAGCACTGATTTTCAAAGTACAAATTGGGCTTCCTCTGAGAAATGGGCAAGGATAGGTGCAAGTTTCCTCCTCACTCTATTCTCTTCTCCATCCCCTTCTTCATTCATAAACCCTGGCTGAGCTGGAAGGAAGAGGTTCAGTTCATGTGCTGCATACAACCACACTTAAGGAAATTTAAGAGTCTGAATTAACAAATCACGGTTTATCTAATTGGCTGGCAAACCTGCATTCAAAATGGTGGCTTGAAGAAGGTGCACTAACATGACATTTTAATTAACAAACTGTATTTTTATTCATAGTGTTTTGAAAACTTCATTGCTTTTCTCATAACCATAAAGGTTATGGATGCTGCTCTGCCCCTACAGCAGTGGTGTGGAGATGCCCCCACTCTTCACTTGAGACCCCTGAACTGCCAGTATGTGAAATCACGGTCATGTGACAGAAAGAGACAAAGCCAGTATTAGGACTTCATTTGTTCCAGGACTACAAACAACAAAGCAAGAGAGTGATGGATATGAGACAAAAGTACCATGAGGTGTACTGTAATTGGGAACAAGTCAAGGGACAGAGCTATGGATGAATCCTCTCCACCTCTGAGTGATTTTGCCTTGTCTGTTCCTAGGGGTACCATTCCCCCGCCCAGAGTGGGGGATCCCCTGCTCCCACCTTCCCCCTGCGCCCACTTACTTGGCCGGCAGGGAGAGTGTGCTCCTTCGGGCGGCACAGTGCACTCCTGCACCCACAGCAGCTGGATTTGGGCCAAAATGCGCCCTACAATAGGCTCATTTCTGGCTGAATTGTGCCCTGCAGCGGGCCAATCTAGCCCTTTGGTGAGTGTGGGAACACTCCTGTGCTGCCCTTTGACCCACGCGATGATGTCACTTCCCAGAAGTGACGTTATCACACATGCCAGGAGTGCACATGTGTGACACACAAGGACCCAGGGGCACAGCAAGGTAGGTGCCAGGCTCCCAATCTCCCGCTGGGGGAGTGAAAGGACCAGGCAACCCTATCTGTTCCTCTTAACATTTTTGCAAAGAGAGGCAACAGGTGTGATACCCTTGTACTTTACGCATGCTAGGAAGGGGGCTCAGATGCTTTGCTAAAGAGTTAAGGCCCACAGACTTCACCATGTTGCCTTATGTACTATCTGTTGTTTTAAATATGTACTCCTATGTGATACTTGTGCTTCATGTTCTCTAATGTCAGCCTTAGAATTGCTTATGTTCTGTTTCAGCATTTCTTCAACTCTGTATTGGATTCCTACGAATGTTATGTCTTTCTGAACTTGTGTTTATTTACCCTAGGGCATTGGTTATGGAAACATCCTCCATACTGAGTGTACTAATCTAACACTGTGTAATCTACCTTGAGTCTCAGTGAGAAAGGCGTACTATAAATAAATAATTGTCCTTCAAAAAGTGGTGGTTTTACATGGGCTTGCAATCCAATAGGTGGAGCCTCATGATCACACAAGGAGACCACTGCTCTAGAAGCATTTTGAAAATGGCTTTCTTTGAGCTCAGGAAAAGCAAAAGACGCTCTAAACCATGATTTCCCCATTTGTATGTTTGGAACCTCAAACCACAATTTGGATTATAAACTATGGCTTTCTATGACATCTGAATTTATATGGAGGCTCAGTTCAGACAGATATAACGCTACTGTGCTTCCAAATCATTATTTGGAGTGGGCTCTTGAGCTTCTTCCCTAACTTTCCTGTACTGCAGTTTCCTCCCATCATGTTTTTTTTTTTTTGCTAACAATACAGGCCAATTCCACACTACCTTAGCTCCCGCTTTTCTCGTGCAATGATTGCATCATCAGTTATTGCGCAGTCTTCGTTCGTTTGTCCACATTACCCCTGGAACAGCACTTCTCCTGCGCAATCAGATGGTCACATCCCCTTTTAAAAAGATGGATCAAGGGGCAGGAAAAACCCAAACGGCCCCGGTTTGTTTATTTTTTTAAAAAAAAGACAAATTGACACTATATCAACGAGTAATCATCCTGCATTAACGAAACCACGTTCCCTGCCTTTCCTGTCATTGTTTCATTTTCGGACCAGCCTCAGAAATGCTCAGCGATTGGTTCCCCGTGGAGGTGGCAAAATTTGAACAGTTTTAAAATGAGACAGTTGATCATTTTTGTCTCTGTGGGAGTTAGAGGTCAATTGGAGAGGGTAGCATGGCACCCAACGAAACTATCATTTTCCTGATGGCACATGTTCTGTTAATAATGCTCCGCTGCTCGACATTCATGTGCCTGTCTTATAAAAGGTACATATACATTAATATAATAAATTTTAAAAAATCACCTGAGACACTTCCAATGAGCGCTCGGAACATCACATCCTGCATGCTGGTTGAAATCATCCGGGAATGGGTGAGCGGTCACGATCACCTACAGCAGCATCCCACAGCAGAGCTTCATTTTGTCTTTGGAAAATTCACATCTGTGCCTAACTCGTCGGCACAGTCCATGTCGGGCGTCACAAGAGCCATGATTTCAGTATCATGAGGATGCCCAAACACAAAAAAATATAAATTGAATTAACATATGAAATTGTTCCTCTGATATTTGAGGTCTGCCCACTTTTTTAACATAAGTTTAATATGATGAGATGTCGCCATAGCGACACGGTACTCTTTTATTTTTTTTTAAAAAGGGGTGGGGACAAAGGCGGCGAGTTAATCCTTAATTGGGAGGCGGGTCAAGAGAGGCTCGCAATTCACCGGAGGGCAGTTATTCATCAATAGATAAACCGCAGCTAAAGTGCAATGGGCTGTGGCGACGCCATGGGAAATTAATGATGGCATCGGAGACAACGCGTGTGGACAGAGGATGGAATGCCGCTGCGGAAGCGAAAAACTGCCGCGAAAACGATGGTAGTGTGGATTCAACCACAGTTTCTAAAAGAACTATAATATATATTGGGAGTGGAGGATAAAAACAGTCTAGGCTTGAGGAGGCATTCTTTAAAAATCCTGAGCTGCCCATTGACTTTATTTTTGTAAATTTTTCCTTATAATGTGGAAGTGAATCAAATATTTGTAGTATGACATGGCTTTGAATAAAATATTTTTTATTCTGTAGTTGTTTCAGATACTGAAATGTTATGGTTACAATTTGAACTGTAATTATGTGCAGAGCTACCAAATAACCTACAATTACTTAGCCAATTCTTGTTAGAAAATCTGCTGAAATGTAAGTTTTCTGCTTTCAGTTATATTCCTTTTGTGACAGATAGAAAGTGGGGAAACAATGAACAGTGTGCAATGCTAATACTTGTTCTGATTAAATATTGGTAACATCATTCGTTTTGGATTCCTAAAACTTGTGTTCTGAAGCAAGGAATTGTAACTATTCATGTTATACTTTGTATGTAATAGAGAACTAAATGTCTGACTTAGATGGTTGCTACAAGAATTCAAAGCACGTATAGTGTATATAGTTTGAAAAAGCTGGGGACCACTTGGTTTAGTGAATTTTTAAGGCTGATCTTTCAGGTTCCTCCTTTGTCTTACTGACAGTTCCTAAACTGTGGAATATATGTCAAAAGGGCTGCTGCAGATGCAGTTATGCTGATTGTTGAAACATGGTAGGAAACGGGTCACAGGAACAAGCTGCAGAATTGGGCTTTCTTCGACATCCCTGGTGGGGCGAGGAGAAGTGAATAATCCTGTGGTCTGTTCCTGATTGCTTAACCAGAGTTACCAGCCAAAAGTGGCCTCGATCTTGTAAGATAATGGATGCTAAGTTTCTGTTTGGAATAAATAGCTTTCAGATTTTTATAAGTCTCATTTGATTTTCACTAGTAGAGTTCAGTATGTTCTTTTAAGAGGCACTGATTTCAGTGAGGGAGATTAATCTGTTTAACTTGCTTCCTTATGCTTTGCATAGTCTTCTGCACTTTGGTAGATATATATAAAAATGTTTTCAATCTTGTCAATTATCCTTAAACAATTCTGATGTATTCCTGGATATGTATATTTCTAAATGTTTTACATTCCTCCAACCATTTTTTCTCTCCCCCCTATCATTATGAGGGGGCTTTGGGGCTTACCCTCTGAAGTAAGATCTGAACCTAGTCCTACAAGTTGTGATTTCTTTAACATTCTTGTTTTCTCTTATTTCAGCAGCGATTGGTTATGTGCATATACACCTTCTCCTGATAGTGGGTATTCTTACCTAGTAAGCTGATGTGTGTCTGTCTATTTATGCTTTAGAGAAGTTACAAGTGGAGACCCACAAGGACTTATGGGGGACATCTAATTTGCCTCTCCTCATCATGTCCTCTTTCCATTCCCTGCCCCCATAGCCTCTCCCTCTTTTCCTGCTTCTTTCTTGCCTTCTCACCCACCTTTGTCTGCATCCCTTTCTTGACCTTTCCCCCTCCCCCTCCAGCAGTCTGTCTCCTGTGGCTAGAGTTGCCAACCTCCAGGTGGTAGCTGGAGATCTCTTGGCATTACTACCGATCTTCAAGGCACAGAGATCATTTTTCCTTGAGAAAATGGCTGATTTGGAGGCTGGACTGTACAGCATTATATCCTGCCGAGGTCCCTTCCTTCCCCAAACCTCACCCTTTCCATGTTTCACCCCTATATCTCCAGGAGTTTCCCAACTTGGCAATCCTCCCTATGGCCCAGTTATGTGGTGCCAGCTGAGCAGGGCCCAGCTGCACAGTGGAGAACCTACAAGGATTTGCAGGGGGTACTTCACTTTTCCTTGTACGTCCTTCTCTCCTTCAAACCAGTTAAAGAACTTATCTTTTATCTGCCCCCCCCCATCTTCACCTATATTTCTTAATTTACTTGATTGATGTACTGCCCTTCTCCACAACAGGGATCCAGTGCAGCTTACATCATTCTCCTTGCCTCCATATTATCCTCACAACAACCCTGAGAGGTATCTTAAGCTGTGTTGTGAATGGATCAAAGTCATCCAGTGAGCTTCCACAGCAGAGTGTGATTTGAACCTGGGTCACCCAGATCCTGGTCTGACACTGACCACTACACTGGCTTGCGGGGGGCAGTAGCAAGCAGCCAGGCCTGGGTGAGTCATGAAAGTCATGTGGCTTCAAGTCCTTTGGTGGTTGCTTTTGGGCCTGGCCTCAAGGAGTGCTCCCTCAAAGGTGAGGTTACCGGATCTCCCTGGCAACTGGTGGGAGGGGGGTGGTACTTACTACAGTTCTTTCTTCTTGTGCATACTCCTCCTGACCCAGCGTGCAATGACGTTCCTTCTGTAAGGGACATCATCGCACTGGCCATAGGAGTGCTCCCACACTTTGCGCTGAGACAATTATTTAAGAATCAGCTTGTTTGGGGCCAAATTTGCCCTGCACTCTAGCAGTTGGCAGGAGGATGACACTTCAGGAAATGACGTCATGCTGGGAGCATGTGCTTTGCATGTTTGCCTGAGATGCTTGCCAGTGGTGGGCAATTGTTGGGTGATTTGCCACCTCCCACCAATTGCCAGCGATCGCTGGACAGGGGCAAACCGCTGGGATTTTTTTCTGCCACCAGTGGGCACTTAGGAATCAAAGACCAAAACAGCCAGGAAAAGGGCTCTTCCCCACTCTCCATTTACTGACAAAAGCCAAGTTGGGAAGACTGGCTAAACTAGCAACAGCCACCGAGGGCATCTGGTTAAAGCTACAAGCGCTCCTTTTACCATTTGGTTTGTTTATTTTTAACCCCCCCCCCAATGTATTTTTCAAATTTTTCTGTAAACCTGGGGCATTTTTCAGGTGTATAGGAAGGTCTTGTCCGTTCATGGCTCCAGTATCCTCAGATCAGGGCCACTTGACTATAAGTATATAAGATACATAATTTTATGTTTGCCTTTATTAGCTGTTGGGGTAGGTTATCCTGTTTGTTCATAGATGGATTCTTATACTTGCTGAAGGACTCCTTCCTATGTGAGCTGACATCTTTGAATCCAACCGATAGTAAAAAATCCCATTCAATTCTGTAAGACATTTTCTCTGATCAAGGAATAACATTTCTGAACAATTTGAGAATTAACTTTATATAATAGAACCAATTGCCCATACATAAATAAATTGATAAAATAATGCATGACGTCATTTATTTACTTTTTATTTATAAATTTCAATTCCATAAACAAGCAGAAATACTTATTTTCTTCTGCTGTATGTCCATGTGGGAATAGATCCAGATATGTTTTTGCTCATCATGCTGTTAAAGGAACCTACTGGTATAAAAGAGAGAGACCTGTTTACAATTAACATATTAGTTTTTTGCTTTGGTAAACTGTAACCTAGGGCTGCCAAGTCCCCAAGGGGGGGGGGTCCCTGCTCCCAGCCTCTGGCCTCCACTGCCATTCATCTGGCCGATGGGGGGGAAAAGCCCCAGAGATCAGGCCCAGGAGGCAAAAATCCTCCCGGGCCAGTGCGCAGTGGGTGCACTCCTGTTGACCACGATGATGTCACATCCTTATGTGATGTCATCGTGATCAGCTGTGGGTGTGCTCCTGTGCTTCACAGGGGCACAGATTGATCCCTGGGAAGGGCAGGAGCATACCCACCATCAGGCATAATGACATCACTTTAAGGACGTGATGTCATTGCACCTCACCAGAAGTGTGCGTGAGCTTCATGCGTGCGTGAGAAAATCATTAAGGTAAGTGCCAGGTCCCCCCCTTCTTCTGGGATGGTAAGGAGATCTGGCAACCCTACTGTAATCCATTATACAATTTAGGCTTATTCTTTAAAAAAACTTTGATGTGAGAAGCCTGGGAATTTCCCTTCCTTACGATTCAGCCTCTTCTTCCTAATAACATTCTTCCTAATAATATAAATAATATTATTTATAATAAATTTTGAATTAAACAAAAATACCAAAGAATATGTTTATGGGGCATTGTGTAAACAGTTCTTGTCAGATATGAGCACTACTGAGGTAGTGTATTCAGGCATTCACACTCACCACTGAATCAATAATCTTGCTCTCTTCACAGAATTATTCTCTGTCATGTCGTTTCCAACAGTACAGAATGTTCAGTAGCTAATATCAGGAGTAATGATTTTTTATTATTCTAATTCTTTATTTAATTAATCCTTTTTAAATTCATTTAAGCCCTCATTTTGAAGTAAATAATTTGCATCCTCGCGCCTGTGTTTAGTGGAGCATACTCCTTGGGAAGTGTGGCTAGTACGTTTGTGGCATTATTCACTCAGTCTATTCTTTTTACTATTTCTCAATAATGGTTCTTGATCAGCACACAATTTGAGTTATTACTATTTTATTCACTTGTTTATGGTTTTTTCCCTGTAACTTTTAGAAAGAGCTTCATACGCAACAGATCACTGAGCCAGTTACTTACCCAACATTATTGGATATACTTAAAATAATATTGTGATACAATGAAACATGACGCAGGGGGTAAGAGTGGATCTGGCTGGATAAAAAGAACGCTATCTGTACACACTGTCCAGAATTCTGTTGATTCTGGGTTTTAGAAATGTTGCTAAAAGGAATATTTATGGTAGAGTAAAACAGTTTAAGAAAAGAAAACATATCAGCTTGCTTTTTAGTTGTAGGGAAGTAGATTGTTCTTTTCCTGTGACATTTTCTATTGTTACAGTCAAATGATGAGGGAAATGTATACATTTCCTTTTGTATTCAATAGATACAGAGTCTCAATTGGGGACTGCTGACATAAAGGAAATGAATGGACATTTGTGATTATTGCACATCTGTTTTTTTTTTATTAAGTATCCTGTGTGTTTGTGGAATGTCTTCTAGATACCTTTTTCAACAGTGGTGAGCATTAATGTGTTTTGGTAATATAAGTGTGGCTAGCACATATGTTTGACTTATTTGTGTTTTGCTGGGTGGCCCTACTGTATATGCTTAATCTTTTAATGAAGTTATGGTTCAGGATTGTATGCATTTTACTTGTGTTTCTTTGCAGCGACTGTACACTAAATTTATCAGAAAAAAGTAGAGTACAAGCCCCAAATACAGACTGGGGATATACTATTCTTATATTAATACAGTGGTATCAGAATACTAAGAACATGGTGGCTCCTAGTGTGGTCACAGCTTCTATGCATGGTGTGATCCCCCATAGTGCTAAATGGTCATTATCCATCAACTAACCCCTGGTTTATGGAACTCAGGTTACTTGTACAGAATAAAGACAGCTGCATGGAGAAATGAGAGGAACATGCAGATCTTACATGCCTGTTAATACCCTGTTGCAATGTCTGCGTACATGCTGAAAAAAGAAGTACAAATCTGGTCAGTTGTTTTGCTTCTTTCTTCAGACCCCAGTGTCTCATTCTATGCTTTTCTGGTGGACCTTCCTATTCCCAGGGAATATAGAGCGGGGCCATGACTTGGTAGGTCCAATTCCAGACATTTCCAGTTAAAAGTATCAGGTAATGAGTCATGCGGAAAACCTTTATCTGAGACCTAGAGAGCCACTCCTAGGCCGATTCCGCACGGCTTACCTGAAGCAGGGATGTTGCAGAACATGCCAGCAAAAACGCGAAAGATCGCAGTTTCTCGTGCGAGTTTTGCGCAATGTCGCGCAAAACTCATGCGAGAAAACACAATCTTCCGTGTTTTTGCTGGCATGTTCTGCAGCGTCCCGGCTTCAGGTAAGCCGTGCGGAATCGGCCCTGGTCAGAGTAGCCAATACTAACCTTGATATATTCATGAGAGCTGTTCTTAGGTGACTGCAAGGGTCTGCAGAAGGAAGGAGGGAGCAGGAAAGATCTGTGTGAACAGAGCTTCATTCATGGTTCTCTACATCCACAGTCTTGCAATATCCGTGTTACCAAACCTCATTTGCCAATATAATAAGAGCACAGAGAGGGGGGATTTATGGGACAGGATTGTCAGGAGGAATTTTCCCTGGAAAAGCCTCCCCCACAAGGCCCTTTTCTTACCTAACTCAGCTCATGTCTGAAAAGGCATCTGCAGAAGAAAATAGGGTAGAAAACTTGGACTATATGATGCAGTGGTAGTATTAGGGTCAAGCTAGAAGTGCCCAGACTCAGCTCGAGTTCCCTGCAGCCACACAGCAGCTTTGGGGAATACCTGTTAAAAAATAAAGGACAGCCCAAACGGCCTCAGAATGCCTCCCCAGGGAGAGAAGGCCCTCCTACCTCCCCCCTCAAGCTGTTTCCCCGAGTCACAATAGCATGGCGGGGGGGGGGGTCACCTGTTTTTACTGTTCCACATGCACAGAATACTTCATGTGGAGCAGAAAAAACAGAAAAAGCCTCTTTCCCCTGCTATTTTGACATGGGAAATGGCTTGAGGGAGGAGGGAGAGCCCCATTTGGGGCCCAAATCAACCCGCTGCAGAGCATGGGAGCATGCCCAGCAGGTGCTTTCCTCCACGTTCCCCCCCCCTGCCAGTCAGGTGGTAACAACAACAACATTTGGCTTGCTACAAAGTGCGGGAGCACTCCAGGGCCCTGCATGACAATGTCATGCCACCCCAGCAGCCCAATTTCAGCCCCAAATGGGCCTGATTTAACTCACTGTAGAGTGTGGGAGTGCTGCAGGGAGGGCCCTGGAGAGCCCCTGAACTTCACACCAGGCCAATTTAGGTCCCAAGTGGGCACAATTCAGTTCAAACAGGCAAACATTGGCCCACTGTGGATTGTAGGAGTGCTCCCAGGGGCGGCACAATGTCCTGCACGATGATGTCACTTCCAGGAAGTGATGTCAGTGCACAATTCGGGAGTGCTCACATGTGTGAAGGCCACAACAAAGGTGAATGCCAGTTCTCCACCTCCCACTGGAAGGATAAGGAGAGCTGGTAACACTAGTGGAGTCTGGGGGCACAGAATCCCCCACCATGGCACGGGACCTGGCAACTCTCTCTGCTAACCAGTTACTAGCTATTAACAGTTGGTAATGGTATTGAGATGTATCTGATGATATATGTAATTTGTTTTAATAGAATTTGTTTACTTTATGGATAATGGGATCGAAATATTTAATAAATATATATTGAGTTGACTGGCATTAAACCACCACTATGCTGGTGCTGGGGCACTATGTTCTCCTCTCCTACTCTTAAAATTTATATGGGCTGTCTTCAACATATACTTGATTACTTGGTCAGAATTTTGTGATGTGGATCTTTAAAGCAAAGAAAATGCGATGCAAATCTTCTAAAAATAGTGACTAAATGCTATTTATCACCAAAACTATCATTTTGAAGAACAAGAAATTAAACATCTGGCATCCTTCTGGAAAAATTATGTTTTCCCCTTGACCCCTTTTAAAAAGTAAATATTATCCTAGAGATTTTATTTATAAGATGTTGAGCATGCAACCAAATCAAAGGAATGCCTTTATAGCTAACATTGTTTTTTTAAAAAATATTTTTATTCAATTTTAGAACTGTAACAATAATCAAACAACAAACCAATATAGCTAACATTGTTGAAGCATCATTTTGCTTTGAAAATTGTGCCAGTACGTCCACAGCAACAACGACATTGCCATAGAAAATAAATGTAGTTTCCCTTCAACTTAAGAGTAGTAGATTGAAAGCTAGCAGAAAAATGAGCTAATTTGAGGTTTATAAGTGAAAATGTGAAATATAGTTGTGTTAATAATTTAGAATTAACATACATATTTTTACTCTGAAAAATTTAGAAAATAGACCTTATTTTCAGTGGATGATTTGAAAGCATTTACATGGGATAAGCTTGGGGAAAATGAATGCTTTGGGCTGAATGGACGTCCTTCCACACTGGAGTTTTATCATTGTGGTGCTTGACAAGCTGCAGATTCAGCAGAAAAACCTCTGCAAACCACAGTTGCCATGGAGACTAAACTCTGTAGTTTACAGCCTACAAGAAGTCTACTATCTTTCTTCTGAGGAACACTGCTGCTAGTAGGGATCGAAACATGTTTTGTGAAGTTTTGCAGGGAAATGAAATGGTTGGCATTTACTCAGGCCTCTGAAGGAATAAAATATAAGTGAGAATAAAAAGAATGATTTGTGCATTATCATGGTGCCACATACATGATGCAAAAAATGAACCACTGCACGTCTATATCATTATAGAAAATGTTACTGGAACATGTATGTTTTTCCTTTTATCAGGAGTAATTTGTTGCTGGTCAGTAATCTGAGAGAACAAATTCTGAATGAGATGAAGCCTCTTTCTGACTTCACTGCATGTTATTTTGGCACCATAACATGGTCCCACCTCTCTGCTATAATGTTTTTTTTTCCCCCTTAATTGAGTCCTTGGCTCACAACCATCCTGTTCCTGGTGACCTAGTTTTAACTGCACTATTATGCACATGAGTCATACTTAAAGGGGACCTACCCAAGAGTGTCTTGGCAGAAGTTCATGGATTGTTTATGAATACAGTATTGCATTACATAATGTGGCCATAGTTGTCTGTTGCTGCGCAGAATGTAACTTTGCTCAGTTAGGCTTGCTTGGGAATGACACATTCACGGAGTTTATTTGAACACATTCATTCTCTATTTATATAGCACTTGAGAAAATCTCTCAGCAGTGCCAAGTACAGACAAATCCCTGAGTAAATACAGTATAGGTCCTGTAAAATGTACTATTTCCTGGGAACGAGGGAGAGTTTTGTGGACCTTTGCAGTACACTGTGCTTTAGAATTCAGCCCAAAGGCCAAAGGATTGCATTATCATCTATCCTTGTTACAACGAACCTAGAATGATTTTGGATTAGAGATGGGCACAATCCGAATTACGATCCAAAAAAACCCACGATAATGGCAATCACGCGATCGTGACTCAGCAGATCGTGATCGGCCATGGCCAACGATCCAGTGATCGGGAGGGGGGCTGGATCGGGGCTGGATCGGGAAGCCAGACACTCAGGCACCAGTAATCTATTCCTGGGGCAACGGAGCCAGGGGAATGCCTGAGCTGTGTTTCCCCTCCTTCTGTCGCCCTGGAAACCCGAATGGAAGCCCAGCTTTGCTTGATCAGCAGGGCTTCCTTTCAACCACGGAGAAGCAAAGCAGTCACCAGTTGGGAGAAGACACCTAGGGGAGGGAGGGGGAAGGGGGGTGTTCTGTAGCCATGGGCACTCCAATCTCATCCCTGCAAACCCTGATAGGCAGCTCTGACGGCCAAACACAGAAGGCCAAACACAAACACAGATGCCGCCAGCATCACCCACCATTCTTTTCTCACCAGCGCGCTCCCTTTTGGCCTGGTGGGCGGGCACATGGGGGGTGCCACCGGCGAGCGTCCAGACCCCCTGCCCCCTGAGGGGAGGTGGCTTGTTGCCATCTCCCCATGCCCGGTGGCCGCCGCCAACACTCACCTTCCCACATAGCTGGGAATAGCAGCGCGCCCCGCTTTGACCTCCACGATCCACGATCCACGGATCGGGCACGGGAGATGATCGGTGTGGATCGTTTAGTCGGGATCATCACCGGCACCAATCCACGATCAGCTGGATCGGCAATTTTTTTTGGACTGTGCCCGTCTCTACTTTGGATACCTCATGCACACAGTGTAGACAGAAACAGAACTATCTACTTCTAGGGCCTCACTTGAAAATGCCTAGATGTGAAGTTGCCTTTCCTAACCATGCGTGAGAACTTATTAACTGTAATGCTAGTAGATTAGTATCCACATTGTGTCCTGTTTCATGCCAGCTCAACTAGATTCTTGGCAGTTGGGTTGTTTACATACTCAACCTTAATATTAAGCACGCTATGCCATTCAAATATAAAGCACAGCTCTAAATATTGGGCTATTTTAAAATGGGCCCTATCTATGTGTAGAAAATCTCATCAGATTAGTTAAGAATTTAGCCAGATGAGTGATTTTGTATGTTCTTATGTTGAAATGGATTAGCATGGATGTAAATGTGCAAGGGGGTGGGATCCCCCCAGAACTGGCAATTCAAAATAGCCTGCTGTTTTGTTTTTCTTTATTGGAAAACTTCAGGGAGGAGGGTTGATTGTTTTTTGTTTTGAGAAACTGAGCTAGTGCTATTTACTCTGAGAAATGTAACTCTGCCTCATAAATGGAATTAGCAGCCTGACTTTTGTGCTGCTAATTTCCTGCATGAGCAATTTGGAGAGAGTGAAGGAAAACAGAAGAGCTGTGTAAATGAGAAAGTCAGTCAATAAGCAGGTATGCTACACTGGGTGGAACTAGGGCAAGGGGAAGAGCTCTTGCATAGTATAGTGATATGTATCAAGGTCTCCTTCTACACAGAGTATTTGCTGCACCTCAGCTCTCAAACTGCATGTTTTTCCCCCCAGAGCATCCCACATGACATTGTCCCCCTCACATTCTTCTTCTGGGTTTTCCCTTCATTGGTTTTCCTGGAACCTGCCTTCATGCAATGTTTCCAGAAATATGGGTTATACTGTATGTGTACAGGAAGATATGGATTAGCAAACCTTCCCATGTCCAGTGTTGTACTCACATTCTTCACTCAGTTTGGAAGGACACATATTTTGATAAGGTGGTACAGTTGCCAGTAGAAGTACCACACAAAATGATGGTTAGACGGCGGGATATAGTTTGAAATATTTAGGTATAGTTAAACAGAGTTGGTCATGAATATCTATAGTTATCTCTGCTGTAGCTTATTGCATTTGTTCCATTTGAGCATTGGGTATTGAAGGAAAACAATCTTGCCTCTTAATATTAAAATTAGGAATATATGTTTATTGTTTCTCGTGGATTAAAGAATAGGAATTAGTTGTGTTTTAAGGCAGATTCTCAGGACTGTTTTGGACATGGGAACTTCCCTAGCCCAAGTTTTATGTATAAGATCACTTATGCATACATGTTAGGCTTCTGTCCTGGGTTACATAGGGTTCATAATTTCTAGATAGGTAAGCTTTCCTACTCACTTCCTTCAGGGACAGTCACTTCATCAGGGACCTATAATATGTATATTTTCACAGGTGGGTTTTTTGGGGTCACGGTTAAATGGTCTTTTGAAGTTGAATTCCTCCCCTTGAGGATAGTCCCCTTGAGGATAGTCAATTCATCAATCTACATTTATTATGCATACTGATTGATGAATTGACTCCTCAAGTCAAGTACCATTACATTACATGACTGAAGGAGGATAGCAAATTCAGTTTGGTATGAAAAATTTGTTTTATATTATCCCAAAGCTTTGCTGTGCTGGTAATGTTAAAGAAAGGGCAATCTGTTGCAGTGCCATCCCAACACCAGAACTGATCTTGTTGCTCTTGTCTGGCAGAAACATTTCATGCTTACTTTTCAGGCTGATGTGTTGGCATAAATTCTGAAAGATCAGAGTTAATGATGAAATTTATCTTCCAGGCAAAGTGTGAGACACTATACTAGCTGATTTGATCCATTAAATATGCTGTATTCAGTAATGTCAAGCGCCAGTTCCCAGGATCATAGAAGAGTGCACTGCGCTGTTTGGGCTACATGCTCATAATCAGCCTGTGCTGAGATCCTTGTGTGCTCTGGGCTTGCACTAGATCATCTTCCCCTGGTGCACTTGATACTAAAATCTGGTATATCTGAAAAAGTGGAGATTTCCCTGGCGTTTAAATAAGTTTGTACCTTATTCCTTTTTAATATTGCTATTGTTTTGAGCTGCAGTTGTAACAAATGTTCAGAAACTCATGTCACCTTGACCAGGTTGATCTATCTCCCCTGAAATCTTTTTTGCCTAGAAAGCATGACTCATTCCATTCTTTTTATAACATAGAAGCATTCCAGTAACACTTTTATTTGTTTCTGTTATTTATACTCTACCTTTCTCACTGAGACTCAAGGTGGATTACACAGCATGAGTCAGTAGTACAGTCAATTTCAGACATTTCCATAAACAATGTAATAGGGTATATAAATGCAAATTTGCAAAGATTTAAAACTAGGAAGAGTCCAATACACAGTTGAAGAAAGCTAAAATAGGACATAAGAAATTCTAAGCTGACATATTAAACAACATAGAAACTGTGGTTGTTGTCGATTTTCCGGGCTGTATCGCCGTGGTCTTGACATTGTAGTTCCTGACGTTTTGCCAGCAGCTGTGACTGGCATCTTCAGAGGTGTAGCACCGAAAGACAGAGATCTCTGTGTCAAACTGAGAGAGATCTCTGTCTTTCGGTGCTACACCCTGAAGATGCCAGTCACAGCTGCTGGTGAAACGTCAGGAACTACAATGCCAAGACCACGGCGATACAGCCTGGAAAATCGACAACAACCATTGTTCTTCAGCTATGAAAGCCTTTGACATTATATCGAGCATAGAAACTGTCCAGTAGGATCATACTTAGATCAAAATACATAGTAGTGAAATCTATAGTCCCTATCCCTTTACTGATGCATCTCTTTGAGACCACTTCCTTACAGTACTGTCCTCCTATCTAAGTAAAAATCTGTCTTGAATAATTCAGTTTTGCATAATGTACAGAAAGTAGGAGAGTGGGAGCCTTCCTGATCTCTTTAGGTAGGCTGTTCTGTAAGGTGTGGGCCAACAAAGACAAAAGGCTGTCTGCCGTACCATGTCTGATGTGTTAAAATTCTGCACAATTACACTTCAGGGCATTGTTTCTGCAAATGCCTTTTGATTGACACAAATCTCACAATGTCTGAGAGATCTCTCAAGCCCCAGGTGAAGCCTGGGATGGGGACTGGAGGCAAGGAAGGATCAACAAAGATTAATTAAATCCCCTGTGTTCATTTTAATCTGGATCCAAACCAGGGTATCAAGGGATAAGATTGGACTGAACCCTTTATCCAGATAATCATGTTTAAGGATAGTAAGTAGAGATGAGCACAAACGACATTACGAACTTCAAAAACCCATGAAATTGGCGATTGTGCGATCGCGATCCGGCAGTTCGTGATTGTCCACGGCCAACGAACCAGTGTTCGGGAGAGGCTTGGTTTGGTGCATTCGACCGTGGTTTGGGAAGCTAGACAGTCAGGCACCAGCAATCAATTCCCCTGGCAACGGAGCCGGGGGAATGCCTGAACTCTGTCTGTGCTTCTTTGTCGCCCTGGAAACCCGAATGGAAGCCCAGCTTACCTTGATTGGCAGGTCTTCCTTCCAACCACGGAGCTGCAAAGCGGTTACAAGTTGGGAGAAGACACCCAGGGGATGGAGGGGGAAGGGGGTGTTCTGTAGCCATGGGCACTCCAATCTCATCCCTGCAAACCCTGATAGGCAGCTCTGATGGCCAAACACAGACCTCCTGCGTTGCTCAATGGGACCTGTGCTTATAAATAGCCGTGGGCTCCCAGGCTGGGTTCACTTTCAGCGAGCAGTGGAGTGGGACAGAGCTCTTGCTTGCCACTTGCTAGCCTTTGGGGAGAGAGACTGAGAGTTTAATTGAGCTTGGATTTTTGTGGGAGTCTCCTGGGGGCCTTGGATTGGAGAGGGTATAACTCCAAGATCCCTTTTGCAATCTAGTCCAAACTTGAGTAATGGCTGTAGGAGAGCCTGCAAAAGACTCCCCAGGTATATGGGCTCTCTAAGTGCCACGGGGGCCGTTCCGCGCCCCACAAACCGCAAACCAGTTCGGCAACAGAAAATGTTCATTGCGGTTCGTGATCTTGGGATCGTTGTCGGCACCGAACTGTGAACCACTGGTTCATTAAATTTTTTTGGTTCGTGCCCATGTCTAATCGTAAGTACAGTTCTGAAAGTGGGACCATTTCCACACATCTTTACCGTTGTGCAAAATCGCACAAAACTCGTGGAAGAAAGGCATCTTCATGACGCGATTTCTGATGTCGTCATGCTAGGAAATGGAATACTGATGGGAAATTGCGCCACGAAAATACCATCATTCCATGAGTGTTGCACAATTTTGCACAATGGTAAAGACGTGTGGAAATGGCCTGGATTCTATAAAATTCTGACATGCTGAAAGAACTATAGATGAATTTATGATCAGGATGCTAGCTTCTCCCCCTTGGATCACTTTTTTACTTTAACCAACTCTGTTCCCCATGGAAGCTCTATAATAAAACTCCTTGTTTTATATGGATCAGGAATGGGAAGGACCAGTACCCAGTTATTTTTCTGGTTTCCCCATTCTAGTCCATCCAAATCTTTTTCCTGCATCTCCATCTATGATGCTCTAGAATCTTACACAGATTCAACCTGAATATTGCATAATTGGAAGCTTCCCACAGCAGTTCAAGTGAAAAGAGTTGTACATGGGTGTCTGTAAGTGTGTCTGTGTGTGGCACATTAAATACTCTTGGAAGATGATTAAATGGCTCCCAAAGACTTCATTGGAATAACAAGTGTTGGTATTATTCCTTAGCTAGGTAGAATAAATGAGTCAGCAAAGAGCCAGATTGCAATGTTGCAATTATCTTCTGTCAAGTTTTTAAACAGAATTTTAATTATGCATAACCATGAATAATGCCAAACCAAACATCTCATCATTTCCTTGTTCCTTTAATTGCCAGTACAGGCTATAGTTCTGTTTGCCATGCTTCTTACGTAGTTCATGGCTGATTTATTTAGACAATATCCTAAAATACTATAACAGGCAATTGATACTGTTAGTACTATTTTGGCATTCTCCCTGTTCCTTTTTACTCTGTTAAATTCCTGTTTTTGTTGTCTTTTGAAAATGTTACAAAAGTTGGTGAGAGGCTGTCCCTGTCACATTTTTAATCCTGCCTTTCCACCGAGGAGCTCAAAGCAGTGCATTTGTTTCTCCTTTCTTCCATGCTTATTCTTGCAAGAACCCTCTGAGGTAGGTCAGGCTACCCAGGATCTCCCAGTGTGCTGCCAGTCTGAATGGAGTTATGAACTAGCTTTCCTCTAATACAGGGGTCCCCAACCTTTTGGCACACGGGGGCCAAAATGCTCAATGCTTAAAGAGGGCCACAGCTTAAAGCAAAATGTAACAAAATTATTAACCTATCTATTTAGATCAACAGTAAACATTCAGAGGTCAATGTTAACTTGATTGCAATCCATTTTGGAACAATATTTTACTGTCAAATCTAGCTACACATGCTTACTTAGTCAGTGTGATTTTTGTCATGGTTTTCTATTAAGGCATTAATGTCCAAGTTAAGGTTTGTGACCCTTAAAATGTCATGCAAATGTTCATCTGTAAGTTTTGACCTACACTTGGATTTCACAATTTTCATCTTGGAAAAAGTTTGTTCACAGATGTATGTGGTACCAAAGACCATAAACACGCCTTCCGCAAATTTCTTTAGGTTGATAAATGTATCAGGGAGACCACAATAGAAACTGAACAGACTGTTTTCTTTGTAATTGTCTCTGAGATGATCACTGGCTTGCAAATCAATTAGTTCCATCTGAAAAAAGTTACTTGCATCTTTTGGTGCTACTTCAAATGGATTTTGAAATACTATTATTTCCTTTCTGTGCTTACGGCAATTAGTGAATCTGTTTTGGAATTCTACCTGCAATAGGTTCAGTGCTTTCACATGTCCTTCAACATGGAATTGTAAATTCCTGTCCTTCTCAATTTTTACTTCATTGCAGCATAAGAAGTTTAAAAAGTTACTTTCACTAACTTGCTTCATAAAAATGTTTAGTTTTGCTTCAAAAGCTTTCAGTTCAGAATACATATCACACACAAACTTTCCTTTCCCCTGCAGCCTTAGATTCAATGTGTTCAGATGCTCTCGGATATCAGTTAAGAAAGCCAAATTAAAAGTCCATCCAGGGTCAGAAAATACTTCTTGACCTTCTCCTTTCTCCTTGATAAAGACATCAACTTCCAGACAAAGACTGAAAAAACATTTGAGGACTTTGCCTCTGCTAAGCCATCTGACTTCTGCATGGTACAATATGTCTCCATATTCTGCATCTATCTCTGAGAGAAATTTTTGAAACTGACGATGAGTAAGGTCATGATGCCTGATGTAATTAATGCTGGATACAACAATAAGCATCACACTTTCCTACTGAATAATCTTACTACACAAGGCTTGCTGGTGGATGATGCAGTGAAATTGCATGGGAAGTATACTGTTTAATTTCAAAATCAAAAAGAGTCCAGTAGCACCTTTAAGACTAACCAATTTTATTGTAGCATAAGCTTTCGAAAATCAAGTTCTCTTCGTCAGATGCCTGATCAAAACTGGGCAGATACAGAAGAGGAGGGGGGAAGAGAGAGAGAGAGGAAAGAAGGGGACATAAATCACAAGGGGACAGAATGCAATTAGCGTGGAGGCAATCAAAACATTCCTTTGCTTGGAAATGTAAACATCTCCTTTTGGTGTGCAGTCAGTTTGCCGTATTAGTTTGTAGCAGTGAAAGTATCCAATTCCTATGTAGTATAAGCCTTCAATAACCACAGCTCTCCCTGCCAGCTGCATCTGACAAAGAGAACTGTGGTCCCCGAAAGCCCACACCAGGCGTCACTGGGCTCCCCCAGATCACGCCTCTGTAAAGAGAATCTGTTACCTGTGATAATGTGATAACCATTCATAGTCTCTATTCAGTCCCAGCTTGACAGAGTCAAATTTGCATATGAATTCCAATTCAGCAGCCTCCCGTTGGATTTTGTTTTTGAAAGGTTTCTGTTGAACCACAGCGACCTTTAAGTCTTTGGTGGAATGTCCTGGTAGATTGAAGTGTTCTCCCACTGGTTTTTGGACGTTTCCATTTCTAATGTCAGATTTGTGTCCATTTATTCTTTTGCGTAGAGGTTGGCTGGTTTGTCCAATGTACAGAGCAGAAGGACAGTGTTGGCACATGAGGGCTATCTGCTCCAATGCTCTCGACCGAGACTCACACTTAAGAGATTTACAACAAGCATTTTTGAGACTACAGTACCCACCAAATGAAGTGAAGAAACAAATCAACAGGGCCAGACTAGTACCCAGAAACAGTCTGCTCCAGGACAAACCTAAAGGAACTAACAACAGAACACCACTGGTTGTCACCTATAGCTCCCAGCTCAAACCCATCCAACATATCATCAGTGAGCTACAACCCATCGTGGAAAATGATACCTCTCTCTCAGAAGTCCTGGGTGGAAGACCTTTCCTTGCCTACAGACAGCCCCCCAATCTTAAACGACTTATCACTTACAATCATGAATCGGCCAGCAGAGTCACCAGCACAGGTACCAGGCCCTGCGACAGACCCAGATGCCAGCTCTCGCCCCTATATCTACCCAGGGAATACAATTACAGGACCCAATGGCATCAACTACACTGTCTCTGGCTCTTACAGCTGCTCATCCTCCAATCTGATATATGCCCTCATGTGCCAACAATGTCCTTCTGCTCTGTACATTGGACAAACCAGCCAACCTCTACGCAAAAGAATAAATGGACACAAATCTGACATTAGAAATGGAAATGTCCAAAAACCAGTGGGAGAACACTTCAATCTACCAGGACATTCCACCAAAGACTTAAAGGTCGCTGTGGTTCAACAGAAACCTTTCAAAAACAAAATCCAACGGGAGGCTGCTGAATTGGAATTCATATGCAAATTTGACTCTGTCAAGCTGGGACTGAATAGAGACTATGAATGGTTATCACATTATCACAGGTAACAGATTCTCTTTACAGAGGCGTGATCTGGGGGAGCCCAGTGACGCCTGGTGTGGGCTTTCGGGGACCACAGTTCTCTTTGTCAGATGCAGCTGGCAGGGAGAGCTGTGGTTATTGAAGGCTTATACTACATAGGAATTGGATACTTTCACTGCTACAAACTAATACGGCAAACTGACTGCACACCAAAAGGAGATGTTTACATTTCCAAGCAAAGGAATGTTTTGATTGCCTCCACGCTAATTGCATTCTGTCCCCTTGTGATTTATGTCCCCTTCTTTCCTCTCTCTCTCTCTTCCCCCCTCCTCTTCTGTATCTGCCCAGTTTTGATCAGGCATCTGACGAAGAGAACTTGATTCTCGAAAGCTTATGCTACAATAAAATTGGTTAGTCTTAAAGGTGCTATTGGACTCTTTTTGATTTTGCTACTACAGACTAACACAGCTAACTCCTCTGGATCTATGTTTAATTTCAATATCTCTTCATTGATTCTTGCATCTACACCAGTTTTACTTCCCACCATATCTCTTGCACCATCAGTTGTGATGCTTTTCAATTTATCCCAACTCAGACCAAGATTTTCTACTGATTCATACACCTTCAAGAATATGTTTTCTGCAGTTGTAATGCCTTTCAAACACTGCAGTAATTCTGAAGCTGGAATCTATCTTCCTGATAAATATTAATAGTTGAGCAGTGTCTGTAATGTCATTGCTCTCATCTAATGCCAAAGGAAAAAAATCAAAACTTTTTGCCTTGGCAATCACTGACATATGCAGCTCTTCTCCTAGTTCTTCAACACGCCTGGTGATTGCAGATGCAGATAAACTGACACAACTAACACAAAATACCTTATCAGGGCACATTTCCTCCATTACTTTAACCATGCACTTTTTAACAAATTCACCACCAGTGAATAACCTACCACTCTCAGCAATACATTTAGCAGCATGATAGCTGGTCCTCACAGTAGATAGGTTCTCCTCAATGTGCTTTCTAAAACTATTTTGCTGCAAAAACATTGACTTTTTTAAAGAGAATTTATCTTGTTCACTCACACCTCTCCTTGATATATTGGGTAGCTCTTGTGACAGGATTCAAAGTGCCTTCTATTATTGTACTTTAATGGATTCGGTTTCGTTTTCTCAGCCATGTTGGACACTCCTCTTCGCGGGCTCGAGAGGAAGCGCCCGAGCACCCTGTCCGGGCGGCTGATCTGCGAAGATTAGCCCCCAAAACTCCCAGTGAGGGAGGCTGGGTCCGGGATGCTGCGGGAAGAGCCCCCCGGAATCAATGCGGGGGGTTAATTGCCCGTTTGTCCCTACGGAGGCCGGCGGACGTGCGCGGCGCCTCGAGTGCTGCCGGGCCATGGAAAACACCAAAGTGACCGTTACCAACTAACTAATCACTATGAAAGAATGTTAAACACGTCTTGTGCAAAAATATGAAATTTACTCACACTGTAGATATGTCACAAAGTTGTTCCAGCCACTACTATTGGAGCAACTGGAGCACTCTATATATTTACACTTCAGTAAGAAAACTCAGGGGGGCAGTAGAACATTCAATAAGAGCCCCTATTGTTTGCAGAAGCATACAAACTTATCGAAGCTACACAGAGCCTCTATGCAATTTCATCCAATTTCATATACACAAACTCAAAGCACCCTTAGGTTGCCTAATTCAATTCTGACAGAAAATCAACTAGTAATTTCAAACAGCCATTTTCCAGAATTGTAACTGAACGGGTCAGCCAGCAAGAGGTCCCGTTTCCGGTATCCCCTTCTTCAGAGCAGTTACAACTGTAAGAAATACATAAAAGGTATAAATCAATATAAATTAAACAAATCTCCATTCTGCCTTCATTCCATGGTTCTGCAAACGCCTACTTACATACAGCGCATCGAACAGCATTTCTATCATGGTTCCAAATCGCTCACCGGCGTGTATAAAGGAGAGGGAGTAACCCACTCCTTAAAAAATGCTGTGTAATTCTCCTCTATTACCATTGAATGATTTTTAAAGGAACATAGTCCCCAGACAGTCCTCACAAATAAGATGTCAACTCGCAACTGACATTCATTCCTTGTGGTTCCTCCGTGTGCAGTTTGTAGATCCACCACGCTTCTTTTCTTAACAAGTCCCGTTGTATAAAGACTTCTTCCTTATAGTGGCTTACATGTAGGACTGTGTAAACAAAGTCATTTTCACGATGTTTCAAAGCCATGAAGTGTGAGACCATAGGCGCGTCTTCCACTCCCCGACGTATTCTAGAGCGATGTTCCTGTATACGTGTTTTAATAGCTCTAGTTGTACAGCCTACATACATCTTATTACAAATACATACAATAAGGTAAACCACATTTCTTGTGTTACAGTTTGAAAAATCCCTCCAATACAGTCCCATAGCTTTAAACCTCTGGACAGGCATAACCAAGTCACAGCTGTTACAACCTCCACATCTATAATGCCCTTCAGGAAAATTCCTATGTGGTTTATGATTTATCAAGTCTGTATGAATAAGCTGGTCTCTGAAGTTCCTGGTTCTTCGGTGGGCTATCAGAGGCTTATCTGTGCAACCCAGAAGATCACTTATTAAATGCCAATGTTTGTATACTATTTGTTTGATTTGCTTCGCTAATGGAGTGTAATCCAGTGCGAAGCAAATCCTAGTTTCTCTTTCCACCCCACTTCCCTTTAAGAGATCTTTTCTATTTCTTTCTAATGCCCGTTGCCTGCCTCTCACAACAACATCTTCTGGGTAACCTTTGGATATAAACTGATCCCCCATCTTCCTTGCATGTATTGAAAAATCCATCATGTTAGTTGAATTCCGACGGAGGTTTCCTGTAAGGGCGCACATGAACTACATTACCCTCTGCTCTATACACCGACACGTCCAGGTAGTTGATTTCATTACCATCAGCTGACCATGTAAGTTTGATACTATTGTGCACCGTATTCATCCAATTACAAAGCTCTATTGTGTATGAATTATTAGACAAAATAAGAAATAAATCATCAATAAAACGGCAGTAAAACAAAATATGTGTGAAAAAAAGATTTTGGTCTGGGTTCTGAAAAAAATTTTCTTCTAATCGTGACATGAATAAGTTGGCTATACTTGGTGCTGCGGAGCAGCCCATGGCTACCCCGCATGTCTGTAAATAAAAAGTCTCCTGAAACCGAAAATAATTCTTAGTGAGTACTATGTCCAAAAGGTCTAACAAAAAATGTGTGGGAGGTAGTTGGGTGTCTCGTTTATCTAACAAGGATTGGACGGTCTGTAGTGCTTCTTCGTGTGGGATGTTTGTATATAAGGAAGTTACATCTAAAGTAACAAACATTGCTTCTTTGGGTATAATTAAGCCCTCTACTTTATTAATGAAATCCTGAGTATCCTGAATGTATGATTTTATTTTCTTCACAAATGGCTGTAAAAAAGAGTCCAAATATTTAGCCACCGGCTCTAAAATCGAGTTGGACCCTGAAATAATCGGCCGTCCAGGGGGGGGTGAACCGGGTTTGTGAATCTTAGGGAGTATGTAAAAGATGGGAACTCTAGGATACGTATTTAACAATGCCCTAAACCACTGCTCAGAAATCCAACCCATTGCTACCGCTTCCTGTAGAGAATTTTTAATTAGACCGGTAATACTTTTTGTAGGGTCGCTGGGAATTTCCTTATAGCTTTTTTTGTCACTTAACTGCCGCTTCACTTCCCCTATGTAATCTTCCTTATTCAGTATAACAATGGCTCCCCCTTTATCTGCCTCTTTTATAATTATGGACTCATCCTTCCTGAGTTCATTCAACACTTTTAACTCTGATACACTGAGGTTACGTCTCCTATGACGCTGTTGTTTCTCAATTTGCTCTAAATCCCTAATTACCATTGCCTCAAAGGTCTGTATCCTATGGTCCGTTGTTGGAGGAATAAAGGTAGAATGGGGGCGTAAATTAAAGGGGATCTGCTGATTAACAGGTGTATTCCCAAAGAAATTCCTAAGTTTAAGTAATCTGGTCAGTTTGAACAGGTCTATTCTCGTTTTAAACGCGTTATACCGTGGGGTCGGAACAAAACCTAATCCTAAATTAAGCACTCTGGTCTCTTCTGGGGAAAGCCTTCTCCTAGATAAGTTAACCACTAGGTTTTCCGTCCCCGGTTCCTGGGGCCTCCACGTAAAAAATTCCCTCTTGTTTTGCTCCTACTCAAACGTCCTGAGCGGGCATTAATGTAAGTATTTTCTTCAACTGAGGTATCTGTGTCCTCCCCATCAGTCGTCTCTAGTTCTGAGTTGGTCTCTAAGGGGTTAGACCAGGTGACCTTTTTACGTGAAGTATCTGTCTCCAACCACCAAGAGTAAACCCGTCCATTTGTGTAGTCTTTCGCATCCCTATGGAACTTTTTGATTTTTATTTCCTTCATTTTACGATCAAAATCCAGGACCTGATTTTCCAACTCGGCTAATTTCGTATCAAACGAAGTTTGTGCTGTGTTCTGTTTTAAGGTGGACTCTAAGTTCTTAATCTCCTTATCCAGACTCTCCACTTCCAATTTGGATTGTTCCACTACTAAAAGCATGAGATCTAAGGAACATTTATTAAGCACCGCCGCCCATTTGCTTTTAAATTCTTCATTACGTTGAAACATTCCCGGGGGCTTGTTGACTCTTAAACCCCGCGGGATCCTGTTACAACGTATGTAATCTGTTAACGAGGTCGCATGAAGGTGGTATCTAACTCGTTTCTTTTTTATAAATTGTAACTGTCCCCAGGATTCATCCTGTGGGGCATCTGTTGCATTTACAATAGAGGACATATCTGAAAGGATTCTGACCTTATCTGCTTCTGAAAAAGTCAAGAAACCTTCAAAAGAAGAATTAGCCATAGCTCTCCTAGTCAAAACCCCAACATACAAAAGAGAGAGTAACGGTATATACTTGCAAAACACCAAAGTGACCGTTACCAACTAACTAATCACTATGAAAGAATGTTAAACACGTCTTGTGCAAAAATATGAAATTTACTCACACTGTAGATATGTCACAAAGTTGTTCCAGCCACTACTATTGGAGCAACTGGAGCACTCTATATATTTACACTGGGTCCGGGATGCTGCGGGAAGAGCCCCCCGGAATCAATGCGGGGGGTTAATTGCCCGTTTGTCCCTACGGAGGCCGGCGGACGTGCGCGGCGCCTCGAGTGCTGCCGGGCCATGGAAAACGGCAAAGAGCAGAATTAGGCGAGAGCCTGCAAGTAAGCGAATCCCTTCTGATACTACAAGCGTGTGAAGGAGTGGTGGGATCTGAAGCTAAGAAGGCTTGTTCTCCCCCTTTGCTGAGTTTCAGAATCCGGCTGGCGGTTCCCCCCCCTAAAATGGCAACAAAAAAACAAAGTCCTGCCCTGGGCAAGTCAGTTTCGGCTGCCCTAAAGGGAGAGTCGTTGGAGGAGGTAGTGCGGAGGGCGGTTGGTGAAGCTATAAAACCCTTTGTTGACAAGCTGAATGAAACAGATCAAAGGGTGGGCTTAATTGAGAGCGAAGTGAAAACCATTAAGGAAGCAGCGGGGGGGGCAGAGAAGTCTGCTCGGGAAAGTGCGTCACTCGTGAAGGCTACGAATAAAGAGCTCAAACTGATGGAGAATCAGCTGATCGGGCTACAAGTGGAACGAACACAGACAATTTTGCGTCTCCAGAATGTGAAAGAGGAGGAAAATGAGGATTTACGGGGTCTGGTCTCGGAGCTATTGGCGACACCCGCGAGGGCAACTAAAGAAGAAGTAAAAAGCGCCATTTTGGAAGTCCGTCGGGCTACTTCAAAATATGCAATGAAGCGTCAGTTGCCTCGCGAGATCATTATTGAT
Source organism: Eublepharis macularius (assembly GCF_028583425.1). Taxonomy (NCBI): domain Eukaryota; kingdom Metazoa; phylum Chordata; class Lepidosauria; order Squamata; family Eublepharidae; genus Eublepharis; species Eublepharis macularius. The sequence goes on from NC_072790.1 coordinate 128,820,488, forward strand.
TTTTCATCTAAGAGGATCCGGGACACTATCCTATATAATTCATACAATGCGGATTTGGACTTTTTGGGTAATAAAGTTAAGATATTGAAAGACGTCCCATTTCTAGTTCGGAAAAGACGTTTTAAGTATAAAAAGTTCGCAGCTCTTCTGAGAGAACGTGGAATAAAGTACAAATGGTTATTTCCGGAAGGAATCTGGTTCAGTCACAAAGATCAAGCTTTCAAGTTATTATCAGAAGATCAACTAAGGGATTTTGAGGATAAAAATCCGGAATTTCAGTGCACCAAGCAAGACGAAAAGGAGAAGTCTGAGGGGGAGGGGGAGGAAATGAGCACGGCGGCTGCTGCTGCTCAGAGAGAATTGCGTCCGGGACCCAGGAGGGGAAGAAAAATTTAATTTGAATTTAAATTGTAATTTGCATTTAGTAAGGTCAACCACTCCATCAATATAATATAAAGCTTTAATTTTTGAATAATGGCAGTATGAAGGGAAAACAGGAAACGTAGTGTTTAGTGTTTGTAGATTACCTTCCCCTTTCCCCCCCTTCCCTTTCTTTATTTTTTCTCCTTTCCTTCCCATCCCTTGTGCTATTGTAGTCTTTTGTAGTTACTGTTTTGTAGGGTATGTATGTATGTAGTAGTTTTGTATGTTAGATATTGAAAAATAAAAAATATTATTATTGTACTTTAATACTAAGATAGTTTCAAGACATATCAGGCAAACTGCTTTATCTTTGTTTAAAACAAAGATGTACTCAGTAGTCCATTTGTCATTAAAGGCACGGTGCTCATCTGCCATTTTTTGTTTCTTTGAAACAGCATTTTCTTTTGCAGACATCTTACAGAATTTTTAGCAGAGCAGCAGTTGCAGACTTTCAATATTATCCTTGAATAAATACAAATATGAAAAGTATAGTTTTAGAGGTCTAATTCTTCCCTTTCCCATCAAACTCACCCCACTCTTGCTGCTATTAGCTGGGGGGTTTCATTTCGACCATGGTAAAGAAGAGAAGAATAATAGAATCATAGAGTTGGAAGGGACCTCTAGGGTCCCTTCCTCTACAATTCTCAGGAGCATTGGGCCATATGCACAGATCAGGAAGAATTTTTAAAAAATGGATTAGGAATCTGACCTACCAGATGGCAGAGTTGCAATCCTAAGTACATTGAATACTGTGAAAGTTATTTTTTAATAGACACATCGCTTTGAGGTTTAAATCTACACATGCTAATACTTTGGGATCCTCCAAAAAGGGGCAGATAGAGAGAAAGAGTGAATGAAAGGGTAGCCTCCCACCTGGAGCCATTAAATTGGTTTAAAATACTATGCGGGGAGCACGTACACATCACTGCCTGCCAGCCAAGCCTCAATCATGAGAAGCAAAATGGCAACCAGGTGGAGGGGAACTTGGCAGGAGGAAGATGTGGGAAGAGGGATCCCATAAGCTTCCCTGCTAAGGGAGTACTCCTTCCCGCTTAACCCAAGGGGCCACAACACCAGCTCCTGCCATCACAGATGCATGAGAAGACTCCTAGCTGGAGTGGGTGAGGGAGGAGAGGCAGAAGCAAGCAAGGCAAAAAGTCAGAGCAACCAGCTCTTATTGAAGAAGGAAGAATGCTTTTGCCTGCAGCAGCAACTTCACCAGTAACCTTGGAAGCTACTTGGAAGAGCCTTGATGGGTTGAGCCTCTAGAAATGTTCAGTATGAAAAACACTTTGTATCCCCTTTTTTTTTTTTTTGCAAAATACCAGCTCTTCCTCCCTTTTTTTGCAAAAGACATCTCCTGTACCCTTTCACACAGCTTCTTTATACACAAATATAGCCTTCAACATGCTAAGGTGTGGAGAGGGGGAGTGCAAAAAGCTGAGCAGGACAGGTAGCCAGCAAAGCACCCAAAATGGCCAAAATGCTATTATGGAGGATAAGACCAAAGGGAGGCTGGCAGAAGGAACCATGGAGACCAGAAGAAACAATGTTACTATTGTGTTTTTGGCAAGAAAGAGACAGGAAGAACGGCACCAGGTGGTGTCTCTTGAAGCAGGAAGAATAGTGTGGGTCTGAGAGAAAATGCCTTGAGGATGATAACAACAAACAAGCAGGTTGGAGGGCCGCACAGAAAGAGCATGGGGGCTGCGTGTGGCCTGTGGGCCACAGGTTGGGGACCCCTGCTGTAATAGCAAGAGTTGTCAGTCTTCAGCATTTAGTTTCTTCCCTGGCTACTATTGAAATTGGCCAGGGGTGGGGGGAGGTTGCACATACATTTAGTTTTCAGTGTGTGTGTGTGTATAAAATGCATATTTATGAACACTAATGCGCCATGCAGAACACAGCTTGTTGCTTCATACTCTGCAGCTGCTGAGCTGTATTTTGAACTGTTGATAACCTGTTGTAGAACAATTGGTTAAGATGTGAAAACATCATCTTCTGAAGCCAGTTTTTTCTTATTAATTTAGTATCTAACCAAAAGAACAAATACTCTTCTGGCTTTTACGTTGGTGGAAATTGGGCTATCGGAAATAAATGAATAGAGCATGAAACAGCCTCCTACAGGACTGTGAAATAGTGGGGGTCTGGGAGGGGAAAGAACCTCTATGTGCTCCTTGGTATGACTCTTTCATGCATCTTTCATCTGTGAAATGTTGGAGGATATAATAGTTCAACATTTAACGGCAATTAAAGACAAAATGTCTATTTCTTAATCTAATCATATTTTTGGAAGACAAAGGATTTGCTGGTACTCAGTATATAAACATATACTGTTTATATTCAGTATATAAACATGCAATAGTAGCATTGTTGTTCATAAATTAATTGTCCTTGTGGAGTGAATTAAAATGTATAACTGAGGGAGTGATATGTGGAGTACAGCAACCAGATATGCTGTTTATTTCCTACCCCCATCTATGTTGAAAGGGACAAATTGCCTACCTATCCACAACTGTCAAAATTAACTAACTAGCTACGTTTAGTATCTTTATCCAGTTCCTACATATCTTTATCCAGTTTCTTTTAGCGTTCAGAAGAGTGTGCATGTGATTGCACACTAAGACTTAAAGTTATAATCACAATTGTAATGTTACCATGTTTGAGATAACATCCCCCCCCCCAGCTGCTATTATAAAGTAACACCTTTATATTCTTTTAGCAAGCTGCATGTTGAAAATCTGGGTGGTATTTTACAACAAAAAGTTACTTATTCACGTGTTTGAGTCTCCCACGATTTTTTTTCAGATTCAGTGTTTTTCAGTGTGCCTGCAGCTTCTAATAGGCATGTGTTCATTTTTAAATGTGTGAACTTGAATTTAAATATTAGAATGAGCCAGACTGGCCAAGCAATTAAAATAATCTTAAGAAATTTCACTGACTGCTATCAGTAGAAATTTTGTTTTGCTTTACATCACAGAAAAAGGGCGTATTTCCCCCATGAGGGAGGGCAATTTTGATTGAAATAATTGCCCGAGAGAGGGCTATGCAGTGCATTCTTCTCCCTCCAATGCTCCTTGTAATCTCTTATGGCTCCTTTCAGTTTAAAAAGGAGCCACTGTAGGTCATTTATATGCATCTGGAAAAGAGCACAGGATTCTGTTTAAAGATATCCATGATATCCTGCCCCTTAGGATCCTCTGCTGTCCAGTGGAATTGCCACAGAATTGCAGGGGGGGGCTCTTTGTAGCATTGACTGACTGCTCCAGAACAATCCTGAATCTTAAGTAGCCTGTGTGTAGCATTGACAGAAGGGAGAATCTCTATTTTACCCAGGAGAAAGAACTGTATAAGTTCCTTATCTCCCACAGCAACTGCCCTTCTCTCAGCCTTCCTGAACATTAAGTTGCATGAGTAGAGCAGGAGGCAAAGGGGAATGGTTCACTTAAATACAGACTCTAGATAATTCAAAATTTAGAAGCATTTTCTAGCCTTCCAAGTGCCTAAAGTTTGTAGTTGGAAGCAGACATTTGATGGGTGGAGAGATGGTTTATGTATATTGAAATTTCTTATTGGGAAATTTCTCTGCAGCAAAATTCAAAGATGTATGTAATTTTTCTTGTAGTTCTCATGCACTTTTGTTCATATTGTGTCTCTTATGTCATAAAAGTGAAATTCCAATCTGTGACACGATTTACTTAATATGGCATGCATTTGATCACGACTCCCTCTAGTGACGAAGCCCTGAGGTTTTGTGCAGTCGGCTTGTCACTAATTGTTAATTATGATATAGAAAACCCAGCTTTGATATCTGTTCCCTACATTTATTCACCTTCAGTTATTAGCATATACCAATAATATTAAATAATAAAAACAGGGTATCCAGTGTTCTGTATAATTGCCATTGTATCCAATAGTTCTGTCTAAGCACAGCAATATGCCGGAATATGAGAGTTGTGTTTTTATTTATTTAATTTTTATTTTATCAAAGTAAAAAAGGGATACAGAAAGAAGAAGAAGGGGAAAGGGAAAAATTAATGAGGTCAAGATGATTTTGCAACTGTTTGCTACAAAAATTATTAGAATACAGAGTACACAAAACCTTTCTTTTTCAATATTTGTCCATGTAGCGATGAAGATTACAACTGTTATTAAATCCCATTACTATATATTGTTCCTCTCTACTACACATACTTAATGCATACCACCTCCTTCTCTGCACTCAATAATAAAAATTAATAAACAAAAAGGAAAAACTCCTCATCCCATTATTAATACAATATTTCATCTTATTTCTTTATATTACTGATTAATATAACTTTTAGTTTAACAATCATCTCTACTTATCCTAAACTTTATTAATGTTTCTATCTCCTATAAGCTATTTTAACAATTTTATTCAAACATTTTCCCCCTTGTCAAATTATAACCTTTTATGAGCTATATACAATAAGTCGGTATATGATCTTACTTCAGTTTATGAGACTGCAACATCTTATATATTCTATTCTTTATAAGCAAAATAGTTCCCCCATTTCTCTTCAAATTCTCTTATTGGTCTTCTATTTACATAACTCGTAAGTTTTGCCATCACTGCATATTCTGCCGTCTTTATCTTTCCAGATTTTCTTGGTTGGGCATTCATCTTCTTTCCATTTACTTACAAATGTCACTCTTGCTGCCATCAGCAAATATCTGAATAATTCATGTGATGTTTTATTAATATTTTCTGGTATTATTCCCAACAGCATAGTCTGGGGTTTCATAGTGAAATCGAATTTTAAGATTTTTTGCATCTCAGCATGTATGTCTTTCCAAATTTTTTTACTTTTTTTTGCATGTCCACCACATATGCTAAAAGGAGCTGTCCATTTCTTTACATTTCCAACATGACCCTATATATTTCTTATCCATTTTCTCAATGTACTTTGGTGTGATGTACTATCTGAAAAAACATCTTATACCAATTTTTCCTTAAAGTTTGGCTTGCCGTGAACTTTATGCCCTTTGTCGAAAGATTCTCCCATTTATGCAAATTTATGCAAAGCAAAAGGCTAAGATTTTAATTAATTTTAATACTCCATTTTAATTAATGGACTATTAACAAAAGAATTACAAATAGAAATGGGCACTAGACAAGGATGTCCACTATCACCACAACTATTCATTCTAGCCATGGAAATTTTTTGCTTCAAAGCTAAGACAAGACTCTAAAATCTAAGGTTTGGAAGTAGATGGTGAAGAATTGAGATTGAAATGCTATGCAGACGATGTGCTCATGACAATTTTGAACCCGCAGGAAGCAATGCAATATGTTATGGAACAGTTCGTGAATTTTGGAAAATATTCCGGATTTAAAATTAACAGGAAAAAAACTAAAATAATTCCCAAGTTTTTAGCAAGGCAGGAAGAAGAAAGAATTCGGGAAGCATCAGGATGTGAGATAGCAATGAATGCAGTGAAATATCTGGGCATAAATATGACAGGACAAAAGGAAACATTGTTTAAAGATAACTATGAGGCATTGTGGAGGTGAATCCAAAAAGATTTAGAAAGATGGTCCAAGTTAAAGTTGTCCTGAATAGGAAGAATTTCCACAATTAAAACGAATATCTTACCGATAATTAACTTTTTGTTTCAAATGTTACCAATCAGCATAAAAGATATGACATTGAAAGATTGGCAGAGACAAATAAATCAATTTATTTGAAATGGCAAAAAACCAAGAGTAAGATTCAAGGTAATACAAGATGAAAGAAGTAGAAGAGGGCTGGCGGTCCCAAATATCAAGTTATATTATGAAGCAGCTGGTTTAGTTTGGATTACAGATTGGATAAGAAACCCTAAGAATAGAGTATTAAGACTAGAGGCGGCAGATTTAACGGTTGGGCTACATAATTACCTTTGGCAACAAGAAGAACAAGGAGACAAAAAAATCATAAGAGACAGCTTGATACAAATCTGGGAATCGGTTAGAAAGAGAGTAAGTCCGCTGATATTGCCAATATTTTCACCGATTGAAGCCTTTTGTGATAAAAACCAGAGAAAAGACAATGACTTAATAACTGATAGAGATATAATAAACTTTCAAGGAAAGAAAATCATGGCAAGAAATTCAAGATGAAGGAATAAAAATGCAATGGTTGATATATTTCCAGGCGGTCTCCAGATTAAAAGAAGCTCTTAAAGTTTACAGAGGACAATTAAGAGATCTTACAGAGTTTGAGAAGATCATTACACAGAAGAAGGAGCACATTCTGGGTCAGATTTATAAACTTTTACTTCAATATAACACAGAAACAGAACAAGTTAAAATTTGCATGATAAAATGGATGCAAAACTTTGGAGAAGAAATAACATTTCAACAATGAGAGTTGTATTTTTAGACAGGACAGACCCCGTTTAGACTGAGAACAGAATGAATCTCTTTACAAAGTTCTTCCAGTATAAAATGCCATTGCCGTCTGCAAATGTCACTCTGTTATGAGCTAATTATGGCCCCTCTAAGGGCCATTCAGTGGACTTACTGGTATTGAATCTGATGTGATTTCCCTTGATGATCGTGATGGTCAGTTGTAAAATATAACTAAGTGAATCCAGATAAGATTTTTCTTTAGCGTACTCCTAACTTGTATGAACCAGAAGCAAATTTTATCATGAAATTCACATGGCATGACTGTGGTTCTTTATTAAATCTTCTCTAAACTGAAAATTTGAACAGATGGAAAAGTTATTGCAAATCTCACAAAGTCCTCCTCCCCCTTTGATTTTTATTTTATCTCTCTCTTAATGTATTTCTGTTATGAGGTAGCATGCACAGAATGTTCTCAACATTCTATATTTCATAACAGCTTTCTATATTTCATAATGGTCAGTGGATTCCTAAGACCTGTCTCTGAAGGACTTGAGATGATAACTGAATCCTATGCCACTTTATAAATGGGAGATATGCCAGCATATCTGGATATGTCAGGGGTGAGCCTCGCTGGCACCAACACAGAACTGGATGACATCAGAGGCATGCCGTTGGCATACAGAGCCACCCCAGCCATGTTCCTGATGAACCACAGTGACCAAGAGCCCTGGCATAGCTTTAAGAATCCCTATTGAACATACAGAAAGGAAAATACAGCTCCCACTCCACCCCCAGCTCCAGTTCTGCTCTAAAGCCATAGTGTAGTTCAGAATACTATGTTTGCAGCCAATCACATCCCACTTAATCACTATATAAATCTCAGCCAGCATGCTCATAGCTGTGATGGTAGAACATGGGGCTACTACATCTCTATGGTGTCTTGCCATGCAGACTTAGAGCACACATGGGGGAACTTTGGTGATGGGAATCCCTGAGAGATGACAGTGTGAAAAACAGGGGACCACTTTGCACAAAGAGGTAACGAGGAGGACGGACATTGTTGTAAAATCGCGAACACTGTTCTGTTTAGATACATTATAGATACTTCATTTCAGGACACTGACATCCAGTGGGAGCCTCCACACCTTACAAGGACAATGCACCTCCTCAGATAAATGAGAGGGGAGTCCCTGTTTCAGGCATTGCCCTCCACATCTACCTACTCTTTGCAATGCCTGAACAACCCTACCTCTCTCAACAGTTAATATCAAAAAGAATGCAGAAAGGGAGGTGCATATGTGCTGGCCCTGCATTATTGCACTGTCAGCATGTAAGTGGGGGCATGATTACAGTTCTGGGTGACTACCTACCATTCCCTTCTAATCTGTGCTACTGCTGATCAAACTCCTAGAACGTCTTGCAGGAGTGGAGCTCTGTATTCAGCTGTCAGTGAGAATGGGCTTGGGTATGATCTTGCAAGGGGGGAAGTAAGGATCCTACAGGTTGCACTAACTCCCAGATCACAGTTGTTGTATAATAAGTAATGTGGCCAGCATGGAAGGATATGGATGGACTGCACAGGTTGCTGAGAGTAATAGGAGTAGCTGGTGGTGATGAGACCACAGCAGGGAGATGGCACATGAAGGAGTGCCATCCAAAAGGATGGGGGTGTGAGGTAGCCAATCAGCAGTCCAATCTAGAGATGGGCACAAATAGCAATACGAACAAAAAAAGCCATGAACAGCCCGATCAGCTGTTTGCGAGCAAGCTGTTTGTGAGGCCCCGTTCCTGATGAACATGTGTTCGTTCCAAGCCCTGTTCGTGGTGTTCATCAGCCATTTGTCAAGCCAGACAGTCTGGCGCCTTTCAATCAATTCCCTTGGCAACAGTAGACACGGACTTTCTGAACTCTGAACTCCTGTTGCCCTGGAAACCGCAATCTAAGCCCAGGGGCACTTCACCCCTGACTCAGTTGCTTGTCAGGGGTTTCCCTGACAAGGGCTGATTGCAGCCTGCCAGGGTTTAAATTTCCCTCTCCCTGCTGCTGTGCAGCGCAGGAAGGGGGACATTTAAATCCCCGACTCAGCTGCTTGTCAGGGAAACCCCTGACAAGCAGCTGAGTGCAGCCTGCTGGGGTGAAATGCCCTTCTCTCTGCTGCTGCATAGCAGCAGGAAGAGGGGTGCTTCACCCCTGACTCAGCTGCTTGTCAGGGGTTTCCTGACAAAGTCTCCCCCCCTCCCTCCAGCCGGCTGGAAGGAGGCAGACTTTGAAGGGAAGGAGGTTCCCCACACCGTTTGCAAACGGCATGGGGAACCTTCTTCCTTTCAGAGTCTCCCCCTCACCCTCTAGCCAGCTGGAAGGAGGGAGACTTTGAAGGGAAGGCAGTTCCCCACGTTTGCAAACGGCACGGGGAACTTTCTTCCCTTCCAAGTCTCCTCCCTCCCTCCCACGGACAGCCAACCACGAACACGTTCGAGAACAGGGTCATGTTCGTGGTTGTTCGTGATTCCCTGTTCGTGGATGGCAACGAACATCGTGTTCATTTTTTCCTGTTTGTGCCCACCTCTAGTCCAATCCCAAATTATGGTGTTCAATAGGATAAAATCTCAGCTGTGCCTGTACCTTCTTTTTTAGTTTCTTAGCCACATATGGGACTTGAATCATTTGGTATGCTGTCTTTGCGCTATGCCTTTCTGTGCAGTCCTCCCTACCCTGCTATATATTGCTAATTTTGACTCTAGCATAGCTGAGGGAATCCTCTTTTGCATGTTTTTTTTCTGTTGTACTTGCATGATACTGATTAGTTGTGCTGAAATCTTAGCTATGAAATACTTTATTAAGGTGAATTCAAGTTAATGCATCAGCAGCTTGTCTACTGAAATCTAGATTGGTATTGTGGTGATGTATCAGCAGTTTTAGTTTTAAATAAATTATTTCAGTTGTGCCACAAGGGCTTCTGGTAACATGATGCTTTCAAAGCCAAGGAGTGTGTTGTTGGCAAGAAAGATCAATTTAATGAGCAAATTGCTCATTTTCACATCTTTCTAAAATTAGTCATGAAAGTTGGCGAGAGTGAAGATCATGTCTAAGATTTTGTGGCACTTACTATTATTTCTTTTAAAAAATGTTTATCTCCTTTCCCCATTCTATAGTCTGCCCTGCAAAATGATCACTAAATATTCCACTGTGATTTGGTTAGTGGGGCAAGTTATCTATCCATTTTAAGTATCAAACTGGAAAAGGATAATAAGGTCAGTTGCTTTTGGTCTCCTTTGAGGAAAATGAAAGGGTATAAATAAAGGAAATAAGTAAATAAATGCACCCGTCTGTGTGGCAAGTCTTAACAATTTTTAGTTAGGAACCATTCTTCAGAGATGGATTGATTAGCAAGCAAGAGTAAGATAGTTGTAATACTGTGGTACTGCTCTAGGTACAGTACTTGAGGGATGTAACTTGGTGGTTGAAAGTACATTTGATTTTGAAGGGCTATATCAAGCTCTGAAACTTGGCCTGTTGCCAGTCTCGTTTTGGAATAATTGAAGCTAAAGAGCAGTGCCCTTTGTCTCAAGTTTGTGCTTTAAAATGCTCTAGTCCTAGTCCAGCCATCTTAAAACCTCAACTGGTATATTAACTATATTTCATAATTGTTTTTTCAGCTCTATAACATCTCATAGAAATATGTGATCTGGTCTGAAAAATCTCTAATACCTAGTTGCATTTTATTTGTTTTAAAAGTCTTTCCTAGTTCTATGATTTGGTAATGTATTAGTTTTTAAAGTATGTATTGTCAGTCAAAAACAGTGGCAAATTTTTATGAGAAGAGCAGATTTGCAGGGAATAACAGAAGATATGATATTGGATCTAGTGAATTCAAGTTGAGTACAATGGAAAGCCTTTTGCCAGCTAGTTCCATTAGAGTGTGGCTGCGACAAAACTGGGAAGCCTAATCACTAGGAGAGAGAGGAATAGGCTGATTAATAAGCTAATAAATGTACAGTTGTGAAATTATAGGAAATTGGGATGGATAATACTGTAATAGTTTTCTCAGTACAGAAATGATAAGATGCCCTCCACGAATGAGTTCAACTAAATACAGTGTTAAATGGTTGTTGGGGGTTTTCCGGGCTGTATTGCCGTGGTCTTGGCATTGTAGTTCCTGACGTTTCGCCAGCAGCTGTGGCTGGCATCTTCAGAGGTGTAGCACCAAAAGACAGAGATCTCTCAGTGTGAGAGATCTCTGTCTTTTGGTGCTACACCTCTGAAGATGCCAGCCACAGCTGCTGGCGAAACGTCAGGAACTACAATGCCAAGACCACGGCAATACAGCCCGGAAAACCCCCAACAACCATCGTTCTCCGGCCGTGAAAGCCTTCGACAATACACAGTGTTAAATGTTCTATTTTCTCGCGAACGACTTCATTGAGATGGTTTGAGTTAGAGACCATGGAGATTTTGGTTCACCTTTGATTAGCTAGTGTTTCAGGAAAGTGGTGTTTTTCAGTGGTTTACTTGTAAGACTTTGCTGTAAGAGAATCTTTAAAATGTATGGATGCTTGCTTCCCTTACAAGCCATATAAGCTGCCTCTACTTCACTCAAGATAATTATTGAATGATTAAGTTCTCAAAGTCTTTGTGGTGGTATATATTTGTTAGCAGTGCTACTCTGTTGTTGACAGAAATGGCACTCTTTATTTGGGGGGAGGGGAAGAGAGAGAGGCAAGTTGGAGGTGAAATAGTTTGTAATGATATCCCTAACTTCTAGAAGTGCGTTCTTTTGCTCCAATGTAATGGCCTCTGCATGAGAATAGCTTCCTTTCTTTATGTCCCTCAGGTTTCATTAAGTTGATCTCAACTGAGATGCCAGATAAAACACCAGAGAGTAAAGAAACGTTATCCAGGAATGAAGGTCAGTATTGTGTTCTTCTTGAGAAATCTTGCCTTTTCATATTCTCAGAATACATATTGCAGGGAAAGAAAATATGAAGCCTTTTTGTGTTAAACCTTTTTTTCTGATATAATTTAAAAAGTTTACCAAAATGTAGAGAACTTGATTATGAATATAAGTGTTATTTGTATTTTAATCTGTGAAAAATGAACTTGTACATTCAATATTTTGTTTATGATGAATGTGCTTGGTTTGTGTGTAAGAGAGTTTGTATTTATGCTTTTTTTGGCACTGGAATGTATCTGCCAAAAGTCTGCCTGTGCGGGGAGGGTGGAATAAAAATAGAAAATTAATAAGTAAAAATAAATAAATAAATGCTTCAGATGTAGATTTTGTAGTGCTCAACACAGTAAAGCTGCAAAAACAAAGTAAACATTAATTTCTGTTTGCATTTTTATCTTGGACTGTAGTTTACTAGTGTGCTCTTTTATTTTACAAGGTGGTAAGCATAGCAAAAGTTTCATGTAGTCATAGCAGACAATAAAATCTGGGGTTCCTACTGCATTCAGCACTGATTATTTGATGAGTAGAATTGTGTACCTTTTAAACTTCCCCTAAGTTGAACTTTCATTTTCCACAGTTGGGAGCAGGTAGAAAAAATAGAAGGGAAATGTACCATGCACCCTACTCCTTCTGCAAAAGGTAGACACAAAAAATACAATAAATACAATACTTGCAGGACAAGTAAACAGTTTATAGTTTGCTAGATTGGAAGTAGAATGTTATGAAATATAAATGTACTTCACTTTATTAGCAGATGCAGGCATTATATGTGAAATAATGCTAAGGAGGTAGGGCTGCCAGGTCCACTGGTGGGGTGGAGGAATCCCTCACTCTTACCCTCCACAACCATTTACCTGACTGGCAGGGGGGAAAGGCCTTCTGGGTGCACTCCCGGTGCGGCATGACATCACTCCCAGAAGTGACGTCATGACACCGGGACCATGCACAAGGAGAGAAGAAAGGTGAGTGCCAGGTGTCCTCCCCCCTCGGAGGGTAAGGGGACCTGGCAAAGCCATAAGGAGGGTATATTTCATTGACTAGGATCAGCATATGGATGTGCATTGGCACATCTAGCCTATTTCCACTAAATCTTGAATCCTTAGAGAAAAAAGTGTGAAATAAATACTTTAATAATTAAATATTTCCCAATCAATAAACTATACAGATGACAAACTACCTAGAGATAAGCTCAGTCACCTCACACTAATTTGGTAATCCGTATCATTCCGCCAAATTGTAAAGATTGGTGAAAGTGTATGCCGATGATGTCAGCGTGATGATGTCACTTCTAGAAGTGACATCATCATTTCCCAGCTGGGAGCACACACAATGAAAAAGAAGCACCATAAGTAGAGATGGGCATGATTGGCATTACGATCGAAAAATACCCACGGTAATGGCGATCGCACAATCGGGACCCGGTAGATTGGTGCAGTCCACGGCGACCAATCCAGCATTCGGGGTGTGTGTGTGCTTGATCGGGGCGATTGGGCTCAGATTGGGAAGCCAGACACACAGGCGCCAGCAATCTATTCCTTTGGCAACGGAGCCAGGGGAATGCCTGAGCTGTGTTTGCCCTCCTTCTGTCACCCTGGAAACCCGAATGGAAGCCCAGTTTGCCTTGATCAGCAGGGCTTCCTTCCAACCACGGAGCAGCAAAGCAGTCACCAGTTGGGAGAAGACACCCAGGGGAGGGAGGGGGAAGGGAGTGTTCTGTAGCCATGGGCACGCCAATCTCATCCCTGCAAACCCTGTGAGGGAGCTCTGATGGCCAAACACAGATGAGCGGCCAGACCCCCCTCCCCCTGAGGGGAGGCGGCTCATCGCCATCTCCCCGGGCCCGCTGGGCCCGGCGGTCACCGTCTACACCCACTGTTCATTTCTCACCAGCACGCTCCTTTTTGGCCTGGCGGGCGGGTGCATGGGGGGTGCCGCCGTCAAGTGGCCAGACCCCCCGCCCCCTGAGGGGAGGCGGCTCGTCGCCGCCTCCCTGTGCCAGCCAGGCCCGGCAGTAGCCGCCATCACCCACCTTCCCACATAGCTGGGAACAGTGGGGTGCCCCTCCGCTTTGGCCTCCCCGATCCCTGATCCATGGATCAGAAATGGGAGATGATCGGTGTGGATTGCTAGTTCGGGATCGTCGCTGGCGCCGATCCACGATCAGCTTGATCGATAATTTTTTTTGGATCGTGCCCACCTCTACCCGTAAGTACCAGCCCCCTCAAGCTGCAGGCACCCCCAAGAGTAGCTGTGAGGATAAATGGAGAAGAGAACCATGTACGCTGCTTTGGGGCCCTGGTGGAGAGGAAGGCAGGGTATAAATAAAGAAATAAAAGTCATTGCTAGAAAAAGTTTAAAAACTGTCTGGTGTGCCTTAGTTGTTTTCTTCCCATTTTTTAAAATGTTTTAGATTTTTATTAGTTGCTTTTCAACTAAAAAAAGTTTCCAAAGCAGCTTACAGTAGAAAAATATATTAATATTAACCATACATACAGTTTTTTGTATTGGGGGTATTCTATCATATCCTTTCCACAGCCTGTAATAGTAATAGTCTAGACATAAATTTGCTATCAGTAAAAATGTGACTGTCTCAGCTGGAGGTGCTTTCAGTCTTGTGTCCCAGACACATTTTTCCTAGAACTCTTTTTTGCACAGAGTGTTAGGGTGAACAGTTTTATAAGTCATAGTGGTTTTATAAGTGACAAAACAACCTTTGAGTTGCATTGGTGTTAAGAGAATTCAAATCACAACTCTTAGCTGATCTCTAGGAGGTAATACTTAATAATTGAAATAAAAATATTTTTTAAAAAAGGAGGTAATACTTGACATTGGTACAGCAAGTTATAATATTTGAACATTCCTAAATTACAACACACTGAAGGAAATAAAAATATTCAGGCTCGCCTGCATTTAAATGTCATGGTTTAAACTACAACATCTGGAGATCTCTAAGAGGATGATTTGGTGTTATTGTATTAGTAACAGGTCAGTGGAAATTGTATCATGGACTTTATTGCATGTTCTAGAGTTTGCCTACAGAAAAATACAGGGAAAATCTATGGTGTTTGCTACCATTATTGATGAAGTGGTCATGAGAGGAGGCAGGAGTAGGGCTTGGGATCCCAGTGCTCCGGGGTCAAGGGAGGTATGGTGGTGGAATGTATTGCTTGCCACACAGAAGCTGTGTTTCTACCCGTAGTTCAGAGATTATAGTATTTTTGATGGTCAAGAAAATTTTTCCAACATATTGGTACAATATGGAAAATTGATATTGAATAGAAGTCCAATTTTAAGCTGCCATGCAAAAAACAATTTACAACCCAGCTCCTTTGCAAAGGATCCTTTCTTCCTACTCTTTGAGTAGCAGTACATTCAGTTCATGTTTAGTTTTAAGTTTGTGGCATTATCAGCCCTATCAATTATTATCAGAAAGTGCACACCCCAGTGTCCAGATTCAACAGAGAAGTCAACAACTACATTAAAGTGGCATCAATCAAATCTTGTTTGAAAAAGTACCATTTTGCATGTTCCCCAAAACTACAAGAGAGATGGAGCACTTAGACTTCATGCAGAAGATGGTTCCATAATGCTATTGTGATGACAGAGGGAGAATAAATTGAGCTTGGGATCAGACACAGCCAGTTAAACTCTTCTAGTACCACCATAATATGCTCATAGTGCAAGCTTCCTTTGGGCAACTGTGTACTTTTCACCAGTTGGCATTTCAGAGATACCTTCAGGGGCAGCCACACTGAGATCATTAGTCCAGTTGAGTAGTTAACAGACAGTAGTCTGCAAATCATAGTTTTAACAAGTCGGTGACTTCTAGTGCAGAAAAACCCTGAACTGTAAATTTGCCACCAACTTCTTCCATAAACTCTTGCAGAGTTAATTGTAAGCAAAGAGGAACCCCCTCCCGCTGTTTTTCATGTGGATATTGTTCCCAGTGCTGTAGTGCTGCAGTGATTGCAGGTAGATCATTTTCAAACTAATCAGTCCCCCTTGTTTAAAAGAGACAATGAGCTGCCAGTCTCAGGAGTATGTGAAAGTAAAAAAGGCTGCGTGATTAAGAAACTGGAAACCTCAAGGTGGGGTTTCCCCCCTTGCAATCTGTTCTGCTGCTGTAGATATTATACACTTGGACTTCCAAAAGGGGTTTGACAAGTTCTCCCACCAAATACTAGTCCTGACTAAGCCATGGGATAAGAGGGCAGATCCTCTTACACATTCAAAACTGGTTAAAGGGCAGGAAGCAGAGAACAGGAATAAATGGACAGTTCTCACAACGGAGGACAGAGAACAATGGGTATTAGGACTGGTATTAGGACTGGTATTAGGACTGGTGCTAATAAGTTTGTTCACAGATTATCTGAAATTGGGGGTGAGCAGTATAGTGTCCAAGTTTGCAGATTATATGAATTATACAAGAGGAAGTGAAAACGAAGACAGATTGTGAAGAGCTCCAGGGAGACATATTATGGATTACACAGGTTGGGTCTGGGATCCATGTTACCCAGATAGGTTAACGTATATGCAGGGATCTTTCTTCCTATATATGCCAGGGTCCCGTGACAGCATTGTTCCTCATTACTGGGGGGAAAACAACTTAACAAGAGAAGGGATACCTCTTGATCTTCTCATGTTACACCTAATGTTCACCTGACCAACCACAAAGAAATCACTGGTAGAAAGGATTTACTATGGTAAGATGAACATACAAAGGAATAGCAATAAATGCAGCCATCTAGACTATAACAATTACAGAACAGCCACAAGGACATTCAGGTTTCTTCTCATTAACAAGGCAGGTGTAGATTCCAGACTCCAACTTCTAAGATTTAACTTGAGGTTTCATCAAAATTGCATAGAAAGCAAAGGAACAGATACTAATGCAAAGTCTAGAAAAGCTACCATGAAAAAGACATAAGCAAAGAGAGGGATGTTGACATGCACATATTCCATAAGAAGGAGGGACTTATTTTCACCATATACCAGTAATGCTGCTTAAAATGGTCCTCTGAACCACAAATTTCCTATTGTATTTGAGTGTGAATGTGAAAAAAAATATAACTTGTCCCTTCCCCACTGGCAGACCTCCTGAGGACACCTGGTTTTTGGCCACTGTGTGACATGGAGTGTTGGACTGGATGGGCCACTGGTCTGATCCAACATGGCTTCTCATATGTTCTTAAGGTGATTTTCATGTAGAGTAAATAAGGTAACCAGTGCACACGGCAAAACCTACTTCTTTCGGGGGTTACCTTTATTCATGGTCAAAATATGAACAATGTAAATGAAGCTAATTAATGCAGACACTTGGTTCATGTCTAGACATGGGCACGATTTGAATTACGATTTCAAACCCCCCCCCCCCCCAATTTTGGTGTTTGCACCATCGTGACTCAGCTAATCGGTTCCATCCATGGCAACCAATCCAGCACTTGGGGGTTTGCTTGTTCGGGACTTGATCGGATGTATCGGTTTCTCTTCGGAATTGCAGACACTCTTGTGCCAGTAATTTATTTCCGGGGCAACGGAGCCAGGGGAATGAGCTGTGTTCGCCCTCCTTCTGTCGCCCTCAAACACGAATGGAAGCCTAGCTTTCCTTGATTAGCAGGCTTCTTTCCAACCATGGAGCAGCAATCCAGGGGAGGGAGGGGGAAGGGGGTGTTCTGAAGCCATGGGCACAAAGGAAAGGCAAAAGGCAGCACGGGAGGCTGGGAGGCTGCCCGCGCCGTTCGTCTTTCCCCAGGACAAGGGGCATGTGAGCCGCCCCTTCTCCTGGGGAAAGGCAAAAGGCAGGTGAACGGTATGGGCCACCTCCGAGCCACTCGCGCTGCTGCCAGCTCCGCAGCGCACCAGGACAGCCAGCTTGCTGCGTGGGCAGGGGGGGGTGACCCAGGAGCGCACGCGCACGCGCACAAGAGCCTGACTACAGTTGTCCTGGGCGCTGGCAACCGTAGATCCGGCCCTGGGAATGTCCCCTCCCAGAGGGGAGGCGGCTTGTTGCCGGGTTAACCCTCCCCTCTACTCTAAGTGTGTGTGTGTGTGTGTGTGTGTGAATGTCCCCTCACTCCCTGAAGGGAGGCGGGTCATCGCCGCCTCCCCCTGCCCGCCGGGCCTGGTGGCCACTACCACCAACCACCGTTCCTATATCGCTGGAAACAGCGGGGCACCCTCCCGCTTTGGCCTTCCCGATTCCGGATCGGAAATGGGACTTGATCGGTTAGAATCGGTGGCCTGGGTTCGGCAGCAGCCCGGATCCACGAACGGCTTAATCAGTATTTTTTTTTTATCGTGCCCATCTCTATTCATGTCTCTGTATTAATTAATTCGGCCTGAGATTGGAAGTTGGGATGTTTCTGTATATGGTGGGAAAGTGAGAACAACCTGATAGATGGACCATAAGAATTGTATGATGTCAGAAGTCTGAGTACTTGGGATTCAGAATTTGAAATTCCCCCTACCCTAACACATTAGGTGCTAGTAATGGTTTGCAGAGAGGATGCAATATCCTGAATGAGCTCCTAGAAGGGAGAAAGCTGACATCCCTACAGCATAGGAAAAGTCAGAGCAATGCCTTGATGCAAATTGCTGTAAACTGTGATGCTATGTTTGTATGTTTACAGGAGTGGAGGCTGTAAATGCAAAAACCTTTCCTTAACTTTGTGATCTCTGGAAAATTAATTAACCTATTATATCAGTATATTGGCAAAGTATAAAAAACTGTCACCTCTTTAAAAGCAAGGCAGAATTATCGGTTTATTGTAGGAGTTTGGCACGGAGACCATTAAATCTTACAAAGATAACAGTAAATCTAAAAGATTAATGTCGTGCCCTTATGCAGGAAGGATAGCTGTTGTTGACAAGATAAGGGATATGTATGAGTGATTGACAATGTCTCTAGTGAAGTCTTCTTCCCTCTGCGTATGCAAGGTTGAGGGGATTAGTTTGTTTCCCAGCCCCCTGCTGCAAGGGTGTTGAATTCTTCTGTGGATGTTATGGGGGGTTGGGTGGGGTTCATTCCAAGCATGCCCTATTTTCCCCGATACCCTTCTGATTGGATTGTGGACTGGGCTATCAGCTTCTCTATGGCAGTTTCTTGGTTGGCTTCTGTTTGAGGCATCTGAGCCATATAATAGATGCTGTGAGGTCACATCTCTACCTTGGATCCCGTATAATAGTCACCTGTGACTTGCAGGTTTTCCTCAATTCTTATGCAGTGCTGAATTTGGATTGCAACTGTGTATTAGTGGGAAAGGGGCTTCAGCCTCCCACCCATGCCATTTACTAAATAGCAGATGGTCCTGGGGGTGTGCTGTTTGGTCTGTTGGAAAAATGCACATGCATCATCATGTCAAATGATGTTCAATGATGGTTTAGTGATGCATCTTGGAACAAAAGAATACTAATATTAAATATATGCTGATTAGGATCTGAACTTGCAGAGCCTGGAGCCCTTTAACTTGAGAACCATGAATGCTCACACACACTGTGTACATCATACCTTTGATTTTCTTAATAATTCTCATGTTGCATTCAATGCCTGTACCACTGAATGTGTGATTTACCCAAGTACTGGTCCTTGGTTTCATTTGTAAAGTGAATGTATGTTAGCTTTTTCTTATAAATGGATGTACATTTACAAGGTCATTTCCTTGTGAGCCACTGCTCTAAAAGGCCCCTTATGGCCAAAAGCAAGCTCTAGCAACTCTGTTGGAGCCTCAGGAGCCACTTGTCTTCAGACTTTCCATCAGCAGTTGTAATTGGTGTCAGTACACCTGTTGGCTTTTACCTCACTGCTGTCAGTTTTTAGGAGGAAGCCATGGATGAGCTAATAGCCACTGTTTGTACTTATTATGAACTTAGTGAGCCCCTGCAACACAGGCATGTAGCATCACAGAGTGCACTTATTTTGACCTGTTCCAGGGCCATTTTCACATCCCAGTCTGCTCCTGATTCACTGTAATATGTGAACAGGGCTTGTGAGGAAAAAAGATCTTGGGGTTATGGTGGATAGCTCAGTGAAGATGTCAATTTCATGTGTGGCAGCATTGAAAAAGTCAAACTCCATGCTGGGGATTACTAAGAAAGGGGTAGAAAAATAAAATGGACTATCTGATGGACTAGATATAGAGAGACCACTAGTCTGATTAAGCCAGCTTTTTAAAGTTCTTAAGCACTGAATGTGCTAATTTCAGAACAAAATATTTAAAAGTGTATAATTTTGGCTGCATCCCTAGATATGGCAGGAACAATAAAATCTGAGTAAATACTTTCCTTAACACATGTCAGATGCTAGTATTTATACCATGGTGAATGGGAATGAGTACTACGCCCTTAACCCTGTGGAGTTGTTTCAGAAAGTGAGTAGGCTGAAATTAGCAACAGTTCTAGAGTGGTTGCTAAATTAGACTTCATGTAATCTTTTGAAGACTTAAGGAGATTATTAATGACTTTTAAACCAGATCTAAAAAAACAAACAAAAAACAATTGAGTTTTGGCTGGCTGTTGTCCAACTGGAGTTCAGCATTTTAGTCTGTTGTAATCTAATGGTCTTTTCATCAGACATGCAAACCCACATGACCTGTGAGTTTAAAGTGTGGGGTGGAGTGGGAGAAAGGAACTGGATAATCTCACCATGGAACCAAAAGATTTTTTTTAAAAAAAAAACAGCAACTCTGTGTGCTTTACACTTGGCCAAATTATTCTCCACTCTCAAAGAAAGTAGGTGTGCTTTAAATGAAGTGTGGAATTTTAGGCAGCAATTTTTGTCTATGTGTTTGAAAGTTATGTACATCATAAAATACAAATAATAATAATTAAGCAATTATATATGACACCATATAAGTCCTGGACAGTGCTGCAGTGTGCTCTGACCTGTGCAAAACTGTTCCCTCTAATTAGGCAACTAAGTTCACAACTAAAATCAGGAGTGAGAAATAGAGTGATGCCCTTTGCTGTCTTTTGCTCCAATTCCTGCTTTTATTGTTCCCTGTCTTTAGGTTAGGTGTGCTTGGCAGATGTAATTTAGGCATCCTCCAATGTTCCCTCTAAGCTGTGCAGTGCTGTGAGCAAAAAATCTACTTCATGAGCTGAAACAATAACATGTATTAAAGTTGTGAGCGCTCCCCCCCCCCCTTTTAATGTATTTCAGTCAACAAATATACAAACAACCCCTGAGGTTACTTCCCTCTCACACCTTGTTCTTTCTCTAGGTGCTCCTTTCTCAAGATTTCATTGCCTTCTCATATCAGCATTTTCCCTTTCTTGGAGGTCTTTAAAAAGCTCCTGAAAAATATATCTCCTGTTCTGGGAAGTTGAGGCCTAACCTTTCCCTTTTCTTTGCACTCTTGTGTTTTTTTTAGCACATAAGCCTGAATGTAAAGGCCATGCTTCATTATTGCTTTTCCTGGATCTATCTGCACATTTAACATAGTAGACCATGCCATCCTACTGAGGCATGTGGAGGAAGAATTGGGTATCAAGACTAGTTTAAATTGTTTCTCATGGAATGAACTTGTCAGTGTCAGAGACCAGCTATCTGCAGAATGGAAATTATCTTGTGGGTTCCACAGGGTGCAATATTATCCCCCGTGTTATTCAACCTCTATGTAAAGCTTTTGGGAGAACTCATTCATAGCTATGGAACTGAATGCCATCAATATGCAGATGACTCTCAAATCTATATCTTGCTATCCAAATCACCACACGATATGGTAGAAATCTTGGGTCACTGTCTGACAGCTTTGGTCAAATGGATGAAAGCAAACAAATTGAAATTGAATCCAGAAAAGGCAAAAATGATGCTAACTGAGAAGGCAGAGACCTTGAAGGACATTATACTCCCCACTTTTGGTGGAATTTATCTGACCATTGCATAGAGCTCAGAACTCAGGCAATAGTTATTGCTTCAATCAGCTTAAGGATTTAGGAGTGAGCTAGCTAGGTCCTTAAAAGTTCAACTGATATAAGATTTATAATGATTGTCAAAGTCATTTTTCTTTCCTTCATACAGAATTTCTGTTAATTTGTGTGCCAACTTTCAAATTGCTTTCCTCTGCTCTATGCTAGCCAGAACTCTCCAGGAGTCTTGTGTTCAGTTCAGTTCTGGCTGTGACACACTGCAAGAGTTGAGCAAATTGGCGCTGGGACAGAGAGATCGTGCGAGTGTCTGCTCAACTCTGCAGCCTCCTCCTGCACCCAGTGCCAGGATGGGGAAATTGCATGGTTGCCCACCCCACTTGCCGCGGCGGTCTCCTCCTGCACCCGGTGCCAGGAAGGGAAGACTGCGCGGTTGCCTGTCCCACTCGCTGCAGCGGCCTCCTCCTGCACCCGGCGCCGGGAAGGGAAGACCGCGTGGTTGCCCGCCCCGCTTGCTGCAGCAACCTCCTCCTGCACCCGGCGCCGGGAAGGGAAGACCGCGCGGTTGCCCGCCCCGCTCGCCGCTGCAGCCTCCTCCTGCACGCGGCGCCGAGAAGGGAAGACCGCGCGGTTGCCCGCCCCGCTCGCCGCTGCAGCCTCCTCCTGCACCCGGCACCGGGAAGGGAAGACCACGCGGTTGCCCGCCCCGCTCGCCGAGGCGGCCTCCTCCTGCACCCGGCGCCGGGAAAGGAAGACCGCGTGGTTTCCCGCCCCGCTCGCCGCTGCAGCCTCCTCCTGCACCCGGCACCGGGAAGGGAAGACCGCGCGGTTGCCCGCCCCGCTCGCCGCTGCAGCCTCCTCCTGCACCCGGCGCCGGGAAGGGAAGACCGCGCGGTTGCCCGCCCCGCTCGCCGAGGCGGCCTCCTCCTGCACCCGGCGCCGGGAAAGGAAGACCGCGTGGTTGCCCGCCCCGCTCGCCGCTGCAGCCTCCTCCTGCACCCGGCGCCGGGAAGGGAAGACTGCATGGTTGCCCACCCCGCTCGCTGCTGCAGCCTCCTCCTGCACCCGGTGCCGGGAAGGGAAGACCGCGTGGTTGCCCGCCCCGCTCGCCACAGCGGCCTCCTCCTGCACCCGGCGCCGGGAAAGGAAGATCGCACGGTTGCCCGCCCTGCTCGCCGCCGCGGCCTCCTCCTGCACCCGGCGCCAGGAACGGAAGATCACACAGGTGCCCACCCCCTAACCCACCTATTGCTGCGTCCACTGCGGCTGTGATCATCTTCGTCTTCTCCAGCTCCTGGCGCCAGAGAGGCTGTTGGGTGGGACCGGAGGAGGGGCAGCTCGGCCATCCACCCACCATTGCCTCCTTGTCTGGATCCCAGCACCAGGGCTGAGAGGCTGCTCGGTGGACATGGAGGAGAGGAAATTCTTTGGCACCAGGGCTGGAGCTACACCAAGCCCTCCAGGTGGGCCTGCTGTGCGCTGAGCTTCTCAGCTGTGCGCTGAGCAGTAAAAATTAGTGCGCAATTGCGCACGAGCGCACGTTAGCGGGAACGCTGGCATCCTCTCTTGCTCTTCTTACTTATTCCTCCAGCAGCCACCATGCAAGCCTGTGGGGCCAGTGGGGTGGGGGAAAACATTTCAGCAACTTTCAACAGTACATACCTTTCTGAAAAACAACTTGGGAAGGGAAGACCTATTCTCCTCTCTTCTTTTCCTACAGGCTGCTTTTTAACATTTAAGTAAATTTTTGTAGCATGTTTGGTACTGAATTACAGAATGTAGAAACGATGTGACTGTTTTATTCAGCAAATCAGTTGTGTGTGTGATTTCAACATGTTCTCCTGTCTCCATTTATAGATTGGAGACCGTTTTGACAGGCAGATGGCAATCCCTGAAGAACTCCAACATCTCATGCATTGTTGAAATGAATAGAGTTAATACCAACTGATGGGTTTGGGGAATGGAACCTCTTAGTGATAGGTGGTAAATCCATGTAAAATGATACATATCTCAAAGATGGACTATCAAGTATCTCTTTCTAAAAATACCCTTGAATTTACAATGTTTACCACCTCCTTAGCAGCAATTTAGATGTGTACTCAGTGGCTCAGTATAGCCTATGCTGCTCTGTGCTCCATGTGTTTTTTTCTGAGAGTCATGTCAAGTAGTAGTAAAAAAAATCTTGTGACCTGCTTGTAGAATGTCACATGGAGTTTTCCTGGAATTATATTTCATCTCCACATATCGAAAATGGTAGCTTCAAATGGTGGGCTCCACAGTATACCATAGGTTCTAGGTGAAATATCTCCCCAAATTCCCCCTTCCACAGACTTCACCTCCAAATCTCCAAGAATTAGCAACTCTGCTAATTCATGCTGCATGACTGTATTTTATTATTTCAAGCAAGGTACAATTTTATCCTCCCTTTCTTTGCCAGTGGTTCCTAAACAACAACAACAGGAACAGCAACAACAACAACAACAACATTCAATTTATATACCGCCCTTCAGGACAACTTAACACCCACTCAGAGCGGTTTACAAAGTATGTCATTATTATCCCCACAACAATCCCCCTGTGAGGTGGGTGGGGCTGAGAGAGCTCTGAGAGAGCTGTGACTGACCCAAGGTCACCCAGCTGGCTTCAGGTGGAGGAGTGGAGAATCAAACCTGGCTCTCCAGATTAGAGACCTGTGCTCTTAACCACTACACCAAATTGGCTCTAATAGAAAATGGAATTAATGGAAAATAAGCTATATTTCCTGGGATATTTTCTTTTTACACGTAACATTTTATATTTCTTTAACATTAATAATATAATACTTATTAGTTTATTTCAAGAGATCAGAGTGCTATGGCAGAATGCATTTTCCTTGAGGCTGTTTCCCTACATCTTAAAAATAGCACCCTACTCACTGAATGCTGGTGGGTTTTTTGCACAATTTCTGACCTCACCATTTCCAAAATGGATGCAGAAATTGCATGAAAAAGCTGGCAGCATTCAGTGAGTGGGGTGCTATTTTTAAGATGGGGGGAAACACCCTGTGTTTTGTGGCACCTCAAAAATTAACAGATTTATTGTAGTTTAAATAATTGCTGAAGTAGAATTTCACAGTTGACTTAACTGTAACTAATAACCATGTCTTAAACACTCACAGTTACAGCTGTTGTGAATAGTCACTGTTTTTATCTCATACTTTTTTTCTGGGAAAAGAACTGATGAAACTCAGTGGGTTGCCCTCAGAGAAAATGGTCACATGGCTTGTGGCCCCACCTCCTGATCTCCAGACAGAGGGGAGTTTAGATTGCCCTCTGCTCTGCGGCACGGAGGACAATCTAAGCTCTCTTCTATCTGGAGGTCAGGGGGCGGGGCCAACAGCCATGTGTCCATTTTCAAGAGGTTCCGGAACTCCATTCCACTGCGTTCCCCCTGAAAAAAAAGCCCTGCTTTTAAGTTTTTTATAGACATTAAAGTTTTTAAGCCAGTGTGGTGTAGTGGCTAAAATGATGGACTAGGAGCTGGGTAACCCAGGTTCAATTCCCTGCTCTGCCATGGAAACTCACTGGGTAACAATGGACCAGTCACATACCCTCAGGCTAACCTACGTTACAGTTTGTTGTGAGGAAAAAATGAAGGCGCGGAGGGAAATCTAAACTCCCCTCTGTCTGGAGATCAGGGGGCGGGGCCACCAGCCATATGACCATTTTCTCCAAGGGCAACCCATTGAGTTCCACCACCTCTTTTCCCAGAAAAAAATCCCTGGAATTAATTACTTAAGTTGTATCAAGTTCTTGTAGGGGCTAACCCCAGAATTTTGTTTTCAACTCCAGGGCTGAGTGTTGGAAGAAAAGGTACCTATGAGTATGTACGGAATATGTTACATTTGCCACTAGGATTGTCAGCCTTTAAAGGAGACCTCCTGGAATTACAACTGATCTCTAGACAATAGTGATCAGTTCCCCTGGAGAAAATGGCTGCTTTGGAGAGTGGACTGTATGGCATTGTACCTTTCTGAGGCGTCTCACCTCCCCTAACCCCATCCTCTCCAGGGTCCAGCCCCCAAATCTCCTGAAACTGCCAGCTGTGTTTGGAGCTAGGGTGGCACCCAAGGAGGATGCTGAGTGCAGCCTGCCCTCAAATAGTTTATGTTATAAGTGATGGCGGAGATCAGTCAATTAAAGTTAAATGTTTAAATGGACTTCCGGTTTGGGATTCATGGAGGTCTGACGCAGCTCCAAATGCGGAGCTGACCGGACTGCCGTTTTAAGCGGCCGGCGGGGGTAAAATAGCCCGCGGCCGACTGCTCTCAGGCGGAGAGCAGGCAAAGAATGCTCAAGACCTCAGGGCGCGTTGATCTCGGGCGAGAGGGGGCTCTACGCGACGGGCCCCCTCACGACCCTTGAGGTCCCACCCTGTGACAGGTCGGCTATGATCTCTGCGGCAGTTTCGGGGCCAATGCGGTTGGCATAAGACCTACGTACCCAAGCTTCAACAGGGGAAAGAGGAGTAGAGGAGAAACGAAGATTGAAACAGCGATTACAGCCCACGGAAAGTGAATGGGAAGGTAAAGATCACTATCTTCTGATACGGGACAGATTGTTAAAAGTAAAGAAGATTAAAAGTAGATTTTAAAACTGCAACAGGCTAACTATAAGGAGGAGAAGACTCGGCAAGAGTCGAAATAGAAAAAAGACTAAGTTTAAAGAAGTTATTAAAGAATTTGGACTATTGTTTTGAATACTTGCGGTTATGGAGCTGTGAGAAAATTTTACCATCGCGAGAGCTACTGCGGGAAGTCGGGAGACAGGAAGTACGTAATAACAATAGAGTTGCTGGAGAGAAGCGGCCCCTGCCGGAGGGCAGGAAGAAGGGAATCGCCATCTTTGAAAGGGGAAAAGCCTCGGCTTCAGCGGAAGAGGAAGTAAGCCATTTTGGATTACAAAAACCATAGAAGAACCATAGAGAAAAGACGCCCGACATTTTGGACTTTCTAAAAGTTTTTTCTTTGCAAAAAGACCGGGACATTTAAATTAAAAATTAAAAAGACGCTAAATTTTACGCCACGGAGTTAAGGAAGAGGGCGGACTCGTGGGAGCGAGCTAAGGCAAGCCCCACGATGTCGAAAAAAGAGTGGCAATCGGCAATAGAGAACTTAGACAAAAAACTCTTAGAAGTGATTAAAGAACTTAAGGACATGAAACCGGAGCTGATCAAAGAGGTTAAACAGACAGTGAAAAGTGAGCTGTCAGAAGTAAAGAAAGGTATGGAAACAATGCAAAATGAACTGCAAGGAACGCAGCAGAGAGTTAAAGTAGTAGAAGGCGCGGTGGAGAATTTAGCTGACACGCAACAAACAGAGATGAGGCTGATGAGGGGGAGAATGGCGGTTGCAGAAAGTAAACACATGGAGAAGCAGCTAAGATTTCGCGGCTTGCCGGAAGTGGAAGGAAAGACAGCGCAAGAACAGATGACTGAGGTGTTAGCTGAATACCTGGGGAAGGAGGAGGAGGAAGTTGTGGCTATCCTGGACGTGGTATATCGTGTAAATTCAAGAATTGCGACCCAGAGGAAATTACCAAGAGATGTGATTGTGCAATTCACGACCCAAAATATGAAAGAGAAGATTGTGACTAAACAGTTTCAAGATCCATTGGAGATTGACGGCAAGACGATTATCATTATGAAGGAATTACCCAGATCGGTGTTATTGGACCGGAAAAAATATAAGGCGCTGATTCAGATTCTGAAGGACATGAAAATCAGGTACAGATGGGAATTACCAGAAGGAGTGTCCTTTGAATTTGGAGGGGCCAAAAAACGCATCAGATCTGAACGAGAGATGGAGCGATTTATAAGAGACAATGAAAAGGACTTACCAGCAACAAGATTATGATTATGGAGTGTAAAGTTTTATCTTGGAATGTAAATGGACTTAATTCACCGAATAAGAGAAAAAGCATTTTTCACTGGCTATTAAAACAAAAATGTGATATTGTATCTTTGCAAGAGACCCATATTCGAAAACAAGATGTAAAGTATCTAAAATCAAAAAAATGGGCAATGATTTTGCAGCGGCCTCTAATAAGAAAAAAAGAGGAGTAGTGCTTTATATTAAAGAGGAGCTGCAGCCAAAGTTTGTAATGAAAGATGTGGAAGCCAGATTTATAGCAGTGGAATGCGTATGGAATTCAAAGAGAGTGCTGGTAGTTGGAATTTATGCACCTAATGGAGCAAAAGAAAGCTTCTTTGAGGATTTAAGGAAGCAACTAGATGAACTTTCATATGATCAGATAATACTTGCTGGAGACTTCAATGGAGTGACAAATTTGGAATT
Source organism: Eublepharis macularius (assembly GCF_028583425.1). Taxonomy (NCBI): domain Eukaryota; kingdom Metazoa; phylum Chordata; class Lepidosauria; order Squamata; family Eublepharidae; genus Eublepharis; species Eublepharis macularius. The sequence goes on from NC_072790.1 coordinate 128,848,413, forward strand.
AGACAAAAAATCATCAACTGCACAAAAGAAGAGAGGATTGCTACCAAAGTTGTTTTTTGAATTGATACAACAGGAAACCTTAGAAGATGTATGGAGAAGACAAAACCCGAAAAGTAGACAATTTACGTTCTACTCCGCAAGACATTTTACACTATCGAGAATTGATATGATCTGGGCCTCAAAAGACTTAGCGTTATGGACTAAGGAAGTGGAAATAATGCCGATGGTAGGCTCGGATCATAATCCAATTATGTGGAAATTGGGGAGAAGGAGCAAAAGGAAAGGATGGAGAATAAATGAGGACTTACTTCAAGAGGGAGAGAATATGGAGATGCTGAGAAGAGAGACAAAGTTCTTCATACAATACAACATGAATAAAGAAGTACCAACCAACAAGATTTGGGACACTTATAAGGCGGTAATTAGGGGCATACTAATGGACTTAAATGGAAGAGCCAGAAAAAAGAAAGAGGAGAAGAGACAGGAGATTATGGAGAAGATAAAAGCCAAAGAAATACAGTTAAAGAAGAGACCAGGGAAAAAGAAAATTTATCAGGACATTAAAATATTACAAGAACAGTTGACAGCAATGAATAATAAAGAATTGGAGTGGAATCTTAAAAGACTGAATCAAAAAGGGTTTGAAGGTGCAAACAAACCTGGGAAATATTTGGCATGGCAATTGAAAAAGAGAAAGGAGAAGAAAACAATAAATAAAATATGTGAAGATAACAAAACGTATTTGGAACAGACATCCATTAGTAGAGCCTTCTACAAATTTTATGCTAAATTGTATAATAAGAAAGAGGTGAATAAAGAATCAATAGCGACATATTTGGAGAAAATGAAGCTCCCAGTAATCTCGGAAGCGTGGAGAGACAGACTGAACAACGAAGTAACGGATGAGGAAATAAAAATGGCAATACAATCAACAAATTTGGGAAAGGTGCCAGGGCCAGACGGACTTACAGCTAAATTTTATAAGACAATGGCCAATGAACTGGTACCATTCCTAAAAGAAGTGATCAATGGAGTATTAAAGGATCAACGGATTCCAGATACCTGGAAGGAAGCTAACATTTCATTGATCCCTAAAGAGGGCCAAGATCTGACTAATGTGAAAAATTACAGACCCATATCCTTACTTAACAATGATTATAAAATCTTTGCGAAGATACTGGCAGAGAGAGTGAAGGGATGGCTCTCGGAAGTTATTGAGGAGGAACAAGCAGGTTTTTTACCTGGTAGACAAATCAGAGACAATTTAAGGACAGTGATCAATGCTATTGAGTATTATGATAAGCGTTGTGACAAAGAGGTTGGTTTCTTCTTTGTTGATGCTGAAAAAGCTTTTGACAATCTGAACTGGGACTTTATGTTTGCCACTATGGAAAAGCTACAAATGGGAGAAAGATTCATAAGAGCAGTTAAAGAAATCTACAGAGACCAGAATGCAGCAATTGTGGTGAATGATGAGACTACCAAGAAATTGACTATAAGTAAAGGAACAAGACAAGGTTGCCCGTTGTCTCCGCTGTTATTCATTTTGGTATTGGAGATACTGATGATACAAATACGACAAGATGAAGAAATCCGCGGAATAAAAATAAAAGACTTTTCTTATAAGGTCAGAGCATTTGCGGACGATATAATGTTAATTGTGGAAGACCCAATGGAGAATATGCCAAAAGTGATAGAGAAGATCAAGGAGTTCGGAGATTTGGCAGGGTTTTATATTAATAAAAAGAAGTCAAAGATACTATGCAAAAATATGACTAAGCAAAAACAACAACTGTTAATGGAAATAACGGACTGTGAAGTAACAACTAAGGTGAAATATTTGGGAGTTGAACTGACTGCAAAGAATATAGATCTATTCAAAAATAACTACGAAAAATTATGGACTCAGATTGAGCAAGATTTGATCAAATGGAATAGATTGAATTTGTCATGGTTGGGAAGGATTGCAGCAGTTAAGATGAACATGTTACCAAGAGTAATGTTTTTGTTACAGACAATACCAATTATCCGAGACTCTAAGCAGTTTGAAAAATGGCAGAGGAAAATATCAGACTTTGTTTGGGCAGGCAAGAAGCCTCGAGTGAAAATGAAAGTTTTACAAGATGCAAAGGAAAGAGGCGGAATGCAACTGCCCAATCTAAGACTTTACTATGATGCAATCTGCCTAGTGTGGCTGAAAGACTGGATGACGCTGAGGAATAAGAAATTATTGGCCCTAGAGGGATATAAAAAAATATTTGGATGGCATGCATACCTATGGTATGATAAAGTAAAAGTGAACTCTATGTTCTTACATCATTACATACGGAAAAGCCTATTTGCAACTTGGAAGAAGTACAGAGACTTTCTACAAGAAGGAACCCCCATGTGGGTGGTTCCATATGAAGTAATAGATCCGAGAGCTGTCGATACTGAGCAACAGTGTTTAACATATAAGGAGATAACCCGAATAGAATCTTCCAAACTTAAAATAAAGACACAGGACGAGTTATCACCCAACTATGACTGGTTTCAGTATAGGCAGATCAGAGATCTCTACAACTCGGACTGTGCAAAGGGAGGCATAAGAACAGAGAATTCGGAACTAGAGCAGACACTTTTAAAAGAGGATAAGAAGGAAATTTCCAAGGTATATCAAGTACTGTTGAAATGGTATACTGAAGATGAAATAGTTAAAGTACAAATGGTGAAGTGGGCCATAAATTTTAACAAAGAAATAACAATGGAGGCATGGGAACACTTGTGGAAAAACACAATGAAGATTACAACGTGTACTAACATTAAAGAGAACATTTACAAAATGATCTATCGTTGGTACATGACACCAAAGAAGATTGCGCTAGGGAATTCGAACACTTCTAATAAATGCTGGAAATGTAAAAAACATGAGGGCTCTCTGTATCATATGTGGTGGACGTGTGAGGTAGCTAGGCAGTACTGGGGAGAAATAATAAAAGTAATAAGTGAGATTCTACAATTTCAAATCAATAAGAACCCAGAACTCCTGCTACTGAACTTGGGAATGGAGAACATTCCAGCCCAATATAGAACATTGCAAAACATTGCTATTTTACATGACAGCAGCGGCCAGACTTTTGTATGCGCAAAAATGGAAAGTACAAGAAGTGCCAACTATTGAGGACTGGACTTACAAATTGCTGTATATGGCCGAAATGGACAAAATGACAAGAAAATTGAGAAATCTGGACCCAGGACAGTTCAACACAGATTGGGAGAAGCTGAAGCAATATGTGTTGAAGAAATGGGAGGTGGGAGGAGAACTGTGGCAGTTTGAGAACTATTGAAACATGACAAAATGCAGAGGGGGGTGACTTTACCGGAGGGTAGAGAGAGAAATGAAAATGTCTAAGCAGTTATCTTGTTAGATTATTATATATAGAAAAATATATAGAATATGGATAGAAAATAACCAACTATAAGAACTGACTAATTAATATTGTTTCTGGTATAAACGTGTAACATGTTAAACGGAATAAGTCTACCTGAAGAAATATATGGATCAAATTGATTGATAACTTTTGACGATAGTTATATAGATGTATAATTAAAGAAAGAGGAAATTAATAATATAATTAAATATAACTAAAGTAGAATGAAGACAAGATATGTAGAAAAAGTAATATACAGAATATAAGTTAAATTGGTTGACTTATATGAATGCATGGATTATATGGTTTATATGGTATATGGTTTATAGAAATATTTGAAAACGGGAAATTATGAAATTATGAAAAAAGGGACAAATTGTTTGTCTGATACGGAAGAAGGGACTTAAAGATAGGGTACAGAGTGTTAAAAATAGTTAAAGAATTATTGCTTAGATTAAAGGGAAAGTATATGTTTGTTAGATAGATGAATTTAAAATGAGTAAGGGAAAAGGGACAAAGGGTTGGAAAACTGTTGGAAGTCTACAAAAAAGGGGGGAAAGGGAGGGGGTTAGAAATTGGGAAATGGGAATTGATTGTAATGTGAAATCAAATGATTCTAATTCCAATAAAAATTTCATTAAAAAAAAAAAGTTAAATGTTTAAATGAACAAACAAACTAGTTGACCTGACATAATTTGTGTCTGTGTATTTTTTTGTCTCATCTCATATTTGGGGGTGCTGGGGCAAAGCTCTGGTAACAGTGCCAAACTTATATGCTTATTTTGACCAAGGAAAATGGAATGCTGAAATGTGAATAGCTTTCACTTATCTTCAGAACCACATTTCACACAAAATCAAGATTGGTTTACATAAGTTACATATAGAAGTATTTTCAAGTGAAGAGCACTTCTAAAATTGTTTGCGCCCCCTAGCTATATCCACAGTAGTTATATTCCGGAGTGCCAATTGCTTTGGAAAGAAGGCAGTAAAGATCTGATAGATTGTAAATTTAGAGAGATTACTATAAGGAAATACTTGTGTTAAGGCTTTTTTTAATTGGCTCCTTGTGGTTTGAATTAGTTTTAAAGGGGGAAATTGCTGCTTGCTGACAGAGTAGGAAGGCAGCCAGCTTTGATGTTTTGTAAGTAATAAAATATTAATAGAAATGGGGCACGTTCAATTAAGATGGGTCAGACGACTAAAATATATATTTTGTAGTAGTCAGCAAATCAGGCTTGAGGTTACAATAGTTTTACAATTATCCAAGTGCTTTTAAATAGCAGGGAGTTAAAGGAGCAAGGTAGCTGTAACAATTGGTCATTAACATTCTAGGTAAATATAAATCTCTACACTGGATTTTTGAAAAAGAAACTGAAGCCATGTAGGTCTGTGCAGTATTTTTAGGTACATGCAGTAATTTTCTAAAAACTTTAGCACTTGAAAATCTTAAGTTTTCTATTTTAAATAATAATAATAACAGTTCCTGCCTGTCGGCTTTGTGTTCCATGATTATTCTTAGACCCATTCTGAATGTTCATTTACTTGTTATATTTTGATCCCACTTTTTATCTTTTTGGTGAAGACAGAGTAGCTGGTGGCAGAGAAACAGGTTTTAAAATGTACAACTAGTAGGGTTGCCAACCTCCAGGTGGGTCCTGGTGGTTTCCTGGAATTATAGCTTATCTCCAGACTGCAATAATCAGCTCCTCTGGAGAAAATGGCTGCTTTGGAGGGTAGGTGGACTCTGTGGCATTATGCCCTGATGAGGTTCTCCTCCTTCCCAGGTTTTACCTCCAGAAATTTCCCAGCTCAGAGTTGGCAACCCTAACAAGTGGTGATCTGTGATGAACCTTCCTGAATCAGATGTATTTGAAGCTTAATTTGTTGTCTTGCCATTATGTCAAAAGTGGGTTTCCTAGAAGAACAGAGTGCTCTTTGGATGTATGCTTTTTTTCTCTTAGAATTTTATGCTTTGATACTAAGGTTTATATGTACATATGTTAGGGATGCCAGACCCCTGGCGGGGGTGGAGGATCCCCCGCTCCCACCCTCCACACCCCTCCCCCACTTACCTGGCCAGTAGGGGGTGTGCACCTTCCGTGCATGCTCCCCTGTGGTGCTGCGCGCTCCTGCGCGCAGCAGCCACCAGGATTGGGCCCGTTTTGGCCCGGATTGGGGCGACTGCGGAGCGCAGGAGCACTGCTGCACTCTACAGTGGCCCAAAATGGGCCCAATCCGCACCAAAATGGGCCCGTTTCAGGTGCTGCGGAGCGCAGGAGCACTCCTGCGCTCCGCAGCGCGTCAAAACGGGCTTTATCTGGGGGCACGTTTTGGGCTGCTCCGCAGCCCCCAATCCAAGCCCCTGCAGAGCGTGGGCGCGTTCCAGGGCTGCGTGATGATGCCACTTCCTGGAAGTGACATCATCACGCTTATGGGAGCGCGCGTGCGCATGCTTTGCGTGCATGCTCCCCCCTGCTCAAAGGTAAGAGCCAGGCCCCAATCCCCCCGCTGGAAGATTGAGGGGGCCTGGCAACCCTAACATGTGTTGGGTGTGAATAACTTGTATCCAGACAGCTGTCTCTTCTCATTTTCTGGTTACAATACCTATAATCTGAAGAATGTAAATGTGAAGCTGTCTGAGATGTGGATGTGTTCTCTCTTCTCTGGGCCAAGCTAGTCTGGAGCCAGATCCTCCTGCCTGAAATGTCACTGTCCTGTCTTCCAGCTGATTGGGCAGGGAGAGTCTGCACATTTTCCTCCCTCTCCTGAAAGATAATGTAAGCAATATTGGGAAAGAGTACTGCTGCCTGTGGCAGGAACCATTTTCTTTAGAAAATTAGATTACCTCTCATTTTCTGCCACCTCTTCCCATGAACTGCCAACTGCTTGTTTTCTTAGATAAGGAAGTTGAAGGAATGCCTTTCAGATAATTTTTGTATTTATTTTATTTATGGTATTTATAATCCTCCTTTCACACTGACTCAAGGTGTATTATAAAGTGCAAGTCCATATGATCGACAGCCAAGACATTCAATAAACAATACAGTAGGGTATACATGGCAGACATTTGAAAAGAAGCATACAGTTAAAATACAGGAAGACAGAGATGAAACATTATTGAAAAACAAACATTAGGAATTTGACATGAGGTATTAAATGACAATCAAACTACCCAGTAGAATCATATCTACATCCACAGATAGTACCCAGTAATATAGTCTACAGTCTCCGTCTCTTACCAGAGCATCTCCTTGCAACAAAGCCCTATTTTCTGAGTAAAAAACCCTCTCGAATAATTCGGTTTTGCATAGTTTAAGTAAAGTGAGGAGAGTAGGAGCTTTCCTGACCTCTTGCCAGGCCATTCCATAAGGTGGGGGGGGGGGCACTACAAAAATGTGTGTGTTCAGGAAGCTATTGATTTTACCCATTTGTATCTCATATTTCCAGTTTAGGGTAGAACTAGAGAGCGGTAGTAGGGATTATGGAAAAATCAAGATAAGACTTGATATGACCTATTGACCTCTAGTTGGTCATCCAGGATGAAACTAATTACCTTGGACATGACAAGTGCATGTCTATACCTGTATTTAGGCTCCAGAATTAGCTGCTCTGACCCACTTCTGCTTTTCTTTTAAGAAATGGCAGCTTTCTAACCCCTACCCCAGCTCCCTTTGAATAGTTGAGACTTGGGAAAGGTGCTGAAAACTGTGGTATAGCTTCCCTAAATTGCAGCCTAGAGGCATGAGATATTGAAAGGTATTTCATTCAATGATGCAGATTATCTGCCAATAGAACATTTAAGGTGGCATATGAACTGTTGCTGAATTTTGCAGTTCTTAAATTGATAGCTTTGGGTTCGAGTCCTTGCATCTTAACAGAAACTAATTGGAAATTCTCCTGGGCACCCTGGGTTTTTTTGGGAGGGGGTGGTGCAGAGTGGTAAGATGCAGTACTTCAGCCCAAGCTCTGCTCATGACCTGAGTTCGATCCTGGTGGAAGCTGGGTTCAGGTAACCGGCTCAAGGTTTACTCAGCCTTCCATCATTCCAAGGTTGGTAAAATGAGTACCCAGTTTCCTGGGAGAAAGTGTAGCTGACTGGGGAAGACAATGGCAAACCACCCCGTAACAAAAGTCTGCCAAGAAAACATCGGGATGCGATGTTCCCCACACCATGAGTCAGCAATGACTCAGTGCTTGCACAGGGGACCTTTACGTTTTTAAGGTTGCTTCTATAGTTCCTTAGAACAGTAACTATTCCTGAAAATGCTCTTTCTTTTTGGGTTCCTAAAAAAATTAGGAATGGGAAATAAAACTTCAGGTTAGAGATGATGAGGAATCATTGCCTTTTAAAATACATCACTTCAGGTACATCAGAGTCTTATTTGCGAATGAAGGGAAGTGGCACTTCATATGACTTGGAAGTGCTGCTAAGTCAGCACTTACAGTTTTCCTAAAATCTCCATCTTTTTACTTTTTTAAAAATTCCTATGGAGACAAGCACAAATAAAAACATTAACATCTGCTTTCACATACAGCAGGAGGTAAAAAGTTCAGCAATTTTTGCTGCATCTTGACTACACACGTTACTGCTTATTTTTCAACTGAACTTGCAAATTCTGGCATGTTTCCTTCACTCTGAAGATATTTATTTATTATGTTTGGCAGACTGACTTTGATACAATGAATAAACTAGAATTCTAGTTCAAAGAATTCCAACTTAGGGGTATTTTAGTCCTCTGCCAAGAATCAAATCTGTAAATTATTTGATGTTTTAATGTAGCTTTGTATTTCAACTCCTTGAAATTGTATTGTTTCAAAAACTTGTTTATATGTCAGTGCTTGACATATAGGTTTCAATTGGCTCACGTTGCTCATAGTTCTGGCTCCTGCAAAATCCAAACATGATGCATCTTACCCTAGCTCTTTCATTAAAGGTAACCAGATGTTCTGAAGCCTCAGTGAAAATACTTCCCTCCTGCTTTGCTGTCCAGAGTGGCCAATGGACTTTGTGAAACTGCCGTGAAAGAACTATTAAACTATAAGATCCAACGGACTGTTACTTAGATTTTTGGTTTATGCAGTATTTGAACTTATATTTGCCTTCTGAAGGGCAGTAGTAGTACTGCTTTACCTGGCAATCCTGAGCTTTGGGGCATTTTTTTAAACTTTATTTTTCAATTTTTAAACAACATCTATAACAAATATAACACACAACTTTTTTTCAACTTCAAGTCTAACATTTCAATAAGATTTTTTTGTGATTTGTGATTTTTGTTTCTACGAGAGCTTTTCGAGAGGTAAAGTTCTATGCTATACTGTGTTGAATTTTATTATACCAGTTTGTTAATGTAGTTTTTTTTATGATTTCCATTTCTCTGCTATTGTTATTTTAGCAGCTGCTACTAGGGTTCTTATGAGGTCCCATCTGATTTGTGGAATTTTAATTTTACCCCAATGATCTAAGAAGATTATTTCAGGTTTCATTGGAACAATATAGCTTGTTATTTGCATTATATGTTTGAGAACTTCTTTCCATAATTTTTTGATGAGGTTACATTTCCACCAGCAGCGGGCATAGGAGCCTAGTTCTTCACACCTGCACCAGCAGAATGGAGATTTTGTTGATTAGTGCTATTTTCTGGGGTGTACAGTACCATTGATTCACAATTTTATAGATTTGTAATTTAGTGTTAATTACTTGAGATTTTAATACGTCTGAGTTCCAAATTAAGTTCCAGCCATCATTTGTCAATGAAATCTCACAGTCTTGTTGCCATTTTTCTCTGGTAGCTTAATGTTTCAGGTTTGTTGGTAAGAAGAATCATATTGTAGATTTTGGAATTTAATCATTTATGTGGGGGTATAAGTTTGTCTATTGTATTTTCTAAATGAGATTTGGGGTTTCTCATTATTTCTGATAATTTTATCTGATTTGTCATATGTTTAAGTTGTAAATACCAAGTGATTTTCTGATTGATTTTTGTTTCTATTTCAGTTTTCTTTAAGATCCCTTTCTCAGTGGCTATGTCTTTCAGTCTTGTTACGTTGTGTTGTCTCCAGATTTCTTTATTGAGAGGACTTTGTTCTGGGAAGAAGTCTTCGTATGTTAGAAATGTAGATAGACGAGATATCTTGGGAACTAATTTGGTTCTACGGAAGTTCCATGTTTTGAGAGTGGATGATAGGAATGTGTTTTCTTTTGTTGTTGGAAGGTAAGAGTTTGGTTTGCAACAGATCAATTCTTGAATGGTCAGTGGGATGTGAAGTGGTTTCAAAATCTTTGTTCATTTTCATTGTTCTCTTGCATGAAGCATTAGCACAATATTTACTATGTGAGTCGCTTTGGAATAGATGCTGAAGTCTGGATATTTAAAGCCCCCTTGTGCTTTTTTTTTCATGTGGAAAACAGTTTATCCATGTGTGGTCTGTCCATGCAATATTACCTATTTCCGAAGCTTGCACCTTATTTGTTAGAAACTCTGTAAGGTAGTCCCCTGTGCAAGCACTGAGGAGCCGAGTTCAGGTAGCTGGCTCAAGGTTGACTCAGCCTTCCATCCTTCTGAGGTTGGTAAAATGAGTACCCAGTTTCCTGGGGGTACAGTATAGATGGCTGGGGAAGGCAATGGCAAACCACCCCATAACAAAAGTCTGCCAAGAAAACGTCGGGATGCAATGTACCCCCATGGGTCAGTAATGACTCGGTGCTTGCACAGGGGACTACCTTTACCTACCTAGAGACTCTGAGATAAAGGATAAAGACAGTTCGTGTGTATGTTTGTGTCTTGCTGAATAGTGCAAATAATCCCTTTCATTGTTATGCATCCTACATCATATATCAACTAGATGATGATTCTTAAGAATTGGTGCCAATTTGGTATGTTGCTTATTCTTTTTAAGATTTGCTTTATTTAGAGATGAGTGGTCTAGGGTGTGGTTGAGTATGGTTGAAGTCTCCTCCTACTATAACATGTCCTTGAAATTTTGACAATTTTTAAAAAGTTTCTTCTATGGAATTGATTTGTCTGTTGTTGGGGGCATAAACTATGGCAATTGTATAGAGTTCAGCTTCTATTAGTTCTTTAATAAATATGTAACTGCCTTGTGAGTCCATCAAAGTTGTCTTGTGTTGAAATCTTATGTTATTGGAGATCAAGATCGATACTTCCTGGGCCTTTGGCATGATACTGTTTTTGAATCCAATTAGCTTTTAGTTCGAAGTTATTGGTGGAGCGGATATGAGTTTTTTGGAGTAGTGTTATGTCAGGTTTCAGTTTGGTAAGATTAGCTAGTATTTTTTTAATTGGATTGTTATGTCCTCAAACATTGAGAGAGATGATGTTTATTTTTGACTACATTCAGAAGTTTTACCTTGTAGTAGCTTCTTTACAAAAGAAGTGTTGTTTAGGTGCAAGATTAACAATATTAAAGAAAAGTTTTTGGTAGCTTTATGTCAATTGGTAGTGGAGTGAAAAGAAAAAAAAATGTGTTGAAAAATATCAATATCAGTATCAAGATATAGAGTATATAGTAAGATTAGTATTGTAAATAAAAGTTACAAAACTGATATGTATGTAAATATGTATAAATATATTTCTTTTCTTTCCTTATTTATTTTTATTCTTTTTAAAGCTTGAATTATATATATAAATAATTTTATTATTTTTTATTTAAAATATTAAATTTAACTTGGTTGTATATTTTATATTAGTTTTATTTTTTTCACTCCACACTGTTTACAAATACAATTAAGCTATAAATAACAATATATTTATTTTATTTATTTATTTATTCAATTTATATACCGCCCATCCCAGGGGCTCTGGGCGGTGAACAGTTAAAATTGATAAAAACAAAAACTAAAATCAATATACAAATAATAAAACAAATAATAAAACAAATTAACAAGGTGCAGTGGTGGGGAGAACCTTCCCCACCCCAAAGGTGGGAGGCCGACATGGCACCGCCCCCTTCAATCACCAAACGCCTGGCGGAACAGCTCTGTCTTACAGGCCCGGCGGAACGATAATATGTCCCGCTGGGCCCGGGTTTCCATTGACAGAGCGTTCCACCAGGCTGGGGCCAGGACTGAAAAAGCCCTGGCCCTGGTTGAAGCGAGGCGGGCTTCCTTAGGGCCGGGGACCACAAGTAAATATTTATTCGCTGATCGGAGCGATCTCCGGGGAACGTACAGGGAGAGGCGGTCCCGAAGATATGCCGGTCCCAACCCACTCAGGGCTTTAAAGGTAAGAACCAACACTTTGAACCTGATTCGGAATTCAACTGGAAGCCAGTGCAGCTGGCGCAGGACAGGTGTGATGTGTGACTGGTAAGGTATACCAGTCAGGACCCGTGCCGCCGCATTCTGGACCAGTTGTAGTTTCCGGATCAGGCCCAGGGGTAGCCCAGCGTAGAGTGAGTTACAGTAATCTAGCCTGGAGGTGACCGTTGCATGGATCACTGTAGCCAGGTCCTGGGGCGTCAGGTAGGGGACAAGTTGCCTGATCTGACGAAGATGGAAAAATGCAGACTTGGCAACCGCCGTGACCTGGGCCTCCATCGATAGGGAGGCATCCAGGAACACACCCAGACTCTTCACCACTGGCAAAGTTGCCAGTGGTGTCCCATCCAGGGCAGGGAGCTGGATCCCAACATCTGGCAGCCCCCGTCCCAGCTGCAGGACCTCCGTCTTCACTGGGTTCAATTTCAGCCTGCTCTGTTTCAACCATGCCGTCACAGCCTCCAAAGCTCTGGCCAGATTGTCTGGGGCCGTGTCTGGCCGGCCGTCCATCAACAGAAAAAGTTGGGTGTCATCCGCGTATTGATGACAGCCCAGCCCAAACCTCCGCACCAACTGGGCAAGGGGGCGCATATAGATGTTAAATAACATTGGGGAGAGTATCGCCCCTTGGGGAACCCCGCACACCAAAGGGTGACGGGCCGATAGATCTCCCCCGAGCGCCACCCTCTGTCCCCGACCCTGGAGAAAGGAGACCAGCCACTGTAAGACTGTCCCCCTAATCCCCACGTCGGCAAGGCGGCTGGCCAACAAATCATAGTCAACCGTGTCAAACGCTGCTGTGAATCAAGTAACACAAGCAGCGCTGACCCGCCTCGATCCAGATGCCTGCGAAGGTCGTCTGTGAGGGCAACCAAGGCTGTCTCCGTCCCATGGCCAGGACGGAAGCCAGACTGGAATGGGTCCAGGACTAGAGCATCATTCAGGAATTCCTGCAGTTGTACCGCCACCCGCCCGCTCAATCACCTTGCCCAGGAACGGGAGGTTCGACACTGGGCGGTAACTGGACGGGTCAGTGGGGTCCAAAGATGGTTTTTTCAGGAGGGGCCGCACTACCGCCTCCTTTAACACTCCTGGAAAAACCCCAGAGCTCAGGGAGATGTTAACAATGGCCTCCAGATGGTCCCGTAGCCCCTCTGAGCTGGCCTTCACCAGCCAGGATGGGCAGGGGTCCAGAGGACAGGTGGTTGGCCTCATCCCCTGCAGGATCCTGTCAACATCGTCCTGAGAGAGCAGGCTGAAATGGTCTAATACGGACCCAGAAGACGGCCAAGGGGTCTCCAGTTCCCTTACTGTATCAACAGTGGGTGGCAGGCCACGGCGAAGGGACAAGATTTTACCCGCAAAATAGCTCGCAAAAGCCTCGCAGCCAATAGTTGAATTAAGAATTTGGTGGTCTCCCTGAGAGAGGGAGACCAAGGACCGAACTGTTTGAAATAATTGAGCCGGGCGTGAGCTAGCGGATGCAATGTAAGCAGCAAAGAAATCCCTCTTTGCTGCTTTCACTGCCACCTCATAGGCTTTCATAAACGTCCTATAAGATGTTCTTGCCTCTTCGTCGCGCCCCCGCCTCCACACTCGCTCTAGTCGTCTCAGAGACCGCTTCATCTGGCGAAGCTCCTCGGTAAACCAAGGAGCTACCCGTTTGCGGGCTCGGAGAGGACGGCAGGGGGCAATAGCGTCGATGGCTTCAGAAAGACGGCCATGCCAATCATCCACCAGCTCATCTAACGTACTGCCAGGGGGCATCGGATCCCGCAGAGCCACCTGGAAACCAATTGGATCCATAAGCCTCCGCGGGCGAGCGTAAATCCGCTCACCGCCCACCCGGGAAAGGAGCGGCATGCTCAGACGAGCCTTCAGAACAAAGTGATCTGACCATGGTACTGCATCATAGGCATCCAGGACCACCATCATCCCTGCCCCCAAAATCAAATCCAGCGTGTGACCTGCTTGATGCGTGGGAGCCGAGACAAACTGGGAGAGTCCTAGGGCCGCCATGGAGGACACCAGGTCAATGGCCTGCATGGAGGCATCGTCGTCAGCATGGACGTTGAAATCCCCGAGAACCAAAAGTTTTGGGAATTCCAATGCCCAGCTGGCCACCGCCTCCAAGAGACCAGACAGGGAAGATGCAGGTGCAGTAGGCGGTCGGTACACCACGCATATTGCCAACCTCTCCTCGGCGTCCAACGCTAGGCCCACACAATCAATGCCAGTAATTTTTGGGGTGGGGAGTGGTCTGAAGGAGAAAGACTCCCGAATGAGCAAAGCCACGCCTCCCCCCCGACCACTTGTCCGGGACTGGTGGAGGACCGTATAACCTGGGGGGGCTAGTTCTTTCAAAGCGACCGTCTCGCCCTCCCTCACCCATGTCTCGGTCACGCAAGCCAGGTCCACATTCAATGCTGCAAGATAATCTTGCAGCGTTTTGGTCTTATTATTTATGGACCTGGCATTGCACAGCGCCAGTGTCGGAGAGTGGTTTAATATCCTAGCCCCACAATTTTCAAATAGTGATGCTACAATTTTCTTGTTAACAATGGGTTTATTTATATATCAGTATATGCAGGGCTTTTTTCTGGGAAAAGAGGTGGTGGTACTCAGTGGGTTGACCTAGGAGAAAATCGTCACATGGCTGGTGGCCCCGACCCCTGATCAGACAGAGGGGAGTTTAGATTACCCTCTGCGCTGCTTGGCTTCCCTCTGTCTGGAGATCAGGGGGTGGGGCCACCAGCCATGTGACCATTTTCAAGAGGTTCCGGAACTCTGTTCCACCACGTTCCTACTGAAAAAAAGCCCTGAGTATATATCTATATATCAGTAACAATATATCAGTATATCTTTGTCTATATATCAGTATATATCTATATATCAATAACAATAGATTTATCTATATATCAACGATGTGTTTATCAAATAAGAAAATACAAAGACAATGACCTGTGAATAAATGTATATTTTAACTTTGGTTCGCCTTTCCCACTTTGTGTAGCTATGTTCTGTTTAATGGAATAGGCTGTCCCTCCCACCTCTTTCCCTCCCTTAAATACTCTAACTATCACACAGGATAAGCTTAAGTGCCTTTTTCATGTTGTTTTAAAATAAAAAAACTCTTCAAATCTAAAAGCCTATATTAGTTTCTGTCACAAACCCTTGCCTCAGACTTGGGCTGACCTTCCCCTACCCTGAGGTAAAACTTCTCCTCTCTAAGCCTATGAAGATGAATACTGGGCTGGAAAGCCTTAAGTAGCGTGGTTGATGTTAAGCTTCGACTTTCTTTCTTGTCCCACCCTTCAGTAACATATAAGTAGTATGGTTACCCAGCCAAGCCCAAGTAGGGGAAAGATAAGGGGTTTGCGCTTCCCATAAGCAGAAACTGGCACACAAGGCTTGGGGAGATTCAAAGTGTAACAGAAGGTTTTATTTACAAGTAGGTAACCTAAGAAGGTAGGTAGGCAGGTGTTTGAACTGAAGTAACAGAAAGGGTTTTTGTACAGAAACTTCACTGGTGTGAGGCACAAACACTTGATATGATTCTAAGTTTCTGGCTTCTTTCAGAGGTTGGCACTGCTTCACAAATGTTCCACTTTTAAAACACAGACACAGCATGACTTCCCCTCCTCTCCAGACCTTAGGGTACTCGACTAAGTCATAGGCTTTCAAGATACCGGGCAGGTGTTATAGTTATGATCAGGGGTCATTTCGTAGAAAAAGAGCTGGAGGAACTCATTAGCATAACTCATTAGCATATTCCACATCCCTTGCCATCACTGCCAGTGTGTCATTAGCATAACTGATTTGCATATGCAACACCCCCTGACATCACCTATCCTGGCTGTTTTGGACCCAATCCTGGCCATTCAGGGCCAAAATTGGGCTCAAAATGGCAAAAGGGGCTGAAAATGGCCCAAATTGGGCCCAAAATGGTCAGGATCAGGCTGCTGCTGAGTGGGAGAGTGATCCACCACCCATCAGAGGCCCGATCCGGGCCATTTCGGCCCCAATCCAGGCTGAAATGGGCCCAAAATGGCCGAGAGTCAGGTGGGCGGGGCCACCTGGCATGTGACCTCTTTGAGGAACTGCTGGAACTGCTTTCCTGCATATTCCTCCTTGAAATGAGCCCTGGTTATGAGCTATAACCCTGTTGCTGAAGGGGAGACTCCTTTCTACCCACTTCCTTGGCCCACTATAATTTCTAGATCTCTTGAGTCTATGCAGGAGTTAGTGCTGTCTTTCCCACTTGGCCCAAAAGTACTTCAGGAACGTACTGATTTCACTTTTAAGGGAACTCCTTCCCTTCCTCACACTTTTAAGGGAACTCCTTCCTTCCTCACAGAGAGGACTCTCTGGCTGACCCTCTCTGGTCAGAAGCCAGAGTCCAACTCCCTTCACTTGTCAGTTTACTCTGTCAACCCCTCAAAATTCCATCCCCAACTGCCATTTCAGACTAGCCACATTGACTGGGGGGGAGGGGAGAGACATGTCAATCTTCCTCTTTACTGTCCAGCAGTCTCCGCTATTGAAGCTAAGTCCACCACAGTTTCTTTCTCTAAGTTGTGGTGAACGTTAAATTTAAATGCTTAAATGCTTATTTTCTAACACAAAACCAAAATATACGACCCTCTATAACCTGAGGAGAATAATTCCACACAGGATATCAGTAAATGTAGAAGTGATGGGTTGTGCTGGGGACTGAATCTCTAAAAATTGGCCCAAACTGGGATTCCCCCAGCATAACTTGTCACTTCTGTGTCACACCAGAAATGATGTTATTTTGTGACGATATGGGAACGTGTGTGCGAGGTAAGTACCCCCCGTCCTATAGTTTGGCCCCCAGGGGAGGTCGCAAACCTAACCACATTGGAAAGCACTAGCGATCTCATTCCCCTAG
The DNA here is from genome assembly GCF_028583425.1 of Eublepharis macularius. NCBI lineage: Eukaryota > Metazoa > Chordata > Lepidosauria > Squamata > Eublepharidae > Eublepharis > Eublepharis macularius. Next base: position 128,865,013 of record NC_072790.1, read on the forward strand.
TGGGGGTGGGGGATCCCCTGCTCCCAGCATCTGCCCCTTTCCACTAATTCTTTGGCCAGTGGGGAGGGAAAGGTGTAGGGAACATATCTGGGAGCTCCAGAGTATGCTCTTGCATGCTGTGGAAGACTTCTCTTTTTTTTTTTTTAATAATTTTTTTTATTTTTCATAGCTACAAAACACTACACCAGACTATCACAAGGAAAGGGGAGAGGGAAGGGACAAAGGGAGGTGGAAAAAGAAAAGGGAGGGGAATGAACTACAAACACTAAACACTACACTTCAATGTTTCCCTTCATACTCTCATAATACAAAAATAGCTCCATAGAATAATGATGGAGTGGTTAATCATACAGAGAATAAACATTTCAAATTCTGATTAAACTTTCCTCCCCCTTCTAGGTCCCGGACGCAATTCTCTCTGTGCAACTGCTGTTGCGATGCTCTCCTCCTCCCCCCCCTCCGGCTCCTCCTTTTCTTCGTTCTTGGTGCAGCAGAGTTCTGGGTTTTTATTCTCAAAATCCTTTAGTTGATCTTCTGATAATATCTTATAGGCCTGATCTTTATATCTGAACCATATTCCTTCCGGGAATAACCATTTGTACTTTATTCCATGGTCCCTCAGAAGAGCTGCAAACTTTTTATATTTAAAACGCCGTTTCCGGACTAGAAATGGAACGTCCTTCAAAATCTTGACTTTCAAACCCATAAAGTCCAAATCCGCATTGTATGAGTTATATAGGATGGTGTCCCGAATCTTTTTAGATGAAAAGTCAATAATGATCTCACGAGGCAACTGTCGCTTTGTTGCATATTTTGAAGAAGCCCGACGGACCTCCAAAATGGCGCTTTTAACCTCTTCTTTAGTCGTCCTCGCGGGTGTCGCCAGTAGTTCCGAGACCAAATCCCACAGATCCTCATTTTCCTCCTCTTTCACGTTTTGGAGACGCAAAATTGTCTGCGTTCGTTCCACCTGTAGCCCGATCAGCTGGTTCTCCACCAACTTCAGCTCCTTTTTTGTAGCCTTCACAAGTGACGCACTTTCCAGAGCAGACTTTTCTGCCCCCCCCGCTGCTGCCTTAATGGTTTTCACCTCGCTTTCAATTAAGCCCACCCTTTGATCAGTTTCGTTCAGCTTGTCAACAAAGGGTTTTATAGCTTCCACCACCGCCCTGCGCACCAACTCTTCGAGCGACTCCCCCTTCTGCAAGGTAGCCGAGATTGACTTACCGAGAGCGGGACTTTGCTTCTTTGCTGCCATTTTGGGGGGGGGGGGCGCCAACAAAATTCTGGAACTCAACGAAGGGGAAGAGCGAGTCTTCTTCAGATCAACCTCTCCTTCACAAACGCTTGTAGAACAGAAGGGATTCGCTTGTTTACAGGCTTCCGCCTGTTTCTTTTACTTGCCGTTTCTCGTTGCCCGGCGGCACTCGAGGCACCGCGCACATCTGCCGGCCTCCATAGGGACAAACGGGCAATTCCCCCCCCCGCATTGATTTCGGGGAGTTCTTCCCGCCGCGTCCCGGACCCTGGCTCCCTCCCTGGGAGTCCTGGGGGCTAATCCTTGCGGATCAGCCGCCCGGTCAGGGTGCCCGGTCATTTCCTCCCGGACCAGCCGAGAGGAGCGTCCGGCATGGCTGAGAAAACGAAACCGACTCATGCTGTGGAAGACTTCTCTGTCATGCCAGTAATGACGTAATTCCTGGTGGAACTAGGAAGTGAAGGCCTTGTGCAGAGCCAATTTAATAAAAATTGTCCCCCAACATTTGTTTGGGGGCTGATTTTTGTCAAATCAGTCCTAGTGTGTCAAGAAAGTCCTCCAGAATGTGCGCTTTGCATGCACACAAGGTAAGTCCCCCCATGCACCCCCCACACTACCCCTTCGTCCCACAGTTTGGGCCCTGGGGGATGTAGCAACCCTAGCACAGCCTAATGTAACACAAAATGTATTTATATATTTATGAAATATATATAGCCTCTCTAGAGAATTGGCAAACTATCTCAAATGCTGGCCCCACAGATCAAAAGTGGTGAGTTATGATATTTCCCTATTTTTATTTTACTTTTAAAAAATGTACTTCATTTATACCCCACCTTTTCCACCTGTGGGAACCAAAAGTGGTTTACATCATTCTCCTCTACTACATTTCCCCCCTCACCACAGCCCTGTGAAGTAGGTTAGACTAAGAGCCAAGCTACAAGTGACGCCTTACACAGGTTGGACATTTGTCAGCTTTCCTCAAGTTTTGATGGGAAATGTAGGCGTCCTGGTTTTACAGCTTGGCTCTCCATTACAGCTGCAAGACCAGGATGCCTACATTTCCCATCAAAACTTGAGGGAAGCTGGCTGATTGGTTTCGTTTTCTCGGCCATGTCGGACGCTCCTCTCCGCAGGTCCGGGAGGAAGCGCCCGAGCACCCTGACCGGGCGGCTGATCTGCGAAGATTAGCCCCCAGGACTCCCAGTGAGGGAGGCAGGGTCCAGGACGCTGTGGGAAGAGCCCCCTGAAAATCAATGCGGGGGGTAAATTGCCCGTTTGTCCCTATGGAGGCCGGCAGACGTGCGCGGCGCCTCGAGTGCTGCCGGACCATGGAAAACGGCAAAGAGCAGAACTAGGTGGAAGCCTGTAAGTAAGCGAATCCCTTCTGTTATTACAAGCGCACGCGAAGGAGTGGTGGGATCTGAAGCTAAGAAGGCTCGTTCTTCCCCCTCGCTGAGTTTCAGAATTCGGCTGGCGGTCCCCCCCCCCTAAAATGGCAGCGAAAAAACAGAGTCCCGCTTTGGGCAAGTCAATTTCGGCTGCCCTGCAGGGGAAAGGAGAGTCGCTCGAGGAATTGGTGAAGAGGTCGGCTATCGAAGCCATAAAACCCTTTGTTGACAAGCTGAATGAAACAGATCAAAGGGTGGGCTTAATTGAGAGCGAAGTGAAAACCATTAAGGAAGTAGCGGGGGGGCAGAGAAGTCTGCTCGGGAAAGTGCGTCACTCGTGAGGGCTACGAATAAAGAGTTAAAGCTGGTGGAGAACCAGCTGATCGGGCTACAAGTGGAACGAACGCAGACAATTTTGCGCCTCCAGAACGTGAAAGAGGAGGAAAATGAGGATTTATGGGGTCTGGTCTCGGAACTATTGGCGACACCCACAAAGGCAACTAAAGAAGAGGTTAAAAGCGCCATTTTGGAAGTCTGTCGGGCTTCTTCAAAATATGCAACGAAGTGTCAGCTGCCTCGCGAGATCATCATCGATCTTTCATCTAAAAGGATCCGAGACACTATCCTATACAACTCATACAATGCGGATCTGGACTTTTTGGGCAATAAAGTCAAGATACTGAAAGACGTCCCATTTTTAGTTCAGAAAAGAAGATTTAAGTATAAAAAGCTCGCAGCTCTTCTGAGGGAACGTGGAATAAAGTACAAATGGCTATTTCCGGAAGGTATCTGGTTCAGTTACAAAGATCAAGCTTACAAGATAATATCAGAAGATCAACTAAGGGATTTTGAGGACAAAAATCCGGAATTTCAGCGAGACACCAAGCAAGAAGAAAAGGCGAAGTCTGAGGGGGGGGGAGGAAACGAGCACTGCGGCTGCAGTTGCTCAGAGAGAATTGCGTCCGGGACCCAGGAGGGGGAGGAAGACTTAATTTGAATTGTAATTTGTATTTTGCAAGGTCAACCACTCCATCAATATTATACAAAGCTTTAATTTTTTAAATAATGGCAGTATGAAGGGAAAGCATTCTGTGTAGTGTAGTGTTGTTATATGTTGTTGTTGTTTTTTTCTTTCCTTCCCCTGCTCCCCTTCCTTTCCTCTGTATCGTTAGTTAATGTAGTTAATAAAAAGAATAAAAAATCTTAAAAAAAAAACTTGAGGGAAGCTGACAAGTGTCCAACCTGTGTCAGGCGTAGCTTGGCTCTAAGAGAAGGTAACTGGCCCAGCGTCACCCAGCAACCTTCCATGACAGAGTGAGGAATCAAAACTCCTAGTCCATCATTCTAGCCACTATAGCACACTGGCTTTATCAATGTATGTGAGCTGCAGAAAGGATCCCCGTGGTTATTTCTGGCTGAGAAAGCAATGTGGATGGGCTAGTTTAAACTTCCTGTTCTTGTGTGTTACAGTCCCTATCCAAATTGGACCCATTCACTCTTGGGGTGTGTTTGGAAATCATCTCTTTAACTGAGCTGTGTATATTTTGGGGGAAAATATAGTTCGTAGTTGAGCAATTAGTCTGCCTTAAAATGCTCCCCAGAACCTACAGTAACCTTTTAGCTTCCATTGACGCATGCATGGGCTCTTAATTTGACAAATGTATATAGAAAAACAATTAAGTGCTCAAGGAAAGTGCTTGCTGACATAGTACTTTCCTCCCTCCCCCTTCCACCAGCAACTCCTGAGACCTCCAACCCCTTCAGCATCTGGGATTAATGTCCTTCCTATCCCACACATTACAGGGATTTTGAAAAATGCTGCTGCAGATCAGATATAAGTTACATGTTCTGCACTACTTTTCTGTCTTTTATGCATGAAATTATGTTCTAAATAGGAAGAACACAATAAAACATCTTTTTAAATTTTAAGGCATATTTCCATCAAATACAGTGAACACGACTTTAAAATAATCATAATTCTTTGATTACATTCTCTGAAAGTTGAAAATATTCCTTCAGTCCCTTTGTTGAACTTTAGATGTCTATCATACAGACAATATTAATATTTTACATTGTTTTATTTTTTCACAAATTTGAAAGTATGACTGGGGAATATGGATGGAATACTTAACAGCAGCAATTTAACAAGTTGGAAACTGACCCAACTATGATACGCCAATTTCTCTTATTTCCATTCTTAAATTTACCATGTGTCTCCAAATATGACAGATTATATAAAAGAGAAAGAAATTGCACAGATTTTCTATTAAAAAAGCAACATTCTCCAAGAAATTCATCTGCTTTTCATCTTTATCATCTTAACGACAGGTCAAAAAACTAAAATTATTAATAACATACTACAGAATTAGGGTTGTCAGTCCCAGGTTGGGAACTTCCTAGAGATTTGGGAAGTGGAGCTTGGAGAGGGCAGCATTTGGGGAGGAGGGGAGTATCAGTAGGGTATAACGCCATAGAGTCCCCCTTCTAAAACAGCCATTTTCTCCAGAGGAACTGATCTCTGTAGCCTGGAGATTAGTTGTAACTCGAGGAAATCTCCAGTTACCACCTGGAAGCTGGCAACCTTAAATACAGTCTTCTTATGGAAAAAGTAGACAACGTCATCTAACTTTAATTTTGGTCTCCCTGCTAGCAGTGATCTGTCAAGTAGAAGACAAATTAAGATTACTTCAGCCATCATGCATACTTTCACCACATTCATATACAGCCAATCAACTTTTGCTGCTCAAGAGGTTTTGTTTTGTATACTGAACCCTGCAAGTGTGTTTTCTAAGATCTGTATGCTTACACCTCTCCAATCTTTTCTATATAATTTTTGTATTGTCATTCAAGTACTAGAAATAACATTTAGTCATTATAGGATAATTTAAGTTCCAACTATGCCCTCCAAAAGAGTAGCGTCTTCTTGTTGCTTTCTTGATTTCCAGTAAAAAATAATAATCTTATTTTCATTTCAACAGAGGATACCATATTACCCATTGTACACAGTAGATCAAATTTACCATTGTGTACATCTTAGTCACATAATTTTTAATAGTGATATGTTTTTGAGCTCTGAGAAATATTTTTTGTATACTGTGGGTCTCCAGCCTTTTCTGCCTGCAGGCACCTTTGGAATTCTGCTGCAAGAGGTGGGCACAACTACAAAACGGTTGCCACAAGAGGTAAAGCTAGGGTTCCCAGGTGCCTGTCAGTGGTGGGCAAACTCCTGGGAGTTTGCTCCATTGCCTACCGATCCATCAGAGGTGGCAAGTAGGGGTGTGCAATTCGGTATTCTGATTATGTTAAAGATACCGAATCAGGGCCGTTTCGCGTTTTTTCAGTATTACCGAAACATTTTCTGAATACCGAAAAATTTCGGTAATACTGAAACAGAGATTGCTGAAACGATTCGGCCATTGCTTTCAATGAGAAAACCTTCTCCTGGCTTTCCGGGAGTCTGGAGGAGCCATTTTCTGTCCAAATCACAGCTGTCAAAAACACTTTATTTCTTTAACTGCTTTAGGTTACACAGTAGGAGGGCACAACAGGGCATGAAAGCAGTCTACTACACAAAATAACACAACTCACTTCACTGTTTTTGACAGCAATTGTGTTTTGGGTGATTCTCTGAAGTGAGTTGTGTTATTGTTGTGTAGTAGACTGCTTTCATGTCCTGTTGTGCCCTCCTACTGTGTAACCTAAAGCAGTTAAAGAAATAAAGTGTTTTTGATAGCAATTGTGTTTTGGGTGATTCTTTAATGTGAAGTGAGTTGTGTTATTTTTGTGTAAGATACTGCTGGCACGTCCTTTGGTGTGCCCCCCTGCTGTGTAACCTAAAGCTGTTCAAGAAATAAAGTGTTTTTGACAGGAATTGTGTTTTTGTGATTCTCTGATGTTAAGTGAGTTGTGTTATTTTTCTGTGTGGGGGACTGCTGGTGTAATGCTTTGCCTGCTTGTACTTTGAAAGTGAGAAAATATTTTTTTAAAAACTTTATTCAGTGTGTGTTTGTTTTATTCTTTGTTGTGCAGTTGGTTCCCATCATAGGGAACAATGGGGCTGGCTGGCCAGCCATCTCTGTAGGTGGTGGGGGAATTTGGGGGAGGGTGTCTGTGGTTCAGGTGCTCTTTCACAGGGACAAGCTCGCACTCAGGAATGTGCCCACCATTGTGGCACCCCTGGGCTGTGCATAATGGCCCGGGGAAAGAGAGTTTAAAAGTTCCCATCACAGGGAACAATGGGGGATGGCTGGCCAGCCTGCTCCTGGGGTAGTGGCTGGTGTGGGAATGTTGGGGAGGGTGTCTTTGGGTCAGTGTGGGGCTGTGTGTGAGGGGTGGATTTAAAAGGGGGCCTGTGCCTGTGGCCATAGATGCCACATTCCGTGGGTTCCTGCTGTAGGAGATTTTCCCATAACAGGAATCAATAGAAAGTGGCTGGCCACAGGACAGGGGAGGTTAGGTTTTGGGGTGTGTGTGGTATTTGGCAGTTTGGGTGCAGGTGGACTGTGGCTGTGGCCATTGGCAGCCCCAATCCCATGTGTTTCTGCGGTGTGGAAGTCTTCCCCACAGTAGAAAGACAAGTGGTGTGGCAGGAGAACCACCTTTGGGGGGGGCATAAAAGTGGGATCAGCTTGGGCCTTGGTGGAGGGTGGGAGGACAGGTAGGAGATGGGCCCCTGAAGTTTGGGGTATTTTGCATGCAAAATGCCACCCCTAGCCAGACAAGCCTGTCTTATTTCCCCCATAGGAAATAATGGAGAAAGGGGGGGCTAAGAGCAGCAGATTTTGGCCCCAAATGGGATGAATTGACCTCGTGTGGAGTGCTGGAGTGCTCCTGTGGCTGGCATGATGATGTCACTTCTAGAAGTGATGTCATCCTGCAACCAGCGGAGCACATGTGAACATGGAGCATGCAATGGGCACGAGGTAAGTGCCAGGTTCCGGCCCTTCCCACTGGGAGGGTATAGGAACCTGGTAACCCTAAGTAGAGCCAACCACGAAATTTCAGGAAGTGAGCTCATATATAATTTTAATAGTAACTATTCAACATTCAGGCACAAACTCTGTTGAACAGCATTCCTTTTAAAATTAACATATTGTTTAAAATATTTTCTTACATTCACATACCTTATCTTCAATCATGCAGTGAAAATGGCCAGCAGCTGGTGAAGCATCTTTTAAAAAATCAGCATAGCCAATCAGATCTCCAGTGGCCAGTCAGAAGGCATGCTGGGTAAAAGCCCCATCTGTCCTGTATGGGGCCAAAATCTGCCCCAAATGCAGCATTGGGCTAAAACAAATAAAATTAATTTCAACAGAGATAAATGCAAAGTTCTGCATTTAGGAAGCAAAAATCAAATGCATAGTTATAGGATGAGGAAGACTTGTCTTGGTAGTAGTATGTGCAAAAAGGATCTAGGGGTCTTAGTAGACCATACAGTGAACATGAGTCAGCAGTGTGTTGTGGTAGCTAAAAAGGTAAATGTGGTTTTGGGCTCTATAAACAGAATCATAGTGTCCAGATCATGAGAAGTGATGGTATCACTCTACTCTGCTCTAGTTAAACATCACCTAGAGTATTGTGTTCAATTTTGGGTGCCACAATTTAAGAAGGATATAGACAAGCTGTAATGTGTCCAGAGGAGGGCAACAAAGATGGTGAGGGGTCTGGAGACCAAGTCCTATTAGGAAAGGTTGAAGAAGCTTGGAATGTTTAGCCTGGAGAGGAGACTACTGAGAGGTGATATGATAACCATCTTCAAGTTCTTGAAGGGCTGTCATATAGAGGATGTCGCAGAGTTGTTTTCTGCTGCCCCGGAAGGTCAGACCAGAACCAATGGCTTGAAATTAAATCAAAAGAATTTTCGGCTAAGCATTAGGAAGGACTTCCTGACAGTTAGAGTGGTCCCTCAGCGGAACAGGCTTCCTCGGCAGGTGGTGGGCTCTGAGTCTATATTAAGGAAAAACAAAACAAAATGACTTGAGGAAAATGGCCAAATGCCTTTAATAGAAAACTGATTTTTAACACACACATTTTTCACAGATGAAGAAAATGAAATCTACAGCAGTGAAAATCTACGAGAAATATCATAAAAAGAAGGTGTCATGGTCCAGTCTGGGCTCAGTGAGAGTGAGGACTCCTCAGGAGGAGAGGGGCTTCGTGTAGCCAGCCAGGACTCCTCAGGAGAAGAGGAGCTCTGTGTAGCTGGCCCTGACTCAGCAGAGGCTGGTGATCAGGAGCCGCAGCTACTGGCTAAACAGAGCTTACAGCCAGCAGCTGAGACAGAGCCACCAGTACTCTCCAGCCCCAACACCACAGAGGGAGCTCAGCCAGGGACTTCCACAGGGGAAGCTCAGTCAGGGACTGCCAACACCACAGGGGAAGCCCAGCCAGCTTCCACCTCCCCCCAAAGAACACCTCCCACCTAAAGAACACCTCAGACAAAGGCAGAGGCTGGAGCTGCAGGAGAGGCGGCACAGTGCTTGTCTCCTGAACCAATGCCAGCTGCTGGAGAGTGATGATGAGTAGCAGAAGGATGGAGCCCCAGCAGCTGGCTGCAATCTATGCTTGGCTATAAAAGCTGAGCTGAGGAAACTGCCAGGCATGGAAGCAAAGTGTCAAACTACCTGCAACCACTCCGTGTGCTGTGCACCTTGCTTGTGCCTGCCTCTGGATCTGATGCTATTGGTAACTGACCTCGGACTGGACCTGACCTGGGTCTTTGGACTCACTCCTGGCATTTACCTTGTGCTCTGACCATGCACTATACTTGGCTTTTGAACCTTGGACACCCCCTGGGCTTTTGTGTGGGGGCTTAGACTTGGGACTACCTGCTTGGGCGAGCCTGCCCGTGACAGAAAGAATGGGAGGGATTGATGAGAACAAGTTGTTTTTTTGAAAAAGGGATAATATGAGACATAATAGAGAGCACAATAGTAAGAGCACAATTTTTAAAGAAAGGAGTATTTGAATATTGAGGGTAGTTGAGTATCTGTGATGGGGAGTAAAAATGAAAAGCAGAAGTGGGGGGATAGCAGATTTTAGCATCTGTCAGTTTACAGTTTCCAGAAAGTAGCAGGTTCTCTGGAGAGCTGATGTATTTTGATCCCCTATCCGCAAATAAAACTCATAAAGGGATAAATAGCTGCCACTGCATGCGTTGTATTTTTGGGATTCAGTGGTAGCTTATGTACTGGGGTTACTCCACATATCAAGAATCTGGAGCTACAGAGCAATAGTGTTGTAGCATAAAACTAATGAGGTTAGATCCCAAGTGTTTTGCACAATTGCCCTCTATCCCAATGGTTTATCTCACCATCTTCAGTTTGAGTCAATTCCACAATGTTCCAATCATTTTTCGATGGCTTCTCTACATATAAATTCTTTTTCCTGTCCCCTCATATGTTTGTCAGTCCAGTTAGTCTACTTCAAGAACCTGAAGAAAGAGCCACTTCCTTAGCTCGGTCTTATTTCTTTATTCTCCAGTTTTACTTCCAGTGCGTCTGTTGGTGAGCATATGGTTTAAAGATTGTGGTGCTACTATCAATTTTGACTGAATCTCATCAACTTGAGATTCAGTCTTGAGAGATGTTTGTGAAAGCAGCCTAGTTCTATACATTTGCAAGAGCAGAGGTAAATGTTGAAGCATTTAGCTTTAAATTGGGAGGCTGGCAGGAGAAGCAACTTACTTGTCTTTAATCATTGAAAAGAGTAAAAGTGCTGCAGAGCTGCAGGCTCGGAAGAATTTTCCTGGCAGGCTTTATTTCCCTTTTAAGCCTTCCACCACTTTGAGGCCTGCAGTGATGGCTGGCTGCCAGTGGTAATCTCAAAACTGCAGCTTTAAAATCTAAACTGGAGGGTGGCTTTTAGCCACTTGTTAATGTTGAACACCTTTGAGTGAATAGCCATTATGGTGTTTCTTTGGAGGAATGTATTAGCAATCCCGTGGGTGCTCTCCAGAATTTTGAATGTTTTACTTTGCAGATGTATTTCTAGGCGGTAGCATCTCTAGGTGTAAAAATGCCCGAGAGCAACCTTAAGCCAATTACCATTTGTAAAATGAACAATTGATTTAATGGAGTGAAGGTAGGCAGGCTTACACATCCAGCCCTGTGAAAAATGAGCTTGTTTGTTGCAGAGGAAGCATCTGTATGGTAAGCAGCTCTTTTCTTGTACTTCCTTTCACTCGTATAGCCTCTCCTTTGTCTTCTCATTTTGTAAATCTTTATATGTATATCATTCTTTTAGTTCATACGATATACCCATATTCTGAGCCTTTCAAAAGGATTTTGCTCACAGATTAATATTTTATGAAGCTTCAGCTTTAGTGTCTTTCCATGGTCTGGCTTCTCATTGTTCCGCCAGCACTGTGATCCAGTGCACACTTGCTTAAGAGTAAGCTCTGTTCAACTCAGTGACCTTACTTCCAAGGAAATGTTCTTAGGATGGGGATATAAATATGTAAAAATAACATCTTATTGCTAATTTTTAATGTAGTCAGGCTACAAATACTTTTTATGTAGTCAGGCTACAAATACTTTTTATGTAGTCAGGCTACAAATATACTTTTGCTTTTTGTTTTCTGAAATTGTAGAGTTTATTTTTTATTTTCTAAACAATAAAGGGGACACAGAAAAAAATAAGGAAAAATGAATACAACACATTTCATTAAGGGAAGATTGAGATACCCATTACATAAATTATCTAGAGTACAATTACCATATATCATTTGAATATCATGTTCAAGTTTATAACAACCATTCTCAGAGACATTTCCTCTCTTTTACTATGTCTCACTATTAAATATTAAAAATATTATATTGTATTATAAAGTATTTAACAATATTTGCTGTTGTATTTTTCTTACCTCCAAACTAGCAATACTATAGTATAATGCACCAAATTATGCTAACTATATTAAATTAGTCAAATTGAATAATATGTGTTTCTATTTTGGAAAATTTGAGACTTAAAATAAACAATATTTCTATAACCTCTGTTAATCTGAGCTCCTATCCAAATTTACATTATTTATTCATATCATTTATTTCTCATCTTTATCTACAATAGGTAAAGTAATTTTCCCATTTCTTTTCAAATTCTCTGATGGGGCTTCTATTTATATAATTTGTTAATTTTTCCATTGCCACATATTCTGTCATTTTATCTCTCCAATTTTCTCTGGTTGGGCATCTTCGTCTTTCCATTCATTTGCCATTACTATCCTCGCTGCTGTTAGAATATACCTCAGATTCATGTAATATTTTCCTCAATATTCTCTGGTATTATTCCCAACAGCATAATCTCTGATTTCATTGCACAATCTGTTTCTAAGATCTTTTGAATCTCTGCATGTATTTCTTTCCATTTTTTTGGGTTTTTTTGCACGTCCACCACATGTGGTAAAAGGTACCTTCTACTTCTTTACACTTCCAACACATCCCTCTATATTTCTTATCCATTTTTGCTATATCTTTTGGAGTTATATACCACCAATAGACCATCTTGTACCAGTTTTCTCTTAATGTTTGATTTGCAGTAAATTTTATACCCCTCATCCATAAATTTTTCCACTTGAAATGTTATCACTTCTCCAAAATTCTGAATCCAATTTGACATACACATTTTAACTTGTTCTGTTTCTGTGTCATATTGAAGTAAAAGTGTATAAATTTGCCCCAACATGTGGCCTTTCTGCTGATTGATCATCTTTTCAAAATCCTTTAGATCTCTGGCAGCCCAATCCTAACCCCCCAGGCAACATCATTGCTCATGCGCCGGTGTAAATGGGACAGCGCTGCATGGCTCCCTATGGACTTTTGCAGGATAGTCCCGCTGGTGCCTGAGCATGGCAAGGCGAGATGCAGCGGCCTTTGGGAGGGGAGGGCCCGCCCACCCTTCCCCTGACAACCTCGCTCACACCAGCTAATGGCCACACCCATCCCGACATTCAGGCGAGGGGCAAACAGCGACGCAGCCAATGGGGAGGGCCAGGCTTGGTGACGCAGCCAATGGGGGTGGCTGCAGCTTGGTGCGCCTGCAAATACTCGCCGCCGCTGCCACCACCAAAAGAAAAAGATTCCCCCTTCCTGAAAAGTAGGGCCAGATAGTAGGGAGCTGATCTCTGTTGCCTGGAGATCTGTTGTAATTCTGGGAGATCTCCAGCTACCACCTGGAGACTGGCAACCCTAAGTAGTCCCCAGGTTCCAGAGAAACAGGTGGGGGGGAGGCAGGGCTCTCAATGAGTGACAGGAATGCCTATTGGGAACCACGTGGGAGGCCAGGAGGCAGTTTGGAAACTAGGGGAATGAAAAGCGCGCTCAGACTTGCTGCTGCGCAACTTGAACACATCACTGCATCTCTACAAAGCGAGAGCAGAGGCCGGACCTTGACAGCCATGTCCCAGTACTGGGGAGATGTTCCCCCCAGAGTGAACTGACAGACCCTCCCCACGCCAAGTCCATCCCTGCTTCTGCAAAAACATCCTCCACCCCCTGGCAGCAGCTTTCCACCTGCAGCGACCATCTTCCTGGCTTATCAGATGCCAGCAGCTCAGGCTATCAGAGAATGAAAGTCCTAAGCACCTCCCCCCCCCCACGGACATCCATGGGCCACAGTTCAATTCCCACCCCTCTGTCTGAAGTTACATTGGGGGAAAGAAGGGGGCAGGGAGGCTGGATGGGGTGCTGCTTGATACATTTTTGGGGATGTGTGAGTGGACATGTGTGACAGGGTGCTGAGAGAGGGACTAATGACAATGTCAGTCAGGCATACAAACACAGAAGTTTGTTGTTTTTCAACTCGTTTTATTAAACTGGAAAAAGGGCCATTGTTTCTAGGCAGGAAAGGGAGCCAAGGCATTTTGCGCAGCCCTCCTTCTGCGCTCCTAGGGGCGAGGCTGAGATGCGGACTGCTTTGAGATATTGCTTCCTGGGCTGGATCCGAATGTCACTCACAGAGGATTACGGGGACGGGGGGGAGAGCAGACATGCTCAGGATGTGCCTTCAAGAGAAAGACATACATGTGGGCTTTGCCTCGATCCATGGCTGAGGCAAAGCCTACTCTCCAACATCTGAGAAGATGCACATAGTAGAGAGCAGCTGCGGCATCTGCAGTGACCAGCTGATGCAAGACCCTCTGGTGAGGATGCGCTCTGCCTTGGGGTGGTTTTACCTTTAAGGGAGAAAGAGAGCAGGTAGTTACAAACACCCAGTCAAGAGTAGTTTTCTGGGCAACTGCCTCTGGGGCAGGCAGGGGCTGCCGCCACCATCCTCTCCCCTGCCAAGGTCAGGTGAGTTCAGGTGATGGGGCAGCCAGCACAAATCAGCGAGCTGGCTTAGCCACCGCCCCATCTCCTTCTTACCGGTAAGTGCCACCTTGCTCCTTACTGAGATGGAACTTCAGAGTCAGATAACCTGCAAGGACACAGGCTCCCACGCACCAAGCAGGTCACACACTGGATTTGATTTTGGGGGCAAGGATGATGGTGGTCCTGGATGCCTATGATGCAGTGCCATGGTCAGATCACTTTGTTCTGAAGGCTTGTCTGAGCATGCCACTCCTTTCCCGGGTGGGCGGTGAGTGGATTTACGCTCGCCCGCGGAGACTTATGGATCCAATTGGTTTCCAGGCGGCTCTGCGGGATCCGATGCCCCCTGGCAATACGTTAGATGAGCTGGTGGATTATTGGCATGGCCGACTTTCCGAAGCCATCGACGTTATTACCCCCTGCTGTCCTCTCCGAGCCCACAAACAGGTAGCTCCTTGGTTCACTGAGGAGCTTTGTCAGATGAAGTGGTCTCTGAGACGACTAGAGCGAGTGTGGAGGCAGGAGCGCGACGAAGAGGCAAGAACATCTTATAGGACATTTATGAAAGCCTATGAGGTGGCAGTGAAAGCAGCAAAGAGGGATTTCTTTGATACTTCCATTGCGTCCACTAGCTCACGCCCAGCTCAATTATTTTGAACAGTTTGGTCCTTGGTCTCCCTCTCTCAGGGAGACCACCAAATTCTTAATTCAACTATTGGCTGCGAGGCTTTTGCGAGCTATTTTGCGGGCAAAATCCTGTCCCTTCGCCGTGGCCTGCCGCCCACTGTTGATACAGTAAGGGAACTGGAGACCCCTTGGCCGTCTTCTGGGTCCGTATTAGATCATTTCAGGCTGCTCTCCCGGGACGATATTGACAGGATCCTGCAGGGGATGAGGCCAACCACCTGTCCTCTAGACCCCTGCCCATCCTGGCTGGTGAAGGCCAGCTCAGAGGGGCTACGGGACCATTTGGAGGCCGTTGTTAACATCTCCCTGAGCTCTGGGGTTTTTCCAGGAGCGTTAAAGGAGGCAGTAGTGTGGCCCCTCCTGAAAAAACCATCTTTGGACCCCACCAACCCGTCCAGTTACCGCCCAGTGTTGAACCTCCCGTTCCTGGGCAAGGTGATTGAGCGAGCGGTGGCGGTAGAACTGCAGGAATTCCTGAATGATGCTGTAGTCCTGGACCCATTCCAGTCTGGCTTCCGTCCTAGCCATGGGATGGAGACAGCCTTGGTTGCCCTCACAGATGACCTTCGCAGGCATCTGGATCGAGGCGGGTCAGCGCTGCTTGTGTTACTCGATCTCACAGCAGCGTTTGACACGGTTGACTATGATTTGTTGGCCAGCCGCCTTGCCAACGTGGGGATTAGGGGGACAGCCTTACAGTGGCTGGTCTCCTTTCTCCAGGGTCGGGGACAGAGGGTAGCGCTCGGGGGAGATCTATCGCCCCGTCACCCTTTGGTGTGCGGGGTTCCCCAAGGGGTGATACTCTCCCCGATGTTATTTAACATCTATATGCGCCCCCTCACCCAGTTGGTGTGGAGGTTTGGGCTGGGCTGTCATCAATACGCGGATGACACCCAGCTTTTTCTGTTGATGGACGGCCGGCCAGACACGGCCCCAGACAATCTGGCCAGAGCTCTGGAGGCTGTGATGGCATGGTTGAAACAGAGCAGGCTGAAATTGAACACAGTGAAGACAGAGGTCCTGCAGCTGGGACGGGGGCTGCCAGATGTTGGGATCTAGCTCCCTGCCCTGGATGGGACACCACTGGCAACTTTGCCAGTGGTGAAGAGTCTGGGCGTGCTCCTGGATGCCTCCCTATCAATGGAGGCCCAGGTCACGGCATTTGCCCAGTCTGCATTTTTCCATCTTCGTCAGATCAGGCAACTTGCTCCCTATCTGACGCCCCAGGACCTGGCTACAGTGATCCATGCAACGGTCACCTCCAGGCTAGATTACTGTAGCTCACTCTACGCTGGGCTACCCCTGGGCCTGATCCGGAAACTACAATTGGTCCAGAATGCGGCAGCGCGGGTCCTGACTGGTATATCTTACCAGTCACATACCACACCTGTCCTGTGCCAGCTGCACTGGCTTCTGGTTGAATTCCGAATCAGGTTCAAGGTGTTGGTTCTTACCTTTAAAGCCCTGAGCGGGTTTGGACCGGCATATCTTCGGGACCGCCTCTCCCTGTACGTTCCCCGGAGACCGCTTCGATCAGCGGATAAATGTTTACTGGTGGTCCCCGGCCCTAAGGATGCCCGCCTCGCTTCAACCAGGGCCAGGGCCTTTTCAGTCCTGGCCCCAGCCTGGTGGAACACTCTGTCAATGGAGACCCGGGCCCAGCGGGACATATTGTCGTTCCGCTGGGCCTGTAAGACAGACCTGTTCCGCCAGGCGTTCGGTGGTTGAAGGGGGCGGTGCCATGTCGGCCTCCCACCTTTGGGGTGGGGGAGGGTTCTCCCCACCATTGCACTTGGTTAATTTATTTCATTATTGTTTTGTATATTGATTTTAGTATTGTTTGTTTTTTGTATTTATCGATTTTAAACTGTTCACTGCCCAGAGCCCCTGGGATGGGTGGTATATAAATTGAAATATAAATAAATAAATATAAAACATGAGTGGTTATTGTTAGTTAGCCAGACATTCTGGACTTCGCTCTTCTTCCCTTGAGCGAGTGCAAAGTTCTCCCACTTTTCTTGCAAAGTCCCCAAAGTGCACTCAGTGCCACCACCATGCGTACCCTCCCGCCTCATGCTCAAAGTAGCCACGGCAGAAGTCCGAGGGGCAGAGCCTTTGGCTCACTTACCTGAGGTCATTCATGAGCTGCGCAGCCAGACGTTTTAAAGGGTGCATGAGTAGATGATTGGGTGCAGGGAGGGGGGCTCGTCCACCCCAGAAGCGGATGTGGATTGGCCCACCATGGTAGTTCCCATCCTATGCTCCTTCAGGCCATGTGGGCAGGACAGGGCATTTGGAGAGGGGGCTGAGTTTTCCCCGCCAATGGGCCTCTATGGGCTATGCCACCTTTTCCTGTGGCGTAGGTCTTTCGTGCCACTGTAGGCATTCCCACGCCTGGCTGAGTTTAGGGAGTGAACTAACTCTAGCCCCCCCTCCACCCCACCCCCTCCTGTGCCGGCGCGGGGCCCTGCGCTGCTTTTCCACCTCCGCCCGCCTGCCAGACATTCCCACTGGTGGTAGTCTGGCAGCGGTAGCACGCCTCATGCCACCACTGGCAGAAGGGCATTTGCGCCCACGTAGGAGCCACTTACGCCCATGTAAGCCTTGGTTCTCTCCCTATGCACTCCCCCCCTCTTAGGGTTGGGCTGTAAATCGGCCTCTGTGATCTTTGACTGCTTTCTTTAGTCTGCCTGAAGATATACCAGCCATTGTATCTTCTTACGTTATTCATTAATTGTTTGCCACACTTATTTTTCCTTGAGTGTTTATCATATCTTTATAAATTATGAAATCATTAGTTTTCCTTGTATGTTCATCACAGAAGGCATCTATGGGTGACAGTACTGGTTTCTCACGGAATCTCAAATTTTAAGCAGACTGTCTTTAATTACATGGCTTGTGTGTTGTATTCTTGGCCCTTTATTTAGCCAGAAGTAATTATGTAGCCCTTATGTCAGATCTGCCACTTCTAGCTTTATTAACCTGTCATTTGGATTTTGGATCCAATCTGTAATCCAGACCAGACCAGCGGCTTGATAGTATAACTTAATATTTGGTATGCCTAGGCCTCCTTTTCTTTTTTCATCTTGTAACACCTTGAAATTGTAGAGTTTAGTAGGAATGTGATTGCTTTCCCAAAATCAGTATTTCAGTCTTCAGGTAATATCACCTTGAATGTTGCTTCCAAAGAAGTAACTTGGGGGGCATTTAATACAAACCTTTTTTTCTTATGCATTAATGTCATAACAATTCGGTATTTAAATTAATATTTGATGTAGAATATTTTTAGTATACATTCCATTTGTGGCTTTACATAGGCCAGCCTAAGAGGAGTCCAGACAGAGGAAGAGATGGGTCTAAGAGTGCCAGATGCCAAACCACTCTGTTGGCCCTTGGTATTCTGCAGCAAAATCCACAGAAGGCCCGAGAGGCTTGCTCAAGGTCACCTGAGTGTTGGTGGGGAGATGCCCTAGTCTCCAAAATATCAGTTCTTTCCAAATCAGTTCCTCTTCATTTTGTTTACCCCGAATGCTAGTTTCCTCCCAAAAGAAAAGGGGAAAATATTTTTCACTTATGAATTTAATTTTTAAGTAACATCACAAACATCATGAAGAAGAAAAATCATGTCTTTCCATAACTAATTCAAATACGCCTAATCAATAATAGAAAAAGAGAGGACATTTAATACATACAAACAGTAGATATTTCTGCTTTGATCAATTAAAGATACTGCACAATGTAGTCCTACTGTTAATTTTTAACTAGTTTTAAAAGTTCTTGGTGTTTTCTGAGCAACTCTTTTTTTCTTCAGTTTAAATGTGGCTTGCAGTTATAAGCCTCATTGCATATTAATATATATTTAAGGGTTCTTGTTTATTTATCAGAAGCCTCTACTTACTACAAGCTGCTTTAACACAGGGATTTTTCCCTGTATGGATCACAGGAAGCCCCTGACTTATATGGGAACTTGTGAACATGATTTGTGGGCTTCTCAGGGCTTTAAATCCTATTTTAATCTGGTTCAGAGGGGACCTGTGGAGTGGCTTTGGGCAGATTGTCTGCCTGGATGCTCCATCCATACTCACTCAGCTGGTCTGAGTTTAAGTGGGTTGTCATAATCACTATCCCAACTGCACTGTTTTGTAGGCATGACCAAAGTAAGGAAGAAGCAGTAGGGCTGGGAGTGGAGTAGCAGTGAATGGTGCAGGGACAGGGCATGTGGATTATATTCCAACCTGTACTGCCCAGTACTAGAGATGGGCATGAACAGAAAAAAACCCCGAACATGATGTTTGTTGTTCATTGCCATCCACGAACAGGGACTCATGAACAACCACGAACATGGCCCTGTTCATGAACATGTTCGTGGTTTGCTGTTCGTGGGGGCCAGCAGGCTCTCCTCCAGCCATCATCCAAGTCAAGATCCCTACTGCACCACTCCCAGAAACCTGACCTGAGCAGGCACTAGGAAAGGTACCAATAATAAATAATAGCTTGGTCCAGAGCCTGGCAGCAGCCTTGGAACTTGAAGGGGTAGATCCCCTATCCCACCACATAAAAAGAAAATTCAAGCTGCAATGCACTCTCTCTATCAAAATGCCAACAACAACTGTCTCTCCACTGCCTGCAAAGTCAGAGCTGGGAGTGCCCCTCCCCCCCCCGCTCTTTGCTCCCTTGTTGTAACCAATTTGGAGCTCCACACTTGAAAGGAAGACCTGCCTATCAAGCTAAATTGGGTTTAGATTGGGGTTTCCAGAGCAACAGCAGGAGTTCAGACAGTTCAGACAATCCCTGCCTAAGTTGCCAAGGGAATTGATTGCAGGTGCCAGACCATCTGGCTTGACGAACAGCAAGACGAACAGCAACTAACGAGGCTTGCAACTCCACCTGTTCGTTTAGAATGGGGCCTCACAAACAGCTTGTTTGCGAACAGCAGATTGGGCTGTTTGTGGCTTTTTTTTGTTCATATTGCTGTTCGTGCCCATCTCTACCCAATACCCAACGCTACTTGCTGCCGCCGCCATGGTATATTTTGCACCCTATGTAGATGTAACCATTGTTAAGGAGGTAATGTTAATTATTATATTTTGACAGTTGTATTTTGAATATCTCCTGTCTAGCTCTTTTTTGAGTATAGCTTGAGCTGATCTTATCCTTTCATTTAAAAAGAATGAACTTAACAAGGAGGCATGAACTTAACAAAGAGGTTGCCATCTTGGATTCTGATTATATATATTTTGATGACTCTGGTTGTAATGTATTTAAATGTCTATTTTTGTATTATTATATTGTTGTAAGCTACCCTGAGTCCACTTGTGGGGAGGGCAGGCTATAAATCGAATTAATAATAATAATAATAGGCAGTATTGCTCAGTCTCCAGCCATCCACCAGGGCCTCATTAAGCCTGCCACTTATTTTACTTCTCAGTTCTGCCACAGTTCAAGTGCTTATAGGGCAGGTGAACCCTCATAACCACTTTAGCACTCTGTCTTGTTCTAGCACCAGAGGTAAAAATCAGTGCCCTTGTATAAGTATATAGCTGAGATCCCACTGCTGTGAATATTTCTATATTTTGTTGAAAGATTTAGTAGTGTTATTACAAATGGTTAAAACACTAAATTCTTATCCTACTGAAATAAAATGTATTTTTTGCTAATTTTGCACAGTTATAATGCAGTGCTTGTTTTGGAATATATAGGAGTACAAAGGATGTAGAGTCTAACAACGTTCACCTGCACATAATGTTTTATTGGGAATATGTTTATTAACCTTTATGGAATTTGATCAGCGCTTTACATTTTTACTGCATTTGCTGCTGCGGCAGCGCTTGCTAATTTTGCTGCTTTTTGGTCTGGACAGCAGCTACCCTCTGACAACTGCTGCTACCTGAATGCTTCCAACCTGTGTGCTTAAGACTCTTATTTGAATACTGGTCACTATTAATGGTCAGGAGTGAAGTGGGTGCTTCTCTCCTTGTTCTTACATGATACAACCAAAAGCAGCAGAGCTATGTTCAGAAGGCAGTTGATGATCATTGTGCCAGAAAGGTCCAGTACTGTCAGTCAGTTAAGATGTAACATGCATCCATGGATTATTTTCGCAGTGGTTTGTTAGAGAAACCAGAATTGAGCACTCACATCACCACAGAACCCTGGCTTCAGTGCTATCACTGTTTCCCCTGGTAGATACCTTGCTACTGTGCTATCCTGTCCTTTCTCATGGCACCCAACAGATAGCAAAGCCTCACTGTGTCACTTGCTTTCAACAGATTCTGTATCCCTCCCACACTCCCTTTTCATTCATATGCCCTGTCAGTTTCCCGACTCCTCCCAAATGCCACCAGTTAACTATATACTATATCAGTGATGGCGAACCTTTTTGAGCCCGAGTGCCCAAACTGCAACACAAAACCAACTTATATATTTTAAAGTGCCAACACTGCAATTAAACCTGAATACTGAGGTTTTAGTTAAGAAAAAACAACTCATACAGTTGTTCGAACTAATTAACCTCTCTCTCTCTCTCTCTCTCTCACTCACTCACTCACTCACTCAGGAGCCACGAAAGCAAGTTAAATCAAAGCAGTTTCCCCTTCTTTACACCAGCAGCCCAGCTTGCAAGCACACTCTCTCTCTCTCTCTCTCTCACACACACACACACACACACACACACACACACTCACTCACTCAAGAGCCACGACTGAAAGTAAAGCAAGTTAAATCAAAGCAGCTTACTCTTCTTTAGAAAACCAGCCCCAGCAGCCCAGCTGCTGCCTCTGCTTCCTGCTGCTAAAGAGACGGGCAGCAGAGAGGCAGCCTTGAGGAAAAGGAATCACGTGGGCAGGGCCAAAACCCATGTGATCTCTGCTCAGAGCTACTGGAACGCCGTTGCAGGCGTTTCCCCTCCAAATGAGCCCTGGACCTAGCCATCGGCGACTTGGCTCGCGTGCCCACAGAGAGGGCTCTGCATGCCATAGGTTCGCCATCTCTGTACTATATACTATAGCACAGAGTCAAAAGCCTCAATAAGAGCCTGCGTCGTGCCCTGCTCAGGTTTCCACTCGTACAATAAACGCACAAGTTAATTATGCTACATGTTCTGTAACAAAGAGATAACGTAAGTACTAAGCAATGAATGCTAACTAATTTAGAAGTGGTTCCCTCATGCAAATGCTTAAATCCCTGTATTGGCCCCACCCGATACATGGGCCAGGTTGAAGCGCAGCATTTTATCCTCATTTTATAGGCGCCATCTGAGGAGAATGTTGTATTGTTATAATGTGTTTTAATGTTTTATTTATATAATGTTAAGTGTTTAAATTGTACTGTATGTAAATGGAAACGCATTCTGCCCTGAGCCCACCTGGTGGGGAGGACGGACTAAAAATCCAATAAATAAATAAATTTATATGGGGTAATGTTTTTCTGCATACTTGAGGGATCCCCCAAGGAAAAAAATACAAGGCAAGTATAAATCTCCCACAATGAACCTATGTCTGTGGCTTCAAAGACATACAACCTACCTCCTCTGTTGGGACCTGGGAGCCATGCACATTCCCAGCACCAAGCAAAGCAGAGGCCAGTGGCCGAACAAACCCACTGCCCCCAACACCCTTCGCCAAAGCCCCCAAACTGTGGGTGGGCAAGGGACAGAAAGCTGGAATAAGGCACTTGGTGGGGGAAGCTACAGGTGCTCACGCCAGGGTGGCAAATCTACATAATCCTGGTGGAGGGGAGGCTGGAGCTGCTTCTGGCAAGGCAAAAAAAAAACCCTATGAGAAACTGAGGGGATGAAGCCCGGAGCCAGCTGAGCTTTGGGACTGGGGGATGCCTTGACTGCAGATGCCACTACTAAAGTGAAAAGGCTGTGGCCAACTGGCAGAGGGAAGCCCATAACCAATCAGTTGTAGCCTCCTACCTGTGGCTTCCACAGCCCACTTGTACACCCCCCCCTTGGTATCACTATGTCAGCAGCAGCAGTGGCAGTGGCAGTGGACCTACAGACTTGTGCTAGGCCCATTGCCACTGGAGACAGGTACCTGCGCTGGTCCTGCTGGCAGTGACACCAGCCATCTCTGTTGAAGACTTGGATCCCAGACAACCATGACAGTGGTAAATCTGGGAGAGTGTGTGTGGGTGGGTGGGTGGGGGAATTGCCATTGCAGCAACCCTCCAGTCTACCCCCATGATTTTTCATGGCCCCTCTGCTTGTCTAGATTAGATTATTACTATACACTCTTTGTGGAGTTGTCCTTAAAGAATGTCTAGAAGTTTCTGTTGGCACAGAATGCTATGGTCATGTTGACTGGAGTGGGTAGTAGCAACAATTATCACTCCAGTCTTGTTCCATCTACACTGGCTCCCATTTTGCTTACAGGTCCAATTCAAGGTGCCTTTAAACCCCGATATGATTTGGGGCCTGCAGACCTGAAGGATTTCCTTCTCCCATGTGAGCCTACCTTTCTACTCTGGTCATCTTCAGAGGCCCTGCTTCGGGTACCCCTGCCATATTGGGCAAAATGGGTGGCAAAGAAAGGGCATTCTCAGTCTGGGTGCTGAAACATTGGAACTCCCTCCCCAGGGAGATTTGTCCATTGTCTTCTGTTGTTGTCTTCTGCCAGCAGGTGAAGACTTTTTAGTTTTGTTTGGCGTGCCCGCAGTAACTCTTAGGGATCCTGCTCCCTGGCTGTGGAGTTTGTGTGTTTGTGTGTTTATATGCATTTATTGATTTCTTTAAATATTTTAATTTTAAATGCTGTTTTAATGTGTTAGATGTTTTAATGGTTTGATATTTGCTGCCATGGGGCCCCTATTTGAGTGGAAAGGCTTCACAGAATTGTTTAAAATAAAACAAAGATTAGCCAGACCTCCATTGTTATTGCTTTTCTGCCTTGGGGATGCATGGAAGGAGTGTGCCTCATTGCAGATGCCCAGGTATAGAGAGGAGTCTGTTGCTAGGCGGACTTGGAGCTGAGAGCAGGGAGAGGCTTAGCGCTAGAGCTGGCTGATGGCAAGAGTGGTTTCATTTTTGAGCAGATTGTGCCGGACAGCTCTGTAGGCATGGGGCATTGACAAGAAAAAAAAAGGTCAGCATTAAGCTAGGATACCATATTTGTATGCAGTATGTAAGAATGGCTGGATCTAAATGTTTATAATAAACTAGCTTTGTAGCCTGGTTTAAGGTACTCAAACTAACTAGTATGATCCCACGATCCCATGAGTTAAGAACTTCAGATGACTTTAATTTAAACCGTGGTTTTGTATAACGTCTGAACCAAACTTTATGCTGTATTGTGACAGGGATAAATCATTGCACAGAGTCTGGCTTCCCACTAGTCTTCCCATGATCACAACATACTCTGAATTACTGAGCCATTAATTTTCTTCACTTTGGTTCAAATCTCTTGACTTCTCTCTTAGTTGTATTGATCACATATTTAGCACTGCCTGATCTGCTTGCATTATTAACCCTGAGTGTATGGACCCCATCTTCATGTGTTCCTTCCAAAGTTACTGTATTCTTGTCAATACTATGGGTATCTACATTCGACTATTTTTTCTGAAAATCTATGGAAAACCAAGGAGGGAGTTTGTTGTCTTTTCCTTGATCCTGCAATCTCCACATCTATTTCTGCTATGCCATTCCTAAAGAAATAAAAATGAAGAATCTAGGCTAGATAGTTTGGCATTTGCATTTAGAATCATAGAATAATAAAGTTGGAAGAGATCTCTAGGGTCATCTAGTCCAACCACCTGCACAACGCAGGAACTCCACAACCACCTCCCCCTGCATCACCAGTCAGGACAAATCCTGAATCCATTGTTTTGCTGGCCAGTCTCAAACATAACTGTTTTGCTTTGCTTCAGTCCTACATTGCCTATTTTAACACAAAAGAGTTCTGTCTTCTGTTCCTGAGCATTGTCCAACATAACAAATAAAATAAATAACCAAGGGTAGTCTCCTCATATTTACATGCCCTTCGAGGTACAAAAAAATACTGGGATTAACAATGTAAAGCGAGTCTTTAAATATATCTAGTAGAAAAAATTCTGATGATTATCAGGCCGCAGCCGCAAGTAATGAGAACAGTTTGACCTTTCTGTGTGGTCAACATTTTTGCTGCTATTCATTTGTGCTAGAAACTTTTTTGTGAAAGGCTTTCTTGTACCCACCCGTGGGGTAGAGAAGCAACAGAATGAAAGGAGCAGGGAGACACTGAGGCACGTGAAATGTGGGAGCAATTTTTAAAAATAGATTCCTGTTATATCAGCTTGAAATTGTTTGTATTTACCTAACTGCTCTGCACTAGAGCTGCCTTTATTTTTGCAATTCCACAAACATTGTCAATAAAAATGTCTTGTTCAGTGAAGACTTAAGATCTTACTGGTATTTTCCTGACATCTGCAAGCCATATGTAAAGAGGATGTTTTCAGTGCTCATCTTTCCTTCTTGGATTCTAAACATTATATAGAAACTTATTAGAAAGTAAGCTGAAAACTGGCCACAGGGATGTGTTTGGCAAAGGTGCCAGGCTTTGACACTCACAAATGTAAACTGTATCGGAGTATTATCACATCAAAGCAGCCATTTTTCTGGCTATTTTCCTTGGTGTAATTTTGAATGATGTTGAAAATGAAATGAAATCCTACCTTCAAGTCATAGTGGACTTATAGTGACACCCTAGTGAGTACAAAGAGGAAAAAATCAAATATAAGGATAAATTTTTTTAGTTGATGCTTGTGTTAGTGCTGACATCAGTTTGGTCTGACTCTGTGTCATTCAATTTTTGAATGTTATAATGTATTAAAGATTAGGAGGCTCGTTGACTTATTGGCAGGGCTACATTGCAGCTGGGAGGTGAGGCTGGAATGAAGAGCTGGCTGCTTGTTTACAGAGGAAGTGACAGATAGTGGTTGGGGTACAGCAAAGAGGAGCTGAGGAGGGGCTTGGCTCCATCCCAGCAGTCCTCATGATCCTTACTGCCATTCACTGGAGGTGGAGCTGGTGGATGATCTCCCTCCCTTCCAGGATGCCTGTTATAACTTGGTCTGGCATTGGGCCAGATCCACTGGGGTGAGTTGAGCTGGCTGGGATGGCTCATCTTCCCCCTTTTCAGGGTCCCCTTAAGAGATGTGGGGGAAGCTGAAGGGTACGCACCAGGTCTAGCTGTTACAGGCTTCACCCTGGGTTCCAGGGTACAGCTAGGGTCACACCCAGATGGGTGCTGTACCTCCTGCCATCCCATGGTGCCTAGCAGGTGGGCTAGGGAAGGTGTGTCATTGAACAGCAGGCAGATTGTTCAATGCTATGGATACATGCTGTATGCCACACCAGTGCTCCTATGATTGTAATCAATAAAGTTGTGGCCTATTTTTGCCCAAGATCCTGCATGAATGCGAGTTCAGAGCCAGTTTGGTGTAGTGGTTAAGAGCGTGGGACTCTAATCTAGAGAACTGGGTTTGATTCCCCACTCCTCCACTTGAAGCCAGCTGGGTGTTATTGGGTCAATCACAGCTTCTAGATCTCTCAGCCCCACCCACCTCACAAGGTGATTTGTTGTGGAGAAAATAATAACAAACTTTGTAAACCACTCTGAGTGGGCATTAAGTTGTCCTGAAGGGCAGTATATAAATTGAATGTTATTATTATTATTGATGCACCAGTCTCAAATGTAGCCAATACTGGTGCAATTGATAGGTGCTTTGGAAGGCATGGAAGAAAATAGGCCTTCTTGAATGAGTGGAACACTTATGAAAATCCTCTTTCCAAGTAGAATATGTTTGTTTTGTCTAGACTTGCCAGTGGGAGGTCTTCCACTGACAAGCTGTATTGCTTGCTGCTGCTCTGAGAGGTCACAGAAGAATTTTTTTTAAAAAAAACCCCAGCAACATGGTTGCGACATCACTTCTGGGTAAAACCAGACTAGAGTTTCCAACAATTCCCAGGGCTACCCTTTGTCATTTCTGGGTTTTACAAGAAGTGAAGTGGCGGCTTCACTGATGTTGCACCCCCATGTTCTGTTCCCCCCAAGCCTTTCTGCCAGTTGTCAGGCTTGGCTTGGCAACCCTAATTTTGCTTTCTAGGAAGTCCCATTGAAATCTTTGGCATTAGCTAAATGCTCTAGGGTTGCCAGGTCCCTAAGGGGATGGGGAGGCATGGGGGAAAGTCATGGGGGGTAGTTGTTGGGGGTTTTCCGGGCTGTATTGCCGTGGTCTTGGCATTGTAGTTCCTGACATTTCGCCAGCAGCTGTGGCTGGCATCTTCAGAGGTGTAGCACCAAAAGACAGAGATCTCTCAGTGTCACAGTGTCACTGTGACACTGAGAGATCTCTGTCTTTTGGTGCTACACCTCTGAAGATGCCAGCCACAGCTGCTGGCGAAACGTCAGGAACTACAATGCCAAGACCACGGCAATACAGCCCGGAAAACCCCCAACAACCATCGTTCTCCGGCCGTGAAAGCCTTCGACAATACATCATGGGGGGTACTTACCTTGCATTGTACCAGGAATGATGTAATTTCTTGGTATGACACAGAAGTAATGGGTCATGCTAGGGGTTGATTAAGTGAAAAATTGGGGCCAGTTTTCACTCAATCAGTCCTCAGTGCAGCCTATTACTTCTGTGTTGTGTTAGGAACTGCATTATTCCTGACATGATGCCTGCATGTGCAGGGGCCACTCCAAAGCACATGGGAACATGCTTTGCCCCCAGTATGGCATTCTCACATCTTTCTTCCCCCCCCCAGCTACGTAAGAGACTGTGGGGGGGGGAAAGCTGGGTGCAGATCCCCCCTCCACTTGGGGGAATGGCAAGCCTAAAATGCTCTCAAGATTGCTTTGGTAGTTTAGATGAGCTTAGACTTTTAGTTAAGATTGCCCTCCCGAGGCCTTTGCTCTGTGAAGAGGTGAGGTGGTGGTGACTAAAGACAGGGCTTTTTTAGCAGTGGCACCTTACCTTTGGAATGCCCTCCCATATGACGTTTCCTTAGCTTCTGTCTTGTAAGTAAGTTATATATACTTTAGCTTATTTTTTTATGGTCCACTTGTAGCCTGGATGCTGTTTTATGGATATTTTTAGGCTGTAAGTGTTGGTTTTAGGTTGCTTTTTGGCCCCAGCTTGTATTTAATACATTGTTTTTCCTTGTGAGACATGTTAAGCAGGTCTCTGGAGAAGTGGCATGTTCATGGGGTGAGGAGTTCTTCATTTGTCTTCTTCCTTGAAAACACTTTCAAAATACCTGGTTTCCCGTCAGGCATTTTGGTATGTTCTTAATCATAGTTGTCAGACATGTAATACCAAACCATGGTTTGTCCTGTAAGTTGTAGAGAAACAAAAAAATCCAACTGGAAAGATTCTGGTTCTAGAGTGAAAAACGGTTGAGCAATGTTCCTTCAAATATTGTCCTATATGATGGCTTGACCATAATAAAGGAAGTTTAGTGTACCACAAGGAGGAAGTCAGAATAGTGGCTGTCAGGAGAATGTGCTGCTCTGTTACAGCTAAGGACTATAGATCATTCTAGTAAAATGGTACTTTCTGACAGAGGATTATAAACTATAATAGTAGAATTACCAAGCATAGTTTTTGAACTATTAAGAAAAAAAGAGATGATAGTTTTCAAATATTACCATGTCAAGCATATTAACCTTTTAGAATAAAAGACAGAAAAAGATATTTGCTATAAACATGAAGTATTGTTGTTTTGATACCTTAGGTTGTAATGCATCAGCCAAAACACCAAGTTTTTTTCTTAATTTTTTTGTACATAGGACTCTTTGCAGAACAGTGTATAGGTTAAATAATCACTGCACTGCATTGCAGAGAGTTATTAATACATTAACCTGTACTTTGGGGAAGATGTCAGAATGCCCTTTAGAAGCAGATTATGTAGAACATTTATGTTTTAAGATTACTGAAGGAGGAAACATAATACTTGCAAGTCAGGAAATTAGACCACAATACCCCCACCTTCAATCATCTATAGTTGATTAATATTTAAGAAACACAGTTTTGAAAGCATGGTTTTTATTCCATAATGGCACTCAACCCCATATTTTTAGAACATTCTAAACAAACGTTTACCTTTTAAAAGCTTAATAAAAACACCTCAGAAACAAAAAAACCCCAATTGTATAATGACTACTCCCTCTGTCTTATTAGTAAAATAGACTTTTGAGAGAAGTCATGTCTCTGTGGCACTTTCTCACACTGTCAGGTAAGTTTTTAATGGTAAGCCTGAAAATGTAAATCAGTGTTCAGTGTGTGATATTTTAAGTTAGATTGCCCATGACTGTGCCACATAGGCTACTGAAGATTAGCAGTTGCTGAATGGCAGGCAGAAATTATATTATGCTGAATCAGCATACCTGACCCCTAAATCAAACATTTTGCAGAGCTGCCCAAAGAAGAGATTGAGATGGACAGGGCTTTTTTTCAGGGAGAACGGAGTTCTGGAACCTCTTGAAAATGGTCACATGGCTAGTGGCCCCGCCTACCAACCAAGTGACCATTTTCTCCAAGGGCAACCTACTGAGTTTCACTGCCAATTTTCCCAGAAAAAAAGCCCTGGAGATGGGCAACATCCTACCTTTGTATACACAAAATGCAGTGTTTTCCACACAGCTCTCTGTTTCCTCAGACCCTTCCAGCCCCCTGAAAATTCATTCCCAGAGTCTCAGGGGACTCAAGGAGGAACAACTGTGCAGTTTGAAGGGCTTAAATGTGGGGAAGGACAAGGAAGTGCAATTGTTTCTCCTCCTTCCACAAGTATGGCTTCCCTGAAATAAGGTATTCATTTAATTTCTTTGCCCACACACCCTGCTCCAGGCAGCCAACCTGTACAGTTATTCCTCTACGTGGATCCTGCAACCCCTGGGATGATCTGTCCAGGGATTGGAGGAGGCTGTAGGTAGAGAGGAACCCAGGCAAACGTTTGTGCATCCATGGTTGGATACATGCCAGTATCACTTACATGATCATTGTGCTTTGCTTAAAAATATAGTTTTTCCAACTGATTAATGGGGAAAGTTATTCAGATTAAATATAAAATAGGTTATATATACTTGCATTAATTTGGTTTCTTTTACAAAATTACTAATAGGGTAAGATTGGGGATGTAGGCAGCTATACGTAAGGTTTGCTTTTCATCTCAATTTGTGTGGAAGAATTTGTTAGGTCAGGCTAGTGGTAGCCTTACACCCTAAAACTACTGCACATTCTCTGTAGGAAAGGTAGTTCTTGAGCTAGTCAAGTTTGGTTAGCTAGCTCAGTATTATTACTATTCTGTTTGATTGTCATTACTGTACTATTATTTGATACTGATACCAATCTAAAATTTTGGATTAATCGTTTGATTTTATTTAACGTCCATGGGGATTATGCATGCTTGATTCGATAGGGTTGCCAGGTCCCTCAAGTCCCCCATTGGGAGACTGGGATGCCGGCTCCTACCTCCTTGGTCCTCTTGCTGCTCCCAGTGTGCGTGATGACGTCACTTCCAGGAGTGACTTCATCACGCAGGGTCAAAGGTGCCTGCATGATGATGTCACACGTGCTGGGGAGGGCGGAGAGAGTGGGAATGGAAGGGTGGGATTGGGGGATCCCCTGCTCATGGGAACCCTATGATTCGACATCAAGCAGGAGTAACTGATGTAGGTCTATACACATTTCTCATTTATCTCTGGTAACTTCCCAGTCATCCTTTCCTCATCCTTAAATAACTTTGTATATTTTCTTTTTGTCCATCTCTTTCCCTCTCCATTTTTTTTTAAATTGAAAGCTTTCAATCAGGGCCTATTCCTTGTATCTTAAAGTATCATAAAGTAGTATTTTGTCACTAGTCATATTCTTGCCATTTAATTTTATTAAATCAAGAACAACTTGTTTCCAAATGGTGTTTGTGAATGTCAGGATTTCTGAATAACAAATGAAATACAAAAATTACTCTTGCTTTTATTTTTAAAAAGGCCGACGTTACAGTTTTAAAAATTATGTTCTTACTAATGCAGTACTTTAATTTGAGTAATAAAGAGTTGGAAGTCAGGTCCTGAAACTTAAATGTATTTATTTAAAAGATTTATATCCCACTTTTCCATAACAATGTTCAAGGGAACTAACAAGACACAGAATAGAATACAATAATTACAGAAAATCAGAATAAAAACAAAACATGAAAATTTGAATAAACATGATAAAAATAATTTAAACAGTAGTTACCATAAAAGAGAATGCCGCAACCTCCAACAAAATAAAGCAAAATAAACAAGAATAGCATATCACATTAATAACAACAACAACAACAACATTCGATTTATATACTTCCCTTCAGGACAACTTAATGCCCACTCAGAGCGGTTTACAAAGTATGTCATTATTATCCCCACAACAAAACACCCTGTGAGGTGATTCGGGCTGAGAGAGCTCCAGAGAACTGTGACTAGCCCAAGGTCACCCAGCTGGCTTCAAGTGGAGGAGTGGGGAATCAAACCCACTCCTTAGTGATTAGCCTTTTGATCAGTTACATTTAATAGCAAATTTCTTTACATTCCCATAGAACAGAACCGTTAAATTGCAAAACATAAGTCCGTGAGTTCAGCTTGCTAACCCATGCTAAATTAAATGTCTTTACTTGACAATGATATGATGAAATAAAGACTGCAGCAGACAAGCTTCTCAGGGAAGACTGTTCTGCAGCCAGGGTGCCACTACCACCTTCTCTTGGTCTGATCCCCCTCAGCAGTGGCTTTTGGATGGTTGCAGGTAGGATGGTAGGATCGCCGACTGGCTAGAGAAAATTGTTCTGTTCCTTTAATAAAGGCCTACATTGTGGAAAGGAACAGCTGAAGGTAAATAACATCACTTGATAAGTAACATTTCATTAAGCCTCTATTAAAGGGAAAATTTTTCTCCAGGCAGTTGGGAACCATGTCGGAGGTGGAAACTTGCACATCCCCTTGCATAAGTGAAAGTGCCTCTTGTATGTATGGGGAGAGACTGTGGTTCATGGCAGAACATCTGGTTTGTACACAGATCTTCTAAAACTAGCTAGTTGTCCATCAGTCTATCTGCTTTCAGAAACCTGTTATGCAAGGTAGTCATCCAAGATGGAGATCTTTTCAATACAGCTGTGCAACATGATCAGATAACATAATTATATTTCTATATTTCCATCACATATTTCCATTTTGAGTTCTGAAATTGTACCTAATTAAATGTGGGAAAGTTGTTGCTAGCATACCCTAATGTATGGCTATCAAGTTCCTCAGTAGGGGCGGGGGATCTCTTGCTCCCACCCCCCACCCCCCACCCCCTGCCACCACTCACCTGTCCAGTGGGGGAACAGGCCTTCTGGGTGCACTCCCAGCATGATGACATCACTCCCGGGCTGGTTTGGGCCCCAAAGCTTGAGGAGGCTTAAAAGGTGAGCTCTGGGTCCCCCCTCCCACCAGGAGGGTAAGGGCACCTGGCAACCCTACCCTAATGTGACCAGGGTTGCTTCCACATGGAGGCATTGTTCCATATCACCCCCTAAGCTTTAGTATTTCGGGGGGGGCAGCTTCTATACAACATTGTCATGTAATTGTCTATCCTCTGGGTTTCCACCAGCTCTGCTTTTAGGGTTCCCAGGCTGAGCCTGTCAACTGACAGGAGGATTGGAGGTGGAGACATGGTGAAGGGGCCAGCATCACAGGTATGATTACATCACGTCCAGTTAAAACCCAGAAGTGATTATGGTAGTTCTAGGAATCTCTGGAAACTATGGTAAAATAGGGGCTCAGGTGAGAGATTCCCTCCCTGACCAGGGAGTTGGAAGGCCAATCTGCTGTTCAGTTTCCCATATCTGCTTTCCTGGAATATCATCCTTATAGTGTATTGTGGATGGAAGTTGCAAATTTTTGTTCCTTCCTGCCTACATCCAGCATCATTTCCTCCCCATTTCTCCATGCTCCGCCCGCACACCTTGACAGTATCCTTTTTTCTTTTCTAAAATACTAGTAATAGGTATATTGCTGCAGTAGCATTACAGTATAATGATATACCAACTACTGATTTAAAAAAAAACAGCAAAAAGCCCATTAATGGAGAGGGATAGGAGTGCAAGGTAAAGCATGGAGAATATTGCCTTATAAAGGCTCCATTGCTGCAGCAAATGTGTTGGAATTGGAAGTGGTAATGAGGGTGAAAGCAATCTTCTTATACAAATGCCTTATTAAATAGCCAGGGAATGCGGTTGAATCAATGATAGGATGAGGATTTTGAATATAAAATTGAATTGTATATTCAATTGCACTTAGTAGTTTGCATTATTTTAAAAACCCGTACAAGTGCATGATGTCTCATGTTTTAGTTTCTATATTTTGAATAATGTAGGTGCTGTGTGATATTAATGGGCAAAATTTTCTGTCTTGCATTCTTGCTGACTTACTACACCTTTCCCATTAAAAATTCGTATTACTGTTTTACTAACTACCGTTTCTTTACAAATCTCTTCAACTATAAAAAACAAAATACTGCTGTTAAATTTGTGATGCAGTGTGTCAGACACTTCAACATGCCAAAAATGTCTCAAATTACTGGTCCAATAAAATACATCACTTTGTTTCCTAGTTTCCTTTATTCTCTGCCACCATCTAAAATTGACTGCCGCCTGCTCACATTTATTCTGCATTTTTCTTAGTGTTATCTAGTGTGAATAAATGGTTGAAGGAAAGCAACCAAAATGTTTTCGAACTGTTTGATGTCCCCCCCGCCCCGCAGTGCTGTGCCTAAACGAATACTTTGCAGAGGGTTGCTCAGTGAAGTGTGCATTTTAAAGTTACCCACAGTGGTGTCTATTGTCCTGTTCCTGAATTGAATGATGTCATGTTTCATTTAAGGCTCTTAGCCATGCCGAGGACTGCATTTGGTGCAGGCACTGAGAAAGTTGTGAATCAGGTTTCTGTGGGGCCTTTTGTGCTTAGGGTTTCGATAGCGAAAAGCTGACTCATGCAGTATTCTTACCAAAGGAGCTATATAGACTAGTAAGACCTTTTCATTTCAGCCGTGTGCCTCAGTGAAGTAATTTTGGAGTTGCTGGAGACAGAGGATGCATTTATCTTCGGTTACACAGGTAAGCTGCAAGTTTTTTGAGGGAGTACGGTAGAGAGAGAGGGGAAGAACTTGTTTGTTCTCTGCTTAAGGAGCTGGAGGCATTCCACAGTGGTGAGGTACTGTCGCAGAGAATTTTTCCTCACAACAAGGCTCAGGAGTCTCTAGCTTACGATAGAACATGATAGGGTATGATAGCACATTTGGACCAGGAAATCAAGGCAAACTGTTAGATGAGTCTTTTGCTGGCTATAAACTGAAACTGTTGCAGAAATCTCACTGTGGCACGATTTGGGGGTTAGGAATATCATAATATTAGGCGCTTCAGTAGCTGCATTTTGAATTATTGAATGATTTACCATACATACACTGTCTGAGCTTTAAAAAACAAGTATATAGGCATAGCATTGAGGAATACAGATTTTACTTGCCCTACTTGAATTCTTTTGAATATAAATTAGTATTTTAAAATATAGCTGAGCTCTCCATGCTGCTTATAGCTGTTCTATGGTGTTACTGTTGTTTTGAACAGAATAACTTAACTGGTTTCATTTCTGTGACAGAAACATTGCAAACTGTGGATTTAATTAACAATGTTTGTGACTGAAATAGCTTGTAGTGCCTGTTCATCTTCATGTGTCTATATGTATAAATGTTTAAATTCATTACATATTCATTTTTCAAATTAAATCTGATTTCAATAATTTTTCAAGCAAACTTCCTAACTCTTCTGTTGTATGATCACTGCATGAAACCTTCCAAATTAACTTCTTAAGAACAGGGACAAAGGGACAAAGAAAAATCTGAAGTTAAAATCTGATAGAATAAAAGGTGTCAACGTTTTTGGTGGTGTGGATTCTAATTAAGTTGATACTAATTTTAAAATTAAGTGTTTGATAGGATAGTTGAGCCCAAAAATCTCCAGTGACAGCACATCAAAGTGTATGGCTGTTGTCGAGTTATAACAATTAAAATATGAAATACATATGGAATTGCAAGATTGGGGTCCAATAGCACCTTAAAGAACAACTAGATTTCCATGATATTATCTTTCGAGAGTCAAATTTTAGCTTTGTTGGGTTTCTCAAGCTGCATTGTAAATATTGGTCTCAGAAAGGAAACAAATGTACATTTGACTGTAGTCTTTGAAATGGCCAGAAAGAGAAAAGATATTCAGTGATTGTTGGAAATAAAGGCAACAATACAGCTCAAATTATGATTAAGGATAGAAAGAAGAATATGGCACGTTTAATCTGAAAACTTCATTTCAATTAACATTATATTATCATCTGTGGGAAAGTTCTTGATTTATATGTAACCTTGTACTATGTGGTATCTAGTATTATACTGAGTCTAGCATTGTAACACAATCTCTGTGGGTCACTTTTTTGTTGATTAAACATCTCTTGTTGGAGTGTCAGAAGGCTGTATGTAACTTCACAGGGAATAGGCCAGACAGGGTGGGGAACTTAACCACATTTGTGGAAAGGTATGAACAAGAAAGGATCATGTTGCTGAAATACATTTCCTTGTCAATGTTGATAAACATGCAATTATCCTTCTTTCCAGTGCTTAGCTTGCACATCTCCCTCTTCCCTGGTAGTAGAAGTATGAAAATGTGCATAGCAAGTGTTTCATCGTCTTATTTTAAATACTTAAGAAGAATTATATGTAATATAAGGCAGCTGACAAAAAATGGTAGCCTTTTGTCAGATTTTTCTCCTTTCCTTGTAACATTTCCTAGGACCTGTGGCATCTATTCTTGTACTACTGGTTGATCTGTTCTTGTAGGCTTATTGTGTATTCTAGCTCCCCCTAAAGGCTCATGAAGAGTCACCATTTCTAAAACTATTGTATAAAATATAGTTGCTTGCCACTGAATTCCAGAGAAACATTGAATTCAGCTGCAGATTTTAATATCCAGCCAAGGTAGTTCTGTTCTGGGACTCAGGGGTCACTTACTACTTTCATCATGTCAAGCCTCATTAGGCCTGCTCAGAGGCATCACAGCTGGGATAAAAATCTGTGGATGTCAACATCATGTGCCAGGGTTCTGGTTGCCAAAAGCCAAGAGAAGGCAGCTTTTTGATCTCTGGGCTAGTTGCCAGCTTCCCCCCTGCCCCCATAAAAGGCAGAATCTAGCCTTGTTAGCTTTAGGTGGGTAGCCATTTTGGTCTGCAGTAGAACAGCAGGATTTGTTCAGATAACTGAAGAAGGGAACTTTGACTCTTAGAAGCTTATATCCTGAAAAATTTGTTGGTCTCCAAGGTGCTACTGGACTCAAATCCTGCTTTTCGAGCCTTGTTAGAATTTTTGGAGTAAGAAACATTTTCACAGTATTAGGATTCTAGTAATGGACTGTGATTTGGAGGCAGGTCCAGAGGTAGACTCACTAGTCACCTGCTATCAGAGTATCAGCCACACATGATATTTGGCCCTCACATATCACAGTACAATTGTGCCATAGTCAGAAAACAGCAAATAACATGTGCAGAGCAGATAGAGAAGTGATAGAATTGAAATGAGAAAGGAGGGATAAATCAGAAGTGAGGCAGGCCACAGAATACTGGTCAATTTTTACATGTGTTGTCAAGGAATTTGATGTAAAGGCTTCTATCATCAGCAAAGTTTCAGAGGCTGCTGAGCATGCCTAAGAATAAAGCATTGGTTCTTTCGGAACTACCTCCTTTCCAAATTGCATGGGGTTGATGCGAAATGAAAGTATTGCTGTCACTGCAAATCCAGTATGACTCAGTGAGTCCCGTCTCCTGGCCAGCCTCCCAGCCCGCGCTACCCTGGCTTGCCCTGGGGGAAGATGGGAAGGGAGTGCCTGGAAGGTGGGAGGGTTTGAAGCCTCATTGGAGGCAGGGAAACCCTTCCTCCCAACAGAGCACAGGGGATCGGGGCTGGCTGGCCACCACCTGTGTGCTGCAGTCTGGTTCTGGAGATTAAATGCCCCCTCCTCCTCACACAGTTCTGAGAGCTTGTCAGTCAAACACTTCCATTGAAAACTTTTGGGAAACTGACATGTGTTCTCCTCGTGTCAGGCATCACTTGTAGCTTGATTCTCAACCTAGTGGTGTTTGGGTGCACTTTTTGGGTATCCTGAGAGAATTGTGAAGTGTGAACTTTTAAAAGTCTTTTAAAGATAGGCTAGTTGTAGATTTTCCCCATAGAGAATAATGGAGATTGGAGGTGGCTGTGAGCATCTTCTTTGGGGGTCCCTAAAATGGCCCCCCTGGTGACCAATCTTCATGAAACTTGGGAGGTCATTAGAGGACAGTTAGGAGGAGTCCCCTGCAAATTTGGTGAACTTTAGTCAAAAATGACAGCCCCTCCAGGCCACTAAAAACTTCCAAATTGAGTTTCCCATAGTAGCAATGGCGGAATTTTACCAAATTTGCTCTGTATTTCTGAACCGAAATGGAGAATGAATTCGGTATTCCCCAAATTCCAATTTTTTCCAAGTTTGGTATTAACCGAATGCACAAACCTAGTTACCACCAGCTGCCAGTTCAACATGGCTATGCCCCTAAAGTTCTTTGCTAACCACCCTAACTCTAGAATCAAAAGCTGTACCACCATCCCCACTACTTTCTGCCACCACAGACAACTGAAGCCAGTCTTGAGAGTCTGCACTCCATAGCTGTGTCATACTCTGGTGGCCACCAGCCAAAGCCTTTGGCAAGCCCACAACTAAAAGCTATGAGGCTGCTGCTGGCTGCCACCAGCAGCTTCCTTGAAGCAGCTTGCTGCTACTGCCTTTTTGCTACATGTAGTGGAATGGGGGCTGACTGGAACTCTAAGGGAAAGAGTGGACTTGGGCAGACCATTTAAACCTTTTCATGCATATATATTGCTGCTTCCTCTTTATCTGCTGTGCTGCACACATGTCCAAAGAAAACAAATACTACTTAATTAGTTGAACAAGTATCATCATTATCATTGTTTTAAAGTCTGCTTTGTTGTTCACCTTTCTGGTAGTAAGTCAAAAAGCAAGAAATTTGGGTAGGGAGTTCCAAGGTTTTGTTGCCATGATCAAGAAGGCTCTTTCTTGGGTTGCCACCTGCCCATCCTCAGATGGTGGAGCACCCAAAGTAGGACATCTGAAGATGACCAGAGTGGACAGGTAGTTTCATATGGGGGAAGGTGGTCCTAAAGAGATGCTGGCTGCGAGCCATATGGGGGTTTAAAGGTCAATATCAGCATCTAAATTGAGCCCAGAAGCAAATTGGGAGGTATTGTAGATGGAACAAGACTGGAGTGATATGGTCCCTGTGACCCACTCCATTCTGGCTTTGGCATTTTGGATCAACTTTAGCTTTGGGACAGTCTTCAAGGGCAATCCCATGTAGAGCACATTGCAGTAATCTAATTTGGATGTTTCTAGTGTGTGCACCACAGTGGCAAGATCTTCCCTGCAGGAAATCCTGAAGCTGGTGAAAGGCACCCCTAGCTACCACTCCCCCTGATTATCCAACAGGCTTGGATCCAGCGTCACCTCTAACCTACAAACCTGCTCCTTTATAGGAAGTGCATCCCTCATCTCTAAACAGGGATATTGCAGTCCCTGAGTCAAACCCTCACCCCCACCAGTAGCACCTTCATTTTGTCAGGATTAAGTTAAGATTACCTTCCTGGTTGATAACAAACTAAAAGTTACCTGCAAACCAGAAATGGAAAACAGTTTTGATGTGGGTAGAGTGTGGGTGTAGATCCTGGGTGATCTGAATCCCTATTTCCTGTCGAATTTACAGGGTGGCCTCTGTCTCTCAGTCTAACCCCCTCAGAGGGCTGTTGTGAGAGAAAGGGAGGAAACAACCATGAATGCTTGAAGTAATGAGCTCCTTGAAGAAAGACAGGATAAATAGGGACTGAATAAAATAATAATTGATTACAAGAAGATAAGTTATTATTAAATATTAGGGGTCCACACTGATCCACACATCACTGTATGTAGGATTCCATGTTTCCTGTATGTCCCTGGTCAAATTACCATGGAGCTAAAGACCATTAAAACTTTTGTCCATTTTATAAGACATTTATAGAAAATACATGAAGGGAGTTGAATCTGAGAACAGCTTTACCAAGAACTGAGTATAGTAGAATTTTTACAAGTGAGGATCTACAGGGACTTGCAGGGGGATCATCTCATTTTCCCCTCCCCCACGATGCCCTCTTTCTCTTCCTTGCCCCGATAACCTCTCTCTCTTTTCCTTTTCCTTTTTCTTCTTCCCACCCACCATTGTCTGTGCCCGTCGTCACCTTCCCCCCTGGCAGCCTCTCTCCTATGGCCCAGTTCCATGGTGCTGCTAGCTGAGCAGAGTAGTCGTATGGTGGGGAACCTGCAAGAACTTGTGGGGGTACTTCACTTTCCCCTGTATCCCCTTCCGCACACTATTTCCTCTTTCCCTTCTCATGGCAGCCACCATATGCTCACCCTTTCCCCACATCCTTCTCTCCTTCCAACCCACTAAACAACTTACCTTTTATCTGCCCTCCATCTTTCTCTATATTTATTAATTTACTTCATTTATATACTGCCTTTTGCCCCAATGGGGATCCATAGCGGCTTACATCATTCTCCTGTCCCCCATATAATCCTCACAACAACCCTGAAAGGTAGGTTAAGCTAAGAGTGACTCGATCAAAATCATTCAGTTAGCTTCCATGGCTGAGTAGCAATTCGAACCAGGGTATCCCAGATCCGATTAGGAAATGCTAACCACTATACTACACTGATTTGGGGAGGGGGCTGCTGTTGAACAGTAGCAAACCAGGCCTGATTGAGGCATACAAGTCGTGTGGTATTAAGTCATCTGGTGGTTCTTGCTGGGCTTGGCTCCAATTAATCCTCCCTCAAAGGCTAACACAGCCCTGACTAAACTGTTATGGTAGCCTAGCAACAGCCACTGAGGGCATCTGGTTAAAGTTACAGGTGCTCCTTTTATCATTTTGGGTTTTTACCCCCTCCCCTCCATTTAGATTTCAGATTTTTCTGCAAACTTGGGGCATTTTTCAGGGTGTAGGAAGATCTGTCTTGTACATTCATGGTTCCAATCTCCAGATTTAAGTATCCTTGGATCAGGGTCACTTGGCCATTTGTATATAGGATGCTGTTTTTGAGTTTAAACTTCAGACTTTACCTATCATATTCTTTTATCAGTAGCAGTGATCCCCACCTCTTTCCACCCATCAAATTAAATCAAGTATCTGTATTAGCATGTGTCTTTTCATGCGTCTGGCATATTATTTAATGATTAGGAGATCTAGGCCTGGTTCACACATGCAGCAGAAAGAAGTGGTAATGAAGTGGAAGAGCTCTGAGGTGGCAGAATAAACAGCATCAGTTCAGATCAGAGGGGAGGGTCGCATTTTGGAGAGCTCCTCTACATTATAAAGCACCTTGAAATAGAAAACAAAACCAGCAAGCAGAGTGAAGGAATGGGAACATTCTCCTTGCTGTAATTGTTTTCTGTTTGCAGGGAATGTTTTTCATTACAAAGGAACTTTCAAATGTGAACATTTTCATTATGAAGTGGTGCAGTTAATTTTAGCACATAAGGTCTCTATGAACTCTTAATCAACTCCTGAGTGTGTAAACCACGAAACAGGAGGGTAAAAAGAATCCTTTTAAAAAGAAATTTTCAACGAATGTGGAGAAATATGCTTTAAAATGGGCTTTTCTTTCAGAATGCACACTTGCATCTTTGAAAAGGAGTATGAGAAGGAACCTTGAATCCCTTTTAATTTGTATAATTTTCAAATAAAAAATTGCAGTATACAAATCTTACGACTTGTTCTGAGGATATCAACTTGCCTTAATATTTGCCAAAGTTATGTTGAAAGCTTTTAAGAGTACTGCAGCTAATTTTCATTCTTTTATAGGGACATAAAATTGTAAAATAAATAAAATGTACATTATGGAACCCTTAAAAAGCCTTGACTATATATATGTTTTCAATTCTAAGGGTTCTCTCAATTTTTAATTGACCGAAGTGCTTTTTTGTTTACTTTACATTAATGAACAGTGCAGTGTTGACCAAGCAAACGTGACTTACTAGTGCCATTCAGGTTATCTGTAAATGAGACAACATATCAGTGCAGCAGGAAGAGAGACTACAAAGTGATTGAATGAAACGGGAACTCTTTATGACCCAGCTATGGCAGCTAATCAAGTGTCCTTTGTCACAGATCTTTTTCTATATGTCTTCTGATAAATTAGCGGAAGGTTTTTCCAGTTATCTTGTTCATCCAGGTTCCAAGCCAATCTAAGTCTGAATAGCATTTAACACTGATAAAACATAGACATATATCTTTATCAGAAACCCAAGGAAATAACCTTTTTTGCTGACTAAAGAAACTCTAAACAATACTAATTGTGTGGATAATCTTAAGCAGTTATATACTTTGGTTATTGCTGTATAGTTTCTTTGCATGTTCATTTTTAAAATTAAAAGCAAGTATGGAGAAACATGAAACATGTCTTCTATAGCTTTGAATAGGCTTACAAGTCTAATGTGGAGGTTATTCCAATAAGTGCTATGCCAAGAGTTCTTAAACTGTGTAATTCATCTTCTCCATGCCACCTGATTTTGAAGTGGGAAGAGAAGTTGGCCTTCCTGGCCAGCAGCACCACGGCTTGGACAGGGGCCACGTTTGCTACCCTGGAAGAAAAAAGGGCAGCAGGACTTCTCCTGGGCATCTGGGGCTTTGTGTGTGTGTGTGTGTGTGCAAAAGGCTTATAAGCCTGCTCCGCCTTGCCCCAGTGTGCAGTTGTCTTCTTGCTCTGTGTCTGCCTGTTATTTTGACGGGGGGGGGGGACATGAAACAGGTGGCAGTTCTTATTTGTAATGTGTAGTTTGATCTTTTAACTAAAGCGTCTTAGGCTGGTTGTCTGGAATGTTTTCCTTTTCAACACAGGCAGCCAAGTAAGTGCTAAAAGTTTACAAGTTTGTGGGAAGGGATTGGTGGGAGCACTTGATAAAATAAGGGAGAGACTCTAGTGAAATGAGAACTGCATATATACTAACAGCTGTATAAAGAATTATGTAAAGATGAATAGAGGTAGATCAAAATGAGTCTCTCAGAAGATTTCAAGAACTAGTTAAGCACTGCCATACTGAGAAAAGCTGATTGGTAGGCAATTTCTTAATTTTTGCCCTATATTTAACAATATCATTTCTCATTTTTTTGCCATTTTATTTAACATTATCATTGTTTCATGCATGGGCAGTGATATGTTTATTTCAATATCTGTGATAACAATGATAACAATGACACTATTTTTTTTTAAGATGGCTACCACTTGCCTCTTGACAAGTCGCCTCCTGTAATGGTGGGCACTACCTTCAAGGCAACAGGGGCAGACCTGCACAAAGAAAACCAACAGCTCCACTACCTTGGAATCCAGACCATGGAACTGTCAGACAGTGACCGTCCAGTCAGCTTCAGCTCCACATCATCTTCTGCATCCTCCAGGGATAGTCACTGTTCCTTTGGTAGCAGGACAACCTTGGTCTCAAACAATCATCTGGGTTTATTCAACCACGCTAAGGAAGCAGGAGCTATAAGACTAGAGCTGAGTCCAGCCCATCGATTTTCCAGCAAGGAACTACAAAAAAATAATCCTGTAGAGCAACAGACCTCTGAGGGAAGTCTGGGAAGAAGACCCAATATGCCACGGAAGGTGGAATCAAAGGAAACTAGCAAAAACTGTGTCATGTCCCTGATCACAGAGCCCACAAGTCCAAAACTCTTGTATGTGGACAGAGTGGTCCAAGAAATCCTGGACACAGAGAGGACATATGTCCAGGATTTGAAAAGCATTGTGAAGGTAAGTGCATTAAATTGACATTGCTGTGGGTTGTGCTGACAGCTTTGTGAGGTTCCCCCTTGCTGGGTCCACTTCCCTCCCAGTGCGCTGGGCGCTACTGGCCAGCCTGCCGGGTCCATCCTGGGGAGTAGCCTACTTCAGCCGCCTTGTCGGCCCTTGTCCCTCCTGGGGCTGCCTCCTTTGTTGGCCTCAGGCATGGCTGGAGAGGGCCGGGTAACAGGCCCAAACCCTTCTCCCTGCCAGAGGGGCTGCCCTTCCTTCAGAGTCAGGCCTCCTCCTTTCTCCTCCCTGGCCAGAGGTTCTCTGCCCCCTTTCATCCCCCTCCCTCCTTCTGCAGGTCCCTCCCTCCACTCGATGTCCCTCCATCCAAGGGCAGACCCAGCACTTAGGTCATGGAGGGCCACACCCCCTTTCCCCATCCCCGTGCCCCGGTAGGCTCAGGCGCTGCCCCACAAGCCTTTTCATTGGCCCTGTGAGGGCTGGGGTCATTCCCCTCTCTAATGGGGCCGGGGCTGCAGCTGTGCAGGGTGTGCCTGGGTGTATCCTTTGCAGGGGTTATACCGGAAGTGGAGTGGGGTTGGGCGAGCATGCCCCCTGTGGCTGTGGAGCCCTCTGACCGTGTTCCTCTCCTTCCAGCCTCTTGCCCTCCTGTGGCCCTGGTGCTCCTTCTGGGGGTGGAGTCGACTGGGACACGCCACCTTGGCTGTGGTGGCTCCACTGCTGCTCCCAGCTCCATCTGCCCTCGGGCCGATCCAGGGTTGGTGGAGGCTGTAGGGCTGGCTGCTGCAATGGTGGCTGTGTCTTGAGCATACTCTGCTCCTCCTGTGGCCACTCTGTTCCCCAGCAGTGGCCTTGATGGCCCCTGCCGCATCTTCTCGGGGCTCTGTGGTCTCAGCAGTGTCCTTGTGGACTCCGGTGGTCTTGGTGGCATTCTTTTGGACCCCAGCATTGGCCATGGGGTCCTTAGTGTCATCCTCTGTCATCCTGGTTGCCCTGCAAGGTAAGTGAGCCGGGGCCAGAGTGGGGGCAAGATAGTCCAGGATGAGCCGGGAGGCTGTCTGCAGGCAAGCTTTCTGTGGAGTCAAGGAATAAATAACTATAAAAAGGAATACTGGTACAACTTCATCTATTTTGTAGTCCTTTTCCGTGCAATGACAAATCATCTTTGTTCATCTCATGCCTGGATGGGGTCACCATGAATTGATTGTGTCTTGGCAGCACCTTCTTTTGGTCCATCACAGGAAATAGGAATTGTTGGTGACTCTAATTGATTAAAAAAGCCCCAATTTGTTAGCTAAGTAGCTGTTTTCTGATTTTTTCCAAGTACTTAAATGAAGAAAACTCCTATGTATACTTCTTGGCTCAGGGCTTTTCTTGTGCTTCTGTTCCTTTTTTGGCTTGTAAATCTTTAAGGAGTTTTATATTTAAGGTGTGTTTTCTTCTGTCTTCTATCCTAGCAGCAAAGACATTGATACTTACACAGAGTAGGTGAAAAGTGCTCCTAACTTTTAGGAACAGCAGTGGGCCCACAGTGAGTAAGAAATGGCAAGCCTTGAATAACCTTTCATTAGTTGTCCTTCCTCGAATGCAAGGTCTGTTGAGTACTGTTAGTACACTCATTGCTTTCAATTTCACTTAATCAGTGAAATGATACAATGTGGAATTTGAGCCCAGTTTTCTATAGAATGCAA
Organism: Eublepharis macularius; assembly: GCF_028583425.1. Lineage (NCBI taxonomy): Eukaryota > Metazoa > Chordata > Lepidosauria > Squamata > Eublepharidae > Eublepharis > Eublepharis macularius. Next base: position 128,909,268 of record NC_072790.1, read on the forward strand.
TAGTTTTTAATGTATAGAAAAATCTGGAAAAATATGTGATCACATAGCAATGTCCAGGCTTATAGGCAAAGTGTATTTTGTTACTGTGTTGGTTAGGATTCTTTGGCACCTTTGACCAGCACAAACTCATCACAGAGACACACACATAATCTGCAGATGCTATAATATGTTGCTGTGGGCAATTCTCTGTGTTAAGTACATTGCTAATCTGGAAAAGCAATACTGGTCTGATGATGACGACACACAAAAACAGACAGCGAGGAAAAAAAGATTACCAAGGTTTGATAGATAAAAGCATGTTTTAAAAAATTAATCCCCAGAAACAAGTCCTTTCCTGCACCGCTGCTTTAAGTTCTAGTTTTACAGTAAAATCTTCCACGCAGAACATGGTTCTTTAGCAATTGTAATAGAATGCTAAGGCATCTAATTCATTTTGTATACTGCAGAGTTACTCACAAAGGCACAGCTTTTGAGATAGTGTTTGCAAATTGCATTAAAGCTGCCATCCTGTATATATGTGTAAAACAAGTTTTTCAGCTAGAGAGATAAGAGCGCTGCTGGATCAGACAATAGTCTGTCTAATCCAGCATCCTGTTTCTCATAGATACCAACCAGAAATGAGGTCTCAAATTTGAGAACCAGGCGAGATGTGGTGTTGGAATGCCTGTGAACAGATCTATTTTTTTTGTGGGCAACAACTATCAGGAGGCCCTGATCAGGTTCTGCAGTACCAGTAAGGTAAAGGTAGTCCCCGGTGCAAGCACCGAGTCATTACTGACCCATGAGGGGATGTTGCATCCCGACGTTTTCGTGGCAGACTTTTTGTAATGGGGTGGTTTGCCATTGCCTTCCCCAGTCATCTGCACTTTACCCCCAGGAAACTGAGTACTCGTTTTACCGACCTCGGAAGGATGGAAGGCTGAGTCACCCTTGAGCTGGCTATGGGAACCTGGCTTCTGCCAGGATCGAACTCAGGTCATGAGCAGAGCTTGGGCTGCAGTATGGCAGCTTACCACTCTGCGCCATGGGGCACCTGTGGCCAGATCAGTACCAGTGTGTGGAGGTAATTCCATGATTTTCCTCCCATCCCAGACAGTCCCCTGGTACTTTTCTTTATTCCACTGGAAGAAACATACTTGCTGCTTGTATGTCACTTTCTGCTTCCCCCCAGTTAGGCAAAGAGTTCCAAAGGTCCATCATCTGCCCTTGACCCATTTCTATCTGGTTTAAGGGCAGGCATGGCTTTGAAGCCAAGACAACTTTATTTGCACTGGTGGGCAATCTTCATTTTAAGCTGGACAGCAGAAAGTAATTGTTATTGTTAACTATTGTTATCTGTGGCCTTTGACACAGTTGACCATTCCATTATTGGAATATGGAGTTGGCGTTAAGAGAGTAGCTCTTTGGGGAGTTTGATCTTTTCTATCTTGTTGAACACAAAGTCTAGGGCAGTAAGTGGCATCTCAATTGCCCTGCTCTTCTTGACTCTCCTGATTAACTCAGGGCTTGATTATGAGAAGGTGAATCAGAGGCCAGTTTGATATTGAAGACCCTGGGTCTGATTAATCGATTTTAAAATAGCTACATTGGCATTTGTCTTGGCTCTGAACCAGTACGTTGAGGTTTTGTTTATACGCTTAAGCTGAATCCAGACAATACAGAGGTGGTTCTGGTCTGGGAGGCTGATGTAGTGCATGAAGTGGGGTTGGCATTTGCCGTTCTAGTCAAGAGCACATGGTCCTAGTCTTGCTGTTTGAAAAGCAGGTTGATGTAGTAGATATTAGCTGTTCACCAGCTCAGACCCTTCTTAGACTCAGCTGCTCTGGCCACAGCAATCCATGCATTTTTAACCTTGTGTTTGGCCTACTGTGATGTTCCCCTTCATTGCCTTTCCTTGAAGACAACTCCATAACTTCAGCTGGTTCAGAATGTGGCAACCTGATTATTGTCAGGAGCTAGCCTATGGAAACACATTTCATCTATTTTAAAATAACTACATTGGCTGCCAGTTCTGACTCCAATTCAAGGTGCTGGTTATAACCTTTAAAGCTCTTCACAGACTAGGGTCCACATATCTAACCCCCCCCATCTCCTCCCATATGTCAGCTGTGTGCCAGTTGCACCTCAGATTGCCACCTACTGCCATTTTTCCTGCTTCATGTAGCCATGCCTGGCATCAACCAGTGCCTATGCCTCAATCATTGTAATTCCCAGTTTGTGGAATGGGATCCCTGAAGAGATGAGGTGGGGCTCCATCTTTAGAAATTTCAAGAATTATTGCAAGGTTGTTTTATTTGCCAAGGCTTTTAGTGGGGGTATAGACTGCAGGTGCAGAGGGGAGTATAGACTGCAGGGGCATAGACTGCAGAGGCAAAGGGGGTATTTGGGATTTTATTTGATTAGTTTTAAATTGTGATGTTTTAATTATGGTGTGCTAGCCTACGTGAACCATGAAGGGAAAGGCAGGATATAAATATTTTAAATAATACATTTTTTTTAAAGAAGTTGGATGTGAGGAAAAGAAAAAATCCCTTCTGCTCCTCTCTCCTGTGTCTGCAATTTAGATCATAGAGGTTGATTCTCATGGCTTTTACCTATCAAAAAGAAATGCTAGAGAGACGCAGTCATGGATGTCCCAGTATCTCATCTACTTTTACCTGCAGTTAGTGGCACTCTAGTATGTAGTTCAGTAGAAATACAGTTCCATGAGTTCTGATAAGCTTGTGCCCAGGAGCACTATGAATCTCTGCTGCCTGGCAGCACTTTCTTCCAGTTAATCAGCCATGATACAGACCTGCTATCACTTGATCTTCTGGAACTTTTTCCTTACTTGTTTTGCACTTACATTCTTCCCTTGCTCAAGGATTCGGGCAGCTCTGAATGCTGCTGAATGATGGATCCATGTTCTTTAAGGGCTGTGAATTTCCCTCATGGCCCTCAGTCCCATGGCCTCCCAACATCCTTCCTGTCTCCTTGAAAAATGAATAAAGTGATTTTCTTGTTATACCCTGCTGGGTCGTGTGTCACCCACCAACTTCCTCTACAGCATTAACGTTTTCTGTTAAGAATAATGTATGTGAGTGCAAATGCAATACTCGCCAGCCTTGTACTAAGAAAGGAGTTCCAATAAATCCTGAGGCTGAATGTTCTTTTGCAGCAATTCTAATGGGGAAGGGAAAAAAAACCCAAAACGAAGTCATGGGTTTAGCCTTGGGCTATTAGACATTTCCATGGGTGTGTCTGGATATAACTCTGGCAGCATTCTTCCTGTCCTTCTGTTTATTTTTGTAGCATAATTAAGAATTTGAGTGGCAATGCTCAAATGGAAGGTGAATGGGGAGGCAGGAGGAAAAGCATTTCAGGGTATGAAGCAATGATTTCTTAATGTAATTTAAAATAGTTATATGCCATGTCTCTACAACACTGTGAGATGGCTTACATATAACAGGTTTACAATAACTAATTAAAATAGTTAGAGCACCAGCCTCTAAAAACAGCAATACTTAAAACACGTGGAAGGAATCCTAAACAGGTCTACTCAGAAGTAAGTCCCATATTATTCAGTGAGGATTACTCCCAGGAAAGTGTCTTTAGGATTATTTCCTCCTATGTTCTACATTACACTTTATTTTGTCCCATGTATGCAGAGGTTAGAGCTAAATTTCTTGCTAACTTGTTAGTGGGGCATAACTTTACCTCTGATATTGACAAATTAGTTTTTTGTTATCTGATACTGATTCATTTGTCACTAGCAGAGTATCCCTGTTTGCCTTAGCTGCAAAAAAGATTAGGGCCAAGATTGTTTCCTCAGAAACCTAACTTTTTTCATAACTATCTGGTATTTATTAAGGTCCCATTTTAATTGTATTTTATTTTTATTATTTTAATAACTGTATTTTATACTTGTAAGATAGATTTCTATTTTTACTGTTCTTAACTTTGTATTGTGATGGCCTTTGGCCATATACAATTAAACCTACTACTACTACTACTGCTATGTATTGAGAGCTGCTTGATGAACCTTAGTAAATGCAGCATGTGTAGGGTAACGTTTTACACAGTTGTCTTAATAAAAGGGGGATTTGTTGCATTGTTCCTCCTGCCTTCGGATATGTAAATGACTTCACTTCCCATGATGGGATGGACAGTGAAGCTGCCCCACTTTTTTGTATGCTGTCTTGGATTATGGGTCAGTTATTGCTATAAAGGATTTTCTTTGTTCACATATTCTAGAAAGTGGCCAGTCTTTGAGCAGAATAAACAAATGCAGGGCTGTTGAAGCTGTCCTGTGAAATTGACTTGACTTTGTCAGAAATATCTGAAATGTTAAAGAGGCTTTACTTTGCCTTTCTGAAGGCAGTCATGAACATGCTGAGTTTTTGACAGTAGTATAATCAGCAAGTAGCTAATTATAAGCATGATGACATTCTCCATGGTGTGATTAAAGTATTTCGTATCACGTGGGAAGGGAAAGGCTGCTATTGTGGCAATGCAATCGAGTTTCCCAACTTGCATTTTTTCTTTGAACTCAAAAGCCCCAAAAGACTAGGTGTGTGCTTGTTTTAAAAGCCAGAGGGTAATACCACATACGCAGGAGTAGGCATGACTATTTTCCAAGGGAATATGGGCCTCAAAATACTTGCTTAAGGGGTTTGTGTCTTTATGTGAAATCTGTATAACAATATGCAGACTGATAGGTATGTACTATACCATTTCATTTAATATTTCTCCACGTACTACCATTTTTAAAAGGCCATTTTCTCTTCATTGGGTCTTTATCCTCTCCTCTTGTGTTTAAATCCTGCCTCCAAGTCCTTCTACTGTTGGACATAATAAGGTAATGTTAGCTGTGGTTCACTTTTACCAACTTCTGGCTAAAAGCGAGCCCTCCCTTGTTAGTGCTAGCCATGATTAATGTGAATGCTAACCATGGTTGAGCCTGGTGTGTGGTGTCCTGTGAATGACTTTGTGAGTCATAGTCTTCTTTGCTAATCTGGAAGGGTACAGTTTCATTGTGAATGTAAATCAGTGTAGATAAAAGGATGGAAGTTAATCTGCTTCACCCTTTTGCAATCATTTTATCCTTTCATTGGGAAGAAAGGAAAGAAACAGTGTAAAACAATCTATAGGGATTTCTATAATACAGCTGGGTTGGTGGTACTATTTAGAAAGATGTATAAATGGAAGTAATGTGTTGGATAGAAGAACGAAGGCAATTTTGCTGAATTTGCATTCTTTATTCATACAAGAATTTCAATATAATTGTTTGGGAAGCCTGTACATATAGCCTCAAATCATGGTGGCAGCAGCCATATGTGCCAATCATCATTTACAGGAATTGACTTCCAACTCGTGTTACTGGCTGGTTTGTCATAGGCTCAAGTCCATCTTGTTTTCTCAAATGGCTGCCATGTCCCCCCAAAAGCACTAAAGTACCCTGTGCTCCCAAAGGTTGAGGAAGAAATATATTGATAATGTTATGTTTCATTTTGGCTCTAGGGCTAATACCTGGGGCAGTTGTCTGTTCCTTACTGGGTGCTGTTCTTCATTTAAGTGGGTGGTAAAGTCTATAGTAAGCATGGTTTTCCATGTCTGTAAGAAGTTATCTGCCCTGTAATAGATTTATGGATAGGATATGTTAACCTTGAGACTTAAAACTGAGTTTCTTTTTAGAGTAAGCTGCAATATGAAGCCAATGACAAATCAGCCATCAAAGCTTGATATGGTTTCAAGACAAATTAGTACTTTGAATTCCATCACAGTTCAATGATCACCTTGAAAAGTAAAATAGCACTACCTTGAAATGATTCACTCCCTTGTGATGATTATTTGTATGACTCAGTTGAAACTCAATTGCTGCCTTTTATTTTTTATTTTTTATTTTTAGGATTTCTTCCTGTAGAGAAAGCTCTTTAATAGGAGATTGGACTTAATCCTGGCTAGTTTTCAATGCATTAAAATATTTTAGGAAAGACTTCAAGGAAAAACAGACAAAGAATTACTTTATGTAAGAAAAAGGAATAATAGGAAGTGTATAAAAGTTTTATTGATTTTCATAGCAATGTGTGTGGAAATATAGATAGTGAATGTGGTAAGTCTGCGTGGCTGTGAGTACACACCACTGTGTCCAAATCATTTGTAGAGTCAGCCATTATTTTATAGTTCATTAAGGGCAAGATTCACTTGGCATAGGATTCCACTTTTATTTGCGAAGTTGGGGGTGGGATATTTGTGAAAGCGTTGGAATTTTGATTCCAGACTGAGACCAAATTAGGCAATGGTTGCTTAAAAATGTACATAATCATGAGTTCCTAGAACAAATTGGTCTGCTGTCCAGTTTTGCTTCATTTACAGCATGTGACCAGAGTATGTCCTCTTGCCAAATCTGAGGTTGGATCCAACCAGTTTTTCTGTTGATGAAAAGGAGGATGGATCCCCTGAAACCACCCAAAAACCATATGCTGGGAATAATAGGACCTTCATAGACAAAAGCCATGTTCTATGGGCTGCAGTAGTAGAACGGAATGAGACTGTGAAAAGCTGGCTTGATTCATCCCTTAACTACCTGTTTGTTTCCTAATTCAATAATATGTGATTAATTATCAGATATTTTATTTCTTCTTAGCCTGTTCATTTATTTTCTAGGGCAAGGACAACCTCTTATAACTATCTTTTTGAAGAAAAGGGAAAGTGTTATAAGCCTGGACTTTGTACATTGGTCTATCCCTTGGGCTTAGACTAGAGTGCAGAAAAAAAGGAAAGGCAGTGTTCTTAATGACTGTAGATCTGTGGGTCTCAGTGGACCTTCAGTGTTACAGAATGGTCATCAGGGCTTGGAGAAGCTGACCCTCCCCTCAGATGAAGAGAAGGGCCTCGTTTATGTGTTTGTGTGCATGAGTGCGGGTGTGTGTGTGTGTGTGTGTGTAAGAAGAAAATGCAGTTTTAGATTTCAGAAGACACAGCGAGACACAGAGAAATAAGATGGCTGAACCACCTTGTAGGTGCACTGTGTTCTTCTGGTGACACTGGTAGAACAATTAGAATAATTTGTTTTATTTTTATAATAATTTTTTTACTAAAAGAGAAAATCCCATACTCAGTCCTTAACAACATAAGCAAACAAAAACTGCACACAAATGTCAAGATACTGGTTAAAAATTTAAAAGGCTATTTCATGTTCTGAAAGTTTAAAAACTTGCCTTCAAATAAGTCTATGCACTCCTTACCTTCTTTAAATCTAATTCAGTATGAGGACCTAAATACTGGGAGTATGAGCTATGAGCTATTAAGCCAGTCTACAGGCTGCAAAATAAGACTCTTCTTTAGTCTTATCCCATTAGTTGAAAATTATTTGATGAACAATGTGAGAAGAAGTAACACTCAGTTATCGAATGGCTAGTGCCAAGTCCTTCCTGGTTCCATGAATCTCTTCAGAAATTTTGGGGGTTTCTTTTAATAACATAATAATAACATTCGATTTATATACTGCCCTTCAGGACAACTTAATGCCCACTCAGAGTGGTTTACAAAGTATGTCATTATTATCCCCACAACAATAATCATCCTATGAGGTGGGTGGGGCTGAGAGACCTCCAGAGAGCTGTGAGTAGCCCAAGGTCACCCAGCTGGCTACAAGTGGAAGAGTGGGGAATCAAACCCCGCTCTCCAGATTAGAGTCCTGTGCTCTTAACCACTACACCAAACTGGCTCTGAAACTGGCTCTTTTACTCTGCAGAAAATGAAGTGAATGTTTGGCTGTAATCTTAGGAGACAATAGGCTTATTTCCTCACACAACATTTACATTTCAGCCACCCACACAGCTTTGTTTTAATAAATGTCTTAGGATTGTGTAATATTTCATTATGTCTGTTGTTGATTTGTTATTAGGGAGTTTCCAACTTTTTATTATGGCTTCAGACTATGATAGCTATTGTTACTTTGCCACAGTAGTCTTCAGTGAGCCATTGGGTAATAGAAACAGAATAATCAATCGAAAGTTATATATTTAAAGCTTCAATGTTACATAGTTTTGATCCTTGTCCATGGGGACTTACTGTGGAAAATCATAATTTTTGTACTTCCATTTTTGTTTCTGGAAGAGTTTCCAGACTCTAGGAATGTAACTATCTAGGAATGTATTTTTGTCCTTTTTTGATCCTACAAAGCTGGCTTCATATGTCAAATTCTATCATCTTTTGTCAAATTCTATCATCACATTCCAGCTTTTCTTGGAAATAGATAAATGCTGTGGGACTGTACAGACAGGGCCAGATTTTATTATATTACTTTATTGCACAGAATTTAAAATCACTTCAACTGGCAAGATGAGAGGAACCTCTCTACAAACAACTCCTTCTACTATATATACTGGGTTTACCAAGCACAGCTGTAGGGACAACCCTGACCTCAGTGATTTTCTTGAGTAATTTGCACTATATCATCAAAACGGCTGCCACTGTCTTATATGGAAAAACAAATAGTTGTATTAGAGAAAACTGTAATTTACTTTGTTTGTACATACTTCGTTTGTACATAAATTCAGCTCTGGGCACAAACAGGAAAAAAAAAAACCCGAACATGGTGTTTGTTGTTCGTTGCCATCCACAAACAACGAACACTGACGAACATGATCCTGTCACGAACATGTTTGTTGTTCGTTGTTCGTGGGGGGCAGCAGGCTCTCTTCCAGCCATCAAGATTCCTACTGCACCGCTCCCAGAAACCCTACCTGAGCAGGCAGCAGGAAATGCAGGGCTTTTTTTCAGGGGGAACACAGTGGAACAGAGTTCCGGCACCTCTTGAAAGTAATCACATGTCTGGTGGCCTTGCCCCCTGATCCCGTTTCCTCCCCGCTCAGCCCAAGTGTTGCTGCTTTCAAAGCTGGCAGCTTTTTTCTGCTGATGGGAGGGGGATTCCCCTCCTATCAGCTGAAAAAAGCTCTTTTAAAATGCTGGCAGCTTTTTCAGTTGAAAAGAAGTGTTGCTGTTTTCAAATGCTGGCAGCTTTTTCAGCTGAGGGAAGAGGAAGGAGGGGCCCCCTCCTCCCCTCAGCTGAAAAAAGCAAGGGCATTTGAAAGCAGCAACACTTTTCTTGCCACAGGAAAAGTGCTGCTGCTTTCAAAGCTGGCAGCTTTTTTCAGATGATGGGAGGGGGATTCCCCTCCCATCAGCTGAAAAACATTTGACAGCAACACTTTTCTTGCCATTTGCAAATGGCAAGTAAAGTGCTGCTTTGAGCTTCGGTGTGCTCTGTAAAGATTCCTGAATCTTTAAGGAGCATACCAAATCCTGCAGTGGCTTGCCACTTAAGAGTCCCACCACCTCTTTTCCCAGAAAAAAGCCCTGAGGAAATGTACCAATAATAAATAATAGCTTGGCCCCAGAGCCTGGCAGCAGCCCTGCAACCTGAATGGGTAGATCCCTATCCCACCTCACACAAAGAAAATTCAAGCTCCAATGCACTCACCCTGTCTCTCTAACAGCAGCTGTCTCTTCCTGAAGGCCAGAGCTGGGAGCCCCCCTCCCCCCTGGTCTTTTCCTCTTTAACAAATTTGGAGCTCCAGTCCACACTTGGAAGGAAGACCTGCCTATCAAGCTAAATTGGGTTTAGTTGTTCGTGAACAGCAGATTGGGCTGTTCGTGGGTTTTTTTAGTTTGTATTGCTGTTTGTGTTGATATTGCATTAGTGCAGTGCATACCGATGTTTCTTCCCAGATCTAGGGTTGCAAACCCTGGGTTGGAAAATTCCTCAGAATTTGAGGGGTAGAGCCTCAAGAGGGCAGGGTTTGGAAGGGAAGTGAACTCAGCAGGTTATGATGCCGTACAGTTTACACTCCAAAGCAGTCATTTTCTGATCTCTAACCTTCTGTCTTGGCAGATGAGAGCATGACTTTGGTTGCATAATGTAAAGATCTCTTTGAAGAAGATTCGGAGATGTTACAATGATGCTATTTTGTGGGCTTATTTTCCAGCAAACTTTTGCCAAAATCAGAATTATGGTTAAATAATGCAGAGACTTCACTTCTAACTCCTGATCCAAAAACATTAATGATGATGCCAAAATCAGGCACATATTTTGACAAATTTGCTTTATGAATTATTTTAATATCCGCAACCAACTGTAGTCTTGTGCTGTATCAGCCCATTATAGTGGTTAAGTGGTTAGACTTTGAATAAGCACTCTGCTAGTTCGACTCCTACTAGTGCCATGAGCATTGCAGGTGGCTTGGGTAAGCTACTCCTCTGTACTGTACTACTCCTCTACTCCTCTGCTACTGTACTGTTGGAATAATGAAACACTGTTGCCAGGTCCCTTGGGCTCAAAGCAGGGATGGAGGGTTGCGGGGGAGGCGACTGGAGTACTTACCTTGTGTGGGTGTGCAGTTTGCCGCTCTGAGTGGGCACTAATCTGTCCCGAAGGGTTGTATATAAGCACACTGTAGAACACTGACTTTTTAATTATTTTTTTTAAATATTTGGCACATGGTGTGGTATGTATTGCTCTAAGGCAGCTTGTGGGAGAAAACAAAAGGTCACTCACAGTTTCAGGAAGCCGCAGAGACAATGTTATAATGACTTAATGTACAAGCGTATTTAAGGAACAGATTTCAGGAATGAGGTCATAAGTTGGTGGAGGTGGAATATAAAGGAGGGCTGTAGATGATGTTTTCTGGAGAGTTTAAATGTTACGGAATTTAGTTGTACATCTACCATCTATTTCATAGCCAGGGAAAATTCTAGTTTTAACAAGGATATGTTAAAAAGAAAAACATGTTTCTAAATTAGGATTGTTAATATAGATCATTGAAGAAAACACGTGGGAAAGACATGGGGTGGGAAATGTGTGTGTTGGGAAGGGCAGGTTACAGGTTGTTCTTGTGGCTGCCATAGGGTAGGTTAAGCTGTTGCACTTTTGTAAATCAATTAACAATTTAAGATTTCTGAATACATAGAAGCCTGGGAGGTCTAATCCAAAAGAGGCACACTCAGGTGGCTGCAAATCTCTTTTCATTAAATTGAAGTGTCAGATGAAACTCAAGGCCACCTGCAAAATATTCAGTAGTAAGGACTAGTTCCAGTATCCTTGCAGTGAGAAGACCCAATTATTGAAGTACATAAAAACGACAGGACAGCAGACACAAATCCTCATCATGTGGAATAGTCATAAGCTAGCCTGGCATACAGCCTGCAGCTCCACCACCTCTGCCTGGTTGCTGTAGTGGGGAGGGGGGTTCTGCTCCACTCATCCTACAGCTCTGGCACCACTTACCTGGCTTATGTTGGAGTAGGTAACAGCAGCAAGGAAGGCAGCTCTTAGAAGGGTCTCAGCCGGTATCTGTGCCAGATAACTGGCAAAAGCATCTGGCCCCAGCAGGAAAGGGGTTGGGGAGAGAGGCCACCACCTGTTTCATACCTCTCATGGGGGGGGGGGGAGTGCTGGCAGGCACAGTGAAGTTTTGCCAGGAGGCAAAACTATAAGTGGGAGACCTGGCAAGACAGAAGGCAGGCAGGCAGGAAGATAGAGTGTGAGCCAAGCTAGTGGAAGTGATGGTGCTGTAGGTGGGCAGGCTGGCCAGTGAGTGGGTGGTCTGGTGAGTCAGGTGGGCAATGTCCCTCACTCCCCCCACAACTTCTTAATATGATTTGAGCCCATGTAACTTTGCTCCTTCCTCTATTCTAAGCCAAGGGCAACAGTGCTAATAAAAGTACTTATATAGTCCTACTAATTAGTACGCAGTTCATTTTGAGTCTATAATAAAATATTTTAAAATAACACATTTTTAAAAAGAGACAAGGAAGGAGATAGTAAGTTAAGAAGGAACAAATTATGTACTTTTCCAGAAGCTTAAGGATAAGGAAGTCTTTAGGCTCTAGAAGCGTGAGATAAAACCAAAGAGTCTCTGGAGAGATCAAGTTCCTCAATGAATTGCATGCCACATCAAAAATATGCTCTCCCACTGATTTAGGGCAGAATTATAGGAGGTTCTCATGGCCAGTGCTATTCAATTGTGGATAGCACTGTAGGTGAATTTCTAGCATCCCTGATATAGCCAGTACCTGTGCTGTTCAGAGAAGAGCAATTTTAAATCCAAGAGAACATTGGTTAGGCATAATACGATTAGGGCTGCCTGCTGGTCTTAAGTTTTTGAGTCCTGGGTGATCTTTAGTCACCATTAAACCCAATCTATATAATGTGGTTTCTTTTTTAGTTGTTTCCTATATACTTGTGTTTCCTTCCTTCTCTCCTTTTGCTACTTTCAAAAAGAGTAAACAAAAAGAGAGGGTGATGGAGGATAAACTCACCACAGCCTAGTACAAGATCCAGATGTGTGTTGTTATAAAGTGGTGCTGGAAGGTTCAGGCCATGCAATTAGTTGCACAAACTCAAGGGAGTTTTGTGGGTTTTTTAGTAGCATTTTCCTATTCTGCATGGTAAAAAGGTTTAAGGAGCATTTCAACAACAGTTTCTTAGACAGCATGGAAATCAGATTTTCATTTGAGAGTCAAAAATTCCACGTAACATATCACTGTGAGGCTGAAGAAATTCTCTGGATTCCATGTAGAAGAGAATTACAACAATATTGTCTTCTGGTCTCTTAAGGTTAAGAGTCCCTGGGGCAGACTGTTGTGTAATTTACCTGACCTCTGCAGTTTATAAAAAGTATCCTCAAAATTTTCTGATAACTACTTTTTTTTTAGCTTGTTGCAAATGATGCAGGTTAAATCCATTGCCAGTTTACTTTAGGGGAGAACGACACATTACAAGAAAATGGGAACAGCTGCCAAAAGTGGCAGACTTGCTTTGAATGTTTCTCTTTCCCCTGTGTAAAATGTAACAGTGCTTGCCCAGTGGCCTGAAGTTATTTTACTGAGCATTTTGTTTAATCTCAGCCAGTAGCAGACAATTGTATGGAGCAGGAGTAGAGGGAACTTATACTATAAGGATGTCTGGAAGTAAGATAGGTTGAATTATATGTTATGGGGACAACAGAGAACTTGACATTGGGCTGTCATTTTCAGCAGCAGCCATTATAATCTGTACTTCCACTCTTAGATGGGGAGGGGGCTTGAACTGGTAGCTAATACCATGAAATGCAAGAACGGCTGCTTTAAAACATTGCAGTTGCGAACACCTGAAACTGTGATCTTTGTGTACTTTTCTATATGTTATATATATTTTGATGTGTGTGTGTAAAAAATGCCCAATAATATTTAAAATATCCATTGTTAACAGACTCTATGACAATTTCAAGATAGTTGTTTTCACATGTTGCTGTGTCTGATTTTCCTGTGTGGGATCTGGAATGTGGTTTCAGTGTAACAAATATCTTCATGGTCTAGATGTCATTTCCTGAGGTTCCTTGATTTTAGCGCTATGGAATGTTGTGTTGTCATTGGTTGAATGCCACTGCGAGTTGTCTGAACCCTTAGGCTAGGAATCATGATGTATTTTTGTTAAGATGGTTCCAGCTGTTCACTTTTCCATTGTTGTTTTTCCTTCTTCCTGCAGTGTCTTTTTATAAATAAACACACTAGGATTCTTGCAACAGAAAATAGCATTTTACATTGTTTTTATCATGAAACACCTGGAGACTGATTTATCCATTCATTTGATAAAACATTGAGAGGTGTGAATGAACTATCACAGATTTAATGCCACCACTATAATTTCAATTTCACCCAGTGTCACCTTTAAAAAAAAATTGAATCACTATTGGCTAATCACGTGAATCATATATACCTATGAACTAGTCCTAGTTAATGAAGATGGGAAGGAAATTAATTAGGAAATTAAAGTAATTGTGAAACAATTACTTTCAGTGTACCTAGAGTAGGGTTGCCAGGTACCCTCACCCTCCAGGCAGTGCCTAGAGGCCTGGCACTTACCTTTCTGGAGGTCTTTGAGCACAAAGGTGCAGTACGCAACATTTGAGGCCAAATTGGACCCATTTGTGGCCGAAATTGGCCCGCTATGAAGGGCAGGAGTGCTCCAGGGCCCTCCTGGCAGAGCTCCCATGCTCCTCGGTGGGCCAAATTGGGCCTGTTTGGGGCCGAAATTGGCCCACTGCTGGCGCGCATGATGGGCCCTGAGTGCTCCTATGCTTTACAGCGAGTCACTTTAGGCCCCAAATGGACCCAATTCAGCCCATTTGGGGCCCAAATTGGGCCATTGCAGAGTGCAGGTGTGTGCCACACAGGGCCGGCATGCCCATTGAGGCCAGGTAGGCGGTGGCCTCAGGCGTGGGGTTGCTGGAGGGAGTGCCAGAGGAGGCACAGGGGGTGGGAGCACGCACCACAGAGCAGCAGCCTCCTATCCCTCCCGCCCCGCGCCGTCGCCGCCGCCAGCACAAGCCCCCGGCTGGGCGCAGCCGCCATGGGCAGGCATCTGCGGCAGCGCAGGCAACCAAGCGGGAGAGCTCGGAGGCCACCTGCACACCGTCACAGCCGCCCGCCGCAGCTATTGGGCTGGCGGCGGTGCGCGTGCTCTCAGGATGATGTCATGCGGCCGGCTTTGAGCACCGAAAACCCTTGCACCGCCCCTGGGAGCACCCCTGGGAGGCGCGTTTCCTCACCTTTTCTCTTGCCAGCCAGGTAAGCGGGGGCAGCAGGTGGAGGGTGGGAGTGGGAAATCCTCCACCCCAAGCAGGGGACTGGCAACCTTAACCTAGAGAGATGAATTTCAAACAGGATTCTGAAAACCAGAGAAAGCTTACCAGATGACCAGTTGATCCTATCCCTGTCAATCTTTTCACTGCAAAATGTAGAGATATGGGAATGTTGGGTGCATTCTAAAGAACATGGGGTGGCAGGCTCAATGGACCCGGCCAGTAGCTTGTGTGAACAGAACGTGATCCAATTATGGCATGCTTCAAAAACTCCTGTGGTAGGCACAGGGTTCCCCAGCAAGGAAATTACTATAGCGAGTAACCTCAAAATCAGAGAGTAATACTTTCTGCTTTCATTTGTAGCTGTCTTGTTTACAATCAAGTATCTGAAATGTATTCTGCATAACTAATCTGGCAAGAGAATACATTTTGGCTGTAATATATTTCAGTGTAGCACATGTTGAATTTCAATATACCAGGTGGGCACGACAGAAGAACAGAGGCCCTGTTCTTTAACAAATTGGCAACTGTATCCTTTGTATTTGCATTGTGTTTTGGAATTTTAAAAATGCTATTCAAATGCTATTTCTGTGTAGCACAAGCAGAGTCCTGGAAAATTATGGCTATCTGCATGAAATCCAGGTGCTTAAATAATTCCTTTCATTTAAAAAATCCCTTAATATAGGAGAATGTCTCTGACCTTATTGAGTAAATTAATGGAGATAATTAAGCTGTCACTATGGGTGAAATCTGAATACATTTGCAGCTTGAAAAACATACAAGGTATAGTCAAAGTAGCATAGCAAAGCATTCAGTGTTTGGGTTTATTCTTTGGTATTTGTGAACAGATAAGTATTGTTATCTTCCATAATAGAATGACTGTTCACTGTAGGCCTGTTGAAGGGATTACAGTAATATTAAGTGAAACTGATCTGGAGGAGACTCAACTTGCACAATTAAGGATAGTTCCATTTATTGAAGAAGAATAGAACAGCCATGTTTAAAGACATCCTTTTCATTTATTTCATAGGATTACCTTGATTGTATCACTGACCAATCCAAGCTCTCCTTGGGGCCAGAAGAACGATCAGCTTTGTTTGGAAACATAAAAGATATCTATCATTTCAATAGGTAAGTAAATATTCATATTAAGTGAAAACATATTTTAGTGCTTTCATGACTCTTTTCTTCCAGTAACCTGAAGTCAAAAGGGGCTTGGCAATTCAAACTAGAATAATTTGCAGTATAACCAGGAAACAGGCACAAAAAGTCTATAAATAAATACTATAAATGCTCCCACTAACCAGTTCTTGGATGTTGTTGATTCATTCTCAGCCCTATCCATATATGGGTTGGACTTGGGGCCAACAAATGACAGCCAAGAACAAGACCCAAATGAGAATTCAGAGGCTTACTTGTTTCCTTTCTGCCTATCCTGACTCTCCTATGTTCGGTGAGGGAGGGAGACTAAACCTGATCAAGACTGTGCTGCCCCTTCTCCCTTGTCTGTCTGTGTTCTGCAATGGGGTCAAATGGCAGGGGAAAATTCCAGATTGCCCTGTGCTCTCTCATTTTCCATCTGTTTCTCATTTTTGTCCAAGAAAATGTGTTCTGGTAAATAAAATTCTCTCCTGGTTTTGTATGGCTTATTTTGATGAAACGACAAAAGCCTACTGTTTCTTTTTGACACTTCCTGTTGTGATTTGCCTTTTGCAGATGAGGAAGTAGGAGAAATCTAACCTCAGTACCACTTTAACTCTCTTCAGGTTTTGTGGTATGGAAAAAGATGGCACAAATGCACGTTTATGCCATCATTTCCATTAAAAAAAGACAAGTCTCTCCCCCTCCACTACCAGTAGTGGACTGGTAACCCTAGATTAAATCTGTGACACTGCAGCTCTGTATTGCAGTGCTCTGTATAGAGCTAATGTAATTAAGAAATTATGGCATACGAGGTCAAAGATCTTATCCCTTACAAACAAATAGTGAGCATGCTAACACAAAATGCTTTTTTGCAATTAGATTATTCTGTGCCGCTATCTGAGGACAGAATTAGTACAAACACTTTTCGAAGGCAAGAGCCCACTGATAAGCATTGGGATTAAACAAGATAAAGTTAAAAAGCATTCATTTAGCTGCCTTGGACATTCTCTGAATTGAAAAGTAGGCTGTAAATATAATATATATTTATACATGTATAATTTATTTATATTTAAATAGATATAAATAAATAATAAAACAACAGTGTATGTGGACCTTGATGATAAAACTAGCACAGAAGGGAGTCAGTAACCCAGTGTAGTGGGATGCATGTATATCCGGATGACATGACCCACTATCAGATCTCTGTTGAGTGGACCCATAAGTTAATTCCTCTCTGTCACCCATTCCCTCTACTGGGGAAGGACCATGGTGTGTGAATGGGATTCCTATTGGAGCCTTTTTTCTTGATTATAAAAACCATAGAGATGAGTGAATTAGTGCCCATGATGTCACAAGGTTGTTCCCCACCGTTTGTTCCTGCTGGATGCTAGTGCTCTACTGGCAACCCTAGGGACATAAGACTGACAGATCTCAGTAGATGTAGCAATTATTCACTATATATTGTCTAAAAATGACTGTGTACCTACTTAAAGGAAAAACAAATACAAAAGCTATTTGGTTGTCAAGGTATCAAAGTTATATGAACTTCCAGCAAACGGAAGCTTGCTTACAAACTCAGCAGGGAAAAGTTACTAAACTGTGGGGAGAAATGCAGGGGACTGTTCCTGTACCCACCCTCCTCTTCTCTTGCCCCTTTAAGTAGAGCACAGATCCTTTCCATTCCCCTTTTACCTCTCCCAGCTTGATTCAAGTTGTTTAGAATGTTATCTCCCTATGCTAAGATAGAGATAGAAAGGAGCACATCTTGCTCCTATGGTGGTTAGACAAAAAAACAGGGATGCTCAGCTGGAAGGAAATTTCCCTTCGAATAAGGTCAAAGGGACTGCCCTAGAGCATATCTAAACAAAAATATGTGGAGTCCTGAGCTCTCTGTCTTTCTAGCTCTATTGCCCCCTGTGAAGAAGAGACATTGCTTGTGTATTCCTTCCAACAAGGGTAACTAGCTACTAAATGCTAGAAGCAGAGAATAAAGAGATGCATACAGATTATAGCTGAGCAGTTTTGTTGTGGCACAATAAATCATTCTGGTAACCAGCAGCTGCAAGAGCTATTTAGCCCTGTGAGTGAATATTCATAATTCTAGTGGCTGTGACAAGAGTAGGAAGAGATTGGCTAGAAGCAAAAAATAAATAGGCAGAACAACCTATTTCAACTTTGCCCTTTAGGAAGAAACAACGTTGCTGGGATTATTTAAAGTTAAAACAAAGTACATATTTTGAATAGAGACAGCATATGTAGGTCTTGGCAAAAAAAATGACTTCTAATTTTTTGTTTGTAAAAACTAGTGAACTTTTGCAAGACTTGGAAAACTGTGAAAATGACCCTGTGGCTATAGCAGAATGTTTTGTTTCTAAGGTAAGAAACGTAAATTTTCTGTTGATACTCATCTATAGTATAGTACAATTCAGCCTCTGTGTTTATAAAAACTCAAGGGTCCCTCTATTCCCAACAGTCTACAACTAATAAAGTGTGTGTATTTCTGTGTAAATTTTTTAAAAACCCTTGAAAATAATGAGTGGCAGTAAAATAATGATTCTACAGATTTTGAAAAACCTCATATTTTCCCTCCTCCCAAACACACACTCTTCTTGAATAAATGATGGACAATAAAATCAAGCCACACGTTTTTGGTATTAGGGGACCTGTTTCCTTTTCCTTTTTTTTCATTTAATTTTGCCCTAGTTGTCATTCATCTGAATATATAAAACCAATTAAAATGAACAGGAGCTGTGCAATGGCACATGTGTTCCTCAGTTATTATAGCCTTTTCTTAATTTCTTTAAATTGCCAAGAGAATTAAATTTGATTAAAGAGACTCATCCTTTTCATTTCAAGCTGTCTTCTTGAAAGGCCCTTGATTATTTTTGATACTTTCATTAGTGACATTTCCTTTCTGAATTGCTATAAAATGGATTGGAAGCATTCTGACAAAACCATTTTTAAACATTTCCGTAGTTACATGACCAGTTTTAAAAATTAATATGTATGTGCAAAATAAAATTGAAATGAGAAAAATGAGGTAATACAAATTCAGATGGAGTTTGGCATAAAGAATAATTAACAGAAAAATCTTGGTCTAAGAAACTACATGGCGGTGGGGGGGGGGTGTCTATTTTCCAATTCTTAAATTATGAACATGGCACTACTTTATCCTGAGTCAGACCCTTTATTTCTCTAGCTCAGGGACAGCAGCAGTACATCTGTTATCCAAAATCCATTTTTAACTAACTGGATATGTCAGGGATTGAGACTGTGATCCTCTACAAACATGGTGTGCACTTCGCCAATGATCTATAGCCCCTTCCTAACAGGTTTAATGCAGATTGCTGTATTTTAATCCTCTTTTGCCAAGTCATTGAAAAACGCAAATGAAATATGCTTCAGTTATTGACTTTTTAAATTTCAGGGCTGTCATCAGCATATCCTGAAATGGAGTATTTGCCAGGGCATTTGGTTTCTGGCAAGGCCCACTGTAACTGACCCCTGCCCGTATGCCTCCTGTGCCACCTGCTTATGTGCCTTTCCCCCACCCACTTGCTTGCAAGCGCTCCTCCTTCTGTGCTCTTGTCTGCAGAGAACTGCTAAGGAAGTTAAAATTGACAGATCCCCCCCTCCCCCAACTGGTGTAGGAGATCTCCAACTGCTTCCCTCCACTGCCACTCACTTAGCCAGTGGGTAGAAATGAGGGACATGGGCCCATGTGTGACGGTGTCCTTGGCTGATGATGTCACTTCTGGCATGACGCAGAAGCAATAGGTCATAGCAGGGCTGATTCAGTAAAAATCAGCACCAAAATGCTATGCTTTCTGCCAATTTTTACTGAATCACCCTAGTACGATTTGTCACTTCAGGGTTGCTCTGGAAATGATGTCATTAGCTGGGGATGTAAGCAAACACACAAATAAGTCAACCCACCTCACCCCACATACTCCTCCTCCATTTTTAGGATGGGAGGATCTGGCAACTCTGAGGCAAGTGCATGCAGGTAATGCAAAAGGTGCTCCTGACAGCCACAGCATTGGCACTCCCAGCCCCACATATCATCAAGTGCCACTGAGGAAAGGGCAAACAGCAGGCTGTGAGCATGAGTGGTAGGAGGGAGTCAGGAGTAGATTGGGGAATGAGATGGAGGCAGGCAACGGTATGTGGGAGTTGGAAGGGAGGTATGAGTGGGGGGTCTTGGTGGTGGGCAGAAGAAGAGAGAGGAGCCACTGTGCACTCTCTGCCCAGGGCCCTTAAAAACCTGGAACTGGCCCTTATTTATGAGCTGGGTTAGGTTAAGAGTGACACTTGGTGATATATGAAGCTGATTAGGAGTAAAGATGGGCACAAACAGGAAAAAAATGAACATGATGTTCGTTGTTCATTGCCATCCACAAACAGGGACTCACGAACAACCACGAACATGGCCCTGTTCATGAACATGTTTGTGGTTGGCTGTTCGTGGGGGCCAGCAGGCTCTCCTCCAGCCATCATCCAAGTCAAGATCCCTACTGCACCACTCCCAGAAACCTGACCTGAGCAGGCACCCGGAAAGGTACCAATAATAAATAATAGCTTGGCTCCAGAGCCCAGGAGCAGCCCTGGAACTTGAAGAGGTAGATCCCTACTGCATCACTCCCAGAAACCTTACTTGAGCAGGCAGCAGGAAAAGTACCAATAATAAATAATAGTTTGGGTCAGAGCCTGGTTGCAGCCCTGGAACTTGAAGGGGTAGATCCCTAACCCACCACACACAAAGAAAATTCAAGCTCCAATGCACTCTCTCTACCAAAATGCCAACAGCAACTCTCTCCCTCTCCACTGTCTGCAAACTAAGCCAGAGCTGGCAACCCCCTCCCCCCTGCTCTTTGCTCCCTTGTAACAAATTTGGAGCTCCACACTTGAAAGGAAGACCTGCCTATCAAGCTAAATTGGGCTTAGATTGGGGTTTCCAGGGCAACCGCAGGAGTTCAGACAGCGTTCAGACAATCCCTGCCTAAATTGCCAAGGAAATTGATTGCAGGTGCCTAACTGTCTGGCTTGATGAACAGCAATGAACGGCTTGCAACGACCACCTGTTCGGTTAGAATAGGGCCTCACGAACAGCTTGTTCGCAAACAACAGATTGGGCTGTTTGTGGCTTTTTTTTTGTTCGTATTGCTGTTCGTGCCCATCTCTAATTAGGAAGTACAGGTACTAGCGCCTATGCAGGTCTAATGACCCTTTTTCAAAACACCTTGTTCCATCCCCCTTCAGATCACAGTGCATGTCTAAATCTGAGTCTCCCTACCTTTCACTATTTTTTCCTTGCCTTAGTTAAAACCATAGCTAGAATTTTCTGTAGATTAAATTCTCCATCAGCTGTAGAGTAGCCCCTGAGCTCCTGTCCCCCACTGCTGCTCAATGTGGCAGTGGGAGCAAATATGTGGAGGGTGACAGTGTTCCAGGATGCAACAGCATCATCACATCAAGGTGAAGCCCCAGAGGTCATGTCACCATCTTGGGTGATTTTCTTGGAATTCCTAAAATATCTGTGGTATTTTCCATAGTGATTAGGGGAATTCCTAGAGCATTGCTCAACATGGTGACATCATTGTCAGGTCTTTAACTGGAAGTGATGTTGCTGCATTGAATGATGCTCTCCCTCCCTGTACACTGCCTCCCAAACCTCCTTGAATTGCTTGGTTTACTTAGACCTGGCAAGCCTAACCATCTACCCAATTTTGTGTTTGAAGACAAATCTGATGCTCTTTAGGACAGGAAGTTTGGGAGCAGAAGTGCCTGCAGGCCACAGTACAATGCTCTTTCCAGGCTTGCAAGTTTGCCATGCTAGAGCTTTGGGACTGACTGACAATTTTGTACTATGTTTGTGATTAAGGACAAATTAAGATTTAAGAATTGTGGCATATATGTTCAGTTAATTTTTTTACCTAGTCTACAGCTCTCCCTAACAACTTTGCAAGCATAGTGATGGATCCCAGCTCTGAATGGGTGAAAGCTCTATCTTTAGTTTGGTTCACTATTGCATTCTGGAAATATGGAAAGATAATGAATCTGGTTAATTGTTTTGGCTTTTGTCTCTAATAACTGGGACTTTCTCCCATTTTATCTGTTAAGGCTGTCTGTGAGCTTAATGTTCTCTGTCTTTATTTAGAGAGGTTGTTTAGGAATGCTTGATACTTAATCCATGTAGGTTCAGTAGATTTACATGAGTTAGGCATGTAAAGAGGGTGTTTATCTTTCAGCTGGTCACCAGAAAGAGCATGGTGAAGTCTAGCATTGCACAGTTTGGGCAATCGTCTCCCTTGCCCTTTCTTCTTTTATCTTGAAAAAGGTAGTAGTAGCATCTGTAAAGGCATATTTGTCTCTCTCAAAAGTGTAGCCTTATACTTTGTTCCTTTCCTAAGTACTACATAATGTTATCGCTTGCAAAGATTCAGGACTGTTACATTGCAGATTTTGCTGGCCACCATCCATGTTGCACAGCTTTTGTTAAATATCAATGGCGTTTTCTATAGATACAAGCATCTGTGATGTTAACGAGAACTAGAAATGCAGATCTAATGGACAATAAACATGCTGAGGATATTATGGCTTATTGTCCTGAAGACTTTCTTCTTTATGTGCTTACTTACTTTGCAAAAAATATACCACACCTTAAATCTAACTTTGATAATCTACAGAATATTCTGCTTTGGTCTGTTATGTGATGGATACAAATACCTTGGGCAGCAGACTACAGATGTCAGTAGGGTAATGTAGTGCAGTTATAGTATGTGAAGCTTTGAGTGGAAAGTGAGTGTTCAGTAGTGAGGTGAGGAAAATGGTGATGCTGTCCAGGTCTCCCATCTACATTGACAGGACCGGTTACCTGTGAACTGGTGCAGTGCTCCAACCACAAAGCACAAATAGTACCTACCCATAAAGCCTGCCAAAAGAGCATGTGTGGAGCTAGAAATGACATAGCTGTGCCACATACTGGAGAGGAGAGATACTTTCTCAGTCAGACACAGCAACATAGCCAATCCCTCTGATGTCCATATTCCTTAGAAACAAAGGAAAGAGATCAGTGGCCTGTGAGAAAGTATGTTGTTAAAAAGGGCCCATGAAACAAATAATAGAACTTCACAGACCATAAAATGTGACTTGACTAAGGCCAGGGCTGGACTGAGCTGTTCAAATGGCCTAGGAGCAAACTGAACTGAGTATCCCAGGCAGTAATCACCTGGTTTTGGACTCCATCAAGCTCACACATTGCCTTCTCCCCTATGTGTCAGAACAGCTCAGCTTGAACCTTGGTTGGGGTGGTGCAGGAGAAGGCAGCAGGTGAGCCTATGTTATCACCACTGGTTGCATCCAAGCCAGGGGGAGATCACTGCAGCACTGCCGGTGCTTTCAGGTTGCCTTGTTTCTTGCCACCCATGGTCGTCCAGGACAGTGAGCCATCAGAAATTCTTCCAGTGTGCTGAAGGGCTAGTCTGCCTCTGAGTAAAGATTTTTTTAAAAATTCACATTCTTATATATTAGTAGCTGAATATTCGCAACTATTGGTTGGTGATCATGACATTTCATAAAGAGTGAAAAAAACTAAAGGTATAATTAAATGCATAAGTTGCCTTGCATCTCAGTAAGAAAAGCAGAAGATAAAGTAAATAAACACGTGATTTTAAGGGATTCAGTCGTACATATAGTATATGCTTGGCTTCTTTCTATTCTCTGTTAAATAATATAAAACATAATTCTTATGAAAGTTAAAAAAATCTGTTTATGAGATGCCATTTATAGTTTGGTAAGTGGCTATGAGAGCTCAGCTAGTTATAATGTTCTAAATTGCTGTTTCCTGCCTTTTCCTATCTGTTTGCTTTAAATTCTTATTTACTGTTTTGGTATAACTTTAATATTGAATCCTACATTTGAAGATGTTGTTAGAGAGCCTTCACCTTTATTATGAAAGATAACTAGAGTTATGACAGTCTACTGATTCCATCGGCTAATTACAGACTGTAACGTCTGTTGCAGATTGTGGTTAACTTGATTACTGGTTCCTTGCAGAGATAGATTTCTGCTATAGCTGTTTACTTTAAAGTACATATTTTTAATAAGTTGTGATTTCAAGCTTTTGTTCCTCAGTGAAGGTAACTATGAGAATTCAGATTAGAAAAATGATAAAATATTTTACTGTACATCACCAAAGGTTCAGCTGAAGTGTTCCATAATTACTGGAGGACTGTCACTATCTGGTAATAAGGCAGGCTTTTAAACAGAGTGAATAGTTTTACTGGTCTTTTTTTTTTTTTAAAGTCAGATAGTCTATGCTTACCTGATGCCATCGTATGTGCTGAAATGCTTACGTAAATGGTTCCCACAATTATGGGCTCATAGAGACATAAGACTGAGCAATCTTGGCCAGATGCAAATGCAGTACGTGAATTAATTAAGGTTACTGGCCTCAAGGTGGGGCCTTGCGTTTTCCTGGAATTAGAATGGATCCCCAGCCCACAAAGATCAGTTCCCCTAGAAGAAATGGCATCACATCTCTACTGAGCTTCCTCCGCTCTGCAGACTTTTCCCTCCTAAAGCACCACCCTCAGATTGCCACGAATTTCCCAAGTCAGAATTGGCAAGCCAGAACTAGAGATGGGCACGATCCAAAAAAAATTAACTATCGCGCGATCACCATTATCGTGGGGTTTTTCCGATCGTAATGGGGATTGTGCCCATCTCTAGCCAGAACTATATGGCTATGGATAACAGAAGCAATTTGGCAATACTTTTTTTTACTGTACTGCAGTCATGGATGTCATACTCATTACTGCTTGTAACCATCCCATTTGTACATAACAATTTCATTTTGGGATGGCGGTAAAGCAAAATGTTTTCTGAAAAAAATCCCCCCCCCACCCCCGGAATTCAAGAATTTTGGTTAGATGGTGGTTTTCTAGAGGAGTTATGAAGATAGACCAACTGCTCTACAGATAAATGCTTTTGATTGTGTGTAAGATGTTTTGTTTTGTCTCTTTCCTTTTGAATCATCAAATGCACATCAGCAATGCTCCAAGTCTTAAAATTATGAAAAAAATTACATTAGGTTTGGAACAGTAAATACATATGACTTCCTGTTTCTGGAATAAGATAAGTAGTGCAGTGAATTGTAAATAACAATAAGGTGTCTACATTTTTGAAACAGACTTGTAAATGCCACCAATGCCTAGATTCTTGTAAGAATGACCTTTAGGAAACTGGACAGGCTTCCCCTTTCAGGAAGCATATCTATAGGCTGGAGATATTTTAAAGATTGTTGATAGCAAAAGGCTGCAGACTTTCTAGGGAGCTGTGATAAATGCAAATACTAAATAAGCTTCTCCCCCCCTTTTTGTACACAGAGTGAAGATTTTCACATATATACACAGTATTGCACCAATTATCCAAGGTATGAGTCTCTCTCTCTTTTTGTCTCCCTTTTTCATTTTGTACTTTGGGAAAGAGTTGAACATAAGGAATGTGGTCATTTTATGCACTTAACCTAATCACCACACATATATATAATAATTAGCAAGTTTGTTAACAGTGGGGAGTCAGCATGTTGTTGTGTATTAGAAAGCAGGAACCCCCTTCCATAGCTGTTTGGGTAGTTCACTGAAAAGTTGATCATACGTCTACATTAATCTATCCACACACATAAGTTTATTGAAAAGTGACCATTGTTTAATGACATAGAATGACAGTGCTAGAGGTGTTTGCTGTGATAGAAGGGGCTAAAACAGGCAGAAACTATCAAGCATGATAACCACGTTCCTCTCTATGTAGGTTGTTCAGTTGTCAAGCTTGATGCTTTCACTCATCCTCTGCACTGAAGTGATTTCCACATAGCAAGTGCCTGACTCTTGCAGTAGTCCAAAGCAGGAGATTGCCCTGCTGCCAGATATATGGACTTGAAGCTGTGGTTTTCTGTATAATGAATAGAAGATTAGAGAACAGCTTTAAAAAGTTTTGTGTTATACTTCCAGGTCAGTAGCTGTACTAACAGAATGCATGAGGAACAAATCTCTAGCAAAGTTTTTCAGAGAACAGCAAGAAGCTTTACAACATTCTCTACCTTTGGGATCATATCTGTTAAAACCTGTCCAGCGAATACTCAAATATCACCTACTTCTGCACGTATGTTGTCATTTAAATTCTTCTTGTTTGGATCTTCATCTACTCTACATTTTCTTTATCAGTACTTCATTAGTACTGGAGTTTTATACATAACATTTACAGCACACTGGATTTCTCATTGTATTGTTACTTCTCTGCATATGACAACAATTACTGACTTTCGCATGGTTGCAGTGAAATGAAATTTCTGAGAAAAGTACCTGTCTTTTGGGGTCTCAAGGGATGATCATGAAAATTTCTAGCATCCCACTGCTCCCTGAACATTGCATATTTGAAAAGCCCTGTCTATTAAAAGTGGCTGGAAGTGTTCGCATTCTAGCTTGGCCCTGTACCTAGAAGTGCTATTCTTCCAGTAACAGAAAGTTTTGTTGTGGGGCTTATGTAGTTCCTCCATCTGAATTCAAAAGTGGTACTGTTGCACATTTATTTTATTTATTTTACATTGTTTATAATCCACTTTTCTCACTGAGAATTACTGAGATTACACAGTGTAAATAAATGCAGCCAAAACTGTGGCTTTTGTAATGTATAATGAACCTTTTGGGTGAGAAGTTGAGGATGTGATACTCTGACAAGAGGCTCCTGCTATTATGTGACTACTCTGAAAAAGGATTTGGAAATGGAGAAAAATGCACTGGATTACCCGTTGTGGTCATGTTTGGAAATTTGTTTCCTGAAAAGGCGTCAAGGATCTGTTTCGACCCTTTTGAATGCAGCATGCCAGTTCTTGAATTTCTTTTGAATGTACTTTATATTGTATTTCCTTTTAAAGGCTATTTCTATTGTATGAATTTTATAATGATTGGTATTTTTCACAAACTAGTCCTGCATATATCGATATATGATATTGATTGTATTATCTGTGAAAGGCCAAATCACACTAGCACTTTATTGGTCTGAGATAATCTTGCTGGACATAGGAATTTTGGATATGTAGTTACTAGCACTCATTGAGGCTTAAGTGTAGCACTCTGAGTTTCTTTAAAGTTTACTCAACCTAGCCTTGGTATATCATTGAAAAAATGCATTAGAACATTCTATAATCCTGTTGGCCATAAACATTCCTTTGAGGATTTATTATATATATTTTCCAAACACTATCACCTCTGGTCTTCTAAGTATTTCATTTGGATAATTTTGGTTGATATCTTACTTAGTTTTCATGGCTTGCTGTTCCATTTTTGGCAACCCAGCAGAGACCCAACAGGCCTCCTGGTTCAGTTGCTACACTCTTCTTCAAGACACCTGGGGAAGTGAGGAAGCAAGCAGGATTACCTGGTCTGGCTTCTGGGCAAAGGTGGCGGAGATGGGTGGACAAGACAGGAAACTAGTGATAGGGGGCTGGGACATTGTGTCCAAAGTTTGCTGCCTGAGGCAACTACCTCATTGCAGAGTTGGCCCTGCTTAGCTTTCTGAAAAGCAGAACTTGAATAGTAGCACTGAGGAAAAGGAAAAGCAGTGAGCCAGTCACCAGTAGTAATGTGCTGAAAGAGACTTTGTTCATTTATTGGCTTTTTACGTGCCAAGTCTTTCGGCTGCAAGCCTCTGGCAGTTTATAAATTATTTTGTTCTTTATTGGCTTTCTTACAAGGAAATAGAAAACCACCTTGACAAGGACACTGAAGGTTATGATGTGGTACTCGATGCCATAGATACGATGCAGAGAGTGGCATGGCATATTAATGATATGAAGAGGAAACATGAACATGCCATCAGGCTGCAAGTGAGTTGCAAATGCTTCTGTAATATTTTAGATTTCTGCTTGGCTTTTGCTTTATATGTATTTGGCAACAGCATTTTAAATTATTTTTTTTATGCCTTTACTTGCTTTTTTGAAGTATTTTTCTCAAATGTTGAATTTGATCTTGATGTATACTGACATCTCAGTGTGGTGTACTGGTTAGAATGTCGGACTGGATCTGGGGACCCAGGCTTGAATCCACACTGCCACGGAAGCTTGCTGGATAACCTTGAGCCTGTCACACACGCTCAACCTAGCCTACCTCACAGGGTTGTTGTGAGGATAAAATGGAGGAGAGGAGAATGATATCAGCTGGTTTGGATCCCCATTGGTGAGAAAGGAGGGGTAGAAATAAATAGCATTAGACAACATTATGTTGATATGATCAGCACTCCTGTCAATGCCCTGATTGACCTTTAGAATCAGGAAATGACTTGGGCAATTGACATGATCTCTCCTAGGTATCTTCTCTCGACTTGTAGATCCTGGGCAGCCCCTTGGTTTACTGGATTCCCTACAAAAAGAGGTGGAGTCAGGTTCCAGGCTGGGGCGACATGAGCCGCGTTGCCAGAGTGTGGAGGGGCAGACAGGAAGGCTAGTTCCAGCGGTGTAGTCAAAGTCCAGTCCTAGGTTGGAAGCTCAGAGTCCAGTCCAAGGATCAGTCTGAAAAGCAAGATCAGACATGCCAGGAGTTGTTCATAATCAAGTTCCAGGGTTTGGGAAAGAGCAGGGTTAGGGCTGGTCCAAGGAGTTGCAGGAAACAAGGAGGGATCTGATGCAAGAGTCAAGGAGGTGGTGACTTGCTGCTTCCATGCCTCATGTTCTTCCCTAGCTGGATTTTATAACTAGATACCAGAGGGCTGGGCTTGCAGCCAGCCACTTATGGGAGATCCTGAGCTGCTACTCATCACTATCAGCAAGTTGCTGACTTTGGGCCAGAAGGCGTGTGCTTTGCCGTGTCTCCTTCAGGCTTGCTCTTTGGCTTTTGTCTCCAGGGCTCCAAAAGTTATGCTGGAGGGCTAGGAATGGCCAACTGGGATTCACCTGTTGCCTCAGGGCTGGAGAGCGTGGCTCTGCCTCAGCTGCAGGCTGTTTTTCCTGACAAGCCTGCAGCCCGTCTGCTTGCTTGTTGGTTCCTGGTCCAGGGTTAGCTGCCCTGGGCACCTCTTCTCCTGAGGAGTCCTCTTCTCCCAAGGAACCCTCAACACTGCTGTGCCCTGACTGGCGGATTGCTCTGCAACCTGGGTCATTTCCATATGGCTTACCTTCCCTTGGAACGACCCGAGTGAGAAAACACGATCTTCCGTGTTTTTTTGCACGATGTTCCGGGTCGTTCCGAGGGAAGGTAAGCCGTGTGGAAACGGCCCTGCTGTGATCATTTTGCTCAACACTTTGTGAATAAAATCTCTTCCATCCTTTCCAACTTGAATTCTGCATTAGCAGAGACAGGATCGGATGGTCCCAGGGTGCCAGCTTTCCAGTCATGTGGTATGCCTTTCAACATGTTCACTCTGAGGATGTGGACAGGATTCATGGAAATTTGAACTTACCACCTGCTAATTCAACCATTGCCCCTCCTGGCTTCTTAAATCTGCTGGGTGGGGTATTCTGGGGGATTGGGCCTGGAAGACAATAAATGCCTCCCTGAGAGAAAGGATAGTTGCCTTGAATTGGGCAGTAGTACATCCACTCCTAAATAAACCTGGACTCTGGAGAGTTGTATAACTACCGTTCAGTATCAAATGTTACATTCTTGAGCAAGGTGATTGAACAAGTGGTGACTGGGCAACTTCAGGGATTTCTGAATTAAGTAGATTATTTCGATCCATTCCAAACTAGTTTCAGGCCTGATTATGGGACTGAAATGCCATTGGTAGCCTTGGTGAATGACCTGTGCTGGGAAATAGACAGAGTGAGTGCAACCTTGTTAATTCTCCTGGAGCTCTTAGCAACTTTTGATACCTTTCATCATGGTATCCTTCTAGACTGCCTTTCTAGGTTGGAACTGGGAGGCACCATTTTGCAGTCCTACCTTGAAAGTAGGTGGTGGTGGGGGGACTGCTGTTCCGCCCTTTGACCTCTGGCATACAGAGTCTTATAAGGTTCCATTTCATCCCCTTGCTTTTTATCATGTGCGTGAAGCCACTGGGAGAGGTTATGCAGATGACTCTCAGCTCTTTCTCAGGCCTCCGGCAAATCCCAAGGAGGCTGTGGAAACCATGAACATGTGCCTGAAGGCTGTTTTGGAATGGATGAGGGCTAACAAACTGAAACTTAATCCTAACAAAATGGAGATGTTACTGGTGGGAGAAAAGTGTGACCCAGAAATTGGGATGTCTCCTGTTCTGGATGGGGTTGCACTCCCCCTAAAGGAGGAGGTCCATAGCCTGGTGGTGCTGCCAGCCTTGAGCCTCTTATTGGATAAACATTTGGCAACAGTGGCCATTGCTGCATTTTACCATCTTCAGGCATTCCTGAGCAGATTTTGCTAGTGTGGTGTAAGCCCAGGTAAAATCTACATTAGATGATTGCAGTGCTTTGCATGGGGCTGCCTATGAATAACAACAACAACAACATTCAATTTATATACCGCCCTTCAGGACAACTTAATGCCCACTCAGAGTGGTTTACAAAGTATGTCATCATTGATGTATTGATGTATGTCATCATTGATGTATTGTCGAAGGCTTTCACGAACGATGGTTGTTGTGGGTTTTCCGGGCTGTATTGCCGTGGTCTTGGCATTGTAGTTCCTGACGTTTCGCCAGCAGCTGTGGCTGGCATCTTCAGAGGTGTAGCACCAAAAGACAGAGATCTCACAGTGTCACTGTGACACTGAGAGATCTCTGTCTTTTGGTGCTACACCTCTGAAGATACCAGCCACAGCTGCTGGCGAAACGTCAGGAACTACAATGCCAAGACCACGGCAATACAGCCCGGAAAACCCACAACAACTATGTCATCATTATCCCCACAACAAACACCCTGTGAGGTGGGTGGGGCTGAGAGGGCTCCAGAGAACTGTGACTAGCCCAAGGTCACCCAGCTGGCTTCAAGTGGAGGAGTGGGGAATCAAACCTGGCTCGCCAGATTAGAGTCCCGTGCTCTTAACCACTACACCAAACTGACTGTCTGGAAGTTACAGCTGGTACACTCCAGTCTTGTTCCATCTACACTGGTTCCCAGTTTGCTTCTGGGCCCAACTCAAGGTGCTGGTATTAACCTTTAAAGTCCTGTACAGCTTAGGGTTAGTATACCTTAAGGACACCTACTGCCATATAAACTACCTGACTACTTTCTAAAATACTGAAGGAATTGCTGGATCATTCTGTGAGGTTTGCCACATGAAGCTATACCATGAAACAGTATATTTAATGTGCTTGCTATTCCCCCTCTTGCAGGAAATACAAAGTTTACTCACTAACTGGAAAGGACCAGATCTTACAAGCTATGGAGAGCTGGTTTTAGAAGGAACATTTCGTATCCAGGGAGCGAAAAATGAGCGAACGCTGTTCCTCTTTGACAAACTGCTGCTTATTACAAAGAAGCGGGAAGAGATGTTTACCTACAAAGCACATATCTTGGTATGCCAATTGTACTAACTGAGGGAAGGGTAAGAAGCAGCATGTTTGACAGCAGAAGAAAGAGTCTGTATGTTTATAAATGCTTAATGGAGAAGTAGTAGATACATGTATTTGAACTGAGATGACCAGATGACCAGTTTTTCTTTCATAGTTCCCTTTTCTCTGTTGCAGTGTGGTAACCTCATGCTAGTGGAAGTGATACCAAAGGAACCTCTTAGCTTCAGTGTCTTCCACTACAAAAATCCTAAGATGCAGCACACAGTTCAGGTATTTTAAAAATTACATTATGCCAAGTGTGTTCTGAAACATGCCACTAAGGACAAGACATCCCACGCTGGTATCCTGTGAACAGCTGCCACCATTGTACCATATCTCAGCGGGGATCACTGGCAGTTAGATCCTCTTCAGTACTCTGCCAGTGTTTCTGGCAAAATATGACCTCTGTTAATGACTACCATCATCCTTGACATTTTTTGTATTTTGCATCTTTTAATTTTTGCAACAGGCTAAATCACAGCAAGATAAACGCCTTTGGATTCTTCACTTGAAGAGATTAATTCTAGAAAATCACCCTGCCAAAATTCCAGCTAAGGTAAATATTTCCAGTCAAGGTAATTGTTTTTTGTAAGGTATGGATTTTTCCTCATACTTTTATTCTAGCTCTTTGCATGAGACTCCTTCCTTTGGATTGCTGTGTCTGGCTTCATGAAGGCAGCTCCGTGGACGTTGCAGTCCTCTAACATAGTTGGAACGTGTCTTGCTTAATCAGTTGGCTTACAACAAGGAGAGGAATTGGCCTTGTATCTGTGCTTGAGGACGTGCATGTTCATGGTCTTTTAAAGTATGTGGGTGCATTCTCCACATCATTCTCCAGTAGTTCCTTGAGTGCTACAGTCTAGAAAGCTGGGAGAAGCATCTCCTCCTGAACAGGCAGGGTCATGAGTTTTTTCTGAGAAGATTCCTATTCCAGTTTGTCCCTATCTGGCAGGGTGCTGTGAGACTCTAATGTCTCAGTTTTAGGATTTTCCTTTCTTTCCTCTTCACTTTCCCCACTTCCCTAAGGAAAAAAGTGGGGCTTAAAGGTGTCTGCCAGGGCCTGAAACCTGGAGGCAGCCATCTCCTCTGGTAACATTCTGACCTCTACCCGCATTCTCTGGCCATTAATGGGAAAACATATGTGTGTGTGAGAGAGAGGAAGACAGCCCTTTCTCAGAAGGGGATGGCCACAGTGTCTCAACTCCAGAGGCTGCTGTGAGCCACATTGTCAACAGTACAAGGCTGGAGGCATCAGAGGCACCTTCCTAAGGCCCATTCCCACGGCGGTGAGCAGTTTTGGGGGCCAGCTTTGTTTATAGGTGCACCTAAGCCCTGCTGTCAGTGGAGGCAAGAGGAATGGTTTTGCCAGAGGCAGCAATTCATTACTAGGGGGAGGACAAGTTGAAGATGTTTGACACACCCTCCACCCCCCATGCGTGGTAGTTGGAAATGTGTGGAGGGCTCCCATGAGTTGTGATTTTTGCAGGAACCTGGAGCTGTTTGACAGTTAAATGGTGTAAGAACAAGTTTAGTACTTCCTTCTCCCTCTAAAGAGTCCCAGCCATGTCTTTTGGGGGCCCCAACCCCCACTGGAAGGAACTACAGGAAGGCTCCTTAGGAGCTCTGTTATTGACATAAGAAGGGTGTGCCCTCCCCCCTTACCACACTTATCTGAGGCCAGGCTGATGGCCAAGGAGGCTAAATCTTCCAATTGCAGCATCCTAGCAAGCTTCACGGAAGACCCTGAAGTGGGACCCATGTTTAATTTTTTTTAAAAAGCTGCCTATTTTATTTTATTATACCCCACCTTTTCCCACGGGGGGGACACCTCCCCTCCATTTTATCCTCAAAACAACCCTGTCAGGTAGGTAATGCTGAGTGGCTGTGACTGCCTTCCAAGCAGTTAGCTCAAGTTTATTGCCCACGCAATGCAACTGGCTGCCACAAATGGTTTCTGTTCATGCTAACACTATAACTCTTAGAAAGTGAAATATGCCTTGCTGCAGTTCTGCTTCACCAAGCAGGCCTCCCCTCCTCTCACCCAAGGAAAAAGATGGATCAAGTAGCAAACATTCCTGAGCAGGGCAAAATGCAGTGGCAGATAGCCGGAGACATTGGAGGCCCCTTCCTAAGCCTTAGTGGCAAGTGGGTTGGGGGTCAGACTTGTTCATAGGAGGATGCCCAGTCACCTGGTTTCAGGTGAGTCTCTCTGCAGAGGGGTATCAGAATTCAGATTTTTCTGTCCTTTCTTCTGTTTTTTCAGCAAAATGATCAAGGCAGAATAGGATGTGCCTGCTGTTTAAGGCCCATCACCACCTAAGGTCCCAGTTCTTTTCCTTATATCTCCTGGTAGCAGTGTTGTTTATGCATCCATGCGATGCATGTTTCTGTTGCAGGCTTTGTCTCTTTGCTGGTTTTTCTGACAGTCTAAGAGGACCTCCTACAAGATTCCTGTGGTAAACCTGGCATTCAGAAAGGCTTCTGCTGTGGAATTATCCCTTTTCACATGCCCCTTCTTACATGCTCAGGATAAGGCTGCTCACCACCTTGGGGTCAGGGTAGCAGTTTTCCCCAGGCCAGTTTGACTAGGGATCCTGACAGTGTTTTGCCATCCTCTGGGCATGGAGCAAGAGTCACTGGGTGTGTGTGGGGGGGGGAGGTATTTGTGAATTCCTTCATTGTGCAGGGGGTTGGACTAGATGACCCTAGAGGTTCCTTCCAACCTTGTGATTCTATGATTCTACCCTCCACTAGCTCCCTGTTTGCTCAGGCAGAAGGATCTGTCTTTGGTGCTTGTTAACTCAGATTTTCCTAAAACCTGGAGGATGAATTTAAAAATATGACCTAAATGGTTCCTTTGGGGCAGATACCTTTTTGGATGCAATCCAGCAGTCTGCTTGAGACATGGCCCAAAGCAGGGGTCCCCAACTTGGTGCCCATGGGCACCATTGCACCAGCCAACACCTTTCCTGCTGCCCGCCAAGTGTTTTTAGAAAGTGGATATGGCTAGGTGTGGCTTTTGCCAAGCATGGCTTCTTATTGACTATTGGAGATTTGACTGGCTGTGCAGATTTTTAAAAACACTGCTTTGACAGAAGCTGCTTCCACAGCACAAGGATCTTCACTGTGTGACCCAAGGTAAGCTGTAGTAGCCATTTTGTGGCTGGCTCGGCCTCCTGTAGCAGCCATTTTGTTACTGCACCCACCACACTGTGTCAGAGCTCCAAATGTGCCCACAGGCTCAAAAAGATTGGGGATCTCTGGCCTGTAATATGTATGTCAGCATAATTTTGGCCTAGATGCTGAGAAGGGGGCATCAGAAATCATTCTAGTCTGGCTATAGGCCACTCTTGTTAGAAGGGCAAACTCTTTTTTGGGCTATCTTTGGACAAACTCCTTATAGAGTCCAAGAATTAAGACGTATTTCTGACCAGGCATCAAGAAGCCAAAAACATCAAGAAGTTTGTCTCTTTCATTCAAATTGATCTAATTGCAGACAGATTTCTTTCAGGTGTGACAGGAGCAACCATCCAGAAACAGAGCCACCTCTGTAAGATCTTTCACACTCCAAGTGTAGAGAAAGCAAGGAGCCACATCGGGGTTGGGGCAGACCACTGGACCTGGGCTCCCAACATGACTTTTCTTGGGTTGGGAGGCCAGGCCCAGTGGTCTGCCCCAACATGATAAAGCTTAGCATTGGATTGCTGAATGTTGGTTACAATCTCCAGAATCATTAAAAAGCCTGAGAGACAGGTTTATCTTGGTTTGTGATTAAACACCAGCTATTACAGTAAACAACACAACATCTAATGAGCATAGAGACAATCAC
Source organism: Eublepharis macularius (assembly GCF_028583425.1). Lineage (NCBI taxonomy): Eukaryota > Metazoa > Chordata > Lepidosauria > Squamata > Eublepharidae > Eublepharis > Eublepharis macularius. The sequence goes on from NC_072790.1 coordinate 128,944,368, forward strand.
ACCTGTCCAGGTAAATCAACAACCATCAAGGAGTTATACTCCATCCTTTTATTGTCCCAAAATGAGAAGAGAGATGGGAGAGCCAGCCTAGAACCAAAGTGGCTCAATTGAACAATAAAACAGTGGAAGTTCCAGATGGAGACATTCAGATCCTCATAGCAGCAGTCAGCAAGGGAGATTTCCTAGTCCTGATGGTTTTGTTGAAAATGTATCTGTACAATCCCTTTCATGAGGCTTGCAGGCGTGTTCTTCAGTTTTCAGAGATGGGACAACATTTATGATGAGCCTTTTGGCCTGGTGTCATTCCAAAGAGTGCTCACCAAGCGCATTGGCGACTTTGGTGGTACTCTTCATAGTCAGGGATTTTGATGGCATCATGAGCAGATCACCTTCCTGGTCCCAAGGACTGCAGGAAAGGAGATTGACTGTCTACTGCCTGGAGAACCATGACTCTGTTGCTAACTGGCTTAAAGTATGTGGTTAAAGAGCCTAAGGGGAGGGACCAAATGGATGAGGAGAAAACAGCCATACCAGAGAGGAAAGGCTATACACTGTCACCCAGGGCCCACGAAAACCTGGAACCGGTTCTGAGGTGTGTACGTTTGTCCCAACATTTTGCTTTCTTCATCTTGTTTAGTTACTTTTCTGCAGCTCGTATACTGAGTTTACTGTTTTGTTCAAAAGCATTTTTGTAAGCGACGTACCTTCACAATTCCTATCATTCCTCATAACCACCTTGAGATAAAGTCTTGTCTTTTTTCATAACTTTTTTTTTTAATCCAACCTTATGGACGGGGTGAGGGGATATGAGATGCAGCACATTCATAGGTGATTTGGATTGGAACTTGTTTAATTTTCCTGAAAGTTCAGCTCTCTTGAATTGAATTATAAACTACTCCATTTAGTTGTTAATCTTGTGAATAATTGCATGAGGTTCAGATTCTTTGTCTTATTTGGATTATAAACGTTTGAGAAGAGAAACATTATTTTTGGTGCAGAATTGTAGTGATCATAATATATATAGCCAACCAAACCCAAATGGTTGATTTGACTTGTTTGAACATGTCACATCAAGGATTGCTGGTGTCTGTTGATGGGAGAGTAGCCCTAAAAACATTGCTTCTTTTTGAAAAAAGCTATGGAGACAAACCTAATGTCAAGTACAGATCTTGCTCAAATATGATTCTGAGAATTATGGCTCTACTCTGCTTCTGAAATTTACAGGTGTGTATAGTGTTAGGCTCACTCTGAGGGAATGTCATTCTTTACTCCATAGACTGTAGGCCATTTAAGATGAGTTTGTATGAATCTACCACATTCCTATTATCTCAGTCCGCTGCTTGATATTTTCTGCGTCTTTTATGTAACTGCATTTCTCTGTAACTGTAGATAACAATGTAATCTACTAAAGCAGCTTTCAGGCATCTTCATAGGATCTCAAGCTGAAGAATATGTTTATACTTCTATCTCCAGTCAGAGTGGAATGGGCATAGAAATGATAGCAGATGTACTTGCATTTATAGAACTGATGTAAAGAGAATTTAGTATTAATCCCTTTACTAATATTATACTGAAATAACACTGCTCAAGCAACTATATTTTGAGCCTATAAAGGCTCAAAAATATATTATGGCATGAATATTTGGAAGAATCATGAACTAAAACCAGAATTATACTTTTCAAGAAAGAGAAAGCTTGTGCTTGGAGGGCAAAAGGGAGCTGTCAGTGAAGTAATTGTAGCACCAGATTTGGGCAGTTCTGCTTTTCTGAGGCTGAACTCTTTAGTCTCATTCATAGTTAAAGTTGAGCATGTGCGACATCTAGTGGGAAAATATCTGAGCTGTTTCTCTAGGTGTGCAGAAGTGATTAATTGTATGCTATCTTGGGGTGGTTACAGTTGTAATGAAATGAACATACATTCAGTTATGATGCTGGTTCTAAATGACCTCAGTAATCATATGCAGGTCTGCATTTCCCCATATTTCTCAGCTGCTTTTTTCCCTGTTGCTGTGGAATAGTAGCACAAGCCTTTGGTATGGATGATCTTTGCCATTTCATATTCTTAAAATTACTTATTTGATACAGTTCATTTGGAGGTGTTTGAAGGTCTGCTGTGGCTTTAGATTGGAGATGCTTCTTTAAGTAAATCCCTGTTCTTCTGATAAATCTTCCCAGGGTCAATTCCAAGTGTTCAAGTGCCCTGGGCAGAGAATGTCCATGGGCCCTCCTCTACCAAGTGCCCTACTTACACCTCCCTTCCATTCCACCCACCCACGTAGCCTCTGTGTGCCTGTGCATCTTTCCTAAGGCTGCCAGCCAGTGACTGGCAACCAGCAGGAGTCCAGGGGGCAGGAACATGGGGGGGGGACACACCATTCGTGTGACAGTCTTACATCACTTCCAGAGAACACCTGGAAGTGAGAGCACTATGCTCTAGAAACCACCAGAAATGTCATGGTTACCCAAGACTTTCCACTGATTCATAGAACAGTGTAAAGTTACTTCGGAGTGTTTCCACTGATGCAATAGTGTCATGCTGATGGCTATATTTACTTTTTCTACCACCAGCTGCTAGAGCAGTAGCAGCCAATGGGAGCTGGGGCTGGAGAGCTCTCTCCCCAGCAGGTTGGATGGCAACCCTAGTTCTTCTTCCGCTTGCTTACGAGTCCTCCCAATTGTGGGATAAAAGGAAGAGTCAGGGAAAGAGGAGCCGTTTAATGGGAAAATAATCTTTATAGCTGTAAAAATAGGTAAGTCAATAAACAAGTGAAATCATACATACAACTAGTAGCTAGCAATCAGATAATGAAAGTAACGAAACTCTACCGTAGCGAGGCTGCACATTTACATCTGCACCTGCGAACAGTGTCTAGCTGGTAATGAACCCTTTTATAGCTTCTAAACAGGATTGGCTTTAAGACAGGTTATACTTCCGGGTTAGGTCTCTCAGGATCAAAACAAATGTGTTAACCGTATAATAACCAGAATGTAGATCTCCAACTCCCAACACTAATCAAGGAGCATTCACAGGGAAGTGAGTGGAGTCAGTGCACACTAATAGGGAGGGGCCAGCAGCGGTGGGGCTCACCTTAGGCTGTCAGGTTCCCCCAGTGGGAGTGGGGGATCTCCTGCTCCCACCCTTTGCCACCACTCACCTTGTTGACAGGGGAGAAAGGCGGGGGAGCAGCCCTCCTGGGTGCACTCCCAGGGCAGTGCAACAGTATCACTCCCAGAAGTGACGACATCATGCCACCCTGGGAGTCAGTGTACACACAAACAGGAGGGAAAAGATTAGTATCAGCCCCCCCTCTGCCAGGAGTGTGAGGGGACCTGGCAACACTAGGCCCACCAGTAGTCCTGGAAGCTATCCTACCTCAGGGAATGCTGATACCATCTCTTAAATCCTCCCTCCTGTTATCTGCAGCCTCCAAGCTGTGCAACACAGCTTTCTTTCTTTTAATTGGCACCACAATGTGCCAATAAAATAGCACTATTTTTCACATTACTTGCAACATCTGGGCAGTGCAGTGATAGCTGTTCCAATCACTTTTTTCTTCTTAATATAGTTTTTATTATCACTATATCATCTTTTAAAATCTGCATCATTTCTTTTTTTTTTTAATAAAATTTTATTAGTGAGTGGAAAAACAAAAGAAAATTTTCCGAATTTAACACAAATAATCCCACTTTTTGCCCTTGCTCTGTCCCCCACCCTTTTCCTCCCCCCTCCCTATTGACTTCCAACAGCTTTCCAACCCTTAACCCTTCTTATTACTTAAATCTATTTCATTTATATTTTCCTACCAACTTTAAATCATAATATCTCTTATTCTAAGCACATTCTTATTCTTTTACATAAACTCCATCAAACCTACTATCAATATAGTATATCTCATATCAATATAACATACCAATATAATATAATATATAGCAGGGATCGCCCTATCTCTTACTTTAAACTTATTCTATTTCTTTTCTTTTAAGCATATACTCCATCAAATACACTATCAATATAGTATATATCACAATAATATATTATATATATATGTTGTATGCTATGCCACCAATGTAGCACAGCACACAACACCACATAGCACAACCACATATTATGTTATAATGTAGAATCTGATCCACTAACCTGCTATTTTATGTTATATATCATATATAGTATACCTCATTGAGATATCTGCTTACCCCTTCTCGTTATCCCATATACTCAATGTAAAGTCCCCTTAAATATTATATTAGCTTATATTATAATTACATTCCCCCTAGATGGTAAGATCCCTTCTCTCTTCCCATTGCAACATAGTTCTTTAAAAATTTTCAAACTGCCACAGTTCTCCTTTTACATCCCACTTCTTTTCCAAAAATTGTTTCAGTTTTCCCCAATCAACAATATATTGTCCTAGGTCAAGATCTTTGAGTTTCCTTGTCATTTTGTCCATTTCTGCCATATACAGCAATTTGTAAATCCAGTCTTCTACAGTTGGTATTTCTTGTGTCTTCCATTTCTGCGCATACAAAAGTCTTGCTGCTGCTGTAAAATCTGCATCATTTCTTAATTTGCAGTTGAAAAGGGAGAACTTGAAGTTTCTAGCTGAGTTAGCTGGAGTTCAGTTCTATGGGGAGGGGGTACAGAAGTTGTTGGATGTAGGATTAGTGGATTTGTTGCTCAATAACATTGTTGGGGTGGACTTCCGGTTTGGGATTCATGGAGGTCTAACGCAGCTCCATTTGCGGAGCTGACCGGACTGCCGTTTTAACCGGCCGGAGGGGTGAAAATAACCCGCGGCCGACTGCTCTCAGGCGGGGAGCAGGCAAAGAACGCTCAAGACCCTAGGGTGAGCTAGATCTCGGATGAGGGGGGGCTCTACTCAAGGAGTCTCCCCCCCAATCCTTGAGGTCCCACCTTGCGACGGGTCGGCTATAATCTCTGCGGCAGTTCTGGGGCCAATTCGGCTGGCATAAGACCTACATACCCAAGCTTCGATCGGGGAGGGAAGTCGAGAGGAGAATTTAAGATCGAAACAGCGATTACAACCCGAGAAAGTTGAAGAGAAGGTAAAGATCGCTATCTCTTGAAACGGGACAGATTGATAAAAACAGAGAGGAAAGAAAGTAGATTTTTAAACTGCAACAGACTAGTGAAAAGGAGGTGAAGACTCGGCAGGAGTTGTATTTTAAAAGAGACTAAATTTAAAGAAGTTATTGCAAAAATCGGACTATTGTTTTGAATACCTGTGGTTTTGGAGCTGTGGGAAAAAGACACCATCGCGAGACCTGCTGTGGGAAGACGGGAGACAGGAAGTGCGTAACAACAATAGAGTGGCTGGAGGGAAGCGGCCCTTGCCGACGGACAGGAAGTAGGGAATCGCCATTTTTGAAAAGGGAAGGGTCGCGGCTTCAGCGGAAGAGGAAGTAGGCCATCTTGGATTACAATAACATAGAGAAACCATAGAGAAAAGACGCCCGACATTTTGGATACAAAAAATTAATTTTGGCAAAGATTGGGACATTTGAAAAAAAGGAAAACGTTTAAACATACGCCACGGAGCTAAGGAAGAGAGCAGATTCGTGGGAGCGAGCCAAAGCAAGCCCCACGATGTCGAAAAAAGAGTGGCAATCGGCAATAGAAAATTTGGACAAAAAGCTTATAGACATGATGAAAGAACTTAAGGACACGAAATTGGAGCTTATTAAAGAGGTCAAAGAAGTTACACAGACAGTAAAGTCGGAGCTGTCAGAAGTGAAAAAAGGCGTGGAAACGATTAGTAGTGAATTACAAGGAACGCAGCAGAGAGTTAAAACAGTAGAAGACGCGATGGAGAATTTAATAGAAACGCAACAAACAGAGATGAGACTGGTGAAGGGGAGGATGTCAGTTGCAGAAACTAAACACATGGAGAAGCAGCTTCGTTTTCGTGGTCTGCCAGAAGTGGAAGGGAAGTCAGCGCAAGAACAGATGACTGAGGTGTTGGCTGATTACCTGGGGAAGGAGGAGGAGGAAATTGTGGCTATCCTAGATGTGGCGTACCGTGTGAACTCGAGAATTGCAACCCAGAGGAAACTACCAAGGGATGTGATTGTGCAGTTTACAACTAGAAACATGAAAGAGAGGATTGTGACAAAACAATTTCAAGATCCATTGGAGATTGATGGCAAGACGATTATCATAATGAAGGAACTGCCCAGATCAGTGTTACTGGACAGGAAAAAATATAGAGTGCTAATTCAAACTTTGAAGGACATGAATATCAGATACAGATGGGAGTTACCGGAAGGAGTGTCCTTTGAGTTTGGAGGGGCAAAAAAACACATCAGATCTGAGCGGGAGATGGAGAGATTTATCAAGGACAATGAAAAAGACTTACCAACAAAACCATGAATATGGAGTGTAATGTATTATCTTGGAATGTAAATGGACTAAACTCACCGAATAAGAGGAAAAATATTTTTCATTGGCTACTAAAACAAAAATGTGATATTGTTTGTTTGCAGGAGACCCATATTAGAAAACAGGATGTAAAATATTTAAAATCTGGAAAATTGGGCAAAGAATTTGTAGCGGCCTCTAACAAGAAAAAACGAGGAGTCGTGTTGTACATAAAAGAGGAGCTGCAGCCAAAATTTGTTATGAGAGATGTGGAAGCTAGATTTGTAGCGGTGGAATGTAATTGGAATTTAAAGAGAGTGTTGGTAGTCGGACTTTATGCACCTAACGGTGCAAAGGAAAGCTTCTTTGAGGATTTAAGGAAGCATTTAGACGATCTTGTATATGACCAGATAATTCTTGCTGGAGATTTTAATGGAGTGACAGATTTGGAACTAGATAAAAAGACTACAACAGCACAAAAGAAAAGAGGACTATTGCCAAAGCTTTTTTTTGAGTTGATTCAACAAGAGACTCTCGAAGATGTATGGAGGAGAGAATATCCTAAAACCAAACAGTTTACTTTTTATTCTGCAAGGCATCTTACATTATCAAGAATTGATATGATCTGGGCCTCAAAGGACTTAGCGTTATGGACTAAGGAGGTAGAAATAATGCCGATGGTAGGCTCAGATCACAATCCAATTATGTGGAAATTTGGAAAAAGGAGAAAAAGGAAAGCCTGGAGAATAAATGAGGACTTGCTACAGGAAAGTGAAAATATGGAAATATTGAGAAGAGAGACAAAGTTTTTTATACAATATAACGTGAATAAAGAAGTACCAACCAGTAAAGTTTGGGACGCGTACAAGGCGGTTGTAAGGGGCATACTAATGGACTTAAATGGCAGAGCAAGGAAAAAGAAAGAGGAGAAAAGACAAGAGATTGAGGAGAAAATAAAGGCCAAAGAAATACAGTTAAAAAAGAGACCAGGGAAAAAGAAAATACATCAGGAAATTAAAATTCTTCAAGAACAGTTAACAGCAATGAGTAATAAAGAATTGGAGTGGAACCTTAAAAGATTGAATCAAAAAGCTTTTGAGGGTGCTAATAAACCTGGGAAATATTTGGCATGGCAATTGAAGAAGAAAAGGGAAAAGAAAATAATAAATAAAATCTGTGAAGAAAATAAAACGTACCTGGAGCAGACTACCATTAGTAGAGCCTTTTATAAATTTTATGCTAAGCTGTATAATAAAAAAGAAGTAACCAAAGAATCAATAGCATCATATTTGGAGAAAACCAAACTTCCAGAGATCTCGGAAGCTTGGAGAAATAAGTTGAATAATGAAGTAACTGATGAGGAAATAAGTAAGGCAATACAATTTGCAAATCTAGGAAAGGCGCCAGGGCCAGATGGACTTACGGCTAAATTTTATAAGACAATGGCCAACGAACTGGCACCATTCCTAAAAGAGGTGATGAACGGAGTTTTTAGGGATCAAAGAATTCCAGACACTTGGAGCGAAGCGAATATATCATTGATCCCAAAAGAGGGCCAAGATTTGACTAACGTGAAAAATTACAGACCTATATCACTACTTAACAATGATTATAAAATTTTTACGAAGATATTGGCGGAGAGACTGAAGGGGTGGCTCTCGGAAGTCATAGAGGAGGAACAAGCAGGCTTTTTGCCAGACAGACAAATAAGAGACAATTTAAGGACAGTGATCAATGCTATTGAATATTATGATAAGCGTTGTGACAAAGAGGTTGGTTTCTTCTTTGTAGACGCTGAAAAAGCGTTTGACAATTTAAACTGGGATTTATTGTTTGCCACTATGGAAAAGCTACAATTGGGAGAAAGATTCATCAGAGCAATTAAAGAAATTTATAGAGACCAGACTGCAGCAATTGTAGTGAATGATGAACTGACCAAGAAATTGACGATTAGTAAAGGAACAAGACAAGGTTGCCCGTTATCTCCATTGTTGTTCATTTTAGTATTGGAGATTCTGATGATACAAATACGACAAGACGAGGAAATACGAGGAATAAAAATAAAGGACTATTCATACAAGGTTAGAGCATTTGCAGATGACATAATGTTAATTGTAGAAGATCCATTGGAGAACATGCCAAAAGTGATAGACAAGATCAAGGAGTTTGGTGACTTGGCAGGTTTCTTCATTAACAAAAAGAAGTCAAAGATATTATGTAAAAACATGACTAAGCAGAAACAACAATTGTTAATGGAAACAACGGACTGTGAAGTAACTAGTAAGGTGAAATATTTGGGAGTTGAGCTGACTGCAAAAAATATAGATTTGTTCAAGAATAATTATGAAAAATTATGGACTCAGATAGAGAGAGACTTGATCAAATGGAATAGACTGAATTTGTCATGGTTGGGCAGGATTGCAGCAGTTAAGATGAATGTGTTACCAAGAGTAATGTTTTTGCTACAGACAATACTAATCATCAGAGACTCTAAACAATTTGAAAAATGGCAGAGGAAAATATCAGATTTTGTTTGGGCAGGCAAGAAGCCTCGAGTGAAAGTAAAAGTTCTACAAGATGCAAAGGAAAGAGGCGGAATGCAACTGCCCAACCTGAGACTTTACCATGATGCAATCTGCCTAGTTTGGTTAAAAGAGTGGATGACATTAAAGAATAAGAAACTATTAGCCCTAGAGGGATATAAAAAAATTTTTGGATGGCACGCATACCTATGGCATGACAAAGTAAAGGTCAACTCGATGTTCCTGCATCATTTTGTAAGGAGAAGTTTATATACAATCTGGAAGAAGTACAGAATTTACCTACAAGAAGGAACCCCTTTGTGGGTGGTTCCATACGAGGTGATAGATCCGAGAGCTGTTGATAATGAACAACAATGTTTAACGTACAAAGAAATAACTAAAACTGAAGTGTCTAAACTTAGAATAAAGACGCAAGAGGAACTATCACCGAACTACGATTGGTTCCAGTATAGACAGATCAGAGATTTGTATAACTCGGACTCTGTAAAGGGAGGTATACGAACAGAGAATTCGGAACTAGAGCAGACCCTTTTTAAAGAGGACAAGAAAAGAATATCCAAGGTATACCAAGTACTGTTGAAATGGTATACCGAGGATGAGACAGTTAAAACACAAATGGTGAAATGGGCTATAAATTTTAATAAAGAAATAACAATGGAGGCATGGGAATACTTGTGGAAAACTACAATGAAGACAACGACATGTATTAATATTAAAGAGAACATTTTCAAAATGATCTATCGTTGGTACATGACACCAAAGAAGATTGCGCTAGGAAACTTGAACACTTCTAATAAATGCTGGAAATGTAGAAAGCATGAGGGCTCCCTCTATCATATGTGGTGGTCGTGTGAGGTAGCTAGGCAGTTCTGGGGGGAAATAATAAGAGAAATGAGTGAAATTTTACAGTTTCAAATAAATAAGAACCCAGAACTCCTGCTGCTAAACTTGGGAATGGAGGGAATCCCAGCCCACCATAGGACGTTGATATTTTATATGACTGCAGCAGCTAGACTTTTGTATGCGCAGAAATGGAAAGTACAAGAAGTGCCAACTATTGAAGATTGGATCTACAAATTGCTGTATATGGCTGAAATGGACAAGATGACAAGAAAACTGAGAGATCTGGACTCAGGGCAGTTTAACACAGACTGGGAGAAGCTGAAACAATATCTGGAGAAGAAGTGGGAGGTGGGAGGAAAACTGTGGCAGTTTGAGAACTACTGAAGTACAATAAAAGTATAAAAGAGAGGGGTGACTTTACCGGGGGAGGAAGAGAAATGTGAATTTATAAGCAGTTAGATTAATTAATTGATTGAGATATATATAGATATGTAAAGGTTAATTGATAGAATATTGATAGAGAATAATTAACGGTTTAAACATGAGGATTGAGTAATTAACAATATTTTTTTTTTTTTTACTTGATAAGACTTATATGCACCAAACTGAATGTATAGAAGAGTTAAAATGACTGACTATGTGATGAGTTATATAGAAATACTATAAAAAGAAGAAATGATTAATATAGAGAGAACAAATTAAATTGTTTGATTTAAATGTGGGAAATTTTTATGGTTTATGACATACAGAAATATTCAAAACTGGAAAATGGGATAAATTGTTTATCTAAAGAAGTATAGTTTGGATGTTTAGTAAGTAAAAGAGTTAAAGATGTACTGCTTAATATAATGGAGAATATATATTTGTTTTAGATAGAGGAAATTAATAGAAGTAAGGGAAAAGGGACAGAGGGTGGGAAAGCTGTTGGAAGTCAACAAAAGGGGGGGAAAGGGAGGGGGTTAGAAACGAAAAATTAGGGGATAATTGAATGCAATGTAATGTAAAAATATTAATGTTCTAACCCAATAAAAATTTTACAAAAAAAAAAAAAAAACATTGTTGGGGTGGGAAGATAGAAAGATGGTGCTATGAATTAATAGTGCAGACTGGCTCATTTAAATAGATATCGGAGATATACCTCCACTTATATTGGTAAATACTGGGAGGGGCAGATTTATAATCAGAAACTAATCTTTCCCAGTCAGGACAAGAAGCTTGGAGTATGTTTGAATGATTTCAGTCATGCAATATCCACTGGTGTGTGATCTTCCATTGTAATTGTGCATGCAGCTAATACAGAAACACAATCGACTGGTTTTAGGAGAATTGCCCCACTAGGGTTAGTGCTTTACCATATGCAATACATACGGTTTTCCCTCTAAAAATTTACAAATGATGTAAAAAAATTGTTCAGCTTATGGTATAAGTGAGATGTTGTAAATGTAAATATGGGAATACTGTACACATTTGCCAAGGTAACACATAATCCCACGCAGAATCAGATATTAATGAAGAGATATATGCAGTTTTTATGGAATCCACACAGTTAATGCATATTTTTTGTTTTTCAGGCCAAGCAAGCAATTCTCGAGATGGATGCTACCTGTAAGTATGTTTCTTTTGACAGTTAAGGAAGAAAGTTACTGCTACTAGAGCTGACTCAAATTTCAGCTCAGTATTTTGGTTGCCTCTCTTTATTTATTCAGACTTTCATAAGTTTCTTTCCTCTCATCTTTTGTTTTATCCATCTTCAAAAAATATACCACTGCTGTTTGGCTACACTGCCACATGAACATGCCATGCTATGTAATTACATCCTCCTACTGTACTGAATATAAATGATGAATTTACCCAACCATAGCCAAGGTGGGAACTTCAGTTAGGAAACATATACTTTAAAAAGTTAATTTAATTTTTGATAGTAGCAATTATATAATTGTCCAGCCAATGTAACTAGAGGATATGATTGCTTTGTAAAGTGAAGTATGGTATTTTTTTTTGCACAAAGTCAGTCTTCAAATAGTATGGGAATGCAAGTTAAGGCAGTTAGCAAAAGCAATTTGAAGCACTTATGTTGTTTTTGCAGTAGAGAGAATTTCTCAGAATGCTTCATCTAATATATCAATTAATACTTAAGTACTACTATTTCTCCCATTTCTTTATAGATCACCCAGGATTCCATTATAGCCCTGAAGGAGAAATGAAAGCATTGAGTAATTCTAAAGAAGGAATCACCCCACAAAGGGTGAGAAGGAAGTCAGGTAATTAAAAGGCTTGCTGTTATATTTTTTTAAAAAACTCAAAATTTAAACTTTTTAACCATTTATGGTGATTGTCAAGAATTGAGATTAAAGAGCATTAAAACCGCTTCTAGACAGAGGAGAGAACAGTTGGCTTAGGTGATACACAGCTGCAGCCAGCTTTGTAGCCGCTCTGTCCAACTTTTTCCTTTGTGAGAAATGCCGCTGGCCAAGCCCAGGCTTATAATAATAAGCCATAATACTAGGGGCTCTCATTGTAGCAATACAGTGTAAATAAGAGTAGCTATTGATGAAAAGTTCCACAAATAGTAGGCTGACACTGATATGCTATTGACAATGCCATGCACTATACTGATCATGCAAATCACTAGCATTTGGGTGCTGACACATCTCCACTCCCATGCACACTAATTATGATGTTACAAGAAAGTGGCGCTGGGGAGGAACCAGAGAGCAGTCCCAGCATCATCCATTAGGTCTGCCTAAGAAGGAGAGTTTAGACTTCTCAGTCAGGATTAGGAAGAGAGTCTGCCTCACAGCTGCTCAGTTGTTACCATTAGCCCACTGGGTTGGGGGTAAGAGAGGTGGTAGCTAATGGTGGCTTGAAGGGCTGCAGGCTGGGTAGATGAAGACAGTACTCTCCCCACTGTGAGGTATAGGCATATTGCACAGAAATGATATGGAACTGATAGTAGCTTGGAGGATGATAGCATAAGATGAGGGATCCTTAGAACTCTTCATCCACATGATTTGCCTGCCTTGATTTCATGTATGCTCAGGCTTAGTGGGCCAGCTAATTTGTGAAGGCAGTTGGCACCGGGCATTGAGAAACTTCCTTTTACCCCAAGACTTGTCCTCCTTTTCCACCTCTCTTGAATCACAACAGCCTGCTTTGTACAGTGATTTCCTTCTGGAAGTCAGTAATGTCCCTGTGTTTCTTTTTTTCAGAGCCCTCATCCAGAGTCCATAAAATTATAAAGCCAAATGGTAAGTTATAGTGTCAAAATATGTAATGTTTAAAAAATGGCACATACTTAGCAGCACATCATGGAACAATAAATACTTAGCACATGTAAGAGTAACTCCTTGTAAATATCATTAAGATTCCAAAGCTATGTTAGTCTGTTACAGCAACAAAGTCATTCATCTGGTATCAGTAAATAGTAAGGTAAATAAAAGGGCATTTCAGTCTCCCAGTAGACTTATAGTTACCCTACTTCAAAAACATCAACAAAAAGACTTCAAAGAGAATATTCAGTCTCAGGCTGCTGGATTTCAGTTCAGACGGGTTATCTTTCTCACTGCAGAAAGTACCACCACCACGCCCAATGTATCCCTGTCATGTTGATAGGTATATAAATGGACGTGGAGAAAACAGTTGGAAATGGGCCATAATGCTATGAAATGCCAAGAATAGCAATAGGTCTGTCACTTCTATATAAACAATAAATGCATAATAGATAGAAGGATATTGGCCCATTCCCAACAGCAGTCACTAGTGTTAATACTGTTTCTTTTGCTTGGGGAAAAGATTGCTTAAAAGGAAAGAGAGTTTTTAAGGAAAAATGGACTCTGATTTTAGGGTATTAGTGGACCCTAATTTTAGGGTAAGTAACATTTTTAGAGGTAGTTTCAGATTTTATTAAAACAGTTTCACACTGTCAACATAAATGTAGAAAAATATCTTTGCACAAACTGATACTTAGGATTATTTGATTTTTTTTAATTTCAGAAATGGATCCCGACATACAAAAGGTAAGCTGTATACCTTTTCCTCTCTATGAACTGGAACTGCACTGTTTTTTATTCAGATCCATGATACTGAGTAATTTTAATTTTAGAACTTTGTAGATACTTTGCTTTTCTCATAATAACTCCAGTGGTATCTCCCTCCTTAGTCTTTACATTTCTCTTTTTTTCCTGAGCTAGAGCACAATTTAAATCCTTTTATATTTCAAAGGGCACAGAGCCAATTTGTGCCTGTGTGGTGCAAAATGCAAATGGCACTTTCACATATAAACATAAGTCTGGGGCGTAATCCGTCAGGAAATTAAGCAAGCCCCATTGAAATGAAGGGAGCTGAGCAAAGTATGATCAGTTGTGCTCCAAGGCTCATCTCTGTCTCCTGCTATGCTACCCATAATGGCTCCCCAAACCAGCTGTCTGTTGTACATCATGGTATATCTTAAGTAGACACGGTAGAAGGATAGTCAAAGAGACCGCTGGTTAAGAAGTGCTACTGCTGCAACCCCTTGGACTAGTTTCAAACCTGTAATGTGCCTAAAGATTGTTGCCTTGCACTTCATGTGACATTCACCTCTCATTGTCATGGTATAAGCCACTTGTCCTGCTCTGAATATTACAGGTTTTATTTTCTAACTTTTATACAAATAAATACTGAATTTGGGCAACCATGCATGAAATTCTCATTAATTTGACTGAGCAAGAATCAAGAAAGGGAAAGAGATTTTAGGCTGTTTTGCATGCTTGAGAAATAGCTAGATGTAATTTCTGCTAAATGACAAAGTTGACAAGCTGCCCTGAGAGATGGACACAAGGATGTAATGGCACAAATTCATGTGTGGGAGGAGGAATGGAATAATAACCTAGAAGAGGGGCAGCACAAAACTTCTGTCCCACAGCACAATTCTAAGCTTAGACTGGAGTAACTCTGATTAGGATTGAACTGTTAGTGTGGGTTGTGCTAGAAAGACACAGGAACACAAGTAGCGGTGGTGTGGTATCCATTGCTATCAACCACCTCTTCTGAACTATCGATAGGTGGTTGCCTGAAAAATTGCTGGTCCCGATGCAACCTTTCAGTGACAGAGTTCTGAATTGGCCATCTATATTAGTATAGCATAAGAATGGACTGGTTTGTTTAATGACATATATTCTTCCCTAAGCGGATCAGTATTGAAGGAGCCCTCCTGTCCCAGGCTGAAGCTCTTCTCAGTCCCAGGAAAAGGCTTTCATTGAATCACAAAGGACTCAAGTCCTGTGAAGAAATCTACAATAGTGACCGAGAAGATAATATTCTTGCTGGCGTTACAGATCAGACAGATGCTGATGATGAGGATGAAACTGAACAGGTAGCCTTCTTTGTTTTTTGAAAGTGAAAAAGACACTCACTGATATATAGTAGTATAATTGAGTATAGGTGTTAGAATCAATCATACCTACCTAGAAGTCATATAAATAATATTTTTGATTTAGCCACTACAGCCTGCAGTCATCATGAGCGATGACTAACATTTGCGAGATACATATTCTTTATTATTCAATTTTAATATCCAAGGATGAACATTGAAGGCATTTTTACAGGTAAGACAGTTTCTGCCATGGATACACTCTGTCCAAACTGATTCCTTGAACTTGTTGTCACAGCCACTGCTGGGGAAAGGGTAGAAGTACCTTCCAGGAGGCTGTTTCTTCCATCACTAATAATAACAATAACAGCAACATTCGATTTATATACCACCCTTCAGGACAACTTAATGCCCACTCAGAGTGGTTTAAAAAGTGTGTTATTATCTTCTCGACCATCACCCTATGAGGTGGGTAGTGCTAAGCAAGCTCCAATGCAGCTGTGATTGACCCAAGGTCACCCAGCAGGCTTCAAGCGGAGAAGCGGGGAATCAAACCTGGCTCTCCAGATTAGAGTCTTGTGGCTCTTAACCACTGCACCAAACTGGCTCTAGTTCCAGGTTAGATAGGAAGTCCAGGAGTTAGTTGCCTTTGCCTCTGTCTACCTACTATGTTTTTATCCTGCTGTTCTTCCCAGGAATTTGGGATGGTGCACATGGTTTTCCAGCTAATTTCCATAATAACATTTTGAGGTGGGTTAGGCTGAACAAGAGTGATTGGTTGAAGGCCACTTAGTAGACTGTGTCACTGAGCAGGGATTTGAATTCTGGTCTCCTTACCTGTGTTAGCATTCCAAGCACAAGATTAAACAGATTTGGTAGAAGCTTCCTGCATATAGCGAATGGAGGTAGGCTATGGAGGTATGGCAAACCTGGCTGGTTTCATAAGGGCAGGGCAGGGCTTTTTTTGAGCCGGAACACCCCGGAACAGCATTCTGGCAGCTCTTTAAAATACCCTCGTGACTAGTGTCCCCAGCATAGCATTGGCCTTTTTTATTGCCATTGCACACTGTATTGACATTTCCAGTGAGTTATCCTCCACAACTCCAAGATATCTCTCTTGGTCAGTCTCCGCCAGTTTGGACCCCATCATTGTGTATTTATATTTGGGATTTTTGGCCCCAATGTGCATTACTTTGCACTTGGCCCGTTGAACCTCATTTGCCACATTGACGCCCACTCGCCCAGCCTTGACAGATCCCTTTGGAGTGCCTCACAATCCTCCCTGGTTCTCATGACCCTGAACAGTTTAGCGTCATCAGCAAACTTAGCCACTTCACAGCTTACTCCCAACTCCAAATCATTAATGAACAAGTTAAAAAGCACCGGACCCAATACTGAGCCCTGCGGTACCCCACTGCTTACCACCCTCCACTATGAATATTGCCCATTTATACTCACTCTCTGTTTCCTATTCATTAACCAGTTTTTGATCCACGAGAGGACTTGTCCTTTTACCCCATGACTATTGAGCTTACTTAGCAGCCTTTGATGAGGAACTTGATCAAAAGCTTTCTGGAAGTCCAGGTAGACAACATCTATTGGTTCCCCCTTGTCCACATGTTTGTTCACTCCCTCAAAGAACTCTAACAGGTTCGTGAGACAAGATCTTCCCTTACAGAACCCATGCCGAGTCTTCCTCAATAGCTTTTGTTCATCAATGTGCCTACTAATTCTCTCTTTAATAACAGTTTCCACCAACTTACCAGTATTGACATTAGACTGACTGGCCTGTAATTTCCCGGATCTCCTCTGGAACTCTTTTTAAAGATACTCAACTATAAGCAAATGCTCAGTCATTACTGGGGGGCAATCAGTGGGAGGGCTTCTAGTGTCCCTTCCCCACTGGCAGACCTTCTGAGGACACCTGGTTTTTGACCACTGTGTGACACAGAGTGTTGGACTGGATAGGCCATTGGCCTGATCCAACATGGCTTCTCTTATGTTCTTACCATCACATATTAAAATGTTGAATTTTTCTGACCTCCTAAGAGGCAGCACAATGCTCCAAGTATAATTTAGTATCCATTCATTGAACTCTTCAACTTAGCAGACTTGGTTTGGGCTGATGGCTTTTCAGTTTAAAGGACTATACCTCACAGCATAACATTTTCTCTTTTACTGCAGAGTACACAACAAAACTCACAACAGAAATCAAAAGTGGGGCGGAAAAGGCTAAACAGTCAAGTTGTTGAAAATGTTGAAAAACGAAGAAGTGTTAATCTCAGCAAATGTGCAATTCAGGTACTTAAGTGAGCTGTGCAGACTTTATGGAAAACCATTTTATTTTGTTTCAGTTGAATGGAGTCAGGGGTGTAAAATAAGCATCAAGAATAAAAATACTCATAGGCTGTGAATAAAAAGCCTAACAACTAGTGTGACTCAGGAGGCTCTTGGAGTATGCATGTAATTCTATATGCAAAATTAGTTACAGTCCAGCTGTTTGTGATTACTGCCCTGCCCTGCCCCCAACCCATTGGTTGATCTTCTGTGGGGCTTCTAAGATATTCTCAAGTTCTGTCACTACCAATGTAGAGAATGATCAGCCACTGAAAGTTGATGATGTTGCTGCTGTGAGGAAGGTGGATGGTTGCTGAATGGGAGTGCAAGTGTGTATGAGATCTCATTCAGAATTTGTATCCTGTGCTAGCTCTGAAGATTACAAAGCAGAAGCTCAGCTATTTCGGGCATGTAATGCGGGCCAACTCACTAGAAACATCAATGATGCTAGGAATGGTGAGTGGAATGAGGAAGAGAGGAAGACCAAAAACCCACTGGCTGGATACCATCATGAAAGACACTGGACTGAACATGAAGGAATTGAAAGAAACAGTCAGAGACAGAAAGGCCTGGAGGGATACGATCTACAGAGTAGCCAAGGATCAGACACGATTAAATGGCTAGGATTGAATTTGGCTAGCTCTGTTAAGACAGGACTGCAGCAAGGCTTTCTGGCATTTTGAGGACTGCATCATTTTCTGCATCATTTTCTGGCATCATAGAGGACTGCAGCAAGGCTTTCTGGCATTTTGCAAGATGGACCAGTTGGGAAGCAGACAGTAGGGAAGTAGTTGGGAAGTTGGGAAGTAGACAGGCAAGGAAGCCTTAAGCAGAATTCAAGGTATTGGGGTAGCTAAGAATTATGGTAGGCCAAGGAATCCAGCAGGCAGGAAATTAAGCAACTCTGGTCAATGAGTAGAGTTTGCAAGGCCTAGCAAGGAAAACAGGAAAGGTTGGGTATAAAGGAGCTAAAACAACAAAATATATTGGATATTTATTTTTAAATTATTATATTCTGCCTTTCCAGTTTCTGCTCATGGTTTTGTGGATGATGGACAGCTTCCTTGATACTTAGCCACTATAAAGACAGAATTGTCATACACCATCATAAATAATTTAATCCAACCATTATAAACTCTTTCAAGCCCAGCATGCTTACAAGAGAAGCTGCCTTCTGAGTGTCTGCATGATTCATTGCTCTGACCTTGCATTCTTCCAACTGTCCTTCACAGGGTGTGTGTGTGTGTGGAGGGGGTGGATATTCTTTCATGTCTGTGTAGCAGGTATGACTTCCTGATTTGGGGGGCACAGATATAGCAGAATTATTTATCCTCAGGATAGGGACTAGCTAAAGACAATTATAGTTGCAAGGGCTTTTAGTTTAATTCCTTTCATGTCCATTTTACCCCCCAATTTTCCTTTTATGCTGGTTTTAGAGGTCTCAAGCAATTTTCTGAAGAGATTAAGAAATAGATTAACTAAAATAAAATAAAAATAAAATAAATATTTTATTTTAGTTAAATAAGTTTATAGATATTTTAAATAGGAAATTGTTTTATCTGTTTTACCAGTAAGTGTTCTATTTACGGCTGTGTGCTGTCTTAAGTAATTTTAACAATGTGCAGCCTGTAGTTTAAATAAGCAATATGCTCGCATTTCCAATCTTTGTAGAACTTGCAAGATTCTGCAGTTGAAGAATCCTCCCAGGTGAACACCAGCCTTCCATTTTCCACCGGAGGAGGCAGTCACACATCTAGAGAGTTCATACCACAAAACAGCTCATTTATGATGAATATATTGGGAAGAACAGCAGCTGTAAGAAATATCTGGACAGACCATCAGATTCGGCAAGCCTTGTTCCCTAGCAGACGCCTTACTCAAGAGACGGTAGAGGATGAAGATGATTATCAGATGTTTGTACCATCCATATCTGCATCCAATTTAGCTCCAGTTGCATGTGAAGAGAGAGTCCCTTCAACTCGTCCTTGCAGTTGGCATGTAGGACTAGCTCATCAGAGTGAAGCCTCCAGCTCTAACTCTCACAGAATTGTGAGGCGGGCTAGCAGTGCTGGTGAAAGGAGAACCTCTCCATGTGCCACAAGATATAGAAAAAATGACCTTAGCCAAAATGTTTCTTGGAGTGAAATAAAGCATTCCAGGTCTGACATGGACAATCTACAGGTTTACCCAGAATCTTCAGAAGAACTGACAATTGATGATGTAGATCACGTCTATGACAATATAAGTTTTGAAGATTTGAAACTAATGGGTCTGGTTCGGAGGGAAGAATCTGATCACACTCCACAAGGATCAGCTAGAGACTCTCTTTATGAGACCCAAGACCAAGAAGTTGCCTTCAAGAAAAGACAGCCCACTTACAGCAGGACCACCATTCCTCCTAACAGAAAGGAAGCCTTGGGGAGAAGCTCCCCATCTGTAAGCTCTCATGATCTAAGGATAAGTGAGGAGAACATCTATGATACCATCCTGCTCCCAGAACAATCATTGCTTAATTTCAAATGTGACCATCTTAAGTGTTCCAAACACAGGAGTTTTCTGGGCCTTGAAACAGATTTTGTATGTTGTGACCATCTCCGACAATTTGTTTCTGAAGAGTCTCTCCAGTTCAGTGAGGATGAAAGCCCGTATCATTATGTTCCATTAGATCATGACTATCTGAATTTACTGGATAGCTCCTCAAATTCTGACTCTCTATCACATAAATCTGCTGCAGATAAGCTATCAGAGGAGGTAGATGAAATCTGGAATGATCTGGAGAACTACATCAAGAAGAATGAAGAAAAGACACGAGACCATGTTCTTGCAGCTTTTCCTGTCTCTAAAGATGACATAGATAATACACATACTGGAACTACTTGTGAATTAAACGAAGATGGAGAATACTCATTATCTACTCTCTCACTGCCAGAAACACCTGCTTTCCCCCAAACTCCATCCAACAGAGTAGCCAGATTAAGTGAAACCAACCTTAGGTTTGAAGAGCCAGCATCATGTAAATCAAATTCACTGTTAAGTCTTAACAGATCTTCCTTCTCCAATGAGGTAGCTTTTGTAAATGGCCTCAGTGAATCTGCCCATCGCATTCTATGCAACACAAATACAGAATGTGGGGACAGTGAATTGGATGCTGTGGATAAAACAAAGAACCGGGTCTTCATGATGGCAAGACAGTATAGTCAAAAAATTAAGAAAGCAAATCAGCTTTTGAAAGTAAAAAGTCCAGAGCAAGAACAACTTTTGAGCCGGCAACAGAAATTGAGGCACAAGGACTTAGCAGCCATTTTGGAAGAAAAGAAACAAGGTGGTCCTGCCATTGGTATGATACCATATTTTATTTTTCCCTTCTTATAAATAAAATTCTTGGATACTTTGGATGAGATTGCGTTTGCTCAGATTTAGCCCAGATTAAACTGACTAAAATAAATCCATGCATATGAGCAAATAGTTCTTTTTTATGAGTAAAGAATGAAATCTGTCTTCTGTTTATACTAGTTAGGGTAGACTTAAACAAATGGCTCTCTAACTGGACATTATCTGTGGTCAAAGAACATGCCCAAGAATCATAGCTTTGTCATACATTATACTCATTAGTGAAGAGAGGTAATGTTTTGATAGCTGTACTAGAGAAACCTTGACAGTATTTGTTTTATTTCACAATTTTTTATTTTTATTTCTGCAATTTTTCTTCTCACAACAACCCTGTGAGGTAGCTTAGAGCAAGTGTGTGTGACTGGTCCAAGATCACCCAGCAAGCTTCCATGGCAGAGAGAGGATTTGAACCTGGGTCTCCCATTCTAGGCCAGCATTTTAACCATTGCACACCACTGACTCAATTACATTGCTAACAATTTGACTAATAAGTTGATATGGGAAATGTCATATTTTGCCTTTCTTTTTCCTTGTTGCTTGTGTAAAGAATACACCAATGCCTTATTTTTCCCAATTGCCTGACATTCTGCTATAAGTAAAATTTCCTTTCCCAAATGCTTAAGAAATGAAAGATAGGGTTCCTGAGTCTTTTGTCTTTCATAGAAAAAAGCAGCTTAGGGAAGAAGGTGATTTTGAACAGACAGATGGCTGGGAAGGAAAGACCCTCCCCAACACCAGCTGATACTTCAATCAGTTCAAAGCTACCAGCAGTGGTTCTATCTGATGGAGAGCCACAATGGAAAAGAATCATGTAACATGTAGCTTCCTTGTGAATGGGGACTTAAACCCAATTCGTCACATATCCAGATCTAACACTTTAGTTGATCAACCACAGTAGCTTGTAAATATGTTTCTGTATACAGCCTGATCATGCACAATTTAATCATAGAATCATAGGGTTGGAAGGGACCTCTAGGGTCATCTAGTCCACATACTTCTGTCAAGACAAGTCTCACCCATCCTATAATTATAAATTTGATTTTTTCTTCCTAAATGCAGAACTTTGCATTTATCTGTTGAAATTCATTTTATTTATTTTAGCTGTTTCCCAGCCTGTCAAGTTCATCCTGTATCCTTACTCTGTCCTTGACCATATTTGCTACCCCTCCCAACTGAGTATCATCTACAAATTTAATAAGCATTCCCTCTATCCTGTTATCCAAATAATTTATAAAAATGTTGAACAGGTCTCAGGACTGATCCCTGAGGAACTCCACTTGCCTCTCCAAGAGGATGAGAAACCATTAATTAGCACTCTTTGGATGCAATCTGTCAACCAGTTACAAATCCACCTGTAAACATCATGTAAGGATGCTTAATAAGATGGTGAGAAAATGTTTAGAACATAGGATATGCAAGCATAGCAGAAAATATCGCCAAGGCTATCCCCACATTCTTAACTATAGGCTCGAGTTAAACTTGATGATGCTGAGGCAAAAAGTCTTGTTTAAACAGGGTGGCTGGGTTTGCTTAATGAGGTCTGTAGTTTGGGTGAGTGCTGCTTTGCCATGCTAATAAAGCACCTGTAGCTGCTCTGCATGGGCAGCAGCCATGTTTAAATAAGGCAGTGTATGAATGCAAACTCCCATAGATTAGTTATTTTGCCTTGTCAACATCACATTGAAATCAGCAATAAATCCCTTTTTAAGGTAAATGGGGATTTCTTTGGATTAAAAATTGATTGGGCTGCAAGTTTCCTTAATGACGTCTACATTTAAGTTTAACATTCATATTGTGCTCTTGTACATTAAGCAGTGCAATTTTTTCAGTTGTCCTCTCTTTTCCTTTTCAGGTGCCAGAATTGCTGAATACTCTCAACTCTATGATCAGATTATTTTTAGGGAAACCTCACCCAAAACACACAAAGTCCCTTCTCAGGAAACATCAAATGTAAGATATTCCTCACCAGTATCAACATCTCAATTAGCTGCTGAGTGTCTGAGAGCAGAGGATTGGATTTTGCACTCAGCTTACAGTAATGGAGAACTCTCTGATTTCTCTGCCTGGCCAGAAGGCACACCACCCCTGAAGTCTAAAAGCTCTCCTTCAGAGATGAGTTCAAAACAGATCATGAGACAGTTGCCAACAGCCTGCTCAGTGCCTTCCCTTCAGACTCCTCCCCATAGATGGAGCGCCATCATAAGTCAGCCCAACAAAGAGAACTTGCACCACAGCCATGTTTACAACTCTTTGGAGAGAAAAGAAAGCAATGAAAAGGCACAAACATACATTCGGTCACAATTGTCATCCTCAGTTGGAGTCATCAGGTCTAGAGAACCAATGAATTATCCACATGAAAAGGATAAGAAGCATTTGTATTCGAGTAGGAACTTTATCTGTGACCAGTATCAAGAATCTGTGCCCACAGTCTCTCCGGGACCTGCAGAGTGTGGTGAGACAAGGCAGATGCCCGAGAGCTGCTCAGAGATGATTCTGCAAGACTCTCAAAAAGTCCTTAGAGTTAACAGACACTCGCTCTCAAATGCGCAAATAGCAACCCAGAACTATTTTTCAAATTTCAAAGATACTGAAGGAGATGGGGATGAGGATGATGACTATGTTGAAATAAAATCTGAAGATGAGGGGTCTGATTTTGAGGCTTCCCACGGCCATCCAAAGCTCTTAGATCCAAAGATAAATGCACAGTCTACCCCTTCAGAAGCTCATGGTGGCAGAAATATGACCAAACCGCCAGACTCTTACCTGACCACATATAGTGAGTCAGATAAACTGAATGACTATCTGTGGAGAGTTCCATCTCCAAATCAGCAGAATATTGTCCAGTCATTACGGGAAAAATTTCAGTGTCTTAGCTCAAGTAGCTTTGCTTGATATTTTCTGAAACTTCTAATGATGCTGTCTTAATTTTGATTTATAGGAGAATAGCCAGTACTGGCAGCATATAATGGAGTAGGGTAGGTCTGCTTCAGAATATACAAGCCCCATTTGCTGAGATAATGGAAGTGCTCTGGTTAGTGTCTCATATACATGACAGGAAGGATTCTGGATTCCTCTTTCTTGCATCCACTTTTACCATTTCTCCTTCTATTTAAATTTTGGCAGTGTGGATGAGAGCAAGTCAGATAGGTCAGAATCTGGAATGCTGGGGAAATAGCACTAATTCTGAAACAGCGGGGGGGGGGGGGCGGGAAAGCGTGTCATATGCTGCATATTTTTTCAGTGGTGTATCTATCATTATACTAGTTGTATATAAAATAATCTCAGGTTTACTTGCTTACAAGGCTGTACTTAAATCTTTTTATACTGAGATGTGAAATACTGTGACTGATGTGCTGGTATTGGACTCCATTAGGGTTAAGATTTCTCCCTTTCTCTCAGCTAAACAGTTTTCCACTTAGCTTTGAGAAGTAAAATGTGCAATTGTGATATAGACCAAAATGGAACATATGGGATCAACTTGGTCAGCATTTCCAAATTTATCTTTCTCAGATTCAAGTTAGCAGAGTAACTAGAAGGCAAATTCCCTGTCTAGAAAAGGCCCCTTTCAGGCATAGGTATATACTTCACAGCATGGAGTGAATCTGGCCCATTAAGTTGAAGAGGTTTAGTTGAAGAAGCTTTGATTGGTTTACTTGTATTTGAATATGCCGAAAACATTCCGTTCTTGAAGATGTGGTGTCTTCCGTTTATCCCATGGATATGTGTGGTCATTTCCTATTGCCAAGGCTGCTGTTATGATACTTTCTGAGACATAGCGTTGGCTTGGATTACTTGAAAACAATACTTCATGAACACATAACCAGTTTTCAGATGAAGGAAATAAACAGTGATGTATGTTTAACTGGGCAGGGGTTCTTTCTTATGCATCACTTCAAGTACATATTTCACTTTAGCCAAAAGCACAGGGGCCTTCACGAATTGTAAAATATCAGTGATTGCGCTTTTGTGGGTCATTCTCTTCCGATCCTCAAACTGGCATCTATATACTGTTCTACTGAAGTGAAAGTGGAAGATTTTGTGGTTGCTGAATTATGCTGAACTGTGTACTACAAATGCTTTTGTAGTATCAACTATTACAAGTATTTGGGGCTTTTCTTTCCGTTCCACCATAAACTAGTATAATCTTATGTACAAAGCTGCCTTCAGTAGAAACCCCTAGCACTAAACCTGCATCTAGTGTAATGGATGAGGAATAACGTACATGTAAAATACTGAAATTAGCACTGTTTGCCTCTTATATAATAAAATATAAATACTATAAATAGTAACAATAGAAATAATGTGCATTATCAAATGCACATTTGATCTCTTTGGATGAGTAGAATAGTTCTGTTAATCTGATAAAATATACCCAACGGAGCCAAATGGAGAGAATTATAATATGTAGCTTTTAAAGGGATGTTTTGTGTACTTTTAGCTTTTCTGGCAAGGAAGCAAGTAGCTGAAACTCACACAGTACTGAACTGTTTTTGAGAATGCAAAGGAAGTTGTGATTTTCAGCTCTTCATGAGAAAATTAGATTTAGAGAGCACAACCTTATCTCTATCATGTGTCTAGTATGCTCAATCTGTATTGCTACCATTCTATTACCACTTGCCAAAAAAATGCCAGTAACAAGAAATCTACTCCCAACTTTAAAAAGTCTAGATTTTATAAAATACAGCTTCTAAAACATTTAGCCAAGATAGCAAAAGAATGCCGACATTCACCAGGTGTGAAATCTTCATATGCACTTGGTAAGTGAACAGTCAGCCATGCCAGGCAGCTTTCTGCAGAAAATGAAACTAATGCAGATTTCCTAATTCTACCAAGTTCTCTTCTAGAAAGTTCAATTTACTTTAGTGTTATATAACTTGGGGAAGGAAGGAAGGTTTTGATGCACAGCCTTCTACAAATGACAAAGATAAGTAATTTTCTTGTTTATTAAAAATATCCAGTTATCCAGCCTCAGGGCAATAAAAATGTGAATGAAATCAAAAGTAACAGTCAGAGAGTCTCTTGCTACACAAAAGAGTGAGTTAGTTTGTGACTGCTTTGTAAGACTGCCACTCCCTTGGTAGCATGAACACACAGCATTTGCCACCTGCCCAAGAGCTTTCCTGAGCACGTTGCTCCATTGATTGCTGCAGACAGCACAAAAGGTGTCATACCAGGGGGAAAATGCAGCTATTCGAGAAGCTGGAGTAATACTGGCAAAAAAAAATTGCAGCAGAAAGATCCAAGTGAAGTGTTGCATGCTGGTCATGTTATTTCACTGTCCGTAGTTTCTGTCTGAAAAGATGATTCCTCACTTCTTTTGAAAAAGTTACATTTGTAACTGTTTAGAACAACATAGGAAAGGTTTGTTGTAACCATGTGACATTGCCTGTAGAAGGCACCAGGCTAGATCCCTCTACTCTGCTCAGTTCCACTGAAGATTTCGATGAGCAAAGTGGTATGATCCAACCATGCAATTTTCATGCTTTTCAGTATAGCAGTACCTGCCCACTACTATTGGACAAAGTTTAAAATAGTCACTTGTTCTGAATAAATTCACAGTATCTATTTCCTAGTTTCTGCATATCATTTGATAATATTTTATTTGATTGCTAGGAGACAGAACGTCTATGTTGCACTTTTTCATGACCCATTTTGTAAGGAATATGTAAAAATATATGTACATGTAGAAGACTTCTTAAATAAAACTTTTTCTGATTTTGTTATGCTTAAAAGCAGAGTTGAAAGCATGCCAAACCTGGATATATGTAAGTAAATGCTGCTTAGGAAAAAATTATTTGCAGCAAAACTCTACGGTGTGTTTTAATAAAGTGTTTGAGATATTGTTTAATATAAGAGTTTTGAAGTTGCAGTTGATCTGTGTACTTTTCTTTTGCATTGCTTCTAATTAGAAAGGGGTAGCTCAGGTACAGTAAACATTAGTAACTCAGGATATGGATCCAAAACAAGCCGTGTTCATATGGATCCCAAACAAGCCGTGTTCATTGTCCATCTTCTGTGCAGTTCCATATGGGACTGCACAAGCACAGGGCTGTCGATCGATGGGGTATTATAGCTAAAATCCACTAGAGGGTGCACATCTCTCCACTGCACATGCTCAGCATTTCCCACCATGCACGCCTTTGGGAGACGGCACCCCCTTAACGCTTAGTTCCTTCTTCACCGCCGGCCAGGAAGGTTCTTGGCTTCTGCTCTGCTGTAATCTGTAAAGTAAGAATAAAAGAAAGAAAGTGTGAATGAAATGGCTGGAAAAGCATTATTTAAATGCTGCACTACTTGTGCAACAAAGATAACAAAAACAGATGAGCACTCCATTTGTCTAGAATGCCTAGGGGAAGTACACAATGTTCAGGCCTGTGAACATTGCTGCAAATGTACCCCTAAGGCTAGAGCCAAGAGAACCATTAGGCTGAAGGTGCCTCTCTGGGAAGGGGCTATAAAAGCCTCATATTCCCAAGATTACTTTCCCCTCTGCTTCTGGAAGTGTGGACCATGCTGCACCAACTCAGTCCTCTGTGTCGGAGACCAAATCCCCATCTTGGATCTGATGTCCTTTGACCCAATTGACCACCTTGGTTCCAACAGTTATGGATCTGTCTTGGAATCAAGAGCGACATCATACACTCAAGACACAAAGCCTCATCAAGATTCCTTGGACCTGTCGACTACCATCGCCTTCGCCTTCGAGATTGGAACCGAACTCGGTGCTGCCAGCAAAGCTGAAGAAGAGGCGCTTGGATCCAACCACAACTCAACCTTTGGATCCAAAGATTTCGGATCTGAAAACTACAGAACTAAAGAACTGAGAACTGTGAGCCAGTTGAGAAAACACCGAAGGGTATAGATCAGGGGGTCCCCGAATTCCTGGAATCCCCAAGAAAGAAGACCAAGAAGACAAAGCCCAAGGAGAGACATACTAAACAAGTTGAGACCATCATAATGGACAGACCTCAAATGCTATCCCTCCATTCTAGGCCTCTCTTGTACCACTCCTTGGCTGAGGAGGGGGAAATGGAAGAAGTGATACCTACAGAACTGCCCTGGACAGAGGTCCATGATGAGAAACAACCCTGCTGCTCCCATGAATGCCAAGACTGGTGGCAATAACAACTTACGCTGCCAGTTAGATACAGCATTGAACTGGGCGAACCTTACGGCTCCCACTCCACAGCATCTGCCTTAGCTTTGACCAACCAAGGGATGCAAAGATGCATTATGAAATCTCAAGATCATCTTTCTTCTACCAAGCATTAAAACCAGTCTGGAAAAGGATTCCAAGCCCTGTATCTGATCCCTCACTGGATAAGGTCATGATGGGAACAGGACAAGTTTCCCCTACAGATGATTACCATCTATACTCTTTGGATATTGAGATATCGGTAGTGGACCCAAAGCCCAAGGACAAGGTCATTCAGTTATCTCTACTTGGGAATATGACTAACGCAGCCTTCCCAGTAATTGAAGGCTTTGTGTAGCTCATCAATTCCATCTGATGAGGGCCAAAACTGAGGATCTGCTATTTGAGGGACAGACAATGTTTTCCTCCAAGACAGATAACTATCTTTTGCAGAAAAAGACAGACAGACGGCCCACTCATATGGAGTAATTCCTCCAAAGCAACAACCTGTTCAATGGTACCAGTACCACCTGCAACAACCATACAAGAACAAGCATTACAAATATCAATCATACCAAGCATGTCCTCACTATTCACAGTAGAGAAAACACCAATCCCAATAGGGGCAATACTCATGTAGACGATCTGCTAATAGGCCCCGTCTAGGGCAACAGGCCCCATTGGGAAAAGAGTCCCAAGGCCAGCAGAAACAGTTTTGACTAGGCATAGAATAGCCTGTCACATTTGGAAACAGGCTGACTAAATACTATGCAGCCTGGGCAAATATCACCTCAGATATATGGGTGTTAAAAGTTGCTGAAGTTGGTTATAAAATTGAGTTTTCCAGTTACCCAGCTCCGAGTCTTCCTGATTCTTCCCTAAATGACTGTTCAGACAAAATACTAACAGAACTGACAAAACTACAAAAGAAAGAAGCAGTAGAAAGGGTCCCTACCAGTGAGCCTTTGGGGAGATTTTACTCATGAATGTTCCTGGTGGATAAGAAAGATGGTGGTATAAGACCTGTATTAGACCTCCTGGGTTTGAACATATACATACTTGGAAATTCAGAATGGTTACAACTACTTCCATTTAACTCTGGCTTCGCAGTCTTAGACTTAAAAGATGCGTACTTCCATATCTCTATCCACCCCATGCATAGAAAATTTCTGAGGTTCATCTGCAACAGCAACATTTTTCGGTACCAGGTATTACCCTTTCATCTATCCACAGCACCTAGGGTATTTACAAAATGTATGGCTATAGTGTCAGCCTACTTAAGAAAATAAGGGTGTTCAATTTACCCCTATCTTAACACCTGGTTGATCACAGCCTTGTCATCTGAAATGCTGGAACATCATGCGCGCTTGGTGATTAACACCTGCAAAAACCTAGGTTTGGTAGTTAACTTTTAAGAAATCTGTGCTTGGCCCTTCTAGAAGGGCACAATTTATAGGGGCTATCTTAGATAGCATACATAATAGAGGCTTCTTACCCCAAGAAAGAGCAAACAGGATCAAGAATATAGCGAAACAATCCACCCGCTGTAGGTTCCAATTGGCCTTAACCATCCAGACCCTTCTGGGGCTCATGGCTGCTACTACAGCAGTTACACCTATGGCTAAATTACATATGTGTAAGCTGCAATTGTGGTTCCTATTGGTCCATGATTTTGAAACACAGAGACAGGACCATAGCTACAGATGCTTCAACAGTGGGTTGAGGTGCTTGCTGGGGTTCGCTCGACACCCACTGGAAGTGGTTGAAACAAGAAAGGGAATTACATATCAATGTCCTTAAACTGAGAGCCATTCATCATGCCCTTATCACATTCACAGATACCATGACAAAGAAGAGGGTACAGGTGCTGACCAACAACTGTACCACCATGTTTTATTTAAACAAACAAGGGGGCACCACTTCCAGAGTACTTTGCGAGAAAGCAATATTCATCTGAGAATGGGCATTGGAACAAAACATTGTCCTGTAGGTTGTACATATACCAGGCACTACAAATGTAGTAGCAGACAAATTAAGCAGATTAAACCCGGAGAGTCATGAGTGGTCCCTGAAAAACACATATCTGGAACAGGTGTTCAGGGATTGGGGTTACCCAGACATAGACCTATTTGCAAAAGAAGGGAACCAGAAAGCACCAAAGTTTTGCTATTCCCCTGATTGCCAGGACAGTCAGCAAAATACTGAGGGACAAACCAAATATAATCATGATAACTCCTTACTGGCCCAGGCAACCTTGGTTCCTGGGCCAGTAAGGTTGTTCCAACACATGATGCATCTATCCAAGGGCTCAATATTTCATTTTGGATCAGAACCAGACCTTCCCCACGACCACGGGGTATGGTATCATGACCTATCCAGAACGAGACTGACAGCTTGGCACATAATAGGGCAGGAACACTTTCTGACAGAGTGGAAGCAGTCCTTCATTCCAGAAGAGAAAATACTAGAACGTCTTACACATTCAAATGGGAGAGGTTTGGCACTTGGGCCAGACAGAAAGGATTAGATCCTTTTGATTCCCAACTATCAGACATACTAGAATTTTCACTAACATTCAAGGATAAGGGCCTTTCTAACTCATCAGTTCAAGTTTATTTAGCTGCCATTTTAGCCTTCCATCCTAAAATCGATGGGAAGATGTTTTTTTTCACATAGCATCATTTCTGAGGTGTTTACAGAACCTGTTTCCACCAGTCAAGGAAACAGTTCTGCAATGGTCCCTGCCATTAGTGCTAGCTAGACTTGTGCTTTCACCTTTTGAACCACTGGCAAGCTGCACTTTGAAACACTTATCTCTTAAAGTTTCCTTTCTTGTAGCTGTTATGTCCTTGAGAAGGGTGAGTGACCTAGCAGCTCTAAGATCCGACCCTCCTTTTTTGAAGGTACATCAAAGCAAAGTGGTTCTGAGACCTTAAGTTTCAACCCAAGGCAGCGGACCAATTCCATTTGTCTCAAGACATTATACTATCGGTATTTTCCCCAACACCTTCATCTAATTCAGAGAGAGCACTACATACACTTGATGAGCGCAGAGCTATTTTGTTCTATTTAGATTGTACAGCTACATTTAGAAAAGACAAACAGCTTTTTATTTACTATGCTGGCCTTAGAAAGGGGAGGCAGCTACAGCACAATCCATAGTGAGATGAGTAATACTAGCCATCAAAACATGCTACACAACAGCACACTTACCTTGCCCTTTAGAGGTGAAGGCACATTCTATGAGATCCCAGGCTTCGTCCGCAGCACTGATGAGAGGAGTGTCCATACATGACATCTGTAATGCAGACACGTTCACAAAGCACATCCTGGGTGTGATGGAGAGAATCAGCATTTGGACAAGCTATGCTACACTCACTCTTCCAATAAGAGACATACCCATCTCTGGGGTAAGAAGCTTGTGAGGCTCCCATGTGGGACTGCACAGAAGATGGACAATGAAAACAAAGTTACACCTACCGTAACTGTTCTTCATTGATGTCTTCTGTGCAGGCACACATACCCTCCCTCCTGCCCCACTGTGCCTCTTCAATACTTCTGTTGGGCTGGCGACTCAGGAGAAACTGAGGGTAAAGGGGTGCCGTCTCCTAGTGGCATGCACGGCGGGAAACGCTGTGCATGCGCAGTGGAGAGACGTGCGCCCCCTAGCAGATTTTAGCTATAAAATCTCACCGATCGGCAGGCCTGCGTGTGTGCAGTCCCATGTATGCCTGCACAGAAGACATCAATGAACAACAGTTACACTAAGTGCAACTCTTGTTGTCCAGCACTTTATACCTCGTTATATCTCTATGCAGCAGCTGATTATATTGAGTCAGATCCTACAATGTGTGCTGCTGCTGCAGGAGAGGATGTCTGAAAAAGCTATGCTGGGGACCATAGGAACAGGATAAGGGCTACATTAAGACTTTATAGGCCCTTCCTCCTTTCACCAGTGGAAAAGCTGGTGCAATCCAGCATTAATTTTTTTTTCTTTGATGGGTAGCCCCAAAGCTTCATCTCAAGATAGGAAAAGTGCTAGGAAAAGTGGTGTACAAAATTTGACTGCTCTACCTGGCTTTTAATGCACCAAGTATCTAGCCTTGGGATGGCTCCAGCTGACACTAAGTGATTTTTTTCTTTTGTTGATAGCTATACAGGTGTTAATCTGCTTAAATACAAATTTCACAATGGTTAGCTGACTTCAGCATGCACTACTGCTGCTGGAAAAACTTCACCTAGTACCTGTTTTCTATACAAATGGCTGCTGCTGTTCTAAAAAGAAAAATCAACGTAACTAGCATTCCTACTAACTGCATGTTCAACCTCTTTATTGTAAGGGTTCCTATCCCATGTCTGGAAATTTTAAAAAAAAACAAACTAGTAAGGTCTGTCAATTTCTTCTCACTATTTTGCTTTAAAATTTTAAGGAACCTTTCCTCCCTTAGCTTATGAAAAACTGAAGTCTTAATGAAATTTCAGTTTTTGCTTTATGCAAAGCTACGAATTCAGGCCCCAACACTGAAGGAGAGGCTTCATGTATTATTTCAATTTTTAAATCAAAATACAGTCCTTAGTTTTAAGATTAAGAACTGAAATTCACCAGCTTTCACCTTCACTTCATTTTTGTCTTTCGCGAATTGTTAGAAACATTCACAAGTATATGTTATGGTTCCCAGGTGCCTGCTATAAGTGGTCGGCCTGGCCTCTGCCATTTTAATAGCCATTTTAACATGGTTGTTTGTGATATTAAAAATACCACCAAGCCTCTGGATTTAAAATAGCAGCTGTATTGCCACCAGAGGACCTCCAACAGTTGCTGAATCCCACCCAGGAGAACACGGCATGCATGGAATGCCGCACAGGAATGCGGAGTGATTAAGAGATGATTAGATTTGCAGTCCCGCCAGCCCCATAGGTGTCCAGTGCAATAAAGGTCTCACAGAGTCATCCCCACTTAACACATTCCTTTCCCTTCTTCCGTGATGAGATCTCCTGTCCTTGATTGAGGAGCTAATCCAATGACATTCATAAGTATATACAGTTGTTCCTGGGAAAGTACAATCCCCACCTAAAATCCATCAACTTAGCTCTGGTGGAATTCACTAACAAACTATTCCTTTTGTGCAGCGCTAGAACATGTTTTGCATTTGCTTTCACACACCCCGGCAGCTACCGATCAAGGTGATCAACCCTTTTGTCAAACCCAGGAACAGACCATTGGAGCCTTTGTTCTAATGGCTAGGTAGGCTCTTCCACCTCAGGGAACATTTTACCCATAGAGTCCTCCTGGCCTCATTCGAATCATGCATGCTTCCTGGCTGCTCCCTTAGGGTCACTTCCCTAAGCCTCTCTCTCTTTGTACATGCTTCCGGATCCACAAGCGTTGTTCCCTTGAGGTTTGCCCAAGCCTCTTGCTCTCCTAGCCAAGGATGCTGGCGTTCAAAGTTACTCTCTTCTCCCACGGACTAGATCCCTCTCTATTCCCAATTTCTGACTAAGCTTCCTAGGGCTCTGTGTGTGTAATTATTCTTACCCCGTAATTCTGCTTGTATGTGCATGTCATTTTGTTCTTAATAAAAGTTATTGTTGGACCTTAAGAACCAGCCTCGTTTGCTATCTTGGGAAGGGACCTGGTAGAAAATGGTAACAGATCCCTGAGGCTACCAGCCTCTTGCACAGCCATTCTCCTTGCTAGCTAATTCCCCCACAGATCATTTTATTGCAAGACCAGTTCCGGTAACACCGCCACTGGCAGGCACCCCAGGAACACGCACCGTGCACATGCTCCCAAGGGGCGCAATGTCTCCCCCGGAAGTGATACCATGCTGGTCACAGGAATGTTCCTGCACTTCATTTGGGGCTGATTTAGGCCCCAAACGGGCCAAATCAGCCCTGCATTTAGCACCCCCATGGCTGGTGTGATGACATCACTTCCGGGGGAGGGGGTGACATCACCATGCAGGCGCTGAAGAGCATGCATGCGTGAATAGGACCTCTCTGCCAGCATGAGGTAAATGTCAGGTCCCTCCCCCGGCAGGAGGGTATAGGGATCTGGCAACCCTAATCTACTTTAGTACATTTATAACAGGTTAAAAAGGTAAAGGTAGTCCCTAGTGCAAGCACCGAGTCATTACCCATGGGGGGACGTCGCATCCTGACGTTTTCATGGCAGACTTTTTGTTATGGAGTGGTTTGCCATTGCCTTCCCCAGTCATCTACATTTTACCCCCAGGAAACTTGGTACACATACTGACCTCGGAAGGATGGAAGGCTGAGTCAACCTTGAGCTGGCTACCTGAACCCGGCTTCCACCAGGATCAAACTCAGGTCATGAGCAGAGCTTGGGCTGCAGTACTGCAGCTTATCACTCTGTGCCATGGGGATGGAAAAATATTTTTCTGACTGCTCTGCCACTTTCTCAATGGGAAAGGGATTTCTCTTGGAGCAGTGAAACTGAAGTGCAAGTGTTTGGGACCAACATCATCTGGATTTTAAAAAGAACATGGTATTACCGTCACCACCAAAGGCACATAGGCATCCCTTCTGTTCAGTGATTGTAGTCAGTTTGCAAAAAGCAAGAACTGGAAGTTCACAAATTAGCACAACTAAATCATACCCTCCTTGCTTTTATTATGGCTGAGAAAAGTGGAGAGAACTGCCATCTTGGGATTTTAAATGTATTTATTGATGATTCTGGTTTTTAATGTATTTAAATGGTTTATTTTCATACTATCACATTATTGTAACCCGTCCTTGCGGAAAAAGTGGGCTAGAAATTAATTATTATTAAAAACCCAAACAAGAGTGCTTGCTGTTGTTCCAGCTTCCTCGATGCTGACTTTCTAAGCACTTGCAGAAGTTGATTCAATGGCTGCGTCCCCCGCTCCCACTTGAATGGTCCAAACTAATAAAAGCAACTATTCGCCAATCCGCCTGATACCCCAGCCTTGCTCAAGAGGGCCCGGAGATTCCCCTCCCGACGCCAGTGATATTTCCACGGCAATTAAACGTTTCCATGTAACAGCGCGATGCAGGGCTATTTACTCAGCAGACGTGGCTCCGATCGGGTTTGCAAGCCTCCTTAATCTTTGCGGTAACCTGAAGGGGCCCCCCGGAGATGCGTAACAGCCTCGGGTGCCAAGCGGCTGGGAAACCTGACATGCTCAGGGCTAGCCCCGCCCTTGCAGCTACCGCGCCACTTGCCAGAGCCACCGACGGTCTTGCTCGCTCGCCCTGAGCCCGCCTCCGCTCGGGCTCTGCTCCTCCTCCCCACGCCAGCATCTCCGACAGCCGGCCGGCCTGCTCGCTCAGTCCACCATGAGGCTTCCTGCGCTGTGCCGCTTGGCTTGGAGACCAGCAGCGCCGGCACTTAGTCGGGCTGCAAGAAAAAGCGGCGGCGGGGGGTCGCGAAAGCTTCTCAGCCGGCTCCCCGGCTGGCCAGTGTTCTTGCCCCCGCGAGGGATATGCAGCACGTGGGGCCGCCTGGCGAAGCAGCAGGCCGTCCGATATAGCGGGCGGCTGCAAGCCTCGCTGGCCAGGTAAGTGAGCGCCTCGGGGATGGGGAAGGCTGCCCGCGGGTTCTTTCCACCAGCTTTCGACCCAGCAAGTGGGAGCCAAGCCGCTCGCCAGCAATCCACGTGGGAAACTTCCGCGGCTGCTCCGCCTCTTCCTGTGCTGCTGAGGCCGGGGCGAGACAGCGGCGCTTTTGGGAGCCAACCAGCAGCGCAGACGCCAAGGGCGCGGCCTTCTTGCTGCCCCTGAAACTCTTTTAACTCTTTCATCAGTTTATGGCGTCACCGAAGTTATTCCGGCGCAGACTCTCAGCAGGCCCGTGTTTTTTCAAGGCTTGCAGAGGGCCAGCCCACCCACTGGGCTTGTCACGCCGCCGCGTCCATTCAGGGTTGCCAACTTGGGGGGGAGTCCGACTCCTGTGCAGGGGGGAAAAGTTGCTTTGATAGAATTCAGTTTTTTGAGCCTCTTGGGTTCAGTGAACCCAGTCGTGTTCATTGGTATGGAAGCCCCCGTGAACACAGTGGCAAGTACCCGTTTATAAATGCGATCTAGGATCATAGCATTAATATGCGCTGTGCCTGTCAGCATGGACTTGGCAAACGTCTCTGTGCAACTGATACTCTTTACAGTAATAAAAATGCTACGCTTAATATGTGTACTGAATAATAAATTCTAGCGAGTTCAGTGGGTCTTACGCCCACATAAATGTATAAGATTAAAATCTAATGCCCTTTTCTTTGCTGCAACTTGAGTTTAAGGTCTCCCAATATGACATCAGTCATTTCCTTTGTAATTTGGTTATAGAGAACAATTTCTGTGAAATAACTCACCCTCCCCAGTTTGGAAACAAAACTCCCAAATGTGAGTGCAGTGATAGCAATTAAACCTGCTCTAGTAAGACTACCATGTTTCATAGGAATGTGTGGTATTTAAACTATCATTGCCCTAAAAAGGAAGCATAATTATTTGAACCTGCCAAAATCTTACAAAGAAAAATGACACCGAATGTAGTATTATAATAGACTGAACGAAGCAAGCAGATATCTATAGTCCTCACAGTTTGTTCTTTCAAAGTATTTCTGAAATGTTTTCAAAAGTATACTCTTCTACCACCTTAAAAAAATAGTTCTAATTGCAAAACAACAACATTCAATTTATATACCACCCTTCAGGACAACTTAACACCCACTCAGAGTGGTTTACAAAGCTTGTTATTATCATCCCCACAACAATCACCCTGTGAGGTGGGTGGGGCTGAGAGAGCTCCTAGAAGCTGTGACTCACCCAAGGTCACCCAGCTGGCTTCAAGTGGAGGAGTGGGGAATCAAACCAGGTTCTCCAGATTAGAGTCTTGCCGTTCTTAACCACTACACCAAATTGGCAAGTAAACCCCTAATGAGAAGATAATGTGTTGTACTGATTACATAGTTACAGTTTGTAACGTATGTTGATTTGACTCTCTACGAACATACATTTATTTACTTGATACGTTTTCATCCCACCCTTCTTCCAGTGTGCTCAGGATGGTGTTTATCATTCTCCTTCATTTTATCCACATAACTTCCCTATGTGGTAGGTTAGGCCGAGAGAAAGAGTGACTGTACTAAAGTCACCCAATAAGTTTCATGACAGAGTAGGGATTTGAACCTTGGTCTCCCAGATCCTGTTATAACACCCAAATAAACTACAGTGTACTGGCTATTGTTACAACTGGAGAAAACACAAGGACTTGCATGGAGCATCTCATTTTCCCCTCTCCTTGTACTTCCCTCTTTCCTTTCCCTGAAAACCCCATAGCCTCTCCCCTTTTCCTTCTTCCATGTCCCCTTCCCACCTACCAGCCAACCTATCTTTACTCCTCTTTCTTCAGTTTCGTCTCTTTGTGTCCCCCTGGCACACTCTACCTGAGAAAACTATGGCCCAGTCGCATGGTGCTGGCCTCTGTGCTTGGTCCAGTTGTACACTGCTTGCCACCAGTACCAGTCTAGCTGTGCAGTGGGGAACTCACACAGAATGATATGATTTTAATTGTATTTATATAATTATGTATTTTATGAATGTTGTACCCCGTCCTGAGCCCACTTGCAGGGAGGGTGGGCTAAATACCAAATAAAGTAAAGAACTTTTGAGAGGCATTTCACTTTCTCCTGTATTCCCCTCCATGCACACTATTCTTCTTTTCCTCCTCCCAATATCTTCACTTTTCCCTGCTTCCTTTTCTCCTTCTCACCAATTAACCAACTTACCTTTTATCTGCTCCTCCATCTTCAGCTATATTGTATTTTACTTCACTTATACTCTACATTTCTCCACAGTTGGGAGATCCGCTTATATCATTCTCCTGTCCTCCATTTTATCTGCACAATAACCCTGTGTGGTAAGTTAGGCTGAGAATGTATAACTGCCCCAAGGTCACCCAGTGAATCTCTGTGGCAGAGTGGGGTTTTGACCTGACTGGCAACTGGCAAGGCACGGTGGGGTGGGGATAGGGGGTGCCTTCTTACATGGTAGGACATATGGAATTGGTTGTCATCGATATGTGGATGACACCCAGCTCAGGATTGCTTCTCTGGTCTCACCCCTGGTTTCATTTTCATAACACCTTTATGGGGTAGGTGAAGCTGAGAGAGAGTGATAGGCCGAAGGTTGCCTAACAAGGATAAAGCAACCATAATACAAGCACTGACACTAATATTTATGTATACAAGCAACAGTCTTAATTTTTCTGCTGCTGTGGGGTTCTCCCTCTTTCTGTACATTTGTTAAAAAAGGTAAGGTGTAATTTTGGAGAATCCATAAAGATAATTTTGCCAATTCTGTCTTGGGAAATCCCTGTAGATTTTGCAGCAGTGTCTGGTGAGGGCACAATTAGGGAAGGGAAGGGAGCTCAGCAGGGTTGTGGTGCCACAGAGTTCGCCTCTGAAGCTGCCGTTTCCTCCAAGGGGGACCAGCCTTGAGAGTCTGGACATCGGCTGTGGTTCTAGGAGAGCTCCAGGCCCCACCTGGAGGTTTTGAACTAGCTGGTGGGAAGTGAGAGAAACGACGTTCACATCTAGTAGTAACACATCGAATGCGTGTGTGTGTGTGTTTTTTAGAGAAGTCATCGAAAGCTCCAAGAAAGCCCTGAGTTTACTGCAAATAGAACATCCTACTTTTAACCCAACTCTTTCCGTTGTTCAGGTAATATATATATATATATTATTTTTAAAGTGAAATGGTTATCTTTCCAGAGGAGGAGTAGTTACAGCTTGTTATGGTATGCCTATTGATCCATGTATTCCAGGAGAAAAAGGCTAAAAATGTGCATCTGAGATACGAAGTATAGTGATAGCTGTAGGAAGCCAAGATAATCGGATCTGGGTGGCAGTTCTCTTTTGCACTATAATACAAGCTGTTGAAACCATATTTCCATTGGGCTTCAGTTTTCCATTTCCTAGTCTTTAAATATTGTGCATGTGTAGGTAAATTTCCTTCCCCTAAAGAAATAGTTAGCATCCTGTCCAGTCCTAACACAAATTATATACGTACCTTTTTTAGCTTTACGTTGGGGATACAAAATGTTGGTAGAAGGAAGGCTAAAACCCATGGGGTGGGTTTTTCTAGAAGCTAGATTCAGAAAGAAAGAAATAAGCTGCCCACGCTTGGGGTTTGTATGACCACCCCTTTGGAGACAATCAGACTTCAGTTGTCATTCATTTATTGCAGACATTCTAGATGTCTTTACTCACAAAACTCTGTCCAGGTTCTCACTACTGCATATTGTGGATGGCTCCATAAAGTTGTTTGTTTCTTGCTGCAAATCTGCTGGCGTGTGTGCGAGTGAGTGAGAAATGCCCCGAATGCTATTCTAGCATGTTTCAGTTTGTATCTGGTTTTGGCCCATTTCACTTCATCATAGCCTCAAGAATGTGAACTTGGAATGGAGATCTTGAGGTCAAGATGACCTACATTTTACTGTGAAATTGCATTCCTGTTCTGTGCAAATGCTAATGAATGGAAGCAGAATCTTTTTCAGTTCTGCAAATTGTATTCAATGTTGCATGTTTCTGATCTAGGATTGCTTTCCGTTTTGTCTTTGCTAACAATTTGTGATGGCCCCGTTATCTTTGAGGCCTGTCCGTTGCCTTTTACAGTTTTCATATATAATTTGTTTTGGCATCCTGTCAAGGTCGGTGATGATGATTTGGGGCAAGAAATGAGAAACTCTGCTGAAGAGGTAAGAGTATAAGAGCATCATTAGTTTTTCAAACTGAATTGCAAGTTGGCCTGGTTCTGTAGCAAATCATTTCATTTTTTTCCCCTTTGCAGATTGGTCTGAATATTATCCATAGTTGCCTCCCTCATGAGC
This sequence comes from Eublepharis macularius, assembly GCF_028583425.1. Classification (NCBI taxonomy): domain Eukaryota; kingdom Metazoa; phylum Chordata; class Lepidosauria; order Squamata; family Eublepharidae; genus Eublepharis; species Eublepharis macularius. The sequence continues at coordinate 128,984,205 of NC_072790.1, forward strand.
GCACCAAAGATGAGGTACTTTTCTTTTTTACTGTGGTACTGAATGAGTAACATCTTGATTAGTGGCATTTTCCCCTGAATGCTATATACACAGTGGGAATAGCCTGTAAATGTTTTGATGTAAAATACATACACTTGTAAATTTCAACATGCTGTACAGCCGTTGAAACAACCGTAAACCCACAGAAGTTGATGGGACTTCCCCATTAGAGTATATAAGACTGCAGTCTTTCTGGCAGGTAAGTCTGCTTAGGACTTGACTACACAGCCTGTTCCTGTCCATCAGAAATGTCTCACTGGTTTAAGTGGTGCTTACTACCAAGTAAGTGATTTCAGTGGGCTTAGACTGGAGTAACTCTGCTTAGGATTTCATTGTCAGTTCTTAAATGACCCAAGCAATTTTTGACTGACTATGAATACCCTAGGACTTTCTAAAAATAACGAAGTTTAATTCAAGGTTGAGATTGATGATCGTAAGGCCTCAATTCACCTCTATCAGCAATATGCTAACTATTTCACTTGCCTATGTTTTCACATAAAACTTGGGCAGAATTGTAGATACAGCAACACTGTTTGGTTGGGATTTCTCCTGGAAGTCCTTGATGTGAGAATCTTGCTACATTTCATTCAGTATATTCACCTGCACTCTAAGAGCTTTGTCAATTGTCATTCTGCTACTATCATTTATTTCTCATTAGATAGCTATCAAATTCTGACTTTGTGAAAGCTATCAAAAACAATATAAAACTTTCAAATAAATAGATCCCTTTGAAGTGTTTTAGTTGCAGTTTTATGGGCTTTTTGCAGTGATACTATAGTTCTCTCCCTCTCCATCTCTTTGCAAAAATAATATAATGTTTCTAAGCAAAATTAATTTAATGGGTGGAATAGTGAAAATGCTGTGTATGGTTGGAATGTAAGTAGAAATTTTGTGCAGGTTTGGTTAATTTATTATTTACATAATTTATAGTCTGTCTTTCTCTCTGAGACTCAAGGCAGATTACACAGTGTAAGTCAATATGATCGACAGGTTGGGACATCCAGTAGATAATACAATAGGATTTGAATTGCAGAACTTTTAAAACAAGCAGAAATCTGATACAAAGTTGAACTAAAGCATAAATATTTAAACATGATACATTAAGCAATGCCTAAATTACATGGTAGCAGCATGTAAAGAAACACAGTACCCAGTGATATAGTCCCTATCCCTTTACCAAAGCATTTTCCTGAACCATTTCATTACAATACCATCCTATAACCTGTGTAAAAAAGCCCTCCTGAATAATTCAGCTTTGCATAGTTTATGGGAAAAGCCAGGAGTGGGAGCTTTCCTGACCTCTTCAGGCAGGTCACTCCATAAGACAGAGGCTGCAAAGAGAGAATGTGTGGGGAGTTGTTGATTTTGTCCATTTCTGGGGTAGCACCCTGCCCTGATGAGCAAAGCTGCTATGGCAGGACATAAAGAGAGAGGTGTTTCTGCAGATATGAGGGTCCAAGGCCATGAAGGGCTTTGTATATGATAGGCAAAAACTTGAACTGTGCTTGGTAACTGATGGGCAGCCAATACTGCAGAATGGATGTAATGTGCATGTTCCACCTAGCTCTTGATAATAACTGAGCTGTGGTGTTCTGCACCAACTAGAGTTTCCAAGCTGACTTTGAGGGAAGTGCATTACAGTAGTCTAGTCTTGATGTTACTATGGTGTGGATTGAGATGGGCTATGTCAAGGTAGGAGACCATTTTACAGGCTAGACTGAGTTGGAAGAAGGCATTTTTTGTAGCTGTATTAACTTGCTTCTCCAGCAGCACTGCTGGATCCAGTAGAATCCCTAGGATCCTCACCAAGTCTGTGAGGGTCAACTGAACCCCATCAGAAGCACAATGTCTTCCAATGTCTCCACCTTCTCAACTAGCATCACTTCTGACTTGTCTGGGTTCAGGTTCAATTTGTTGGACTTACCGCCATTTGACTACAGTTGTCAGACAATGACTGACAGTATCCCCTCTACAGTATCACTGGGGGATTTGAATAGAGACATATAGCGCTGGGTGTCATCCACATATTGATATCATCCAATTTCATAGCTACAAATAACTTATCTTAAAGACTTAGAAAGGTTATTCAACATGGAGGTTGAAGAATCTGTGGAGGCTCTCCCGCCAGCTTCTCTTGCTGCCTGGTTGCCACTCCTCGGCCAGCTCCTTGCACCGCCTCTATTGCAGCTGGGCCAACCATCTTCTGGGAAGGCTCACCCAACCTCCCCCATTGCCTATGGGCTCTTCCCCAGTGAGTCAAGGTCTCTGCAGGGGCTGGGCAGTCAGTCAGCAGTGTCTGGGGGGCTTCCCTACACTGCCGTGGTGGGCCCTCCATCAGGGATGGTGGTGGTGGTGGTGGTGTTGGGTGGAGTCTGAGGAGGCATTCCCAGACACCATCATGACAGCTGGGTCAAATTGGTCCATATGTAGACCAGACAATATATTAAGCATTTCTTCTGCCTGGCCTATATTACAGCTGGCATCCAGATCAGCGTGTTTGGGTTATTTTATCAGCAAAAAAACTTTACAAAGATGTTAGAGCTCATTTTCTGTTCCTGAGACAGGAAAGGTTCAGATTTAGAATGTCTGTTGTTTAGGATATTAGTTTGAGAAGTTGATGAGATACCTTAAACAACTGGGGTGGTTGTGAATAAGCTGATATAACGGTTGCAAAAAAATAAGGTTTCTTTGCTGCTATCACCACTGCTTCATAGGCTGCACTGCTTCCAATGAGCTCTGTAGCATGCTCTATCAGATTCAGTGTGAGTTTTCTGCCAGTGACTTTCTTGATGTCTTCCATCCCTCTTTAGGTCACCCAACTCTATGGTAAAACATGGGGCTGGCTTCCACCCCAATGGCAGGAAATGTCTACAAGGAGAAATTTTGTCAATAGGTTTGAGGAGTTTCATGTTGCAAGCTCTAACGGCAGTCTCAACAATGCATGTGTTTGGAATCCATGCCTTCCTCCTCAGAGTATTTTTGAATCCAGAAGGATCCATGAGGCTCCATGGGTGGACCATTTTAACTGGGGGGCCCTTTTGTGGGGTGTTGGTCTATATCCACCCTTGCCTTTAGTAGATAATGGTCAGACAATGGTTTGGACTGAATCTCCAACCCCCAAACAAAACCTCCCCTTAAAGAGGGTATGGCCTCTTTCATGTCATGATTTGAGAGAGGCCCAGGGCAGCCAAAGAGGCTATAAAATCCTGAGCTGGCCCTTAGGAGCATTCAGCATGAATGCTGACATTACCCAGAACAATCAGTCTAGATGTCTCTAGCGTCATGTATGAGAGCATCTCTGTTAATTCAGAGAGGGTACCCACTGGGTGACTAGGCAGCTGAAAGACAAAAAGATTACCTAATATATCCTTAGTCTTCCGTGTAAGGAACATACAGTCAATGCTAGCTATGGTTTGTACACAGCAAGAGTGGCATTGGGCTGTTGGGCTTCCCCCAAATGGCACAGCACCCTTTCTGCTCTACAGAGCATACAGTTGAAGCTTTGTTCTTTTCCTGAAAGAAGCCAGCCGTACAGCAGGATGGGAGCAACCAGGCTTAGGTCTGTGCCTCCCTCCTGTGGCCTGACTTCTGTTGCACTGCCATCAATTGCAAGCAAGACATTTTTTTTTCTTCCTGCCATCACGCTAATGATAAATAGTTGGCATGGCTCAGGCAAACAGAACCTCGGGTTATATAGAATGAGGGCCTCTTCAAGCCAGAACACCAGCAGCAATGCAATTGGGGTGGGGTGGAGAATGCTATGCACAGAATTGGGGAAAATGTCATGCTGCACAAATATGGGCTAAGTGTTCTGGTTGTACCAGGTATTTCTTGGACACTGTGAACATGTACTTCTCTTAGGAGGTTTCTGCGCTTTATGATTGCTGCAATTTCATACCAGGTTGATGTGGCTGGAAAGTGATTGACCTGCTGCCACCCTTCATCCCCTTAAGACATATTTGTACAATCTGGAGAAATATATTTAGAGTGGTCCAGATCGCATAGTGTAGTGTGTGCTGCTGTCCTGTCTTTGTTGTTAGTGCTCTGAAGAGTATGAAGTATGAATGTGTATGACAGCAGATATGGCCTTAGATGGGGCAGCAGACCTCCAAGTGCCAGTGCTAGGAGGCAGTATCAGGAGAAGGTTTTGGTCCCTGTAGAGGGGCAGATTGGCTTAGTCCTGATGGGCTGATGGCTAGGGCAGAGCTACCTCATCTGTGGAGCAGCGCCAAGCAAAGTGGGATATGAGGGAAATGGGAGCTGCTGCCTCTGCATGCCAGTGGGCACTGCCTTTTGGGAGCTGATGACCCCCTGCCCAAGGTGAGTGGGCGTGAAGTGGGTGGAGTTGCTACCACTGCAAACTGGCAATTCCCACCTTGCAGGAACAATGGTCCCAGCCTTGCACAAGGCAGATGGGTGCAAAGAGGGTGGGAGCTGCTGCAGCCACAAATTAGTGGATCCTATTCCACATAATGTGGGTGGTCACAAGCCAGGGAGAAGCCATAGCAAGCTTACTTCGTCCCTCTCTCCATGGGGCAGGGGTTTTTTTGCCTCCCAGTCCATTGCTGCTTCTATGCCCTGTTGGTTGACCCTGTTGGCCTCTGTGTGAAACAGCTTGTTGGACTAGATGGACCACTGGTCTGATCCTATAGAGCTCTTCTTATGTTGTTCTGGAACTTGAGAGCTGTGAATGAATTTCTGCTATATCCTTCAATTTCTGCAAATGATTTCAGCTTCTGCTCATTGACAACTGTCAGTGAGCAAGTTTTTCACATTTTTAAAAACTTCTTATTTGGTAGTGTTCTAGTATTGAATGTGTTTGACTTTAAAAAAAGAAATTTGTTTAACCCTTATTTTTACTTCTAGATTGCTGATGAAATAATAAAACTCAATGAGGATCGTAATATTCATGGCCTTGTACTTCACTGCTTTAACGAGTCACATACAAGTAAAGTACTGAATGCTGTGAAGCCAGAGAAAGATGTGAATGGGTAAGTAAGGTACCATGAAGTTCATTGACAGATACAAATGCATCTCATTGGAAATGCAGAAAACACTTGTTTTTAACTAATGGGTTCCACAGTCACTCTGGCCTGGTTTACACATGCAGCAAAGAGGGTGGTAGAATTTTGAGGGTCACATTTTTAATACTCCTCCTTGTAAAAATGATCTGAAAAGAAAAAAATAGCATATTGGAGAGAGAAGTTCTATCCTAGTTCTTTGCATGCTAAACTCACTTTCTGCTTACAGGGATTCATTTATGTGGGGGAATGTGGAAACTTCCCCCACATAAATGTGCAAAATGCAAATTCCGGTGCAAAATGCTTTCTACAACTCAGAACAGTCTATTCTTACTACTTCAGCACTCTGTCACATCATTACTGCCTCATATAGATGTAGATCAGACCTATGATGGCTAATTGCATCAGAGAAAGCCTCTTGCATAAGAGGAATGCTCTTTTTGCCAGGAGAGAGTACCACTGTTAGTGGAACGAATCCAATCTATTCCCTTGAAATCAAATATATGGATTCTACTTAAATCATGTTGATTAGTACCATGACATTCTATAAATCTGAAAAGTGCCACTCTTAAAGTTACAGAAGACATTTTCTGAAAAGACTTCCCTCTATAATTCCAGTCTCTTTGCAGCATTTCACATTGTCATTCCAGCTTAGTTGATTCACTTTTACAATATTTATCTATTAACCAAGGTAACAAAACCCCTGTTTTTTCAATTGAAATGAAAGGACTGAGTATATTTCTCTTAGAATAGCAATCAGTAACTAGTGGCTTGTAGACCACAACCTTCAGATATGGTGTCCCCACCCTGCCTTTAGTTTCCATCAGAGGCGAAAGAGGCATTTGAAGGGATTGCTGGTGCTATGGCAACAAGAGGGAGGCTAATTTGACAATCTTCCTAATGGCAGTATTTGCTTCTTTTCCCCGCACCTCCAGGAAATTACATATACCTTCCCCAGAAGGGTTATATGAATTTTCCCTGACAATAAGGGAACGCTCATGTTGACACACATGCTTTCTCTGTTTCTGCTTCTGTAGAATAGTAGAAGTCTGGTGAGGCATTGGGGCTAGTTCCTGGTTCTCTGCTCAAAAGTGGCATTCCGGTTACTAAATTCCAGATAAAAAAGAAAGGGAAGAGGCCAATAGCAGGGACTAACATGTCTTCAGATTTCAAAATGGTTGCCTAAGGGAGTACTGCTCTAAAACCCACATTCTTTTTTTTAAAATTTATAGCTATACAGATTTTATCCTAATCTCTGAAAATAATTTGATAGAAGAAACTTGCCTGTATATTCCCTCTGTTAACAGTAATTCAATTAACAAAGCATGTTATTTAGTGACTCCAAAAGCACTTTCCATTTCTTGGACACTTTTTAACAGACTTTCCCTTCTTCCCTTGTATGGAGTCTGTTTGATTGAGTGGCTTTTCAGGTGGACAGTAGAGTCACTATCAGAGGCCACCAAACAATTTAAGGAAAGCTTGTGATGTTATAATTAGTGTAATGAATGTGGCTTTATGTGACAATATATGGGAGAATGAGAATTAGCTTAACAATTGGAAAGGAAAGGCAGGAGGGGAGGAACAAGATTTCCTCCAAAAGCAACAGCCTATTTCAAACAAAGTACAAGTCAGCAGTTCTGCTTCAAAATGTAGTGGAAGCTTTGTGGTGTGTGCATGTTTCATGAATGCCATCAGATGGACTCTAGCTGGTCCCCTATTATTATTCCAATCCTTGATTTTTTAAAAAAAATTAATACTCTTTTTATATACGTATGTATACACATTTACATTTCTTTGTATCACAGAGTAACAGATATTAACTTGGGAAGGCTAGTGCGTGGAGACATGAATTTCTGTGTCATCCCCCCTGTGGTTGGTGCAGTGATCCAGCTTCTGGAAAAACTAGGTATGACATTTTTGTTTTTCCATGCCCCCCAACAGTACTTGGTATATTTGTGTCCAGTTCAGCAATGGGTTTAGTAAGAGGACTGGGCCTCTGTTTCAAGTCCTTTTTGGTAAAGTTGCCTACCTTCTAAAGGAGTTGTGAAAAGAAATGTGATAAGGAAATGGAATGGACATAAAGAGGAGAGGCACACTTACTTGTCAGCTGTGTCTCCATGTGCCTTGGAGCCAATCGGGGGGGGGGGGGGGCGGATCCATTCCACTAACTGCAGTGCCTTCCCTAGTGCAAAGAGCCTTCTGCTGATGTGAAGAGGTTGTTCTCTTAGCATCAGGGGAAGAATCCTTGTGTTGGAGGAAGGAGCAAACTAGATCTGTGAATTTCCAAATGAGTGTACCTTGTCCTCTGCATAATCCTTACAAAATCCAGTGTTTTCAATGTATACATCTTCAGTAGAGTCTTAAAGCAGTACTTAAACCTAGACTAATACATCTAACTAGAGCAATTGTTACCTTCCAATATCCAGCAAATACTTCCCTAGATGGAAAAAAGGTGCTACTCTTGGGATTTGAAGGACCCTTAGAAGTCTCTCTGCATTGCCTTCTTCAGAGAAAAGGGGTCATGACCATGAGCTGCCCTTGGAAAATGAAACAACTTCAAGCTATGGTAAATATTGTACCTAATTAACTGTTAGTTTTCCTCTTGTATTTGGTACAAAGCAAGGTCTTCAATTCGTGCAGAATTTATTTATTTATTTGCCTCATCTATACCACAATTTTTTTTCCCAAAAAAGGTCCCAAAGTTACTTACATTGTTCTTCTTTCCTCTATTTTATCCTCACAACAACTCTGTGAGTTAGGGTAAGTTGAGTGTGTGTGACTGGCCCGAAGTCACCCAGCAAGCTTCTGTGCCAAAGTGGAGAAAGTGGGGGTTCAAACCTTGGTCTCCCAGACCCTAATCAGACACGCTAATCCCTACACCACACAAACACCTTTTGTTCACTCAGTGAACCTGGGTCACTATTTGGTCTTACTCAGATCGTTCCATTTGAGAGCCTATTCGAGTGTTCCTTTCCTACCCTTACCTCCACATACAATGAGATCTGGAACAGGTTTTTGGTTCAGCTGCATCCCTTCACATGTTCCCCAACACTCCTAATCACATGTACAAAAGGTAATACTTGAACCAGGAAGTCCGTGGTTATCTGGACATGGGATATCCCCAAGCCCTAAATAATTAAATGGCTGTTGAGGATTAGAGGGGATTCTGTGTTCAGACATCCTGGGAATCTTATAGCCTGTATGTTGCATTATAATCGTGGGGTGGAAGTGGAAGCAGGGGAGAAGCAGAATGCTACTTTTGATCTCAGTCGGTGTAAAGGCTGCAGGGCATAATTTAGATTTGAGCAGTCTCTTAGAATGAAGCCCTTCTTCCTTCTGACCTAGTGATACAATTCCTTTATCCATCAGATGTCTAAGTGGCTGCCACCATTATGATCAGAAAAGCAGCAAAACGATGCTACTCATAGAACAGGTAGCATGTTATATGTTTGAGGGGTGGGGCAGCTTCCCAAATGTACAGGAAAAGATGTCTTTGTAAATTAATGGAAAGAAGTAGAAAGCTTCCCCAAACATGGCTTGATGAGCATTCCCCAGGAGGCATAGGATGCTGATAGGCGGTGAGTCTGGCCTGATCTAAATGATCCAGCTTAGCATGTTCCTGATTGGAGACACAGGCACAGCATGTGACCTAAGTACTTGCCACACATGTTGATAATTGTAAACAAGTGGGCATTGCATGGGATAAAGGATTTTTTAAAAATACATATATTTTCCCCCTGCCCTCTCTGAATTTCAGAGGCTTCATATCCCTTGAATTATTTTTAACTTATTAAAAGAAGTTGTAGAAGTTGTATATCCAATGCCTGTACTTTTAAGGGAGCTAGGCAAAGCATGCATATTACTCCCATGGTGCTGTCACTCCATCGGCTTCCCATCAGTTATTGAGCTCAATTCAGGGTTTTGACTATCACGTACAAAGCCCCTCATGGCATTGGTCGCTCATATTTACAGGACTGCTTCTCTCCCTCTATTCCACCACAGCACCTTGTCTAATCTAAGCAGGGCCTTCTGCAGTTACCACCCTGCCAATGGGCAAAAATCAACAGCTGCCTAAACGTGCGTTCTCTGTGGTGGCCCCCACGTTGTGGAATGGCCTGCCTGGAGAGGTCAGGAAAGCTCTCATTGTCTTGACTTTCTGCAAACTATGCAAAACTGAATTATTCAGGAGGGCTTTTTTACATAAGTAGTAAGGAAATGTGCTGTAAGGAAATGGTTCAGAGAGAAGTGCTGGAATAGGATGGGGACTGTAGACTATGGTACTGTATACTGTCTGTTTCTGCAAGCATGCTACTACTGGGTAGTTCCACACCAGGCACTATGTCATGTCAACTTGCTCATTTTTGTATTCAGCATTGTTTTCAGCCTTGTATTAGATTTTTGCTTGTTTTCAAAAGTCTGCGGTCCTTACTCTATTGTATTCTTTATTGAATGTCCCAGCCATTCATTGTATTGACCTACACAGTACAATTCACCTTGAGTCTCAGTGAGAAAGGTAGACAATAAATAAATAAATAAATAAATAAATAAATAAATAAATATTTAATTGAGATTTCTGCAACAACACCCAGATCTCCTTCAATTTTAGTCTTAGCAGGTTTAGACCCGATCAGCATATATTTGAAATTAGGATTTTTTGGCACAAATATGTATCACATTACACTTACCGGCTTTGAACTTAAATTGTCTTCACAATCTGTCTTGGTTTTCACCATCCTGAATGATTTGGTATTATCTGCAAACTTGACTACTATACTGCTCAGCCTCAATTCCTAATTATTTAACAAATTAAATAGCACGGGTCCCAATGCCAATTATTATGGGACCCCACTGCAGTTTGACTTCGTGGGAAAAAAACATTGGGACATATGTACAGGGAGAAAAGCCAGGGTGATCAGTTCTGTGGCAGATGCAGCCTTTTCCCATTCAGAAGGGGGGGGGGGAACCCTCTGGGAAACAGTTTGAAACTGAATCAGGATATTTTGACCATGTGTGCAGAACTCTGAAGAGAACTTGATGCAGTAGGGGGCTAGAACCAATTGAAAACCCCATTGTAGAAAAGATCCTAGTCAATGTAAGGGGCAGTTGAAGTCACCCAGTGTTGCAACAGTCTCCCCTTTAGTCATTATTTCCCACTCCATCTTGAGGTTTGCCTCCTGGTTTTGTTTGGTTTATCCTATATTTTCTCCATTGTAAGTAAAGGATTGCCATTTATTCCCATAGATAAAAGTAAAGTCTTGTGCTTGAGGGAGGAGGAATGTGAGAGAGGATATTGGAGGAGAGGGAGAAGAGAGCCAGATGGATAAGATGGAGACAGGGAAAAGAGAGTGCACCAGGGAGTGAGATGGTAGTAGGGAGAGCATGCTAAGACTAGAGAGAGGGGAAAGATACTAGAGGATATTTCCTGGGAGGAAAGGAGAATAGGAAAACTGGAGTGAAGAGGGACTGAATGAAGCAATGGCGTAGAAAGTGATGGGCTGAGGAGCAAGAGCCCTGCCCCCCAACCTGTCTCCTCTCCCTCCCATGATATTCCAGTGGCCTTTGGCTAGCAATAATATAGGTAATACATTAACCTAAGAAAAGTACAGTAACTTAATTGGCGTGCTCAGAATTGTATCATATACAAGCTGAAGTTAAGCTTTTCCCTAGTGTTTCATAGAGGTTTCCAGAAGGTGGCAGCCAAGTCAAAAAGTTTTATGTGGAAGTTATCTTTTTTAAAATTTTTGAACTTGCAACACCAAAGCAGAGTACGTTTTCCCTAACTGGAACAGCTGTGATTGTAAGACGTTTCTTCTTTGGCAAGACCTTGTTTTTACAGCTGCTGATGTTACTGTAACATTTGATATGTTTTAAATGATGGACAGAAGTTTGAAAAGGTTTTCCCTTCATCCACACCAGCAGTGCAGCTTCTTTGAAGTTAAACTAAGTTTCTCATCATTTTCTATTACATTGCCACATTATACTTTTGAGTTTAGTGACTTTTTTGTTCAATTGTAGATGAAATGGCACTTGTATGATTGATTTGTATGGAGGACCTCTTCTGCTGTTTTACTTGTATTATTACAAACTGCAAGTTTGTAGCTTGCAGGAATTGCCAAAGGAGCAGCATAAAGAATTCAAAATTTCCCCCCTGATCCATATCTCCTGTTACTTTAAGCTCTCAGGAATGTGAACAGGACAACTTCCTTATCTCCCTCCTCTCTTCTCTTTTTCACTGATTGGCTGATACACAACTTCTCTGTGTATGCTCAGTCTTCATCAGACCATGGAGGATGAGGGGTTTTTTTTTGTTAATTTGGTGGTGGAGAGTGCCCTCAAGTCATAGCTGAATTGTGGCGACACCTGGCGGGGTTTTCATGGCAGGAGACTAACAGAGGTGGTTTGCCATTGCCTGCCTCTGCAACCCTGGTCTTCATTGGAAGTCTCCCATCCAATTACTAACCAAGGCTGACCCTGCTTAACTTCTGAGATCTGACAAGATCAGGTTTACCTGGGCTATCCTGGTCAGGGCCTCTGTTAATTTACAAAGTCATATTTTTCTGCATACTTGGGAGTCATCCTAGTATACAGAAATCTTGTTTTGTCCCATCTGTAACTGCAGCACATTGCCCATCATGATTATTTTAATATTTAGCTTTATTGACCACTTACAAACTTACCAAACCTAAACTGCTTGGTCAGTGCCACTGGAGATGTAACGGATGAGGGAGTACTGAGGCAGCACCCTGTCATCGCACTGGACTCTAGAGAGCAGGGGTAATAAGAAAACTACCACATAGATTAACACTGTACATTGAGGGTATTTCCACATGAGTTATTTGCCCTGATTTTGAAGCTGTTGGGAAGTAGAGTTTCTGTTTCTCTACAGCATCATGGTGTATTTATGCATTTCCTGGGTTTCCACGGTTTTTATCTGGTCTTTCTGAAACTAGTTTTGCTCTGACATTTCGGGAACTATGTCAGCAAAGCCTGGGTGGCTGCTGTGTGGGTGGAAAAGTTTGGATTTTCCAGGTCCTACCCACATAGTAGCCATTTCCTCTCCCTACTGCAGAGGGTTTTTCTTTTTTTAATCAGTAATTTAATAGCATTATATCAACAATACCATTATACCAAAATATGCACTAGGTTCTTTGAATGTCCAGCTTTCATTTTTTTTTAAAAAAGCCTCTAGCCCTTTTCCTTGTGGAGATATATGGAAAAAAGTGTATCTCCACAATGAAATGGGCTAGAGACTTTTTTTTATTTTTGTGAAACCCAGGAACTGAGAGAACTTTGTGCCTATTTTAGTATAACGGTATATTGATATAATGCTATTAAATTGCCAATTTTTCAAAAAAGAGAAACTTGCAGTGTGGAAGCCCTGTTGATTGGGGTGCCAACTTTGGGCTGGGAAATTCCTACAGACACAGGGTTGGACCTAAGGGAAGGTGGAGTTTGGGGAGGTAATGGACCTTAACAATGTATAATACCAAAGAATCCACCATAGCAGCTTTTTCTCCAGGTAAACTGAGCTCTGTAGTTTGGAGGTAGGGTTGCCAACTTCTAGGTGGGGCCTAGGGATCTCCTGGAATTACAACTGATTTCCAGACTACAGCAGTCAGTTCCCCTGGAGAAAATAGCTGATTTTGAAGGAGGACTCTTAAGGTGTTATATCCAGCAAAGGTCCCTTTCCTTCCTTAACCCTGCGGTCCCCAAGTTGTACCCCAAATCTCCAGGAATTTCTCAACCCAGAGTTGGCAACCATATCTGGAGGTCAGTTGAATTTTCAGGAGATCTCTAGGATCCTCCTGAAGGTTAGCAGATAGGCTTGCCAGGTCTCTGTGCCCCCCCCCCCCAAAGCTACTAACCTGGCCAATGTGGCAGGTTTTGGAAGCTCTATATAAAGCAGAGTTTTTCTGACAAGCCTTTAATAATCTTTGTATTTGCTTTTTCTGTCTTTGAACTCTTGCGTTTCTGCAGTTTTTAAATCACTCAAGAATTCCTATTAGGTCAGTATCATTTTGAAAAAAGAGAGGCTCCAATCTAGAGATTTTCACACTTAGCGGAAGACACAGTGTCTGCTGCCCTGTATGAGAATCACCTCTTGTTTTCTCTTGCAAGACAGCCGATTAGTGTTGCCATCTCTGACAGCACAGATCATATTAGGATCGGGAAAGACTATGGGAAAATTAATTCCACCACCCTTTTGCTGTTACATTTGGCAGCAGCAAATATTAGAGTTGCCAGCTCATGGCTGAGAGAAGCCAGGAGCACTACTGAGGCTGCGGCTGCCTGCGCTCCCTCAGCGGCCGCCTCTGAGGTGTGGGGGCCGGAACAGGGCCCAGCCAACAACACAAGCCCGCCTGGCATCTGCCTCACGCTGCCAGGCCGAGTGGAGCCGAGAGTGGGGTCACAGCTACCCACGCCCCCTCAGTGGCCGTCTTCAAAGTGTGGTGGTGAGACAGGGCCTCGCTCCTGGCTCCACTCGGCCCGGCAGGGTGAGGCAGACACCGAGCAAGCTCATGCTGCTGGCTGGGCCTCATTCCACCGCTGCACCTTGGAGGCGGCCACAAAGAGAGCATAGGCAGCCGCAGTCTCAGCAGCGCTCCTGGCTCCTCTTGGCCTGGCTGGCAGCTCAATCTCACCCGGTGTCTGCCTTGCCTTGCCTTGCTGGGCTGCAGAGCAGCAGTGGGACAGGGCTGTGGTTGCAGGGGGGAGAGTGGCAAGGGGCTCTGTCCGACCTCTAGCACCTGAGCTTCTGAGCTGGGAAGCTGGCATCTGTGCAGAGCAGCCTTGGGTTAGTGGCGGCTTGGCCAGGCCAGGGCAGTGCGAGCTTGGCCGGTGGCCACCTCACCCTTCTGGGCTGAGAGGAGCTGAGAATGTTGCCGGGGCTGCTGCTGCCCATTCCAATTGGTCTGCATTAGAGCAAAGCTCTAATGTGTTAGACTGACTGCTCTCAAACTTCAATTGATTTCAATGGGCTTTTACATGGAGAGCCAAGCTGCAAGTCAGACTGGATGCCTACACTTCCCATCAAAACTTGAAGGAAACTGACACGTGTCCAACTTGTGTCAGGCATCACTTGTAGCTTGGCTCTGTGTAACTGCTAACTGGATGCTTGGTAGAGTAGCAGACTCAGGGAGTCTACCACTAATTCTATGCATTCTGTTGTAAACGAAGTATTAATGAAATGCTGATGAAGTGTCTCAGTGATCTTTGCTAGGAAATTCCAAGCTTTTTATTATTTAATGAAAATGTCAAGCTTTAAAAACTGGATCACGTATCCCTATGTCCAGAGCCAGAGCCACGGCTCGGACTGGGAGCCCCCACCCTCACAGGCCCAACACTCTCACCCCGCGGTGGGGCCTGTCTGGAGGGCCTCCAGCAGCAACGCCAGGAGTGCAGGAGCAGCCAGGCAGGAGCGCCCACTGTCCCGAAGGCAGGCACGCCGGGAGAGCCAAGCCGTGGCCGCACCGAACAGCTGAGCAGCAGAGCAGAGGGAGCCGATAACCCAGAAGTCAGCCAGAGCCTTGCCGCCGCCAAGGGAAGCCCGTGGCCACGGATGGCGTTCCCTGAGGGGCATCAGCCCCTTCCGGCTGGGAGTGGGGGGAGGTGCTGGGAGAGCTTGAAGGGAGGCGGGCCGAGCAGCAGGAAGCCAGGATGGCCGAGGCAAAGCCCCGGGATTGGCCACGGGGGTGAGCCGTCTGGCTGCCCATTGCTCGAGCCATGAGGTTGGCTTTGGGGGCAGGCTTTTGGGGTGGAGGGAGGGCTATCACTTAGGAGGGAGGGATATAAGGTGGACAGGAGCTCCTGACCAAGGAGGAAAGTGGAGGTTCTGTCCCTGAAGTAAGGACCAGACCTCCAGGCAGGAAAAGGGGCAACTGCAGAGGAGAGGGTTTTCTTCCCCATTGTGTACCTCCACACCTGAGCTGAGGCCTTGAGGGAGCATCCACCAGGGGACTGGGAGGCCTCGGCCAGACCCACCAGGCGGTCTGGGTGGCCTGAGCAGGAACCTTCCCAGGAGAGGGACCGCTAGTGACCCGCCAGCGCCACAGCCGAGGAGCCTGCCAACACCCTGAGAAATGTTATCGAAAAATACACTGAATGACTTTACTTGCTTTTGAAACACATTCTCTGATCCTGTTCCCAACAAGGAACATGCTAGTGGGTATTTAACAGATAAAGGGTTGGATCCAATGATTTGTGCTGTCAAGAATTGTAAAATTCCCCAAGGTATTGTGTGTCTTCACTTTTAAACCCACCCACCCCAGTTTCTGACCCTAGAACAGTTGATTCCTAGGGTCACAGGACCCATGTGGAGTAGTAGCCACGCAGATTGGTGGGCTGCAATGAGTAGGGGGAGGCAACAAAAATTGCTCCTCCTGCTTTATCCATCAGTGGCCGTCTGCTCACAGAAGAGGCATTTGCACTGATAGAAGAGACTGGAAGGATGATTTTGTCCCATTTCTCCCAAGCTCATCACAGCCCACTGATCCACATGGCTGTTATTCCATATGAGTCCCGTGACCCCGGGAATCAACTATCCTGGGGTGGGAAATGGCTTCTGAGGGAGAGGAAAGCAAAGAAGGATGGACAGTGACTGTCATCACCTTCTGCTGACTGATGGCTGGATCCAGCCTATAGACACAGTGTCCCTGATCACATGTTACAGTGAATACACGTACAGAGGAGCCACTTGCTACACCAGTGTGTAAGAAACAGCCAATTTGCATTCATTTGACAAATGAAACCAGGGAATAGTATCTGGATCAGTGTGGGGGTTTCAATCGTGTATTCAGCTGTAGAGACGTGGAATCTAACATGAGAACTACTCAATGGACATATAAAGAAAAATCCACACTTGGTTCAGTGTCACTTGTGGGCTACTGTGTATTCCTGGCTAGAGAAGACTGAAACCATGTCCCATCTACAAAATCCAGGTAAAGTTAAATCAGAATATAAAGCTTCAATGGCTAAGATGACTAAATTTTTTCCTTGTTTTGAAATTATTTATTTCTGTTTCTGATCATAGTCCATTATTCCTTATATTTTCAAGTTGCCATATACTTATTAACCTAAAATCTGCCTACATCAATCTTAGCAAAAATCTGCCCTCATTATACCCATTAATATTTTAACTTTACAAATAGAAGCTTCTAAATTTGATCATGGGGTTTTTACAGTGTCTTTTTTAGAAACTGATTCCAACTCTAGAGGAAAGCAGTATTTATGCAACCTTCCACGTAGGAAGGCTGTGCAGTTATATGAAATATACCCTTATGGTGTGTCATTATCATTGCATATTTGGCTTACAGTGCCTGCATTACTCTTCTTAGAATTTAGACTTTTATCTTGGGAGTGGGCGTTTCTTCTAAGCCTACTTCAGTTTAAATCTCATTTGAGGTAGTTTGTATTCTGCTGTTAGCTAAAGTGTCAGAGTATTTATTGGCATTAACCTTCCCCAGACTGGAGAAAGAAAATACTAGAGAGATGTTTGAGTCTAGAGAGAGTTCTATCTCCTCTGTTCCTAAGATGTTGCTTAAGTGATAGTTTGTTTTGTGTGACTTTATTTCTTTCTTTGCATTGTGATCTCATTAATGACACTTGAAACCAATTCTACAACATGCAACTAGTTATCCTTTGCTCGCATGTTAGCACTTCTCTTATCTTCTTATAGCATTTGGGTGTAATTACCTGAAGTGTCTGCTTTGTATCAGATTTGCTGTCCATTTGGAAGCCATATGGTATGTTTTCAGGGGGGTGAACTTGATTGTTTCATTGGCCCATCCACCTCTAACATAGTTTTAGGTGTAATAGACTAGACTACTGGGCAGCTCATTCAAAGTCTTCTGGGTAAAAAAAATATTGTAATACTGAGTTTACAGAATGATTAAAACTCCTGTCTAACTCCTGTCATAACTAAAAAATGACAACTATCTGAGAGTTTAGTGAGATTTGTGCAGCTTCCCCCCCGTCCCCGATTGTCTGTGCTTTCTGCCAAACAATGAATGGTTTGTCTAAAGAGGCTTCTTGTTGCACATTAATTTTTATTGAGTAAGTATTCTTACTTAAGCAGTATTGGGAAGCAGTGTTGGGAAGTGGTGTAGCCTTTGCGTTAGAGTGCCAAAACCCCTTCCCAGTTAGGAGTAGGGTTTATTTTTGAGGGAACACATGTTATGGAAATGCATGAATCTCATGCAATGGGACAAGCAAAAAGGTTACTCTACATGGGTCAGACTTAGAGTTGCCAGCAAATG
Organism: Eublepharis macularius; assembly: GCF_028583425.1. NCBI lineage: Eukaryota > Metazoa > Chordata > Lepidosauria > Squamata > Eublepharidae > Eublepharis > Eublepharis macularius. Next base: position 129,001,519 of record NC_072790.1, read on the forward strand.
GCTGGTACCCAGCTGGGGGGGCAGGGACATGAGGAGTGCTGGCATCATGAGCAGCGTGATGTCACTTTTGGGGAAAACAAAGTGACATTGCTCTGGGAACCACTAGAAATTGTGGTGAAACCATAGAGTTTCTAGTAACTGCTAGAGTGAAGTGATGTCATTTCTGAGTTTTCCCTAGTAGTGATGTTGCATCACATACAATGCCAGCGATTTTTAGAATTTTTTCTGCTGCCAGATCAAGCAGCAGTGGGAAGAACAGATTATAATCCTGGCTAGACCGTACCAGCATATTACATGGAAGATCTCTATCATCTTGCAAAGATACCAAGCAAATGGACATAGTTGGGAAAAGGACAGTGAGTATATCTACATATACACATATTTAAAGCAGTTAATAGTCATTTCCTGCCCCCAGGCCCTTTTAGAACTTCTGTGAATGTTGTTATTAGGAATGTTAGCAGGGCCTTCACTAACCTAAAATTCTTAGGACTCTTTAGTGTAAGACCAGGCAGTTAAATTGGTATCAGTTTCAGTTTGCTTGTTATGATTAATCAGCTGATCATAAGAAATTAGTATAAATTGTATGATAGTATGATAATATGCCAAGTGTAGATAGTTGAGCAGGGAAGGAACAGCAACAGAAAGGAAATGCATGTAAGCAAGGTAGAGTTATCTGAGAAATCCTATTAATTATATATTAGAATATTTATATCCTGCCTTTCAATTTTAAAATTAACAGTCAAGATGGCTTACAGTAATGATGAAATCCATGTAATACCTTTTATTATGACCAATCAAATTCACACAAAACATTGTACAAGATTTTGAACTCACCAAAACTGTTTGTCAAGCTGGATGTTAAAAAATTTAAAAAGAGAAGAATGGAAAGCAGATTCTTTAAGTCAGGTGTTAAGGTCTGATCTTGCATGCATCTTCTGTGGGATGCAGACAGGCATCCAACTTTACTGCTGGAGTGGTGTCACTTTATGGCACAAGTTATTATGATGTGTTTAGGTTCTGTATTTGTGAACATAAAAGCAGTTGGCTGAGTCAGTTGTGTTTTCACTTGACCTTTGCCTAAGTTTTGGGGTTTTCTTTTTTCATTTTACAAACAAATTATATTTCAGTAGAACATGAATATACCAAGTTATTACAACAGTTGGAAGAATATCCATTAGGGACTTCACCTATTGAAGCACTGTGGAAATGAAGGGAAAGTACAGGGGAGAATTTCCCATTAGATTAGGCCAACAGTGGTAAATGTCATTAGGCCAACAGTGAAAAATAATTAGACCAGAGCTTATGCTAGGCTAGAACATTCTTTGTTACATGCAAACATTTTTGTGTGGTTTTGGCATGAGAAACAAGCAATCCACTCCTCCAACCACAGACTGTCAGTGTCTTACGGGAGGAAATTATAAAGTTAGTGTTGTTATTGAGTGTTTTGTTTTAGTAAATGCAAAAATACTTAATCACATAAATCATGGCAATAGAATAGCACTGTTCCTCTTCCATTGCCATCATTCAGTTGCTGTGCATACTGCGTCTCCTCTGTCACGGCTATGATATAAACATTCAGCAGATTAGTTAAAGCAGTAGCAGAAGTGCTGGCCATAATAGAAATAGCTACACTTTTGAGTTCTTTGTTTTCTCACCACTTTACCACTTTTACATTCCCAAGTGCACTCCATGGGAATCCAAGCCCGGTCGATTTAAGAGCTCTTTCTCCAACAGCCCATTTGTAATTATATTGGGAGGTAGGCAGCTCTAGATCCAGCATCCTAAAATAGTCTGCTATGAAAGCCTGAAATAATTCATGCTGCATGGGAAAGTGAATATGTTCTGGGCTTAAGGTTTTTGTAACCAAGCAATCTAGGCAGTTTCTCATGTAAAACTTATTACTCTTAAGCAAAATTCTTATTAAATGAAACCATATCAAAGAAGAATTAAAAATCCTCCAACACGATAAAATAGCTTTAAAAAAGCATACTTCAGTACATTCCTTTCTTTGCTGCATGGCTTGGGTGGAATTGTCAAATAGGGTTTTACTAACAGCCGTTAGGCCTGTGTGGGTCCTGTAAGATTCCATCTTTGGCCCCTGTTGTCTTTACCAACTCCATGAAACTGCTGGGTGAAGTCATCCAGAGATTTGGGCTGGATTGTAACTAATATGCTTATGACACTCAGCTCTATCTCACTCATCTACATAATCCCAAGGAAGCTGTGGAAACCATGAACAGGTGCCTGGAGGCAGTTTTGCATGCTAATAAACAAGCTTAATCCTGACCAGACAGAAGTGCTTCTGGTGAGCCGAATGTCTGACTCAGGCTTTAAGGTGTCACCCTTTCTGGATGGAGTTGCATTCTCTTTGAAGGAACAGGTCTGTAGTCTGTGGGTTCACTTGGACCCTGGCCTACTGCTGGATAAGCAAGTGAGCAAGATTCAAGTCTAGTAGCACCTTATAGACCAACTAGATTTCCAGAGTATGAGATGTTGAGAGTCAAAGCTCCATTCATCAGATACAAGGAGTGGAAAAAAGGAGGGAGGATAAGCAAGTGGCAGCAGCTTTGGTAAGGAATGCCTTTTACCAGCTTTGGCCAGTAAGCCAACTACAGCCTTTACTGGGCAGAAAAAATCTGACTGCTGTGGTACATGCCCTGGTTACATCTCGATTAGATTTCTGCAGTGCACTCTGTGTGGGGCTATCCTTGAAAAGTGTTCAGAAACTTCAATGAGTGCTGAATGCTGCAGCCAGGGTGTTGACTGGAGTTGGTCATAGGGATCATATCGCTCCAGTCCTGGCTCATCTACACTGGTTCTCAATCTGTTTCTGGGCACAATTCAAGGTGCTAGTGTTGACCTTTAAAGCCCTATAGAGTTTAGGGCCAACATACCCAAACTACGTCCTTATGGACCTACCTGACCACTAGGGTCATCACCAGAGGTCCTGCTTCAGGTGCCCCAATCTTCTGAGATTAGGCAGGTGGCAACTCGGGACAGGGTATTCAGTAGTGGCACCAAAACTCTGGAATATTCTCCCAGGGAGTCTTGTCTGTCTTCTTTTGTTGACACCATTCTCCAGTGGACATTTTTGTTTCATTTGGTGTTCCTCAGTGATCCTTCCTTCCTATTCAATGTTTTAATTGCTTTTATGTTTTTATTATGTTTTATGATGTGGATTTTGTTGGTTTTAATTATTTTTAAGATGTGATTTTTATTATATATGTTTTAATTTGTTAGCAACGTTAGTGACTCTCATGAGGACAGAAAAACAGGATATAAATTTTGTAAGATAAAATAAATATGAACATACATATTCCTAGGATCCAAAAAGGCACAGACTTCATATAGCCCTTCCCTCATCCTAGAGCAATTACTGCTTGCATGTGTGTCTCATATAGACAGTGAGCAGAAAATAGAAAATCCTACTGGTCCTATTTCTTTTTGAATATATAAAACTTCCAAGTATAGGGAAAGGGTAACAGCTTAACCCCAGTAATGTGGACCAATCAGTTCTTAGCAGTTGAGACTGAAGATGGGTGTACAAAAAGACAATCAAGGAAACCCATTCAAAAATGAAGATTTACAGTGCAATCCTATGCAAAGTTACTCCATCCTAAGCCCAATGCACTCAGTGGGCTCACACTGGATTAATTTTGCACTGTTAATCTTTCATGCTAATTTTACTCTATAGTTTCAGGAAGGATGTTATTATGGAGCTAATATAGCAAGGAATTGGGGAAACTCTCCTACCATATTTTCAGTATTTAAGATTATTTAAAAGTAAATGGGTAAGTATTAACTATCTGATCTTTACAGGGAAGAAAGGGAGATGACTATGAATTGCTCTCTATGTAGCACAAGACATAACAAGTAGTAGGGCTGATTAAGTGTGCAAGCTTCATGATATCAAGATGTAGTTTGGGGATACAAAAATTGTACTATATTGGTGAGGAGAGGATCATCCTACCACATAATGATCCATTGTGTTATTCAACTTTGGATAAAGTCACAGAAACAGATGTGTAGCTGATGCTGAAGAAAAGATCCAAAGTTAGGTCCTTTACCAGGATTGACAATTCCACTCTATATGACAGTTCTTTAGCAGAACTGACAATTCCACTCTATGATGAAAGTCATCCTTTAAGATTTTCATAATATGTCACGCTTCTTCTCCCATGATTTACAGTCTAGTTATATTTATGGAAAAATGTTTTCTAAATTCAGTAGCATGTATCCAACCAATCCATGTATAAATGTTCATACTACCTCTTCCATCCACCAGAAAGATCATTCCTGGGTTCATGGGATCCATGCACGTAACAACCACATGGTTGGGTGGGCTGGAGAAAGGAGGGATACGGTGACGAAATATTTTTTTGAAAGTTTCAATTTTCATAGCACTGACCTGAATAGCCCAGACAAGCCCAGTCTCATCAGATCTCAGAAGCAAACACGGTCAGTTTTGGTTAGTTATGGGAAGGGAGACCTCCAAAGAAGAGCAGGGTTGCAGAGACAGTCAGTGGCAAACCAGTTCTGTTAGTCTGTTAGCCTTGAAAACCCCAGCAGGGGTTGCCATACATCAGCTATGACTTGACAGCACTTTCCTTCACCACCAAATTCTCATAACCATTCAGTACTCTGGTACATGCATTGGAAGATAGGTCAAAGAAAACACGTGTTGTTCTTATGTACTGATAAATTATAGTTTGTCATTACAGTAAAGAATGTGGGGGCTCCTTATGCTCACACATTCCCTTCTCTCTGCTGTCACACACAGTTCAAAAATAAATAATTTTCTCTTTAGTGGTAAGACATTGTTTGTTGTCATAGAGACTGGGAAGGGCCATGGCTTCTGCTTTGCATGCAGAAGGTTCCAGGTTCAACCCCTCTTATCTTCAGTTGAAAGAATCAGACAACAAGTGATGTGAAAAACCTCTGCCTGAGACCCTGGAGACCTGCTACCAGTCAGAGTAGACGATACTGACCTCAATTGACCAATGGCCTGACTCAGTATAAGGAAGCTCAGTGCGTTCAGACAAACTGCAAACTATGAAATACTCTGTTCTCTGGAAACTAGGATTCCAAGCAGTAGAGTAATCTTGGTGTATAGGAAAGAAAAAAATCATTGTTTGTGGCCTAGCCATAAACACAAACCAGAGTTTGGTATGCAAGTGAAAATCATTATTTTCTGAGCCGTGCGGGGGTGGGGTGGGGGGAGTACATGAACACAAGACCCCCCCCCCAGGCTTACTCCACAAAAAACAAACTATGATTTGTCATTACATGTGAACTATACTAACACCATGTCAGTTAATTATTTATTAATTATTTAATTAGACCTCATAGGGTTTTTTTTTTACTTTCTTGAACATTCACTTGGCAAAACAGAAAAATAACCTTTTTTTTAAGGATTCTTTGTGCATTACCTGACAGTAATGCACATACATACATAGTTTCTTCATACAAACTTTTCTGATTAAAGTGGATTAAGTTGATTAAAAATCAATGTTGTGCATCAACCTGGAAATATATACTGAATTTTATCTTTTAACTAAAAGCTTTATCCATTGTATTTTCCTTCTCCCAACTTGCTTTTAGCTTCATGATGCTGACTTGGTGGTAGTAGGCAGTACCAAACCCAAAGACATTCCAGTTACCTGGATTTCTGAGATGACTGCTGTGAATTGTTCACATGACTTTTTGCATGGTGAGTTCCATTCATGCTGCATAATATTATATAACCAATGTGTATATATCTTCAGCTTTCAGACAGCCATCTTTATGTCCTCTTCAGCTCTTTGTCCAATATTTTTTTCTGTCAGAGGAAATCTGATGAATTGGGGCCAAGTCAGAAACTTGTGATTCTTGTTTTAAACCCTTTCTGGGTTTTAGCAGTCTGCTGATTATTTTTGTTGGGTACAAAAATGGACATGCCCAGCAACCTATACAGTGATGATACAATGTGACCCTAACTTTGATGTGTACCAACACTGCTGTCAGGTTGCAGTGCTAGGGCATTTAGTGACATCACACAACGTCTCAGTTAGAGAAGTCTGTTTTGTGTACTGCCTGTACAATGTCTGTGCACCGTCGTGCATGTTTTTGTTATATCCTGTCTTCTGGAATAACCTGAAAAGAACAGCAGAAACACTTTTTTAGCTATTTTTATAGCTAAATAATTTTTACTGTTTCATAATGGGGAGGGAAATGTGTGTGTTAAATGCATGCATCTGTATGAAACACATACCTTTGACATGAAAAATGTGCTTAGTCAAATTGCAGAATATTTATTTATACCTATTCTAGTTGCATGCTGGAAACTATAGCATCAAAAGAGGCAACAAGCCCCTTCAAACATTTCATTTTTTCATATTTATATTAAATTCTTATTTAATTAACATTTCCAAGATGATGTCTGGGGTTATCTCATAGTTTAAGAATGCTCTGCTTAATATAGAATCATAGAGCTGGAAGGGGTCTTACAGATTATCTAGTCCAACCCCCTGCCCAATGCTGGAACAGCCTGAAGCATACCCAACAAGTTTTCATCCAGCCGTTCCTTGAAGACTCCCAATGAGGGGGGACCCAGGGCTCATTTGGAGGGGGAAAGCGCCAGAACGGCATTCCGGTAGTGCTGAAAAGTGGCCACGTGGGTTGTGGCCCCACCCATGTGATTCCTTTTCCTCCCCTCTGCCTCCCCTCCAAAGGAGGCTAAGCTGCTTCAATTCATTCTGCCGCTTTATTTTCACTGGTGACTCGTGAGAGAGTGAGTGAGGGAGGGAGTGAATGAGTGCAAGCTGGGCTGCTGGGCTTGGATCTCCAAAGGAGGGTAAGCTGCTTCAATTCATTCTGCTGCTTTATTTTCATTTGTGACTAGTGAGTGAGTGAGTGTGTCCGTGCAAGTGGGGCTGCTGGGGCTGGCTCTCCAGAGGAGGGTAAGCCGCTTTGAGTTCATTCTGCTTTATTTTCAGGAAATACCTGGAGATTTTTGGGGAAAGGGCCCTGAGGGGTGGGTGTTGCCTTCTGACACCCTTCCGGTGATGTCAGGGTGTGTGGTAAATGCTAATGAGTTCCTGCAGGTCTTTTTCTACGAAATGACCCCTGGTGGTGACCTATCACATCCCTAGGCAGCTGATTGCACTTCTGGATTATTCTTAACGTGAAAAAGCTTTTCCTAATGTCCAGCCAGTACCTTCCCTCCTGTAGTTTAAACCCATTCTTTTGAGTCCTATCCTCTGTTGCCAACAGTAACACCACCTTTCCTTTCCTTAAGCAACAGCCTTTTAAATACTTAAAGAGAACAATCATGTCTCCCCCCCAATCTCCTCTTCTCCAAACTGAACTTTCCCAGGTCCCTCAGTCTTTCCTCATAGGGCTTGGTCTCCAGGCCCTTGATCATCCTGGTTGCTCTCCTCTGCATACGTTCCAATTTGTCCACAACCTTTTTGAAGTGAAGCCTCCAGAACTGTACACAATACTCCAGGTGGGGCCTGCTCAACATGGTATATAGTGGGATAATGACATCCTGTGATTTGGATGTTATACCTTTGTTGATACAACCCAGGATTACAGTAATCCCTTTACACCCTCATCTGGATCATTTATAGAAATATTGAATATGTGACATCTGTGAAATCACATCAGAGAAATGCTGCTATGAGTCAAAAACTGCCATTGGTCAATTTTTCTTATTTCATTTTTGGTAGCTGTTGTTTTACCTGATGTACCCATTCTTATAATCCTATATTAAATCCTTTAATGAGAACTACATAAAACTATGCAGGTGTAGAAATGGTCAGTAAGGTATGCACACCAGAAAGATTCAGTTTTCCTGCTTCGGAATTTCCGAAGCAGGAAAGAGTCGGAAATAAGCAATTTCCAAAGCAGCAAGCCACTTTAGAAATCACTTATCAACCCGCTTCAGTATGCTCCATGAAGACTCGTTGCACACCGAAACTCCCACCCCACTTATTTCACCCGATGGGAGATGGAGGAGGGGGTTCTTTCCTCCCTTTCCCACTGGGTGAAATAAGCGGGGTGGGCACTTCCCATGCTTCAGGTGGGAGGCGGTTGAAGTTTAAAGGCCTTTGGGGGGCTTCCCCGGGCTTCAGCTGGGAGAGGGATATCCTCCGCCTCCAGCTGAAGTTTAAAGCCCGTTTTGGGGCTTCCCTGGCTTCAGCTGGGATGGGGGAGACTCCCTGTCTCCCAGTCTCAGGAGCTTTAAATTCAAACTTCAAAGCTGGCTGCAGCTGGCTCCAGTCTTTGATAGGGCTGAGGAATCGTGTGTGTGTGTTGTATCTGAGGGAAACCTACTCTTTTGTAACAACAACAACAACAACAACATTGGCTTTATATACTTCCCTTCAGGACAATTTAATGCCCACTCAGAGCGGTTTACAAAGTATGTTATTATTATCCCCAGAACAATCACCCTGTGAGGTGGGTGGGGCTGAGAGAGCTCCTAGAAGCTGTGACTGACCCAAGGTCCCCCAGCTGGCTGCAAGTGGAGGAGTGGGGAATCAAAGCTGGTTCTCCAGATTAGAGTCCCGCCGCTCTTAACCACTACACCAAACTGGCTCTTTTAAGCAAGAACTCTTGTGACTCTCACACTCTCCTACTTTTTATTTATTGTATTTGTTATTTATGGTCCACCTTTCTCACCAAGACTCAAGGTGGATTACCCAATGTAGTTCAATATGATCAACAGCTGAGATACTGAATAAACAATAACATAGAGTATAGATTGCAGAAATTTGAAAAGAGAGAAATCTGACACAGAGCTGAAACACTGTTGAAACAAAACATAAGCAATTTGACATGACATAATAAATGACAGTAGCAGACAGTGCTCAGTAGTATAGTCTACAGTTCCTATCCCTTTATCAAAGCATCTCTTTGAACCAGTTCCTTACACCACAGCCCTGTTACCTATCTAAGGCCCTTCTGAGTAATTCAGTGTTGCACAGTTTGCAGAAAGCCAGGGTAGTGGGAGCTTTCCTGACCTCTTCAGACAGGCCCTTCCATAAGGTATTCTCTGTTTCATTTATTTTATTAATCTCTGCAACATAGTTCTGTATCCTGTGTGTGTCAGTGAATAAAGCTTGTCTTTGTTAAGATATAAAAAGATTGACTGGTTTCCTGCATGTGTTCCTTGGCTGTGATCAAGGTTAACAAAGAGCCCTGTTTGGTGATTCTCCTGCCATCTAGAAAGGGAGGTAAACCAGGATAGCCCATAATGGCCTTGGTCCCTCATATCTACAGAAGCCTGTGATTCCCTATGCTACAGCAGAGCAGCTTCATTTATCTGAACAGGGCCTTCTGCAGGTGCCACCCTACAAAAGAGCAAAATCAACAGCCTCCTGTACTCTTACCTTCTCTGTTGTGGCCCTCTCCTTATGGAGGATTTAGGCAAGGCCACACCCTTGAGGTCAGAGGGCATCCAAACACCAGGGAAGAGAGAGAACACCCCACATAATGGAATGTCCTCCCTCCTCTCCTTTACTGAGGCCTTGCCCAAGGTGTGTTGGGGAAAAGGGAGATGCTTGAGGGTACACATCCCTTGGACTGGCAGAATCTGACACAGCTATGAAAAGGCTGTAGAAGCAGGCTTTACATTCTGTTCTGTAAAGGTCTTCCCTTTTGTCATCTTACTTTTAAAAAGATTATCTCTTCTTGCATGAGACTATTTGCAGTATACACAGCTTTACTAATATAGCTAGGAATGGAAGGAATATTTTTTTTATCCCCACCCACAACCACTCATGGCTACTTGTACTTCTAGTCAGAATGGTAAACAAGCCCCTTATCATGCACTGCTTGAAAGAGCTTTGGGGAAAGCCCATATGTTATTTCTGCTGGTTTAAATAAGGCATATAACATTAAACCATGTAGGCTGACACGTTTCTGTGAAACACAGATACTTGACTGTGGGGTGGGGGATGAGACTCTGATTTGATTCCTCCTCTTTGGTATTATTCTGGCTGAGATCCCAGTGTGGCCTCACTGTAGGTGTCATGAATTTATGGCTCAAGCTGTCTGTGTTTTGAAACTTCCAGTGAAGTGCTCCAAGTACTAATCTACATTTAAATTTTCCAGAAGACTGAGTTTGAAAGACAGGTGTGAACATGAACAAAAGACTTTTGAAATGTTTTTATACTTGTATGTGTTCAGTGTTAGTATAATCTTTTTAAAAAATGACTTGATTATCTTTGCTACCAAAAGTTAAGATTATAGTGTAATAACATTTAAGAAGAGTTACAAGATGAACAAGGTTGTGTAAACAAAAGGAGAACTCAAGTAGCTGACACGACTAGAGGCAAGTGTGGCAAGTCGGTTGCCCTCCGCCTTCTCAACTAAACTCTGCTTTCTCTATGCTGTATTTGTTTACTCTGCAACCAGCTTCAGCCAGCGGATTTAGACTTTTGTTTTTCTGGACATGGGGCTTTGGTTTCATGGATGCTTCTGAATGCTTAAATTCTTTCTGAAGACTACTGTTAAGCTGCAGGCTTTGTCTGTTTGCTTCAAACATGTACTTCCAAGCCAGAGGACATTGTGGGGCGAAGCAGAGAAAGCCAAACTGCAACAGATCTCTGTTCTGCTTCCTGTGGACTGCTAGGCACTCGTCTTCTAAGCAGGTCATATCTCTTGATGTTCTTGGACTGAGAAACGCACCTGTGTTTTCTGCATTTCTGTGACCTCGAGCAACAATTCTAGTGCATGTGAATGATTATTATTTTGGCTTAATTAACACTGAATATAACATTGTAACCTTTTGATGTTTCTCACCAAGCCATACATATATATAGGGACATCTTGTAACATCTCTGTTTTCATAAAACAGTGACGGAAGGGTGATATCTTTTCTAGGAAAACAAGAGTCTGGACTTATCTATTCCCCACTGGACAAGTGAAAACTTATTCAGTGCTTTGGGATGTTTTAATCCTAGTAAAGGTAGTTTATTACCTACTTTTTCTCTTGGATTTTTTTCCTGGTGGATCATCATGGATGCCTTCATAATATCATAATAAAGGTCATTGCTACACTCCACCCCCATAATTAAACTCTGCTTTTTGTATGCTATATCTGGTTACCCTTCAGTCAACTGTCATTTACAAGCCAGGACAGTTATGATCTTTTGTTTAAAGATGTTGTGAGGCTGCTCTCTCACTGGCGCCCCCTCCTGACAGCCTGCTATCCTGCCAGTTCTCCAGTCAGGCATCCTCTGGCCTCAGAAGGGCAGGGAAGGGGGTTGCACCACCTCGTTCCTTCTTCTACTCTGGGAGTGGTAGCATGCTCCAGCTGCGTCTCCCTGCAATTCTTCCTTGCCATCACAGGAACCTGACTTTAAAGGCCTCTCCTTCTCTGACCTCCCTGGATCTTCTCCCAGTCACCACCCAGCCTCTCTGAGTGGCCCTTCTCCAAGCCTGATGGAACGGCTGGTTAGCCTCTGCAGTCTCCTGGCCCCACCCACTCTATCCCAGCTAGGGTTGCCAGGCCCCCTCAACCTCCTAGCGGGGGGATTGGGGCCTGGCACTCACCTTCGGGAGGGGGGGTGCACGTGCGCAAAGCGCACGTGTGTGCACGCTCCCGCAAGAGTGATGACGTCACTTCTGGGAAGTGACATTATCATGCGGCGCTCCTCCCCCGCCGGAGCGCACCCATGTTCCGCAGGGGCTTGGATCAGGGCCGCTGCAGAGGGCAGGAGCACTCCTGCCCTCTGCAGCGGCCCAATGCAGGCCCAATCCGTGCCAAAACAGGCTCATTTTGGGAAGTGATGTCATCATGCGGAACATGCGCCCCCGGAGCATGCCCACACTGTGCATCATTAGTGTGGGTGTAGAACTGCCGACAGCAAAGTCAATGGGGAAGCCTCTGATCACTGGACCCTCCAGAGATGTACTGCAGAAACTCCTGTCCTAGAGAGGCAACAGTGAAGGGACATCAAAATACAGGTCTTGTAAGGAAAATAAAATTGGCTTTGTACTGATTTATGGTCCAACTTTGATTTGAAATTTGGACTTCCGATGTCACAGGATCATACTGGCTTTTTCATCTAATTTATGGCAGAAGGAATTCTTCCCACTCAACATTTTAAAAACCTTAGTGGCAGAAAAACACCTCTTCTGCTGACCAGAAACTCTTCATATGGAGGAATGCAACATCAAATCTTCTTCAAACTGGTCTGCTGAGTTCAGAAAAATAAATTTGGTGTATAAAATTATGGCTTGCAGATGCCTTTGAAATTGCTTATTTATTAGAAATGTGTGAATCCCAAGCTCTTCTCAGTTATTATCAAGACTGCAAGTTTCTCTCTAAAAATTACTTGCTTCTGCCAGGTTTTCTTGTTGGTCTTCCAAAGTGTACTCATGGCACCTCTCAGCTATAAATCTTTTACAGTGCATGGGTATGACACTAGAAGGCAGTTTTGCTTCCTTTTTTTTTTTTTAGAAAAGTTTTTTATTGGGTTAGAACATTATTATTTTTACATTACATTCAATTTTCCCCAAATTTTTCGTTTCTACCCCCTCCCTTTCCCCCCCTTTTGTTGACTTCCAACAGCTTTCCCACCCTCTGTCCCTTTTCCCTTACTTCTATTAAATTCCTCTGTCTAAAACAGATATACATTCTCCATTATATTAAGCAGTACATCTTTAACTCCTTTACTTATTATACACCCAAACTATACGTCTTTAGATAAACAATTTATCCCATTTTCCAGTTTTGAATATTTCTGTATATCATAAACCTATATATCATAAACCATAAAAATTTCCCACATTTAAATCAAACAATTTGATTTGTTCTCTATATATTACTCATTTCATCTTTTTATGGTAATTCTATATAACTCATCACATAATCAATCAATTTAACTCTTCTGTGCATTCAGTTTGGTGCATATAAATCTTATCAAAGAAAGAAAATATTGTTAATTACTCAATCCTCATGTTTAAACCTTATCATTAATTATTCTCTATCAATATTCTATCAATTAACCTATACATATCTATATATATCTCAATCAATTAATCTAACTGCTTACAAATTCACATTTCTCTTCCTCCCCCGGTAAAGTCACCCCTCTCTTTTATACTTTTATTATACTTCAGTAGTTCTCAAACTGCCACAGTTTTCCTCCCACCTCCCATTTCTTCTCCGGATATTGTTTCAGCTTCTCCCAGTCTGTGTTAAACTGCCCTGAGTCCAGATCTCTCAGTTTTCTTGTCATCTTGTCCATTTCAGCCATATACAGCAATTTGTAGATCCAATCTTCAATAGTTGGCACTTCTTGTACTTTCCATTTCTGCGCATACAAAAGTCTAGCTGCTGCAGTCATATAAAATATCAACGTCCTATGATGGGCTGGAATTCCCTCCATTCCCAAGTTTAGCAGCAGGAGTTCTGGGTTCTTATTTATTTGAAACTGTAAAATTTCACTCATTTCTCTTATTATTTCCCCCCAGAACTGCCTAGCTACCTCACACGACCACCACATGTGATAGAGGGAGCCCTCATGCTTCCTACATTTCCAGCATTTATTAGAAGTGTTCAAGTTCCCTAGCGCAATCTTCTTTGGTGTCATGTACCAACGATAAATCATTTTGTAAATGTTCTCTTTAATATTAGTACATGTCGTTATCTTCATTGTAGTTTTCCACAAGTATTCCCATGCCTCCATTGTTATTTCTTTATTGAAATTTATAGCCCATTTCACCATCTGTGTTTTAACTATCTCATCCTCAGTATACCATTTCAACAGTACTTGGTATACCTTGGATATTCTTTTCTTGTCTTCTTTAAAAAGGGTCTGCTCTAGTTCCGAGTTCTCTGTTCGTATGCCCCCTTTTGCAGAGTCCGAGTTGTATAAGTCTCTAATCTGTCTATACTGGAACCAATCATAGTTAGGTGATAGTTCCTCTTGCGTCTTTATTCTAAGTTTAGATACTTCAATTTTAGTTATTTCTTTGTACGTTAAACATTGTTGTTTATTGTCAACAGCTCTCGGGTCTATCACCTCATATGGAACCACCCACAAGGGGGTTCCTTCTTGTAGGTAAGTTCTATACTTCTTCCAGATTGTATATAAACTTCTCCTTACAAAATGATGCAGGAACATCGAGTTGACCTTTACTTTGTCATGCCATAGGTATGCGTGCCATCCAAAAATTTTTTTATATCCCTCTAGGGCTAATAGTTTCTTATTCTTTAGTGTCATCCACTCTTTTAACCAAACTAGGCAGATTGCATCATGATAAAGTCTCAGGTTGGACAGTTGCATTCCGCCTCTTTCCTTTGCATCTTGTAAAACTTTCACTTTCACTCGGGGCTTCTTGCCTGCCCAAACAAAATCTGATATTTTCCTCTGCCATTTTTCAAATTGTTTAGAGTCTCTGATGATTGGTATTGTCTGTAGCAAAAACATTACTCTTGGTAGCACATTCATCTTAACTGCTGCAATCCTGCCCAACCATGACAAGTTCAATCTATTCCATTTGATCAAGTCTCTCTCTATCTGAGTCCATAATTTTTCATAATTATTCTTGAACAAATCTATATTTTTTGCAGTCAGCTCAACTCCCAAATATTTCACCTTACTAGTTACTTCACAATCCGTTGTTTCCATTAACAATTGTTGTTTCTGCTTAGTCATGTTTTTGCATAATATCTTTGACTTCTTTTTGTTAATGAAAAAACCTGCCAAGTCTCCAAACTCCTTGATCTTGTCTATCACTTTTGGCATGTTCTCCAGTGGGTCTTCTACAATTAACATTATGTCATCTGCAAATGCTCTGACCTTATATGAATAGTCCTTTATTTTTATTCCTCGTATTTCCTCATCTTGTCGTATTTGTATCATCAGAATCTCCAATACTAAAATGAACAACAATGGAGATAACGGGAAACCTTGTCTTGTTCCTTTACTAATCGTCAATTTCTTGGTCAGTTCATCATTCACTACAATTGCTGCAGTCTGGTCTCTATAAATTTCCTTAATTGCTCTGATGAATCTTTCTCCCAGTTGTAGCTTTTCCATAGTGGCAAACATAAAGTCCCAGTTTAAATTGTCAAACGCTTTTTCAGCGTCTACAAAGAAGAAACCAACCTCTTTGTCACAACGCTTGTCATAGTATTCAATAGCATTGATCAATGTCCTTAAATTGTCTCTTATTTGTCTGGCAAAAAGCCTGCTTGTTCCTCCTCTATGACTTCCGAGAGCCACCCCTTCAGTCTCTCCGCCAATATCTTCGCAAAAATTTTATAATCGTTGTTAAGTAATGATATAGGTCTGTAATTTTTCACGTTAGTCAGGTCTTGGCCCTCTTTTGGGATCAATGATATATTCGCTTCACTCCAAGTGTCTGGAATCCTTTGATCCCTAAAAACTCCATTCATCACCTCTTTTAGGAATGGTGCCAGTTCATTGGCCATTGTCTTATAAAATTTAGCCGTAAGTCCATCTGGCCCTGGCGCCTTTCCTAGATTTGCGGATTGTATTGCCTTACTTATTTCCTCATCAGTTACTTCACTGTTCAACTTATTTCTCCAAGCTTCCGAGATTTCTGGAAGTTTGGTTTTCTCCAAATATAATGCTATTGATTCTTTGTTTACTTCTTTTTTATTATACAGCTTAGCATAGAATTTATAAAAGGCTCTACTAATGGTAGTCTGCTCCAGGTACGTTTTATTTTCTTCACAGATTTTATTTATTATTTTCTTTTCCCTTTTCTTCTTCAATTGCCATGCCAAATATTTCCCAGGTTTATTAGCGCCCTCAAACGCTTTTTGATTCAGTCTTTTAAGGTTCCACTCCAATTCTTTATTACTCATTGCTGTTAGCTGTTCTTGAAGAATTTTAATTTCCTGGTATATTTTCTTTTTTCCTGGTCTCTTTTTTAACTGTGCTTCTTTGGCTTTTATTTTCTCCTCAATCTCAGGCAGTTTTGCTTCCCTTGGTGGACACTTTGTGATAAAATTGTCTTTTCCTCTGTTGTAAATTTTATGGGTTGTGCTCCACTCAATCCGTGGTTCGAATGTCCCTCAGCCAATTCAAAGAAGAGACAGATGCAGAGCACTGTGAAGGAAGCAAGTCTGCTAAGTTTAATAAACATGGAGGAGCATCAGCTACACAGAGGGTAAAAGAATCACTCGTGCCCAATGCTCATCAAAGCTACAATAGCTATGCAAAGCATTTTATACCCTTTGGTTCATAACAATGTTAGGGGTCCCATTGGCTCGGATATAATTATGAACCCCATTGGTCTGTGTAGGTGACAATAAAGTGGTCCCTTGTTGGAAGAATAACTCTGGTCAACAGCATAATTACAATATTTCCCAATTAGCATTGCTTATCACATTAGTGCATTGTTTTATCTTTTAAAGGAACATCTCTCTTCCTCTCTCATGCTTTCCCATTCATAGATCTCTTATTATTTCCTTCTCCCCGGACAATGTAACATTTTGCCAAGGGCGCCTTAGTGTCGCTTCAGCAACCTTGTATCTTTACAGGCAAAGATTGTCCCTTCGAGTACCATGGGAGGGGAGCGCTTTCCCCTCCTCAGGAACGTGATAGAGACTACATGGGGTACCCCTTTTCTGTTACTTGGGACTTCTTGTAGCCTTGGAAAGTTCTGTTAATCTAATTAACTTGAAGCCAGCTCAGTTCTCTTGCTGAGTGGTTTATTGCCCGCTCCTTGTCCAGGACTTTCCTGTCTGAAAGTAGCTATTCTGATCCTCCCATTTGCAGCTGGCTTTCCGTGTCTATCTTTGACTATTCTATGGATACATTTAGCATGAATAGTTCACAAAGAGATTTCTCCTACCGTTCTCCTACCACAGAACCCCCCCCTTCTCCTACCGCTCGCTCCACACCCCTCAGTGGCACCAGCCTGTCTGGGGTCACAACGCTCACGACCCGCATGAACCGGGCCTGAAAAAGTCGTGGGGGTTCATTAACTTGTGGCTCCACAAACCGTGTGTTAATGAACCGGCCCAGTTCATGCGTTTTTGGGGTCATAATTTTGATTCATGCCCACCTCTAATTACGATCCTTCCCTCATTGAAACAGAAATTAAAGAGGGTGTTTGTGGAGAGCTGGGGAGGGAGGGAGTGGCCAACCAATGAGCTCCAAGAGAAAGAAAAGGGGTGAGGAAGAGAGAAGCAATACAGGACTAAGAATTCTGCACACACGTAAGACACATCAGCTGTGCCTCAACAGCGGCTTCAAAAAGAAGTCTCCGGAGAAAAGACAGGGAAAATTTGATTCTGCATCAGTTCTGAAACACTGGAGATCAAGAGAAGCAGAATGAAATCTGAATCACTGTAAATTGACTATGGAATGGGCCTTGGATAGAATAAAGTTTTTCAGTAAAGAAGTTTAGAACTATATAAAAGCATAACACATTTTGTTAAATCAAAAAGAGTCCAGTAGCACCTTTAAGACTAACCAACTTTACTGTAGCATAAGCTTTCGAGAATCACAGTTCTCTTCGTCAGATGCATGCATTATTTGTTGGGCTTATTCAGTTATGTTTCAGTTGTTAATTAAATTGGTAATTCAATTAAAGGCCAAGCTTTTACGCTTGAGGTGATTCTTTGGCCTTTCCATATCCTTAGGAATCCCACAGTATAAGTGTGAGCTCCTTTGGGAAACTCCAGTTCTTTCGCCAGCTTTCCTGTGAAACGTAGCTTTGAGACAGATAGTCTCAGTTTAAAGTGTTCATTAAATTCATTCTTTCTAACATATATTGAAGGTATTGGCTACCACATACAAAGCTTTATGGCCATGGTCCCTCATATTTGTGGGACTGCCGCTCTCCCTGTGTTCTGCCATTGCAGTGTCACTCATCTGAACAAGGCCTTCTGTAGGCCCCACCCTCTCAACTGGAAAAATCAACAGCTGCCCATACATGCATACTCTCTGTAGTGGCGCCTGCCTTATGGAACAGGCTTCTTGAGAAGGTCAGGAAAGCTGCCACCACTCTCCTAGCTTTCTGCAAACCCTGTAAAACTGACTTATTCAGGAAGACTTTTTTTTACAGATGTAATAGGGCTGTGCTGTAAGGAAAGGGTTCAAAAAGATGTGTTGGTACAGGGACAGACGATAAGCTATATTATAGTGTACTGTCTGTTTCTTTAAGTATGCTCCTACTGGATAGTTCTGTGCTGTTTAATATATTATGTTGATCTGCTTGTGTTATGTTTCAGCATTGTTTTGATCTCTGTCAGATTTCTGCTTGTTTTCAAATATCTGCAGTCCTTCCCTATTGTATTATTTACTGAATTTCCCAGCAGTTAATTTTATTGACTTATACTATGTAACCTGCCTTGAGTCTCAGTGAGAAAGGTGAACTATAAATAGCATACATACATACATACATACATACATACATACATACATACATACATACATACATACATACATACATACATACATACTAGGGTTGTCAGTCTCTAGGTGATGGCTGTAAATCTCCCGGAATTACAACTGATCTCCAGGCCATAGAGATCAGTTCTCTTGGAGAAAATGGCTGCTTCGGAGGGTGGACTCCATGACATTATACCCTACTGTGGTCCCTCCCTTCCCTAAATCCTGTCGTCTTCTTGCTCCACCCCTCAAATATCCAGGAATTTCCCAACCTGGATCTGGCAACATTAACTCTATCGCATTATATCTTGCTGAAGTCCCTCTCCTCCCCAAACCCCACCCTCTCCAGGCCTCCCCACTCCATCTCCAGGAATTTCCCAATCTGGAGCTGGCAACTTTAATACACGTGTGTGTACATACACACATGTTGCATACTGAGAGGTGGACAGTTACTTGTAATCTTGATGGTTGTGCATTTTTTCTTTTCCGATCACATTCTGACTTGTTTTTCCCAATTAAATTGTATTTTTTCCATTTTACAGGATGGTATAGTCGTGGCGAACAGCCTCCAAAACACAATGACCAGACCCCTGGTGAAGTTGTAGATCAACTGGCAATGGCAATCTGCATGCAGGTTAGTAAGACATTGCAGTACTTTTTTTAGCGGCGCTTTCTACCCTTTAAGCTCTTCCCCCGTGCCTCCAGCCAGCTGGAGAGGGGAAGAGCTTAAAGGGTAGAAGGCTCTACACCCTGTTTGCAAATGCGGCGCAGAGCCTTCTATCCTTTAAGCTCTTCCCCCCCTCCCTCCAGCCACCAGAGAAGGAAGTGGAAGAGGCCCTTCCTACCCCTCAAATGGCTGCCATGGCAGCCATTTGAGGGGCAGGAAGGGTCAGAGGAGCCGGCTCTGCACTTCCCCGCCACCCAGCTGGTCACTGCAGCAGCAGAGGAGGCAGTGTGGAGCCGGCTCAATGCTTCCCCGCTGCTCAGCTGATCTCCCTGCCTGCCAGGTAAGTGGGGCGGGGGTTTCCCCCAGGGGGATGGGGGGGTTTCCCCCAGGGGGATGGGGGTTTTTTGCTCCCCCTCACTTCAGTATGCTCCGAATCTTTATGGAGCATACCGAAGCGAGCTAAATACCAGAATCCTGAAGCATCTTGCTGCTTCGGGATTCTGGTAATTCCGGATTTTTTAGCAGTGCACACCCCTAGTTAAAAATCATCCATTCTTGCTTCAAGAGAGGCACTGATACATTAATGATCTCCCATTCTTCAATACCAACACATGTTCACCTTGATCAGTTCAAAGTTATTTGCTCTTCTGTCATTAATCTGTGCAGTTATATATTGGTGTATATTGGTTATATACAAATAAAATAAATGCATTATTAATTAAGCAGTTCTGAAAATAATTTAGAAACTTTCCTAGATAAATTGGAAGGTAGCACAGACCATGGGATGTTGTAAACCAAAACAGTAAAGCCAGAAGAGGGTTCTTATCTTAGCATTTATATTGAGCCACTATAATAAAAACCCTTCTTTCATACCTTAAAGTGAATGAAAATATCTTGACCATTTTGAATAATAAAATATGAGATTGAAAATGTATTTTGCAACTGAGTTAGCTACATTTTTTTTGTCTCTTCCTAAAAGAATTTGGTAAAACTAAGCGAGAGATGGCTACAGGCCCAGCAGTATAAGAACTGGAAACTCCGTTGCTTGAAACTTCAGCCCCGTTCACCTGTTCCAAGGTGAGAAGCATACAATATGGCTTTTACACAGTTGTTGAATTATTAAACTAAACCTAATTGGAAGTGTGTTATTCTCTTTGAAAAAAATTGTCATTTTTTCCCTGAATAACCAGCTAATGAGGTTGCCCTGTAAAGAGTCTGAAATCCCAGCTTTGCCATAGATTCACAAGATGATTAAGAGTACAATCCAAAGCAGAGTTATACCATCTTAGCCCATTAATGTCAATGTACTTAGAAGGGTACAACTCTGTTTAGGATGGCACTGTAAATCACTATTATTTGAACCTAGTCTTTAATTGGGGCAGGGGGCACATTTGTGAATACAAGTGAGGTGTGGGTGGTTAACCACAACCTCAATAGTTGCAGTAATGATGTTTCATCCAATGACATTGCAGATGTTGTTGTTGTTGTTGTTTATTTATTTATAGTCAACCTTTACACTACTGCAAGCAAATGCAATATAAACAATTGCTAGGACATTCACAGAGCAAAACACAGCATGATCAACAGATAACTGAGAGACATCTGAACAGTAGGAGAAATGGAGAAGTGGGAATAAATGATCCTGAATTCCTTCACAAATTGATCATCTGATAAGAACTCAGGTTTTCAATTAGGGTCATACATGTGGAAACAGAAGGAAGATGTCAAGGCCAGACATCATTCCCTTCAACCTTGAAACTAAATCTCTAAAGCCAGCTTAGTGGATGTGTGTAGTTACTGTATAATTAAGAAAAGGCCCAAGTACTTTCTCAACCTTTCTGCACTCTTGGCATTCTGAACAAGAACTCTTGCTTGGCTTAAATTTATTTAGGTCCTCTTAATGACTTCATTTTTCTATAGTGAGAGGTCATGGGGCTTAATCCAGCATGGATAGTATACCCCTTAACACTTTGACCCTCTGCAATTAAATATTTATTGAGTAAGAATTTCTGGGATTTAAGCCCCCCGAGTAATACATTTCTTTTAGCCCTAATCCCAGATTTTGGAAGAGTTGAGGACAGGATTATGACACTTATATACTGATGCTTAAAAAGCATTTTGCACATAATCAAGAGGCATACGTTCTTCCAAACAGGCAAGATGCAGCAAGGAAAGGGAGCTTGCAGTTCATGATAAACAGAATACAAGTGACTCACTTTGTGCCTCCTGTCCCCCCCCCTTTCTGTCCTTTCAAGTTTTAAAGTACATTTCGTACAGCAACCTTTTTTGTTGCTCAGTGTTTTTACTTGTTACTGCTGACGTTAAAGCGGATAAGAAATAAATGAGATGGAGGGAAAGAGACTAAGAAGAAAAGGCTATTGAACAGGGCAATTGAGAATGAACTTGCCCTGCTTGGAATCTGTGGCTGTAGTCACCCATTGTGGGATGTTTTGCTATTGTTACACAGTAGCAGTCATTCATCTACTCAAGGCCTCGTCTCTAAAGGACAAATTTCCAGGCAGAATAATCATATCGTGCATATGACTGCACACATATTGCAACGGTAAGCATGATGGGAGCAGGAGAATATTCCTGCTATCCTACTGCCCCTCCTGAGGAACTTTGTATAAACAGCTGGAGAAGAAATTCGTATTATTTTCCTGACTTGGGGAAACTTAGTATGGGGTAGTTTGAGAATTCTGCCAGCTAGATTGCCAAGTCTTGTTTTTATAATATATATATTAAAATACTTTTAAAGTACTCAGTCTGACTTTTAAAATCTATTCTCTTGAAAAAAAAAACCATGTAGTTTTAATGTTCAGAAACCTCCAACAGGACATGCATTTCCAGATGGCTACAGGAAAGAGAGACTATTTGGAAGCTCCTACTTATCCAGTAAATGCTTCCCCAGCATGCCAAAACAGAAAACACCACCGCTTAAAAACACAGTGAAATTAACAGTGGGTCAGTGAGGCACAGCACATCATGGCTTAGATTAAATAGATGTAAATATTTTACAAGTGGTAGCAGTTCTGTTTGTTTGGCTGTTGTCACTGCACCACTGTATTTTCATAGATAAATGAAACCTTGGTAGCCAGCTGGAAGACATCATGTATTCTCATTCAATAATATGCAGTTTTATAGTAAAACAGATGGGTAATTCATTGAAAGGGGTGGGAAAGCAACATATGAACTGAACATCTGTTTTAAGCACTCTGTGTTAATTAGAGGCATTTCCAAAGATGGTACAGTAAAATCTGTAGGGCTTCCCTTCAAAAACTCTCTCCGTAATAAAATTCTCAAAGTAGCTTCAAACTTTCTCCTCTCCCCATTTATAACGTTTGCTTATGAGATCCTGCACTTTGCCAAATGACTTCCCTCCTGGATTAGTGGCGGGGCCAGTACTTGCTTAACTTGAGAGAGTCTGCAGCAAAGGTACTCTCAAGCCTTTTGTGTTACCCAAATAACACACAGTCTTTGATTTTCTGATTGGTTTAGTAGCCTCCCTACCGGTCTCCCACCAGGAGGGTGATGAAGTCATCTGCCCCCCTATAAGTGCAGTCACCAGACTATTATTAAACTATGGCTCCCACCCACTCCCTTTGTTTTTATGCTATGATTGGGGAAATTGGAGGGGGCCGCCATCTTATATGCTGTTTTATGTATTTATGTTCTCTGGATTTTAAATCTATTTGTATTTATATATTTTAAATGCTTATTGAGCATTTTATTGTACCCCACCCTGAGCCTGTTCATGGGGAGGGTGGGCTAAAAATATAAATAATAAAATAAATAGGCAGTCTCCTAATCAGTTGAAGGAATTAGTTTTATAGGAGACAAACAAGAGGGGATAACTGGGATTCTCCACCTATGTTTATGGGGATTATTCCCTTAGATAACTCTCAGAATAAAACAGGCAGATGTTCAACCCGAAAGGTTTTTTTTATTAAAAGAGAAATAAAAGGGCAAACGTACAGAAATCACACACAGTACACATACAAGGCTACCTAAGAAAATTGGGGCGGAAAATGGGAGAAAGCAGTTTTGGAGAAGGCGATAGTTACCAGTACTAAAGACAGAGGTCCGCAGAAGGCAGCAGGAAAATGACCAGCATTTCATAAAGAAGAGAAGAGGCCCAAATGGATTTGGGGGCATGTGCATGGATCCAGAACACACACATACTCACTGGTGGCTAGGGAGTCCGGTTATAGGGCAAAATACTCCCCAGGGCAATCTGATGTCTTCACCCCCAAAACAATAACTTGATGGTTGTCTTCAGAGGTGGACAATGGAATTGGGGAAGGCTTAATGCATCTAACCGAGATGAACTATAGGCGAAAAAGGAGCTTGATGACTCTTTGAGTAAGGGCAGGCATTGACGAGATGAGTCAGGAGTTTCCTCATTGTCCTAAGTTATGAATCTCTCTGGTGCGTGGAGGGGGTGTTTAGTCAGCTAGCCGCTCTGGCTCTCTTTTTGAAATATTTTTCCAGGCTCTTTTACCTGGCTGGCATATTTCAGGCTAGGCAGTGTCTTGCACTTATACTATATAAGGAAGGTTTTTTATGATTTTATATCTATAAACTGCCCCTCAGCAGAAGGAGGGGTCTGACTACTAACATTTGCACCCATTTAGGACGTATTCCCATGTTCATGGCACATGATTGTCAGCACACATACAACCATTCTTCTTTATGGTGTCTGTACATCAAGCTAATGGGAACTCCAGCCTGTGCAGAGTCTCATTTGGAACTTTTTAGAGCTAAGCTGAATGAGATGTTGATGCTAACTCAGAGCCAAAACACACGAGAAGAAATACCTAGATTCAGCACGTGTTCTCTTACCTCAAGGTTTGCTGGGATCTGTAGGCCTCCTGGAAGCTTAAAGTTTAGCATTTACAGAGCAGCAGGAAGGGAAATACAGGCGCCTGTATTTCCCTTCCCCTTCCTGCTGCTCTGTAAATGCTAAACTTTAAGCTGCCAAGACACCTACACTTCCCAACAAACCTTGAGGTAAGAGAACAAGTTTAGCATTTACAGAGCAGCAGGAAGGGGAAGGGAAATACAGGCGCCTGTATTTCCCTTCCTGCTGCTCTGTAAATGCTAAACTTTAAGCTTCCAGGACGCCTACAGATCCCGGAAAACCTTGAGGTAAGAGAACACGTGCTGAACCTGGGTATTTCTTCTCGTGTGTTTTGGCTCTCAGTCCACCCTAAGAGCAGGATGCATTCTGAGATGGGGTGAGGCAGCATCTCCCATTGAGTCACAGCAGATACATTATGACAAACTTCATTCTCCGGAGAATTTCTTGAGCTAAGTATTTTCTTGCATTACCTTGAGACTCCTTGCAAATTGAGATTCAAAGAAAAATCCAAGGGATCTCACTTCTGTCCAACATGCCATGTCTACTTCATTAGTGCAGTTTGTTGTAGGTCAGGAGTTCCTTGACATAGACTGGACATACATTTTCTTCTCCCTAGGACAGGAGTTTCTACCGTAGTCTCTGGAGGGTCCAGTGATCAGAGGCTTCCCCATTGACTGTGCTGTCAGCACTTCTGCACCCAGACTGATTATGCGCATGCTGAATACCTTAATGTTGCAGTGAATGGGGAAGCCCTTTGTCATGGACAGAGCTAGAACTATAGGGAAACAGTTGCTGGGGGGGTGGGGTGGATTAAGTACAAGTTGTGTCAAGGAGTCCTCACCTGCTTACACTCAGCCGTTTGCTAATATCCAGATGGCTGACAAGGGGTTAAGGCTGTGCATTTGGTGGTGGCTGAGAAAACAAAGAGGGATTAATGGCCACAGGGAGTGAGAAGCCCCCCCCTTGTAATAGCCACAATTAATGACTACCATTCTGTCCTCTGCCACCTATCACAACCTGCTGTAATCTGCCATAAGGCCTTTTCGTGAGAGGCTTGAGGGGATGTTTAGCCAAAGATCATGCTGAGACAGGCTGGTTGAATGCAATTGCTGTCATTGCGGAGGACTTGAAAAGATTTTACAGGGAAGCCTGAAAACCTTTCTGGTAATTCTTTGAAGCCTTTGTCCACCCACCAGGATTTACATTTACAATACTCCAATACCTTCCTAAGATTAAAAGTTGTATTATGTCTTGTGAGGGAACCAAAGTTGTCCTTTATGTCTTAACTGGTCACAACTGAGATGATTCACTATATACTTGCCACAGTGTTTCCCCTCCGAAAGTCGGCATGTCTATAGTATTCTTTTCTTTCCATTTATTTCCCTTTTTATTTCTGCTACTTCTTGGTGCCAGATAAACAAATTATACCATCTCACGCTGGAGTAGTAGAGCTTGATGTTCACATTATCTGCCCCCAATATAAGTCAGTCTGTGTAAACATCTCTCCCAGGTGCATTTATATGAATCATTTTACTTCCCTTTGTAAATACCAAGCAATAAGAAATCCATGTGTAGTCTGAGCAAATATGAAACCAATGTATGATTTGGGAACTTTTCTAAAATGTAGATTATTATTAAATATATATTCTCTACGTCTTTCTCAGTTTCTTGTTGAATTTATAGAAGAGATGAGCTTAGTTTCTCTTCCCATTGCTACCTACTTTTTTAATATCTTAATGTTCTTCAATATCTTTTTGAATTGGTTTTGGATTTTATTTCAGTTTGAATAATTAAGTTTGGGATGGGAGAAGGGACTACGAAGTGCCTACAGTGACTCCATTGTTTTCACGATTTGCTGCTGTTTGCTTTGCTCTTGACCACCAAAGCTGAGAGAGATCTCCTGGCTCCTGATTGTTTTCTTTTGCAGCGATATTGAGATTTCCCGAGGACAGAGTCCAAAAGCTGTTGATGTCCTTGCCAGGGAGATAGGATTGCTCACAGATGAAATTGAAATCTATGGCCAAACCAAAGCCAAAGTACGTCTGTCCCTGCTGGAAAGGTTAAAGGATCAGCCAGATGGGAACTATGTACTGGTTGCAGGGTAAGGAATATTTAGTTTCATTCCTTTCAGTTGCACTCCCTTATATAACACACATGCAACTTGTATTTTCTTTAATATAATAGATGTGTTTTTTCAGATTTAATTCATAGCACTTTAAAATATTCTCCCTCTATTTCTGAAAATAGTATTATTTTTCTTCCACTTAAAAATAATACAGCTTTATTCCAATTGTGACCATGGAGGTTAATCATGTTTTTATGGATGGTAGATCTAATTAAGCTGTTTAAAATAACTTTCTTAAGCAATGAGATTTTTCTAGTCTTGTTGGGCTCAAAAGTATTTTCCTGCTTGTACAGTACTTTTACTCTATTTTGCTTATAATAAACAATTTAATAGTGTCATAGAATTTACTGAAATTGGTAAATATTTTTATTGAATAGAAAACAGAATTATATAAGGGGTGGGAGTGGGGAGTTTAAAGGTAGGCGTGTCTCCAGTAAGGCTTATCTTGTTCTCTGAAAATATATTCCCATCACACTTTTCAAAAGTTCATGTGCCAGCTAAAAGTTTTCCCCATCTTAGAGAAGAATAGTTCTGTTCCCAAAGCATACCTGTGGTTCTGTCTGAATTTAAAGGTTTTGATTCATTCCCAAGTAAAATCATTTGGGAGCAGAAGATTGACTGTTGCATTGTTGACAAGTATTCGGAGATTAAATAAAAATGCAAATTTGCAGGATCTCTTTGGTCATTTGATTTTTTTTCTGAGAAGTTCAAGACATTTTTTAAAAATCTCAGTCTCTGCTGTTATTCGCAGGAATTTGTAGTCTTTCCTAAGAACATAAGAACATAAGCAAAGCCATGTTGGATCAGGCCAGTGGCCCATCCAGTCCAACATTCTGTCACACACAGTGGCTAGAAATCCAGTGCCATCTAAAGGACTGTCAGTGAGGCCAGGACACCAGAAGCCCTCCCACTGCCTTCCTTCCAGCACCAAGACAACAGAGCACCACCTCCCCACAAAGAGAATACCATCTATCTCCTGTGGCTAATAGCCACTGATGGACCTCTGCTCCATATATTTGTCCAGTCCCCTCTTGAAGCTGGCAATGCTTGTAGCTGCCACCACCTCCTGTGGCAACGAATTCCATGTGTTTATCACCCTTTGTGTAAAGTAGTATTTTCTTCTATCTGTTCTAACCCGACTGCTCAATAATTTCATAGAGTGCCCACGAGTTCTTGTATTGTGAGAAAGGGAGAAAAACACATCTTTCTCTACCTTCTCTAACCCGTGCATTATCTTGTAAACCTCTATCATGTCTCCCCTCAGTCGTCTTTTCTCCAGGCTAAAGAGCCCCAAGCGCCTCAATCTTTCCTCATAGGGAAAGTGTTCCAACCCTTTAATCATTTTAGTTGCCCTTCTCTGTACTTTTTCCAGTGCTATGATATCTTTTTTAAGGTGTGGCGACCAGAACTGTACACAGTACTCCAAATGAGGCCTCACCATCGATTTATACAGAGGCATTATGATACCGGCTGATTTGTTTTCAATCCCTTTCCTAATAACCCCTAGCATGGCATTAGCTTTTTTTATGGCAGTCGCACACTGTGCTGACGTTTTTAGTGAGTTATCTATCATGACTCCAAGATCTCTCTCTTGGTCAGTCTCCGCCAGTTCAGACCCCATCAACTTGTATTTATATTTTGGATTTTTGGTTCCAATGTGCATTACTTTGCACTTGGCTACATTGAACCTCATTTGCCACATGGATGCCCACTCTTCTAGCCTCGACAGATCCCTTTGGAGTGCCTCACAATCCTCTCTGGCTTTCACCACCCTGAACAATTTCGTGTCATCTGCAAATTTAGCCACTTCACTGCTTAATCCCAATTCCAAATCATTAATAAACAAGTTAAAAAGCATTGGACCCAATACCGACCCCTGTGGCACCCCACTGCTCACCACCCTCCACTGTGAGAAGTGCCCGTTTATACTCACTCTCTGTTTCCTATTAATTAGCCAGTTTTCGATCCACAAGAGGACTTGGCCCTTTATCCCATAGCTACTGAGCTTACTTAGGAGCCTTTGATGAGGAACTTTGTCAAAAGCTTTCTGGAAGTCAAGATAAACAATATCTATCGGGTCTCCCTTGTCCACTTGTTTGTTCACTCCCTCAAAGAACTCTAACAGATTGGTGAGACAAGATCTTCCCTTACAGAACCCATGCTGAGTTTTCCTCATCAGCTTTTGGTCATCAATGTGCCCACTAATTTTATTTTTGATAATAGTTTCCACCAACTTACCCGGTATTGACGTCAGGCTGACTGGCCTGTAATTTCCCGGATCTCCCCTGGAACCTTTTTTAAAGATGGGGACAACATTAGCTACCTTCCAGTCCTCAGGAACAGATGCAGAGTTTAATGACAGATTACATATTTTTGTGAGGAGATCTACAAGTTCACACTTGAGTTCTTTCAGAACTCTTGGATGTATGCCATCTGGGCCCGGTGATTTATCAGTTTTTAAATTATCTAGCAGTCGCATAATCTCCTCTCTCGTCACCTCAATGTGACTCAGGTCTTTCAAAACCCCTCCCAAAGTCAGTGCTTCCGGAGTGGGCATGCACTTCTTATCTTCCACAGTGAAGACAGAAGCAAAGAACGCATTCAGCTTCTCGGCCATTTCCCTATCACCCTTTAGTAATCCTTTTACGCCTTGGTCATCCAAGGGCCCCACTGCCTCCCTAGCTGGTTTCCTACTTCTAATATATTTAAAGAATTGTTTATTGTTTTTCTTTATGTTCTTTGCAATATGCTCCTCATATTCCCTTTTTGCCTGTCTGATCACAGACTTGCACTTTTTTTGCCACAGCTTATGCTCCTTTTTATCAACCTCACTCCGACTAGTTTTCCACTGCCTAAAAGAATCCTTTTTACCTTTTACAGCTTCTATTACATTGCTTGTTAACCATGCTGGCCTTTTCCTAAACCTATTTGTGCCTTTCCTAACCAGCGGTATATATTTAATTTGAGCTTCCAGGATTGTAGTTTTAAATAGTCTCCAAGATTCCCCAAGTGTTTTGACCTTTTTTACTTTCCCTTTCAGTTTCTTCTTCACGTACCCCCTCATCTCAGAAAAGTTACCCCTTTTGAAGTTAAACATGGCTGTGTTGGTCTTATTTGGCAATTTCCTATTTATACATATGTTGTACTCAATAACATTATGGTCACTGTTCCCAAGTGGTGCAATCACATTTACATCTCTCACCAGGTCTTCAGCATTACTGAGGACCAAATCCAGGATCACCTCTCCCCTAGTAGGTTCTGTAACCATCTGTTCCATAGCACAGTCATTGAGACAGTCTAGAAACTCACTTTCTCTCCCCCGATTCGAACACCCATTGGCCCAGTCAATGTGTGGGTAGTTAAAATCACCCATTACAACACAGTTTTTTTGTTTAGCAGTCATCTTTAATCCTGTCATCATTTTATAATCCTCCTCTATTTTCTGATCTGGAGGGCGATAACAAACTCCCACAGTTAAGTTTCCATTTGGGCCCGTAATTTCAACCCATAGCATTTCCAGAAGCGAATCTAATTCAGTTACCTTCTCAATCTTACTGGAATGTATACCTTCTCTGACATATAGAGCCACCCCACCACCAACCCTTCCTTCCCTATCCTTCCGATATAATTTATATCCAGGAATCACCGTGTCCCACTGATTTTCCTCATCCCACCAAGTTTCTGATATGCCCACAATGTCTATGGATTCGCCCAACACTAAACATTCCAGCTCCCCAATTTTACCTCGGACACTTCTAGCATTTGTATATAAACACCTGTAACTTCCCCGGCACACTTTGCCTCGAGACGTAGTTAGGTCATCTGCACTGTTTGTCTCCATCTCAGTTGACAACTCTAATCTATCTCCCTGTAGAAGTGTTATACCTAGCCCTTCATCTCTCTGAGATGAACCATCCTGAACCAGAGACACTTTATCTCTTGTCGGCTTTCCCCTAGCATTTAGTTTAAAAACTGCTCTGCCACCTTTTTGATTTTAAGTGCCAGCAGCCGGGTTCCTTCTCGGGACAAGTGGAGACCGTCTCTCTTGTACAGCTCCCGCTTGTCCCAAAAAGAATCCCAGTGCCTAACAAACTTGAACCCTTCCTCCCTACACCATCGTCTCATCCACGCATTGAGACTCCTGATCTGCGTTTGTCTCTCTGGCCCTGCGCGTGGAACAGGTAGCACTTCTGAGAAGGCTACCTTGGAGGTCCTGGCCTTGAGTCTCCTGCCTAACAGCCTGAATTTTTGTTCCAAGACCTCACGACTGCATTTCCCAACATCGTTGGTTCCAACATGGACCACGACCGCTGACTCTTCCCCAGCACTATCTACCAGCCTATCTATAACACGCGTAATGTCCGCTACCTTCGCACCAGGCAGGCAAGTCACCATACGGTCAGAACGCGGTTGTGCCACCCAGCTATCTACTTGTCTAAGGATCGAATCACCAACTACCAAGAGCCTCCCTCCCGCCCCACCCAGGGATGGTTCCTTGATGCGAAAGGAAACCTGCTCACCAACTGAAGAAGAGGTCCCTTCTAAGGGCATGTTCCCCTTATCCTCAGTACGGTGCCCTGATTCCACAAGATCCTCATTCTCCTTGACAACAAGAACGCTGCCATTTTTAGAGTGGGACACATCTATCCTGTCCCTGAGAATCTTGTCCTCGTGCCTATCTAACTGTCTCCGCTTCTCCAGGTCAGCCACCTTGGCCTCAAGGGTACGTACTCGTTCCCTGAGAACCAGGAGCTCCTTGCAGCGAGCACACATCCAGGACTTCTGACCAGAAGGCAGATAGTCATACATGTGACACTCAGTGCAATACACTGGAAAGCCCCCAACCCCCTGCTGGCATTCTGACTTCATTATTCTGTTTTAGGAATAACACACTAAGAGGAAAGAAAACGGCTATGATCCCCCGGCTAAGAGCCACAGGCCAAGAGCCCTTTAGCTCTCGCCCTTCGGCTCGCGCCAAAGGCTCGCGCCCCTGCCCTGCCCAGCCCTAACATGCCATTAACCCACAACATGTTTTATTATTCTTGCTCTCCATTTATGCTTTGTCCTGAGCACAGCTTTCTGTTCTCTCTCAGATCAAGCTGGCTGTTAAGACTGACCTTCTTGAATGTAGAAAGAAGTTTACAGCTGAATAGGTCCAAAAGTAAAATCTAAGAAAGCCAAGAACACAAGCACAAACCTAATGACACATAACAGTGTGCCTCTTCTAGGACTTAATTACATGCAACCAAACCCAGACAGCTCCTTTCCCCAGCAATATCCACTCTGGAAGGAGCAACAGCAGACAGAAAATAGAATGGGATGCTGATCCTTTCTCTGCCTCTTTGCTCCAGATCCCTGCTATGCTTTTTCAAACACATGTTTGTGGTGGCAGTTGGAACCTTGCTGATCTAGACGTTGTGAGGAATTGTTGATGCAGAGAAACACTGGAAAGAGACCGAGTTAAGAAGTCCACCCACCTCATCACTTCTGTGCTTCAAGTGGATCCCTCCCAAAGTGGCTTATTTTGCATGGGGATGAGGCCTTAGAGTAATCATAAAATCAAAGACCCTAAGTAATTAAGGCTAAGTAAAATCAAAGGCCCTAAGTAATTGATAAGGCTTTTGTAACTATGCATCAACCTAGGGTTTATTCGAAGTCCAAGAAACCTGGAGATTAGCTAGAGATGCTGCACAGCTGTGTTCTCTGGCTTAGTGTTGCATGCCAGATGTGTCTTGTAAGCCTTCCTATATTTTACTCCATGGATATCCCTGTTGTGCTCTGAATTTTGTATGTTCTTCTGCTTCCGTATTTCTCTGTATGCTCATCCCCTGGTTTGGTGGTGGATACCCACCTACCATATGCATAATACCAGTAGCGATGGGGAAACTGGCAATGAGACTTTGTATGTCCTGCTTAATTTTATCTTGTTTATCCAAAAAGTAAAGCTGAGAAGTTTAGATATAGAGAAGTTCAGATATAGCATCTACAGTTACAGGGCACTGCTAAGCAGAGTTACACTCTTTGACAGCCATTGAAATCAATGAATTTAAGGGTGCCCTCTTAAACACGTAAGTTGCATTGACTGCAGTGGCACAGAATTTAAGCACACACTTAACTAAGCGGTACAAGCCATGGGGTCATTCCCAGACCTCCGCCTTGACCTGCCTGGGTGAGCCCCAAAGCCCCGGGTGTAGGCCATCCCTAGAATGGCTGCAACCCAGCCAGCCAGGCAATGGATCCCCCCATCAAACACCTAACGACCCAGCCATATAGCATGAGGGAAGGCCTTGTCCCTGGGGATTCCCACAGGTGCCTGCCTGTGCTATGGTAGCCACCTCAAGCATACCGCTCTGATGGCAGACCCTGTTCCTTACCCATGGGGAAGCGCCACTGGGTGCTCACCAAAACTATCCTGCCATCGCAAGGATCAAGCCTCTGCTTAGACCCTCATGCCCCACATATGGCTTAAAGCCAACCGAAGCCCTTGCCTCAGGGTTTGCCCTCTGTCGACAGGTGTACACCATCGCCTCTGTAGAGGTGGGCAAATTTGGCCCTAATTCTAGGGTGTGGCAAATAAATGCCCAAGCCATTCCCCAAGGACTTTTTAATGGCATGATTAGCCTTACGACTGGCCCCCTCAATTGCCCTAGGATCAAAGGCCTCCCGCCAAACCCGTCGTTGTAGCGACTCTGACCAAAATATAAGCATACCCGGCCATCGGCTGCTTATAAACTGTAGGTCTTCAGCTACTTGCATTGACAGGGCCTTACCCTGCATTAGCCCCAGGTCATTACCACCAAGGTGAATGACCACAATATGTGGGGGAGGACCCTTCCTTCCCTGAAACAAGAGCGGCAGCAGGCCCGGCCATCTCAGGCCATGCCATCCCTGCCACTCGGCAGTGGCCACAGCACTCAAACCCAGCTGGGATCCAATCGGCATTCTCCTAGCTTGGTAGGCTGCTCAGAACACCACGCTGTGGCCACAAATCAGAATCCTTTCCCTCCCTTGGCCCAACATGGCACCTGAGAGAAGAGCAATTAGTATGGCCTTTTAAAACTGAGGCAGGGGGCGGATATAGGTCCGAAAAGCCCCCGACCGCCACCTGCCCACTCGCTGTATCGCCCGGTGAGGGTACCCCATAGCTGGGTGCTGAATTTGACCCCGACAAACCAATTTTCTTAAGTGCCCTCTCTGTCACAGCCCCAAACTGATGCCTAGTTAATGGGGTTTATCTTCGTGGCGGAATAAGACACCCTGGTCTTCCCCCCGAAGAGTGACATACTCCCTAAGGGCCTTAACAGGGCACAACTCCTGCTCCATGCAGGAGCCCAAAAGAAAAGTACTCCCACGCTGCCGCTGATCCGTCTTGGACCGTCAAATACAAAGGGAGACTTTATCCCCAACAAATTTTAATATCTTGGGCTGACAAGGCCTGGCCAGAAGCGTCCTTACGAGACGAGGACACCAGCTCGCTGACCCGCAAGGCCCCAAAGAATGAAGTCAAGGAAGCAGCATGAAAGAGCTTCCTTTCAAACACCAAGGAGCACACCTCCTCCTATGTGGCCCCCAACCCCTTCAATACAGATGGGGAGATGGGCTGCCTGGGGTCCTAACTTCCCTAGCCCAGCCTTCTAACATCTTTCTAATCCTGAAAACATCCATGAATTCAGGTAAGCTGTGCGCCTTGCTTGCAAAGGCTAAAGCAGGCAGCTGTCCCCTAATGGACTTTACAGAAAGACCCCTCCCACGCTGCACCACACAAAAGTGCATCAGGTGTTCAGGCAGGATGGGCCACAACTGCTGGAGCCCGGCCATTGCCCAAAACTCATAGAGCTGCCCTACCGCACGGTCATAGGCTCTGCCGTGGTTTATGTTAATGGTCATGTTAATAAACGGCCCTTTAATTCCAAGCCTGTGTCTCTTCATTCCAGCTGGGGCTGCAAACTTATTTATCCCTACTGTGCTGAAAAATAGAGTTATTACTACTGAATTTTTAGTTTGGAAGTATCCGATGGCACAATGCCTCATCTTTGCTTACTGTCTGTGGGAAAACACAAGGAACATTATAGGTGGCTAAACATAGCCTAACTCAAACAGGACACAGTATCCTATTCCAGGACACTAAAATACTGGACAACACTTCCAACTACTTCATCAGATTGCACAGGGAAGCCATTGAAATTCATAAGTATAAGCATAAGCACAATTTCAACAGGAAAGAAGAGACCTTAAGAATGAATAGAGCATGGTTTGCAGTCCTGAAAAACACCAGGCTAACAAAATACTCTATACCCAACAATAGTCCTGCAGAGAAGATTAGAATATCAAGCACCAATCCATATGCAAAAGAACCTCCTCAGGATACAGTGAAGCCTCCCTCCATTAGCATTCCACACCCTGGGAAACTCTTACAGGATGACTCAGCCCAACCCTACCTTCCTGAGTAGATATAAATTACCTGCCAACTTCTTTTCCACACTGTGACACTGAGAGATCTCTGTTTTTTGGTGCTACACCTCTGAAGATGCCAGCCACAGCTGCTGGCGAAACGTCAGAAACTACAATGCCAAGACCACGGCTATACAGCCCGGAAAATCCACACCAACCAACATTATAGGTTGATCAATGGCCTACAGAAACAATGAACATACAATAGATTTAGAGCAATGGTCACAAATGTGGAAAAGTAATTTAAAGATGACAAAATCGGCCTCACTGAAGGAAAATGTATATAAAATATTTTATAGGTGGCACCTAACCCCAATTAGGTTAGCTAAATCTCGCTTAAATATGTCAAACAATTGTTGGAAGTGTGAGAAGATACCGGGATCTTATTATCATATGTGGTGGACATGCAAAAAAGCAGTGGAGTTCTGGAAGATAGTACATACAATGTTACAACAGATACTCATGACTCCACTACCTTTGAAACCAGAACTTTTTTTATTAAACCACATATCGGTCCCAGTCAATAAAGAGCAAAAGCATTTGATGTTGAATATAATTACAACAGCTAGGATTGCATATGCAAGTCTTTGGAAAATGACAACTATCCCAACACAAGAAAACCTGGTCGAAAAAATACTTGAGACGGCTGAAATGGACAAATTGTCGAGTTTATTGAAAGAATTGGATATTACAACCTATAATGACATTTGGGAGCCTTTTTACAAATGGATACAAGATAAGTTTGGAGAAGTTTAATTTTCAAATAAGATGTAGTCCTTTATGGACATAATAGAAGATAAATGGAAAAATTTGCAAATAGAGAGCTGATTAGCAGAATACTAAGACATGTATTAGAGTGAATGGTGCAATATAATAGATATGTAATTTTTTTCCTTGTTCTTCTCTTTCTGTCCCCCCTCCTTTTACTTTCTATTCCCTATTTTTTTTTCTCTCTCTCTATATATATAAAAGAACTTGCCCTCAAATGAAAACCCGAGGAGCTCAAAGTCTTCTGGGTGAACAGGGAGCAGGCGAAAGGCAGACTTAATATTGCATTTCGCCATCTCAGCTCCCACCCCACACCGGTGTAAAACCTTGACCGCTTGGTCAAAGGAAGTGTAGTGCACTGTACAGAGTTCATTGGGAATGCCGTCATTCACCGATCCCCCTTTGGGAAAAGATAAGTGGTAGATAAGGCAATATTCACCAGGCGCCTTTTTTGCCACCACACCCAAAGGGGAAACCCTCAAGGAAGGGATAGGAGGGGCAGCAAATGGCCCCAAGACCCTGCCCTCAGCACATTCCTTAGAAATTTTTTGCCAGACCACCTTTTCCATGCCAGCCACTGATCTAAGGTTGGCTGCCATGAAAGGTGTCTGGGGGCCCTGAAAAGGGATCCTAAACCCTAACTTATAACCATGAAGTAAATAGTAAGCGTCATGGCACCGAGAGTAACCTTGAAGCAACCGTTCAAATACCCTCAGCTTTACTGGAATGGGCCCCTTTACCAGTCCCTTGTTAGCTGCCCCCCCCAAAGCGTTTTCCACCCTGCTTTGCTTTGGGGCAAGCTGCATATGGGTGGGTTCCAGCGCATGCGGGACACTCATGCCTCTACTTGCATGCTTTTCTGTTGCAAACCCCATTGGACATGAAGTCCCAACAGAACAGCCGTAATTGAACCTGCTGCCCCACAGAGGTATGGGAACCTGACCCCTGTGATGGCCAGAATATCAAATGGCCACTATCTGTTCTGTTACCCAGATTAGATTTTGCAGGGGCCATTACCTGCACCCATAGTTGCATGAGAATTTGATCCCAAAGAAGGCTGGGATTCAAGGCTGCACGCATACAGAATTCCTCGTCATACCTCAGCCAAGCTGCCCCCTCAAAATCAGTATATCCCCTGTAGATGATATTCATGTACTGGAACAAAGTACCTCCACGGCTGTGCCCTAGCCAATATACCCACATAAACAAGGAACCCAGGCAACCAATGTGACCAGGTCCTATCAATCTGCCGACGTCGGATCTTCTCCTTGTCCCTATCATCCAAATAATCTTTATCCTTCTTCTCCTGAAGAGAAGGGTAAAGACATCCACATACTCCCCTTTTATAATCTTGTCTCAGGTGGCCTGTGTCAAATGGTCGCCTAAAGGCAATGCCGTGTCTCCTAGGGGCAACACCCTATACAGAACCATGCCATACACAGGGGACCTGTGAGGGCCAGGACCCAGCTGAGGGCCGTAACCATAAGGCCACCCAACAGTGGAAAGAAGGTAGGCTTGGCTATCCCCACTGGTGGCACCCCCCATAGCAGGTAAAACTTGCGCCTGCTGCTGGCTCAATGACCCACTGGCATAACCAGGCAAAACCGGCAAGCCCACTGAAGGCCAACCCTGCATGGGAGATGTATATGAAGACGAAGAAGTTGCAACCCCCGTGGCAGCAGGTTGTCCCCAAGGACCCCAAGGCCAGTTGCCCGCCAGCTGAGGCAGAGATGACTTACCCTCGGATACTGGCAGTTCCACTGCAATGGCAACTTGCCCGCTATCCGCTGGCCACTCCTGCTTGACCTCCACCACACTCTCGATGTCAAGGGTTCCTGGCAACCACCTCCATCCCCCATTACCTCTCTTCATAACCCCTCAAGAGCAGAAAGACGAGATACAAAATCTTTGTAAAACTCAGCTCTAGAGATTTTTTTTAGGAGCTCGGCATGGCTGAGCAGGTGCTGCAACTGGTGCAGGTGCTACAACTGGTGCAGCACCACTCCTAGTCCTCTTGAGTGCTGTAATACTCTCTAAAAGCTCCTGCCTGCTTGGACCACTATTGTCCTCATCCGAAGAGGAACGGGCAGGTGGAGGCTTTTTAGGCACAGGTCTTTTAACCAGCTGCTTACCTTTGGATGGGCCACTCCTTTTGAAAGCATTGTGTAACTTGGCGACTGTATAGCCACCAATTATGTATCCCAAAAGGGGGCAGGTTCACAGCCAAGCCACTTAACCAGAATGTACGGGCACCTCCCCTGCAGTACTAGCCATCCACTAGATGGTGCCACAAGAGCCCTGAAGAAGCCCACAGAAAATGGCTGCCACCTGAAAAACAGCCCCAAAATGGCAACCAGGTGGGAGCCCAGGCGGACACAGAATAGGCCTGGCTACAGATAATGACTCCCGTATAATTACTGCAGATTAATAGCCAAGGATAATGGCAATCAAAGGCACCCCCTCCTCCTCAAATATCCCTTCCCAGAAGGAGATGGGCTCAAGTGACAAGGGGAGATAGGCCTCAGGTGGGGAATGAGAGGGAGGAAGAACAACGGCCGCTATACAAGCAGGGGCCCATTGCCCCCCCCCGGCAATGGCACGCAAGTCCAGTGTGCTAATAGCACTGGCTGCCGAGACCCCACTGCACACAGTGGCCCTTAACACAGGGGCTCAGTGCCACAACCACTGCCGCTAAGAAACCAGCGACTGGGCAGTAGACAAGCCCCCTTTAAAAAGGCACTGCCTGCGCCACCGCCGCCGAAATGGCGCCGCAGCTGCCGCCTCCGAAATGCTGCCCTGGAAGCTCCTCAAGTCAAAAATGCCGCCGGAGCAAAGCTCTCAGTCGGCCCGGCCCAGGCTGCTCCCTGCTGCTTGCCACTCGGATGGAAAGGAGAGAAGAAAAATCGCTCCTGCTTCCACCGAGCGAGCGAAGCAACTGAAGACCGGGGAAAGTGGAGCCGCCTGCAAACAGCACTTGGCTCCCCACCCCCAGCCAAAGCCCCGGATGCCTGGGAAGGGAGCCTATCTCTCCCTCTGGGCGGGGCTGCAAAGAGAAGGCTCCCCACGTGACAGCTACGCTGCCACCGAGTGAGCTGACTTCTTGAAAACTTTCAAATTCTGATTTTTCTTGAAAATTCACTGTGAAAATTACTTATGTAATTTGATTGAGATTTTGTAGTGGTATCTGGTATCAGCATATGGGATTTGACTGCTAACAAGAGCGCATTGAGAGCTTGAGGGTGCTCATGGATCCATGTGGATGCATTTGTGTGTGAAAATCATTTAAAATGGCACCAGGGAGGTATTTCCCCACTGGTAGGACTAGCAGGTAGGACTACCAACCTCAAGGTGTGGCCCAGACTTCTCTGGAATTATAATTGATCTCCATACTAGTCATGAGTTCCCTTGGAGGAAATGGCATCTTTCAAGGGTGGACTTCATGGCACCGCATCCCAACTGAGCTCTCCCCTGGCACTTCCCCAGATCTCCAGGAACTTCCCAAGCTGGAGCTGGTGACCCTACTGGGAGGCCAACAATGAAAAGGCACTAAATCTCATGACTACTCTCCTCACTTCTGAAGGGTAGGTCTGAGATGATGGTTGCCATTTCCAGGCAAGAAATAAACACTTTTCTAGATTATACTCTCCACTTATTTATAGGATGGTGATTTTGAGCAGCAACTATAACATAATTTCTGTTTCGGTCCTTGATGATTAGCTCACAGGCTGAATCCATGATATCCCCAAGGCCTATGGTTCAGTTCTTATCCAGGCCTAAATCCTGATGCCATTGAGATGCCTCATCTTTCTTAGTACCAGATGAATCAGGGAAGAATGTTGTTAATCTTCTTGGTTATCTTGGTTGAAAGCTTTATTCCTGTGAGAACTTGTGTCCTAAGCTTTGAGAGATGTCCCACGGAGGTGACAGAGCATATTGCTTCATAGCAACTTCATGACAAAGTATCAGATTGTCTTTAAGAAGACAATAATGTCTCCAACAAATATTTCAGACTATATTTCTAAATAAGAGTGAATGCAACATACAGAGTAACAGCTGGACCTTTTTGCATAGTTTCTGTAGCTGAGGGAAAGATGTTTCTAATTAGAGGTGGATTTCTAACTTATGTCTTCAGGAGGTCATGCTATAGGAGTTGCCCCTTTTGGCTAGCATATGCATGAATGCTTGTATATCCCTGGGAATGAAAATGTAATCCTTAATGTCACATACCTTAAATAAACTACTTATTTCATTGCAAGTACTAAAGTATCACAGATTTAAACAGTTAAGTGGAGCTGTTTTGGCAAGCATTCACTTTAGAAATTGAGTGGGAGTGATGTGAATGAAAATGTAATCTTGTTTTGTTTTGTTAAGCTCCATTTTTCTCTAGCTGATAAAAGAGATGCCCCAAATGAATGCTTTTGAAACATTTCTGGGGAGATGCTTAATTATTAATAATGTTTTAATTTTCATATGGTGTGAGTGTTTTTCCCTGCATGACCAGTGTGGTATAGTGGCTAAAGTATTGAACTAGGATCTGGGAGACCCAGATTCTAATTCCCACTCTTCTACAGAAACTTGCTGGGTGACCATAGGACAGTCACACATTCTCAGCCTAACCGAACGAGAGATGTTGCTATGGAGAGTGGTTAGCCTAGTGCTGTGGAAAGTTATAGGGTTGTTATTCTCCATTTCACTCTGAGAATTTTGTCTAGGTAGGCAGGCATACTGTCTATTTACTTAGCTTATAATAAAATAATAAACACCAAAATACATTAAAGCCATTAAAAACAACTAATGTATCGACCATTGTGGCTACTCCGTATGCAGACAATAAAAAAAACACGAGGTGACCTTCCACCCCACAATGGGAGAAATAAAGCCTGTCCATGTGTATCATATTACCATGGGATCCTGGCAAGGCAAAACACAAGCACAGGCTTATAATAAAATAATAAACACCAAAATACATTAAAAGCCATTAAAAACAACTAATGTATCGAAGATTCGTTTTCGTTTTCGCAGCCATGTCAGACGCTCCTCTCGGCAGGTCCGAGAAGAAGCGGCCGAGCACCCTGACCGGGCGGCTGATCTGCAAAGGTTAGCCCCCAGGGCTCCCAGGGAGGGAGTCTGGGTCCGGGACGCGACGGGAAGAGCCCTCTGGCAGATCGAGGCAGGGGGTAAATTGCCCGTTTGTCCCTATGGAGGCCGGCAGACGTGCACGGCACCTTGTGTGCTGCCGGGCTATGGAAAACGGCAAAGAACAGGATTAGGCGGAAGCCTGTAAGTAAGCGAATCCCTTCTGTTACTACAAGCACATGTGAAGGAGTGGTGGGATCTGAAGCTTAGAAGATTCCGATTTTTCCCCCCTCGCAGAGTCTCGGAAGATTGGCGGTCCCCCCCCCCCATAAAATGGCATCACAAAAACAGAGTCCTGCTTTGGGCAAGTCAGTTTCGGCTGCCCTGCAGGGAAGAGGCGAGTCGCTTGAGGAACTGGTGAAAAGATCGGTTACTGAGGCCATAAAACCCTTTGTTGACAAGCTGAATGAAACAGATCAAAGGGTGGGCTTAATTGAGAGCGATGTGAAAGCCATCAAGGAAGTAGTGGGGGGGGCAGAGAAGTCTGCTCGGGAAAATGCGTCACTTACGAGAGCAACGAACAAGGAGCTAAAGTTGGTGGAAAATCAGCTGATTGGGCTGCAAGTGGAACGAACACAGACCATTTTGCGTCTCCAGAATGTTAAAGAGGAGGAAAACGAGGATTTGTGGGATCTTGCCTCGGAACTTTTAGCGTCACCCACGAGAGCAACTAAAGAAGAAGTAAGAAGCGCCATTTTGGGAGTCCGTCGGGCATCTTCAAAATATGCAATGAAGCGGCAGCTGCCTCGCGAAATCGTTATTGAGTTCTCATCCAGGAGGGTCCGGGACAATATCCTATATAACTCATATAATGCGGAGTTGGACTTTCTGGGAAATAAAGTCAAGATACTGAAGGACGTTCCATTTTTAGTTCGGAAGAGAAGATTTAAATATAAAAAGCTGGCCGCTCTTTTGAGGGAACGTGACATAAAGTACAAATGGCTATTTCCGGAAGGAATCGGGTTTAGTTACAAAGATCAAGCTTACAAGATTAATTCGGAAGATCAGCTAAGGGATTTTGTGGACAAAAATCCAGAATTTGGGCCAGACATCAAGCAAAAAGAAGATTCGAAGCCTGAAGGGAGGGGGGAGGAAACGAGCGCTGCGGCTGTAGCTGCTCAGAGAGAACTGCGTCCGAGGCCCAGAGGGGGGAAAAAGATTTAATTTGAATTGTAATTTGTATTTTGTAAGATCAACCATTCCATCATTACTTTATTAAGCTATTTTTTTAATTATGGCAGTATGAAGGGAAAGCATTGAAATGTAGTGTTTAGTGTTTGTAAGTTGCCTTCCCCTTTTTTCCACCCCCCTTTCCCCCCTTCTTATTCTCCCTTCTTTCCCTTCCCTTGTACTATTGTAGTTTTTTGTAGTTTATTGTTTTTAGATGTTAAAAAGAATAAATATATATATATATATATATATATATATATATATATATATATATATATATATATATATATATATATATATATATATATAAACAACTAATGTATCGACCATTGTGGCTACTCCGTATGCAGACAATAAAAAAAACACGAGGTGACCTTCCACCCCACAATGGGAGAAGTAAAGCCTGTCCATGTGTATCATATTACCATGGGATCCTGGCAAGGCAAAACACAAGCACAGGTTTTTTCCCCCCTAGAAGCCATTAGGCTTGCTTTCTTCAGCACCTCACTGCACCACAAGGATAATGGTGCAGTAAAAAGACTCAATTCACACATACCCTTTCTTATCACCCTCTCCCTTTCCCTCAGATTTTATTTTTGTAGTTATTTTTATCCCACTTTTCATCCAAGGAGCTGAGAGGACTTGACTGGCCCAGGGACACCCATTGAGTTTCAAGGCACAGTGGGGATTTGAACCTTGGGTCTCCCTGATCCTAGTCCTACTTCTTATCACTGTGATGTAGATTGTTCTGGTACCTCAGCTAATGGGAGTTGAGATTCCCTAGCCCCCTTCCTACAATGTTTTTCCTTCAAAGGAAAAGGACATAGGCATTTTACATAGTGCTGAACCTTGGAGGGGTTTGCAGAGGAGAAAGACTGACTCCTTCCCCTGGCATCTTAGTTTAGTGTCTGTAGTGTGTGAGAGATTCCACTGTTCTTTGCTTAGAGGAAAAACCCCAAAGGGTTGGGGAATTAGAAAGCCAAAGTCGTGGGTTCTTCATAAAACTTCAGAGTAATGTAGAAGCATAAATTTTGAATTCAGCTGGGTAATCAGATATAAAATACTACCACTTCAACAGCAAAACAAGTTAATGGTTGTCTAAAAACACAACATTAACAAAAAGGCTTGGCAAATATACATTATTGTTCTACAGTCTTCAGTGCAGTCCCACATTGGGGACTGCACTTGTGCAGGCCTTCTGCTCATAACAGGATTTTCTTATCTTTTAGGCTACTGAGGGGGCAACCCCTCTCCTCCAGACTGCTCCAGAGTGTTTTTTTCCCACCAAAAGGACATGTGGTATAGAGATGATATCCCTTTTCCCCTCAGTTTGTTTCTTGCTGCTGCAAAGAACAGATTTTTTTTACCAGCTGCTCTGCTTTCTATTGGATAGTGATTGTTAGTGATTAAAGTTGTAATGTATATTTATAGTTCAGGTTAGTGTTTGGAAATTAAAAGTTAAAGGGTTTTTTTTCCTCCCACCACAGTTCATCTGATCTACTACTGGGTTGGTGAGTCATGTTGCTGTTTGAGCAGCTTCAACTTTGCCTGAGTGGTAGTCTTCATTTGGCTTTATGGGGGACAAGTCCTTGTTCAAAAAATGTGTGAAGTGTGGGACCAAGATGGCCAAGACTGATGGCCATTCTCTATGCCTTGCATGCTTAGGCAAAGGCCATGTGGTCAACCGGCGCAAGCATTGCCAAGTGTTTACATGAAAAGCAAGAAGAGATTGGGCTTCGTGGTTAATAGCTATGCTTTGGGAGAAAGCCATGTTTAGCACCACAAGTCTGGCAACAAAAAAATCTGCCCCAGCAGAGTGCTCAGATCCATCAATGACCAAACCTTCCCCCGGAGTAAATGCCAGCCTCGGATCCAATGTCTGCTGTAATACCATCAGGTCTGATGACTTCTCCTCGGAGTTAAAATAAACCATGTTCTTGGTCCAGAGATACCTCAACTTCAATGTAGTCGGCTTCCAGCATTATAATTCTGGAAGACATTCCTCCCAGGTCTCGGAACGAGGGTTCCAGGTCTCTGGCATCAAGGGGGAGTTCAGTTGATCCTCCACCCTGTAAGCACAAGGGCAAGTCGAAGCATGTGGAGAAGCCTCAGCATAAGGCTCACTAGCAGGCTGGTCATTCGGACCTGACCTGATCATCAGATCCGATGGGGTAGATGCTGCTGCCTCCAACTGTGAGCAGGAGATCATGCTTCCCTGGAACTGAGGGAGGAAGTGCAGGTGAGAGCTGTTCCCCC
The DNA here is from genome assembly GCF_028583425.1 of Eublepharis macularius. Lineage (NCBI taxonomy): Eukaryota > Metazoa > Chordata > Lepidosauria > Squamata > Eublepharidae > Eublepharis > Eublepharis macularius. The sequence continues at coordinate 129,045,321 of NC_072790.1, forward strand.
TAGGGAATCTCACTCATGGTGTTCAGGGCAGTCACAACACCCGTGCCATCCAGCTCTGTGGTATCCCCACTATCCATCAGCAAACTAAATTCACAACTGGAATGAATTTCACCCGACTTACCTTTGTTCAGTTCTGGTTCCAGCTCAATTGGATCTGAAGAAAAAAACGCTGGTCTCTGGATCCAAATTGGCTCCCTCCTCCTTGTCCTAGTGCTTTGATACACAGATCCGAGTTGGTATCAGATGTGAGGTTGGTTGATTCCAAACATAGTCCAGGCTTCACTTCTGACCCGTCACCTGAGGAGACTGTGGGTGACTCTGAGCATAACTCACCAAACACTGATTATAAACTGTATGCTGGACAAATGCTCCATATGGCAAAGTCTCTGAAGAGAGATGTCTCTTTTTCACAACAGAAACCAAGGAACAGTTTTCTAGAGCATATATATTCAGATACTCCTAATGTAGTAGCCTTTCCTATGATTGAGGGATTTGTGGAAATTATAGAGAATCTGTGCCAAAAGCCGGTGTCTATTCCAGCAACCACCAGGAGGATAGAAGCACTTTACGAAGTGAAGCAAAATCAATGCCCTTGCTTGTTTATTCACCCACTTGCTTTGTCATTTATTGCAGAGGAATTGCAGGTCAGACATCAGCAGGGCAGTTTCTCTACTCCTGTGGATGGGGAGGGAAAGAAGTTGGATGCTGTGGGGAAGAAAATGTATCTCGTCTCTGCCCTTCATATCAAGATGGCTAACCTCTTGGCCATTATGAGTGGGTATCAGATTTTCCTATGGCAAAAGAGGTCTTCCTATATGGACACCCTGTCTGAGGACAAGAAGCCTCTAGCCAAGCCGATTCAGGTGAGGTGATAATCCTCTCGAAGCAGCCAATTAGTGCAAGTAGGCATGTCTTGGATGTCTCTGCCTGTTGAGAGTGTTGAGGATCCACCCTTGGTTATTTAGTATTCCTGCAAACCTCTGGTTTGGCTTCTTCATCTATTAAAATCCACTTAGCTGCCGTCTCTGCTTTCCATACTGGTATAGATGGGGAAACAATGTTTTCACCCTATTTTCCAAAGTTGTTTTTGAAAGGACTATATAATTTGTACCCACCAAGGTCCCCTCTGGTACCACAATGGTCCCTCTCACTGGTCTTAGCAAAGCTCATGTTAAAACTGTTCGAGTCATTGGCAACATGCCCTTTACCTCTCCTTTCCTTTAAGCTGGCCTTCCTGCTAGCTATTACATCAGCCAGGAGAGTTAGTGAGCTCCAAGCATTAAGGGTGAATCCTCCCTTCCTACAGGTGTATTTCCTGACAGAGTGGTGATGTGTTCTAGTTTGCAGTTCTTGCCCAAGGTAATGTTCAGATTTCATGTGTCTCAGAGCATAACCCTCCTGGTGTTTTTTCCCAACCCGACAACTTCACAAGAATGTACACTACACACTTTGGATGTAAGGAGAGCAGTTTTGATTCTGCATTTTTTGTTTGCCATTCTGGTTCCAATTAAGGCAAAGCTTCATCATCTCAGACAATATCCAGATACTTGTTATTAAAATGTGTCATAAGTCTGTTCAATTCCTTGCCCATTTACTCTCCATGCCCATTTAACGAGCACAAGCTGCCTCTGCTGCATTCGTTTGAGGGGTGCTGCTGGTGGAAATCTACCGGGCAGCTACATGGTCTTTGGCAGATACTGTTGTCAAACACTATGCAGTAGATACTAACTCTAGAAGAGGAACAGCAGTGGGTCAAGCAGTCCTACTATCTCTCTTCATCTGAGAGTACCATCCCACCTCCTTGGTGAGTAGCTTGCTATTATCCCAGTGTGGGACTGCACTGAAGACCATAGATGAAAACAGGGTTGTACTTACTTGTAACTGTTGTTCATCTGGGTCTTCATGCAGGCACACATTCCCTCCTTCTTGCCCTGCTGTGACCTCTCTGTAGTAAATTGTTGAGGGGTTCGCAGCGGCACAGGAGAACTGAGGGGAAAGGGGGCAACCTCTCTATACCACATGACCGTTTTGGTGGGAGAAACTGATCTGAAGTGGTCCAGCGGGAGAGTTTGCCCCCTCAGTAGTCTAAAAGCTACTGACCTGTGCAAGTGCAGTCTCCAAGGTGTGCCTGCATGAAGACCCAGCTGAATAACAGTTACAGGTAAGTGCAACCCTGTTTTACCTGGTGACCTAAAACTTAAAGGACTGGGAGCCAGGCAAATCTCTTCAGGGAGAAAGTTCTACAGCTGAGGTGCCATCAATGAAAAGCCTTGTGGTTGCCACCTACCATCCTTATTCCTCTCCACTAAACTTAGTAACAGTATTTACATATATGGAGATTTTAAGCGTACTAATGTCAATAAATCCCATACAATTTGAAAGGGGCAAAAGATGTGCAGCCATCAAAGACTTTAATGCAACAGTGAAGGCTAAATGATCAGAAGCATGTCACACACAGCACTACCAATACCTTCTCAGGACTAAGCCTGCAGCAGAAATCAAAGAGAAGCTTCCAATTGTGAGCTTTAAATGTGAGGGGCACCAAAACTATGCATGTGTAAGCATAGTTATGCTGCTGTTGCTATATACAGAAGCTTGGATGATGTGCTAATAATATCATGCATTAATATAGCAAGATGGGTAGCTGTGTTAGTTTTGTCTGTAGCAGTAGAAAATAGCAAGAGTCCAGTAGCACCTATAAGACTAACAAAATTGTTGGTAGGGTATGAGCTTTTGTGAGTCACAGCTCACTTCTTCAGCTATAGCTAGAATGTGAGTTCATTTGTCCTTATATCTTGGAGAGTGGAGTGATTTCAGATGCTGAATGACAATAGCTGGTGAATGACAAGAGCACGCATGATTGGTTAGGGTGGGGTATGCAGAGGGCTGCTGGGTGTGGAGAAATCAGCATTGGTAATGAGACAGGAAGTCCATTCGATTCAATCCAGGTGGATGCATTGTCTTGAGCTTTGTTATCAGTTGCAATTCAGCAGTCTCTCTTTCTAATCTGCCTTTGAAATTCCTCTGCAGAACTGCTACTTTTAGGTCAGCAAGTGAATGTCCTGGAAGGTTGAAATTAAAATAATTATAGTTTTAGAAGGGTACAGTTTCCTTACCAAGGGGCATGGTGCTTTTATACAAAATGTAATCTTCCTATCCCTTTCATGTATGGAGCAATTAGGAATAATGATTCCCGTGGTACACTAGATAAGGCTGTTTACTATATGTCCTCTGTGTTTTGAAGAATGAGATTTCAAGGTGCTTGTAAATGTAAATCTATACTGGCTTCAGTATATGTTGTAAAGAACAGTTGCCAAAACAATTGATATTTTCCTCTTGCCTTCTCAGCTGCTTAACCAGAAGAGGTATTGATATTGTTGGTGTGAGCTCAATATATGTAGATTTTGTTATTTTACAATAGCGTCAATGAGCTGAAATTAATTATAGATTTTTCATTTGGCAGCTTTTATATCCTTAGTTAGACAGACATCATTAAGTATACTCATGGAGTTCTTTTCAACATCATGTTTTAGGATTACACCAACTCCTCTCGGAGAAGGGAAAAGCACCGTGACCATTGGTCTTGTTCAAGCTCTAACAGCCCACCTTAAAATAAATTCTTTTGCCTGCCTGAGGCAACCTTCACAAGGACCTACCTTTGGTGTTAAAGGTACTTGATACTTGCAACTTTTTATTTTAATATACTGTGGTTAAATTCTTGTTGAATATTTGTATGATACTTAATCATTGCAGTCTTTTGGGGAGGGTCATGGCTAGACATGGGCACAAACAGAAATAAACCCCCAAACACCCTGTTCGTTGTTCGTTGCCATCCATGAACAACGAACAACGAACATGGATGAACATGAACTGTTCCCAGACATGTTTGTTGTTCGTTGTTCATGGGGACCAGAACCACCCCCCCAACCCCCCTCCCCACTTAGCCCCCTCCTCTCAAACCCACATATCTGACCCTTTAAAGAGCTCTTTAAACTATCAGCTGGCAGGGGGGGGATTCCCTCCTGTCACCTGCCAGCTGATAGTTTAAAGGGCCCTGTCAAAACAAAAACAGCAGTGCTTGCTGGCAACTAGTTTGAGGGGTTACAAACTGACCTTCCCAATGTCCAATACCCACCAAATTTGAAGGGGACATAGTCCTCACTGTCCTCTGAAGACCCCCCAAGTTTCAGAGAGATTGCACCCCGGGAAAGGCATGATCCATGGGTCTCCCCATTGGCTGTCATTTTCTCTTCACAGTGGCAAAAACAGGACTCTCTGCTGGAAGTACTTTGAAGGGTTAAAGCCAGAAGGAAAGCCAGGAGGAGTTCAGACAGAGTTCAGTCCCTGCCTCCGGTTGCCAAGGGGATTGATTGCAGGTGCCAGACTGTCTGGCTTGAGGAATGGTTGCCAAAGGCAACCGAGGCTTGCAACGACCACCTGTTCGTTTAGGATGGGGCCTCGCGAACAGCTTGTTCGCGAACAACAGATTGGGCTGTTTGTGGTTTTTTTCTGTTCGTAATGCTGTTCGTGTCCGTGTCTAGTCAGGGCATCTGATTTGCATGCAGAAGAGAATGCTTTTCATGAACAGAAAAGGGGAAGACCACTGTCCTCCAGATTCAAAATCTATCCACTCTGCCTTACTGGTGGTTGACAGTTTGCTGCTTTTCAAAGTGTTTGTTGTAAATGCAGCAGTGTTCAACATTATGGGTGCTTCTGTATTTTGAACTGCTGATACTTGTTGCTTTCTGGATAATTCATACTAGAGAATCTAAATGTTGGTGACTGATACCGCAGTTCTGATTGGATTTCTCACTTGCATTTTATTTGTTCGTGCCTTCCTGCAGAATGTATATGCTAATTTAATGGAAGCATTTCCATTTTTATGTAGGTGGTGCAGCTGGGGGTGGATATGCTCAAGTCATACCAATGGAAGAGGTAAGCTGAAATTTTCTTTACACATTTTTTTTTACAAATTACTCTAGTTCTCCTTGCTATTGCAGCATTGAAAATATACAGAGACAAGCATGCATTTGTCTGAAAAACTACTTAAGGAATTCAAGTTAAACAGCTGCTTAAATAATTGTATTACTTATATCTTCCCTTTAGAGTTGGTTGAGACAGTTTCACCCAAGAGTGTCCAGAAAAAAGACATTGCGTTCACAGAAACATAGAAAGAGCCTTGCTGGATTATACAAAAGTTTCTGGCACGTATTAGTGTTGATTCACACAACTATTTTGGTATGAGGAAGAAGTTGCAACACAGTCCACCAGCAGTCTCCATATAAATAAAAAGGTCTTATAAAATCAGCAGTGTGAATAAAACCACAGATAACCACATCATGAAAAATCCTTCTTTTCCACGTTGTCTTAACGCACCTGTACTTAGGTTCTGCCCTGACTTGGATAGCCCAGGCAAGCCTGATCTGGTCAGATCTCAGAAGCAGTGTTGGCTTTGATTAGGAATTGGGTGGGAGACCTCCAACAAAGACCAGGGTTGCAGAGGCAGGCAATGGCAAACCACCTCTGTTAGTCTCTTGCCATGAAAACCCCACCAGGGGTTACCATAAGTCAGCTAAGACTTGATGGCATTCTCCACCACCACATAGGTTCTATTGAGTAAGATCTATCACATTGAACTGAGACCATCTAACTCATTTTAAACCTCTTCAAACATAACAGTGATGATTTAATAATATTTCTTCAAGATTTATGAAATTGTTCATCATAACTGTTAATCCTCCAAGTAAGAGTACTTGGACAGGTTCCACCAATCAGTTCTTTTTTAATAGAGCATGTCTTTCTCATTTTTTGTTCATATGTAGTTCAACCTTCATTTAACTGGAGATATTCATGCTATTACTGCAGCAAATAATTTGCTGGCTGCTGCTATTGATGCCAGGATTTTGCATGAAAACACTCAGTCTGATAAGGTAAGGGCATCTTTTATAATCATGGACTTTCTATGAATACAATCATGATAGTGTTACTGAGGCAAAACTCACAGTGGCCTTCTTCAGGTCTTGAGGCTTCTTATTTATCCTTTAAGTGTAAACTTGAGTCATGTATTTTCCATTCTTGCCAAAGCCTGGTTAGCATGCAGTCCAGCCAAGCAGCACCTGGCCAGCCAGAGAAGCTGTGGGAACCTAAGGGAAGTGTTTGTCCTCAGTCATGGTGCTAAGTAAAAGAAGCTGGAAAACTCCAAACCTCTGGGCAGGGGGAGAGGTGTGTGCTGCCACCAGCCATTTTTCTTTTAAAACAACAGGTATCACAGCCCATCATTGGGTCAGTCAGGGTTCTAGACAGCTATGTGTTTGAGCAAAGAACTTTAGCACTTGGTACAAAAAAGTTCCCTTTCCTTGCTTCCTTGAAGGACCAATACTGAGAGATGTAATAGGGCATGCTGAGAGACCTCGGTAAGCATATAACAACAACATTCAAAGCCCTTCATGGTCTAGGCCCCTCATATCTGTGAAACCTCCTCTCTCCCTATATTCTGCCATGGCATCTTTGCTCCTCTGAACTGGGCCTTTGCAGGTACCACTTACATTTGGGCTAAATTAACAATTGGCTGTACGTGCACTTTCTTTGTGGAATGTCATGCCTGAGGTTAGGAAAGCTCCCACTCTCCTGGCTTCCACAAACTATGCAAGACTGAGGGCTTTCTACTGTAGACTAGGCTATTGGGTATTGTCTGCTGATGTAGATATGCTCCTACTGGGTACTTAGATGTTGTATTAATTACTTACACTTTAATTTAGAAAGATTTCATCTGTATGTTCAGCTTCATGCTGCTTTTCAAATGTGTGGCTACCATATTGTATCTGTTTTCATTGAATGTCTTGATTCTTAGTCATATTGGCTTTTTGCTCTATATTGTATTCACTTGCAGTATGTAATCCACAGATCTCAGCGAGAAAGGCAGGCTGCAAACAAACAACAACAATAACAATAATAAAAATATTCCAAGTAAAAGCAAAAGTGTTTGTTTGGGTACAAACATTAGAAAGGAAAGAGGCAAGTTGGAATAAATACAGATCTAATTGGGAAGTTAAAAAGTACCTGGACAAAATCCATCAAGGCAAAAATGGAAATAAAAATCTGAACATCTCTGCTAACTAGATATATTATTTGATTATAGAAGTGAAAACCAGTATTCACGCCACTCTTTGCTCCTCCAGAGAGGGTCAGAAATAGAACAAAGGACAATGGCTTTGGGATCTCCTTTTACATTTTATTTAAAAACTAGCAATGTCATTTGTTAGCTTAATTTTTATAGGGAAACTGGAGCTCCAGCTAGCTGCAACCTGAACTTTTGTAAGGAGAAAAGGGGACTTTAGGGGCAGATGACTGGCAGACAGAAGCTCAGACAGAAACTTGCATTACCTGCCTTGCTGCCTGGCCATTGTCCCTCCTTCCTTGCTGAGCATAAATCTGTACCCTCCCCTAATTGAGAAAATGCTGTGCTGCTGAAGTTGCTAGGGGTGGGAAGCACATTTATCCTAAGCAGCAGATTAGGAAGTGAAAATGACCCTGGAGCAGGCCAAGCTGAACGGCCTCAGCTGTGCTACAAGCCAGTGCTGGAGGACTACTCTACCAAGGGGTGGCAAAAGTAGGCATTAGCTCACTCATTGCTTCTTCCTATAATCTGGCAGTAGTCTGGGAGGAGGCATTTCATGAGCTGACACTGATTATCATTGCTGCTGAAAGTTCTGAGCTAAGTGACTTCTGTATTGCTGGCAAGGTGCCAGGGCTTACTTCTGTTTGCTCCCGGCCACCAGTGGTTCCTAGGGCAGTAGCCCACGAGGAAATTTCTCTAAAAGTTAAATACCCAATCTGTCCCTCTTTATCCTTTATCACAGTGTTGCCCTCAGTTAAATTCTTTATTTCTCATTTTATAATGTATTGGTTAGCATTAACTCCTGTAGGGACAGATGAAGTGCAGCATTTGGGGATTGTATTGCAATTACAGCAAAACTTGCCATCCGCCCCTCATACATTAACGGATTTTGTGTGGAGATGTAACATGCATTCTGTGTGCTTGGGTCCTTGCTCTGTATAATCCTTCTCACTCTTACAATTCATCATCATAATGACAGGAATTTTCTTAGTTAACCATTTCCATTTGAATGGAATAAAAATGTCTTAAAATTACAGTCAAAATTTGGAGATATGCCCAAACCTTGCACTTTAGTTTCTTGGCAGGATCAGGATTGCACTTCAGTGGAAGAATCTGATGGAGACTCTCACTGTCTAATGATTTTTAATGTACATTTTTACAGGCCTTGTATAATAGATTGGTTCCATTAGTTCATGGAGTGAGGAAATTTTCAACTATACAGCTTGCACGCATGAAAGTAAGTTTACTTTTAATCATATTTCAGTAATTCTTTTAGAACAGGGGTCCCCAGTGTGGTACCCATGGACACCACTGTGCCTGCCCATACCTTTCCTAGTTCTCACCAGAAAGTGGGTGGGGCCAGGTGGGGCTTTTGCCAAGCATGGCTTCTGATAGGCTGTTGGAGATTTCATCAGCTGTGCAGATTTTTTAAAATACTGCTTTGGCAAAACCGACTTCAGCAGGGGTCATTACTATGTCACTTAAGTAGCCATTTTGTGGCTGGCTCTGCCTCCTGCAGCAGACATTTTGTGGCTGTGCTCACCACACTGTCAGAATTCTAAATGTGCCTGTAGGCTCAAAGGGGTTGGGGACCCCTGCTTTAGAAGATGGGTTTTTTAAAACAAAAACAAAACTATACCTTAATAAATTTAAGTTGTCTTAAGTTGTCTGATTTTTTTAAAGCAAATGGGGCCAGACAGTCTCCCAACAATGATGGGTTAAGATTAATTCAGTTATTTATACTATGCCATAGTGATTTCCAGAGTCGTATGGAATTGCATTGTCCTGGAAGTGGACTAATATATGATGGACTAATATATGATGAGATATGCTAATGAGTTCCTCCAGCTCTTTTTCTACAAAATTACCCCTGCAGATAATAATGTGCCAACAGACAAAAATAGACATTAAAATCAGAAAAATACATCAGTTTCTCAGCAAATCAAAAACACATGGTCTAATTGAGAATTCCTGTTGGATGGTCTGCAAAACTAAGAATTCCTATCAAATACAAAGCACCTAACTTTAATTTAAAAAAAAAACTTTCTGAAACAGGAGAGCCTTACAAGTCTTCCTAGAAGTGGCCAGTTATGGTATACTTGTTCCATAAAATCAGTGCACAGATCTACAAGAGGTCACAATGAGCAGAAACTAACACAAAGACCATACTAGGAGTATATGTTCATATAGCGAGCTGAGGTCCTTTAGGTATGTGAGTCTCATGTATCGAAGTGCCGTTTATGGCCCCAGCCTGCAGCAACTTGAAACCAGATGCTTATTTGCCTACAAGAAGATCCACCACATGCTGGCATGATGAGGTCATCATATCATGACCTGAAAAATCTGGTTTTTCCCCCTCTTTTTTGTTTTTGTAACATCTGGCCTGAGGAAGAATTCTGGTGAACGCAAACAGTTGCACACTTTTCTATGTCACAGGATTGGTCCTAATAAAAAGTATTACATCGATTGTATTGTTGACTTTTTGAATTTAAAGTAAGACCCATGCCTTAATATGAACCCAGATGCAAACAGATAACTAGTGGATTTGCTTCAAAACAGATTAGTATGTTCAAAGAGACCCATTGCTGCTAAAAGTCAGGCAGCTGCCATTTGAACTAACTGAAGTTTCTGAGTTTTCTGTAAAGGCAACTGCTCATATAGTACATTACAGTACTCCAACCTATTTAACTATGGTTCTTATCTCCTTATTTAGGAAGAGGAAGCTGTCATATATTACTGCATTGTATCTTGCACTTGCAAAGAATTTTCCACTTGGAATAATTGCCAGTTGTTTGGAACACTGATAAACGTACACTTTCATGGAATGGGCACCTGATTTTTGCCAGAATTTGATAAGAGGGAAATGAGTATAATTTGATTAGGGGTATCCAGTTACTAACTTTCCCCTTCAGCAGCTAGCTTTGATTTATGGAAAGTGACATGATGGCTTACAGCAGTCTCTTCCAGAAGTTAATTTATGGTGCCAGTGAATATATTTGATAACTGCTGGATGGCAATGGATGATGACAAAGTATTTAAGAAATCTTTATGTTTAAATCATTATTGACAGTTTTTAAAAATGTGTATTTTACAGTTTGGGACAATTCAGTTGCCTGGAGTAAAACAGAACGTGGGCAGGATCCAATATTTGTGATTCTCACTGATATTTGAATTAGATTTATCTGTTCACTACTGTTTTGACTGGTGTTTCATTGTTACTTCAAACATCTAGGAGGGGAGAGGTGTCCATAAAATTCCAAATGCTGCTTTCTGGTGTTACATTTTGTTCCTGGTTTCTTGTTACTTGTTTGCATTTTAGTCATATGAGCAGGAAGCTTAAACTTACTTAAATGTTGGGAACTTTAATGAGATTCAGGGTCGTAGAATATGTGAAACAAGGAGGGGACCATGAAAATTTCATAGGTGATAGCGATCCTTTCCGTTATGAAGGGAGGCTGTCATTTTCCTGCCAGAAGGGTGGGCAGGGAAGAAATCTAAGAACACCTACCACAAACCACATAGCCTCAGAACCCAATTAGCCACCCTCAAGACTCTTTCAGCAGCAAAGAAGGGTGGAGCTCCTCTTTCTACTGGAGAGCAGTTGCGGGGGGAAGTATTGGGCTCTGGTAATGCATATCAGAGGGCACCTGCTATTGGCCCAATTTCCTGTTCTCTGAGAACAGGTTGAAGAGTAGCTATGCTGATCTCATCAGTCACATATGAGCATTTCCTTCAAGACGAGGTCCTTCACAACTCACAATGAAACATTCAGCAATTGCCTTCTCCCCAGACCCTCATAACAGCTCTACAGCTGCCTTTGTATCAAAGTAGCCTGCATTGTATCTCAGACTTTTCTAATGTTACACATAGGCCGCTGATTCTAGGCCACTGCTGAGCAGCCCTATTCTGTTGCTCTTCTCTCATGATTATATGGAACGTTGAACAGAGTTCCCTCAAGTGCACCATACATGATGGCTGAGTTCACATGGAGAAATATGCCACTGAAAGCATAGAGGATCCTGACCATTTAAGATTTTATCATAGAAAAACTGAATTTTAAATTGCATGTGCTAATTTAGCTGGTAGCCATTTCTTTTATTTGGCCTTATAGTATACCTTACAAAAGAACAGCAGCTTTTACTGTGATTGTTAGATTTTTGCTCTGTCCCTGTGATATAGTATGTATGATTAGTAGATTAATCTTTTTTGAAGTTAAGAAATAAAATGAGAAGCTAAGATTAGTATAGTTGTGCTCACAGGACCTCATTCAGGAAGGACTTCCATCAGACAGCACAAACAGTGGTATCCTGGCCCTTGGGTGGCATGGCAACAGCTACACTGCACTGAAGTTGACATGTGTTGGCAGTAATTACATGACCTCCTCTGTATGCATGATTGTGAGCATGACAGGGACAGCATGTCTTGAGGGTGGGTTTTGTGACTTGAGTCCTCTGTGTATTTCTGTAGCTTTCTAATTTAAGAGGTCTCATTTATCTCTTTGCTTCTCCACCTTTCCCCCCACCCCCAGCGGCTGGGAATAAATAAAATGGATCCTGATACTTTAACAGCAGATGAGATTCACAGATTTGTACGTCTTGACATAGATGCATCTACAATAACATGGCAAAGAGGTACGTGTTAGTAGTCACCAAGGCACAAAGGCATCAGGTTAAACCATATTTTATGCAGAAAATTGGCTCTGTAAATATTTTAATTCTTACTTCAAAGCAGTTGTGACAAGCTCCACATTAAATTGGGGCAACAACACTGGGGAAGATATATGTGTGACCTTGCTCCCGTGCCAGTTACCCTGTCTCTAAACCCTTCTCAGAAGCTATTTGTAGCCCCATTATGGGATGGGGGAGAGCAGGAAAGATACAATTCATGGCCAACCTTAGTGCCGTAATTATCCTGGTTGTGGGTTCAGCCACTCTGCACAAAGTTGCAAGACAACTAGGAGCTCAGCCTGGGGAGAAAAGAAGGAAAAAGTGGGTAAAAATGTAACGCTGTCTAAAAATCCTTCCTTAGGCAGAGTCCTTTTTGCCTACCAGCAAAAGAGGAGTTAGCTGTTGGTGGCAGTTTGGGCATAGCTCAGTTCTGCTGAGTGGGCCACAGTGTGTGTTATGTGCTGTCAAATCGCCTCCGACCTATGGTGATCCTATGAATGAGATACCTCCAAAATGTCCTGTCATTAACAGACTTGCTCAGATCTTGCAGACTGGAGGATGTGGCTTCTTTTATTGAGTCAAACCATCTCATTTTGGGTCTTCCTCTTTTCCTGCTGCATTATTCCTACTTTCATCTTTTCTAGCATTATTGACTTTTCCAATGAATCTTCTCATGATGTGTTCAAAGTAAATTAGCCTCAATTTTGTCATTTTAGGTTCTACGGAGAATTCAGGCTTGATTTGATCTAGTATCCACTTATTCGTCTGTCCGGGGATGAGCCTCCCCTCCCTCCTCGCCGCCGCCCCCCCCCCCGGCTCCAGGGGCCCCACAACTCACCTAGCCGGGGCAGGCGCGGCGGCGGACGGGCGCGGCCGCGGCAGCCGGCCCGGCGGACGGGCGAAGCGCTGTCGCGGCGCCGCGGAGGCGGCGGCGGCGGCAGCAACCCGGGCGGGAGGAAGCGACCCGGGGGAAGCAAACCGGCAGGCTGGGCAGCCGCCGGAGCGGACGCCTCCAGGGCAGACGGCCCCAATGCGGTGGCGGCGACGACGGCAGAGGCGAGGCGGCGCAGCCGCGAGGCCCGCGCTTGCGAGGTCGAGCCTCGCCCGGGGCCGCGAGGCAGCGAGGGGGTGGGAACCGGCCCCGGCGTCGGCAGGCGATAGGCTGGCCCGCCCGCCCACCAGGGAGACGGGGGAAGGGCGCCCAATGGCAGCTGGGAGGCGGGAGGAAGGAGCACCAGGCTTCCCACCCCGGAAAGGCTGGAGGCAGGTGTTGCTGCCGGCATTGGGACAGATAATGAGCCTCACCTGGGGCGCTGGCGATTGGGGAGCGGGGCGGGGCTGCCCCTAGCGAGGGAGGGGATAAAAGGGGTCAGAGGCTCCCTGGCCGGGGAGGAGAAACAGGGAGGCTGTCCTGAGGGAAGGACCATCCCTGGGCCCAGAGGCTGTGCTTACCTGTTGCCAGACACGGTTTAACAGCCCTGGGGCCATCTGAGGCCAATCAAAAGGGAAGCTGAGACCCCTGGAGCCAGCAGACAGGCCGCCTGCCCGGCCTAGGTAGCAGCGGGACAACCCCCCGGACCCGCCGGCTGCGCTGACCGCACCCCCGCCACAACGGACCCGACGGACGCGGCGCCCCCTGCTGACGGAGAAACTCACATCGTCTTTTTGGCTGTCTATGGTATCTGCAAAACTCTACTCCAGCATCACATTTCAAACGAATCCATTGTCTTCCTGTCAGCTTTCTTCACCATCCAATTTTCACATCCATATATGGCAATGGGGAATACCGTAGTTTGGATTATCTTGATCTTGGTTCCCAGAGAGACATCTTTATCATTAAGGATCTTTTTTAGCTCCTTCATAGCTGCTCTTCCCAGTCTCAATCTGATTTCTTCATTGCAGACTCCCTTTTGGTTGATGATTGAGCGAAGGAATAGAAAATCTTGTACAATTTCAATTACCTCATTGTAAACTTTAAAATTGTGTAATTCCTCAGTGGTCATTACTTTTGCCTTCTTGATGTTCAGCTATAATCCTGCTTGGCGCTTTCTCCTTTAACCTTCATCAGTAGCCGTTTCAAGTCTTCACTATTTTCTGCCAGTAATGTGGTGTCATCTGCATATCTCAAATTGTTAATGTTTCTTCCACCAATTTTCACTCTACCTTCTTCAAGATCTAATCCAGTTTTCCTTATGATATACTCTGCATAGAGGCTGAACAGGTAGGGAGATAATATGCATCCTTGTCTGACACCTTTGTCAATTGGGAATAGGCCACTGAGTTGCAGGTTATTTTTTTAGAACTCTAAAAAAAGCAAGATCAACCACACACACACACACACCAGGTTAGAGTTACAATTCAGAGACAGCAAAGAGGAAGCTAGCACCCATAGTCATGCTTAGCTTTACTCCTGGTGTAGATTGGGAATATAGAAATGAGTTTGGTTTCTTGGAATGTCTTTTTCTTTCTATGCTTATTTCTCCCTGGATTGCTCTGAGCTTCCACTGACTAGATGATTCACTTTTAAAGAAAAATATTGCTCTTACTTTCAGTGGGAAAGTCAAATGTTAAGTTACACCTTCCCCTTGCAACTATTCCTTCTGCATGTATTGTAACCTAATCTTCTCTAGGGTTAAGTATAGTTTCCTGTGTTCATGTGAAGAAACGGCTTAAATCAAATTTAGCAATCCCTAATCACTCCTGTTTCATATTATTCCAGCCAATCTTTGCATGTTTCTCTAAAAGTTTCTATTTTCTACTTTGCTAAACTTTCCCCCAATTTCCCAGCCATTCATGCCAGAGACCCTTCTAATCACCATGGCTAATTTAACCACAAATTTCTTAACTTCTCTTTTCACTCACTTCCAGATACTTAACAGAGGGTTATGTCCTGTTCTTAACTGCAACTTAGCAACTTTCCCTTTTTGACACAGGAACTCCTTTACAGCTGGAGAGCTTCCTTTTCTCAGCTGTAACCTCTGACATTTTTTATTCTTTAGCCAAGTTCTGACTTGGGTTTGGGGTTCCTGATCCCCTAAAGCTTCATGCCCCTCGGTTAACATCTGAAGAGGGAGAAAGGGGAGATTCCCAGAATAGGGCAGGAAAGAAAAGGAAGGAATGCTGAAGATGGAGTATGCCCAAAATAACTGGATCTGTGGCTTCTTTGTGTATATGGCGCAGGAAACCATGCGCTTTAGAGTTAGATAATACATTATGAAAGCTGGCTAATGCAACTGATAAGCAACAGAAAATGAACAGTAGTCAGTGTTTGAGGGATTGTAGGATCCAAAGTAGGAAAATGATTACAAAGACATTTTACAATCAGTGCTAAAGACTTGGAGCTAGAATGAACTGGAAGCACAGTCTTCTAGAAAATCCTCTTTGGGAACAGAAATCAAGATTGGGAAGACATAGTCCAGGCAACTTAGTAGGGAATAAAATGAGCCCAGGGACCAGTCAAGGAGCAAGGGTGTGTGAATATGTGATAATAGAATTGCAGTGTATAGCCTGAAATGTCACCAACTTTTTGCAGTTTCCCAGGCAGTACTACCCTGGAAATCTTAGCCAAGAACTCCTGCCAATCACAGTAGCAACTTTCAAATGTGACTGAAGAACTCTAGTTAAATTTCCAGTCAAACAGTGATGTTTATGGATTTTTCTATGGCTCAGCAATGGCAATGCTTCAGTAGAAACCGGGGGAGGGGGGAAATACCTCTCTGCTCTTACTGATAGCAGGCTGAATGATAGGCAAGCTACTGGCTTGGCTTCTCTATCTTGGCTTCTCTGTTTGGGGTGGGGAGCTCTGTAAATACATTTTTATTTGATGTATTCAATTTGTATCATTGGTTAGCAATAGTTTTTAATTTTTAAAAAATCTGTTTAACAAAATGTATATCCTGCCTTTCTTTCCTCACAAGGCCCACCAAGGTGGCTGACAAATTAAAATGTAACCATTAAAATAAAACATATCATTAAAACAGATAAAACTAGAGCTTTAAAAACATACAAAGTGAGGGATCACTGAGGGTATGCCAAATGAAACAAAACAATCTTCACCCATTGGTGGAAAATGACAATAGAAGGAAACGGACAAATCTCCCTGAGGAGAGAATTCCAGAGTTTTGGTGCCACAGCCAAGAAGGTCCTTTCCTGGGTTGCCATCTGTCTAATCTCAGAAAGCGGGGGCACTGAAGCAGGCCTCCGAAGATATGAGTTTGTGTGGAGCATCTAGACGTGCCTATTGTCTACTCCTATGTGGTTGTCTGGCTCCAATAAGAAATTAGTTGGAATGAAAGTTATTCTTGAAATAAAATGATGGTGAAGTAAACTTCATCTTCATGAATATCCATTTCCTACACCTAGCTTAAGGGTCAGTTCTGACAGAATGTCCCTGGTATTGGAAGGTACTGGAAGCATTTCCATCTGATGGCAGCTTCGTATGTTCTGCTTTGTATGTGGATGGGCCAAACTCATGGGGAGCCTGTACACTAGTATTGCTTACTTTCTATGGCAGCTAGCAACATCTACATAAAAACAGCATCTATGCAGTGACCAGTTCTCAAGCTTGAATCTCCTGCATCCAGCTGTTCTTGTATCTAGCATTTCTATCTGTATGTGCTATCCATGTGAGAATAACACTAAAGTCAGTCTACTCTTGTATGCTCATTCCCACTGACTTCTTGAAGATTTCTTGAAGATTTGCAATATGTGGAGATACTGCAGTATAAACTGTAATCATAAACACTATTACTAGAGAGTAAATTAGTGGCATTTGCCACTGAGAAAACCTGTTTAAGATTACCAAGCAATGCTTCACTAAAAAAAAAAAACCCTTCAGAAAGCTATCTTTTTACCTATGGTTTAAAATATCATCAGTCACTATATGAAATGGTTAACACAAACAGAGCCGTGCTTCAAAGACTTGGTTTCTGTGGTACTTACAGCTACATCTGATACAACTAAGGACCAAGCAAGACATTGGAGATCTGTGATTTGATCTCCTGTCTCTTTAAATATCAGCCATGGGGGAAGGGAGCCATTTGGAAAGAGACTATAGTACGGGGTAAGAAGAGATTCTTACATCTTCCCCACTGTAAATCACTCTTCCACCCAATGCAGTTCCTGTATGCTGCTGTTCTATGGGACAAATAGCATGGGGAGTCATGGGGAGTCATGGGGAGAAAGGGTTAAACCTTCCCTCATCCAGTGCTGCAGTCCTGATCCAAACTGGGCCCTCCCATGACTGACATTTACCGTAATATAGAGGCAGTAGATCAAACCATGGATCTCCACTCCCTTCATTTCCTAAATTGGTTTATGTGTTTGATTTTTTAAAAATCTTTATGTATTATTTATTTATTTTAAAATAAATGGCATGCATGAAACAAAGTATATTTTTGTAATCGAGTGATGGCCCCCTTGGAGTTGGGCATGAGTAGAATGTTTTTAAATCATTTTGTCCTTTTGTAAAAACTTTTCTTTCCAGTGTTGGATACAAATGACAGATTTCTTAGGAAAATAACAATTGGAGAAGCCAGTACAGAGAAGGGTTTTTCTCGCCTGGTAAGTAATGTTCTGATAAGCTTTGGAAAATTAACCATTAACCTTCCCCCCCCCCATTGCTGTCATTTCACTTAAGTTGTTAAAAAGTGGCTACTTTAGATGTGGAATGAATTTCTAGAATTACGATGCAGGATTAAGTAGGATTACATCAGAGCTTTTCATAATGCATTCATGTAGGTGAGGTATGATATGAGGTATGTCGCAGTGGTGTGTGAGAAAACAAGTGCTTAAAAGTACCTTTATTGCGTAGTAAATACAATGTCAGTGGTTTAAAAATCTATGCAAAAATTATTCAGAGAGAGACCTGCTTGACGTAGCTCTCAAGGGAAAAAAATCCATAAAATCATAAACAATTCCATATATTATCAATATGCCATTAAAAACAATCATTGAGCAGTTCAAAACACCTTATGCTAGAAGCAGACAATGCAACAGCTAATTTTTTTTTTAAAGATAGTTAAAAACCTAGCTAAAAATTACTATTTGGGGATTATGCCTAAAATATAGGAATGTGGACACCACTCAGGCTTTAAGAAGCGAAGGCATTCCCAAAGCACGGTGTCACCACTGAAAAGGCCGTGTCTCTAATTGCAGAGATCAAGGCTTGGGAGGCAGACCTTAACTAAAATTAGAAAATTAAAATTCTCACCATGTTATCAGTTCTAAGTTAACTCAGTCTTTTTACATATTATTTCTTTTATGAATGTTTTAGCACAAAGGGCTCCTATGTATTTTAATTACTCTGTTTCTGTACAGTGGGTGGATTTGTGCTAGACCTGTGAAAGTGTTCCAGGTATACTTCAGAAGTACTGGAATGCATTCTGCCAGTTTTTCTACTGGTGCAAGAGGGGTGGAAGATTGTAGGACTTCTAGGGCTACGGTGAGGAGGGTAGTTGAGTAAGATCAGTCTCTCCTCCCTCTTATGCCAGAGGGAAAGCTGGTAGGGTCAAATCCCATGTGAGAAATAGATAGCAGTTACACTGGGTGAAGTGTTACAGAAGTGTGGGCCAGAGCACCAGACCTTTATACACACATTTGCCATAAGATCCAGCAGGGTAGAACACTGTTTTTCAAATAGCTGTGAATAAAGAGGAAATAATGGGTTGGGATGAACTTGCAGATCTTCCCACAGACACCATGTGGTACTCTTCTTAACAGCTATCTCATGACTCCCATTTCCTCACCTTACGAAGGGCTGATTGTGATGACAACTCCCTGTGTTTTTGTTCATTTTTCTGCTGATCCTTGCATCTGTATGAACAAGCAGAGAATAGTATCCATTGAGGATCTCCTGTATCTGCAGCCTGTGAATGGGGAGGGCTAGTGTGGCACTCTCAGGATTGCCACCTAGGCAAACCCCTTGGACTGTAAGCTTTCTAAACAGGAAAAAAATGGGAGGTGGGAGGAGAACTGTGGCAGTTTGAAAATTACTGAAATACAACAAAAGAAGAGGGAAGTGACTTTACCGAGGGGAGGAGAGTTAAATGAGAAATTCTAAGCAAATATTTTATTTGACTACTATACATAGTACTAAGTAATAGAGGTGTTACTATAAGAATTATAAGGATAGAAATTAACTAATTTTATTTCTGGCAGATAATTGTATAATGGAGAAATTATATAACTAAGATAGAACGAATATAAGATAGAAGGAAGTAAAGAGCAACATATAGAGTATGAGTTAAATTGATTGACTTACAGTGAATGTATACAATGCTTATAGAAGTACTTAAAGTTATGCAGAATAAGGGACAAATTGTTTGCCCCATATTGACGAGACAAGAATGAAATAAGATAGAATATGGAGTACAAAAGTAGACAAATGACTGTTATTATTAAAGAATATATGCCAGGAATGTAACATTTAGTCGATAAGTTAAGTGGGAAAGGGAATAGAGATAGCACTGTGTTATAATAGAAGCTTAGAAGAGCGTGAAAGTATATGTTTAATAGAATAAAATAAGTTTGAAATGAGTAGGGGGAAAAAACGGATAAGGGGTTGGAAAACTGTTGGAAGTCAACAAAAGGGGGGGGAGGGAGGGGGTTAGAACTGGAATATTTAAAGGAAATTGATTGTAATAGATATTATAGAGATTTCTAATCCAATAAAAATTTAAAAAAAAAAATAAACAGGAAAAAATTACGGTCATATACTATCCAGAATCTAGCAAACTGTTGGAAATCTAGGAGTGTTTTGGAGTAATCTGTTAGGGGAAAGTATGAATTAGAATTTGAAGTGCCTCTTTGTATACATTTTTTTTCAGGCTCAATTTGATATTGCTGTTGCAAGTGAAATTATGGCAATCTTAGCACTGACTACCAGTCTGTCAGATATGAAAGAGAGATTGGGGAAGATCGTAGTTGCTAACAGCAAAAATGAGCAGCCGGTGACAGCTGAGGATTTGGTATGGACAATGGAATGCTTTTTGCTTTTTATGACACCTTTTATTTATTTTAATAGTTAACTGCATTCAGCTAATTGTTTGTAGTAAGGGGATTTTTATATATTTATTTTACAATATATCTCATTCTTCTGAAACTCAAAGCAGCTCACAACATCATATTCATGTCCAGTAAAAACACAATTGCTTCTCTGCCATTCAATTTGTAACTGTGGCACTATTACTAAAAACATCTGTCATCTCAGGGGCACCAGCTATGCTTTTTTGATGAGAAGGGTCATCAGTAAAAGTGAGTGGATGCATCTTAATGGATACGCATGTCTGTAACAGTAGCAGCGACCCATTAAGTATCTCTCTTTGTGTGTGTAAGCAAAATAATCTAGAATCACATGAGAAGACTGATTGAAATTAACTAGAGCAGGGCTCCCCAAGGTGGTGCCCATGTGCATCATTGTGTCCGCCAACATTTTTCCTAGTGCCTGCCAAATGTTTTTAGAAAGTGGATGGGGCCAGGTGGGGTTTTTGCCAAGCATGGCCTCTGATTGCTTATTGGAGATTAGATTGACTGTGCAGATCTTTAAAAACATTGCTTGGCAGAAACTGCTTCCACAGTACAAGAATTTTCACTGTGTGACTGAAGGTAAGCTGTAGCAACCATTTTGTGGCTGGCTCCACCTTCTATGGCAACCATTTTGCTGCAGCTATTTTGTTGCTGTGCCCACATGCTGTGTCAGAACTCCAAATGTGCCTGTAGTCCCTGAACTAGAAACTGTTAGTAGTACTCTTCTTGTCCTGCATCAGTGTTTCTCAAGCTGTGTAATAGACCTGGGACAGGGTTTTTAGAATACCTCACAGCAGGGCACAAAGTTTCAGGAAAAGCTAGAATCCTGAGTCAAGGAGAGACTTCCTCCCCAGCCTAGACATGATTGTGTTGCAATGCCTTTCAGAAGTCAATTTTCATTAACACCCATTGCATTTATGGATGTGACTACTCCCACATCCACCCCATAATTCCTACCTAAATTGAGAAGAGTTCCTGCTGTATTCAAATCCTTCCAGACTGTCTGTCTGTCTACCTCTCTCTGTTTTCTTGTTCTGCTCTCCATTTTAATGCCAGTGCAGTTTCTGCACTCTCACAGGGAACAGGTAAATAATATTGTGTTAGGTCCAGAATACAGAATATGTTGTGAAAGAGGCCTTACAAGTACAAAAAGTGTGAGAAACATAACTATTTGATTTTGTGCTGAAAAGAGAACTATTCTTCCAGTTGAGAGAAGGGAAGATACCCATAAATATTTTTGTTTCAAAACAAAAGCAGTACTCTAAATGTGAAGCTTCAGAAATAACATAGGAGTCCAGTGCGACACCTTATAGACTAGCAAATTATATTCCCAATAAGTTTTCATCAGATCCTTGAAGTGAGCTGTGACTCACAAAAGTTTATGTTGGAATCATTTTTGTTAGTCTTTAAGGTACAACTGGGTTCACATTTCATCTTGCTGGTACACAACTACCCATCTGCCAATTTTTTCATGTCACTTTTAGTGTATGTTTCCATAAACTCTTAGTTTGTGTTCAAAACCATTCATTTTTTTAGTTGCCTAGTTTTCTATATGTTAAAACAATGCAATAATTTAAGCAGTCTTGAATTCATTATTTAATGTTCAGGCTAAACCACTAATTCCTTCTCTCTTTCAATTATTTCAGATGTGAATAGTGTTTAATATGCCCTGCAAATATGCAATTGCTCTTAATTTCAGGATGCTATATCACATATTCAGTGTAGTGTAATAAAATCTAAAATACACATTTGGCTGATGAAAACCAGATGTGGTAAGGGTTGGAAACAGGAGGGGACAGAGAAGAAAAGATAACTTGAATATTTCATAAGTTGAGAGGCTTCGTTCACAACAGTAATGAATTTGAAAAACTCAGCCTCTGTAATGGAGCCGCAGAATTTACTGCCAAAATATAGTGTTCATTGAGCAGAGTTCTGAAGACTAGATTGCAATTTGACTGCAGAATTGTAGCAAGATATTTGATGGACAGATGCCATATCTCCTTGGCAAATTAAACTGGCATGCCCAAGAATAGTATTTCAGCAGCTGTAAGGAATATTAAATGAATATGTAACTATTTGTTTAGCTACGAAGCTTCTCAGGTTTCTGAGCAAGACTGTTTAAAATATTAAGGTTTATTTGCTTTAAGGTAGAATGCTCATTTTACAAATAGTATACAGATGAGGATGTTGCCTTGAAACCCTAGACTAGTTGCTTGGGGCTAACTTTGTTAGGATCCTAGAATTATCAAATGACCCATCTTTATTACACATGTGATAAAGAGCCCATATCCTGTTGTTTGATAGTAGATTTCTTATTTTATATTGGATGAAGCAAATATCCAACCAGAGATCCTATCTGGACTTTTAAGCCATAAAAATTTAGATGACAAATAGCATCCAGGTTTTAACCTTGAAAAGGCACAATTCATTAATCTCCATGAATGTGAGTATCATATGAGAAATAGCATAACTCCTAGATAGTAGGAAGTAGGCATTACCATGGGAAGAAATCCTTGAAGATGACCACAGTAATTTTATTAATAAAATATGCAGCATCACCATTTACAGGACTTGGTGCTTTTTGGTCACAGCTGTACGGGTTTACAGACACTTAACCAATTGTTAACTAGTTGGCTATACCTCATCCAGGCATCATAATAACCATAAAAGAACCTTTTTAGATTAGACTGAAGGCCCATCTAGTCTATCACTTGTTTTCAAAAGTATCCAGTCAAATGCTTATGGGAAACCCACAAACAAGTCCTGAAGGCAACAGCCTGCTCCTGTTATTTATAGCGTTGGTATTTTAAGGCATAATGCCTCTTTAACATGGGGTTCACTGTTGGTTTTCTGTGCAGTCCCATATGGGACTGCGCATGTGCAGGCCTGCTGACTGGACAGATTTTACAGCTTTTTTCCTCCTCTAGAGGGGGTGCTCTCCTCCCAGAGCGCTTGTGCAGCAGTTTCCTGCTTAAGATGCCCGCACTCTGGGGGAGCGCCCCCCCTTACCCTTTTCTTATGAAGGAACCAAGTACCATCCTGTTCCCGGAATGAATATTACAACAAAACTAGTTCTTTATTAGTTGAATTGCCTGATGAGATAACAGAGCTTACACTCTATGTAAACTTATCTTACCAGGAATGGTCTAGGCTTTGAACTTGGGCGGGAGCTACAGGAGTTAATCCTTGTGCCTGTGTACTGACTATCGTGTTAGAATACTTTGTGGTTTTCTAACAGGGTAAGGTTTATCCAACTCCTCTGTTAGGTTCACAGGGCAGCTATTTTCTGCCTCCCGCTCCGCAGCGGACAGAAAACGGTGTTTCGCATTACATGCATACAGTCCCTGTATGAATTGAGCACATGTCCACCAATCACTTCAGTAGTACCACAGTGATCACTACATTTGGTACTAGCTAACAAATGGAGAGACCTTTGAGTTTTTAGCCAAATGTCCATTGAGAATGTTGTCTTGCAAGGTAACTTTTAGTGATGACTATACCAGCTAAACATGAGTGAGCTAGTGGATCTGAGGATAAACCAGCCAGTCCTGGACACATATCAGGAGGAAATACACCTCAGGCCTAGCCTTGATTTTCTTACTGAAGGGGTTTCAATTCCACTTGATACAAGAGATGATACCACTGGTCCCCTTCATATCAGCTATTTAGGGGGACATAAGAGAACTTCATACACTGAAGATTAGAAGACCTTGTTTCATTCTATTTAGATAATACAACACAGTTTGAACTATTTTTACATTCTTGTGAGTTGAGTGATATAAATTATCAATTTATGTCATGTAAATTGCGTGTCTTGTCCATTAGGGAGCCATACACAGACCACTGGGTCTGAAGCAACATTGACAACACTTCTTAAGGTGCTCCATTACATGAGATAGGCGAGTTGCAATAGGGCATCTGCTGACGCTGTGATAAAGCACTATGCTGTGGATACTCATCACAATGAGCAGTTTGGCAAGCATTGTTTCAGAGAAGAGTCAACCCTCCTCTGTGTGGTAGCTTGCTAAACTCCCATGTGGGACTGCACAGAAGACCGACAATGAAAACGGAGTTGCACTTACCTGTAACTGCTGCTCATTTAGGTCTTCTGTGCAGGCACACACATCCTCCCTCCTACCTCGCTATATACTCTTCACTGCTCACATGAAGAGTCTGGCGGCAAAGGAGAAACTGAGGGTAAGGGGGGGCACTCTCCCAGAGTGCGGGCGTCTTCGGCAGGAAACTGCCACACAGGCACTCTGGGAGGACAGTGCCCCCTCTAGAGGAGAAAAAAGCTGTAAAATCCATCCAGTCAGCAGGCCTGCACACATGCAGTTCCAAGACCTCAATGAACAGCAGTTACAGGTAAGTGCAACTCTGTTTTCCATTTAGCTAATAGCTATTGACAGATCCCCATAAATTAGTATAAACTTTAAAAAACCTGCCTAAGCTAATGACTATCACCACATTATGTAGAAATGAGTTGCATAAATTATGTGTTGTGCAAAGTATTGCTTTCTTTTGACTGCTATATTTATTTCATTGGATGACTCTGCACTCTAGTATTAAAATGAGAAGGGAAAATTATATAAACTTCTCTTATTTGCCTGTTTCTCCCATATTGGAAAGCCTGTTGTTTGCTTTATCTTTTCCTCTTATGAAAGATATTCCAACCTCTTTATCAGTTTAGTTGCCATTTTCTGTACCTTTTCAGTGTTGTGTTAGCCTTTTGGAGGTGTGACTAGAACTGCACACAGTATTCTGAATGCAACATAAACAGCCATTTTGATGCTGTATATTTTATTTGGAATCTCTATTCTAATCATTGCCAACCTTGATTTTACTTTTCACACTTCTACCACATGCTGAATAGACGATTTCAGCAAACTGTTCACCAAGGCCTCAAGAGCTCTTCCGCAGTCAATTCAGACCATATCAGCACATACAGTGTAAAGTTTTGCACCTAAGTGCATCACTTTGTACTTAATTTTAATCTCACTTGCTAGTGTGTTGATTGTTCATCAGTTTGCAGAGATGCTTTTGTATTTTTGTTTGTTTATTTAAATAAGCATTGGATTTTACTATCCTAATGTCATCCACAAAATTGGCTACATCACAGTAGTGCTTAAATTATGGATAGCAAAGGAGAGCAGAAGATTGGATTCCCATTTCAGGTGGTCCAAATGAACCTCTTTCCATAGGAAACAGGAAGGGACTGAAAAATCAACTCTCTGTTTTCAAAGCAAGACCATCCATACATTTAGCTCCTGCCAATCAGGCTGCACAACCCAGTTTGCAGTGTAGCACCAGCAGAGGGCACATAGATACCACCTCAGGGATGATGCCTGTTGAGCAGACAGCTCTTTGATGGTTCTGTGTTGCTAGTAGCACTTGCCCCACTCTCAGGAGCTCAAGAAATTGCAGAAAACTTGAAGCAAAGGTAGAGAGTTATTAGTCTCTCACTTTGTCCTGGCTTAGCCAAAGACAGAAGCAGCATGAGACCTGTGCTATTGCTTCCATATGCAAAGGCACTATATGAACTAATACAAGGCTCTGCTCCTCACCAGAGTTCTCTGCCACACATAGAAGATTTGAGAAAAGGAAGAGCTTTCCTCCCTTGTTGTGTTCCAGGCTTTGGGAAGGGATAGAAGCACTTTTAAGTTTTTCTTGTGCTTCTCCTTCATGCTACTTCAAAGCCCACTGGGCTGCAAGAGAAAAGAAGCTGGGATCTTCTTGTGCTGTTTTTGCTTCCCGGAAAGCCTAGTGAAAAGGGAAATAGACATGAAGGAGGGGAAGGAAACAGCCACTAGGGATGTGTGCTTTGGGTTCAGGATCCAGGTTTTTAACCCGAATCGGGCCCGATTCGAGATGTTTTGGCATTAACAAATCAGCCACAGCATTGCTGAAGCAATTCAGAAATGCCAAAGCAAAGCTTACTGAAGTGCTTTGGAATGCTTCGGTAAGCTTCAGGTAGTGCAGAAGCAGTAGTGCAGAAGGAAACAGTTCTTCTGCAGCTAGTGAGGCTTTCTAGGTGACTGGAGTGGGGGTGGCATTTTGCAAGTAAAATGCACCAAATTTTCAGGGGACCTATTCCTACCTGTCCTCTCAAGCCCCCCAGGTTTCAGGGAGATTGAACTGGGGGGGCATGTTATGGCCCTTCGAAGAAGGTGCCCCTATCCACCTCCAATCTCCATTATTTCATATGGGGAAAACTAGGGGAGCTTTCTAGGTGGCTGAGGGTGGCATTTTGCAAACAAAATGCACCAAATTAGCAGGGGACCTGTTCTCTCAAGACCCCTCAAGTTTCAGGGAGACTGGACTTCGGGGGCCTTTTTTGGTCAATGGGAGGTGGGATGAGGGGATTGGAGTGAGAGGCAGGAGCGGGAGGAGGGAGGAATATCAGGGAAGGAAGGGGTGCTCAGAGAGAGTGGCCAATAATATCTCTGCAGCAGCACGATCCCAGGCCAATTGGGGGATTCTCTGGGAGGAGAGTGTTTTTTTTTAAATTTCAAAATGCTGCTGCAAGGATTTAAATTGGAGGCTTGTCCCTGCTTAAGCCACATTCGTTGTGTGGCCTTGTGGCTTACCTCGGTCTCTAGGCTGGCTGTGACCTACTACTACTAGACTAGACTGGTGATTCTCCCGCAGGACCTGACCGGGGTGGCTGCTGGACCTGACTGACTGCACCTGGTTTGAGATTCACTAGACTCACAGGGGTTTTTCTCTTTGGGGGAGGGAGTTGAGGGAAGGGGAAATTGTTAGTGGTTTGTCCTTTAAATTTAAAATTTTCTGCTAAATTTTTGCTACTTGGTTGCTGAATTGTTTTGCTGTGTGGGGGTGCTCTTCTGGCTTGTTTCAGGGGGTGTTTTGGGGGGGTGCGTTGGCTTAGATTCACTTATTGTTATTTTGCTGTTCTACTGGGAGGGGGCTTCTGTTTTATCCTGTTGTTGTGTTGTGTGGGGCTTCCTTTGCTGCTTGGCTGCTTGGTTTCCTAAGAGTTCACAGTTTCAGCTAAAAGCCAGTGGGGGTGGGGGGAGGTCTTGAGAGGACAGGTAGGGTTAGGTCCCTCTTTTAATATTTTAATATAAATGTAATGTAAAGATAACATGAATGCTGTTACAAGAAATCTAACAAATAAAATTTATTTAAATTGAATTTTTATTAGTGTGACTCTCTGATATGAAGGTGGATCCTCATAGGGAACAATAAAGAGTGGCTGACCAGCCTGCTCTGAGGGTGCTGGAGTTTTTTGGGGTGTGTGCGTTTAGTTCTGTTGGGCTTTCCCAGGGATGATCTTGCATTCAGGAGTATGCCTCGGCTATGGCATCCTTGTCATGTGTGTAAGTGCCCCGGGGAAAGACATTTTCAAAGTTCTCATCATAGAGAACAATGGGGAATGGATGGCCAGCCTGCACTAGGGGTGCTGGGCTTTTAGGGGGGGGGCTTCAGTTTGGTTCTGTTGGGCTGTCTGGGGTATAGATGGTAAGTGGGAGTGTGCCTGTGGCCATTCCACTATCCATGTGTTTCTACTGGGGGATTCTGGTTTTCCTACAATAGAAACAAATGAGGTGGCCAGGGTCACCTTCCGGGGGGGGCATAAAATGCCCCCCCAGGGCCCAATCTTTCTGAAACTTGGGTTGTTGTGAGAGGAGAGTTAGAAAGTCTCCAGCAACTTTGGTACTATTAGGAAAGAAAATGCACCCCCTCAAGGCCTCTGGATAGCTGGGAGCGGCGCTTCCCATTGGAAACAGTGGCCGAATCTTTCCTAATAATCCCCAACCATGTTGTTTTGCATGATGTAATTCAGAAGCATGTTTCTCATTGCCATTCAAAGTTTACAGTGATTCAGGCTGTGCTTCTTTTATTTTGAAATAGTGAAAGAATCACCCTGTGAAGGCAGAATCATGTTTTTGGCAGCTCTAGATTTACTCAAAATTAGCTTACTTGAATTTCTTCTGTTTCTAATAAGGCTACTCTGAAAAATAAAGCTACTTAAATATGTTTCTCTTTTTTAGGGAATAACAGGTGCTTTGTCAGTTTTGATGAAGGATGCAATTAAACCAACACTGATGCAGACATTAGAAGTAAGTTCAGTCATTTTTGTAAAATTATCTACCACATTAGTCTTTCCTGCCCCTTTTCAAGACTGTACCTAAATTGCTGGAGTGTGAATTTTAAAACAAATTTTAACAAAAGATTCAGCAACATATACTGCTCTTATCATGTTGGATTTGCATAAGCATTTTACAAAGAATGTTGTTTGAAGAAGATGTTAACCTTGAATCTAAGAACATTGAGATTTTCATAGAGTAGCTGTGCTCAAAATATAACTAAGATCTAAAGCTGCATTTTCTGCATGTTTTAAATCATATTTCCATCCAGTGGGAGTTAGGAGTTGATACATATCATTGGATATCAGCCTATGGATTGTGGCCTTCAGTTCATGAAAGGATTTCTTTGAGGGATCTTTATGGTTTGGATGCAATCCTATGCTTTAACAACTATGGAACAGAAATGAATAATGGTTTCTTTCTTAACTAAATAGCAAATAAAGAGAAACTCTGTTTTTAAAAAGGTTATAATTCTGAAGACACTGAAAGAACTATATGCTTGTGCCTTAGCATGTGGATTTAAGATGCTACTGTTCTGAAACAAAGAAATGGAACAATGTCATTTTATTAGGCTCACTTGCCAGATCTAAATATATGTTTGTAAGAAGATCTTGATGCTACTTAATAGCTTGGTCTTCACATGCAGCAGAACGAGGTGGGAGTAAAGAAATGATATAATGGGCTGCTGTGGAGCATTAGCGGCCCTGCAGTCAGATGTTAACAATCCAGCCTACCAAGGACTGCTTCATCAAAGCATCAGCCTAAATCTGCATGCCAACATGAGCAGTGGACCTCCCTGAACTTCCATTTTACTTTGTTGAACAACTGGCAGCTCTTCCTAGCTTACCCTAAAATTGCCTTGATATAAACAAGAGGCAGCGTTTTGTGCTTCCACTAGGGACCCACAATCCCTTAGGGATCTGGCACAAAGAACTTGTAGTTGCCCTGCATTCCAGTTTGCTCCTGCTTAACTCACAACTGGTTTGTTTGTTCTGATTACTGTTTTACTTTTTCATGTGTTACTTAGGGCACTCCAGTTTTTGTGCATGCTGGACCTTTTGCAAATATTGCTCATGGTAATTCTTCAGTTTTGGCAGACAAAATTGCCCTTAAATTGGTTGGCAGAGATGGATTTGTAGGTAAGTACAACCTTGTTTCTTCTTGGCATGTTCATCTGTACACTAAATGAGCATTCATTTGAAACAAATGTCCAAATGTTTATACTGAAGTATATGTGTGCATTGTATTTTATATACCATTGCTTAGGTATGAGATATTACTTTCTGAATCAAAAGACATTTCCTATCTGATTTGTTTGTTGAGGGTCTAAGCCTGCTATGCATAAGCAGGAATGTTTGTACAAGCAGATCTTCACTACCTTCCTCTTCTCCTTTTATGCTTCCAAAAACCTGTGTTGATGTATGGGGGACCCTCCTGAACAAAATGCCATGTGACATAAAGAAGTTGTAGTGAGGAGGGATCCAACAAAATCCCTTCTTTCCCTTGCTCTTAGACCAGCAGAGCAAAGGCTCTTTAACGCTTTAATAGTGCTCCAGTGCAATCTAGAAAGCCAGCTGAATTTTGTTATGTTTCTGATATTCTCAGCAGAAAGGGTCAGCCAGTTTCTTAAAATAATCTTATTAATTTAGCTCTTTAAACCTTAAATTAACCTATTTAAGTAGCTCTGCTCTATAAATCTAAACATTTGTGATTCTGAAGGATGATGCACACATAATGGCCACAGGTGGTTTAAGGATTATGTTGTCTACCAGTGTTCCATTCTGGAGTTTAGGAGCATCATAAACCAAGCTGAAATGGGATTGGCAATGATCAGACAAATGTAAGCCAGGGAGGTACGGTGCCCTGTTGACAAGGGACAGGGTCATGACATTTTGCTGCTTGCTCCCTAATCAATGATTAGTCATTATATCTTTACTAGACCTACCAGGAAAAGTTAAAATATCTTCCATAATTTTTTAAAAATAAAAGATGATTTAAAGTTTCCAGTGCCAATTAAACAAGTAGCTCTTTACTAGATCTACTCAGGAAGTGAGGATCTTTTAAGCCTATATATAGCATAAATTCCCTGACCAAGAATCTCTTGTATTTATTTATTTATTTATTTATTTATTTATTTGATTTATACCTCACCCTCCCCACAAATGGGCTCAGGGCAGCTAACAACCTTCATAAAACACAGTGAATCAATCAAAACCATAAAATCAATAACAATCTTTAAAAGTAATTAAAATAGTCCACATGCAGGCTATTTAAATAAATATTTGGGAGTCCGTATATGGGCATAGCAGATGGCTGAGGGCAGCCCCAGAAAAAGTGGTGGTCTTTGATGGAAGAAGGGGAACACACGCTGGCACTCAGCCGAAGGCCTGGTGGAACATCTCCATTTTACAGGCCCTGTGGAACTGTAACAGGTCCCGCAGGGCCCGGATCTCCAACGGGAGAGCGTTCCACCAGGCCAGAGCCAGGGCAGAAAAAGCCCTGGCCCTGGTTGAAGCCAGACGGATGTCCTTTGAGCCGGGGACCACCAAGAGTTGCTTGTCTGCAGAGTGCAGTACCCTGCAGGGGATGTAATGGAAGAGGTGGTCCCACAGGTATGCAAGTCCCAGTCCATGAAGGACTTTAAACACCAAGGTTAACACCTTGAACTGGATCTGGAACTCCACTGGGAGCCAGTGCAGCTGGCACAGCATAGGATGAATGTGCGCTTGGATTGGCATTCCAGTAAGGACCCGTGCTGCTGCGTTCAGGACCAGCTGTAACTTCCAGGTCAGGCCCAAAGGCAGCCCAGCATAGAGTGAGTTGCAGTAGTCTAGCCTGGAGGTGACCGTTGCATGGATTATTGTGGCCAGGTCCTGGGACGAA
This sequence comes from Eublepharis macularius, assembly GCF_028583425.1. Lineage (NCBI taxonomy): Eukaryota > Metazoa > Chordata > Lepidosauria > Squamata > Eublepharidae > Eublepharis > Eublepharis macularius. Next base: position 129,076,124 of record NC_072790.1, read on the forward strand.
AGATAGGGCGCCAGTTGCCTGGCCTGTCAAAGATGAAAGTGCAAATTTATTACTGTGATTATATAAGTAGTAACACTATATGTATTTAAGCTAATTGTTTATCTAATCCAAAGTAGAGGGAAAAGATGTTAGTAGATCCCCCCCACAAGCCTTATGTCCAGACTAGCAGATGCTTAGTTATTCATAAATTTGGCAGAAATGACCCCCAAAGCAATGAGCAGTTGCATAGAGGAGGAGGATTGATCAATGCCAGGGGGAGCTGATAATGTTTGGAACCCAGGAGGTCTGAAGTTTCCAGGAAAGATGGAGTGGCTCAAGGAAGAAGCTCCTAAGAGGTTTCTAGTTCAAGACCTCCTGCAACTGGCAATCCTGATAGCTTTCATGGATTAGGGCTTATACCTCTTTGACTAGGACTGGGAGAAGAAATGAGAGTTTTGTCCATTGTCCTAAATACATTTCTGGAAGTATCTGGATTATTAATTTAATAGGACTCTCTGTAACGTTTTTTTCAAACATGGTACTTTGGGTGATTTCCTGTTAAGGGAATTTTTCCAGAGGGAAAATAAGGTGATGAAGTAATATCATTCACGAAAAACAGGTCATGGCCCATTGAATAGAGTTTAGGTATGGTAGTTTTTAATGCATTTCCCCCCTTCCCGATTCAACAAAATATACTCATCATCATTCCCAGTTTAGGGGAAGAAGTGACTGCATTACAGATTTATATAGTTTTTATGAGAAGGGGGTTTGTGTTTGTTTCTTGTACTTTATATAGTTGAAAAACTATGGCAGAATATTGCTCATAGTGAGCTTAAGGTAAAATAAACTTTAATAAGCTACCTAGATAATTGACTTCCTTTATACTACCCTGAATAATATCCTTATCACAATAAAACAACCAGTGCTAGCTGCTTAACTACTTATGATGCACACACACAATTGTATTTCAATGGATCCCTTACATGTATTTATAACTGTATAACAAAAATTTATAAATGACTTGACAAAAATAGTACAGCATGTGTGTTTAAGTAGGAAATGAATAATCTCCAATAAAATTTTAAATATCTCTCTCTATAAAGACAAGTGTCCTGACTGACTCATCATCGCCCAACCTAAACCCCCAGACCTAGAAACATGAAATTTGGGGAGAACATTCCTTTCATGATGTAAACACCAACAAAGAAGGGATTTTAAGAAATTCACTCCCTAAGGAAGTAAAAAGAGATAAAATGTGTTTTCCCAGAGGGATACAGCTTCCCTGTGTGGCTGGTAGGCTGCTGCCTGCTTCTCCCGGCCCCCACTGCTAGCTCGGCCACTCTTCCCTGATTGGGCCAGCCTTTCAAGGTCATTTGCATATGCGGCCTGATTGGTCCTCATCCCAACATTCTAAACAGTATGCAGTTGCTATTGGGAGTCATTGAATGTTTCCTCCACCTCCCAGTCTTCTTCTAAAAGTTCACTAGGGCCACCAATCCTGTGGGGCCTGGCTTTCCTGTGTGGCTGGCAGGCTCCTGCCTGCTTGCACTCCCCTCTTTCTGATTGGTCAGCTGTGGAACTCTGTGTTCTGAGGTAAAAATCAGGTCAAGGAAACTGCAGACAGTTGAAGAAAGACGGTACAAGACTCCTGAACAGGGATTTTATATAAAAGTCAGTATGGCAACTGATTTTTTAAATGTTCATGGGGAGATGGTGCATGACCTTTCTAGGGGCCGTTTTGATACGAACCTCTCACATGAACCTGCCAAAGTACCCACCACACCACCCCTCCCTCAGTCCAACTCTACCTCACACCTCTTGCAGCCATCACCTGCCCCCAAAAAGCCGCCTGGCAGACGTCATCGTGCAAGATACACTGATGCTAAAAGGAGGAAGCAATTTAGAGATGCAGCAAAGAAATATGCACATCGTACTCCTGCAGTGCACCGAGCAGCAGTGGCCAAGTACCAACAAGATTACCCCGATGTACACAGAGCAGGAGAGTCTCTCTATGAGCAAAGCAATCCTGAAAGACGAGTAGAGAGGCATTCATTTCCATGGAAGGTCAAGGCTCACTCAGGCATGGCATATGATCCTTTGCTACCTTCAAGTTGCCTCTTCATCCATGCAGAAACACCCCTGTTCAGCATCTCAAAACAAAGCAACATGGCCCAAGTACTGCGGAACTGTACGCTCATTGTTTGGGATGAGAACACCATGGCGCTTAAGGGGTGTTTTGAGGCACTGAGCATAACCCTCAAAGATGTTAGGGGCAACGAGAGAGTGATGGGGGGAGTCACAGGACCTATGGTGCTGGCTGGAGACTTCCAGCAGACTCTGCCAGTAGTCCCAAGAGGAGCTTGAGCTGACGAGGTTACCGTGTGTGTCAACGTGTCGTATCTGTGGCCCCTCATCAGGAAACTCTCACTCAGAAAGAACACGAGGGTCCACTTGAAAGACGAGGTGTCCGCTGGGGAATTCTCTGAACTCCTACTAAAAATAGGGGATGGAGAGTATCCCGAGTCCAAGGGAAAGGTGACCATATATTATAAAGAGCTTTGTGGCATTTCCTTGGTAGTCATCATTTCTCCAAAAAAAGGAAGCAAATCCTAAATGCTCTGCCTTAAACTTCTTTTGGCACAAAACACACACACACACGTGCTGTCTTAAAATGTGCATAGCTCAAGATTCTTTATAGGATTGTGTTTTTCTTTTGCTTGGCTTTACTGAAAAGTTACCATCTACCTATCGTTCCAGGGACTTATAATTTTAAACTTCTAACTATCTTGTATCATTCATTCCCCGTTTAGCTTTTATAGTCTCATTTGTTTTCATAGTTAAGAAAATGCAATGCCTTTTGTAACAGAAGTCTTTCCTTTCTTTTGGGTCAAATGTTAAATTAATAATGGCTGCCATCCAAAATAGTGTGTAGGGAGATCTAGGCTCACAAAGGGGCTTATAACTGTCATTTCTACTATTTGCATTAGTTCTCCCTCTCAAATGCATTGCAAGCACTGCTTTAAATACCTTCAGAGTAGGGGAGTGTGTGGTGGATATGGATGGGATGGGATGAGGCCAACTGCAGTAGACAAGGGGAATGTTTTTCTGAGTTGATTTGGGCCAATCTTAGGGAAGATGTCAAAAATGACAGCTGTATTTCTAGTTTTTCCCTCTATAATGTCTAGAAGAGTGGTTCCCAAACTTTCTTGGGTCACTGCCCCCTCAGTTCCATAAACTCATTCCCAGTGCCCCCTACCCTACCTATGAAAAGCATAGAGCACAGAGATTTGCATGAACCACTAAGGAAGATAATAACAATAAAATTCAAAACAGTAAAAATTAATTGTGAAATCCAATTAAAACGTTTTAGTTTAATTAATTCAACATAATTTCATTTGTTTGTTTGTTTGTTTGTTTGTTTGTTATTTATATTCCTCCATTCTCATCGAGATTCAAGGCGGATTACATAGTGTGAGATTAGTACAATTAGTGGCAAGGACAAGGGCAAGCATTTCCATACAGTGTCAAGAACACATAAACAATGTCATAGGGTAAATGAATACACTTTCAAGAACATTTCCATAAACAATGTCATGGGGTAAAAGAATATAAGTTTACAAAGATACAGTATTAGCAAGGATCCAGTATGAGGTTTAGGACTTACATTGAACAACATAAAGCACAGGTAGGATATAGGAGTACATATTTAAAGCAACAGATAATATGTAAGGCAACATAATTGTGAAATCTATGGTTTTTTGATAACTTGATCCAGTGATACCAAAAACTTGACAAATGACAAAGAGACAAAAATACACATGGTGACGATGGTTTCTCAAAATGTGATATGCTGTTCTGGCTAGAGCTCTGAAGACATGTTTATTAAAAATTCCAATAGCTTCTGCCAGATTTCAGCACTATGCAGAGGCAGAAACTTGAAACGAGGAAGGTATTTCAGTCTAGGCTCTACCCTGCTCCATTGTAAATAAGTGAACACACTCAGAGAAGTGAACACACTCAGAGAAGTGAACACACCCCTCCAACTCAGAGAAGGCAATTTTCAGTGCCTCCTGTCACCCCTTGCCCCTTAGCATCCCCTAGGTAATCCCACCTTCCTCCAGGGGGTAGAGGCCACCCACATTGGGAATCACTGGTCTAGAATAATTTCCCCAAATGCTGACATCATTGCATTTCTTTGCCCGCCTTCCCCCTCAGCAGCCAATTATATGAATAGGGCCAGGAAGACACAACATTGTGACATCAGGACATCAGTAAGTGGTAGGAAATGTTACAAGAAGGAGAAGCTAGACACATGGCTGCCCTTATCAGGTGGCTGCCCTTATCAGGTGGATGTCATAATCTAGTTCTGTTCTTGAGTATGTTGGAACTGTACACAGTGTTCTGTGGATTGTTCATAGGGTCAGAGGTTGAGCTTATAATAACAATAATAATATTCGATTTATATACTGCCCTTCCGGGCAACTTAATGCTCACTCAGAGCAGTTTACAAAGTATGCTATTATTATCCCCACAACAAAACACCCTGTGAGGTGGGTGGGGCTGAGAGAGCTCCAGAGAACTGTGACTAGCCCAAGGTCACCCAGCTGGCTTCAGGTGGAGGAGTGGAGAATCAAACCTGGCTCTCCAGATTAGAGTCCTGCACTCTTAACCACTACACCAAACTGGATTAGTGTATCTCACACTAATAGGTTTCTCCTGTTTTCATAACGCTTTAATATGTGGCTGTTGCTGTATTTTTCTTTTTTCCTACCTTTAAAATAGATGGCAATCAAGGTACAAGTCTTGGGCACAGTTCATGTGCATATAGTTTCCTGAGAATCTATTTTGTAAAGGGCAAGAAGATAAAAGCCTGTAAGTCTAAAAAGTACTCTCTGTTTCAGCAGAATGGGGCTTGATATCAAATTTAAAAGTCAGCAAATTTGCTAAAGAACAAGTGCTAGAAATAATGCAGCTCCAAACCAATAGGGAGGATCAGGGAATGCAAAACATACCAGACTTGAGCAACCACTCTCTCACAGAGACATTTTTCTTTTCCCCTGTTTCTTTTTCATCCACCCCTCCCCTCCAATGATGTGAGCCCTCTGCAAGTAATTATCTGTTGTGGGATATGATCTTCTTTCCAATATAAAGGAGTATCATTTGGAATGACATCATACTTTATATGAAGACTTGCCCAGTGGGTTTCCTTCATTCTATCCAGTTGTCTCTCTTCTCAGTAAAAGAAGCTGAATCATTACTTGAGTCACAGCTGGCGCGATTAATGGCAGTGTGAACTCTATACTCCCCTTCTGTTTCTCTTCTCCTCCCTATCCTTTTCCACGGGAGCTGATTGGTCTGTGTGGAATTAACTACTCCCACCCTCCTCAGCTCTCTGAACTCCTTTTCCGCCATTTTTACAGTAATGCCGGGTATGCAGGCACTTCCTTATTTTTTTCCAAAGCCAGAAACAATTCCTAACCTTACTGCTTATTCCCTGCTGGCTTTAAAAGCCAGGAAAGGGTTAAATTGCTGCTTTTTCCTTTCCTCCCTCTGTTTTATTATTTTTTTCAAATCTAAGAAAGTCTTGTAATGTTACTCCTCATTTCTCCTGGCTTTAAAAGACAGGTAAGGGTTAAATGGCTGCTTTTCCCTCCCCCTACCCCACCCCATCTTCTGCCAATGTAAAAAAAAAAGTGTTTACACAGCTCTTTGCAAATCAAAGTGGTAGCAAGGGAAAGAAGCAGCAGCATTTTAACCCTTTCCTGGCTTGGCTTTTAAAAAAATAAATGATAGTGGTACATGTTTTCCCCAGAACTCTGCCACCAATTGCCTCTCCAGTAGGCATGGGACAGCCCAGTCAGCACAAGGGGGGATGGGTTCCAACACTGCAATGTTACCATGCGTGCTCAAAATTTTTTTTTAAAGTGTGACATAAATTGCAAAGCCCCAAAAGCCCAAAACTGCACCAAGGCTTCATAGTCCGTCTAAAATGAAAATCAAGACGCCAAATCGAAACTGCCTTGGACAGTGTGGAATGTGGGAGGGCCATGCTGAAGCCATTGCAATCGAGGCGAATGCTCATAAATGGCGGTTTAAACTGTAAGTGCGAAAAGGGCCTATGAACAAACCTCCTAAGCCACTATCTCAAATGTAGATTATGCAAATGAAATTTGATACCACTTAATGCAAAGCTATTGCCTTGAAATTTAAAGTAGTAAATGCAAATACTGTTAAATCAGTTGAGATTGACACCATTTAACCTTTTCAGCTTTTCCATCTTGATAACTGACTGTGCAATCCTCAGCACAGATTCACCTTTCTAAACCCATTCACTTCAATTTATTTAGAAGGGTGTAACTTTGTTTAGGATTACACTGTTAGGGTGTTGTTGTTGTTTTAAACACTGAAGCTTTCTGTAATAAACTGATATTTCTCCTTGCAGCTTTTAATTACCCTTTTGTTTCTCGGATGGGCAAATTTATTTTGTATTCTGGACTGTGCATTACTCACTCCAAAGGTCATATCTGTGAAGATATCCAAAGCAGAGTCATAGAAAGTCTCATGATCTGTTTTGAGTGAGTTTTCATATAAAGTTTCTGTTCAATTACCTTTTCCAGCATACTCATCAAGAAAAGTTGGGGGTAGGCTAAAAAAAAAGCTGATTAAACGTAACAGAGTAGACTATGGTTAAAATACAAAGGACACTTTTGGGGGATTAAGCTCGAAGGACACTATCTCGGGATTATTTCTAAGTAGGCCTTTTTAAGAATTGTGCTGTATGATGCTGTATCTTTCCAGATCACTGCTAGTTAATTCTTGAGAGTCTACTCAAAGGAATAGAGACCTTTTAAGATTTTTATGCTACAAATTCACTAGTTCTTTCCACAGAGCATTTTAAGAGTAATAAAGGGTGTGTGGAAGTGGGTTCAAAGTGGCAAGGTTTGTGTCAATCTACATACATTTATTGTAAGGTGTGCATAGGCCCTACAATTGTACAGGCATAGTTACCTACCTATCTCTGCAGATGGTAACCATGAAAAGGAATCCTGATCATTTGAGCTGGAAGAAGCTGTACATGCTCTCACTTGTATTTATATAGGAACTAAGCACGCCTTACAATGGATGTACATCCATTGGTGTGGAGTGCTGCTGCAATCCCACCCTCTTCCTTCCTTCCTTCCTTTATTTGATTATTTATTTATTTGATTTGACTTCTAGCCCACCCTCCCCACAAGCAGGCTCAACAGAATATCATATAAAAATCCTTAATGAGTGTAAATTTATTAAACAAGCTTTGGTGCAGTGCTGGAACAAGCCATTAGATACAGTGTATGCTATAACAAATGAATGTACAACCGTTGCTCATTTTGCTGAGTGCTGCTTGCTATGTTTTATTGTAATATTCAATAAGATAATATATTATTTATATTGTATTCTAGTTGTTTGTTTATTGAGTGCATTTATAGCCATTTTTCCTTTTACAAAAAGTATCCAAAGTGGCTGACAATAATTTAAAATACATTTTAAACCTATGAACCCAGGGCAGCAAAGTAATGAAAAAGGAGCAAATATATATATGAAGCTCTAGAAGGCCTACAGTGAGAGGCTTGCACATAGAGGCGGGGGGGGGGGGGGAGAGTTTCAAAGAGCCTGTGTTGCAGCCGAAAAGGCCCTTTTCTTGGGTTCCCACTAAATGAACTTCAACTGTTGTGTGTTCCTGCAGCAAAGCCTCCTAGAACACAGGCGAGTAAATACGGGTGGAGGGCGGTGTTCAGATTTCCTCTTATGACTGTGGAAGTAGGACAGTAATCCAGTTCTGGGAATTTACACATGGTTCTTCAAATTCTAAGTGATGTTAATATGCATAAGGTCTTTAACAACAACAACAACAACAACTTTCAATTTATATACCGTCCTTCAGGACAACACCTACTCAGAGTGGTTTACAAAGTATGTTGTTATTATCCACATAACAATCATCCTGTGAGGTGGGTGGGGCTGAGAGAGCTCTGGAAGAGCTGTGACTGGCCCAAGGTGACCCAACTGGCTTCAAGTGGAGGAGAGGGGACTCAAACCTGATTCTCCAGATTAGAGTCCTGCACTCTTAACCACTACACCAAACTGGCCAATAGCTAGGGGTAGGAACTGGCTAAATCTTGGGAATGCTGCTAGCTAAGAGAGCTATCATAGAATCATAGAGTTGGAAGGGGCCATACAGACCATCTAGTCCAACCCCCTGCTATCTGCACTAGGCCATAAACGTCTCCTGAGGGAATGTGGACTTGTCCTCAAGTCTTGTTCTAGGTGTTGACCTCCCAGTCAGTTTCCTAAAACTGTCACACTTAGCAGCCTTTCTTAGGTCAGTTGTTGTAGGAGTTGCTCTGCATAAATTTCTCAGTCTGCAGCTGCAAATTTTGTAAAACAAATATTATACAGCCTTCCAGTTTGTAGTCAAAGAGAGATGACATATAGGATATTTTCAAGTAGGTAGCCATGTTGGTCTGCAGTATATGAACAAGGATCAAGCCTAGGGCATAACCTTTCGAGATCTCAATCAATCAATCTTTCAAGATCTAATAAACAAAGCTTGACTCTGGAAAGCTTATACTGTGGAAATTCTTGTTGGTCTTAAAGGTGCTACTGGAGTCGAATCTTGCTCATATAGGATATATTGTTTAGGATTTGGGCACTAGAGGAGGGAGATGGTGTGTGGGGCTCCCTCCACCTTTAGAATTGTTTAAGAAGTGCTGTAAGGCCATTTTATTTGTGAGAACTTTTAATCGGTTTTAAGCTCTCAGCATTTTCCAGTGGTGAGGGGAGTTTACTTCTTTGTGTATTTAGTGTTTGTAATCATAAGCCTCTTTAAGCCCAAGTATTTGCTATGGGACAACCTGGGCTGGTGCCTAGGTCTTATGCTGGGGGGGGGGCATACTGGAGTGTCCACCCAACTACCCAGCTGCTGCAGCACAATGCTGCTGGCCTCTCTGTCGCCCCATTGGGCAGTGGCAGCATCAGGGCATTGGGAACCCTCTTCTGGCCACCCTAAAGCCTGATTAACTCAGCCCCCATTCTAAAGCATTGCACTTCGTGATCTTGGCAGAAACAGCCCTGTAAAGGTCACTGCCCCCCCCACCCCCAGTGAAGGAGACAAAGGAAGAGGAGCAGGTTCTTGTGGGGTGCAGCTGTCCCCTAATGGCAGTGGTTGCTCCTCACACATACACACACACCTGTTCACTGCCTGTTTGTTTGTGGTGGGCAGTGGTGGAAGAAGCTGGTGATATTAGAATCAAAAAGAGTCCAGTAGCACCTTTAAGACTAACCAATTTTATTGTAGCATAAGCTTTCGAGAATCAAGTTCTCTTCGTCAGATGCCTGATACAGAGTCTCTGTATCAGGCATCTGACGAAGAGAACTTGATTCTCGAAAGCTTATGCTACAATAAAATTGGTTAGTCTTAAAGGTGCTACTGGACTCTTTTTGATTTTGCTACCACAGACTAACACGGCTAACTCCTCTGCATTCGTGATATTAAGAGTTGATGTTCCTGTCAAATAAAGCTCTCTTGATTTCTTTTAAAAGTTATTTTCACTTAGGCATTTTTATTCTACTAACAAACATCACTCTAGTGCCATCTTTCATTATAATTTATAGGCCTAATGTAAGCCATTTCAGCAGATTTTTCCCAAATCTGAAATGCAGCTAACACAGGGAAATTCTTTGTCTCCCACAGGCTAGGGCCAGCCTCTCTCTTTCTCTTCTTAAGAATTCATAAATCAAACCCAGCAGCACTGTCAAAGTCCTGTTTCTCATAACTTACTCCTATCAATTCACAGAAGGATGGATTTCCCTTGATCCTATTATTTATGCATGAGGTGAAACTAGTAATGGCTGCTCTTCATTTCACCAACTTGGTTTCATATAAACCATCCTGGACATACGGAAATCTAAAGGCAATTCGGCTTAGTCAAGCTAGGACAGAAAGTATATTGTAATAATTAAGGAAGAAAATTGGAACAAGTTAGTCAAGCTAGAAGGTGGTATTTTGAGTTAGAAACCCTGTCATTGAATCCATGTTTTGGAGCTACAAATGGTGTGCAGAAAAAGATATTTGCCTGTTTCCAGTCACCCTCACCTAATGTAGTTTGTCATTCCAAAAAGGAGTTCAAGGGCTGTTTTGACCATATAGGTATGCAGCATAGTTTGGCTCTCAGTATGAAATGAGAGTTCTAAGAAACCATTTCCTGACCCTTTTTGGCTATGCCATTATTTAATATGTTGCTATATTAATGCAGAGTCGTATGCTGCATTTGGAACCTTAGAAAATATCACTGAGCAAAGAGGGGGCAGAAACACACAACATTTGCCCATACCATCTGGTTTCCTTCATTTCTCTCTGTTCCTGCCATCCCTTCCAATCCACGGAAAGATCATTCCTGGACTCCTGGGACCCACAGGGGGTGCTGAAGTGAGAAAGAACAAGGGGATGAAATTGCCCTTTTCCTCAGCATAGATCAGTTTGTGGAAGAGAGAGAAGGACCAGTTTCACACCCTTGTCCCTCCTCCAGCCCTCTGATCTGTTTTTCTACACAGGTCCTACAATCTTGGGAGTAACATTTCTGGGAGGTTGAAGGAACTGCAGGAACAAAGAAGAATGGGAAAACTTCCCATTCCATATACGGATCGTGGGATACAGGTTTATTTATTATTTTATTTTTATTTACGTCATTTTTAGTCCACCTTTCTCACTGAAACTCAAGGCGGATTATACAGTATAAGGTTAATACAATAAGTATCAAGTAAGTACGTTTCAAAACAATATCATAAGGTAAACGTATACAAGTTTAAAGACATAGCATTAGCAAGGATCCAAGACATAGTAGAGAGCAAAATATAATCAATTCTAGGACTAACATTAGACAACATGGGCCGTCGTCACACGGGCTTTTATTTAGCGCTAAAATGGCGCTATTTCCCGGCAAACACCCACCTTATTCCAACACTGTAGCGATTTTCTCTATTCTGCTTTGGGCTTGATAGTCACACTATTTTGTGCCTCAGTGTGAATGCCTCACATCGATGTATTTCGCCTCGCAACGTCCTATGCCCTCCCTTCAATCCCAGAATCCATTTCTTCCTGCGACTCCCCTTTTTAAAATTTTATTATGTCCTTATAACGCCATAGCGACATAACACAATGCAAACTTTCTGCTGAAGTAAAAATGACTCAATCGCCATGGCAGAGTCTTCAGAGATGGCGATCACGCCAGACGGGGAGTTTTCTGCGGGCAAAGGGCTATTTATATAATTTCAAAGTTGGAAAAACAAAAGGGTCGTAATGCTTTGCTCTAATGGAATATTTATATGCTGTTATTCCGTTATAGCGGAATTAAACGCCAGAATAATTTTTTAAAAAAGGGGGAGGAGCTGCTTCTGCGCGGTTAGAGAGAACAGAACAGAGTGCTTCGGTGTGGACAGCTGGTGGCGTGAAGAGCCGTTAGGTGACCCAAAGAAACGTTACTGTGCCGATAACAGGTAGGACGCTATATGCTGTAAATTTAACGGAAGAGATGCCCGTGTGACGACGGCCATGGAGCGATGGTTGTACATGGGAGTATATATTTAAAGCAGCAGATAATATATTAGGCAAAAAATGGTGATGAAGTCTATGATCCCCAACTTGTTAGTGAAGCACTTGAGACCCCATCCGTACAATGCAACCCTCCCATTTGAGTAAAAAGCCTTTTTGAATAGTTCGGTTTTGCATCGTTTACAGAAAGCCAGGAGAGTGGGGCTCTTCTGACTTCCTCAGGCAGCAGCCCTGTGACTGAATGTGGTTTTATTTTGCAATAGAGTGTTACCAGAATATGAGGAAAGTCTCTCTTCCAAATCTTTTTGATGCTGCTAAGAAAGAAACAGGCAGGAAAGGAGCATGTTGAGGTACTCAGCAGCATGATTCAGCCTGTGATGTGAATTGGGATGTAACCATGCTCTGCTGTGATTGATGACTTGGCTATTGGGTCTTGGATGCTTGCACCAAACAATACAGTCATTGATCATTCTGATGCTGTGCTGCAGTCTGTGAACAGCAAACTGCAGCCTGTACATACATCATTGGACATGTACATTTGATGAGCAAATATTTTGGCTCCTCCTTTTCCAATATTTTCCCATTGCAAAGGAGAATATCTTGATAGTCAGCTGATTGGATCCTGTGATCTTGGGATGCAAGCCTCTCCAAGGTTGCAACCTCTACTACCAAGTAACTACTACAATATACATATCATTAATCTACTTCCCCCTCAGAGTGCCTTATATTTAATATTCAGGGACTGATCTTTACAAAAGAGAAGTTGCAGTATGAAAGTCTTTGGGGAAGTTATATACACCAACCTGAAGGCTACCTTTCACAGATCAAGATGTGTAGGTAGATTGTGGGTGTTCAGTTGCATTGTGCATGTTATGGAATATCTGTTCATGTTCATATTCTTGAAAATAATTAATATCACAATAAAAATAACCATACGGTTCAGCAGCAGAATTTAAAATTCTGAGATATGGTAAAATTAAAACTGCAAGGTTGGAGAGCTTGCATAGAAACCATGAACTTGCCAGCTCAGACATAACAGCAAGTATTTGCTGAAAAAAGGGGAACAGTGAATTAGCTAGCCATGTGCATGGGAGGGGGTTGGTGGGATGGGAGCCTATTTTAAGCTCATTTACATATTGGCAAGCCATGGTTTATCATTATGCCTGAACTATGCATGTTTGGCACCACAGGATATCTTTTTACAACATCACCAAAAGGGAGGATTTCCTTTCCTTTTGCAAAAGTACAACATGCCAATATTTCTTTGGTAGTGATAAGCTAGAAAAAAAGGAAAACAAATTTCAGCTTGAAAGAACCTAAAGTTAGTATGTGATTAGATTTTTTTTTTACCGCTATAAAGATTGTTCAAAACAATTGCTGGATATGCTGTTTTGCTTATTATTTCTTCCACTGATGATTGTGTGTAAAAAGTTGAGGCACCTTTGGGAGCAATCTTAAATAGATCTCTTCAGACCTGGGAGGTATCCTTAGGATTGTAGCCTTTTAAGTACTATAGCAGTATCATATTTTTCTGTAGTGGTCCAGTGAGTCTGAGTTTATTATTATTTACAAATTGCTTACAAAATGCCAATAGATAACATACCAGTTATCAAAGAGAAAACATCATTAATCCCATCTGATTACATATAATGCATATGACAAAATGTGATTCCATTCCATATGAAGTACTTATACAAAGACAGCCAGTAATCCACCTGTTATATCTGGCCAAGGTAAACACAAGGTACAATCTTATCCTAGACTTCTGCGTTCCACCATATAAGCAACATAGTTCATTTCTCAAAAAATGTACCAGAGGTTTTTATTAACTAAGCTATTAGATCTTGTATAATATTGTCCCCCCCGGGGGGGGGATGACCTTGGAAAAATCCCGTTGACTGGCAGCAGGTGCAGACCACCCCCACCCCAGCAGCTCTGCCTTGTGTTCTGTTATCCTAAGCAGACTCTTTCTTCCATAAGTTCTGTTCTCTCTATTTGCCAAAAATTCCCTGTATTTATAGATAGTCTCTAATGTAGCCAACTTGAATTCTTTCACAGTGTTACAGCTCCCAGAATCGTAATGTCCAATAATTGTTCATTATACAGAGCACGTTTCAAAGGAAGACAAGCCTGGACTTAAAAAATGTTTATATATTCTTCCAATTATAATTGTTGTGTCTCTGGCTGAAACAACCTTAACCATTCTAGCTCTTTCTTGAAACCAAACTAGACTACCTAATGTGACCTAAGAATGAATCCAACATTAGATTATGTTTCCATGTTGTAAACCAGTCACATGTTTCAATTCCTTGCTGCTTTTCAATACAAATTAGCATTTGGGAGGTTCAATGTTCCTTTTAGCTTCTTAGAGATTTTTCTTAGAGATTAGAGATTGTTTTCTTAGAGATTCTAGGAGGTTTCTTTGCCCATATAAATTCCTGAATCATCACTGTAATTGATGATTTAGTGATCAAGGGCATATTTAAGAACAGAAAAGGTAATCTGGGCACCACGTTCATTTTTATCTCATATATTCTGCCAAGCCATGAAATATATAGTATAGCCATGAAATATATAGTATATCTTTACTTCATTTGTCAGTTTTTGGTTAAGGTTCTCTGCATTTTGCACATCCAAATATGAAATTGGGCCTGTACTCCAGACATGTGTATGAGTATCTTTTAACAACATCATTTCCTGTGTTCTGAAGATAATGCAAGAGTGGAAAATATAAGAATTAACAGGAAATAAGCAGCCAGAAGATTCCTAAGCATTGAAGTGGCTCTGTTTGTACAAGGAACTGTTGTAGCTGGACAAATCTTTATCTGTTTCCTCTCTGTCTATAAAACCTTCAGCTTTCATTAGAAGAACTTCATGTGATAGTTAAGTTTTGTTAGAACATCCACTGACCTATCTGAATGTTAGACATTTTATGTATTTGATTGAGAAGACTAGAATTTTCCCATGTTGTGTGAAAAAGTAACGCTGTGTGTCTGATTATAGTAGTCAGCACTGTGGAATTTTCTAGCTTAGCACTTTAGAGCATATGCTGCCACACCATATGGCATTGTCAAAGAGCAAGTGCTGAGGGACCACAGATGATCAACAATCCATGTTGCAGACTTACAGGTACCATCAGAAAAATGGTGGAGTAAATCACATAGACGTGACCTGCAACTGTGTGCATTTTTCCATCTAAATTTTATTTTTTATAAAAAACAAAACTGAGTGGTGGAATAGAAGGGGAGAGGGATCTAACTTCTTTTTTTTTTGTACTCACACAAACCTCCAAGTTGTTACCTATGTTGTTATCCACATAACAATCATCCTGTGAGGTGTGTGGGGCTGAGAGAGCTCCAGAGAACTGACTAGCCCAAGGTCACCCAGCTGGCTTCAAGTGGAAGAGTGGGGAATCAAACCTGGTTCTCCAGATTAGAGTCCCACACTCTTCTTTAACCACTACAGCAAACTGGCTCTCTTCAACTATAGAGTTGAAGAAATGCTGAAACAGAGCATAAGCAATTCTAAGACTGATGTTTTAAACAACATAGGAACTACCCAGCAGGATCATACTTGCAGCAATAATAGTAAAGTCTATAGTCCCTCCCTATCCCTTTACTAAGGAATCTCTTTGAGACCACTTCCCTACAGTACAGCCCTCTTATCTTACTAAAAATCCCTCTTGAATAATTCAGCTTTGCGTTTGTGGAATGTCTCATAGATGTGCAGGACTGGTACAAGTAGGTAATTGCCATCTGCAGTGGGGAGCAGTGAACCTACCAAGGGGAAAACCCACCATGGAGCTTCCCCTTGCTACATCCCCATAGCCACTTCAGAATGAAACCTACTGGCCAGCATTAAGATGGCCAGGCTGGGTAGGCTTGGAGATTGAAAATGCATATGGCAAAATAATCAGAAAATCATGTCTGAATCTAAGTAGATTGGTGCATGAGAAGTACCTGAATGTGAGACTGCTTAGGAAGCCTCTGTGCTCATTGGATGAAGGGCAATGTATGCTGTAGTGTAGGGCTTAAGTGGTTGGGTTGCAGGTCAGCACTCTGCTAGTTTGAATACCTCTACTGGCATGACCTCAACATGTGACCTTGGGTAAGCCACTCCTCTCAGCCTCAGTTCCCCAGCTATATTGTGGGGATAATAACAACACTGACTGCGTTCACTTCTCTGACAGGGCGGAGAGCAGTATATACTGTTGTTGTTTTTATTATCAGTTTTTTTACACAGTGTTGCCTCTGGGTCATCTTTATGTGTGAGTTCTCCAAGAAGCAGCACCATAGTTTCCTATCCTTAGGCTACACAAATCTGTTGTTAGACTGCAACATAGATTAACAGAATCACCTCAAGAACACTTTCCTGAGTGTAAGCTCTATTGAGTAGACTTTGGTAGGACTCTGACTGAGGAAACTTGTTTAGGATTGTTCTGTTAATGTAGAATACTTGTCAAGAGCTGTAACACAAGAAGCCTGTGGTTCAAATTTCATCTTGGGTGTCATTAAGCTATCTCATTAACATGTGAGTAATAATATTGTATGGCTTCCATAAAAATA
The DNA here is from genome assembly GCF_028583425.1 of Eublepharis macularius. Lineage (NCBI taxonomy): Eukaryota > Metazoa > Chordata > Lepidosauria > Squamata > Eublepharidae > Eublepharis > Eublepharis macularius. The sequence goes on from NC_072790.1 coordinate 129,092,255, forward strand.
TTACAATACAATATTATAACATTATATGGCTAAAGGGTCATTGAAAGGGTTGTTGAAAGGGAAATGCTTTGCAGTTATGTAATGATGTCTGGGGGTCAAAGGTTACATGTATTTTTCTAGCTGCACAAACAGGAATTAAGACAGTTAAAATTTGAGTATAGGATCATGAGCATCTCAGAAAATTTTAGGCAGTGGCTAAGTCGAGTGTTGAAGAGGAGATTCATGAAATGATAGGGAACATTGGAGTAGATCTGAGAGCATGAAATTCACAGTTAGTTTAATACAGAGGGATTTTTTTCAGGTCACATTGTATAAACAGCTAGTTCATTCACCCTTGCTGCAGTAACAAAAATGTGGTGTCCTATCAGATGATACATGATCCATCCCAGTTTATTCTGGCAGCTGGTGTTTTGTCACTTGCAGAATGCCCAAGCATTGCATCTCAACCAAACTGCCTTGGATCCACTGGGACAGAGTTCATGTGCTTCTTTGACTTTGAACTCTTCCTTTCCAGAGTTTCCTTGCTGACAGCTGCACCAGGACAGATATGTTTATATCATGGGAGCAGCTAGCAGCTTGCAATTCAAAATTTCCATTTCCTTTTGCATTGTTCTGGAATTTCTTTCCACCATTCCAATGTCCTGAAACTTTAGCCTACTATGCATGTTTCTCAGATTCTTCCAGTATGTGCACTTTATTTTGATTTAGATGTGTTGATAGTAAATGTAGACTACAGGAAGATCAGTTTCATCAGCCTCTGTTTACAAGGGATTTAGTTATGGGTTAAATGAATTTTCTTATTGCAGCTCCATTTTGTAGCCTTGTAGACTTAAACCTGTGGCCTATTCTTGTAGGGCTTCCAGCTATATATATGAGATGTGAAATCTGTTCAGCTCCTTTGGTCAGCAGATTGTTTGTTCTGATTTTTATTTTGACAATGCAGTGTTCCGTAAAAAGAAAAAGTTTATTTCCCAAGAGCATGTTAATAATTCCATTGAGAGAATGGGCAATATAAACCACAAATCTTAACTCTTCAAAATGTTGGGTGAAGAGTGCAGCAGATATCTCACCAGAAAGCCCAAGTGGGATTATGTTTTTCAGTGTACAGTATCTATTGTAATAAATTTGTTTAAGGCACTTACTTTTGTCTTTCTTTTTTCCTTCTATCAATTAGTCTCTCACTATTCTTACAATTCTAGACTTCTACTTATTTTTCTATCTGTGTCCTTTAGAAACTTCTCCTTGGATACAGCAATACTAATAAAAAACAAAAAAAGCAACATTGTTTTGCTGCTAGTTGTAGTGGTTAGTGGTTAGTTGTAGTGGTTAAAGTGTCAGATTAGGATCTGGGTATCCCTGCTTTGCCATGGAAGCTGACTGGGTGACCTTGAGCCAGCCACACACTCTCAGCCCAGCCTTCCTCAAAGGGTTGCCGTGAGGATAAAATACAGGAGAGGAGAACAATGTAAGCCACTTTGGGTCCCAGTGGGGGAAAAGGTGGGGTATAAATGAAGTAAATGTATAAATAAATACTTGCAGGCTGTAAAGGGGTGAAAGTCTGAAGTCTGCATTTTCCTAGTGATTGGTTATGGGATTGTAAGGAAAATTGGCCTACCTAAAATTAATTATAAACAAATCAACAAATTTAAGTTGTTTGACAATGCAATCCTATGCAGTGTATGCCAGTCTAATTCCATTGTGATCAATGGACTTAGTGTGGAATAACTGTTTAGGATGGCACTGTGTAAACCCCTTTGATTTAAATAGAAATATCAGGCATGTGCTTAACTCTTTCCTGTTGAAATCATTTTAAAATAGGGCAGGATTTTGCCCTATAATTTTTTTGGATGTGAGAGAACCGTGAAATGAAGCAGGGGTTTCTCTCAGTAAGAAGCACATAAATAATTGTAATTACAAAATCAAATCTAATGAATCTTTCTTGCCTTTTTGGCCTCTACTAGTTTATGTTTTCATTGGCACTGTGATTTGAAAGCAGGAAATCATAGAAAAGTGATTGTGCTGAATATCTGAGCACAAACATGTTTCAGAGTACATGGATTTGGCATATTGCTTTATCTTCACATTTACTCTGTTTTATTTCCTTTGTAGTTGGTTGCCTTCGTCCTAGCACCTTTATACTGCATCCTGTTTCCTTCCTCTCTCAGAAGTTGTAGTACTAGCAGTCCTAAGTTCATGTTTGTTCTACTTAAGTCTTTACAGTAAGAAATTTGGTTCCCTGTTGAGATAAGCCCTTAATACATATTTTTAAAAATAAAATGTTGAGTCAGATTCTCTCCCCAACACACACACACACACACCCCTAATGTTTGTTTGTTCGTTTGTTTGTTTGTTCTTTTGTTCTTTTGTTCGTTCATTCAACTTATATTCCGCCCTCCCCACACCAGCAGGCTCAGGGTAGATTGCAACCACATACCTACCTAAAAGTCCCAACCTAAAGTTTCCTCTTAACTGCCCGAACCAAATTGGCAAGGTGGAGGGCAGCAAAGAGTAATCCAAATGTGGATTACTATAAGAACTGCTGTGCAATCTCTCCCCTGCTCAAATCATAGTGTTACCACAGTTTGTAAGTAACATTTTCAAACACTAAAACAAACTTTCTATTCCTTGAGTTTTCTAAACTAATTTGTGCATGAATGCTTTTGGAAACTGTCCTTTGTGGGTAGAGAAAAGTTCAAATCCACAGTAAAGTATCCTTTCCTATCCTGCAGAAGATCCTGGAAAGAAATGCCATAAAAGTTAAGATTCTGGCCATTTAAAACATGTCGGAAGGTGAACCAAAAGAACCTTCCTGAAGCTGCCTTACTGCTTCTCCCTGCTTTAGTAGAATGTTCATAGGAATGTAAAATTGAAGCAAAGCAGAAGGTTTAGTTTATTTGGGTTTACTTGGACTTTGCTCTCCCCCAGGAGCGCAAGTGCCATGTGCTCACCGAGTTTTGTGACGTGCCCACTCTGTGCTTTTCCTGCCACCAAGGTGCCTCATGGTCTGAGTCCACATTGCAGAGAGCTCTGAGACAGAACCCCATGCCACGCCCCCAACTTACTGAGTTCATGAGCCAGTTTGGTGTAGTGATTAAGAGTGGCAGGACTCTAATCATTAAGCATTAAAAATGCTTAATGCTCCGTCTGGTTTAAATCTAGACTGCCTTAAACCAATTACAATGACAGATCTTGACAGGATCCTGACATCTGTGAAAGCCACTACTTGAGTCTTGATCCTTATCCATCCATCTTGTCTGCTAAAATCAAGTAAGGACCACATAAACGAACCACTGAGGTCTATTGTAAATCAATTGCTAACTCAGGGCATCTGCCCCCAGCTGCTCAAACAGGCAGTTATCCATCTACTAATTAAAAAACCATCCCTAGACAAAAATGATGTGGTCAATTATCGCCCAGTCTCTAATCTGCCCTTTCTGGGCAAAATGATTGAGAGAACGGTAGCTGACCAACTCCAGATCTTCTTGGAAAACTCTAGCACTCTAGACCTTTCCAGTCTGGATTCAGACCAGGGCATGGGACAGAAGCAGCAATAGTAGCATTAGAGGATGATCTCTGTCTGATAATAGACAAAGGCCATGCCTCCTTATTACTTCTATTGGATCTATCGGCAGCATTTGACACAGTAGACCATGCCATCCTGTTGAAGTGTTTAGAGACAGAAGTGGACATCAAAGGATGTGCCCTGGACTGGTTTAAATCGTTTCTCATGGAATGGACTCAAAGGGTTGCCATCGGAGACAAGCTATCTCCAGAATGGGAGCTATCTTGCAGGGTTCCTCAGGGTGCAATCTTATTTCCCATGTTATTCAACCTCTACGTAAAGCATTTAGGACAACTCATTTGCAACTATGGAGCTGGATGTCACCAATATGCAGATGACACCCAACTCTATATCTCACTATCCAAGTTCCCACAGGATGCAGTAAAAATCTTGTATCGCTACCTGACAGCTGTGGACAAATGGCTGAAAATGAACAAATTGAAATTGAACCCAGACAAGACAGAAGTGATGCTTGTTGGGAAGGCAGAGATCTTAAAGGACATTATATGCCCCACTTCCACTGAAGTTCATTTGACCCTTGCAAACTCAGTTTAGAGCCTAGAGGGTTATACTGGATCCAATGCTACTACTAGAAAAACAAGTTAATGCAGCCACAAAAAATGCTTTCTACAACCTTATTCTAGCCTGGAAGATGGCTTCTTACCTCAATGTGGCCGACTTGGCTATCTGGATCCATGCTATGGTAACATCAAGGCTTGACTACTGTAATGCACTATACATAGGTCTCCCATCTAAGTTAACTAGAAGACTTCAATAGGTACAAAACGCTGTGGTGCGACTGTTATCAGGAATGAGAAGGAGCATGAACATCATTCCCATTCTTCAGTCATCCCACTGGCTACCTATCAGTAGCCAGTTCAAGGTATTGGCTAGCACACACAAAGCTCTTCATGGCCTTGGTCCAGCATTCCTACAAGATCGCCGCCCTCCCTATGTTCCTCCATGCCAATTTCGCTCATCTGAACAGGGTCTCCTGCAGGTGCCACCCTGCACATGGGTGAAATCAACAGCAGCCCGTACATGGGCCTTCTCTGTGGTGGCCCCTACCCTGTGGAACAGCCTGCCTGAGGAAGTCAGGAGAGCCCCCCCTCTCCTAGTTTTCCACAAACAATGGAAAATCAAATTATTCAAAAAAGGTTTTCTATTGTATGGAGGGTCTCATACGCTCCGCTAGTGAGTTAGGGACCATAGACTTCACCACTATGTTACCTTATGTACTATCTGTTGCTTTAAATATGTGCTCCTATGTCAGCCCTAGAATTGCTTCTGTTCTGTTTCAACATTTTTTCAACTCTGTATTGGATTCTTGCTAATGTTATGTCTTTGTAGCCTTGTGTTTATATGGCATTGTTTATGAAATTGTCCTTGATACTGACTGTACTAATCTCAACACTATGTAATCTGCCTTGAGTCTCAGTGAGAAAGGTGGACTAAATAAAGAAAGAAAACAATCTGGAGAACTGGGTTTGATTTCTGACTCCTCCACTTAAAGCCAGCTAGGTGAGCTTGGGTCAGTCACAGCTCTTCCAGAGCTCTCTCAGCCCCACCCACCTCACAGGGTGATTGTTGTGGGGATAATAATACCATACTTTGTAAACTGCTCTGAGTGGGCGTTAAGTTGTCCTGAAGGGCGGTATATAAATTGAATGTTCTGTCACGTCCTGTCCTGTCCTGGCTGGCGTTTATGTAGGATGGGGGGCTGTGATAGTGTGCTGGGGAGGGGACTTGGCTGCTGCTGGGGCTGAAGAGGATTGGTTGCAGCTGTAGTCGCTCCCCCAGGCTATCTGGAAAAGGGCAGTGGGTGGTGGTGGGAGAGCTGGCTTTTCCATTTGCATGGGATCCTATGGGTTTCTCCATCTTTTTTCATGGCGTAACTGTCCACCACTGTTTGTGGACGTTACTTAGCCTGGAGTGGCTTAAGAAGCCAACTAACTCCTAGCCTGCCCCCCAAGCCCTCCCACTTTCATGCTGGCACAGGGATTTATGGCCAAGGCCCACTGGTAGCTGGCCATGGTGGGGCATCACCAGCGCACCAGCCTGACAGGGGAGCTACGCTGGGGCAAATTGGACTTATGTTGATGTAAGTGTGAGATACATTGGCAATTCAAATTTATTTAAAATAAAAAATTATTTAACTCATCCTTTCCACCATTCAGAATAATGCAAAAAAAAAGAGTGATGTATATATAGCAGTGAACAAGAAATGCAACAGATATTCCCTCTGAGTTCAATTAAATAACTGATTCTTGTTTGCAACACTTCATATAAGATAACTTCCCAAGAAACGTATATGAAATATTCTGCACATTCAAGTGATGGGGAAAAAACGCTTTTTAAAAAACTCTCTCAGGACTATATCCATGCTGTGCCAGGCACATGGAATCTCACTGAAACAGTTTCTGTGTGTGGCCTGTTTCATGTTGTGGGCACAATCTAGACTGCACCTTCCCACATGCTGAGTGTCTATCCCCACTGCTAAATCTTCCTGTGGCCAGTCAGGTGGTGAATTGCAACATAATGTAGAAGATCTGTGTGACAACACATTTACGTTTGTCAAGTCAAAGCCATTTGAAGCATAGTCATAAAAACTGTTTCCAACTGATTCCACAAATCTGGGATCACGCATATACACTGTGTGAGATTGGGTGGCTAAAATGTGAAAATTTGCAAGATGCAGTCAGGTATTGGTAGTTTAAAACAGCACAGATTGAATAGTATGAAATATAATCCATTAATTTATTCATTGTCAGAGAGAGAAAAAAACCAAGACTGTATTCTGCAGGTTTGCTAACCATAAGGAATCTAACCTTTCTCTGCATACGTTTGTGTGAAACAGGTGCTTATGAAGTGATCCAGACCTCCATATCTGGAGGAGTTTCCCACTCTAATCTTTAGAAAACAATTAATCATACCCCCCCTCAAGATTTATGCCAAGCATCTTGCCACTCATGAAAGAGAAAGGAAAAATCCCTCCACACATGGAGCTCCAGGCATGCATCTGACGTCTGGGTTCTGACAACTGGGAAATGAAAGTTCATCCCGCTTTGTTTACATTCACCCTTACAGTGACTGAAGCTGGTTTTGGTGCTGATATTGGGATGGAGAAATTTTTCAACATCAAATGCAGAGCGTCTGGCTTGGTTCCCAGTGTGGTTGTGCTTGTTGCTACAGTGAGAGCACTGAAGATGCATGGAGGTGGGCCAAATGTAAGTTTCTGTACTTACTTAATAAAACAAATAATAAATCATTGGAACTCCCTCAGGTTAAAAAAGAGGCCTTATCATTTGAGATAACGTATAAACGTTTTAGTTTTAAAATTTGTTGGAATAGCTTGCTCTGTAGGACAGTTGACAGACATGCTTGTTGCACTGTCTTTCATTATACAGAAATCCTCTGTGGCATTATCCTTGGAGATTATTTGCCTTGGATATATAAATGAGGGGTGTTCTAAAAACGATTAACATGTTGGAAGGGGAATGGAGTCTGTTTGCAGTCTCCTTTCTTTCTCACTCTGTTCTAACCCAGGGTTTGGTCCTTATCACTTTATGGCCTAGTATTGTTCTTGATTTTGAAATGGGTAAACTCATAGCGTTCCATAGTTTCAGCGTACCATTTTTCCATGTTGTCAGCGCTTAACTTTCTATTTGCTGTTCTCTCATTTCTCCAATTGAGTGCTGCTAACTATGGTCTTATTAGTCAACTATTTTTATTTTTATAGGAAGGAGTTACTGAAATTTACAGAGTTGAAAAGTATTTTACTTGGCCTGGGTGTGTGCTATCTCTTTAGCATCTTTGGATCTGGATCGCAGCAGCACTCAAGGCTTGAGCTTTCTTTCTCTTGCAATTTTCTTCCATTTTTTTTTAGTCTGTCACCCAAGCATGCAGTCTGGCTTTCATCTTTGGTTATGACTTCTTTTCATTTCTTAAGCTGAAAGTCTTGTTGGAATTGGAGCCTGGTGGTTTTCTCTCTTCTCTTCTGCTCAGCTTTTGCACCCTCTTCCACTGGCTGTTGCTGTTCATAGTCCAGTCATCTTCTGCTGATACAGAATTTTGATTTATCTTGTGTGCTATCTTTTGGTCATATGCAGTTAGTCTGCTTTTCCCTTCAGGGCATCCCCTTTCTGCTTTTGCATCTGGCATAAAGTATGTAGTTTTTAAATATTTCATCATTGCCTCCTCTGCTTTTTTCTTTTTTTGCACATTCTCACTGCTACACCCTCCATTCCCTACAGGAGCTGCTTCTCTGCTTCATACGTGGACATCCATATTCATACTGAAGCTCCCTCACACCTGCCATCTCTCTCTTTTTAAAATCCTTCTGCTAATTACTTTTTCCGCTTAATATTTTGCAAACTCGCTCTCTTACCTACAGCATGATCCTAACCATGTTTACTCAGAAGTAAAGTCCCATTGATTTCAATGGCACCTACTGCTATGTGAGTATGTTTTGAAATGTAGCTCTACTGTTATTTCATATGCCCTGCACACCTTCTAGAGATACATAAGCAGGGTAGAAACAAATAGGACTTTTGCAACTAACCACTCAACCTTCACAGTTTGCAGGAATTTGGGGATATATTTCTTAGTATTGCAGGAAAAAACACAGAACATGGATAAACGTGTTTAATATTCTGCATTTTGAATACTTCTGTGCAGACTGAGTACAGCCATGGAAACATGTTTTGGCTTCTTGGTTTGGCCAAAAGAAGCACTCAAGTCTCAGCATGGAAAGCAGCTGACCGTGCAGTTCATAAGTTGGAACGTACTTTTTTCTTTTTCTAGTCCATGAATATTTCTGCTCATTCCCGCTCCTTTCAGCTTTCCAGTTGAGATGTAATGCTGGATCTAAGGAACTGGATTTTGTTGACTTTTTGTACTTCCTTATTACCATGCTAAAAGATTGTCAAATGCAGCTTTGTAGATTTATACCCGTTAGTAATTGATTTTAAGCAACTGTTGTGCTCCAGATCTGTCAAAGAACAAGATGTCAAAGCAAAGATTAGTAATTAGATTTGCTTAATAGCCCTTCGTAAGTAGGCAGGTAGAGGGAGAGCAAACCCAGTAAAGACTCCTCTCCCTCACTACTCCACAGGACTTCCCAGCAAGGCCCTTCTGAAGCATCTCTTTTCTCTTTACTGCCTCCTTTGGGTCCCATTACTGCCCATGCCCAACTTCCTTACCTTCTCCAGTCTTGCCTTTATTGCATCTCCCCACCTAGTAACCTATACTGGCAAGCTGTCCAGTGACTGCAGTGAGCAAAAAATGAGAAGAGCAGTATGTAGTGACACGTCGAAGAAGAGTTTGTGAAGGGATATCGTGCCTGGGCAAAAGCCTTCTATGGACCAGAGTCAATTGTCCTGATTGTCATTCTTCAAGTGTGATTATAGTTGACATTTAATGATTCATCTCTTAATCGGCTCTATCACCGTTTGAAAAGGGACTCTTAACAGCATAAAATAACACTGAAATTATCTGCTATTCCAGTTCCAGACTGTGAAGGTTTGAAATAATGTTAGAGTATAGGCAGTATGATGTGAAGTTTGACCAGTGTGGTTTCTACCCCAACCTCTACCTGACAGACTGAACTCATATGGCTTCTAAATAATGAAGTATGCATGAGGAAATTTATCACAGCCAAATTAGTGTTGCTGCGTGCTACAGTTCTGATAAAGTTAGAGTTCTTTTTCCCTCTGATACTGCCTGGGTTGTGTTCTAGAAATGCCTTGCCCTCCCTAGGACTTCATGTGAGATATGAGGGAAATGGGAAAAAACAGTAACTTTTAAGTCCCAGGATAAGAAATAAGGATGTTCAGAAAAAAAGACTTGAAACTATTTGCAAATGTGACACACAGTTTCCTCCCTACCCCACATAATCCTCTGGAGGCACAAACCCTCAAACTGACAGTTTGGGGGATTTTCTTCTCCCCTACCCCATCCCTTCTGGCTCCTCTAGTGTTTCATGGGTCTTACGTGGCTTTTAGTTGCTCTGCACATACACCAAAAAGGCATACAAAGGGATAACAACAACAACAACATTCAATTTATATACTGCCCTTCAGGACAACTTAACGCCCGCTCAGAGCGGTTTACAAAGTATGTTATTATTATCCCCACAACAAACACCCTGTGAGGTGGGTGGGGCTGAGAGAGCTTCTAGAAGCTGTGACTGACCCAAGGTCACCCAGCTGGCTTCAAGTGGAGGAGTGAGGAATCAAACCTGGTTCTCCAGTCCCACACTCCTAACCAATACAACAAACTACACTACACCAAACACTACACCAAACTGGTTGATAGAAAGTAGCAGAACTTTTGCCCATCTGTCTCACCAGCCTTGATGAATAACATGATGCAGTTGCAGGATAAATTGATTGATTGATAGACTGGGAGCATTTATATCTCACTTCTTTGAGAAGACCAGAGTCAAAGTTGTAGTGGGGGAGTGGCAAATGATATGCTTAGCCATCATCTCCCCACCCCACACCCTGCCAGCTGAGCTTTATTCTTCTCTCAGGGCTTGGGGAGTCTCTTGGGTGGACAGGTAGCATATAAATGTTTTAAACAAAATAATATTTATGTGTTCCTGTTGTTCAACAAACTTGTATTTGCGATGTGATATGTTGGTACAGCCTGCCTCTGCTACAACAGAATGTTTAATTTCAAAATGGCAGCATAAAACTTGTATAAATTGTAATGATTATATTTTAAGTGTTTTGAAACTAGCTGCACTATTTTGTGAGTGTGTAGGCTGCCAAAATACATCACAATAATATAATTATTAATATTGACATTTTCTGCTCTTAGAAATATGTCAAAACATAAGTTTTAAAGGCTGTCTCAAAATCTGAAATCATGAAACAATATTTGGTAATGGTCCAGATTATTAGACCATTATTTGTTAACTACTTGTCTGTGATTTTAGGTGACAGCTGGTGCCCCTCTTAAGAGAGAATACACAGAAGAGGTAAGGACATTTGCTGCAAAATATAGAACACATTTTAATTAAAAAAATTGTTACAGTAATTGTTAATTTGCAAGCGGTAAAATAAGATAGGAATTAAGTTTGCCACCTCTAAAAACTTGACTTCTCAGGATATTCAACCAAGCATCTTGCAGCTGATACTCAATATGACTTTTATGAAAACAAATGAAAATCATTGTTTGTAACTGCTTCATGGATTTATTGTAACAGAGCGACACATTTGTCCTGGCCTCTCTGTCATGTTTAGAAATTTATGGTTGGTTTTCTCACTACAAAAGCATTGTTTATTTTTGGTGTCACAGCAGTGTTTGTTATTCCTTGTTTGATGATCTAGCCAATGCAGATTGCTTTGTTTCCATGTTTTACATCTCAGCAAGCAGGATGCTCTTTAGGTCTCACCTTGTTGTTTTTCTCCATTGTACCTCCTTATATGGCATGTGATGTTCACCTCCACTTTTTTGGCTTCATGGCTTTTATGGAAGTGGACTTCCTACCCACTAATATCATGTCACAAATATTCTGGGAGACAAGCTTCACTGTACACTGGTAATACTTAGTTTTGCCCAATATGTGAGTAGGACAGACAAGATACAGTGACTGATTTGTTAATGCTGTGATTGCAGCAGATGCGTGGCTCTTGAGTAAGTCCCATCAGTGGTTCTCCTTAAGCAAGAAAGAAGGAAGGGGACTGTAAACCAAGGAAGTGATCTCTGTCTCTTACATGCTCCTACTCTAGCACTAATCTGATTCTTTCTCTCCCCCCCCCCCCACACACACATACTCACTTCATGTCTTGCTCCCTCCCCAACACTTACTTGGTTCTTTTTCCTAGCCTCACATGACCATTGAGTCCTTGGCCTGGAGCCCTCTGTACATCACAGGGGATTTGGAGAAAGTCTTGTAGAATCTTTGTGTGGTTCTCTAAGAAGGTCAGAAATAGCCTTTTACTGCTTTTGAAACCTGCCACACTATTACCAGACCTCTGTAAGTCACAGATATGTATCGTCCTAGCAACCACTGCCAGCCAGCCAACTCTACAGTAAAGTTGTTGAGATTTGTATATTAGCAGAGTCCAAAATTAGTAGTTTGGATTTCATATTACAGTCATTAAAGAGTTTTCATGTTTCAGGCCTAAATGTGACCTTCCTGAAACTGTTCACATATTGAACAGAACCATTTCTAAGGATGGGACAAACTAATAAGAATCTTGGATAGGATATGGAGCAGAAATGTCTTTATTAAATACATTTACCATGTAAACCTTTTAGGTGGAGCTGTGTGTTAGAGTAGGGGAAGCTGGGCAATATCCCTATACACTGTCTTCTTTTTCTTAGCCTTAAACATTTTTGACAAGTATTTTGACAGACATTTTAGTGATTGTAATGGTTGTTTTATTTGTTGCTGTGCTGTTGGTGTTGTGGTTGGAAAAAATGCAGTGCAATGTTGAGCATGGCTTAATTAAAGCCATAGCATGAAGGGATAGGTATCATAAAATGAATATAGTCTTTTTATTCGTTTTAACAATTGAAATTAAAAATTAAAATTAATTTTTTATTCGTTTCAAATAACATTTTGCTTTCTTTACTTGTAGAATCTCAAGTTGGTATCTGATGGCTGCAGTAATTTACGAAAACAAATTGAAATTGCTCAGCTTTTTGGTGTTCCTGTTGTGGTTGCTTTAAATGTTTTCAGGTAAATTAAATTTTCTTTTATTCAGCTGAGAAATAACCTCATATACTAAGTACATGCTGTTAAAGCGCACAAGTCTAGTGCCATCCCATGAGCTTTATATCTTCATATCTGTATTGAGGTAGGCAGAGAGTCCAAGATGGTGACTTCTGCAGACACTTTGTATTTAGGTATAATAAATAAGAAGATAAATATATTGAATTATCTAGGCGCTGGGGTGATTTAGAGTTTTGGTGCTGTTGTTGATTGATCTTTCCCCTTGACAACCCTGCCCCTTGTAAATATGGCATATTTCTGCTACGTTTGTTGGCTTTTACTATTGATGTTTTTATCCATTGGGAAGGGTAATTAATTGAAAATTATTTTTAGTGTAAGTTGTATCATGCAACTGTAATGTAAGTTGTATCATGTCATTTAGCCAACCAAGGACTTTGGATAGTACCTTGAACGTGACTTATTCCAAGATTCTACACATTATATTTGTTTGTTCCTCTGTGACAAAAAGATATATATATTTATTTATTTAAAACATTTTTGTGAAACAAAAAAGAAGCATTTAATTAAGATATCATAGGGGATGGGGGGGATAGTGGGGTATTGCATTTAGCCCTCACTATCTTTTCCTGATTTCGGATTTTTTTTTTCATACCAATAACCTGTTGGGTAACTACCTGCAGGTCATCAAGTTCAGGAGTGTCTGTATGTTGGGGAGGGGAAAGGGGGGAAAGGGGAAGCAGAGAGGGAGGGAATTGGAAAGTCACTAGAACTTATGGTTGTTAACTATGTTTAGGGGGAAAAGAGGGAAGGGAGAGGGAAGGTTTGTTCTTGTAAAGTTAAGTGTTCTAATGATAGTTACATATTATTGCCTTTTCTCACTTTTTTTAAGTTTATAGCCAAAGTCTGAATACCATTTCATGAAACATTTATTAGATTACTCACTAGAAAGAAATCTTGTGCATTATAGTAAGAATACCTTACTGTAAACATTTATCTATTAATATCTTGGAATTGATATCTTTAAAAGCTTTGTAACTATTTGTATTTATAAGCATTATTATAATAAAAAAATTATTAAAAAAATTAACAGAGATCACTGTCTTTCAAGGCAGAATGATTATCTTGGGGAGCGAAAGACCCTTCAAAACTGCAAGACAGATGTAGATACTCTTAATTTCTTCGGGAGATTTTCAAACTAAAATTTGTATTCAAAGATACCAGTATTCATGTTTTTGTTTATAATCAGGTGTTACAACACTTCCAGTTTAAGGTTTAAGATTAAATGAAAAGCTACATGTTTTATACAGATATTTATTTTATTATTATTTTATTATTTTCATTTATAGTCCACCTTTTTTACTGGGCTACAAGGCAGACTACAAGTATGATAAGAGTTTTCAGTCAATAAGATTACGAAATGTAATAACATTTTAGTCTAACAGCAAAGATTCCCACTAAGACAAAATAATGAAGTTGGGCTGAGATTGTAGAACAGGGAAAAGAAAAAACAAGCAAACAAACAGAACTCAAGCTAATCTCTCTGTATAAAGCAGCAAAGTGTGAGGGCCTTCCTGACAGCCTCTGGTTGCCCATTCTACTATATAGGATTCATCACAGACAATACATGTGAATGGACGATTGCCAACTTTACCTTTTGCAGGGTGGCACCTTCAGAAGGCTTACCTCAGATAGACATAGCAGGAGAGATGGTCCTGCAGGTGTGTGGATTGAGGGGCTTTGTAAATGATGCCTAGCACCTTAAATTGAACCTGGTAACTCATTGGTAACCAGTGGAGTATCTGCAGAGGGGGAGTAATATGCAGGTTCTCCTTGGTGCCCAATACTACTGGCATTCTGTACCAACTATAGTATCTGAGTTTTTCTAAGGGCAGATCCATGTACAGTATGTTACAGTAATTCAGCCTCAAGGTAATCATAGCATGGAGCCATGTGGCCAAGTCAGCAGACTCAAAATAAGAGGTCATCTTCTGAGCTAAGTACAGTTGGTAGAATGCCTTTTCTGCAGCTGCATCAGCTTCTCCAGCAATAAAGCCGGGTCATGTATCAACCATAGTCAGTTGGACCCCATCAGAAGCAGGGAGCACCATGTCCTTCAGGCTGAGGAACTTTCCAATGAACATTAAATCCATCTTGTTATGATTCAGTTTCAGCTTTTTTCCTTTACCCTTAACTGTCAGACATTGGATTTGGATAAAGAAATATAAAGCCAGTTTGGTGTATTGGTTAAGAGTGGCAGGCCTCTAATCTGGAGAGCCAGGTTTGATTCCCCACTCCTCCACTTGAAGCCATCTGGGTGACCTTGGGTCAATCACAGCTTCTCAGAGCTCTCTCAGGCCCATCTACCTCACCAGATGATTGTCATGAGGATAATGATAACACACTTTGTAAACTACTCTGAGTGGACATTAATTTGTCTTGAAGGGCGGTATATAAATTGAATGTAATGTAAGGATAAAAAAAATAGAGCTGGATTTCATTAGCATATTAATGACACACTATTCCAGAACCATGAATGACTTCTAAGGGCTTTACATAAAGATTGGGAGACAAGACTTAGCCTTGGGGAACTTTCCAAGGCAGGTCCTACATGTTATAGTCTTTAAAGATGTCGATCCTTTGCTTCAGCTTTGTACTTTAGCAAACTCATTAATGGACATTAGGGTCATGGGTGGTGTTGTCCCAGCCTCTTCTATGATTCAGATAAGACTCAGGGAGTAATTAGTTGTGGCAGTGGAATGTCCAGCCTATGGAAGATGGCTAAGGGACAGCATAAAAGGAGCTTCTGGTCTTCTCCATGCAGGCCCTTGCCACATGCTACTGAGTACTGACTCAACCACCCTTCCTAGATTATGAAAGGCTTCCATGTCATAGTCGTTTCCTTCACTTTTTTCTTTTTATGCCTATGATAGTGATAGGCAGCTTAAGACCCATGACCACATCTGGCACATTAAGGCTTCAGTCCTTTACTTCAAATACATCTGTGTAAAGTGACTTGTCTACAAATTGCTGATTTCTGGAGACATGTCACGGCATTTATTTTAGGGTATACATACAGGATATTTCGCAATGCCACTTATGGTATAGACACTGCAATCTGCATCTCAGAGGTTTTAAAATACCTCTATTTTGGCAAGTACTTTCTGTAGAAAGGTAGGGGGAAGTATCCAGTTTTACCTTCCTTGACTGTTCCATTTGCTGGGCTCTCTTCTAGTCTGAGATTTTTCTTCTTAGTGACTTGCAGCTCTTATAATTCAGCTCTCTTTCTTGACCAATTGTTTAAGTACTAGTTCAGCATGCATTTCATATTAGACAGTTGTTGAGAGTAACCCATTGGAGTACACACGCTTTCCAAATGCTTCAAGTGTCAGCTCTGTTGTTTACCGTATTTTACAGAGTGTTCAGACAAACTTCTTATTACTTGTATGTAGGTACAGTTTAATCCAGAAGGACAAACATTTAAATACATTAAAGTTCATACAGTAATAGTGTCATTAGGATGATGATGATCATGTTGAACATATTCATTAAAGAAGTATGTATAAATAAAAATATACAGTTAGAGTACCCTTCACATTTCTCTTTACAAACTGAGCTGCTCAGCAGTCTAAATTCAAGCAATTGATTTCTGCCAAGCCATAACAGTGTTCAGCTCTAGAGTTTTTAGTTCTGGGCTCAAACCCTGGATGTAAGAATTCAAGAAAAGTTCCTCTATTTGAAGTGCATTTTCCTTGCCACTGAGACATCTTGAGCTAGAGGAGGAGGAGCTCATAATATAACCCATAATATAACCCATAATATAACCCAACTCAAAAAGCTGATCCAATCTGGATGTCAGTTCAGGAACAGAACATGTGTAAGAGGTATCTGGAGGCCTGTCTGATCTTTATGGATAGTTTTATCTTAGTGTCATCATTGAACAATATTGATTGAGTCCTTGGTGACCCCCACTATTCCTGGCTGATAATCTGAGCGATACACTCTGAATGCTTCTCGAGAACGCCCTCCCCTCCCCCAAGACTTGAACAAAGCTGTTACTTGTTTCCTCTTTTAAAAGCCCTCATTTGATTGGCCAATTCTGAACCAATTTTTAACTTGTGTTTCTTAGAAAAAGTAATGAAGAAGGTGGCAGAGAAACTACAGGTGACTCATCTGCCCTTGACCTTTCCCCATCTGGCTTCAGGCCTGGCTATGGAACAAAGATGGCCTTAGTAGATTTGGTGGACAAACTCTATCTGCGTTTTGATAAAGAGCATTCCTCTTTGTTAATTTTGCTGGATCTCTCAACTGCCTTTGTTCCAGTTGACCATTCAGTTTTATTCAAATGCTTGGGAAATGTTGAAGGTGTTAGTGCTAAGTTGCTTCAGCAGTTTATTAATAAATGGTGTCCAGAAGATAACATTTGGAATTCTGGGTCTACAGCTTGTTTTTCAGTGTTCCACAGGTCTCTGTCATAGTTAGTATGTACATAAAATGTAGTATGTACACAAGAACATGAGTTAGTCCATGATTTTGCTGTAGGGTGTCATCTGTATAGTGATGACACTCTGCTGCTGTATGTGTCTTTGACTAAGCATCCAGAAGCACCATCTCTGTTCTAGGCCTGGGTCTGTCTGCCATGGTCAGGGGGCTGCTGGCAAACAAGCCAATGCTCACTTCAGACAAGATGCAGGTGATGCTGGCTGGCAAGTCCGATGATGTAACTAGCTGATAATGTGTTATCCACTCTTGAAAAAAGGAATGCTCCTTTGTGTGATTCAGTAAAAAGTATGGGTGTGTTATTAGACTTAGCATTGCTGCTTGAAAAGCAGATTGTCGAATAGACTTTCCAGGGCAATTAACAAGAAGCAGGACTAGCAGCTTATACATTATATATTATCTTTGCCCATTACATAAAGCTGTTAGAAGTAAGTTTTTCAGTTCTACCAGTTTCCCATATAACAGACAAACCTTGTAAGCATATAATATACTGTGGAAGGGATGGAAAATTCCTTGCAAAACATAGTCAGCTTGGAAAGAAAAGGGCAGACTTCTAAGTACACCAGTGAAAGAATAGAGCCTTCTTGCTGGTGTGTTTTTTTGTTTCTGTCTGCTCATCCTAGGGTTGCCAGCCTCCAGGTGGTACACAGTCAACATCAATTGATTTCAATTAATTTATCTGTGTGTAAAGTGCAAAATGTGCACAATTTCATTAATAAATTACAATAAATATGTCCAATTTCATCAAAAAGCACAATAAATATAACGAAGCATAGTTGTACAATATCCAACTGGTGGGAAAATACAGTATTCAACATTAATACAAATTCAATACAAAAATGTTGGCATTCCCAGGATGGTCTGATGCCACCGCAGACGAGGCATCAGATCGTCCTGGGAATGCCAACATGGTGGTGTACTATTGATTGAAGCATTTGCTATACTGAAGAAATGCCTATGAAGAAGTGAATGTACAAAACGGGATTGGACAATATATGACGGCAAAACCCGTAGGCGTAGCACTTTGAAGCTTTGCAGTTTCGCAGACACCAGCAGGCAATTGCATAACAGCAGAAGATTGACTTGACAGTTACCATTTGGATTTAGCTTGAATGCCAGTATGCATTTCAGATGAATGAACTATTTTTGTATTGAATTTGTATTAATGTTGAATACTGTATTTTTCCACCAGTTGGATATTGTACAAATACGCTTCTTTGTTGTTATATTTATTGTGCTTTTTGATGAAATTGGACATATTTATTGTAATTTATTAATGAAATTGTGCACTTTTTGCACTTTAAACACAGATAAATTTATTGAAATCTATTGCTATTGACTGTGTACTCTGGGAAGGGCGGTGTTTTGTCAGTTTCTAGAGTTTCCGGAGCAGCCCCTTTTGGTTTTAGCCTCCAGCTGGTGACTGAGGATCTCCTAAAATTACAACTGATGTCCAGGCCATAGAGATTAGTTCCTCTGGAGAAAATGGTTTATTTGGAGGGTGGATTCTGTGAGATTATATCCTAATAAGGTCCCACCCCTCCCCAAGCTCCTCCCTCTCCAGGCTTTACCCCCCAAATCTCCAGGAATTTCCCAACCTGAAGCTGGAAACTCTTTCTCATTCTTTCTTCCAGATAGTTCTTAATTGTGAGGTAATTATGTGTTTGAATTTTATTTAGAACACTTATAAACCCACCTTTCTCCCAGCCAACTTAAAAATGTATCTGATTTTGGAGCCATTCTCCAGTGAGTTATTGCTAGTGATTCCTATGACCTAAGAAATAAGAGAATGACCCAGTCAGGGCTTGCATGCAGTAACTCACGTGAAGGACACTATATTCAGCAAGCCAAGTTCCGTTGCTGGGACCAATACGTTAGGTACCAGTGGCAATTGAGTATCTGGGATTTTGCAACCCTGGTGCATGCATATCAGTTATTTTTGTTCTTGTCCTAGTCTGGCATATTTATCCATTGTAGCAGTGAAAATGTGCATGGTGTGAAGTTCATATAGTGAAGTACCATACTTCTAAACAGCTACTCTTGTCTAGTATACCTACATATGGGGAACCATTTAACAAATAAATCTGATGAAGCAGTAAATGAAACAACTCTCTTGTTGGCAGGACGGACTCTCCTGCTGAGATTGATTTGGTCTGTGAGATTGCCAAGCGGTCTGGAGCCTCTGATGCAGTGCCTTGCAATCATTGGTCTGATGGAGGCAGAGGAGCTGTGGAATTGGCTCAGGCAGTAAGAAGAGCTGCTAATCAGCAGAACTCATTCAGATATCTGTATGACTTGGAGGTAAGAGGGGTTCATGCTGTCACAAAAAAGAAAATGAAAGATGCAACAGATCTCTCAGGGTAAAAAATACCAAATAGCAAACACAGCATGTTGATATGCAAGTATCCTTTCAGGAAGCTCCCCTAACAGAGCACAATACTCCCATTGGAATAGGATGTTTGTTTGTGCTCTTTGTGAATTTTATTATTAAGTAGCCTCAATTATGCAGCCTCTCAAGCTATCAGTAGAGATCCAAAACATTTGAAAAAGGAGGGTTTGGAAAACGTGGTTGAAACAAGGAGAATGTTTGGGAGAGAGGAGCACTGTTCTCCCACAGCATCAAGACTAGATAAAAGTCTGATTGGAAGCTCAGTGTCTGAAGAGATATGGTAAATTTATTTTTTTGTTGCTAAAGATAATGTGGCTTTAGTACAAGAATGTTTCTTTATCCCAGTGTCTATTCATTCAGGCAGCTAACTATAAAATGCAGCAATATAAGAAAAATCATTAAATGCCACGATTAAAAATATTTTAAAATATCTTTATGCAAGATGGGTGGCCATGTTAGTCTGTCTGCGGTAGCAGAAATGAGCAAGAGTCCAGTAGCACCTATAAGACCAACAAAATTTGTGGTAGGGTGTGAGCTTTTGTGAGTCACAGCTCACTTCTATCTGAAGAAGTGAGCTGCGGCTCATGAAAGCTCATACCCTACCACAAATTTGTTAGTCTTATAGGTGCTGCTGGATTCTTGATCTTTAAGCAAGAAATTCATCCCAGTAACGGCTGTTGTTCTCATTAGGTCATTCAAAGTCATAAGCCTGTTCAGGAAGACCTGAAAATATGGTGCAAGTATCTGTAATCTTTAACTGGTGCATGGTCTAGGAGCATCAGATTTTGTAGCATTCATGAACTTAAGCTAATGAGTGTCTGTATAGGAAACTAGTGGAAGATCACATAAACTAATCTGAGAGGAATAAATATGTATAATTAACAAATAAGCAGGTGTTTAAAATCTGTATCTCATTAGATTTTTCCAAATTACTACGTGTTAATGTGGTTGGGATAGAACCATTTATGGTATAAAGAAACAACAACCTATTGACCTAATAGGGAAAGATGGGGAGAAAAATTACTTTGTTTGTCAAGAGGCTGAATACTAAGAAATAAGAATGAGAGAGGATGGAAATATACAAATAAATTATAGCATTTGGAACTGTACAACTGACTTGTTTAAAAATGTAGCCTGAAACAAGGCTTTGAGAAGACTGCAGAAAAGTTTCCAACATTAACATGGTTTGTCTTCATCCCTGTTACCCACATAAATTGTTTGACTTTACATAGTTTATTGTTTCTTTTACTTTGTTAGAAAGAGCTGTAGGCAAAGGCCATCTGAACCCACCATGAAGCAGTCTGTATTTTTAAAGCATTAGTTTGAATACATATGGAGAACATCAACATATCAGCTCTCTTATCAAAGAGGACTTCCTTTCTCTTTTCAATTTTCTTGAAGAATGAGGCTTTCAGTTGAAACTGTGAGCTATTACTCAAAACACTGACTCAACCATTAGCAGTAAGCTTAGATAACCAGGGCAAGATGATAGAGGGAAGAGAGGAAGGACTATATACATCCTCTCCCACATATATCCCACACTCAATAGTTAAGGAGCCTGCTGCCATTCAGCGCTGAAGCATTTCTGCTGACATCTTATATGGGACAACTCTGTTTTTTCTTAATTTCTTAGAAGTCTATAAAGCATGCCACAAGCACCATGAGCTCTCTCTCACATCTCAATATACCATCTAGGATGAAAACAGATGTAATATAAGAGAACAATTTAGAGTCTCTCTCTCTGCCACAGGTTATGCCTGGTTTCCTTCCAGGCTTCAGACTTTGATTGACAAATGTACCTCTGATAAAACTGAGTGCTGGTATAACTGTAAGTCCTGTCCTCTTTACCATGTAAAGATAAGCATGTTTTATATATTCTGCATATATGTGTTTTATCCTACTCATGTCATCTTATTCATTATAAACATGTTTGTAAAAAGCAAAATTGCTTCGAGGTCACTGATGCTTCTTGATGACAGCTCACAGCACCAGCCAATCAGTATTGTGCTTAGGTAGTTCTGCAAACTGGCAGAACTGTTTTTTTAAAGAGCTCAGCCCTGAAGAGGAGAGTTATGTTTCCATTGAATATAGAGAGGACGTGTCTAAAGTTGGCTCTCTTCCAAAAATATTTTGTCTTTCACTCTAAATTAATGTGGTGCTTGAAAAATGAAAACCATACTATTTGGCCTACAGTTAACTGAACTTTGTTAGATACCCTGGTGCATTATATCAGGCAGAAAACAATAGCGAAAGTGCTGGCTTGAATCAAGACATAGAATGAACTCATTGAACAGAACCACTGTAAGACAAAGCAGTAATGCTGTAAAACACCAGGAAGATAAAGCAGTACAGGCATTATGTTAGGATGGAATAATGAAAGTAAACTGCCCAGCTCATTAAGAGAGAATTGTTTTGAGGCAAAAATTTTCACAGTATTTCTTGATACAGAAGTCCCAAAATCACCAAGAAAATGATTGAAAGATACTAAAAGACAGACAGAAAGATGGCTTTCTTTCGCAAAAAACAGTTTCTAAAAGAATGAACACCATGTCTTAAGATTGTACAGGCTACTGGTGGCGGGGATGGGGGCTAGTACAGAATTCTGGGAAACTCAGTGAATCACCTTGGAGGCCCATTGAGCCAGGCAAGTTACATGATTTTAGTTCATGTGATGTTTAATTGATTTAATTGGGGTGGGGGGGGAGGAGATTTTGAGGACTTTGTGTAGCAGTTGTGCCTGTTAGAAAATTTGATGGGGAGGTGAGTTAATATGAAATAGGAACAATTCATATTGGGCTTCTTTTTAAATCTTCCTGCATGATTGGAACAGTCTGAGTTTACAGTGAGCCAGTCACGTGACTTGCTTGTGGTACCAAAGATATCTATTTAGTTTTCTAGAAGCACATTCAAGTTTAGGGTTGTTAGTAGGAAACAGAAGTCTAGTTTGTAGAAATGTGAATTAGTCCTGTGAAAAGCAATGGAGAAAAAGGAGGCAAAGGCTGTGTGCAGAGAGAGTTTGTGTGATGAGTTCACTATGGAGACACCCTCATCCCTTATTGGCTGGACATGCAACCTTGCTCCCAGGTAACTGGTTTTTCCTCTTTCCAGCTGTGCTGAATACTGGTTGGCTGGCTCTTGTTGAAATCACCCCCCTTCCCACTGATGGAATGTTTCAAGTTCAAAAAACAAATAAACATTGACTTTGAAAAATAAGGTGCCAAATGAATGCTTAATTGGATAAATATAGCAGATGTCTGATATTTTTAAAAGTGAAACCCCTATCTGAAGTGTGTGGGAGGGTGGAAATCAGGTTGGGAGCCAGTTATATATATCAGCATAAGAATGGGTGAGGGGAATGGAGAGGAGTGAAGTGGAACTTACCCCAGAGAAGGAAAAAAGAACAGCTGTGCACATCTGTATGCATCCCAAGTGTGCGACAATAAAGACAAATAGATCAGACAGAGAAGTAAGAGTAGAGATGAGGGGGGGAGGAGTAAGACTCACATAGGTTTAAATATATTTTGTGGTGGACCAAATTCATTTTTTAAAATAGAAATGACTAACACTGCAATCCTATGCAAAGTTACTCCAGCCTGAGCCAATTGAAATCAGTGGGCTTTGACTGGAGTAACTCTACATAGGATTTCACTGTTGGTTGCAGAAATTAGAAATATTATACCTCATAAATCTCATAGAAATACAGCATCAGAGGCAAACTTGGAGTGAAAAACAGCCCTGGAAAAGAGCCCTTGTCTGCCCTGGCCCAGGAGGGAGAAAGGGAGGAAGAGGCAATTTGACTACCCAGTTGGCGGAACGTTACCTTACTTGCCTCATGCAGGGCTTAGGTGGACCATGCAATGCCTCCCTCACCTCATGTGGGTTGGGACACCACCTCCCTCACTTCACGTGGGGCTTGAGCAAGCCAAGTTCTAGTACTACAGAACAAGGAGGAAACGGTCTTGCTCTTCACACCATGTCTCCTTTTATCCTGCTCCTGAGTCATTTTTTTACAGCTAAAAAGTCACAATTTTTAAACTTTTCCTTTTTAGAGAAAGTGCTCTGGCTCCTTTGCCATTTTAGTTGCTCTTTTTGTATTCTTTCCAGCTCTATTATATCTTTTGTGAGATGGACAATTGGAATGCTGCACGGTATTCCAAACGCATCTGTATCATATTTATATAAAGGCAAGATGCTGACAGTTTTATTTTCAGTCCCTTTCCTAGTAAGCCTGTCATAGAACCTGCCTTTTTAAAACTGCCACTACAAAATGAGTTGACATATTTGTTGATGTATCCACCAAATTTTTTTTATAATTTCTTTCCTGGTTGGTCACTGCAACTTCAGACCCCACCGTTGTATAAGAGATATTTGCCCCAGTCTGCATCATTTTACACTTGCTTATATTGAATCTTCTTTTCCATTCTGTTACCCATCTTGGAAAGATTCCTTTGGAATCTTGCCCATCTCCCTAGGTTTTGGCTGTCCTGAATAATTTAGTGCCATTTAGAAGCTTAACTGTTTCAACATTCATCCCTGATTCCAGACCACTTTATGAGCAAGTTTAATAGAGCGGAGCTGATACCAACACAGATCACAGGGGATCCCATTATATACTTCCCTATGTCGCAATCTTTGCTCTTTTATCTCTGTCCTGTGCTGTGTGTTCTTTTTTGTTTATAAGTTTTGTATTTTTTAGTCAGCTGTGAATCCATGAGAAGACCCTTTCTGTTATCCCTTGACTGCTAAGTTTACTAGTTAGCCTTTGATGGACTTTGTCAAAAGATCTTTGGAAGCTCAAGTGTATAATGCTTACCAGTGCATATGTTGGATGGCATTTTTAAAGAATTCCAAGGATTTCATTGGGATCCCTGTTTAAAACATGGCGTTATATTAGCTCTCTTTCAGTCTTTTAGTAAGAACAACAGTTTTAGTGACCAGTTGCATATTTTAGTTAGGAGACCAGCAGTGTTGCATTTGAGTTCCTTAAGAACACTCAGTTGCTATCCACCCAATAGTTTTTGATTTATCATTTAGCCCTAGAACTTAATCTGTTGTCACCTTCATGTCACTCAATTCTTCAACTTCAACCACCACTCTGAAAATCTGTTTAAACTGTTCTACAGAAAAGACACACAAATAAATAAATGTTTTGTGTGTCTGGCACAAGAATGTCTTATGGGTATACTAAGGCTCTTGGTTCTTGTTATGATTCTTTCATGATAGCCATGGAAGTTTTCTTTTGATTCTCTGCAGTAATGTCCATCAGATCATATTCGAAGAACAGGCCACCCTACTACTCTCCATTTGATTTGTGAGTTATATATATTGGCATGGCACTTGAAAGCATTCACAAATACACTGGAGTGTATGATACCCCCCCTAAAGCAAGTTTCTTTCAAATGAAATCTGGATGTGCTTTTGCCCTGAATCAAAAAATTATGAGGTTGAAAGCTAGCTTTGTCCCTTTCTTACTCTCATACTCCCCACCCCTATGTGTGCTCTTGACAGCATGACACTTTTAATATTTGTTTTTATTAAATATTTTCCCACTCCTTTCATGTTCTCAAACATGGGGTAGGAAGTGGCAGCATGTTGAGGAGATGAAAATAAACCTCTTATGACCACAGGCAGAGGTGTGGATTCATATAACAGTTTCACTTTAGTGTTCATTTTCTGCCATATATTAAGAAACAATCTGTTCCTTTGCCAATACATTCAGGGAGGGTGCTTTGGGCGTAGGAATCTCCCTGTCATCCGTAGAACCTGTGAATTCAAGAGAAGAATGAAATTAGAAACAGATTTATTAAAAGCTAATGGGAAAGTAACAACAAAAAGAAAAGAAAGCTGAAATGTGCAGAGTCAGCTTTTATTTAAGCACCATCCCATATCAATCCAGAGCACCTTGAACTGTGCATTTTGTCTTGGCTGTGTTCCTGACAATAGATGTGGAGAAGATATAGATGACTTCATTTAGCAGAGAGATATTTATTATTTCTCTCAGAGCATGTAGAAATGAAGTATTGACCCCCCCCCTCCCCCCAGCTCAAGGCTATTCTGTGATTTTGGTGGAAGGAAAAAACACAACCATTAAGCCTTAAGACTAAATAACAAATCCAAAGACTTGTTCTCTTTGCATTAAAGCTAATAAACCAGGCAGGATTCTGTTGTTTTAACTGAAGAGCACTCACATGAACCTGAGAGTCCCTCTACACAAGACGCTGTACACAGGGATGCTCAAGTGTAGGGAGACACAATGTTAGCTGGCAAGCGTAGCTTAAAAAGACAGAGACAGTGGAGATTGCTCCTCAGAAGGTTTGTTAATTTCATCTTCGCCTCCTTGAAGGCTCTGTCAATTTCACCTCCCCTTTGTGGAGGCAAAACCATCTGAGGAGCAATCTCCACCAGCTCTGTCTTTTTAAACTAACCTTCCTGGCTAACATTGTGTCTCCCTATACTTGAGTGTTCCTGTGTAAGATAACTTGTGTAGAGAGACTCTAAAAACAAGTCACAAAGGGGCTGTTCAGGCATGACTCTCATACACTGCTCTACATAGGGTAAGATTAGGAGCAGGTCACAGGCTTGCATGCTTCCTCCTCCTTCATTTATCTCTTGCATAACCATGAAGGTAACAGGTGAGCTGTGAGATCTTTTCATAATCAAAATGCTGGGTTTCCTGGATGGCCTTCCCCATGTGAGCAGGAGAACGGGGGGGGGGGGCGGGTAAGGAAGAAATATACAAACGTAAGGCCTCTTTTCAATGTCGTGCATGGGAGCAAGAGGTAAAGAGAAGTAGCATCCAAACAACCAGTTTTGTTAAAGGAATGAGGATTCGAGTGATTGCACAAAATCTGTTTTTTTCAGTTTGAGCTGACATTCTAATACAATACTTTTAACCAGCTCAAACCATTTATCACCACATCAGCCTGCAATGAAAAATCTGTGCTGAGGCCTGTGGTGAACTAACCATACCAATATATCATGAGGCATCCAGACTCGAGCCACATTTCATTTTTCTTTATTTGAGGCAGAAATGAATTTTTGGGTCATACAAGCCAGAATGGATCATATATAGCTGGACAGCAGCATAATAACAATTCAACATTCTTATCAGTTTTCCATGCACTTTGACTCTACTATCAATGCTCTAGGAAATCTATGATAAGCTCTAGAGAAAGACCTATATGTATTCGAGGGTTAGTACCAGCTATGAGCTAAGGAATCCCCATTTTAAATCTCACTGCAGCCCAAATTCAGTAGCCTTTGGCAAGTCACAGTTCTCTGGGATAAGAATATTCTCCATTATAGAACTCCTGTATGGTTTATTGAAATAACAAGTAGGAACCCATAAGTAGTTGCAGAGATAGGGTTCCCAGTTGCCCGCCAATGGTGGGCAAGCTCCAGGGGTTTTCTCCATTGTTCACCGATCTGCCAGTGATCAGTGAGAGCCCCCCCCCCCCCAGAAGTTGCCCACCACCAGCAGGCACCCCGGGAAACACGTGCAGTGCGCATGCTCCTGGGAGGCATGATGACGTCACTTCCAGAAATGACTTTGTCGTGCTGGCCACAGAAGTGCTCCCGCGCTTCGTTTAGGGCTGATTTGGGGGCTGAATTGGCCCCTGCTTCTCAACCACCAACCACCTACCTTTTATCTGCCCCCATCTTCAGCATATTTATTATTTATTTATACCTCTCTCTACAATGGTACTCAAAGCAGCTTATACCATTGTACTCCCTTTTATCCTCACAACAAATCTGTGATGTAAATTAGGCTGAGATAGTGTAACTGGCCTGAGGTTACCTGGCAAAATTCCACAGCAGAGTGTTGATTCAGACCTGGGTCTTCCAGATTCTGTGCTGAAACACTAACCACTACACTACACTGGCTTTCGTGGTGTGGCTGCTGTTGAACAGTAGCAAGCTGCTACCTACTGAGTTGTCTTGCAAGTTGCATGGTGGTAGGTTGTTTGGTAG
Source organism: Eublepharis macularius (assembly GCF_028583425.1). Lineage (NCBI taxonomy): Eukaryota > Metazoa > Chordata > Lepidosauria > Squamata > Eublepharidae > Eublepharis > Eublepharis macularius. Next base: position 129,119,360 of record NC_072790.1, read on the forward strand.
CTGCTGCCCAGCGTGGCCCCAATGAATCCTTCCTTAGAGGCCCAAACAGTCCTGCTTTTTCCTTCTGCCTTGTACTGACAGAAGCGGTAGCTTTGCCACCAGCACTGAGAGAGTATACATATCCTGCCTTTCTCCCCAATGGGAACCCAAAACAGTTTACATCATCCACTTTCATCCATTTTTTCCTCATAACAACCCAGTGAGAATGTGTGATTGACCCACATTCATGCAGTGAGCCTCTAGGGTAGAGTGGGGAGTATGAAACTGTAGCTACTACATTGCCTTTCATGGGGTGAGTGCTGTTGAACAAGTAGTAAGCAGCTAGGCCTGGGTGGGTCACACAAGTAGCAGTCGCTCGGTGGTTGCTGCCGGGCTTGGCTTGAAGGCCACAACAGATGTGGAAAGATTCGGGCCCCCACCTCTGTTTTTTACTGACAGAAATCAAGACTGGAATGCCTGCAAAACTATTGGGTTGCCCAGCAATGGCCATTGAGGGCATCTGTTTCTTAAAGCTACAGCTGCTTCTTTTATCATTTGAGGTTTTTTTAACACACACACACCCCGTTTTATTTTTTAATTATTTTATTTCAGATTTTTCAGCACACCTGGGGTGTTTTTCCAGGTTTGTGGAAAGATATCTCTTGTCCATTCATGGCTCCAATCTCCAGATTTAAGTATCCTTAGCTTTGGTAGAGTTGAGAATTAGGTATGCTGATGACAGCATGTGTGAAGCATTTTGAACAATCTATAAATATGCACAGAAGTGCTAAGCATTATACTACAGGAATGAGGATTTAAGATCAACCATTATTCTGTTCTCTTTATGATGGCCTGAAGGAGAGAAGTGTACTTTGCTGCACTAATGGACCATCTCTTAAATGGCTTGGCTGTGTAAAAACATTGGCACCGTCTAGCAGTCAGATCTTTGCAGTTGCACAATATACATGCTCAAGCATAGCATTACTTGCAGACATGTAATTTATATGTTACAGATGTAATACATACAAAAAAAAGAGGCAATGTTTATTTCTTACAAGTTGAAAACATTTCTCTTTCTTTCTCTTCAAGTGAAATAGTGAGTGTAGAGTGGTAGATAATGTCATAAAAGTTGTGGTATGTGCATAGTTCTTTATAAGTAGCTTAAAAGCTAAGAATGTTGGTTGGGAAGGGAGGAAGTGTGAGCCATGTGAAGTGACAGAATGAGAGAAGCAACCAATGAGAGAGAGAGAACTGGAAGTGTTCTGACTAGATGAAAGAATATGCCTGAGGGAGAGACACGTATTGGAGAGAGGTTAAGACAGTTTGTGTGAAATCTGTTTAGGGTTTGTATAAAGTGAGGTATTTAAGAAAGGAAGGTATTAGTGCTAGATTAGGTAAGGTTAGGTTTATTGTATATGTTGAAGTTAAAATAAACTTTGATCTTACTCATTTTATTTTATAACCATGTCCTCAGTAATTCTTCTGTGTCCTCAGTGGTTTAGTTGAAACCTAATGATTTCATGGGTAATGCTCACTCTAGTCAGCCTTAGTTATCAAATGGAGATTTAATTAAATGTGGATCCAGTGTGATCCTAGTGCTAGTGCAGTTTATATGAATTAAGAGAGGCAGAGAAACAGACAACACTTCAGTGAGGGAAGTGTCACGGTAAGTAATTTGTTAATATAACTTAAACATTTGGTAAGATTGCTGGAATCCAGATAAAATTGCCTCAAGGGCTTAATCTGACCAACAAACCAACAGCAGCCATTCCTAGTTTATGGAGAATTAGGAATGACCTTTTTCCTATAAGGTGATAAGAAAGCAAGTATGTGTCTATGAACATAAGAGGCTGAGTGGCTCCCCTTTATTGGGTTAGGGAAACAGGCTGCTTGTGGCTCTCCCCGCCAGAGTTAAGGGGAGGTGAGCGGGTTCCTTGTACTGGCAGTGTCCTAAGATGTGTTTAATGTCGCTGTCTCAGCATCACTGTGCAGTATCAGTAGGGATGCCAGGCCATGGATCTGCAAACTCAGGAAAATGGGGCGGAGAGAGGCAGAGGCATGGACAGCACCAACGTGTGATGTCGCTGCAGGCAAAAACTGCTAGTGACACCATGGATACTCTAAGATTCACCAAAACTCTGGTTAAACCATAGAGATTTTAGCAAATCCTAGCGTGAAGCCCCCAGAGTCAGACATCATGACATTACTTCCAGGTTTTTTTATTAGAATTGACTATGCCCACCACCATACTGCTGGTGTGCTTGGTACATTTCCCCCAAATTTTCCACTGCTGCCCTTTCAGGCACCAGCGGGCAACAAACAGTATTGCTGGGAAGTCTCCCACCATAATGGGACTGCGGACAATACAGGCTGATCCTTGGAATCCTAGCCACTTAGTGCCCCAACCAGCAAAATGTAGAGAGAGACACCTCAAACTTCCTCCATCTGAACACGTCTGCTAGAGGATCATATTTCTGCTGCTTGCAGTCCTTGATCCCTTCCATAGCTGACAGCTATGCAGTTTATAATGAGGATGGTGATATTCACCATGAGGATCTTTGGGGGGGGGGGTGATGGATGATGATGTCAGGCTTCAGCTGGCTTTCCATGCTGAGCAGCACTCAGTTCACACACAGGCAGGGAATTGCTTTGGCCAGTCATTACACACCTTGGGTTTTCCTCATTGTCCTTTTACGAGATGGTGAGGGAGAGTTGCTTTTGTTATTTTGCTCCAAAAGAATGAAGTAACGGTTCTTTGTGTCTAATATTTCTTAACACAGCTATCATTGTGTGTGTTGCTGTTGCTTTTTTCAATTATGGCTTAGGATGTAGCTAAGGAATAAATTCTGTGCACAGTTTCAGTGACTGGAAGTTTTCAGCACTCTGCACACACTGGAGAAGCAGCACGAGGGAGATTGCTGTAGAAGTATTGGGTCTCAGTAAGGCTACGTGCTTCCTAGCAAAACTGCAAAGGGTCTGTTGTTCCTCAGAGTAGCACCAGAGCTACTGAGGCACTGGCAAGTATGCATGTAATGTGACCTCCATAACACCTCCTGTCATGTTCAATATAAACTTACATTGACTGTTTCATACTATGTTTTTCATGGAACATTTTCATTGGAAAAGAGTTCTCTGGCATTTTGTTATGATGCAGCATTTAAAGGTTTATCATGGTTTCCTAAATTAAGGGATTAGTTGTGAAAATGTCTATTATTCTTCATCTATATATAGCCCAGGAGAGCCTGATTTCGTCAGCTTAGAAGCTAAGCAGGGTCAGCCTTGCTTAGTAATTGGATGGGAGACCTCCAGTGAAGACCAGGGTTGCAGAGGTAGGTGATGGCAAACCACTTCTGTTAGTTTCTTGCCATGAAAACCCCACTAGGGGTTGCCATAACTCAACTACTATGACTTTAGAGCATAGTCAACTACTATGACTTTTCAAATAGACATACAGAGCTTGAATCAGTACACATTAAGTGATAACTTCTGAGACTATAATTTCTCATATTTAGCATTTGGTAATTTGAAGGCTGTGGGGTTTGGAGAAAATGTTAAATTTTTAAAAAATATATACAACAATGATACTCATTGGCTCAGGAGCTATGTGTGGCGCTGGGTAGAGGCCACTACAGAGAAATCCCATGTTGATTTCACCCATGTGCAGGCTGGCACCTGCAAGAGACCCTGTTCAGATGAGCGAAGCTGCCATGGAGGGACATAGGGAGGGAGGTGGTCCCATAGGTATGTTGGGCCAAGGCCATAAAGAGCTTTGTATGTAATAACCAGTACCTGTTGGGGTTGCACAAAGGGCAAACACCAGTCAATGTGGCTTTTTTGGTTGATGGTAATTGTGAATATGGCTCTCTGTGAGCCCTGGAGTGAGTACTACTGATAGTCAGTGTACACCTCACATATTGATCATATCTGGGCAACCTCATTCTGTCCATTATAAAAGATGACTAATATAAGCAGTTGCAATATTCACTACCCTTTCTAATGAAGCTTTCCAGGCTGGGGAGAGAGGTCTGTTCTTTCTTATAAAGAACTGCCAAGTATAGCATTCTCTGTGCCTGCTCCTTTTGATGATGGACATTTTGGAGCACATCTAAATAGCCAGCTTCTTGGACTTTCAGTGTCCAATGTTCAATGTGTAACACACATCTAGAAGTACAAGAAATGTCCCAAGACAGGGCTTGTATTTTTTCCTGGAGCCTCCACACACTATGGGAAAGCAATTTTGAGAACTGTATAGTTCTACACTCGTTTCTATTAGCAGTGTAGACAGATAGAGGAGGGTGAGTGGTTCTACAGGCTGAAGTGTACAGACTATATGTCCGGCACCCAGGCCAGACTTGGGAACCCTCTCAGAGCCACAAACTGCAAAACAAGTCCTGCCACCCTTAGCGCTCACCCAGAAATGAGAGAACACGCAGCAAAAGCACTAATGGGCCAGGAATACAGAGGAAGCCCCAGGTGCAGGAAACCCAGGCAAGGCCTGGACCGCAGAAAGCAGACTAGACGGCAACTCCTGGGTCCTAGTATCCACCAACTTCAAAGCCAAGGCTCCAGAGCAGCCCCTTGTCTCAGCCCGTGGGAAGCTCAACAGCCAGCAAGAGGGAGAGGGCACAAGAGGCAGAGACAGTCAGCCAGCACCACCACAAGCAGCAGATCGATAGCAGCAAAGGTGATACCAGGCCACACCCCAACCCAGTAGCAGACAGGGGAAGGGCAACAGCTCAGCAAACCAGCAGGCAGACTAGAGGGGACTGGAAATAGCCAAGGTAGGCTAGAAGCAAGGCGACCACAGGTGTGGCTACCTAAAACAGCTGGGGCAATGGCTAGGTTGTTGGGGGTGGGACTAGGAGGTGGAGCCTGAGAATGGTGAAGGGATAAAGGGGAAGTCCACCCACAAGCAAAAGTGGAGAGGAAGGAGTTTGAAGGAGAGTGCAGAGCGAGTTCAGAGCAGAACCAAGAGAGTAGTGAGGGAAGCCTGTGTGTCATTAGCCCACCCCACACTCTTTTCCTGAGACCCAGATTACCCGGCTGGGTCTCGCCCAGTTAATGATGCTACAGCTGAACCGCTAAGGCAGGGTCAGAGTGAAGCCTGACACTGCAGCATGCCTGATTCTTAAAAGCAGTATTATCAAGATTAGCACATCAAGCACCAATCCATATGCAAAAGAACCTCCTCAGGTTACAGTGAAGCCTCCCGCCATTAGCATTCCACACCCTGGGAAACTCTTACAGAATGACTCAGCTCAACCCCACCCCTCCTGAGTAGATACAAATGACCTACATCTTTTCCACACTGTGACACTGAGAGATCTCTGTCTTTTGGTGCTACACCTCTGAAGATGCCAGCCACAGCTGCTGGCGAAACGTCAGGAACTACAATGCCAAGACCACGGCAATACAGCCCGGAAAACCCCCAACAACCATCGTTCTCCGGCCGTGAAAGCCTTCGACAATACATCAGTATTATCAAGATTCACCCCACATTGTATTAAAGTTAAGCAAATGTTCCTTCAGTACCCTGAATATCAAGGGAAATGCTGATATTGGTACAGAGTTTAAGCCAAAGAAATGACTTAACTGCTGAACTGAATGCTGAAGTGTCTTTAAGGGCATTGATGCTATACAGCATATTTTAAGCAAGTGTTAAGTGATGTGTTGGTTTTTTTAAACAAAGATCATGAAATCATCTCTGTAGTATAGAACTAGAAATTAGGGGGCTTTACAAAAGTATTCAGTTTCATTTAGGATTCCATTTGGCAGCTGAGAATTTTGTTTAAAAATTAATGAGGCAGAATATTGCTTTCAAAACAAGATGCAAGGAGAACTGTGAATTGTCCATATATTTATGTGGACAGGAAGTATTTTTGATCAGTACAGGCTGATTCCAATTACTGGATCATTTTAAGTAACAATTTATTATGTTTTACATGATAGCTTTGACGCACACTGTACCTTATGATTTAGATTTAGCGGTAGTTCACTGAATTAAAGTTAAACAAGCTTCCTTTGTCCCAACACAACTACTAAAATGAACCAAGAAGGCATATATAAATATTTAAAGAACAAAAGAGATATAGAGATTTTTTTTCTATGGCTGTATCATAATTTGTTCCCTTTATATAGACTGTATCATCTCAAAAATGTATCTGTAAACATTTATTTATTCTTGCTAGGGTTACCAGGTCCCTCTGTCCTCTCAGCGGGAGGATAGGGGCCTGGAACTTTCCCTCTCGCACGCATCAGCGCGCATGCTCTCTGGCATGATGATGTCACTTCCAGAAGTGGCGTTGACGCGCTGGCTGCAGGAGCACTCCCATGCTCCGATTTGGCCGGTTTGGGGCCAAACCAGAGCGCAGGGATGTCAGACTGTGGCTTGCTAAAAGTTGCAACTCAGCCTACCCCTTGCAATAAGACAAAAGTCTATTGATTTCAAAAGGCTTTACTGGAGATAAACAACCAATAGAGTACACATTCCAAGATACACGGATCTTAGCTGAACTTGAAAATTGTTACGAATGCCAGGCAAAAGCTGAGGTACAGAATAGCAGTTCCCTGCGGGCCCCATCCTCCCCCTCAGTTCTCAAAACAATCGGCCCGAGGGTGAGAAAGTGAAAGTTTCCCAAGGGTGTCGGAAAGGCAGATATATGTAGACACAACATTCCTCTTCTCTCTGTAAGCTATCATGGGAAGGCGTGCCACTTGCAAAAGAAACACTTAATATACTGACAGGATTAAAGTGGAGTCTCTTCGGCTTAAGCACAATCAGAACCTGACAGCATGAGGGATGGGAGCGCGCACATGGTGCGTGCTCCTGAGGTGTGTGCCAGTGGCGGGCATATGGTCCAGGAGTTTGCCCCGATTGGCAGATAAGGGGGCAAATTCCCGAGAGTTTGCCCGCTACCAGTGGGCACCTGGTAACCCTAATTCTTGCATATATTTGATTTGTATCTTGTGCCTCATTTCTCCTACCAGAAGGGCTTTCCTTTGGCAGAAGAAGCTTTCTGCCAGTGGAAGAGGTTCTTTATGCTGGAGGGAAACTGCTGTTACTAGAAAAGACTTGTAGGATACAAGCCATTTTTTTTCCTACTTGTCATAAGCAAAGAACAATTTTACGGCAGTGAAACCTGAGCTGCTTGTTGCTGGAAATATCACTAAACTCATTTTTTTTAACCTATAACAACTAGAAACCTTATTTTCAAATGAAAGCTGAGATTCTTAGCATATTGAGTTCTAGATCCAGTTCCATATACTGTACATCTGCAGCATGATTATAGGATACATGTAGCCCTGATTGTGGAACATTTGTGCACTGCAAGTTCATAAAAGGCTATGGTTTTTTCCCAGAGGACACAAAAGACCTTGCCATTCAATCCGGTATTTGATATCAGGATTAACCTGCCAGTGAGCTAATTCACTGTTGAATTTTAAAGGTTTTTAAAATTTTCTCTCTTCAGAGTATACCTTTTGAATTTAAAACAGCTGCACATATTTGAATGGCCTTTCCTTACATGCTTTTGACAACAAATATTCCCTTGGAGAAGGATTGTACAACCCTAAATGCATCAGATCGTTGACCATTCCCTTTGATAAATACTGATTCTGTGCACCTTCTATAGTTGTTTGTTTCACATGGTGATCTGAGAAGCTCTTATTTCTTCACTTGCTTGTATGCTTTATCCTCTCCCTCTTCTGAACTGACTCCTAGAAAATCTGGATGGGTCTGAGTTTTGCAAAGAAAAGAGAGAGCAAGCTGCTTTAAGTGATTCCTTTCTCATTTGAATTATTTGTGTGTGAGCGCAAAATAGACAGACTTGGGACACCAACAACAGAAATATCTGTGTGAATGACTTAGGGAATCATCCTTCCGTAAGCCATGTTACAATTACAAATCATCTCCTTTTGTACAGACTTAGAGCCAAAACACACGTTAAGAAATACCCAGGTTCAGCACGTGTTCTCTTACCTCACGGTTTGCCGGGATCTGTAGGCGTCCTGGAAGCTTAAAGTTTAGCATTTACAGAGCAGCAGGGAGGGAAATACAGGCGCCTGTATTTCCCTTCCCCTTCCTGCTGCTCTGTAAATGCTAAACTTGTTCTCTTACCTCAAGGTTTGTTGGGAAGTGTAGGTGTCTTGGCAGCTTAAAGAAGGGGAAGGGAAATACAGGCGCCTGTATTTCCCTCCCTGCTGCTCTGTAAATGCTAAACTTTAAGCTTCCAGGACGCCTACAGATCCCGGCAAACCTTGAGGTAAGAGAACACGTGCTGAACCTAGGTATTTCTTAACGTGTGTTTTGGCTCTTAGATAATATTTTCTCTTTGGTCATGTGTTGGAACAATTGTACCAGCAGGGATGCATGGAGGGGACAGATTGCTTTGCAAGAAGGCGTGTTTGCTGCCCATTATTGGAAATTGCTGTCCAGGGCAAAGCAAGATTTTGTGATGACAGTCCCTAAGTAGTACTGCATTCTTGTATCACTTGGTCCAATCTGTGTTCATCAGTGACAATTGAGTATAATGGTTTAGATCAGCGGGGGCCAATTGCAATATGTGGAAGGGTGCCACACTCTTGTCTAGATACAAGTATAAGGGCCAGAAGTGCATTTTAACATGCAGTCCAACCCCAAATGGTCAGGCTGTAGTTATACCTTGAGTTTAGAATGCAAGTTAATCCAAGTTTAGAATGCATATTAATCAAATTTGGTGGCACCCATACAGAGTACGGTATAAAGCTATAGATGTGATCCAGTTGTGGAAGTAATGTGCTTCCTGAAATATCCTCTTAAAAGGCAGATTATCAGTGGTCTTTTGCCTTTCCAGAACATGCATGAAATAGCATAGCCATGAAAGATAGCTGAAATATGTGAGCAACAAGTTTAAAGGTACAGCCTTTAGGGGCTACACAAAGGTGCTTCAGAACCTGGTCTACAGCTGCTGGATGTCCATCTCTGGTTAAGGCACTTTAATTGGTAATTTGTGCTGTTGTGAATAGTTTATGTTGTAGAAATCCAAAACAAATGTGGTTTAAATCTAATCACACTAACATGTTTCACTGCTTTAACATTTATCCTCTGGAGTAGGCAGTGGAGCAGCAAGGAATGTCATCCTCTGGGTATGAATGCTGAGCATAGATTATGGAATGTTTTCTTTCATTATAAATTTTAGGACTTAGCTCTGTCCAGAGTACACTCAGAAGTTACATTAACAAGGATGTTTTGCATTTTTCTTTCTTATATACAATGACTGCTGACATTGTAACAAGAGTCACAAAAGACAAGGCTTACCAGTTGAAATCCTTTCTGCAGTCTTCTGGCGTAACATCCAAGCTAGTTATGAAGCATTACCTTAAACATTCATTAGATTTTACTGTATTTTGAGGGTATCCATGAAAAAGCCCCAAATCAAGATGCAACATTATCCTATCCGATTTCACCACATCATGTTACCATGCAGCCTATTCAAGGGATACCTAGTGCCAAAGATTAAATTAAGCCTATTTCATATAACTTCCCCATTATTTATTTATTTATTTATTTATTTATTTATTTATTTCACATTTGTATCCCGCCCTCCCCACAAGCGGGCTCAGGGCGGATAACAACATATTAAAATACAATTAAAATACAATTAAAAATTCATATTCATTAAAAACAACACATTTAAAACAAGATGGTGGACAGCCTTCACAGGGAGGGTTTTATACACCCCTTTTTTCCAGGCTGGCGGAGGCCCAGTCTCAGCCATATGCCTGGTGGAACAACTCTGTCTTGCAGGCCTGGCAAAAGTTCAGAGCTTAGAAAATTCTGTTTCTTTTAGTATATTCTCTCAAGTGGTAAGCATCGTTTTTTCAGTGTTGTTATTATTCTGCTGCTAATTACTTTGGAGTCTACGCTGACATGTTTTATGTTTACAAGTTAGATCTGCAAAACTAAAACAAAGCAAAAACACCTCTTTAGTGTATTCAAAGTACCAATTGAGGTGATCTAAGGGGAACAAATGAGCAGTGGACCCTACTATGCCCATAGTCAAAGTAATGGTTTAGATTTTGAGGCTTACATATTTCTTGTGGTCAATAAGACCAAGCACAGGCACTTAGAGTTTGAATAATTAATATAGGTATGAATTACAAAGGAAACCTATACATTTTCAGCTTCCAGTTTCACATACATAAAGCATGTGGTTTCTAAATATGGATAATAATACAGCATGTTAGAAAAAAGGCTAAAGCAAATTACAGTATGCACATGATTTCATAAACAGCATCTTTTATTATAAACACAGACTTGAGATCTTCAGGCAGGCAGAATATAAGGTTCTGGAAGCAGTTTCTTAAAAGTCCTTGGAGCTGAAATAGATGTACGTTTCACAAACATTTTCTCCCGTGTGGTGGGTCCCCCTTTAGTGATGAAGGACAAAAGTGTTTCTCTGACGGCAGCACTTCAACATATTTTCAAGCAGTTCCTCTTCCTTTGGTACACTCTGTGATCCTCCAACTCCTATTTAAGAAGTGCTCTCAGAACCTTTTACTGAGGTGGTTGTCACATTCTAGTGTGAGTGCTTCACAGCCTCAATCAGCTGCTGTTTCAGCACCAGTTTTTGAAATAAAAATATGCTTTCAGCCTAATAATAGTGACATCATCATACAACCAAGCTCATTTTGCTATGTGATGTTGTCGTCATTGTAACTAGTAAGGTAAAAGCTGATTTTAAATTTTAAAAATGACACCTATCCAGAAAGGTGGAAGGAAGGAAGGTCCATCACTGCACAGTAGATGGTGCTAAACAAATAAATATATAATAGGAATCTCATTATAATCAGAGGGAAGAATTCTGTCACTGAGATATAAAATGAAATGTCAAGAAAATAATATGAGATCTGAAATTGAACCGGCCACAGGAGAGTGGGTCTTGCAAGCTAAGGTAAAAAGACTAAATTTGCCACACAACAGAAACATAATTGAAACCATGAATATCCATCTGAAAAGAAGTTCATCATAAAAACCAGTCTTTTAGTCGGTACTTGAAACAGGATATGTAACAGAGAAAAACAGAGGAAGGCACACATCCCTCCCTCCTCTCCCTGCCTTGTGCTTTTTAATATGCTAATTCCTCCTTCTTCACCAGTGGCTTAGTGGACTGAGGGAGGGATCTGCTTACCCCGCCTTTTATAGCTGCGCCCACTGAAAAAGTGCGCAAAAAGGCCAGGTGAGCGTCTTGCACCTTTTGGAGATTTGATACATTCATGGTTGGCCAGCACATGCGCAGTTCCCATGTGTGCCTGCACAGAAGAACACTTGATGAACAACAGTTACAGGTAGGTACAACCCTGTTTTCATTGTAGTGTGTCCTGTACAGTCCCACATGGGAGATTAGCAAGCTAACTTACCCAGGAGGTGGGCGTGTTGCTCTTCATCTAAAGGAACTCTTCAGGACTGCTTTACTGACTGCAGATCCCTTCTGGAGTCTGTCAATGGCATAATGCCTAATAAAGGTGGACAACGTCGACCATGCGGCCGTTTTACATAAGTCCACTAGTGAAATGGCCAAGTTAAACACTGATCAGGTTGATTGGGGTCTTGTAGAATGTCTCCTGATGTCCAGAGGGCAAGGCTGTTTATAATGTTTATAACACTCCTTGATGAGCCACACCAACCAGTTGGAGATGGTCTGAGCTTCAGTCCCTTCTTAGGTCCTCTGAAGGAGATAAAGAGGTTAGGATCCTTTCTAAAGGCAATAGTCCTATCCAGATAGAAACACAGTGCATGTTCGAGGTCCAATGTGTACAGCAGTCTGTCGGTCTCTGTGGAGGGTGAGGGAAAAAACACGTGTAGTCTGATTTGTAGGCCACTCTTGGCCCTTTGTAGTTGTCTTTTTGTTATGTTTTACTTTCTTTCCTTTGTTCTATTAAGTTTTCCACAATAAAAATAAAAAAATATAAAAAAAAACACACTAGCAATGTAATGTCTTGATTGAGGAGAAAAGCAGAGACTACCTTGGGTAGAAACTGGAGGTGTGGGCAGAGAACCACTTTGTCCGCAAACATCCTGAGGAAAGGTGGCTCATACCTCAGGGCTTGTAATTCACTCACCCTCCTAGCTGTGTTATGGCCACTAAAAAGGCCATTTTGGATGTCATACGTTTGAGAGGACAGGTAGCTAGAGGCTCAAAAGGCTTATGCATGAGGGTTGTTAAAACTAAAGATAGGCTGCATTGGGAAGTAGGCTTGGAAACCGGAGGGTAAACGTTATCTAACCCTTTAAGGAAGGATTTGCATTCAGGTTGGGAAAAAAGGGACTTACTCTTCACCCCTTCATGATAGGCTGAGATGGCCACCAGATGCACCTTCACAGAGGAATTAGAGAGTCCTTGGTCTTTTAATAGGATTAGATAATGTAAGAAAAATGGCAGGGATGCTGCTGAAGGAACCAAGCCCTGTCCAGTAGCCCAATGGGAGAAACATTTCCCCTTGCCAGAATACTTCTGGGTGGAAGGTTTTCAGGGGTGACACAAGCCAAGCTGTCAGCTTCATTGTGTCTAAATCGTGGTGAAGGACTACGTCATCCTGGAGAAGGATTGGTGACAGCGGGAACCGATGTGTCCTGCCTTGTGACATTCTGAAAAGGGTGGAGAACCCAGCCTGTCTCAGCCAATAAGTGGTGATTACAATCTCATCATTTTACTGAGTGTCAAGGTCCTGAGAGGGAGAGGAGGGAAGGCATACAGTAAACTGCCTGACCAAGATATTTGAAAAGCATCTCATAGGGATGACTTTCCCTTACCTGCTCGAGAGCAGTATTGGGGGCATCTCTTGCTGAGTGAAGTAGCAAAGGTCTGTGCTGGGAAATCCCCACTGTAGGAATATGGGTTGTAGGAAATCCATGTGAATGGACCATTCGTAATTCTGGTCCCTGGACCAACTCAAGGCATCTGCCAGAGTGTTGTCCTCTCCAGGAATGTGGATGGCTGAGAGGGAGACCTGATGCTGGATCACCCATTCCTAAATCAAGAAGGACTCTCAGGAGAGGGACAGAGAGATTGTGCCCCCTGCTCGTTCAGATAACGCATGGCAGTTGTGTTGTCTGTGCATATCTGGACATTCTTGCCCCTGACAAGGTGAAGGAAAACTTTCAGAGCAAACCAAATAGCCCTTAGTTCCAGAAGGTTGATATGCAGCTTGGACTCATGCTGAGACCAAAACCCCTACACCTGATTGATTCCAGAATAAGCCGCCCAACCCGTCAGAGAGGCATCTGTATAGATGGAAAGTGAATGGGTTTGGAAATGAATGGGGTCCCTACCATTAGATTTTGTTCCACCAGGTCAGGCATCTGTGTATAATCCTCAGAACCGAGAACCATTTGTACAGGTTCTGGTAGTGTGGGTGGAATATTCTGACAAACCAATTTTGTAATGGCAGGAGCTGGAGTCTGGGAAACAGTACTATCAGTGTCAGAGAGGCCATGAAACTTAACAGTTTATGGATTTGTCTTGCGCTTTCGTGCCTGCAAGAACACACCCTGATTAGAGTGGCTAGGAACCAGATTATTCGTTCTCTGGTAGGAAAAACCCAAGCTAGTATGGAGCCCAACACTGCTCCCATGAATTTATTGTGGAACCAGGGAAGACTTTATTAAGTTGGCCTGTAGCCTCAATTGGTGTAGGGTTTACAGGACTAAGGAAGTATGATGGGAAACAGACTCCCTGGACTGGCCCACAATAAGCCAGTTGTCCAGATAGGGAAATACGGCTCAACCTTTTCCCCTGAGGTGATCAACCACTACTGCCATCACCTTGATGAACACCTGAGGGGTAGAGGACAGGCCAAAAGGAAGGACTTTGTACTGGAACCATTCAGAACCGCATTAAAAATGGAGATATTTTCTGTAACGAACATTTATTAGTACATAAAAGTAAGCGTCCATCAAATCGACAGTAACAAACCAACAGTGGTTCTCTAGGAGGGGTAAAACATCCTTTAACAACAACATTCTGAACTTTTTTTGAACAATAAACTGGGATATGCATAAGATACAGCAGAGTATCATCTGCATATCGTAACAACCCACCCCAGATCTCTGGATAACATCTTCCAGTGGCTTCATGTAGATGCTGAAAAATATCTATAGCCTACCCAGGATACTCAGGATTAAGATGAATGAGAAGACAATGGTTTGTGAATGAATAAGAACCCAGAGGGGTACTGTCATCTGCTGTATATGTGAGCTATATGTATATATTCCACTAATCAACTTTGATTCTTTGTTTTGTACATACAGTCCAGCTTTAATTGCAAGTGTGACTTTAATAGATTTTCTCCCCTCTGTTTGTTAAAAAGCAGTGTTGTAGCAGGGGTTCTTCCCGAACTGTATGTTTAGGTTAAACCCTGTCATTTTACAGGGAAGCATTGTAGCATTCCATTTTTATGGCACTTTCATCAAAGTGATCTTGTAAGTGCTATACAGACTCAACTGCGGCAATCAAAGCTTAAGCTGGTCACAGTTCGATCGATGCACTATTGATTTCTAAGACATCCTACTATAAAATTCCCTCTGCTCTGATGATCAGGCATTCTCTACAGATTGTCCTTAATCATGAAATGAAATCTGGCTGAGGTAACCATTGCTACACAAGGAAACTTACTTAGGTTAACCCTGGATTTAAAAAACAAAACAAGATTTCTTCTGTATCTTTTGTCTCTTCTTTTCCAAGAGAGTTGTTCATTTATTTCCATTTCTATCCTACTTCTTGCCAACATTCAAGGTTTAAGAAAAAAGTAATATTTAAGGGGAAAAGTAGTTATGACAACATTTTTATTTACAGTTATTGATGACAGCGGGCAGAAGCGGCCCTGTAGCAGTGGTGGCTCTACCCGCTGTCAGAGGGACCAGGGGAGTCTCTCCTCGTCCCTCTGACAGCGAGCAGAAGCGGCCCACAGTGCCGGCTCTGCCCACTGTCAGAGGAATGGAGAGAATCTCTCTGTCCCGGCGGCGCTGGGGTGGGGCAGGGGGGTGGGGCTGGGGGTTGTGGGGTGTTTAAAGGGCCCTGCCCCTTGCATATGGCAGGAAAGGGCCCTTTAAACTATCAGCTGGCAGGCGGCAAGGGGAATCCTCCCCTGCCACCTGCCAGCTGATAGTTTAAAGGGATCTTTAAAGGGCCATGAAGATGAACACCAAACATGTTCGTTAAGGGGACATGTTTGGTTCTGTGCGTTGTTCGTTGTTCGTGGATGGCAACGAACAATGAACAGGGTGATCGGAATGTTTTTCCTGTTCGTGCCCATGTCTGCTTATGACCAAGCAATCAGATGCTTAAAAAACAAACATCCTAGTGTGATGTGATGTGATATTTATTTATTTATTTATTTTATCGTATTTATATTCCGCCCTCCCCACAAGCAGGCTCAGGGCGGATAACAACATTAAACATATGCTCCTTGTAAATACAAGTGTTCTGTATCTTGAGTCTCTTACTAGAGAAAGGCGGGCTAAAGATGTTTTAAATAAATTAATCTAGCAAAACCTTTTGTTTTCTTCTCTTCACCAAGTAAGGATATCAGAAGCCACTTTATACCATAGCAAGCATGTTGAATAATGATTAGTATTTTGTCGTGGTTTTTCTAGGGAAACCTTCATAACTCAATGCAAAATCTGTTCCAGAAACCTGTCAAACAAACCTTGCAGCTCCAGGGAGCGTAGTAAGATTCTTGTCAACATGCGTTAACATTTCTGTCATCTGCTTTGTTTCCACAGCTTCCCATTGTAGAAAAGATAAGGATCATAGCGCAGAATGTCTATGGAGCTCAAGATATAGAGCTATCACCAGCAGCACAGTCTCAAATAAATCGTTACAGTCAACAGGTAAAAAATGGCTTGGGGGTGTGTGCAGTTGGATCCATCATAGGTGTAGCTCCAGCAAGTTTATGTATTCAGTATTTTTTTAATGAAAATGAGAATTGTGCCATCAGCACTGTGGCCCTCCTGTGTTCAGGAAAAAGGATCCATTTATTCAGCCCACTGTCCTATAGGCTCTACAGATACGTTGGAAGTAATGTGTGATGCAGCAAGTGCACAAACGTTCGTATGTACAAAATGTGAGTGCAAGAATTCGAGATTCTCATTGTCTGCCATCCTTGGAACCTACATTCTCAAGGGACATTTGGTTGGTTCACATGTAATGCCAAATCATGGTTATTGCTATATAACTGAGCCTCAGTTATATGCATTTCCGTGCCCTCTCTATCCTCCTCTTGTTTGTTCTGATTAGTTACAATTTATTTAGCAAAAACCATCATTTACCATTTTATCCAAATTGGCAAACTGTCATTCAGGCTTGCCGTCTAAACTCCGATTTATAGACAGTTCAGAAGTAGAAAGGGAGATCATGAGTCCCAAAGCTCACTGTGCAATCCTAAGCAGAGTTGCACCCTTCTACACCCACTCATTTACATTGATTTAGAAGAATGTAACAAATTTTACAAAGACAAGTGGGTTCTAGATCAAATCAAGCCTGAATTCTCTCTAAAAGCTAAAATAATTAAACTGAGTATCATACATAAGAAGACAAGACTCACTGGAAAAGTCAATAATGCTAGGAAAAGTTGAAGGTAATAGTAAAAGAGGAAGACTCAACATGAGATGGATTGTCTTAATAAAGGAAGCCATAGCTTTCAGTTTGCAAGACCTGAGCAAGGCTGTCAATGATAGGATGTTTGGGGGGGGGGGGGTTGCAATGAGCTGGAAATGCCTTGATAGCAAATAATATACACACATACAACTCTGCTTAAGATTGCAGTCATGTAATGTTAAACCAGTGTGGCATTACAAGTGACACTGCCCACGTACAGCATGAACCCCTGCATATTCCTGGGTGAATTTTTACACTTACGGTTGAAGGCTACGTTGTTCAGTGAATTGTACCAGAAGCTACAATTGGTGTGGATAAGCACCTTTCCATGCATGAAAATGCACTTAGGTGTTGGCATTCCTAAACCTTTCAAGAACAAACATGAAGAGCGGAGGAGAGAATCTATCTGATTTTTCAGCCATGAATTTCAGCTTTTACTGAAGCTTTCTATCTCCAGTGGTTGTAAATATAAATGTGACTGGGTGCAGACAATGCCTGGTAGAATTTCTTAAGCCAGAAAAGATGTCAAGTGGTCAGAGGCTGAGGCTTCAGTACACTGTACAGTTCTTTGCCTCTTCCCAAGACTCATATGATGCAATCCTGGGAGTAAGCCCCATTGAATAGATCTGAGTAGAAGTCTCAGTAGATCTGCTTAGGATGGTGCTGAGAGAAGCAGAATAAATTAAACTAAGGAAGATACTGCAACCTGACATATTTGATACTGGTCACAGAACTTGGATTTCTTTTTGTCAGGGTTTCTTTTTAAATGCAGACTACATTCAGTCTTGACTATAATCTGGCCCTCTGTTTGTTCCCTCTCAGGGATTTGGAAATCTGCCAATCTGTATGGCAAAAACTCATCTCTCTCTCTCACACATGCCTGAAAAGAAAGGTGTTCCAACAGGCTTCATTCTGCCTATTAGCGATGTGAGGGCAAGCATTGGGGCTGGTTTTATTTATCCTCTAGTTGGAACGGTAAGTAGTGTGTCCTTAATGTGAAATCTATCTTTTAATTTCTCTACTTTAAAAAAAAAAAACCTCTTGAATGAACATTTTATAATTCTTACCAAGGTCAGCAAAATATCTTTTGCAGGTGAGCTTGGGAAGGGTTTTTTTAAAAACTGACTAATTCATTTTCACTATTTTAAAAGTTTTCTCATGTCTGTCCCCTTTGGGCAGTGAGGACAAAAAGCAATCATGTGACTGTAACAAGTTAAATGCAGGATACACGAATGCATGCACATGCAAACACATCACGCAAAGGCTTTTGAATATTTTGTTGTTGTTGGGCTTGTGAGATGGTCAAATAAGTCATGACAAACCACATTTGAAACTGAGAATCTATTATAAGGGAAGAAAAATAAAGTAAAAATTACACTGGGCTAACAAAAGGTCTATGTCTGATGGATTCTGGCCATTGTTCTTAGCTAAAAACAACTTTTTGCGGCATATAGTGTAAAACAGGTTCCTTTTTTTGAGTTGCTGGTTGATCTTGCCCCATCGACCTGAAAAAAATGTAGGGCATAGGTTATTATTCATTATTAAGATGACTTATGTAGCTGTACTGTACATGGAGATCAAGAACCAATCTATGAGAGTTCTCTTTTGATGTTATCTCATCTTCCTGGAGTACTGCTGTCTTCTTTGCTTGGGCAGCACACTGGAAGTTAATTGCAATTATCTGACTTATTGTTCAAGCATTAGCACTGAAAGGCAGCAAGGAAGGAAGGGATTCCTGAGAAGATTTGTGTTTGGCATTCAGGAAGTGCCGTCATCAGGACTCTCTGGCCTTGGGGGTATTCTTTCTGTGTATCTGGCCAGGAAACATTCCTTTCACCACAAGCGCAGTGAACTGTTAGCACTTCCTATGAGAGGGGTAATCTATAATGTGATTTCAGCCCTTTGGTGCACTCTTGGGAAACTAGTTCATGTCTTCTGGAATTTTATGAGTAAGGCTAAATGCTGAATTATAACACTGTTGAAATTAACAAGATACTAGCTGCTCAGGTCTGGTCCTCTTCCAAACCCACACAGTGCTCTTTTGGCTTCCCAACCTTTATGTTCTGAGTTAAATGTTGCAAGGAATGAAATGATTTGCAGTGATTTAGCCCAAATATTTATGTCAAAAGTTGATGCAACATGAGTAGATATACATGCTACATCTTTATTGAAAATATGGTATATTCACCCACATTCAGAAGACTGTCTGTTGTCCTTCATGGGTATTATTCATCATTCATCCATGCATATGACTAGGCTTGGCCATTTGTAAAGCATTCAGATGGTGGCTATATATCTGTCATTGGAGTTTCAGAACAAGCCTATGATAGGAATTGTCCTGCTGTCTCCTTGGTCATATGCGAACCTTTGTTTCTTTCACTATTTTAAGGTAAAAACTCTTTAGCACTCTTAGTCTTAAGAAAATATAATAAATTGACCTTTTTAACTTACTTCCTAGGATCTGACATTTAAAACATGTTCCATGGATGTTTTGATCTCTGAATTTATTGCTCCAATATTTTATTATATCTTTAAAGTTATATAATAGTGAAAGGTCTGTGAATTCTCATTAGCAGGTTAAGGCCCTCCAGGGAGGAGGGGGGATACTCAGGCTCAGTGGCAGCAGCATGCAGAAGTTCCTGGGTGGAACCTCTGGCATCTCAAGTAGCAGGTGCTGGGGAAGACTTCTCTGGAGAGAGGCTGCCAGTCTGACTATACAGGACTGAGCTGGATGGACCAGTGGTTTGGTTTGGCATAAGGCCGTATGATCTTTTTCTATCTTCCTTTTTTCCACCTTACTCACCATCCCCATTCTCCACCAATATGCCTTCCTCTAACCCCCTCTCCACTATAGTTTCTTTTTCCAGTTGAGAGAAGCAGACCTTGCCCTGTCTTTCACTCAGCAATAAGCTTAATGAGAGATAAGAGGATGAGGAAACACAGAGCCTTTATCCCACCTCACCTGTCCACCCACTGCTATTGCTGTGCTAGCTTTGGTGGACCTAGAGCTTCCCCAAACTCACCAAAGTAGTAACTGAGATGAAGGCAAGAAATACCCCCCCCCCCAAAAAAAAAACCAAGTTCAGGATGAACGAAAGGAGAAAGCTGAAGCCAGTTATTGGGTTTTAGGAAGAGAATATGTTTCCAACTCTGTGTTCTTCCAATCCAGAAGCTGGCTTTAGGATAGAGAGGAAGTGGTATCTTGGTCCCCCCCCCCCCCCACACACACACACTGTCAAGTTCTCCACTGCAGGGATCTGAAAAAAGTCAAATAGTGGTGACCTGGATATATGGCCTGTCTGAATGACGAGCTCTTCACTAGTAAAGAAAAGCACTACAAACTAATAGCATTTCCTATCATTATTGGCTCAGACACTGCCGCTTTGGATCCCCATTGGGAAGAAAGGCACGATATAAATGAAAGTCAGACAGACAGACAGACAGACAGACAGACAGACAGACAGACAGACAGACAGACAGACAGACAGACAGATAGATAGATAGATAGATAGATAGATAGATAGATAGATAGATAGATAGATAGATAGATAGAATTAAGCTTCGAAGACTTCTCTCTTTTTAACCAAAAAAACCCTCCCTTTAAAGTTGTGTATTGCTGCTTCCTGTATTAAAAAAGCAATATTAATTCTTATGCCAATAAATTGTCAGACTGGCTGAAGAGTTAGTAATTGCTGTTTCATCTGTATTAGCAAGCAAAAACAAAATATATTTTATGTCAGTTTATATTCTTCTAATGTGAAAATGTAAAGCAACGTCTTCTGCTGGGCTTTTATAATGCTGTACAGTTATTAGATGGTCTTTTCATTGTGTAAACAGTGCCTGAATTTTTGTTTAAGTTTTGTGGAAGGCAATGGGGAAGTCTGTCTAGGAAAAAATACGTACCAGAGTGCATTGGCAGTAAAACAAGTGGTGCATTTAATTAATACTGGTATAGTTTTTATATCGTCTCTCTGTAACACTGACCCAGGGGTTGCCCCATGCTTGCAAGTGGACAGTTGACATCATAGGTTGGCTATACCATGAACAGGCAGGAAAGCTTGTTGAGAGTGCTTAGGAAACTGGTGAGATCATTTATATGTTATGCTTGGGTGGAGACTTACTGTATTCTCTAAAGTATGTGAAAAGACTCATTCCCACCCAAAAGTCACTGTTGCTTTGTAGTTTTCTCACATTTTAGTTCAACAACTTTAGTGGCAGTAGTACTGTATTCCACACATAGGCAACTCTGGCTTCTTTCACAGTCGACTTTGATTAAGATGCAACAAAGAACATTTCTTGCCTGTCTGTCTGCACACACATAAACATCATTTTAATGTGCAAGCATTTGGAATCATTCTTATCAACCTAGTTAACAACAATAACAAAAAGATTTCCACCCCCACCCCCACCAAACACCTGATAACAAAAAGTAAATGTTTCTATCCAATTATTTTTACCCAGCAGCAGCTGGTATTCAGAAGAACATTACTTCCTAGTAATTGTGATTAATAGCCATTGATTGACCTACCTATTGTCCATGAACTAGCTCCAGTGGCTTTGTGTAGGATGCCATTGCAGCTATGCCAATAGAATTTTTTCTGTGGGTTGCTATAGTAGCCTTCATCAAACAACACATATAGCTGACCACAACAAATGTAGATAAAAGTGAAAGCGGGCATACTGGCCCAATCCCAACCTACATGCAGTCACTACAAACAGAGCCAGTGTGATGTCGTGGTTAGACTGTCAGGCTAGGATCTGGGAGCCTGAGGTTCAAATCCCCAGTCTGCCATGAAAGCTCACTGGGTGACCTTGGGCCAGTCTATGACTCAGCCTAATCTGTCTCACAGGGTTGCTGGAAGATAAAATGGAAGAGAGGAGAGTGATATAAACCGCTTTGGGTCCACATTACGGAGAAAGGCAAGGTACAAATGGAGTAAATACAAATAAATATTTAAATAGGCATTAGTTCTGTCACCATTATTGAGAATGTTGAACATTCTCAATCGCAGGGGTAATGTAGGCATTGTCCATAGGCAGGGGTAGGTCCCACATGCTCCATTTATTTCAATCAAAGTTTCAATCCAGATGTTATAGAAGAAAAATACAGGGACAGGGTGTGTGTGATCCTTTTTCATTATTTCTAATTTCATAACTCAGTTAATCAGCATTTTCTTTCATTACAGGATAGATACTTGGGGGAGAGGGTCATCACCAGGGCTAAAAAGCAGTTTGGGCAGATCAATTTCATTGAAAAAAGGGTTAAATAGCCCTTCTCCCACTACACCACACTAGTTTGCCCCCTTCAGATCTCAGTATCAGTGAAAACATTAGTTGAAGGAGTCCTATTAACAATGTTTGAGAGAAAAGCCAGAAGATCAGTTGTCCTATTGATATTTTATACACACAGAGACCATTATTTTCTCCTTGGCACTATTGACCCCTGCCTGCTGATAAACATATTGAGTGACTAAATTTCAATTTCTGTGGTTATAAACAGAATTGTGAAAATGAAAGGGAAATCTACAGTTGGAGAAGCTGAATAATTAGTCTCATTTGATTGTGCAAAAACTGTCTCATAATAACCTTAAGGAGAAGAGCTGGCTTTATTTCAATAATTGCATTACAGAGGTCATTTGTGCTAACTTTTAATGGGTCAGCAGTATTCTCATTTCCTGCTTTGTATCCCTGTCTACTTTTAGTTGATTCTGACAATTGGTTCTAATTATATAACGTGCTAGGTAACATACATGTTTATTATTTAACCGCTATATGTATTGCACCACTCAGTGTAGGCTTTTTGTTGTGGGATTTTGTTTTTTGTTGCATATGTTAAGCTTTATTATAGTGAGACCTTGCAGTCAATGAGACAAAATCTCACAGCTAGCTAGCAGCACTTTATTATATAACAACAATGATTTTTTTCCTCCTAGCTGTTTTGGCAGCTGGAGGTAGTTTAATTTTGATAAGTTTGACATAAAGAATGGAATGTGTTCATTTTTGGAGGCCAGAAATATAAGGGGGAAAGTAAAGAAAAATGAGACATTGCCACCTTTGGCTCTGTGAAATTCTTTTTCTTCCAGCACAGCTTAATACTTATTTACTGATATTCACAGAAGAACATCATTGGTGGCATGTGCCAATCTCTTAATAACACTGTAGAATGACTGCTTTGAAACAGAATGGCAGAGGGAGAAAAATTGAACTTATCAGAGAGAAACGTGTACATTGCCATCACCTTATTTTTTTCTATACTAGAACTGTATGGATCTCTCAAAAACAAGACTCCCTCCTCCAACACAGCCATTGGTGAATTTAAAAATATGCACGTGTGCAAAATCAGATTTAGAGATTCTTCTGCATGATCACATTTTGGCCTGAGTTGGCTAAGGGACTGCACAAACTTCAGCAGTTCGGTAGGAAAAGGATATTGGAGGTAGATCAAGATGGGTAGCTGTATTAGTCTGTCTGTAGCAGTAGAAAAGAGGAAGAGTCTTGTAGCACCTATAAGACTAACAAAATTTGTGTTAGGGTATGAGCTTTTGTGAGTCCCAGCTCACTTCTTCAGATACAGCTAGAATGTGAGTCCATCTGTTCTTATATCTTGGTGAGTGGAGTGATTTCAGATGCCAAATGACAATAGCAGGTAAATGACAAAAGCTGGTGAATGACAATAGCAGGCATGATTGGATTGGGTGGGGTTTGCAGAGGGGTAGTGGGTGCAGAGAAATCGCGTTGGTAATGAGACAGGAAGACTTGGTCTTGATTCAATCCAGGTGGATGCATTGTCTTGAGTTTTGTTATCAGTTAAAATTCAGCAGTCTTTCTTTCTAATCTCCCTTTGAAATTCCTCTGCAGGAAAACTGCTACTTTTAGATCAGTAACTGAATGTCCTGGAAGATTAAAATGACCCCTCACTGTTTTCTGAATGTTGTGGTTTCTGATGTCAGACT
Source organism: Eublepharis macularius (assembly GCF_028583425.1). Classification (NCBI taxonomy): domain Eukaryota; kingdom Metazoa; phylum Chordata; class Lepidosauria; order Squamata; family Eublepharidae; genus Eublepharis; species Eublepharis macularius. The sequence goes on from NC_072790.1 coordinate 129,142,926, forward strand.
TATGTCCATTAATTCTTTGTTGAAGGGACTGGCCAGTTTGTCCAATGTAGAGGGTGAAAGGGTAGTGCTGACACATGATGGTATAAATCACATTAGAGGACGAGCAGGAGTATGAAACGAAGATGGTATGGCTGATGTTGTTGGGTCTACTGATGATTTTGCTAGGATCTATGTGAGGGCAAAGTTGGCATCTTGGTTTGTTGCGGGCATTGGTACTAGAGTTCATATTACTGCTAAGTAGTTTATCATTGTGGAAGAGTAGTTGTTTTAGGTTAAGAGGCTGTCTGTGAGCAAGAAAAGGTCTCCCAACCAGTGCCTGTGTGAGGAACTGTCACAATCCAACATGGGTTGTAGGCAGGGCTTTTTTTCTGGGAAAAGAGGTGGTGGAACTCAGTGGGTTGCCCTCGGAGAAAATGGTCACATGGCTGGTGGCCCCACCCCCTGTTCTCCAGAGGGCAATCTAAACTCCCCTCTGTCTGGAGATCAGGGGGCAAGGCCACCAGCCATGTGACCATTTTCAAGAGGTTCCGGAACTCCGTTCCACCGCGTTCCTGCTGAAAAGAAGCCCTGGTTGTAGGTAATTAATAATGCATTGAACTGGCTTGAGTTGTGAGCTGTCGGTGACCACCAGTAGTGTTCTGTTATTATTTTATTTGGGCTTGTCTTGTAGAATGTCATTCTGGCCTTTCCAATCATCTTTCTCACCATGTCAGGGGGATATTATAGTTGCAAAAATGCCTTGTTGCAGAACCTTCAAGTGAGTATCTCTGTCTGAGGGATTGGAGCAGATGCAACTATAGCATAGGGCTTGACTATACACAATGGATTGCTCAGTGTGGTTGGAATGGTAGCTAGAGGCATGTAGATATGTTTGCCGATCCATCAGTTTCCAGTATAATGTGGTACTTATGTGTCTCTCGTGTATCTGTACTGTGGTGTCCAGGAAGACAGTTTCTTGTGTAGAGTGATTCATGGTTAGATTGATGGTGGGGTGGAAGCTGTGGAAAGCCTGCTGAAATCTCTCAAGGGCTTCTTTGTCATGGGTCCAGATAATAAAAATGTCATCAATGAATCTCACGTAAAGGAGAGGTGCCAATGGGTAAGAGTTCAGAAAACGTTGTTCTGGGTTTGCCATGAAAATGTTGGCATACCTTGGAGCCATGCAGGTGCTCATGGCTGTGCCACTGACTTGGAGGCGTAGGTTGTTACCAAACCTGAAGTAGTTACAGGTGAGAAAACACATGCAGAGTTCAGTGGCAAGATCTGCTGTGGTCTTCTCAAGGATGAAGTTTCCAATGGCTTGTAGTCCATCATGATGTTGGTGTACAAGGATTCAGCATCCATGGTGGCTAGAATGCTGTTTTCTGGGAGCTGGTTGAAGGACTGCAGTTTCCTCAGGAAGTCGGTGGTATCATGGACATAGCTGGGGGTATTAATAACATCTGACAAGTCTTATTTTCTAACGTACCATGATAACACACCCTGTTCAGCAATTTTGGAAAAATTAAGCATCATATATTGCCTTTAATACTACAATTAAACAAAGTTTAGGTAAATGATACTAACTTCAGGGGCAGTTTCCAAGACCTCCAAACAAGCTTTCTATTTTGGATAAGCTGTTGGTAGTATATTGAGATGTTCACTGTGATCTTGCATATTCCAGTGCACTGATATATTTTTTAATCAATTACATCTGTGTACACAGCTACTGTTCTTAGGAGGTCTGACTAGTTGGAGGATGAATGGGCTCTTTCAAGACCACCTCACACCAGTTTTGATAGGTGTCTCTTTAGAGCTATCATGCACAGTGCTCAGATACCCACCAGACTTTTCCAATCATGCTCGTTGTTGTCATGTGCATTATGTCTGCATACACTTTTGTAATTATTGGCAAGGTAGGCCAGTATGGCCAGAGGCCCCTCCTGCTTTCTGGTGTGTATGTTTTAAAGATAAATGTCAAACACATTTTTCTAAGCATAAAGTTTAAGAGCTCTTTTTTAAAAAATTAAAAATTGCAGTCCAAAGACACATGCAGGCATCTGGATGTATCAGAGTTTCCTTTTCAGAAGCTTCCACCACAAAACAATTCAAACTGCCCCAAGTTCAAAATGCAGCTTCAGAGTTGATTGAAGAGCACTTTAATGCTCTTTAAAACCAAGAGAGTACCTGCTGTGAGCAAACAAGGAAAATATAAGCATGGCTCTTCATTGAGTTGCAACTGTTGATTATCATACAATTCTTTTGCTTAGTTATATTTCCAGGAGAAAATGTTTTAATAGAACTTCTGTAAAACTGAAACTCTTTTTAAACGCTGCACAAAGAATTTTTAAGAAGAAAAAAATTCTAACTTGTGCATTAACTTTGATTCAGATTTTGTCCAATAAAATACTAATGACTAAGCAGCTAAACTATAATGCAAATTTCAGCAATCCTGTTCTTGGCTGGATCATATCCTATGTGTATAATGCTGGATCATATCCTATGTGTATAATGCAAATTTCAGCAATCCTGTTCTTCTTTTCCTTGTCTTTTATCTCTGAAATAATCTGTATTACATATAGATACAAATGTAATATAAGGGGAAGGTAAAGGGAAAAAAGGGAAAAACTATGAGCACCATCCCTCTGAAGTTGAGTGCTTTGAAGTTGCATTAATTCCATGTCTTAAATTTCTTGTTCCAATATGATGGAAAGTGCCATCAAGTCACAGGCCAAATGTGGCACAAAGACTGCTCGATGGTACTGGATGACTTGGAATGGGACAAGATACGGCAATCTAGCATTTATACCTCAAAATCTAACAATACACAATTGATATCCTATAAATTATTGATGAGATGGTATTTGACCCCTAACCATCTTCATAAAATTTCCTCCTCTTCCTCATCCTTGTGTTGGAGACTTTCTGAGAAAGAGGGATCTTTCCTTCATTGCTGGTGGTCATGTCAGGTGATAAAAGACTTCTGGATCAAAATATTACAGGCTACAATATACCAGCACAGCCAGAAATAATTCTATTAAACTGTTGGCAAGAATTAGACATTCCCAAGGCAAGGAAAGAACTAATTGCCACCTTACTAACAGCAGCCAAAACTCTAATAGCTTCCAGCTGGAGGAATCCCACACTCGCCCCTTTGTCACAATGGTATAATAAGATATGGGAGTACCTAATTTTTGATAAGATTTCTGATGCTCTAACCCGAGCAGAAAATGGTACTATGCAGTATAATTTGTTAGATAAATGGCAACCTGTATTAGATAAAATTTGTGATATCTCATCTTTATATGTTAATTTCAATACCAAACAAATGCAAAAAAATTTTGTGTACTTTTGAAGGAAATTTTTTATTTGATTTGATGATACCTTGTAATGTGGACATGTTACTCGGCAGTGTACTTTTATTATTGTTATGGTTACGCAAATACCTTGTTATTTATTGTTACAATTTTATACAGTTGTAAGTAAAATATGTTTAATAAAGTTGTTTTTTAAAAAAGTCACAAGCCAGCTTTTGGTGAACCTGTAAGGTTTTTAAAACTTCAGAGGTGGTTTGCCAATGCCTTCCTCTGTGTGACAACCCTGGTCTTTCTTGGAGGTCTTCCATCTAAGTACTAACTAAAGCCAACTCTTAGGGTTGCCAGGTCCCTTAAGTCCCCCGGTGGGAGACTAGGATGCTGGCACTTACCCTCTGCTGGCTTCGGCTTTCTCCTTCGCATGTGCATGCAGCATGCGTGCGCTCCTGGACGTGCATGATAACGTCACTTCCAAGAAGTGACATCATCACGCAGGTCAAAGGGTGGTCCGGGAGCACAAACGCACTCCCCAAAGGGCTGAATCACCCCTCCGTGGGCCCGATTCAGCCCGAAATGGGCCTGTTGTGGGGCGCGGGAGCACGGAGGGGCAGAGGGGCACACCAGTTTGCCCGAGATTGCACCTGCATCACCTGGGGCGCACTCCCCCACTGGCCAGGTAAGTGGGGGGGGAGGAGGTGGGAGCAGGGGATCCCCTGCCCGTGGCGGGGGAATGGCAAGCTTACCAACTCTGCTTAGCTTCCATGATCTAATGAGATCAGGCTAGCCTGGGCCATCCAGGTTTGGATGCCCCAAATGTAATGCAATTTTAAAGATTGGCTGGATCATATCCTGTGTGTATAAAGAATATTTCAGTAAGTTAAGCTGTCTCAGTCAGAATACAAGAGTGAAAAACACACAATTCAGAACCATCCATGTTAATGCACATCAAGAATAAACATGTATATTTGACATAATTACATAGATCTTCCCTTTCAACTGAGCAAAGTTTGTAACCTTCCTACAGCCTATCGAGACTTCCTCCAACTTAAGTGATTCTTCTGTTGGAGGAAGTTTCCTTAGACTGGATACATGCAAATAGAAGTGTTTGGGGGCAGGAAAAATAAAATAGAACCGTCATGTACAAGCCCTGTAGTTTTATTGCTACTAGTGCTTTGATTTTTAAGTGGAGTTTAGTTAGAAAGACTAAACCATTTCAAAACTTTCACATACTCATGACATCTTATTGCTTTATACTACTGCTCGTATCTTACTCTTGTTCTCCGTTTGCCTACTGCCAGGGAAATTGTCAACTTGCACTCCTTATCTAATCCATTACTAGAAAAGTTTGGCATGCCTTTGTGCTGATGTTAAAAGGCTCCTTACGCCCAGGATTCCCTCCCTCAGGATCTTAGTTTTCATAACTACCCAGCCATCTCTGCTCCTATTCAGTTCATTTTAGGGAAAATGAGGACTGAGAGTATCGCAAGGTGAATAATGCCAACTTGAAGAGAATCAGGGGACTGACTAAAAGTAAATGTGTGAGTAAGAAATATCAAAAAGTGTTATACCATATCATACTTCACAGTGCACTCCTCAATAGAGTTATGCCCTTCTAAATGCGTTGATTTTATGGGAATTAGAAGGATAGAACTCTCCTTAGGATTGCACTGTCAATGTAGTAACGCATTCAGAGTTCTTCCAGACTGATTGCAAGCCAAAATCAAATTTGTTTGTTTTCAAAATTTGTCTACCCCACCTGAACTCCTTCGACTCACGATGCAACAAGTTGTAAGGACACACACAAAAAAGTCTATTGAAACAATTGAAAATATACCCATTTAAAATGCTGCCATATCTGTCCAAAAGGCTTACCCTTCATTAAACGCCCTCTGGAATAAGACTGCCTTACCCATCTTCCTAAATACAACAAGCAAGAGTGCTCTTCTCATCCATTCTGGAGAGCATCTTAGAGGACAGGACCTACCACAGAAAAAAAGCTCATAACCTGAAAATAGAGGATCCTAACTGAGGGCACCCCAGGAGAAGGCGACATGAAGAGTGCAAATGAGAGTCAACAGAGAGATGCAGTATTTATGAAGTTTAGACTCCATTTGTAATTTGGTTCTTCTCTAGCCTTCTTTATTATAGAAGCCTAGTGGAACCTAATATGAATTAAAGCCAAATAAGCTCATTTTAAGTGAGCTCTTCCTGACTTGAGCCTGGGAAAGTTTACCCATTACTATTTCAGTAACTCTTTGGTATGTTATAAGCATTCTAATTCAATTGTGATGAGACTCTCAGAGTCCATAGACATGACCAAATGGTGCTGTTGGCTTTGTTGGCCCAATAATATTTCATTCAAGAGCTTTCCTTTTATGTTTATGCAAATAGGCATCGCTCTCTTATCATAATCCAATTTAATACCATTGGGAAAATAATTCCCTGGTATTAAGATTGGTTCATTACTACTATTTGCTTATTACCAGCACTAGTGCATTACTAAAGATCATGCTGAGTATTTTTCATTATAGAAACTCAATGTGCCTTTGCCAATTTGCTGTTTAGAAATCAGGGCAGGTTGCAGTTGTATAGTATTGGAAGCATATCTCTGAGATCAGGCTCAGTGACATCGCTATACTTGAATCATGTCATGGAGGGAGGGAAGCAGTAGCAACAGCCTGGTAGAAACCATACCAACTGCCTGTGCCAGTGCTTTCTATATAAAGAAGTGCATCATGGGACCAGATCATCTGGAAGTGGCTCCTATACCACACTGATAATATATAAATCACTCTGGAATGAAATCCACAAAGTCCCATTGCTTCTCAGTTTCTGTGACTTAATTACCACAAACTCCTTTTAACAGATACAGTGTTAGTTATATAACTGCTATGTTATGTAACTGCTTATTAAAGAGCAACTGGCAAAGTTTCATAGCAAATAGAAGGATCAAAAAAAGTCTATAATTGCTAAAAAAAATTGCTCTTTTTCGTGAATTCCAAAGAAGTATAGAATCTCTTGTCTCTTTCCAGAACTTCATCTGGAAACTCTGCTTTCTTGTCGTTTAAAAAGGGGGGGGGGGGTTGAGGGCAAAAACTGATGACAGAAATGATATAGTGCATAGCCTGATATTTCCAGAGCTGTTGTGGTGATATAGGAATACAATCTTTGATAGTTCTTTAAATACAAGTGGGAAGGTTATCCAGCAGCTTTGAAAATGTGGGTATATTGAATGCCATTAATTTTGGTTGTGATACTTGCCTCATTTATCATTTGAATGCAAGTGGGATCAAAGCAAAAATGCTACATCCACCCTCTTTCTATGTAATCATGCTTTCCTTTCAGTACAACAAATGAAAAATTCAGTTCAGTTTTTTTATGTGTAAAAATATTTATTGAATATTTGTAAGCTAGTTGCATTGTTGGCCATTTTTAGGGTCCAAGACCTTGGCCCAGAGCCATCCCCAGCTGGACCCCCTCCCCCTAGATTGCCTTCTACTTATTACTCTGACGAGGTTACACAACTTCAGACCAATGGTGAGTGTCAGGTTTGGTGTGAGCATGGTGGCATTTTAGATGTGAAGGAGCTACCATCACTACTCATGCAGCTGAATTTGCTCCCTTGTCTTTGGAAATCCCAGGCAAGATATGGAAAGGAGTAAGCTTACTGGCAGCAGATTCCTAGTCATTGAAAAACATTGTCACCCGCTGTTCCCTACTAGTTAACCTGTCAACATCACCAACAAGCTAGCCAATGGAAACAACAGTCATAACTGGTCGGTTTGCTGCAAAGCAGCTGCATTTCTAAATGCAGAGGATGGAAGCTACTACTCCCGCACACCTCATTGAGTGGGCAGTCAGTCTCTCCCAGTCTCCTGCTGCTAGGCCCTGCTGTGTGTTTATGCTACAGCTGCTACCCTAATGTCATTGCTGCAGCTATCCCTTGCAAGTCACTCATGCACTAATCATCTTACCATCCAACTTGCCTTTGCTTCTGGTCTTTGCTATCCAGAGAGAGAGGTGAGCAGGCAGGTTGTGGAGGAGGAGGAGGTTGGCAGAATCACTTCTGGATAGCCACTTCTGGATAGCCACTGCAGTCACTGCAGAGAGGAGGCTGGACTGGTGGCATAAGAACATAAGAAGAGTCCTGTCGGATCAGACTGTTGGTCCATCTAGTCCAGCGTCCTGTCTCACAGTGGCCAGGCAGTTACTCTGAAGGGCCAACAACAGAAGGCCAAGGCCTTCCCCCAAAGTTGCCTTCTGGCACTGTGTCTGGAAATAGCCCCATGGAGCAGCTCGGATGACATTGGTGGCAACTGTTCTCCGACCTCCCCCTGGGGTGCTGGCAGCACCCACCTGAGGCAGAAGCAGCGCAGCAGCCAGGATGATGCAGGAGACCTTCAGGATGCCTCAGGGAGGAGAGGTGGCACAGAGTAGCCCAGTGCATAGGAAAAGGGTGGTAATGGGGAAGGCAGCAGCCTGCAGGCCGGTGGTGCATTGAGGACCACTGGCAATGAAGAGGGTGCCTCTGGGGCACCAAATAGCACAGACATCCACCTCTATCAGTTGAACACGGCCCAGACACACTGTTGGCTGCTGGTGGAAGTGCAGTAGGGCCTACATCATCCAGCTGCCACTTGGCACTTGATACTACTGCTGAAAGCCCTCATCCAGGGGCAGGGTTGGCTCTCAGTGCCAGCAGCAGCAGGCTCCAACCCAGTTTGGGCCCCACTCAGCAAGGGCAGATACCTAGGCAGGGGAAAGAGGCCAGGCCAGGTGGAGGCCAGCAGTAAGGCTGGAGGGTACGACTGGGGCAAGGCCATATGGTAGTCTCTGGCCCAGGTGTTAACTGTCACCCTGGGGACGGGGACCTGGGGAGTGGGGTGGGACAGTTCTTAGAGTGGGAGGATAAAAGAGGGCTCAAAACACCTGGTTGGGGAGGAGAGAGGAGGACTGACCCTGCCTGCTAAGGGCAGCCTTCAAGCCAGGAAAGGGCTTTCAGGGGTGACATAACCTCGGCCCCTCACCTGTCATTTCTGAGGCCGCAAAAAGGGGGAGCCCTCAACCAAGTGAGAAAACCTTGAGAGCAGCAGGCAGCCAACAGCAGGAGGGGTTCCAGGGGACCTGACACCGCATCAACATCATGGTGGAAGGACAGACAGCAGACCCCACCCTGGAGGAGCCTCACACACTGGCATTCAGAAGTTTACTGCCTCTTAATGTAGAGGTTCTCCTTTGTAATCATGGCTAGTAGCCACTGATAGACCTTTCCTCCAAGTATCTGTCCAATCTCCTTTTAAAGCCATCTATGCCTTTGGCTATCACGACACCCTCTGGCAGCGAACTCCACATTTGAATTCACTAGTTGTGTAAAGAAGTATTTCTTTTTGTGCATCCTGAATCTATTGCCCATGTATTGCTACCTTTATCCAATTCACCCTCTCCTGGGCACAAGGACCAGACAGGGCCTCACATTTTAAAATTCTCTATGGAGATTGACTTGTCCAAGAACCCTGATAAACTTGGAACCAGCTGTATTGGTAAACTTTTGTGCTTAATTATTTGCTGTTTCAGTCATTTCCCCTTTTAATGCTTTTATCTTCAGCAATAACCACTCATACATATGTCAGAATGCAAGTTGTAAAGGTTGATATACTCCAGATGATATCTGAAGCCAGGACCTGTGAGAATTGTAGGGAATTTATAGATGGACTTCACATCTCTTTCAGAGATGAAAAGGTTACTGACAGTGATCTAGGGGAAATTGCAGAGAATTTGAAAAAACATTGTCTGAGGAAATGTTCTTTGAACTGGAGGGAAGAGCAAAAGAGAGAGGAGGTCTCTTGTTTTAGATTTTTGAACTTTGGACTTCCAACTTTATTGTACTAAAATGTCAAGTGTTGCTTATTATCAGAATTAGTGTTACCTATTTAAAAATGATTGTTAATTCAATAAATGTGAAATATTGTATCTTATAATAAGAATCATTAGTTTAATCACATTTCCCTGTGCTTCTCCTGCAGTTGCAAGGCAGGCTGGAATGCAATCCTTATCTTTGTTTTCTCTTTAATAGAGGACAAAATGATTCTCCCAGGACTTTGAGCTAAACTAGGAGTGATCCAACTGGTGGGATATTTAACCCTCAGGAAATGTATTTGGCTTGCAGTGGCCTTACCAAATTTTATCAAGGTTTGTTAGAATGTTTCCTTATTTTCACTTGTGAGGAAAAGAAAATGAACTGAAAAAATAACTGAAAAAATAATTGAAAAACTAATTATTCTCCACTGTAATGTTGCCTACAACATTGAAAAGAGAGCTATAATCTATGTACAATTAGCCAAGTGGTCCTAATCTGAGGGTATTTAAATCTGGAGACTAGAGCTATGAATGGACAAGACAGATATTCCTACACACCTCAAAAATGCCACAGGTTTGCAGAAAAATCTGAAATCTAAAAAAAAATGAGTGGTTAAAAAAACCCAAAATGATAAAAGGAGCGCCTAGAGCTTTAATCAGATGCCCTCAGTCTGTTGCTAGGCAACTATAACAGTTTTGCTAGTATTCCAGGCTCAGTTTCTGCCTGTAAAAGGCAGGGGAAGGGCCCTTTCCAGGGCTGCTTTGGCTTTTGAGGGATGACTTATTGAAGCCAGACTGAGAGCTAAACTACATGAGATGAATTACATGAGGACACTCAAGTGAAGGGAGACGTAATGTTAGCCGAGACACGTAGTTTGAATTTCTCCTCTCTCTACAAAGCCAGCTAAGATCGCTTTTCAAAGAGTTTGTTAATTTCATCTCTTTACAGAGCCGGCAGAGTTCGCTCTACAGAGCCGCAAAGATCACTCCTCAGAGGGATCTGTTCCAATCTGGTTTCAAGCCTGGTCATAGGCTGAAATGGCCTTGGTCACCCTGGTGAATCTGCATCGGGAGATGGCTAGGGGAAGTGTGACCCTGTTAATTCTTGTAGACCTCTTGGCAGCTTTTGATATCATCAATCATGGTATCCTTCTGGATGAACTTTTGGGGCTGGAACTTGAAGATAGGTTTCAGAGTGTGCTGGTTAGCCTCTTGGACTTTGGGCCACTCTATCCAGCAAAGTTCCATCTTATTCCTCATGCTTTTTAACATCTATGTGAAGCTGCTGGGAGAGGTCATCCAAAGATTTGGGCTGAGTTGCCACCAATATAAAAATGACACTCAGCTCTATCTCATGCTTCCAGCAGATCCCAGGAAGGCTATGGAAACCATGAACAGGTGCCTGGAGGCAGTTTTAGGATGAATGAGGGCTAACAAGCTGAAATTCTGACTAAATGGAGGAGGTACTGGTAGAGGGAAGGTCTAACCTGGAGATGGGTATATCTCCTGTTCTGTATGGAGCTGCACTCCTCCTAAAGGAGCAGGTTCATAGCTTGTGGTATGTGTGCTGCTGGACTCAAGCCTTCTGTTGGATAAACAGGTGGCTAGAGGTTCCTTTCACCAGCTTCAGCTGGTTAGCCAGCTGTGGCCTTTCTGGGCTGGAAATATCTTGCCACTATGGTACATATCCTGGTAACATCTGGATTAGATTACTGCAGTGTGCTCTTGTGGGGCTACGCTTGAAGATTCTCCCAAAGCTATAGTTGGTACAGAATGCTATGGCCAGAATGTTGACCAGAATGGGTCGTATAGACCATATCACTCTAGTTTTGGCTCATCTATACTGGCTCCCAATTTGCTTCCAGGCTCAGTTCAAGGTGCTGGTATTGACCTTTAAAGCTCTATATGGCTTGGGACCAACATACCTGAAGGACTGTTTCCTTCCATATAAACCTACATGACTACTCTGGTCATCTTCAGAGGCCCTGTTTGGGGTGCCCTGCCATCTGAGGCTAGATGGGTGGCAACCCAAGAAAGGGCCTTTTCAGTCATGGTACCAAAACTTTAATTCCTGGATGGATCCAGTGCTATTATGTTTCTTTTCCACTTATGTGTTCAGCAAACTACAGTATTTACTAAGACTAGTTCACCCCGCCCAGGTATGCCATCAAAAAATGAAAGGGCATACAAGTCCAATAATGAATGTGTGTGTATGTGTGTTTGTAAGTGTAACATTTTTAAGGGGGTCATCTTACATTCAGAGTCATCTTCTTTTGAGTAAATATGGTACATTTCTAGCCCTTGGACCACTATCTGAAGAACAGGGTGACCAGTGAGAATTAAAAAGTTAGCTATTCCCCAATCTAAACCCAGGTTTACATCAGAGTGTGGAACATAATTTGCCATATTATAAAGGTACTTTTTTGGACAAGGAAGTATGAATCTTACCTGGTCTTTGCAAGTGATGTGTGTGTTATGTGCCTTCAAGTCACTTCCGACTTACGGCAACCCTATGAATGAAAGACCTCCAAAATGTCTTATCATTAACAGCCCTGCTCAGATCTTGCAAACTGGTGCATGTCTTCCTTTATTGAGTCAAGCCATTTTCCTCATTTCCTGCTGCCTTCCACTTTTCCTAGCATTGTCTTTTCCTGTGAGCCTTGTCTTCTCATGATGTGATCAAAGTATTATAGTCTCAGTTTCATCATTTTAGCTTCTAGGGAGAATTCAGGCTTGATTTGATCTAGAACCCACTTATTTGTCTTTTTGGCCATCCATGGCATCCATAAGACTCTCCTCTAGCACTACATTTCAGATGAATCAGCTTTCTTTCTGTCAGCTTTCTTCAGAGTCTAACTCTCACATCCATACAAAGTAATGGGGAATACCATAGTGTGGATATTATGATGAAGTCTTTCTCTGTTCAGGTCGTGCTACCCAATCAGATTCTTTAGAATAGCCTGTCACTCAAAGCTCGAATCCAGCTTTCCTTATGATATGTCCTGCATATAGGTTGAACAGATAGGGAGATAGTACACATCCTTATTTGCCATCTTTGCCAATTGGAAACCATTCTGTTTCCCTATATTCTATCCTGACCGTAGCCTCTTGTCCAGAGTACAGGTTTGTGCATCAAGCCATCAACACAATCAGATGTGACACACCCATTTCTTTTAACACTATCAATAGTTTTTCATGATCCACACAGTCAAAAGCTTTGCTGTACATAAAAATCTGTAAAATACAGGCTGGTTTTCTTCCGAAATTCCCTGGTGTGCTCCATTAGCTATTGTAAATTTGCAAGGTGATCTCTAGTGCCTCTTCCTTTTGTGAATCCAGCTTGGACATCTGGCATTTCTCAGTCCATATATTGTAAGAAACTTTGCTATAGAATATTGAGCATCACTTTGCTTGCGTGTGAAATGAATGCAGTGGTCTGATACTTGTTACACTCTTTGGCATTCCCGTTTTTTGGAATTGGAATGTAGATGGAGTATTTCCAGTCTGTGGGCCTTCTTTTCTTTTCCATATTTGTTGACAGATTCTTGTTAAGATTTCAATAGACTCAGTTTCTCTAATTTGAAATAGCTTTATGGGTATCCCATCTACTCTAGGTGCTTTGTTTCTCCCAATTGCTTTAAGTGTAGCTTTCACTTCACTTTCCAAGATTTCTGGTTCTTCATCCAAAGATTCTTCTTTGAAGGAATTTGCCATCTTTCCATCACTTCTGTATAGTTATTCAGTGTATTGTTTCCATATTTCTGTCAGCTTTTACTTTTGCTTCTTGTCTATCTTTAGCAATTTTAAGAGTTTCATCTGTCATCTATCTAGACTTCTCCTGTCTTTTGGCTACAGGAATAGTATTTGCACATTCTTTGATAATATTTCTGGTTTCAGCCCACAGTTCTTCCGGTTCACAATCAATAAAACTTAGCAATGAAACTCACTTTGTAGAAAAAGAGCTGGAGGAACTCATTAACATGACTCATTCGCATATGCCGTGCCCCTTGACATCACTGGAAATATGTCTGGCTGTTTTGGACCCAATCCTGGCCATTCAGGGCCAAAATTGGGCCCAAAATGGCAAAAAGGGGCTGAAAATGGCCAAAAAGGGCCCCAAAATGGTCCAGATCGGACCGCTGCTGAGTGGGAGAGTGATCAGTCCAGGATGAAACGAGCTCAAAATGGCCAAGAGTCAGGTGGGCGGAGCCACCTGACATGTGACCTCTTTGGGGAACTGTGAGAACTGCGTTCCTATGCATTCCCCCTCGAAATGAGCCCTGAAACTCAGTAATGCAAATCTGTTCTTTACATGGTCTTTAAATTCTCCAGGAATGTTATTTAGATTATATTTTGGCACTATGATTCTTTTAGTGCTTTTCTTCAGCTTTATGCTCATTTTTGATATTAACAATTCATAGTCTGTATCACAATCTGCTCATGGTCTTGATTTAAGAGACAGAATAGACCTTCTGCATCTTCTGCTTCTGATTATGTAATCTATTTGGTTCCTGTTTTGGCCATTCAGTGATTTCCATGTACATAATTGTCTATTCAGTTGCCTGAAGCATGTGTTTGCAATGAACAAGTAATTGGCTTAATAAAATTCTGAGTCACTCTCCTGCTTCATTTCGTAATCCAAATTTTCCTACAATGTTTGATTCTGCTTTGTCTCCTATTTTTGCATTCCAGTCACCTACTTTTGTCTCCTACTTTTGCATTCCAGTCACCCATCAGTGCATCTTGTTTAGGTGCGTGATCAATTTCTTCTTCAACACTTGTGTAAAAGCTTTCAGTTTCTTTCTCCTCAGCATCTGTAGTTGAAGCATAAGCTTGAATGATGGTTAGGTTGATATGAAGTCTGATTGATATTAATTGGGCAGACTTTATGTTATAACTCTTGATTGCTTGTGCTACATCTCACCTGACTTTTAGAGCAACACTATTTCTTCTGAATTTGACATTTCCGAAGTAAAACACTTTTATTTTTCTGATTGAAAATGTCCTAATTCAGTTCACTCACATCCAGGATTGCAATGTTTAAACGTCCCATTTCTTGTTTTACGATTTCAAGTTTACCTTGATTCACACTTCTCATGTTCCATGTTCCTATTATTTGTATCACACGGCTTTGGACATTCCTTTTGCATCTATTTCAGTCCTGGCCCCAGCCTGGTGGAACACTCTGTCAATGGAGACCCGGGCCCAGCGGGACATATTATCGTTCCGCCGGGCCTGTAAGACAGAGCTGTTCCGTCAGGCATTCAGTAGTTGAAGGGGGCGGTGCCATGTCGGCCTCCCACCTTTGGGGTGGGGGAGTGTTCTCCCCACCATTGCACTTGGTTAATTTATTTCATTATTGTTTTGTATATTGATTTTAGTATTGTTGTTTTCTTGTTTTTATCGATTTTAAACTGTTCACCGCCCAGAGCCCCTGGGATGGGCGGTATATAAATTGAAATATAAATAAATAAATAAAATATTCACATCAGCAACTGATTGTACTTTCAGCTCTAATCTAGTCCCATCATTAAGAACAGCTCTATTCATTCTTGTCCTCTGCTCTTCCCTAGTAGCCAATTGAATGCCATCTAACCTGGGGGTCCTGTCTTCCAACACTATATCTTCTTTCATTTCGGACTGTATCATCATAGGATTTTCAAGATAAAAGATACACTGAATAACTATACCATTGCCTTCATCTGTGCAGTACTAACCTGGGATAGCTGACTCTGCCATTGCCTATGAAAGATCCTCCACCAGTGTCACCTTCCACTACTGCTTCTGCCCACTAGCTATTATTTGAGGATTCCTCCACCCCCCTTACCATTGAAACTGTCAGTTCTCTTCCGTTGATGTGACCGTTGATTCCTGAAGGGGGTGGATGCATCTTAGTCTGGTATCTCAGCCTTGGCTGACTCTGCAAGGACTTTAGACTCTTAACTGAGAGTGCACTCCTGGCAGTATTGCTCTCAGCTTCGCTAACACACTCAAACCCTCTCACCAAGTTAAGGTGTGTATCCACAAGGAGGTTGCAAATAGTAAATATCTCTCAGTGTTTCCTACCTTCTTCACCATTAGACATTTTTGTTCATCCTCACATAATTTTCCATGTAGATGTGGTTACATTTCATTCTATTTAAGTAGTTCATCTTGATTGCTGATAACATTATTTAGAAAGTCTCAGTTCCAGAAATACGCTTTTTGGTTTTTCTCTGATCATTGCTTTTTTAAAAAAAGGTATAGATTTGAAAAATTTAGCAGAGTTGCAATTAAGCCCTTAAATCTATAGCTAGTTGCTCAGGTAGCTGGAGCCAGTTCACATTACCAGTTAGCCTTTGAGGGGGTGGGGTGGGGGTGGCATGAATCACTAGATGGCAGAAAGCCATAAAGAATTTATATATCTAAAATATTTATATTCCACATTCTCAGTCTATAGACTGCAGTGGTGGCTAACAGTTATCAGTCTGCTCAGTGTTACCATACACAATCCACTTTCCCCCAAACACACTGAGCAATCTAGGTTTTTTGTATAATGTTGAATAGCACCTATGAAACTGAATGTGTGATGCTCCCCTTCACAAGATAATGTTCCACACATCTTATCAGATGGTAACTGGAAAAGGTCTTGTGTTGGAGGGAAATGGGTGTCATGCTTCAATCGCATGTTATTTTTTGTACAATAAAACCTTTTTGTTATTCACCAGAAGCAGGTTGGGCTGCATCAGGAGCTGACCTATGGAAATATAGATGCCCTAAAAGGAAACTTTGCCATGTGTCATTTTTTAAAGATTCCTCACTCAAGAGGGGTAATTTTTTCCTGTAGTTATTGAAAATCAATCCAATAACTTGAATGAAAGGTGGAATTTTCTTACGTATGTTCCCCAGAGGGCATTACGCTCTGTAGATAAACATCTGCTTGTGGTCTCTCGCCCCAAGGATGTTTGCTTGGCCTCAACCAGGGACAGAGCCTTTTTGGCATTGGCTCCAGCGTGGTGGAACACTCTCCTAGTTGAGACCTGGGCCCCATGAGACTTATTACAGTTCTGCCGGGCCTGTAAAATAGAGATGTTCCGTGAGGCCTATGAGAGTGGTTGAGGAGCTAGTGACCTATCCTGCTGGCCCCTTGCCTGTTTTACTTTGTTCTGTTCCACATTTTAATGAGATCTGTGGATTTTATTATTTTTAATGATTTTAACTATTTATTGTATTTAATTGTGGTTTTTACGATTTTATGATGTTGTGACCCGCCCTGGCCCACTTGCAAGGAGGGCAGGATATAAATCAAACTAAATAAATAAAATAAATAAGTTATAGTGATGCCTATGTAGATCTGTTATTTTATAATGACAAATTTTTGTACTTGATAGAAATACTTCTTTCAAAATGGTGGGTTCATGTGACCATTTTTCTTCCACTACATGCTGTTTTTTCTTTTAATATCCCAGTATAAGATACATGTAGAGTTCAGTCTTATGAATCACTGACTGAGAGCGAGTCAACCCCCAGTTCAGCAGATCTGATTTTTTTTATGATTAAGCAGGGAGGAAAATGCATTGATCATTCTTTCTATAGGATGAAAATGACTGTGTGTTCCTCTTTAGAACTGTAAGCTTGACATCTCTGAAGACTTAGACTTTGTTCAAACATAGTGCAACATAGGTGATGAAAGAACTAAGTTCAACAATTTATCTCAGACACCTGAGAAAGAGACCAAGGCAGCATGCATATTCAGCACATACTTCTGTGTTGCACTGTGACCTATAAATATTCCCTTTTGTGTAATATTGTAGTTTTCCCAGTATGCAGAGTACAAGGACTAACACATTAACATAGTTGTGATGGTTGCCTTTACAAAAAAAAGCACTCTCAATTCTTGTTCGGTTCTTAATAGTAGGGCTAAGTCCAGGTTTTTATTTGTTAGTTTTCTATCCTGCCAGTTCTAAAGAGCATTCATGGGTTTCCCTCCCCTGTTTTGTCAAGGCAGGAAACCATGGCCCTGTCCGTCAACATTTGCAAGCCTAAGACTAACAAATTCCATTGTATGTTTTTTTCTGAAAGGCTCATGGCAGGGAGAGTGGAGGTTCAAGAGAAAGAAATACTTTGGTAAAGACACAGTATATCAGGGGGAGGTCTGTATGTAAATGCCAAAGGAAGGGGACAACTCCCAAACAGACCCAATTCCTGCAAAACCTCTTGTGCCACAGGCAAGGATTATCCAGATCAATGTACACTCAAAGAATCCACATCTTCATTCTTTTCATTTCATCTTTATTCTTCTTATTTTCAGGGTAACCATTCAACCCACAATACATTATGCAGTGAAACCTTCCTGCCGTGCCGCCCTGAAGGGAGCTCCTGGCGGGAGATTGGCAACGGGTTCACTAGCCTCGGTTTTTCCCATTTTGCTACAACTGCTTCTTCACGGCCTTTCCAACTGCTTATTTTGACTCTTTGTTATGCTCTACTCCAATATTTTTCTGCCTTGTAGTGTACATTGAGTGTACATTGATCTGGATAATCCTTGCCTGTGCCACAAGAGGTTTTGCAGGAATTGGGTCTGTTTGGGAGTTGTCCCCTTCCTTTGGCATATACTTTGGTAAAGACCAAATCCACGGAAGAAACAAGAACAATTATGAGGCATAGTAATGGAAATACCACTCAGTACTACTGTTAACACATCACATCACAATTCCCTGGATGTATGAGGGCAGTGAAACACCACATGTGGGTGTAAAATCCATCAAGTTGCAACCAAATTATAGCAACCTCAGCAAGTGGCTTTCAAGGCAAGCAAGAAGCAGAAGTGGTTTGCCATTGCCTTCCTCTGCAGAATCTTCCTTACAGATCCTCCATCCAAGTACCGACACTGCTTAGCTCCTGAAATCTGACAAGATCAGGCTACATTAAGCTGCTTGAATCTTGTTCTTATGAACAAAGTTTGATTGAGAACGTGGAGTACAGATGTGCAGTTCTCAAATAGGATACTGCAGAGCTGGAAAAAGTACAAAAGTATTCCAAATGAGGGTATACCATAGTTTTATTCAAGAGCATTACAATATTGGGTGTTTTATTTTCAGTCTTTTTCATAATAATTCCTAGAACTGGTGCTTTCCTAATAATCCCTAGTTCATTCGTTCTTTCTTTCTTTCTTTCTTTCTTTCTTTCTTTCTTTCTTTCTTTCTTTCTTTCTTTCTTTCTTTCTTTCTTTCTTTCTTTCTTTCTTTCTTTCATGACTGCACACCTATGGTGCAGTGCACTTCATTCAAAAAGTGTTGTAGTTGTGCCAGCAAACTGCCTGTCACCAACAAATATAACCACTGTTGACAGCAGTGTATTAAACAGTTTCAGCAGATCAAATCCACTTAACTATGTGTTATGTTTATGGAGACTGCATCAGTCTCTGGTTCCGGGGCTCAACTTTCTTCTGCTTCAGCACTGTTGTGATCCATTTCTGCACTGCCATTCTCACTGTTCTCATCTTAGACAGTGTATTGAAATAGCTTCCCAGGAATTTGGACAAATGAGGTTAGTGGATCCAGACAGAAACCCTGTAGGAAGAAGACTTCGTTTGTGGATTCAATGGGAAGATACTCCCCTCCCACACACACTTAAAGAAGTTCCACATCTCTGCCATCACTTCCTAAATGGCATTAATTGCAAACTTTGACATCGTTGCCTGCAGCCACGTTTAGTTGTCCTGCCAGTACTCCTGTGACTTCCTTCTGTAGGAAATGCTTATTTGGAAACTGCTGGACAGAGTCCTCCGCAGCCTGTCCTGCACAAGCTACTTTGTATCTTCAGTGTCTTTTATGTACCATCTCTGGACTACAGCCTATCCCCTTATGTCCAGATCCTTGGTCTTCCTCAGAAGAGATTCAAGAACCCATTCTAAAATATCTCCACATGCCAATCCTCACCATGTTCATGGAATTCATGAACAGAGTGCTACTCTAAGCTAGATGCATCCTATGAATGGGGATGTGAACACTAAGATTACTTTAGACCTCATAATTTTGATCTCATCAGTAGCAATCATTGTAATATGTAGAACTTCCCTTTGCACGCCTCAGTCTGGGAACAAGTGTTTATCTTACATAAGTGGCTTGTATATAGAGGAAAATGACTGTAGAATTACTATGTGTGTATCCGGTTCTATCCTGCTCTCCTTTCTTCTCTGACAATGCGGCAGGGTGAATAGTCTGTTATTTTAAATTGACCATTTGGTTTCATTATTTGCTTCTTTCTTCCTTTTTCTTTTTTTTGCTTCTATGACACAAATAGGAAAAAGATTGTGATTTTTTTCAAAAAGGAATTTTGCTGCTATTCTTGGAATAAGAAACATTTCCTCTCTTCATTTTCCTCTCAAGGGGAAACTCAAACCTCCTCACAACATTAAGGTGTGTATCTAAGAGGAAGATTACAGCTGAACATCAAGAAGACAAAAGTAATGACTACTGAGGAATTACATAATATTAAAGTTGACAATGAGTAAATTGAAATTGTTCAAGATTTTCTATTTCTTAGCTCAATCATCAACCAAAAGGCAGGCTGCAATGAAGAAATCAGAAGACGAGACTTGAAAGAGCAGCTGTGAGGGAGCTAGAAAAGTTCCTTAAAGATAAAAATGTCTCTCTGGGAACCAAGATCAAGATAATCCAAACTATGGTATTCCTCATTACTATGTATGGATGTGAAAGTTGGACAGTGAATAAAGCTGACAGGAAGAAATTTGATTCATTTGAAATGTGGAGCTGGAGGAGTTTTGTGGATACCATGGACAGCCAAAAAGACAAATAAGTGGGTACTAGATCAAATCAAGCCAGAATTCTGCCCAGAAGCTAAAATGACAAAATTGAGATTATTGTATTTGGTCACCTTATGAGAAGACAAGATTCTCTAGAAAAGTCAATAATGCTAGGAAAAGTGGAAGGCAGTAGGAAAACAGGAAGACCTAAAATGAGCTGTCTTGACTCAATAAAAAAGGTCATGTCCTCCAGTTTGCAGGATCTGAGCAAGGCTGTTACTGATAGGACGTTTTGGAGGTCTTTCCTTCATAGGATCGCTATAGGTCAGAGGCAACTTGACAGCACATAACACACACAGCATAAAGGGAGCTGTGACTTTCAAAAGCTCATACCCTGGAAATCTAGTTGGTCTTTAAGGTGCTACTGGACCCAAATCTTGCTCTTATCATCAACGTTTGATTGAAAATGTGGAGGACAGATGTTTATAAGGGAAAAATCATTAAATAAGCCTGACAGATGGATTTCCACCACAATTTTATAAGAAATTCATCAACAGTATCATCCATTCGTTAACTGATCCTTGCATCACACTCTTAAATTCTGGACAACAACCTCCATCATGGAAAGAAGCATAGATTATAGTCATACACAAACAAAGAAGAAACCCAAAAGATCCAGCCTCATATCGCCTGATCTCATTATTAAATCAGGATTACAAAATTTACACCTCAATCATGGCAAAAATAATAAATTCATTCATAACAGAATATATACATCAAGGCGAGTCAGGATTAATCCTGGGAAGAGATCTGACAGGTAACATATATAAAACAACATAATATCAGCTTGCAAACATCACAGATCAGAAGCATAACTGCTATCACTTGATATTGAAAAAGCCTTTGACTCTCTAAAAATAACTTACTTACTTGAACTATTAAAGCCTATGTATGGTCTTTGGAACCAACTTTATAAATTCAATAAAACAATCTATTTGCAAGCTACAGCACAAATAAAAATAAACAGAATAACCTCAGAAACATTTCTCCTGTCAAGAAGAACAAGACAAGGTTGTCCACTATCACCCATACTTTTTGCGATAGCATTAAAACACAATTACAATTTGACAAAATGACCAAATTCAAGGAGTAAAAATAGCATCAAAAACTTACAAGGTAAATATGTTTGCAGACGATATGCTAATGTTTATCACTAACCCAGAAAGCCCCTTAATTCAACTACAAGATACACTATACCTGTTTGCACAAATATCCGGCTTAACAATCATCTCATCCAGATCTAGTATATTACCTTTAAGTATCTCATTGCAAACAAAAAAACAACTGCTCAAAAAGATTAAATACCCCTGGGAAGATCAATATCTACCATTCCTTGGTATCAACATTCCAACAAACCTAGATCAATTAATGAAGTATAATTTCTGCAAAATCAAAGAAATTAAACAAGAATTATTACAAAGAGTCAAACAATAATATACCTGGATTGACAGATTCCACCTCATAAAATCTTTCATACTACCAAAACTAATATTTCTTTATCGAGCGATTCCATTAACACCACCTCCAACACTCATAAAGCAATGACAATCCATCCTCAACAAATTCTTATGGAATAACAAAAAACCAAGAGTTTCATTCAATACCTTAAGATTGAAACAGCTCCAAGGAGGATACAAGTACCCGGGTTAAAAAACATACACAACTGCAGCTAGATTTGTCAACACTTTACAGTTCCTGAGGAATGGAAAACATGCAAATTGGAGCCAAATTCTACCCCCAATACATCAACTTCATACTATTCAAGAAGTAATATGTTATATCAAAGGAAGTCAACATCAAACAGAATATCTTTTTATCAGATATACTAAAAATATGGGACACTCATAGAGAGAAATTACTTCCCAAAATATCACGTTCATCCACGGTCTTCCTGTGCAGTCCCACATGGGACTGCGCACGCGCAGGCCTGCCGATACCAGAGATTTCTTTAGCCCAATAACACCAGGGGGTGCTCTCGCCTCCCAGCGCGCATGCGCAGCCATTTTCCCACCTAAACGGCCTATAGGAGGCGGAGCGCCCCACACATACCCTCAGTTTCCTTTTCGCCGCCGATAGATGAGGTTTTCTGGCTCTTCTACTCATTCGCGATGTCAGATACTGCTTTGTCAAACGGTGCGTCACCTGTAATCGCAAGATGACCAGGTCAGATGGCCATTCCAACTGTCTTTATTGCCTTGGGGAAACCCATAATACCCAGGCATGTAAACATTGCCGCGCCTTTACATCTAAGGCTAGGGCAGAGCGAGCGGGTCATCTGCATGCCTTGCTTTGGCAGCATGCTATGGCGGTTGCAGATCCTCCGGCGAAGGCACTACCATCTGCCGTATCCGGCTCTACCCCTCATCCCGCTGAAACCACGAGCTCCAAAACCCCTCGCTCCTTACCTTCTCCGAGTCACTCAGAGTCGAGGCCAAGAGATCATTCCGCCTCCTCAGTTCAGAGTGCATCGGAACCAGCTCTCAGAGTCGAACACCGTCGGTTTCAAGACCAACACCTCCACCCTCACAAGTTGCGACTTCCTCGGATCCGATGGCTTCGGAGCCGCGCGCCCTCGGTGAGCTGGAGAAGAAGAAGAAAAGAAAACATTCTTCTAAGCGAGACAAGGTGGTTTTGGAGAAGTTGATTTCATCTCCACTGTCAGCCCCTTTGGACGCGATCGGTTCTGATCCGCCCGAGAAGAGATACAAGGACTCTGGCACTTGAGCTCCGACTCCTGTAACTACCTCTCAACAGGAGGACCCGGTGCCGATCGAGAAGCCCCCTACTCCGTCGGGACGACCTCGATTGACCTCTCATGAATCGGGATCGATTCAGTCTGAACACAGTTACCGGAGTGGATCAGGTCGTCGGTGTAGTCCATACCCTACTCGGAGTCGATCGAGGGAGCGTCATGGCAGCGAAGGGCGGCCTACCTCATACTATTTGGGGGACAGCCCACTTCACTCGGATCGTTCGTATAGAAGGGAATCTCTTTCACCTTCGTTCCAGACTCGATCATACGACGACTCCCGTAGAACTCCATGTTTATCTGGAGTCGACTACCATTGGAGTCAGCCAAGATACAGTGAGTCCCCTCTCTCAGATTCACCTGATGCTGAGATCGGCCCGGTGGAAGAACTGTCACCCACGGATGACTTCAGGGCCTATAACGAATTACTTCAGCGTATGGCCAAAGCATTGGATTTGGAAGTGACATCAACAGAGTCTAAGTTCACAGATAAAATTTACCAACATTTATTCTGGGTCTACGCCTTCTGTGGCTTTCCCATTGATCGACGGCTTTGTTGACTTGTGGAAGAAGCTGAATTTGGGACCAGCATCTACGCCAGCCACTAATCGGAAGGTAGAGGGTCTGTACCGCACCAAAGATGATGCTCACCCTTTTTTGACAACCCACCCGCCCCCCTCCTCGTTAGTAACAGAGGAGATGCAGGCAAGGTCTAAACAAGGTTCTATGTCAGCCCCTACTGACAAGGACAGTAGAAAGATTGATGCGATGGGGAGGAAGCTGTATACTTCGGCCGCCTTTGGTATTAAGGTAGCCAACTATGCGGCTATGATGTCAGCTTATCAGCTCTTTCTGTGGAAAAAAGTAGCTGCCTTTCTCCCGAAGCTCCCTGAAGACCAGCGGACCCTCCTTTGAGTCATTCAGGAGGTGACGACCCGCCTTTCTCGACATCAGATAAATGCGAGCAGAAGCTTGTCTGACACATCCGCTCATTCCTTACTCTCCGCAGTGGTGTTGCGCCGGTTTGCCTGGCTCCGCACAACCGCTCTCCCGCCGGAGACAAGAAATAAAGTAGAGGACCTGCCCTTTGAAGGGGTCTCACTCTTCTCTGAGAAGACGGATGAGTATCTGTTGAAGAAGAGAACAGATCGGCTTACAGCACGGTCCTATGGCATCGTTCACCAGACCCCTCAGCAGTCTTCTAGACCTTACTTTAGGTCTTCCCAGCGAGGCAGACCATACCGGTATCAGCCTTATCATGGGTATTCATACCAATCTCAAAGAAGTTATCAAAGCCCACAGCAGACCTTTTCGAGATGCAGACAAGGTCACCGCTCCAAGTCTCGTTCTCAACAACAACAGACTAAGGAAGCCCCCCAGTTGCACAAGCAATTCTGACAATTACAGGGGCCTGAACTCATGTTTAGTTTCAGGCTTAGTGCATACTGTAGGGAGTGGCGTTTCATCGGTTCCGATGTTTGGGTTTCTGATATTGTTCAGTTTGGTTATAAAATTGAGTTTGTGAATTTACCTTACTTGCATCTCCCTGTCTTTTCTTCAGGGCCTCCGCATGCGGAGATCCTGGCTGAATTGGCCACCCTGCTTCAGAAGGGCGCAACTGGTGCCCCACGAGTCCGCTCCTTTGGGGTTTTACTCTAATTTGTTCATGGTTGAAAAGAAGGACGGTGGTCTAAGACCCATTTTGGACTTTTGAGCCCTTAATAAGTTGATTAGAGTGTGGAAATTCAAGATGGTCACCTTGCAGATAGTTTTGACCCTGTTACCTATGCACTCTTGGTTTGCTGTCCTTGATTTGAAGGATGCCTACTTCCATATTTCTATTTTCCCCGAACACAAAAAGTACCTATGGTTTACTTATGACCGCAAGGTTTTTCAATATAGGGTTTTTCCATTTGGATTGGCTATGGCCCCGAGGGTATTTACTAAACGTATAGCCGTGGTTGTTGCTCACTTATGACTGCAAGGCTGTCGGGTATTTCCATATCTGGATGACTGGCTTCTAGTGGGCAGTTCAGCGGAGGATGTTTTTAAACAGGTGTCCCTTACTTTAGAGTTATTTCTTAAAATGGGACTGTTCGTAAATCAAAAGAAATCGAAACTGACCCCTGCTCAGTCCGTTCAGTTCATAGGGGTCATTTTGGATGGGGTCAGGAATGCTGGTTTCTTGCCCTCAGAAAGGGCTTCTAGAATTAAGGACCTTATTCTCAGACTTAAGCGGTGCCGTTTTCAATCAGCCCATTTTATTCAAATTCTTCTGGGATGCCTAGCTTCTACTACGGCCGTGGTTCCGTTTGCTAGGCTATGAGACCCTTGCAGTTGCGGTTTAATGCCTTTTTTTCACCTAACTATGATTCTCAGAACAGAAGGCTTTCGGTCCCTAGACGGTGGTGGCCTCTTTGAATTGGTGGTTATAGGATGCTAACTTATTTAAAGGAGTAGAGTTTGGCTATCGCCAAACTCAACTATCAGTGACTACTGATGCTTCCCTTTTGGGCTGGGGTGCTCACTGTGAGGGTACATATGCTCATGGGACGTGGTCGGATTCTGAGCGTTCAGACCACATTAACCTTTTTGAATTAAGGGCCATTTCAAATGCTCTGATCTCCTTTTCAGATACCGTGCGGAACAAGTCCGTGTAAATTCTGACGGACAACACGACTGCAATGTTTTATGTCAACAGACAGGGTGGCACGGCGTCTGTGACCCTTTGTACCGAGGCAATGAAGCTGTTGACTTGGGCCATAGAGCACTCGGTGTGGCTATGAGCGGTACATATCCCCGGGGTGGAGAACCTCCAGGCAGACCCGCTGAGCAGGCTACACGGGGATGTTCATGAGTGGTTCCTTCGAGACAAGTACCTGCTTCCGATCTTCTCAGCATGGGGGTTTCCAGATCTGGACCTCTTTGCTTCGGAGGACAATCGCAAGATGCATCACTATTGCTCCAGAGGGGGTGTAGGCCTCGGGTCACATGGTGATGCATTTCAAGTCAGGTGGTCGGGTCCTCTGTGTTATGCATTTCCCCCATTCCCTCTCTCGGCCAGGGTCCTCAGCAAGATTCAGAGAGACGGGGCGGCAGTTATATTGATAGCCCCTTTTTGGCCGAGACAACCTTGGTTTCACACTCTCCTTCAGTTACAGACACAGTCGATCAGGTTTCCACTGGCTCCGGACCTTCTGTCCTGGTGGGGAGTTCTGCACCACAACATTCAGCTACTCAAACTGACAGCTTGGCTGATCAAGCCGGGACGGGTTTCTCTGACGCTGTGACTCATGTCTTATTAAACGCTAGACACTTTTCCACTAGGCAATCCTATGCGTTCAAGTGGGAACATTTTTCTGGGTGGTGTCGAAGCCGGAATCTAGACCCTTTTTACTCCTCCTTGTCTGAGATTCTTGAATTCCTCTGGGAGGTTAAGCAACGGGGTCTGGCCAATAGTTCAGTCAAAGTTTACTTGGCAGCAATTTCTGCTTTCCACCCTCCTATAGACAAAAAGTCTGTTTTTTCCCACTATACTTCTAAGTTGTTCTTGAGGGGGTTAAATAATTTGTATCCCCCGGTCCGTGCCATTGTCCCTCAGTGGTCCTTGCCTTTAGTTTTGACTAGACTGATGTCCAGGCCTTTTGAACCTTTGGTTACTTGTCCATTACGCTACCTTTCTTTGAAAGTGGCCTTCCTTATAGCTATTACATCGGCTAGGAGGGTGGGGGAGTTGGTTGCACTGTCTTCAGAACCCCCCTATTTAAAGGTTCATGTGGATAAGGTTGTTTTGAGGACCAAGATTGAGTTTTTACCTAAGGTAGTGTCTCAATTTCATTTGTCACAGGAACTTGTTTTACCTGTTTTTTTCCCTACACGGTCTTCTGATGCGGAGAGGGCCCTTCACTCTCTGGATGTCCGCAGGGCTATACTGTTTTATTTGGATTGTACCAAGTCTTTTCGGCTAGATCCTAATTTGTTTGTTTGTTTTGCGGGACAAAAAAAGGGTAGAAAGGTGACATCTCAGACCACTGCGAGATGGGTGGTTCAGACTGTTTTAGCATGTTATGATTCTGTTAACTTACCCTGTCCTTTGGAGGTGCATGCCCATTCCACTAGGTCCTTGGCGTCTTCAGCGGCTCTTCTGAGAGGTGTCCCTCTTCATGACATTTGCAGAGCGGCAATGTGGGCCTCAGCAGATACCTTCATAAAGCATTATGCACTGGATGTCCTAGATCGAAAGGAGACAGCAGTGGGCACGGCAGTGTTACACTCTATCTTTGAGTGACATGTCTGTGGCGCCTCCACCCAGGTATTAAGCTTTGTAATCTTCCCATGTGGGACTGCACAGGAAGACGGTGGATGAAAAACAGGTTTCACTTACCGTAACTGTTGTTCATCTAGGTCTTCCGTGCAGGCACACATGCCCTCCCTCCTTCCCCGCTGTAAGTTGTTGTTGGTTTTGTTACAGTGGCAAAAGGGGAACTGAGGGTGTGTGTGGGGCGCTCCGCCTCCTATAGGCTGCTTAGGCAGGAAAATGGCTGCGCATGCACGGTGGGAGGCGAGAGCATGCCCTGGTGTTATTGGGCTAAAGAAATCTCCGGTATCGGCAGGCCTGCGCGTGCGCAGTCCCATGTGTGCCTGCACGGAAGACCTAGATGAACAACAGTTCGGTAAGCGAAACCTGTTTTTATTCAACATTCATAGGGCAAGATTGGTTCCCTCCAGGCAAAACACGGCACCTAAGCAATCTCTTGAAACAAACCAAATTAACATGTCTGATTGATATCTCATCAAGTAAAAGAATCTTAACAAAAGCAGAACTGGAAAAGTAGTCAACTCAAAATATTCCTTGATTCACATACTTACAAGTCAACCATATGACATCACAAATACATCTAACAGATATTTTGAAGAAACCCAAGACAGAACTTGAAGAAATATTAGACCAAACAGAATATAAACAAAAAGGACTTATTTCAAAAATCTATAACATCCTCTTACAAACAGGAAAATAAGAATCCATACATTTCTACCAAATTGGGAACAAGGCTGGGAATTAACAATAATGCCCAAACAATAGATAAAGGTTTGGGCATCAAAACTCTTTAACTCATCAATAATAAATACCAAACTACAGACCTACAAAATCATAACCCACTGATATTACACCCCTAAAATATTAGCAAAAATAACAACAAAATATTCACCATTTTGCTGGAGGGAATGCGGGGAAATTCGTCCACTGTTGGTGGAAGTGCAAAAAAATAGCCACCTTTTGGAAGGAACTACAAGACTATATAAATCAAATAACTAACTACACAATACCTCTCCAACCAAAAATAATCTTTTTGGATCTATGGCAAGACACAAATATCCTTCCAACTGCAATTACAGGAAAATGGAATGCAAAATCAAACACTGACAATTTTTACAAAAATCTGGGATCATCTAATCATAGAACGAGTTACAGAAGGACTCCAACAATCAAATGGAAGTATCAAGACAATAGGATTCTATGAGAAATGGTCACATTTTATTAAATATGTCGCTAAAAACAACATACCATCATCAAATATACTCTACCAGACAATACTAGGTACCTAAATCAAGGAGAGAGCAGAATTAGAAAATCTCTAATACATGGTATCAAATCTTATACCTAACATAAAGCAAAAAACCCTGAAAAATTATATGTATATAACAAAGTAATTGATTAGAATATATAATAGGACAGTTGAAACTTTTAAGCATATATATAGTAACAATTGTATTATTGTAAATATCTTTGAAAAATTTAATAAAATCTAAAAAAAAATAAGCCTAACAGGAATTTGAGCACTAGGAAGTACACATGAGGTATTCTTGGTGGGTTTTGTTTTTTCTAAGTCTTAACACTGCATTTTGGCAAAGCAATATCAACAGGAGCAGACTTCTGATCACTGGAAAACAGTATGTGTAATCACAAGAAGACTGGTTATGAGTAGTTCTGCCAGGGAACTAAATCATGTTAGACTACACATTCAACTGTAATGCAATGCAAAAGAATGACATCTGCATTCAGAAGCATAACAAATGTGGATGTGACTACTCTGATGGGAAGTTAATTTGGGTGTATGTCCTGATGTGAGTGGCTTGACAGTTACAGAGTGTTCCCACACTGACAACCTCCTACACCCATCCCCTTATGAACAGCACTCTTTCAGTAAGGGCTGCAAACAGTTGTGGGAAATGATGTTAATTTCATTAGGGAGGGCATATTCATGAAATATGCTTTTGAGTTTCATCTCAATACTAGTTGAGGACATTATAGGATTACCAACTCTGGCTTGGGAAATTCTGCTCCCAGACTAGGATTACCAACTCTGGCTTGGGAAATTCTGCTCCCAGACTAGAGAGGTAACAGCTGGTAAGGACCTTGCCTGCTCCAAGACTGAAGGGAGCAGGTAGGAGAGGGATGGGGAGCTAAAGAACCCCTGGGTAGGGACTAGAGATGGGCAGGAAATGGGAAAAACTAAACGAGCATATCGTGTTTCATCACATTCCACGAATCACAAATCACGAACTTTCACAAAATTATCCCGCTTCATGAAACAATTCATTAGTTTTGTGATTCGTCAGAACCCAGGGCACTTCAATGGCCCCCTTCATACCCAGAGATGCCAAACTCAAAGGAAGACTTCAGCAGGCTCTCTTCCACCCGCCCTCCCAGTTTGGCCAAAATGCTGACTGGAGCCCACAAAGCTGGGCAGCCTCACCCAACAAGCCAGCAAGAACAAATGCTCTAAATAAGAATATAAACAAAGAAAATTAAAGGGAAAAAAGTTAGGCCTCAATCAAGCTAGGCCCCAGAGCCAGGCAATGCCCTGAGACTGGGGTTGGGTGGGTGGAGGAAAGAAGACACCCTCACCCAGTGACCTTCCCAGCAAGGCTGAAAATAAGAAAGAGGCTTTTCAGCCTCTTTTAAAGCAGCAGCAAATCTAGCCCAAAGCTCCCAATTCCACTCTCTCACTTCAAATCCCAGCAACAGGTCCTCCCTCTCCTTCTGTCTACTGGAACTGAAAAGCATGAGGCAGAGAGCTGTGCCTTATATAAGAAATGCTCACATAGAGCAGAACAGGCGGTCTCTGGTTGGCAGACAGACCTGCCCAACAGAGTTTAGAGGGATGAGATTGGTGTTCCCATGGCTACAGAAGGCCGATCTCAGTTGCCTAGGGGATTGACACACACACACACACATCCCGCTTCTTGCTGCATAGGGCAGAATGGAAGCTCTCCAGTTGGCAGGGAGAGCTGCCTATCAAGGTTATGTGGGCTAAGATTGGGGTTTCCAATGGCAACAAAAAGGCTGCAGACATTCTAGGCTATGTTGCCTAGGGAATCAATGGATCAGTGCCAGCCTGTCCGGCATCACAAATCATTCACGAATTGAATGAATCGGCCCCCAAAGTCATGAATTTTGTGAAAACCGCAGCTCCACAAAACGTATTTTGCGAAACATGAATCAGCCCAGTTCGTCATGAAATTTGATTCGTATTTTGATTCGTGCCCATGTCTAGTAGGGACGTCTGTAGTGGGAAAGCCCTCACATGACCCCTTTTATTCGTAACATGAGAGAACTCCAGGCCCCTCTTAAAGTGTGACTACCTTAGACATAGATTCCTTAGCATTGGTTTGAGGTCACCAATGTCACAGGGAGTTGCCAAATTAAATCCAGCTTCTGAGGGGGGTCAACTTAGGCAATCAAGTTTGTTGCCCATCCTTCTTGGTTGTAGTTCTGTTTGACTTCTCCAGACCCCATAATGTATTCTAGCCATTAAACATAGCATTTTTAATGCTCTGTGACAAATTCTGTGACAAAAAGTAGCATGTTAATAACCCTTGGTTAACCCTGTCATGCAAAAATAAACCTTAAGGCCCTTACTCATGCCATCCTCATGGTGAGGAAGCCATTAAATGCAGCTGCCTCTTGATCATGTGACTTCAGAATCGTGGTGTCTTATTTGTTTGTTTACAATAACTATATTGCATGTTCTCAGTCTGTTGACTCTATGGGTGGAGCATAGCCTGGATGAGGTTATGCTCTTTCTGTCGGTAGTGTAGCATCATCCAGAAACTGAGGCAAGACTTGTTTGGGGAAAATCTACATTATGAGCTCCTTCCACATAACCATCTTGACCTGACCTCTTTGGCAGGAAAGAGAGTTAAAATACAGCGACTCCCACATCACAAAGATAATTTAAGGGGGAAAACCCAGGAGGGAAATACTGAATGTACCTCTTCTACTGGACTATTTTCCAATGAATAAGGAAAGCCTTTCCTGAGATACAGCATTGTGCTGTCAAAGGGCTAAGTCAGTTAATTTTTATTAGCTTCCATTTAATTGAATTTTGAGAGAGAGCTCTGCTTACAAGTTCAGTACAGGAAAATATAAAAGGAATGCATTGCACAGCTATCCAAATAGATACATTAATTCCAATCCTCCCTCTGTTGTGCAAGAAATTATAGCTATTTGGTAAAGGCAGATAAATATACATTGCAGTATTACTATTGAGCCAAGGGGGTATGTGATCAGCTTCCCTTCCCAAGACTAAATATGTATATGAGTTCCGGTTACTCGAGTGGAAATTAGCCTGCTTTC
Organism: Eublepharis macularius; assembly: GCF_028583425.1. Taxonomy (NCBI): domain Eukaryota; kingdom Metazoa; phylum Chordata; class Lepidosauria; order Squamata; family Eublepharidae; genus Eublepharis; species Eublepharis macularius. Next base: position 129,174,272 of record NC_072790.1, read on the forward strand.
TTTCAGAAACTCAGTTCAAAACGCAAATTAAAAATATTATATTATTTATTATATAGCAGGACTTAATAAAACACTAAAAGTTGCACTATGCTAAACTGTTTTGCATAGGACACATATTTCCATAATTGGATTTTTAAAATATAGAATGTCTTTATTGGTTACTGTCATGGTATTCTTTTTTTTCCTTTATAAATGTAACCAGGAAAGCTTTTCATGGAAACAGACGTACAGAGAAGTTTGTTCTTTCTCTTTATTGGACCAGCTTGGTTAAAACTATACCTTGTTGCCCATCTCTAGGCAAAAATTATCAAATCAATTTTCAAAAAAAGGGATAAATTTTGTTTCTGCCTCAGTGAATAATTAGCACATGAGATGCTCTGTAGCAGAGAGATCTGCATTTTGAAAGATGGAGCTTTTTTAGTTCTGAGATATTTCAGAAGGTTACCAAGTGAACTTTGTGGCTGAGCAGGGATTTGAATTTGAGTTGTCCACATTCAAACCCAGCATTCTAGCCACAGTGACACTGTATACTGACATACATTTTAAAAAAGCTCACAATACTGAATATGCTTTGAGCTCTCTTTTTAAAGATCATTCCCAACAAGGTGCTACACATAGTGGCTGGTGCTGTACTTCTATTAATTCTTTCACCTTGCTTTATCTGTAGTGGGAGCAAAGCACCAGCAATAGACATTGGTATGTTCTCAAACACTGTTCCTTTGGTTTGTCTTACATTACAACTCAGACAAATGGAACCTTTGAGGATAAATCCTCATAAAGCTTATTTTATACAAGCTGCAATCTAAGATGTCGGACTGCTTGGAACTCTTACAGTGCAATCCTATGCAGAGTTACTCCAGTCTAAGCCCATTGAAGTCAGTGGTCTTAGACTGGAGTAACTCTGCATAGGATTGCACTGTAAATGTCAACAACTGCACCTTGTGGTTCTAACCCTCCCCCTCCCATGCACCAGGCTATTTGGATGGGTAGAGTCCTTGCCATCACAACTGGTATCTTAGTCCTCAGAAGATCTGTTTGTCAGTAACATTTTTCCCCTTGAGGAGAAAAGTCAATTATTTTCAGAGTGCTGCTGATACTTGAACTTCAGAAGCTAGTAGCAACATAAATTTAAACTGTATAAAGGTAAAGCTTTTGGATTTTGAATGGGCACAGGCTGTTACTCTCCATGATCAAAACAAGACTAATTTGAGCAAGTTGTTTGGGGATTGCTTTTCTAATGAGAACTATTATGAGTTTTATCCCATGAACTGTGAATGGGATTTATTTATTTTAGAAGATGTGTTCTGTGATTTATCCATTAAATAATGCACACAGTGGCTAGCCATTAAAACACAAAATATAATAATTAAAGGCATCGATACAATTCGGCCCCTCTTGGCCGGCAGCCAAGGGCTTGAGGCCGGGGGCTGCATTTGCCACCGCGGCAGAATAAGTGGCAGCTTCCCCGGCCTCGCAGGGCCTCTTGGGAGGGTGCGGGGCTTGGCGCAAGCTTTGCGCAGCCTCGCCCTCTGCTCCGCACTCGCCTCCTTGTGCTCAGCTGCAGTGGAGGGTTTTTTCCCTCCTCCGACGGGCCGTGGACGAGCGGAGCGGAAAAGGGACGAGCGGAGCGGAGCATAGCGGCGCCGCGGCTCCCCAAACAGGCTGGTAGTCGAGCGGTGCTGCTCCTGCCTCCGTGCAGCCGCGGCTCGGTGGACGGCTCTGGGCGGCGGAGGACAGCCGAGTCGCGCTGAGCAGCGCACGGCCGCACCGGGCTGCATCAAGCAGCGCTGAGTCAGGCAACCTTCGGCCCAACGGGCTGCCTGCGGTTGGGTTGCAGGGGGCGGTAGCAGCGGGGAAATGGAGCAGGGAGCGCCAGGCTCCTTGCTGTGTGTTACTGGCTACAATTTCGGAGTGGAGGTGGTTTGCCGTTTAGGTGGTTGAGCGGCCATCTCAAGGGCGGAGGGGCTTTCATAGCACTGGTGGGTGCTTCTGGTCTAGCCTGGTGTCAGGTTGTTGGGTGCCTCTCTTTGCCTAGTGGGGTTTTATCACCACACACACACACCCTTCACCGCCCCCCCTTTTTCTTTCATCTAGTTGGCTGTGGTGCCATTTCCCCCTGTTGTAGGGGAAGTTTTGCCCTATAGGAGCCAATCAGGTTTGTCAGTGGCTTCTTGCACTGGTTTTGGTTTGCCCATAGGGGGACAGTACTGCAGCCCAAGCTCTTGTAGCTGCTGTAGCCTATTGGTTAAGTGGTTGGGCTGCAAACCAGCACTTCTCTGGTTCATATCTCACTGCTGCCATAAGCTCAGTAGGTGGCCTCTTAGCCCCAGCTGTATACTGACTTTAACGCTTGATATTATTAATTTTGCAGATTACATATATAACTATGCCGCCAAAAAAGGGGTCTGGGCCTTCAAAAGGGAAGCAGCCAGCTAAAAAGCCCCCACCCAAAAGGCCTCCCCCCGCTGTGTCATCTTCTGATGATGAGGGGAGTGCTAGTCGCCAGGCCATTCTGAGCCGGATTGTAGCCCTAGAGCAATCACGGGCTGCGGGGGCTAGTGCCATGACTGCAGCACTGGAGCAATCACGGGGTGTGGGGGCGGGAGGCACGACAACGCCTAGTCGGCGGCCAGTTCGGCGGTTTCATGGGTTGAAGTTCATGTTGTTGCCATGAATAAAAGTGGCCCTTTTACCCAAGCCTTGTGTCTGCCTCTTTATTTCAACTGGGGGGGGGCAATTATAGCAAAAATGCAATCAAATGTATAGCTCTGGACAGAGAATAAAATACAAACATATTCTTCTGGAATACATGAGTGTTCAGATTTTTCCAGGAGATACAAAGATAGAAAGACTTAATTCTTGGGAAAGGGATTTCTACAGTCTTGTGGCAACACAGAATGCTATTATTCATCCCCATCAACCAATCCTAGGAAAAGGTGCGTTCCTGCAATAAGATCCTTCTACAATCAAAGGAGGACCAGGGCAGTATCCTGTTGACTCAGGCTTTAGTCATTTTCGACCAGACCATTGAGGAGTTAACAGGGCAGGGGTTTATGGAACAGATCTCTTACTTCTTGTGCCTTTTGATCCTGGGGGTTTGGAGACCATCTGGAAAAAGTAGGCTACAGTTTAAAAGTAACTGCAGAAAATATCCCTCTTGGGTGAAATTTTACTAATTTCCCTCTTCTTGCCCATGCTGTATTCCACACTCAGGAGCAGAGGGCCACAGAGGGGTAGATCTGTCCCATCCATTCATTGAATTCATATTTCACAGGTCATCATAACCCTGTATTTTAGAATCATTAACTTTGCACCCTGTAAATTCTATAACGCTCTATTTTATTCAAGTTCAAAAATATTGAAATACTTAGTAGAAACTTAGATCAAAAGATACCTACCCCAGAGCAATACAAATGAACTGTGATTAAATATCCTGGCTGGCCAAGAACCTGCGAATTTGTTGGCAATGTACAGAGAGTTAAGTTCTAGGAAGAGCTGTGAACTTTCTTGGATGCCTTCTGTGGGAAAATACTTTAGGAGTCTGATGGCATCATTCTCCTTAAATATGCTGCAGTATTTCTTAAACCTTTGAGCTGCTTATTACTTGAGACTCTGTCATGATCGAAAGCTTTCATTTACTTGAGGTCACAAGTGGGAGAGTAAAAACAGGCAAGCTGAACTCTAGATGATTTCTGGCTTGTTATGCCTCTGGCTGAACAGGGAAGTTATAGAAAGGCTTCTGTGCAAAGAATGTTTTGTGTGAAATTAACTTCTAGTGAATTAAGAAAAGTGGATCCATCAGTTTTGATTTGTATTCGGACTTTCAATCATCTTTTTAAAAAAATGTAGCCTAAACCCAACTTATTTGTTCAGAGTAACACTGGCTTAGGTGACAGTTTCAGTCATAACAAATAGGTATTTTGAAAGGCCTGCAGTCTATTTTTCTTTCTTTCTTGTAGCTGTAGGATGCATATGAGGGAGGCATGTTTTGTCTCCATGGAAGAAGGGGCATGGAATGCAGAAAAAGTAGAGAAAGCCATCGGAGAGTCTTGTATTTTCTTCCCACAAGTTGCATAGCAACTTGACATCTTAGACTGTGCTTATAACTAAAGTTCATATCGGAACATTAACACATTTGTCCCAAAAAATTGGTACCACCGAGAGTGTGTTATTTAAATTACATATTTGTACAATTTGTAGTGAGGGGGTAGAAGGTTGCTATCGGATTTGGGGCCAGGGAACCTCCTGTTTTTGGAGCTTCTGCTACTTCCTCCCGCCACCAGTCGCTGCTCTTCTCAGCTCTAACTGCTCTTCTAAGGCCCAGGCCAAACACAGGAGGCATGAGCAACACCTCTCATTCCCTTCCAGACCAGCCAAGTTTAATCCCAGCTGGATGGATGCTGTCCTCATAGCCATAGATGGTGCCTCGCCTTATCTATTTCTTTGAAAATGAAATGTCTAAAATCTCTTTCACAGCTCTCCAGAAAATAGGTGCAAAACTTTTAAATTTAAATTTCTTTTGGTGAAAGGAAGGAGATAAGCAGTCAAGAGAAATAAACCTTTAAACAAACCATGTTACATTGTACTCTGTATTCCATAGAAACAAAACAGTTAAAAAGACTCTATCTGTTGAATGTCAGGCTTTCATGCCCCACTCCCTTGCCTTCTATTTCTACCTATTTGGGTAGGGTTTTGCTTTGAAATCCTGATAAGAGAGAAACTGCAAGCTGGTACTTATCAGAGCTTTAGCAGCTATTAAGAAGACTCATAGAAAAATATTACTCTACTGTACTTCAGACTGTAGCTCACGTGAGTTTCAAGCTCCTAATTCTGATCATCAAGGTTTTCAGGAATTTTCACTTGTAGGGTTTAGGAATTCACTTTATGAAGTTTCCCTCAGTGATCCAAAACTCCTAGACATATGGCCTTAAATGTGTACCTACCAAATCCCATATTACTCAGTGGAAAACTATTTTTAGATTTATCCAAATATATATTTTTATCCCTTGAATATTTATACCTCTTAAGTGTAGAACCACTTTAGTTTTTTCTTAGGAGAAAGGCTTGTTTTATAATAGAAAAAAACCACTTTTCTTTGGGTTGACAACTTCATGTTGGGAATTCCTGGAGATTTGGAGGTGGAACCTGCGGAGGGCAGGGTTTGGGGAGAGAAGGACCCCATTTGGATAGAATGCCACAGAGTCCACTTTCCAAAGCACTGTTTTCTTCAGGGGAACTATTTCTGATATCTGGAGATGAGTTGTAATTCAGGGGGTCTCCAGGCCCTGCCTGGAGGTTGGCAACCCTTTTCTACAAGAATGATTCATGGACATGCTTGCACAAATTTGCCTTCATAGTGGTGGAATGTCATAGCTGACTTACAGCTATCACTGCTGGGGTTTTCAAGGCAAGAGACTAACAGTGGTGGCTTGCCATTGCCTGCCTCTGCATAGCAACCCTGGTCTTCTTAGGAGGTCTTCCATCCAATTACTATCCAAGGCAGACCCTGCTTAGCATCCAAAATCTGACAAGATTGGACTTGACTGAACTATACCCAAGCAGGTTTGCCAGATGGTTCAGCAAAAATACTGGACTCATTTGATTAAAATTTGTCAGCTATGTGGGGACCACATGGCTTGGCCAGGCAGTCCACCAAGCAGGAGGCAGAGAAAGAAGCAGGCCATGAAGTGCCACTACTGCTGTGTGTGCTTCATAACCCATGAACACTGGCAGGCAGATCCCCTGCCAGGCAGAGGCAGATTGGTGATTCTGGGGCCCTTGACAAAAGTCAAGAATGGGTGCCCCCACACCTCTTTTATTCCCACCCAACTCATTGATGAACCTACCTTTTAGGGTCTATTGTGAGGATAAAATGGATTGGGGAAGAATGTTGTAAGCCACTTTGGGCCCCATTAGGGAGAAAACAGGAGTATAAATGAAGTAAATACATATTTACAACATTAAATGCATAAGACAAAGTTACCACCACCCCACCACCCCCATTCCATCCCACCCTCATCACCTCTGGAGTCAGGATAGTGGGAACTTCATGGGAAAGCTGCTGCTGCTGATTGCCAATGAAGGGAGGAATTAAAGGGGCAAAATGGGAAAAACAAGACTAGTTCTCAGGGACAAAAATGCCCTGTGAAGTGATTTGGGAACTAGTGTTAGCATTTCCATACAGGTTAGCACCTACCCCCTATATGCCCTCAGTTTGCCCTTGGGGTCACCTAGCAACCCTGATTCACTTGAAAGAAGGTGCTCTTAGCCATGACACCAACCTGCCTAACAGCAAGGCTGAATCCAGTATCACCCTCAAACTCTTTATGTGATCTGCCATATGTAAGCTCACTCTTTCTAAGCTTAGCACATCAATCCCTTCTAAGAGATCACTTGTCCTAGTCTTGTCTGGATTCAGTTTCAACTTCATTCCCCTTTGAGTGTTGTCAAAGGCAGTCCTATGCAGAGGGAATGAGTCCTGTGGTAAAATGGAATTACCACTTCAGAGTGTATAATAGAGTGATCACACGCTTAATGATCCCCCATGTTAAAAAAAAATCCCTGCAAATTAAAAACATCAAGGAGATGCTGTGCAGATATTCTTGCAGAAGACCTTTGAAAAATGTAATCCGTCCCCTGCAGTCTTAGGCCACAGTCCCCTCTACCACCCCATTGCCACTTCATTCTACTGCATGTCTAGTTCAGGCCTCATCAGTTCAGTGGTACTAAGTTAAATGGGAAGGACTGAAATCATCCTGACTATGGACGTATATTTGTTGCAGTATAAATGTCAGGTGGCATTTGAAAGAGTGAAAGAAACAGAATATATCCTGAACCAGAAAAGACTGCTGTTGCATTTTTTGATCAAGCAGTGGCTTAAATTAAGCAACCCATCACTAGGGAAAACCAGGAAATAAAGTTATGCAATTTAAAAACGATAAATAATTTTTAATAATGGCTAGCCACGGCATGACAAGAGTAGAAATGAACTGTTTTCATTAAGTTGATCTGATTTTTGTATATTTATTTCCCCAAATGTAACCAAATCCAAAAATATTTTCATAGAACCTTATTAAACTTTTGTTTAAACACTGGCTAAAAATCGTGATTAGGCTGCTTCCATAATCTTATGTATTTATTTTAAGGCACTAAATATATATACTGAGATTATGTCTTTTAAGCATTTTTAGGTATTGCAATTACAACTCGTCTTGAAAAGAATGCTGTCTCAAAGACTGGAATTATTAGAGTTTATTAAATGCTGATCCTTTTGCAAGGCAATTCCATTTTGCTTCCAATAGGCATCTGTTATTTCAATCTGAAATTTTGGGATTTTTTCTTTTTCTTTTCTTTTTTGTTTGGAACAGGAAAAGCTGGCGGTCCCTTTTGACAACCACTTCCACCTTGGGGATGCCTCATGTTCCATTTTTTAAAGTTATAGATTTTCTCTGCTTCTTCAACTTGAACTATATGACCCTAGTTAAATCACGACTCTCTTTCAGAATGATGCTCTTTTGTATTTCTGTATTAATGATTTCTCTTTCATATTTTATGCAGTGCCTAGTGTTGAAATGATCAAGTGACCGTCATAGCTCAAAATGATTGTGCTAATTTAAAAATGCAGTGATAGGATTCTAGGGCCATTGGAATAAATAAATGTGCATATACAAAGCAGTGTCAGTTCTCTATGGCTCAGAACTAGAGATGGGCACGAACAGCAATATGCACAAAAAGAAGCCACGAACAGCCCAATCTGCTGTTCGCGAACAAGCTGTTTGTGAGGCCCCATTCTAAACAAACAGGTGGTCGTTGCAAGCCTCATTCGTTGCTGTTCATTGCTGTTCGTCAAGCCAGACAGTCTGGCACCTGCAATCAATTCCCTTGGAAACTTAGGCAGGGATTGCCTGAACTCTGTCTGAACTCCTGCTGTTGCCCTGGAAACCCCAGTCTAAGCCCAATTTAGCTTGATAGGCAGGTCTTCCTTTCAAGTGTGGAGCTCCAAATTTGTTACAAGGGAGCAAAGAGCAGTGGGGAGGGGAGCTCCCCAGCTCTGGCTTAGTTTGCAGACAGTGGAGACAGAGAGAGAGTTGCTGTTGGCATTTTGATAGAGTGCATTGGAGCTTGAATTTTCTTTGTGTGTTGTGGGATAGGGATCTACCCTTTCAAGTTCCAGGGCTGCTGCCAGACTCTGGGTCAAGCTATTATTTATTATTGGTACCTTTCCTGCTGCCTGCTCAGGTAAGGTTTCTGGGAGTAGTGTGGTAAGGATCTACCCTTTCAAGTTCCAGGGCTGCTGCCAGGCTCTGGCACCAAGCTATTATTTATTATTGGTACCTTTCCTGGTGCCTGCTCAGGTCAGGTTTCTGGGAGTGGTGCAGTAGGGATCTTGTGCAAACTTGGATGATAGCTGGAGGAGAGCCTGCTGGCCCCCACGAACAGCCAACCATGAACATGTTCGTGAACAGGGCCATGTTCGTGGTTGTTCGTGAGCCCCTGTTCGTGGATGGCAACGAACAACGAACATCATGTTCGGGTTTTTTTCTGTTCGTGCTCATCTCTACTCAGAACACTAAACCTATCATGGATCTTGCAAATATCTGCTTTCATTTCTCAAAACATAAAAAAGTCCTGGCTGAAGATAGCCAAGGGTAGAGCTTTTGAGCATAGAATAATTCCCAGCCCTTCTCCCTACCGAGCATATATGAACAATGCCTACTGAGAGCTAGCAATTCCGTTTAATATACATCTTGGTTTATTTGCTTGGATGATATTGATCCATTTATCACAGCTAATTTATCACAGACATTCTGTGATAAACTGTCCAATTTGATCCATTTACTTTGCTGGCACTATTTGGTGGTCTTGCCCTCTGCTTGTGCCACTTTGATCAGGATTTTTGGGTTAACAGGAGGGGGCTGTGACTAGTTTTGCTCTGTGGCAGATTGCACTACATGGCTCTACTATGATCTTTTCTGGCTCTGTGGTTGTTCACAGCCACAGCCCACCCCACACCTGTTGTCATCCAGTTCTCTGGATTAATTCTTTACTCATAGCCCATCTTCCAGACACTGCCAATGTATTAGAGTATTTGAAATTAGCTAATTTATCACAGACATTCTGTGATAAACTGTCCAATTTAAAATGGTCTATGCGGCGCCCTTCAGACCCTTTTGGGGCCCTTTAAATGAGACAAAGAAATTAGGATCCTTTTGGAAAGAAGCTGTCCTATCCAAGAAGAAGCAGAAAGCATGTTTAACATTAAGGGTGTGCAAATTCTCTTTGTGTCAGTCATAGGAGTAGGGAAAAATACTGGTAAGACAGTGTCCTGATTTAAGTGAAAAATGGAGACGACCTTCGGCAGAAAGGGGAAGCTTGGATGAAGGCCAACTTTATCTGCTAATATTTAATGAAAGGAGAGTCATATCTCAAGGCTTGCAATTCACTCACCCTCCTAGCCAAGGTTATAGCTACCAGAAAGACTGTTTTAGCTGTCAGAACCTTAAGGGAACAGGTAGCTAGGGGCTCAAAAGGTTTATGCATGATTGAAGTGAGCACCAAGGAAAGACTCCACTGAGGAATTGGCCTGGATGGTGAAGGATATAGGTTTGCTAAACCTCTGAGGAAGGTCTTGTGGCTGGGCAAAGTGAAATTTCCCATTTATATCATCATAGTAGACCAGAATGGCTGCTAGGTGGACTTTAATGGAGGAATTAGCCAAATCTCAATCTTTTAGCCGGACCAAAGAGTGCAAAACAGATGGTAATGAGGCCAAGACTGGGTTCAAGTTGTTGCCTGCAGCCCAGAGAGAAAATCTTTTCAATTTGGCTAGGTATGATTTCCTGGTGGATGGTTTCCTAGCTTCCAACAGGACCTTCTAGACTGGGGAGGAAAAATTCAGTCCAGGGGAGATATGAACTAAGCTGTCAGTGTCAGAGTGCCCAGGTCGTGGTGGAGAACCACACTGAAAATGGTAGATTCTGCCCTGTGCCATTTGGAATAGAGTGGTAAACCTGACTTGTCTTGGCCAGTAAGGGGTTATTACGATCACCGAGGAACCTTCTCATCTTGCTGAGTGTCATGATAAGAGGAAGAGGGGGGAAATGCATACAAGAGGGTGTCTGACCAAGGGATCTGAAGGACATTCCCAAGAGAGCCTTCTCCTTTCCTGCCCATGAGCAATATCTCCTGTTAAGGTCTGTGACAAACAGATCTATGGTAAGATGGTAGAGAGTGCTTTCAAGTCATAGTTGACTTATAGTGACCCTAGCGGGGCTTTCATAGCAAGAGGCTAACAGAAGTGGTTTGCCATTGCCTTCTATGGTAAAATACCCCTACAATAAAATACACCCACATTAAAAAAAACAGGGTGGAGGAAGTCCATGCATATGGACCATTGGTTCTGGGATTTGAAATGACAGTGCATGTGCCAAAACATTGTCCTTGCCTGCCATGTGTATGGCAAAGAAAGTAACTCAGTGCTGAATAGCACAATAGGGGTGTATTTCCTGAGTAGGCTTGATGGATGGAGAATAATTAATCACTTGCTTCTTACCTATACCTGTAATTCTCCACTTATATGACCCCCACACACACACACACATACATACACCAGCATCAGTTACAAGAAAAAGCTGGGACCCCCATGTTTCACTAGTAAAGTGTAACCCAGTGGTCCCTAGTGTGTCGCCTGTGGGCACCTTAATGCCCACCTACACCTTTCCTGGTACCCACCAAGTATTTTTAGAAAGTGGGCAGGGCCAGGTGGAGCTTGTGCCCTATAGAGCTTCTGATTGGCCACTGGAGATCTGATTGGCTGTTCAGATTTTTTTTAAGTTCACTAATAATAATTAATTAATGTAAGTCTATATAAGTTGGTAGAACTGATGTTTATATTTTGATGTTTTATATTTAAAATCTTTTTTGTGAGTGTTGCCAGTCATACCCTAAAATAACACTTCGGCTAGCACTGAAAACTCCAAAAATAAGCTGAAATAGCTTAATGCAGACTTGCACAGTATTCTGAATGGCTTCAATTTATTATTAACTATTTACATTCCTAGAACCGTAATCTTGAAATAGGCATTATTTCTTAGGACCTTGTATCATGGGGCTTCACACAGTGTTGCCTTTCATTCTCTTTCCTAGAATTTCTTCTTCTATCCATTTGCAAGGAATCTGAAGTACAAATGAATCTGTTTAAGCATTAGAATTTAGCAAAAGGGATTAGAGTAGCAGATGGTTTGATTCTCTTTTGTCTTTTAAATGCATCAGTAGTTAATGGGTCCATGAAGAACAATATGGTCTTTCACTTCCATCTTGAGTATATGCATGCAGAGTGGTTATCAGCTTACAGTTTCAGGACTGTAACTTTTGGTTCATTGTTCCCTTAGATGAGCACTATGCCAGGATTGCCCACAAGGCCTTGCTTCTATGATATCGACCTCGACCCTGAAACAGAACAAGTTCAAGGGCTGTTTTGAGCACGCTCAAAATCAGGTGAGTGATTATATAAATAATAATAAAATTATGTGCCACATGGGGTTAAAGGCATGCTTCCTGCTCTTGCCATTGGTAATGGATTTATACATTTAATGGATTTATAAATTTAAAAGCTACTTTGAACATTTTAGAAAGGTTTTTTTCTTTGCTTTCACTAATCACACATCCAAATGTTCAATACATAGACGTAACGAGAGGGATGTTATGGGAGCTTTCATTATGATGAAGTTCAGAGTGCATTCCTAAATATAAAATAAGTGTTTATACATCTAGAATCTGGATTGATACAGAAATCAATATCTTACTTTTCCTCTTGTTTACTTGCATAGTTGATCATTCCTCAACAATTCTAAAATAGAGCCAGGCAAGTTGAGGTGAGATGTAGGGTTGGATTGAATGAAAGGACCTTAGAAGGTCTTTGGAAGGATCCCCAATCTCTCCAGTTCTCCCTTCCCCACTGTAGTCTTTCCAAACCACAGGAAATTTTATTCCTGAGGGCACAGGCCCATGTGAAGTAAGAGTCAGTGGGTAGAGGGTGGAAATGGGCAACTGAAGCTTCACATGGCATTCATTTAAGCCTCTATGAAAAGCACAGGTCATTTTTGCAATGCTGTGTTTCTGCCTGCAAGAGCTCTTTACCTCTCCTGTATGAAGTCCCCAGATGAAGTTTTCCCTAGCCTAACTCCCAGTCTTTTCTCCTCTTCCCCTCAGTGTCTTGCCTTCCCCATTCATTCTTTCAACAAGTCTTGCTACTTTGCCTATATCTTTCTCTTTCTTTAGTCACTGTGCTTCTAGGAGCTTTTCCCACTCATCTTCCAGACTTGAGCATCCTTCAGTTTCTGTTGCACCTCCTTCTGCCCTCCATGCATCTGACAAAGAGAACGTGATTCTCGAAAGCTTATGCTACAATAAAATTGGTTAGTCTCAAAGGTGCTACTGGACTCTTTTTTATTTATGCTGCACTCCAGTTGCCCTCCCTGCTGACAGTACACAGGGCCTTCTCTTAATAGATTGCATGGGAGTTTTTGTGTCCCCAGCTCCCTTCATCCTCTGCCCCTCTTTTCTTTTGGGTATATGCCTTCACTGCTCTCCCCACCTTTGTTTTTTTCCTGTTCACTGCCTACTTTACAGTAATTCTCTCATTTTTGCCCACCCTTTCTCCAAAGTGCTCATGGTGGTATACATGGATCTGCCTTCCCCATGCTATCCTCACAACAATGCTGTGAAATAGGTCAGGCTGAAAGATAATGACTGTCCCAAGGATACCCAGTAAGCTTTATGGCTGAGCAGAGCTTTGAACCTGAATCTCTCCACTTCTAATCTACCCACTACACTGTACTGGCAATCTATCAGCTGTCCTGTCATTGGACCTAGTTAATCCATCCACTGTGGTCTTTGTTTCATTCACTTTCCTTTCCTTCTGCTGCTCTGTATTCCTGCCAGTTCCTTCCCAGCAACAGCACATAGTTCCCCATCTCTAGATTCTAAATGACGTTCTCCAAGTCAAACTGATATTTTACATTCTTCACCAAAGTTTGCATTTAGTTGCTGGCACCTTGCTCATCAGTCATTAAAATATTCATGAACGTTCCTTAACATCACAGCAACTCCAGTAATGGCTAGGGCAATTTGCAGGTGACACACAGTTTCTGCACTGTCATCTGTAGCCTTTATACCACCATAAACTCTTTTATGGGGATTTTTAAAATTCAGCATTCTTTTAAAATTGCATTTTCCAGTTATATTTTTATTCTTCTCTTTCCAAATTTCTTGGTAATGTGAGAGAGAGAATGTGCCCAGCACCCAGAGCTCTTTAATCATTGCCTAAAAGTTTGCTGTGGCTTATTGAAACAATTCCACCAAGTATTTGATAAAGAAGTTTATATTTTCCTTACAAGTTGATTATTTTTAAAAGACTCAAAGGATGTAGCCACATCCTGTTAAAATCAATTGCAAAATTCCCATATATTTTATTGGCACATATATTTATCCTTTTCAAAAAGGAGCTGTTAGAGCCAAGCTCGTTGTGTGTAGCCATCATAGTCACTCAACTCATCCTTACCTTGTCTTACCTTATTGATCTTACCTTACCTATTTTGCTTCTGTTGTACCACCCACATCCACAGATTTGATCATAAATCCCTTTTTCATGCAGTCTTTCACAAATTGGACTGCTTTTGCTGTTTTTCAGTATATTTGTTTTATGTGCCTCACTTGGACATTTCAGAGCAATGATGGGACAAATGGACTAATGGAAAGAGAACTGAGTTAAAGTCAAATTAAAATAGTTTAGAAACCTCAATCCTCTACTGGCTTATAAAAAAAGTCTTTAAAACTCTTCTGAAAGATGCTTAGGCTTTGGTGAGCAACAGGGGAAGGGAATTCCTTAACAAAAGAACAGCTGTCAAGACCACATCTCTACAATCTTTGTGGTTGTAATCTCAGTGTACAGGTAATAAACTTAAGAGCTTGTTTATAGTCTATTTCAGAGGTTGCAGTAAGATGTCAGAAGAGAAGCTGTTGCCTCAAGAAGACCTAAGCCATTTAGGGCTTTAGAAGGCATACTCAGCACTTTGATGCCAGCCAGAAAGCAATGTGGACTCAGTACAGAAACTGGAGCACCAGTTAAATGTGTTCCCAATTTTCTTATTTTCCTTTCCTTTTGTTTCAGCAAAGGAATAGACTACCATTACCTGCACACAGTCATTAAGGCGCCTCATAAGGCAATATTGCTTTCTTTCCCTTATTTACAAAGACATCACTGGTGGATATATATAGTTTGCAAAGGGAACTTCATTGGAGTGTCTTTGTGTCGAGTTACTGGGACTAACACGACATATAGGCCCAACATGGAAATAGCAGAGGCAGAGAGATTAAACTGCATTGTTGATGACAGCTACTGTACTTCCTGTACTTGGATGATATACTCCTAGACCAGATTACAACATTTTCAAAGAGACGGAATGTAGTCATCATTGGAGATTTCAATTACCCTGATATCTGCTGGAAGTCAAACTCTGCTAAAAACATAAAGTCCAATAAATTCCTGACTTGTCTTTCTGACAACTTCATCTTCCAGAAAGTAGATATGGAAACAAGGGGGTCTTCTATTTTGGACTTGATTCTCACCAACAGGGAAGAACTGGTTGATGAAGTGAAATAAGTAGGCACCCTGGGTAGTAGTGACTATGTAATTCTGGAGTTTAAGATTTTGGGTAAGGGAAAAGCTGAACATAGGCAGACATATAGGTTGAATTTTAGAAAAGTTAATTTCAACAAGTTCAAAGTCATGCTGGGAAGAATCTCATGGTCAAAAAACCCCAAGGAGAAAGGAGTTCAAGATGGGTAGGACTTTATTAAAAGCGTGATATCGAAGGAACAGCCACAAACTATTCCAATGAGAAAGAAAAATGGGAGGTACCTAAAGAAGTCAGAGTGACTCCATAAACAGCTTTCTAAAGATCTGAAAATAAAAAAGACACATTTAAGAAATGGAAGGAGGGCAGTATAACCAAGGATGAATATAAACAACATCCAGTGCTTGTAGAGAGAGGATTAGAAAGGCTAAAGCTCTATATGAGGTTAGGCTAGCAAGAGATGCTAACTACAACAAAAAAAGTGTTCTTTGGTTATGTTCAGAGCGGGAAAAAGGATAAAGAAGTATTAGGCTCATTGCGGGAAGAGGAAAGTGAGATTTTAACAGGTGATAAAGAGAGGGTAGAACTGCTCAATTCTTACTTTGCCTCAGTCTTCATTTGCAAGGGGAATTGTGCTCACCTTAGCAAAAAGGGAACATATGAGGAAGAAATGGAATTGCAGCCTAGGATAGGCATTGGGGGTGGTACATAAACACCTAGCTTCTTTAAATGAAATCAAGTCCTCAGGACCAGATGAATTGCACTCTAGGGTACTAAAGGATGTAGTTGCAGAGCCTCTGACTGTCATTTTTGAGAATTCTTGGAGTACAGGTGAGGTGCCAGAAGATTGGAGGCGGGCAAATGTTGTCCCCATCTTCAAGAAGGGGAAAAAGGAGGAGCCAGATATCCATACTTGGAAAGGTCCTGTGACAAATCATCAAACAATCAGTCCTTGAGCATTTAGAAAAGACAGCATGGGTTCCTCAAGAACAAGTCATGTCAGAGTAACCTTATCTCCTTTTTTTGAGAGAGTTATTACTTTGGTGGATCAGGGAAATGCTGTGGACAGTTTATTTTTATTTCAGTAAGGATTTTCATAAGGTTCCACATAATATTCTGGTTGACAAATTGGCAAAATATGGTTTGGCTCCTATTACTGTTAGATGGATTTGTAAATGGTTGACAGATCATACCCAAAGAGTGCTTGTAAATAGTTCCTCATCCTCTTGGAGAGAAGTGACAAGTGGGGTGCTTCAAGGATCCTGTCCAGGGCCCTATGTTGTTCAGCATCATTATAAATGACTTGGATGAAGGAGGGATGCTCATTAAATTTGCAGATGATACTAAATTAGGAGGGTGTCAGGCTCTGCCAGTTAGATCCCCAGTTACTTCACTGAAGACACTTCAAGAGTCCAGTTAAAGTTTCTTTATTAGAGATCCATCAGTGCCCTCAGACAGCAACATTGGCAGAAGTGACGTAAGGGGGGAAAGCAATGTTAGTTATAGGGCAGGATTCCCGCCTTGGGGTAGAGACCGTTAGAATTTAGGCGCTCAGGGCCTAGAAGGTTGGAAGGGGTAGGAGAGGGGAAGGCAAGGATGAACTCATTTCATGTCTCAGGGAGATATGGCTCATGCCGGCACTTCAAGGACATTTTCCCATGCCAGTTGAGAAAGTGAAAGCAGCCACCTGCAAGATAAGCAGCTCCTGGCTACACAGTTAGACAGCCACACAGACAGTTCGTTACACATTCTCAGAGGCCCTGAATACAGTACAGAGAATAATAAGCCCTCATGGCAGATTAGCAGGGCGCCTCTGACAGAGGGGTCCCAAACACACTAGAAGACAGAAGCAAGATTCAGGGTGCTCTTGACAGGCTGGAAAGTTGGTCTAAAACTAACAAAATGAATTTCAACAGAGATAAATGTAAAGTTCTGCATTTAGGAAGGAAAAATCAAAGGCAGACTTATAGGATAGGGGAGACCTGTCTTGGCAGTAGTACATGTGAAAAGGATCTAGGGGTCTTAATAGATCATATGCTAAACGTAAGTCAGCAATGTGATGCTGTAGCTAAAAAGCAAATGCAATGTTAGACTGTATCAACAGAAGTAATAGTGTCCAGATCACATGAGGTGATGGTATTGCTTTACTCTGCTCTGGTTAGACCTTATTTGGGGTACAGTGTACCGTTTGGGGCACGACAGTTTAAGAAGGATGATGACAACCTAGAACAGCGATGGCGAACCCATGGCACGCGTGCCACAGCTGGCACGCAGAGCCCTCTCTGTGGGCACACAAGCCAAGTCACCAATCGCTAGGTCCAGGGCTCATTTGGAGGGGGAACGGCTGGAACAGCGTTCCAGTAGCTCTGAGCAGAGATCACATGGGTTTTGGCCTTGCCCACGTGATTCCTTTTCCTCAAGGCTGCCTCCCTGCTGCTCGCCTCTTTAGCAGCAGGAAGCAGAGGCAGCAGTCAGGCTGCTGGGGCTGGCTTTCTAAAGAAGAGTAAGCTGCTTTGATTTAATTTGCATTACTTTCAGTCGTGGCTCTTGAGTGAGAGAGAGAGAGCTTGCAAGCCGGGCTGCTGGTGTAAAGAAGGGCAAACTGCTTTGATTTAACTTGCTTTACTTTCATTCGTGGCTCCAGAGAGAGAGAAAGAGCTTGCAAGCAGGACTGCTGGTGTAAAGAAGGGCAAACTGCTTTGATTTAACTTGTTTTACTTTCATTCGTGGTTCCTGAGTGAGTGAGAGAGAGAGAGAGATGTTAATTAGTTCGAACAACTGTATGAGTTGTTTTTTCTTAACTAAAACCTCAGTATTAATTGCAGTGTTGGCACTTTGAAATAAATAAGTTGGTTTTGTGTTGCAGTGTGGGCACTCGGGCTCAAAAAGGTTTGCCATCACTGACCTTTGAACGTGTCCAAAGGAGGGCAACAAAGATGGTGAGGGCTCTGGAGATCAAGTCCTATGAGGAAAGGTTGAGGGACTTGGGTATGTTTAGCCTAGAGAGGAGGCAACTGAGAGGTGATATGATAGCCCTCTTCAAGTATTTGAAGGGTTGTCAGAGGATTGAGCAGAGTTGTTTTCTGTTGCCCCAGTGGATTGGGCTAGAAACTATGAGTTAAAAAACAAAAGATGTTTCCACTAAACATTAAGAAGAACTTTCTGGCAGAGTGGTTCCTCAGTGGAACAGGCTTTCCCAGGAGGCGATAGGCTTTCCTTCTTTTGAGGTATTTAAGAAGAGGCTAGATGGTCATCTGGCAGCTGTAAAGATTCTCTGACTTAATGTGAATGTACAGAGATCAAGAGAGGGAGTACATGAAGGGATGAGCCAGTGTTTGCCTTTGTGGCCCTTTCTTAGTTGCCCAGGGTAATGCCTGTCACCACTTTGGGGTCAGAAAGGAATTTTCCTCCACGCAAGATTGGCCACGGATCCTGGAGGTTTTTTGCCTTCCTCTGAGCATAGAGCAGGGGCACTGAGGGAGGTGAGGGGGAATAGCTGTGCATTTCCTGCATTGTGCAGGGGGCTGTACTAGATGACCCTTGGAGTCCCTTCCAGCTCTATGTTTCTACAGACTCATAAGCAATAGAGCCCATCTACAAGAATATAATGGCAAGAAAACACAGCCCACTGCATATTGCAGGTGTTGGAAGCCTGGGGCAAGCCCCCTTCCTCATCTTCAGTGCATTCCCCAAATTGTACTCTGAAACAAAGCAGAACTTTCACACACACATACCCTATCTTTTGCCATTCCACCACATTCCCTAACTTTTTCTCTCAGTGCTGGGTAAAAGCTCACTTAAGGGGGAGTTGAATGGGGAGCTATGTTTATGAAGAGGAAGGTACTGGCAATAGGTGAGCTATAAACTGCTTTTAACTGTTGAAATGGTTTGTGTGGAGCAATTTCTAAGGAGTCATTTGGAAACCTAAACACAAGCATGTGATGAAGTGAGATCTTTTGTCCTATTTCCTTTTAAGCAGGAGAGGCTGAAGTCTCTAAAACACAGTACTAAAAGGTGAGCCCCATCACTAACTGGGGCTTTATATAGAATAGAGATGGGCACGAACCAAAAAAAAACCACCCTGAACCACGTGATTCATGGTTCGTAGCCTTCCATGGAACATCGAACCACGAACTTCTGACCTTTTCCCAGTTCATGGTTCGTTGTTCTATGGCATTTCAACCGCTCTGCACCGGCTGCTGAAGCCCTTTACAAACCCCTTTCTTCTGCTGCCTGGACTGTCTGTAAAACTGACAGCCCTGCAGCAGGAAAGAGGCTGTTAGTTTCACAGACCCCGCGCAGGTTCCTGCACGGGGTCTGTGAAATGACAGCTTCTTTCTCCTGTTGCAAGAACATCAGGAAAAGAGGCTGTCATTTCACAGACCCCGCACTGGAACTGGAGCGGGGTCTGTGATGGTCCCAGACGTTATAATAAACTGTAATTAATCTACCATCATGCACAAACAAAGCTTGTTGCCCATACCCTAGCATTCTCCTGTTCCTTCCCACCTCTCTTCTCTTCATGTGGGCAGAACTGGATTGAAAACTTCCTGGTTCTATCAAACTCAGGTTTGCTGTGAGGTCCAAATAAAGGTGCCTTGATAAACTGCAAATTTCAGAGTGATGAAACTGATATTCTCATTCAGGATCTGCACATGTAAAAGGGATGTGGGAAGAGATACAGGGCATGCAGTCGCAGCAGAAAGTTGTGTTTGTTGTTTCAAAGTTCAGTTTAAATACAGCTTGCTGTAGTGTCTGAATGCTGCAATCATGTTATAGGAGAGATCTAAAATTAGGGGGGTTTCACATTGACGTTATCCAAAAGTGAGAGTACAATTTATTCAAATTCCTTGATCAGGCTGAATAGATAATGTGTTAATTTTAAAAAAAATGATTTAATTATTACTTATCCTACCCTTCCCCCAAAGGGCCTAGGGCAGGGTACATGATGTTATTCTTTGTGAGAATACATCAAGGATCTGTATTTGACAAAAGTACACTATACTATGAGGGCCAGTTAAATGCTAGCTTACACTCCAGGCAAAATAATTACAACTGTGTAATATTACAGATCATTTGCTGTCTGGCATTCTTTTTGTGTCTTTTTTTAAGAGAGCCAAAATGAAGTCCTGTTTCTTCAAGGAATGAAAAAGGGATTCTTAAGATTTTTTTTTTTTTACATTTTCTAGACTCCTGAAAATACAAACTGCAGATTCCATGTTTCCTGAAGTACAAGACAAAAAATACTTTGAAGAATGCCTCTAATACATCTCTGGAAGAATATGGGAATAGATTAAAGGACACATACCTTTCTCTGAAACCTTTTTGTAATGAAAAACAGCACAAGAACCAAAAATTCAGTGCAAACTAATTTATTCTAAAATGTAGTATAAAGCAATGCCTTGAAAAACAATTGTCTACACATTTGATGGTTTACAGGGGAGTGGGGAGTGTTATTTAAAAAAAGAAAATGGTTTGCACTCTTAATTTTTTTCTGTTCCTTACTTGAGCTGGGGAAATAAAACTGTTTACCTCACCTAAGGGAGTGCAGAAAAGCAAGCTTTATCAAGCAGCATTAAAGGGCACAGGGTAGCTTCTAGCACTCCAAAGTTGAGTTCTCACATAAAAAATCTGAATTACCTGTCAGTGTAACTTTGGACACTGTTCAGCCAGGATTCAATTTAGGGATCTCATTTGAGGAAACAACTCAGGAATTCTGTAAAAGTTGAAAAGGGAGCTGTTTTCCTTCTGTGACTAAACAGCTGTGAAATGCTTATAACTTCATGCGTCTCCAAGTATCATGCTTTGCCAAAGGAGTTTGAGTTACTGGACTTACAGTGGTTTGAGCCATTGTGAGCAACTCTGCTAGAATCACAAATATCAACAAGCCTGCATTCTTTCTCCTAAGTAAAAAGAAATAAGTAAGCTTTATCTTCAAGTCTCTTCCCACTAAAGGGTTAGTGTTTGGTTCCTAATTGAGAAGAATGTTGTCCTTTTTCTTAATAGTACTTTAAATTTTATATATAAAATATGAGAATGGATGCAGTCTAGTGCACAGATGTGTTTATTTCAGTGTGTCTTGCTGTTTATAGCCAAATTTTCGTGAGCTACAGCTCACTTCTTCAGTTACCATATCTGAAGAAGTGAGCTGTGGCTCACGAAAGCTCATACCCTTCCACAAATTTTGTTAGTCTTACAGGTGCTACTGGACTCTTGCTCTTTTCTACCATTTATAGCAGTGTAGACTTAATAGGAAGATCCAAAATACTAATGTTGATTAAATTTTTTAAGGGGGGCTCCTGCCAGTCAG
The DNA here is from genome assembly GCF_028583425.1 of Eublepharis macularius. Lineage (NCBI taxonomy): Eukaryota > Metazoa > Chordata > Lepidosauria > Squamata > Eublepharidae > Eublepharis > Eublepharis macularius. The sequence continues at coordinate 129,195,218 of NC_072790.1, forward strand.
GAGTTGGTAATCAAAACTCTTTACTTTGGATTGTTATAATGGCCAGTCACAAATTTTTGTGCCTGTTTAAAAAGCCAAAATGAAGACTTTTTTCTGAATTAACATTGTTTCCATTAATGGGATAATTGTTACTGGACTTCAAATCTAACTATATTTGGTGAATTATTTCTCATAATTGCTGATAATTATCTCTGATTACACTCACCATCTCTTCTTCCCAATGTTTATGTTATGCTAAAGATAGGTAAATAAATTATCTTCTGAAATGCACTGAACTCTTTGAATCATTAAGATACTTATCAACAATCCATCTCACATAATTAAATTACATAACATATTGTAGGATAAACAAGCAAAAAACTTGGCACCTACAAACCTGAACTTAATTCAAAACTGAACTCTAATTCTCAAAAATGACTTCATTAAAAATCTGGATAGTTGCATCTCCACTTATGTTGTCAGTGCTCATTTCTTTTGGTTAGAACAATGTAACACTTGTGAAGAAAAATATGAGGGTTCATTTTCTGGGCTCTTATTAAGCAACTGAGGACTTATTAGAGCCTGCTTTAAAATAGAAAGCACTGATTGTTATGACTGGTGGCTATTTATTAGAAGACTCTGGTTCTAAATTCTACTTAATTTTAGACTCTGTTTTCTGCCCATCCATGTTGTGACTGGCAGACAGACAGACAGACATGCAGATATATAAGCAACTAGAGGATGGTGCAGGCAATGACTTCTCATTGGAACACATACAGTTCTAGTAATCAGAACAAAGATACAAGCTCTGTGCTACCCATTTGTTTCCCAGGCAAACCTTTCAGTACTTCCTCAAAGCCTACCAAGTCTTCAAGAAGAATTAGAGAGAAACACATGCCCTAAAGCATGCAGTCTTCTTCTGATGAAATAGGTGACAGAAGACATCTGTGGTGAGCAGAATCCCTATCGTGAGCTCTGCCACCAATCTGTGTATATTCAGCTGAATGATGTACTAAGTCTGCATGCATACATGTGATTGACTCGCTGCTTTAAAAAAGCAAGAGTTCCTGATCATGCAGGAAAAGGTTATGCATGCATACATTTAAACCATGTAGGCTCTGTCCATATGTTCTAATTAGCATGCATATTTATTCCATATATATATGGAATTCCATATATATATGGTGTGCACCACCAGTTTAAGTCACTCTGCTTGCTGATACCACAATCAATGCTGGGACTCTAAAATATCAACAGCAGCCTCAGCCCTGATTAGTCCTTGGACAGAAGGCCGCCAAGGAAGTCACTAAAACAGAGGCAGGCAATGGCAAACCACCTCTGAAAGTCTCTTGCCTTGAAAAGCCTACAGGGTCACTGTAAGTCAGCTGAGACTTCATGGCACTTTCCACCACCACAGAACTAACATTCCCCAGATTTCTGGAGAGTTCAACCAGTTTGTTCAGTGAATACCTTCAAAACAATCCTTTGCTTCCAGGTTTTTATTAAACTACAACTTAGTGTTGGTGTAGGGCTTACATTTCACCTGGACATAAATGTTTCCTTCTGTTTTAGTGGAGGAAAGCTGAATTATGGAAATCATAAAGCATAAAAGTAGGCCACCTGTTTAGAAGTATTAGGTGACAAGAAAATGGCCACTACAATATTGTTAGATAATTATACAATGTACGTTTGAAGCCATTTGTTTATGTAATAAATCAATTAACACTTAAATATTTCTACAAGTGTGGTTGCAATAGCAGTTACCAGATATCAGTAATGCTTTGCATTTGTGCTAGTTTTTCCCCCCATAAAAGCTCAAATATTTATTCACAAAGTAAACCTTTTTCATTCAAGGTTTAAGGGACATTTGGAAGAAGTTAACTTGCATAAGCTGTCATGCAATAAATGTCTTGGCACAATAAGGAATTAGCAGGCTGTCAGTTTTTTAAAAGCAACGGGGGAACCATGGAACCATGTGAACATAGAACAAAATGTTCATCGATAATATAATGTATATGACCTCTCAAAAGACCTTTTCCTGTATACAAGCTATGGAAATGAGTTTATAGTAGGAGGATGAAAACAGTTTCCATTTGGAATGCCAGTATGCACTGTTGCCTCTCCCATGCCTTGCAGGCCACTAAAGAAGAGATTCTCTTACAGATCAACATTTCTAAACAAAACAAACATGAATTAATCAAGTGTTGGACTGGGAATGGGGCCACTGAAAGGAGGAAGCTTAATTTTTAGCATTTTAAAAACAAAAAAGCCTCAAGACATTCTGAAGATTAGCAGAGTTTTTGTGGCATATTCTTCATGTGCTAGAGAATCCACTTCATTTAGTGCACAAAAGTTTGCACTACAGTAATCTGGTAGTTTTTAAGCTGCTACAAGACACCTTCCATGTATGTTTGCTTATGCATACTGCTGAAGTCTGATTCTGTAATTAATCTGAAGCCAGTCCAGTTGCAGAAATGTGTGTATGCTTCAGTTTACAAGTGGGTTGCTTACTTATAACATACTGTATCACTATATGGTCTTCTTATTGACCAGATACTGACATTTCTCACATTTATGCTTGGAACATTCTAGATATCTGAGCAGAAACCTTGAAGTTCTGCCAGGATACTGAATCTGTCATTAATGCCAAACAAACAAAAATGATGTGTTATTTGTTCATAGACGGGTTTATATCTTGCTTAGTAGTTAACATGAAATAAAGTCGTCTGCATATATTCGTTGTATTTCCCTAGGAAGCACAATCATAGTCTCCTTCCTTACTTTGTGGATCTTCTCCTTAGGCTCTTAGGCTAGAGCAGGGTCTGGGGAGGAAGCCCTGCTTTGCTTTTTGAAGCCTCCCCCTGCCGTTCTGTTTGTTTTATTGTATCTTTTTGTATTGTAACCTACTTCGGGTTCCCATGGGGAGTACAAGCTGTAGGACCAACTAATTTCATAAGCAGGTATTTCTGTTACCATTGTGGTAAGTTGAATATAATAACCAGCTCAAAGTCAGAGAACACTGGAGAGCAATCCTAAGCAGATCTATTGAGGATCCTGCTCAGGTCCACTCACTGCCAGGTAAGTGTTCTTGAGGTAGTCCAGGAATGACAAAGCAAAGACTGAAGACCATATTGCCCCAGATTTATTTTCTGCTGTGAGAAAAAGCCATAAGAAAAAACTGCCCAGACTGATCCTGGTTTTCCTAACTGTCTTAGAAATGGTGTATTTTTACCATGTACTAGCTAAACACTTTCCCTCTTGTCTTCTCCATTCTGTCTTTTTTTAAACTATTGCATGTTGCAATACATATAAACAATAATGGTTTTACTGACTTCCAATTGGTTATTAGATTAAGAGGATGAATTTCTCTCATTTGCATACATTTGCCTTGACTTGGATAGGCCAGGCTAGCCTAATCTTGCCAGATCTTGGAAATAAGCAGGGTTGTTCCTGGTTACTACATGGATGGGAAACTACCAAGGAAGTCCAAAGGCAGGCAATGGCAAACCACTTCTGTTCATCTTTTGCCTTGAAAACCCTATGAGATTGCCATAATTTGGCTGTGACTTGATGGCATTTGCCCACCATCACATAAACACTTTAAAATACTGGTCTTAACAAAGATATCATCTCAACCAACTCTCTCAGGTGAGCCTGGTCCCTATCCAGAAACAGGGTAGCTCCAGATAGCCTGTTCCTTACTGAGCATGCAGCGTCTTGACTCCTCCCAAGTGCTCTGTCACCCTTATCTTGGTTGACCTACGTAGGTGTAGGACTCAGTGGGATGGTACACCCCTACCTCAGCTGTGTATCACATAACTGATGACACTTCCACACCAAAAAATTACAATGCTTAGGAGAATACTAGGCCTTTTACTTACTCTCTGGCATATAAGAATTTTTTATGGAAGAATATTCAGTAATTGGATTTTCCATCTGAAGCTGTACAGCCCAAGCACAAGGGGACAACTTAATGACAGGTAGGACTTTGCATGTTAGGATAAGCCATACTGTGAAGCTTTTCAAAACATTTTACCCCAGCAGAATTTTATCCTTATTCCCTATTTTTAGTAGTCAGTTCTTGACCCAGAAGTGAGCCTAATTGTAATTTTGCAAATTGGTAACGAATTCACAATGGTAATGAAAAAAGTTGGTGAATCTCTGTTATAGCATAAATTGCAAGGGTGTCAACAATCATTGTATGTTCCTAATTATGTAATAATAACAACAATAACATCAAGGTAAAAGTTAAGTTCTGTTAGCCTAGTAGAAACTGCTTTTTTAAATAACATAACTTAAATTCTAACTGTTCCGTCTGTAGTGAAAGTCTACAGATAATGGATAATAGTGTTGCTATATGCAGCATTTTTGGATAAGTAAAGGGATTAATGGCATGTAGTTTCTAAACAACAGCATTGTAATCACCTCAAATACAGAATGCTCTCCATTCCAAGCAAGTTGCTGTCCTAGCCTAGCCTGCCTACCTATTTGCTCAAGAATTGGAAAATGCATGTCACGTACTCATGATACCAGACAGCTGATTTATCTCATTAAATTCAAATTAGAGAGATCTAATTCAGCTGGAAAGCAATACAAGTTTCTCGGGAAGCCCCAATTTTTGTGTTTTTCTTTTCAGAATACAAACAAACCCAAGCTTTACAGCATATTATGCAAGCACTGCACTTTGGAACAGCTGACATACACAACAAGAAAACTCAAACAGTGATGGAGCAGAGACAACAAATGAGCAAAAACATGCATTAGCAGCAGCACACTATGAGCAAAGGTATTAATAGCCCTTTAAATATAAAACCACAGTAGGGTGGTTTAAAAGTTTTTCAGTTTAAAAGTTAAAAATATTATCATCATGAGGACTAGAAACCACCTTTTAAAAATTATGGGAATATGTGAGAAGGAAAGGAGGCTAATTTGGGCATTTGAGTAAAAAAAATCAGTTATTATCTCAAATATGAAGTAGAATTACTAAAAATTAGAATGTACAAATCACCCAAGAGCCAGGGAGAGAGGTTTGGACCACATAAATACAGTGGAGGAAATACCCTTACACACCAAGTAAAGATTACACACACATTTAATATGATCCTTAGCATTTGCGTAGTGCTGCAGTGTTCAAAATGTTTCACATATATTGTCTCAATAAGTCTGACCATTATTCTCAGGTTACAGATTGTGTTAGTACAATGTCTACTGACGTGGTAATTGGTGACTCTCTGCTAAGGAGTATGGAACATGATGTGTCCAGGCCTGACCCGAAGGCCCAAAAGGTGTTGCTTGCCAGAGGCGAAGATTAAGGATATCACAAACTGGATGGCCAAGTTAGTCAAACTAATAGACCATTACCTATTTGTGATAGATCAAGATGGGTAGTCATGTTAGTCTGTCTAGCAGGAGAAAAGAGCAAGAATCCAGTAGTGCTTATAAGACTGACAAAATACTCTACTGGACTCTTACTCTTTTCGACTTCTATTTGTGATAGTTCATGTGGCTATGAAACACCATTAAGGACAGTAGGCCTGACTAAGAAGCCCCTGGGAGGCAAATGAAAGGAATGGGGGCACTGGTGTTCTCTTCAGTCCCGCCTGTCAGAGGAAAAGGAATGCAACAGGAACAGAAGATTTTGGAGTTGAACCACTGGCTGTGTTCATGGTGCCAACAGGAGCAATTTGAATTCTGGGACCATGGATTACATTTCCATGAAGCTGGCCTGCTTGCACATGATGGACTTTACCTGTCAAGGACAGGGCAGAATGTGTTCAGAACGGACCTGGAGAGATTCATCAGGAGGGCTTTAAACTGACATTGCTGGGGAGGAAACTGGCATAGGAATTTTAGGGAAGAAGGAAAGCAAACAGTAAAGGCCCATCTAGGAAGACCAGGTCAAAGAGGGGGGATGTTGCAAGACTCCCAGTGCCTACACAACAATGCCCAAAACTTGGACAATAAGAAGGAGGAGCTTGATCTACTAATGCAGATGGAAGATAAGACTTAGTAGACATTACAGAGATTTGGGGGGATGATTCCCACAACTGGAATACTGTACTGGATGGGTATGAAAAGAGCAAGAGTCCAGTAGCACCTATAAGACTATCAAAATTTGTGGTAGGGTATGAGCTCTCATGAATCACAGCTCACTTCTTTAGATGGGTATGAGTTATTCAAGAAGAATGGGAAGTATCATAGAGGAGGTAGAGTGGCTCTGTACGTGAAGAAAGGGCTTGATTATCAGGAAATACGGGAAGAGAAGAGTGACAGCCCAGTGGAAAGTGTCTGAGTGAAGATAAGGGAGAGAAGGACAAGCAGTATTGTGGTTGAGGTTGGCTACAGACCACCAGACCAAAGAGATGAGGTGGATTCTGCCCTCCGTGAGCAGCTTAATAGGGTATCCAAGAAACATGACCTTGTAGTTATGGGAGACTTCAACTTCCCTGATGTGTGCTGAGAGACCAAATCTGCTATGTATACAACTTCCTGACCTTCCTGGCAGTCAACTTTCCCAAATGGTAGTTCGGAGATCTGGCTGGATTTTATGTTAATAAGAAGAAATCAAAGATACTATGCAAGAATATGACTAAACAAAAGCAACAAGAGTTAATGGAACTTATTGATTGTGAAGTAACACATAAAGTTAAATATCTTGCAATTGATAAAGTTCTGTGTGATGCTAAAGAAAGAGGTGGACTGCAGTTGCCGAATCTTAGATTATATCTTGAAGCAATATGTCTGGTTTGGCTAAAAGAGTGGATGTCACTGAAAGACTGCAAACTCTTAACATTGGAAGGTTATAAGAAGTTGTTTGGATGGCATGCCTATTTGTGGCAGGATAAAATAAAAGCTGACTCTATGTTTTTGCACCATTATATTAGAAGGAGCCTCTTCACGGTCTGGAAAAAATATCTGGGTGAAGGTATCCCCTCTTGGGTGGTACCGTTTGAAGTGATCGATCCGAGAGCTATTTATAAGGAAGAACAATGTTTACCATATAAAGAGATATTGATTATGGGGAAAAAATCATAAGAATCAAAATGGAGGAAGAGTTATCCTCCTGTTATGGATGATTCCAATATAGACAGATTAGAGACCTTTACAACTCGGATTGTTCAAAAGGAGGAATCAAATGGAAAAACTCAGAGTTGGAAGAGACTATACTACAAGAAAGTAAAAAGAAGATATCTAAAATTTATAAAATACTTTTGAAGTGCTATACAGAGGATGAGACAGTCAAAGTACAGATGGTGACGTGGGCAATTAACTGTCACAAAGAAATAACAATGGAGTCATGGGAATATTTATGGAAAACTACATTGAAGATTTCAGCTTGTACCAGTATTAAAGAGAATGTCTATAAGATGATTTATAGATGGTATTTAACGCCTAAGAAAAATGCGCTTGGAAATGAAAATATGTCAGATAAATGCTGGAAATGTAAAAAGCATGAAGGATCATTGTATCATATGTGGTGGACATGTGATGTAGCTAGACAGTACTGGGGAGATATTTTAGAAGTAATAAATGAGATTTTGCAGACCCAAATAAAGAAGAACCCAGAGTTATTGCTACTGAATTTAAGTATGGAAGATGTTCCTATGCAATACAGAACATTACTATTCTACATGACGACGGCAGCAAGACTGTTATATGCGCAGAAATGGAAGGTGCAAGAAATACCAACTATTGAAGACTGGATATATAAATTGCTGTACATGGCAGAAATTGATAAAATGACAAGAAAGCTGAGAGATCAGAATCTGGCAGAATTCTTTACTGATTGGGGAAGACTGAAAACATATTTAGAGAAGAAGTGGGACGTGAAAGGGGAACTATGGCAATTCGAAAATTATTAGAATGGGTTTCTTTTTATTGGAAGAGATGGAATCTTTACCATATGGAATGAAGTATTAGCTAATTGTTAGCTTAAATTTAAGTGGATTTGGAGTTAATAGATATTGGTAAAATTAATAAAGCAGATATTTTATTTAATTGTTAGCTTAAATTTAAATATATCTGAAGTTAACAGATAGTAATAGATAACAGATTTTAAGTTAATAATAATAGATCTGAAGCTAACAGATAGAGCTTAGCTTAACAAAGCAGAATGTAAACATGATATAATGAGTTATAGAAAAAGGGGATAGATTAGGAATAAATTAAGATATAGGGTTGGAAAGCTGTTGGAAGTCCTGAAAAAGGGGGGAGGGAAAGGGTGGGGGAAATGATATTGAGATGTTATTTGAAAGTTGTATGTATTAATACTCTCACCTAATAAAATTTTTTCAAAAAAAAAAACTTTCCCAAATGGTGGAGGAAGTGACAAGGGTCTCGGCCATACTGAACTTGTTATTAATCAACACGAAAGAGTTGGTTACTGGGGTAAAGGTGGTGGGAACCTTAGGGAGAAGTGATCATGTCCTCCTAGAATTCCTTTTGCTGTGGGGTACCAAGGCTTTGTAGCCAAACGTGCAGGTTAGATTTTAGTACAGCAAACTTTAATAAACATAGAGATATAATGAGACCAAGAATACTGGAGGGGAAAGGACCAAGTGAAAGATGGGTTTTCCTAAAAGAAGATTCAAGCCATCACCATTCCAGTAAGACGGAAATGTGGTAGAGGTTCTAAAAAGCAATGTGGATGAACATAGAGCTTGTGATGAGCTAAGGAAGAAAAAGGAGATGTTCAAAAATGGATGGAAGGAAATGCAGCTAAAGAAGAGTATCTAGGGGTAGCTGGGTACTTTCGGGCAGCCGTCAGAGAGGGAAAAACTCAGAATGAGCTTAGACTAGCCAGGGAGGCTCAGCACAACAAAAAGACATTCTTCAGATACATGTGGAGCAAACAGAAGGTAAAAGGGGCAATATCCCAATTGCTAGTTGAAAATGGAGAAACTCTGACAGAAGACAGAGAGAAGGCAGAAAGGCTCGATGCCTAATTTGCCTCAGTTTTCTCCCTGAAGGAGAGACCAGACCCACCTAGAGATGGTAGTAGCCAAGGATGCTGGTTGACATGGACAGAGAAGTTGTAGAGAAGCACCTTGCTGCACTGGATGTGTACAAATCCTCTGGACCAGATGGGGTGCACTGAAGAGTGCTTAAAGAACTTTTGAAAGAGCTTGCAGATCTTTGTTGATCATCTTCTAGGCCTCTTGGAGCACAGGTAATGTGCTGGAAGACTGGAGGAGGGCAAATGTCATCCCAATCTTCAAGAGCCAGTTTGGTGTAGTGGTTAAGAGTGGCAGGACTCTAATCTGGAGAACTGAGTTTGATTCCCCACTCCTGCACTTGTAGCCAGTGGGTGACCTTGGGTCGGTCACAGCTTCTAGGAGCTCTCTCAGCCCTACTCACCTCACAGGGTGATTGTTGTTGTGGGGATAATGATAACATACTTTGTCACCTTCTCTGAGTGGGTGTTAAGTCATCCTGAAGGGCGGTATATAATTCAAATGTTGTTGTTGTTGTTGTTAAGAAAGGGGAAAAGGACAATCCCAGGAACTACAGGTCAGTCAGCACAATCTCTGTCCCAGGAAATACAATGGAGCAGATTTTAAAGGTGTCAATCTGCAAACATGTGATGGACAACAAGGAAGTGAGTATGGGTGTTATTCATCAAATATTTGTGCAGTGATGGACATTTAACTATTAATTGCTAGGCTCCAGACTAGTGTGCTGATATTTTTAATTTAGAAGATTTAAAATTAGTGGCTAGGGTGACAATCTAGAATTTGGGTGACCAAGGTTTGATTCCCCACTTTGCTGTGGAAGCTTGCTGTGTGAATTGGGCCAGTCACACATTCTCAGCTTAACCTACCACACAGGGTTGTTGTGAGGAAAAAAATGGAGGAGAGAAGAATGATATAAGATGCTTTGCATCCCCATTGGGGGGAAGGGTGGGATATAAATCAAGTTTTTTACAAGTGTGCAGACTCTTCTCTACCTCATGCCTGCTCACTATTAAACATGGAATGTTGGCGTGCACATGTCTGAAGATCATAGCCTGAGACCTGCTTCCCCTCACCCCACCTCCTTTTTATTTTTTACAACATCCAGCCTGATGAAGAGTTCTGGTGAAGTTTGACAGCTTGCACACTGTTTTGTGCCATTTTGCTTGGTCCTATAAAAGGATTGTGTAAGAGCAAACTCATGACTGTGTGAGAATTTGTATTCAAGATTTACCAACTGACATTCCTAGCTACTATACCATACCAGCTCTTCCAAATAGCGATCATAACAATTACATTGTCTAAGAATACTATTATGTATTTAATAAAAATGGTGGTTCAAAGTGCTGTCCAGTTGTAGCCAACTTATGGCAACCCCTGCTCGAGTTTTCAAAACAAGAGACTAACAGGTGGCTTGCCATTGCCTGTGTCTGCATAGCAATTCTGGTCTTCCTTGGTCTTCCTCTCATTCAATTACTAAGTAAAGCTGACTAAGATAGAATGAATTCAGGCTTGCCTTGACAATGCAGGTCAGGGCAATAAAATAATACAGCATTCATATTACATATTTGGTGCTCCAGTAGCATTTTTCTCTTTATATATTTTTCCACAGCCACATTCTTCCTTTGCTTTCCTCACAGCTACGCTCCATATCCAAATGGAATCCAACAGCCAGCTTCCTAACCCAATGCATCCTTCATGCCTACCAAGGGTTTGAATCTGTTGATTTCTGAACCCATGACATCATTCATACCTAAGCTACAAAAGATCCATAGCGAGCCACCAAAGCAGATTGCCTCTCTGAGCTGTTGTAGGCCATGTCTGGTCTGTCTCTAGCAGGCAGCTATTCTCACAATGGATATTCATTCGTTCAAGATGAAAAGCAGTCTCAAGGGCACACTTTGACTATTCAGAAGCCTTTTGCCCAAAGAGATAGAAGAGATTTTGGCCAAGAGCAGTTATAACAAGGCAACAACAGAAAAGGAAAGAAGAGGCAAAACATATACAATGAGTTATCTGAACAAAATGCTAAATAAACCAATCTTTATCTCCTTCAACTAAGGCAAGGTTTATAATTGACCTGTTTTTCTCTGAATAGGCATGAAGTCCATGTGACAAGTTCTGCTAATCCATCCTATGGGCAATGTGAGAGTATCAAGTCAAGTTTGATTTATTGTATATAGCCATTGGCTGTTACAAGTTTACAATGCCCTCAATGGTGAGGAATACAAATTGAATACAAGCTATAGATCGGCAGATACACAAAAAATAGCATGTAGAACTGGAAATCAATTTTAAAACATGGCTACAAATTCAATACAATAGGGATAATAAAAAGAACAATTATCTAGGTAACCTCCCATCGCATTGCTACCTTAGAGTGTATGGGCAAATAATGAAACTCTATAGGACACATAGTCATCTGTGTTGGATAACAAGAATGAGCTTTTCTCCCCAACTGGGTATGACCTCAGTCCGGATAGAATTCCTGCCAAAAATTTGGCCCTCGGACTAGAGTAAAGCAGGCAGAAAAGAATATAATGAGGTAAGTCCTTGGGTACCTGGGAACCACAGATACATAGGCATTGGGCCATTGGAATTTGATTAAAGCGGCCCTCCAAAAGTGCCATTGGCATTGATTAGACTCGTAAAGAAGCGAAGGAAACTCTGAGTGCAAAGTTGGAGATATTAGCTAGGTAGGGAGTTCTAGTACGGTCCAGTTTAATTAGTTTATGCCATGGGACAGCTTTTGATTTTAATATTGAGAAACAATCTAGCCAGGCATTGAAGTCGTATATCCAATTTCTAAGATGGGAGTTAATCAGTTGATGTTCCTAAAAGATTGTCCGGAATAGAATATCTTGAGAGTATGGTATTCAAAAACGCAACATATTGCTGATCTTTAGATAACAGCAAGTTAAAAGACTGATGACTAAGGGGATTAGATCTTGAATTTTCGACTCTTTTCCAGTATCTAAGAATTAAGTGGGCCCAAGTCTTAAGGGAAGGAATAACAGTTTCAGCTCTCATCAGAGCAAATGGAGACCACTTGGGGAGTGCTAGAATTCGCCTAAGAATTGATTCCGAACTATTTCAGGGTTATCCAAGTTGACATCATTCCATTCCCAGACTTCAACTCTAGAGAGCATATGGGGTATAACCTTGCTATTACATAGTTTCAGAACAGGATCTATGAGGTGATCATCCTTAGAATAATAATACACCCAACCATTCTTAATGCTGACAATTTGACCGATGCCACATGGGCAGACCAATTTAGTCTCTTTAAATTTAACTCTGAGGTATTTGAAAGAATTACATTGTTTAATTGGATTACCCAAGCTACTCCAGGAAGACATTTTTGCTCTTTTCCTAAAAACCATTACTTTAGTTTTGTCAAAGTTGATAGTGAGAACTTCTTCTTTACAATAAACCCCTAATTGATGCAATAACCTCTTCAGACCAATTTTTATCTTTATGTAGCTCTTGAAGCAAAAATAGTACGTGATCGTCAATGTTCATATTCGTGAGCTTCAACCACAATTGGGTCTTATCAATAGAGTCAAAGGCTTCCCCCCCCCCTCACTGGGCCAGATCAACAAAGCCTACATATAGCATTTTCAAGGGGCTGTACCTGAATAAGCCAATTGATGAAGTGTTAGGCAATGATCAGCGGTACTTGATACCTTTCTAAACCCTGCTTGGGCTGGGTGAATAATTTGATTCTCATCTACCCAGTCTTCTATTTTGGAAAGCAGGAATATACCATATAGCTTAGCCGTTATATCAAGCAAGCTTATTGGTCTGTAGTTTTCTGGGGCAGATTTGATCCCTTTTTTGTGTATAGGGACAATAATACTTAATTTCCATCCAGAAGGAATTGAACCTGTGTCATTGATTTGTGAAAAAACTCTAACCAGCACAGGGGACCACCAGTCAGGGAAAGCTTTGTATGCATCTGGAGGGATCAGATCTTCCCCAGGAGATTTTCCAGAAGTTAAAGAGGATATTAAGGCTCTGATCTCAGATTCCGAAACAGAGTCCCACTTTGGGATACTGGATATGTCAACAAAGGAAGTAGAAGGTTGGGAAACAAAAACTGAGCAGAAGTATGTAACCCATTCTTTACCTGATATGAATGCATCAGGCTGACAGAGAGAGCCACTTCTTCTGTCAGACACTAATTCCCCCAAACAAGGTTTGTTCTTTTCAATAACCATGCGATCCAGCTCATTTCCAGAGAGATTTAGCATAATTAGTTTCCTTTGCTCAATTAGGTTTTTATACTGAGATCTTATTTGTAGAAGGCGCGGCATTAGCACCCCATCAGTGTTACGTCTGGATTGTCTCATGGTATGAACTAACATCTTTTAAAGCTCTTTTCACTCATAATTATACCATCTGTTATTTATGACTGAACAAACTTTTATGGGCCTGTTATTTATAAAATATAGTTTGAGTTGTCTATTGATATCAGCAAAGGTCTTAATTACATCAGTACTATGACGTCATAGAGCAGATTGCAAAGAAGTCAACTCTGGGCTTATAAGGGCTTGGGCTAGTATATTATGTAATTTTCTGGACCATCTAAGTCTCCTAAGAGTGGACATATTGCCTTTTGCAAAACCCTGGCCTGGAGATAATAAAGCCTTGGGGTTGGTGTTAAGTATCAGCCACTGTGAACAATGGTCTCTCAGGGCAGAATCTACAACCTCAAACCTAACCACAGAATTCATTAGAGTAGGAGAGATGGCTATGTACTCTTTTGCGCTGGCCTTGCGAGTGGACAAGAAGGTGAAAGTCCCTCTGGATGAATCAAAGGAGGGACCATGAAGAATATGTAAATTAAGCAGTGAGCGAAGTTCCAAAAGTTTTAAACCAAACTTATTTATGACTGCATCCTTCACTGAGTGGTCTAGAAAATGTGCATGTGCTGCAATCTGTACATTCAAAGCTGCCTTTTCATCAATTTCTCCTGGACCTATTCTTGTGTTAAAATCACCACATAAGATAATATTATCAATAGAGTATTGGGAGATCAGCAGTTCCAGTGTGGATAATAAGGAACAAGCACCCCTAGGAGGAATGTACACATTGATGCATAGCAGAGGCCCAAAGTAGAGTCTGGATGTTATTGGGACAGCTGTTCTCTAAAACTTGCCCATCAACATTCAGCTCAATGGCAATAAAAGCTACCAGTCCTCCACTACCATGTCCCTTCAAATGAACTTTAATCGCAGGTGCAGAAAAGGCCTTAAAACCCTGCATGGACAGAGAATCTGGATTCTGGATCCAGGTTTCCTGGAGACAGAGTATGTCATGATTGGAGAGAAATGTTAAAAAATCAGAGTCATACAGCTTGTTGCTCCAGCCTCCCATGTTCCATGATAGAATCTTTAATTGTCAGTCTGCAGTCAGTGTCTTATTTAGGTCACCTTCAGTATCTAACAAGACACAACAGTTTTTGTGAGGAAACTACTTCCAGGCTTTTGCGATTGCTCATGTTGGATTCTTGGAAGTCATTGGGTGTTTTATTTTCAAGATTCTCTTTTTGGAGACGGCTAGGAATGTCTTTTGTATTTCTTGGGTCTGCCAACTTTGAAGGACGTAGTGACTGAGAAGACAACTTGGATGGAGAGCACTCAGGTTCGTGGATAAGTAGAGGAACAGCTGATGCTAGTACCTGTTGGGACAGGTCACTTGTTGTTCTTAAGAGTTTTAGTCTTAAAAGTTCCAGTCTGGTGGTGATCAACTATTGCTCTATTGATGTAAGGGCTGAGAATGAATTTAATAAATTCTCTTTGATTGAATTTTCAGGAGAAAAATGTAATAATGGTGAATTAGGAGGGATAGAAAAGGTGGACCTCTGGTCCTGGTCCTGATGAACAACATCCATCAAGTCATCATTGGGAAAATCATCAGTCTTTACATCCTTTATGTCCTTTGCATCCTTTGCAGAGCCAGATTCTTGTAAGTTAGAAAAAAGGGGCTTTACAATTAGATTGTCAAAAACCCAGGCTGGAAAGACCCCCTTGGTGTGCAAAAATTCTTTCTGTTGCATCATTATTCTGGGACCCCCAGAGCTGCCAAAGAGCATTACTCTTTGTGCTTGATTCAAATTGTAAAAAGGCACTGACTATATTAAGTCTAGCGAAGGCATTGCTTTGCCAAAAAGGGCTTTTAGGTGATGGGCAACTCGCCATGTAGAGTTCCATGATGGAATTTGACCTTTATGTTTGCAGACAGTTATACATATTTTATGAGGCTGTAGTTTTAGCTGAAATGGGTCCACATCTGCTTGAAGCCTCCAGGTGCTTGTCTTCTCTCTCTGTGGTCTCCAAGGTAAGGAAGTTGGAAATAGATGATTTCCTATTTGGGAGCTGTCTGAGTCCAGTCTCACACTGGAATAGTCTTTAATCGCCTGGGCAAGTTGGTCAACTTTACTTTCTTTACAATTCTTTCAAAAATAACATCGACAGTTTTAGCAGTTAACTGGGCAGTTAGCTGGATGAGGTTCCCTGGGCTGTTAGCAGTGACTCTGGCACTGGCATCTTTGTGCTGCCATTTTTATCTTCTTGGTGCAAGATAGATGCCTCTCCCCATTCATCTGCTTCGTTAGAGTCAGGAAGATGGTTAGCCAAAGGGGTAAAGCAATTTGAAGTAGGAATAATAAAAGTGTGGGGTGTACATCTGAGGCAAAGTAATCATCAATTTTTATCTGCTTACATGCCAGTGGAGGAGAAAAATCCTCTATGCCACAAACTCTTTTAAAGCCGAGCATTACAAAAGTCCAGAATAAAACTTTCCTTTTCCTTTCCTTTTCCCTGTTCCTTCAGGAACATATTTAGTTCACTGGGCCAAGCAGTTCACAGAATAAATGAAGTTAGAGTGTTTTCTTTACACCAGGAGACATAAAAGTCACTATCTTAATTAGCTTGCTGTTGCAAACAGTACTGAGGGTGGGAGGTGCCGGAATATGTAGCAAGCAGAAAACTGGCAATTCCTGGCAAAAGTACCTCCACTTAGAATTGCTAAAAGTTCAGTCTTGGGGAGGATGGTGAAGAGGGAAGGACTCTAGGTGGGCAAGCAGTTTTGGATTGTGTCTGCATGTTACATCATATTCTGGGAGCAATCAAATCATAAACTTTAATATTATTGTTTGTAATTAATAGCCTCTATTTAATCTTTAATAATCTATGGAAACATCAAAAATAAAAAGTAATCCTTACAGCAGCTCTGCAATGTAGGACAGGATTATTATTTCCATATGGCAGGTGAAGGAAGCAGTAGGTGATAGTGGTTTGCCTAAAGCCACCCATTGAGTTAATGGCTCAGAGGCAAGATCTGAATCAGAGCTTTCTTCTTTCTTATATGCCTTTCCCTAGTTCTTAGGAATTATCCACATATACACTTAGATAAATCTCCCTTTCCTTTAAAAGCCAGAAGAGGGCAGATTTGCCAGCATCCAGGTGGGGCCTGGAGATCCCCCAGAATTTCAACTGATCTCCAGACAACAGAGATCAATCTTCCAGTAGAAATGGCGATTTGGGAGAACGAATCACCCCAAGCGGCTAAATCGACCCACCATGGGGTACGATTCAGCCCCAAACGGGCCTGCTGTAGCCTGAAATGGGGGTGTGCTGCACTGCCTGGGGCATGCTGCGTTGCCGGGGGTGCATCGCGCTGCCCAAGGTGGGCGCCCTGGGGAGTGCACCCCCCACCGGTCAGGCAAGTGGGTGTGGGGTTGGGAAGGTGGGAGCAGGGGATTCCCCCACCCCGGGCGGGGGAATAACATCCCTGTGCAAGCCATTAATGCAACAGAGAGGCATTCAGAGCACAAGCATTAACACATACTAACACAAAGCAGAGAGAGAAAAACAACAAGAGGTAGGTTGAACTGCAAGAGAAAACATTCAATAAACCCTAGAGAATGTTCCACGGCTCCCCCTGGGTACAAGTGGACTAAACTACTTTTTCGAGAGTATTTACAGTGACTAGATTCTTAGCAGGCTGTTGCTTCTCCAACATTTTTTACAATTCATGTACTTTGTTCTAAGAACTGTTCAATCCTCAGAACCATTGGTAAGGGCTTTTTTGACCAGGTTTCATGTTAACCTGGTGGTACTCATTATGGGGCTACACAGACACAGCATATGCTGTGGCTGACCATCATGTTTCAGAATGCCAGCAAATGGTTGTAATTTTTTGTTTATGCCTGGGAATGTTAACTTGTCCTACCACACTGCTTGTAATACAAGTAGCCTCTCTAAACTTCAGCTGGCAGTTATTGGATGAAGGCTCCTTAAACTGGAAAAAAGGTTCAAACTTTGTGGAATAGAGTGATAAGATACTGTTGTGACTGGGACTTAAGTTGTGGACCACCATATAATTGATACAGGAAAAATAATTTGTTGTGGGAGGGAAGGATTCTTAGATGTCATATGACTTGGTACTAATTTAAAACTAGAAAAACTTCCAAAATCGAAACCTAGGTCCTTACCTTAACCCTAACTACCTCCCATGCATTGTTCTAAAATCTAAATTCAAATAGAAATATTTTTGGAAAGCAATAAATTTCATAACATTTTCCAAAATTTGTGCAACTCTGTAGGACAATTTAGGCTTGTTAAAATATTCTTGTGAAAATGCAAAGCTTCTTTTACAGAGAATTCCAAGTTTACATTTTTTAGCTTTATGTCTGACAGAAAGAAAATGAGATAAGAAAGGTGCCAAGGAAATAGCGGCTGACCCAATCTATAAGGCCTGCCAGCAGGAAAAAAATTGTATCCCAGCACATCCCATCACTCCATATTTTTCACTGTTACTAATTTTATCCTTGTTTAAATGTCTGAGGTTATGTGTCTAGAAACCTGAAATAATTCTTTAACTCAGCAGAAAGTTTCCATTAGATCCCGCCTTGCCTGTTCAGTGGAACTATAATGATTTATTTAGTTGGAGTATTCTCTGTGTTACATTTTTCTTCAGTCTGACATCCATTTTTGCTGGTTTATAAATGATACAGTATTAAACCAGTTTGGGTTAGTGGTTAAGCGCATGGGACTCTAATCTGGAGAACCAGGTTTAATTCCCCACTCCTCCACTTGAAGCCAGCTGGGTGACCTTGGGCCAGTCACAGCTTCTAGGAGCTCTCTCAGCCCCACCCACCTCACACGGTGATTATTGTTCTGGAAATAATAATAACATACTTTGTAAACCACTCTGAGTGGGCGTTAAGTTGTCCTGAAGGGCAGTATATAAATTGTTGTTGTTGTTATAAACCAGTAACTGCAGGCATATCCTCTGTACGGTTCAAACTGGTTGAGGTTCTGGAGGACATGATACAAATCACTTAATAGGGCACCTCTCAGGTGCATCAGTTTGTTTCCTTGCTTGAACCAGGCCTTTCTCCAAGTTAGACAGAAGGCAAATGAGAATGTATTGTCTTCTATTGAACTCAAAGCAGAGGCTCCCCTCCTCTACTGACCCAAAAATGAACTTGGCCATCCTGGGACAAGAAGGAATTACCGAAGTATGCATTTGGAGAGTGCAATAGGAGCCATTATATCCTGGGAATTTTCAGTTGAGGACAATTAGGAAACAGATGATGTTCCCTTTTTGAAGTGTGTTTGGATTTGAGATAGCTTCTTAGTGGGAAAGGAGTTGCTTTTAACCAGTTTTACATCCCTTCTTTTCATTGACTGGTTTTATTTTTTATCCAGGCAGGAGCCAGGAATCTTCCTGTCCTGATTCCAATAAAGCTCTCATCTTGTCACACTGGGTGTCTATGGAGTTATCATAGGAACTGCTTCCTTTGTGCTAAGTCGCAGGACTTAAGCCAGCTGGCTATGTTTGTTATGATGTTAGCTGAGAACACTGTGCCCCAGCTAAGCAGTGTGTTTTATGCTGTGTGTGTTGAACACAGGGCCAGGGATGGCCAAAAGATAGAGTCAGAAACAGCTCTTTCACATTTCAGCTTTGTTTCTAGTGTTGCTATATAAAGCTCCTGATAGCTGTAATAATATTAAATCAATGTTGCTTGTCTGAATTTATGCTAATTGATCAAAAATCAATTTGACTTTTCAGATCAATGAATGCTACAACTGGTTTGCCTTGCCAGAAAAAAACAGTTCTAAACAAAATGATCCAGAGGGGGAAAATAGTTTTTAAAAAAAAAATGGCTGATGTGGAAGATTCTCTGAAATTAGTTTTTGCTCAACTACAACAATTTCTTTTGCCACAGACAAATAATTTATATTTTAGCACGTATCTTCCAATAACAATTATCAATATGGCTGCACCTAGAAAAAAATTGTCCTCTCCCAAATGTCATGGTGAAGACAATGAGTGAAGGAACAAAATGTTTCAAGAAGTCCTTTGCTAATCTTTTTCATACACTCTTTGCTCCCCACAGATAGTGTTTTCTTTCGACAGTTTCAGCATTGTGTTTTAAAACCAGCAACTGGGGCTTCTCCCAGAGATGATCCTAGACAACAGAATTCACATAGACCAGTGTTATGATGTCATGTCTTCATGCATCTAATCAGATTTGTTTCAATGATGCCATTACCAAATCAAATCAGGAAGAGCAGGAAACATTGCCTTCACTCTGATTTGGTTTCTTGACGATGTTGATATACTCAATCAGATTTGGATATGTGATGTTAGAGGGAAGGCAAGCTTCCTGGCCTCACCTTGCATGAGCGGACATTTTTGCAACTCCTCCCCCAAGTCATCAGAATAGAGAGGTGTGAAGGGTATAGGGTTTTTTTTTTTAAAAAAGAAACAAAACTCATCTGCTCTGATTATCAAAATTTGGCAAAAAAGTGAGTGATAGTATTTGTTTATTTATTTTCTGGTTATATACTATGGTTCATATCATTAGTGCCTTGACTCAGAGAAGATGTAGTGTCTCCGCTCATTCTTTATTCTGTGAACTAGGATTTGAGCAGAAACTTTTGTGTTTCGGAGCCAGCTGCATTCAGAGCTATTCATGAGGGTCTATTGGAAAAGGACTGTACTGTATCTGTCTTTCTTCTTCAGAAATAAATTTTGACCAGCTGTTGGTAACTATGAAGTAACACCCCGTAAGCTTCATAACCTTTTTTTCTCTTAAGAAAGGAAATATACTGAAAGAGTCTTAAAACAGTATATTAAAATGTGTAATAATAACTTAGAACCTGTTCATATATTGTGTTACAAGTATGAAATAGTCCATGGAAACTTGGACATAGTCCAGCAAGAATTAAGCAATTTATTCCAATGGCAGAGCTAAGTGCAATTAAATCTTTTCCTTAGAAATTAATAGGACTTCAAAGTGGTTAACTTTGAATGAATTTAGCAAAGGTGTAAATGCTGAACTAGTTTGTTACCATTTTGCTGAATTTGGACACCTTTATGAAGTTTTCACAGTCCTGTGTGATCTCGGGAGTAAATTTTAAGATATAAACAAGGCTTTGTCTTGAAAAGTTTCAGATGGGGAGCAGACACAATGATTTATCATAAGAACTTCCCTGGGCATGCATTCCCATGCCCATTTTGTAAGCTAGTCAAATGTAAGATTCTATTAAATGGTGAAAAGAAATTTACCACACATCACCAGAAATCTGCAAATAAGGAAGTAGTGAAATTCTGTTGTCTGTACCATTTTTGCCATCATCCAAGATGTTCAAGACCTTGCTCAAGGTGTTTAAGATACCCTCTCTCAGCCCCACCCACCTAACAAGGTGATTGTCATGAGAATAATAATAGCATACTTTGTAAACCGCTCTGAGTGTGGCATTAAGTTGTCCTGAAGGATGGTATATACATCAAATGTTGTAAATAACAGCAAAAGAGCTTCAGCCCAGACAATTTCCAGATGGATTATTTACCATCATGCTGCTGTTCAGAGTCCATTACACCCGAGGGCTCATTCTACTGCATCTTCTTCAGTTTTTATGTGAAGTGTCCCAATAAAGGACATTTGCAAAGCCGCTACGTGGTCATCGTCAGACACTTTCATCAAACACTGTGCAGTAGATGTTAACACCACACAGGACGTGGCAGTCATGAGAGCAGTGTTGCAATCTTTGTTTGCCTTTAAAAAAAACCCTAAAAAGCTGTATCACTATGCACTTTAAAGTTTTTGTAAATAGTTATAACCTTATTGGCATGTTGCCTATACAGTTTAGATACTTCTTACTGCAAAGTTTATTAAGTGTTAAAACTGATGTTGATGTTAATAAAAGATGCCTTGAAGAGATTCACCCCAACTTCTCATTGTGTGTAGCTTAGTAATCTCCTAATGTGGGACTGCACAGAAGAACGAAGATGAAAACAGGGTTGTACCTACCTGTAACCATTGTTCATTAAGTTCTTCAGTGCAGGCACATGTCCCCTACCTCCTGCCTCACTGTGAACTCTCTTGCAAGGCCCAGTTTGAGATTGCGGAGATTCAGGAGAACGGAAAGGAAGGGGTTACTCCTTTCAGGTAGTCACATCCTCCTTCAGGTCAGTTTGGTGTGGTGGTTAAGAGCAGCAGGAATCTAATCTGGAGAACCAGGTTTGAGTCCCCACTCCTCCACTTGAAGCCAGCTGGGTGACCTTGGGTTACTCACAGCTCTTCCAGAGCTCTATCAGCCCCACCCACCTCACAGGGTGATTGTTGTGGGGACAATAATGACATACTTGTAAACTGCTCTGAGTGGGTGTTAAGTTGTCCTGAAAGGCAGTATATAAATCAAATGTTGTTGTTGTTACTCTGTATCAGGCTGGAGCGTGAAACAAACACAGGAGCACAGGAAGTGATATGCAGAATTTATTTATTTATTTAATTTATATCCTGCCCTCCCCACGAATGGGCTCAGGGTGGTTCACAACATTCATAAAATACAATCAATTAATCATAAAACTATAAAATCAATAATAATCTTAAAACAGTCATTAAAATGGGCCAGACGTCATATCCGTAGGCTACTTAAATAAAAAGTCGGGAGTCCATATATAGGCATACATATGGGCATAGCACATGGCCGAGGGCAGGCCCAGAAAAAATGGTAGTCTTAAGTGGAAGAGGGGGGACACCCACTGGTCCTCAGCCAAAGGCCCAGCAGAACATCTCAATTTTACAGGCCCTGCAGAACTGTAACAGGGCCCGCAGGGCCCAGATCTCCAGCGGGAGAGCATTCCACCAGGCCAGGCTGGTTGAGGCCAGACGGATGTCCTTCAGGCCGGTGACTACCAGGAGTTGCTTGTCTGCAGAGCGCACTGCCCTGCAGGGGACGTAATGGGAGAGGCAGTCCTG
The DNA here is from genome assembly GCF_028583425.1 of Eublepharis macularius. Taxonomy (NCBI): domain Eukaryota; kingdom Metazoa; phylum Chordata; class Lepidosauria; order Squamata; family Eublepharidae; genus Eublepharis; species Eublepharis macularius. The sequence continues at coordinate 129,217,430 of NC_072790.1, forward strand.
CAGGTATGCAAGTCCCAATCCATAAAGGGGTTTAAACACCAAGGCTAACACCTTGAACTGGATCCAGAACTCCACTGGGAGCCAGTGCAGCTGGCACAGCACAGGATGAATATGTGCTTGAATTGATGTTCCAGTAAGAACGCATGCCACTGCGTTCTGGACCATCTGTAACTTCCGGGTCAGGCCCAAGGGCAGCCCAGCATAGAGTTAGTTGCAGTAGTCTAGCCTGGAGGTGACTGTTGCATGGATTACTGTAGCCAGGTCCCAGGGCAAGAGATAGGGCACCAGTTGCCTGGCCTGTCGAAGATGAAAAAAGGCAGACCTGGCAACATTCATGACCTGGGCCTCCATTGAAAGCATGGCATCCAAGGTCACGCCGAGGCTTCTCGCTGTCAACGAAGGTTTCAGCCGTACCCCATCGAGGGTTGGGAGACAGGTCCCCAGCTCAATCACCCCAGGACCCAGACACAGAACCTGTCTTCAGGAGATTCAATTTCAGGTGCCTCTGACATAATCATGCCGTCACGGCCTCAAGTCCCTTGGCCAAGGAATATGGAGCATGATCAGACTGGCTATCCATCAGCAGATAGAGCTGGGTGTCATCCGCATACTGGTGACAACCCAGCCCAAAGCTGTGAACGACCTGGGCGAGGGGGCGCATATGGGCATAGCACATGGCCGAGGGCAGGCTCAGAAAAAATGGTAGTCTTAAGTGGAAGAGGGGGGACACCCACTGGTCTTCAGCCAAAGGCCCAGCAGAACATCTCAATTTTACAGGCCCTGCATTTAAATAGCATTGGGGAAAGAATCGCCTCCTGAGGGTCACTGTATACCAAAGAATGGCAAGCAGACATCTGTTCCTCGAGTGCCACCCTCTGTCCCCGATCATGAACTTAGAGTCAAACTACAAGTGACGTGTTACACAGGTTGGACACTAGTCGGCTTCCCTCAAGTTTTGATGGGAAATGTAGGCGCCCTGCTTTTACAGCTTGGCTCTCCATTACAGCTGCAAGACCAGGATGCCTACATTTCCCATCAAAACTTGAGGGAAGCCAACTAGTGTCCAACCTGTGTAAGACGTCACTTGTAGTTTGGCTCTCAATTAAAGTAGATGCAAAAAAGATCTCAGGTTGTTCCAAGGGCATTGGGACAAAGATGCCTATGGCAAGTTTCCCTTTGAAAATATAAATTTGAGGAGACTTCTGGTACCATCACCCCACGTCTGGCCTTATTTGCTGTGAAGGAGGAAATGATTATTATTTTTTACATCCTCAAGTCAACAAGAAAGGTGGGTTCTAGAAATTAGCAAACACTTCTATCAGCAAAGTAGTGCTGGCTTATGATCTTTGTCTCGGAGACAAAAAAATCTAAGGGATTCTCACTAGTGATGTTAAAAATGCCTTTTAATCTAAGATGCTATTAATACATCACAAAAAATATAAGAGAGTTATATTTAAAACTGAATCTATCCCACACAGGTTTTAAAGGACACTTGCAAATGTAGAATTCACATACAAAAAATGTCAATCTTGTTTGCAAAATGGTATAAATGCTTTCAAGACTATTTCTCAGTTGGGCAGCCTGAAAGAACCCATTTCTTTCTCTCCAACTAATCCAGTTAATTAGGTCAATGCCCTCCTCCTGCTTGACTAGTTAGTGATAAATTCTTCTTGGTTTTGAGCCAATTAGGTGCTAGAAAGCCATTCAAATTGCAGGCATGTCTGGGAATTAAGACTTCTTAGATGGGAAAGAATTGTAAATCAATAAATATTGCATAAAATTATGCCTTACTAATATTTGCCACAGACAATGTATTATGCTAATGAGGATGCTACTAACTACACACTGTTGGGAAGCCAGAACATATTTCCAATGTCCAGTTTTATTTTATTTTACTTTTATTTATTTTATTTAAAATCTGCCTTTCTCACTGGGACTCAAGGACAACTACACAGTGTAAGTCAATACAATCAACAGGATGGGAGATTCAATAAGCAATGCAAATAAAACTAGGATTGCAGAAATCTGAAACCAAGCAAAAATCTGACAAAAATCTGAAATAAAGCTTAATATTAACATGACATGTTAAACAATGCAGAAATTACATGGTAAGATAATACAGCAACAGTGGTATAGTACACACACAGTCCCTTTCTTTTCCTTAATGCATCTTTCTGAACCATTCCCTTGTAGTATAGCTCTATTTCCTGTGTAAGAATGCCTACCTGAGTAATTCAGTTTTCTAGTGTCTGCAGAATTCCAGGAGAGTGGGAGCCTTCCTGACCTCATCAGGCAGGCCATTCCATAAGGAGGGGGCCACAACAGAGAATGCACATGTACAGACAGTTGTTGCTCTTGCCCATTTGCAGGAATGCACCTGCAGAGGGCCCGGCTCAGATGAGCAGTGTTGTCCTGGTGGAATATAGTGAGAGAAGCAGTCCCACAGATATGAAGTTCCAAGGTCATGTAGGACTTTTTAGCCATTACCTTGAATTTAATCTGGTAACTGCTGGGCAGTGACTGCAGACTGGGAGTAATATATATGCTCCATCTAGCTCTTGATAACAGCCTAGCTGTAGCATTCTAAACCCACTAGCATTTTTGAGTTGACTTTGAAGGGAGACCTTTGCAGAGTGCTTTACAGTAGTCTAGTCATAATGTCACCAGGGCATGAATCCAAGTAACCAAATTCGCCAGGTCAGGGTAAGAGTCCATCTTCCAGCTAAACAGAGCTGAAAGCAAGTGTTTTTGCAGCTGCATTAACTTGCTTCTCCAGCAGAAGCAAGTATGATCCCTAGGCTCTTAACCAAGTCAGCAAGGGTCAACTGAACCCCATCAAAGGTAGGAAGCAGAATATCCTCCAAGAGCTTTGCCTTCTTAACCAGCATCACCTCTGTGTTGTCAGGATTTAGTTTCAATTTGTTCACCTGTATCCATTTAACCACAGCAGAAAGGCAGCAATGCACCACTGCATCATCAGGAGATTTGGATAAGGAGATATAGAACTGGGTGTCATCAGCAAATTGATACCAACCAACCACAAAACTGAATGATTTGTCATAAAGGCTTTAGATAGAGATTGAAAAGTGTGGGATATAAGAATGCATCCTGTGGAATCCCACAAGTTAGGTCCTACCGTGATGATAACTGGCCTCCAGTGGCAACCTTTTGATTTCTGTCCATGAGGAATAGTTTGAACCACTCCAAAACATATCCCCTAATACCTACTTCTACCTCTAAAAGCCTCAACAGCAGTTTGCACGAGCTATATTAAATGTGGTCTATTTCAGCTGAAGCATCATTCTCTCCACCTGAAAAAAAAAATGAATGCAAAACTAAAGGCAGGGAAAGATTTTCATTCTTAATACATTACTTAGTGTTTGCTTTCTTCTCCCAAGCTTTAGGGTGAGCCTGAAAAGCATCTGAAACCTTTCAAAATGTACCTCTATTAACGAATTTGAGATAACATTGGTTCTATAGAGCATTTTTAAAATAAATGTACCCTGCAAAACCAGAAGGGAAGGAATGGTTTATAATCTTGGAAATGTTGTATCTTTCTTTTCCCTGGTCTGGTGATATTCACAGAGAATACCCTGGAAACTGATACTTTCTTTTCTTTCTTCATTCCTTGTCTTCAACCACTGACAAGGCCACAGCAAAAACAAAGGATCAGTGTCAAACAAACGATCAGAGCAAAAAAAGTCACTTTTTGTCCTTGAAGTCTCTTCACTGCCATAATTTATCACCCTGGCGGTTTCATGTGATTCACATCATCTCACAATGGGGCACAATCCACCAGGAAGTTCTCTTGTACAAATCAATACCATTAATTAAATGTACCCTCAAAATAGAGCTATGACAAAGGAACCAAACTGGGTGGTAGGTTCATTCTCACCACAGCTGACCGAGACCACATCATCTTAGTGTTACAAATTTTCTCCAGTACTTTTTTATTTTCAGAAGATAAACATCCACTCTTACTAAATTATCTGCTAATGCTGCTGACGTGCACCCATAAATTGGCTAAAACTATTAATTCATGGCCACTAATTGATGTATAACAAAAGATGTGACTGTAAACTTGCAAAGCAATAAGATGAGAGATATTATTATTATTATTATTATTATTATTATTATTATTATTATTATTATTATTATTATTATGTTGCCTTTCCTTTTATCTATCCAAAAAAGAGTCAGATATGGGATTGAGTTTAGAAGATGAAAGGCTTTACTTGAGTTTAGTCAAGTAAAGTAGGAAATTCCTGTTGCCTTATGTGGATATTGATTATATTTATCTGGGGTGAGTTTAGCTTATGTTTTGATGACTGTGTGATTTCTCCACCACAAGAAGATTTCAAAGCTCAGCTCGCATTTGCCAAACCATCATTCATCATATTTGTGCCAGATGTGTAGAGGCATAACACAGTGGGGCTGGGTACAAGTTGTATCTTTGGTGAAGCATTCAGATGACCCCAACCAAACAGCTCAGCCAAGATGCTCATCCAGTTAGCCATTGAAACATTGACTGGATGCATGCATACTTCATAATTTAGTGAATCAGTTTTTGATGCCCTTGACTTATAACTGAGTCCACGTTTACCAGTCCACATCAATATATTTATTGTTTGTTTATTTACTTCATTTATATCCTGCCCTTCTCCCCAATGGGGACCCTAAGCAGCTCATTCTCTTCACCTCCATTTTATCCTCACAACTACTCTACGAGGCAGGTTAGGCTAAGAGTGTATGACTGGCTCAAGGTCACCCAGTGAACTTCCATAGCAGAGTGGGGATTCAAACCTGGGTCTCCCTAGTTAAATACCCTAGCCACTATATCACACTAGCTCTCAACAAGCCTGCTGAAGGTGATTTGAACAGGAGTGAAAAGGGAAATGTGAACTTAATTATGCTTGTTTTCATACTGGATCCCTCAACTGACTCAGGCTGCAATCTCAAGCATGCTTTCTTGGGAATAAGCTCTATTGAACATAGGGGGACTTCAGAATAAACATACATATGATTGTACTATTACTCTCTATGGAAGACGGTTCCAAAATTGTTAAGAGAGGGCTGAGGCACAGAGTATACTGTAGCCTCCCATGAGACACCGTATTGTAGTAATAGAAATAGCTGTACAGTGCACTGCCCTCACATAGTGGACTGGATCCTATAAATCATTTCCACTAACAGCAAAGCCTTCATCTGGCCAAGGAGCTTTCTGCTAGAGGCATATGATGGCAATGGAAGTTTCCTTGTGCCTGCAGAAGGCTCTCAGCACTACAGAAGGATTCCACTCGTAGTAGAACAGAATCACAAGACCCTACCCCTTATTTTTCTTTTCAGCTTCCATGATCAGAACTGCTACTTTTAGAAGAGTTCATTACTAGTAGTTCATTAAACACTATTGACATTCAGGCAGCAGTTAATGGAATGCAAAGACAGTACAGTTTGTTATGCTCAAGTACTTCCAAACAACAGGGGAATGTGTGTTGAGTTTAGAAAGAAACTGCGAGGAAAAACAGGGGAATCATGGTGATAAGAAACACATTAACTGTATCAACATAAGGAAAGTATAGCTGACGTGTCCCTATCTCTCTCCTTTAAGAAGAAGGGCATTTTGCATTTAAATTTCTTGTTGTGTTTAAAAATGTGAATGTGTGATTTGTTTTAGTAGCAAACATGTAGCTGTTAAAGAACATCAGAGTACTATTCCCACCAATTCATTACCAATATTTGCAATGTTACCACCACTAAATGTGGAAAGAGGGATAGGGAGTAGGGCAGAGCTTATTGAGAAGTTAAGGCTCTCCTATGTTTAGCTCTAGAAGGTAAAGCTTATTTCTGGAGCACATGCTGAATTAATAAAGGGAGTTGTTGAGATGGAGAATGATGCTATAAGCTGCTTTGGGTCCCCATTGGGTTGAAGACTAGGTACAATTATCTAAACAAAGAATGTGCAAAGTCTTCAATGAGCAACCACGATCAGGCTACGCATCTGTGACAAAAGAATGATGAGAGATTTTAAGGTCCTTAGCACACTTAATGCCACTCCCCCTCTGATTTTATTTTTGCAAAAATGAAATGCTGGAAAACTCCTTAGGACATGAAAATCTAGAATCTAGAGAAAAAAATTGAAAAACAAGTATAAAGATGAAATCTTTCTGAAACAAAGCATAACAAATTTATATGGCATGTTTAGCAATGTGGAAACACCCTAGTAGGTGAATGGCTACATCAGCAGACAGTATCCAACAGAGAAGCATATCGTTCCTGTTCCTACCGATGCATCTCTCTGAGCTACTTCTTACAACACAGTCCTATAATCTGGATAGGAAGTCCTCTTTAATAATTCAGTTCCACATCATTTGTGGAGAGCCAGGAGAGTGGGAACTTTCGTGACCTCCTCATGCAGGCCATTCCATAAAGTGGGGGCTGCCACAAAGAAAGCACGTGTGCAGGCAGCTGTTGATTTTGCCCAAATGCAGGGTGATATCCACAGAAGGCCCTGTCCAGATGAGCAAAGCTGCCATGGCAGAACATAGAGGGAAATGTGGTTACACAGATATGAGGGGCCAAGGCCATGAAGGGCTTTTAATGTAATGGTCGTGACATTAAATTGGGCCCAGTAATGATGAGAAGCCAATGGAGTGACTGCAGAATGGAAATGATATACATGCTCCCTCTGGCTCCTCCTGAGACTAAATGAGCTGCAGAATTCTGTATCGGAGTCTCCAAGTCAGCTATGAGGGGAGATGTATGTAGAGTGCATTATAGTAGTCTAGTCTCAATGTTACTGTGTCATGAATGCAGGTGGCCAGATCAGCCATGTCAAGGTAGGGGCCATCTTCCAGGCTAGTCTGAGATGATGCTTGCTTCAGCAGCACATATACTAAAACAGGCTAGTCTGAGTTCTGAGATTACTTTTTTGCAGCTGTGTTTACTTGCTTCTCCAGCAGCAGCACTGGATCTAGTATATATAATCCCATGGCTCTTAACTGAGTCAGCCAGGGTCAACTGAACCCCATCAAAAGTTGCAAGTACAATGTCCCTCAAGACCTCCACTTTTCCAACCAGCATCACTTCCATCTTGTCTGAGTTCAATTTCAATTTGGTGCTTTCAGCCAGTTGACAACAGCTGTCAAGCAGTGACTCGGTACCTCTACTGCATCACCAGGGGATTTGGATGACAAGATATAGAGCTGGGTGTCATCTGCATATTGATGGCATCCAATTCCATAGCTACTAATGAGTTTTCCTAAAGGCTTTACATAGAGGTTGAATAACATGGGGGATAAGATTGCATCTTGTGGAACCCCACAAGATATTTCCTACACTGAAGATAGCTGGTCTCCAATAGCAACCCTTTCATCCCATAAGGAATTATTTAAACCAGTCCAAGGCATTTCCTCTGATACCACCTCTGCTGCCAAACGCCTCATCAGGATGGCGTTGTCAACTAGGTTGAAGGCTGCAGGTAGATCCAAGAGGAGCAAAAATGTCTACATTCATGTGGAGGTCTTCCACTAGAGCCATCAGAGTTGTCTCTGCCCAGCCTAAAACCAAACTGAAAAGGGTCTAAAGCTCCAAAGTTGTCTAGGAAGGCCTGGAGTTGGTCAGCTATTGCTCTCTCATCCAGTTTGCCCAGAAAGAGTAGATTAGAGCCTGAGCAATAATTGGTTACATCGTTTTTGTCTAAGAACGGTTTTTTAGTAGTGAGCAGATGACCACCTCTTCGAGAGGCTGAGGAAAGAGGCCAATACCAGTTGGCTCTCCACCCATGCATGGTCTGACCATATCTTCCTTCCTACACTTGAGATTATGTTGTGATATATTTTATGTGATGCTAGGATATAAGCAATCCTGGTATGTAGAGGTGGGCATGGACCAGCATTTTCCCACGGACCGCCGGTTCGGGGTTCATGGGCTTCCACGGACCACAGTCCACGAACTTTTAACGGACCAGGCCCGGTTCGAGAACCGGTTCACGAACCGGTTCGGGTCAGAAAAGCCTTGGTTTTCCCACAGATTTTCAATTCAGTCGACTTTCCCCACCAAAGGTTCTCATGTAACACTCCTTGATTAGCACTTTTCCAAAGAGACAATCAACAATTTCCCCTCCCCTATTCTCACTGACCCTTACCCACCCTTGGGGGAAGGAGGGAGACTTGTGCTCCTGTCCAGGAGAGGTGGCTGCCCACAAAACCCACCTACGTGGGGCTGCATCAACAAGAGATGCCCTCCCTGGGGGCGGGGAGACCAACTCTCCATGATGGGGAATGAATGGATGTACTTGAATGAAAGCCAACTCCACAACAGGAGATCATGCAGCAATTCAAAGGCCCCTTGCTGGAATGGAAGGCACGCGAGGGAGGGAAAGGATGTCTTCCACACCTTGAGGGAAGGAAACTCATGCTACCCTGTTCAGAAGGAGCCTCTTTGGGCAGTGGACAACGAGTCCCATTTCAGTGACGTGGTGTGTCAGCTTGCTTGCTTTCAAGCAAGCTGACCTGGGCCACTGTCCTCCTTGTCACTGGACTTTGGGGATTGACCCTCAGAGGGGCCCTTGCACTCGCGGGAGCAGGACGGTCACCGACGAAACCCATTTCACCGAACATGGCGGTGTTGGCAAAGGAAGGATATGCTGGTTGGGGTTCGAGTGGCTGGCGGCCACCATGTGGGAGAGGTGGGTTTCGATGGGGGCCACCCCCTCCCTGCGGGGGCCCCCTTCACTGGCCCCAGTTGGGCTTTGAGTGGCTGGCAAGAGGGGAGCAGGGCGGTATTCCCCACCAGGAAGGAAGGTGTCTGCTGGCAGCGGCTACTGGGCCTGACAGGCCCAGGGAGGCGACACCCAGACGCCTCCCCTGAGGGGGCGGGGGGTCTGGCCGCTCGCCAGTGGCACCCCCCATGTGCCCGGCCGCCGAGCCAAAGGAGAGCGGGGCGAAATCCCCACAAAGGAAGGGAGGTGGGTGAGGACGGCGGCCGCTGGGCCTGGCAGGCCCGGGGAGGTGGCACCCATTCTGCCTCCCCTGAGGGGGCAGGGGGTCTGGCCGCTTGCCGGCGGCACCCCCCATGTGCCCGGCCACTGGGCCAAAGGAGAGCGGGGCGGAATGGGCCCGGCAGGCCCAGGGAGGCGGCGCCCAGCCGCCTCCCCTGAGGGGGCGGGGGGTCTGGCTGCGCTTGCAGGAGCAGGATGGTTGCTGATGATATCCACTTCACCGAACATAGTCAGCAATGAAGCTCATGCTTTTGCAACAGTCACTCCTCCCCACACCTGGAGGAAGTGAGCGGAATCGGCCTCACCACTCGGAGGGGCCCCTGTGCTCGCAGGAGGAGGATGGTCGCCAACAACACCCACTTCACCAACCGTGGTGCAGTCCACAAAGGCAACTCATGTGCTTGCCACACACCCCCTTCCCCACGGTTGGACATAACCAATGGAACTCCTTCCTCCCAATTGGGGGGGGGGTTGACATGACAGGTACCATGGAAAGAAGTTGAAGCCCACTAATGTGGAGGGTGGGAAATCCTGGGGTGCAGTTGCCAGCCCAGAACAGCACGAGGAACCCACCTCACAGACTTGGTGGCCGTGACCAAAGCATTCCCCAACTTCCATTGCCAAGCACTGGAGGGAGGGCCAGAGACAATGAGGGAGTGCCTAGCATAGGGGAATTAGCAGGCATCTTCCTGCAACACATGGTTGTGATGGGTAGTGCACCCATTGAAGGCAGCTTGCCTGGAACCCACCTCTCCAATGTGGTGTGCCAGTTGGGAAGGTGCCTGCTTGATTGGCGCAGGACTATGGCCTTCATAAAGGTCAACCTCCCCAGAAGGCTGTGTCACCTCCAGTCAACCGAAAACCCACCTCACCAACGTGGGGTGTGGGAGAAAAGAGGAGATTGTATGATGTCATGATGAGACAGAGAGAGCATGAAAAGAAGAGATGGAATAAGATGCGGCAAAAGAGGCTGGCCGAAGAGAAAACATTGGAGAATGTTATTCAGAAGAAAGTGACAGCTGAAAAAACCCCTCCACAGGGAGGCCTTCTCCTATTAAACTCCAGTTTTATTTTGCATGGAATAGCCATTTATTTTGGAAAAAAATGGCTGTTGGGTTGCCACAGCTATCAGGAATCCCACCTCTACAACGTCGTGTCCAGGATGGGAAGGTACTAGGGTCAACCACCACCTGCCTTACCTCACACGTTGGGGGAAGAACAGTTCTAGCGCCCCTCCTTGAAGGACCCTCTCACATCCTCGGGGGAAAGGACAGTCTCACCAACAAAGTGCCTTCCCTTCCACCTGTCAACCAGAGAGCAGCAATACACTTCTCCGACGTGACAGCTGCGACAGAATGGAAGAGTGCCCCTGAAAAACATACTTCTAAAGGTTGAGTTGAGGATAAAAGGGAGGCAAGTATCTGGGCGGTCACCAAGAAAAGTCACCACTCCCATGGTGTCTCCAGCACAAGCAAGGGGAAGGACAGCAAGAAGATGCAACCGTTTCCCACGTCTACAATGTGGTGGCAGCTGCAGCAGAACATCCAGAAAAGGAAGACATAACAACCACATGTTGGACATGTGTAATCCCACTTTGACGAGAAGATGCCCCCCCCCCCTGGTTGAGAGATAAGTCCACTGTCAGAGTCAGAACCCACATCCTCAACGGGCCAGGTGCATCTGAATGGACAGGAACACATGCCTTCCCCATCTTCGGGGAAGGCTACTAGAACTCCACTTTTGGGAGAACGCCTCCCACACAGAAAGGGATGTGGATGGAGGAATGGAGGGAAGGTGGTGGTGGTGGTGATCCAAATAGTAGCCGACGCCTTGCGTCTCTGCAACGCCTCTACAGCTGCGCTCAGTCAGAGATGGCCTACCTACCGCTGGCTGTCTCCCCTTTCTAGGAGCGCTACCTGTTGACAAAGCCCACCTCTTCGCCCGGGGTTCATGCAGCATCCAGATTATACGGTCTCTGACAGCTCAAGCCTTCAGGGACCAGATTGATGCATTTGTCCCCATGGAAAGGCACGTGGATTAAAGGAGCCATGGAGCGAGTGTGACAGACAGAAGACACCTCACCAATGTGGTTTCTTGGGTGGGAAGGTGCCTGCATGGTGGGGGCAAGGAAAATACATGTCCTTCCGAAAGCTCAACCTCCCCAGAACACCATGTAGGAACAACAACCCCTTACGCCTATCTTCATCAGACCGAAACACACCTCACTGATGTGGTGGCCACAGGGAAAGTGCAGGTCACCGGTGTCATGCCAAAAACGGTCCTGTCAGAGGAGATAGATCACGAAGCAGCCAAAGAGACTTGCCAAGAAGACTAGGTGGCACAAATATTCCCTCTGTAAAAGCGGCCTCTCTGCTGGAGGAGGGGGCGAAAAGGCAGAAGAAGGAAAGCACAGCCCCGCTCGATGAGAGCATTGCCATCAATGTTGTCCACAGTGGACCACAGCCGGAACGCACCTGTCTGACATGGTATGTGTACTGTGGGCCTGAGTCTGCCCAGCCCAAGAACATCCCTCGTGACCAGATGGAGTGGTGACAGGAAAGCTTGCATTTCAGATACCATGATTCATTGGCACAGCATCCATCACCCTGACACACACAGGGATGTGAGGCATGGAACATGGAATGGAGGAGCCTGCCGTCCTCAAAGCACCACCAGGACAGTGCTTTCATCGACTGTCCGAACAACTCACCTCCACGACGAAGCAGAAAGGAACAGGGCAGAGGATGGATGAGAAAGTGACAGCCGAAAAACCCTTGTCCGATGGGAATCCGCCAGGGAGGCCTTCTCCCATCAAACTCCAGTTTTACTTTGAGAAGCCAAAATGAAAAACCGAGGGGGTGCCACAGGCATCCGGAATCCCACTTCAACGATGTTTTGACCACCATACGAGTATATTTCCCCACAGGGTCTCTGGAAGCGCAAGCCTTCAGACCCCAGACAGTGCATATTCCTCTGGCCACAAGGAAGACCGCCTGCCAACCAGACCTGCCCCTGCGATGTGGGGACCACCATAGACGGACAGGACTTTGTCATCAGGAGGAGGATACCAGGGACAGGGCTTGTCATCAGGAGGAGGATACCAGGGACAGGGCTTGTCGTCAGGAGGAGGATACCAGGGACAGGACGTGTCATCAGGAGGAGGATACCAGGACAGGGCTTGTCGTCAGGAGGAGGATACCAGGGACAGGACGTGTTGTCAGGAGGAGGGGGAGGTTCCCCCCGTTCCCGACAGGCCAAAATAGAGTGCGCTGGTATTCTCACCGAGGGTGGAAAAAGAGGCCACATTCACCCAGGGGAAGCCTAATCGCACACCTACCAGGTGACCACACTTGAAGTTCCGGCTTAGCGTAAACTTAACGGCAGCTGCCCTCACCCACCTTCCTGCCTTGCCAGAAAGGGACAACAGTTGTCCCTTAGACTGCTTCTGCAACATACAAATTCTAATGGAAGTAGTAGAGTTTATAAAGAATAAGAGGAGGTACTTAGAAGGTGCCAGGGACAGGACTTGGCTGGAAATGCCCCCCCCCAAGTCACCCACTATTTATGGAGTGAAAAAGGCTTTGAAAGGAGTGAAGCGGAGAGAGCACCCCCAAACGTGCTGCCGGTGGTCCTAGGGTGGGTGTTTCACAGAGGCCAGCAGCAGTCTTCCCCCTGCACCTCAAAAGCCAGGCTGGAAATGTCCCCCCAAGTCACCCACAATTGAGGGAGTGAAAGGCTTTGAAAGGAGTGAAGCAGAGAGCCCCCCCCAAAGCGAGCTGCCGGTCACCAGAGAGTAGGTGTTTCACAGAGGCCAGGAGCAGTCTCCCCCTTGCACCTCAAAAGCCAGGCTGGAAATGTCCCCCCAAGTGACCCACTAAAAAGGCTGTGAAAGGAGTGAAGCAGAGAGAGCCCCCCAAAGCGAGCTGCCGGTCACCAGAGAGTAGGTGTTTCACAGAGGCCAGGAGCAGTCTCCCCCTTGTACCTCAAAAGCCAGGCTGGAAATGTCCCCCCAAGTCACCCACAATTGGGGGAGTGAAAGGCTTTGAAAGGAGTGAAGCAGAGAGAGCCCCCTCAAAGCGAGCTGCCGGTCACCAGAGAGCAGGTGTTTCACAGAGGCCAGGAGCAGTCTCCCCCTTGCACCTCAAAAGCCAAAGCACAAGCGCAGCCAAAAAAGAACGTGGGGAAATGAAGGCAAGGACTCAAGCAGACAACGCCCAAAGCTGCCTTGCACCCACTGTGGGTCTGTGAGTGGGGTGGCGTCACAGCACAATAGAACCCACCGGCAACCCAGATAAAAGGAAGAGATTTGGGGGGGGGATTAAGCCCGAGAAGAACCCAAGGACTCACAACGCAGAAAGAAATCAGTGTGGTAAAAGGATTTTTAAAAAAGTGCTCTAGAATAGAAAGGAGGAGAAATGGAGAAAAGAGAAAGCTCTCTTGCAGCTGAAGCCCCAAAGCCCCAAGGCACAAGCCGCGCTCTCACACACGCACACACAAAAATTCCCCACAGCAAGCAGTTGCTAAGCTAGAACTAACTCGCGTCCCCGTACCAGGAGAATGGAGCCGACGCTTTGCGCGCGTTGTCTTTTATACAGAAAGGGTGATCTCTGTTTAGCTGACAGAGATGCCAATCAAGGTTTCCTGGGCTAAGACTGGTGTGTTCCAAACGGGGAAGGTGGTTCCACCGTTGCCTAGGAAATTGTTTGAGCGGGAATCCTGGCATGATGGGCCAACGGACACACGGACAGAAAGCCCCAATGTTCGGCGCTTTCGGGAGAAAAACACAAGCCCACGGCCCGTGTGTTCGCGAAGCACGAACTGGGTAAGTTCGTGACGAAATTAGGTCCGTAATGCGGACCGTGCCCACCTCTACTGGTATGGATATTGTGGCATGGGGAAAAATAGGTGAAATCTTTTTCTGTGTGTAGAGAACGCCAGTCGTCTTTTTAAAAAATTATCAAATAAAAGATTGAGTTTTGAATGCTTTACCTTGTTTGTCTTAGGACTTTTGCTTGAGTGTGATCTATCAAGGTTAAAATCCCTTCCAATCAGTGTCTCACCATCTGCAAACATACACAAGTTAGAAAAAGTATCATGAAGAAATTCTAGTTGGTGTGGCCCTTTTCATGCATGGGGCCTGTAACTATTTGAGAGAGGCCTAGGGCTGCTAAGCAAACTAGGAAGTCCTGGGCTGGCCCTGATGTGGAACATTCAGCATGGATGTTGAAGACATCCAGAACTATCAGTCTAGGCATCTCCAGCACCATGTCCGAGAGCACCTCTGCCAACTCAGACAGGATGCTTATTGAGGAGCTAAGTGGCCAGTAGACTAGCAGAATATTCAATCTAGTTCCTGAAGTAAAGAGCATACAGTCAATGTCTGCTACAGTTTGTATGGGGAGTCTGCAGAAGCTTCTCGGCCAATACTAGTTGGCTCTCCACCCGTGCAAGACTCTGGAATCTGGAACATGGTTAAAAATAAATGCATTCTTGTATGTTACACTGTTTGAAATATGTCATTCAAAACAATACTGAGTTTGATAGAGGTTTTAACTGCCAGAACAAGTTGCCTCATAACACAACATGAACTGTAGGATGTTTAATTGATTCAGAATAGTATTTAATTTAACCTGAACACCTCAAATGTCTGTTATGGGTAAGTTGCAATGCAGAAAACCTCAGGGTTTGATTTTTATAAAAATTACCTCTAATATCAACAACAATATATTTGATTACTTTTACTCAAACAGTTATTTAGTATATTTATTATTTTTATATCCTATTTTGACAACTATCTCCCAAAAAAGGCATCAATAAAGAAATACTAGTTTGTTGTTATTTTGAAACAAGTGGGAAACCTGCAGGACTTGCGTCACTTCATTTCACCCTTTCTCTTTCTCTCCAACAGGATCTGAAACAAGCACAAAAGGTTGTAGCCTGCAGTTACACTGGCAGCATAAGGCTGGCTCCTACATTTGTATTTGTCATTTTCTGATGATCACAGCATCAAGTGGTAACTTGCATGTGTGAATGAGATGCCCCAGTGGACCAAAACCACAAAACACACACAAATATTTATTTATTTAATTTGTACCCTGCCTTTCTTTCTAATGAGGGCCCAAAGTGGCTTACATTTTTCTCCTCTCTTTCATTTTGTCCTCAAAACAACCCCATGAAGTAGTTTAGGCTGAGAGGGTGCAACTGGCCCATGGTCACCTAGCAAGCTTGCAAGACAGAGCAGGAATTCGAACCTGGGTCTCCCAGATCCTAATCTGACAATATAACCATTACACATAGATACTTTATCTACATCTATCCTATCAGGCTTTCTACATTTATCCAAGAACAAATACTTTAAAAAGTAAAGTAATTACTTTCTTGAAATAGTGAACAGAAATAAATTGTTTCATCTGATAGTTTAGCAGGAGGTATTTTCAGCTTCCCTCTGTAGCCTGAGGGCACAGCAAACTTTGATTTGCAATGACCTTCTCCTTCACCAAACACTTCAAAGGATGTGTAAACTGGGGTGTGGGAGCTCCATTTACATCAATCCTCTCCTCTTTGTGAGATAGAGAAATTGATTAAAGGAAGCTTCCATATGACTGGCATGGAAGGCTCAGCTGGGGTTGCCAGCTGACTGGAGAAAAAAGCCATCCTATCCTTTTAAGAGTTTTAATGGGATGTTATTTACTGGGTGATGTTATTTACCTCCATGCCATGAAATGCTTCATCTACCCATTTCCACACATAAGGGCTCTATTAAAAATACTTTTTCCCTTTCCCAGTGGTTGGCAACCATAGCCCCATCTGACACATTTTTGCAGTACTTGGTAGAGGGAAAGAGCTCCTATCTGCTATCATGTAAAGGCTGTCACTCGTAATTTATGAAGTGGAGCTAGGTCACTACAGCCAGCCTTAACACTGTTAGGACAGAAAGGGAAGGCTTGTATGGAAGGCTCAGCCCATGCACTTCTTAATTTAGAAATTGAGTTCAACTGAGTCACAACAACCCTACAAAAAATGAAGAGCAGCACCACAGGAAATTGAGGGAACCTCTCTCATGAGAAGATGCTAAGAAGATCACATTTCTAATCAGGAATTTACAACTAAGAGGAAATAGCCTCATTTTTCATCGTGGTGCTTCACAGTGCGAGCATATCTTAGTAGTCATCTAATGACTGCTTTCTCCAAAATACTTCAGTCAGGACTGTTACATGCCATGCACAGGTGATGAGAGGAGCTGATTCCATCCAGAGGAGGTAATTACAGCAATAGACCAGTCAAAAGAATTTAAATAATTTTGCTCCAAGCAGCAAACTGCAACTGCCTGCAACTGTTGATTTCTCTGTTTAGCCTAGGTCCTGTTAAAGTATGGAGGCATCCATTGGGATCATTTTCCAGTTTTCTTGAAGGCCTTTCTGCCATAGCTGACTTTCACTTTTTTGACTTCATAAATGTACAATAAAATGCTACTACAGCCAAACAGCTCCAGTCCTGGCTTTGCTTTTGAAATTTACAGCCTCTGTTCCTGGTATTCCAGATCGTTGCTTGTATAAATGGCTAGCTTACACTGAAGTCCTGTGCCTGACCATACCTCTAGTTTGCATGTGCCTACCTTTAGCCCTTGTTTCTTCCTTCTCTGTTTTTTAATTTTAAGCCCTTTTATGTTAAACTTTTGCATTAATAATGATGATGATGATAATATTCGATTTATATGTTGCCCTTCAGGATGACTTAACACCCACTCAGAGTGGTTTACAAAGTATGTCATTATTATCCCCACAACAAAACACCCTGTGAGGTGGGTAGGGCTGAGAGAGCTGTGAGAAAGGACACCCAGCTGGCTTCAAGTGGAGGAGTGAGGAATCAAACCTAGTTCTCCAGATTAGAATCTAGCACTCTTAACCACTACACCAAACTGGCTCTCAGTTAACCCCTTAATGGGCTCCCCCTCCCCGCTGAAAAGATAATTGCAATTTGATTGTTCCCCTCTTTTTGCTGCTATATCATCAGTAACTTTTATTCTTCCCCTTAGACTATTATCTTCCATTGCCTAAATGTACATTGCAACTTCTTGGGACATAGCCCATCTTTCTTTTATGTTACTCCATAAGACACCATGTACACTGATTGTGCTATATAATAAATGAACAATTGATGAAAAGTGTACATTATACATTTCCATTTCTGTTGAGTAACATTTTATAGCACAGATTGAATAAATAAAAAAGAGTAAAGAATTAGAAAGTTTAACTCTTAAAGTTAAAAGTTTGTGGGAGGTTGATGGTTTCTACATGGTAAGCAACATAATTAATGGCTAGAAGCTGAATTCCTTTCATAAAGCACCAACAATTGGAAGTGGAAGGATAGAGAGGAAGAGAGGGGTGCTCTTGCTCAAAGTATCAGAATGTCTATAATATAAAAGTCTCCACATAACATGCAGTGCAGTCTTAAGCAGTTATTCCAGTCCAAGCCATTGATTGTAAGTATTGTCTGCGGGAGGGCTTACCAAATCTGTTATCTCTACACATTTATTTGTAAGAACTTATGAACAGCTTTGCTGGATCAGTCCAATGGTCCATCTAATCCAGCATCCTGTTTCACAGAGTGTAGTTTACCACATGCCCCAGAAGGCTTACAAGCAAGGTTTCCCCCCTCCCCCTACTGGTATTCAGTGTCTCTAAATAATTTCTCTGATCTCCCTTTAAAGACAGCTAAACTGTTGGCCATCATATCCTGTGGCAGAGGTTCCTGAATTTACTGACATCAATTTCACTGGGGACCCACAAGCTCTAATTTTATAGGCAAGAGAGAAAAAGTTATTTCTATTCATGTTCTCCAGCCCATGCATAATTTTATAAACTTCTATCATGTCCCTTTCAGTTTCTTTTATCTAAAAGGAAAAACACTTTTCCCTTTCCTTGTGGCGAAACATGCTCCAAATACCTGATGATTTTAGCTGCCTTTTTCTATACCTTTTCCAGTGCCACAATATCTTTTCTGAGATATGATGATCAAAACTGTATGCAGTATTCAAAATGCAGCTGCACCATAAAGGTGTTAATATACCAGTCATGTTGTTTTCAATCCTATTCTTGATATCCTTAACACTGAATTTGCCCTTTTCAACACAGCCACACACAGAGTTGACATTATCAAACTCAGGAAGATCACTATCTTGGTTAGTCAAAAACAGTTCAGACTTCCTTGGTGAATATTTAAAATCAGTTTCATGTGAGTGACCATGTTGGTCTGCAGTAGAAGAGCAAGATTTGAGTTCAGAAGTATCTTAAAGACCAACAACATTTCCAAGAGTCAAAGTAATGAAGCGACTTTGACTCTTGGAGGCTTATTCCTTGGAAATCTGGTTGGTTTTTAAAATGCTACTGGATCTGAATCTTGCTATTTAAAATCAGGATCTTTTGCCCCAATATGTATCACTTTACCCTTATCTATTTACCTTGTTCCGGGCTAAACTTTGTTTTTAAATGTTTTTTGGACTTCTCTGCAACATCTGGGCAATATTCTATACCATCTCTTCCATCTGGTAGCAATTGTGGAAGACATTCATGTTTTCTTAAGCAGGGAACAAAGCTGTTTATAAAGCCAAATGTTTTGTGAATCTAAATCATGCTATTCTTTGTATAACAAATATATTCTTGCTTAAGTACAGGATTGTTCTGATGGAGATGTCAGATTTGATAGGATTGTCATTCAAATACAGTTTCTGGGTTCTTGTGCAGTGTAGTCAGACCCATTCTTTTTCTTCTAGAGGATTAGATATCAATGCAAATTGGGAAACTAAGTGAGGGAGAAGACTCCTGTTGAAGAATTCCAGCTCAAATTGGGAGAATTGCCTCCCAGACATGCCTGCATTTGTCCCTCATGGTCTTCTTGTTAAATGACTGCTTTGGAGCCAGAAGCCCTGTGAAATAACCCCAGAAGCCATCTTAGTTTACAACCAGCTGTAAGCTGAGGGAAAGCATCAAGAGCCCTGACAATCTTTTAGCCACAAGCTCTGAAATAAAAACCACTTTTCAGATCTTGTGGCTAAAAAACAATCGAATGAAGCTTTTCTTCTTCTGTAATATTGTACTACATTGTGAATTTAAGCCTCAAATATCTCATAAAGAATATGCAATGCTCTGCTAAAACCAACAGTATGTAGGGACAGGATTTTTTTTAGCTTTTCATTTCTAAATGCTCATGTATCTCTTGCTCCACATATATATATAGTTTATGTTCCAGTTTGTGGCATACCAGTTGTGTTGTGAGTGTCTGGTCTTTACCCTCTTAGTTCCTTTCCAGACTGGTATTATTGCATGGGCTTACCTGTGTTATAGGCAAACTGCAGCTTATTCCAACTGCTTATTCCACTTCCCAGTCTGGCACCTTTTTGAAGTGTTATTTGCCATGCGGATTCATTCACCAATCACCATGACATCATTTAATGGCAAACAATGTTATTTTGTTATTAAAGACAAAAGATCATTTGGTGGTGGTGGTGGTGGTGGTGATTGTGGGAGGCAGGGGCGTAGACTTTCCAATTTCCTGGGGGGGGGCTGGGGCCTGGCCAGAGGTATTGCTATGCCAGTGACATCACAGGGAGGAGCCAATGACATCACAGGGAGGGGCGTCCATTGCCACCATCTATGGAGGCAGGGCCATGGGAGATTTAGGGAGGGGCTCTGCACAAATTTAGGGGGACCCAGGCACCCATGGGGACCCCCCTAACAATGCCCCTGAGCTGGGCCAAACCTAGGAAAATGTGGGAGTTGGTCAGTGGTTATAGTGCTATCCCAGCGATCTCTTGCTTTGTCCTGTTTTTGAAATTCACTTTTAGGATAGTCACTTTATGATCTATAATTATACATACCATGTGTATAAGACAAACTAATGGTCACAAATTTGACACTAAGAAAGGCAACACAGAAAAGCCTGTAAGGGAACATTTTTAAAGTTTTCCTGGATGTTCATTTACAGGAGTCTTGATTGTGCCTTATTGATAAGGGTGACTTAGTACTGAAATTTACTAAATTATGGCATTGCAGATGCCTTCGTTTGGTAAATGCATGGTTGAAGTCTGAACCAGGGCAGAATACAAAACAGTTGCTGTGCACTCGATTTCTGAGCAGTATACAGAGTGCAAAGTAGTAGCAAACTCCCATCTTCTCACTTCAAACTCATATCCTATAAGTGAGTACAAGCACATTTTGAGGCAATTCAGAACAGTGCTAGTCATGACCCCAAAGAAAACTTGCAGTTATACTACCTAGGATTTTACATACCTTGCTTTCTTAGCACACTGCTTAAAGTCCACCTTAAAAGACATTATTAACCAAATCACAGCCTGGACACAGGGCAAAAGGAAATTTTTAAAAGGCCTCTGATCTGTACACACACCCTCTTCCAATCTTGTTCATGCAGATAGGGCTTCTCATTGCTTCAGAGAGACAGCACTCATTTTTAGGAATTGTCCTTTTCTGCAATAGTTACCACCTCTCCATTTAAACATGGAATGGAATTTGAAAGTTTAGGAGTGGCTGAAGCAGCCCCCCACATACATTACCATAAAAAAACTAACTGTTCTCCCACACCCAGCAAAAAAAAAAAGCCACAAACAAACAAACAAACAAACAAAGCTATTTCAACAAGGAAACATAAGGCCTACCCTTTCCCAGTGTTCTATTTCCAAAATACAATGTAATGATAAGGTTACTGGAAAGTAAAATAGATACTCACTTTTTTCCCTGTTAAAAGGAATAGGAACTGGTCCTTAACAGAGTAGCATTGACTGCAGAGAAAACGTGCTGGCTGGTGTGAGTGTATAAGTTTTAAAAGGGAAGTAGTTTTAGGAAAAATTTAGTTTTAAAAAAGAAGTCAGAGTTCTTTATTATAGAAACTCCATACTTTGATAGGAAAGTGAAGAGAGCTTCCTACCTACAGATCTGTTCTGAGGAGGAAGTCCTCATGAGTAGACATGGACATGGAACAAAAAAAAAAAAACCAGGAGGTTCGTGATTCGTGGGTTTCACAAACCACGGAACTGGACCAGTTACAAACCAGTTCGTGGTTCGTGGGGTTTAAATGCCCCTTTCTGGCCTTAACAGCGGCAGGGAAAGGGGTATTTAGCAGTTTAAAGGGCTCTTTCCTGCCTTGCAAGCGGCAGGTCCCTTTAAACGATCAGCTGGCAGGCGGCAGGGGGGATCCCCCCCTGCAGCCTGCCAGCTGATTATTTAAAGAGACCTGCCTGGCAGGGCCCTTTAAACTGCCCAAACCCCAGCCCCCCTACCCCCCAGCCCCAGCCCAGCCCCACAGTTACCTTATCCTGCAGTGCAGCATCCTTCCTCTCCTCCCAGGAGGGGCAGGAAGGGCGTTTTTGGCCTCCTCCCCCTCCCTGGGGGCCTGCAGGGCAATGGAAGAGGCTGAAAACGGACTTCCTGCCCCTCAAATGGCTGCCACGGCAGCCATTTGAAGGGCAGGAAGGCCATTTTCAGCCTCTTGAAGGGCAAGAAGGCTGCTGGGGTCTGGTCAGTTTAAAGGGCCCTGCCAGGCAGGTCCCTTTAAACTATCAGCTGGCAGGCGGCCGGGGTGGGGGGACCTGCTGCAGCAGGGCCCTTAAAGGGGCAACTTAAATGGCCATTTAACTGGAGAAATGGCCATTTAAACTGCCCCTGTAAATACAACCTAACGAACCAGCATACAGTTGGTGGAAGTTCTGTGGAAAGCAGCTTCCATGAACCCTGGTTCGCGAACCCCGAACCAGCCTGGTTCGTGGGTTTTTTTGGGTCGTATTTAGGTTCATGCCCATCTATGCTCCTGAGTAGTAATTTCCACATCAAAGGGCAGTAAAGGAATAAACAGTAAACAGATGCTCTGACCTGTCTATCTTTCTAACCCTCTGGTTTCTCCCCCTCTGAAACCTGAGGAATGGGACAGCATTAGAAGTGGAATCTTCTAACATTCCCTGAATGTAAATTGTAGCCATGCATTTATATTGCACTTATATCCAACAGAGGTCTTGTAATCTGACTGTTGCTACATTGAAAATGGGTGGAGCCAGCCAGCGTTAAGGACTAAGCTAATTAGTGTGTCATAGTCAAAGGTATTTTAAGGCAGTTTATAAATTCTTTTTTATATAAAATTTATTTTTATAAATATAAGCAGAACAGAAAAAAACAATAGCACAATTATAATTATGTCAAAAGAAAAAGAGTAAACATAATATAACAAACCATATAAATAACTCATGTTTTTTATATCCAGCACATATCAATCCTTGAATGTGTTTGGTGTATGTCAGAAAAGAAAGTATAGTCTCCAATATTCAGATTTTTGATCCTACAAGCATCTTCCAATTGTAACATTTCCGTATAATTAAACACATTTTGGAGAAGATGCGGGGGGGGGTGGAAGTGAAGAGAGGGGAGAGACTTCTGAGGTAAATGCTCTCTGGATTTATGGCTGTCAAAATCTCAGATGCTCTCTGGTCCTTTCTTTTATTTATGTAAACCGCTTCAGTCGCCCACAATGTAAAAGAGACACAAGCTTGGTTGATAGTTTGTAAGCTTTGTGTTCCCTTTGTAGGATCAAACATCTTTTAGACATTTAACCCACTGAAGCCATCATATACTATTTAAGATATTACTTCAAAAATAGTTTCTTGATAGGAGGGGAGAGAGCACATTTTGGGGAAGTTTGCCTTCTTTGTCCCCCCCCCCTATCTTTTTATTAGATCCATTACCCCATTCATGTCTCTGAAAATCATTATCTTCCTGAAAACTGAAAATGGATTGGAAAACATTTTCATAAAAACTTTCTCTTGCATTGTTTGGTGCAAATCTTGCCTTCCAGGAGCCTGATTTTCAAAATCAAATATCTTCTATCAGAGTCTCTTAATTCTTCTGTAACATTTATTTGTAAATTGTTTATACAAGCTGCAATACCTTTAAAAATTATAAATTCTTAATAAACACACTAATACATACAAGCAAAAAACATGAACAAAGCCCCAAAGAATCATAGAAATTACAATATGATATAACAGGAAGGGGGGGACAATCCTATGCTTCATCGGCTATTGTAACTGAGACCTTCATGTGAGATCTGAGGGGGCTTGAGCCCCTTAGCCCCCATGTAGTTTACTGGCTGCCCGGGGGGGGGCTCAGCCCCCCCGGCCAAATCCAAGGGGGGCTCGAGCCCCTCAGCCCCCCCGTAGTTTACACCTATGGTGGGAGGTGTGTTTGTGAGAGTGTGGAGGGTATGTGTGCTTCTTTTTAACTTATTTGAGCATTTGCTGGAATACAGTTGCAACACACAAAGAAAAACTTGGCAAAACCAGCTAGGCTCTCCCTTCCAGCAGTTCACTAGGCATGTGCAGTCCAGCACCAGCATGCCTCCCTTTTTAAATCAATAACCCCAGCCCCCACAGCATAGCACAGCCAGCAGAACTGTCCACCTCCCATTGTGTAGGAAATCTGTCCTCCCCAGCTGCCCCTTAACTTATCTTGAAAGGCCCTAATTGAAATAAGGAGAGAGAGGAAGTGCTTTGCTTTATACATTTTCAACAAATGATCTAGTTTTGCTGCTTAACCAGAAGAATATGTTGATTTCTTAAAATGTCCTTACTAGCATATATAGCCTGTGTTCAAAATTATAAGGAATTTCTTTATTCTTCAAAGATGCTATGACTCTGCAGGCCTCTCCCAGCATTAACAATCTCAGCAATCTGAAATTATGTTTGTACAGACTTGCAGTGTAGTGAGCAATGTGAAAATAAGTCCATTGCAAATTTACCTTTGTCAGTCCACACAACTATCAGATCATTACCTACAGCAGTAAAATCCTGTTGACCAATGACAGCAGAAGCAAAAGCCCACTCCTGCTATTCTGCAGTAGAAAATGGAACTGCACCCACCTCATATAAAGCCTACACAAAGTTTACAAGAGCAAAGCAGCAAAGGTCATCTTGCTGCAAAGTTTTCAGAGAGTCCTCTCTAAGGAGAACAGCAAGATTCAGGTCCAGTAGCACAATCTGATTTTCAGGTTATAAGCTTTCCACAGTCAAAACTCCCTTTGTCAGATACCCTGAAAATCTTGTTGGTCTTGAAGGTCCTACTGAACTCAAATCTTGCTGTTCTACTGCAGATTAACATGGCTGCCCTCCTGAAACTCCCTATGGCATCAAGAGGATTTCTGATGAGATAGCAACACCCAAGGATGAAACATTTTGAAGAGTTTCTGTACAGCTACTTGTTGACAGTATAGCTTCATGTCATGCATGCCCATAAAGTGCCACAGAAC
Source organism: Eublepharis macularius (assembly GCF_028583425.1). Taxonomy (NCBI): domain Eukaryota; kingdom Metazoa; phylum Chordata; class Lepidosauria; order Squamata; family Eublepharidae; genus Eublepharis; species Eublepharis macularius. Next base: position 129,241,731 of record NC_072790.1, read on the forward strand.
TGCCAATAATGTGACAGACCCAAAAAGGAGACATCTGCAAGCAAATTAAATGTGTATTTTAAACAAATCTTCCTCATCTTTCCAATCTTAGAACATTGTAGGTTTGCATACCTTTACATGAAAGGAGTCTTGTGGCACAGAGTGGTAAGCTGCAGTACTGCAGCCCAAGCTCTGCTCACGACCTGAGTTTGATCCTGGGGTTTCAGCGGAAGCCGGGTTCAGGTAGCCGGCTCAAGGTTGACTTAGCCTTCCATCCTTCTGAGGTTGGTAAAATGAGTACCCAGGTTCCTGGGGGTAAAGAGTAGATGACTGGGGAAGGCAATGGCAAACCACCCCATAACAAAAGTCTGCCAAGAAAACGTCATGATATGACGTCCCCCCCCCCATGGGTCAGTAATGGCTCAGTGCTTGCACAGGGGACTTCCTTTACTTTTTATACCCTTACATGGATTTACATTGCATCTCTTGCATGCCTCACACATTGGCAGTAATAGTGCAAATCCACACTACAGCAAATTTGACATGGGCTTTAGAGTAGCATCCCCTGGGTTTTTTTTTTACTCTTCACCAGTAGTATATTGTCCATGATGAGACCTCTCTGATGAGGTTTAGAATGCCAGGTCTAATTTGAACATGGAATCATTGGAGACTAAATATTATATACAAGATCTTTCAAAAAAATGTTTGGACCTGAAAAGACACTGGCTTGAAAGACAAGGTTTTCCTGCAAACTTACTCACTTGATTCCAGGTAAAGTGAAGTGTAGTCAAAATTGCACATGGCTGACTCAGAAGCCTCCACAATTTTTCGGTGCCATTGAATGTAGAACATTGGCATACTAGACAATCTGGTCAATTCAAGTTGCAGAATATGTTTGTCAAAACACCATTAATAAGTAACATACCAAGTTAAAATAAATAAACTGGAAATAACTTTCCATTTTCTAAACATGTGTTTTAAAGCTTTTTAAAAGAAATTATTCCAATACTCATACGTATATAGTGAACAGTAATGTGGTACAATCCTGAGAAATATGTGGATTTGATTGCGTGGCTAGCTTGATATGGCCGGGTTCAACCAGCAGGAAAAACCATGCTGATGCTTCTTTGGAAAAAACAGGCCACAACTTTCTTGATTACAAAATGGAGCCCTGGCAGCGTAGGGCACGGATCCCAACATCAGCTGACCCGCCTGCCAGCAGATGACTCCTTGCCCTTTCAGCCCGCCTGCTGAGATGGGAAACCACGGGATGACGGCTGAGGGAGCCACACTGGATGGTAGCCTCTGTGTGGTTCCCCCGTCACCTGGATGCAGGCTTGCTCTGGCAGCCCCCCGAGCTGGTCTTCCCACTGCCAAGCCTGGTCCAAGACCCCTTATGGGGATCCCCATCTATGGGGAAACAGTGCACGCAGGCCCTGTTCCCCCCCCCCTCGGTGCCCAACGCCCAAACCGCCCACCTAAAGTTGTGACAAATCATTGATCAAAGTATTGTGTAAATACAAAAAATACATCAAACCCACCATGAACCTGTGCACTTACACACTGCTGTGCAACAATCATATCTTTTTTAATGACCATACTAATTGATACAACTTGCAACATAAAATTCAAGCCTTAATTCATGCGGAGGGTGGGTGGGGATCACTGTTCCGGAGCTGACTGAAGAAGCCTCGGCCGGCCCTGCCTTTTACAGATGGTGGGAGGATCTGAGTGAAAATATGCTCACTCAGGTCAGGCAATGGTTCCCACCCTATAAGCTCCCAGCTGGCTCTCTTAATTGGCTGGCTGGGCAAATTCAAACCGCGCCTCCCAGCATAACGCTGGGACGCATGTCTTTGCAGGGCCGGCGAAGAACCACTCCTGCTTTCTTCCCTCGGCCGCGTGGGCCCGCAAATGCCGGCCCAGGTGAGTTCTCCAGAGAAATATGTGGATTTGATTTTGTCCCTATATTTCCCTGAACAGATATAAATGCCACGTCTGGATTAAGGAGGTATTGGCCACAGCCACAGTGAGCTCTAATTCACTCACTGCTTTTGATTTTTTTTTTTGCCATCCTTGGTAGTTTTGTTACCACTTTAGTTTGAGAACTAGTAATGTGAGTGATCTAATCATGGATCCAGATACCAAATTACTGCACTTTTGCCAGTTCAGCCGTATCTTTGCATGATGTGTGGCTCATCGAGATTGATGGACTTAAATGCACACACCGGAATTGAGAACAACTCACATCTGTTACATAGGATAGGGACCCCAGACTCCGCCTGTGTACTCTGTAATGTGTGGATTGGAAGGCTACCTTGTAAATTCAAGACAGACGTGAGATTTGATGTGGGACTTTCTGATTCACAACCCCATCTCTACTCGCTACGCTATACTGGCTCTTTCTGCAGGAAAGAGGAAGAGTTTTGCACCTAAGACCCATTAGCATTGAAAGTTACTGTAATAATTCCATCAGCACACCATGTCTAAAGGTTTGAAAGTTTTATTTAACAAAAGCAGGGCCTTTCCTAGCCTCTTCTTGGTAGAGAACAAACAGCCCCCAATATGAAGGGAAAATGAAACTAAACTATTACACAGGCTTTTCGGCCTAAAGGGATCAGGGGGAAAATACTAAACAGTTCAATAAGGGAACATCACCAAATTCACAACTTGCCACGATATAACACCCCTCTTCCTTTAAGACTCAATCTAGAACGTTAATCTATCTGGTTTTCTTCGTAATCTCCTGGACCTCTTGAGGCCAGTCATCTCAGAGTTCATCTGTGGCAGTTCTTGACCTCTGTCACCTTGGAGGGGCTGAGCCTCAGTCACTCCTGATGTTTGAGGCTCTTCTGCAACTGCTGGTGATTGTTGATAATCCCCAGTGGTGGAATTGTCCCCTTCCCCTGTTACATCTGAGATCTCCCCACCGCCCCTCAATGTTGGCCCATCCTGCATTGCTACTGCCATCCCCTGGTGTTCCTGATGCTGTGATGACATCCTGCAGATCTGATTCAGGTATCTTTTAATTATCTGTCCTGAAGACAGTTCTACCTGAAAAGATACTGGCCCTGTTTGCCCCCTTATCACTCCTGACTCCCATCGTCCCCCACTCCCAAAAGCCAATACCCAGACATAGTCCCCCAGCTGAAAAGCACAGGGAAGAGGTTGAGGGGGCCGTCCATGATGCATAGCTGCTTGGCCCTGATGCACTTTAGTACCTAGTGTCGGCTGCAAAAAATCTAAATGTGAGCGGAGGTACCAACCAAACATAAACTCTGCAGGGGAGACCCCAGTTGTGGTGTGGGGAGTTACTCGGTACCGCAAGAGGAATCTGGCTAGCTGAGTTTCTAAAGGTGAAACCAAGTAAGGCTATCAAAATGCTCACCAACCCAAACTCGCCAGAGAACACAGATGAGCAGTACTGAAATGCACTAAGTTATTCACACAATGTTCACAAAAATATTTTATGCGTAAACTTGAGAACAATGTACAAAAATTAAATACAAAATGTGAAATTCTAAACCACCATCAATCACTGTAGTGTCATCACAATAAATTAAACACAGCAAGATGTTACAACACTGAGTAGCATATATATCCTCAAAAAGGGAGTGATCCCATGAGTTCTCTTATGAATGTTCTTCAGTTTGTACACTGAGGATTCCCGCTGCAACCGCAGGGGCAGATGGAAAGTCCCTCTGGAGCTGGTGGAGAGGAGCTGGAAAACTGGGAGGAGAAGATGAAATGTGCAGGTGGAGAAAAGCAACCGGGAGTCCCCAAGAAGGGGGCCTCCCCACCCGACAAGCTTCCAGGTTTCTAAAGGTAGCTGCCCCATGCGTCGTAATCCCAATTTCACTGACTGCACTGCCCATTCTGCCAGCCCACTTGCCACGATGTAACAGTTACCTCTGGAATATAGTTCCTAAACAGACCCCAGACGAGGAAAAACACATGCCATGTAAAAAGCAGAGAAGAAAGAAAGTAGAAAGAGCACATATACTATATTACTATATTTTGTCTACCATATTCTAGCAAAATAGTTTGGTTGCACCTCAGAAAACTATTGGATTTTTATTATGTTCCTGTCTCTGCATAGCAACCCGAGACTTCCTTGGTAGTCTCCCATCCAAGCGCTAAATAACAATAACAATAACAACAACAACAACAACAACAACAACAACAACAACAACAACAATAATATACCTCTCTTCTAGACAGATTAGTGCCTCACCTAGAGTGGTGAACAAGTTAGTGGAGAGCTGGGGGCTGAGAGGAGTGGCTTACCCAAGGCCACCTACTGAGCTCATGGCAGTAGTGGGATTTGAACCAGTAGAGTGCTTGATTCGCAGCCGAACCACTTAACCCCTGTGCTATAGCAGCAGTAACCAGGATTGACCCTACATAGCTTCTAAGATCTGAGGAAACTGGGCTATCCTGGTCTATCCAGGTCAAGGCAATATACTAGAGTGGGGGAAAGGCATTTTGTGATACAGATTATACAGGAAATTCCAGTTTTTAGATACATACAGCGCAATTCTAAACAGAGGTACTCTAGTCTAAGCCCATTGAAATCAATGAGCTTAGTTAGTGGATCAGATTGTATATTATATAATGAATGTGTAGTACGGTGTTGTATGCTGTGCCACATTGGTGGCAGGGCACACAGTAGGGGTTTTAATACATATTATAATGACGATAGTATATTTGATAGAATATAGGTTTAAAAGAAATAGAATATGTTTAAACTAAGACTGCTGTTATATATTATACTATATTATACTGGTCTGCTATATTGAGGGGTATAAGATCTATACTATATTGATAGTATAACTGATAGATGTATATTATACTGATAGAATATTTGATAGCATAATTGATAGAAGTATATTATATTGATAGGATATTTGATATATATGATAGAATACCGGGGGGGGGGGGAATTAGAATGTGCTTAGAGTAAGGGATTTATTAAGTAATAAGAGGGGTTAAGGGTTGGAAAGCTGTTGGAAGTCGATAGAGAGGGGGGAGGAAAAGGGTGGGGGATAGGGTTAATTAGATATTGAGGGAATGTATGTATTGAATTTGAAAAGTATACTCACCAATAAAAAATTTTTTTTTAAAAAAAGAAATCAATGAGCTTAGACTGGAGTAACTCTGTTTAGGATTGCATTGATAGTGTTCTGAAAATAAGGTTGTTTCTACATGTCCTAACGTCGCACAACACTCATGGAATGAGAGCATCTTCATGGCATGATTTCTGATGTCATTGCACCACAAAAACGAGATTGTAGCACGACATCAGAAATTGTGTCATGAAGATGCTCTCATTCCGTGAATATTGCATGAAGTTAGGACATGTGGAAATGACCAAAGATATTTATTTTTCCTGCAGACAGAATAAAACAACATATTTTAAAATTATGATTAACAAAAGTAATCTTTTTCTATAAGAAAAGAATTCTACAAACCATAGTGCTTTTCTTTTGGTGGTGGCAGTGGCGGGGGGAGGAAATTCTCTTGTTTTAGCAGTCCTGAAGTATAGAAGAAATATTTCAGCAAAACAGCCATCCAGGATAATTTAATAAAGGAAATGCAAATTTCAGCAGCTCCTCAGAGAGATTTGTGTGGTGGTACATGCCATCATCCATGAAAAGGATCAGCCAAGAAGCTAATGGGCCATGTATCACTGCCCTGCAGAGCTGATTAGCAAGTGTGTTTGTTCAGATGATGTAATGCCTCTAGCCTGGGATGTCATTGCTTGATTGTGCTGCAATTCGATCTCCTGCCATGGAAAGCTTTGCTGAACCTTCTCCCTACTGTACTGTTTGGTTAAAGCAAGGGGGGGGGGGACCTGCATTGACCTACTTTTTCTGTTGCTGAAGTGAGTTACAGTCAAAAACTGAGATGCTATCTTTTTGGACCAATTATTAAAAGACCAAACTGCAAGCCTGTAATCGATAAGAGTTTTATTAATGGCATTGGTAACATTAGCCCACTGGAAACTATATCCTTAATTAAGTTACATACAACCGTAGCTATCACCGTTCGAACCTGTTCTGATAGAATGGTTGGATGGTCCCAGAACAGAAGCAGCAATAATTTACCAGGTCAGGAAGAAAAGACATCAGAGAATCCCCTCAATTCACCTTGAAGAATGTGGAGCTCTAATCTTGACAGTCTCGGGCAGGTCTGCTGGATTCTGATGCTAATACAGTCTGTCTTTTTAGAACAGCCCCACCATTCCTGAATCCAGCACTGTTTCTTGGCAGATTAGTAGGATTCTGGGTTTTCATTTAAAACCACCTAAGAACTCCTTATCCATGAATAAAGCATATATATTCTGGGTAGAGAAATCAGATATCGGCTATCTATACTGTGTAAAAAATATTCTGGATTTGTTCTATTCCTCATGATTTAAAAAATAGCAAGGCAGAAGCACAGTAAAGATGCTCACCTATGTGGGTAACAGTTTGAAAAGACTATGACAGAGTAACAACAAAAACAACACTTGATTTATATACCACCCTTCAGGATGACTTCACACCACTCAGAGCAGTTTACAAAGTGTGTTTGTAACTCCTCTGGATCTATAGGCTTTACTACTGTTGCTGTATGTATGTACTGTCTGTTGCTGTATGACCCACTGGGTAGTTTCTACGTTGTTTAACATGTCAGTCTTACATTTGCTTATACTCTCTTCCAGCATTTCTTCAGCTTTGTGTTGGAGTTCTGCTGGTTTCAAATCTTTGCATTTATATACCCCATTACATTGTTTATTGAAATGTCTTTGAAATTGACTGTACTGACTCATACTATGTAATCTGCCTTGAGTCTCAGTGAGAAAGTCAGACTATAAGTAACATGCTCTTTATTCACGATTTTGTGAATTGATCACAGGCTGCCATTATGTATGTCTTCTAGCAACATTTACTTAAAAAGGAAAAAAATCTGTTTCAGAAGTGATTTTAAAAGGCAAAGAGATAGGAATCCTTACATTTGGATTGTATAGTCAGTGAATGAGTCCCATAGACTTCAATATATCCCTTTCTAACCCTAGCTTCTAATTACTGTTTAGTATTCCCAGCATGTCCTTTGACAAGGTTAATGCCTTTTGTCTACTAGGTCTCACAGGAGAGAAAGAGAGAGAGAACATATTTCTCTCAAGCCAGTTTGGTATGGTAGCTAGAGTTTCAGACTAGGACCTGGGAGACCCGGGTCAAAATCTTCACTCAGCCATGATGCTTACTAGATGCCCTTTGGCTAACCACTTTCTAACAACAGTGTTGTTATAAAGACAAAATGGAGGTGGGGGGGAGCATTTACACTGGCCTCAGTTCCTTTACATGAAGGGAAGGCTATCTTATCACAGTCATAAACGTATTTAATGGCCCTTAGGCAAGCTGTCAGACTCAGGGATCTCATCGCTTTTGCTGCTAGTGAGCTACCAGAAAGACAGTGAGACAGGAACACTCACAGACAATGGAGGAACTTCTCCCTGTTCAGATACGTAGAACAATATTAGCCTGTAACAGGCCCTCTCAAAAGTTCAGAGAGGTCCATGCCACTTCTGGCTTCTGAGACCTTTAGCCATAGAGAAAATTGAAGATGATGACACATGTAGACAAAATGAAGCATCAGGAGATTAGGAACAGGTGCATACCCTAACTTTATTTAACCAACAGTCCAAGATATTATGTGCTTTTAAAGGCCCTGCCCATTTTGAAGCAAATAGGATGCTTGCAGAGGAGATTGATTAGGATCAAGTGCTAATTAATCACCCCTACCCCAGGACTCTTTGACCTGTGAAGAGGGTAACTGTTTACAGTAACCTGAAATGGAGCTGAAGTTATGGTTATGCATCCTGTGAAGCTTCAAAAGGCACTGGAATCCTACATTATATTGCTCAATTTCAGGGCTGGTGAAGCAGGTCCCTCCTGGCCTTGCACTGAACTCCAGCAGTACATAGCCCTGTTGACAAGTTACAATGAGCACATATACAAACTGTGTACAGTGTACAGTTGATTTTCCTTAATATGTGCATTAAGTAATACTCACGATATATTTAATGCATGTACAGCTGACTGTGTGATTCAGACCCCACATTTATCCACGTACTGTTCCTCATTTTCATTTGTAAAGTGAACACATTTCTTACAAACAGATGTACAAATACAGATAAGATGAATGCACATTAATTGTAACATGTACAAGATCAATGTTACAGGGCAATTACACTGTAGAAGGACACTGCTGAAGTTCAGGTTTATGTGAGTGCAAGGGGCAGCGGGGTGGAGTGGGGCAGAGAATGCCCCAATAATTTATCCTCATTTCATAGGCCTGCAACTTCTGTAATAATGATGCATATCTACCTGATGGAATTATTACTGAAGTAAACTGATCATTCAAAAATCCTGTGTAAATGCTGCTGCTATTCATTATTTTATCCATTATTTATCCTTGGCCTTCTAATGAACTTCCCAGTATAAGATTTTGGTGGCTTCACAGAGCCTTGCGTGAGGTAGCCTGGCAAGACGCATCTCAGGAAAGCAGCAAACCAGCTAACCCCAGGATAAATAGCAGCTCTCACATTTGTTTATGATGACATAATTTTGCAAAAAAATTTGTTATTTGGCAAAATTACGTATGCTTCCTCCTTCTCATTTCCCTCTACATCAGCTTTTCTTTGCTCACCCCACCCTGGCATTTTCCACCTCTCCTTATCTCATCTGTTTGCCTTTCTTTTCATCTTCCCTAGGCTATCTTTTTCTTCCTTCTGCCAGTTGTCTTTCTTTGCCCTTCAGGCCCATTCTGTTCTCAGACTCTGTTTCTTCACAACTTGATAAGCATGCAGATGTCAACACTCAATTGCAGAAGGGTTTCACTTTCTCAGCAGCACAGCAGAAGGTTCAGCGAAATTGCAGAAACTTTTCACACCAAAGCATACCACTTTAGGGGTACCCTGGATAAACACTGTTTTTAGGCACTTCCTTCAAGATCCTGCTTGACTTGAATGCAAATCCTGGATATGATGGTATCAGGCAAGCCAGCATCCCCTTGGCCCAGATCCAAGCCAAGCAGATGCTGTAGCCCTACTGGGGCCCCGTAGGGGTCACTTGAGTCAGTTTGTGCCAGGAGTCATTTGTAGTTATTCTACACTACTTAATCCATGGTAGAATGACATGGTACCACCTGTATGTTCTCTGAAGATATGTGAATTCTTTGTTTAAGTTTTATTATACATTTTCAAAAATGTTTCTACCCTGACGTCTTGTGCTGGAGATAGCTCACAAAAATATTGTAAAGCAATATATAGCAATATATTGAAAACAAAACAAAACAAAAATTTGGTGGCTATTGTAATTAAAAAATCAAAAGAAATCATTAAAAGCATTCTAAAACATTATAAACATCAGTTTTACCACAGTTATCTGCAATGCAAATCTCCATCAAATCCCAAGAATTTTCTGGGGAAAATTACCCTTTCAATTTTGTCTAAAGATCACCAGGCCTGTGCAGTGATGTCCTTTCTCTAGTGTAGAAGTCTGTTCTATAAGCTTGGAGAAACCACTGAGAAAGCCCTGAAGCCAATATGATATGGCTAGAAATTATTTTGCAGTCTTTCTTCGTGAACTTCAGTATCTTCTCTGTTTCTGAGTTTCATTAGAGATTTTTTAAAATGCTGAGATCTTTTCTTTAGAGATACTATTCAAGAACAACATATTCTTTTAAATTCTTTGTTCACTTATTGGCTTTGCTGTTTCTTTGCAGCTGTTGGATACTTAAAGAAAACATGCTTCTCAGTGTGAGCAGTTCTTTGAGAATATAAATTAAGCTCAAATAATAAAAGAATGAGAACCCCTGAATTACATGGCTGTTACTGGGTTTGAAGGCTAGGCAATGGGGGGAATTATGTAAGGAAATCCAGAAAACAATGCTAGAGATCATGCGAAGATCATATTTTCTGCTTCAATTAAGGCTGTTTTCAGTGAGACTTCTGAATCTGCATAGTACATCAAAAGAGGAAAATTATAGACAGATTATTAAAAGATAACTTGATTGTGCAAGAGGCCTTGATAGGATCCAGTTGACTTTTGTTTTTGAAAGGGACAGAATCTTTTTTTCCCCCACTTAGAGATGTTCAGGAAACAGCCCCCCCCCCCTTGTGAGGGAGTAATAATTCTCTTAGATATGAAAGCAGCTTCTAATCTGCTTTGACCTTGCTGAGAAATTCAAGTCCAAATGTAGTAACATAGAAGCTGACAGGTCAGCCAAAAGAATTTGATGGGGGGTGGGGAAAGTGCAGAAGGGACAGGAAGTATTCTTACCCCATATATTTTCATGTTTTAACTCTTTATCAAGCGTTGCTTGACAATGTACTAGTCAGTTGGCTATAAAAATAACACTAGTTGTGAGGGACTCTGAAAATATGAGTGACTGCCTACAGGGACCAGGGTGCTCACTAAGCTGACTGAGAAATTTGTTCGCTGCTAAAAAACTACTAATAAGGGGGAGGGATCCTTTGTACAAGAAAAAGGTTTATTTTATGCTGCTATTTTTTTTATTTGGTTCTTGTACTGAGTTTTAGCTATGCATAATGCTTGGTGTATCTAGGATCATGGATTTCCAGTAACACTTTCTGATATATTATGAACACTATTTTTTAGAGTAACTAGATTCACCTACTGAAACATAACTAATGTACAATGTAGTGTTTGAACCTTTTGAAGAAATCTACAATAATTACAGTCAAGAGGAGATTTATAATTGATGTGAGTGGTATATGTAGATCACATCTTGTCAGATTTTTAGTGCCTTTCTTTGGTCAAAGAAAAAGCATATCATCGAAACCCTATATTCAATGCTCAATGTCTTATTCTTTCAGAGAAACAAGTAAGATTGTTGCTACCTAAAGCTATTGTTCATTTGCATTAATTTTTTTGCCTAGATTTTATATCCAGTTTAAAGGCATTGGGAAGGGGCAAAACCCCCAGTGGTACCGTAAAAACTAACAAAATTTATATCAGCATAAGCTTTTGTGAATCAGAGCTTTATTTCATAAGCTGTGTCTGACTCACAATTGGCATTGGGTAAGAGATAACCATTACCATATATTGCATTGTTTATTGGATGTCCCAGCTGTTGATCATATTGACTTACACTGTGTAAATCTGTCTTGAGTCTCAGTGTGAAAAGAGGACTATAGATCATATAATTAAAATAAAATACAATAAATAAAATAGAATGCTTTTCTTACTTTGAGAATGATTTTGCTATGCCAGAGTAATTCCCATCTTTCCCTCCTCTCCCTTCTCTACTAGTATCTAATATATGTTTATATTCCTTTCCTTTTTTGTCTTTGAGCAGGTGATTACTCTACACAGATTTTATTTAGGCATTTATGTCACACTTTTTTCCCCATTGGGAAACCAAAACAGTTTACAATATTGAACCTTCTCCCCGTTTATCCTCACAGCAACTTTGTAAAGTAGGTTAGGTTTAAAAAACATGATTGGCTCAAGGGCTGAAGGTCACTCAGCAATCTTTCATAGCAGAATGGGGATTCAAACTAGTCTCACACATTTCAAATGCTAGCTTCTATTTTACACATGCTCTCTCTCTCTCTCTTTCTTTCTCATACACACACACACCACTGCCTCCCAAATCAAAACTATTTTATCAGATTGTGTATTTCAGCAAATCCACAGATGCTGTATGATCTAGACATATCAGCAAATCACTACATGAATAAGGGGATAGGATCCTAGGGCTTCAGTATTCCCTCTTTTACTCTCCCTTTGACTTTAACCAACAAATTAGTTAGTTCCACTTTTGCAGCAAGCCATAAGTTGTCATTGCATCCAAGTCAGCAAAATGTGGATTGCATTTTGCCTGCAAGCTAGGATCCTTAACAGTGAGTTGCTGGTCTGGCTGTGCCTGGGCAATAGTTACAAGAGGCAAACAGATTAAACAGATCAACTCCAGCAGCTCTGCAGAGAACTGTACTGCAAATAATGTATTTTCCTCCACTCTGCTAATATGCTAAAAGGATTAATGAGAAGTCATATTTGGCTTTAACTGTAACTTGCTGCAAGGAAAAGTTACATTGGGGCTGTACATGAGCCTCAAAATCATTCAGAGAGTATACCGTGGTCCAGGTCAGCACAACTATTTTATTGCCTTAGGCCAATTTTGCCTCCTCTCTTTCCAAGCTTGAATTTTGCTGTTTGCTGAGAAGCACTGAATGATCCAGGGCACCATTTTCTTGTTTTCATTTTGCATTTCGGTGACTTAACAAAACATTACAATATTCATCATTCAACATGAAACCAACTGAAGTAACCTAAGAACATAAGCGCCTGGCTGCATGGGAGCAAAGACCCGTCTGTTCCACCTTTCTTTTTCTCACAGTGGCTGGCCAGATGCTTCCAGGAAGCTCACAAAGCAGGACAGGAATGCAGTAGCATTTCCCGCTGTTTGCTCCTGTATTCTGAGGCGTAGTGCTTCAAAAATATGCTCAAGCCTACTTCGAAAATATATCTGATCATACTAGAGTAGTGAGGTACAGATTTCAGGAGAAAAATAAAATTTGTAATAACATAGTATATGCAGTTATGATACCTTAACATAATACATGTTTTAGATTTTTTCCATGTCCAATTGTTTCAATTTGCAATATCCTATTATGTTCAAGAGTGAGGAGATAAAAGGTTATCTGTTTGGTAATCCATGTCTTCATACTCCTTTATACTCACATGCACTACCTGGGTCTGTTGTCCTATACAAACAGAAATAAAAATTTCACCACATCAAGCCTGCATTGAAGGGGGCATGTGATATTCATCTATACAGAAATATTTACTTTGTTATGAATGTAGACTAACTGCCAATTCCTAGTTCTTAGCTGCAATCACAAATTTGGTAAGGAATAAATAGTTTAGAAGTATCATATCGTACAATGTTTTGGCTTCAATACACTTCAAGCTAAAAACCATTGTTCTCTCCATTTTGTCATCTGCTTATTTACATAGATTATAATTTACTGTATTACTATATCCTTAGAAGATCCTGAGCCTACTTGCTTGCAGCATTTGATGCTTTTAATGTGTTTTTCAACATAAATAAGATTTCTGTTCACAAAGATATGCTATTGCCATGAATTTAGATTGGAAGGGGCATAACAATGTCTTTCAGTGTCCGACTAGGATCTAGGAGAGCCAAGTTCAAATCCGCACTGTGCCCTGGGAGCTTGTTGAGTGATCTTGGGCCAGTCACTCTCTCTCAGTCTAACATAGTTTGCAGGATTATTGCTGGGAGGATAAAATGGAGGAGACCAGAACAATGCTTGGGGAGAAACGTGGGGTATAAATAAATAATATCGGGACAAAGGTTTGGGCTGTACTCTTCCCTTCCCTATAGAAACCCCATTAGATGCAGAAGACTGAATCACATTGGATATTTGGATCCCTCTCTCCCCCACAGATAGGAGGGAACATCACCCAAGGAAGTCATCTGTCAGCTATGTTACAGCAAGAAAGGTAACCATCAGCTCTTTTGTCCAATTAAATTGAATGCATTATTTAAGGCTATGTCCTCCAAACCGGTGCGTAAAAGTGGGGGTGTTGCATGTAAACCATATCCTTCCAACTTTTTAAAATTAGGTGAGAGGAGAAGATTATGTACTTCTGAATTATTGCAGCATGTGTAGGCCTCATGACTACAGTGAGGTCATGCAGATTTTGCTAACATTCTACAGCTGCATGTGACAGTTGGAAAACAGCAGTTAAGGACACAGCAAAGGTACAGAATCTAAACAAGGCAGAGGAGCGTACATCTTCCCTTAGTGATAGTCAAGATTTGGTGAGTATTGAAATGCAGCTAGATGTTCATGTTATATTGAACTGAAAACATTTATTGTGATTTCTGAACACATTTATTTGGAAGTCTGTTTAGAATTCAGGTATTAGCATCAAGACTTTAATTTTCTACTGCCTTGATTCCAGCTTTTGAGACATACATGACATTATGCGTTGGGTGGTATTTTTAGGCAAAGATGTGCAATCTGCCTTGAATCTCAGTGAGAAATGTGAGCTATAAACTTGCTAAATAAATAAATCTGTAAAGCTAGTATGTATCTTGGAGGATACAGATTTTTTTTTCTTAAGTGATACTAAGAAAGGTGGTGCAAGTTGTGGTTGCCTGGTCTGATCTCAGAAAAATAGTAATACAGGAAGTAGGACTCTTCTTAACCCTATGACTCTGGTCTTAGTACAATGATCTGGATAACCAAAATATCCTTAAAACTGTAAAAATGGTTAACTGTAAGTGTTGAACTATTGCTGAACTAAGGGTTTGTTGAACTATTGTTATGCTACTTCCTACAGCAAATTGCTTACTCACAAGTAAAGTTGCAGGAGATGGGTTGATTCCAACTTGCTGCTTGAAACAGATTCTTTTCCAGCTAGCCAGTCTTCTATTGCCCTTGACACGAAGCAGATTGACTGATGAAACTTGATACAGACTTTCACTGGGAAGTGATTTTCTCTTTAATGAAGGATTAATTTCCTGCAGTCAAAACTGGAAGTGAAGCACTAATTAGTGATTTAGTTCAGACACCCAGTATACTTAAGTGCTATTTTTTTAAATTGAGAGTTGTCCATTATTTTGTTTATCCAGTATATTTGCTTCATATTTGCTTCCTTTCCCATGGTACTTCATAATACCTTATAAATACATGGGACGCTTGCTGTGATGAACCACCCACTGCACCATGGGAAAGGAAGTTGAATTAATGCAGTATCAGGATATGTAATCCCATGTTCCTTGTTTTATTGTATTCACCACTGTAACTTAACCTGGTCTTGGAAACAGTACTAACGAAGCCATTGTGCATGAAAAGAAGTCTATATTTATCTTGATGCTGCCTGAGGGGTTGAGATCTTGCTTTGTTCACTTAGTTTTCCTTCTTCCATCTTTTTGGCTAACACTTTATCAAACAGAACTTTACTAACTAGCTATTGGGAGAACTGATGGCATTGTGCAAAAGCCTTCTGAGGTTCAATGGAGGAAAACAAAGATTTTGTCAGAATTTTAAAATAAGTAACTTATAACAGCTTCTTATTTTGCTTTAACACATACATTTTTACTTTCAAGGAAGCAAGAACCACTGGTATCATAAGAAGAGCCCTGCTGGATCAAACTAGTGGTCCATTTAGTCCAGCATCATATCTCACACAGTGGCTGAACAGTTACTCTGGAAGGCCAACAATAAGGCATAGAGGCCGAGGCCTTCCCCTGATGTTGCCTCCAGGCGCTGGTAATTCAGAAAGTTACTGCCTCTGACTATGGAGGTCACTATGGCTAATAGCCACTGATAAACCTGTCCTTCTCTGAATCTGTCTAAACCCCCTTTAAATACATCTATGCCTGTGGCCACTCCATCCACTGCCAGAGTAACAAACTGAAATCTCAGGGCCATCAGCTAGCCTACACACCTGCATATAGTAGTTTGGATACTTGACATTGTTCCCCTCACACTTCTTTGCAGGTGCTGCAGAGCCATTCCCTACTGGACACCCCCTAGTCCTTCCACATGCATACGGGCTCCTTGAAAAACATTGATGTTGCACACAGGGAAGGTCTAGCAGCAAGCTACCGAAATAGCTGAAGAGAAGCATGAAGGAAATGATGCCAAAGAATCCAAGCCTCTAGCTACAACATATACACTTGAGATAGGAGGCATTTTACATTTAGTTCATAGTTAATTTCAAGTTTTTTTTAAAAAAAATTGTTTTGCATGGCAGGTGACATGGACAAATGGTAGATAGGGCATATAGGGCATGACAATTGTGATGATTGATCAGCTCTGAAGAGACACTCAGGCTGGGAAAAGTCTTCTCAAACTGCATAGGCTTGATTTTACAGCCAGGAGTGAAAACATGGCTTCTCTTTGATATGTTAGCACCTCCTTATTCGTTAAGTAGAGTCCAGCAGCTTTTTGTTCCAGAACCTGAGGCTAAGGTCTTTTTGGCACATGCAGGAGGGGACTTGAAAAGGAGCTGTCTCTTCTGGGTGTGTGAGCCTGTGTGTGAGACTATGCAAAGGGACGGTATCCACTTACCTATACACCCATTTGAATGTCCCAGGGGGAAGTGAAGATAACAGTCACATGATCTGTAAATCTCAAGAATATTAGCAACCTTCCTGTATTCCTTTTCTTTTCCTTAGTCTGTATCCTAGTCCTGGAACTGTATTTACTCTAGAGTTGTGTATTGAAGTAATAACATTTACTTTTTTGTGTGCCCTCCCTTTCTCCCCAGTGGGGGCCCAAGTGTGCCTCACATCATTCCTCCGTTTTATCCTTGTAACAACTCTGTGGGTAGGTTAGGCTGAGAGTGTGTGACTGGCCCAAGGTTACTCAGTCAGTTTACATGCAGAGTGGGGATTCAAACCTGGGCCTCCTGGATCCTAGTCTACCACTATGCCACACCAACTCTCTTAGTTAAGGCACAATGCCTTGATTCCTGCACATGGCCTAGCCACATGCTTATGCTACAAAAATGCACTCCTAGGTCACTATACCTCCTGGCAGCAACCAAGAGAAAAGGGGGTTAAGAATCAGGAGGTGGTGGCATCCCACTAAATGGGGAGTTGAACTGTGAGACAGGTGGATCTCCCACACCCAAAAGAACAACTTCTGTCCCAGCCTCTAAGCAAGGCTGCATCTCTGTCCCTCGCTTGAGGACCATTTGCTTGAGTGGGAAATGAAATTATCCCTCTGTGGTGCTGGGCAGAAGCATCACAACAAGTAGCCCACTTCTTCTAAGTCACAAAATTATTACTATATAAATTCACAGATTCCATGTTATACAATTCCTACTGGTGTATGGAAGTATTACTGGTAGTACTACTATTCAGTGCGACATCACCAAGGCCCAGGTCCCATCTCATGATATCATTACCATGACCTACTCTATGAATCTCAGGATGCTGAGGACCCAGCAACCATGGTATATTTCATCATGTAATAGGCTACATACAATCTTTGTTGAACTGATTTGACTTTGTTAAAAAACTGATAGACAGGTATTTCAACCTTTTCTATAAAGAAAAAAGAAACCATTTTAACTTAAAATTGTTCCTAAAAGAGTCCAGTGAAACTAAATATTAAGTTTTCCATTCTGTAGTATCTCCTCTTGAGGCTATAGATTCGTGAGGCTATACACTTGGCCAAATCTAGCAAGAGAATGTCAGCAATCAGCTGATGGGGATGCATACCCACATTATACATACCCAGGGCTCACTGCACTCAGTGAATTTTTTCATGCAGATTGGATGTGTACCATCCAGGGGTACTAGTCATGGACAGCATTAATGCAGGTTCTGGTCAGGCATCCTTAGACTATCAAAAAGAGATAGAATGTGAATGTTTATTTATTAAATGCATCTTAAACTGATACTGCAAATAAATGTTGGGCAACAGCCATAGAGGACTTTTTAATAAAATAACTCAATGTGAACAAAGTAGTTTTAAATTTTATTGAAGAACAGTTATGGCATTGGCAATTTATTATTATCTTCTGAAGAAAAAAAGAGCTATCAATATAAACTGTATTCTTGCAGCTGCATTTTTGGCATTCTCTAGAGAGACTTCCCATACTTCAAAATTTTATTTTAATGGTTCATGTTAAGAGCGTTTCTGTGGCTGTATGAACTCATTGCCCTATACCAAATTTTGCATCTTAGAAGGTGGCTAATACTAGCAGACCCAATGCTGTATATATCTTATTTATTTAAGATATTTTAGCCCACTTTCTCCTTGAAAGGACTCAAGGAGGGTTACAATGTTGGTTTAAATATACATTTCAGAATAAACCAGATAATTAAAATTTTCAAATGCAGATTCAAATAGATTCAAACAAAATATGCAATCTGCGATATGTAATGGCTATTAACTAAATAACAGAGGCAATTTATCGCTGAATATCATGTACTGGAGAGGGATATTGTTTCTGGTATTTTTGAAAACTGCCCATTAGACCTTTGTTATGTTTATAATCTAAGAGGTTCTGTGTTTCCCACAAAAGTATTCCTTGGCTATTGTAAATCTTTTTGGTTACTCCCAAGATGTAGTCCTTTCTCTCATGCTCATAGACATATCTTCAAAGCATGGGACAGTCCATTTTTGAAGATCTGCACTATAATGGACATAGCTTATGAAGAAGGGGCTGGTTCTGCTCTGCTTTTAGGCCCACATCTGGTTGCCAATTTCTGCCTGTATCTCCCCACCTTCTGGGTCCAGAAGACTGCTGAATCAGGTTTTTGTATCCCTTGAGTTGATAATGGGTTTTGCACATGAAGTAAACTCATTTACATGGATCAGAACGTATCACTTTCAAACATTTTCAGATAATGAGAGATGTGAGTTATGTTTTCAGAAAGGTAATATTGTGAATATGAGTGGCAGATATATTTCATATATTTAATGAAGGAATAGTGTGGTCTGCAAAGAACAATAGCAGCACAGCACAGTCTAGGAAATGCTTCTGTGGTATCACTAGAAGAAATGATACCACATCATAGCAGATAGGTGCATCCTTTCTCTCTGCAGGCAGTACCATGTGTTCTGACTGCAGGATTCTCCCTGTCTGTGCAAATTATGGCTAGATTCATGTTATCAGATGTTATTGTTGCAACTGTGGTGTAGAATCGCATTGTGTCCATAACATTTGAAGGACAGATTCAGTCATGTTTGCCAGGATCACATTGTTATTAACCATGTCAGTGTCTTGGATTAAATATGGATGCTAGCATGGGTAATTTGTGTGATCTGCCATATGATACCACCCTTCAAACATTACCACACCTATGTTAGATCCAATTACAAATCTGGGTCTACCTGGGGATTGTGCCAGATGTGCATGGCTACTAGACTTATGGAAATAAATTTAGAACACAATTTAGAAATATCCATAGTCAGACTTATGGCCAGTGTGATTGCTAAAACAGTTATCCCGTTACTGATCTCCAATGTCATGCACTCCAGCTATCCCCATTTACCAGAACTGTTCCTGTTTTCTGGTATCTTATCCCTGATAAACAACATCCTAATTTGTCCCCATTTTTGAGAGACTCTGGGACTGTGTCCTTTAAAAAAATGTCTTGTGCATACATGCAGAAAAGTTCTTAAGAGTTTCAGCATTTCTACAATTCCTTGATTTTGTATCTTGGCCGTTGTTTATCTTGTATTCCAGTGCATAAATGAACACAATATATGTGTGCAGCTTTTGCCAAAACTCTATATAGGCATATTATGCACGTCAGACGCCAATGCAAGACAGAATACTGCAAGATAAATGAAAGGGAAAACTGAAGAGAGCTTTCAGCAATGTGTAATCATGTGTGAATGAGATGGGATGCTCAAGAACTGAGCCTTGTAGAAAATAGGGGTGTAATTAGTATACACGGCGTCTCTATTTTTGCTATGAAACTTTGGGAGATATGCAATGTAAAAGACTAAGGGCATCCATTATATTACTGCTTTAATTTTCTGGGATGTTTTGGGGAAAATAGCACACCAACAAATTTCAGTTTCTAGTGATTTGCACTCAGCACTGGAGTTGGCAAGCAAGCCTGAGTTTTCTAGTATCAAAATGCCTGATCTAGGCATCTCTCTGGTCAAAGCCAAGAAGGGGAAAGCTTGTTTAGCTGAAAGCTTGAAGGTCATGGGCACTCCGCAGAGACATTTTTTCTCTGCTCTCTCAGTAATGGAATTAAGACCCATTAATCTGGCCAGCTGAGGGGGCGATCTCTATCTTCCTCCCAATTGTGAGCAGCTAAAGATGTCAAAAGAGCCGGATCTGGGGAGGGGAAAGGACAGCTCAGAGCCACCTTGTTCAGAGGTGGCTGGATGCCCCCCCTCCTCCCACGCCTTGCAGTTTGATGCTGCAAGGCGTGTCCGAGGCGCAGCTCATGTGATGGAGCAACAGAGAGAGGCGGGCAGGGGGCCACGGGAGGAGGCTGGGTTTCCCCCCTCCCTTTTGAAAGGAGTTTGCAGAAAGCTGCTGGGTTCCTTCAGTCGCAGCCCGAGCGCTTCCTGAACGGCTGAGGAGGAGGACGCAGCTGCCTGGACATCTTAATTACTGCGAAAATCTTTCTCTCGTTCCTGGCTGGGAAGTCTGGAGGCTGGACAGGCGAGGTGAAGGAGACGGAGACGCAAAGCAGCCGCCACACACCCGAAAGGAGCTATGGGCGCGGGAAGCTCTGCAGAGCGGAGCTCGCAGGACGGGGCCACTGCAGCAGGAGAGTCCCAGCCCAGCAGCCCCGAGGCAGAGACGCCGACAGCGGCTCTGGCTGAGCAGGAGCAGCTGGAGGACGCCGCCAAGGTAAGAGCCTCGAAAGGGGCAGCGGGCTCGGGAGGCTCTTGGCCCAGCCGCCCCACCTCCCGGCTCAGCCCGCGCAAACTTTCTGGTCGCGCCCAAACACCTGCGCGTGGGCAACTGCCTCCCCTTCGCCGCCCACCCGCCTGCAGCCCAGGGGCCAAGTTTGCGGGGTGGGGCGTGGCCCGCGCCGGGCTCGCCTCCCCTGAGGCAGTCAGAGGACTGCGCAACCGGCCCTTCCGCAGTAATAAACTCTCCTCTTCCCTTTGTCAGAAAAGCCCTGACGCGGGCAAAGGACAAGTGAGGGGCACCCAAGTGCCGCCCTAAGCCCCCGGGCCGGCCACCCCCCGGCTCTGCTCCCGGCGCCTTGTTACCCCCTCCCCTTCCTTGGAGCTTTCAGGCGCGCCCTATGGCGGGCGCCGCTTTGCGTCTTGCTGAGTTCTGTCTAATGAGCCCAAGGTAGCGGCGGGGGCGGAGTTAAGACCACCTACCCAGGACCCTCCCGGTTTTTCCTTTTGTGTGAATAGCGGTGTGAAAAGACCGCGCCCTATGGCGGGATGGTAGGGATCTTCTTTACTGCAGTCCCGCAGTCCGTCAGTGCTTGGTGGTACCCAGAGCTGCTGCAATACAGCTTCGTTTCTTCCTTAGAGGATGGAAGTAAGAAGTGCGCCAGTGCAAAAGGAAAACAAACCAACACGCCAACGGGAAAATGAATGGCTGTGTCAGTACCTTGTTTTCTTGCATCGACAAGTGTCTTAAAACTACCCCCCTCCCCCGCGTATCAAGCTGTTCTAAAGTACATCTCTTGTGCAGAATAAACAATCAGTTGGGTATTCTTCAGTGCTGCAAATATGTGCATTTTTGCAGTGAGAAGGACTTTCATATACCTGATGTTTCTAGAACTACAAATGTTAGCATAAGAAAGAAGCAAAATCAACACAATGTGATGACTACATAAATGCACTACATGAATCTTCGTACTGGAGAAGCAAAGAGGTTCCATTTAAATGTGTTCTTGAGTTACTTTTTGCATTTTTCCATACTTCATATTTGGTGAGGAGAATGATTTATTTTGCTAGTGTTCACTTTTTATATTGGTGTGCTAAGTACAAGGAATGTTATTGTCTATTAGTTTTGCTCATATTTGAAGTGTTTTAAAGTACAGAAGGAATCTTTAAAGTTTTATGTTTGGAGGACCCTCATATCTAATGTGTGGGTGTTTGTGAACTGTTTGGGACTGTTTTTGTGACCTTGTGTTTCAGATTTTAACTTGCAGCTAGAATTTTACATAGTTATTGTCTTTCAGTACAGTATATGGTAGTGGTTTATTTTAAAACAAAATGGAACAAAGCATTTAGTAACTAGGGGGAAAATCTTCTAATGTTCTGTTTCTGAAAAGAAAATTTACAATTGCAAAATAGTTCATTGTTGAGAGATTATTCAGCTAAACGAATGTAGCAGCAGAAATCTTGAAATGTATCAGAAGTATCTGACCAGGATGATAAAATAATGTTGGATTCAAGCTTGAGAAAGGAAAAAAAAATCCTGCTGAGAAGGTCAAACCAGCATCTCTTAAACCATGTGAAAAAGTATAAATTATTACTATGTTTCGAATCCAAGCAAATGCTAACTTCCAGGAAAGGTTTTTAGAATTTGTTGCCACATGAATCCAGTTATCAGGCTAAAGACAAAGAAAAGACTATTTCATTCTGTAATGCTACCATCATCTAAAAATGTTCTTACTAATGCCTTTCATTCCACACTGTAAAGTAGTTATGCCAAAGAACATTTTAACTAACCAGTAATGAAATTCTATATACTACATTTAATTCAATGTTTAGGCACCAACAATTGTTAACTACTAAGTAAAAGACTGCCCAGCTTGATGGGGAAAATGTCATTTCTCCAGCCCACTATTCTTCCCTTACTGATGCCACTGCCTCATGCATAACAAGAGGCAGGGTCAGGTTTCCTTTTCCAAACCTGGCCTTACTTCATCTTCCTCTAAAAAGGATACAGCCTACAGGTCCTGAAGTGTAAGAATTATTAGGACAACCTTCAGACAGATGTTGGGAGGAAAGAGGCTGTCCTGTATCCAAATCTCTCTCCCACCTAAATCTTGTTCCTAAGGGCATAAGAACCCTTCTAGATGATACCAAAAGCCCATCTTCTTTAACATCCTGTTTTCAGCAGTGGCTTGTCAGCTGCCTCTGGGGACCCATTCTAGGTAACAGCCTCCCCCCAGTATCTGGAAACTGTAACTGACAAGCAGCCTAGCCCCTGTTTGAGTAGCCCTACTCTGCTCTGGATGCCATTTCTTGGCCATGAGAGAGAGAAGTGGAATGTTGGGAAAGAGAAATGAAATATTTCAAATCTGCTTTAAATTCACACATACACATGTACCCATGCAAAGAGGGAATGGTAGAGAAGGAGAGGTAGTAGCAAGTACTTGGGAAGGCATTCCATGACCAGATGTGCTCTTGCAATAACACAACAGCATATATGGGAATAGTATAAGTGGGATGTGTTTATACAACAAGGAAAGCTTAATTGTCATGAGATTGGGATGTGGATATACTGGCAAATCACAATGGAATTTAACTTGTACATTGGCCTATCATATTAAGGCATATGCTCATTCCATATGCTGAATATAATGTAGCAGTGTAGAACAAGGAACAGAAATAGAAAAAAGATTCAGCATACAGAGTGGTAGTAATCCAGCACTGCATACATAAGACCACATCCCTATTATCCATGTAAATTATGTTGGAATATCTATTACTCCTTGTTCTGTATCCCCAATTGTAATAATGGTGAGAATACATATTACTCAAAAATGCGTATTGCTATAGTAAGTATAATATTTGTAGGTTGTTGTATTGTTGTTAATTTTGTTTAAGTTTGATTGTACTAGTAGATGATTGTGAGTCTGTATCCTAAAAAAATGGAATAGCCAACCCCCCCCCCCCCAGAAGTATGTATCAGGTTGAGGGCAATGGTTCTCTTCTGCTAAATGAGAAATTTTCCACTGGAGGAAGATGCTTTCTGTCCATCCCATACAGTCTTCATCCAATGGAGGATTATTCTCCTTCTCCTTAAGTCATGGGTTCCCCTCTTGTTGGATCCAATTCATGATATGCTGCAATCGTTTGCATAAAGCTAACAGCAGATGCAGCTCAGCTGTTTCTGGGCTTCTGATACCATTAGGAAAAGTTTACCCATTCCCTTTTTGTAGTCTTTTCTTACAAAACTGCTCTCTGGTTCATTGATTTGATCTAACTTTTGGGTTTCAACACAGAATAATAATATTTGTATTATCCTTGCACAACAATTACGTTTCTAAAATTTGAGTTCCATGTACTTTTTTACTTTCAAAATGAGGAAATTAGATCTTTTCATTAAATTGCAGCCAGCCTTCATCAATACTTTAGCTAATTATTGTAGGGCAAAATTGTTTATTGAAAAGTCAGCTAATACATCTGTTCATATGATAGATTACACATTTTGTATTGAGAAACACAGAAAATCCTTCCTTCAAAATTCTGGAAACTGCTTTTTAGACCAATCCAAACAAAGTAATACTTGGCATGTCAGTTGCATAGAAATACAGCACAGCAGTCAAACCCGCTGTTCCTATATTTCACAATCTTACTGTAGTTTCATTTTAGGGCTCTGTCTTAAAATGACCCGAACTGCTAAGTCATAGGCTGCTTGTTCCTATTAAAAATTGAGAGCACGTGCCATTTTAACTGTGTATGTATACTTATTCTCAAGCTATAGCGACTGAGGAGCGTTGTCAGTGGTGTGATCTATTTATTTATATATGTTATTTTTGCTCCCCCTTTCTCACTGAGACTGAAGGTGAATTTCACAGTGTGAGTCAGTACAGTTAAAGACTTTTCAATACACAAGTAATAGAATATATACATGCAAATTTACATAAAACCAATAGAGAGTTGAAGAAATGCTGAAATAGAGCACAAGTAATTCTAAGATTAACATATTAAACAACAAAGGATCTCCCCAGTAGGATCATACTTAAGCAATAGTAGTGAAGTCTGTAATCACTCCCTATCCTTTTACTGATGCATATCTTTGAGACAGCTTCCTTATTTTACGGCTGTCTGAGTTAAAAAGCCCTCTTGAATAATTCAGTTTTGCATAGTTTGCAGAAAGCCAGGAGAGTGGGAGCCTTCAGGTGGGCCATTCCATAAAGTAGGGGCCACCACAGAGAATGCATGTGTATGAGCAGCTGTTGATTTTGCCCATATGCAAGGTGGCACCTGCTGAAGGCTCTGTTCAGATAAGTGAAGCGGCCAAGATGGAACATAGGGAGGGAAGCTGTGCTATAGATATGCCAGACCAAGACTGTGAAGAGCTTTTTATGTGATAGCCAGTACCTTTAATTGAGCCTGGTAACTGATAGGTAGCCAACTGAGTGACTGCAGAATGGGAGTAATATTCATGCTCCTCCTAAGTCGATAATAGCTGACTTGCAGTGTTCTGTATCAGCTGGAGTCTCTGAGTTAATTTAGAGGGGAGCATGCATCCCCTGCTGCCTTTCCTGGCACATTATTTGAACATATCCCATAGTGACCTGTTTCCTGTATTGCTTTAAACTGTAGCAGGAATTCACTGTAGCATTCACTTACGACAGTAGACCTTTCAGTAAATTCTGCTATATCTGATGGTATGAATACACCATGAATCAGAGTTCTTCAGAATTTATTTTGATTTTAAGTACAGAGTTACCAAGTGAGAGCCTGTGGGGTGTCACAATTAGGATGCCAGACTAACAGTGCAATCCTAAATAGAGTTACTCCAGTCTAAACCCATTGATATCAGTGGGTTTGAACTAGAGTAACTCTGCTTAGGATTGCACTGTAAGACCAGGAAGAACATAGTTCAGACCTTTTCTCTGACATGAAGATTGCTGGTTGACCTTGGGCCTAGCCCACTTTACAGTATTATGACAAGGAAAACACTTGTGGTGGCCTGAGGTCCTTTGAGGGAAGGCAGTCTAAAAAACGAATATAAAAACATTTAATCTTTGGGGATGAGTAGTATTCCGGTTCTGATGGATGTTTTGGAATCCTTTCCATCACTATATAGACCAAGCTTCACTAACATAATTCATCCAGAGAATAAAAGTATATCTTGTTATGTTGTTTTCCAAATTAGGAGTATAATAACACAGTTAATAATTAATGCTAATGTAAGTACTCAAGCTTTTAGTATCCTATTTTTGCTCATTCAAGTGAAGAACAAAATGGAAGGAAACAATCTGGCGCTTACCTTCAGCTTTATCCTTGTCATAGTTTGCATATTTAATCTTCCAAAACAAATAGTTCCAATATAGTGTGTTACTGATACATTAGGGCAAGATAATAGTATGCTGAATACTGGTATAGTGGTTAGAATGTCAGTTGAGGACTAGGGAGACCTAGGTTCAATTTCCCATCAGCCTTGAAGTTTAGTGGTTGACTTTGGGCTAATCACACACTCTCAACTTATTTTGCAGGGTTGCTGTGAGGACAAATGGAGGTCATTTGAATCATGTACACTGACCTGAGCTCTTCTGAGGAAAGTCAAGATACTAATCTGATGAATACAGAATAGCAGTTTTGGGGATACTAATAGCAATGGGAGAATCCAATTACTGTTTAAGAGCTTGGGGCTTTTGAGGCTTTTTCTTCAGACAGAACCTATGCCAGTGATGGCGAACCTTTTTGAGCCCGAGTGCCCAAACTGCAACACAAAACCAACTTATTTATTTCAAAGTGCCAACACTGCAGTTAAACCTGAATACTGAGGTTTTAGTTAAGAAAAAACAACTCACACAGTTGTCCCAACTAATTAACCTCTCTCTCTCTCTCACTCACTCAGGAGCCACGAATGAAAGTAAAGCAAGTTAAATCAAAGCAGTTTGCCCTTCTTTAGATCAGCAGCCCTGCTTGCAAGCACTCTCCCTCTGTCTCTCAAGAGCCACGACTGAAAGTAAAGCAAGTTAAATCAAAGCAGCTTACTCTTTTTTAGAAAGCCAGCCCCAGCAGCCTGGCTGCTGCCTCCACTTCCTGCTGCTAAAGAGATGGGCAGCAGGGAGGCAGCCTTGAGGAAAAGGAATCATGTGGGCAGGGCCAAAACCCGTGTGATCTCTGCTCAGAGCTACTGGAACGCCATTGCAGGTGTTCCCCCTCCAAATGAGCCCTGGACCTAGCGATCCGGTGACTTGGCTCACGTGCCCACAGAGAGGGCTCTGCATGCCAGTTGTGGCATGCGTGCCATAGGTTCGCCATCGCTGACCTATGCCATATTGCAAACATCTCTGAGTTTAAAAACAGGCTTGTCATTGTAGAAGGGGTGACATTTTGTGTAAGGAATTCAATTTGTTGTACATTGTTTTTGTTTGTTTGTTTGGTTTAAAAAAATAAATTAAAAAAAAAAAGAAAAGAAAAGGAATTCAATTTGTGCGATACTTTTCCTATCACACCAAAACTTTCTTACTGTCAGAGCATGAATTACATTTAACTTAGCACATGCAACTGTACTGGTTGGTATATTTATAAAATTTAAAAGTACTAAAATAATTTTATTAAGACAATGCACATATACCCAGTGTTCCAGATGGAGCTTCATGGAGTCCAGAAAATAATGGATTTGCTTTAACTGATGCAAGTTTCTGAACTCTTTGAATGTGTGTGGGTTCATGCTTGTGTTGTCAAACATCCATCAGTTTCTTTCATAGAACAAATCGGCGGTCCAAACTACATGTTCAGATGTTCAAAGAGTTGAGACTGGGTTTCCCACAGCCACTCAGCAGCTGTGTGGAATGACTTAAAAATTAAGAAGAGCCCAAACAGGCTTGGAATGCCACCACAAGCAGAGTAAGGGCTCCTGCCCCTCTCCCTGAGCCCTTTTCTCATGCTGATACAGTGCTGTAGGGTTTTCCTTGTTTTTGCTCATTCACCCACACAGATTTTGAGGAAAATTAATATCCATGTTCTTTGAAGCCTTCCCATTTCCAGTCATGTGGGAAACTGCTGTTTGAGAAACAGTTTTGAAGCCTCTTTGGGAATTCAGAGCTTGTTCTATGGATCTTGAGAGCTAGATGAGATCCTTACTGGGGCCAGTAAGAAGAAACTTTTTATTGTTTTTGGCTTCCAACATTTTGCAACTCAAGTTCAGAAATGAATATACTGAATAATAAATTAGTGTCATAAACTGGGATTTACGGCTCAGGACAGTTCACTGTAACAATGCTCTTTCCCCTTCACTTCAGTCATTTACTAATCTCTTTTAGCCCCTCAGATTAACCAGATGTTCAACTGCATTGACATTCTCTTTAATTCAGAATTTCCTGGATTTTTGAACTTGGGCTCTAATGCAAAGAATCTGTTTCATAAGTGACTGAGTGTGGATTCTCATTTGCAGTTGCCTGTGTTACATTCTAACCCTAGAAAATTGCAGTAAAGGTAGTAAGCATCAACTGTTTTATTTCTTGAAAATATACTAACTATAGATAACTACACAGAGAAATTGCTGGAGTCTGTTTTTTTCCTCCTTTTTCTAAGTTCTACTTGTTTCTTTTTAAAAGAGGCTATAGTATAAACTAGCTACTGTAACCACCTTTAACACATGCAGCTGGCTACTTCACTTGAGGATCCATGGATTTGGGTATTCTCTATTTGCATAATCTATTTACTTTGTTTACACTCCACCTTTCTCACAATCAAGATGGAGTACAATAATTCAGCATTAAAAGAGGGGGGAAAGGGCATCGTCAACCTTTATTGAAATAAGTAAGGAAACATTATTAGACCAAAGGTAGAAATGTTCTTCCCAAATTAAAATGCGATGTGATGGGATAATGGGAGCTCATTTATTCCCCAAATCTAGTGCGGAGAAGGGAACATTCATATTTTGACAGATAGGAGAAGGAAGGATTCACATGCCTCAGAATTCTTTCTCTCCTAGGAACTGTTTGACCACCTTACTTACCCAAATGAAGAGGGAAATCTTACCACAGATGATGATTGTGCTCCCTTCAGGGGTCCTAATCTACCCAAGGTGGATCGAAGCACACTACGAGAATCACTGTGTTAGTGGAAAAACTGCTTATGCGTATAAAAGTTAAAGTCTTTCTTTTACTAGAGAGCATATTGGTAGAAATTTATGGGGCGCTCTTCCTCTTTATTGAGATGGGGAGGTTGCAGTAAATTTGCAGCTTTGATTCTAAGCATAATGACCATTATTCACAGATATAAAATAACCTAATCCACAAGTGCTCACACAATGGGTTTTGAGTCAGTTTCCGTTCTAATATATGTATACATCTGAAGATTTTAACCAGAAGTGGTATTGAGCTGCTGAAAAGGAAGTATTTCTACGTGGATATGTGGAGACTGTAGGACAGTTCATACGTATGTAGTTCTTATACACATAACTAGTCTCATCCTTCCTTATACAAACACAAACGTGGACATACGCAAACACAAATGTGGGCAAACACAAATGTGTGATTTAGGTATTCAAGGCTATGCTCAAGAGCCATTTTTGTGATAACAGCTGCTAGAAAAAAGGTGTGTCAATGATGCCAGTGACTATTAACTGTAATTGCATACATCACACATTGTGTTTGCTGACATGAATGCACATCTAAGTCAACAGTGCTTTTATGAACATGAAATATATCAACAGTACTTTTGTGGATGTGGAATATAAAATGTAAACTGGCAGTATTGCTCTTTAAATGGATTTTTAAAATCTCTTTGAAGCCACAGTTGTATAGCTCGAGAGATCTATATAGTTTTCCATTTTAAAATGTCATTTATTTTCATTTCATTCATACATGAATTGATACAATTTCATTTCTATTCATTCTCATCAGGAACAAGGCTTCTTGCTATCTGCTTTCCCCTCCTTTTCCTTCTTCCTGCCCTCCTTTCCCCCCACCCACAATTCCTCTTGCTCTTACTGTGCTGTAGTCTGAGACTTCTGTTGCTTGTGATACTGCGGTCAGACTCCAAGGAAGCCATCCATCCAATGAATAGATAGGGTAATCTCTCTCCTTCTACTTCAGTACCTCAGATGGTTTTTCTGAGATGTCCAAGATGCTGTACCCAGGGGAATATACTCTTTAGTGTACTGAGGTGTGAGGGGGAGATATGACTGACCAACTGGCTGTCCCCCCCCCAGCTTTCCTAATCTCCCATGATGCCCCAAAGAGTGGCAGGAACAGCTGACCCAGCTTGTTGCATAGTAAGGATAGGCAGATAGTGCAGAAAGAGGAGGAGGAAGAAGGGTCTAGGGCAAGGCTTTCATTCATCTCTTGCAGTTCCCCTTGATTTTTGGGTCCCAAATGAATGTAACAAAAAGTTTTAAGTAGGTATCCGTGTTGGTCTGCAGAAGAACAGTAAGATTTTAATCCAGTGGCACCTTAGAGACTAGCAAGATTTTCAGGGTATAAGGTTTCAAGCATCAGAGCTCCAGATAATTCAGACATCATGATTAAGGAAGGTATCTGAACAAGGGAACTCTCAAAAGCTTATACTCTAAAAATCTTGTTCGTTTCTAATGTGCCACTAGAATCAAATCCTACAAAACAGTTTTGTTTTACTTAATCTTTTTCATGTTTGAAAATGAACATATATCCTGTTATGATTTGGAAGAGGGGACTCCTGACTCCCTCCCAGTCCAATCATTCCTCCAGTAGAGCTGCCACCACCCAACTGAAAACAGACTTGATCCTTCACCAGCTGTTGGGGAAGCTGGGGAGCCTCTGAGTATGTGCAGAGTTCTAGCAAGTAGCTGAATTGAAGGATTGTGGGTGAAGCATGACACAGTTTGTCTCAACCAAAGAAAGAACTTTATTGTACTAAAGAAGATTATAAAAATACAAAGATCACAAGGAATATATATGGAATGAGCAGTGCAGAAAGGTACTGCTAATAAGAGAAAGAAAAGAAAACCAAAAAAGTAAGATCCAACTGTTCGTTCTGGGTTCCCAAGCAGTACCCAAGGCGTCCTTTGCTGGGATGGGTGTCCAGTGCTTGGGAAGGTGAAGGGGAGCCCGTGAATCACACACACAAAAGGCTGCAGAGCCTTTTTATATTCTCTTTTCCCAAGGGAGAGGGAGGAGTTCCCTCCCTTAAAACCAGTCTTGCCCAAACGCCATGGCTAGTGGGGGCCCCTTGTCATATTCTCCTTGTTCTCATCTCTCAAGCCTCTGGTTTTTATGAAAGTACCAAATGGCTAGAATACCATTCCTCCCACGATGTCAGTTAGGACAAATGGTGTTTATTTACTGACCTGTCCTCCTTGGCTTCCTTAGGGCTGGATATGAAAATCACAGGCCAGCTTAATATAAAAAAAAGCCTGTGTCCCTATCATGACATATCCTGATCTCTATAAGCTGTATTCTGTGTGTTGGCTATTAGATAATTAAAGAGTTTCAATGCTTTTATCAGCTATTCAGATTATATCTTTTCAACTGCATCAGTTGATAGATAGGCTTACTGCATTTATTCAAACTCAAGCTGTCTTTGGATAACAGAATCTTATCAGGCAGGTAATTAGGATGTAAGTAGAATTTAGCGAGCCCTATGTTAATTAATCTATATTATGAATCAGTTTCTGTATCTTGATTTTTATTTAGTAAAAAATACAAATATTATTAAAATGTACTCCCATAAAACCTGGAAATGGACTATGAAGTTAACGGAATATTTAGAATATGGATGTTTTGCTTCGACCTAAACATTCTTCTCTCCCTTTCTTTGTTGTTTAAGTGGGTAATAATGTCTTAGAGCTACAATGTAAATTGTTTTTCTTTATTTATATCCTGCTTAACTCCCTCAAGAGCCCCAAATTGTCTTATAACAGCAAATAATATTTTATACAAAAATAATAAACAAGAAAACAAACTAATCTTGGGCTGGTCTGAACTCATTTAATGGCTCATCTGAAGGCATGGGCTATGAGCCAAAGCACTAAGAGTTATTTGACTCTTGCCTTTTGGCTCACATCCAAGGCTCATGCCCTTGGCCATGCCCACAGTGTTCCTGTCACTCCCTTGCTGCTTCCCTTGGCCATGCCCAAGTTATATAGGTACCTTAACAAGAAGGGGGAAAGAACAAATCTTCTGCAATATAATGATGATGTAGTTGGTTGGATGTTCCTCCAGTGGTGGACTGGGAGGCAAAATGGATCCACAGCCCAGTGCATTCTGGCCTTGCCCCTGCAAACAAGGGAGGAAGGGAGGGAGGGAGAAAAAGCCAGCCTCCCAGATATGCCAGGCCTGATTCTGGCCGGGTGAAGGGGGGGTGGGCATTGCCACCCGCTCTGCTACTGATCCCAGCTGGGTGAAGGGGGTGGGTGGGCATTGCCACCTGCTCCACTCCTGTTCCCGGCTGGGTAATGGGGGCGGACATTGTCTCCTGCTCTGTGTCTGATTCCATCCGGGTGAAGGGGGTGGGTGGGCACTGCTGCCTGCTCTGCGCCTGATTCTGATGGGTTGAAGGGTGGGTGGGCATTGCCACCTGCTTCACGCCTGATCCTGGCTGCATAAAGGAGGGTGGGCATTGCCACCTGATCTGCTCCTGATCCCAGTTGGGTGAAGGTGGGGGGTGGGCATTGCCACCTGCTCCGCTCCTGATCCTAGCTGGGTGATGATGGGGGGGGTGGGCATTGCCACCTGCTCTGCTCCTGATCCCAGCTGGGTGAATGCAGGGTGTGGGCATCGTCCTCTGCTCCACACCTGATACTAGCTGGATGAAGGCATCGGGCAGGCATTGTCAACTGTTCCACTTCTGATCCCAGCGGAGGGAAGGCGGGAGCGGGCATTTCCACCTGCTTCACTCCTGATCCCAATTGGGTGAAGGCAGGGGCAGGCATTGCCATGTACTCCACTCCTGATCCCAGCTGAGTGAAGGCAGGGGGTGGTCATTGCCACCTGCTCCACTCCTGATCCCAGCTGGGTGAAGGTGGGGGATAGGCATTGCTACGTGCTCCATGTCTGATCCTCACCTGGGCGTCCTGCTGCGGCCTCTTGGAGGGATGGGCTGCCTCTTCTTGGCTTCCCTCCATGGCAGTGGCCTCTAGTGGTGCACCAGGGTAGGAAGTGAGTTGTCTGGAACACGGTTAGCCTTTTATATAGTTGGATAAAGAGTACTGCAGTTTCTTAGCATTACATTTGGGAGTAAACTTTATTGAGAGCAAACCATTGTGTTGAATCTAGCTGCCATCATGTAGTTAGGTAGCTCTCCAAGTCAGCAAGGGGTCCACTGTTGACAAGAGGCTGTAGGAACCACCAAGTGGCTGCTATTTATTAGCCACTTGCCCTCTCACTTTTCCCCCCTTCTCAGCCAAAGTACTGCTTTGCTAATCCTTTTGGCTCTCTGGGTGCATCCTTCCTCTTCAGCCTTTGTCCTGTCAAGCTTGGTTAGTAAGATAAAGCTGAGGCTAGCTGGAGAGAATGGAAGGGAGAAGAGAGAAGGAAAGGCTTGTTTTGTGTTGCTGCTGCTACCACTAGGATCAATGTAGTCATGGTGGCAGATGTGAAAATGGTGGCAGTTGTGCTTGGAGGTGGTTGGACCTGCTGCATGGAGAGCCTCTGCACCTATGTTTGTGTGTGCCTCT
Source organism: Eublepharis macularius (assembly GCF_028583425.1). Lineage (NCBI taxonomy): Eukaryota > Metazoa > Chordata > Lepidosauria > Squamata > Eublepharidae > Eublepharis > Eublepharis macularius. The sequence continues at coordinate 129,274,727 of NC_072790.1, forward strand.
ACATATATGTTTTTTGGGGGTATAGGAGCAGAGGCCCTCTGCTCATTTCACGACTCTTTTCTTGGTAAAAACTTGGGGTTGGCACTGAAAGTCTATATCTGAAGATAGTGCTTGTCATTGTGTAATGCTAGTCCTCTGCAAATTGTGATTTGCAAACTAGAGGCTTTGTCTCAAATATGGGTTAATTTCTCCCCTTCTTCTATTCCAAGTGTTAACCAAGTATTGCATGTTTGTTGATCTCTAGTCTATCTTTCCTTCCCCTCTCTTGCCCTAGCCTGCTTGGACAGCCTATTCCTGTTGTGCATTTTTAATTAAAGCAATGGCTGAAACATCAAAGTACTGTAATCCATATTCTGATGATGGCATGGAGATTGTATTTTTCAGTCCAATGAAAGACGATTGAGGAAACATTGTAACATCTGTTTTGGCCTGACAGAGGACTAAGGAGTGGGGCTGACAGTTGGGGACCTCAGAGGGGTATAATGTCACTTCAACCATACTCCAAAGCGGCCGTTTTCTCCAGGGGAACTGATCTATGTAACTTGGAGATCAGTTGCAATTCCAGGAAATCTCTAGCTACCACCTAGAGGTTAAAACAACAACAAAGGACTACGGTGTAGAGTTGGTGTTATGATCTTCACTTTCTTTAGGGTGGATTTTGCTTTAATCTTTCCCTTCACACTCTCTGGGTAGTTAGCTGCCACCAGGAATATTAAATTCCAATATATTTTATTTAAGTTTTCCTTTTGGTAACGTGTTTATGAGTCAGGCTCCTTCGTGGTTCTATGTGGCCCTGAGGATAGGAATGGGAGATAACAATGACTGCTACTCTGGGATATAACAAAACAAAATAAAAGTTTATTTTTTAAGAAGCTTATTGGTTACATAAAAGTAGTTCTTAGTTCTTCTAGTTGCTTCATCCAAACTCATTCACACAGATCTCTTGTAAGGCTTCACACACAGTTAGCCTCTTTCTCTAGGCTCTATATTTCTCTCACACAGAACTCCTCAGACAGCGCACAGCTAGCCTGTTTTCTTTTCACTCTCAATTCTTTCTCTCTCAGGCGCATACACAGTTTGCCTGCTTCAAATAGAATGAATATATAGTCTCACAGACACACTCAGTTCAGGCTTCCACTCAGGTTGCCTTTCCCTCACAAATACATGAACACACTCAGGCTGCACACAGCTCGCCTCTCTTGCCCTAGCTGAATCTTTTCCTCTCCCTCAGTAACTCAAAACTGCCTTCACTCCGCCCACTCTCTGTCATCAACCAATCATATCACTCACTCATCTCTCTCTTTCACCCCCACTCTTCACCTGTCTCACCAAACATTTAAAGACAGATGCACCCATTTCTTGAAATCATTACAAATCCCCCCCTTCTCCTTTAAGCGGAACACATCATTTTTCCAGAAGAGTGGTGTGCAGCTTTCTCTGGCTTAGGGAATAGTTTATTGTCTCTGCAGTTCCTGTTAAGTCCATTTCTCACTCTTTTGTGGTTTTTGTTTTAAAGTACTGGGTTTCTTTAACTTGCGTTCCTCCTCTACTGGGGTGTCATCTTCCTCTCTGGGATGTTCCACTGCTGGGCTGAGGTCATCTCGGCTTTGGCCTTCTCTACTAGGTCGTTGTTTGCTTCTTCTGGTTGTTCCTCTATTGTTCTGGTTGTTCTGGTTGTTCCTCTATTGTTCTGGTTGTTCTGGTTGTTCCCCTGTTCTTGCGAACAGGGTTTGAGCTCAGTTCTTTACATGCTCTCTTCATGTTTGATGCACTGGGTGACTCATTTAAAAGGCTAGCATCCTTCAAGGAGTTTCCTAACTCTTTATTCTGTTTTTTGCACATGCTGAACTTTTCTAGTACTTAACATTTGTCTTCAGCCAGTTCAGCAACTGTACTATCAAGTTGTTTCTCTCTTCTTACATAAAGTCTATTTCTAACTGACTGATAGTTCCTGTGCATTAGTAGAAAGACAATTAAAAGGGTAACTACGGCAAAATAAATCAACTTTTTTAAATGCTGAATCTTTTTGTTGGTGTTTTCTAGGGCTTTTTGCAGCCTTTGGTTTTCTGTATCCAAAACTTGGTAACTGACTTCTAAATGTTCAGCCTTCTTAAAAGATGTTTTCCTACGCCTTAGACTTTTCTGAAGCTGTAGGTTCTCACTTTCCAGTTCCTTGTTTTCAAATTGTAACTGAGCCACCATGAGGTTCATACTCTTCACAGATTCAACTGTTCTGAGTTCTACATTCTCTTCATCAATTTGTGTATTCTGTTTCTCTAAGGACTCTAGTTGAAATCTGAGGTTTCTCTGGCTAGTTAGAGTCTTTTTTGGCATTCTGTTTCCTATATCCAGATAAGAGTTTTCTTGCTCTGACCTATCTATTTTTTCACAAATTAGCTTTAGGTTAGTAACCCTTTTCTGTAACAACTCATTTTCCCAAGCAAAAATGTCTCTTTCTGTGTTCATTTCATTCTGCCTGGCTTTCTCTCTTATGTCTTTTAACTCGCAATCTGTCATAATTTCTCTTTTAAACTCCTCAGAGTTTTTATTTATGGCTCCTCCTATTTCTTGGGACATTTCAGCAGTACTGCTAACAGGAGTTTGTCTCTCTCACTCTCACTCTTCACCTATCTCACCAAACATTTAAAGACACATGCACCCATTTCTTGAAATCATTGCAGTTGGCAACCCTAATCCAAAGTATTTCACAAATGATGGTGAAATATGATAAAACAACAAAAACAGATCCCACTGGCCTGATAGAAGAAGCTGCCTAAAACAAACCGCAGGCTAAGTGGGAAAAGGGGAAAAGGGCGAAGAGTGGGAAAAAGTGGGAAAAGGGTGAAGAGCTTCAGCTTGCACCTCTTCAGCTTGCACCTCTGCCCCCACCAAGCCTCTAAGGAGAGGAAGACCAGTGTAACCAGATGGAACTCAACTGTTGCTATCTAGCTGGCTGCCAGCAAGATCATCATCATCATCTCTCTCACTCACACACTGCCCATTGCCCTAATAATGCCAGGAGCTACTTCTGTGCTGGCACATTAGCTGAGGTCAAATCCTGTACCTTGTAGGAATCTTATTGGAAGGAGAAACTGCCAATTTACAGCAGCACTGTGATATATATATATATATATATATATATATATATATATATATATATATATATATATATATATATATATATATATATATTATATATATATATTATGCATATATATGCATAATATATATATATTATGCATATATATATGCATAATCCTATGAACTGCTGCTTCAACATAGCAGCTCGTAGGGTTGACTTTACGTAAGATTGGTTCGTTGCGCTGTTTGTTAGCTTTAAAATTATGCTCTGACAGATTATTCCATTTCTCCGAAAAGCTAAACGTTGTAATTGTATTCTTAAATAAATCTTTACAATTTACAGTAACTTTTAAATGTCGTGCCACATATAATTTACAGTGTAGCATATAAGCTTCCATGTAATGCTACAGTAAAATCTCTTCATTGGAAATTCTTTGAATTTTTATCTGATGAGGAAAAATGCTTTAGGATTAGACTCTTTAACAGGTGACACAGATGCTCATATTGCCTTGGGACTCAGTAGGACACCCCATCTCTCTGGGTTGAGTGGTGTTTGGTTTAAGCAGCTTTATACTAATAGAAGGATTAACTACAATACAGCTGGGATTTTGTGTGTGTGTGTGTGTGTGTGTAAAATCCGTTAAAATACTTTTCTTCAAAGAATTCAGTCTCCAAGGCTGTAGCCATTTAGTTGCTTTCTTAGGTTTTACTAAACAAAAGCCGTAATAAACAGCTGCAATACCATAAATGTCCAAGATGGCTGTAATCCTCAGTGTATTTATTACAAATGTGTTCTGTGTTTATTATGTGCTATAGCATTCCAGCTCTTAGTATGCTGCCAGTGTGGCCTTTGTGCTGAACAAATTGCCTTCTTACTATAGAATTAAATTGGCCAAGAGTTTGTCCATACTCTTTCACAATGTGATGGATGTCCCTACCTGCACCTCACAAACCACTGACATGAGGAGGCTGTCAGGCTAGAAGCAGACCATAAAAACTGCTTTTAAAAAAATGAAAGCCTTCAAAATCTCCATCCCACCCACCTCCCTTCAGAATCAAGCCTATACAATAGAATGAGCCCAGGGTAATTTTGTTTTTGTACATACGGATTTCACTCAGGACATTTAGATTCAACTGGTTACTACAAATCAGAATGTGGAGGACAGAATAAGCATGCACCTGTGTGCCTGAAAGACACCATTCACTTACTTACCTGCCAGCACGCAGCAAGCAGTCATGGTGTGACCTTTTTGGTTGTTTGTTCCATGGTGCACTGAGAGAAGTAAGATTGACAGGATTTATACCATACCTCAGGAACGGCATCACATACATATTGTCCACATCATTTTGTATTCCAAAAGACCATAAGCACATTTAAAATCTCTTCTGTCCCATTGGACTGCATGTATATGTTGGACTGATGATATTGCTATGCATATACTGAGTATAGTGTGCTGTTATATCAGTATTTAATATTTATTGCCAACATATTTATAACTGTTACTAATCTTAGAAGTAATATTTATTGTTATGCTATTCAGGAATATGAGTGTATGTAATTTGCCATTGAGCACTTCTGCACTTTAAAATTTATAAACATTTTATTATATAGATATTGTTCACATTCCTTTGATTGGCTGCCCACAGGGGACCATTGTCTCTACTGGTCCTACGATTATACCCGGGGTGGCCTCTATTTGCTAGTAAGCATGCATGAGGGCAGAAGGGAGTATGTGCACCTGTAGCATGTTTCCAATAGCCAAACATGCTAATTTGAGCCTCTTTTTCCAAGATTTGTTTTCCTGCCATCTTGACTACTAGAAATACATGAGGGTTTATGTAGTGATGAAAATGATGATACATATAATTAAAGAAATAATATTTCTAAAAATAATAAAGGTGGTTTGTGATAAACCTGCCAGCATGAAGAACATACTCTGTCCTGATTATATGGAAGATGCACATGTTGAAGCTTTGCTAGTTTGGGCGATCTATCTCCATTAATTTTAGCAGAGGGAAGAGATACACTAAGGGGAGTTGTTTTATATTGCTTTTCCCATCCTGAGAATAAAATTCTGAATCATTTAAAAAGTGGCACACAACTCATAGGAATCAACCCTAACATCAAGGAGTTGGCTGGTGGCCATTGGACACAAGCTTCTCATTGATTGTATGCCTGCAATCATACAAGGGGAAAGTTGCCTGATCTGACAGAGATGAAAAAATGCAGACTTGGCAATCGCCGTGACCTGGGCCACCATCGACAGGGAGGCATCCAGGAGCACGCCCAGACTCTTCACCACTGGCAAAATTGCCGTCACAGCCTCCAGAGCTCTGGCCAGATTGTCTGGGACCGTGTCTGGCTGGCCATCCATCAACAGAAAAAGCTGGGTGTCATCTGCATATTGATGACAGCCCAGCCTAAATCTCCACACCAACTGGGCGAGGGGGCGCATGTAGATGTTAAATAACATCAGGGAGAGTATTGCCCCTTGCGGAACCCCGCACACCAAAGGGTGAGGGGGCGATAGATCTTCCCCGAGCACCACCCTCTGTCCCCGACCCTGGAGAAAAGAGACCAGCCACTGTAAGGCTGTCCCCCTAATCCCCACATTGACGAGGCGGCTGGCCAACAAGTCATAGTCGACCATGTCAAACGCTGCTGTGAGATCGAGTAACACAAGCAGCGTCGAACTGCCTCGATCCAGATGCCTGCGAAGGTCATCTGTGAGGGCGACCAAGGCCGTCTCCGTCCCATGGCCAGGACGGAAGTTGGACTGGAATGGGTCCAAGACTACAGCATCATTCAGGAATTCCTGCAGTTGTACTGCCACCACCCGCTCAATCACCTTGCCCAGGAACAGGAGGTTCGACACTGGGCGGTAAGTGACGGGTCGGTGGGGTCCAAATATGATTTTTTCAGGAGGGGCTGCACTGCCGCTTCCTTTAATGCTCTGGGAAAACCCCCAGAGCTCAGGGAGATGTTAACAATGGCCTCCAAATGGTCCCGTAGACCCTCTGAGCTGGTCTTCACCAGCCAGGATGGGCAGGGGTCCAGAGGACAGGTGGTTGGCCTCATCCCTTGCAGGATCCTGTCAACTTTGTCCTGGGAGAGCAGCATGAAATGATCTAATACAGACCTAGAAGATGCTCAGGGGTCTCCAGTTCTCTTACTGTATCAACAGTGGGCGGCAGGCCACGGCAAAGGGACAAGATTTTGCCCACAAAATAGCTCGCAAAAGCCTCACAGCCAATAGTTGAATTAAGAATTTGGCAGTCTCCCTGAGAGAGGGAGACCAAGGACTGAACTGTTTGAAATAATTAAGCCGGGCGTGAGCTAGCGGATGCAATGGAAGCAGCAAAGAAATCCAATCTTTGCTGCTTTCACTGCTACCTCATAGGCTTTCATAAATGTCCTATAAGATGTTCTTGCCTCTTCGTCGCGCTCCCGCCTCCACACTCACTCTAGTCGTCTCAGAGACCACTTCATCTGGTGAAGCTCCTTGGTGAACCAAGGAGCTACCCGTTTGCGGGCTCGGAGAGGACAGCAAGGGGCAATAACGTCGATGGCTTCGGAAAGTTGGCCATGCCAATAATCTACCAGCTCATCTAACGTATTGCCAGGGGGCATTGGATCCTGCAGAACCGCCTGGAAACCAATGTGTGTTGTATGCATATCATAAATATATGAATATTTTAAATAAATAAATAAATGGACCTATAGAAACAAAGCTGGTTGTCTGGAGTGCTTTTTGCCCTTGTTTTTTTCTTGTTACAAGCCTCTGTGTCACAGGCAGGGCTTCCTCATGGCGTGCCTCGCCTTTGAGCTGTCCATTTGCACTCAATGTGATATAAAGATCTGCCAAGCAACTCTCAAAAGACTCCACTGCAGTTAGTAAAGCTTTATTGAAAAGTTGCCAGTATCATGATCTTACTCCATCTTTGCCAGGAATAACGGTTACATGCAAGCCTCATACATATATAGGTTTCTAATGTGCGGGCATACTGTAACCCACCTCCCCAGTCTAACTGTCCTTTAAGTTCGGCAGGAAAGCATCTAAGTGAGAAAAGCAACAGGAATGATATATGGGGTTTTCCAAGGTCGTACAGATACCTCTTCCCAGACTAATAGGAGAGGCGTTTGGTACAGCTGAGAGAAGCATACAGATAACAGTTGGAACAATCACCTCCGTAGCATATTTTCCCATCGCGGGTCTGAATGACAAGCAGTCCATGCAATTAATTATCTCAGTGTTTACCCATACATAAAGCATAATCATATTGGCAGGGTGTGGCTGGTCATGACAGGTGATGCTGAGCACCTGACATGTGAACCCTCTCATTTTTTGGTGGCAGTTCCAGTTCTTTGGCTCATTCTTCTCAAGGGCACACAGAGGTCTTCTATGCCATTGACTTTCCGTAAGGAATGTAGACCATTCTTTTTAGGTGTGCATTTTGCATTTCATAAGGGGTATGATTTTGAGGACAAGTTGTGTAACTGTGTTTTTCTTGTTTTACTTGGAAATGGATACATAGAAGAATATCTGTGGAGCTTAGTACCAACAAGATGGAAGTGCTACTGCTGAATAGAAAGTCTGACCCAAGATTTAAGGTGTTACCTGTTCTGGATGGAGTGTACTCACCTTGAAGGAACAGGTTTGTAGACTGGGGATGCTCTTGGACCCAGGCCTTCTGCAGGATGAGCAGGTGGCAGCTATGGCCAAGGATGCCTTTTACTAGTATTGGTGAGCCAGCTGTGGTCGTTTCTGGGCAGGAAATGCCCTAGTTATATCTAGATTAGATTACTGCAATGTGCTCTACATGTCTGTCCTTGAAAATTGTTCAGAAACTTCAATTGCTGCTGAATACTGCAGCCAGGATGCTAACTGAAGTGGGTCATATGGAATGTATCACTCCAGTCCTGGCTTATCTGTTCTGGATTCCAATTTGTTTCTCGGCACAATTCAAGGCACTGGTATTGATTTTCAAAGCCCTATATGGCTTGGGACCGACATATCCAAAGGACTGCTTGCTCTCTTATGAACCTACCCAACCACTGCAGTCATCTTCAGAAATCCTGCTTCAGGTGCTCCCGCCTTTTGAGATTAAGTGGGTAGCAACCTGGGAGAGAACCTTCTCATTAGTGGCACCAAAACTCTGGAACTCTTTCCCCAGATTTGCCTGGCCCTTTCAGCTGCTGTCTCCCGCCAATAGGTGAAGACCTTTTGTTTTGCTTGGCATTTCCTCACTGATCCCTCCCCCCTCCCCAGTGTTTTAACTGTTGTTTTAATTTGTATTTTAAGCTTTGGTTTTAAATTGTTTTAATAATGTATGGTGTAGTGGTTAATAATGTTTAATAATGTTTGGTGATTGTTGTTGTGGAGATAATAACACATTGTAAACCACTCTGAGTGCGTGTTAAGTCATCCTGAACAGCAGTATATAAATTGAATGTTGTTGTTACTGTTATTCATATTTTTTTCCTTTTAATATTTTTATTCAATTTTAGAACTGTAACAATAATCAAACAACAAACCAATATAATACATTGCATTTACAAATATTAACACAGTGCTTCAACTTTAATACATCAACAATGAGTGGTGTGAAGAGGGAGGTTGCAGATCTCTTGCTTCTATGAATTCGTAAAATGGGATCCATTTTTCCCAGAAGTTTGATCCCGAAGATTGATATTCCATCTGATGTAGATTGTCAGTTATTTTTTCCATTATCAAATGGTTCCAGATTTTTGTAAACCAAAGTTCTGTAGTAGGTGGAGATTGGTCTTTCCATTTGGTTGCTATTGCACTCCTAGCTGCCACCAGGAGAGAGTTGATAAGGTCTCTTCTAACATTTGGGATTGATGTCTGATCCCACAGTCCCAAGAAGATTACTTTTGGTGACATAGGGACACTGTACCCTGTTATTTCCTTAATAATATTTAGTATTTCTGACCATTTATTCATGTCATTTTTAATTTGTGTAATTATTTTAAAGTGGTTTGATTGTATCAAATTTTTGTTATTAGTAGAAATTGCAATTCCTAAGTAAAGCAGTTCCTTTTCTAACCAATGAAACTTGTGTTGTTTTTTTATTTTGTCTGTATCTTCTTTCATTATGTTAATTGGTAATATTTATGATTTTGTTTGATTTTTCAGTAAACCTGAAATCATACCAAATTCTGTGAGTAGTTGTTCTAAATAGTTTAAGGTACAAAAGGGATCAGTCACATAAATAATCATATTGTCCGCAAATAGGCTCATCTTATAATGTTCTTTTCTAATTTGGATTCCTTTAATGTTATTATTTTCTCTGATTGTAATAGCCAGTGGTTCTATTGCAATGGCAAATAGAGTTGGTGATAGAGGGCATCCCTGTCTAGTGCCCCTATCAATTGAAATTTTTCCGAAGGTCTGCCCATTTATTTTCAAATTTGCTGTTGGTTGTATATATATATATAGAATGTAGTATTTTCAGAAATTTTTTACCAAATCCCATAGCTTGCAGTACTTTGTCCAAGGATGTTATTTCTAAAGTATCGAAGGCCTTTTCAATATCTAATGATAGAAAGAGAGCCTGTTTCTTGTGATGTTTGCAGTGGTTTATGAGATTTAATGTCTTGTGAATGTTGTCTGTCTTATCTCTTCTGGGTATGAATCCTGTCTGATTCGGATGGATATAATTGTGAAGGAATGAGTTTATTCTATGTGCCATTACTGCCGTGAAAATTTTATAATCCTGATTAAGGAACGATATAGGTCGATACGATGAGGTTTTTGTACTGTCCTTTCCTTGCTTAGGGATGACTGTTATTAAGGCCATATTCCACATTGGGGGCAACAAACCATGTTCTCTTACGTTATTGCATGCATTCTGAAGATGCTGCTCAAGTAAATTACAATACCTTTTATAAAATTCAGGTGGATATCCATCTGGTCCCGGGGATTTATTATTTTTTAAGTTTTTAATGATTACTGAGATTTCTTGACATGTGATAGGACTGTCCAGATAATTTCGGTGTTCTTTTGATAATTTTTTAAGTTTGTCTATTGAGGCTAGAAATGCACCTATATCCTGTAGATCTGGTTTCTTTGTCGAGTATAGTTGTTTGTAGTAAGTTTCAAAAGAATTAATTATGTCATTTGATTTTGTAAGGGATCGTCCTTTACTATCTATTATGCGTGAGAAGTTTCTTTTTGCATTTTTCTCTTTGATTTTATATGAGAGCAGTTTTAAAGATTTGGGGGTGTTCAGCCAATATTTTTGTTTTACATAAATGAGGTTTTTGCATATTTTGTCTGTTTCAAGGGATTCCAATAGTCTCCGCTGATTTATTAAATTTTGATAAACTTTCTTGCTTACTGTAGTCTTATGTCTGTCTTCTAAGATTTTGATTTTATTTTCAATTTCTCTTTTCTGTTCTCTCCTTTGCTTATTAATCCTAGAAGATAATGCCATTATGTGCCCTCTTGCAACTACTTTGATCGTATCCCAAAGTATGTGTGGTTTAGTGTTGGGTTTATTATTTTCATCTATTATGGTTTTTAATATATTTTCAATTTCCTTTGCTGTAATTTCATTGATAAGTTATGCCCTATTCAAAGTCCAAGTAGATTCCTCTTTTTTATCAGAGTTATTAAGTATGGTACATGAGACTTTCGCGTGATCAGATATAATTATAGGGCTGATCTCAGAGTTGTCTAATCTAGAGCCTAATGAATCAGATACCAGAACAAAATCTATTCTTGTATAAATGTTGTGCCTAGACGAGTAGTAAGTATAACTTTTCTCCCTGTCATGGAGAAATCTCCATGTATCTATCAAGTTGTTTTTTTTTAATAGAGTGGCCAATCTAGTTTTACTAGATTTCCTTTTTTTTAACACTGGTATTAAAGTGTGATCTATCCAATTTATGATCTATTATATAGTTCAGATCCCCTCCTACTAATGTAATTCCTTCTTGAAAGCTAGAGAGCTTTTGCAATGTATTTTCTATGAATTCTAGCTGCTTTTCATTAGGTGCGTATAGTGATGCTATGGTTACCATTTGATCCGCTATTAACCCCTTCACAAATATATATCTTCCCTTTGGGTCTTTCACTATGCTGTTTAATTGGAAAGTTATTTCTTTGGAAATTAATATGGCAACTCCCCGAGATTTGGAGTTTCCCATTGCATGATATTGGCTCTGTATCCGATTTGCTTTCAGTTCTACAAATTTTTTGGGATTCATATGGATTTCTTGTACCATTATGATGTGCGATTTTGTTTGTGCCAAATTAGAAATTCTTCTTCTTCTTTTAATTGGATTTCCCAATCCTCTTACATTTTGGGATGTGACCTTTAATATTGGTTGCATTGTGTATGGTTAAGTTTGATTAGGTTACTAGAGTAATATATTACCTGTTTCTTTTCTATTTTCTTTCCCCCTATATTTTCTTCACCTCCTATATTGTTGCTTATTCCTAAATGAGTTTAAAAGTGGAATAGAGTATTGCCCTCAGAATGTATTAGGGTACTGTTCACCTATTTCACTTAAAATATATATTTGTGTAGAACCCAAATGTGGCTGTATGTTGCCACTTTTTAAACTATTTCTGGTTATTCTAATATTTTAATTTGTAACTATTTTGCAACTGCAACTATTCAACTGTTGAGCAAATAAATGTTATTATATTGTATTAGTTATTACTATTATATCGGCAGAAAGATTTGAGGGTTTTTTTGGTTATTATTATTATTATTATTATTATTATTATATAGTTTAACTTATTTTTATTGTTGCTATTTTTTATTCTAATATTTTTTTGAATTCATTATTTATTTATTTTCTAATTCTTATATTAAAAAACAAGCTTCTCTCTATTTATTCTTCCTAACAATTTTTCTTTTGTGTAGTTGTTATTATTTTTTAATTTATTTTTATTTAATTGTTTGATTATTTTTTAATTATTATTTTAACTATCTCCAAAAATTTATGAATTCCCAGAATACTTAAAACCAATCAATTATACAACTAATATTTCCCCCTTTCTCTATTATTCTTTCCTTTTTGATGATGTAACTATATTCACAATAATATTTATACTAACTTATCCTATAAAACAGTCTTATTTTATTTATTTATTAATACAAAGTAGAAATGTCTGTATAACTATACAGATGTTTTAACAAGTCTAGCAACTGCAAACTACTTTCCTCTTTCTCTCAATAATGTTTTCTTAACTCTCTGCTGTCACGTTAAAAAAACTTTTAACAATGCAATTCCCCCCTCTCACACACCCCTCCCCCTCCCTTCTCCCTCCCACCTCAAAATTAAAAAGGAAAAAAAATTAGAAGTAAAATAAAAATAAACAGCCCTTGAAAACAAGTAAGTTAATTCACTCACAAGTTACTGGTAAATACCAGTGCCCTTTGGCTGTTTAGGCATCAAGTTAACTGACAAATCACTCTCAGCACAATTACAACAGTAATGGGAGCAATGTCCGTAGTACTCCCCTCACCCCACCCCCCACCTTTGCTTCATTGTTTCCCCTTACAGGTAAATCGCTATCAATTGGCATCTTTTTTCTTTTTTACACATAAATGAAGACAATAAACTTGCCAGAGTTCAATTAAACCGCACAGGGATCTTGCTGTTTTTCAATGGAGACAGCAACTGATGACTTTTCCTTTTTTGGCTCAACTTGCTCGTTTCCATCGGTGATTCTATATTGAGATTTACTAACAGGTTTTCCCCAGAGGCTTGATCTGTGATGATATGCTGCACATCCTGCATGATAACAAGGAGCTTTGTTTGGTTAACCCATTTATATGGGATATTTGCACTCCGGAGTGCCTCTGTTGTCTTCTTAAGCTCTTTTCTTTTAAGGAGGATCTCAGCAGGAAGATCTATGTAGATTTGAATTGGGTGACCTTCAAAGGAAAAATGGCCTTTTTCCCTCGCTGCATCTAAGATCCTTTTCCTTGTCCTGAAATCAGGTATTTCAATGGTTGCTTCTTGGTTGCTTTTTTGTCCTGCTTAGCTTTTCTGGGCCTATTCTATATGCCCTTGTGATGTATGGGGCCACTCCATCTTCTAGATCAAGTTGTTTTGTAAACCAAGATGTTAAACAGTTAAGTCTTTGTATTGTCGAAGGCTTTCACGGCCGGAGAACGATGGTTGTTGTGTCTTCTAGCCATGAACAGCTATGTCGTATGGTTGTTGTGGATTTTCCGGGCTGTATAGCCGTGGTCTCGGCATTGTAGTTCCTGACGTTTCGTATACTATGTCGTATGTCGTATACTAACATTTCCAAGGGTGCTGAGCTTACAGCATACTTGCCCCTGTACAGTACCTATTACCTTTCATCTGCATGAACATAACTGTATAACTGTGTAATAAGTGAAAATGCTTATACCAGGAAGACTGTAATACTTGACCAATATTCTTGAAACGACTTCTCATCAGCCTTGCTTTAGTACTACAAACTTTTAAGTATCTAATTTGTCAAAGCATGTTGAATCAGTTCTCTCTGTTTTTAAAACCCTTCTTGGAATTCATTGAAAAAGAGAATGCATTCCCACAATTCAGGAACACTTTGATGCCTAACAAGAACACTTTACTGTTAAAGAAAGTATTGTATTGCTTTCAAGGACTGAATCACTTGATTGTGATTTGCTCTGACACTTGGCAGTTGTATTAGGAGCACAGTAGTAGGTGCCTTTCTTTCCCATTTCTCTTAATTGGAAATTGATACATGGAGGAATATTGTTTCTTCCTTCAGCCATGAACAGTGTTGTAGTGTTTTAAAATTCTCAAGGGAAAAACTGTTAATGTTGCTCTGAAACTCATAACAATGTTTTTGGTCACTGCATATGGCAGTTGACTCTGTGGTGGTGATGCAGGCTTGCCTTTACTTTATCTTCATCATATTCATCTCAGCTTTCACAAATAAAGAGTTCTTACTATGTACTATGTCCATGTATCTGTTAAAGCAAAATGCTTTGAGCTTTTAAAACTGGTGAACTTTCATCAGAAATGTTGACATGGATTTCCAGAATAAGATAAGTGATATCTGTTTGTAACATATTCAGGATTAAACTCTGACAGCCACATTGACATAGTACAAAAGAGAAATCATGCTTAGAAAAAGGAAACTTATACAGTGAACTCTAAGCAGAGTTATATCCTTCTAAGGGTTTTAGAAGGGTGTAAACTCTGCTTAAGAAGTCAGTTAATTTTTAAAAGATTGGTTTTCTGCCAGTGTCTTTGTATACATCAAGAGCATTTTAATCAGCTCAAACAGACATGAAGAAAATGCAGATGTATTTTTTTCATATTTACATCCTGAAAAGCCTGAATTTAAGATTTGCTATGCTATTGCATATGTGCTTAAAGTTTATATATTAGATAAATTTTTATCCCACTTTTCCTGTAAGAACTTCAGAATACATTTTATCTTTACAGCAATCTTGTGAGCTAGATTAGGCTGAGATAATGCATGATTTGCACATAATGGCAAACTGCAAGAATGAGCCAGGCTTATGCTCTCCCCCTTTCTTTCTGTGCCACTAGAAAGCTTCTGCTTTTCAGCAAGCTGTAGTTTATCATGTTGTCCCAGTCCTACAGTATAATTTATTCTTCGCCCACCAAACCAAGACTGAATTGTGGTTTCGATTCCTAGTTTAAAGGGCAGAGAATAAACAATTATTTGTGATCCATATGAAATAACAAACTATAGTTTGCTGTGGAAACATTTACAAGGCAACCAAAAGCTGAGTTAAACCTTTCTAAATCTATTGGAGTGAATAAGTTTAGAAGAAAAGTATGTTTAGTATCTCATCCTTAGGAAATTTACCCCCCCCCCCATTAATACACATGAATAATTTCTGTGAATAGTTTCTCCAGTAAGCAAGAGAACATTTTAAAAAGGAATTGCTGAAAATTAACATTTAAAAGCTAACTTGAAAACATGGATAAAACAGTACATTTCAGGTTTCTTTACAGAGGTATCATCATTACATACTCTATTTCTTCTTTTCAATCGGACTGCTCTATGCTGAATTTTGTTTTTTTTTTGCTTGCATCATCTTACATAAATATGTAGAAGAAGTTAAAAATGCTTTCCTTTGTTAAATGGAAAGACATAGTGACATAAGTAAGCAACTTTTGTTCTTACCATGGTTCCTGTGCTGCATTTTGTCAGTATCATTTGGAACAATGTTATTTTTTCAGTTGCCCAATTTATACATGATGACAAACAAGCTGTTTCTACTTTATTATTATTAATAATAATAATTTCATATTTACATCCCACCCTCCCCGCAAGCGGGCTCAGGGCAGCTAACAACATTTAAAAACAATTTAAAATATTACATCTGTATAAATGTTAAATATTAAAACACCATTTAAACAGCGACATTTTGTATTGTGCAGCGGCAGCATCAGGAAGACTTAAAATATTTTGCATTCATACTGTAGTGGACAGTTTTTCACAGGAGGGGGTTAAATTTCCTTTCCCCCCCAAGCCAGTGGAGGCCCAACCTTAGCCATGAGCCTGGCGGAACAACTCTGTCTTGCAGGCCTGGCGGAAAGACAATAAATCCTTCTGGGCCCTGGTCTCAGTAGACGGAGCATTCCACCAAGTAGGAGCCAGGACCAAGAAAGCCCTGGATCTTGTCATGGCCAGGTGGGCCTCCTTGGGACCAGGGACCACTAATAGCTGTTTTTCTGATCAGAGTCCTCCAGGGAATATATGGGGAGAGACGGTCCTGCAGATACACTGGCCTCAGTCCACATAGGGCCTTATAGGTCAATACCAGAACCTTGAATCTGATCCAGTACTCCACTGGCAACCAATGCAACTTGTGTAGTATTGGTGTTATATGTGCTCTACTTGGCGTTCTCGTAATAACACGCGCTGCTGCATTTTGCACCAGCTGTAATCTCCAGGTCAGGCCAGTTTGGTGTAGTAGTTAAGAGCACGGGACTCTAATCTGGAGAGCTGGGTTTGATTCCCCACTCCTCCACTTGAAGCCAGCTGGGAGACCTTGGGCTAGTCACGGTTCTCTGGAGCTCTCTTAGCCCCACCCATCTCACAAGGTGTTTTGTTGTGGAGATAATAATCACAAAAACAAAGGGAACCCCCAGAGAGAGGAACAACACAAAATACAGAATCCGGGGAATGACAATAAATCACCAATCAATTGAAAGTTAATTTTTTATATATATTTTTGCTTGTGCAAAGTGCTGAAGTGCAAATGCATATATATCAATTCAAAGTGCAATTATGAACAATAATAATGAGGTAGTCTGTCAATCCAGAAGTAATACAATATATACAATCTCAACTGGTGGATGGAGAGTATACAAGGATGGGGAGAAACGTCCCGTTTGAGATGAAATTCAGACCATCATTCCAAAGATGGAGCTGGAAGTGCCAAGGAACACTGCCGACGGGCTTATGCACAAATTTCCATTTCCCGTTTCGTTCTTACTTCTTCTTGGGTATAATTCAATGGACTATGATGGAAGTTATTATGCAATATTAATTAATAAATTATTTCTTATAAAACATAGCGTCTTGTATAATAATTCATATGCATACTCACTGCTCACAGGTATCTCTCCTCACACCCCACTCAGTTGGAAATACAATTAAGGCTCAAAATGCAATGAAGTGACAGATACAGCTAACAGAAAACCACCCCGTATTTCAATAAAATGCCTTGGGCGATATCATTAAGACAATTAAGATCTACCGTTTCCTTAAAGGGGTCTAAACCACATAAATGTGTGTGCTACAGTACACCAATTAGTATTAGTTCATATAAATACATACATATAATATCTACATACATATAAATACATTCATATAAAATACATTCATATATAAAAACATTCATATATAAAATACATTCATGTGCAAAAGGAGCAACATTATAAATATTTTTTGTGTGTATGGTCGTAGAAGCAATGCTTACTAAAAACCGGAGGACCATAGGTCCCTCCAAAGACTCAGTGGGCTGTATGCAGTCTCTCTAAACCAAAAATAGTTCCCCTAGCCTAGAAAGCAAGAGTAATCTATTGAAAAGTTCAGACCGCTGGGTGTTAAACTCTTGAGCTCGAAAATCCACTTAGATTCCATTTGTAGCAATTTCCTAGACTGGTCTGAGCTGGAAGGTGCATCAATCACCTCTAAAACAGAAACCTGCAAGTCATTAATGTTCCTATGTTTAGATAAATACTGTTCTACTAAAGGAGCCTCTCTGTTGTTGTTTCTTATACGTGAGAGGTGCTCCTAAATGCGTACTCGCAATTGACGGGTGGTACTGCCAATATAGTTAAGTTGGCAGATACACTGTATAACGTAAACTACATTGGCTGTCTTGCATGTTGAGAAGCCAATAGTAAAGCCTTTCCTATCCGGTAAAATGGTATCAAGTCTAACCATCAAGTGGCATACGGTGCACTCTCCACAAGGAAAATATCCCGTTGGTAAAGAGCGCACAGGAGCCGATTGTTGATACTCAGATCTAATGAGAATGTCTTTCAGGCTTCTAGTGCGTCTATACCCAATAGTCGGAGGATCTTCACATCCACTGATGCCACTTACCAAATGCCAATGTTTTTTAATTATTCTACTTATAGGACCTGCCATGGGAGTATATTCTAGTGCTCACTTGATTCTAGAATCAATCTGGTGCACTCTCGGACAAAGGAGCGTCTCACGGGGTGTATTCTCCACCCTCCTAATAGCTGGCAATCTGACACTTTCCGGATAACCCCTTGAGGCAAAGGCTAAGTCCAAATGTTTACTGTGTTGTCTAAAGTCAACATCATTAGTGGAGTTGCGCTTCATTCTTAAGAACTGACCGACAGGTATATTATTTTTTAAATGTTTGGGATGAAAAGAATTGAAATGCAAATAAGAGCATCTATCAGTGATCTTTCTAAAAGGATGCACTCCCAAGCTACAGTCAGTGCGTTTATAAACAGTGACGTCTAAGTAGTTAATACACTCTAAGCTCCCTTGCCAAGAGAACTGAATGTCAGTATCCAAGGTGTTAAGCCAATTAGCAAATTCCCCTGCAGGCGTAATTGAGCTCAAGATGACAATGACATCATCAATGAACCTCTTGTAAAAGACAATAGACTCTTTAAAGGGGTTGTTCTCCGCCAAGATAAATGTCTCTTCTATGCGGGACATAAAAAGGTTGGCGATGCTAGGGGCGGCGGCGCAACCCATCGCCACCCCCTTGGTCTGGTAAAAGTATTCATTGTTAAACTTGAAATAATTCCTTTCAAGGACTATATCCAAAATATTTAGTAGAAATGGGGTGGAGGGGATTTGGGAGGTACGTTGCAACAAGGCACTTTCCACAACAGCCCTTGCTCCTTCATGCGGAATAGAAGTATATAATGACTTAACATCCAATGTCATTAAGTAGGCTGTGCTGGGTATTCTCAGAGGTTCTAGTAAGGATATTGGACATTGTATCTTTAAGATAGGCTTCAGTGCGAATTACCAGGGGCTGGAGAAAGAAATCAATGTATGTTGAAAGGGGCTCCAGCACAGAGTTGGAGCCAGAAATGATAGGTCTTCCGGGTGGAGGAAATCCCTGTTTATGAATTTTAGGTAATATATAAAAGACTGGTGTGTGTGGTTGTTTATTTATGAGGGCATTAAAAGTTTTTTGGTCAATCTCATTTGCCAAAAGGCCCTCCTCTAACACAGTACGGATAACTCTCTGGATCTGTGCCAGGGGATTAAAGGAAATGCGTTTATAGTCCGTACTTATGTTTAACTGCTGCTCAGCCTCTTGAACATAATGGGATGCATCCTGAACAACTATGCCGCCGCCCTTGTCGGCGGCTTTAATGACAATGTTACGGTCATTCTTTAGTGAATTAATAGCACCCCATTCATTTAGTGTTAGATTGTAGTTCCGAAGTAATTTCCTTTCCTCTAGTTTGTCAATGTCTCGAGGACCACCTTTTCAAAAGAATCAATTAAAGGGTCTGAGACAGACGGACAGAAGGATGACATACCTGATGCCTTGGTTAGTGCCAATGTCTGTAGTGTTTCCAAAGAATTTTTTGAGTTTTATAAGTCTTGCCAATTTGAAAAAGTCCACTCTGGTTCTAAAGGCATTGTATCTGGGTGTGGGGACAAACCCCAGACCCTTATTCAATACAGATCTCTCAGTTGCAGTCAATGCCCTAGAGGACAAGTTGAATACTAAGTCCTCATTTTGTTTGATTTTTTGGAACGAGGCGGGGGTCTGCCTAAAAAATGCCCCCTTGGTGGATTGGGAATATTCCGTTTCCTAAGTGTTCTTACACTACTGCCCTCGTCCCCTGAGGTGTCTGTCTCAGAGGGCTCGGTTGTTTCAAATTCAGAATCAGGCGGTAAATTCCTAGCCCAGGTAACCCTTTTGCGTGGTCTGATGTTATTCTCTTCCTTCCACTGATATATGTGTCCTGTGGTATAGTCTTTCCTATCTTTATCAAATTTTTTAAGTTTAAGTTCTTTCAACTTCTCTTTACCCTCGGTAATACACTTATCTAATTCTGATTTCTTTGTCTCAAACTCCTCTAGAGTAAGTTTAGTTTTCAATTCCTCCTCCACCCAAGTAATTTCTTGAGTTATTTTTTCGGCTTCCTCATTGGAGATTTTAATTAGCAGAAGCATCAGGTCAAATGAACACTTGTTTAGGATCACAGCCCAACGGGCCTTAAAGTCTTCATCTTCCTTAAACATCCCCGGGGGCTTGTGAATACGTAAGCCCCTGGGGATGAACTTATTAACCAAATAGTCCGTCAGGGAGGCAGCATTTAGGAGCATACGACATCTCTTCATTTCAAGCTGCTCCAAAGTAGACCAATCCTCATGAGGAATCAGATTGCTAGACCGAAGCAGGGACTTATTAATTGATAATATTTGGTCCCGTTTCTCTGCCGTATAGGCAAAGGTCTCGGCTAAATCAGCCATAACTCCCGGTGCTGATAAGCTCAAAAACAAAGTGAACCCCCAGAGAGAGGAACAACACAAAATACAGAATCCGGGGAACGACAATAAATTACCAATCAGTTGAAAGTTAATTTTTTATATATATTTTTGCTTGTGCAAAGTGCTGAAGTGAAAATGCATATATATCAATTCAAAGTGCGATTATGAACAATAATAATGAGTTAGTCTGTCAATCCAGAAGTAATACAATATATACAATCTCAACTGGTGGATGGAGAGTATACAAGGATGGGGAGTTCAGCTGCTGAACTCTTTTTGATTTTGCTACTACAGACTAACACGGCAAACTCCTTTGAACCTTTACACAAGCAAACTGATCCCCACACCAAAAGGAGCTGTCTGCATCTCCATATCAAAGGAGTTGTTTACATCCCCCCTCTCCTCCTCCCCCTCCCCCTCCCCTCCCCTATATTTGACCAGTTTCCTTCTGCCCTCCATGCATCTGACGAAGAGAACGTGATTCTCGAAAGCTTATGCTACAATAAAATTGGTTAGTCTTAAAGGTGCTACTAAACTATAGTTTGTTCTCTGACTGCCATAAGAGGATTCCAAGTGTGGTTTGCAGTCCTGGAGTTTGTGGCTAAGAGAAAATGACTAACTGTAGTCCCTCCCCCCCCCAAAAGGGAGGGAGGGAGTGCTGAATTTTTGAAGAGGTATGTGAGGTATGTGTGTGCACACATGCACCAGCCTGAACATTTCCAATACTTTTCCTGTAAGTTTGAACCATACTTGTAGCTTTAGCAAAGCTGAAACTGCAGAACTCATGGAATCTGTGCAGCCACCTTTTAAATAGCCAAAGATAAAAAGGTTTTAGAATTTGAGATCTGACACTTACGTGTACTTGCAATAAGATTTTGATCCCTAAATCATTTCTCATTTTCCTGAGGAGACATACACGTTTTTCAGCTGACCTTGGAGTAGATGCATAAGTAAAAGCTTTCTTAGTAAGCAGTTCTGTGGCTGAGTCCCATTCTCATTCCATCAACAGCCTCTGTGGTCCATCAGTGCAGCCCCTTCCTTTTCAAGTATTTTTAATCCCTGACACAAAGAAGATTATTCAGCAAAAGAGCAGTTGCTGATTCCAAACCTGCAGGACTTTTGTAATTTTTTTTCTTTATAAAGAGCTTAATTTCATTTATTTTTAGTTGTAGTACAGCTTCATATTTTTTAAAATTATGCCTATAATTCTACTAATTATGTAGTCATCTGTTCAGATATGCCAAGCCTTTATTCTTATGTGGGAAAACATTTAAAATGAGATTATTATTCTAAATTTGTATCTGTTCCTAAATTATTTCTTTGTAGAATTATTTGTTGGCCTTTCTCTGTAGGTCAATGGGATTGCTTGAGAGCCCTTGATTGATAACTATGGTTTAGGTGTCCTTTACTTCTTTGGCTAGAATAGAGCAATGTCTGATCATTCAACTTAGACCTCTAGGGGTTTCAGTGATGCAGCCGGATGATGAAAGGATGAAATCAAAAAAGAGGGAGGTTTGTTATTGGTTGAGTAAACTGCCTTCAGATAATTCATCATATGTGGACAGGTATTAACGAGCCACTGCACAAGAAAGAAAAGCAGGCATATTTCTGTGCATGCATGCAGTAATTTTTATGTGTCTATGTTTATGTGTGAGAGAGGAGGAACAAAAGGGAGAAATCTGATCAAGAATATTGTTTCCTATAGTGAAGATCTGGAGAAGCCCCTGAGTGTGTGCCAAACATGTATGCACTTGAAGAGTGCTTTTTCCTTCCAGCTGCAACCCCTAGTCCACTAAGCTCACTTTTGGAAGGAAGGAAAGGTGAGTGGTGGGTGGGTAGGCTGGCTGGCTGGCTGAGGATCAGAATTACACAACAACAATCAGATGAAGCCGACTTAAAGGAATAGATTTTTAGAGATTTTAGTCAGGCAGGCATGTTGAAATGGGTGACAGGACATGACCACTTATAGTATAGGGGTCTACTTGGAAACCACCAGTAAGCCATTCTGTTTGGAATGGTGAGGGATGTGGCAGATGGGCTGCAGCTGGTAGGAAAAATCATCTCCCCAGTGAGTAGAACTTCAACATTATAATACTAGAAGCCCTTTGGATCTCAACCACTTCCAAGAGTGTGATTTTGATGAGCTGTTTCATTATCATGATATATAATCGGGTAGTCTAGTATAACCACATAGGCAGAAGATATGTATGTTACTTAGAGTGGCATAGGGAGCAATCATATAGGCAGTGGCAAATGTATTTTCAGAGGAACAAGAAAACTGGATCCATGTTTTCTTGTTTGCCTTGATAATGTTGTTTACGTTTGTTAAAATAGCTCCTTTGAAACACTTGAGCAAACTTCAATGGATATGAGAATTATAGCAAAAATAAGCTAAAACAATAAAAATGTGGTCGCTAATGATGTGTTGCACATGTATGCACTCCTGTTACAGGGGCATTGACTTGGAAAGGAAGCCAAAACCTGTCACCTCTGTTTCCTTGTGCTGCAGTACCTAATCTTGTTAGGTTTCTTCTCTTTGGTCCTGACTTTCAATTTTTTTAAAGAAAGGTAAAAGCCATCCATTCTGGCAGGTGAAATCAACAATCTTAACAGCAATCTTTATAAGTGCAGTTCTAAGAGAAAGGTCAATATACTTTTTTTAAAGCGCTGAAGACCACCTAGGAAATTCATCAGTCTGCCCATTGTGCAGTGTAACGAATACTGCTGTTCATCAGTATGCCTATTGTGCAGTGTAATGAGTTCATTGGGGTATATTTCCAAACAAGTGTATACAGGATTGTGCCCTTACTTGGGGTTTATTAAAATTTGAATATATATCTAACTGAATTGAAGGACTAAAAAAATTCTTGAAATGTGAAAAAATAATTAGGCTTAAGAAAATACTCTAGAATGGATTCAAATAATTGCGCCTCTTTCTTGCTTTTGCCATTTTTGTCACTGCATGGCTAGATCTTCTTCATAGAATCATAGAATCATAGAGTTGGAAGGGGCCATACAGGCCATCTAGTCCAACCCCCTGCCCAGTGCAGGATCAGCCTAAAGCATCTCTGACAAGTATTCATCCAGCCTCTTCTTGAAAACTGCCAGTGAAAGGGAGCTCACCACCTCCCTAGGCAGCTGATTCCACTTTTGAACTACTCTGACTGTGAAAATTTTTTTCCTGATATCCAGCCGGTACCTTTGTGCATGTAGTTTTAGCCCATTGCTTCGCGTCCTACCCTCTGCTGCCAACTGGAACAGCCCTTTGCCCTCCTCCAAATGACAGCCTTTCAAATATTTAAAGAGAGCAATCATGTCCCCCCTCAACCTCCTCTTCTCCAAACTAAACATTCCCAAGGCCCTCAGCCTTTCCTCGTAGGGCTCAGTCTCCAGACCCCTGATCATTCTTGTCGCTCTCCTCTGCACCCTCTCGATTTTGTCCACATCCTTTTTGAAGTGAGGCCTCCAGAACTGCACACAATACTCCAGGTGTGGCCTGACCAAGGCATTATAGAGAGGGGCTATGACCTCCTGCGATTTCGATGCTATGGCCCCTTTGATACAACCCAGGATTGAATTAGCCTTTTTGCCACCGCATCACACTGACTGCTCATATTCAGTTTACAGTCCACTCTTACCCCAAGATCCCTTTCACATATACTATTGCCCAGAAGTGTATCCCCCATCCAGTATTTGTGCTTCCCATTTTTGTGGCCCAGATGTAATACTGTGCACTTGTCTTTGTTGAATTGCATCCTATTCACAGCTGCCCACTTCTCCAGAGTATTCAGGTCTTGTTGAATTTTAATTCTATATTCTTGGGTGTTTGCTACCGCTCCCAATTTGGTATCATCAGCAAATTTAATGAGCAGTCCTTCCGCTCCTTCATCCAGATCATTGGTAAAAATATTGAAAAGTACCGGGCCCAAAACCGAGCCCTGCGGCACCCCACTGGACACCTCCCTCCAATCTGATGAAACGCCGTTGACCACCACTCTTTGAGTGCGGTCCTCCAACCAGTTCCCCATCCACCGAACTGTCCTATAGTCTACTCCACAGTCTTCCAGTTTGCCCATCAGAATGTCATGGGGGACCTTATCAAAAGCTTTACTGAAATCCAGATAAATCACGTCAGCAGAGTTCCCCTGATCCAGTAAGCTGGTCACTCGATCAAAGAAGGAAACCAGGTTGGTCTGGCAAGATCTGTTAGGAACAAAACCATGCTGACTTCCCCGGATCACTGAGCAGTCCTTCAGATGCTTACCGATTGATCCCTTTAAAATCTGTTCTAATATCTTCCCAGCAACAGAAGTCAGACTGACTGGCCTGTAGTTTCCCGGGTCATCCTTCCTCCCTTTCTTAAAGATTGGGATAACATTAGCTCTTCTCCAATCTTGTGGCACATCCCCAGTCCTCCAGGAGGCCTTGAAGATGATGGACAGGGGTTCTGCAAGTTCTCTGGAAAGTTCTTTCAGCACTCTTGGGTGCACCCCATCCGGCCCAGGGGATTTGTATTCATCCAGTGCAGCCAGATGCCTCTCCACTACCTCTCTGTCAATGTCAATTAGCCACTCAGGTGTCCTGCCACATTTTCTACTATCTCTAGATGTGCCTGAGTTCTTCAGGGAGAAAACAGGCAAAAAAGTCATTAAGCCTGTCTGCTTTTTCTCTGTCCTGCATCAGAGTTTCTCCATCTACTCCCAACAGCGGTCCAATTGCCTCTTTTACCTTGCATTTGCTTCTCACATATCTGTCGAAGTTTTTCTTATTGTAGCGAGCCCTCCTGGCCAGACTCAGCTCGTACTGAGCTTTGGCCTCTCTGATGGCTGATCTGCAGTACCTAGTAACCCTCATATACTCCTCTTTAGAGGTCTGTCCTTCTCTCCATTTCCTGAACATTTCCCTTTCTCTTAGCTTATTCTGGAGCTCTCTGTGCATCCACATCAGTTTCTTGGAGCCCTTACCATGTTTCCATCTTGCTGGGATAGTGAGGGCTTGAGCTTGCAAAAGCTCGTGTTTGAGAATGGCCCACCCTTCACTCGCTCCTTTCCCTTCCAGCACACTCCCCCACGGGTTGAGGATGTCTTGGTAGGGACGGGGACTATAGACTATGCTATTTGATACTGTCTGCTGATGTAGCTATGCTCCTATTATGGAGTTTCAACGTTGTTAAACATGCCATGTTAACTAGTTATACTTTTTTTCAGAAAGATTTCATCTCTGTGCTCAGCTTTATGCTTGTTTAAAAAATCTCTGCTACCATTCCCTATTGTATCTGTTTCACTGAACATCCTATCTGTTGTTCATTATTGTTCTTTGCTCAGTGAATGTCCTAGCAGTTGGTTATATTGTATTTCACTTGAACTATGTGATCCGCTTTGGGTCTCAGTGAGAAAGGCAGACTACAAACAAACAAGCAAGCAAGCAAGCAAGCAAGCAAGCAAGCAAGCAAGCAAGCAAGCAAGCAAGCAAGCAAGCAAGCAAGCAAACAAACAAACAAACAAATAACAGCAACAACTTTTGATATAGCCAGTGGATTAATTCAGTGGATTAAGGAGCACCTGACAATTAAAGGTTGCTAGAATCAGATTACTATTTATATAAGATTACTCTAGCACAGGTAATGGTGGGTAGGGTTGCCAGGTCCCTTGAGTCCCCTGGTGGGCCCGAGCTTGCCAAAGGGCTGAATCCCCCCCCCCTCATGGGCCCAATTTGGCCTGAAACAGCCCTGTTGCAGGGCTCGGGATCACACCACAGTGGGTTGGCTGTGCTGCCAGGGGGTGCCCCAGGGGGTACGCCCCCCCCCCCGCTGGCCAAGTAAGTGGGGTCGGGGGAGGAGGTGGGAACAGAGGATCCCCACCCTGGGCGGGGGATTGGCAGCCCTAATGGTGGGTCATGCTGAATATGGTGATGCTACAACTAAAGTTTGAAGAATGGCAGATTTCAGTGTTTAAAAACAAATGGTCTTGTTGAAGTCCAATAGAACTGATATTTAATGGAGAGATGATTCACAATTGACTTTCCTGTGCATGGCAAAACAAGTCATTAATTTAATGCACAGCAGTTCCTAAAGTCATTGTTGCAAGGAAACCAATCTTGCATTGATTTTATTACTTCAGCATATTAAAATGTCATCTCTTTTCCTGGAGCACTGGAACCTGAAATTCTTGAGCCTAGCAACTTCTCCTTTCTATATTCACATCCCCAGAAATAATAATACTTAGCATTTAGAGAGTTCAAATAAGTTCCCATACATTATTTCAGAGTCTATTACAATAAACCTTTAAGATACAACACTATTATTAGCTTCCCTAGTAGTAAATTGCAGGAGGGATGAGACTGAAACTGTGACTGGACTAATTTCACTTCATCAGTTAATTTAGGTTTCTTGATCAATGAACTGCATGCACTGTACTAGCATTCTGTATACTAACCTAGACTAGCCAGACCGACTTGACTATCCAGCTACTGTGTAATATCCAGAATAACTATTGATCAGCTCTGTTTGCTGGGCCCTCACTAATGTGAGTGACTTGTATCTGTGCATCACAATCAGACCCATCTCTCCCCCTGCCCAGCCTTTGCATTTTTTCTGACCTTTGTTTACCTCTTGGCAATACCAGAGGCTTCTTTATTCATTATTCTTATTCATGTCCAGGTTTGCCAACTCCAAGTTAGGAAATTCCTCGAGATGTGGAGGTGGAATGTGATTAGTGCAGGATTTGGGGAGGGGAGGAATCTCAGTGGGGTAGAATGCCATAGAATTTTCCCTCCAAAGCAGGCATTTTCTTCAAGAGAACTGATCTTTGTGGTCTGGAGATCAGTTGTCATTCTAGGAGACCCCCCCAGATCCCACCTGGAGGTTGGCAACTATGAAAAACTGAAGGAACTATGTGCCAAGGGAAGGGAAATCCTGCTGCAACAAGAATGCTGGCTGCAAAGCTCAGGTGATCAGTATTCTTGTATTAAGGCCAGCTCGGTACAACTGATAGTCATACATTATTTGGACATGCGGTAAATTGGATTTCCATGTAGAACTGTCCTAATTTTGGCAAGGAGGCTCCACTTTTAGAATTTATGGGAGTCTGTTTGTGGAAGCTGGTGTAATCAAGTTTGTGTGAATTGGCACTATGTGGCAAATAAAAGCATTCGTATGTGTGATATCTTGAGCTGACACAGAATAGTTTGTAGCATAAGACTGTTCTTGGTCTGTTTGTAAGGAAATACAGAGATGAATAAATTAACATTCTTTAGGACAGTTTTTATTACAGCACCTCCCCTCCTCCCCCCCCCCCGGCTTTCTGATTTGTTACTACCCAAGATTTATGATATAGCAATAAAGATGGGATGAGCTGCCTCATTAACTCATTTTATCATCTGAGTACAGAAACGTGAATGGCTTACTGTTGTAATATCTTCAGGATTATGGATTTCTTGGGTTTTGTGATATTATGAAACCTCTATTCTAATATTTCTTCAAAATTATCCTTGCCTCACTTCCTGCTTGCTAGTTCCAAAGAAAACTTTCACATAGCTGACAGACCTAGAAAAATGCTGTTTAATGCCACAGAAAATAAATAATATTTCAAAACAATTCTGCTTATTTTTGCATTATTAGTAATTCATCAAAATGTTGCCATAGGGTAAAATCTATGTATGTACAACCTCCTGACATTTTCTGCCACCCTGAAAATTAGCCTCCCTCCCCCCCAGCTTTTGTGGGTATTTCTTGTGGAAATCTCTTGAGAGTCTGGGGGCTCTAATGTCTATAGCTTTGACCCACTCAGCTTACTCTTAGGGAAAAACTTCCGTTGCATGAGATAATAAAGTATTCCTCTTGTTGGTTTAGAATCTAAGAATAAGTCAATTTCATAATCTGACTGTCCATGTATCGTTAGAGGAGGGGTCTGGGCTGGTGCAGGGTGCCACTTTTTTTCTCCAGGATCTTTCTTTAGCAGACTGGAATGAAATACTGGATGAATTTTTTTCAGACTCTTTGGGAGATCTAATTCCATTGTTACTGAATTTATTACTTTCAGCACCTTAAAGGGGCCTATATCTTCCCAGCTGAGTATTTTGCTTGGCTGGGTGTCCTTTAGATTCTTTGTAGACACATACACCTTGTCCCCTACTTTCAAATCCCATAGGGGAGATCTGTGCTTATCTACTTGTTCTTTATAATCCATTTTAGCTTGTTCCAAAGTTTCCTTTATAATCCTCCACTGACTGCTGATATCAGACCACCATTGTTGCAAGTCCC
Source organism: Eublepharis macularius (assembly GCF_028583425.1). Classification (NCBI taxonomy): domain Eukaryota; kingdom Metazoa; phylum Chordata; class Lepidosauria; order Squamata; family Eublepharidae; genus Eublepharis; species Eublepharis macularius. The sequence goes on from NC_072790.1 coordinate 129,303,062, forward strand.
GCTCCTCGGTTAACTATATCCTGCTCTAGTGGAGGCATGGGTTTTCCTTCAAAACTCTTGAGTGACTTTGAAGGGGGTTGCTCCAATAGAACTGTGTATACTGTTATTGTAACAATAAGCAAAAGGGAGAAAATCCATCCAGTTACCTTGTTGATAATTGATATAGCGTCTTAGAAACTTTTCCAATATCTGATTCGTTCTTTCCCTTTGTCCATAACTCTGTGGTTGATGACTAGAACTCAGACTCTGTTCAATTCCAGTGAATTTGAGCAGCTCCCGCCAAAAGGTGGCAACGAACTGGGGGCCCCTGTCGGAGATTACCTTGGTTGGAAAAGAATGCAAATGTACCACACGTTGCATAAAGAGGTTTGCTAGTTTCCTTGCAGTGGGGATTTTTGAGCAGCGCACAAAATGTGCTTGTTTTGAGAATAAGTCCATAAATACCAGAATAACAATTTTTCCCTTAGAGGGGGAAAGATCTGTGATGAAATCCATTGATATTGTTTCCCAAGGCCTGGAGGGGGTTTCTAAAGGCTGCCATAATCCAGGCAGCTCCTCCCTCTTTTCCCCCATCACACACACCTGACAAGTGGTCACATATTGTGATATATCTTTTCTCATTCCTTGCCAGAAAAACTGTCATTGTGCCAGGTTGAGAGTTTTTACAAAACCAAATGTCCCACAGTTTTATCATCATGACACCTTTTCAACACTTCTGCCCTCAAAGATTCTGGAATGTACAACCTTCCTTGTTTGTACCAGCATCAATTCTCAGTGTTTTGCTGTAGTTCATTTAAATCATTCCCCCCTCCTATTCCATTTCTTCTCACACTTATGCTATCCAAGGCTCAGAGACACAGCTGGGGTTTGTGTTTGTGCTTGAGATTGGGTTACCACTCCTCCCAACTGGCTAGGCACGAAAAATCGGTCATTGACCTCCTCTCTCTGGCTTTCATGTTGTGGTAATTTTGATAAAGCATCAGCCAGGAAATTAGACTTCCCAGGGAGATATTTTAAAGTGAAATGAAACTTAGAAAAAAATTCCGCCCACCTCACATGCTTTGCCCCTAGTTTTCTAGGCATCTTTAAATACTCCAAATTTTTATGATCTGTCCACACTTCAAAAGGAATTTTGGCCCCTTCTAACCAATGTCTCGATGTAGAAAGACCTAGTTTTATTGCTGCTGCCTCTTTTTCCCAGAGGGACTAAAGATTTTCTGCGGTTGAAAACTTTTTTGATATATAACCACATGAATGTAACTCTCCATCTGCTCCTTCTTGGAAAATTACCCCTGCCATGGCTCGGTTGCTTGCATCAACTTGTACAATCAACTTTTTATTCTCATCTGGGTGACTGAGGATGGGTTCTGTGCTAAACATTTCCTTCAGTTTGTCAAATGCTTGTTGACACTCCCATTCCATGCCAGTTTTGCATTTTGCTTAGCAGCTACTGCCCCCCTGTCCTTGCTTTTTAACATTTTGGTGAGAGGCAAAGTGATAGTAGCAAACTGCTTAATGAAAGGTCTATAAAAGTTGGCAAAGCCCAGGAACGGTTGTAATTGCTTTAGGGTGTGGGGTGCCTCACAATCCTTTACAGCTTGAACCTTGCCAGGATCCATACTTATTCCTTTGTTGAATACCTGATACCCCAGATAATCCAGCACTGTCCAGTGAAACTCACGTTTGGAAAGCTTTATATAAAGTTTGTTTTGATTCAGGGTGGTCAACACCTCTCTGATCAATTGTACATGTGACTCCAGATTTCCACTATACAATAAAATGTCATCTAGGTAAACAATAACTCCTTTGTACAGGAACTTGTGTAACAATTCATTTGTTAAGGTTCCGGTAAAAGACACAATCGCACTTATTAATCAGATTTTTCCAGAGGATGTAACAGCCTTATTCCACCATTGTCTGACAACCAGTTACTTCCAATGGGATAACAAATTCTATGAACAGATGGATGGGGTGGCCGTGGGAAGCCTGCTCAGCCCAGTTATAGCAAACTTCTACATGGAACATTTTGAAAAAACAGCTCTAGAATCAGCTCCCCCCAAACCTACAGTCTGGTTCCGGTTCGTGGATGATACCTTTATCATTTGGCACCATGGTGAGAAAGAATTGATGGAGTTTTTAAACCACCTCAACAATATCCACCTGAACATACAATTCACCATGGAGAAAGAAATCGAGGGTAAACTTCCATTTCTAGATACCTTGGTCATCCGCAAAGCAACCTTTCAGTTAGGTCACACGGTCTACAGGAAACCCACTCACATGGATCGGTACTTACACAAAAACTCCAATCACCACCCTCGACAGAAAAGAGGCATAATAAAAACATTAGTAGACCGTGCAAGATGGATATGTGAACCGCACTTTCTCAACGAGGAAACGAATCATCTAAACTACGCACTTCAAGCAAATGCCTACTCTAGAAATGAAATCAGAAGAGCGATTAAAACAAGGATAAATCAAACAACTAAGGAAAAACAGTCTCCCACAGGAAAAGTGTTCTTGCTGTATATCAAAGGAATCACTGATCAGATGGGAAAGCTTATGAAAAAGCACAACCTACAAACAGTATTCAGACCCACCAGAAAAATACAACAGATGCTACGATCAGCAAAAGACAGTAGAGACCCCCTTACCTCTGCAGGAGTATACCACATACTGTGCAGCTGTGGACAAGTTTACATCGGGACCACACAGCGTAGCATCCAGACAAGAATAAAAGAACGTGAAAGACACTGCAGACTTGGCCATCCGGAAAAATCAGCAGTGGCTAAATATAGCCTAACTCAAACAGGACACAGTATCCTATTCCAGGACACTAAAATACTGGACAACACTTCCAACTACTTTGTCAGGTTGCACAGGGAAGCCATTGAAATTCATAAGCATAAGCACAATTTCAACAGGAAAGAAGAGACCTTAAGAATGAATAGAGCATGGTTTCCAGTCCTGAAAAACACCAGGCTAACAAAATACTCTATACCCGACAATAGCTCTGCAGAGAAGATTAGCATATCAAACACCAATCCATATGCAAAAGAACCTCCTCAGGATACAATGAAGCCTCCCTCCATTAGCATTCCACACCCTGGGAAACTCTTACAGGATGACTCAGCCCAAACCCACCTTCCTGAGAAGATATAAATTACCTCCCAACATCTTCTCCACACTGTGACACTGAGAGATCTCTGTCTTTTAGTGCTACACCTCTGAAGATGTCAGTCACAGCTGCTGGCAAAACGTCGGGAACTACAACACCAAGACCACGGCTATACAGCCCGGAAAATCCACAACAACCATCAACCTTCATTTATTAAATTCATGAAAACATAAGGAGCCCTTTGCAAGCTAAAAGGCATCACCAAATATTCTAATTGACCCAGGGGAGTATTAAAGGCAGTTTTCCATCCATCCCCTGCTTTAATTCTTACTCTGTAGTACGCCTCCCGCAGGTTTAACTTCGTGAAGATTTTGCCTTGAGCCAGCACTTCCAGCAGATCTTTGATGAGGGGCAAAGGGTAGTCTCCCTTTGGGGAAGAGACTGCCCTGGGATCAATTCTATTGCACAATCAGTAGGGCGGTGGGCAGGAAGTTCATCTGCCGCCTCCTCTTAAAAATCTTGCTTCAAATAATGATAATCCTGTGGTATGATAGCCAAGTCCTCTTGGGTTAAACACACACTCTCTGGCATTGGGGGGTAGGCACCCCCCCTCCCATTTTGTATTCCACACATGCTCTTGGCATCCCTCGGCCGGGAAACATATAGTTCCATCTTCCTACTGTATGTAGGGATCATGATCAAAAAGCCATCTCACTCCTAGGACCACTGAGAATTTTGCCATGGGGCTTATAACAAAAATTCTCTCTTCCCAATGGTTACCCATTCCCATAGGTGTTAACTCAGTCTCATACAAGCATGGGTCTTCTTTCATAGGGGACCTGTCTATTTGCTCAAATTGGACTGGCGCAGCCAATTTCTTTAAGCTCAGCCCCAACCCTGTTGCTAAGGCGGGAGCAAGGAGATCTCTGCTGTATCCTGAATCAATAAGGGCTCTAACCCTTATGTGAGTTCCTCTCTGGGGATGCACTAAGGTGACGGGAATAAAAAATAAGGCCCCTTTTGGTCCAGGTGTAATAGGCTGTCCCAACAGCACCTGTCCCCCTGGCTGAACTTGTCCATCAGGAATCCTCAGAGCTCCCTGCCCATTGGGAGGAGGAAGTGGCCGCTGCTGATCCTCTGAGACCTAAGGCTGCTCAGGTTGGAGGGCTGCTTGCAACAACATGAAGGTGTACATGTCCCTTCTCAGCTCTCCCATCTCCACCTGAAGCTGATGTACCATCCCTTCAGCCTTGTCCCCCTCTTCTTCCTTTTCATATAGTTGAAGATCAGCGATCTCTTCCGTCAGATAACTTGGGCTGTGAAGCTGAGCCCTCCGACGATCCTTCAAATCCTGTCACCTTCTGATAGATGATGATCTGGGGGCCCATTGCACTGGAGTTCCTTCCATTAAACTTTTATAGTCCAAAGGCTGCCAGGCAGATCCTGGTCGTGGCCTCACTACCTTCACCAATGCCTCAGCATTGGGCTCACACTCCTTAGAGGGGTCTTCAGCGCCGGTGCAGGGACTTGCACCTCACTTACGTGTTCATATGGCTGCCCAGTGGGGCCATGGGTGGTGGCCCACCCACGGTAGTGCACCTCCCTGCCTGCTGGGAGGGGTCTTCAAGTTTGAACTCGCCCTCTGGCAGTTCCCCATTCCCAGCATCCGCTTCTCTTCCAGCCATTGCTCAGGCAGCAGGGTTTAACAGGCTCTGGGGTTCATGTATGCAGAGTTGGAGAAGGAAAAAGAGGATTCCTAACAAACTGTAAGGAATCTGCCAAGATATTTTACCAAAAAACCTCCACTGGTTGGTTTAATTAAGATTTATTATAAAAATCCAGTTCAAGGTATAATGAAGACTTTGTTAGGAATGACACATTTTCAACAAATAGCAGTACATGTAGTTCAAAGTACCCCCCCCCCTTTTCTGGGGGGTTGGACATTCGGCCTATGAGAGCGTAGGCACTCAAGGTCAACTTGTCAGCACTCCCAGCGCTCCAGGCTAAACATCCTCTGAAGGGAGGTTTATGCTTGTGTAAGTGCAAGTTGCACCCACATAATAAGCCTTAGTCCTCTTCCTATGCACTTCCCACCCACCCCCTCCCCACTTAAGATCGGGCTGTAAATGTCAGGAAGATTAGCACTATTAATATATACTCTGAAACGACACCAGTATCAGTTGACTTTACTTTCAGGTAAGTGCATGTAGAGCCATAGCTTTGGTGTTGAAAATTACCGTGATGATCTTTGTGTTGCCCTTACAAACTCAGTTCACTTGAAAGTACCATTTACTCATGTGGTACTTACTTTCAAGTAAATGTATATGAGATTTCTGACTTAGTAAAATTATATTCAGGATATTTCCAGAGGGGTAGTTATAGTTGTTAGTCTGTAGCAGCAAACTAGAACAGGAATCTTGTGGCAATTTGGAAGCTAAAAAAATTACTCTGTTATAAACTTCCAGAAGTCAGAGCTCAGCTCATCAGATGTATGACTTGTTCATCCATTAGGCAGAATTATTTAGACTCAAAGTTGCAGTCAATAGAAAGGTGTGATGGGAAGATGTTATAAAGACAGGCCAGTTTTAATCAACCGCCAGTGAACAGTCTGCTACCAACAGTTGATAGATAGGCAAAGTAGAATTAACATACCATAGGTCTAGTACAAAATGAGTCATAATACACAATTGCATGATATAAATTATAAAAGTATAGAGGATCTAATAAACATCTGTAAGGGGTGTGCTATTAGCATCTAATAAGTAAGAAATAAAAGGTCTCTGTTAAAATAGTATTAAACTTCTTCATGAATGTTAATGTAGCAATTGCTCTTTGTATTTTGCCTTTGAAAGTCTTTAATTGGAAAATAATGACTTTAAAATCAGCAGCAAAAAACTCGGAAAGATTAATATGTTCCCTTACTGGTTTCAGAATATTGCAATGTTTAATATCATATTTTATGTAAGAACAAATCTTCATTCTATGTAGAGAGTAGAAACACTGGAAGATGAGCTGGTGATTGAGCTCAAGTTGATATTATTAAGTTGTGTTCATGTTGCTTGAGTATATATGAGGGCAGAACTGGCATATAGGTTCCTGAGGTTGAATTTGGGTTGGGTAGCTCAAGACCCATAGCCAGAAAATTTTTGTTAGATGGGCAAATGAGCGCAGGACTAGAGAGTTGCCTTAAGAAGAGGAAGCTGACAGTTTTAGGATGCAGTACTAAATTGCATGGAAAATTGCACTGTGCCATAAAGGGTGACTTCAGGCCAATCTCTTCCTCACAGTGACCTACCTCAAAGGATTGTTGAGAGAGTAAAATGGAGGAGGAGAAACTGGAGAAAGGGCAGGATAAACGTACAAAAAGAATGACCATTTGCAACATGACATGTCAGCTTAACCATATTCACAAGAAAAGGCAACAGTCAACTAAATGGTTAACTTATCGTGACTTGGAATTTTCTCAAGGTCAACTTAAAATTAAATCAAGAGAGGATTTAGCAGCAGAAGGGCATGTTTGCCAATGGTTTTCCTATATGCAAATCTCAGAGAGATTTAAACTAGACGAAATATTACGACTTTGAGCAATCTAAAGCTGAATTTGAAATTGCCCTCTGTAAAAATGATGAACATGTTATTTCTAAAATGTACAAACTTTGGTCGAGGTTTGAGACAGAAGAGCAAGTAAAAGAATATATGATTAAATAGGCAAACAATTGTGTACATGACATATTAATGGAGCAATGGGAAAATATGTGGACAAAGGGGTTGAAATTTACATTAAGCTCTAGTATCTAGGAAAATTTCTGTAATACGATGGACAGCCAGTTGGAAAGAAGTTTTAGAACTTCGTTTTTATATTTGATCATGGCAGCAGGAGTACTCTATGCACAACAGTAGAAAATGCCAACATTGCCTACAATAGTTTTGGAGTTTTCGTCAATGGCAAAACTTACTTCACTGATTAGAGAAAATACATTAGTTACATTTTTGACTGAATGGAAACCATTTATAGACTATTTACACAAAATAGATAATGACTTGATGACATTTGGATTTATGAATTAAGAATCATGAACAATAGAAAAAAGAGGGCTCTTAAGTTTAATTTAGAATAAGCAAGACTGAAAATGCTGTATATTTGTTATGGAGAAAATTGGAACTCAATTTGTAATTTAGTTTTAGGCTTTTTTTTTTACTTGTTTGCTTTTTTTATATATGTGTGTGTGTGTGTGTTGTTAGTGTGTCTTTTTTTTTAGAATGTGTGACTTTCCATAGATGTAATAACTGTTATCATCTGCTTAAAAAAGAAAGAAAAGGCAGAAGCTGTTGTACTTTTACAATTTAAAACACAATTTCAAGTAGAATTACTCCTAAAGCTCTCTTATCACAGCTCTCACCTTGGAGCATGCAAGCAATAGACTGAAACTGGAAAAACTGGGGTCCTCTGCATATTGTCTCCTGCCCAATTTTTTAGTAGAAAAATGGCAAACTGGCATTCATGAAAGAAATATATAATATTACTGACATTTTGGAGATAATAAGTTTCTCCTTTTTTCATAACACTAGAATTTCAGATCACCCAATAAACCTGATTGGAAGCAGTTCAGACCAAATAAAGTATTTATTTACACAACATGTAATTAACTTATGGAACTCACTGCCACACGATGTCATTATTGTTATCCCATCTTCACTGACCTCCCTCCCTACCCCAGACTCTGTTCCACAAGCACCACTACCAAATCTCCAGGAATTTCCCAAGCCAGAGATAGCAACCCTACGGAAAGAGTAGTGTGAGAAAGAGAAGGCGCCATATCTTGACTTAGGAAGGGTGTTCTAGGCACAAGGGCAGAAAGGGAGAATGGGTAGAGATGTGACAGAAAATACAAGTCATAGGGAGGGAAATAAAAAGAAGCAAGGGGCAAGGGACAGGGTGGAAGAAACCCCCAGTGGCAACTGATAGCCTCCTCTTGGGTTTCAAAAAGAATTAGATATGCCAGCACTGCAGCCTCACTGGGTAGAGCCCCAAGTCTTCCCTTTCCTATACTCACTTGTCATTGGCAAAAGAACAAGCAGCAGCAGCCCCACCCCATGCCGAGTAAGCTAGTTGGTGACTGCTGGCTGCAGCAGAAGAATTTCCAGCTGTCCCCCACATAGCATCTGCTGCTGCTCTGTTCCACCTGGACCCCCTATATGAAAAAGAAGACTGCCTTTGTGTTGTAGTTGACTCATGGCAACCCCAACCATGGGGTGTTCAAGGCAAGAGATGAGCAGAAGTGGCTTGCCATTGCTTTCCTCAGTGTAGCAACTCCCCTCATCTAAAACAAATAACGTAATAATTGCAATAGGATATGGTGCAAACCCCCTCCCCCCACCACCACCACAACAAACCAGTAACAAGCAGAACCAGGAAGACTCTCAAGCCATGGGCCTAGCCAGAACCTTCAAGCCTGTTAGCAATTAAATATAGGTAAGACACAATTTACCTTGGAATAAGCCTATTAAATAAAGTGAGACCTCAGTCTCTCAAAAAGTACTAACTGAAAAAGCACTTTAAACATATTTCTGCTAACCAAAAACAAAAAAGCAAACTCACAACTACATGACGATGTCTCAAGAAGGAGAGGAAAATTGGGGATATGTGAAAAGTCAGTTTTTTTCTACGGTCTTCAGTGCAGTCCCGCATTGGGACTGTGCCTGCGCAGGCCAGCCGCTCGGAACAGGATTTTTCTCAGTTTAAAGGCTAAACGTGGGGGGGGGCTCCCCATGGACCACTCCGATCCGGCTTTTCCCGCCGAAACGGTCACGTGGTAGAGGAGGTCACCCCCCGCTTTTCCCCTCAGTTTGTTTTTCGCTGCCGCAAGGAACGGACGTTCTTAGTGTAGGCTTGTGTTGTTTAGCATTTTTGAGAGAGTTTACAGTTTAAATAGTTTAACGTTTGAGTAGTAGTTATAGTAGTTGTATTAGTTATAGTGTTCTTCGCCAAAACTGTCTGTTGGAACCGATCATCACAAGTGTCGGTCGGCCCTCAGTGAGTTCCTTCCGTCTTGTTTTCTGTCGTCAAGATGGCAGATAAATCTTTGTTGTTGTTTTTTTAAAGAATATTTATTGGATGGGTTTACAAACATAAACATAAAAATCGTTATCATTTTCCACCCCATTGCATTTTCCCCATCCTTTCCCCCCCCCTTTTCTAGTGACTCCCAACAGTTTTCCATACCCAACTTAATCTAAAGAATATATCATATAAATTCTTAAATCTATAATAATATAATATGTATCTATATAATACATACTAATCTAATCTATTTACTTGTATTAGCTATCTTAATATACTATTTATCTAAATTAAGAGTATAAAAATTATATAAGTATATAATAAGTACATATACTAACTAAAAGAATATATATATATATATATATATATATATATATATATATGTAATATACTATTCCTTAAATACCTATTATTTATATTGTAAATCTATTACTTCTATTACATCACTAAAATATCATATATATGCCCTATTACCTATACAACCTTATTATTCAATCTTATACTTTCCATATGAATATACTATCTTACTCTTAACTTTATAATACTATAATACTATAACTCTATACTAATCCAGTAAAATATAATAATATACCCCCTTTTAACCTTAAGTAAGTTTCTATCTCCTCTTTAGCAACTATCCAAAGACCACAATTTCCCCTTCATGTCCCACTTTTTCTCCATATATTTCTTGAATTTTTCCCAGCTTGATGTATATTCCAATACTTCTTGTTCTTTCAATTTCCTTGTTAACTTGTCCATTTCTGCCATATTCAGAACTTTCAAAATCCAGTCTTCCATAGATGGTATCTCCTGATTCTTCCACAACTGTGCATAACACATTCTGGCCGCCGTAATCATATAAAATACCATAACTCTGTCCATTTTATTAAAGTCTTCTAGGTTCATGCATAATAACAACAATTCCGGGGTTTTATTTATATTCCTTTGTAAAATATCCGACATAACCTTTACTATATCCCCCCCAGAACTGTTTTGCCTTATCACAAGTCCACCACATATGATAGAATGAACCTTCATGCTGTTTACATTTCCAACATTTATCAGACATCTGACTATTACCATTGGCCAACTTCTTCGGTGTTAAATACCATCTATACATCATTTTATAAACATTTTCACGCACCGTGGTACATACTGAAATTTTAACTGTATTTTTCCATACCTTTTCCCAAGCTTCCATTGGAATTTCCCTATTACAATTTATTGCCCATTTAACCATCTGAACTTTAACAACCTCCTCCTCTGTGAACCTTTTCAATAATATCTTACATATTTTAGAAATCATTTTCTTCCCTCCCTGAAACAAGCAGTTCTCAATCTCAGAGTTTTGTAGTCTGAAACCATTTTTCCTTTTGTCTTTCTCATACAGATCTTTTATCTGCATGTATTGAAACCATCCATATTGGAATGGCAATTCATCATTGTCTTTAAGCAAATAATTGTTCTGTTTTATCTCAATAATTTCTTTATATGTCAACCAGTCTTCCCCTGCATATTCTGTTCTTGGATTTACTACTTCCGCAGGGATAATCCACATTGGTATAGTCTCTTCCATATATTTCTTGTATTTAGTCCATACAGCAAACAAGCTTTTTCTTACATAATGATGTAAGAACATAGAGTCTGCTTTTACTTTATCATACCATAGATATGCATGCCATCCGAATAGTTTATTATGTCCTTCCAATGCTAACAGCTTCAAATGCTTCAATGTTAACCATTCCTTTAGCCAGTCCAAACATACCGCATCATGATATAATTTATAATTTGGTAATTGTAAACCTCCTCTTTCTTTTGCATCATACAGTACTTTCATTTTAACTCTGGGTTTCTTTCCAGCCCAAACAAAGTTTAACACCGTTCTCTGCCACTTTTCAAATTGTTTGCTATCTTTAACAATAGGTATTGTCTGTAGTAGAAACATCATTCTTGGAAGGACATTCATCTTGATTACTGCAATACGACCTAACCATGACAAATTCATTTTATTCCATTTAATCATATCTTTATCTATTTGTTGCCATAACTTGTCATAGTTATTCTTATATAAATCGATATTTTTCGCTGTCACTTCCACTCCCAAATATTTAACTTTGTTCACTACTTCACATTCCACCTTATCCATCAACTCCTTTTGTTGTTGTTTAGTCATATTTTTGCACAGTATTTTGGACTTCACCTTATTTATTACAAATCCCGCTAAATCTCCAAAGTCTTTCATTTTCTTCATCAATTTAGGCATGCACTCTATTGGATCCTCCACTATCACCATTATGTCATCAGCAAAAGCTCTCACTTTATATTCAAATCCTTTTGTCCTCAGTCCTCTTATTGAATTATCTTCTCTTATTTGCCTAACTAAAATCTCCAGTACCATTACAAACAGAAGTGGGGAAAGCGGACACCTTTGTCTTGTTCCTTTTCTTATTTCCAACTTTTTTGTTACATCCGAGTTAACAATTATATTTGCATATTGGTTTTTATATATTGCTTTTATTGCTTGTATAAATTTCTCTCCCAACTGCATCTTTTCCATTGTTGCAAACATAAAATCCCAGTTCAAATTGTCAAACGCTTTCTCCGCATCCACAAAGAACAAGCCAACCTGCTTCCCTGGATTTTTATCATAATATTCAATGGCATTCAGCAACACTCGTAGGTTATTTTTTATTTGCCTTTCCGGTAAAAAACCAGCTTGGTCTTCTTCTATAAATTCCACTAACCACGCCTTAAGTCTTTCCGCTAATATTGTCGAAGGCTTTCACGGCCGGAGAACGATGGTTGTTGTGGGTTTTCCGGGCTGTATTGCCGTGGTCTTGGCATTGTAGTTCCTGACATTCCTGTGACACTGAGAGATCTCTGTCTTTTGGTGCTACACCTCTGAAGATGCCAGCCACATCTGCTGGCAAAACGTCAGGAACTACAATGCCAAGACCACGGCAATACAGCCCAGAAAACCCACAACAACCATCTTTCCGCTAATATCTTAGCAAATATTTTATAGTCATTATTAGTTAGAGATATTGGTCTATAGTTCTTAACATTACTTAAGTCTAATGTCTCCTTCGGTATCAATGTAATATTAGCCTCATTCCATGTATCTGGCATCTCTGCCCCCTCCAGTATCTCATTCATCAATTTTTGCATCAGTTGTTTTAAATCCTGTACCATCACTTTATAAAATTTTGCTGTAATTCCATCCAGTCCCGGAGCTTTACCAAGTGTACCAAGTTGGAAGTGTATTGCTTGCACCACTTCCAATGTTGTTATTTCAGCACCAAGCTTCCTTTTCAGCTTCTCCGGCACCTTAGGTAAATCAATCATGTCAAAATAGTCTCTTATCTTTTCATAATCCACTGTTTTTTTCTGGTATAGTCTTGCATAATATTTATAGAATGCTCAATCAGTCCTTGATCATATAATTCCTTCCCCTCTTCCATAATTTTACTTATTGTTCTTTTTTTCTCTCTTTTTCTTCAATTGCCATGCCAAATATCTCCCTGGTTTATTAGCTCCTTCAAATGATTTTTGCTTCATTTTCTTCAATTCCCACTCCGCTTCCTTATTTTCCATAACCCTAATTTGTTCTTGCAATAACTTTATTTCATACAACAATTTCTTTTTACCTGGCCTCTCTTTCAATTGCTGTTCTACTTGGATAATTTTTTCCTGAATCTCTTTTAACTTCATTTCTATTTTCTTTTTGTCTCTACCATTTAAGTCCATCAACACACCTCTGATTACTGCTTTATACGTGTCCCAGACCTTATGTGTTGACACACCTTTATCAACATTACACTGAATAAAAAACTTCGTTTCTTTTTTAAGCACCTCCACACATTCTGGGTCTCCCAAAAGATCCTCATTAATTCTCCATCTCCGTTTCTTATTTCTCATTCTAAATCTCCACATCACAGGATTATGATCTGAGCTAATTTTCGGTAAAATATCAATCTCTTTAGTAAATACTGCAAGTTCTTTAGATGCTCAGATCATATCTATTCTAGAAAAGGATTGATGGCTAGTTGAGAAGAAAGTATACTGCTTCGATTTAGGATTATATTTTCTCCAGATATCTTCTAAATTTTCTTGTTCCTGAATTTCAAAAAATGACTTTGGTCGTTTCCCCGCCCTTACTTTACTTGATGATGAACTTTTATACAACTGTAAATCCACCACTCCATTGAAATCTCCAGCTATAATTACTTGATCATAAGTCCATTGTTCCATTTGTTCTCTTAAATCTTTAAAAAATATATCCTTAGAGCCATTTGGTGCATATAGTCCAAGTATCAACATTTTTTTAGCATTACATAAAAATTCCACAGCCAGGTATCTTCCATTTTTATCAGACACTATTAATTTGGGTTGCAATTCTTCCTTAATATATATAACAATTCCCCTCTTCTTTTGCTTTGTTGCCGAAACAAATTGTTTTCCTAACTTCTTATTAACTAAATATTTAACATCTTGATCTCTAATATGAGTCTCTTGCAGGCAAATCATATTACTTCTTTGTTTAGATAACCAATGTAACACAGCTTTTCGTTTGGAGGGTGAATTGAGTCCATTAACATTCCATGAAATTAATTTTTACTCCATAATTATAATCTGGTTGAGCTAGGAAAGTCTTTTCCATTCTCCATCAGAAAGACATCCATTGCATATTTTGACTTAATCACTTGTCTCCCTGATTGGAATTCAAAAGTCACTCCTTCTGGCAACTCTCATCTATATCTAATTTCAGCTGCCTTCAGCTTTTGTATCAAATCTCTATATTTTTTCCGATCCTGGAGTACTTTTCTTGGTACTTCTTTCATAATTCGAACCCGTGCCCCAGCTATTTCCAGTGGAGTTTCAAAACGCCTTCTAATAATTTCCTCCTTCATTCTCCTTGTAGTCAATTGGACAATAATATCTCTTGGTAAATTCTTTTGTTCTGCATACTTTGAGTTGACACTGTACACAATGTCCAGGTGTGTCATCATTTCCTCCTCTGTTTGTCCCAAAATTTTTGCCAATATTTCAGCTACTTGTTTCAGAACGGATCCGCCCATTTTTTCTGGCACAGCCCTCATACGAATTTGTCTATCCATTGCTTTACATTCCATCATCACAATTCTTTCACCCATACCCATAGTCTCTGTCTGTATAGCCTCTGTTTTTTTCTCCCCATCCTGCACCATCTGTCTCGTTTCTTGCACTTTATGTTGGGTATTCTGTGAATCTGTTTTTGTTGCCTCCATCTCTTTTTTAACCTCCGTTATTTCCAACTTAATCACTTCTTTAATTTCCGTCATTAAATTTTGCTGTAGTTGTACCATTTCCTGAATCTTTTTATTTCCCTCCGTTATTTTTTTATCCAAATTCTCCATAGCAACCTGCCAATCCTTTTCTTTTTTGGAAGCCATCGGACTTGCTTTGGGCCCCCACGAATCTGCTCTCTTTCTTAACTCCGTCTTCTTTTTAATTAAAGTCTCTATTCTTATATATCAAAGTTTTAAGCGTCTGCCCTCTGTTAAAATGGCGGTTAAGGCTTCCCTTACCCTTAAAATGTCGGGTGATGTTTCTCTATGATATAAAATGTCGGGCGATCTTTCTCTATGATAATGATGTCACTGCAGTAATCTTCCCTTACTTTCAATGTTGGGCACTTTACTTCCGCTTCCTCTCCCTTACTTTCAATGGTGGGCGCTTCACCCCCTCTTCCAGCATTGTTTTCCTTCCGGCTCTTCCGACTCTTCCTGACCTCTCCCTCGCCGCTCTGTCTCTGTCTCCTCTCCGTCTATTATCCTCCACTTCCTGCCTCACAGCGCTTCTTCCGATTCCCACAATCCACCCTCCGCGTTGCTCTCTCCCCAACCACAGGTATGCAAAACAATATTCTTTCTTTGCTCTTTTTAGCCTTTTCTCACTCTCAAGCCTCAAATTAAACAGCTCAGTTCTTTGGTATGCCTTTTCAGCTTAATATCTCAGTCTTTCATTCTTTTAAAAAATCGGTCTTTGCTCAGTAAAACAGTCCGTTGGGGGAGATAGTAATCTTTACTTAACACCAACTTCTTGGGTTGTACTCACTGCTTCAAACATCCAATTCTGTCGAATTCCGTTCCCGACGCTTGGGGAACAACGAGCCTATGTCAATTTAATGACTCCAGAAGCTGCTGCAGAGATTTTGGCCGCCCTTCTCCGAGGAGGATCTCAAGGCTTGGGAGGAAAGCCCTTTATTTAGAGCCTCCCACCCACTGAGACCCTTCACTTTCTGGGCTTCAAGCGTTCCAGCCTGATTTCTAGCTGAAATCAGGAGGCTGTGGGCAATCTGTGCACCCCACCAGCCAGAAAACAGCACCTCAGATGATCCGGAGCTCCAGATCACGTCGGTCTCGCCATTACCCCAAACCGTAAGGCAGATAAATCTTTGTTTAAAAAATGTGAGGAGTGTACCACTAAGATGGCCAAATCGGACGGTCATGATTGCTGCCTTTCTTGCCAGGGCGAGGGCCATATTGTTGAAAGATGCAAGATTTGCCAGAGCTTCACCCCTAAAGCAAGAGCTGATTGGGCAGCTAGACTTAAAGCAACGCTCTGGAAATAAGGTGATGTCTAATCCTGCTAGTCCGGCAAGGAAATCGGCTCCAGCAGAGCGTTTGCTGCACCCAACAGGGAAGAATGGATTGGATCCAATGGCAGCCTCGGTTCCTGGGCCTTCGCAGTCCGTGTCGGAACCATCAGTACCGAGGTCTTAGAGCTGACCTCATTCTTGATCCCGAGAGACTTCAGTGTCTATGCAGTCTATGCCTAGTGTGATTATGGTACGCAGTAATCGGTCTGCCTCCCACACTACACTCTCAAAGTCGCCGGTTCCTAATGCTGCTGAAGCGACTCTCCCTAAGGGGCATAAGCGCAAGCATAAGGATAAATCTAAAAACAAGTCTAAGAGGCAGTGCGTCCCAAAGGAGGTTGCATCCTCGGTATCAAGACATAAAGGGAGATTGAGATCCCTCTCATCTGAGTCCGACCACAGAACCGGTGGGGCTGAGAAGGAGCGTTGGCGGTGTTCCAGTTCCAATGAGAGGGGTTGGCAGCGTTACTTCCACCCTCCTTGGTACTCTCCATATTTTCCCCCTGGTTACCCGCCCGACTGGGACTGTTACTCTGCTTACCCTTTTCTGGCACCGGGATCGGTGCATTCGGGCTGTGATGTTTCCCCTACTTCGGATCCAACTTGGTACCCATCGGCGGTTCCTTCCACTTCGATAATCGGTTCCGATTCGGGATCGGACATTGAGCCACTCGGTTCTGAGTGCAGTCCCAATGTTTTGTTGGATCCAATGCCTGAAGAGACCGTAGGGGAGTCAGATCAGAGATCACCAACCCTTGACTACAAGCGCTATGCAGAGCAGATGTTACGCATGGCTAAGTCATTGGAGATTAATGTCTCTGCACCTCAACCTAAGAAAGTGGATAAGATCCTCAAATATGTCTATGATGACACTCCAAAGGTAGTGGCATTCCCTATGATGGAAGGGTTTGTTGAGATCATGGATGAGGTGAGGCAGAGACCAGCTTCCATTCCCATGACCACTAGGAAGGTGGAAGCATTGTATAAAGTGAAGAAGGATACTTGTCCTTACCTATTCAATCATCCACCACCTTTGTCAGTGGTGGCAGAAGAGTTCCAGGCTAAACAGAGGCAGGGCAGTATGGCTGTTCCTTCAGACAAGGAAGGCAGAAAACTGGACTCTGTAGGACAGAAGCTGTATTCTGGGTCGTCCCTTACTATTAAGATGGCCAATTTTTTGGCAATTATGAGTGGATACCAGATTTTCCTATGGAATAAGATGTCTTCATATGTGGACATGTTACCTGATGATAAGAAGACCCTGGCCAAGCTGATTAAAGACGAGGCTACGATTCTGTCTATACAGCAAATTAGTACGTCGTCATATTCTTGATGTGTCAGCCAGGGGTCTAGCCACAGCAGTCGTCGTTCGGAGACACACATGGCTTCGGGCCACTGCTCTGCCTGTTGAAATCTGAAACAAGATTGAGGATATGCCCTTTGAGGGTACGACCCTATTTTCAGAGTCAACTGATGAATATTTGGCCAATATTTGCTGCCTCTAACCAAGCTTGACGCCGTTCATCGGGGAGACAGAAGTCTGTTCAGCCAAGTCAGGCTGAGGGATGTCTCCCAGGGTCACAGACATCAGTTCTGACTAAACCAGATGACTGAATCTCCTATGTTGCTTTTGGACAGGTTAAGGCAGTTTATTACTAGTTGGGAGTGCATTACCAGGGATTCTTGGGTGTTAGCAATTATTAAAAATGGTTACTGGTTGGAATTCTACTCATTGCCTCCTAGTTGCTTACCTAATCAAGCATCAGTCAATGTTTTGCCTGTGCTTAATGAGATTCAGTCACTGTTAGATAAAGGTGCTCTTCAAAGGGTTTCCAACTCTGACGCTCAGTTTGGTTTTTCTCCCGCTTCTTTTTGGTGGACAAGGACGGAGGGAAGAGGCCTAGATCTGAGGGATCTCAATGATTACTTAGTTTAGAATGATCATTTTGCCAGCAGTGCTAAGTCGATCCAGATTCTGTTGGGTCTCATGGCATCCATGACATCAGTGGTTCCCTGGGCACCCTTGAGAATGCGGCCTCTTCAGCTATGGTTCGTTAAGAAATTTTGTCCTCAGATACATTCCTCCCACAAATGGTTTTCTTTTCCCAGAAGGGGTTTATGGTCATTAAAATGGTGGTCTGACTTTGTGAATCTTTATAAAGGGGTTCCATTTGGGTCCCCTGTACATGACATGACCTTAACTACTGATGCTTCTTTGGAAGGCTGGGGGGGGCATTGTGGGGAAGTATCTGTACATGGCCTGTGGACAGCTGCTGAAAAGCAATGTCACATTAATTTCCTGGAACTGAGAGCTGTATTTTATGCCCTCAATGCACTTGCGGATATGGTGTCTGGGAAAAGGGTTCAAATTCTTTCAGACAACATGACTACAGTTTGTTACATAAACAAACAAGGTGGTACAGCATAGAAGAAGCTCTGCTTAGAAACTATCTGTTTGTGGAATTAGGCCATTTCCCGGGACATTACCCTTTCTGCCCTGCATATTGCAGGGTCACAAAACATAAGGGCAGACTTCTTGAGCATATTAGGCACTTCACATCACGAATGGTCCTTGGGGCACAGTTATGCTCAAGACATTTTTATCTCAACAATTTATCAAGGCATTTTTATGACATGGGGTTATCCAAATGTAGACCTATTTGCCACACTGGAGAATACCACGCTGGAGAATACCAAGGCCCCCCAATTTTGTTCCAGGGCCAGAATTGGGAGGGGCTCGCTAGGGGATGCTTTCCAACTGATTTGGAAAGTGGGGCTGTTTTACGCATTTCCTCCCATTCCCTTACTGCAGAGAGTAACATGCAAGCTTCAGACAGACCATTCCAATTGCATAGTGATAGCCCCTTTTTGGTCTCATCAGCCATGGTTCCATATATTGAGAGATACGGCCAATGGGGATCTCATTCGGCTTCCGGCAGTCCCGGACCTTTGGCCCCGTGTTACACCACGACCTGCAGAGGTTGCATTTAACAGCATGGTTGGTGCAACACTGACTGGGCAGTTTTCTGATGCAGTGGCACACGTTATTCTGAATCCACATAAGCCTACAACTAGGAGATCTTATGCCCTGAAATGGAATAGATTTTTGCTATGGGCAGAGAGTAAGGGTATTTCACCAGGCTTCTGCCCCTTATCTGATGTTTTTGACTACCTGGTTTGTTTACAGAGGTCAGGACTAGCAACCTCGTCTCTTAAGGTCCACATGGTAGCCATCTCGGCTTTTCATGTTACTGTGGATGGTAAAATGCTTTTTTCCCATTTTCTTCTAAATTGTTTTTGAAGGGATTAAACAATTTGTATCCACCAAGAACTCCAAAAGTTTCTCAATGGTCTTTATCTCTAGTGTTATCAAGCCTGATGCTTAAACCCTTTGAACCTATGGCGGTATGTATCCTTAAGATGTTGCCACTTAAAGTGGCTTTCCTTATCGCAGTAACCTTGGCTCACAGGGTTAGTGAGCTGCAAGCTTTGAGAGTGGATCCACCTTTTTTATAACTCTTCCCTGACAGAGTGCTGATGCATACAAGTCTGCAGTTTTTGCCAAAGGTGGTCTCTCGTTTTCATGTATCTCAAACTGTGACTCTCCCGGTGTTTTTTCCAAACCGTGAGTCCCCTAGAGAACAAACAATACACAGGAGGGCAATATTGTTTTATTTAGACAGGACAAAGTCATTTAGGCAAAGCCAGGCCTTTTTTGTCTGTTACGCTGGTCCAAATAAGGGGAACACAGCATCCTCACAGACCATCTTCAGGTGGGTGGTGACGGAGATTAGGTTAACTTATGCTGTTTCAGGCGCCCCTTGTCCTTTTCCTCTGTGAGCTCATTTGATGAGAGGACAATCAGTATCGGCAGCATTCCTCCAGGGAGTCCCACTGATGGACATTTGTAAAGCTGCAACTTGGTCATCTGAGAGACATTTGTGAAACATTATGCGATTGATGTGAATGCTCGGAGAGACACAGCAGTGGGATGTGCAGTTCTAGGCCATTTCCACACACGTTGAATAATGCTCTTTCAATGCACTTTCACAATCCTTTGGAAGTGGATTTTTTGTTCCACACATAGAAAATCAGTTTCAAACGTTCACTAAAGAGTATTTTAAGTGGATTATCCAACGTGCGTGGAAGCAGCCCTACAGTCACTGTTTGCATGAGAGCATCACCCCACCTCCTTGGTGAGTAGCTTGGAAATCTCCCAATGTGGGACTGCACTGAAGGCCGTAGATGAAGACAGAGTTGCACTTACCAGTAACTGCTGTTCATTTAGTCTTTGTTCAGGTACACATTCCCTCCCTCCTGCCCCACTGTGAACTCTCGAGTATTGTACATGTGGGCTCATGGCAGCGCAGGAGAACTGAGGGAAAAAGGGGGGGGCAACCTCCTCTATCACATGACCGTTTCAGTGGGAAAAGCTGGATCGGAGTGGTCCATGGGGAGGTGCCCCCGCCCCAGTTTAGTCTATAAGCTGAGAAAAATCCTGTTCCAAGCGGCTCGCCTGCGCAGGTGTAGTCCCAATATGTGCCTGCATGAAGACCTAGATGAACAGCAGTTACCAGTAAGCGCAACTCTGTCTTATCCTACAGGGAGGAGGCAGGTGTGCCAACTCTCCATATGCTGGTTTTTTTCCTGCACCTGCCCTAATTTTAGAAAGAGATTCTAGTCACCAATGCTGAAATCTGCCTAGCTCCAGCTCCCCTCCCCTCCCTTCCCCTCCAGCTGCTGCTGCCTCCAGGGGCAGGGGCAGATTGGACAATCAAAATGACCCTGGAAATAATTTCCAGAGTGGCCCAGTCCATGCTCCTTGAGGGTACAGATCAACAGAATCAATGAGATCTTTGGGGAGTAATCCTAAACAGGTGCCATTAGAAGTAAGATTTAATTGTCTTCACCTCATTCAACAGTTTATATGCCTTTATATTTACATGACTTATCTATCTATATAAACCTTTATGAATGTGTAAAAGCAGCATGGGCAGCTTTCCTCACCTCTTTCCAGCCAAAGTGTTTCTGCCAAAAATGCCCTCCTGCTTAATAAAAATTATGAAAACTCCCATGTTCTCTTTGTACCAGCCCCTGAGGATTCTGTGTATCAAATACTCAGTTTGCTCAGTCTGTACTTCCTACTATTTCTCTATATAGCCATGTGCCTAATTTTGTAAATTTATATTTACACATGTGTGCGCATGCACGCACATACATATTTTTTACATCCGATGATGTAAAAGTGGGCTCCAGCTGAATCTATAGGAATCTCATTCCCCTGGTGGGGGATCCCCCACTTTCACCCTCTACCCCCTCCCACTACCACTTACCTGGCTGGCAGGGGGGAAAGTTGTGGAAACGAGTCTCCTGGGCACACTCCTGGGGTAGTGCAGTGTCATCCTGCCACCCTGAGAGCTCTCCCGTGCTTTGCAGCGGGCTGATTTGGGCCCCAAATTGACCCATTTGGGGTCCAAATCACTCCTCTGTGAAGCTCACATGTGCCCCTGCACCTGCACAATTACATCATTTTCTGGAAGTGATGTCATCTATGAATCTATAGATTCTGGAAGTGATATCATCTATGAATCTAGCAAGACCAGCTATCAGATGTCTCACAAATACAACAACAATAATAATAACCCACTGCTTGAACAGTGTTTAATATACAATTAAAAATCATTCCTGATTATTTTGGGGTGAGAGCAGTTCTAACTTCTGATCTCAGACTTCACATGTGCTTTAACTCAGTCTAAAAAGATGTATTTTAAAACCATAAACACAAATTATAGTCACATAGTTAAGCAAGAATGCATGCAAAGTGTTGTATCTGGGATTTAATTTGCATTGCCAGCCTAAAAGGCAGGGATGTACAGGGCAGAAATAAAAACCACGCTGACGCTTGTTTTTTGGAGAAAATTGGCCACAACTTTATTGGTTACCGAATTAAGGAGCTATGGCTGCGTAGGGGCACGGATCCCAGCATCGGCTGGCCCGCCTGCCCACCGATGACACCTCACCCCTCCAGCATGCCTGCTGCAGGGGGAAAACCCGGAATGACGGTTAAGGGAGTCACACTGGGCGGTGGCCTCTGCGTGGCTCCCCCGTCACCTGGACACAGGCCTGCTCTGTCAGCCTCCCGAGCTGGGCTTACCACTGCCAAGCCTGGTCCAAGATCCCTTATGGGGATCCCCATCTATGGGGAAACAGTGCCAGCCGGCCCTGTCTTTCCCCGACGGGATCGGTGCCCCACGCCCAAACCGCCAACATAGATTGTGACAAAATAACTTGACAAAATGTGAACCTCATTCATTTCAATGAACAAAACAGTCCAAGGCATACATTTAACCAGTCTACGCTAACATCAATGTCTAACTAACTAAATCCCATAGTAACGCTTCCCAAACATCTGAATCAAGCGGAGGGTGGGTGGGGATCGCTGTTCCGAGGCCGACTGAACTGCAACCGGCCGGCCCGAGCAGATATACTTTTTGGGAGGACCTGAGGGAAAACTTCCCTTCTCAGGTCAGATACCTCCCTTTTCTAATTGGTTCCCCTGCCCGGCCCTCTGCCCCGATTGGCTGGCTGCCTTCTTTAAAACTACATTGCCCAGCCTGCATCGGGAGCTGCGTGTCCGGGCAGGGCCGGCCGAGATGCCGTCCAGCCCCTTTTTCCCTGCCGGCGAGCTCTGCAAACGCCGGCGCGGGTAAGTTCCGCGCCGGGTGCATATTCTTGAGAAATACACGCACACATACCCTTTCTGAACATAATATGAACAAAGATTTTCTTTTCTGAAGTTAAATGTTTTAACTCCCCAGCCAGGGAGATACAAATACAGGGAAAATTGGAGGGCAGGGGGATTAAGGTATACCAGGGGCCCATGTTTGCTTCAGCTTTGCAGCCGTGGCAAACTTTCTTTTTTTAAAAAGGGCTGTGAAAAAAGTGGCAAAGACACTGGCTACTGGGAAGCTGTTTGCTTCCAGGGCTCTGTGCCCCCAGTGGCTGCACACAGAACAGCACCAAAATAAATGAAAAACGTTCTCTGAATGCATGTTTGTTTGGAAGGCTGAAGTCTTGGGAAGGGGTGAAAATTGATCTGTGTAAACTGCACAGAACTATTTTCTCTTTGTCTGAGCATGTAAAGAGTTTGGGAATGCTCCCGGGCCTGGCTTTGCTTTTGGAGAAACAGATGAGTGCTGGGGCCAGGAGTGCTTTCTGATTATATCTGATTAGAAAGTTCTGCCCTCTCCTTGGCCTGGCCAACCTTGTCACGTTGATGCGTAATTCTATAATCTCCAGATTATATGCTATATGTGGGGCTGCTCTTAAAGGTTACGCAGAAACTGCAGCTGTGCAGAATGTAGCAACTTGTCTCCTGAGTGGTGGAAGTTGTGAAAGCTTGTATATGTGTGTGACACTGCAGTTCTAAAAAGTTGCTTTTGCCTCCAGTGTATTTCTGGTGGGGTTGCCAGGTTGCCCACTGTAGCAGGCAGTCTCCCACTGGCAGCCCCCTGGTCCCCAACCACTGCTCAGTAGTCCGACATGGAAAAAAAGTAAGAAAAAAATTGCTGTTGTATTAATGAGATGATGTCATTTCTGGGGCAAACTTAGACGTGAAACTACACTGCTCTAGGATTCAGCAGAAACTCTATGGTTTTACATGACATCACTTCTGGATTAGCCCTGGAAATGATTTCTTTCTGTAGATGATAAGGCACACCACATGTTTCTGTTCCTCCCAGTCTTCTACTGCGTGCCAACCACTGGGTGGCAACTTTAGTTTCTGGGCATAATGTTATGACCTTTACTTTCTTTGGGGTAGATTTTGCCTTTAATCTTCCCCTTACACCCTCTGGGTAGTTTGCTGCCACCAGGAATATATTATTCCAAAATATTTTATTTAAATTTTCCCTTTGGTAACGTGTTTAAGTGTCAGGCTCCTTCGTGGTTCTATGTGGCCCTGAGGATAGGAATGGGATATAGCAATGACAGCTACACTGGGATGTAACAAAATAAAACAAACTTTTATTTAGTCAAGAAGCGTATCGGTTTCATAAACGTAGTTCTCGGTTCTTAAAGTTACTTCCTATAAACTCATTCACACTGATCTCTTCTAAGGCTTCACACACAGTTAGCCTCTTTCTTTAACTCAATATTTCTCTCACATAAATGTTTAAAACTCCTCAGGCAGCACACAGCTAGCCTCTCTTTCTCTGACTCTCATTCACAGAAATATGAAACCTGCTCAGGCAGCCCACAGCTGGCCTCTCTTTCCCTGACTGAGTGTCCTTTCACAAACATGCTCAGTTCAGGTTCCACACAGGTTATATTTCTCTCATAAATACTTCAATATACTCAGGCAGCACACAGCTAGCCTGCTTTCTTCTGACTGACTGCTACTTTGCTCTCTCTCTCCCAGTCTAAACTGCATTCACTCCGCCCACAATCTCAGTCAGCCAATCATATCGCTCATTCATTCCTCTTTTTCACCCCCACTCTTCACCTAGCTCAGACCAAGCATTTAAAGACACATGCACCCATTTACTTGAAATGATTACACATAATTTAAGATTTTGACCTATTAAGCCCTTCACAGTCTGGGACCCTCTCACCTAATATACACCTACGCACCTACTCAGAACAGTTGTTGTCTCTTAGTGATTCTGTCATTTCACGAGGCACATTTGTGCTCTATTAGAGCTACAGTGTTCTCCCTAGTTTCTACTGTATACACTACCACTCTGTGGAACGGCTTGCTGAAGAAGATGCATGAATTGCCTTCTCTGCCAAGATTCAGGAAACTACATAAAAATGGTTGAAGTGTTGGACCAGAGATTGGTGGTTTTCTTTATTGAACTCCCAAGGCTGTGGTTTTTTATAAGTTATAATGCAGTTAAAACTGCATGCTGCTGAGGTTTAAATTTGTGTAATTTACTTTTTCTATCAGTTTGGATTTGTATTATAATATGGCATTGGTTTAATGGTTTGCAATAATTTCTAATTTTAAAAATTACATTGGTTGCATACATTTTTATTTAGCTAATTCATACTGTGAAAAAGCAAGATTTTAAAAAGAAACTTTAAATATTTCCTTTAGTTTTGCTCAGGGCTTTTTTTTCTGGGAAAAGAACACTCGAGGGAAATGAGGTGGTGGGGTTGTAAATTTATTAGTTCTTTTTGGGATGCAATAATTAAGGAAATTGAACACATAACAACCTATAAGGTCCCAAAATCCCCAGAAATAATTTTACTAAACTATTGGGAAAATCCTGAGATTCCTACTGCCAGATTGGACCTCATTTACTCACTTCTAGCTATAGCTAAACTAACAATAGCTTCTAGCTGGAACCAAAGAACTGCTCCCTCCCTGAATAGTTGGAAAAACCGCATTTGGGACCACTTTATTATGCAAAAAATCACAGACCAGATGGCTCAGAGAGAAAACCCTAACTACAAATCATATTTTCTTGAAAAATGGCTTCCAGTCTTAGACTACCTGACTAAAGAAGCTACTGGATATAAACATACAACAAAACAAGACCTCTACTATTCCATGGCTTATCTATAATTATAATATTCAATTCTGCTTATAAGAAATTCACGTTTTCTTTTCTTAAAATAAATAGGCTACCACCTTGCAGGATTTGTGGCGTGCTGTTTACAAGTTAAAACTTTTTCTATTGTTATTATGTTCTAAGTTTATGGTTAATGTTGAACATTATTTCCATGTTAATGAATATATCTTTTTAATATATTGTATATTAAGTACTGTTGTTAGTTGAAAAACTTTGTAAAAAAAACTAATTAATTTTTTTTTTAAAAAAAGAGGGAAATAAAGGAGAAACACATGGAAGAAAAGTGTTGCTGTTTTCAAATGCCCCGCTGCTTTTTTCAGCGGAGGAGGAGGAGGGGGGGGTCCCTCTTCCCTCAACTGAAAAAGCTGCTGGTATTTTAAAACAGCTTTTTGCAGCTAATGGGAGGGGAATCCCCTCTTGTCAGCTGAAAAAAACTGCTAGATATGAAAGCAGCAACACTTTTCTTGTGAGGAAAGAAAAACGTTGCTGTATTCAAATGCCCTGCTGCTTTTTTCAACTGAGGGGAGGATGGGGGGGTCCCTCCTCCCCCTCCCCTCAGTTGAAAAAAAGCAAGCGGGCGTTTGAAAGCAGTGTTGCTGCTTTCAAGGCCCACAGCTTTTTTTCAGCTGATTGGGGATCCCCCTTCCATCAGCTGAAAAGCGGTGGGCTTTGAAAGCAACATTTTTCTTGCTGCTTGCAAGCGGCAAGAAAAGTGTTGCTCTTTGCCCAAAACTAAAGAGCTGGGTGCCTTGGGGTGCTCACGGGAGGAAACAGGATCAGGGGGTGGGGCCACTGGACAAGTGATTACTTTCAAGAGGTGCCAAAATTCTGTTCTGCCAGTGGAAGCACAGGAAGCTTCCTGTGCATCGCACGCCCCATGCCTGCTTTGCCCACTGGCAGCAGCACACCCCTTGTTAGTCTGTGGAAGACAGGATACGTTGAAGGTGACTCCCAACCCTTGCAGCAAGAAATCCAAGCTCTCTCGAGCAAATGGGTCTTTATTGAGATATCACAGGCTTCTCGATACATATGTCCATAGGTTACACAGAAGCAGTCAAAGGCATCTGGCTGTACACAGGTCTCTTGTTAAGAATGAACACAGTCAGTAGCTGGACGGAAGGAGCTGTCCCAAGGCCGCTGCGGCGAGCCATCCGAGATAAGGGTTCGACCGTCCTGGAATCTGGAAGGCAACAAGGGAAGCAGATGCAAGAGGCTGTTGCAACATATCATATGCTGGGCAACAATATGGAGGGACAGTGGGCAACAGACCTGACACCCCTTTAGGCCTCTGTGACTCCTCTCCTACCGTGTCACAGACTGGAGAGCCGTGCGGAATGGCTCAGGAAGCTTCCCACATCTCACACACCCTCCGTTCTCTCCCCACCTTCGGCTGTTGTCCCAAGCCTCACATGCCCTTGGCTCTCTAGCACCTCTCCTGCTGCCTGCCTGCCCACCTCTCTCTGCCATTGCCTGGCTCTCCAGACACCCCCTGGTAGGTGAAGCAGGCACGGCACATGCGAGGTGCAAGAGGCTTCCTGCGCTGCTGCTGGTGGGAGCACTCCCAACTGTCCCAGCTGCCGGCAGCTTTGTCAGCCACCGGTGAAACGGCGTAAGGGGGCTTGGAGCAGCAGCAACTGCCAGAGGCTCCCTTGGGCTGGCAGAAGGTGAGTTCCCTGCACCCTGCTGCCAGCGGGCTTTGCTTGTAATAAATGTTGTAAATACTAGCAATCTGTATGCAGGCACTGTCTGTCCAACTCTGCAAGTTGGACGGGTTTTATGTTGTTAACTATGTGAATTCCTTTCGTAAACTCCAGCCCCCAGTGGCTGGGAAGGAGTTGAGCTGCGGTAGTCAGAAAAGATGCCTACACTTCCCATCAAAATTTTCGGGAACCTGACTCATGTCCAACTCATGTTAGGTGTCACTTGTAGCTTGGCTCCGAGTTCCTTATTGTCCATGTATGCTTTGATCAGGCCTGTCCCTTGTTCTTTCTTACATCTCTTAAATGGGGAAATTTGATGGGTACTACAGCATAAATGAACTAGTTACTAACTCTTATTAGAGATGTGTAATCTTATTAGAGATGTGTAATTCAGCAAAATCCAGTTTTCCTGGCTCATATTAGAGAATTCTGGATGTGATCCAAGTACCCAGATTGAGGCCCCTGAATAAATCCAGGTAAATCCTGGTTAATTCAGAAAATGCTGGGTTGGCTGTTTCCCTTGCCATTTTCTTGCAAAGAAACAGCATTTCCCATCTTTTTTGTAGAGAAGGGAGAGGCAGAGCTGAGGCAGAGGCAGGAGGGAACAATAATGAGGCAGGGACGGGGCACTGAGTGGTCAATCCTTGCAGGAGCTCACTTTCTCTGGCCAATGGGATTCTCCTATAAGGACAGAGCCTATTTCAAATTACCCTGCAAGGAGTTAAAAAAGCAAGCTTGCCTCAGAGCAAGTGAGAATGGCTACAGAGAAAGAGAGAACTTGAGTTTTCCAAATTTACCATTCGCTCTCACTTTCAACCTGAGGACAAGTGGGATCTAGTTTATACAACAACTGTGCTTGCTTGCCATTGCCTTATGCTTGTGGTTGGGTACTTGCTTGGTGGGAGAGTGCCTGCACAGAGATTGCTAGTATTTACAACAAACGTTTATTACAAGCAAAGCCCACTGCCAGTGGGGTGCGGGGAGATCACCTTCTGCCGGCCCAAGGGAGCCTCTGGCAGTTGCTGCTGTTCCAAGCCCCCTTACGCCATTTCACCAGTGGCTGGCAAAGCTGCTGGCAGCTGGGACTCTTGGTAGCACTTCTGCCAGTGGCAGCGCAGGAAGCCTCTTGTGCCTCGCACACCCTATGCCTGCTTCAGCTGCCTGGGGGTGTCCGGAGTGCCAGGCACCAGCAGAGGGAGGCAAGCGGGTGGGTGGCAGGAGAGGTGCTGGGGAGTCAAGGGAGAGAGCTAAGGGCGTGCGAGGCGCAGGAAGCTTAATGAGCTGCCCTGCCTCCAGCCGGATCTTGCACTGCTCTCTGGTCTGAGATAGGGCAGGAAGGGAGCCGCAGAGTCCGGAAGGGGTGTACTGCTGCTGGTGGGGGAAGCAGATGCAGGGTGTGCAAGGTGTGGGAAGCCGACTGTGCTACCACCAGCGGGAGTGCTCCCAGCTGTCCTGGCTGCCAACAGCTTTGCCAATTGCCGGTGAAATGGCGTAAGGGGGCTTGGAGCAATAGCAACTGCCAGGGGCTCCCTTGGGCAGTAGAAGGTGAGTTCCCTGCATCCCGCTGCCAGCGGGCTTTGCTTGTAATAAATGTGTTATAAATACTAGCAATCTGTATGCAGGCACTCTTCATCCAACTCTGCAAGTTGCAAAGGTATTATGTTGTTAACTATGTGATTTCCTTTGGTAAACTCCAGCCCCCAGTGGCTGGGAAGGAGCTGAGCTGCGGTAGTCAGAAAAGACGCCTACACTTCCCATCAAAACTTTCGGGAACCTGACTCATGTCCACCTCGTGTCAGGCATCACTTGTAGCTTGACTCTCAGAGAGAGCTGTAAAGACAACTGCTGTGGCTTAGTGAACTAGTGTACATAGATGGGACTGGTTTATAGTGGAAACCAAAGCCTTCTGCCTGTGTGTTTGCTTGTTTGTAGTGCTAAGTTAAAGGCAAGACAGGTTGACTGCAGTTCATGTAGAAAAAACAATATGGAAGCAGGAAGGAGTAGGCAAGGGGCTGCCTGAGTTGGTAAAACGCTACCCTAATTGTCCCAGTGTACCATTCTCTTCTGGTTCCATTTAAACAGTAAAAGTTTTTTCATCTGAGATATTGGTTTCTAGCAACCAGTCAGTGTGTTTTCTGGCTGGTGCTGAGAGTCCCCTTAGGGGTGGGGAGCACATTGTGGATCCTTGTCTATACAGGATTTCTGGTCCTCTGAGGACCAAACACTACATATTAACATATTGGAACTCAGAGCCATCCGCTTTGCTATTGTCTCTTTTACAGCAATGCTGCGTGGCAAAAATGTCTGAATTCATACTGATAATACAACAGCCATGTACTACGTAGACAAGCAAAGGGGGGGCCACCTCCCTGGCGTGTACAAGGCTACAGAAGTCTGGAAATGGGCTATTGCCAACGAAGTCTTGCTCCATGTTATCCGTATTGCAGGATCAGACAACACCTGAGCAGATGCTTTGAGCAGGGCCTTAGACACCAATCACGAGTGGACTCTGAATGATTTGTGTCTCAGGCATGTTTTTGCTCAATGGGGTGTCCCAGAGGCGGATTTGTTTGCTACAGCATGCAACACCAAATGCTCCTTGTTCTGTTCTAGTGCTGGGAGCGACCCTGTCTTTGGGGGACGCCTTCCAGATTATTTGGTCGGACAAACTTTTACCTATCCCTGCCCATTCCTCTGATTCCCAGGGTACTCAGCAAAATCTAGTCAGACGAGATGGATTGTATATTAATAGCCACCTTTTGGCCCAGACAGATCTGATTCCCGAGATTGTTGAGTCTAGCAGAGCAGAATTACATACACTTGCCAGTGACACATGACATCCTGACTTACAGGGAGTTGTACCACCACAACCCCAGGTCCCTGCATCTGATGGTGTGGTGCATCCATGCAGGGATCTAACACTGTCATTGGAAGTACAGAGGGTACATGCTTAATGAATTTATGAAGAGATTCACCCCGCCTCCTCTTTATTGGTTTAGCTTGGTAATCTCCATGTGGGACTGCACAGAATGACGATGAAAACAGGGTTGTACATAGCTGTAACTATTGTTCATCGAGTTCTTCTGGGCAGGCACACACATCCTTCCTCCTGCCTCGCTGTGAACTCTCTGCTGGTGGCCAGTTGTAGCTCACAGTGGCTCAGGAGAACTGGAGGGAAGAGGGGTCACTCCTCCCTTATCACGTGCCCATTTTGGCGGGAAAATGGGTTGCTATGTGAGTCGGAAGAAGCAGCCCCTAAAATAGCTTTTTAAAAGCTATAAAGATTTTTTCCGAGCAGCTGGCCTGCTTGCATGTGCAGTCCCATGTGTGACTGCACAAAAGAACTCGATGAACAATAGTTACAGGTATGTACAGCCCTGTTTTCTACTGCAGACCAACATGGCTACCCACCTCACTATCCTCATGGGTTTGAGAGAGATCTTTTTAAGAAGTCTAATGTTATACAGTGTATATATGGCCCAATTTATGAGGTGTTTCCTCCACTACTCTGACAGTTTGTTCACTCAGTCACTATCACTCACCATCCAGGTGATACTCTTCAGAACTTGACATTCTCACTTCACTATCACACTTGTGGGGACAGTAACTGCGCCATATCCATAGGGGATCTAGAGCAGTATTGGTTGTGTTGTGGATTTACTATGGCAAAGCAATTTTCAGTGAGAGCAGAACAGTAGTCTCTTGGAAGTGACTTAATCCTCATTTAGAAGAAATTAGATGAATTGCAAACAATGTATCACTGCAGGTTGCAGGGAAAGATGCGATCAGGTGATAAAGTAGCCTTGAGCTCTTTGCTTCTGGATTGCTCAGTACAGCATTTCAACCTTACCAGGGTTTGACCTAATTCTTCCTGCCTTAGCCACTGTAGTAACTGCTAGCCTCACAGCTTCCTACTAGACTGTAAATATTTGGGGTTGTCTGTTCTAAAAAGCTGAGGTGGCAGAAACAATGCTGTACTTCTGAGTACATAAAAAATACCAGCCATGACACACTTAAAAATTTAAACAACTGTGTTCTGGTGACAGACCCTGAAAGTCAGCTTAGAAAAATAAACATACATCCTACAAATCACAGGAGAATCCCTGTGCTTCATTTTAAATGTCTCTTTCCTAAATGCTTAATGAGTACAAATTATATTTAATAATATGGGAAGATTTTAAACTCTTGGAAACTATACAAAAAATCAAGTATTTGGAAGTTTGGATAGAGGCCAATGGTACATCCCCTCTCTGTTAACCCTGTTCACCTTGTTATGGGACCCAGATTGATGATCAGTCATTTGTACTACTGTAAGTTTGGAGTAGATCTGCAGTGCAGCTGTCACTTTTCTCCACCTTGTGCATCACTCACCTAAACAGTTGTAACTGTAATTTACCCAGAAAGATTTTTTCAATATATGATTTCAATATATTTGAAAGATTATTTTCCTGCTCCACTTTCCAGAAGGGTTACTATCTCTTATCCAGTCCACCTAAGGACCACACATGTAAGCAGACTCTTGTACCACATTCCTAGCTCAAGTAGGAACTGTGTGATTATATGGGTCTTACATGTCCCTTCCTAGCTCAGTCCAGCAGCTGGGGCTGCATGCATCTACCCTTAGAGAGAAAACTGGGAGCAGTGTAGAGACTTCTTGATAGAGACTGAAAGAAAAATGATTGGTGCCACTACCAATTTTCTTACTGGTGCTTTGAGCATGCAGCTAAATAGTGAGTGTCAGGTTACATCATATAGTTCCTTCTGTTTTTACCAGATTAGGATAATTTTTTAAAGTGAATGTCTCTGAATTTTGAAATTGGATTGTCCAGGCATCATCTGCAGGTGGTGGCTGTCTCTTTCAAAGCTATAAGAAGCAAAATCTTCAGTCTTGCATGACCTGCTCTGTTCCTCTTGATCATTTGCCTATCTTTACCGTATACCTGTACTAGCAAGACTCTAAATTTTCTACCCAACAAACAAGAGTGGAGCGCAAGGATTATTTGATTTTACAGCAATTCTGGGGTTTGTTACAGTAATGGTTGCAAACTGACCATTTCATATTTTATCATTCATCCGCGGTCTTCCTGTGCAGTCCCACGTGGGACTGCGCACGCGCAGGCCTGCCGACTTCGGAGATTTTTATAGCTCAGAACCACTAGGGGGCATCCCCGCCTCCTAATGCGCATGCACGGCTGTCTTTTCCCGCCGAAAAACGGCTCCTAACAGGCTGGGCGCCCCCGACGTATCCTCAGTTCCTCTTTTGCCGCCAACTTGAGAGGTTCTTACTAGCTGTGCTCTTCGGAAAGCGTTTCATCATGATCTGGAAGATGTCGGATAAAGCATTATTTAAGAGGTGTTCCTCTTGTGATTGAAAAATGACAAAATCGAATGGTCATTCCGAATGCCTGTACTGTCTGGGGGAAACCCACAACCCACAGGCATGTAAGTACTGCCGCACATTCACTACGAAGGCCAGGGCAGAAAGGTTGAGGAGACTTCAAGCTTATTTATGGTGACGCGCGATGGCGGTAACTGACCCACCTATACCGGGTAAATCCCCCGCGCCTAGAACACCTGCTACTCCGGCCTCAAAATCTTCGGAAAAGTCGCCGCTCTCCCGCACATACCGATCCGAGACGGCCGAGTCCGGTCACGTTGGTTCGGAGCTCCTCGGATCTGACCGCTCCTATCTCTTCGGATCTGATCTCGGGGTCGAGACCTGCTTCGGAACCACCGGGCTCCTTGTCGGGTGATTGGTCTAGGAGGGAGAGTTCCGTGGCCCCGTCGGAGCCAAGAACCCCTCGGAGTGGATCGCAGTCGGACCGACGCAGCACTTCACGAAAATCTTCGGAGCCGAAGCGCTCTTCGGATCTGTCGGGTGAGTCTGGCAAAGAAGAAGAAAAAGAAGAAGCATCAATCTTCCAAATCAGACAAACAAGTACCTGAGAGTGTTATCACCCCTCAGCACAGTCAGCAAGGTGCTTCTGGATCCGATCCACCTACGAAGAGTCACCGTGGGTCGGGGGACGTAGCTTCCCCTAGGAGAACCCCGGCATCCGAGAGATCCCGGGAATCAGATGTGATTATGATTGAAAAGCCCCCGACTCTATCGGGAGTACCTCGTTCACCTTCTCGCGACTCATGGTCTTCACGTTCCTCTCGCACAGACAGAGGTCGTTCAAAATCACGCCGCGCTGGCAGATACAGCCCTTACTCGGCCAGACATCGTTATTACAGGGAGGGATCCTATGGTTCCGACCATGGAACCAAGAGACGCTCTCACTCACCTTCTATGCGTGCTAGCTCCCCAGGGGGATCTAGACGGACCCCGGGTTTTTCAGACACCGACTATGACACGTATGCTTCCTACGAAAGGCCTTATGACTCCCCTCCTTCAGATTCGCCTGATGGAGTGATTGGTCCATCGGAGGAAGCTTCTCCGACTGAGGATTTTCGCGCCTACAACGAACTTCTTCAAAGAATGGCGAAGGCGCTAGACATTGAGGTGGCTTCTTCGGAACCACGGTCGAAGGATAAGATCCTAAAACACATGTATTCTGGATCGACTCCGACGATTGTCTTCCCTATGATTGAAGGCTTTGTGGAACTCCTTTCAGGATTAAACCTGAAACCTGCCTCTACTCCTGTCACAAACAAGAAAATAGAAAACTTGTATAGAGTCAAGGATGAACAGTGTCCGTTCCTTTTGCTTTACCCACCTCCTTCCTCCCTTGTTACGGAGGACATGCAAGCGACACCCAAGCAAGGATCCTTGTCGGTCCCGTCAGATAAGGACAGTAGGAAGATTGTCTCTCTGGCCAGGAAGGTGTATACATCAACAGCATTTGGCATTAAAATTGCCAACTATGCAGCGATGATGGCCGCCTATCAACTGTTGTTATGGACAAAGGTGGCAACATTTGTGCCTCAGTTACCGGAGGATCAAAGAGTCTTCCTTAGAGTTATTCAAGAGGAGGCTGTCCGCTTATCTCGTCACCAGATTACTGTAAGCAGGAATATGGCAGACACCTCTACCAGGGCACTCCTGTCTGCTCTCGTGTTACGCAGATTCACTTGGTTGAGGACCACTGCCTTACCACTGGAGACAAGGTCCAAGGTGGAAGATCTCCCCTTCGAAGGACAGAACCTGTTCTCCGATAGAACAGATGAGTATCTTTCAAAGAAACGTAAAGATAGGTTGACAGCTCAATCTTATGGTGTCTTGCACCAACATCAGCCTGGTCGCACTCAGTACAGACCGTATACTAAAAGCTGTCAACAACGCTACCACCCTTATTATGGGTATGGATTCCAGCCTCATCGCCAATATCAGAGCCCACAATCTACCTTCCAGAGGAGGAGGCAGGGCAATAAGAATAGGCAGGGAAATAACCAGCACCAACCTAAAGAATCGGGACATTCCCAAAAACAGTTCTGACAATTACAGTGACCTGACCCCTATTTTGGGGACAGGCTGTCTCTTTTCTTTTCTGAATGGTGTAGCATTACTTCAGATGTTTGGGTGTTACGGTTGGTTCAGTTTGGTTATAAAATTGAGTTTGTTCAGTGGCCTGGTCTCCGGCTTTCTGTTTTCTCCTTTCAAACACCTCAACCGGGGGTAGTTTCAGAGTTATCAGCCTTATTATTAAAAGGGGCTATTGAAGCGGTGACTCCTTCTTCTTCCCCCTTTGGCTTCTATTCGAACCTTTTTGTGGTAGACAAGAAGGATGGAGGACTTCGCCCTATCCTGGACCTCCGAGAATTGAATAAATCTGTAAAGGTCCGAAAGTTTAAGATGACCACTCTACAAATGGTCCTGACTCTGATACCCTCTGCCTCTTGGTTTGGGGTTTTAGATCTTAAAGATGCGTATTTCCACATCTCAATTTTTCCTGAGCGTAGGAAGTTTCTTTGTTTTACCTATGGTACTCGGATTTTTCAGTACCGTGTTCTTCCGTTTGGTTTGTCCACCGCCCCTAGGGTATTTACCAAATGCATGGCGGTGGCGATTGCCTTCCTTAGAACTCAGGGCTGTTGAAAGAAATCGAAGCTTATCCCCTCCAAGGTTATCCAATTTATTGGAGCCATTATTGATGGTTCTCAGGATGCGGGATTTTTGCCCTTAGATAGGGCTAATAAAATTAAAGCACTTATTAAAAGATTTATGAGATGCAGGTTCCAACCAGCTAGACTTATTCAGGTTCTTTTGGGCTATATGGCCGCCACCACGGCTGTGATGTCCCTGGCAAGACTCAAGATGAGACCACTACAGCTTTGGTTTTCTAGAACCTTTTTCCCTGACAGGGATTCCCAGCAGAAGAAACTTAGTATTCCTTGCAGGGTTCTCCTATCTTTGGACTGGTGGTTGCAAGATGCCAACCTGTTTGGGGGGATTGGTTTCAGCTATAGTCAGCCAGACCTTTCAGTCACCACGGATGCATCTACCCTAGGGTGGGGTGCTCATTGTCAGGGTTCATATGCCCATGGTATGTGGGATGAGTCAGAGTGTAAAGAACATATCAACCTCCTTGAGTTACGTGCTGTTTACTACACCTTAATTTCGTTTTCTGATATGGTGCAGAATAAAACGGTCCAGATCCTTACGGATAACATCGCCACAGTGTTTTATTTGAATAAACAAGGGGGCACTATGTCTTTAGCCTTATGCGAAGAGACGATGAGAATTTGGAATTGGGCTGTTGACCATTCTGTATGGCTTGTGGCGGTCCACATACCAGGTGTTGACAATGTTATGGCTGACCACCTTAGTAGACTGGGGGTGACACCCATGAATAGTCTCTTCACGACAAGTATTTACGTCCTGGCTTTTCAGAATGGGGAACCTCAGACTTAGACCTTTTCGCCACAGAGGAGAACTGCAAGACTGCCCGCTATTGCTCCAGAGGAGGCGTCGGCCTCGAGTCTCTTGGGGACGCATTTCAGTTAACTTGGTCCGGGCGCCTTCTTTACATATTTCCCCTGTTCCCCCTGTTAGCCAGGGTACTCTCCAAGATCCAGCTGGACAGAACGTCAGCCATTCTGATAACTCCTTACTGGCCACAGCAACCGTGGTTTCATGCGCTTCTGAGACTCTACAGCCGGATGCACCAATTCCCGGATCAGCCGGATCTACTGTCTTTCTGGGGGGTGCTTCATCACAGAGTACACACATTCAAACTGTGGCTGATTCTTCAGGACGGGGTTTCTCTGAGGGAGTAATGTATGTACTCCAGAACATACGTCGTTTGTCCACTAGGCAGTCGTACTCCCTGAAGTGGAACAAGTTTACTGAGTGGTATGAGGGTCGGAGGGGTTGACCCTCTGGCCTCCTCCCTCTCCGAGGTTCTGGATTTTTTGTGGGGGCTTAAACAATCTGGATTGTCAAATTCTTCAGTTAAAGTTTATATGGCTGCGATTTCTGCCTTTGATCCCCCAGTTGATCGAAAGACTGTGTTTTCCCATTACACATCCAAACTGTTTCTGAAGGGGCTCAACAACTTGTTTCCTCCAGTGCGGGTATTAGTGCCTCAATGTTCGTTGCCGCTGGTGTTGACCAAGCTGCTTTCCAAGCCCTTTGAACCTTTAGCTACTTGCCCTCTGAATTTACTTTCGTTGAAGGTAGCGTTTTTAGTGGCTGTCACGTCTGCCAGGAGGGTGGGCGAGTTGGCAGCTTTTTCATGTGATCCTCCTTATTTGAGTGTTCACCCTGATAAGGTAGTCCTGAGAACAAAGATAGAGTTTTTACCCAAAGTGGTATCCAAATTCCACCTATCACAAGAAATTTCATTACCTGTGTTTTTCAAGGATCACTCTTCAGAGGCAGAGAGATCTCTTCATGCCCTGGATGTTCGCAGGGCTCTCCTCTTTTATTTGGATAGGGTGAAGCCCTTTCGGAAAGATTCCCACCTTTTTGTTTGTTTTGCGGGTCCAAAGAAGGGGTTAGGAGCCAATCCTCAAACTTTGGCTCGCTGGGTAGTGCAAGCTATTCTGTTAAGTTATAAATGTGCTAACTTACTTGTCCCTTGGAGATACATGCTCACTCCACCAGGTCTCAAGCATCCTCAGCAGCACTCCTGAGAGGTGTCCCTCTACAAGACATCTGTAAAGCTGCGACTTGGGCTTCTGCAGACACGTTTGTCAGACATTACGCTCTGGACGTCCTAGACAGGAAGGAAACGATAGTGGGTACAGCAGTCCTACAATCAATCTTCCTGTGATGATACATCTGTGCCTACCACCCAGGTATTTAAGCTTTGTAATCTCCCATGTGGGACTGCACAGGAAGACCGCAGATGAAAAACAGTGTTTCATACCTGTAACTGTTGTTCATCTAGGTCTTCCATGCAGGCACACATACCCTCCCTCCTTTCCCGCTAATTCTCTTGGTACTTACCTTGTAGTCAGTGGCGAAAGAGGACTGAGGGTACGTCGGGGGTGCCCCGCCTCTTAGGAGCTGTTTTTCAGCGGGAAAAGACAGCCGCGCATGCACGTTAGGAGGCGGGGACGCCCCCTAGTGGTTCTGCGCTATAAAAATCTCCGAAGTCGGCAGGCCTGCCTGTGCGCAGTCCCATGTGTGCCTGCACGGAAGACCTAGATGAACAACAGTTACAGGTATGAAACACTATTTTTTTTCTCTATGGCTGCAATCTGTGGTTCAGTATATTCGGTTTATCAATAGTGTTGTTCTGTTCTGTGGACCAGATTTCAAAAAGTTGATTTCATGAGACAAATCTTGTCTCCTGTTTCAGTGCCTTTGCCAGATTTGATTCTATCCAATTACAAAGAGAAAAACCTTGGAGGTACACTGGAAATTAAATTTATAAATTTTTATTATTTTTTTTCTGCAGAGTGCAAAGTGCCAAAGTGCTAATATATAATTCCTAATAAATATTATATATAAATATCCAATAAAGACATACAAAAATACATATAAATTCAATCAAGAGTCCAACTGGTGTAGTTTCACCACTAAGGTGATGAAGTAAAACCTCCAGAGGTGTAGTTCTGTTCTATTGTAGAACTGTTGATTCCCATGTGGAGGTTCCTCAAAGGACAACGTAGTCTAGTGGTTACAGTCGAAGGCCAAAAATTATGGCTAAAGAGCTGATTCTATGGCAAATGTTATGCCAAAAGGACAAATACAATATTTTGTTGGGTTTTTATTGTTTCCAAAAAGAAGTATAATATATTGAAACTTCCTATATTTTCCCATTCTCTCTAAAAATTATTAGAAATAATTTACACTGAAATGGTTATTACTTTACCACTTAAGGATTTTTTTAGTGTGACAGATTATGGTACAGCCAAATACTAAGTAATAAACCAAAGCAGAAGCGTAAACAATGGAGAAAATATTTTGGTGTACGATTTAGTTTAATCAGTTGTTCAGACAGCTGTATCTGTCTTTAGTACCCTTAAGTTAGACCAATGTTAAAAGGATTAAGACAATGAACTAAAATTAGCACCAATGCATTTGGATCTGCTGTGTGGAATTCTTG
The DNA here is from genome assembly GCF_028583425.1 of Eublepharis macularius. Taxonomy (NCBI): domain Eukaryota; kingdom Metazoa; phylum Chordata; class Lepidosauria; order Squamata; family Eublepharidae; genus Eublepharis; species Eublepharis macularius. The sequence goes on from NC_072790.1 coordinate 129,341,654, forward strand.
GAATGGACCTGGGTTTGACATAAGGAATGCTGAGAATTATGATGATTAGAAATTGAGGAAGACCTAGCCTCATTCCCCTTGTTCCCCAAGAAAAGGGCAAACCTTTCTACATTAATCATTGAATGAATAATACCACTTGAAGCCAAGCAATTTTAGTTGTGGGGAGATGGTGGGCTTTGTTACTTCACACTGTTTATATTGTGGTGGATAGATGGTGTAAAAATATATACATAAATAAATAAACAAATAGTAAAGCTAACATGGTGCCTCATCACCTTTTATTGGGAGGTATGAGCCAGAAGAAAAATATATAGCCCTAGTATTCTACTAACATTGACAGAAACAGTTGTATCACTTGAGGTAAGCTTTAGAACAACCAGTTGTCTTACATTACTGTAGTGTCTTGTGACATTTATAATTTCTATTTGATTCCATAATGGATATAATTTTCCCAAATTGACTGATATTAAGAATATGTTTTTGATACAATGTTGGATTTGAGTGTGTAAGATCCAGATTCTCATCTCTAGTGCCTTTTGTGAAGCTCATTGATTGGCTAGGGACGAATTATTATTTACTACTCAAATTGATCTCAGTGGTTTTGTGAGGATAAAACAAGATGTGGATGTAGCATGAACTCCCCCTCAACATGGGGGAGGGGAAAATAAACATAAATAATAATTCTTTTTTCCATGTCCTTAGTTCAGATGAGTTTCTCACTCATGACCCAAAATTAGTTAGTTGGAAGTACTAATGCAGTGGGACAGATTGCATTGACACACAAAGTTAGTATGTAAGAGTGTATTCTTGGAAAAGAAGATTTTAATGGGAAGACTTTTCTTTTAAAAATGTAAATATGCTGTTATAATGTTTACTTCATTATGATTTTTATAGTAATAATGTAAATGTTATATTCTGAATATTTGTTCTCATTTTTTTAACTTTATGACATAGCTATTCTGCCCATCTCTAACTCATTGTGGCATATGGAGTACCGAATCAGGTTCAAGGTTTTGGTACTAACCTATAAAGCCCTATATGGACTGAGACCGGCATATCTGCGGGACCGCCTCTCCCCATATGAACCCCAGAGGACTCTTCGCTCTAGCAATAAGCATCTATTAAAGATCCCTGGCCCTAGGGAGGCCCACCTGGCATCAACCAGGGCCAGGGCTTTTTCAGTCCTGGCCCCAGCCTGGTGGAACGCTCTGTCCAATGAGACCAGGGCCCGGCGAGATTATTAGCATTTCACTGGGCCTGTAAGATGGAGCTGTTCTGCCAGGCTTATGGTTGATGCCGGATGGTGCCCCCTAGCCGGGGGAGCACAGTATATGCCCTCCCTACTAGTGACACCTCCATCTCTCGTACATCCCTGGCAAAATACTCTGGAGATGGCTAAATAGGGGGGTTGTCTGGATTATGTGCTGCTGTGTTTACATACATCCATACACATATATATATGTGTGTGTGTGTATGTGTGTGAATATGTTTACATGTATTTTAATCTATGTATTAGGATGTTTTATGATTTTAAATTGTATATATGATGAAATATGTTTTTAAACTTGGTTGTGATCCGCCTTGAGCCTGCTGATATGGGGAGGGTGGAAAATAAATTAAATATAAATAAATAAATATAGGCGAAAGATTTATATGATCTGAAGAGAAACCAGACTATGTGAGGGTGATCTGGCTGCGACATCTGTCACCCAATTGATCGCTGGGGTTGGTTCGGCTGGTCTGGCTGGCTGGGCGTGTGTCCCCTCCCTCCCTCGCCACTCCATGTGCGTCCCTCCTGAGGCTGCGAGCTCGGTGGAGGGGGGTGGCCATCCCAGATGGAGGGAGTGTGCTGTTCTTCAGTCGGGGTGTGTGTGTGTGTGTGTGTGGTGGCTGTGCTCCCCTGCTAGAACCTCCAAACAAGCTCAAGGTCCATGGTGGCATATAGATAACACACAGAGATGTCTTTACTGTGTATACTTGCTGATATGTCACACATTAATTTGTCCTATTCTACTACACTGGCAGTAAAATATGTTAGCACTGGTCATGTGCTGACTTGCCTTAGTCTGTCTCCAGATACGGCATAATATCTTCAGGATACATCAGTGTATGGAGTTGTTCAAGGAGAAAGAGCTTAAGATGGCACCCAAAGACATCCAACCTAGGGTTTCATATAATTTAAAAATTGATTGCATTGTTAAAGAAATTGTTGGGGTTTTTTATTGTATGGTTTCTTCATTTGATAGCATGCCACTCTATGGTAACGTTAGGGTTGCCAACTCCAGGCTAGGAAATTCATATAGATTTGGCAGTGGAGCATCAGGATGGTATGGTTTGGCAAGGGGAGGGAGGGACCTCAGCAGGGTATAATGCAATTGGATCCCCTCCCCAAAGCTCCCATTTTCTCCAGGGGAACTGGAATGTTTTGAAAAAACATTTTTATCCCATTTTTAAAAGTTGCCAACTTATATTTGCACTGAGTAGCAAAGAATAGAAAATAATTTGCAACCACTTATAAAATTTCCCCCCAAATTACCAAGTGGAATAGCAACCTTTGATATTTCAGTTTAAATAAATCCCTCTGTTGTTGTGGCAATACTTAGTACTTTGGAACTCCCTTGCCAAGGGAATTCATCTGTCTCCGTCTTTCATTACTTTCTACCAGCAGGTGAAGACTTTTTTGTTTCATTAGTGAACAGACCCTCCTCTCTGGTTGTGTTGAGTTTGTATGTCTATATGTTTTTACTGTATTGTTAAATGTTTTACATATATATTTTAAATGCATTTTAATACCTTGATTTGCTGCCTTAGGGACCTTATTGGGGGGGGGGGAGTTGGCATAGAAATGTAAAAAAAAAATTATAGTTACAATTTTCAAATGCTGCACACTTTAAAAAAAAACTTCTGGTCCTGCAGCTGCTTCACATATAATTATTATTAAAATATTAATTATATCTACACGTGTTATTTTTATATTTCCTAAATTTGATAACATATACATTTTCTTAAATGTGTGTTTATTATTATTTTCTTAAACATGAAGGAAAAGGGAATGTACTGCTTCTTTTAGCTAAGTCTGACACTACTGACATAAGTGTTTCTCCCTCTTTTGTATTTTCAATCTGGCAAATGCAGCTTTTACAGAAGAATGGACAGATATCCACTATTAATGGAACTGCAGAAGAGCAAGTGGAGCTCAACCTTAAGCCAGAGGAACTGAATGGACAACAGGCAGAAGAAGTTGTAGCAGATGGTAAGGAGACGTCTACAGTGGTAGGAGATCTTACATCAAGCTGTGGAAAAGGCAAGTCTGAAATTGGGACCATAGCCCTTGTTCTATAATTTACAGGTCCTCAGTTTATCAATAAAGTCCTTGATGCAGTTATTTTTTTGTGTCACACCCTCTAAAAAATACCTAGATGATGGCCACTGTCATTTTTGTTAGCACTAATCACTGGTTTGTATGATAGGGAGGCAGTGCTCACATTCAGCATTCACTCCAAATATGACTTTTATTTATTTATGTCATTTATAGTCCACCTTTCTTACTGAGACTCAAGGCGGATTACACAGTGTGAGATTAGTACAGTTAATTTCAAGGACATTTCCATCAACAGTGCCATAGAGTAAACAAACACAAGTTTACAAAAACCTACCATCAGCAAGAATCCAATACAAGTTGAAGAAATGCTGAAACAGAACATAAGCAATTCTAGAGCTGTTATTAGACAACATGAAGCACAGATAGCTCATAGGAACACATATTTAAAACAACAAATATTATGTAAGGCAACACAATGGTGAAGTCTTTGGTCCATAACTCATTAGCAAAGCATCTGCAACCTCCCTCCCTACAATACATCCCTCCTATCTGAATAAAAAGCCTTTTTGAATAATTCGGTTTAGCATCGTTTCTGGAAAGCCAGGAGAATAGGGGTTCTCCTGACCTCCTCAGGCAGGCCGTTCCACAGGGTAGGGGCCACCACAGAGAAGGCTCATGTGCTGTTGATTTCACTCATGTGCAGGGTGGCACCTGCTGGAGACCCTGGTTAGATGAGCGAAGCTGCCGTGGAGGAACATAGGGAGGGAGGCAGTCCCGTAGGTATGCTGGACCAAGGCCATGAAGAGTTTTGTAAGTGATAACCAATACCTTGAACTTAGCACAGTAACTGATAGGTAGCCAATGGAGTGACTGCAGAATGGGGGTGACGTTGAGGCTTCGGCTGATTCTGTTTTATACATTAAAAGTTATTTTAAATCCAGCATTACAAACTCAGCCACAGCATAAAAACATAAACCACTGAGCATCTTAAAATAATAGCTTCATACAAAAAGCACGGTTAAAAGGTGTTAAAGATCCCTTAATTAAAAGCCTGAATGAACAGAAACATTTTGGCCTGTCACCTAAAACAGAGCAAAGTAAGTGACAGGCAAGCCTCAAGGGGAAAGACATTCCATAAGTGAAGTGTTGCTACTGAAAAAGTCCTGTCTCTAGTTGCCACCCTCCTCAATTCTCAGAGCAGGACTTGTGAGGCAATCTTAACTGGTGGGCTGGACAATATGGGAGGAGGCAGTCCTTCATACTACCCTGTCCCTAAGTCATTTAGGGTTTTAAAGTAAGAACCAGTCCTTTGAATTGTGTCTGGAAACAAATTGGCAGCCAGTGCAAATGTTTTCACACTGGAATGATATAATCCCTGTACTCCCATCCCTGATGGTAGCCCCTGACAGTTGCCTGGCTGCTGCATGAGCTCAAGTTTCCAGACCATTTTGAACACACACATGAATACACCATTTTCAAATACAATCCCATGTTGAGTGCATTACAGTAATCTACCAGCATACATAGGATTTGTGCAGGATTCATCCCCTTCCACCCAAACATGCAAACAACATAAGGGTCTATTGAATCCTGCCGTTTGACTTTGCACCCTGCAAGTTACTCATACTCCACAGCACAAACAAGTTCATGGTATACAGAACAAGAGGTTACACAGAGATATGAGATGTAAGTGTGGACGTTCTGTTCTCTGCAGTGGGCCTTCATGCTGCCTGTGTGAGCACCCAAGTGTACATTTAAGGGAGTGGGGAATGGGAAAACAGGACTTTACTGAGCCCTGTGAGAAGCTCTGCTCCCTCACTTAGTCTACATTGGGCCCTATGTGAAATACCCTGAATTTTCCTTTCACTCACACCCCCTTTGTAACATTGTTAGTTGATATCTCAATAAAAGGGCCCCGGGCAAGTCATTGGTGCTGTGGTTAAAGCTGTCCACATAGGCTTAGGGTTTGTTTACAAGGATTTATTGTGGCTTCCTGAGATGACAAGAAAAATCCATTGTCAGGAAGTCAAAATACTTCTAAGAGTTCCAGTATCATTGTGTAAATGTTTAGGTATTTTACATTGTTCTAGATATGCCCCAATGGACTGCATGTCCGCTTAAATAACAGGAGACCTAGCCAGTTTAGCCTGCTCTAGAGATTTTCTGTGCCTGAATACAACTACTTTCACATATGGGCCAAAGCCTATTGTGCATATCTGTCAGCTTGTCCTTTGATACCAAGGAGTACAGTCTAGGTACACTTTAAAAAAGCATAAATCTCATTGTCTCTTTGTTTATTTCCACTATAGTAGCAAGAAGTGGAAATTCCCACCAGGGGCGTAGACTTTCCAATTTCCTGGGGTGGGGCTGGGGCTGGGCCAGAGGCATTGCTATGCCAGGGCCCCAGTGACATCACAGGGAGGAGCCAATGACACCACAGAGGGGCTTCCATGCCACCATCTGTGGAGGTGGGGCCATGGGAGATTTAGGGAGGATCTCCCCACAAATTTCGGTGGACCCAGGCACCAATGGGGACCCCCCAACTGTCAGTGTACGTGCATCCCAGCACCGAAGCCGCAGGTGAGCCAAGCAGAGTCACACACCAGTACAGGCTAGTGTAAAAACTATTTACATTTATTTACAGAACATATAGTTCACAGTCATTCAATCAGACAAAGTGCTGCGCCAGCCAGTCTGTTTTACAGCAGAGAGAGACTAAGCACAGCATATACACTTACATACATATCAGCACTGACAATTATCCAATTAGCCATCATGCTGAGTCATTTAGCTCCTCCTGAGTCATGCTGAGTCATCTATCCCCTCCTGTATTGCATCATCCAGGCAGGGGAGGAACCAGACCTGACCAGCTCAAACCAAACAGCACATTCAGCTGTTAGGAAGCTGTCAGTGATGGGGGCGTGGCTTCGCAGCAAAAGCAAATGGCCGCCTAAAGCTGAGCTCTGTCTCACCCTGAGCCCTTTAAACAACCTAACAACTGTAAAATGAATGCTATGAACAAACAAACAACAGAAAAGAAGAAAGCAAACAGTAAGGCTGCTAAAAAGCTTCAAGATTTTTTCCTGGTCTCCCAAACACCAGCAGCAGAAATCAGAGCTGAAAAAGACACACTCAAAATGGCTGCCGAGGAAAGCAGAGTAAGTAACTCTTCATCAGACTTAAGCTTACCAGCCTTACTTCAAGCTATGGAGTCTAATATCCTTCAAAAAATTTCCAATTTAACAGAGCAAATTGCAGAAATTAAAATAGACATTAACAAAGCAGTGCTAAAAGCTGAAAATGCAATGGATCTTAGCATTGCCTTGCAAAGAGATGTGCAAGACTTACAAAAAGAGAATGACTACATGCAAAATAGAATTCAAACCCTTGAACTTGCAAACCGTCAGCAGAACTTAAAATTTAGAGGGATTGAAGAATCTGAAATAATAAATGCAGATTTAATCTCTTTCCTCTCTAACTGGCTAGCCACATGCCTTCAATTAGAAGAGGGCATCAGCCCTCTAATTTCCAAAGCGTATCGCCTTGGCTACCCTAATCATCCCAAAAGGAGAAGTCCCAGGGATGTTGTAGCAACATTTGTCGATTGGAGAACAAGAAAAAAAATCTTGGAGGTGGCAAGATCACAAAACACCTTTACATACAAAGGAGCTTCTATCCTGGTGTTAACTGATCTGCCAAAGGACATTTTAAATAAAAGAAAGGAACTTAAACCAGTAACGGAGGCCTTAAGGAAAGCTAAAATCAACTATAGATGGATAAACTTTACTAAACTCCAAGTAAAACAACAAGGAGAGACCTACACAGCAGAAGACCAAGAAACTGGATTATGCCTGTTACAGAGCATTAACCTGGAACTGCCTATGGAGTTAGACAACATATCTAACAAAAGAAAGAGATCATATCCTTCAACTCCACAAAAAGGAAGCAAGATACCGATTAGGCACAACTGAAGTCTCAAACTCTGCATTAGAAATAATAGAAGCTCTAATTCCAATGACTGAAACAAATGCCATTCATAGCATCAAAATATCAACAAAGGGTTCGGGGGGGCAGATTATAAGATACAGTAATTTAATTAGCTTCCAAATTAGAATTACCCAGATATTCTGGAATTTTCCAGTAATTCAGGAGAGAAGTTTATCTCTTGAATTATAGAGGGTTATATAGGATAAGTTTTAGTTTCTTCCATTATTTTTTTCATTTTTTTTTAAATTTTATTTTTTCCCCCTTTTGGCTTATTAATCGAATTCAAGTTAAACAGAAATTCATTGATAATAGGGATTGTTATTGTTCCTATATTATAGAGTGTTACTATTTTATATCAAATAATTAGTTATAAACAAAGTTTAGAGTTATAGAAGAGTTTTACTGTTATTAGAAAGTTATATTACTACTTCAAGTTTATATTGTTACTTTACGGATATTAGAAGTATTACTGTTTATAATACACAGTTAAGTATAATCAAAATTTAAAGTTATAACAAGTGCTGTATTGTCATCAGAAAATTTTCTTATCGTTCAGATTTTATATACTAAATAGCATTACTGTTACCAAATAAGTTGTTTAAAAGCTATTTCTTTAACACAAAAAATAATTTATTTCTAAGAAGAAATTGGAGGGAGAAGTTACAATATGTGTTCTGAACTAAAAGTAATTTCTTATAATGTTCGAGGCTTGGGGAATCCAATTAAGAGAAAACGCATACTTACACATATAGCTAAACTTAAACCAGATATCACTCTACTTCAAGAAACACACATTCGTGCTGGTAATCCTTTAACACTGAAAGACAGATGGATTCAGACACAATACCATGCATATGGCACTTCTAAAGCACGTGGGGTTGCAATTATAGTATCCAAAAATACTCCTTTTTTTCATAAAGCTACAAAGGTTGATCCTCTGGGTAGATATATATTTGTAAAAGGAACTGTAGGCAATCACCTTCTTACAGTGGCATCCATCTATGCACCTAACCAAAGGCAAATAACCTTTATAGAAGAACTATTAATTAATCTAGAAAAATTTCAGGAAGGCGAACTGATTGTGGGTGGAGACTTTAATTTCATAATGAATCACAAATTAGATAGGTCAGACTATAAAAAATCCAATAAGAAATGTCACAATACTAAATTGGCAACATTGATTAAAAATCACAATCTGATTGATGTATGGAGACAAACTCATGCTACAGAAAAAGACTTTACTTACTACTCACCTAGACATCACATTTACACCAGAATTGACCTTATTTTAATTTCAGAAAAATTAATTAATCAGGTAAACTCAACCGAAATTGGTAACATAATCCATTCAGATCATGCTTGGACTACTTGCACCATTTCATTTAAGTCAGAAACAAAAACTGAAAAACACTGGACATTTAGTAAATCACTGCTGTACCATTCAAATCATGTTAAGGAAATTGAGAATATCATCAAACAATACATGAAAGAAAATACAACACCAGAAACAAAACCACATATTTTTTGGGACGCTTTAAAAGCTGTCACTAGAGGACATCTAATAGCATTAACATCACGAATTCACAAGGTTAAGAAAGCTCAAAAACAAGAAATTACAGGGAAAATTAAACACTTGGAATTCCTACATAAACAGAATGGTAGTAAAAAAGTATACCAGAAACTAATAAATGAACGCAAACTTTTAGAAACCATAGAATCAGATAATATTCAAAAAAATCTCATATATTTAAAACAGAAACATTGGTTCAATACACCAAAGACTTTACGTATTCTCTCTTGGAGAATAAAAGAAAAGAAGGTAGCAAAATTAATCAGGGTAATCCAAGACAAAAAAGGACAAATATACACTAAATCAAAAGACATAATTAATATCTTCAGAGATTACTATAATCAACTATATACATCAAAAAAACCAAAAATAGAAAACATATCCCATTTTTTACAATCACTTAAAAATCTTAAAAAATTAGAAAAAGCACATCAGTCAAAACTGGAGAATCCAATCACCACACAAGAAATTGCAGCAGTCATACAAAAATCAAAAAACAACAAAACATCAGGACCAGACGGATTTCCTGCAGAATTTTATAAAAAATTTGCCCCACTTCTGTTACAACCCCTTACTGAAACTTGTAACATGTTACTAACATCAGGAATACAGCCTCCTTCATGGTCGACTGCTTCTATTATAGTAATTCCGAAGCAAGGCAAAGATCATAAAACCCCAGCCTCATTTCGCCCAATTTCTCTCTTAAATCAAGATTACAAGATATTTACTTCAGTTATAGCCGAACGTCTTAATTCATTTATCACTCACTATATACACAAGGACCAAACCGGCTTCATGCCCGGCAGGGATTTAACACACAATATTTATAAAACTTTAAATTTAATGTCTATATGCAAAAATCAACATACTGAAGCTCTATTCTTATCATTAGATATCGAAAAAGCCTTCGATTCCTTAGAAATATGTTATTTAGATGAAACACTATACCATATGGGCTTTGGAGAAAATTTCCGACGTATAATAAAGACAATCTATTCACAACCCACAGCGCATGTCAAAATAAATGGAAACACTTCAGACAAAATCTATCTACATAGAGGAACAAGACAAGGCTGCCCTTTGTCACCTGCTTTATTTGCAATTGCCTTAGAACCACTGACAATAGCAATCAGGGAGAACACCCAAATTCAAGGAATCGCAGTTAACTCTAAAACATATAAACTCAGTGCTTTTGCAGATGATATGCTGCTATACCTCACAAACCCAATCCTATCGCTTCAACACTTATCAAATCTTTTAAGTTTATTTGGTCAAATTTCAGGATTAGAAGTAAACTACACCAAGTCGAACATACTTCCTTTAAACACAACAACTACAACTCAATTGAATATTAAACACATATATAAATTCCAGTGGGAACCAAAAAAACTACCATATCTGGGTATAATCCTACCATCTGACCTCAACCAGTTACTAAAGTTAAATCACATAGATAAAATGGCTAAAATAAGAGCAGAATTAAGTGACTGGAATAAAAAACAATTATCATGGTATGATAGATACCATCTAATTAAATCATTTGCACTTCCCAAGTTAATTTTTCTCTTTCGAACAATTCCAATATTAATCCCACCAAAACTTTTAAAACAATGGCAAACCTTCTTCAATAAATTTTTGTGGCAAGATAAACATCCAAGAATTGCATTTACAACACTAAGATTAAAAAACACACAAGGAGGCTTTAATTTCCCAGATATTGATCTCTATCAAAAAGCTGCACGATTAAAAGATGTAATTTCTATAATACAGAAGGAAGATCATATGGATTGGATCAACCTTTTACAAAACACACAACAAAATGAATCCATTCAGGATCTTCTATGGAATAAACAACACGTCCGCCCAACAAACTCTAAACAAAACATCTTTTTTACAGCTATCCTAAAAGTATGGGATGCTTATAGAAATAAAATCACCCCCAAATATTCCAGGTTCTCTTCTTTTCTTTTTCAGGATTGGTTTCCACCGGGTCTCTCACCCGCATTCACTAAAAAATGGAGCCAAAACAACATAACAAGGCTAACTGATATTGCCTCCCGAGAAGGCTTACTAGATAAACCAGAATTGGAGCAAAAAATTAATAGTAATATATCATGGTTTATTTATTTTCAATTAAAGAATCTAGCCTCTTCTATAAACTTAAAGGACATTATGAAACAACCAAAGACTGCATTTGAACAAATTATAGATAGGAAAGGCCTTTCAAATAAAGGAGTAATCTCCAAAATTTATAATATTTTGCTACAAAACCTTAAACTTAAAACCTTAACATATCAGTCAAAATGGCACCAAGACTGTGACAAAATATTATCAAAAGAACAATGGGAAATATTATGGTCCTCTAAAATATTTAATTCATCAACAATTAGTATTAAACTACAGTCCTATAAGATATTAACAAGATGGTATCTTACACCCAAAAAATTAGCAGCTATTTACTCTCACAGTTCATCTTTATGTTGGAAAGGATGTGGGGATACAGGATCATATATACATTGCTGGTGGAAATGTCATTACATAGAAGAATTCTGGAATACAATCTTGCACCAAATCTTTTTGTTAACTGGCTACAAAATACCAAAGAAACCTGAGCTGATATTTCTGAATCAATGGGATGATATAGAGATCCCACCAATTCGACGAGACCTCATCAATGTCTTCTTAATGGCAGCAAAAAATTTAATTGCTTTAAAATGGAAATCACATACTGTACCAACAATTACCAGTTGGTATTCTAAAATATGGGACCATTTTTTATTTGAAAAAATCAATGATGGAATCTATCAAGCTGAAAATTTCCCCCAAACAACAAATTTTATGGAAAAATGGTTCCCTTTTTTTGAATACATTTCGAAAGAAAATCTATATCCTCCCAATAAAATATACCAAACAATCCTGAATCTATAATCCAAAATATATCAGATCATTCAACTTGAATTTGTCTTTCCATGTTTTACCCTTCTCTGTTACGTAGTTTTTTAACAATTTACCCATGTTGTATTTCATATTGTAAACAGTTTTGTTAATAATTGAAATAAAAATATATATATTAAAAAGGAAAAAAAAAAAAAAAAAGGAAGCTGTCAGTGATCATGGCCACTAAGTGCCTGCTGTCTTACAGCAATATTGTCTAAAACAATATAATGCTGACACCAACAACACCCTTAGGCTGAGCCAAACCTAGGAAAAGGTGGAGTTTGCTAGTGGTTATAGTAGTATCTCAGCAACCTCCTGCTGTGTCCTGGTTTTGAAATTCACTTTTAGGATAGTCACCTTTAAGCTCTACAAATATACATACCATGTGTATAGGACAAACTAATGGTCACAAATTTGACACTAAGAAAGGCTACACAGAAAAGCCTGTAGGGGAACATTTTTTAAGTTTTCCTGGACATTAATTTACAGGAGTCTTGATTCTGTCTTATTCATAAGGGTGACTTAGTACTGAAATTCACTAAATTATGGCATTGCAAATGCCTTCATTTGGTAAATGCATGGTTCAAGTCTGAACCAGGGCAGAATACAAAACAGTTGCTGTGCACTTGATTTCTGAGCAATGTACAGAGTTCAGAATAGTAGCAATCTTTCTTCTCATTTCAAACTCATATCCTGTGAGTACAAGCACTTTTTGAAGCAATTCAGCACAGTGCTAGTCATGACCGCACACAGTTACACTACCTAGGATTGCATATACCTTGCTTTCTTAGCACACTACTTAAAAACACAGACATTCAGAACACATTATTAACAAAATCACATAATGAAGTTTATGGGAAATTACTGCATTCCTATGCATAGTTAATTTCTGCTCTTTAGGTTCAACTTGCAAAATACATTTGGCTTCAGCAAATCTTCAGACAGCTGAAATACAACTTTAACTTTTAATTAAAAATGGCAACTGTTTATTTAAATTTTTAAAATTACAATAAAATAAAATATTCTCCTAATCCCCTATTACCCCTTGTTCTGCTCCCATAAGCATCCTCTCCTGCACTTTCTCAAAAGCAGAAGCCACATGCCACTGAGGGCCTGAGCCAGCAGGAGTAGCCACAGCCTCCCTCTGCTTGAAGAAGACACAAAATATCTATCTACCGAAAGAATCCTCAAATCCTATAGCAATACATTGCTGTAGTTTTGAAAGTGCTACTCAACTGTTCTTTTCAGTTTCTTCTCTAGGCATTAGCTAGTTGGTCACCCCTTTGAAACTGTACCCCACACCATTTTAGGTACCAGAAAAATGCAGAGCATGAACATGTATAGAGTGCACATTCCTTGCCAATGTTCTCTCCAGGCTGCAAATGGGGCAAAAGGAAAATTTAAAAAGGCCTCTGATCTGCATTCCCCACCCAATCTTGTTCATACAGATGGGGTTTCTCATTGCTTCAGAGAGACAACATTCAGTTTTAGGAATTGATACCACCTCTCTATTTAAAAATGGAATGGAAATTGAAAGAGATGCTTAGGAGTGGCTGAAGCAGCCCCCTCCACATATTGCCATGAAAAAACTGTTCTTCCACACAAAGTCTAAAGTCCACTAGCACTCAAATAAATAATAATCTTCTCATCTCTTGTGGGTGCATGGAGGGAGGTGCTCCAGAGGATCCCAAAAGGACGAGTGGGTAGGTATGACACATTCAATGCTCATAAAAAACTCTTCTTCTGGGTATTCTTTAGATGGACCCAAATAACCAGAACAAGAATTTTTTATGAGCATTGAATGTGTCATACCTACCCACTCGTCCTTTTGGGGTCCTCTGGAGCACCTCCTTCCATGCACCCACAACAGATGAGATGATTATTATTTATTTGAGAGTTATATTGCTTATTTGGGTGCGAGTGGACTTTGGACTGTGATATTTATTGATATTTATAGATTGGACACCACCTTATTACATATGAGAGAATCTGAAACTTTGAATAATGCTTATTTATTGTGAAGGATGGATATCTATTAATGTATTTATTGACCTTCAGCACTTGAAAACTTTGCACTTTAATAATTTATAAATGTATATACAATCTCCTCACATTAGTATTGTTGCATTAGTTTCTTTCTTGCGTAGTTCCCCAGGTGTAGTTTTCCACTCTTTCCCCCAGTGTTTTCCTTAGGGAAGGCTTCTTTACAGTTAGGGTTAAAGACTAAGCTAATTAGTGTGGGCCATACCCATAGGTATTTTAAGGCAGTGTATAAATTCTTTTTTTTATATAAAATTGATTTTTATAAATATAAGTAGAACAGAAAAAAGAAAATAAAAAAACGATACCACAATTATAATTACATCAAAAGAAAAAGAAGAGTAAAGATATAATAAACAATATAAATAACTCAAGTTTTTTTATATCCAGCACATATCAATCCTTGAATGTGTTTGGTGTCTATCAGAAAAGAAAGTATAGCCTCCAATATTCAGATTTTTGATCCTCCAAACATCTTCTAATTGTAAAATTTCCATATAATTAAACATTTTGGGAAGTTTGCCTGCTTTGAATTTTTTCAGCTATCTTTTTTTTAAATCCATTACCCCATTCATGTCTCCGAAGATCATTATCTTCTTGAAAATCGAAAATGGATTGGAAAACATTTTCATAAAAATTTTCTCTTGCATTGTTTGGTGCATATATTGTTGCTAGTGTGTAAATCTTGCCTTCCAGGAGCCTGATTTTCAAAATGATATATCTTCTGTCAGAGTCCCTTAATTATTTTGTGACATTTATTTGTAACTTGTTTGTATAAACCGCAATTCCTTTTTTAAATTATAAATTCTTAAGAAACACACAAATACATACGAGCAAAAAACAGGAACAAAGCCCCAAAGAATAATGGAAATTGTAATATGATACACCCAAGATAGGACAGGAAGGGTGGACAGTCCTGTGCTTCATCTGCTATTGTAATTGAGTCCCTCATGTGAGTTTGTCACTGCTTGCCCCCCCGGCCAAATCCAGGGGGGCTCAAGCCCCTCATCCCCCCCGCCCTGTAGTTCACACCTATGATTCCCACTGAATTTCTTTCATGCACTGCTCTTCATAGCCAGTCATCTTCTCCCATCCCTGCGGGGCTGTGACTTGGCAATCCTAAGGAGAAAGCAGGCAGTGGAATGGAAGGGCAGGGCAGATTTCATGTATTGATTTGAACTAGCCAGCTGTACATTACTAATAGCTGATAAATCAGTGTATTATGTCTTTCTGTACAAAGGTTACTTTTTGAATAGTCATAAAATCATTTCATACTATATTACAAGTGTTCAGTTACCGTGTTTTCCTGTCTGGTTTTTTACAACACCAGTAATTGCCTGTTTTAATATATGTATATTTATTTTGATAGAATAATTTTCATATTTTCCATTGTTAGGATTGTATTTGTGTTTCAGAAGGTCTTTGATTTACAGACAAAATTTAAAGGCTTGTGCATGTCCATTGACAATATTTAAAGTTCATTTGGTTTGTAGTGTTTCTTCTTTTTGTACATAAAAAAGGAAATCTGTGGGGAAGATCAATTTAGAAACAAAAATCACAATTATTTCCTTTTTACTTTCTACTTTATGAACACCAGTAGAATGTTTATAGACCAGAGGCAGAAAAAAGACTAATCTTGATGCAGATTTTGTATAGGCAAAGCTCTTTGAATACCAAGTGTGAGTCAAGGAGGGAAAATATGCTGGGCTCCCCCATCCACAATCCAGTTAAGCTGAAGTACTTGAACTGAAGCCAGTTTTGTCCTGCTGATTAAGGCAGCTTTAAACAAAGTATTTCACTTGGATAGAGAATGAGAGGGATGATACAGTGTTTACGTTTTAGATTTGCTCTTTTCATGGCCTATTTGGGTACAAACCTCAAATATTTAGCTGTAATCCTACTAGCTAGTGATTTAAACCACTCACTGAGCAGGCAGACTGACTCCTCTTCAACCTCAACCCTTTTCCTTGCAAGCAACTGAAGAGTTTTGTATTTTAGGTTATACTTTCCCTGCAAAAGTGATAGCCACATCTAAACATGCCTTGACGAAGACAAAGATGTCTGTTCAATGCATCTTATCACAGACCACCAGTATTCTGATCAGTGAAGAACAATAAATCCACCTCTCTAGGGTGTATAATAATCTGGGCAGTCCCATGATTGCCATTGCAGAATGAAATCCTGGGCAGCACAAAAAAGGTGGCCTTAGTTCACAGCAGTGTAAATGTCGGCTTCCAGCACAAGCTGGTCACATCTACAAGCTGAGCCACAGTATGTTGATACCTTGGTGTTTGGTATACCAGCAGAATCGTAGTCTGTCCTTGAATTCGTACGCAGAGGTCATGCAATCAAGACAGGACATTGTCATCATTGGATGCTTGTGCAAGGAGAACCATGTTGAATAAAGGCCTCCCCACTTTCTCCTCAAGGTTCCTGCTGGGCTGATTTTGAACTAACAGAGTTTGAGCAATTCAAAGCTGCCTGCTTCGTTTTGTTAAGACTTGTTAACATGTATCAGGTTGGCTTTTTCCTCCAGTATCAATTTTATTTTTCACCTGTTTAGCATTCGCCATCATCATAGTCAAAGCCGTAATCATAGTCATGGTGTCAAACACATTAATTGTTACCTTGTCACTTATTTAAGTCTGTTCTGTCTTGTAGAACTCGAAGAGTTTCTGTCAAGGAAGCTAATTCACATTTATGAAAGGTGTAAAGTTCCAGATGG
Source organism: Eublepharis macularius (assembly GCF_028583425.1). NCBI lineage: Eukaryota > Metazoa > Chordata > Lepidosauria > Squamata > Eublepharidae > Eublepharis > Eublepharis macularius. The sequence continues at coordinate 129,358,235 of NC_072790.1, forward strand.
TATTGATTTACCACTTTGGGGTAGGGTGTGCCCCATCATTGGTGGATCAGGTCAAAATTTTAGGATACTCTTAGACTCAGTTTTGCTATTGGAGAAACAGCCTATCCCTGTTACTATGGGTATCTTTCATTTAGAATCATAGAGTTGGAAGGGGCCATACAGACCATCTAGTCCAACCCCCTGCCCAGTGCAGGATCAGTCTAAAGCATCTCTGACAAGTATTCATCCAGCCTCTGCAGAGCAGAGCAGACTCTGCAGAGCAGAGTCACCTGGGCTCAGGAGCACATGGTCTGCAGCTGCTAGAGGAGGTAAGGGCTTTTTGCCTTTCTTGGCTGTGGTGGGTTAAGCTGAGAAGCTAAGGGTGGTCCTCTCTAGCTTTGGGGCTTTTTGTGGGTAGTTTTGTGTTGATTTGAGTGTAGTTTTGAGGCTGAGTGTGTTTGGGCTTGATTGTGTTTGAGGGTGAGTGTGTTTGTAAGGCTGCTGGGGGTTGCTGGAGTACAAGCCACACCCCCCCCTTTGTGCTCACCTCCTGTGCTTAGCAGGAAGTGACCTTTTGCATTGAAAAGGCAACTGCTGGGCAGGGGCAGGGCAGAGCAGAGTCACCTGGGCTCAGGAGCACATGGTCTGCAGCTGCTAGAGGAGGTAAGGGCTTTTTGCCTTTCTTGGCTGTGGTGGGTTAAGCTGAGAAGCTAAGGGTGGTCCTCTCTAGCTTTGGGGCTTTTTGTGGGTAGTTTTGTGTTGATTTGAGTGTAGTTTTGAGGCTGAGTGTGTTTGGGCTTGATTGTGTTTGAGGGTGAGTGTGTTTGTAAGGCTGCTGGGGGTTGCTGGAGTACAAGCCACACACCCCCTTTGTGCTCACCTCCTGTGCTTAGCAGGAAGTGACCTTTTGCATTGAAAAGGCAACTGCTGGGCAGGGGCGCGAGCCTTTGGCACGAGCCGAAGGGCGAGAGCTAAAGGGCTCTTGGCCGGGGGCTCTTGGCCGGGGGATCATAGCCGTTTTCTTTCCTCTTAGTGTGTTATTCCTAAAACAGAATAATGAAGTCAGAATGCCAGCAGGGGGTTGGGGGCTTTCCAGTGTATTGCACTGCGTGTCACATGTATGACTATCTGCCTTCTGGTCAGAAGTCCTGGATGTGTGCTCGCTGCAAGGAGCTCCTGGTTCTCAGGGAACGAGTACGTACCCTTGAGGCCAAGGTGGCTGACCTGGAGAAGCGGAGACAGTTAGATAGGCACGAGGACAAGATTCTCAGGGACAGGATAGATGTGTCCCACTCTAAAAATGGCAGCGTTCTTGTTGTCAAGGAGAATGAGGATCTTGTGGAATCAGGGCACCGTACTGAGGATAAGGGGAACATGCCCTCAGAAGGGACCTCTTCTTCAGTTGGTGAGCAGGTTTCCTTTCGCATCAAGGAACCATCCCTGGGTGGGGCGGGAGGGAGGCTCTTGGTAGTTGGTGATTCGATCCTTAGACAAGTAGATAGCTGGGTGGCACAACCGCGTTCTGACCGTATGGTGACTTGCCTGCCTGGTGCGAAGGTAGCGGACATTACGCGTGTTATAGATAGGCTGGTAGATAGTGCTGGGGAAGAGTCAGCGGTCGTGGTCCATGTTGGAACCAACGATGTTGGGAAATGCAGTCGTGAGGTCTTGGAACAAAAATTTAGGCTGTTAGGCAGGAGACTCAAGGCCAGGACCTCCAAGGTAGCCTTCTCAGAAGTGCTACCTGTTCCACGCGCAGGGCCAGAGAGACAAACGCAGATCAGGAGTCTCAATGCGTGGATGAGACGATGGTGTAGGGAGGAAGGGTTCAAGTTTGTTAGGCACTGGGATTCTTTTTGGGACAAGCGGGAGCTGTACAAGAGAGACGGTCTCCACTTGTCCCGAGAAGGAACCCGGCTGCTGGCACTTAAAATCAAAAAGGTGGCAGAGCAGTTTTTAAACTAAATGCTGGGGGAAAGCCGACAAGAGATAAAGTGTCTCTGGTTCAGGATGGTTCATCTCAGAGAGATGAAGGGCTAGGTATAACACTTCTACAGGGAGATAGATTAGAGTTGTCAACTGAGATGGAGACAAACAGTGCAGATGACCTAACTACGTCTCGAGGCAAAGTGTGCCGGGGAAGTTACAGGTGTTTATATACAAATGCTAGAAGTGTCCGAGGTAAAATTAGGGAGCTGGAATGTTTAGTGTTGGGCGAATCCATAGACATTGTGGGCATATCAGAAACTTGGTGGGATGAGGAAAATCAGTGGGACACGGTGATTCCTGGATATAAATTATATCGGAAGGATAGGGAGGGAAGGGTTGGTGGTGGGGTGGCTCTATATGTCAGAGAAGGTATACATTCCAGTAAGATTGAGAAGGTAACTGAATTAGATTCGCTTCTGGAAGTGCTATGGGTTGAAATTACGGGCCCAAATGGAAACTTAACTGTGGGAGTTTGTTATCGCCCTCCAGATCAGAAAATAGAGGAGGATTATAAAATGATGACAGGATTAAAGATGGCTGCTAAACAAAAAAACTGTGTTGTAATGGGTGATTTTAACTACCCACACATTGACTGGGCCAATGGGTGTTCGAATCGGGGGAGAGAAAGTGAGTTTCTAGACTGTCTCAATGACTGTGCTATGGAACAGATGGTTACAGAACCTACTAGGGGAGAGGTGATCCTGGATTTGGTCCTCAGTAATGCTGAAGACCTGGTGAGAGATGTAAATGTGATTGCACCACTTGGGAACAGTGACCATAATGTTATTGAGTACAACATATGTATAAATAGGAAATTGCCAAATAAGACCAACACAGCCATGTTTAACTTCAAAAGGGGTAACTTTTCTGAGATGAGGGGGTACGTGAAGAAGAAACTGAAAGGGAAAGTAAAAAAGGTCAAAACGCTTGGGGAATCTTGGAGACTATTTAAAACTACAATCCTGGAAGCTCAAATTAAATATATACCGCTGGTTAGGAAAGGCACAAATAGGTTTAGGAAAAGGCCAGCATGGTTAACAAGCAATGTAATAGAAGCTGTAAAAGGTAAAAAGGATTCTTTTAGGCAGTGGAAAACTAGTCGGAGTGAGGTTGATAAAAAGGAGCATAAGCTGTGGCAAAAAAAGTGCAAGTCTGTGATCAGACAGGCAAAAAGGGAATATGAGGAGCATATTGCAAAGAACATAAAGAAAAACAATAAACAATTCTTTAAATACATTAGAAGTAGGAAACCAGCTAGGGAGGCAGTGGGGCCCTTGGATGACCAAGGCGTAAAAGGATTACTAAAGGGTGATAGGGAAATGGCCGAGAAGCTGAATGCGTTCTTTGCTTCTGTCTTCACTGTGGAAGATAAGAAGTGCATGCCCACTCCGGAAGCACTGACTTTGGGAGGGGTTTTGAAAGACCTGAGTCACATTGAGGTGACGAGAGAGGAGGTTATGCGACTGCTAGATAATTTAAAAACTGATAAATCACCGGGCCCAGATGGCATACATCCAAGAGTTCTGAAAGAACTCAAGTGTGAACTTGTAGATCTCCTCACAAAAATATGTAATCTGTCATTAAACTCTGCATCTGTTCCTGAGGACTGGAAGGTAGCTGATGTTGTCCCCATCTTTAAAAAAGGTTCCAGGGGAGATCCGGGAAATTACAGGCCAGTCAGCCTGACGTCAATACCGGGTAAGTTGGTGGAAACTATTATCAAAAATAAAATTAGTGGGCACATTGATGACCAAAAGCTGATGAGGAAAACTCAGCATGGGTTCTGTAAGGGAAGATCTTGTCTCACCAATCTGTTAGAGTTCTTTGAGGGAGTGAACAAACAAGTGGACAAGGGAGACCCGATAGATATTGTTTATCTTGACTTCCAGAAAGCTTTTGACAAAGTTCCTCATCAAAGGCTCCTAAGTAAGCTCAGTAGCTATGGGATAAAGGGCCAAGTCCTCTTGTGGATCGAAAACTGGCTAATTAATAGGAAACAGAGAGTGAGTATAAACGGGCACTTCTCACAGTGGAGGGTGGTGAGCAGTGGGGTGCCACAGGGGTCGGTATTGGGTCCAATGCTTTTTAACTTGTTTATTAATGATTTGGAATTGGGATTAAGCAGTGAAGTGGCTAAATTTGCAGATGACACGAAATTGTTCAGGGTGGTGAAAGCCAGAGAGGATTGTGAGGCACTCCAAAGGGATCTGTCGAGGCTAGAAGAGTGGGCATCCATGTGGCAAATGAGGTTCAATGTAGCCAAGTGCAAAGTAATGCACATTGGAACCAAAAATCCAAAATATAAATACAAGTTGATGGGGTCTGAAGTGGCAGAGACTGACCAAGAGAGAGATCTTGGAGTCATGATAGATAACTCACTAAAAACGTCAGCACAGTGGGCGACTGCCATAAAAAAAGCTAATGCTATGCTAGGGGTTATTAGGAAAGGGATTGAAAACAAATCAGCCGGTATCATAATGCCTCTGTATAAATCGATGGTGAGGCCTCATTTGGAGTACTGTGTACAGTTCTGGTCGCCACACCTTAAAAAAGATATCATAGCACTGGAAAAAGTACAGAGAAGGGCAACTAAAATGATTAAAGGGTTGGAACACTTTCCCTATGAGGAAAGATTGAGGCGCTTGGGGCTCTTTAGCCTGGAGAAAAGACGACTGAGGGGAGACATGATAAAGGTTTACAAGATAATGCACGGGTTAGAGAAGGTAGAGACAGATGTGTTTTTCTCCCTTTTTCACAATACAAGAACTCGTGGGCACTCTATGAAATTATTGAGCAGTCGGGTTAGAACAGATAGAAGAAAATACTACTTTACACAAAGGGTGATAAACACATGGAATTCGTTGCCACAGGAGGTGGTGGCAGCTACAAGCATTGCCAGCTTCAAGAGGGGACTGGACAAATATATGGAGCAGAGGTCCATCAGTGGCTATTAGCCACAGGAGATAGATGGTATTCTCTTTGTGGGGAGGTGGTGCTCTGTTGTCTTGGTGCTGGAAGGAAGGCAGTGGGAGGGCTTCTGGTGTCCTGGCCTCACTGACAGTCCTTTAGATGGCACTGGATTTCTAGCCACTGTGTGTGACAGAATGTTGGACTGGATGGGCCACTGGCCTGATCCAACATGGCTTTGCTTATGTTCTTATGTTCTCTTCTTGAAAACTGCCAGTGAAGGGGAGCTCACCACCTCCCTAGGCAGCTGATTCCACTTTTGAACTACTCTGACGGTGAAAAAGTTTTTCCTAATATCCAGCTTTGTGCATGTAGTTTTAGCTCATTGCTTCGCGTCCTACCCTCTGCTGCCAACTGGAACAGCTCTTTGCCCTCCTCCAAACGACAGCCTTTTAAATATTTAAAGAGAGCAATCATGCCCCTCCTCTTCTCCAAACTAAACATTCCCAAGGCCCTCAGCCTTTCCTCGTAGGGCTCAGTCTCCAGACCCCTGATCATTTACACACAGTATGAAGGTTATCTTTTCAAACACTGCTAATCTGATTCACACCTCTGTAACTTCTAGACTGGATTACTGTAATATGTTATACACAGGGTTGTCTTAGGAAACAACTTGGAAGATTGAACTGGTGCAAAATGCAGCTTCTCATTTTCTTACATCTGTATGTACCACTATGAACAAAACAGTTGTACTGGTTACCTATATTCTTCTGGATTCAATTCAAGATGCTACTTTTTAATCGTATGTGGGAATCATATATTTGAAAGACTGCCTCTCCTACATGCTTGTTATGTTCTATACAACAAATTACTGCTTGTGTCCCTTTCTTGTGAGTGCTATGTACATCTGTTGCTCACACTCATGAGTTTTTGGCTGGTACCGCTACTCCAGGATTAGCTTGCCAAAAGAGGACTGCTGGGATTTTTCTGCGGATTTTTACTGGTTGTTTCCATACAGGCGTTTTTCTCTGGCTTGGCTTCCCTATAATAAGCAGCACTTTCTGGGGGAGCATCTACATGATATTGTCCTCTATTTGTCCTGCTTCTGTGTTTTTATTTTCTTTGCTGCAACTTTTCCCAAGCATGGTGTAGTGCCGTCCTTTTGAAAGGATCACAGTTGAAGTGCCTTTGGATGCTATGTGGACAGAAAGGTATACGTTTTTTCAGGTCCCACTCACATTGATACTATTTTCATTGCCTGAGCCCCTGTAGCCACCATTACCCCCCGGTACTAGAGAGCTTTTGCTTTTTAAAATTTGGGATTCCTAGCTTGCTACAAAATTATAATAATATATTGACATGATCTGCTAGTTCCCAGATAAAAGTTTTCGTCCTTTTCATTGCGGAATTATAAGCAAAAATGTGGAGGCTGCATGTTTTCCCTTATAACTCTGTAATAAAAAGGGCTCGAGAGGGGAATGGGATGTTGAAGCAAGGAAAGAGTGGGGAAAACTTCTGCATGGATGCTCCTTTGTCATTGTAAATGCCTCTCCGTTCACAGCAGCAAGTTTCATGTGGAAGCAGACACTGTTGGCTTAGAACATAAGCAGTGTTATAAGTAGTTTTCATACATGTTCACAGAATAGAAATTACTGATACATGCAGGGGCATAGAATCACTATTGCAACCTCCCTTTATTAGCCATGTACAGCAGCAGTGGGTACAACTTGATCTGCTGGCCCCGAATTTAGGAATCATTGGATGTTGGAAGTCGGGGCATATGTGTATATGAAAAGAAAAGTGAGGACATTGTGGGAGAAGAAAAAGTGGAGATAACACCAAGGGGTCTGTGGTGGGGCACGGTAGAGGTTTATACATTTGACCAACTTCTGGCATAGATGGAATATTTGGTTCCTGGAGCTTCTGAGATGAGATTTAATGCCTACCCAAATAGAAGCTAGACATGAGTAAAAGGATCATTTATGACACAGTAGAATAACTATAGTGCAGTAAATGAAAATGCTGAGTTTTGAATATTGGAGAGTCAGGTTCCTCAGACCCAAATTGGGTTCCTTGAAGCCAAATAGCAACTGGAGGAAATGAGTTTTAAAGAATAAAAGAACACTTCCATGGTCGGTCTCTGTGTGTGTGTGTGTGTGTGCGCGCGCGCGCGCTTCTGCCTCCCCCCCCCCCACATCAAGCTGTTTTCCCATACCAAAACAGCACTGAGGAGAGTTACTTCCCCATAAATGATACAAGGAGTACAAATTGTTTTTCATACTGAAATCCACACAAAAAAAATACTAACAGAAAATGTGGCTCACACAACTCTGTACTGAAGTTGATGTAATCTTAATTTCCCCAGAAAAAATAGAATTGTGTTAACGGAACATCACATACATTCAGATCCCTAAAGAACGCAGTCCATTTGAGTCGTGCACCCTTTGGGTGTGGTGGTATATGGAGAGAATTTATGGTGTTTCTGTGAACAAAAATGTTGACAAGGTAACTGGAATCTCTCTCATGCAATGCAGGCAAATTCCTCTGCATTCCAAAGGAGCTACATCACTGAAATGCAAGAGGGGTTTACCAGTGAATCAAAGGACCACTTCTTACATTATTTTTTCCTCCACAAAATTCAAAGCCATTGTGTGAAGTGTAAAAGACGTGTTTCTCTGCTTTATTTTGAGATAAGTTGGACCACGGAGCCTGGACTGATTTTCCTCATACTTTCAGATGTAGGTTGCTGATCTCAGCAAAAAATACTGCCTGGACATTCTCAAGTTAGAGTGGACATGCATCTCTGCTCTTCCTGGCACATATTTGATTTGTGGGGAATTTGATGGAATGTGTTCCAGTTGTGAGACAGAAATTCAGTCATTTTCATTTTACAGGAAGCAAAATCTGCTCTGGTTTAATTGTGTACCCCTATCTGGAAGGCCCAGGAGATGGAATAATACATTTAAAATTCTTTATAAATGTGCAAAAGATTGCCAAAGAAAAACTTGTGCTCTGGCTAATCCTCAACAAACTGCAAAATATTTATGCATATGGACATTTATCACTACAGATTTTATTTTACTTTTATAGAGGCAGAAATCTTACTCAGTGATCATATAAGCACTGGAACAAGTATAGAGCAATTCAGTAATTCGTGGGTGATGAAGGCTGTGCCATAATCACCTCAGACTGTTGCTTGTCTGTATGAAGGAGACAAAGGAATTTAAAAGACTTTACAGCCCTTGTAGAGCCATAGTGTCTGTACATTGGAATGCAAGTAGGCCTGGCTATCTTTTTCTCTAACAACCATCCCCTCATGCTCTCTGTTACTGCTGAACAACAGCAAGAGAAATCACTGCTGATTATCAGACTTTACTATCAGAAAGGTAGTCCACAAATAGAAATTAAATTAACGTTTGCTATTGTGAAATGCTACCAAATCTTCCTAATTTAAACAGACACATTTTATAGCATTATCATTGAATCATATAATCATAGGGTCGGAAGGTATCTCCAGGGTCATCTAGTCCAATCCCCTGCTCAATGCAGGAAATTCACAACCACCACCTCCCCCCCTCCACCCCCAGTGACCCCTGCTCCCTTGGTTTGAAAAAATCTGAGCGTTTCCACAGACAGATTTCTAACCACTGAGTGCCTTTTTCTCACCTCTTTCCTGCTGTAGCTCAAAATGCTGTACCTGCCCACAGAAATACTCTGGTAGATCCAAAACACTAACTAGAAGCCTCCAGATTTGCAGGGGGTGGGGAGGATGTTTTACAAAACCCTCCAAAAAAACCACAATGCAGCATATGAGATCATGACTGCCTTTTGGTGTATGCCTATCAATCCCAATAAACATTGCCAAAACGTGTAGCATTGAGAGGGGCAGAGAAGGAGGGTTGAGGCAGGAGGGAGAAAAGAAAGTGGCAGCAGGAGGTTTGAGGGAAGGCAGCTGAAGTGGACAGGAAGGAGGAAGGTGGCAAGCATTGTGGCAGGAGGGTGGAGGAGGTGGAAGAAGGAGGAAGGAAATAGTGGTAGCAGAAAGCAGTGGCCAGGAGTGAGGGCCAGCAGGGGGATGAGATTTCACATCCTTCAAGAAGTCCTCTGCTTGTAAAAAATTGAATCTATGCTGCTGCTTTATTTTATCTTCTTTGGACATCCATTGACAGAATCCATTGACTTGTCATGATTGACAAGTCTAGAAGCATTCAGCAGATGAACTTCAGTATTGCTCATGAAACGTATTTGATTCCCCACTCTTCTGCTTGAAGCCAGCTGGATGACCTTGGGTCAGTCCCAGCTGTCTCGGAGTTCTCTCGGCCCCACCCTCCTCACAGGGTGAATGTTGTGAGGATGATAATAACACGCTTTATAAACCGCTCGAAGTGGGTGTTCTGAAGGGCGGCATATAAATCAAATGTTGTTGCTTTGATGACTGCTTTAGAGAAGGATGAAACCTCTTCTCTGGAAAGTAGAGTTGCCAACCCCCACATTGGGCCTGGAGATCTATCAGAATTACAACTGATCTCCAGGTGACAGAGCTCAGTTTCCTGGGAAAACTTGGCTGCTTTGAAAGGTTGACTCTATGGCTGAGGTCCCTGCCTTTCTCGGGCTCCATGCCCAAAATCTCCAGGGATTTTCCAACCTGGAATTGGCAGCCCTGCTAGACAGATGGTAAAGGAACATAGCTAAAGCTGAGCAGCTCTGAATCTTTTTGGGAGCCTTATATGCACCTCCTAGAACTCCATGATAGAAGAAAGGTGGAATAGAATATATTTATTTCATTTATATTTTTAATTCAAAATCATGACAGCCCATTATTACTTCTTTTGGAATAGATGCGTTAGTCCTGTGTAGCAAAACCTCTTGCATTACCATTAGATTTCTTGCCATGTCCTTCCCTGTTTCCAGAATTATACTATGTTAAAAAGATTAGTATTGCAGAATTAGTTCCAGGGAAGTAGACTAGATAAAGTTTCATGATGTAATGTACTACTTTAATTGGACCAATGTCTTTAATTAGATGAATGTGAAAACTATATCTGCAAGTATTCAAATACAACCTAGTGGATAATTAAGAATGGAAAACTTTTTCTTTGAGCCACATTTTAAAATTGGTCAGTTTGTGATCTCACACACACACAAAATCCTACATGCTATTCCTACACATGTTGATATAAAAAGTGTCAGTGCCATGCATGTCATTGTACGTGTACATACATATATGCACACATGCTCTAATGCATACTCTGTTCCTGCTTTAGCACACAGGGGCAGAATGTAGACAAAAGTAGGTTGATTTCTGTGGATGGGAGTGAGAGAGTGCTTCCCCTCCTTTTCACTGGACTTCTGTAATTCTCAGCAGCAGCAGTCTAAGAAATGTCAGTTGTTTGGATTTCATCTGGGTCATTTCCAAACCTGAGGTGCAGCGCTCCCTAATCCCCATTGCAAGAAAGACCTTTATACTGACAGAAGATAGAAAACTTATTTTTGCCTATCCTATGGGCAAGTGTAGATCACCCAGCATGCTTACTTTGGAATTTGTTCTCTGGCTGCAGCTGGTTCCTGGGAAATGCAGAGAAAAATGGTCAGCTGACCTCAGAAGGAGCCAGCCAAAATGTTTTTTCATACTCCACTGGAAAACCCCAGCCTCCTCAGTCTTTGACAGGGTCCCAAGTTAAGCATCCAAAAGTTTACAGAGCCCCCATAGCTCTGGCTGGGAAGACAATTTGCCCAAGGGGCCTTATTGACAACATGGCAGAGGTGGAGGAATGTTTGAAGCTCTAAGGGTCATTACATTCTTCTTATATTGCTCTTCTCTAGCGCAGTGAGAATTTCTCCAAAAGAAGTAAAATAATCAGAACTCATGGCAAAAACATTTCTCCCTACAGACTTTCTTGCCATTACCTATTTTCTAGGCAAATCCTTTTCAATGTAATTCATCTTACTGAGTGCCTAGTTTTGCAATGGCAGAGTAACAGCCCAAGGCTTCCATCAGCCTGCGTTTAGATCTTTTTGCACATTTCAAAGATCTGGGTGTGTTTTGAAGACAGACTGACTCAGTTCTTATTCTCTCAGTGTGGTCGATTATAAATTAAATTTGTATTAAACAGCAGATATGCCCAACTGCTATAGTAATTATGGTATATAAAGGAGCAAATAGAACAAACTCTCTTCTTTTTGAAATTAAAATTTTCTCAAGTAATTAATTTAAAAGAACAGTATGCTTTAAGTACTGTCCTGAGAATAAGATTGCTAGAGGAAACAACTTGGTGGTTTGAATTTTCTTAATTTTCCACGAAGTCTCTTGAGAGTAAGTGGTTCTAGAATGTCTATTGTTTTCACTTTGGAGGCATGTAGTAAATATAAGAATAGTACATTTCACCATCCTCCGTCAAAACAAATTCCACTGATCTGCAGAAAGTCTTTTGTAACACTAAGGGATGTTCAATGGCAAATGGTGGAGATCTCATTGTTCAAATTAGGCATGTAACCTGCCCACTCCAGTGAGCAGCTAAGAAGGGGTTGGACCACAGAGAGCTGTCTGACAAGAATCAAGCTGCTTGAAATACAACTTCAGTCTGCTTTTTTGATCAAGCAGAGAAACACAACTGTGATTCTGTTAGTACAGAGGACTGCTGCTCTGCTCTCCCCCTTTTACAAAGAAATAAAGGAGTGGTCTTGCCTGAGAGAGAGAGAGAGGTTTCTGTTTACTGCAGGATAGCAAAAATGCTGGGAACCATCACTATAACAGGTAAAAAGAAGTTTAAATTTTGTTTGGTCTTTGAGGCAGTAGTTTTATAGAGCAACTCATTTTTGCTCAGGGGTATGACAGAACAATCTTCTGTAGTTCTAATTCATGTATCTACCTTTCTTCATAATTTAGTTTTTTTTAAATATGTGTGTATTCTGATTAAAATACTAAGGCTATGGATTAATGCACATTTACAAAAAAACAGACTCCACGAAATGCAGCGAGACTAATTTCCAAGGAAATGTGCCTAGGATCAGGCATGGTGGTTAAATTGTGATTAACAGTGCAATCCTAATCATTTTAGATTGGAGTAACTCTGTTTAGGATTGCACTGTAAGTAATTTTTGTCACTTTGATTTGATACAGAGATTGTGGGAGAAACTGAGTGGTTCTTAACATACTGCTTTAGAATTAGACGTGTTTGCTATATATAGACATGAGCAGTTCTATGTGGTCTAGTATTGTTTCTGACTGAGCAGTTTATTAGTTTTGATAATCCTCCACCTCTGAAATAAAGTGATGTGTAAACTTATAAATGCTTCCTTTGACTTTTAAACCATTTTGTTAATTATAATTTTGTTCTTTCATTTAATTTCATTTTAGTTTACAAAGAAATTAGTCTAGCACCTTTTCTTTCACCCATTTGTACCTAGAATATGGCTGTTGAAGCTTCATGTTTTCTTGCAACTTCCCATATTTTAAAAAGTAAACTTCCTCTTCCTTAATTTCCATTATCCTTGACCCTCAGGCACAATCTTCTACATAAATAATGGGGCAAACATCTGTTTTAACTTCTGAAGTTCAAGTTATTGTTGCTTACTTAATCTTGTTCATTACAAAGGTGCATTATACATCAACTGCATATACTCATGAAAATAAAATAACTGTTTAAAATATATTAATTAGTGTGATTGGAGCTGAATTATCACCCCCTCGTCTCCAAATGCTTTCAAAACTTAATTTTGGAAATCTCATCAATATGTTTCTGAACATGGGGAGTGAACATGGAGATTCAGAGCAGTTAGAGGCTTTTTCATTTTAATTAAAAGCAATACTTTGAAGTGCTGGCATTTAGAATCTTCTAGTAAAAAAGCTTGTGGAAACAATTCACTATCCAGTTAAAAGCATGGGAAGCAATGACAAAAACAAAATTGGTTCCCACTTACAAATACGCTTACTCACCTTCCATTAAAAGCATTATTTTGGCAATTTTTATATTGTTTTCAAAATAAAATATTTTGTTTTCAGCCTTAACCATGTGCCTTCATGAACCTTAAATAATGCTTATACCAGTACTAGAAAGATAGTTCTCCAGATTTGCTGGTGAAATTATCCGTAGTGTAGAATCTATAATGAATTTTTATTTTGCCAAAAAAATGGTAGTAAGGATGTGTGGTTCCATGTCTATAGTGCTGAAAGAAGTCCAAGAGCAGTATGATTGTTCAGTACTATAATAAAGGAGGAAACTAGGGTTTTTTATGGCTACACAGCACAGTAAGAGAGATTGAAAAATAACAAAATTTCGTTTTAAGCAAATTTTGAACAAACTAAATTACCTGATAACTACATTATCATGTTAGAATTTTTGTCTTGTACGTTCGCATCTGAACACAGTGTCAGTTCGGGGATTTTCTAAACGATTGTTTAGAGGATTAGGAAGCTGCCAAATCATGCATTCTTTGTAAGCTGATTCCCTCTTCTGTTTCCATAACCCTAGTTTGCCATGACATCCAACTGGGTCAACTGTGGCTAGTGCTATCTTTCAAACTATTGTTTGTTTGCACCAGAGTTTGAAATCAGAACTCGAAGATTTACAGAACAACCCTCAACAGGTCAACTCAGAGTCTTAGGTCTGTTCAATGGGGCTTATTTCCGGTAAAGTGTTCTTAGGATGGTACTGTAAATGGATTAACATGCATGGGAGGAGCCAGAGGATGGAGTACATGAACCCACTGCCTATTTCCAATTTGAAGAACTGTTTGAACTGAACCAGAAGTTTGTTGTTTTATTAATATGTTTTCATAATTTGATTGTAAATGATGCTGGAATTTCTCTTTCATGCAGAACTTTGGCTTGTGGTGGTGGATGTCTGCATTGTCTGGAAACATCTAAAAATGGGAGTTCCTAGGAGATCCTCCTTTCTGCACTTTCCTCCCCTTTCCAACTTGTTAGGTACACAGTAGAGTTTCTACACCAAGTCATGGGAAGAGGAACAGTCTCTACCCAGTATAGATATGCATGTGCGTGCACATGCACACACACAGCAAGTGTGGAGAACAGCAAGTGAGAGTACTGAAGTGAAGATGAGTCTCACTCTGCTCTGGACAGTAAATTGTGAGGGAAGTGGCTCACCCCAAATCCTTGGCTTTGGAAAGAAGCCAACTTACTTTTTACATCAATGTGTTTATATCATATTGTATTTTTGCCTAGTACAAATGCTGAGATGATAAACTAGGCAGTCATAGAACTCTATATTTTATATCCATTTGTTTATGTTGGTTTAACTGATACTGCAGCAGAATTGTTTCTGAGGTCAATTCATTTACATAATATTGTGAAACATACAACACATTTTACAGATGCTTTTCATGAATTTGCATTCCCGTAGCAAAGCTAGCTCACACTCGGAGAAGCAAATATATGTCAGTCCAAATTCATTCTTAAATTTCTCTGTTGGGTCCAGCTGTAATGAGTCTCATGACAGTGAGCGATTTTCTTTCCACATTAAAAGTGTTGTAACTTTAGATATGATGGAGTTGTGAATTGTTATGAATTTTTTAACCACTGTGGGCTTAAACCAAATATTTCAAGGCAATGGCTTGTGCTCTCAGTTAAACTCAAGCAAACATACTAATCACAGTGGGATTAAATATGAAATGGAGAGCATATTTTGGCCATAGATATTTAAATATCGAATAAACTTAAGTTTTGTTTTTAAAACATGTTTGGAGACTTTCAATGGATAGTAGATTTTGGAACATGGAGAATTGGGTGTGTATGACATACATAGAATGCAGAGAATTCATGGAGAAAATCCAGGACTGTGCAACATATCCTTGGGGGGGAAGACAACCAACTCCAGATGTTGACATGGTTGACTGCAAGCACATGAAGTGTTTCAGATTTAACTGTTGCAGCCTGAGAATTGCTTTCTGTCTTCCAACTGCAAGAAACAGATATCTCCTCACTTGTGTAAAGGGCAGGTGGAATGGGAGAAATAGAAAAAACAGCCAGGTATGTGTGCTAGAAGCAAAATGCATATGTGTAATACAATATGTATTGTGTTAATAGATACTAAGTTGATTCTATCACACCAGAAGCTGTATTTTATCTCCCTATCATCACTGTGTATATTAATTTACAGAAAGCCTGCCCAACAGCTATATTTTCTTTTTAAATTTTTATATCAAAAGAGAACTAGAATCAAAACTAAATTTTTAGTAGTACATACTGAGTTAAGTGACTCTCTCATGCTCACCTGTGCTAAGAGGAACAGAGGCCACATTCTGATGTTGCATATAACAATGGCTGACAAGGAATGTGCACAAACCAAACTTGTTGCCAAGCTCGCATGTACTCCTTGCTCCTCTCCCTTCTTGTTTCAAGAGTCATGTTTAAAATGCCAGCTCTAATTACAGGCCTGTGGGTTAACCAGAGTTAGTTTCACCCTTCCTAAGCCTGGATTAAATGCTGGTTTAGGATATAAGTAACTAGAGTTACTATAACGAGTTTCAGCACAAGACGGGAGGGGAGGAGCGAACAGCAAGGTGCAAAAGTACTTCAGTAAGTTAGGTTCATGCACATTTTCTGTAATTGCAATTAAATATGATATCTGAATGCAGTGTATGTGAATAAACAAATGCCATTGTATGCAAATGAACAGGTCTGGCATCAGAACTCAGCATGCTCAGGTAGCTTCCAGTAGTTCACTGCTGCCTAACCCAATGACCTGCCTCTGCCGAAGTCCTAGGAGCTTTCCTATAATTTTCCTTCTTCCTCTGGCCAGTGGTAAAGAATGGGCCCCTCCTGGCTTGGTTCCTTCTTGCTCCTGTGATGGAGAGGGTAGCCTGAGCTGGCATCAGTACCTATTTCACTCTGGTCACTTTTGCTCCTGAGCATAGTTTAGTTGCGTAGCTGTGTTGGTCTGCAGTAGAACCCTGAGGCCTAAGAAGGGAGCTTTGACTCTTTAAAATTTACACTCTGAAAATCTTGTTGGTCTCTAAGGTGCCATTGGACTTAAATTTTGCTCCATAGCAGCGGTAGTAGGCAGGAATCGTTGCTCAGAGGAAGAGGGAAGGGAGGAAAAGGCCACGTACCCGTACAACATGCAGCAATGAATAACAGCTATTGCCTGTCCAGGATCAGGACCAACTCAAGCACTTTTGGAGCCATAGGCAAGCTCCAGGTGTTCCTCCCATCAGGGAATGAGAGACTGGAACCTTTGGTGAAACTTTACAGGAGCTTTACAGGGGTAACTTCGTGTTTCCTGATGTGATGGCATTAGAGGTTGAATTTCACACCCCTTCAACCCCACTGGGCCAAAAGGAAAGTAAAAGAGCTGTGCTCCCTTGCCTTCTGTAGGCTATGAAAGGTTGTTTCAGAGGTTTAGAGGTACATCAGTTTCCAGCTTCTTGAGGGCAGGACAACAAAGTACAACTCCTTCTCCTTTAATCCCGGCTAGCACTGATGGCGCTTGAAGCTGCATGAAAATCATGCTGTACTGCCTCCACCAGGAGGTTGCCTGCACATACCATAGAGGGAGGAAACATGCTTAGTGGAGAGGCAGTAAAATAAAATTTTCCCAGGGTTCTCAAAACCTGGAGCCAGCCCTGTAATCGTATGGCAGAATAGTGAATAATAACTGTTTATGTAAGATGACAGATTAGTGCCCTGCTCAGAGTAGCGAACAAAATCAGAGTTGTTGTTATTCCTACAATACGGCTGGGGAGCTGGGGCTGAAAGGAAGGACTTGACCAAGACCACCTGCTGAATTTATGGCAGTAGTGGGATTCAAACCAGCAAAGTGCTGATTTACAACTTGACCATTGAACCATTATGCTACAGCAGCTCTCATGAGGGAAAAACTCTGATGTAACTTTAGCCATATGCAGCTACTACACAGGTACCTGCAACAGGTGGTGCCTTCATTTTGGAAATGCATCCCCACCGGTATCAAAAGGCTCCAGTTCAGTGGGAGGACGTATCTCTGAACCCAGATGAGCATTTGCATCAGCTGCACATGCAGAAGCTCATTAGATTTTCCTGGCCTGGTAAGGGCGCTAATATATGTTGGTTTATGCTCTTCGTTTTATTGAAACATAAATTGCAAGGCATTTAATACAGACATCAAGAAAGTTTAAGTTGATGTAAAGCTACTTTCATATTTGTATTCTTTCTTTTTTTGTATTTGGTTTTATTTAATATCAATCTTTTGTCCAATATTGCTAATTTCATAATGAATTCACATTACTATCACAATTATCATTATTCACATAATGAATTCATGTAACTATTCCAAATTACTATAAGTCAACATGTAAAATTACCTTTTACTGTAAGAACAGTTCTCAGTATTGTCCACTCTAATGAGCAGCAGGTTTTCAGGGGCTCAAGCAGAGGCTGTCCCAACCCTGCTATGCAGCATTCTTTAACTGGAAGCACCAGCTGGATCTTTTAACTGAACCTCTGACCTAATGCATGGAACACATGTGCTTTCCCACTGAGCTACACCTCTCCACTCCATATATAAAGTAGAGAAAAGCAAATTTTACTAATGGCTTTAAAATGATAAGTAACCATTCAATCTTTGAGAAGCAAAATAATTGGTAAACTTAGGGTGCAATCCTAAGGTTGCTTTCCTGGGAGTAAGCCCCATTGAATAAGATGGAACTTACTTCTGAGTCGACCTGCTTAGGATTTCTCCCTCAGTGTTTTGTAGACTGATTAGTTTAAATATTAGTAAAATCCATTCAACTAGTAGTTCTCAGATTTTAATGTGGGGTCAATTTCTAAAGTTATTGTACTTGTTCAGACCCACTTGCAAAGAAACACCATGCCACGTTCCCCCTCCCCAACATAAAATGTATGTTTCAGTTAGCTCTGAATAAATTTATAGGTAAATTTAATTGCTCATGCGAAATAATCATATAGCTCATAATTATTTTATATACATTAAGTAATGCAGTGTGTCTAGTAGTTAAGAGTGTTACTCTAAGATCTTGGAGACCCAGGCTAAAATACCAGCTCTGCCATGGAAACTTGCTGGGTGAACTTGGGCACGTCATTATCTCCCAGCCTAACTGACCTCACATGGTTGTTTTTATGAGGACAAAATGGATGACGGGGAAATGATGCATGCTGTCTTTTGTTTCTTGGAGGTATAACAGAAAAATATACTACATAAAAAGCATTGCTGAGCAACTATATTGCATGACCATTATGCAGAAGCAAAGTCAAATGTGCTATTGCTCAACTCATCCTGTTCCACTTCTTCCCACCTGGCCTTGTGATCCACTTTTGGGACCTGACCCATAGATTGAGGAGCCCCTGCATTAGACTAGGCATCTGTGGCTTGTAAAACAGGTGTGCATTTATCAGCTACAAAGAAGATTTTTGTCTGAATGAGGACTTAACTGTATGTTTCAAGAGGACACATGCAACAAACACTGGTAGTCTTTTAAAAGAGAGAAGCTACTTTGGGAGGGAGCAGTTTAGTGCAAAAAGTGAAGGTAGGGAGGGGTGCTTAACTTTGACCCACCTTCTTTGCTTCAAATCACCCCGGCTATTCTCTAATCATTATCTTCACCTGCACAAGCAATCATTTGTCTTATATCACCCTAAATGATGTAAGAACCCTGCCAAATTGGACCAGAAGTCCGATCTGCCTTTCTGTTTCCAAAAGCAGCAACCGCTGGCAAACTTAGAAGCAAGGCAAGAAAACCACAGTCCTCCATTTTTGCCCCTCACCTCAGTCTTTTTAGCTATCCTAGATAATAACTAATAGATACACTCCCCCCAACTGGTCCACCCCCTGCTTTCCACATACGGGGGACCTGGAAACCCTAGGATGTGTTATAAATGTTGGAATGTATGGGTGAGGGCTAAATCAGATGTGATCCAAGGACTCTTGTGCATTTATTCACATGTAAAAGGCTAGAGGAGGTATATCTTTTACAAAAGACACAGTATATAGGTAAGGAAAATAAAACTTCTCCTATGGATTGCCACATGGTAAGAAGAAGGTGGGGCAAGAATCAGTTCTCCTCACCCTTCAGAGCTGTCCTCATTCATACTTACCATGTTTTGGAGGATGGGTGGGAGATAGACCCTGCACATACCTTGCTTTCCACTTAAATGGGTGGATTAATGCATATATTCATCTCCCCCCCCCCCCGCTTTATATCAGTTTGGCCCTGAGTGACTGAAAGCTGCTCTGAGCATTTGCTGTTTAATAGGAGGCAACATTTTCTATCATTTTAATTAGTATTTTTGTACCTGTTTTCTAGGCATTTCAGATCAAAGAAGATAGATTTTACAGTTTTGTCTGCATCTGTCTTTGCTATTATTTCTTGTTTCATAAAATGTTTCATTGAGCAGTATTCTGGTTTCAGTAGAAATCATGATTTTTTAAATACAGCATAAGTTTTGCAAGCATAGCACAAACACATAGAGCATATTTAATTTAATTAAGCCAACTACTAAAATTTCACAACTCAAAAATAACCAGCAGTGACATAGTGCCCTCTGCTGTCCATTTTTGTTAACAGGTTAGTTGCCAGATATGCAATTTGGTGTTCAGTTATGCAGCAGAAAAATATTTAATAAGGTTTCATGTATATTTTTTGCACTATTCATGTTCATAGATAATAGTTTTGCTTTTGATATGTCAAACAAGACAGTACGTGATAAATTGCCATCATTTTAGTTTATTCCTTTAAAGGTTATGTCTTTCATTCTCTGCTTGTATGTTGTAGAGGTGCAATTAACAAGACCATAATTTCCCGAAGGGAAAAACTTCCTCAAGCAATGTAATATTATTAACAAGATGGACAGGTATCCTTGTGACAGACAACTGCGGTGCCTCTCCCTAAGAACAGCCAATGGGAGCTGTCAGAATGTTGGAAAAGGAAGTTAAATGACAACAACAACAACAACAATAATAACATAATAATAATATTTGATTTATATACTGTCCTTCAGGACAACGTAACGCCCACTCAGAGTGATTTACAAAGTATGTAATTACTATATCCACAGCAATCACCCTGTGAGGTGGGTGGGGCTAAGAGAGCTCTGGAAGAACTCTGACTGACCCAAGGTCACCCAGCTGGCTTCAAGTGTGGAATCAAACCTGGATCTCAGAGTCCCGCTGCTCTTAACCACTACACAAAAGAGAGAGTTGAGGGAGAGCTGTGTAAAGTAGAGAGAAAGATTTTAAAACAGAGAGGGAGAGCGCAGCTTAATCTGTCTGTGGCTGAGGGAGAAAATTATAGGTAGTAACAAACAGACCTGAGAAACATGACTAGATGATAAGGTCAAAAGTTCAAGAGGGAAGAAACTATGGATATATGATTCATAAACTGTTTATGAATTACTCTTATATTGTTGAATTTTTAATAAAAGTTCATTTCTTGTTTCTAGTTAATCCCTACTGAATGAAAGTGGTCTCTGTAAGGGAAAAGACACATGTGCGTGTGCGCACATACACACCCCTAATAGGTCTCGGTCACTCTGCAAATATTGAACTGTGGAAATTGGTGATAGCAGAAAAAGTAAAGCAGTGTGGAGTTCCTTGTCCCCAACAGCCCTTGGCAGTAGCTGGCTAAGGGGTGATTAATATAAGGTAACTGGCTCTCCCATCTGGTGACTTCTCTGAGAGTAGGGGAGAGGTTTCAGGGCTCTCTGCCTAGAAAAGAGAGACAAGACTGGTGGCAAATTGTGACTGCTTTGGCCTGCCTGAAGCCCTGAACCTGTGAAGAGAGGTTTTGGTGGGGGAAGGCTGTGTAAAGGGGTCATAACAATTATTTTACTTAACTACACAATATTGTCACTATTTCTATTTCTGTTTAAACTATTCTCCACCTTTCTACCGTATGGTGCTCAAGGCGTGCGGTAAAACTTTATAAATACAATCCAGTTAAAACAAAGAGGGAAGAAATAATAAAACAGCATCAATTAAAACAATCAAAATATTCCTAGCTCTCAAATTTTCTATTCCAAACTCTTGATGCCCAACAAATAGATCTGCCTTTACAATTGCCAAAAATTTCAATGAAGCAGGTCTGACAAATCTCCCTTAAGAGACTTCTCATGCATAGCCCCTGCAGAAGTATTTGGTTTAGCTTTGTTCATGCCCTCATAGTCAATAGAGGCACAAAGCTGGTCCAATAACCAAGCAGTACAGGACAGCAAAATTACAGAATGGCTAGGGGCCAGCTGAACCCCAATAGTACAGTCACCCGTATTGGGCTTGCCATAACCAGGAGACTCACATGTGCTGAGCTGTCTCTCCCCTCCCTGCTTGAGTGACAAGTGGTGAGAGCCTGAGGCTGGAAAATACTGCTGCAGAAAACAGAATTCCTGTTGCTATTGCCCTCACCTGAGCATAAGTAGTGAGGGGGGGGGGAGGGAAAGGACCTCCTTCTCAGAAGAAGAGGGGAAAGTCATGTAAGGACACCCCCCCCCCAGATGGCTTTGAGGGAATCTGCCAGGATGTTGAGTCAGAAAGTCTCTCTTATGGTCATTCCCAGAGGAGGGAGTACTTTTTATTTATTTCAAACATTTATATGCTGCCTTTCCACCCAACGTAGGGTCCACAGGGTAGAGAACAATCAAAAACATTAAAACAAATTTTAGAAATACATATAAAAATAAATAAAACATTTAAATGGGAAGGAGGGTCAGTAGAGACCACCAAACAAAACAGAAAAGTCTTCACCTGCTGGCAGAAGGTAATGATAGAGGAGACAGATGAATTTCCCTGGGTGCATGCAGGTACATTTTAAATCAAAATGTAGGGCTGCCATTCCAACCCCAGTCAGGACAGCTATGTGTCAGACAAAATCGCAACAGGTATAGATTTGCCTTTCATCTCCATGCTAGAAACTGCTTTCTGTCTTTCTTAGCTGGCCTGTCTGCAGAACCAGTCAGTAAATCCTGGCTTCCCGCACTGTTGTTCCATTCCCCCATCAAATAATAACTGCAGGCAATAATCAGAGACCTGCTATTGCAGCCTGTTGGATGCCACCCAACTGATAGCTAAGCCTCACTTCATGACCAGTTTGTTTACCATTGACCAGCAGCAATGCAAGGGCCAAGGCAGCTTTGGCCATGGTTGGCCACAGCAGTCTCTTGCAGAGCCCTCCACCATACACAAACCAGCTAGTGAAAAATCCACAAGACTTCCCTGTTACGCTTTTCTCTCAAAAACCCAAGAAAGCCAGTCTCCTCCTCCTAATTCTAGTGTGTCACCCAAGCACATTCAAATGCCTAAGCATTATCCAGTTCTGTGCTTTAAGTGACACAGCAGATACAGATCCCCGGCCCTTTTTCACCCATGTTCCCAGGCAATTTTCCAACTTCCCACAAACAGTACCTGCTAACCACATAGCATTCACACAAAGAGCCCAAAGCTCCTGGAAGAGCCTACATACCTACACAGACAAATTATATTATGTGTTTTACTGAACAAGGAAAGCAAGAAGTAACAGATGTGAATGCCAAGTTAAATGGGTTGGACTTGGTGGTGGTGCAGAAGGCAACAGGGGGGTACGGAGGCTGCTTTTCCTCCATCCGTCTGTCTCCTTGCGGTATCTATTGCCTCAGTATAACAAATGTGAACAATATGTCTATGTAAACTACTTTGTGGATGGAGCACAGGCAATTTAGATAGCCGAACTCCATTGGCATTGTTTTTTTCCCTTGGGGATGCATGGAAGGAGCTTGTCATATTGCTATGTTATAGAGAGCAGAAGCCCAGGTGGAGGGAGGAGTCTATTGCTAAGCAGGCTTGGAGCTGCGAGCAGGGAGAGGCTTAGCTTTAAAGTTGGCTGATGGCAAGAGTGGTTCGTTTTTAAGCAGGGTACGTAGGCAAGAAAAAAAATCAGTATTAAGCTAGGATACATTAATATGAAATATGAAAGCATGCCTGGATCTAAATGTTTATAGTAAACTAGTTTCATATCCTGTTTAAGGTACTCAAACTAACCAGAGTTAGTATGATTGCATGGTTTCTGATTACTATTAACTGTGGTTACTTTAATTTAGACCATGATTTTGTACTATGTCTGAACAAATCCTTTAAGTTTGTGGCAAAATCTGACATTGGAAATGGGAACTTCCTGGTTCACAATTCAATCTCTTACGACAATTCCTATGGGCCACTTAAACCACCTTGTAGCCCATATCCTACTCTTGTAGAATAAAAGTGAAAAGGGCAATTTTAAATGCACTCCGTCTGTATGAAAAAAGAAAAGCAGTTTTCAATGCTCTTATCCCAGATTTCTGAATCATATGACAGTATGAGAATGTTAGTTTTAAAACAGCATTTTAGACTTCCTCTGTTTTGTAGTGCATGTATGTTTCAGCCTTAGCTGTGTTATGAGAATGTAGTGTAGGGGAGAAAACCAGTGTAACTGTACTGTAACAGCATTGTAAGGCTAGCCAAAGATATTTGCATCTATCTGTCAACCTTAGCTGTAGCCCGCCTTTCTCCAGGGAGCTCAGGGCAGCAGACTTGAAATCATCCCATTTATCTTTGCAAGGTGGAGGGAAAGGACTGCATAACTTCTTTTCTTTCAGTGTTTTTTCTGTTCACATCTCCAAGCTGATGTTTTTCCACCTGCTTAGTGGCTGCTTTTGAGTGGAAGAACAACAGGAAGGGGAAATAGTTATTACAGTCCTCCCAAAGCTATTTTTAGTGTTTTGGTCAAAAAGAAAGCATGGAAGAAACATTATGTATATGTGTGTAAGGTGTATGTGTATAAAGTGGAGTTTCTGTTTAAGAGTGTTAGCTGAAATCACCTTTCCCAGCCTCCAAATTCTTCCCCCATTCTCCCATGTACATGGATTCCTCCCTCTCTTCCATGGTTTGCTATTATGACTGAATCTGGGCTAACTATGATTAGTGTCAACTTAGGTGTTTTTTACATGGGGACAGGCTTGTGTCATTTCTCCATTGCTTCTCCATTGCTGATTTTATTATGAAGGACAAAATTAGGGATGCCAAATCTTAGAATGCATAGATATGGCATAGGACAGACCCTCATCAAAGGCAGAGTGGGGCCCAGGGCCTCTATCCAATGGTGGGACCAGTGGGATAAAAAGGCAGAGCTCAGCAGGTTAAAGGGAACGAGCTCATGTGCCCAAGAATAGAGCTAACAGAAAATGCTAATTCTGCGAAGGCACGCAATTCTTTCTTCCATTTTTTCTGGTCAAAGAGACATCAGGAGAGAAAAGAAATCAGAAAAGGCAACTAAAGACAGCTGTACTGTTTAGAGCAGCTTCTTTTGAGGCAGAGAAAATCCTGGAATGAAAATTAAAGTTAAAATTGGCCACATACCTAGTGCTGTGAAGGTCTTAAAGCACAGCAAATTCCTTTGTCTTCTACAGCGCTAAACAATTAAAAATTGGCCTCTCTGGTTCTCTCCATTATAACAACCAGGGCTTTTTTTTCTGGGAAAAGAGGTGGTGGAACTCTCTGTTACCACATGTGGCACTCCAGGAAATGACATCACTCCCAGAAGTGCCGTCACTCCCAGAAGTGATGACGCTTCCTGGAAGTGATGGTGCTTCCTGGAATCCAGCACAATGCATTACGACAAGATAAATGTTAGTAAGCCTAAAAAATTACACTATTCTGAGAAAGGGTTTTTTTTCCTTTCTGTATCCTCTAAAAAAAGTGAAATCTTCCATTCCCTTTCCCAAACATTTCATTTCTTTGGAATCATATTTTAAAATATGCCTCTAAAAATCCAAAACCCATCTCACAAATCTAAATTCTAACAGATTCCCTCTGCCAGCATAGAAAAAAAGGATCCAAAATTCTTTCTCAAAATTCCAGAGAGTCTGAAATTCCTAATCAAATGAATATTGAATTTTCAAATTTTCAGCGCGGGTTTTGCTTTACTGGAGCAAATCAAAATTAGATTTAGCTGCATTAGATTTATACTTAGTTTAAAATGGTTTTTTTTTTGTTGTCTGCCAACTCTACCTTACCAATGGCTAAGCTGTTGTGACATTGTGAAATGCTCACAAATATTCCAATGTCCCAGACAAACAATATTCATAAAAACTTCCTTAACTCTCATATGTCCACTGCAATCTCAGTGATGTTAATCAGCTGAGGGTGGGGAGAACCATTTGAGTTCAGCTATTAAGACGTAAGAACACCTATATGCTGATGAATATATTGATGAAAGCCTTCTGTGACTTGGACACAGCTATCCATTCCTAGCATGAAACTGAAATAACCGTAACTGATATTTTAACTAATACAAATAACCATAACTCATATATTTAACTAACACAGAACCAATCTGCATTCAAAAGCTGTGGGAAGCATAACAATGTCAACTTCAGTCAACAAAAGAATGAAAGCAACATACACACACACACACATTCATGCACAGCCCCACTTGCCCCCTGAAAAGAAAACAGAATGAACTCAAAGCAGCACACACATACACAGAAACCCCTGAGTGAAAGCAGAATGAACTCAAAGTAGCTTAACCTCTGGAGAGCCAGACCCAGCAGCTCTTCTTGCACTTGCTCTCTCTCTCACTCAGAGAGGAATGACAAGAAAGCAGAATGAACTCAAAAGCAGCTTAGCCTCCTCTGGAGAGCTGGCCCCAGCAGCTCTGCTTGCACTTGCTCTCGCTCTCACTCATAGAGGAATGAAAAGAAAGCAGAATGAACTCAAAGCAGCTTAGCCTCCTCTGAAGAGCCGGCCCCAGCAGCTCTGCTTGCACTCTCTTTCTCTCTCATAGAGGAATGAAAAGAAAGCAGAATGAACTCAAAGCTGCTTAGCCTCCTCTGGAGTGCTGGCCCCAGCAGCTCTGCTTGCACTCTCTCTCTCTCTCTCTCTCTCTCTCTCTCTCTGTGTGTGTGTGTGTGTGTCTCATAGAGAAATGAAAAGAAAGCAGAATGAACTCAAAGCAGCACACACATACACAGAAAGCCCTGAATGAAAACAGAATGAACTGAAAGCAGCTTAGCCCTCCTCTGCAGAGCCTGCGCCAGGCCCCAGCTCTCTCTCTCTCTCTCTCTCGCTCACTCACTGAGGAATGAAAAAAAGCAGAATGAACTCAAAGCAGCTAAACCTCCTCTGCAGAGCCCACACTGGGCCCCAGCTCACTTGCTCTCTCTCTCACTCACGGAGGAATAAAAAGAAAGCAGAATGAATTCAAAGCAGCTTAACCTCCTCTGCAGAGCCTGTGGGGCTGAAGGAGGAAGGAATCATGTGGGCAGATTCTAGAGCTGCTGGAATGCCGTTCCGGAGTGTTCCCCCTCAAAAAAAGCTCTGATAACAACAAATACTCATCTGGCAATTGGTCAGAAGTGTAAAAACCAGTCATGCCAGTGGAATACTGGGCAGATTTTGGCAATTCTACAAATGATCCAAGGAGACTTTTAGGCCTTATATGGCAACTTATGCACACATGCTGTCATCAATTACCCATCCAATTCTGTCATTAGGATTTGTGTCTGTAGGGCATATTGCACCAGTCTTAAAAGTAAAACAGTCAGTGGTGGGAAATATCTTTTAGAAATTGCCTAAATGCAAAACGTGTCTGATTTTGATAGAACCCAAACCTTTGGCTGCTTACTTGGGCTGTATAGGCTGATAGAATGCATTACAGGAGACTTATGGGTAAGTTGTCAAGTTGCTAGCAAGGAGTGATAGAGTCAAAATAAGTCCAAAGAATAAAGGGGCTTCACTTACAGGAGTTGGAATAGACATGCAAGTCTTAAGAAAAAATAAGATTCTGTTGGTTTATCCTTGACTAAAAAAGCCTGGGAACTAGTGGCCTAATATGTACAGTACTTGGCCAAATCCAGAACATTTAGGTGTGCTTAATGAGGGCCCTTAAATAACCATTAGAGCCATTGCCGTTGCTCCATAAGGCTAATTTGCTGGATTTTTTTTCAATTTAGAATTGCTTATCCTGTTGATATGGGAAGGGTTCTATATTGCAGATAATAACTGTATAATTATAGCGCTCTCTGAAAGCATGTATATATGTTTCTTCAGAGGGATTTTTCTGGGTATGGCTGAAGATGGAAGCCATCTGTACTGAAGGGCAAGTTGCCATTGATTATCACTTTATTGTAGTTGTACCCTGTTCAGGAAATGTTTTTAATGTAATGCATAGCAGAGCAGATGTCATCCAATTGTTAGGAGGTTTGACATTTCTAAAGACATACAAGGCTATTTTTTAAAATCTATTTTTAAAAAGTGTGATTTTTTTCTGTCTCCTTGAGATCAACATGTCTGGAAATATTCTTCCTTAATCCATCTGACGTCAGTTTAGAATTAGTGATCTTACTGGCAGAGACCACAGCCTGGCAGTGATTTTTAAAATATTATGGAATGTTTAAAGCACCCATGCACTAAAGCTACATGTGGTATCCAACAAGATAGATCATTTGATGCAGTCAGTTATTTTATATTGCGCAACTAATATCTGCATTTGAAATATGAAGAGAGAAAAACAATCTAAATGTCAGTTTATATACAGCAGCATTTTATCTAGATACTATGCCTTAGGTCAGATCAGTTACCTGACTGATGTATTCAGCAGCAGCAGCAGCAGCAGCAGCAACAATAGTAATAGTAATAGTAATAATATATTTGATTTCTAGCTTTCCCTCCCCGCAGGCGATCTCAGGGCGGGTTACAATAATGTGATAGTACAAAAATAAACAGTTTAAATACATTAAAAACCAGAATCCGCAATAAATACATTTAAAATTCCAAGATGGCAGTTAGGAAGCAACTTGGTATAGATACGGGATGGCTTGTCTGCAGTGCAGGAATCTCGTGTAGTTCTTAAGCAATTCAAATGCAAATCCCAAGCAATCTGAGAAAGAATTCAAGATGGAGACCTTTTCTATCTCTCTTCCTTCTCCCAGTTCATGAGACAAAAACAATAAATTTAACGTGACAGTTTATTACACTGTAATGTTATCTCAAAATCTGCCTAAAAAAATGATTGGATATGGCTGGTTCTAGAGGCAGTGGCTCCTGACCATATGAGTGTATCTGTATAGCTTGGGTATTTTGGCTACCTCTGGTAGAGTTTCTTGCTGCTAGATTGTTCTGTAGAATAAGACCCAGTCATACGTTTTCTCAGCTGCCTTTTCACGCTTAATTCGCTCCTGTCCACCCAAGTTACAGGGCTCACATAGAGAATGATCAAATATATAAACTGGTGCTCCATGGATACACTCCCCACTGTGATTTCCATAATAGTGTCTTTTTTGCCATTTTAACTGCGCTAAAGTGTACCTATGGAGCTCTGGTTTATTTCTCCATGTAATCCCTGTAGGCAGACACAATCAGAAGAGAATACATTATATTTGATTCAGACCTGTAGGAAAGTAGATGCCTTTTTGCTGGACTAGTTTTCAAGAAACCTAACCAATGAAGCCTAACCAATGGTCTCTGAAGAGTAAGTTCCAAGGCCCATTGTGTTGGATTACACCCAAAGAAGTGTGTATGGAATTGCCATTTTCATGTCAGTGTCCCGTATTCATGGCCTAGCAGAATCAGAGGTTTGGTTCCCATAATAATCAAGAAATGATTCTGGTTATGGTAGGAAGGGGGATAAGGTGACTTTCCTTGCTGGGAAACTCCCTTAGACCAAGGGTATCCTGGAACCTGGCTGCCACCACTTAGGTACTTCCTGAGAACTTCTAGACTGATCTACTGGGTAGTGTTTCTGCAGTCTAGCACAGAGAGAAGAGATTCAAAGAAACATCCCAGAGAAATATAAAATATTAAATGAAGGTGAAGAAAAATCTTCTTTATAAAAAGAAGATTTATTATAGAAAAAGGTGCAAATTGGAGGCTGGATTCAAAAGGTGTAGGAAAGCGGACAAAATACAAAAGAGGGTGCTATTACACAGCACACAGTTCACAGACTCTTGATTAAAAACAAAGTTGGAATAACTCAGCTAAGTATCTAGATTGAGCAGATTCTGAAGTGGATGTACACTTGTCATTCACTGGCTATTACCATTCTGCTTCTGTAATCACTCCACTCTACAAGATAGGACAGATGGACTCAACTTTTAGCTATATCTCAAGAAGTGAGCTGTGGCTCACAAAAGCTCATACCAACCATAAATTTTGTTAGTCTTATATGTGCTACTGGACTCTTGCTCTTTTCTATTGGTACTGTAAGGATCACTGTACATCCACCAAAGAATCTGCTCAATCTAGATACTTAGCTGAGTTATTCCAACTTTATTGTTTTTAATCAAGAGTCTGTGAACTGTGTGCTGTGTAATAGCACCCTCTTTTGTATTTTGTCTGCTTTCCTAGGCAGGAAGCCTAGGTATCGATTCAGTCCAGGTGGATGCATTGTCTTGAGCTTTGTTATCAGTTGCAATCCAGCAGTATCTCTTTATAATCTCCCTTACTGCACCAAGTCTTTATCCTCTGCCCACTGGTCTTGGGGTCTCCAGATGTCACACTGTTCTTATTTATGTATTTGTTTATGTGTTTATTTAGATTTATACCCCACCCTCCCTGTGAATGGACTCAGGGCATCTAACAACAAGAAAATATATCATACATTCAAACCATGTACAAATATCTAAAAACAACACAAAAATTTAAAAACTAAATATAAAACAAAACTGTTGCCATGAACAACACAGGCTACAATAAATACCAAAAAACCATGGATGTAGCTCTGGCACATACCCAGGGAAGCCGCTGGCAGAACACAAGACATGGCAGGTAGGAGAGGGACAATTCTTTTTTTTTTTTTTTTTGTAAAAATTTTTATTGGATTAGAAACATCATATCATATCATTTACACTCACATTCCTTTAAATTTCCAATTCTAACCCCCTCCCATTCCCCCCCTTTTGTTGACTTCCAACAGTTTTCCAACCCCTCATCTATTTTCCCTTTACTCATATGAACTTTACTATATTTATTATAATATACTTTCAAATTCTTCTAAGCTTATCTATCATATTTGTGCTATTTCTGATTCCTTTCAATAATATTCATTCTGATCACCTATACTCTATTTTACTCTTTCTACTCTCTTCGATATGGGACAAGCAATTTGCCCCACCTTATACATATTTTCTAGTACTTCTATAAACTTTGCATGCATTCATAATAAATCAATCAATTTGACTTATATTCTATATATGTTGCTCCTTACTTCCTTTTACATATCATATCCAATATAATTATCTAATTTCTCCGTTATAGAGCTATTTAATTAGAGTAATCCATTCATATATTCGTTTAACATAAGTCAATCTGTTATATCCACATTTCACCTGCTGATATATATCCATTCACCCTTTTGCAACTATTATTTACGTCAGAAAGATGTTTAGTTTAGTTTTTATCCTTACATTTCTTATAATAATAGCACTACTAATACCCTATATAATAATCCAATATGATATTTGCCTAGAATTATTCAGTCAACTCTCCCCCCCTCGGTATAGTCACTTCCCTCTTCTTCCATTGTGTTTCAGTAATTTTCAAACTGCCACAGTTCTCCACCCACCTCCCATTTTTTCGCCAGATATTGTTTCAGCTTCTCCCAGTCATTGTTAAACTGCCCTGGGTCAAGGTCTCTCAATTTTCTTGTCATTTTATCCATCTCCGCCATGTACAGCAATTTGTAGATCCAGTCCTCAATGGTTGGCACCTCTTGTACTTTCCACTTCTGCGCGTACAAAAGTCTAGCTGCTGCTGTCATATAAAATAACAATGTCCTGTATTGTGCTGGCATATCTTGCATTCCCAAGTTCAGTAGCAGGAGTTCTGGGTTCTTATTCACTTGAAATTGTAAAATCTCACTCATTACTTTTATTATTTCCCCCCAGTACTGCCTAGCTACCTCACAAGTCCACCACATATGGTACAAAGAACCCTCATGTTTTCTACATTTCCAACATTTGTTAGACATGTTCAAATTCCCTAGCGCTGTCTTCTTTGGTGTCAGATACCAATGATACATCATTTTATAAACATTCTCTTTAATATTAGTGCATGTCGTAATCTTCAACGTATTTTCCCACAAGTATTCCCACGCCTCCATTGTTATTTCTTTGTTCAAGTTTATAGCCCACTTCACCATTTGCACTTTAACTACCTCATCCTCAGTATACCATTTTAGCAACACTTTGTAAACCTTTGAAATTTCTTTTTTATCTCCTTGTAGAATTACTTTCTCTAATTCTGAATTCTCCATTCTTATTTCTCCCTTCGCACAGTCCGAATAATAAAGATCTCTGATTTGTCTATATTGAAACCAATCATAGTTTGGGGACAGCTCTTGTTGTGTCTTTATTCTAACTTTAGAAAATTCTGTTTGAGTTATCTCCTTATACGTTAAACACTGTTGCTTATTATCGATCGTTCTTGGATCAATTACTTCATATGGAACCACCCAGGAGGGAGTTCCTTCCTGTAGGTAATCTTTATATTTCTTCCAAACTGTGAAGAGGCTTCTCCGAATATAGTGGTGTAGAAACATAGAATCTGCTTTCACTTTGTCATACCATAAATATGCATGCCATCCAAACAGTTTTTTGTATCCCTCTAAGGCCAGCAATTTGCAATTTTCCAGCGTCATCCAATCTTTCAGCCATACCAGACAGATTGCATCATAGTAAAGTCTCAGGTTGGGCAGTTGCATTCCACCCCTTTCTTTTGCATCCTGCAACACTTTCATTTTCACCCTAGGTTTCCTGCCTGCCCACACAAATTCCGATATTTTCCTTTGCCATTTTTCAAATTGTTTAGAGTCCCGAATAATTGGTATTGTCTGTAACAAAAACATCACTCTTGGCAAAACATTCATCTTAACTGCTGCAATTCTTCCCAACCATGACAACTTCAATCTATTCCACTTAATCAAGTCTTGCTCTATTTGAGTCCATAATTTCTCATAATTATTCTTAAATAGATCTATGTTTTTTGCAGTCAGTTCGATTCCCAAATATTTTACCTTGCTTGTTACTTCACAGTCTGTTATTTCCATAAGTTGCTGTTGTTTTTGTTTAGTCATATTTTTACACAATATCTTTGACTTCTTTTTGTTTACAAAAAAACCTGCCAAGTCTCCGAACTCTTTGATTTTATCTATTACCTTAGGCATGTTTTCAATTGGATCTTCCACAATTAACATTATGTTTTCTGCAAATGCTCTGACCTTATAGGAAAAGTCCTTTATCTTTATTCCACGGATTGCATCATCTTCTCGGATCTGTATCATCAGAATTTCCAATACCAAAATAAACAACAGTGGAGACAACGGACAACCTTGTCTTGTACCTTTCCCTATAATAAGTTTCTTAGTCACCTCATCATTCACCACAATTGCTGCACTTTGGTCTCTGTAAATTTCTTTAACTGCTCTTATGAATCTTTCTCCCATTTGTAGCTGTTCCATAGTTGCAAACATAAAGTCCCAGTTCAAATTGTCAAACGCTTTTTCGGCATCTACAAAGAAGAACCCAACCTCTTTATCACAACGCCTGTCATAGTATTCAATAGCATTTATAACTGTCCTTAAATTGTCTCTAATTTGTCTGTTTGGAAGAAAACCTGCTTGTTCTTCCCCAATAGCCTCAGCTAGCCATCCCTTTAGCCTCTCTGCCAAGATCTTCGCAAAGATCTTGTAGTCATTATTAAGTAAAGAAATAGGTCTGTAATTTTTAACATTTGTCAAGTCCTGTCCCTCTTTAGGGATCAATGATATATTAGCTTCGCTCCAAGTATCTGGAGTTCTTTGGTCTCTTAAGACCCCATTGATCACCTCTTTTAGAAATGGCGCCAGCTCATTGGCCATTACCTTATAAAATTTTGCTGTAAGTCCATCAGGCCCTGGCGCTTTCCCCAAATTTGTTGACTGTATTGCTTTCTTTATTTCTTCCTCTGTTATTTCACTATTTAATTTAACTCTCCAGTCTTCCGAGATTATTGGGAGTTTTACTTTTCCCAAATATGTCGCTATTGAATCTTTTTTCACTTCTTTTTTCCCATACAATTTGGCGTAAAATTTGTAAAAGGCTCTACTAATGGCAGTCTGTTCCAGATGCACTTTATTGTCCTCACATATTTTATTTATTATCTTTTTTTCTTTTCTCTTCTTCAGTTGCCATGCCAAATATTTCCCAGGTTTATTTGCACCTTCAAACGACTTTTGATTCATTCTTTTCAAATTCCATTCCAATTCTCTATTGTTCATTGCCGTCAACTGCTCTTGTAAAATTTTAATATCCTGATAAATTTTCTTCTTACCTGGTCTTTTCTTTAGTTGCATTTCTTTGGCTTTTATTTTCTCCATAATCTCCTGTCTCTTCTCCTCTCGTTTCTTTCGTGCTCTTCCATTTAAATCCATTAGTATGCCTCTAATTACTGCTTTATATGCATCCCAAACCTTACTGGTTGGTACTTCTCGATTCATATTATGTTGTATGAAGAACTTAGTTTCCCTTCTCAGCATCTCCATATTTTCTCCCTCCTGTAGCAAATCCTCATTTATTCTCCATCCTTTCCTCTTATTTCTTTTCCCGAACTTCCACATAATTGGATTATGATCTGAGCCTACCATAGGCATTATTTCAACATCCTTAGTCCAAAGCACTAAATCCTTTGAGGCCCAGATCATATCAATACGTGATAGAGTAGAGTGTCTTGCGGAGAAAAATGTATACTGTCTACTTGTGGGATTCCGCGTTCTCCATACATCTTCCAAAGTTTCCTGCTGCACTAATGCAAAGAACGTCTTTGGCAAAAGTCCTCTTTTCTTTTGTGCAGTTACTGATTTTTTGTCCTGTTCCAAATTTGTAATTCCATTGAAGTCTCCTGCAAGGATTATCTGATCATATATAAGTTCATCTAGTTGCTTCCTTAAATCCTCAAAGAAGCTCTCTTTGGCACCGTTTGGTGCATAAATTCCGATAACCAACACTTTTTAAAAATTCCATGTACATTCCACTGCTATAAATCTGGCTTCCACATCTCTAATCATTAATTTTGGCTGTAGCTCCTCTTTAATATATAGTACCACTCCCTTTTTTTTCTTTTTTGAGGCCGCTACAAAATCAATGCCCAACTTACTCACTTTGAGATATTTTACATCCTGATTTCTGATATGGGTCTCTTGCAAACATACAATGTCACATTTTTGTTTTACTAGCCAGTGGAAAGTACTTCTTCTCTTTTTGGGTGAATTAAGTCCATTTACATTCCAAGATAAAACTTTACACTCCATATTCATAGCCTTGTTGTTGGTAAGTCCTTTTCATTGTCCCTCATAAACTTTTCCATCTCAAATTCAGATCTGATGCGCTTTTTCATTCCTCCAAATTCAAAAGATATCCCTTCCGGTAATTCCCATCTATATCTTATTTTCATATCCTTCAAATTCTGCACAAGCACTTTGTATTTTTTCCGATCAAGCAACACCGATCTGGGTAGCTCCTTCATGATGATAATCGTCTTGCCATCGACTACCAATGGATCTTGAAACTGTTTACTCACTATCATTTCTCTTATATTCCTTGTCGTGAATTGCACAATCACGTCCCTTGGTAATTTCCTCTGGGCCGCGAATCTGGAGTTTATTCGGTACACAACATCCAGGATAGCCACAACTTCCTCCTCCTCCTTTCCCAGGTATTCAGCTAACACTTCAGTCACCTGTTCTTGTGCTGTCTTTGTCTCTATTTCCGGCAGACCTCGAAACCTCAGCTGTTTCTCCATGTATTTACTCTCCGCAACTGCCATTCTCCCCCTTATCACTCTCATATCTGTTCGTTGCGTCTCTGTAAGATTCTCCATCGCTTTTTCCACAACATTAACTTTCTGCTGCGCTGCCTGTAAATCGGTTTGTATTGTTTCCATTCCCTTCTTCACCTCTGCCAATTTGTTTTTTACTGTCTCTTTAACATCTTTAACTTCTCTCACCAACTCCTGTTTTGTCTCCTTCAGTTCCTTTAACATTTCCAGGAATTTTTTGTCCAAATTCTCAATAGCTGTTTGCCACTCTTTCTTCGACATCGTGGGGCTTGATTTACCTCGCTCCCACGAGTCTGCACGTTTCCTTAACTCCGTGGCGTCTAAATTGATGTCCCTTTGAAATAATTTAAATGTCCCGGTTCTTAAAATAAACAAGAGACACTTACAAAATCCAAAATGTCGGGCGTCTTTTCTCTATGGTTTTTCTATAGTCTTTTTATAATCCAAGATGTCCTACTTCCGCTCCTGTTGAAGTCAATGCCCTTCCCTTTTCAAAAATGGCGATTCCCTTCTTCCTGTCCTTCGATGGGGACCTTCTCTCACAGGCACCTCTATCGCTGTTACGCACTTCCTGTTTGCCGACTCTCCACTGCAGCTCTCGCGATGGTAGAAGTTTTCTCACAGCTTGCTATCGCTTTATAACCACAGGTATGGTAAATAATTATCTATTTTCTTCAATAACTTTCTTTAACTTAGTCCTTTTTCTAATCAAATTCTTGCCGGATCTTTTTCTCAATATAGTCCAACTGTTGCAGTTTAAAAGTTCACTTTAGAGCCTCATTACTTTAAACAGTCTGTCCCGGTTTGAGAGATAGTGATCTTTACCTTTTCACACGTCTTTCTGGGTTGTAATCACTGCTTCGATTCCAAATTTTCTTCCGAAATTAATTTCCCCTGCTGAAGCTTGGGCATGAAGATCTTATGCCAGTCGCACTGGCCCCGGATCTGCCGTAGAGATTTATGCCGACCTGTCTTAGGGTGGGACCTCAAGGGACGAGAGAGAATCCTTAGCGCAGAACCCCCCCTCGCCCGAGATCGACGCGCCCTGAGGTACTTGAGCATTCTTTGCCTGTTCCCCGCCTGGGAGCAGGTGGCCGCGGGCTGAATTTGCCCCACCGGCCGCTGGAAACGGCAGCCCGGTCAGCTCCACTATTGGAGCTGCGTTAGACCTCCATGGATCCCAAACCGGAAGTCCGGAGAGGGACAATTCACTGGCTTTCAACCAAAGGCCTGGTGGAACATCTCCATTTTGCAAGCCCCATGGAACTGTAACAGGTCCTGCAGGGCCTGGATCTCAATCAAGAGTGCATTCCACCAATCTGGAGCCAGGGCTGAAAAAGCCCTGGCCTTGGTCAAGGTCAGACAAATGTCCCATGGGCTGGGGACCACCAACAGCTGCTTATCCGCAGAGCACAAGGCCCTGCAGAAGACATAGTGGGAGAGGCGGTCCTGCAGGTATGCAGGTCCCAGTCCGTAAACGGCTTTAAACACTAAAACCAGCACCTTGAACTGGATCTGGAACTGAACTGGGAGCCAGTACAACTGGCACAGTGCAGGATGGATGTGTGCCTGAAATTGCGTTTCAGTAAGAATGTGTGCTGCTGCATTCTGGACCATGGGTGAGCGATAGAGTGCCAATTGCCTGACTTGCTGGAGATGGAAAAAGGCAGATCTGGCAATGCCCATGACCTGGGCCTCCATAGAGAGAGTGGCATCTAGGAACATGCCCAGGCTCTTCAATGTCAACAACAGCTGTAATGGCATGCCATCGAGGGTCCCATGCCCATTGCTCCACAACCCAGGTACCGGCAAAGAAAAGTCCAGAGCTTCCAGATATTTATGGATGATGAAATCTGGCCTAAGCCAGCCTCCTCTATGAGATTGATTACTGGATCTAATCAATCCCAAGTAAAGCTCCATCTCTGATGTCAGAGAATACTTCTGTCAATCATAGACTTATTGCAGGATGGTCATACCTTAGTAATGGCTTTGCATTTCCATGACAAAAAGGGAATCTGGCCCAAGCCAGTTGTCCTTTCTCAAAAAAGGATAGGTCAGGTAACCCCAATATGGAATGGGGAATAAAGTATTATTCTCATGTAAAACCCAAGGGCTCCAACAACCCAGATGTTCTAGGTGGTGCTGTTACGCCATATTGAATCTAGGGTTTCTGTTACAATTCTCTTAAACCCAGTAGCTGAATAATGAGCTGTCACAACTGTGGATATAGTGTGGCTATCATTTGTTATATTCTCAGTATGAATGTGCTGCTGGAGACAGATAGGATTACTCATAAGGAAAATATTTTATTATACAGTTTTGCTCTACCTTTTAAATAAAGGTATATATTTATTTACTTTATATCCCACATTTCTCTTTGAGACTCAAGGCAGATTACAGAATAAAAAATGTATTAATATGGCTAAAGGCATCCAATAAACAATAAGTTTACTGAAATAAGTTTACTGATTTGGTAGATGATGCAAACTACAACTGCCTAGGCAAGGTATGGTAGAATTGCAAACAGAAGACAATGCAGTAAAAGCAAGCTGATACCAAAATAATCCCTGAGTTCTCAGTAGGAGCCTGATAAAAAAATATCCTACATACTTTTTGCTGTCAGGTTGATAGTGGTGACATCTTTTTTCCTTCTACTCCTTGGTGCTGCACTGGTTGGTGTTGGCTGCCTGCAGAGAGAATAGGATGGAGTTCTCCTCCTTCTTTCCAGTACCCTTCCTTCCTTCTCTCACTCTCCTTCCTTACCGTTTCCCCAATGTCCTAAATGCTGCTTGATGTCTAGACTTAAGTTATCCTGGGGGTGTGGGTGGGGGACTAACTCAACCTCCCTGATTCCTTGAATACCATCATAGCATCATTCAAGGAACCAGAGAAGGGGATTTCAGTGGGGGATGGAGAATGCCAGTGAGATCTCCTGCCCAGCCTCCCTTTCACCCTGCAAATAGAGGACACAGAGACATGTCATCTCCACTAAGGAATAAGTAAAAGGGAAAGGAACTTGAGAAAATTGTGAGAATCAGAGATGGTTATACCTGGCAATTACAACAGTCACTTTGGTAGAAAAAAAGCCACCGCCCCCCCCCCCCCGAGTTCTCTAAGGTTGCTCATATTTTTCTGCTCCCTTCCTGATTTAAGCCTGGGAGTTTGGTGGCCAGCTTTGTAGAAAAAAATCTAAAACCAAAAACTGGGTGGGGAGGGAGGTTTACAAAATCATCCAAAATAAAGGGTTGTCTGTCCTTGTACTGATAACTGATAGGAAACAGACCTTGGGGATGCTGAAGTGGGAGAACATAACTGAGGCAGATTGTAGAGGGGGAAAGCCAGACAGATGGAGTGAGTGGGTTGATTTGGTGATTGTGGGAAGACAAAGGAGGCCAGGGAAGGCAGGTGCTGAGTGCTGGCAGCATTTGGGCTGTTGTCACTGTCCTTTTTTCCCTCCACCTCCTTCTCCATTACCACCACCTTCTTCTGCTCAGTGCTAGAAGAGAAAGTAGCCAAGAAAGGCAGGTGTTGAGCACTGGAATGTGTTGCCAGTGCCCTGCCCTTTCTCTGCTGCCTCCTTCCAACCACTTCCTCCTTTTAACTGCCAAGTGGGAAAGCAGAGATTTTGGGCACTCAGTGGAGGTGATATGTCTTTGTCTCTGTTCTTTCCTCCCCTCCCCTCCCCTGCATTGGCAGTGATGGAGTGTTTCAGCTGGGAGGGAGCCAGGGTGTCCACAGTCAGCTCCCACAATTCCCCTCCCCTGGTGCTGCAAATTGATCTTGGGGCAGTTGAGAGCCAGAAGAGTTTCGTCTGAGGGGGAGGCTGTGGCCACCTTGACACTCTCCCAGCCCAAATACTGCTGAAGATGGGGGAGGGACAGACAAAAGGATGATTCGTTGGCAGGTGGGAAGAATAGAAGGAACAGGAAAGTCTGCGGAGATGGGGGCTGCTGGGAGGAGGGGAATAAGAAATAGAATCATACAATTATAGAGTTAGAAGAGGCATTACAGACCATCTAGTCCAACCCCTGCCCAATGGAGGAACAACCTAAAGCATCACTGACAAGTATTCTTCCAGCTAGCTGCTCCTTGAATGAGGAGTAACTCACCACATCCCAAGGTAGCCAATTTCACTGTTAGATTACTCTTAACATGAAAATGTTTTAGCTGGTAGCTTGCCTCCTGCAGTTTAAACCCATTGTTTTAAGTCCTACCCTCAGTTGTCAACAGGAACAGCTCCCTTTCCTCCTCTGAGAGTCTCTTTACACAAGACATTTTACACGAGAATGCTCAAATGTAGAGAGATACAATGTAAGCTGGGAAGCGTGGTTTAAAAAGACAGATCCAAAGGTTCTGTCAATTTCACCTCTTTACAGAGCTGGCAAAGATCGCTTTTCTGAGGGTTTGCAATATTGACAGAGCCTTTAGGAAGGTAACACAATCTTTGCCAGCTCTGTAGAGAGGCGAAAATGTGGGATAATGACATCCTGTGATTTGGATGTTAAGCTTTTGTTAATACACCTCAAGACTGCAATTGCCTTTTTCACTGCTGCATCATACTGATTGCTCATATTTAGCTTCATACCTACCCATATCAAGATCATGTTCAAACACACTGCTGCCCAAAAGTGTATCCCTCATCCAGTATGCATACTTTGCATTTTGTTACCCTGGTGGAGAACCTGGCACTTATCCATGTTAAATGGCATCTTATTAAAATCTGCCCACTTTTTGAGTATGTTTGGATCTCAGTGAATTCTATTCTTGTCAAGGGTGTTTGCAGCTCTTCCCAGTTCGGTGTCATCTGCAAATTTAATGAGTAATCCCTTCACTCTCTCATCCAGATCATTTATAAAAAATATTGAAAAGCACTGGGCCCAGGATTGAGCCCTGTGGCACCTCACTGGATACCTCCCTCCAATCAGATGTGATGCCATTGACAACTACTCTTTGGGTGTGGTTATCTTGCCAGTTCCCTGTCCATCTAACCATCCTAGAGTCCATTCCACAGTCCACCAGCTTACCCATCAGAATATCATGAGGAACCTGTCAAAAGCTTTACTGAAATCCAGATAAACTACATCAACTACATTCCTGTGATCCAGTAAGCCTGTCACTAGATTGTAGAAGGAGATGTGCTTGGTCTGGTAGAACATGTTGGGGACAAATCCATGCTAACTTTTCTGTATCACCATGTTGTCCATCAGATGCTTGCAGATTGACGCCTTTAATATCTGTTCCAATATGCTTCCTTTCTTGAAGATTGGAACGGCATTTGCCCTCCTCCAGTCTTCCGGCATATCACCTGTCCTCCTAGAAAATGGTCAACAAAGGGTCTGCAAGCTCTTTTGAAAGTTCTTTAAGCGTTCTTGGGTACACTCCATCGGCCCAGGGGATTTTTACACACCCAGTGCAGCAAGGTGCTTCTCTACAACTTCTCTGTCCATTATATTGTCGATTGGCTTTACCCTGGGCATGTAAGAAGGGGCCATGAGAACTAAGCACTGATGTAACCCTTCCTGTCCTCCCTCTCATGATCTACCTAGGTTCACAGATTAAGCATTGCTGTCAGATGGTCACCTAGCCTCTGCTTGAAAACCTCCAAAGAAGGAGAGCCCACCACTTCCAGAGGAAGCCTGTCCCACTGAGGGAGTGCTCTAACTGTCAGGAAGTTCTTCCTAATGTTTAGCTGAAAACTCTTTTGATTTAATTTCAACCCATTAGTTCTGGCCCAGCCTTCTGGGGCAACGGAAAACTACTTGGTGCCATTCTCTGTATGACAGTCCTTCAGGTACTTAAAGATGGTTATCGTATCACCTGTCATCATCTCCTCACCAAGCTAAACATACTGAGCTCCTTCAACCTTTCGTCATAGAACTTGGTCTCCAGACCTTTCATCATCTTCATTGCTGTCCTCTGGACATGATCCAGCTTGTCTTTATCCTTCTTAAATTGTGGTGCCCAGAACTGGACACAATACTCCGGATGAGATCTAACCAGAGCAGAGTAAAGTGGTACCATCACTTCACATGATCTGGACACTATGCTTCTGTTGATGTAGCCCAAAATCACATTTTTGTTAATCCAGAGGAGTTAGCTATGTTAGTCTGTAGTTGCAAAATAGTAAAGAGTCCAGTAGCACCTTTAAGACTAACCAACTTTATTGTAGCATACGCTTTCAAGAACCACAACTCTCTTCATCAGATGCATGGAAGGTAAGAAGAAACTCCAGTGAGGGGAGGAGGGAGAGGGTGCAGGGAGTGAGGGTCATGTAAATGTAAATCAACCTACCAGATGACACCATCGTAACATCTATGGATGTTGAGGCTCTGTATATAGACTGCAAGCCATCAGGAATATTATCCCAGACAAAAACACAGCACACCTTGCCGCTGAACTCTGCTACTTCATGCTCACTCACAATTACTTCAAATTTGATGACAACATATCTACAGGCTAACGGCACAGCCATGGGCATACGCATGGCACCACAGTATGCTAACATATTCATGGCAGACTTGGAGCAACACTTCCTCAGCTCCCATCCACTGAAACCACTCTTGTACTTAAGGTTCTTGGATGACATCTGTATCATTTGGACCCATGAAAAGGAAGCTGTCAGTCTATGGAGAGCAGGATACGTTGAAGTTGACTCCTACCCCTCGCAACAAGAAATCCAAGCTCTCTTGAGTTAAGGTTCTTTAATGAGATATCATAGCTTCAGCATATATATGTCCATAGGTTACACAGAGGCAAGTAAAAGCATCTGGCTGTACACAGGTCTCTTGTTGAGAATGACGTATGGAGTGCTTGCTACAAGGTTTCAGTCCCTCTACGTAAGCCCCCCACCCTTGGTGCCCAACCAGCTGGGTACAGTCAGTGGGAGAGTAGGATGGAACTGTCCCAAGGCCGCTGTGGTGAGCCATCTCAGATAAGAGTGCAGCCTTCCCAGGAGCTGGACAGCTTATGTGAAAAATAGACACACACACAGGAGATGATTGCAATAATTCAGAAAGATGGAGGGACTGTGGGCAACAGACCTGACAGAAGCCCTTGAGAGATTTCATCCCTACTTTCACCCTACTATCAACCTGAGCCTGGACCACTCTACACAACAGGTACACTTCCTGGACAGCACTGTACAACTACATAATGGACAGATAAATACCACCTTATACCAGAAACCTACCAACCAATACTAATATCTACATGCCTCCAGCTACCACCCAAAACAAACCATTCGGTCGATTGTCTACAGCCAAGCTTTACATTACAATCATATCTGCTCCAGTGCTCTTGATCAGGACTCTCACTTAAGAGATTTACAACAAGCATTTTGAGGGCTACAGTACCCATCAAATGAGATGAGGAAACAAATCAACTAGGACCCAGAAACAGCCTGCTCCAGGACAAACGAAAAGGAACTAACAACAGAACACCACTGGTTGTCTCCTATAGTTCCCAGCTCAAAACTATTGAACATATCATCAGTGATCTACAGCCCATCCTGGAAAATGATGCCTCTCTCACACAAGCCCTGGGTGGAAGACCTCTCCTTGCCTACAGATAGCCCCCTAACTTTAAACAACGTTTCACTAACAACCATGAACCAGCTGACAGAGTCACCAACACATGTACCAGACCCTGCAACAGACCCAGATGCCAACTCTGCCCACATATCTACACAGAAAATACCAATACAGGACCCAATGGTGTCAACTACACAATCTCTGACTCTTACAGCTGCTCATCCTCCAACATGATATATGCCCTCATGTGCCAACAATGCCCATCTGCTCTGTACATAGGACAAACCAGCCAACCTCTGCACAAAAGAATAAATGGACACAAATTTGATATGAAAATGGTAATATCCAGAAGCCAGTAGGAGAATATTTCAATCTACCAGGACATTCTGAGGGATGGGGCACTGGTAAATGGAGCACTCTCTTTGATGGAGTTCATTGGAGAACAAGGATGGTCAGTTGGGGCAATCTGTGGGGACCTTGGGCACTAGCCACAAGGTGAAGTATATTAGACTTGGGTAAAAATGATAGAAGACTTGCTCCAAAGCAGGGAATGGGGAGGAGCTCTTGTGGGGTTGGTTAGGTAGAGGGGTCTGTCTGTGCTCCTTTATCCAACTTGGTGCGGGCCAGCAACTGGCAGCTCTGGGCCAAAGTTTGCCTCTAGTTGTCAACTTTGTAACTG
Source organism: Eublepharis macularius (assembly GCF_028583425.1). Lineage (NCBI taxonomy): Eukaryota > Metazoa > Chordata > Lepidosauria > Squamata > Eublepharidae > Eublepharis > Eublepharis macularius. The sequence goes on from NC_072790.1 coordinate 129,401,080, forward strand.
AGCAAGGTATAGAAGTAGTAACAGTTTGGGGCAACAGGCCTTATGAGACAACTGCCCTAGCATCTCTGCTTATGTTTTCAAAATGGGAGGGCAGTGTCCAAAATGCTGACTATTGCTTTAAGTGCTCTTGTTGTCCAAACTCATCTGTACTGGAGAAGTTCACTCCCAGTTGCTTAGAAACTGGTCCGTCATGTTTGGTGAGTGGAGAAGCTGGGACTTTCACTTTAGAGTTTTAAGTCCAGATATGTTTCTGGTGGTAGCTTTGGAAAGCTGTTTGTCATTGTGGACATTCCATCAAGGACTTAAAGGTCACCATAGTTCAACAGAAACATTTCAAAAAACAAAATCCAAAGGGAAGCTGCTGAATTGAAATTCATATGTAAATTTGACTCAGTCTGACTTGGATTGAATAGAGACTATGAATGGTTATCTCAGACATTCCATTCAGATTCTGCTATGGAGGGGAGGGGGTCATACCCTGCCTGGATTGTGCACTCCACCTCTTTCTTGACTTTTTGTAACTGATTTACATTTACATGACCCTCACTCCCTGCACCATCTCCCCCTGTCCATCACCACCTATATACCTCTGGAGTTTTTTCTTACGCTCCATGCATCTGACAGAGAGAGCTGTAGTTCTCAAAAGCTTATGCTACGATAAAGTTGGTTAGTCTTAAAGGTGCGTGTCCGGGGATGAGCCTCCCCTCCCTCCTCGCCGCCGCCCGCCCCGGCCCCACGGGCCCCAAAACTCACCTAGCCGGGGCAGGCGCGGCGGCGGACGGGCGCGGCCGCGGCAGTCGGCTCGGCGGCCGGGCGGAGCGCTGTTGCGGCGCCGCGGAGGAGGCGGCGGCGGCAGCAACCCGGGCGGGAGGAAGCGCCCCGGGGGAAGCAAACCGGCAGGATGGGCGGCCGCCGGGGCGGACACCACCGGGGCAGACGGCCCCAATGCGGTGGCGGCGACGACGGCAGAGGCGAGGCGGCGCAGCCGCGAGGCCCGCGCTTGCGAGGCTGAGCCTCGCCCGGGGCCGCGAGGCAGCGAGGGGGTGGGAACCGGCCCCGGCGTCGGCAGGCGATAGGCCAGCCCGCCCGCCCACCAGGGAGACGGGGGAATGGCGCCCAATGGTAGCTGGGAGGCGGGAGGAGGGAGCACCAGGCTTCCCACCCCGGAAAGGCTGGAGGCAGGTGTTGCTGCCGGCATTGGGGCAGATAATGAGCCTCACCTGGGGCGCTGGCAATTGGGGAGCGGGGCGGGGCTGCCCCTAGCGAGGGAGGGGATAAAAGGGGTCAGAGGCTCCCTGGCCGGGGAGGAGAAACAGGGAGGCTGTCCTGAGGGAAGGACCATCCCTGGGCCCAGAGGCTGTGCTTACCTGTTGCCAGACACGGTTTAACAGCCCTGGGGCCATCTGAGGCCAATCAAAAGGGAAGCTGAGACCCCTGGAGCCAGCGGACAGGCCGCCTGCCCGGCCTAGGTAGCAGCGGGACACCCCCCCCGGACCCGCCGGCTGCGCAGACCGCACCCCCGCCACAACGGACCCGACGGACGCGGCGCCCCCTGCTGACGGAAAAACTCACAACGTGGTGGAGAATGCAGGCATTCGACCGCTAGTGAAGCGCCTCCCCTACTTACCCACGCCTGCGGGGTGGGCCAGCAGCCGGTCTTTCCTCCGCCCGCCAACGTTTCCGGGACCCACCACCACACCGCCCACACCCACGACAGCTATGGACCAGGGTGGAGGAGGCGGAGGGGCAGCGCCTGCCAACTCCAGCGGCTCGTTTGACTTTGCCCAGTTCGGGCAGTGGATGGCCGAGCAACAGGGTCGCCTGTTGCGCGACATAACCTCGCAGCAGACGGAGCAGCAGGGGCGGATTCTGCAGGACATCGTGGCCCAACAGCGCGACGCCCAGGCAGCCCTCCTCCGGGATGTCTGCCGCACCTTAAGGGATGCCCAAGGAGGCGCCGGGGCCCCGGCTGGCCCGAGGGGCCCCCACAGGGCCGCCCCGTTCCAACTCACCAAGCTGGGGCCAGAGGATGATGTGGACGCGTTCCTGGAAACCTTCGAGCGCACCGCGGAGGCTGCCCAGTGGCCCCCAGCCCAGTGGGCCTTCATTCTCGGACCCTACCTGACCTGGGAAGCTCAGGCCGCGCTCAAGGCCCTCCCAAAGGAGGAGGCGGCCGACTACGCGAGGCTGAAAGAGGCCATTCTGGACCGCTATGCCATCACCCCCGACACGTACCGCCAGAGGTTCCGGGCCCTGAGCTATAACAAGGGTGATCGGCCGCGGGGGTTCGTAACCACCCTCCGGGACCTGGCCTACCGATGGCTCAAGCCAGAGACGCCGGGCGAAAAGGCCATCACGGATCAGGTCGTCCTGGAGCAACTCCTGAACGTTCTGCCCGCCAAGGCACGATACTGGGTGGCCTGTAGCAAGCCGGCCGATCTCAAGGAAGCCACGGCCCTGCTGGAAAATTTCATGGCGGCAGAGCCAAGGGAGCCCAACAAGGACGGAGCTACACCGGGGCGCGACGGCTGATCCGCAGGGAGGGCCCGGGTAGGGCCCCGTGGACCCCTGGGGGCTGACTCCGCTGCCCTACCCCCCACCGGGGCCAAACCTAGCAGCAGCGGAATCCCGCCCCGCTGGCCGCGACCACCACCACCCAGCGTGAAGGCCCCCGGCGGCCCGGCCCCTGCCAGCACTGCCGACCGAGGGCCCTGCTTTCGCTGCGGACAGCGGGGCCACCTGATGAGGGACTGCCCCCTAATGGAGTGCGATGCAGGGTGGGAGGAAGCCCTACCCCTGGCCACCCGCGCGGTACGGCCCCCGCCCCTACTGGTCATCGTTGAAATTGCGGGCTGGCGGCTGTCGGCACTCCTAGATAGCGGCAGTTCCGTCTCAATGATACGGACCAGGCTCTTGCCCGAAGGCCTGCCCGTCGTGCGGCGCACGTCCGTCGCGTGCCTCCACGGACACGCAGAAGAGTACCCGGTGGTGCGAGTTCCGGTGCGCTACCAAGGACAGGAGTGGGAGTTGGAGCTCGCCCGAGTACCCGCGCTCCCCTACCCGGTACTGCTGGGCCGAGATGCGCCAGGCCTGGAGGTGCGGTTGCAGACCTCGCCAGCGGAGGCCCTCCCCGCCACCACTGACCCCAGGCCCCGTGCCGGGACCTCGGCGTCGCCTGATGAGCCCTCGCCACCCTCCTGGGGTGCCAATCCCGCCTTCCGGGAGGCCCAGGCGACTGATGCTACCCTCGAGTCCCTCCGCGACGCCGTGGCGGTAAGTGAGGGGTGCGTCCGGGACGGGCGGAGGGCTGGCCGCTACCCCCGAATTGTCAAGGAAATGGGCCTCTGGTACAGGCTGACTGCCAGTCGGGGGGTTGAGACCCGGCAGTTGCTGGTCCCGCAGGTCTTCCGGGCCTCCGTCCTCTCCTACGCCCACGACCACGCCTGGGCCGGCCATCAGGGGGCCAATAATACGTTGGCCCGGGTCCTGGCCCACTTCTTCTGGCCGTCCGTGGCTGCTGACGTCAAGGCCTTCTGCCGCTCCTGCCCGGTGTGCCAGCGAGCCTCCACCCGACCGGCCCCCAAAGCTCCCCTGATGCCCCTGCCGCTCATACAGACCCCCTTCGACCGCCTGGCCATGGACTTCGTGGGGCCACTGCCACGTATGGCCTGCGGCTGCCGGTTCCTACTGGTCTTGGTTGACTACGCCACCCGCTATCCCGAGGCGATTCCCCTGCGGTCCATGCAGGCGGCCGGCGTCGCTAGAGCATTGATGCGGTTCTTCGCCCACATGGGGTTGCCCCGGGAAATCCTCACCGACTGTGGGACGCCCTTCACGGCCTCCTTGACGCGACAGCTCTGCTCAACCCTAGGCATCCGCCAGATCTTTACGTCCATCTATCACCCGCAGACAGACGGCCTGGTGGAGCGCCTCAACCAGACCATCAAAGCCATGTTGCGGAAGCTGGCACGGGACAAGCCGAACCAATGGGACCTTCTGGTCAATCCCCTCCTCTTCGCCCTGCGGGAGACCCCTCAGGCATCCACCGGCTACGCCCCCTTCGAGCTGTTGTACGGCCGGCGGCCACGAGGCATCTTGGGGGTGGTCGAAATGCAATGGGCGACCCCCCGAGACGACCCCGCAACAGCGGCTCCGGACTACGTGCGGGAGCTGAAGGAGCGCCTCCAGCACGCCCGGGAGACGGCTCAACGCAATCTGGCTGAGGCCCAGGAGGCCCAAAAAGAGCGCTATGACAAGGGAGCCCGGCTACGCACCTTCCAGGAAGGCGACAAGGTCCTGGTCAACCGGCGAGTCTTTGGCCCGCAACAAGTCGGGGACCCCTGGAGGGGCCCCTTTACAATCACCCGGGTGCTGGGCCCTCTGATGTATCTGGTCCAGTGGGGCCCCTCGCGGCGACAAGCCAAGAGGCTGCACGTCAATGACATCAAGGCGTGGCGGGAGCGGGAGCCGCAAGCGTGTCAACTCGCTGCCGACCCCCTGGAGCCCGCCGATGGAAACCTGCCCTGGACCCCCCGGGGGGGCCCCCCGGAGGCCCCACGCTAGACCCGGCGCTCCTCCCGGAACAGCGTGAGCAGGTGGAACAGTTGCTGAGGGACTTCCCCCACAGCTTCTCGCGGATCCCGGGATGCACCACGACGGTGACCCACGCCATACCTACCCCGCCGGGGCGGGTGGTCCGGGCACCCTGGCGGCCCTTGCCCCGGAAGCAGTGGGATGAAGTGGACCGTGAGGTAGCTGACATGCTCCAGCTCGGGGTTATCGAGCCCTCCCGCAGCCCATGGAGGAGCCCTGTGGTGCTAGTGCCGAAGCCCGACGGGTCCGTCCGCTTCTGCATTGACTTCCGGGAAGTCAACCGCATCGCGCAGTTTGATGCCTACCCCATGCCGCGGGCGGAAACCCTCATCGACCAACTGGGCACCGCCCGATATCTAACAGCCCTGGATCTGACGAAGGGCTATTGGCAAGTGCCCATGGCGGAAGGTGACAAGGAGAAGACGGCCTTCACCACGCCCCAGGGGCTGTTCCAATTTCGCATGATGCCCTTCGGGCTACACGGGGCGGCCGCCACCTTCCAGCGGCTGGTGGACACGGCACTAGCCCAGTGCCAGGGGTTTACCGCCGCCTACATTGACGACATTCTCGTCTTCAGCCCCGACTGGCCCTCCCACATGCAACACCTTCGCCGGGTTCTGCAAGCCCTGGACGCCGCCGGCCTACGGGCAAACCCGCAGAAGAGCCGGGTGGGCTTCCAGGAGGTCAAATACCTGGGATTCATAGTTGGCCGTGGCGTGCTGAGACCGGTCCCCGAGAAAGTGGCCACGCTGGAGGACTGTCCCCGTCCGGCCACCAAGAAGCAGCTCCGACGCTTCCTGGGATTGGTCGGATATTACAGCAAGTTCATCCCGAACTTCGCATCCCGGGCCAGCCCCCTGACAGATCTCCTCTGGAAAGGACTGCCTCCCAAGCTCCCCTGGACGGCAACGGCCGATGAGGCCTTCCGGACGCTCCGGGTGGCCCTGTCCAACGCCCCGGTCCTCCACAATCCCAACTTCAATGAGCCTTTCGTCGTCCACACCGATGCCTCGGACACGGGGCTCGGAGCCGTGCTCTCTCAGGAAATCGACGGGGTGGAACGGCCAATCCTCTTCCTAAGTCGCAAGTTGCAGAAGGCCGAGCGGCAGTATGCCACGGTGGAGAAGGAGGCCTTGGCCGTCAAGTGGGCGGTGGGGGCCCTCCAGTATTACCTCACCAATAACCCCTTCACCCTGGTTACGGACCATGCCCCCCTCTTGTGGATGGCGCGGATGAAGGACCACAATGCCCGCATACTTAGATGGTATATGTCGCTCTTACCTTTCAGTTTTGTGACGAGACACCGACCAGGGCACCTGCACCAGAACGCCGACTTCCTGTCAAGAATGCACGAGGAAGACCCACCAGCATCTGGGAGCGAAAAGGGGAGGGCGTGTCCGGGGATGAGCCTCCCCTCCCTCCTCGCCGCCGCCCGCCCCGGCCCCACGAGCCCCAAAACTCACCTAGCCGGGGCAGGCGCGGCGGCGGACGGGCGCGGCCGCGGCAGTCGGCTCGGCGGCCGGGCGGAGCGCTGTTGCGGCGCCGCGGAGGAGGCGGCGGCGGCAGCAACCCGGGCGGGAGGAAGCGCCCCGGGGGAAGCAAACCGGCAGGCTGGGCGGCCGCCGGGGCGGACGCCGCCGGGGTAGACGGCCCCAATGCGGTGGCGGCGGCGACGGCAGAGGCGAGGCGGCGCAGCCGCGAGGCCCGCGCTTGCGAGGCCGAGCCTCGCCCGGGGCCGCGAGGCAGTGAGGGGGTGGGAACCGGCCCCGGCGTCGGCAGGCGATAGGCCAGCCCGCCCGCCCACCAGGGAGACGGGGGAATGGCGCCCAATGGTAGCTGGGAGGCGGGAGGAGGGAGCACCAGGCGTCCCACCCCGGAAAGGCTGGAGGCAGGTGTTGCTGCCGGCATTGGGGCAGATAATGAGCCTCACCTGGGGCGCTGGCAATTGGGGAGCGGGGCGCGGCTGCCCCTAGCGAGGGAGGGGATAAAAGGGGTCAGAGGCTCCCTGGCCGGGGAGGAGAAACAGGGAGGCTGTCCTGAGGGAAGGACCATCCCTGGGTCCAGAGGCTGTGCTTACCTGTTGCCAGACACGGTTTAACAGCCCTGGGGCCATCTGAGGCCAATCAAAAGGGAAGCTGAGACCCCTGGAGCCAGCGGACAGGCCGCCTGCCCGGCCTAGGTAGCAGCGGGACACCCCCCCCGGACCCGTCGGCTGCGCAGACCGCACCCCCGCCACAACGGACCCGACGGACGCGGCGCCCCCTGCTGACGGAAAAACTCACAGTGCTACTGGACTCTTTACTATTTTTGTTGATAAAATCTTACCCTTCTTTGATCTCTTGAAGGATACCAATCCGTTCCTCCAGGCTCTTCACTTTTTCTTCTAGTAACACTATCATTTGTGACAAATGAAGTCCTTGTCCTCAGGGAAGAAGACAAACATAGCACACCCCTGGCAGGTAACTGGAAATGGCTCTTCAGTAGCCATCGTCTTCTTCTAAAAAAGAAGTCTGCTTATGACTGCCATTTTCTCTCTGGAATCTGCTTTCTGTGAGGAACTCTGGGACCCCAAAACCTGATCTAATACCTTCTATGAGTAAGATTGGTAACACAACAAGGGAATATATAAAAATGTAGAAGGGAACCATACATGGTCCCCAGGCCAAGAACCACAGGCCAATACCCCTGTGGGGTCTGTGTTAAAAAACAACAAATTCCATGAAACATAGTGTCAGTGGCTAGAGGGATAAACCTGCCGTCATGTCTCACTTGGCTCTGAGTCTCCATTGGTTGCTGATAATAGTTTAAAAGCAAAGATGGGGAAACAAGATCACATCTTCCAAGACTGTAAGTACTTGATGATGAGTTGGAGAAACTTCAGATGGGAAGTGTCATTGGCAGCCATTGGAACTCTGTTACTCTCTCTTTTGGAGTCATGGAATTTGACAAGTAAGGAGTCGTGACAGCTTAAGTTATGAATTAAGCCTTGGCAGACTTCCCCATAGTTCATGTTGATGAAGCAGCCTAAGCTAGGGGCTACTAACCTTTTTTGAGCCTGCAGGCACCTTTGGAATTCTGACATGGGGTGATCAGCACAACCATAAGTAGTGTTGCCAGGTGTCCAGTATTCATCTAGATATCCAGTATTGGGGGGACTGTTTGGGGAAAACGCTCCCTGAATACTGGATGCCTCCTCCCCCATTGCCCAGGCAAAGGCCTCGTGCATGGTGTTGGCAGGAGTGGCCAGCCGGCTTGGATGGCCACTACAGTGCTCCTACAGGCTGTCTGCAGCTGCACAGCACTACCCAGGAGTGGCAAGCCAGCCCAGGTGCTTGGCCAGCCTCCTGAAGTTGCGTGCACCTGCAAGAGTGGCCAGCCTGCCCAGACACTCAAGCAGCGTCCATCATGCTTCTTCCAGCCTCCTGAGGCTGTGCACACCTGCAGAAGTGGCTGGCCAGCCCAGGGGGTGGCACCAGTGATGACATTATGGCTGAAGTGATGTCACCATGCTGGCCTTGTGAGTGCCATGCGTGCAAAAAAAAATTTAAGTGCATGCCAAGGCCTCATCTGGTTTCTTTGCGGAGGCCACCTGGCAGCCCTAACCACAAAATGGCTACCACAAGAAATGTAGCCAACCACAAAATAATAGGGAATTAGGTCAAGCATAACAGTAATAGTAATACTTCAACAACTTTGCAGGCAGAAGCTCTGTTTAAACAGAATGTTTAAATTACTTACTAATATAACATTAATGCAGGTTAAATCTCCCAGGATCAGAGGAGATCCTACTTTCAAATAACAATGGAAACACCAATTTGCAATGCAATCCTAAACCAAATTTCTCCAGTCTGAGCTCATTGATGTCATTGGGTTTGAACTGGAATAACTCTGTATTGTTAACCAGTCTTCTCTTCCCATGAATGATACAGAGAAAGGAGAAGGTAGATGTGCCCAAAACCTCCTCCCTATTTCCCTGGTGATGACGAGCAGAGAAAATAGTTCCAAAAGGTCCTTAATCTGAACTGACTTCTAATACTTGGGAAACTTACTGAATTCTGTTTTGGAATGTGCACTTGTCTGTCGGCATCCTTTGTGTCACACTGTTACGCCATATCTTTTACCAGCTATCTTGTGGTTTAAAAACATATAGATTGGTTAGACCTAGACTGCACATTCAGTTTAGAACTGATCTTTGGAGCTGTACTGCAGCCAGCAGCAGGGTACTGGTCATTTACACCAATAATTACAAACTACAGATAGTATGTTTTATTGTTTTCACGTAATCGGAGCTTCCATTTTTCTTATTCTACCCTATTGCTGTAGCTGGTCTGCCTAATAATGGGTATTTCTGGTTCCAGCTTACTATGAAAATTATGATATATAAGATTTTTTCTGTTTGTCTGAAATCTAGACAAGCATTTATGTGCCAGTGTTGTTATATTGCAGACCCTGGATAAGCATTTAAACATCTGTGCTGGATACCTGTAATAGACTCTTTCTGAGTTAGGCTGCAAGGGTTTGTGTAGGCATGTCTACTCTGTTTGGGTTCTGTTTGGATTAGCTGTTTTGCAAATGCTTGTGTTCTAGACAGACACTTACTAGACTACAATCAGTAGCTATGCCTTCTGGCATCTGTGTTGATGCTAGATCCTGGCAGAATGTCAGGATTCAGACTATATTAACAAGGACAAACTGTAATGATATATATTGCTAAACCATTTTTAACATACTCAGATATTTACCATGAAGTCTCCTAAATACTCCTCAGGGAAAGCAGACAGCAACTAAAATACAGCGCCCACTTTGCATAAACACAATTCGCCCTCTTCTTCTCCTCTCTGTCCATGTGCCAGAAAGCTGAAACAAGAATTGTCCCTTTCAGTAATCTGTAGAAAAGTAGTAAGTGAGGATACCTTTTCATGCTTACAGTAACTGAAAAAAGCATAGTTTGCAGAAGGGCACATTATGAGTAGAATTAGGCCTACCTATTATAGAATGGTTGTATAAATACATGAGTCAAATATCTCACTCATTAAAACTCTATTATGGAAAGGAAAAAGTGTTTAAAAGTTGTAGAGAATGGTGAGATGCAGCAACTTCATGTGAAGGTACAAAATGGTCTAATTCAGGGCTTCTCCAAGAATCATGGAAGCTGAATATAACCGGGACTGGAGATACAACTTTTCTCATATTTATATGTTTTATTTTAGAACAAAATTGTGGCTTTCCATTTTCAAATAGAAGAAATTAAATATAATTTGAGTTGGAAACATTTCTTATAAAAATTAATCTGCATTTGAATAAGTGCCACTTTATGCCCACTTTTCTCACACTCCCTTTTTATCTTTCCATCACCCCAAATTTTAAATTCCCACGTTCAGAGATTCAGGCTACAACATCTGAAGAATGTTTTCCTGGGAACAGACCGGGAGGGTGGGCTAGAAATCGAATAATAAAAATAAAATAAAATGGGACTTACTTGTGAGTAGTCCTGTTTAGGACTGCTCTTTTAATTTCCACAGGACATAGCATCACACCACACCTTACCTTTGAAATTTTAGAAAGATGTGGATGGCAAAAGGTGAGGGGAAAGTATTCAGGTATCTACCTGCTTTTCAACTTAGTGCATGATTGGCACAGTGCAAGAAGAACTGTGCTGTTTTCAGTATGGTAGTCATAATGTGCCCTCTGATTAGTTCTCTAGTACACAGATTGTCCAAAGATAAAGTCTTGACCTCCAAAAAATAGCTTAATAACATCTCTGACCCTATTAGCAATTTAAAAAGTCAAAATACTCTCCTTAAATAGGCAAAGTAGTATGTCAAAATTATGGTACAATTATTGCTGGTAGATAAAAGTAAAACATTTTTTTAATTTTTCTTTGTTTCTGAGTACACTTGAAAGGCCAGTACTGAACTTGAGAGTTTGTGCTTCAGAAACAGCAATATAAAAAAATGCCATTTTCTGTGTTCAGGTTCACAGAAATGGAAGCCCCTTGCCATTGCTTCAGAAGTTCATGGGCACTTAACCAATCCATACTCAACTCGGTGGTCTCATGGAGGCAACAATTCACAGCTGTTTCTTCTATGTAAGCCTAGGGGTTTGCATGGAGGGTGAGCTCTGCATGAGCTGGTCCCTTGTTTCCTTATGCAAGCCACCCATTGTAGGCTGCAAAAGGGAAGACACACAATACTGCACCACACTGAGAAGAAACATTGTTCCCTTCTTTTGATCCACCTCTACAAGGGAACAAATGAATACAAACTGGCAAAGTCATGTGTCATTTCTTTTATTTAGATGTCATAATTTTGCTTTAAAATACATTGTTTTTCTTCTTATTGAAGTAATAGCTCCATTTTTAGGTCAATAGGCTAAGTAGTTTCAGTGTTACAATTGTAGTTGTTAAGGAAACAAATGACATTCAGAGGCATTGGTCACTGACAAAATATACTGAAATTACTTTGGGGGCAGAGCTGAATGCAAATGTGTATTTGCATGTTTTATTGTAGGCAAATAGGTTTCAAACTATATAAGTTTAAATTTGTTTAAAGATTGGTAGTATTGTTTTTAGGTTTAATATTTTTCAGAGATTTCTTAAAGTTTTATTAAATTATAAAAGGTAACAATCCTGTATCTAAACCCCACAGGTTCATCGTTAGGGATGAACACCTTAAAAATTCAGTTTTGAAACATTACTCTTTCCATGGGCCACATTTTCTTTAACTTTTTATTCATGATGGTCTTTCTTTTCCCATCTCAGACAGTTCAATGAAGAATTTCTTACTTTAACTGTATCTTTTCTGGACAAAGGGATTTCTCAGTTTTAGAACGTAGCACTCAGGCACTAGGTAAACTTCATCTGAGTAGAAAGAATTTAAACTAAGAAAATTGTATGCAAAAAAAAGCAGGCCTCAGGATTACTTTGTCAACTACCAAATCAATTTAGAAGTTAGTCTTTGTTATGAAAACTGTTGTTTCTCTTAATTACATACAAACAGCCATCACTGCAATCATGGAATCTGTTTTGATATCTTTTTTTAAAAAAGCATCCATCACAGTCTAAACAATATTTACGTACTTTAAAACTCATCCATTTAAATGAGTTTAACTATATGTTCCACTGTGACTTTGCACGTAATAACGGTGCAGCATGATTCTGTGCATGCGTATTCAAAAGCAAGTTCTAGTGAAATTAGTGTAGCTTATTCCTAAGTGAGTGTGCAGATCTGTGCAGCCATTAATAGTTATTATAATGCTTACATGCAATATAGAACGAATTAATACAGCTGAGATGCCTCATTTTTGTCATTTTCAATATCTCTTCTAGTTGGACAGAGAGAAACTGCAAATGTGATCCTAAAAGAAGAGTCTGCAGAAAACATGGACACCAAGACACCAGAATCAACTGATGAAACAAATGTAGATGATGACCCTAAGGACTTACCAGGTGTTGATAAACAATTGCCAACACCAGAAGAAAAAGCAGAAGAGCAGGAACAACCCAGTGAATCACCATCTAATGATGTTGGGTTTAAAAAAGTTTTTAAGTTTGTTGGATTCAAATTTACGGTCAGAAAGGATAAGACTGAGAAATCAGAACCTGTTCAGCTATTGAATGTAAAAGCAGATGATACAGAAGTAGCAGCAGATGGAGCTGGAGATTGTAAAGAAGTGAAAAAGGAGATGGTTGAGGAAGTAACACAAAGTGAAGTGTCCCATCCTGTAGAAAAAACTGAACAAGAGACTCACACTGAGCAGGTAAAGGAAGAAGCTTCTTCTGAAAAACTAACAGAAAGCACTGTGGAGCCAACTGAACGAAGCAAGGAGGCAGAAGTTAAAAGTGATGGTAGCAAATTGGTAGAGTCCCCAACTAGTCCGTTAGCTAATGAAACAGCATCACCCCTAAGAAAGTTCTTTACTCAGGGATGGGCTGGCTTTAGGAAAAAGACAAGTTTCAGGAAGCCCAAAGAAGAAGACCAGACTTTTGAGAGAGAGAAGCAAGACCAAGAGAAGGATGTGACGAAAGAAGAAAATGCTATCAAAGAAGAACTGGTAGAAGAAAAAACAGTACCAGTGAATGATGGGGCAGAAATTTTTGTAGAACCTATGGATGAGAAAGTGAAAAAAGAGAGTGAGGAAAGAGAAGAAGCAAAAATTATGGATGTCTCAAAAGAAACATGCCAGGTAGAACCCATTCCTCTGCCCTCACAGGAGTTTGTGAAAAGTGTAAACAAAGAATCTGAGATATGTCTGACTGAGAAGATTGGTCTGGTCTCCAAGGAAAAATCAGAACCAATGCAAGAATGTTTAATATCCCTAGAGCAGAGCACTCTTCCATTATCTGAGGAAAAGAATGGAGTGCTGCTAGCAACAGAAATATGTGAGGCAAAAATAGACAAACATGAATTACCTTCTCCACTGGCAGTGGAAAAGACTGAGGATCATTTTGAAATGCTTGAAGACAAACTGGAACCAAAAGCTCCTCTGGCAACTGAAAGTTTTGATGAAATACCCAAAGAGTTTAACAGTGATGTTAGTACCATTGTGAAGACAGAAGAGGTAAAAATAAATAAAAAAGAACTAACTCTTGAACAATTAGTTGAGAAAGATGCTCAGATTCAAAGCGGACAACCTGCTGAAGAACGGTTAAAAGTCAAAGAAACTATACCTGTAGCAGTGAATGAACAGATCAAACAAACAGAACCAAGCAGTGGAGATACAGCAATGCCTAAACCTCTAGAAAGCATTACAAATGAAGCTGAATTGCTTTCATCACAAGAAAGGAGTAAGATACAAGGCAGCCCCTTAAAGAAGCTTTTTACAAGTACTAGCTTAAAGAAGTTGTCTGGGAAGAAACATAAAGTAAAAAGAGAAGAAGCTAAGTCAGGGGAATCTGTAGAACAAACACAACAATTGTCTGATTCTGCAGAAAGTCCTGAAGAACAAAAAGGAGATAGTTCTGCCTCTTCCCCTGAAGAGACAATAGAACTTTCTTCTGTAGACAAAGTTATAGAAGCAGTACAAGTAACTGAAACTGAAGAGGGTGCCTCTTCAGATATGGAAAAGAAAAGAGAAAGTGTTACTCCTTGGGCATCATTTAAAAAGATGGTAACTCCTAAGAAACGAGTCAGGAGACTTTCTGAAAGCGACAAAGAAGATGAACTTGAGAAGGTGAAGAGTGCAACTCTTTCTTCAACTGAAAGTGCTCCCTGTGAAGAACTGGAAGATGATAAAGAAAATGGTGAAGAGCAGAAGTTAGAAAAAAGCACAGATGAGCCCAAGAGAAAAGTAGATACTTCTGTATCATGGGAAGCCTTAATTTGTGTAGGCTCATCTAAGAAAAGAGCTAGAAAATCATCATCTTCTGATGAAGAAGTAGGACAAAGACTTGCTCAAGAAGGGCAAAAAATAGAAGAAGCAGCACATAAAGAAATAGCCCCAGACATGACCTTTACTAGTTCCCAGGAAAGTGATCAAGGACAAGGAAATTCCTCACCAGAACAAGCTGGAAGTCCATCTGAAGGTGAAGGAGTTTCAACATGGGAGTCCTTTAAAAGACTAGTAACCCCAAGAAGAAAATCTAAAACAAAGATGGAAGACAGGACTGAGGAGCTGGTCACAGTTCCAAGTTTAGAACATTCTGCTTCAGATGGTGATTCTGGAAAAGAAGAGTCCTGGGTTTCATTTAAAAAATTAATGCCTGGTCGCAGGAAGAAAAAGTCAGATGGGATACCAGAACATGCTCCTGTTGAGGAAGTGGGAGAAGAAACTGCAGAAAACAATGAAGAAGATTATGATGTTCCAGCTGTTGTTCCTTTATCAGAGTATGAAGCTGCTGAGCAAGAGAAATTTGAAGCACAAAAGGCAAAACAAGATGATGTAACTGAGAAGAAAACTTTGAATAGGAGAACTGAAGAATCAAAGGATGCTTTAGTAGATGAACAGGCCAGCGAAGGATTAGTTCATGCAGTTACTGTCACAGTGGTTGAAGGGGAAAGAGCAATTACAAGTATTGAAGAAAGGTCACCATCTTGGATATCTGCTGCTATAACAGAGTCCATTGAACATGTATATGAAGATGAAGAGAAACAAACTGAGCAAATTTCCAAAACTGGAATAGGAGAAGAAATAGCAGTAGTTACTAAACATGAGCCAGAAATTAGAAAGGATATTAGTGGTGACTCTAGTGAGCTGGAGTTAACCTCAGAAGCAGTTACAGCTGGAGAAGAAGCTTCAGGTATTGAAGAAGTAACTGAAGTGTCCTGTGCTGAAGAGACAACTGAAATGGTTTCAGCAGTTTCAAGACTAACCGAGTCTCCTGATACAACAGAAGTAGCTACACCTGTGCAGGAGACAGAAGGTCAGCAAAATCTAGAAGAATTAAATATGCAAACCCAGGAAGTTCTGCAAGAAGTTGCTGAAAGAGTTAAATTATCTAGTGAAGAACAATTGATTAGTGGGAAAGTGTCAGAAACAGTCATTCAGTCACTGTCAGTAGAAAAAAGCAGACAAGAGGTCATCATCTTGTTTCCAGATGCTAAATTAGCTGAATCACTCTTAAAGGTAGAAGAACCTGAGAAGACTGATATCCAGCGTAATGAAGGCACAGAAAGTGATCATAGTCAAGATGAAGTTAAAGGAAGTGGTTTGAAGGAAGTTTTGGAGAAGAGTAAGGACACATATACTGAAGAGAAAGAAAGAGAAAAAGAAATTATTTATGTAGATGGGGCTGATGAAAGTTGTGGAAAAAATGAACAAGAAAGACATGAAGAAATTACCAAAGAACAGACAATTGAAGAGAAATCTGAAGAGGAAGATTTTGCCTTTGTTACAGTGACTGCTGATGAAAAGAAAGAAGAAAAAATTGGTGAGACTGTCAGAAAGCAACAACATATATCTCTAGAAAGAATTGAAAAGGAAGAATATGGAACTAAGGATGCAGGAGAAGAAGTCACAGTGAATGTAGAAGAAATAGCTCACGGTGATATCACTGAAGATGATGTTCCAGAAGTGGATGGATCAATGAAAAGAATCAATGAAGAGAAGACTCAGTTGTCTCCAGATCTTATTCAGATGGTGATTGTACCTGAACCAGAGTCAGAAAATGCAGAAACCAGTACAGCTGAAGTAAATAAGGCTCCTATGCAGAATGAAGTAAAAGATGATGAGCTGTTTATACAACCCACACGTCCTGAAGAACTAGTGCCTGACATACCAATTCAGATCCAGGCTATTGATGTTCCAGTGCAAAATGTAGTAAATAAAGTGAATCCTCTGGATATCACCAAAGATGTTGCACTTGGCTTAGAAACTGAAATCACAGAGAAAGTTGCAACTGGGAGCTGCTTACAGAACAATTACACTGATGCTCTTTTGCACAATATGGAAACGGAAATGCCTGTGAAGAAAATAGAACCTGACTTCCATCTTCAGAAATTAGAAACAGAAATCCCTGTAGCAGATGTGAAACTTAAACCTCACCTGTTGAATACTGAGACACAGATCCATGTAGAGACTGTGGAAACTGAGATAAACATAAGAAAGATGGACGTGGAGGTTCATAGGCACAATGCAGAGATTGAGGCTCTTGTGCAAATGGTAGAAACGGTGGCCCATGAAGAAATGGGAAAGGAACCATGCCTACCAAATGTGGAAGCTCAGGTCCTGGCAGAGAAGGCCGAAGTAATAGTCGAAATGAAGCTTTCCTCAGAGAAGACAGAAGAAGAAATTCCTACAGAAAAAGCAGTGGTTTTGTCAGAGGAGGTAGAAGCAGAGGTTCCCACAGAAAAGGGAGATACAAATATAGGCATGGAGTTCCATGTAGAAATTACTCAAAATGAGATGGAAACAGAGGTCCCAGGAGAAAAGGCAGATGGAAATGTGCATGTGGAGGCTTCTACAGAGAAAATAGATGCAGAGGTAGAAATAGAGGCCCAAGCAGAAATGGCTGATTTGAAAGTTGATGTGGATGCCTCTGTAGCAAAAGTAGTTGTAGAGGCTTCTATAGAGAAAGAGGATATGAAGTTCCATGCAAAAGAGAGAGAAGCAGAGTTTACCAAGGAGGTTGAAATGAAGGTTCTAGTAGATAAGGTGGATGTGAAAGACCTCACAGAAGATACACAAATGGAATTCCCCACAGAAACAATTGAAGTCCTCACAGAAAAAGCAGAAGTAGACATCCCTTCAGAAAAGGTAGATGCAAAAGTGAATACAAGGGTCCTCACAAAGATTGTAGATGTGGAAGCAAAGCAGTCAGAAGAAGTGGTGGAAGGAGAAACTGCTGCCAAGCTAGCGGAACAGAAGAAGACTCTGCAGAACATGGAGGCTGAAGTCAACGGTCAATCTGAGACTGAAGATACTATGAATTCAATAATTTCCGTTGAATCTCCAGTTTGTGTGGATTTACAGCAAGCACCTGTGGTAGGTGATGTAACTAGAGTTCCAGTGCAGAGAGAGATGCAAGATGTTGCCAGTTTCTTTCAAACAGAATGTTTGGATTCCGTTGGATCTGAGGGGCCTCTTGAGTTTAAAGATGATGGTCTTACCTTTGAACCAACATCAACTAAGCAAGCAATAACTGAAGAACCTGTGGAAAGGGGGTCAATTAAAGTTTCAACTCATAAACAAGAAGCTATTGATTTCACCCAGCATAACATAGCAGATGCCAAGCTTGCTTTAAAATCACAACACATAGAAGAAACTTTCCCCAAAACTAGTGATCTAAAGGATGTCTTAGAATCAAAATGTACAGAAGAAACTATAACTGAAACCCCTGTGCAGACAGAAACCATTATATCCTGCATGGAGATTGAAGGAGAAGCATCAAAATGCCTGGATAACTCTGCATCTGAAGGCCTAATGCAAAGTCAAAAGGAAGATGCCCTTACTTTGAAATCAAATTTCACAGAGGCTGAATTAACTGAGGATGTTGTGAAAAAGGAGGCAACAGTGGATTCTATGAGAAACAAATTTGGAAATACAGAACTAACCATTAAGTCAAGACATGCAGATGAAGTAGTAACTGAGGTTGCTGCAAAGACTGAAGTGAAAGGAGACATCCTCGTCTCAGACTCCAGATGCACACAGAATGTTTCAGAGAGCTGTCAAAAAAGTCAGGAGAAAGTAGTAACAAAAAAGTCAGAGAAAGTAGTAACAGTGGAAACAGAAAAATCAGCTGAAAACGTTGAACTAGCTGCTGGTAGTGACGTACTTTATGCAACTCCAATGCAGCAACATACATTCACCAAGCAAGAGGAGATTGTTGTCACCACTGACATTCCTGAAATGCAAAGCTATGAAGCTTCAAAATCCTCAGTGCCAGTCACAGCTGCAGCAATTGAAGAGCAGATCATTGAAGAATGTGTCACTGTTAAAGAAACATCCACAGAAACATTGCAGTCTTTCTTAGAAGAGCCAAAAGAAACTGAATTCAAAATTATACAACAGGTGACTTTTGCTCAGTCAGGACTGGGGGCTCTAGACCCATATGCTGAGGTAATATCATGGACTGAGAAGAGAGAATCATCCACTAAGAAGCCAGCGTTACTAGCTGATGGTTTGATCCAGACACAAGTATTTGATTCTATCCCTGAAGTGAAACATCAAAAATCAGAACTCTGTCAAGAAACTGAAAAACAGGTTCAGTCTGCAGAAAGAAGCCCCTCTTTGACGCATATAGAATTTCAGAAAGATTGTGTTCAGTCTATGACTATTGAGTCTCAGAGTACCAACATCGTGCTTAAAATAATTCAGAATGCTGTTGATAAACTGGAGAAAACAGAAGAGACAGCATCTGTGTCAAGTCTAATGTGTGAAAATGAATGTGAAATTCAGGAAAGTATACACACTGATCAGCAGTTGCTTCCTGTGAACACAGAGAAACAAGAGACCCTCACAACAGAAGAAAAAGTCACTTTTGACATGTCTGAATATGGAGAAATTTGGGATTCTAGAAGTGCAGGTGCAGATCTAGAAGCAGGGAAACACATATCACAATCAAATGAACAACTGGACGTTGTGGCAACACTAGTGCAAGGTCACAGTGCTGTGAATGAAGCTGGAAAAGAAATTACAGAAGAGCCAAGCTTGCAGAAAGAAAATAGTGAAACAAAGCTTGACTCTGAAGTGGGTGCCGCTGTTCCAATA
The DNA here is from genome assembly GCF_028583425.1 of Eublepharis macularius. Classification (NCBI taxonomy): domain Eukaryota; kingdom Metazoa; phylum Chordata; class Lepidosauria; order Squamata; family Eublepharidae; genus Eublepharis; species Eublepharis macularius. The sequence goes on from NC_072790.1 coordinate 129,419,818, forward strand.
GAGACTGAGAGAGTGACAGTGGAAGCTATTGTCTCAGAAGATCTACTCAGAGAGACACTTGACACAGACTGTTCAAAGCTAAAGGGTGTAGAAGATGGGCAGACTGTTCAAATGCAAGAACACTTTGTAGAGCATCAAACACATGTAAAAAGGAAAGACCAGTCAACAGGATTTGAGGAGACACAGACAGGGAAAGATGTAAATAACGAAGACTGCACATCCAGTGAGAGTCCACAGCTAAAATCAGAGCTCACTGAATCCTGAAGTTTAAAGTAGGTATCATTTTTATTACAGTAATTGCTTGGCTAGTTTAAATCCAATGTAATGCTTTTAAATGGCATTGTATTAACTAAATGTGTGCAGTGCAAACAAGTGGCTTCAGAACTATTGTTGGATGTTTCAAAGTCAAAATCAATTTGCTGATATTGGAACCCAAAAGAAAGTTTAAAAGCCTGAAACAGGTTCTCAGATTCCTGGGGGAATCCTTGTATTTAACACTTATAAAAATAAAATTTATCTAGCTCTCTTTGTATGCAACTAGACAGCAAACTAGTTCCATTGGAAAGCTTGTTGATGGAGCAACTGTGACTGCAGGCATGTACAAATGTTTGACTTGGTGTGGTATATTTGCTGTTTTTCCCTCACAGTCAAGGGATGTTGGTGCTAATATCAATGTATCCCATTATTTCCTGTTCAGTGTGCTACAGCACACAGTGTTGTCAGAATGAATTGCTTCCACACTGGCAGGAAATATAACCATTGATAGAAAATAGTTCAGAAAAAATGGCCCTGAATCTAGATTGAAAGTAGAAGTATATACAAAATGTATACTTCTACTTTTTGTAACGGCCCCAGTCCAGAAATCCTGATTATGTGTTGCCTAAGGCATTATACTCAGTGAAGCTTTTCTTTACCTACCTTCCTCAATCTTCTGCTTACCCTTCCAGTCACCTTTAGTGGAGTATAACAAGCATCAAGAAGATTACAGGTATAATACATTGTTCACATAGATATTTTTTCATGCCTTTTGAGTCACGTTGTGAAAACCAGACAAGCCCATGCTAGGCTCTCCTGGCCCTTTTTATATACCCAGTGTAATGCTGATCACCATTTTGGGGTCAGGAAGGAATTTTCTCCAGGCCAGATTGGCTAGAGATCCTAAGGTTTTTTTGTCATCCTGTGGGCATAAAGCAAGGATCACTGGGGAGTTATGGGGGATGTAACTTATAATTTCCTGCATTGTTCAGGAAGTTTGACTAGATGATCCTTGGAGTGTCTTCTCTACATCCTCCAGCTGTACTGCAAATCCATTCTCACAAATCAACTGTCAGATAAGCACACCAGACAACTAGGTGCTGGTTCAAGTTTGTCAGTCTTCCCTGTTTGCTTGCTTGCCCACCATTAACTCCTCCTCCTCCTGCAGTTGGGGAAGGCTCACAAAGCACTTCTGTCCAAGTGATCCAGCTGTGATGGGGCTTTGTTAAATCTCACCTCCTGGAGGCAGTGGCAGAATTAGCAGTAAAGAATGAGATATGTAACATTTGATTTATATACCACCCTTCAGGACAACAACACCCCACTCAGAGCAGTTTACAAAGTGTGTTATTATTAACCTCACGACAATCACCCCGTGAGGTGGGTGGGGCTGAGAGAACTCTGAAAGAGCTGTGACTGACCCAAGGTCACCCAGCTGGCTTCAAGCAGAGGAGTGGGTAATCAAACCCGTTTCTCCAGATTAGAGTCCTGCTGCTCTTAAGCACTACACCAAATGGGGTGGGGAGAGGTCAGACTGTAATATTTGAATCAAGTGTGATTTGCTGGTATACTTTTCTGATAAGTCACTTGTGATGGAGTCTTGCAGTGGAACTAAAATAATGCTTCCCTAATTTCAGTTTCTGAGCCACATAACAATTTTGTATAGTTTTGCCTTGAAGCAGCTGGTGACAGCATCTTGACAGGTTGACTCATGGTGCCAGCCCAATACATCACGATGGTATGCCCACACTGGTTAAGAAGCTCATGCTGCAAAACATCACTGATTTGTTCACTTCTCTTTTCACAGTTGTCTGAAAACTGCATCTTACACTCAGAGGGACCATTATCTGAAGAAGGCAATGAACGAAAATGGATTCTGCATTACTGGGCTAAAGACCAATGATTTGGAATGGTGATACTAGATCTCTGCTTTTCAATGTCATTCTGAGAAGGCATCTGACAATCCTGAGGCACCATCAGGAGCTCAAGCCCCCTTCTTTTACTTTTGATTGTTAACACTTTCTTTTCACAATATGTTAATATAACTTTTTTTTTTTTTGCTGGCAAGTTGCATTGGGGAAGGCAGGAAGTGTCGCCTTTTGTTGAGATTACTGCCTAGGAAGGAAGTTGGCATCTTTTAGGCTCACTTTTTTTATTAGTGCTTCCAAAACTGGAGTGTAATTCTTTTGTGTATTTATGTGTATATCTTTAAGCAAAATCTAATTTTAATGTATATTCCCTCTACATATGTGAAAAAAATATAAAATGACCTTCTCATTTGTCTTGCCTAGTAGGAAAATAACTAAGTACATGAGATTATAGGGAGGCACTGTGAGTTGCAGTTGGCCATAGATTTTAATACATTCGCTTCCTACTGTGTGGAAGCCCCAGCGTTTAATGCTGCATTGGCTCTTGCTTCCATAAAAGAACATTTATGAGTGAAAAGCAAAGTTTGTCTTTGGATCAGTTGAAATATCAATTAATTAGACCGAAGCTAGTTTTCTACCACCTGCTCCATGCATGGTGATATTTGTGTTATATGTGTTGAAAACATTTCAGCAGCAGTCTAGAGGAGGGTCAGGTGTCTAAGAAGACTGAGTTCAATGTTTTAATGTCTGTCTGTGTCTGTACTGGATTACAGCTCTCAAGTTTATTTGAATACAATTTGTTTTTGTATGGAACACCTCAGAGAAAGTGGGATGTCTTTAAAGGTCAAACAAACAAATAGCCACAATTTTACCAGATTTGAGTGTGACTTGGTTAAGGAACTATCATACCAAATATGAGGCAAAACCCAGAACTAATTTTAATTTGTCAAGAACCAGAAAAATAGTTCAATTTTTTTTTTTAAAAAAATGATAATGTCTTCCTGTTCTTGGAACATACCATGTCAGGAAATGAGACCATTCTTTTCAAAAAGGTTTTGAGCAGCAAAGGATTAAGTCTGTTCCATATTTGTGTCCCCTTGTTAGGTAAGTGGGTTCCACTTCGTTCATTTAGTGACCTGTGATCTCTAAAAAGTGTTTTAAATAAAGATGTCTTACATTTAACTTTGTGCTTTAATTAATTATTTTTTAAAGAAACCCTCAACTTAGGAAACCTTCCACAAAGACATTTGTGATTTTGCTAGGTATAAGATTGCAGGTCACTATCGGTTGTGCATAACTACTGGGCAGGCTTTAAATGCTAAATAGTTGAACAATAGTGAAAATGTTCAAAGCATTTAGTATTTGATCTTCTAGACATCAAACAGGTTTAGCAGGTCAAGTTCTCTTGCACTTTGGAGCCTCCGCACCTATCTGGCTGAGCCTGTTGCATAGTCCAGCAGCTTCACTGTCCTACATGTATAGTAATTTATTTGAAAAGGAATGAAGTGAGCTGCAAATACCTTCTTGTAGGAGCTGCATAAAGAGTGAAGAAAGTAAAATTTCATTGGTGTACTAGCCCCATCTAGTGGTGACCTATACACGTTGTAACTTAAGCCTTAAGAACTCTGCCTAACATTGCTTTCCCTCTGATAAAATATGGCAGTTAGGGGTTTCTCAAAATTCACTTAACATAGTATCTGGAACAGCGTTGCTAATGAACAGTAATATATAATCTTATTAGTGAACTATCACATGTACAATTATTTGATAAAAGTGTTGATCAGTAAAAGATTAAAATGGAAAGATGCTTTTTAAAAAACAATCCTCCTTAGCAAGTATGACAGTGGGATGATATGAACACCATGAAATTCAACAGTCTAATACTGCAATCCATGTCAAGTTATAGGCAATGAAATGTTTTTAGATATTTGAGGATAAGAAAGGTGAATGACCACTTTTCTTAATAAGTATTTACAACTTTTTTTTCTCTATTGCAGTGTCTATGTTGGTCCATTGAAATCACAGTGCAAATGGCCATTAAATCATTTCAGTTTAATTATTAATACTTTTTGTTCTTTCATATAAGGCTGCCAAACTGAACGTGCGGATAATTGTTTTGCCATGAAATCTGCTGATGGGAACCACTGAGGTTTAGTGAGAGGCAGTACTTGGTTGGATGCTGTTTAACAGAACCAGTTTTTTTACTGATGGCCATTGACAGGAAGCTAAGCGTGAGGAAGCTGTATCAGCACCATGCTCCTTTGTGTCTGTTAATGAGCCAACAGTGCTTTATGCAGCCCATACTTGCATAGTACGGACCCTGCCTCCATCTCTTCTTTCAGGGTCTGCCAGTAAAGATGTTGGGGCCTCCTTATCAGTTGCCATTTGGCAATAACACCCAATTAATGGCCCCTTAGGCTGATTTCAAGGCAAATCAAATTGTTTTTGCTGCCTTATTTATATATCTGCTAGCACGTCTCCAAAAATTGGCCTAGTCAAATGAGGAATTTAATATTCCTTCAGGCCTAAATACAAATGCTTAATGTATTTTGCTGAGACCAGATGCTGGAGTAATGTGTTATCTTCATAACACATAGCTGGAAAAAATTTAATCTGAAACTTTTCCCACAGTTGAGTGTTGTTCGCTGAACTCTCTATCTGTCAAAGCAAATTAGAGATCCACAGATATTGTTTTGAGAGGCCCAAAAAAATTGTTCTCCTTGAAAAGTAGTAGTATCTGTATGCAAGGTAGCATGTGGTTATATCCAAGATTTGCAGTGCAATCATATGCAAAAAGCCTAGAGTAACTTAGCATAGGTTTGCATTGTAAGTTTTGTTACCACACAAATGCCTAAAAATGCATTTCTGAGAATGCTGACCTAGAGTGAGCTGGAAGTTTTAAACTAAGTATTGAAGCTTAGCAGTCAGTAGCTTCTTTCAGCAAAAAAAGTGACAAGTAGCACCTTGTTTATGAATCACTTAGATATATTCCATGTGTTTGTCTACAATATGTAAACGTGTAAAGTGAGTAACATGGTATGTCTCAAAATTGTTGGGAGTTTTCTTTAGTTGCAGCTTTCTCCACTTCCCATTTTTCCCCTCCCCCCTCCTTCAGTTTACAATTGGTTGTTCTGACAATGGTTCTTGATTGCCAAATGTTAGATTTCACTTTCATTATGTGCTTCACAACAGGACTGTCTAATTCATTCCCCCAGAACTAAATGAGGCCCTGACCAGTCGCTGACTGCTGTCTAGCAGATGATTGGAACACTTAGATTTTGTGGCCTACCTAGGGCTAGAAAAGGAGGGATTTTATCATAGCACCTGGCAGGCTGCATTACCTGGCTGATGGGCTGCTGATTTGACAGGCCTGCTTTGCAGCACCAAACAAATGGGCAACCATTTGTTCATACAAATTGCAATGTATGTGTGGGAAGCCATATTGCAGTAGCTACAACCAGTTAAAAATAATTACAAAGAACAGTGGCATGGTCTATATAATCCTGGTTCTAATCTTTATAGTTCCATGGCTGTTAATAATATGTAAAGTTCTCTAAACAGCATTTAAATAAAACCTAGTAATCACAATGTAAATTACCAGTGGCTAGAAGTTAGGCAGCAAGTGCTTAGTTCTTGCTTTTTTATATACTGATCTAGGGCCTTTCTAAGCAATGCAAAGAACACAAATCATATAACCAATATTTCTTCTTGTAACTGACTTATTTCAAAGAAACACCAGAAGAATTTTCTCCTGGTTCAAGGAGCATGTCTCCATTCACAGATACTGCTTTGTTACAGTGTATTGCTTTGGCCTCAAAATACTCAGATGATGCTGCAAATTTCAGCTTGTGCCACAACTCCAAGCTTTTGCAGTTTCTTCTAATCCAATGTGATTGGATCGATACTTTGATTTTCTATGTTTTTAAAATAGATTTTCTTGGACTAAATAAAATACAAACACAAATTAATTTATCTGTGTGTCTTTTGTCATTCTTATAATGATTTTTCTTACTCTCTTGAGCAAGAGGATTCAATGAGTTGAAATTAGAACATCATTGCTCTGTTGCTGCCAGCAAATAATAGAAAACACTAAAGTTATTGATTAACTCTGCAGTTTGTAGCAAGGGTGCATGCAGAGGTTGTTTCAGGCTTACCCTCAGCTGGGGAACTCCTTTATGCTAGAAAATGCCAAAGAACAGGCTGGGTATCTTTCAAAACTGTTACTGCAAACTTTCTGACCAAGGATGAATTATGGTGGTAGGTATTTTGCATGTTGAGCTTTCTGCAACCTAAACACAGTAAACGCTAAAGTAAGTTATTCTAAAAAATGAAATTAGCTCCTAAGCAAATAAATAATGCAGCGAAGGAACCACAGTATTAACATACTGAATGTTAAAATCAGATTGGTCACCTGATCTGCATTTAGCAACAGGTGATGAATCAATTTTAGAAGAATGGTTGTTGTGGATTGTGTGTTGTGTAGAATAACATTCTAGATATACCTTTAAAATGTCTTGATTCCTTTCTTGCACATTTTGTTAAGTGTGGAAGTTAAGATAAATGTAAAGTACTGGCACATTACAAAGACTATACAGGTTCAAAATAATCGTTTTAGTTGATCTAAACAGCGATCCAGCAGATTTCTATCTCCTCTATGCATTTACATTCTGATTAAGTTGCAGTGATTTCCAAATAATGCAAATCTTTATCTTCAGCCTGATAGCCTGCATCTAAATGTGAATTGGCATGACTTAACAATTGTGACAATGACAATTAGGCTCATTAAAGATCTTAATGGATCTGCGATAAGCATGTCAGTTCGTGTGTTCTGTGTTTTATAATAAAGGACAACTAATACTTGAGGGATCAAAATAAATTCCAAATTGTAAGAAGAAAACTACCTTTCCCTTAGGATAAGCTTAGGCAGATTATTTGCCTTGTGCTTCAAATTCCACTTCGGCATTTTTAGCTTCTGTTACAATCCTGCAGTAAATGGTAAAAGGTAAAGTAGCAACATTCAGATAGCAGAGTTTCCCCCTTCCTATTAGTCTAGCCAGTTTGTGTAGTGGTTAGAGTATCAGACTAAGATCTGGAAGTCCCACGTTTGAATTCCGACTCTGCCATGGAAGCTTGCTTGGTCCAGTCACACCTTCTCAGCCCAACTTACAGTACATGTGAACATAAAATGGAGGAAAGGAGAATTATGTAAACTGCTTTGGGCTGCCGTTGGGGACAAAAGTGGGGTTTAAATGAAGTAAGAAATAAATGATACATCTTGGCATTCTTTGAGCTAGTTAAAGCTAACCTACTTTGTGAGGTATAGCTCCCATTGGCTGTTAGGAGAGGTGTGAGAAAGGAGAGGAAGAAATCAAAAAGCAAGGGTGGCCTAAAGCAATAGAAAAGTTAGCAGTTGTCAGTAGACCTTATAAAATTTCATTCCTAAACATTTACTAGAAAATTCTCATTGAATTCAAAGGCCCATAAGAGACCTGATGGAAAGTAGATCAACTTACCTTAAATGTTTCTAGGCATACTAGTATTGTGATTGACTTTCATACTGTGTTTGATTTTTTTCAACTGCAGAACAAACTTGCTGAACATTCACTAATGAAATTCAGTGCATTGTGCATTGTTAGTTTGCACAAATGCATGGAATCCTGTGCTGTGGTCTCATTAAAAATTGCTAGTAACTGGGTGTTTTTTGATTAAGTGCAAATTAATAAAAGGCATGGAATTTGGCATTAGAATTCCTGAGAATCTCAAGTTTTCTTTTGAGGGTGGAGTCAAAAAAGCAAATTTCTTGCCCTTATGACTAAATACACACTTTTAAAAATTTATTTACCTTCTATTATGGATCACAAAACAGCAAGCAAGCTATGGAGTTCTTTATTTAGCCTGATACTCCAACCCTTCCCCCCCACCCCCAATGAGAAGAGGGGAAGAAAAATGTTTCAGGGCATGATGAGGAAAAGCCCCATTCTTCAAATTGGTGTTGGGTAGGAAGATTCAAGTTCAGTAGCACCTTAAAAACCAACAAGATTTTCAGACCAACAAGAGTCTCGAAAGCTTATACCCTTAAAATCTTGTTTGTCTTTAAGGTGCTACTGGACTTGAAGCTGTTCTACTACAGTCGAACATGGCTATCCATCTAAAACTATCCTGGTGTTGCATGCAAATATAGGTCAATAGGCCAAGAGTTAACCGAAGCCAAATGGGATAACATTATGATGTGACTGGAAGGCAAGCAGCCCATATAATCGGTCCAATCTAAAGCTCATCTTCCTCCAGTCGATGGATCCCAAGACAAACAAATACTGTGGGTAGTTGTATTGGGCCATAGAAAATGTAATTAATCGTTCCAAACTCTACCCTCTCCACACATTCTCTGTAATCAAAATATGTACTGTGCTACAGCTTTTTAATGATGTTACGATGTCGCATCTGGTGACAGTAGCTGTTTTCTGTAGGCTAATGTACCTTGATGCAATCATGCCACATCACAGTCATATTGATACAACTGTGTACCAGCTGTGCTCTATCTTATACACCTGTCAGAGTGTTTTTCTGTATGTTAAATTTGAAAGTTCTGAAATAAAAGCAACTGATTCAATTCTTTTTGATAGCAGTGGGATGCTACTGCATCAGTATTGGCCTGATAGTGCCCTTAACATTCACATTCCCCTCCTCCCACTTCCCTGCTTCAAATATAATTTAATTTTGAAAACTCACATGGATCAAACATCTTGTTCAAAAAAACCTAGGTGATTTTGGTGTGGTGCTTAAGGGCGCGGGACTCTAATCTGGAGAGCCGGGTTTGAATCCCCACTCCTCCACTTGAAGCCAGCTGGGTGATCTTGGGCTAGTCACAGTTCTCTGGAGCTCTCTCAGCCCCACCCACCTCACAGGGTGTTTTGTTGTGGGGATAATAATAACATACTTTGTAAACTGCTCTGAGTGGGGTGTTAAGGTGTCCTGAAGAGTGGTATATAAATTGAATGTTGTTGTTGTTGTTATAGAGAGAAAAGTAAGGTCTTGACCCTCATTGACTACTAAACTAACATTAAATCAGACAATCATTCTGCCCTTTTTGCTGAAATAGCAGAGTATCATTCCATGACTCCTGCAAGCATATCTAGCCCGAATAGTAGGAAAATATTTGCCTTGTAGCTATGCTGCTTCCCATTAGCTGCTTATTAACTAGCCTGTTTTGCCTTTGCTGAAGCTGTCTCATGTTTGCCTCAGTGATTTTATAATTCAACTTATAATTCAACTTAGAAAAAATGTACTGTAACTTTCTCAAGTAATGCCTTTGTCCTAAACCTATCCAGATAAACCAATTTTAAAACTAGTTTCAGGAACCTGTGCTTTTATTTACAACTATAGGCAGGATAATAGAAGATTGTTTCAGTTCCCCACCCTCTACAAGATAATAATCTTTCATCACAATAAAATATAACTGAAATTTCCCCATCTTTTCTATACTTAACCCTAAACTGGCTATTTTATCTATTTTACAGTATTTTCCCCAATGTTCTCCCCAAGGGACCCAACGAGAGGCACACAACTAGTTAAAAACCATTACAGTAGAAAAATATCAACAATAAATACCACTTAAAACAACATTAAAAAGATATTTCTACCAAAAGTGCAGTGATAGAAACTCAGACATTCATAAAATGCTTATCAAAATAGCTCAGTTTTGCAATTTTCTAAAAGTAAGCAGAGTGAGAGCCCATCTAACCAGCTGAGAAATTATTCCAACATATGGAACCATCATGGAGAAGAATCTGATGTGAGGAGTAGCCGTTTTCACCAACAGGTAGTGTGAAATCCTTAGTAGATCAGCTAAACAGCCGCTGCAGGGAGACATAATAGGGAAGACAGTTTTTAGGCATGTAGGTCCCAGTCCATGAATGATTTTATAGGTAATAACCAACCTCTTAAACTGAACATAGAAACTAACAGGCAACCAACTGAAAGTTTGTAATACAGATGAAATTTATACATGAAGCCTTATCCCCCAATAATAAACATTCCATCACGTTTTGAACCAACTGAAGTTTCCAAATTGTTTTCAAGAGCAGTCCTAATTAAAGGTAAATATAAATCTCATCTCAATACAGATCAGTGTGGCCTGGCCAGCTCCTCCTCCTCCTCATTGCCTTCCTTCATTTTTTAATCAAACACATACAGTGCCAACTTTCCCAACAAGGACACATCCCTCATGCTGTTGAGTTGACCAGCCAATTATCTCTCCCTACTGTAGGTGCAACTGACTGCACTACATTGAAGGAGGTAAGAATTAATGCAGGGTGCAGCTGCATGGACCCGATCCCCAAATCTTAGTATTCTCTGTTAATTCTGTTGCACAGGAGTCAGAGGAACACTACATGGTGGAATAGGTGGATTGGGCACATTATTGGACAACATGATGACTGCATCTACATATGGCTTTGCAGCATGATTAACATATGGGGGCAGAGTACGTCATTTCTGCCACCTTGCATTGTGGGGAGGAAAACTTAGCAAAGATTGGTATGAATCTGGACCAAGAGGAGGAGATTTCATCCATCTTGTCTCTGCAAGACAACAGGCAGGTAGCCTGTGCCAATCATCAGTAGAAGTAGTATTTCTCAGAAGGGGCTGATAGGAAAACATCGTCCATGACAATTTCAATCTACCTGTAAAGAGTTGGATGGATATGAATGGTAAGCTTCAGAGGTCTCAAAGTGTGTAACTTGTTCACTTCATCTATGAGATCATATCACCTGGCATAGGCAAGGCCAAGTTTGCAGCTTTCACTCACAGTTAACGTCCTAGGAGAAGGTGTTCACCAGCATCTTCTCCTGCCTACAGTGTTGTAAAGGTAGAATAAAAGAAAAGACAGACCTTTTCTCTTACATTCAGTACTAGCTAGAGAGTGGTGCTGCCTCTGAAGAAGAAAAGAATAGCCATTCCCAATTCTCACCCCTCAGTTTAACACTAACCCCCGATATGCTGGCAGAAGGACTGCCCCCACCCCAGTAAAAAACTTAGTTTGGTGAACTGTTTGGGATGGCGAAAGCTCCAAGCAACCAGACCCACTTGTCACCCATTGTGGCCAGCGGACCCTTTCTATACTTGTTCACTCTCAGAAAGGAGAGCACTGGTGGCATCTCTGTGCACCATGGGAGGGGTCTGTCCTCCTTGCAAAACAGCAAAGGATCATGTTATGCAAATGAGGGTAAATTTTGAAACAACTGACTGGTTTTTAAAATGGAGTCACAATGATGGCCTGAGACATTGGACTAGGTGTGCCATTCAGTGGCCTTCTGCTGGTGTGCTTGCTTGGGATTTTTCCATCTGCCAACTACGGGTGCAGTAGTCCTGCAGAAATAAGTTGGAGGAGCACCAAGAGGAGCTATATATCCACCAAAAAGACTGCAGTCTTTTTGGGCCCTCTCTTATTGACAATGTTAACTCTGAGTTGAATGTTCCGAAGTGTCTCCTCTTTTTCTTCCAACTCTTGGGTAGGTCGGTAGCTTTTTTTTTTTTTAAATCAGAAAGGAAGGTTGGGCTAGTCTCCAAACTTTACTGACCAAGAATAGGAAAAAAAAGTGGAGAACAATCCACTTCCCTCACTCCCCCCAATTGTCTCAGACTCTCACTCAAACTTTTCTCGGTCTGCTGTGAACAATGGAGAAGGGGGGGGGGGGCGCAGGATTTTGCATTTCTCTAACACAAATCTAAAATATTTTGGCTCTAGTTGGCACATGCATGATTGATCATAGTCAGACGCTAAGAATCATGGTATGCAAATAAATTATGCACAAGCTGAAGGTGCTGTTCTGTTTAGGCGCTAGCTTGCCATTTATGGTTTGCAGTTTTCTGGCATAAGAGTCGGTGAAACAATGACTGCACCGCCAACACTTGCTACTTCAGGGTCCAATAACACCAATTCCCTTATTTGTGTGTGCTGGAAACTCAGTGAATCAATGGTTCAGAGGGAGAGCTGTATTCTGTGCGGTTTTGGTGCCATTGAGTGTAAGAACAGTGACCCCAGAGCCTCCATTTAAAACCATGAGAAAGGCCATGAAAACCAAGAGAAGGAAAGAAAACTAACAAATTTCAAGTTTGACCTGGTGGCATCCTACCAGAAAACCAGCCAGCCACAGCAGATATTTCACTCAAAAATGGAACAGTAATTTTCAAATGCACACGCCTAGTTGTAACTGAGACCCGAAACAGACGTGACGAGTTACCTCAATTCAACCTGGGTTTCCTTGCCTCAAGGTTTGACGGGAAGTGTAGGCGTCCTTGCAGGTGCATCGCTGCATTTCTCCTTCCCCTGCTTGCGTGGCCCGGAGCTACATAGCCGCACGTGCTCTGCCTCCCCACCCCCGTCGCACTGAGCGTCACTTCATCTCCCCCCCTCCCTCGTCTGGCCCAGTCCCCGCAGTTCTGGGCTGCACGGCTTCTGGTGGGGGCCGGGCGAGTGAGGGGGAGATGCAGCATGCTCCGGGAGCCTTTCCTCCCGCTCTCCCGGTGCAGCCCAGTGTTGCTCTGTGGGGGCTGGACCAGGCGAGGGGGGGGAGATGAAGTGACGCTCAGTGCGACGGGGGGAGGCAAATCCACCCCCTTGCCTGCCCCAGCCCCCACAGAGCGACACTGGGCTGCACTGGTAGAGCAGGAGGAAAGGCTCCTGGAGCATGCTGCATCTCCCCCTCACTCGCCCGGCCCCCACCAGAAGCCGTGCAGCCCAGAACTGCGGGGACTGGGCCAGACGAGGGATGGGGGGAGATGAAGTGACGCTCAGTGCGATGGGGGAGGCAGAGCATGTGCGGCTATGTAGCTCCGGGCCACACAAGCAGGGGAAGGAGAAATGCAGCGATGCATCTGCAAGGACGCCTACACTTCCCGTCAAACCTCGAGGCAAGGAAACCCAGGTTGAATTGAGGTAACTTGTCACGTCTGTTTCGGCTCTGACTTGTTCCATTGGTTTACAAATTGTCTTCAAGAGCAGATGCATGTAGAAATGGTCTGGTCTTAACGTTCAGTGGAACATTACCAACTTTAGGTGGACTGGAACCACTGGTTATAATCTGTCCTTATTAATTGCTGGAGAGCTCTGATGGCAGATGGTTTTGCTTTTACTCCACCACCTGCTCTATATGTATACATGACCAAGTATACCAGTTTTTATTAAAATTATTATTACTCCTGTATCCTTATGCTAGATCTCTACACAGGAACAGGGATTTGTATGTTTGTGAAAGGTACAAGCACAAGGCTGGACCAGCAACTATATAATGAAGATATATATGTGCTGAGTGCATAGGGCCTCCCATGTGCATTTGAAAAATATGAAAGACAATACAAAATACGCTCTACTCTACTCTATTTTTCCAAATGTCTTCAAAACAACAATCCAGCAAAAGGTGACAAAGATGTAGGCCCATTCTGTGCCAGGGACCAATGAAAGTCCTGTCCCATAAGGCTTATTGTCCTGTGCTCCTGAGGTACAAAATTTATATCCCACTGTTCTGTCATCATAAGGGCCAAGGCAGCTAACAAATTAAAACATACACAATAAAATCACTTCTTAAAAACCATTAAAACCAACAAAAATGCATCATTAAAAATTCAAACCAGAGCTAATATACATACATAAACTTTAAAACATTGAGCAGGTAGGAAGAATCACTGAGGGAACAGCAAATGCAACAAAAAAATCTTCACCTACTGGTGGAAGACAGCATGTCAGTCACGTATTCAGGCTAAAATGAGGTTGGAAAGGATTTAAACAATTTGCCTTACCCAGGAGAACTTGAAGTTGTCCAGTCACTACTCTTTCAATCGCCGTGTTTAAAAATTAAACATTTGAGACTGGTCAATAGTTATTGAGATCTCCTAGGTCCAGAGTAGGGTTCTTTAAAAATCAATGCACCTCAGCCTGTTTCCAGGCTTGGGTGAGCACCTCTTCTTAAGGAGGCATTAACTGCTTTTCAGATGCAGTCAGCCAATCCCTCTCCCTGTAAATTTAAGTAGCCAGGAAAGGCAAGTGTCATAAAGCAGTAGCTAGGCCTCAAAATTCCAAGGATCTTGTCCACAAGCTCAGACTGAATAAACTGAAAAGTATTCCAAAAAACCGGGCAGCTCAGCACCCTGGCACCACCTGACCCCATCACCACTAATGTAGAATCCAAGTGAGAACAGATGTGAGGAGTTTTATCTGAGCAAAATGGTCATAGTGGGCCATTGAGCAGCCCACCTCCTACTGCAGATCAGAACCTAACAGGCCTCTGGCTACGCAGAACAGCCCCACTGGCCTACACAAATGAAAACTCAATGCCAGTGGCTTATCAGATTCATCGTGCATCTTCCTTTACTATCACTCTAGTCCTCTCCCTTGTCTTTTCATCACCTGCAGACCCTCAGTAAACCATGAGGCTACCTGAGTTCTAACACCTGAGAGAGGATGCCTGGGAGCATTTGCGTCAACGCCCAGGTAATTTCCTCATTCCAGAGGCCGATCAGGGCATTGATAAAAACACTAACCATATCACAAAATCCCCTAGAACCATTAGAGAGCCATTCTGATCCATTTGGCTCTGGGGGCAGATCATCTTAATAGATACTCCACCCCAGCATGGTCTTGGTATCACTGTAAGTCTAAACCTGATCATGACAAAACTGTCATCAGATCTTCCACCCTAACATCACATTCCTCCCATTCAGAACAAAATTCTAGATCAAGAGCGTGACCCGCACAATTATACAGGAGCATTTATTAAATAAGCCTTTCTTCCCCCAGCCTGGATCATCAATTGCTGCTACTTTAGCACATACCCAGCTTCCAGCACAGGAGCAAGGGCTCTTTTGAGTAATGCTGGGGTTTGTGAACCCATTCGTAAGTTCTGTTATATATTTAGATATGTATACTCTGGTTTTCTCTTCAATGGAGATACAAAGCACCTTATGCTATTCTTTCCTCCTTCAATTTACCCTCACAACCACCACCCTGTGAGATAGGTTAGACTGAGACCATGTGACTAGCCCAAGATCACCCAGTGAGCTTCAGTGTCAGAGTGGGGATTCAAATCTAGGTCTCCCAGATCCTGCCTAATCTAGCACACTAACCGTTGCACTAGATTACCTATCAGTAGATTATGTTTAATTAAATGTAAATCAAATTCCATTTTATAAAAATTTTTATTCAGTGAAATGTATAAAAACTTACAAACTGGAGAACATAACTAGACACAAAATAGGATGATATTCAAATAAAATGTGTATACAAGAGCAGACCTATATCTGCCTTTCCCCTCCCTCCCACAATCAAAACACACACTGGCTCCATTTCTGTTGGGATACTTTTGCTAACTGAAACCTTGCTGCCAGTACAGTAACTGTTCAATAGTCACTCCTGTTGACTTAGACTTTTTTTATACTACTGGAGTATATTCAGATACTTAATACATTAAAAAAAAGTTAAAAATCAGCAACTTGATTTTAAATTTGCAGACAATACTGTCCTGAGCAAAAAACAGTGTTTGGTGTGCTCCCTTTATTTTTTTTGCATACCTTCCCTGACAGAAGCATATGGGAATGCAACATAAAGAACACACAGGTTCCCACTTAATGCTGCTGTTACTTGAAAACCAACCATGATGTGTTTTCATCATTCTTCTTCCATTCTACGGTGTTACAAATAGGATGTTAGTAGCTTAACAAAAGACCAGATTCCTTAACTCCTACAGGTTAATCAAGTAAACTCAGATTACTCAAGATTAATATTTGATGAATTAGCCAAAATGTTTTTACTACTTCCTCTGATCCTTGAAAGGCTCAGAACCTTCACACCCACACATTTTGAGTTAGCACAGGGCTCACTATGTACAATCTCTGCTTTCCTCTAAGTCTTTGGGTGACAACATTCAGCAACTGTATCATCATCAGTTTCCATTCTGCAAGATAAAAAATGCATACACTCTGGACAAATTTAAACAATACCTGTAAAAAGAACCAATTTATCAGACATTAAAAGTTGTTCAATTATTCTTCAGAAGAGTTTGTTTGGGAATGTGCATGCATACATTTACCTGCATATACATGAAGTATATACACATATACATACACACTTTTATGAATATAAAATGATTGCCATCACATTATTACTGCAATTTCAGTAAAAATCTGATCCTAAACACATTTACTTGTAAATGGAAGTTCCATTGCTCTCAGTGGGATTTATTTCCAAGTTAGTATGCTTGGAATCACCTTAATAATAAGCTTTTTAAATCAACTTAATGTCAATGACGTTATCTGGAAGCAAACACCCACCCCTGTGCACTAAAGCAATTTTCTTGGTTCATTATGGGAATTTCTGAGGTTTTGTAAAGTGACAACTGTACAGTTTATATGTGTAGAACTATAAGAATTCTGGATCTTCAGCTACTCTTCCTATAAAAGGCAACTAGTTAAGGAGCGAAAATAATTGTACTTAAATATATTTTGTTTCTTTTCAATCTCCTTCACATCTTGCATCCCACTGCATTTAAGCATACATTTAAATAGCCTAAAATTGCTTAGAACTTGTTACAGATACATTTTCTAGCAATATTCACATAGTTAGCTGAATTACCATTAGACACTTTCCTCTGCAGTAAAATCAACTGTTATGATTTCATACAACACCCTTTATTAATTTTATACTTTTTGCTGGGAAAGTCAGACTTCTTTCCATGTCAGTGTAATTTTGGTTGGGGGAGGGGGAAAGGATGATTTTAGTAAAAATGAGTAAAACAAATATATTTTAAAAAACAATGCAAGTTTCAGTCAGTCTAACAATACTGCTTCCTGTTCCTTTTTGATAGAGTCTAAGACAGAGTGCTCACTCTCTGTGGTTTCAGCATCACCACCTCCTAACAGAATGGATCTATCTTCTTCTAGAGCAAAGACAGAGTTTTGACTTTGGCATGAATGCTTGACAACCTCATTGGGAGTGGAGAATGTTTTATCACACAAGTTGCATTTATATGGTTTGTTGGTCTGTACCAACATGTTGTCCATTTGGTTGCCTTCCTCAAAAGTACAAAGCTCCAGAGTCTGCTTGTCCACCATGGTGTATGTGTCCATGCTTTGGTTTAGACACACATGCCTAGCAGCTTGATTGGCCCGGCAGAAGCTTTTGTCACAGGTACTACATTTGAAAGGCTTGCCAGTATGTATGTACATGTGCTCTCTCCAGTGGCTTTTCTGAATGAATTTGCGTCCACAAATGGAACATTCATACTTGCGCCTTTTAACTTCCCTTTCTTGATCTGCCTGCTCCAAGTTGTCTATGTCGGCAATGTCAGAGGGTGGTGGTGTTTCTGCTTGCTGCTGTCCATCAATTATTGGTGAATCTGAGATTTGCTGCAGCTCACTATCACTAATCATTCCAGCTTCGGGTACTTCCATAGCATCTTTTTCAGGAGCATTGTTACAAAGAGACAGGGGAACATTACTTTCTCCATGTTGGCCTGATGAGAACGGCACTCCTGTGTGAATCTGGAGGTGCTCGCGCAAGCTACTGCGCAAATTGAATCGTCGGCCACAGAGGTGGCAAGCATAGTATTTGGGAAAACTCCCATTCTTTTTCATAATGCTTGGTTTGACATGTGCTATTGTGAGAGAAGCAGGCTGATCATCTGAAGAAGAAGCCTCCATGTTGGTTTCATCTCCTGGTGGTGAAGAATGAGGAGCAGCTGGAACCAATTCTGGAGAGAGTGAAGACTGCAGAGGGTCAGTAGTAGCCACATTCGTCTGGGATACTTGTGGCAGAGTTGGTGGTGGTAACTGTGACAACTGAGAGCCTTCATGCACTTGTTCTTGGTTTAATCTGGATGGCTGCGGCCTTGGTTCTCGCACGGGTTTGTCAGCTGCTGACGTTGCTTTTGTGGGATTTCGTGTCTGATGATCTGCTATCTGAATGCCATATAATGAAGATGCTAATGGAAAAACTTGCTCGGGATGTGCAAAGTTTCCTTGGCTGGCAAGGCTAGCCTCTTGAATCAATGGATATGCATGCAGAAACTTTATTCCTTGCTCTAATCGAACAGGATCTATGAGCTGAGGTGCCATCTTCCCAGTGTACATCAAATGCAAGAGATAGCTGAAAATATCTGGCTGTATGTCAGTTGCCTTCAAACGAACACATTCACTGAAAAACATATACAATATCTATTAAAATATCAAAACAAAATACTTCAGGAAAAAACTAAAGTTAAATACAAACAATTTAACTAAACCAGGTAGCTGCTACTGATATGAACTTAATGTAATCATCTTTCAAGAACTGTTACGACTTTTGAAACAAAATTAATTTGTATGTTGATTTTAGGAACAAGAACAACAGACAATTTATCCTAAAATCAGTTTCAGAAGAGGAGGTAGGATACAGATGAGATATATTCCTTTGTGCAGAAACCACAGCTGAATTTTGTACAACTCTGCAGTTTCTCATGCATTAAAACAAAACAAAAACCATTCTATATCTGGATGTTTGGGTACATGACCCCAAGAAACTACAGCCGTGGTGGGACTGAAAGTAGGCTTCTGGCTCATGTGTCTCTCCCCCCGACCCCAACATGGGAAAAGTAACATGTGAACCAGGAGATCCCGTATCTATTTAATCAAAAATTCCAAGAGCAGGAACTTTTTTTTAAAAAATCAGCAATTCTTCCCATCTGTGTTCAGCATGGTAGACTGGATTTTAAATTAGCAACAGATTAATCAGAAGATTAAGACATACCTGCATAACTGCTATTTTTTGCAAATCAAGTTATAATAATACAGTGAGCACTTTTGGGCTGCTAGGATACAAAATTGGAATGGAAACATTAGCTTGAGTCCTATATTCCTGATTTTAAAGCCTGGGATTACATAGGCAGGTGAGCCATATTATTTTGTTGGCAGTGGCTCAAGCCATTGTTTGTATTACTGGGATTAATATATGGATGCAGTGAATTCCATTTTAAACTGGGATCTCTGTAATTTTTTTCAAAAGACAACCTTCAGGGATTGCAGCCATTCAACCCAATCAGTTAGCAATGAAGCCCAGAGAACTTACATAGTAACTAACTTTATTGATATGTGAATTAAGCTGGATATTTCTACTATGAATAATAAAGCAATTCACATTAGGATGCTATTAAACTTCACAATTCCTTTGACAAACTGCATACCATTTCTTTAAAAAAAAGAGAACCATTTAGTAATTACCTGCTCTGATGAACAAACAGCATCTTGAAATAGTTTGAAAAAGAAGCAAGGACAGACTTGTGTGCCTTGAAGTAGACATCACCAATAGCAACTGTGCAGTCACACAGGAAACCAAACTCTCTCTGAGCGTTGAGCTGCTGCAGAAGAATAAGCCCGTGGTTTGCCAAATCCATCTTTTAAAATCTGCAAAGGAAGTAAACTTTGATGAAAACAAAATTCCTTAAAAAATTGTCAAAGACCTAAAATTCTACTCAGTAAAACTGTGAGCCACCCAAATTAAAAACAATTGGCAATTTGCTAGAAAATTCAGTAGTGACTGGGCTGCAACAAGTGTTTAAATTACTTGCTGAAGGTAGGATTGTTAACCATAGACATATGGGAAACTGGACCTAGAATACATCTGATGCATCAACAATGCAGAAAGAGATTAGTGAGCCTAACTTTCCATTGCATTAGACTATGTAAAGCGCTGCTGCAAGATGACTTGAAGGATCAAGATCTTTATGCCAAGCGTTTGGATCCTTGCTCAAAATGTAAAGGCCCTTTCTTTTTCCAGTTGTGTCTGACAGTAGTCAATGCATCAGTGCATTGGCCCACTGACTTCAAGAGGCTATGCAAGGATGTTTGCAGCACAGGGGGAAATAATTCAAGACAGATAATTCCAGGTGGGTAGCTTTGTTAATCAGTAGCAGCCAAAAAACAGGACAAACTAACATTTATTGGAGCATAAACTTTTGCTACATAAAGCTTGTTGGGACATAATCTGAGCAAGCTGACTCCTATTTTCTTGGGTGTTCCATTTAAAATCACAGCTATTTCAGTCCACAAAACAGTGTACTTGCGAATAAAATAGTCAATCTGGAAATACTTTAAAGCAGTTTTTATTTGTGAACTAACCCTTTGCTTTCCAGTCATGATGAGTAAAACCTTTTCGGCTCTGCATCAAATACAAGTTGAGTCGTAGGAGCCAGTGATGTGTAGTGGTTAGCGTGCTGGACTAGGATTTGGGAAACCCACGTGCAATTCCCCACTGTTCCATGGAAGCTCGCTAGGTGACCTTGGGTCAGCCACACATGCTTTCAGCCTAACCTACCTCACAGGGTTGTTGAGAAATAACGTAGGAGAGAATAATACAAGCTACTCTGGGTCCCCCATGGGGAGAAAGGTGGGCTGTAAAGGAAGTAAAATAAATTTTAAAAATGATGCAAATGAAAGTAAGACACCTCCATGGGGTACATTTCGTAGCTGAAAAGGTAGCTGCGCAGAAGCGCGTCTACTCCCTAAAGCAGCCTCTAAACGCAGGCAGGATCCCGAGGCAAGCGCTTGTGCCAGAACACACCAACGCACGCAATGCTCTCAAGCGACAATGAGGGCCGGAGAAAGCTGCACCAGCCTATGGCCGCAGAGGAGTGGAACCACCCACTCTCTTCCGGAGGCACATCCGCGGCTCCCTCGGTGAATCACGAAGAGCCTTCCGCGACGATACTTCCTATTGGCTACCCGTGAGCAAAGGACGGGGGAGGGGAAGAGAGAGGCGCCTGTCCGGCCGCGCGCGCCCCCGACTTTCGCAGGCCCGCCCCTTCGCCTCCGCATGCGACGCGACGCCAAGCCGCCGCCGCCGCGCGCGCGCAGGCGCGACGCACGGAGAAGGCGTGGCATACGAAGGACGGACGGCAGCGCGAGTCGACGTAAGCAGCGCGAGCGAGCTGAGGCGCCTAAGGCGCGCGAGAGACGGGATCCGCCGCTGTCGCCAGGGCCGCCTAGGCTGCTGAGGAGACGCAGACGGAGCCGCCCACCAGCCGCCCCCCTCCCTTCCCCTCCTCCCTCCCTCCCTTTCCCGCTCCGCGCGGCTGCCTCAGCGCCCGCCCCTCCCCCTCCAAGGCCGGGCTGCTGCTGCCGCCGCTGGTGAGAGAAAAAGAGAAAGGCCGTTTCGCTGCTTGGCCGGCGCGAGGGCGGGCGGGCAGGCGCCAACGGCCGAGCCCGTCTCGGAACAGCCCCAGCAGGGCTGGAGAGAGCAGCTGCTCCCCTCTGGCCCCCACCGGGGGACCGACCCCCGCCAAAGCCCTGAAGCCGCCGCCTGTCCTGCCGCCTTCGTAAGGCGCCGGCCGCTTCGCCGGCAAAGCCCCCTGCAGGCCTCGGGGCATTCGCTCCCCTTTCTCCGGTTCCCGAACAGGCCCAGCACAGCCGCCCGCCGCACAATGGTGGGTGTCGGGGAGGGGCGGGAGCGCTCCGGCCTCCCTCGCTCCGCCACGCGGGATCCCTCTGCCCCTCCCCGGGCTCACCTCGAGGATTCTGGGGGGGCAGGCCGCGCTCAGCTAGCTCGCGCTCTCGGTGCCCCCGCCGTCTCCGCGCGCCCTGCAGTAGCAGCAACAACGGAGTCAGCGCGGCGGCGGCGGCTTTTCCTGTCCGGTTACGTTAGGGTCACATGACCGAGAGCGGAGCAGAGAGGCTGCAGCGAGGAGCCCCCGCCGGGGAGAGGCAGGAGAGGAGGGGGAGGGGAGGCGGCGACGAGCGCTGTGGCGGCAACAGCAGCAGGAGCCTCCCCTCCCCCACCGCCTCCCGCCCGCCCCGCCTGGGCGCGCGGCGCCTCTAGCCAGCAGCTCGCAGGCCGCACCGGCTGGGCTGAGCTGAGCTCTCGCAGGCGCGTCGTTCGCGACGGTGGCGGGGAGAACCGAGCGAGGGCCTGGCCGCTTGCGGTACTGTAGGACAGCTTCCGTTGAGATGTGCTGTGAGAGGAACCGAGAGCTGAGTCTTCAGACCCTCGGCCCTTGCTTTCCCTAAGCCCTCTCATCTCATGCAGGAGGAAAGGAATTGCCACGACATGGCCAAAACAAAAGTCTGGTTCACTTTATTTTGAGGTTAAAAAAAGGAATGTGAAGTGGGTAACTGTTGAGGCTTAGTGGCCTATACTACATGGCATTTTTAGAAAAGTAATTTGCATTGGGATACTTACAGATTGAACTTTTAAGTAGACACTTCTACATTTAATTTATAGAAGAAAGATAGTTGGGTGGTGAAAGTGTGTTTTATGGTGACTGCATTTTTAACTGTATGACACGACAACATGGCTTTGACTTTGTAAAATTTTGATTGAGTTGGCCGGAGCTAAGAATTTAAAATAAAATGTTTTGCATAATGCAAAGTTAACTCATTTTGTTGGCTGAAATAATCGTTTGTTATAATTGTAAATTTTACAGATAAAGTGGATTGCAATTTATACAATTATAAACACTGAAGTAATGAAATCATTAGAACTTTGGTAGATATGGACATAAATTTCAGCTGTAAATTAATTTCTGTGCATACTCTGGAAAGGAAAATAACTAGGCGTGATATTAAATGAGAGCAGGTGTAATGTAACAGTTGGACTAGGATCTGGGGCAGCCAGGTACAAATCTCTGCTCTTTTATGGGAACTTGCTGGGTGGCCTTGAGCCAGTCACACACTCAGTCTACCTCACAGGGTTGTTGTGAGGATAGGATGGCATTAAGGAGAATGATGTAAACTGCTTTGGGTCACCATTGGGGAGAAAGATGGGATATAAATAAATAAATCCACTTTTAAGATTTTCCACCTAAACTTTCTTTTAAGGCACAGTGGCATTACTGCAAATGGTAGAGCTAATTTGTAAATGATTCTATCTGCCAGGTTTGTCCTGGTAGATGTACTCATAAATCTACAATGAGACGAGTCATAGATGCTGCAGTGGTATCTTCCAGTTCATGTTTAGTCAGAGGTGACTCCCGTTGAATTAAGTGATACTTTATCCTGTGCGCACTTAAGAGGGTTTGCAGCAATCGGGCATAATTGCCTTGATTTCTCCCCCAGAATATTTTGAGGCATGTATCGTGAGATTTACATTTCTGAGTCAGCGTTTACATCATTTGTTTCTTCTGGTTGGCGCCCAGGAAGGCTTATAATGTTTGTCCCTTTCTGTTATAACTGTCAAGCATCTTGAGCATTGTTGATTATTTGTACATTTTTCTGTATTTGATTTACTGATATTAAAAAGGCTTGCAGAAGACTGTTCTCCTAGGTCTTGGTTTGAATAAATTTAATACATGTTCTGATGGTGTTGTC
Organism: Eublepharis macularius; assembly: GCF_028583425.1. Taxonomy (NCBI): domain Eukaryota; kingdom Metazoa; phylum Chordata; class Lepidosauria; order Squamata; family Eublepharidae; genus Eublepharis; species Eublepharis macularius. Next base: position 129,443,265 of record NC_072790.1, read on the forward strand.
TAGTAGACTGCTGTACCAGCATTAAAATAGAGGAAAGGGGTTTTTTTTGGAAAAGAGTATTTAAGATTCAGTTGTGTGTAGTGTCCTTTACTTTCTGGACGTTTTCCTCTGGAGTTTATAAACTAACTTCTATTCTTTGTTAAGGGATTATGGAACTTTGGCCTACAAATAGGTTTAGTCCACAGTATTTCAAATGGTTTGATCTCACTGACTTCGTTATAAATATAATGGATCTGACAAGGCTTAAAACCAAATGACCATTCTGATTTTTACACTGGTAGTTTGGGTATTCTGTAAAGCTTGTTAAGTAGTCACAGAGTATATCCTCAATTTTTACCTGTTCTTTTTAATGCCCTATCTTTTCCTTCTTCCCTTTTTGTATCCTACCATTTTATTGTTTAAATAAATGCATTACTCTACTTTGTTGCCAAGGAGTACAGGGTGGTATATATTGTTTTTTCCTCTGCCACTTTATCCTCACAATAACCCTGTGTGGTAGGAGACTGGCCATTTGGCAAGCTTCATGTCAGAGTGGGCATTTGAACCCAGGTCTCCTATATTGTACTCTGACACCCTAACCATTACACTGCACTGGCTGGCTGTTGCCTTGGATTTCTGTCCATTGGTCCATGCTCACTTGAAAGTCTGTTCTGTGGTGCTTATTCCCAAGTAAACATGCCTATGATTTGTCTTATCCCTTCCCCACCCTCACCCCATCACAATTCACTAAGAAGGGCTTGTGGTCTCTTCTGCATCATGATTTTATTTATTATAGCTTTCTCATACTTTTACAGTTATCTACATACTGATAGAGTATTTCTGGATTTAAAAAGGAACCTAGGACAAAAATGGTTGGAGCAGGGTTTGCTCTGTTTTCCTTTTTACAGTCAGCTATAATACACAATAGTTTTCCTTCCAAGTTAAACTTATATTATTGGAGACTGTTAACTGACATAACTTATTGATGCATTCATTTGTGGAAGGATACTGAAATTGAAGATGCATTTTAAATTGCAATTCTCTCAAATTTATATAGGCTTAAGTTTTCAAAGGAGGACTGAACAAAAATTTCCAAAATTCATTGGGAAAAAATTGACGACTTTCCAGTAGCCCTGATGGTTAAATCATGTTCAAAAGTAGTCTATTATGAAGATTTTGGAGACACAACAGGGAAAGGCTGTTGCCTTCATTACCTGCTTTTAGGCTGCTGGACTGGTTGGTCCATGTATGGGGTTCAGTAGAACTGCTCTTAAGTTTTTAATAAAACATTGCATTTGTAGATTATTAAATTTGACAAAACTATTATTTCATGCTGGGGAAGGTGAATTTCTATAGTTTCCATATATATATTTACTTTTGGCAAACACAATTTTGTTTGCAGTAAGTGGTTAATTTTTAATAAAATATCTAAGGATTGCTTCATATATAATAGTACAATTAGTTTTAATGTGCAGGAATATCTGCCTTGAACAGAGTCAGCCCCTGCATGTGTAAAGTGGCCCTAAGTAGTGTGACTATATCATTCACATTACACTGAATTACACTTGTAAAATTGATTTTACACAGAAATGTGACCCCCCCCCCATAAGTCAGTGTCTGTATACTATTTGAGTTGTATGGTTAATTGGTGTATATTTTCTTGTCTGATTTTGCTGAAATCCCTCACCTTAGTTATAACAGACTGTGGTCTTCTGAGCAGAACTTGTGCAGCTGATTGTATGTATGTTTACTGGTAAGAAGAACTATGTTCAGTGAAGAGCTGGCTCCCAGGTAGTGTAGGAAGGATTGTATCCACCTTAATATTCTCTTCCGCACTTGCAGTTTCCTGTATTGCTATCTGCCTTCTAAATAAGGAAGCGGAGAGACACTGTTGCATATTCATCCAATGCCTTTTATTTGTTTGTTTACATTATTTATAGTCCATCTTACTGAGGTTCAAGGCAGGTTACATAGTGTAAGTCTATATGGTCTATGCCAGGACATTCAATAAACAATGCAATAAGGTATTAGAGAGCAGAAAACTGGATAAATTTTCTATTTTTATCAAACAATTGAATGTTCGAGTAAGAGGTAAGTAACTGATTTCAGTAGCAAAAATGGAGAGCTTACTCTGGAGAGCTCTTACTCTGATTATTCCCAATTAAGTAGGATTTGCATTTCTGTAATTTTCACTGCAAGAACAGTGCATGAGACATATATATGAAATGGGAAAGATGATTTTCATATCCAGTCCCTTGTGTGTTTGTGTATACTAAAATATTTATGACCTGCATTAATTTGATTGCAGGTTATAATTGGTAAAAACCTACAAAGTACAATAAACCACAGCAGGCAAGATGATGTATTAACTAGCCTGATACAAACATCGAAGTGAACTGCAAATAAATCTGAGGACATTAAAGAGCTCTATAAAAAGTGAGCATTGTTTATGGGTTTTTTTTGGTGCTGTCAAATCATAGCCAACTTATGGCAACCCTGTAGTTTAGTTTCTTAGTTTAGTTTATTTGGTGTTTAACCCACCTTCCCCACAAGTGGGCTCAGGACGGGGTACAACAGTCATAAAATACAATAAAATACATAGCAAATTATACAATAAAATTCAATTAAAAACCTGATATAGTTGGCTACACAATCCTGCCCCCAGCATACAAAGAGGAGGTAGACAGACACATGAGCTGTACTCGAATACTGGAGAGCGGTGGGGGGCTCAATGATGGTCCTAACGCTGTCCTCAACCATAAACCTGGTGGAATATCTCTGTCTTGCAGGCCCGCCGAAATGATACAAGATCCTGGCAGGCCCGAGTGTCCTCAGACAAAGAGTTCCACCAGGTTGGGGTCAGGACCGAAAAGGCCCTGGCCCTGGTCAAGGCCAAACGAGCCTCCCTAGGGCTAGGGATCACCAATAAGTTCTTACCCGCTGAACGAAGCGCTCTCCGGGACACATACAGGGAGAGACGGTCCCTCAGGTATGCTGGTCCCAATCCGTTTAGGGCCGTGTAGGATTTTCTCAAGGCAAGAGATGTTCAGAGATAAGTTTGCCATTGCCTGCCTCTGTGTAGCTACCCTGGCCTTGTTCCTTGCTGGCCACCCATCCTAATACTGACCACAGCCGACCCTGTTTGGCTTCCAAATTCTGATGAGATTGGGCTACCTGATTCTTTTAGGTCAATAAAGGAAGCATTATTCATGCTGAATTGAAGTTTATGGTGAATGTGGCAGGAAACTACCTTGCTATTTTTTTAAAAGTTTAAGAGTATATTGTAAAAATATGAAGTATGAGACAAAAACATCAGGAAAAAAGCAAGGCAGATTTCCTCAGGGATCCACAATTTTAGAGCCACTGTTGGAAAAGTCCTGTACTGTATAGTCATAAAATGTCTGATGAGACTGTGAAGAGCTTTCAAGAAATGTCTTAAGTTGGTGGTAGGTTCATATGAAGCTTAGCATCATACATCATTTAGGCCTTTTAAAGTTTCAGAACTGTCTGAAAACACCTTGGTAGCCAATGAAAATGGAATACAGTTGTCTTAATAGACATGGCTTAGCCCCAGTTAAGATTATTTAGGGTTTTTTTATGCTGTTTGTCCAGCAACCTGCTCATGGCAGCTCACAAATAAAAACACCACCATGACAATAAATATAAATAAATATTAAAACTGTATTCAGTAACCATTGAGCAACCTAAAATAAAATCCATAAAAAGTATTTAGTTTGGAAGCAGGCCGTATAGTTGCTAAAAATTATTTTTCAAAAATCCTTAGTCAAAAGCCTGAGGGAAAAATAATCTACAAGGCAGACAACTAAATGAGCTGTAAAGGCAAAAAGCCATTACTGAAAATGTCTTAAGTCTAGCTGTATCTACCTCACCTGTGTAGGTAGAGCAGGTCGCATTTTCCTTAAGATCAACTCATTCTTGTTGCCATAGAATGAGATTTATTCTACTCACAGTGGTTATTTAAGCCACAATCTGAAGTTCCAGGTCTCTCTCAGAAGTGTAGAAGTCAACAAAAACCATTTAGGAAAATTTAACCATTTAGAAAATCTCAAGAGCCTTGGGAATTTCTGTCTCCATAATCTGTGTACAAGTATAAATAATGGATTCAGTGTTGATTACTACTAACCAGCTTATCCTGAACATTACAATATTTTCATACAAATACTTTAGTATGCTTAGTTTCTGAAAAATGCAAATCCCTGCTCTCCCTGGTCAGCATGTATGCACAGTTAAATTGTCCAAAATGCATTTTTTTAGTGGGAGAGGGTGTGTGAACGAAGTCCAAGAGAAGTTTTGACATTTCAACGATTTTTAAAAAAATCTTAATGTCAATATTAGCTGTAAGTTGTGTGTTATTAGAGAGTGCTGTATCTGTGCATTTCAGGACTTTAAATTTATACTACTTTGTATTTTGGGTGTAAAAACTTCTTATATATGGTCCAGAACTCAATAGTAATAGTAGGGGCTACTGTCCCACCTATGAAGCTGCCTTCATATAAATCAGACTACTGACTCTTTGAAGGCATATCTTGTATAACTTACTGACAGGCATCAGCTCTTCTAGTTTCCACTAGTAAGTCTTCAGAATGCTAGGGATCTTCTGCATATAATACTTGCACTGGGTTGAAGAGTCATGGCAATTGCGCTGTAAATTACCTTAAAAAGCATTTCAGGTACTTCTTCAGCAATTAGAATACATGTGCACTTTGATTGGTGTGATATTTGCAAATTATCATCTATCCTCTCAAACACTCAATGGGATTATGGGTGCTTTTCCATCTTCCCCAAGCCCCTTTCAATCACAGAAAAGACTTCTCTAGGGTCAAGGGACCCATATGGATTAATAGCCACACAGCTATTACCTGATGTAGTGGGAAGGGCAAAGGGGATGAAATTGCTCTTTCTGTAAGTAGAGTTCCATTTATACAAGAAACAGACACTCGCGTTCTCCCCACTGCAGCCACCTGGCCCACATGACTATTAGTCCATGCAGGTCCCTTGAATAGGGTTGCCAGTCTCTAGGAGGAACCAGAAATGGTCAGAGAATTACTATTGATTTCCAGACTACAGACATCACTTCCCCTGAAGAAAATGGAAGCTTCAGAGGGCCGACACTGCCCCTAACTCTCCAGCGATTTCTCAGACTGGAGTTGGCAACCTTTTGATTTGGGGGGGATAAGGTTTCCAGAGATCAGAGAAGGCTGGGGCTAGATAGGGAAGATACTGGATCATCAGAATTTCACCATTGGTAATTCATGGGATCCAACCCATTTGCATGTATTAATACCATACCATCCACAACTGTTTCAATCAATCCCTGAAAAGGGAATGATGACAAAAGCAGATGAATACTGTGTAAGGCAGATTCCCTGCTCCTCCAGTACTGCTTGTTTACATTCACCACCCAATGCAGCATTAATATACCTTGGTTGATCCTCCTCCACTTCACTGACCTCTACTGGAAAGGATGCAGTAGGATGATCAAATTTCACGTTAAGTGTACCTAAACATTCTGGTAGGGAGAACTTGCCACAAGAATAGTAATTAGCAAGTATAATGTGTTCTTCAGATCTGAAAGTCAGTTTTCAAATACTGTATAAATTAGCTAAGCAAGCTTTTTGCTGTCCTGGGAGTGAAGAATTCAAAGTATAATGTCATTAATACACATGGTGTAGCCATGTCTAGAAAATTTTGGCAGTTCTGATCATCCTGTTCCAAAAAGAATGTAGAGCTGAAAAAACTAAAATGATTAAGGGCATAGAGTAGCTTCCTATGGGGCTTTTCGTCATTTGTGTGTATGTGATAACTAAAGAACATGAAAAAGATAGAACTTGGGGGCAATCAATTTTGTTGACTGGCAGTATGTTCAGGACTGACAAAAGGAAGTGTTTTACAAAAACAAGTCATAAAAGGCACACAATATGGAGAAAATAACAGCTGTGATAATTAAATGGAAACTCCACATTCAGAGTATGCATCTGAAGAATAGATACTATGAACTAAATAACATGGAACAGTTACTTCTACGCTCTAGTTGTAAGTTTCTAGAGGTACCCAACTAGCCGCAACTGGAAACAATGTTGGATGAGTGTAACCTAGATCTTACTTATCAAGATAATGTTTAAGCTTTTTTCACTTTTATTAAGATTGGGTTTCCTGCTTTAAAAAAAATCTAAATAGTGATCAATATATTTGCAGGTCTTGCTTTAATTAACAGTCTTGTGTTGTTTGGGAAAGCAGCTCAAGTTCACTCTGAACTACCCAAACACTGAAAAAAATAGTTCTAGCTGGTTTATCATCCAAATACAAATCTTTAGTAATATTAAACTAGTCCACAATTTAACAGGATTAGCTTTCTTTGTTCCAATTTGAAAGCAGCAGTTTATATACTAGGTGTGGGGGGGGGGTTCAAGTTAAGTGCCTGAGAACTACCACTACCAGAACTCTTCTCTCTCTTCCTAAGGTTTCCTGGGACATCTCTTTTGCATGCTTCTGAACAGCTGGAGCAGAAGGTTCTACCTTGCCATTCTTAAAAGCATTACCCGTGTTGTCTGTTGAACTGCTTACATTTAACTAGTAACTAGCTTGTGTGCTTAGCAATTCAGTACAAGATTTGGTTCAATGCTGCCAAGTTCAGATTCCATTCTATTTCAGCTGCCACTTTGCATGCATGCGCACACAAAATCTCTCTTCTTTAAACCAGTTTTTGTGGTTGGTTCAGTTTTCTGTTTCTGGCCTCAAGCTGTGGCCATATTCTACATGCAGAATAAATGGATAATGTTTCTCTTGAACTGTTGCCACTTCAGCCTACAGTCATGGGACACATATTTGAAAGCTCCCTACTGCTCGTACAAGACCAGCCTATCAGGGAGAAGGACTCAGCACAGCTTTCTTCCTGACATCTTATTTGTCTTTGGGCCATCTACATGCACATGTGTAGTGGTACAGTTTATAAAAAGCCTAACTTGATGCTGAACGTAAATGGCATGTTTGCAGAAGGAGTGTACCTTTGAAACTAGGTGTGATTTTTCATACTGAAGACTGCTGTTTGGCAGACTGCAACTGCACTGCTCAATTTTGTCAAGCACAACAGAGAAACAACAATCAGTTTGGATACACCATGAACAAAGCCTGCCTTATAATCTCCATTCTAAATTTTAAACATCCTAAATAAGGACTGACTTACTCTGCATCATAATTTTCAAGTAACTTAGCATAACTTTGATCCAGTTACATCAATTTTTATGTATGCAACAAGTGTCCATACATTATCACGGCAGTTTCCAGAAGAAAGCAGCTCAAGAAAGTAGTTGTTTGGATGATCTCCATAATCTTGACAAACACACTTCAGTTGCCATTTACTAGTGTTATTAGAAAAGCACCCGGCCAAGTTCAAACATGACCTACAAAATAAACAAAACTTTAATAAATATATTTTCCAACTTTGCAACAAGCTATTTTGGAGGTTTCTTATTTCTCTTGTACTACAGTAGACATGGGATAGGACTGTCTGTTTGCACAGTGGGTTTGAGGAAGAGGGTGAAGCAGTTACATGTATCTCCCAGAATACACGTGTCTTTGCAGTTTATCAGAAAAGGCACACTACTGTACACCACTGAAGAAGAGGCCACAGGTATTTCCAGCTTACAGCTTCTTGCAGTTCAGATGGATACGAAAAACCACTTGCACAGAAAATATCCATATGTAATTACTCACATGCTGCTTCTCAGCCCTTAAAGGAAGCCACAAGTGACAAATTTCAGAAGATGCATGTTAATGACACTGTACTAAAGAACATTGCTACTAACCTCTATGGTTATGAGTATCACTATCATCCATTCCAAGCGCAAAGCATGTTTTTCACTCAAGTGACTTCTCATCAAGTCTGTCAGCTCTGTGCAGTGTTGTAGCTTTTCATTTACCACCTTCAGTAGTAAGGATTCAAGAGAGTTGGTATTTCAAGTGTTTTGACTAAATAATCTTTTTATTATCATTTATTACTTTATTCAATTTTAGCCCCCCCCCCCCCCGAACGGGCTCAGGACGGGTTACATCAGACATAAATACAATTTAAAACCACAGTAAATCATACAGTCATAGTACACATAAAATTTGCAGTTTGCAATCCCCAAGATGGTGGTTCTCATCCTTAAGCATCCATCCCTGCTGATAGTATACAGGTTAAATTATCCACCACCTGAATGGCCCAGAAGAGGCCTGATGCTATACAACCCGATAAATATATCAGTTCTGATGTAATTTATAAATGTCTGCATCAGAGCACCTATGGTTCAAGTCTAAAGCCCCTCTGCTGGGAGAACAACAGTACTTCTATTCAAGCAGAAAGGGTGCCTGTTTAATTTCTGAGTTTACTCCAGATCTCCACATTGCATTGCACTCTGTTACCAAGGGGGTTGGAAGATTACTGGGGGGGGGGGCGCAGACTACAGCAGGAAAGGGAAAGCATGAGATCCATTTGTAACTAGGGCTCTGGTCAGAAAGGGGACCCAATCAGGCTTTCTACAGCAGGGAATTTCAAAGCTTGAGGACCACTGAAGTCTACTTTCCCACACACCTGTGATACTTATTTTACTCAAGGCCGGTATCTGAAGAAGGGGAGCACCAACCAACCTTAAGATAAGGGCAGGCTTATATAGGTAAAGGCAGTCCCTCCTATATTCTGACCCAAGGTTGTTTACCTCTTTAAAGGTCAATGTCAGCAGTTTGATTTGGAAGACAACCTGGAAGTAGGTGCATCTGTAACCCTACACCTGATTCAGTTTTATCCCCAATCAACAATGGGGGGGCGGGGGAGAAACGGTGTTAAAACAGACTCGTGGATTGGCAATTTCAGCCTGCAAGTTTATAGGCTTGTTACCTTAAGAAATGGGGGTTATTTGTATGTGTTCATCACAAGTGTTTCTCCCACCCTGGCCTTGAGATCTTTTAAGTCTGTATGTACAAAGGCACATTTTGGATTGATGCTTCTATCCAAAAGACACTTCTAACTTAGTACTGTATTTACTCAAAAGGAAGATGGCCCTGAATATAAGACAACCCCCTAAAAATTATTATAGGACATAACTATAACTTATATTCAAGTATAAGACTCTACATCCTCTTTTTTATGGCATACCTGTGGGGAAACCCCTTGTTTTGTATTTGAATAAATAAATAAGATCATTTTTAATTCATAAGATAGGGCTATAAAAAGTAAGAAGGAAAGACACGTTAAATGTAATTCAGTCAGTAATTCCTAGCAGGCGGTTCAATATCCAGATACATTCCCCCCCCTCCATGACTAGTCCAAATAGAACATCCCCCCTGAATGTATGTACAGTGTTCTCAAGGGAAGAGGGAGGGGATCAGGTGACAGAAAAGCAGTCTAGGCTGGGGGTTGCAAAGTGGGGTTGAGATGGAAAGAAGCAGGGTAGGTTGTGAAGGAGGGAGTAAAGGAATTGGGGAGAAAGCTTACAAGAGGGAATAGGCTAGCAGAGATACGGGTTCTGTGATAGTTGTGAGGTCAAAAATTTCCTCATTGAGAGTTACTCCAAGGGACAATTGTGGCAGGAGATGGTCCTATCTTTGCTGATACCCTCAGAAAGGTAGCTTGATTGTTCTGTGTGATAAAACATTTACAAAATAATTCAAAATTAAGCATTCTAGAATGTCTGCTAATGTCTCACAAGCACTGGTCAGTCCGGGTTTAGCCTGGAGTCACAAGACCTGCCTATGGCAGAGGGCTGAACCTTTGCCTCACTGTGAGGTATCATTTTATTATTTTTTTCCTGCAAGGGACAATTAAAATTCCTCCATTTCAAAGATGGAGTTCTCTTCCACCTGTAGCATCTTATGGCTTTGGTTCAGGGGTAACAATATAAAGAGGTTTCAAATACTGCAGGCTGTTTTTATTTAACTGTTATATAACTTATTTACAGGATGCCAGACTATTGGCCACTGTAAAATGATAGCTGGTGTGACTTATTTTACTACTGAAATAATCTGTGAACACCATTCATATATAGCAGAGTACCTTTTCCATTGCTCTCAAATGACTGATACAGAAACAGGATTGTGCCCTCCCCCATTATAACTATAAATTGACTTTTTTGTAGCCACTACTTGCGTTTTAATTGTAGCTGGTATGTGTTTTAATTGTTTGACTTTACTTTAAACAAAATGTTCAACTATTTAGGCTACCTTGAAAACCAAGAAAAATCTTTCTTGGCGATCACTGACATATCAGCATATCTCTTTAGTCATTAATAAATTTAGAATCTAATTTAATTGTCTCATATGTTTGTGTGGTTAATGTGTCTCTCTTCTTACAATCACTGACAAAGCCTTTTCTAGAATAAAACTAATAGGGTTTGCAGAACGGGAAAACAGAGCAAGTAGATACTGTTGCTATTATCACATACATACATAAAGGTCTCATCTCTTGGTCACACTAATATTCCAGTGAATAAAACATTCAGTATGGTCAAGAAAAAAGAAAGCAGTGTGTGTCCTCAGTGTCTCCTTAAACGGATCTCTCCATCCCAGGAAAGTCAGCTCTTACTAGCCCTCCTCCCTGTTTTAATTATTTTCAATATTTTATACACACCCACACCCACATATATAAAAAATGTTTTAAATAGATAAACTCCAAGAAGCCATGCCCTGATGTGTGACGGCCCCTTCTCTCATCTTGGGTCAATATGGAAAGGGGTCTGAAGTTCAGGACAAGGGAGAAGACTGATGGCTTAACTTGAAAGCATAAACATGAAGAAGAAAATAGAGAAACACTGCAAGGTAAGACTTCCCTCAGCAGAAACGTGTGAACAAGTATCAAAATTACAAAGATTAGTTTGTCAAATGGAGAAAAGATAAATACCTTAACTCTGCGATTGATACTGAGAAACTGACATGTTTTATCATAAAGCTGTTCAAGGTGTTCTCTATCCCAATAAAAATCTGGAGTGATGAGGAGGTCTGAGCTCAGATTTATACGGTGCCTGTGGAAGGGTAGGTAGATGTTACAGTTCTACTAATCATGTACCTTTGTGCTTATGTTTTCAGCCTATATAGTAATATTAATGTGTTCAAATCCAGTCCAAGCATACAGTAAAAACGAATGAGAGATTACTTTCCCTTCTGAACTGTTCAAAAAATTGTAAATCTAATTAGATTAATATTCGACAAATAGGTATGGAATGCTTATTAAACTCTTTTTTTGCATCTGATAAGATATATGACAGATCCAGTTAGGAAGCCAGCCCCTAAAACAATGAGATGTTTTATTACATTTCATAACACACGATTGCTCATTTGTCAACAGAAAAGCCTTTCTCTGCTTTTACTGGCATATTCGAGGTCTCTTTTACATATCTTTTACAACTGATAGAAGTTCATCTTTTTGTGTACTAGTAGACCATCAAGGAAAATTGTGTGAGATTCTGGGGGGGGGGGGGAACCTGGAACTTCTTATAACACTGTATTTCTACACAGAAAGTTACCCTTCCACTTTTTCCAACATCAGAGTATAGGAAAAAGGGGAGGGAGTGGGAAAAGGATTTGGCAAATTAGCTTCTCCAAGATAAGAAACAAAAAGGAATAGGGTGCCTTTTGGAAAAAGTGACTCCCACAGCAGAAACACATGGATCATGGCTGCCATGGTCAGGGACACACTCCCAATTACAATCTACACATCAGACACCCCAACAAAACCAAACTGAAGCCTCCCCAAATACCCCATAACAGGCTGACCAGCCACTCTCCACTGATCCCTATGAGGACCAACATCACACCAGAGAATCATCCAAACCAAAATGAAGCAAGGGACAGTGGGAGTCATTCCCCCCCCGCCAACAGAAACAAATGGAGTGGCTTGTCAGCCTGCTCAGGGGGTGCTGGGTTTTAAGGGGGGTTCTGTTGGGTTGTCTGGTGTGTAGATTGTAATTGGGAGTGTGCCTGTGGCCATGGCAGCCATGATCCATATGTTTCTGCAGTGGGAGTGACTGAGGGCGCCTTTGGGGGGCATAAAATCCGCCCCCAGCATCCAATCTCCCTGAAACCTGGGAGAGACTTTAGAGGACAGTTAGGAGTATGCTCCCTGCAAATTTTGTGGATTTTGCTTTTAAAATACCACCCCAGCCCTCTAGATATTCCCCTAGTTTTCGCCATAGGGAATAATAGAGATTGGAGGTAGCTGGGTGGTGGTGGTGGGGTGTTCTTCAGAGGACAGTTGGGATTATGTCTCCTGAACATTTTGTATATTTTTTTTGGCAAAATGCCATCCCACCCCTCTGGATACCCCAGAGTTTTCCCCATAAGGAATAATGGAGATTGGAGGTGGCTGCGGGGACCTTCATGATACAGTTTTCAGGTATCTCTCAAATATGGAATATATTTACACTTCTACTCGTAGACTTTTATACTTCTAAATACCATAAATATGCATTTATGGTGCTTTGTGTGGTACAGATGAAGAATGGGGTGAAAGAGCGGGGTGAGTGAGTGAGATGATTGGCTGATGACAGAGTGTGGGCAGAGTGAACTGCTGTTTTTAATTACTGAGCAGAGAAAAAAGAGGCCTTTTAGTTTAAACAGGCAAGCTGTGTGCAGCCTGAGGGTGTCTGTGCCTTTCTGAGAGAAATATTGATTCTGGTTTAGGCAAGCAAACTGTGTGCATGCCTGAGAGAAAGTCTATGTACATTTGACTGAGTGATTGATATATCTGAAGCAGGCAAACTGTGTGTGCCCCTGAGCCTATGTAAAGAAACAGAGAACTATCTTTGAAACCATCAAGCTTAAGTAATAGCGTGAAACCAATATGCTTCTTGTAAAAATAAAAGTTTATTTTGTTGTTCTTCCATCCCAGAGTGTATGTTATTCCTATATCCCATTCCCTTCTCAGGGCCACATAATCCCACGAAGAAGCCTGACATTTGCACACATTATTAAAAGGGAAATTTGAATTAACTATTTTGGAATATAATTCTTGGTGGCAGCAATCTACCTGGAGGGTGTAAGAAAAAGAGGGTTAAAGGCGAAATCTAAGTGAAAAATAAAGAGGGTTGTAACACTAACAAACTGTGGACACAGTTGAGCTGCACAATCAAGTTTTTAAAGAAATGATAGAGGTGAAAATAACAGCCAGCACAAAAAAACCATTGTGACATAACTACCCAAGCCAGCTGTGCTTAGTTAGGAATACTGCATTAATGTTAGTTCTGGGTTTCAGTGTTTCCATCAACCCACCCAAAAAGATTTAAATGAGAACTATACAGCATAGTATCTATTGATACAAATGGTAATCAAATTGGCTACTAGACTCGAAGTCTCCCCCTACACCAGGCATTGTTCTTATGAAGTTACCTTAAGGCAAACAATTCTCCTATTTTCTGCATCACATCACCATGAGAGAGTTTCAGCTTCCTTCTCGATTTTAGCATCTGCAAAAAGTTAACAATAAAACACTGGGGTATGCATACTCATTTTGTGTTGCCTGCTAAGCCTTTACTAAACATAAAATTCAGTTTCTAATCCATGATAAAATAAATATTTTTTATTCCAACAGCTTGTTCATTTACATTTAAGATGTGTATATCAATTATTGATTGCAATACATCATATTCCCCATTTGAGAGAAATACTTAAAAGGATTGTCTCATGCAGGGAACAACTAGATCCTGTGCAGCTGGACCACTCTGCCAACATCAGCAGCATGATGTTCTGGGAAACTAAGGCAAAACAAGGTGTTGCTATGTTGAAAAGTCCCATTCTCTCAAAGCACTTTAGCAGCAAGACAGCTGGTGCAGTATTACTAGCTAAACTGGAAAGGTCCCAAACCAACTCTGGATTAAATTGTGACTTAACAAGAGCACCTTAGGCAAGCCTCTATCCTCAGCCCCCTGCTACATTTACAATATGAAGCATGTATCTACCCAAGATCCTGGAAAGTCATTGTCAGTCAAACTGGCCAGTGGTAAAGTGGGATGGACCAATTGTCTGACTAAGGATGAAGCAGCTTCAGTTTGAAGACGGAAATAATAGAATTGGCCATATTGTACAATTGTTGAATGACATAATGTAAATGTACTGTATACCTTCTTCTTCTTCTTTCCTCCATCCTCATCATCATCCTGAAACTTACTGTGCGTCACTTAGCAGAAAACAAAACTTCCATAATTCAAATCATACATTCAAAGAAATTTCCTTTTTTAAAGAAATATGTATTTGGATGTAACAATAGCTGTTATTTTTATCCATAACTTGCTGACATTTTTTGCAACTTGGATTGAAGCTGGAGGATAGGATGGAAGAAGAGAGAGAAGGTATAGCCTGATCCCTATAGCAATGTATACTATCCATTTTTTGTGCCATTAAGTCACAGCCAACTTATGGTGACCCCATAGGGTTTTCAAGGCAAGAGACTTCAGAGGTGGTTTGCCATTGCCTGCCTTTGTAGAGCAACCCTGGGCTTCCTTAGTGGTCTACCATCTAAATACTGCCCAGTGCAGTCCCTACTTAGCTTCCAAGATGAGACTGGACTAATTTATGGTGACCCCTGCTGGCGTTTTCAAGGCAAGAGGCTAACAGAAGTGATTAATGCTGCCAGCCTCTGCAAAACAACCCTGGTCTTCTTTAGAGGACTTCCATCCAATTACTAACTAAGGCCAACTCTGCTTAGCTTATGATCCCTGGGCTATTCTATCAATAGATCCTGCTTAACATCTTCCTATTTAAAGAATAGGCAACTGTGCTAGGGTAATACCACAAAGGGAAGATTTTAAAATGATTATTGCTATATCTGAAATTCTTTGTAATTAGATGCTTATAATAAAACAATTTTTAACAGGCAAACAATGGAATTTTGGGGAAGGTATCAGGTCTATACTAGGATGTAAGGCTCAGTTTTTTACTTGAACCCATGCCTATGCCACCTTGTAGATATTGCTTGTCCTGCCCATCTGACACTTGGTACTATTGCATCAGTAAATTAACAAGTATCACAGGAGAGATTCCAGACTTTCAAGTTCTGAAGTAAATTACTTTATTTAGCTTGCATCACAAGAACAACTTACTGTCCTCCTTTTCCAATGAGAGAATTATTATATTATTTTTCTAACCCTGAGATTTCTACCTCTTAGGGTTGGATATTCATTCTAAAACATGCAGCAGACTGGGTAAACATGAGAATCTGCCTTCATCCTTCTTTGTACATCAAACTCCTGATGCATGATTATTTCTGAAGAGTTCACATTAAAGCTATCAATATGAGGATTCATAATTTTAAATCACCCATATTCACAGGAATATTCTTGTAACACTAACACACACAAACTGGTTTAATAACACCAGGAAATGTTTTTGACAAAATTTTTTGTGCTCCTATATTTAGATATAAGTATACATTGAAATTTCAATCCAAATACTCTATACAGTAAAGAATGTATCTGTCTCTATTTATTCAATATAAATAAATGAAAAAATATCAAATACCTCAGGTATTGACTGGATAGATTCTACAAAGTTATCCAAGGATGCTTCCCATATGGCCAATTTTACTGCAGAGAAAAAAATACAAGAGGTATGCTATGCATTTTTTGAGTTTTATGTGTAGTCAAACTAAAATTCCTGTTGTGATTATATAGTACCATTGTTTACAAACAGGCTGCCTTGACTTTCCCAGTTACTAGGAACAGCATGCCTGAGTTACACATTAATTTAAAGCTTTTAATACAGTTCTACTTTAAACATTTCAACCTTGCAGCAAATATGATTCAGAGCTACAGAAATACAAAGCTTCATAATGCAGCCTAATATTATTTCTAGTGATATTTTAGTATATGCATGAGGAAAAAATCCCTGAGAATAAGGATTCAATTGACCAAATCAGCTAAAGCAAAGCAAGCTTCTTTAACGGTGCTGTTTGCATACCTCAGTGCTGATCTCTGAAGTTCAGTTTTCTAATGCAAGAATAGTTTGCGCTATACCATGGTAAGATTTCCTTGCATAAGCCCACAGCCATAATTTAACCATGTAAATGTTTTAGACAGTATTCAGGGAGAAAATGCTTCTATTTGTGTCAAACATACAGGCATACTAGCTTGTATCCAACCATCTAACATGAAAGATACATGGAGTTTCCTGTCTCATCTGACGAAGAGAATTGTGTTCCTCGAAAGTTCATGCTACAATAAAATTGGTTAGTCTTAAAGGTGCTACTGGACTCTTTTGGAGTTTCCTGTGTATCTCTCTGCTCTTGCAACCCCTGTTGACTCCTGGAGAGATCATTCCTGAGCTTACAGAAGAGGGAGGAGGAGCAATTTCATCCCCTTGTCTTTTCTCACTCCAACCCCTTCACCTTCACAGGTATTCCTTCATGCACATCCTGCAAGTCCAAGAATGATGGTTTCTGGGGGGGGGGGTCACAGAGGCTGCAGGAATGGAGAGGACCACGGCGAAATGCTGTATTCTGCGCACATGACTGGACACTAGCCAAAATGTCATTCATTCCATTAGTCATTAATTAATATTTGTGCATTGTCAAATTGCAACCAACTCATGGAGAGCCCAGGTAACTGAGGTTTTCAAAGCAAGAGCTAAGTAGAGGTGTTTTGCCATTGCTTTCCTCTGCCTAGCAACCCCAGTCTTCCTTGGTGGTCTCCCATCCAAGTACTAACCATGGCTAACCCTGCTTAACTTCTAAGCTCTGCTGAGAACACACTATTCAGGTCTATTCAGGATGTTATTATTTATTACAGAGCCCAAATTATTATGCAGACTCAGAGAACACTGAATGAAGGCATGAGACACAACTTACCAGAAAGGCAAAGAGCATTTGAAAAAGCAAACTTCTCTAGAGTGACTTCATCAATATCTAGTTCGCAATTTATCAGGATTTCTCCTCTATGAAGCTTTGATGGCCCTCTGTAAACAGAAATAGGTTTCTCTTAATGGACTACATTTTCAAAATAGAATGTACCTAGTAAAGAATACATTATATAAGCCATGCAGCCCTCACTGTCCTTTAAAATACAAATTTGAGCAATGCAAATGTCTACTTCTAATGCTCATGTCTTATTCCAACTTGAAGACTTAGTATCTTTGGTGCCTGAATAGGGAAGGTTTCAAAAGTTGCTCACAGTTATTTCCTTTCACTTCTTTCTCTTTGCAATTTTTTTCCCATTTACTTCCCCTTAAGATTTAATACAGCCAATTGTAATACAATGATGGAGATGACCATTAAAGAGTATGTCAGGAAGGAAAGTCTGCATGAAAGCATCTGGACCCTGTAGAAGTTGTTAAAGGTTTTAGAAGCTGCTAAAAGAGTACACATAAACCAGTTATTTCATAAACTACGACTCAGAATACCTTGGAAACAGCTGGTGTAGTTTGTAGCTCATTCAGAATCATGTCCCTCACTAAGATAGCTCTGTCAAGGTTTGTCACTGAAAAAGGAGATATCGCTTTAAAGAGTTGCTAAGTACCAAATCTGTCATTACCATTGGAACATCACTAAAAGAGACTGTGGAGCAGAGGAAGTCTGTGTGAAGCATGAAAGTGAGATAAGTTCAAAAGGCTAAGATTCCTCAAACATTACAAATGATATAACAAATGGACTAAACCCCCTGAAATATCATGAGTGGGGTGAAAATAAATAGCAAGAGGGGCAAATAAACTAAAAAGGAAAAAGTGAGCCCTATTCATAAGATGGAAGACTATGGTCAGATAACTAATAGCATAAATGTTTATCAAGTTATAGTGGAAAACCATGTAGGTCAGAAGGCTAAAAGCAAGACTGGAGTTAAAGGGGTCAGGGCCAAAATTAGATGGAGGGGGACCAAGTTAAGCTAGGTCAATCCAGTTGAAAAGGGGTCGTTCTTTAAGGCAGGTAAAGACCTTGAAATCCTGTACAAGGCTCATAGAATATCAAACAAGCTAGAGGATTCTACTTGACACAATTGGTGCACCAGTTACAAACCATGTCTCTTGCTCCAGCTGAATATCCAGTGTCTGTTTCTCTTAGACTCTCTCTCTGCCTCATATAGAATAATCTTGCATATAGTAAGACTTTCTGTACACTGACTTTCTTCTAATTACAAGGCTCTCTGCAAACCAACTTTCTTCAGAGACTACAAGGCAACAGGCTACTTATTTCCAGGAACTACTCATGCAGAGGTCTGGCCAACCCCAGCATGAGTAGGTGAGCATGATGAGTGTGTATATGGATGTGTTCTTCTGTTCTTCTCCTATGTCATTTATTATTCCATAATAAATGAAATATATAAATTATTCCATATAAATGTTACATGCACAGAGACTAAAAATCATGTGGTCCTTTTACTCTTTTCTTACCTAAAAGTTCCCTAAATTTATGATAACAGGTTGGTTCTGAGTTACCCAGCCACACTGTTAGACTTTCAGTCACACATCATATTGCTGAGAACTCACTTCCTAGATGCAGGAGGCCTGATCTGGACTCCAGCTTCATTTTTCCCCACACACCATTTCCCCTCCCTTGAAATGGCCTCAGGGGGCACTATTTCCTTGTTAGGGGCTGAACATGTGATGACGAGCTACACATGCAGTCCCCCAGGCTGTTCCGCTTCTCAAATATATTTACTGAAGAGGAAAGCTATTAGCTGAAAAAGACACTATAAAGCCTGAAATAAATGGAGCTTACTTCCTTTTCTGTTTTGTCCCTAGATTATAATGAATAACACACTAAACAAAATGGTCATCAATTAATACTCTAAAATTGACACATACTGGAAAACTGCTAAAAGAAACCACTGTGTGAGGTCATGAAGAGATTTGGACTGGGCTGTAACTAATATTCAGGTGATATTCAGCTCTAACTCATGCTTCTAGCTGATCCCATGGAAGAACACTTGAACCGGTACCAGGATACAGTTTTGGGATGAATAATCTGAAGTTTAATCTAAGTAAGACAGATGGGCTACTGGTGGGTAGAAGGATTGACTCAAGAATTAATTATTTCTTTTTTACTCTACTCTTCTGACCTATAAGTCTTAAGTAGTAACTGAGAATATGAGGAAGAAAGGAAGAATTCAGGCCAGAGAAAGTTGAGTCTGTTAGCAATTTAGGGACTAAAATATCTGGTGTAAACTCTGTCCAGTGTAATGTCAGGGGTTTGATCCATTTCTATCCTTGCCACTTTGTTGTACCAGGGACATTCAGATTTGATAACACCCGGAGCGCAGCCACAGTACCTGTTTGAGAAATGTATATCCAAAATGCTGCCTTCAGAGACTGCAGAAGATACTGTATTTAGTCTTGCAAGCATAATTGCTCATCTATATTTAGGAATCGTTAATCCAAACAAATATATTGGAGTCATAAAATTTGGCCGGATCCCCATATAAAGGGAAGAACAAACCCTCCAGGTTATACAGATGGTGCTGTTCGTATCTAACTTCATAATTAATTCCTTGATGGTTTTATGAGCTGAAGGCCATCCTGGAGCAGCGATTACATCCTCTGAACATTGTATAATACTCAAGTTTTCCTTCAGTTGCTTGGCTCCATGCACTAGTTATCATGCTTCAAGTAAAACAGCGAGCTATTGTTCTCTGAGAAAATTATTTTAAGCTTCATGTTCAGAGCCAGAACACTGGCTTTCAATAGAATGCTGGCCCAATTCTAATCTGAGGGCGGTACTTGCCACAAACATCTAGCATAAAAACTGTATCAGTGGTTGATCTATAGTTTCATCTATCTTATGAATCTATACTGCTGTTCCATATTGTATTTGGGGTATTACTTTGGTGTTAAAAACTGTAAATGCAGCTGTAAGATATTGTCCACTTTTTTTTACAGAAGAATCGCATTATTGCTTCCCTAGAAGAAGCTGATGACGCCATAACAGCCTTACAATGGGGCTCCCAAGAATTGAGAGATCTCCTGTTCTGGATGGGTTACAGCAGTTTGGGGGTGCTGCTGAACCCAGGCATTGTGTTCGCTAAGCAAGTTGCACCAGTAGCCAGGAGCACCTTCTTCCAACTTCAGCTGATGAACTGGCTGCAGCTGTTCATGACTAAAAAAATCTTGCCAATGTAGTGCATGCCCTGGTTTTATCTAGTAGATTAGATTACTGCAAAGTGCTCTACATAGGGCTACCCTTGAGATGTCTCTGAAAACTGCAATTGGTACAGAATGCTGCAGCCTGAATGCTTACTACAGTGAGTTGTAGAAACCATATTACTCTCACCTTGTTTCATCTATAAAGGCTCCTAATTTGCTTCCAGGTCCAATTCAGTGCTGGTATTGCCCTTTAAAGCCCTATAGGACATGAGACCAGCATATATTAAGGACTGCCTACTTCTGTATGAACCTACCAGACCATTACAGTCATCTTTGGGGGACCTGTTTTGGGTGACCCCATCATCTGAAAGAAGATGAGTGGCAACCTGAGAAAAGGCCTTTTTGATCATGGGAGCAAAACTGGAATTTTCTCCCCAGGGAGATTTGTCTGTCCCCTTTTATCACTGTCCTCAGCCAGCAGATGAAATTTTTTTTGTTTAGCATTCCTTTATTGATCCTCGTTGTTTATGTTTTAATAGCTGTGTGTATTAAATAAACAGTTCACCATCTCTGCATGCAGAAGGGACAGAAACCTACTAGTTAGACTATTCACTGTAGTCTATCAGGATTTTATCCCCTGGCTCGATTCTCTGACCAGGCCTCTTCCAGTTTTGAGAGAGTGCATCCAGTGTTGGGAGTGCAAGACAGGACTGGAATTCTGTTGGGATACCACCCACCCCATTTCCCAACAGTCTTCCTGCTTAGATTGAAAGAAGTGGTCTTGGATATGGTGTTGAAAGGCTGGTTGTCTTGGGGGACTTCAACATCCAAGCTGCAGCTAACTTGTCTGGAGTGGTTCAGTATATCATAGTCTCCATGACAACCATGGGCCTGTCTCAGGTAACAATGGGCCCCATTTGTAAGCGGTGCCTTTCACCAGCCTCAGCTGTGAGTCAACTGTGGTCCTCCCTAGGCAGGTAAGATCTTGTTGCTGTAGTGCATACCCTGGTAACATCTAGATGAGACTACTGTAATGCACTACACGTAGGATTGTCCCTGAAGCTTCACTGGGTCAAAGCTGCAGCCAAAATGCTGACTGGAGTGGGTTGCAGGAACTGTATCACTCCAGTCTTATTCCATCCGCACTAGCTTCCAATTTGTTTCCATACCCAAATCAAGGTTCTGATACTGACCTTTAAAGCACTATACAGCTTGGAACCTGCATATCTTAAGAACTGCCTTCTCCCATAAGTACCTACCCATTCACTCTGGTAATCTTTGGAGGCCCTGCTTCAGGTGCCCATGCCATCTGAGGCTAGATAGGTGCAACCTGAGAAAGGGCCTTCTCAGTTGTGGCACCAAAACTTTGGAACTCCCTCCCCAGGGAAAATCGTCTGGGAAATTTTTTGTTTTGTCTGGCATCCCCCCAATAACTATTATTAGCACTCTTCCCTGATCTTTGTATGGCTATATTTATCAAATTATTTTAATAATATTTTAAATGTTTTAAATTTAAGTTGTTTTAGAATATTGTTTTAAATGGTTAGCTTTAACGTATGCCACCTGTGGCTCACGAAAGCTCATATCCTACCACAAATTTTGTTAAGTCTTATAGGTGCTACTGGACTCTTGCTTTTTTCTGCTGCTACAGAGTCAACTAACATGGCTACCCATCTTGTTTACTCCACAAAGGGATTACGAATGTTATTTAAGGAGGGTACAGGACACCCAGACGCTTGGGCAGAGAATGGCATAACATTCAGGATTTAAATTTTTGCCAAAAGATTCTGCTGTTATTGCTTTGTTTTCATGGTTGATTCTATGAATGTATTACTTACAGATACTTACTCTTCTCTTCGGTAGTTAATCTCTTCATTCTCCCAGTGAATCAGAGCAACTTCATATGGCTGAATTTCATGCCTTTCCAGCACTTGCATTATATTCTTCATCTAGGAAATACGCCACATATTAACATTGCTGACAAATACAAAGAAATCATCCTATACAAATTCAGGCCATGAGGCTTGAACTTGCTTGCAAGAATGTAAGGCAACTGTGGGCAAAACTACACATTACATGGGAAAACACAGGATTCCCAACTGCATGCCTTCCTCATTTACAGGGAAGAACTACTGGAGAGGAAGCAGTGGTTAGCCCTTTCCTCATTGTCAGTTCTCACTTGCAAATGATCTACTTAGCTCATTGTTATTAATTTTCCCAACAAAATTCTATAAATGAAAGTAGTCTCTGATAATGCAAAAAGGGTGGGAGGGAGCACTAGCAAGGGACAATAAATGAACCTATGTTAAGCACCCCTGCCTCACACCGATTCACCCCCATAAATATTCCTCTGACCCTGTACTCATATTACTACCCAAGCAAGTATAATGTTGGAAAACCTGCATTTGCTGAGGCAACACAATCATATTCCCGAACTAGCTATCCTTCCACAGTATCGCTCAACCTTGTAAGAACATAAGAAGAGTTCTGCTGGACCAGAACAGTGGTCCGTTCAGTCCAGCATTTCATCTCACACAGTGGCCAACCAGTTACTATGGAGAACCAACAACACAGTACAAAGATTGAGGCCTTCCCCTGGCACTGGTATTTGGAGATTTACTGCCTCTGAAGGTGGAGGTTCCCTTTAGTTACCATGGCAAATAGCCACTGATAGACCTATCCTCTGTTCATCTGTTTAATCCCCTTTTAAAAGTTGTCTGTGCCTATGGCCATCACTACATCCTCTGGCAGCAAACTCCACATTTTAATCACTCATTGTGTAAAGAAGTATTTCCTTTTATCCACCCTGAATCTACAGCCCATCAGCTTTATTAAATGCCCTCGAGGTTCTTGTATTTTTGGGGAGAGAGAAAAAGTTCTCCCTGTCCACTCTCATTATCCTATGCATAACTTTATAAACCTCTATCATGTCCCTCCTTAGTTGCCTCTTTTCTAAACTGGAAAGTCCCAGATTCTCCAGCTTTTCCTCATAGGAAAGGTGCTCCAAACTCCTAATCATTTTGATTGTCCTCTTCTATACTTTTTTTGAGCTCTGCAAATTCCTTTTTGAGATGCGGTCACTAAAACTGCACACAGTATTCTAAACAAGGCCACACCATAGATCTATACAGGGACATTATAATAACGGTTGTTTTATTTACAATCCCTTTCCTAATCATTCCCAACATAGAGTTTGCCTTTTTCACTGCTGAGGCACACTGGGTTGACACTTTCATTGAGCTATCCACTACAACCCCAAGATCTTTTCCCCTCTCAGTCTCAGTAATTTTAGACCCCATTAGCAAATACTTGAAGTTGGGATTTTTTTATTCTAATGTATATCACCTTACACTTTCTTATACTGAACTTCATTTGCTACACAGTTGCCCATTCATCCAATTTGTGGAGATCCTCCTTGAGCTCTTCACAGTCAGCCTTCGTTTTCACCATCCTGAATAATTTTGTGTCTTCTGCAAACTTGGCCACTACACACTCCCCCAGTTCCAGATCATTTATGAATGAATTAAATAACTTCGGCCCCAATACCAATCCTTATGGTACCCAGCTGCTTACTTACCTCCAGTGTGAGAACTATTCATTTATTCCTACTCTTATGCTTTCTGTCATTTACCTAATTTTTAATCCATAAGAGGACTGATTCTTCTCTCTAAAGTAAACTTTTAATTTTGAATCACTAAGTTGCACCACAGAACATATCCTGAACTGCTTAGTTCAAAATTATGACTAAAGCAAGTCCTGGGGAAAATGAAAAACAGAAATATTCCCACACACACCCTGATGTGGTTTCCACTTACTGTTTTCTCTTCAACGTTCCAGAAGACAACAGACCCTTCCCTGTGTTAAAAGAATTGCAAGGATGTTTTAGGTTTTCATATTATATTTCATGATTAAACATGCTTTACATTGGTTTTCCTCCTGTGGCCTCCAATCATGGTATTGTTCTGGAGAAGCTATCTAGGTGGGGAGCAGGGGGAACTGTGCTTCACTGGTTCTGCTCTTACTTGATTGGCTGATTCTTGAACTACTGCTTGGCTCCATGGTATCTATGCTATGAAGTCCTACAAGGATTGTTCTTGTCCCCCATAGTGTTCAACCGCTACATAAAACCACGGGAAGAGATCATTTGGGGATTTGAAATGGGGATAACAACCAGTTCTATTTTTCCGTAACAGGAGAATCAGTAAAAGCCCAGAACAGGTGCCTAATGAGAACTCAATACTAGAACTCATACTAGAACTCAATCCAGATGAGACTGAGATACTCTGTCAATGACAAAACTGCTCAAGGAATGAGGAGTCAGCCTGTTCTGAAAGGAGTTGCACTCTCCCTGAAGAAGGATTTCATTGCATGAGAATGGCCTGAAGTTGGACGTGCAAGTCTCTTTCACAGCACACAGTTCCTTTTATTGGCTTTGACTGATATTCTAGCTATATTCTTTCCTCAAAAAGCATGATCTGGCCACAGTGCGCCATGCTCTGATCATATCCAGGTTATATGGAGCTGCCTTTAAGAACTGTCTGGAAATTTCAATAGATCCAAAATGCAGCAGCCAACTGCTCTGTGAAAGATCTGTGTTGGCTGCCCTTTAGTTTCCAGACACATTTCAAAGTGCTCATGTTTAAAACTTTAAACAGGTCAGGGCTGGGGTACCTGAAGGATCTCCTCCTTACATACAATCCATCCTACCAGTTAAGATCTAACACTTAAGCCCTGCTCTCTGTGCTCCTGCCTACAGAACAGAGGCATGTGGTGACTACAGACAGTGTTTGCTTTTTTTGTAGTGACATCTCACCTTTGGAATACCTTCTTTTTTGAGGCTTACCAGGCTTACAATCTTCTTAGGCAGCAGGCCTAAACATTTATTTTTTACCCAGGCTTTAAACTGAGGGATTTCATGTTTTTCAGTTATTTTTATAGCCTGCTTCTGGCTATGTTATGGTATTTTAATGGCTATTACTGATTTTAAGGTTTTTATTATTTTATTGCATAGTTCTACAATTGCAGCAATTCTCTTTTCTGGGGATGTCAAATGATGACATCTTTAAATAATTAATTGAAATTTTAAAGCCAGATACTTGATTAAATCAAAATAAAATTGACCATACAGGTGCTTTTATGAGGCTTCAAAGTAGAAGTGAGTAGTTTGGGTTTTTCTTTTTAAAATTCTGAAATGGTTTGTAATTTGCTTGCTGTCTTTCAGTAAAATAAGATGGTAAAGCCAACTTACAATTTTAGTTTTAATCAAATTTAGGACAGAAAAGAAGGAACTGGCAATCTAGTGAATTGCACAGAGGTGAGCCATTTATAACATGGCACTAGGTCATTAAATTCCATGTACTTCTGGGAGATATTTCTATAACCTTCAGGGAACCCTTAGGTTTGCAAAAAAAACCCCTTAAATCATAAAAAAACAAATAGGAGGGGAGAATAAAAACAGTTTTAAAATGCTGAGATTGTTCAAGATTTCTTCATGAGAGATATTACAGATATAGTATCTCAAAAATAATTTCTTCTTTCTCAAGCAAAACTGAAATTTTGTTTATAGATTTAAAGCAAGTGTATGAAAATACCCTAACCCAGATGTGCCAAGTGGACCAGGAGACTCGAGAACCAGGCCTGCAAGATAAGGAACCATTAACTTATCTACAACAGACAGACCAGACTATGAAAGGATTTTCTGATTATCAGGAGTTGAGATCTGAACCACTTTTTGGACTGCAAGAAACAAATTAGGAAACTCAAGGAACCAATCAAGCTACTGAAGAACTTAAGAAACAGCTGAATAAATCCAGGGAGCTACAAACAAAAACTGAATTAGAACAAGCATTACAAGCAGGCCCAGTATCAAGAGCAGATTGGAAAAAAGGAATCTTGGAAATGGAATTCAGAAGCAAAAATCTGGGCTTCTGTGGAACAAATTCTGGATCATATGGATTTAAAGAATGAATATCGAAGGTTTGTACGAGACTACGTGAAGGTTCAAGGTGACTTTGGAGATTTTCTTTAATGAGATGACTTAAGGATCACAGAAGTGAAGATATATTTTGAGCTTATACACTGTTACCTACAATTATTGTTGATCTATATAACTATGCTAAGGAATTCTCTTTCTCTCCTCCTCAATACCATTATTATTTCTGTGGATTAAAAAAAAAATTTTGTATGATGGATGAACTTTTTAAATACAAAATAGGCAATTTTATTAAATTTGGCATGTATAATTAATATTAAAATAGATTAACAGGTAAATAAAATAATTAACAATTTAAGACTCTAAATTACATCAGGCTGAGTAAAATGTTGAAAGCAAAATGTTTGGAGTTTCACCTTGTTCTCAAATAACCTATTTAAATGTATCACAGTGGTGATGGAGGGGAAAATTTATTTTGAAGCTCATATACTCCGTTACTCATAATGAATGTGATTTATATAACTAGGCCACAGAAATTGTCAATTTTCATTTTTAATATTATTCTTTTTATTATGTTCTTTTATTGCTGTGTTCTCTTTGAGTGATTGGATTAGTGGTTTATATATATAATAGGCTACTCTATCAAATTTAGAATGTACAATTAATATCAAAATAGACTAACAGTTAAGCTAAATACTGAAACTAATAACTAATTATACCAAATATTGTGTGATAGAATATAATGTTGAATACAAAACGTTAAAAGTTCCACCTATGCTGAATTCCCCCTCAAAAAACCCCTAAAAATGGGTTATCAGATACATTTAGAAGTATTATAGCTCATTCTTTCCTTTATTCATAATGGAAATGAGGGACAGGAGTATAAGTATGATGTTCAGTTATGTTATATACTCTGATTATATCTTTCATGCAGCTCAAATCTATCACTATATACTCTATATACTCTTTCTATGTAGTCTAATGTACTTTGTATAAGGTTCTATGCACTTTTAATTGTTATTTTTTATCTCTTTTTCTAAATAAAATTTATATAAAAAAAGATTTCTTCATGAGATCTCAGCAGCCATTTTGGATTGCCTAGTCAACTCTAGCTGCTGCAGATTCACTTCAACATCGGAGGTGAACTGAGGAAAGAAAGAGTAGGCAGGTAAGGCAAGGAGGAAGACAGTGGTGGATGGGTGGAAGGAAGAAAAATGGAACAAAAAGAAGGAAATGGGGACTGGAGTGAAGAAAGTAAAAAAAAAAAACAGCAAAAGGTGCAAAGGGGAAGAAGATGAGTAATACGCATGTCTTAGCATTAACAATTTCATCCACATGCATTTTATTGATTAGCTTTGCTTACTTGAAAAAAAAGATCATCCCAGGATCATATTCTTTCATTGCGTTTTCTGTTCCAATCACCAAAACATTTGCTGCATCTAATTTATAAGAAAAGGGATGTGAAATCATATACAAAAATATGTTTTCAAAATATTTAGTTACACAGCACCATCCTAAGCAGCGTTATATCCTCCTAAATCCACTGAAGTCAATGGACGCAGAAGGGCATAACTTTGTTTAGAATTGCACTGTTTGTTAAACCAAAGCAGAATAAAAATGTCTGGTGTGTGTGGGGGGGGGGAGCAGGGGGGCGGAATCAAGTTCTGCTTTTAAAAATAAAAAGTTCCTAGTCCAAATTCCATGAATTCTCACAAATTATAGTTTAATTCATGTTCTAATTAAAATTTACAACAGTTCCATTTTTCATGAATGTTAGTTGCAAAATTTTTCAGGCAAAAAAGTACCAGATGTTATTCTCTAGCCTGCATTAAACTATTCTAGAAAACATTGCACACAACTCTAGGAACACATCAGTTAAGCTAAAGGGATCTGTTCCAATCTCTATCATTGACCTAAATGGTAATAAAACAGCTTCTAGTCCACTACTGAATATCATAGTTACATAGCACTTTCTAAATTCTTTTTAATACAATCACATTTTTCTTAAGTGTAGCTAAAATGATCCTCCAGCATCATCACAAATAATTTGTGATGTTAGTTTGTGCTATCAAGAGATCAGAAAACAAGGTTGCATTTACCTGAAACTCTTGTTCATTGAGTGGTCTTCTGTGCAGGCACACATTGCTGTTTGCGGACGTTCCAAAGCTCCTAGAAGTGTGAGACACTCACCAAGCCTTTTTGCGTGCCTTTCCCCTAGATGCGGCTATAAAAGGTGGGGCAAGTGGCTTCCTCCCTCAGTTCTCTAAACCACTGGTGCAGAAGGAAGATTTCAAAAAGAGTTCACAGTGGGAAAGGAGGGAGGGATGTGTGCCTACACAGAAGACCACTGAATGAACATCAGTTACTGAATTAACAGTTACTGGTACGCACAACCCTGTTTTCATCTTCGTGTCTTCTGTGCAGTCCCACACAGGAGATTGGCGAGCTAACTTACCCAGGAGGAGGGCATGAAGTTCTTTACTGGAAAACTCTTGCCAACAGCTGCATCACATCTGGAGTCCATAACAATGGCATAATGCTTGATGAACATAGACGGCGTTGACCAAGTGGCCGCCTTGCCTATGTCGACTAGATGGATGCTCAATTTGAAGACTGATGAGGTGTCATGGGCACGGTTGCTTAGACTGTTTATAGAAAGCCTTAACGAGCCACATTATCCATTTTGAAATAGACTGTGCAGAGACTTTCTAGCCTTTTTTCTCCCTTTAAAAGACACAGAGATTAGGGTCCTTCTGAAAAGGAGCTGCCCTGTCTAGATAGAAGCACAAGGTATGTTTAACATCCAGAGTGTGCAAAAGTCTCTCTACATCATCCTGAGGTGTCAGAAAGAAGACAGATAGGACAATGTCTTGGTTCATATGAAAAGCGGAGATGACCTTTGGAAGAAAAGGGATACTTGGATGGAGAACCTCCTTTTCTGAGAACATCTTAATGAAAGGAGGGTCGGCTCTTAGGGCTTGCAATTCACTCACCCTCCTAGCTGAGGTTATGGCCACCAGAAAAGCTGTTTTAGCTGCTAGCGTCTTGAGGGAGCAAGTAGCTAGGGGCTTGAAGGGTTTGTGCAGGCATCTGGTTGAACACTGTTTTTGCCTGCTATGTATATAGCAGAGAGACTGAATCGATATTGGATAGCCCATTCCCATATTAGTGAGGGTTTCCAAGAGAGCTAGGGAGGCAGTACCCCCTTGTTTGTTTAAGTAATGTGCAGCAGTTGTATTGTCTGTGCATATCTGAAGATCCTTGCTCTCTACTAGGTGTACAAAAGCTTTCAGAGCAAACCTTATCACCCTGAGTTTGAAAAGGTTGATATGCATAGACGATTCCAGAGGAGACTATACCCCCCAACCCAACAGAAAGGCATCTGTGTTGAATTCGATTTGCACTGTGGAAGAATCGAATGGGTTGCCCACTAGGAGAGTCTGTATGTTGTGCCATCACTTCAGGGACCTGTAAATGAGTCTTGGAATGGAGAACTGCTTGTACAGGTTCTTGCTGTGTGGATGGAATACTCTAACAAATCAGTTTTGGAGGAGATGAAGCCTCCTGGCAGACTCCTGGAGATGGAGTCTGGCAAAGGGAATTATCAGAGTCAGTGAGACCTTAAAACCTAACAGTCTTTGTATTTGTTTTGCACTTTGGTACAAGCATGAAAGGACTGTGTGCATGGTGAGGAGAAATTTTGTTATCCTGTCTGGAATGGGGAAGGCAAGGGCTTGTGAGGAGTCAAGGACTGCCCCCACAAATGCCACCTTCTGCTGGGGTACCAGAGATGACTTCTGCAGATTGACTCTGAGGCCCAGTTGGGTGAGGATGGTAAGAACCAGAGATATGGAACCGGTTCTATGGCCCATTTTCAGCAATGACTGCACTTCCTCTATGAATAAGGTGGGTGGGAGAGGAGGGTTGTACAGAGGTGGGATGTTTGGAGTTGTAGTTGACAATGGACAACACCCAAGCCTCCTGGGTGACAGACTCCCAGGCCTGCACAGAAAGTGATGAGTTGTTCAGCACGGCAAAAGGGGGTTTGGTGTCAAAAGCTCTCCTTATTTAGATCAGATTGATCTTATGGAGACTGGGAACCATCTTTGACTTGGTTCTGAAGTACCTCCTATAGGGTTGAACAGAGGTGAAGAATGAAGGTTGCTGAGCCTCTGGATGTTGGGTGCATTAGCTGAGAATGGAAGCAATTATATCTATTACATGGTAGAAATGGCCAAGGGGAAATATCTCTGCCTGAATGGATTTGGGTAGATAGGTGTGATACCCAAAAATCTGTCACCTAATTATCCTTAATGTTTTTCACTGTCTCATCCATAGTGGATGAAAATAGGTCTGAGCCTTCAAAGGGAAGGTCTTCTACCTTCATTCCATGGTGAGGGGCTAGTGATGAGGGGAGGGAGCTATTCAGCCCACCATTTATAGCTGTGTCTGGGGGGAAAGTGTGCAAAATGGGCTAGGCGAAGATCTTGTGCTTCTGGGAGATTTGGAATGTCCACAGCTGGCCTGCGCGTGCACAGATCCCATGTGTGGATACACAGAGGATACAACGATGAAACAATGTTCAGCTACTTTGATTAATTTAAGAGAAACCAACACAATGTGTTACTTTCTCAGTTCTCCCTACTACTGAATACGTTACCCTGTTAAACAGGATTGTTGAACACATGAAGTAATATAAGGCTAGAAATATTTACCAGATTCCTGCTAGTCAGGAACTAGGACAGGAGCCAATATGCTGGGGAGATATCCAAGAATCACCGAGAGATATGTCAATGTAGCAATATGTTTCATCTGAAAGTTTTTCTAGGATTTTGCTTAGGCCTTTGAAAACAAAACATCTATAATATCCTACATCATAACAACACAGTTGTCTGGATTTAATGTATTTAGCCTATCCAACGATGGATTGGCATACAACTATTGCATCAGGCAGCTGGAAGGGAATGGTGTTGTAAGGAGGCAAATCAAAGTATTATTAATGTTTGCATTTTATATGTATGCTGTAAACTGCCTTGAGCACCAGACATGGTGAAGTGGTATATAAGTCGGATAAAGTGTGTGTCAGATCAAGCAAATTCAGAGAAATATTATCACTTTCTTTGCACCACACTGTTCATCACTTTCTTTGCACCACTAACATGACAAATCCTTACAGGATGTGCACCATCATTTCCAGTTTACTAAAGATGCACACAACATGGAATATAAGAACTGAAAGGAGCAGACAACTTTCAACTCCAAGTTAGAGATGTCTACCACCAATAGCTCTTTTTTCCTCTTTCTTAGTACCTTAGTTCTAACTTTCCTTGCACACCCCAGGTTTGGTTTTTATCATTTCCCTTTACCAAGTCTTTGCATGTACGTGGAAAGATTATTATTACAGGTTTCCACATATTCCTATGAACAGGTGAGTGGGATCTGTCTTTACCATGGAAATTTTCCATCCTCACCTTGGTCAACACTAATGCTCTCTTCCACTTGACAAGTTTACCTCAGCTTTCTAAAAAAAAACCCTGTAAAAATGATCAGTTTTCATTTCCCTATAGTTCAGAAAAATTACAACAGTCTTGTAAAAGAGCAAGATTCAAGTCCAGTAGCACATTAACTCACTTTAACATTTACTTACTATGCCACTTCTTCCTCACTGCTCACTACGATAAGTAAATTAAAGAAGCCAGAAACTTGACATAGTAAAAACATTAATACAATTAAACACCATTAGAATCAGTCAGGAAAAGGTCCATCTAAACAGTACAGCCTTACACTCCCACAAGAATTGGATGAGAGAAGAGACAGCCCTTATTTTAACTGGCAGTCCATAACATAAGGATAGGGCCATTACAGAAAACATTCTTGCCCTGGCAGTCACATATCTCACCTCCTTTAAGGAGGGGACAAAGAGAGTAACCTTGTGAGAATGTCCAACTGGGCTCATATGGGGAGAAGTAGTCATTTAAATTTTGGAACTCACTGTTTATTCATACTTTTCAGAATGTGTCCTTGTAGATCATTGCACTACAATCAAGGGGACCAACAAAAACACCTAGCCCCAACAGCTCAGCATCTTTATTCCCAACATAAAATCTTTCAGTAGCTAATCTTGCCAATGATCTACTTAACTACCTCCAACATTCACAGTCCTTACTCAATCCGAATGCAGCCATCCATTTTCCAGCTAAAGACTGATGATCCGACTCCCCTAGATTAAGGAACGTCTATGAAACCTCGGCATACAGCAAAGGCTTTAGTGACTACAAGGCAACACACAGCATTCGTCTAAGAAATGTAGTTTAGGTAACACAGTGCAATATTTTCTTTGCAGCTGCAACAGCTAGAACTAATTTTTGTTTACATTTCTATACAATGCTTGGTCACATGACTAAAACCTACTGATATGAACTACAAGCAGTAGCAGAGGAAGATACCAGTACAACTTAAATAAGTATCTTACAACAATTGTGGATTTTTTTTTCTTTTCAAATTAAATGTTCAGGAGTTTCAGGATGCCAACAGAAACTCTAGTAAAAGTTCTGTTCAGCAGAGAAATTGGATGCAGCATAAATTATATATATTTTTCTCTTCAGTTAAAATGTTGGTTTTTAAGTGCTTAATCCAAGGGTTACATGAGCGCTTTTTTCAACATGCTCATTTCTACAGATTCTGCTGACAGAATATTAGGCACTGTGCATCAATTATTTCAGGATGTTTTCCTATCAGCTCACCCCCCAGAACTTAAAAGGGTAGTTTGGGAGTGCGGAAGTGGGAGAGCTGCTAATATGAAAATGAACTGGAGGGGGGGGGGGGCTGTAAATGTGGCAGTTTACTGACCAACAGCCCTTGTGCTAAATTGCTGCACTGCTCTTTGAAATTGAGAAAGCTTAAGGGAATCACTGTAGGGAACAGCACATAGGGAGGCACTTTACGTATGTGCCTTTGCATCGACCCTGCATTTCTTAGAAGCATGCTGCTAAAGTAGGAAGGTTCTGAAGAAGTGGCATCTAGACCACACTGTATCAGACACTGGATGATGTTTCAAACTGTTGCTTCTTAAAACTCCTTACATGTGCAATTCAATTCCTGTACTAGTCCCAAGGTTTCAGTCCTTAGAAACAGTAACGTTATAAGTAAAAAGAATGCAAAGTGCTATCATGGTGCCAAGATAACGATATGTCTCAAACAAAGAAACTTGTTTGAAACACTACACTGCTAGAAAAAACTTTATTCACCCAACCCACAACTTATTTTGAGTAGAAGAAAAGCTGGTAATCAGAAACTTACCTCTAGGTAATGATGTTATTTCAACATAGCCCTGTGATGTCAGGTCATGGCATAGATTACCAAGATGATATTCATCTGCTGTTGCAAAGGCTGTGCACTGCATAAGATCCTATGCCAAAGAAAAGTTTAAGAAAATAATAAAGTATATTCTAGTATTTTCCTAGTAGGTGGCTATATCATGTTATGTAATAAAGCACTGGACTTCACAAATCCTATATTCTACACAACTGAATCTTTAACTTTGGTGCACAAACTGAAAACCCTTCCTCAATATCAATGGTGCAGAATTAGATCTATAAAATATTACAAGGGACTTGTTTATTTCTTCCTGAGACTTCTTGAATAAGAACAAAGTTTAAGTGCAGGTGCCTCAGAAACATTTGGCACCTAAGAAAAAAGAATGCCCTTTTATATAAGTATTAAAATACTTACATATGTCAAGGCTGCATTCTTATGCACAGCCAAGTGTAAACCTCACAGAAATTACTAGGACTTGCTTCTAAATAAATATGCACAAAGTAGGGCTGTTAGTGGACATACTTAGTTTTCTTCAGCTACAAATCAACTAGTTACTGGACTACCTGGGCTTCACCCTACTATTTCAGTCCAAGAATTCCAATTAAACTTAAGGTTCTACTCCCTTTGTTCCTTCCCTGCCAAAGCAGAATACTCACATTCTAAAACAGAAAAAAAAACTATTTTCCTGCTACATTTGCAAAATTTCATATGGTAAAAGAGGGGTTGGATTGACAATTTATGAGCAACTCGATTTACTGCAGAGATTAGTATTGTTTTGCTAGGGCATAAAAATTAACATTTGATCTTGAAAAAACCAATGTTGCCTGAGTATTTCTGCATCCAGCAGGTGGTGCTAGATATCAGAGAAAATGACATTACTGTAGAAGCTTCTTAGCCCAAGCTTCACTATAATGCAGGCATGTGCTGGCTTTTAAAAATAAATATTTACATCATTTATAGCCTGCCTTTTTTGTGGCTTATATCATTCTACTCTCATCCATTTTATCATCACAACAACTCTGTGAGGTAGGTTAGGCTGAGAGTGTGTGACAGGCCCAAGGTCATCCAGTGAGTTTTCATAGCAGAATGGGGATTCAAGCTTGAAATTTTGAGATCAGGCCTTGACACACCAACCACTATGTGAGAACCTAAGAACACATTCCATAAACTACTATCTCTTGCAAACACACATACTACAGTATAACTTGAGCAGGGGGTTGCAACATTAGTTACATAGTAGTATTTGGAAATGTTACCCTATGTAACAATTACAGAAACATTTCTAGTTATTTTACATGGTATTTATCACAACTGTGCAGAATTGCAAGTTACTGCACAGAACTAAACACAAAGGTCAATAACCAGTAATTCAGTAACTTCATATGTTAAAATAAATGTAATCTTAAAATTTTAGTCAGGTTACAGCAACAAAAAATTCATTTGAGGCGTAACAAGTTTTTTGGAAAATAGGAACGAACAACAACAACATTTGATTTATACATCACCCTTCAGGATCACTTAACACCCACTCACAGCGGTTTACAAAGTATGCCATTATTATCCCCACAACAACAAACACCCTGTGAGGTGGGTGGGGCTGAGAGAGCTCCAGAGAACTGTGACTAGCCCAAGGTCACCTAGCTGGCTTCAAGTGGAGGAGTGAGGAATAAAGAAGTTAGTCTAAAAATTTGGACCAACTAAACATAAATCCTGAAATCTTAAGTTTACAGACTTTTATTAATCACTTTTGGCATCTCCCACGACAAGGAGGATGAGAAAGTAGCTCTATCAGCATTCTGAACTCAAGCTTAAACAAATGGTATGGAAAAGAATTCCTATCTACTTAGATACTATCTAATAAGCTTATTTTTGTATAATACTTGAGTTTTCAGGGGATGTTTCTTGCTTAATTGAAATTCAGTAGCTATAAATGGCATCATTATGCAACCATCTTAATAATAATGAGAGAATTTCATTCTTTGCATTATCCTTCACTCATTCACTACTTTAAAAAACAGGTTGCAATCAACACGATGGGAAGCTTAAGAGGCTTGAGCCTCTCTTTAGCACTTATTCATGTTAACTTTTGATCACTAATAAAATGAAAGGGAGGCATTCATAAGGCCAATGATCATTACAGCCAAAGTTTACATTAATATTACAAATCCCATTAAAGAAAGAGCTGCTTTAAGCCTTTTGTGTAAAACTGATCTCACAGTATGATTTTCAAAAAGCTGTCCACAGTGTTCCATGATCTTAAGTAACCACTCTCTGAACTCAACACTTTTTCTATGGTAATTCATCTATAAATGGAGGCTATACCACAAGTTCATGGGGTGAAAATATATTGTTTTTCTAAAGATGTCCTTGATTTTTGGAAAACCCATTCCATTTCTCTAAATACCATTCAGCCAGTTTGGTGTAGTGGTTAAGAGTGCAGGACTCTAATCTGGAGAACCAGGTTTGATTCCCCACTCCTCCACTTGAAGCCAGCTGGGTGACCTTGGGTCAGTCACAGCTCTTTCAGAGCTCTCTCAGCCCCACTCACCTCACAGGGTGATTGTTGTTATGGGGATAATAATGACATACTTTGTAAACCACTCTGAGTGGGTGTTAAGTCATCCTGAAGGGCAGTATATATATCGAATATTATTATTCTCTTTCTCTAAATATTAGTTTATTTTAGTTTTATATAGGTACTAGCATAAAGTGTAGCTAAGGCTAAACAGGATTACAAAGAAGTTACTCTCAAATGATTAGATGCTATGATAGTACAAAAACCAATGGGCAATTTCAAAAGACATTGAGGGCTTGAGCGGGGCAGAATTTTCTTATTTTTGAGACTATACATTTGTTAGAATCTTTCAATGATTTGAAAACATTAAAAAGAAATTCCCATTAATAGAATTCATATTCCACATATTACTTTCTCCAGAACAGTAATAAAGTCTTCAGCAATCTATGAGGCTTTTGGATGGAAGTGGTTTGATATTATAGTATATGCTAAGAAAGTTCCTTTCATTAAATATTGGTTCTCTTTAAGTTAAGAAAAACAGCAAATTCCCCCCACACTACCACTGTAAACAGCAAAAAGTAACAAACAGTGAACCATTTACTCTGGAAAGTAACAAAAGTCAATCACATCAAAAATAATAAACACAATCACATATCAAACATGTATCATGTATCAATCAATCAATCAAGCACATAATAGTGCAAACACCAGAAACCGGGATCAATGAAACCTCCAAGAGGCTCAATCAGTCAACTCAGTGAATGTCTCGGTGAGGGTAACTCTGTAATATAGTAGGTCCAAATAGATGCTATAAACGGTGACCAGCTGAAAACTCTACCAGGGAACAACGAAGATGGAAGGTCCAGACGACGGTCTGGGAGATCCAAAGAAGCCCTGGGAGTGGCAGTTGAATCACTCGGCCCGACACTCAGCTAGCAAAGAAATGTTTCGCCACGTAGGCTCTCTCAGGGTCAATCCAAAAGAACATTATTTTACACTGATGACTATGTAACGGTTGTATTTATTGAGGACGAATGAGTGTATCTTTGAATGTTCTTTTGCACAGATTGGGTTGCCCCTGAGAAAGCCTACGTGGCGAAACAATTCTTTGCTAGCTGAGTGTCGGGCCGAGTGATTCAACTGCCACTCCCAGGACTTCTTTGGATCTCCCAGACCGTCGTCTGGACCTTCCATCTTCATTGTTCCCTGGTAGAGTTTTCAGCTGGTCACCGTTTATAGCATCTATTTGGACCTACTATATTACGGAGTTACCCTCACCGAGACATTCACTGAGTTGACTGATTGAGCCTCTTGGAGGTTTCATTGATCCCGGTTTCTGGTGTTTGCACTATTATGTGCTAGATTGATTGATTGATATGTGATGTGTTTGATATGTGATTGTGTTTATTATTTCTGATGTGATTGACTTTTGTTACTTTCCAGAGTAAACGGTTCATTGTTTGTTACTTTTTGCTGTTTACAGTGCTAGTGTGGGGGGAATTTGCTGTTTTTCTGTCGTTTCAGTTCCCGAGTGCCTTTTGCCCTTTTGCTTCTCTTTAAGACATTAACTGTTCATTTTTATAGATTTTATCTGATCATCCAATTCTCATCTGTTTCTCAAACAGCATTTCTGAAACTGTCCTGTAATAAGTATTCTCAGTTCTGAATTGCCCAATATTGGAACAAGATACGTGCAATGATAATGAAAATCACAGGATACAGGGTCCCTGTTTGCCCTAAGGTCATTCTCCTTAATCTATGGGAAGACTCAGAAATCCCAGCAATACATAAAGAACTCATCTCTATTATGTTGATAGCTGCCAAAGCTATCATTGCAAAATTCTGGAAAGCAAAGGCTCTACCACCCATTCAACACTGGTACAAGATATGGGAATATTTTATTATGGATAAAATAACAGATTGTATCTCACTTTCAGAAAATCCAGCCTTTCATTCAGATTTATTTGAGAAATGGCTTCCCTTTCTAGAATATATGGATTATAATGATAGTGTATTAATTTCAGTTCCTGATAATCTCAGAGTTATAGCAATATATTAATTACTAAATGTACTTCTACATTACTCCTAAATTGTGAACTTCACACCCTTTTAATCTTAACTGTTAAAGTGTACTATATTCAATCCTAACTGTTAAAGTTTACTGCAGGCTTTCTTTAAGTATTGTACTTGTTGTTGTATTTGTTAAAAATCATTAAAAAAAAATAAAATTAAAAAGTATCCTCAGTTCTGGAAAACAACCCCCATCCCACCCCCCTTTCCATTGCTTCTCGGACTTTTTTCCTAAATATCAAGCCAGCCATGGAAATCTGAAGCAGCATGAAAAAAGGCACAGGTTCCGGTGTTCAAGAAAACAAAATAAAAGCCTATCAGCATGCACAGTAGCTCTTTTCTTGATCACAACCACTGGCATTACCTGAGCTGGAGAACTGGGTCAGAAAAAAAACTCATGCTTCCATCGGTAGGCCCATCTCATTCCACTAAGCATGAATTCTCTCTGTATCTACAGAGTCATTAATAAATGTTTTATTCCAAAACTAGACTACAAAGACTTCATACTTTACCTCTGTTTCAGAAAGTTGTGGCAGATTCGCTCTGGATGGCTGCTTGGTCCTAGATGCCTTTGGTGGCCTTTTGGTTGACACTATACCTTGACTTAGCATGATTTTACCAGCTGATAAGACTGAATAATGCTGTACAGGTAACTTAATAAACTTTCTTATACACTTAGGATTGTACTTGTAAACTGAAGATTTTAGAGCACACAATTGTTCTTGAGTTGGAGGACAGATATCTGGAACCAAATAATTCATAGTCTTTGCTGCAGTAGTAACATCAGCCTGTGGTTTCTGCGAGTTTTTAGCTTGCCGACAAATATGGGTTAATTGAGAAACCACGGTTTCTGGAATGCATAGACTGAATAAACTTTTTGCCGACAGAGAATTGCTTGACTTCCTACAAAGACTGTTGCTCGATGATAAATATTCATATTTATGGAACTGTTGGCTCATTTTATAAGGACATGTAGCCAGGAATCTCAGCAGTTTAGCTGCCATCTTTTTAGTGTCACCTGCATAAGGAGTTGGAAAAGAACACTTTTATGAATACAGAAAACTAACATGAGGTGCTCAGCAGTTCAAACATGTTAGTACATAGGATTCATACTTCATTTGTAGACTCAGGTTCAAAGGAATGTGGCAAGGGAGAATATAAGGATAGAATTATGCTATCTACAACAACAATCAAAGCTGTCAAATGTTGAATTAAATTAGGATATCTGTTCACAGGCATTGTGAAGTTTGGTTAATGTCTAACAGTGATACATGCCCTTTCTGAGAATACTAGTACTATGCAAAGGCCGCTGAAATGACCTACACTGATTCTCAGATGTTCAGTGCAGAAACTACAAGTCAGCAAGAGACTCATTGCTCAATACCTTTCAACAGCAAACCACACATCCACAAAACCCAGAACCACATGCACCCAATACACATTAATAATAAATGCTGCTGAATAAAATAAAAATGTATTTCTTATGACCTTCATCCTTAGATTTTCACAGGACACTCAAATCAAAGTACCAAGGAGAAAAAAACTCCCAAAGCAGGCAGAACCTTCCTTCTCTCACCAATTAATTACAGCTGCTGTGGCATCCAATGAAAATATGAGACAGCCTTGCTTAAGATGAAAGAGCTGGTGGAGAGAAGGGTGGTGAAAAAAGATATCCTCAGGAGAGGAAAGATGCTATTGAACATCTTGCTGGAGTGAAGGGAAACAGTTGAGGTTTGGCACTACAGCCGCCATCTTCTCTCCTCTTTACAGAGAGATTCTGTCACAGTTGGAAAAGCTCTTATCCAGCTGCAAGTTACATAAGCACAATACTGTCAGAGAATTTCAGTATGTTCCCTTACAAAACAGATGGTTAATACTAATTTGTTTGAGGGCAATAAGTTTAGAAGCAGAGCCCCAAATCCAAAACAAATGCTGCCTTAACAACCACATCCAACATTACATTTGATTCTCACTCACATGATCATTCTTCACAATTGCTAGATGTCTCAACACACGTCAAGTTCTTCCTTCACTGTAGAATTAGCTTCCAGTTTTGGCCATTCCTACATTAATCATTTTTTAAAATAAATTTTAAGTATTTAGTTACAGGAACTCCAAATACAGAGGTGAGATTCTATTAGCAGAAGACATGTAAGGAGAAAGAGGTTATTTTTGAGGACCATATTCAATGCTTTGATCACACTAAGAAACCCAATCAAAATTAACCAACAAATAAAGATTATACATAACACTTGTGAAAGCATGCCATATGGAAATGCAGAGCTACAGAAAGGAATTAAGTGGGATTTATTTTTGTATAAACAGGCCAACCTATACAGAAAACAAAATGGGGATGCAAACATGTTAGAAGCAATGCCTGCATGAGCTAGTAATTCCTACAAGAATGCTGCAAACAAGTAGACCTAATCTCTTAATACAATATATCAGGAAGTATATTGCATACATATCAAGGGACAAATCCATGGGATATCAGTCAACCCACTGAATACATGCTATCCCATTACTCCACCAAGAAGCTTAGACTCGCATATGTGATTTTTCCTCACCAGTTTTGTCTTCACAATAACCCTTGGAGGTTATGTTGAGCTGAGCGTGTGTGATTGGCTCAAGGTCACCCAATGAGCTTCATGAATGGGAATTTGAACCTTGGTCTCCCAGATCCTAATCTAACACTTTAAACACTACATCACACTGGAGTTTCCATATCCAGAGGTTCTACTATTATCTATTCCAAGCCACCAGGACAAGGCTATACTATACTATAATATACTAGTAAAGTATACAAGACTCTTAAATAGTGCGGAATTCATTTATACAAATCACATATTACAAATTAAATCTGAGTTTTTCAAAAGTCAATCCAAAATGATCACGCCAATGCCAGCACATATTAACAGTCAAATCCTTTGTTAGCCAGCTCATAAGGCTCAGCAAACCAATTAGGACTTAACTCTCAAGAAAGTGTGCATAGGTTTGCTGCCTTAACATTAATTGTTGCTACCTGAAAGATCTACACAAATCTCTAGTGCTGTGTGTGTAGGACTTGACCCAACACCTGGCAGCAGTGAACAAGGCAAAATCCATCCATTTTTAGGAAAGAGGCTGATAGAAAGTATCCTGATGCCCTTGTATAGATCTACAGTGCATCTGAATCTGAGCCATCTGTTTGCTCAGAAAGGATATCTTAGAGACATAGATGTTGAAAATACAAAACAATAAATCACCTTCTATTTGAAAAAATGCTAATGAATTTGGTACATCTTAGCATTAAGATGGATGAAGGGTGAAGATGGTTTGTAAAACTGTGTGGCATGAAGAAACTGGATCAAGAGAACTTAATCTCCATCTCCCATGATACTTGACCTTGGGGTTGTTCAAAGTTGACGCACAACAGATTCAGAGCAAACCAAAGGTACTAACTTGTCACAGAAAAAACGTATAGAATGCATACAATTTAATAGATGCAGAGGAGTTAGCCGTGTTAGTCTGTGGTAGCAAAATCAAAAAGAGTCCAGTAGCACCTTTAAGACTAACCAATTTTATTGTAGCATAAGCTTTCGAGAATCAAGTTCTCTTCGTCAGATGCCTGATACAGATACTGGCCAAATACAGAAGAGCAGGAGAGAGAAGAGAGGCGGCAATTAGGGGGGGAGGGGGAGGGAGCAATCAAAACATTCCTTTGCTAGTATATGTAAACATCTCCTTTTGGTGTGTGTATCAGTTGGCTTCAAAGGAGTTTGCCCTGTTAGTTTGTAGCAGCCAAAAAGCTAGACCATCCAATTCCAATGTAGTATGGGCCTTCGACAACCACAGCTCTCCCTGCCAGATGCATGTGGTAACAGATTTCCTTTACAGAGGTGGGGTCTGGGGGAGCTCAGTGGCACCTGGTGTGGGCTTTCGGGAACCACAGATCTCTTTGTCAGATGCATCTGGCAGGGAGAGCTGTGGTTGTCGAAGGCCCATACTACATTGGAATTGGATGGTCTAGCTTTTTGGCTGCTACAAACTAACAGGGCAAACTCCTTTGAAGCCAACTGATACACACACCAAAAGGAGATGTTTACATATACTAGCAAAGGAATGTTTTGATTGCTCCCTCCCCCTCCCCCCCTAATTGCCGCCTCTCTTCTCTCTCCTGCTCTTCTGTATTTGGCCAGTATCTGTATCAGGCATCTGACGAAGAGAACTTGATTCTCGAAAGCTTATGCTACAATAAAATTGGTTAGTCTTAAAGGTGCTACTGGACTCTATACAATTTAATAATAGCCACTGGTTTTGATGGCTTTCCTGATCTATCAACAGCTATTACCCATGACAGCCAGATGAAACCTCCATGGTCAAAAGGCTTCTAGGAAGACTATAACAAGAGGAAGTTGTGGCCTTCATTCTCTACTTCGTGGGCTTCCTAAAAGTATCTGGTCAAACAGTGAGATAACAGTAGGCTAGCAATGCTCTTTTAAGCAAAGTTACACCATTCTAAGCCCGTTGACTTCGATGGATTTAGAAAGGCAGAAGAGCCTCAACGGGGCTTTTCCTTAAGTTTTTCACTGCAAAAGATGTTTTGGCAGCTTGATTACTATGACGGTACTGACTTTGGTACGGAAGGGCTTCCATACTTGGTATGGAACAGGCCTTCCGGGAAGGAACAGAGCCCCTGCCAAACGGAACCTCCGACTCCCCCTCCCAGGCAAGTTGTGCTTTATCAATACACTCCCATTTCCTTAGGGATTGGAAACCAGGTCAGAACTGCCTCTCTCTAAACCCGCCAGTAATTCCAAGGGGGTGGCGAAAGGGGAGGGGGGCTGCAGGAACGCCTATCGCGGGACCACCGCACTTGTCATGCAACAAGAGGCCGTCAACTGGGAAAACAACTCCCGCCCCTCAGCTCCGTCAGAGGAACCCTCGTACTAGCGCCGCCGCCTCACCCCGGGGGCCGTTCACCGACCTGGCTCTGACACGGATAGAGAAGGCAAAGCGGCAGACGCCAACAGCCGCTCTCAGACACTGGATGTTGACCTTCTCCGCGCGAATTCTTCAGCCCTCCTCCTCCTTTAGCTCCGCCCCAAGAGCCTCGGGAAAGCGGGCTCATCTCCCCGGGCCCTTCCCGGTAACCTCACAATGCTTCCAGTCACTCGTGACGGGGTCAGTCGGCTCCTCCCCAAGTAACCGACCAATGGGAACGGGCTGTGGGTGGGACTCGCGTCATTCCGGCGGTGCGAGTGGGAAGGTGGTGCCATAAGGAGTAAAATGGCGGCGCAAATGGTGGTGCTACCGGTACCTCTCTCGGGCAAGTTCAAGGGGTGCGTTTCATATCACTTCTCCCCGCCCCCGCCAAGCTCCCCGACGCGGGAGAAGGGTAAAGCGCGGAGAGGGTAGTTGCTTTTGCGTCCCTATCAGACTTCCGCCTTTATGTGTCGAGTATTTTACGGTCGCTGTAGTTAAACAGACTCAAAACTTACGTATCTCCGTCGTTACTGCGACAGGCAATTGGGGGAGGGAGTAATTTAAGGCGCTAGCAAGTTTTTATCTAGACTCGGGTGCATTGGGATGTTGAAGAGCGACTAGGTTTCCGGGGTATGTGCTTTCGAGAGTCGGAACTCCCTTTGTCAGTTTTTATTTAGTTTCAGGTGGGTAGCCGTATTGATCTACAATAGAAAAGCAGGATCCGAGTCTAGTGGCACCTTAGAGACCATCAGGATTTTCAGGGTGTAAACTCTCCAGAGTCAAAGCTCCTTTCTTATCTTTGTCTGTCAGGTACTATACTCTAAAGCTTGAGCTACATGTGCAGCAGAAGTAGGTGGGGGATTTTAAGGCTTCAGGAGAAGGGCACCCTTGGATGCACAAACCTCCCCCCCCCCCATTTTTTTTTAGCCCAGCTTGTTTGCATGATGTGCTGCATTTCTCATTGCAAAGATGTGCAGGTTTGTTTCGTTTTAATGTACAAGAATTCCAGAATGACATCCCTCAACCAGTAATTGGATGTGGTATAGTTTATTTTGTTACCCCATAGATCTACTGGCATTCTAATGCACATGCAGGCTGTGTTCTTGAACATATTTTCTGAGGGCTGACAGTACAGTGCTAAACATGGTTACACTCTCTTAAGCCCACTGAACAGGTTTAGAAGGGTGTAGCTGCGTAGAATTATACTGTCTCATTGAGTTAACTTGGACTTACTCCTGAGTAAAAACGTATTTAGGGTTGGGTTGTGCATGGTAGAAGGGGAAAGTTGAGTATGCCCAAAGGTTACCAACTGGCAAAACTTCTTTTAAAAGAGAGAGAAGGGAACTGCGCTGTTGTGTATTAGAGTCAGAATTTTTTAATATCAGGTATATGTTCTGCTCCAGGCAGGATATCATAAGTGGTGGCACTGATAAGTCAAACAGTTCTGTTCTATACTACTTACACATGTGTTCCAGTGCATTTTAGATTTTGTAACCAACAGTTTTCCTGTGGGAGAGGAGGCAA
Organism: Eublepharis macularius; assembly: GCF_028583425.1. NCBI lineage: Eukaryota > Metazoa > Chordata > Lepidosauria > Squamata > Eublepharidae > Eublepharis > Eublepharis macularius. The sequence goes on from NC_072790.1 coordinate 129,487,619, forward strand.
CTGAAATGTAGAAAAGCTCTTCCAGTTCTGATGAGAATCACATTCTTTTTTTTACCAATTTTGACACTTGTCAGTGAATGAGTTTCCAGCTGCTTTCCCTTCTCCTAACCCATAGGCTAACATATTATGTTGATAGTCATTCTCTTCCTGGGTCAGAAGAAGGTGTCTGCAGTAAAATGTCGATGCCTTCTGTAGTTGAAAGGGAAAGTTTAGTTCGGTTGGAAAAGCCATACAGGGTTCCAAGAAGGCGCTGTGTGCACCACTGCCAAAAAGAGATTGAGAAGCAAGGGTTGCTGATCAGGAAGGTAGGCTGAGCAGTGGGATGTTATTGAGTGAGGACCCAGGTTGTGGAGGATGATGGGAGTGATCAAGGAAGAGGAACAATATAGGTGGTTCGCAGATGACTTGGCAACTTTTAAAAAAGTGAGCAGAGGAGATAGGTCTAAAGGAAGAAAAAGGGATGCTTGGTTGAAAACACAGCTGGACTGTGAGTGTAAAAGCTTTGGAATGGAAAAGGGGGTCTAGAGCACTACTGACTGGGAGTATAGCTTGGAATATATGTGTGTCTTATGGGTCCAGTGATGATTTCACAAACCAGATATTTGGTTACAGATCTTTAGGTGTTAATTGACATTTATCCAACCTTAATTACAACATTTTTGTGCAGAGGCACATGATGATATTTGTTTATATTATATATTTGAAAATTTATACTTTGATATTAAAATATTGCAAATTGACATGGTTCAGTGCTGTTGTTAGGAAGTTTTTAAAAAACATTAAACTTCTGTACCAAATTATAGATACATCTTTCAGTATTCAATTTATTCTACCAAATGTCTTCTAAGTCCTTATTAGTCTGCTTTGGGAAATTGCTTGGCTGAGTTAACTGTATGATAAGCTTATTCTTATTTATCTCTGTAGACTGTGTAAGACTAAGACAATGTAAAGTTTTCCAGAAAATCTGTTTAAATGCCTGAGATAATATTTCTTGGTTGATCACCAGATAAGAAATGACTATCAGTGTATGGCTTAAGTTTGCAAGTCACTAGACCAATACAAGTACATGATCTTTCAGCTTTAAGGATAGCGTACCAGTAGTAGTAATCCTGCTTACTTGGAATGTGGTTAATGAAGGATGGGTGCATGTAAAATAAGTTAAGGGTAGTCAAAGTGTATATCTCTTCTAAATCCAGAAGATTAGTGTTTTCTGGATTTCAGATATCTGGTGACAATTTTGATTTGGTTCTTCATAGATCTTTTGCATATGATACAATTAAAGACAGGCTGCCTCAAATCCTGACTAGAGTTATTGATACTCTGCATCGACATAGAAATGAGTTCTTTGAAGAACATGGAGAAGTAAGAAACTTTTATCTTTGACCCTTTTTATTCTTAAAGTTGTCTTAAGTCTACCAGTAATTGTCTAAGAGCTAATTTGCATGCTTAAGAAGAGAACCTTTTTCTGTGTGTGTTTTATTCCAAGTATATTTGTACTGTATCCTTCTTTTCCTTCAACATCTATATGGTCTGTGTGCTCTCTTCTTTGTAGGCTGTCTTGTTCTCCCCTTGTATCTTACATTATCTTATTTCTCTTCTGAATGGAGAACATTTCCTTCCCCCTCCTCACATATTAAGTGCAATGCTCAGAATGTTAGGTATTATTTCAGGGAGTAGCAGAAACAGTATTTGAAGTTGCTACTGTGGAATTTAGAAGAGTGCTGTATTTATGATAGCAGAGAATTCCAAACTTTGCAGTTAGAAAATTAAAATGCTGTGGCAAGTATTGACTTACCAAAAGAGAGCCATGTATTAGGTATAGAATACTTCTTAAAAATTTGAATAGTTTTAGCAGAGCAAGATTTGGAAGGCATTTGAAGGGTTGGAAAATAGAGGAAGAGAAACATGGGGATGCTGGGCAAAAGGACTTCCCTGTCTTATCTATGGCATGCAAGAAGAAATGTTAGCAGCTGGATCTAGATGCTCATGATGATGTACATCAGAAATATCTTCCGTAGTACTTCTTTTAGTCATGTTGCTTGTACGTGGACTTCAAAATTGGTATTTAGTTCCTGTAAACAGTAAGATACAGTGCATATTGTGATAATAGTCACCCTGAGCCCATAGGATCAATGTAGCTTATGTTAGAAAATATATTCACTGGAAATAGAGTGTGGAATTTTTCAGAGTTCTGTAGTAAAAACCCCGTAACTTTGGTCCAACACAAATTGAAGGTAGCTCCAAAGTGAAATGAGGAACCATTTGTTGTCTTATGCCCTTTGAAGGCCTGGCAGGACTCATTCCCATGTGAGAATTTATAGTCTGTTTAATTCTTCCTTTGCTATCATACTCATTTATATGTCCTGCCCTTATTTTCAGTTGGCATAAACAACAAAACAATCGTGGAAGTGGGGTGAAAGATTCATTTTCCACAAATAAGTGTGTAGGATTTTAAGATTGTTAGATCCTATAGAAGGAACAACACCTTACAATTTGTGCTTTGCAGACTTAACGAGGTATCTATGATACATTAACTATTGTGAAGTTTTTCCTTTTGCCCTGACCTACTTTTACTTACTTGTTTTGGCTTACTGCATCATGTACAGGAAACAATTTCTCTAGGAACTCAGTTTAATTCAAAGACTGTGTTGGCTATCTTATTTGCAGTGCTAAGTTATGAGCTCTGGACTATGCACATTTGCATTGAATTATTGACTGTCTGTTTCCTGCTTAGCTGTTGGGATACATCAAACGATATTATGTAATGGATATGGTTATTGAAAATATAGTTTTATAAACAAACTTGTATTGGCATTGGAAAAAATTATTTCCCTTTTTATTTTAGAAAGGTATTGAAGCAGAGAAGAAAGCTATAGCCTATCTCTCCAAGTTACGTAATGAATTGCAGACAGACAAGCTGTTGATTCCTTTGAATGATAACCTGCCTGATACCGCTCTGTGGAACCAGTACCTAGAATATCAGCAGAATTTATCATATGGACCTCCAAGCTGGTTTAAATCACCTTGGTTATATGTGGAATGTTATATGTATCGTAGAATTTATGAGGCTTTAGTTCAAAAGTAAGTATATGTGATATTATACCAACATTTTGTATGGCTTCTATTTGTTGGATGAAGGACTTGGGGAAAAGAATTAAAACTTAAAGAGACCTCAAGTGCTAACCATATTCCCTTCTTCACTACCTCCAAACTTGACCTGGACTATATATCTTGCTGTGAATTTTGAAATACTTACAACCTGTTTCATATTTTGCTGATTCTGTGATCAGTCTTGAATCTGCAAGATTGACACATCTTAAGTTTACAGCTTAATTAATTTCTGACATTCACCTTTCTATCAGATGAAAAATGGTGAAAACCTTTTTAAGTCTATGCAGTTACAAATGAAACCATGTGAAAAAAGTCTTATCATCTTTAGACGTAGTTTTTTTTTTAAATACTTTATATAGCACGTAATCTTCCTAGAGATGTAAAATTTCGAGGAAAAAAGGAAAGTAAGTGTTGAATATATTTCACATCAAATCTAAACCTGTTTTGTTGCTTTAAGAACATAAAATGCACCATTTATAACTTGGCATGTAAAAAATTGTATTAACGGGCAAATGTATGGAATTTAAAAATATAAATGGCTTAGTTTCCCATAAGCAAAGTTGCAAATACAGTAAGAAGCTCTTATGAACAGCCTCACTACGAATGCAGGCTGAGACCAGGAAGTCAATCACAGGTTTCAAAATTGGGAGGGGGAGGGATGATGAATGACTAAGGAAGGGCAGGGCAGGAGCCTGGGAGAGTGAAAGTGAGGTTGGCCAGGAAGCATAGACCGTGGTCAGTCAGCCACCTTTCCCCCTTTTAAGTGCTTTTTGTTACCTGATCCTTAAAGATTTTAAAAAAAACCAAACTTTGAAATATTTCACCATCAGTTAAAGGCCACCTTCCATTCCCAAAGTGTGCTCTGTGTCATGTATCTATAGTCTTTGCTAATGAAACTCATTTGCTGTTATCCAGGTAGTGCCATCATTCAAAGAAAATAAAACACAATTTCTTATTCTACAGTTATTTTATTGTCTACCTTGTTTAACTGTTACACATTATTACAACAGTAGAGTTTTTCTGTTTCTCTTTTGCAAACATACAATATTTCAGTAATGCTGTAGATTTAATAGGCTTCGGTGGGCTAACCTAACCATCATCTATTACATGTATGTTTCTGGGAAAATGTGTTCCAAGTTCCATACCCAGGACTTACAAACTTCGAGAACACAGCCTGTTTGTGAGATGGGGACCTGCTGTATCCTCAGGACTAAAGCAAGATGGAGTTTCATACTGCTGCATCCTATTTTGTCTCAGTGCATGCAACTCATTCCAGAAAAGTCTTTCATAAGACTTTTTTTCCTCTCCCAGTTTCCCAAATTTTCATTGGAATTTTTATTTTAAAAATCCTTCGAAAAAGACAGGATTTTTCCAGGGTTCCCCCCTCCCCCAGGCAGTCACATCTCTAAACCTGCCAGCAGGATTTGAATCCAGTGGCACCTTAGATAGCAATAAGGTTTTCAGAGACAGTGCTCTCTTCTTCAAGCCAGCACGGCTAACCACCTAAAACTATCCTGCCTATACAATGTCTAAGGATATTCTAGGATACACATTGTACGTAAAGTCTTTTCAGCATATATGATATAAAACAATTACTTACTTAGTTTTGTAAGGGAGGAAATGAAAAATGCTTTCCTGCTGTTCCTGAAACCATTTCTGAGTGTTTTGCATTATGATTTACCATACTAATTTCTGTACATTTTCTTTATAAAGTGCATGTAGCCCGTCATGCAAAATGTCAACATAAACAATGTATATATTGTCTTAGAATTCAAGACTAACAAAGCTCTTCATAAGTTGAAGATGTTTACTATTTCTTACTATAGAGAGGGAAGGCATGTTAACTGTTATTACTTGTACTTTGTAGCACAGATTATTGCTTTACTCTGTTACAGATATACCCAATCATTGATCTGATTTTTTTTTAATGTTTATACTCTGCTTTTCTCCCCAGTGGGACTCAAAGCAACTTACAACATCATTCTCCCTTTCCATTTTATTCTTACAACAGTCTTCCTGTGAGGTAGGCTTGTCTGAGAGTGACTGCCCCAAGCTCACCTAATAAGCTTTCATGACAAAACCAGGATTTGAACCCAGGTCTCCCAGATCCTAATCCAACACTCTAACCACTACACTTTGCTGAAAGTGCCACACTAAGCAGAGTTTCACTCTTCTAAGTCAACGGGCTTAGAAGGATGTCACACTGCTTAAGATAGCACTGTGAGTTGGATAGTGTGAGGGGTTTGCTTCTGTCTTATTTGGTAGTTACGAACCTGAGTTAAGTATTCTCCAAAAATGATTGCAAGAAGGGAAAATTTTAACAGCACTCTGAGAAGACATAAGGTGTGGGAGAAAAGGATTTGAGAATAAATGAAAGTATTCACAAACTCTTTCCTAAACATGATACCCAATGTAAAACTGTTGCTAAAAACAGCATCTTCTTGTATTCTCCCTGACAATGTTACTTTGTTTCATGACATGTTATGCATTTCTCTTTCCCTGTCCAACAGTGTGGAGCTGGGATGGAGAAATGCACGGCATAGTGTCTTCAGGAAAATGCAGCAAGTGATGCCGTGAGCAAGGTGGAGGCAAAATTGATCAGGGGGTGCAGTTTTCAGTACATATTGCTACTAGAAACTAATAGTGATATATTTGTTTCTCCTTCTCTGTAGTTCTCCCATCAGTGATTTTGATGTATTTAAGGAAGAAAAAGTACAAGGTTTTTTTGAATCTCAGCAAGCAATTGTTACTTTAAGTACATACTTCCAAGAGCTGCTGAAAAATATAGCAGATCTAGATGAAAAACGTCTTCAGGAGGAATTTTTTAAGCTGCTGCAGGTAAAATTTATAACAGTAAAATTGAAACATCTGCTCTATTACAAATACACTGTGATTTTGAAAGCTATTTTACTTTTTCAAAGATGAGCTAATAGAGTCCTTGTTTATAGTAGGTTTCTGGAATGAATTATTCAACAACTACTCATGTTAACAGAATAACTTCAAGGGATGTGAAAACATGTGAAGCTCTTCCTGTAAAGCTTCCAGCTCCATAGTCATGGTTTTCAGAAAGATTTTTACAACTGTAGAGAACAGTGGTAGAATTCTCACAATATTAATGGCTGAGATACTGCTGAGACTCAGAAGAAAAATACAACTAGTAGCGAAAAATAATATGGAACTTGATCTGAAGCTCACTAAAACTTCTGTGCACACAGTCTTTTTAACAGATGTGACAGTCTGTAGTATGCCATGATATCTTAGTTCCCAGTCTTCATTTTAAATAAATAGTACTTGCTTTGTGGCTTGTAGAGAACCGCATTTGCAATTGTCATCAACCAAAAAAGCCATATATACTTCCATCCCTGGGATAAGGTCTATACCTCTGGGAGGCTCACAGCTTCCCATGGCAGCAGCTGTTTCAAGGTGGGAATCACCTGCCAACCACAAGCCTCTCCAAGCAATGGTCTTGCCCACTTTTCTGAAACATGAGTTAGCTTCCACACTGAGAGTGCTCAGAAGGGCCACCGGTGGCTCTTGAGACAATACCACTGCTTTAGTTGGTGTGGTAAATGAGAGGGGATGCACCAAAATCCCAGTAGAGAGATCTCAAAACCTTTGCCTAATTAACCAAGGCAGAATTATTGGCAAAGCAAAATGAGTTTGTGAGAGAGAAAAGACCCCAATAAGCTGATGCGCAGCAGATATCTTTGACCATGTATGCCATGCAGGTCATGCTCACTAGCTTATATACCTTCTTACAAAAAAGCCATTAGAAACTTATTTAGTACATCAAGTTACTTCTACAAAAATGCAAACACACCTCTACAAAATTTTGAAAGGTTGACAGGCACTATAGTCTACTAAGTGTAACACTTGACACCCTTTTTGGCACCTCTTGTTATCTTTTCACATACCAAGAGAGGTACATTTAGGATGCAATAAGGGGAGTATTGTGGAATCAAAGCCACAACATCCAGCTGCTCTCGAGGCCATTTCCTGTTGTAAATCATGACTCTCCTGAACATCCCCACCCCTCACTATCTTCAGATGAATTGCTAATGTTGGAAGGTATGTAGGTAAAAAGAGGAGCATAGGGAGGGAGTCAGCCAAGACTCATCCCAGCCTTTCTGCAGAACCCGAGTTTAATTAAACTTATAACTATCATTCTACGTTACTACTTTTACGAGTTCTCCACAGAGCCAATCTGTAACCAACCTGTGTTCTTTCCAGACACACATCACCTCCGGGATTGGCTACTATTTAAAAAAACAGTGTGCAAATGAGCTGAAAACTCTGCCGCTGAGGGAGAGCTCCTGCCTTTCTCCCAAGCTTTTTTTCCTGTGCAAAAACATTGCAGAGGTGAGACATTTCCCCATTTCTGCTGCTTCACATGGAGGTATTTTGTGCACATGCAGCAGCAGAAAGGGGAAAAACTCTTCTTCCTTGCACTGTTTTTGCACAGAGAAGCAGCTTGTTGGAAAGGCAGGAGCTCTCCTTCCCCCAGTGGCAGCTTTCCAAGCCCTTTTGCACTCTCATTTTTTAACAGAAGCCAATCCCCAAACTGACGTGTGTACACACGGAGCACAGGTTGGCTCCATGGAGAACTAATAAAAGAAGTAACATGTAGAGTGACCATTAAGGAGTCTGACATTCTACATAATGAAAAGAAAATCCCTTTAACAGTAAAACGTGTCATTTCTCAATATAAAGCAGATCCGCAGTTCAACAGCATGTTTATCTTTAGCTGGACAGAGAATTGCATTTATATATGTATGTGTATGCGTCCTGATCCGACAGTTAGGGCTGTGTGCATAGCCCTGTTATTAAAATCCATAATTTTTCTCATTAATTGTACAGGGGAGGGAAGAAGACAGAATTCAGTACTCCTTCCCTGCTAATCAACTGATAAGTGGGATTACAGCTTTTTAAAAAATGCTTTTGAATCAGGGCTTAAATGGGTTTGATGCATGCTAGATCAGTGAATTTCCTGGCTTTGGCATCATAAAACTTACTATGTTCTTTTCCCTCATTTAGGTTTCGCTATGGGGCAATAAGTGTGACTTGTCAATTTCAGGTGGTAAAGCTAATTCTCAGAAGTCAGATCCCTTGCAATCTCTGGAAAAGTTAAAATCTTTTATTTTAGTGGATCACATGGAAAATATATGGTCACTGCTTATAAATCAAAAGAAAATGAACTCATGGAGTAGCACTAGAATTGACATGGTCTTGGATAATGCTGGATTTGAACTTACTGCTGATCTTGTACTAGCTGACTTTTTGTTATCATCAAAGTTAGCCGCCGAAATTCATTTTCATGGAAAAAGTATCCCATGGTATGTATCAGATACTACAAATCATGACTTGAATTGGACTATTAAGCAAATGCTGTCAGCTAATCACAGATGGATGTCTAAGTGTGGCGTGAGCTGGGAGGGAAATATGAAAAATGGTGTTTGGATTTATCATGATCATTTTTTCTGGACTTTGCCACATGAATTTTCAAGCATGGCACAGGTTGCTCCTGATTTGTATGCAGAGTTGCAGAAGTCAAATTTAATTATTTTTAAAGGTGATCTGAACTATAGGAAGTTAACAGGTGACCGAAAATGGGACTTCACAGTGCCGTTCCATCAAGCCTTGAACAATTTTCATCCTGCCCCCCTCTGCAGTTTAAGAACACTAAAATCTGATGTTCAGGTTGGATTAAAACCTGGAGAAGGTCAACAGTTAATGAATACTGAACCTGATTGGATGATAATTGGGAAATATGGTATAGTCCAATTTGATGCTGCTTCATGATTGACTGGAATGATATGAAGGATAACACTGTTAAATCAAGGATGGAAGACCACTAGCTTTCAATATGCATGTTCTTTTTCCTTCAAAGTGTCTTGCTGTTATTTTAAAAGTGATATACAACTGTGACACATTAGAGACTCTTTTCTGGTATTTTCTTCCAAAATGTCAAAAAGATATCAAATATTCTCTTATATTAACTATTTTGCTTTATAATTAAAGAATGCTAGTGACAGAGGATTGATTAATTAGCATGATTTTAACATACATATACTACAAGGTGGCTAATTGGCTTGAATTCCTGTAGCAGAAGTCTTATTTTAAAGCTACTAGAGTTGTCTACTAAGTTGTAAATAAATTATGATTTATTAAAATAATGTGTAAATATACTTGGGAATAATGCGTGAGATGAACCTAGTCAGTGCATCATTCCTCTCTTTTCAGAGCATGCTTGACTCCTAGAAGCATCTTTGCTAAATAGAGAAACAAAAGGTCTTGCCCTGTCAAGCTGTCGAAGATTCTTCTGGGACTTTGTGCCCCGTTTCTTTCTTGCAATGGGTTGAATCCCATGATCAGTTTATGTAAAGATTGCAGAACTTCCCCATGTTTCCTCACCTTTCAGAAGTCCTTTCTGATCTGGGAATGTTTATTCCAGGGAAAATAAGACCTGTGCCATGCAAGTCAGGAAGATGCAGTGGTGAGAAAACAGAATCAACCCATCAGTGGCTGCTATTGGGCTAAGCCTGACCCCAAAATGATCAACACAGTAGCTAAACAACTGGGGCTTCTCGGATACATGCGCTGTACTTAACCAAAACACCTTGGAGGTACTAGTCCTTATTAAGTATAAATTTTGTAGAATTTAATAAAGTGCTAAGTGCAAAGAATAATTTGTGCTAATCAGTATCATAAACAATTCATAAATAATTCATAAATAACAAGAAAGTTACATAACTAGCAACAGTGCAACAATCAATATAATTCAGGGTGGCCAAACTGCGGCTCGGGAGCCACGTGGCTCTTCTAGACATGTTGTGCATCTCCCAGAGGTGTCTCAGTATTCCCGTGGCCATACATTTTACTTTATTTCCCTCCCCTCCCTTTCCTTCTTTCTTTCCATGTCTTTCCTTCCCTTTTCCTTCCTTCCTTCCATGATTTTCATATTTTCAATAAAAATGTTGGGGTTGCCAGGTCTTACTCAGAAAATACCTGGGGACTTTGGGGGTGAAGCCTAGCAAGGATGTGTGACATCATTTTTGTGATGTCACTTCCAGCATACAGCACCAAAACCCTACCCCTTCCTGTGACGTCACTTTCAGGACACTCCACCAAACCCGCCTCTTCATCTGAAGTCACTTCAATGCATCATGTCTTGCGGCTCTCAAACATCTGACGTTTATTCTATGTGGCTCTTACATTAAGCAAGTTTGGCCACCCCTATAACTCAATCAAATGGCTCATTAAAAAGTAGTCCAACTGGTGAAGAGTCCATATAGACATCCAAAATTTTCTTATCTAGATGTTGTTTTCAAAATGCAGACCATCATTCAGGTGTAAACGACCTGGAGCTGAATCTCTTTGTCAAAGATCAGCCAACAGAACAGTTCTTTGACGAAGAGATTCAGCTCCAGGTCGTTTACACCTGAATGATGGTCTGCATTTTGAAAACATCTAGGTAAGAAAATTTTGGATGTCTATATGGACTCTTTACCAGTTGAACTACTTTTGAATGAGCCACTTGAATGAGTTATATTGATTGTTGCACTGTTGCTAGTTATGTAACTCTCTTGTTATTTATGAATTGTTTATATTAGCACAAATTGTTCTTTGCACTTAGCACTTTATTAAATTCTACAAAATTTATACTTAATAAGGACTAGTACCTCCGAGGTGTTTTGGTTAAGCCCAAAATGATCAAGGCAGCTGCTTCCAAATTGGTGTAACCAAATATGTTCAGGGCAATTTGTGTAAACTTCCTTATCAGTGTTAACAGGATTCAGGTCCAAGCTCAGAAAGTGAGGAATGAACACTGCATGCTCAGAAGTTCGGGATCAGAAGGAAAAGTGACGAAGCTCCGAAATAGGATTAGAAAGGAAAACAGAAAACAGACACTGTAATAAATTGAAATAATCAAGCCCTGTAGGCGTAGCTCTCTGTGCACTGACTGGGAGAGCACAGAAGGCAAGCAAGCTGGCCCTGTTCCCCACCTCCATGTGATTGCCAGCTCATGAGCATGGTGCCTACCCACAGAGCAAGTGTTTGTGCATACCCTCCCACCTGCTGAGCCACATTTGGATAGCAGTATCCCCAATCAAGGGGAAAGAGTGTATGCAGACACTTCCTCTGCATTTAGGCACCATGCTCATGAGTGTGTGATCATGCAAAGGCAGGGGGTGGGGCCTCTTGTGCCCACTCCCCTTCCTTGCATTTTCCGTTAATGTTGAGAGGGGTGTATAGAGGGCTTCTGAGATTGTTTATTAAAGGGGCACAGGCAATTAGAGCAATATTCTAACACATTTCAGCATAAAATTCTAGCACATTTCAGCATAAGCACATGTGCAAGATATCAGTGTACTGTGGGAATGGCACTTGCTTATAAGGACCAAGCAAAACAGAAAACCAGAGTGGACTTTAGCAGGCTTTCTATATAAGGAGGAAGAAGGTGGAAAAACTGAAAGTAACAGCTTGCCATTCCTCCAGTTAGGAGGGATTGGGGCTGTAAAAGAGGCTTGTTTGGTCCACATAAACAAGAACTGGGTGTGAAGCATCTAATTTACCTGTTTGGGAACTACTGTGAAGAAACATTTGGGAATAAAGGCAGCTGTTCAGCTTGCATTGCTTGTCAACATACAATATAAGAGCCCTGTAGTGCAGAGTGATAAGCTGCAGTACTGCAGTCCAAGCTCTGCTCATGACCTGAGTTTGATCCTGGCGAAATCTGGGTTCAGGGAGCCAGCTCAAGGTTGACCCAGCCTTTCAGCCTTCCGAGGTTGGTAAAATGAGTACTCAGTTTCCTGGGGGTAAAGTGTAGATGACTGGGGAAAGCAATGGCAAACTACCCCGTAACAAAAGTCTGCCAAGAAAACGTCGTGATGCAATGTCCCCCTCCCCCCCCCATAGGTCAGTAATGACTTGGTGCTTGCACAGGGAGACTACCTTTACCTTACCTATACAATATAATTGCCATGGTTGTCTTGGCTGTGCTGGTTTGGGTCCACCTCCCAGGACTTCTCTAATGGTTCCACCTGCATACCGTATCATCTTCCTTGATAAACCACCAATTGCCTCATGGGGCCTTGCATTCAATCATCCCAGCCTTGCATTCTTTTTACCAGCCTGCCTAGAGATCTGTCAAACTATTCCAGATATGGCAAAGGTAGCCTGGTCAGGTGCTAACTGATGCCAACAAAATGGAGGCATATTGGTCTTGGCAGCAGTACTTCTTGTAGACACAAAGGTCTCCGGGGATCTTCTGAAGCACCTCCTGCACTAGGGTGGTGAAAAAAAGTATTGGTGCTCTGGGAAAGCAGGAAGTGGGTGTCATATTGGAGAACATCGACCTAAAACATATTCTGTTATTCTCAGGGGCCTCTCCTAGGCAGCTATCCTAACCCTTAAAGAAAAAAATACTGAATACCTAGGGCAGTCTCTCAAAATCACAAGAAAAGCAAATCCCCATCAGCAGCGCGCACACGCGCGCGCACACACACACACATGTATTTTAAACAGTTTGTAAATAGGTGTTCATGACACACTGCATTGAACTCATAAATGCGGTGAATGCATTTGCTTAAAGAAGAATTCAGAATTTCTCAGCAACTTCATTTAGTGGTTTGTATGCCGTACAACTGCAAACTGCCATGAAGTAGATATGGGTGCTTTGGAAGAATCAACTGAAAGGTGTTCATCTGCAAACCAGTAACCACTGTTCAGTTTCCCTCAGTCCTCTACCACCACCTCCGTAACTTGTCTTTTGAACACATTTCTTTATATAAATGGTATATGAGTTGCTGTAATAGCACAATTCAGTTGTCAGAGATCTGGTACTGGTTGCAGAATTTCACCACTATTATAGAGCTCCAGAAGAATACTGCATACTTCCCACCAACAGGTAGGACAATGGCTTTTGTTTTGTCTAGTTGAGACAGGTAATACCTCCATTATACTTCCAACCACTCCCTTGCATCAATTTGGTTCTGTTGGGCTTCCTCTTGGTTTTGGAAGTGTGCCTTTGGCCCCTGGCAGTCTTGCCCTTGTGTGTTTCTGCCTGAAAGCTGGATGGGGGGGGAGGGTGTTGCACACCCCTAGAGTGAAATACTTCAGGCACCTGACTTAGAAGAATAGTATGGCCAATGGTAATGATAGCTACTGAACATTGTAGAAGTATTAACAGGGCTGCACTTCCACACAACAAAGATAATAATTAGATGACCTTGGCAATTTGTGTCTCAAAGCCAGTGTGGGATCCAGATTGTAATGGACCTATATTATCTGTCTCATCCATGAAAATATTATACTTTACAGTGTGGTTACATGATCAGTTCTCACACCACACTGATAGTCCTTGCAAAGGAATCCAAATGGAATGGATACTTCACACCAGTGCAGAACCTTTTTGGGTTGGCAGTACTAGCATGGAAACTAACAATTTAATGCACCCATCTCATCACAGTTTACAGTTTTGGTACAATGGGGGATACAACCATGCAGCACTGGCAGTCACCCAGCAAAGTGAACACATATACTTTGGGTTCACTTACCAGGACAGAAGGCACAGTTTCTCTGTGTTAGGTGTTCAGCAAACGTTGTCTGTTAGAAAAGTAATATTCTTAGTTATTTCATTTATGCCCCACCTTTCTCCCCAATGGTGGCCAAAACAGCTTACACCATTCTCTCACAATTCTCACCATTCTCACCGGGTCTCACAGTTCCCAGTCTGGTACTCTAACCACTATACTACACTGGCTTCGGCTCACTCCAATGATACAGTCCAATGATACAACCATGGGATGAAATGATATATAATTACTACATTGTTATAAACAGGATTCTGTATCCATTGTGGGGAAAATGCTAATTTGCTGTAAATCTTGCATGTGTGGATGTTTAGTAGTCAGCTGAAATATTTCTAATCTTTATAACATCCTGTCCAAAGTTCTGGCAATTCTCATAGACAAGCAAAAGTGGTCCATGAAAAGAACAAAGGCTTTGTTCCCTTCCTCTTTATTAATTGGAGAGACCGTTTCTTTTTTGGAAAGGAAATTGGCATGCTTTAAAAGGACAGTTGAAATATATCTAAGAGGGTCATGAAAATCCCACACTCCCACTACCCATAAATAACTTTTAAAAATGGATGTGAGTGGAAGTTTGCCCAAGTAAAAACTGAAATTGCTTTTTGAGTTTCCACAAAAAGATTAAAGGCTTGTCTAAGATTTTTACTAAGTGTTCTGAATTTTATATACCTTTACCAATAGAGTTTAATAAGCTGAGATATGATTTCCAAAGATGACGACCCACAGTGCAATCCTATGCAGAGTTACTGCAGCCTAAGTCCATTGAAGCCAATGGGCTTTGATGGAGTATCTCTAGATAGTATCGCACTGCTAGAAGTCTAATGAATTTTATAATTTGGTCTCACTTAGATCTAACGTATTCTCCTTATAATAAGAGATAGAACTCAAATTCTTTAGCAGTCTGTTCTTAAAGATCCCAAATTCTGTCTGCAATTAAAGTAAGGGGGAGTGGTAGAGTATAAATAATGAAAAAAGGAGCTAGTTGGTTCTTTGTGTCATTGTTTCATGCCATTGTTAGCAAATATTAATTTATTCTGCCCTTATAATATTGTAGAAGCCAGCAGACAAGTGCTGAAGGAACAGAATAGCTGGGCTGAGAAATTTATTTTCAACTCAGATTGAAATAATTGTAAGAAGTTATCTTTCATTATATCCTTATATAAAGTGTGTGTTATGTACCATCAAGTTGCTTCTGACTTATGGCAACCCTATGAATTAACATCCTCCAATTACCTGTCATTGACAACCTTGTTCAGGTATTGTAACCTGAAGTCTGTGGCTTCTTTTATTGTGTCAATCCATCTCATGTTAGTTATTTCCCTCTTCCTACTAGCTTAATTTTTCCCAGCATTATTGTCTTTTTCACTGTCTTACATAGCAGAATGCTATACAGAAAAAGTGAACCACTGTTTAAGGATATAGAATTTGCTTGAAAAAATGCACTGAAAATGTTCTGTCAAAAGTGGCCACCCTTTATTGATTTCATGTCTTGTTTTAATATAATTATGTTTTTGTAAATAGTAATATTAATTTGTAAATAGTAATATTAATCATGCCTTTTTCTTGACTGTATGACTGCTCTGCTGTGATTTTAACCTTTTGCACATCACAACAAAGATGAGTAAAGAAAATGTTTTCCTTCAATAACTTTCTTTCCCATGCTGATCCATCAAATTCTGGAGTTAACAGACAATTTAGAAGAAGAGTGTGAAAATGTGTGGTTGACTACAGGAAACAACTATAGATGTGCCAAGTGATAGTTAATTACAGATAGAGGACAGTGGGAGCATACCTAGGACATAAGTAGTTGTATCCTAAAGCTATTTATCTCTACCAACTCCTCAATATCAAAATGTACGAATTAACATGTAGAAAATATTATGTTTCAAAAGAAATCTGAATTTTTTTTAATGTATTGGTTTTATTCTGCTTCCATACGCCTTCTTGCATGGAATGCAAGAAAACCCTGAATGTCCAAATGAAGTTATGCTAATTCTGAGCAAGATTCGCGGGCTTCCAGGGATTTTTCCCTCTAAACTGATTCACCTCCTTCCCTTTGAGGTCGGTAGATCCAGACTAAATTTTCTATCAGCAGAATAGAACTTTCCTGACTATGCCCTCCCACTGCAGCCCATGATCTCCACAAAATGCTGCTCCCACCTTCAAGAACAACATAGTGGGGGTTGCAGCAGGAAGGATGATTGGTAGAAATTGCCAACCCTTGATCTGGTTCAAAGGGGATACTGTGGGATGGCTGCAGAGTTTGTGCATAAAACCACAGTTCATAGCCATTTCAGGAAGGAGAGTTAGTCCCCCGCTCTTTGTTCAGTTGAGCCACACTCTAGTTTTACACTGTGGCTGAGGCATGAAAGAGATAAGAAAGGGAAAGCCCATGTAGATCTGGCCTGAGGCATTTTCTGAGGGAGCAATTTCAAACTATTCAGTTGTTAAGAACTTGGGCTATGCGAACAAAACAAGCAAGCCAGAAATACACCCAGAAATCACTGTTTTGTTTCATTAAAGCAGCTTCAGGAATGGTGAACCAAATCAGGGAGATCAAGTTATAATGAACTCCCTTCCACCCAAAAGTTTGTTTCTTTCTTTCATTTCTTACTGTACAATTGTAGCAACAGGCAGGCACTGGGCTGGCAGCATCTTGTTTCCTTAACACCAACATCTCCTACCAATTTCATCCCAAGGGGAGAGAGGTCCTTACGTTATACCACCAATTTAACTCCACTGGAGCAATGGGGATATGTGTACAGGAGTGCTTTTTTTTTTTTTTGCAGCACTGCCTTGGCAATGGCATTGTCTTCCTGCTATCTGGGTCCTCACAAGGGGAGAAACAATGACCACTCCCTGCCTATCACATTTGGAAACATCTGATTAATTAACTCTATTGGAGGGAAGGGCAAATGTGTTGGGGTATGTGAGGTGGAAACTACAGTTCACAGCCTGAAAATATAATAAGGAAGGTACTGACTGGTCTGAAATGAAGGTCTCCTGAAGGGAGGCTGGAGGCTGGCCAGAGAGAGGCACCACTCCAGCACCATGGCTGTGGTCTGTCTCCCCCACCCCCATTAGGCTCTTAGATGATCAGTCACAGTCATCACTGTGAGGAGAAGTGCCACCGGGTGGGGTGCGAGCAGACTGTTCAATCATTCAAACTTGATAAAAGCTTGGAGGCTTCAGTCATGGTCTTTGGGGGCTCTCTCTTTCTCCGAGTCAAACAGCAAACATGTACCCCAATACAATTTTAGCTACTTCACAGTTCCTACCTATGCAACAAACAATCTAGTCTTAATAATAACAATAATAACATTCAATTTATATACCGCCCTTCAGGACAACTTAACACCCACTCAGAGCGGTTTACAAAGTATGTCATTATTATCCCTACAACAAAACACCCTGTGAGGTGGGTAGGGCTAAGAGAGCTCCAAAGAACTTTGACTAGCCCAAGGTCACCCAGCTGGCTTGAGGTGGAGGAGTGGGGAATCAAACCCGACTCTCCAGATTACAATCCCGTGCTCTTAACCACTACACCAAACTGGCTCTTAAGATTTCTCCATCCTACTGCAGTGACTCCCCCATCCAGCATCTACCAAAACATTTTTAAAAAGAACTCCACATCAAGATTAAATGAAGCCCCCTGCAAGCCATTAGCCTACTCTGCTCTTTCAAAAGTAATCCTGTTTGCACACAGCAAAATGAGAACTTATGGGGAAAATATAGGTCTGTTTGTGGAGGAGGGGGAATTCAGACAATCATACTGCCCGCCTGCCCTCCCGTCCACCCTTGGACAATTGGCCGGCAATTGCCACAAGAACTCCCTTTTGTCGCAGAACACTCAGCATCAAAAGGAAGTGTTGTTTTAGTTGTAAATTTAATAAAATTCATTTTTTTAAAAAAAAGGATCTGCCTCATCATGGGAATGAAGCTGCAAAGCACAAGAAAACATGTTAGCAACAGGCAACATCAGGATGCAATGGTAACAATTTACTGGCACTATCATCACTCAGAAAAAGAAAAAAGGGAACATAAAGCAGGTTTTTTTTTATGTTGCTGTGCTTTTTGGAGAGCTTTCCTGTTTGGGCATCACCCAGCCCTGTCACCCTGCTACTGCTTTGCCAGTTTCCCACCATAGTGTGTGCCCACTGACATTCACCTTCTTCAGGGTCCATTGTTGTGTGTGTTGGGGCAAAACTCGGTGGATCAATATTTAGAGGGAGGACTATGGTCTGTGCAATTTTTATGCCATTAGGTATGAAAACAGTTCTCATTTCCCCACCTCACCTTTGAAACAGTGAGTGCACCAACACTTGCCTTCTCCAAACTCAGTTGTTGTGTGTGCTTTATGCTCAATGGCTTGATGGTTTAAAGGGGAGACTATGGTCCATGTGATTTGGGTACCATTAGTGAGAAAGAGCTGCCTCCAAAAGTCTTGAAGTCTTCATTGCAAAGAATGGGTCTGAAATGCACGATAGCAAAAAACAAAACACCAGATTAGAGCCGAACTGGCAACACCCCACCCAAACACCCCAATAATGGCAAATAGTTCAAAAACTCCAGAGTTGAAACTGAAATGAAAATTTTCTCAGTGCACACTTCTAGTAAGAACTACAGAGCATGCATATCACAGCCACTCTGCAGTCACTCCACTGACTACTAATCAGTTACTAGGTTCAATTCAAGGTAATAGTTATCATAATCAAAGCTCTTTATGGACCTGGACCTACAGGACTGCCTCTCCTGCTATGTTCTGCTGAAATAGCTTTGCTCATCCAAGTAAAACTTTCTGAAGGTCTCACCCTGAAAATGGGTAAGATCGATAGCTGCCTGCTCACGTGCATTCTCTGTTGTGGTTCCCACCTTGTGGAATAGCTTGCTTGAGGAAGTCAGGAAGGCCCCCAGGCTTCTGTCATTCCACAAACTATAGAAAACTAATTGTTCAGGAAGGTATTTGCATATAGTCTAACTGAATGGTTTCAGGGAAGTGCTTTTATAAATGAAACAGAAAAAGAAAGCTTGGTATCATTCCCCTCCACTGGTCTACACCATGTCAGATATAACTGAACACTCTTAGGGATGCTGCACATTTGGAATGTAACAAATCAAAATCTGATCCAACCACATCCCCTTTTAACAACTTCGGAAGTATAACTAAAAGGACTAAAACTTCCCTTGACTTTGGCTCCAAATTCGCAGGCCAAAAGTGGCTATTTTTGTGGCAACATCATGTTGTCTGTTGCTGCACTTTGTTTTCAACTTCCATTTCCCCAACTATCTTTAAAATTTAATCTCCTGGGTGTGGCAAGAGGAAAGAGATGGACAGTGAGGGAAAAAGAGACAGCAAGTATGTTGCAGGAATGAGTCTGCTTTCTCATGTGTAAAGCAGATGGGGGGATTTGTTACAAAAGCAGGTCATAGACGTGAGGGGGGGGGGGGAAGCCTGCCCCTACTGCAGAGCCTTATCAACTGGACAGTTTGATTGTTTGAGAATTCCAAGGAAGAGGTTCTTATCTGTCTGAAAGTTGGGAAGGAGAATCCCCTGGTTTACAGATACAATTCTTCAGAATTTCACCTTATTTGGATGGGAGACAAAAAGTTCTAGGTGGAATTGTGTTTCCCACTAGGAGCAATGTAAAAATCACCTGAACATAATAACTACATTAAATAATCAATTTTCTAAAAAAAAAAGAACTAAATGAATCAAACACAAATGGGAATTTATAGGCCACATCTCCAGAGACCTGTTTGAATATGAACTGGACACTAACTATTTGCACTAGTCATTGAAAAGGAAGAGGCTGGGAGATAACAACATTCGTGAAAATAACTTCTTTCAAAAATTCTGTGGAAATTGCACAACAATTTCCACAGGAAGTCTGGAGACTAATAATTCAGTAAATATGAGAATATTAATTGGATGATAATTTTAGCTCTGGTTTTATTTACTGTAATTTTGAAATATTGTAACAGTAGTTGTGTTAAATGTTGTATGTATGTGTAATCACTCTGGAATTTTTCTTAACCATTGGGGGAAAGGGCACCATATGCTGCCATTTGGAGACAGCCCCTAAAATTCACTGCATAAGCAACCAAGGCTCCTTGCTTCAGCAAGTTCCTGTATCCATTCAAGATGAACCAAATAACTACTCTGTCATTCCTGAAGACTTACTGGGCAACTCAGCATCCAACTGCCTGCACTTGGGAGAGTGAAATGGCATGAAAAGGGGTAGAAACTACATTGACCTCATGAGACTGCAGGAGGCTCTCTCTACTAAGCAGTATATTGGTGAAGATGGAAGCACCGCTACCCCCATTTAATTGCATTTTATTATTTTAAATAAGTTACCTTGGGGATCCTTCTTGAAAGAAAGGTGGGGCAGAAATCAAGCAAACAGAACATAATAATACTACCTGAATTCACATGAAGAGACAGTATCATAAAAATAATAAAATGGGCACGAGGACGAATTAGTTCACGGCTCCCTAAGTATTTTAAAACTTTATCAAATGGATGCCAACTTGTCATATTTGCCCCCAAAATTTTTACCTGGTGAAAGTAGCACGTTGCCCCAGAGAATCTAGTACTTTGACAACTTAAAAATGTACAGTCTCTAAATCGGTAGTGCCACCTTGAGGGATAATACAGAGACAATATGTCACAAATTAAAACCACACGAATGCCTTTTAATAGTGATTTTTAAGTCTAGAAAGGCGATTTAAAAATCTTTTGCCGAATGCCCAGGACGTAAAAGATTATCACTTGTTGCTGTACTTACAGTCTTTCTAAAAGTAGCTAAGCTCGCTGGCCAGCTTTAACACCTTCAGGCCGACCTGAAAGCATGGAGCAGTAAGAGAGAAAGAGGCAAAGGCGCTCACGCGATTTGCCATGCTCCTCGCGAGAAGGGCGAAGCCAGTCCCTCCTCCAATCAGCCGCCCTTTGGCATGCATCTGTTGCCATGGTGACGGGCGTCGCTTAGCAGGATTTCTCCTTGGGGACGCGCGCGGACGATTTCCTGGGGAAAGTTCTGTGCGAATGCTGGAGCAGCCTAGGGGCTCGCGCGTGGGGGGCCGACGGGGAGCATGAGGAGCAGTGGCGGCGGCGGCTCTCGCGCAGGTTCTGCCGGCTCCAAACTCATCGACATGAACAGCAACACATCGTTGCTGCCCTCACCTGTCTCTGCGGCAGGGTCGCTAGTCCCAGAGGTACGGAGCAGACCTGCGTTGCTGGAGGGCGGCTAAGAGACCGTCGAGTTGGCAGGCAGTGGTTTCTAGGTGTTAGCGCCCAACCCACGAATTTTCAGCTGCCACCTTGAGAAATAAGTTGTACTTTAAATAATAATTCCCCTGGGGAGGGGTTGACTGTTCACCTCAGGTAATGATATGTAATTAGGACCCGCCCCCGCCCCCCGCCCCCGTGCTTCTAACAAAGCCCCAGTATAGGCAAAGCGTGAGACACACTATTGCAACACCCCTGGTATAGTTGTTGGGGAAAGTTGCACCTTGAATTTCTGCTGGATACACTTCTCCCAAGAGCACGGAAATGTTGCCAGAAAAATGGTGTAGGGGTGATTAAAGCATACAGTTAGGAAAAGGAATGCACCAGTAGTGGCTGAAAAGTGCCCTCCAGTTTTCCTTTCGCTTACCAATTCCTGTTTGCAACACTTCGTTGATGCAACTGACTTAAGTTCTGTGTAACTCTGGCCCACGGTCAGTGCTGCAGTTGTCCAGTTATACAGACTGAACCATTCTTCTCTGTTGTAGATTAGCAACAATATTGAGTAACCGCTCCACCTATATATCGGACCAGTTTCTTCTTGCCCTCCATGCATCTGACGAAGAGAACGGTGATTCTCGAAAGCTTATGCTACAATAAAGTTGGTTAGTCTTAAAGGTGCTACTGGACTCTTTTTGAGTTCTGAAAAAGAAATTGGAGTGACCACATGTGACTGCAGAAGCTCCAGTTGTCCTCTTTATAGATTTCTAATGCCTGACCTTAGTAAATCACAGCTTATACTGTGTACCTATTTCCCCCCTTTTGGAGATGGTTTAAAAATGTTAATATGCACTATGCACTAGAGTTTCCATTTTTCACATTTCAGACCCCTTCCCTGGTTTTTAGAAGTTAAGGACATAAGTGGGGGCTGCAGTTACCAGTGCACATACATGCGTTATGTGCAAACAGATATCAGACACTGCAGAGTGCAGAGCCCACCATTTCATACAGTGTTTGGGATGCAGGGTTTTTTGTGCTTTTTGTTGATCAGTTTCTGTTATATTGTTAGCCAGAAGGCACTCTCTTTGCTTTTAAGTCACATGACCAAAGCTTGGTTGTGGTAGTGGAAAAGCCAGAGCTCTCATTTTTTTGTTAATTTCAGTTGATACTAGGGGAGACAATCACTCCCTGTAATCCCATGTGCAAGCATTTATTGTGTCTTGCTGCGGGGAAGGCAACATAGGAAAAGTTCTCTACCAACAGTAAAAACCTCGTTATACAAAAAATGGATCATCCTCCCCTTGTCTCATCCTATACCATTTCTCAAGACTGGCCAAAATTAGGAGTAAAATGTGTTTTGATCTGGATAACTGCTTGTTTATATCAAAAAAAAGGGAGAGCGCAGGTAAGTGAGTGGAACCTTGCTCCTCCACTCCCTACTTTGCTGCTGTCTGGTGTTTGAAGTGTTTTTCTTTGAACCCAGGTGTAATACTGGAAGGGAGGTGCACAGAAGACAAATGCTTTGAGCAATGGAGCATAGCCAGATAAAGAAAGGGCAAGGTTTAGAGCCCTCCACCAGCGAGTTCCATTTTCTTTAGGCTATTCCTGTTTTCCATGTGAATGGCAGGCACCTGAATAAAGAGGTAGAGATGTTCTCATCTCATCTATTTCTAGGTCTTACTTGGTTTATTGAACTTTCTGATACTCCCTTGTTAATCTATCTTCATGTTCTTATTGCCCAGTAACTTCTCAGTTTTGGCAATTTTCTCTTTGATCTGCAGACCGAGATGGTCTTTCAAAGGGAAACAGAAGAATTATGTTCTTTAGAAATGTTATATATGAAATCATTGCCACTTTTATCCTGTAATCTGAAATGTAATCATTTTTTTCCTCCTTTGAAATGTAAAGCAGGATTTTTCTTTTATAGACTGGTTTGCTCAGTAGTAAATCTGGCCCTGATTTCAAAGAGTTTAGTAAAATAAATTAGGAAGGTGTAGGTTAATGAAAACATGGTACATTAGCCAAAACAAATGGGGAGTGGGTGGGAGGGTGATTATGGTTCAGCTACATTCTAAAATACTTCTAAAGTTGCTGTTATTGAGTCCATTGCTGGTGTGCAGCCACTTGTTATTTGGCATAAGGGCCCGCATCAGTATACCAGCCATGATGCAGTCAGGATTCTGCAGCTTCTGTGCTGCAACTTACAAGGAGATAAATTCGCAGGTGAAGGCAGGCGGAACCTCCTCCATAAGCTCAGTGATAATTCTGTAATTGGGAGCTGAGAGGATACTGCTACTTTGAATCACAATGACCATGGCTAGCTGCAATGCATCATGCGGGGCAGTGCACCTGCTCTGCCTAATACATTGCTGAGAAGGAGTGGGAAGTGAGGGGTGGGTGGGATGGGCAGAAGGACATGTCTGAAGTTGTTTAATTACTGCTTAGCATAGCTTGCTGTACTTACGTTTCTCTTGGATAAGGAAAGGTAGCCACTACTAAAAAAAAAAGTTTTGGAGCAGGGTGTTAAAGGGAATGATTTCAAGGTCTCATTTCAGATCAATCTTACTTAGTTGACCACTTCCTATCAGGAGAGTACTTAATTTCAGCAGCTGCAGTGCCTTGTATGTTACAAAACCCTGAAGATTACTGCTTCAGTTATATTCAAGTACAGCTTGATTATTAAAGCTTATCTTTATAGATTCAAGGACTAAACTGTTTCTTGTTAAATGTTGTAGAAGGGAGGATTTATCCAAGGTTTTCTTCTCTGCAGTTCTTTATCTTTCATCCTGCTCATAGCTTTGATCTAAAGTTCAGAGAAACTCAGGAATAGTGCTGTTTAACTGGCTCCCCCAGATGATAGGGGTGGGGGGAGAACACAGTCTGTGTGTAGCATTCCACTTGTACTGCCTTTGCTCAGCACCTATACAATGCATGGAAAAGGAAGATTTTGTTACAGAGAATATCATTTTTGTGCAGACTAGAATGCTGCCCTCTCCGTCTTTGAAGTATCTAGGATGCTGATTCACACACAGGAATTGTTCCAGTCCTAGTTCCCTGAGTCCAAGGGGCAGACTGGAGGAGTTGACTTGAGTAGTACAATTAACACATTTGTACAAACTAATACAAAAATTTCACAACCTTTTCCTGAATATAGTTTTGTGTTTTCCCTCAATTTATTATAGTTATTGTGAATTTTGAAAGAATGAAAGTGCAATACTAGTTTGTATTGATGCTAAAGCTAAGCAGCATAGGGATTTTGTTGCAGATGTCTTAAGTTATTTATTTTAAAGTGCAACAATAAGAAACAGTGATGAAAATAAATGCCCACACATTCTGCTGGGCCAGCCATTACATAAATAATTGCTTTGCAATATTGGCTTTCAGCTAAGTTCGCAAACTTTTTTTTTTACCATTTATTAGGCCCTGGATCAGCACAACATGCTGAAAAATGAAGTAGAACGAAGAGATATATTGCCAGCAGAAAGGTAAGAATCAGAGAGATGCTTAGAATTTGCAGGGCCTAGTGGAAGATGGCAGGAGGAAGATTTTCAATAAATCAGTCTGGGGCACCGGAGATTGTGATCCCATATTCGACCTGAGAGAAGAAATTATAATGGAGAAGCAGGTTCCTCAGATAGCTGTCTCTTAGCTGGGGTGGGTGGTGGTGGTTCTGGGCACATGGAGAATTTGGGGGCAAGTTCTCAAGGCTACAAGTGAGCCAGTGAAAATTTAGTGCCTTGGATCCATGGTATATCCCTGCTAATGGAAGGCATTCCATGAATGGAAAGAGACTTCCTCACCTGCCCTCTCCTGTTGTTGCCTGAAGTACTCCACCGAATGGTGCTTCTGGGGGACAGGGGACCCTCAAGAACAGCATGAGGGGCAAATTGGCGGTCTACAGCCAGGAGAGGGAGAATTGGCAAATACCAACCACCTTTAATTCATTCATGTAAATTTACCATGGAATCCAAACCAGTGAAATTAGTACTGTGGACACTGGGGAAGTCTGGATGTTGCTTCAATGACCAGTTTGTAGCATGGTTTTTCAAGGAAGTGTGAATGCAAGTATGGCTGCTTAAGGAAGACAGGAATTGAGATAATGTGCAGAAGTTAAGACAATGCAGTTCTGACCAATATTCTGTCTAATATGATGGTAAGCAAGTCACTGGAGCAGTGTACAGTCTGTGGAAAGTAGTACCATGGCTGCAGATTTGAACCATGCTGTTGAAATTGATCCTGCTAAGTCCATTTGCACCACCTTTGTTCAGCACAAAGAGAGACTGGTACTGTGTTCATTTGGCTTGCAGGAGTGAGGCTTGCTGATCCACAGTGCCATCCTAAGCAGTTATACCCTTCTAACTCCACTGCAATTAAGGGGCTTACAAGGCTCCTTAGGATTGCACTGTAGTGCACAAAACTGTCCATGCTCTCAAGGCAGAATTTGGAAAATTCTAGATAGTCAGATGTCAAATGTTTATTCTGTTTTTGCTCTGCAGAAACCAAGAAATAACAGAGACACAAAAGGTTAGTATTGTTATTTGAGAAGTTTCTTTGTCTTACCGCAAAAACTGTTTCCAATAATGGTGTAGCTGTCAATCTGAGACTACTGTATCATGTACAGCTGGTTCTCCACCAAAGTGACCCAAGCAGTTGTTTGAGGTGCCACTTAGGAGGATGTGATAGGTGTGGCTCATATTTAACAGTACCTCCCAAACTGGTCCAGGGCATCTTGCTTTGGAGCAACGTAAGGGGGGATACATGCTCTCCCCCCGCCACATGCCACTGCTACTCAGCTCCAAAGTGCTGCAGAAACCCTATGAATACGTACCTAAACCCATGAAGTTGCTTTAGACTGAGTCGTGCCATTAGTCTTTCAAGGTCAGTATTGTCTACTCACACTGGCAGCAGCTGTCCAGAACCTGAGGCAGGGGCAGATGTGTCTTTCACATTACCACTAAATTGTTTTAGCTGGCAATTCTAGGGATTGAACCTGCGACCTTCTTCATGCCAAGCAGATGCTCTGTCACTGAGCTATATGCTCCCCAAGGTCTATCAGGGTTAGTATTGTCTACTCTGGCACAGGTTCTCCAGGGTCTCTGGTGGAGGGCTTTCGCATCACCTGCTGCCTGGTCCTTTTTTTTACTGGAGATGCCAAAGATTGAATCTGGGACAAAGGAGGTGCATTGAGCTGAGGCCCTTCCTCCTTGAAGTTCAGTGAGGACGGCAAGGGATGAGAAATGCCATCCCATCCTACATATTCCACTACTATCTGGCTCCAACATGATGTAGACTTCCCTGCATTCCCTTGGAGCTAATAGGAGCTCTGCATGAGAGGAGATTCTGTACTGCTATTTCATAACCATTCTTTATTTGTAAGAGAAATGAAGAGTTGATAGGCCTGTGCTAGAAGAAAATGGCTCAGAGAGATGTGTTGGTGACTATATATTATACTACTGTGTACTGTCTGTTGCTGTAAATATGCTCCTACTGGATAGTTCCATGCTGTTTCATGTTTTGTTTCAGCATTATTTTTCTTTTTATTGCTCTTGCCCTGTATTGAATTTCTGCCTGTTTTCATGTTTCTGCTATTCTACCCTATTGTATTGTTTGTTAAATGTCCAAGCTAATGTTCATATTGATTTATACTTTCTAATCTGCCTTGAGTCTCAGTGAGAAAGGCAGACTATAAACTAAATAAATAAAATAAAAACCAATCTGGTAAAAATGCAAAAATCTGCTTTCCCCTTTTCATGCATTTATCACCTATAGATGGCATTAATTGTCTCATGTTTATTGGTTTTGTAATACAGAATTATTCCTGCTTGAAGTTTATTGTATATCAGGATGATTATACTTTCTTTCATAACCCATCCTATATAATAGGTGCCGGAACTCTCCATAAAGTTATTGAGGGATTTGTGGCCACAAGTGCCATTTACTAACCCTGTGTACGCTAAAGGCAATTTTGCCTTTAGTTATGTGTGACTAAATTTAATAAAAAAGATAGGATAATTTTCCTGTCAGAGGGTTTTTTAGAGTTATGGCGGTTCTTTGAAATGTATTTAACTCTCTACTTAAATCTGAGCTTTGAGGTTACAAAGGCATGAAGGGCATCTGAGCATGTCTCCTCCTTTGCACACATTTCAGCTGCTCACTCTACCAGACTGTGAAAGAAAATAAATCACTGAGCAATCCTCCTCTCTTTACTCTTCCAGACTTCATTCTTGAGCAAGGTGATTGAAAGGGTGGTTCCTAGAAAACTTCAGGCTTTCCTCAATGAGGCAAACCATTTAGATCCTTTCCAACCTGCTTTTAGGTCTGGTTATGGGACTGAAACAGCCTTTGTCTCCCTGGTGGATGCCCTGTACCAAGAGATGGACAGAGAGAGTAAAACTGGGGAGTTTGGGGAGTTTAAAGGGCCCTGCTGCTTGCAAGGGGCAGGACCCTTTAAACTATCAGCTGGCAGGCAGCAGGGGGGTATTCCCCTGCCTGCCAGCTGATAGGTTAAAGGGTCCTCCCCCTTGCAAATGGCAGGAAAGGGCCCTTTAAACAATTAAATGCCCCTTTCCCTGCCAGAAAGGGGCATTTAAACCCCACAAACCACAAACTGGTTCATAACTGGGCCAGTTCCATGCCAGTTCGTGGTTCATGGTTCATGGAAACCCCACAAAACACAAACCCACAAACAAACAAACAAATGATGAAATCATGGTGTAGAAAGTACTACACACTGTAGAGGCAGAGATAAGAACTTGATAGGAACTTGATAGGAACATGGACTTCTGCTCATAAGACATAATGATGAATTTATCAAACAGCATCTGGTGCCTGAGCACAAGTAAGCACCAGAACGAGGTTCCAAGAGTACATTTCTAATAAATTGTTTGTTACTTTAAAAGCTATAGCCCAAAGATAACCGAAGTGGAGGAAGGAAGATGTAACATGAAAATTATAATCTAGAGACATTTTGGAACACTCATTTAAATAAACTGCAAATTTAGCTTTAAGCTCAGTTTAATTAGCAAAAAGAAGTTGGATAACCAAAAAATGATGGAAATGCCATAGTTCCTCAGTCAAGTAGATATGCTTCACACATACTAGGCCATTTGTATGAATAGGCAACATATAAACAGCACTTTGGTAGTGTTCTATTTCTGAAAGTGTCAAGTAGTGAGGGAGGGAGGAAAACATGGCGAAACAACTTGATTGAGTTATATTCCTTAAGGAATACTTGGCTGTTGAAGAAGGCAGATCTAAAATATAATTCTGCCAGAAGGCATCATAAATGTGTGTATATGTAGTCGGGGCTTTTTATTTAAAAAGTCAGCAATGTAGTTTAATATTGCTAGACATTCAGCAGCTGTGGGTTTTTCTTTTAGCATTATATCTGAAAAGATGTCCCTTATACTGATCTTACAGTTTAAGGTGGGTCACAAAATGGTGGTATTATTATCAGCATGATATATTACATTATGCATTTATGACAACATTCTTCAGCATCTCTTCTGGTGGAATTATGGATGAATTTAGGGCATTTTCCTATGTTTCCTTAATAGTGTATGTGCTGTAGCAGCATGTTCCTTGCTAGGCCTCTTAGGCGATGCTGGAACCACAAAATTATGTGGGAGAAGTCAACATGCAGCTTTCCACCCAGGACCCCTCTTCAACATTAAGAACCAAGATTCATGTTATGCTTATTTTGTGAAAACAACCTAAACCTGCCATTGAATAGTTGTGAAATTAGTTGCAGCTTTGTGGGTTGAATCCAGCAATTGGTCAGAGGAAGGCAGTAGTGGCTATAGGTTTTTCCTGCATTCCCCTCCCCACAGGAGTCTTTCTGACCCTGGAAAAGTTTACGCGTACAGTTGTACAACCCATGTGGACTAATGGCCGCAAGAGTGGGGAGGCTGCAGTGAGGAGGGCAAAGGTGGAAAAAAACTGTCCTTTCTGCCTCTACTGTCAGCATAGACCTGCTGTCAGACGGTGGGGGTGAGGAGGTGGTTTCATCCCCCTCTTACTCCCCATTGTAGCCTTCCAACTTTCCTGGTGATTAATCTATGTAGGTCCAGCTACCATTGGTATGCACTTTCCAAGTTTGGAAAGGACTAGTGGATGGAGAGCAATGTGGAAACGATCTGTGATCCTTCCATCTGTGGATTGCTGGATCCTACTCATTGAAAGGTAACTGGAGATAAAGAATACAAGGAGGAAGCTAGCTAAAACTCCATCTCTGTCACTATGACTTCAAGCCTCTGCAGCTCTGTGTGTCTGGCAGGGAGGCTCCTTCCAAGTTATGCACAGCTAGTCTGCTCTCCATGTGATAAGCATAATATGAAGTATAATTCCAGCACTTTTCAACAGTAATATCTTGTTCTCTGTTTTTGAAAAACATGATTTTGTTGGTTTTACAACTTTGTAAATATACAAGATATAAGACTATGAAACGCAAAATCCTTTCCCCACTTCCCAAAGCATCTTGCAAGCAAATACTAGCCCAATAGGTACTGTGTCATTTGTATATAACAACTTATCATTATCAACTTGGTCATTGTAGCCTCCATGCTACGTTATAAAAATAGGACCAATACACACACCATGACCCCAATTCCTTATTTAATGTGAAGAGCCAATAATCCACTTCAAGATCAGTCCCAGAGCTTAGTTCTGATGCTTTTGTATAATGATTTGAACAACACATGAAGAGTAATTCTTGCCTTCCCTAGTTTTTCATTTGTAGTTGCACTGTTTATGCCTCCTTACTAGAGTTAAATACATTTATGTTCCAAAAATGCATGAGGCTTAATCTTATTTAAATGGACACTGCAGCAGTTGCTCAGACATCCTGTTTAGAAGGTTATTTGGAAAACACTGCTTTGATTCACCTCACTTTCCTACTTATATACCCCCCCCCATTTTATTTAAGATAATCGGGCTTTGGGGGATAATTGCAACCAGCTGTTCTCAGGGCACAGAAGCAGTGCTTGATATTTTGATGCTCCAAAGCTGAGCAAGAGAAAGATGCAAATGAATACAAAATACCTGCCCTGATACTCATTTCAGCCACTCATCCGGGCAGGATTAGGCATGGCTTACGTACACATTGTTCCAGTTGCTTTTTGGTTACAGCTTTTGGTGACATGTTGCAGGCCTGAAACACAGTAGTAATGGGCTCTGGTGGGGTTTCAGCTTGACCCCCAACACTGTAGAACTTCACTTGCATGTGCTTGCAATTGAACCTGTACACATACCTGTGCCCCAGCTCCATAGGATTTGGATGATGGAAGTGAATCCTGTTTCTGCCTAAAAGCAGTTTTATAAATTGCATATGTAACTAACTCTGGACGTAATCCTACATGCGCTTAACTGGAAATACAAACTACTGAATTTGCTGGCTCAGTTTTGAATAAACATGCAAAGGTTTGGGCAGCCAGTTGCTTTCTTCCAGAGCTATAAAGGGGAAGGTTGTATCTCCTGGGTGTTGTTTGTTGGCATGCAGCTTCTTGGAAATGGTTCTTTTGTAAAACTGAAGCAATGAATGTGAAGCTGGGTGAGTTCTTCTGATTATTTTTGTCCATCATGTTTTATTTTCTTTCTTTTTTTTAACCAGGGAGCTTATAATTATTTTATCTTGGATATTCCTGTCACCCGAGAACAACTATTTCACTATCGGAATGCAGCAGAAACAGCCCGTAGTGAGCTTGCCGCTCTCCTGGTGAAGTATGAATGTGCTCAGGCAGAAGTAGGTTTTGAAACAGATGACTGTGCCTTTTGGCATAAATATTCTTTGCACGCCGTATAGAACACTTCTTAAGTTGCACTTACCAAATGCCACGTGCTGTTGTGTGTTTCTGTAACAACTCCTGTCTTCTACTGATACATGCATTGTGGTTTTGGCTACTGTATCCTGCCTATATCGCAAACTGTATTCCTCCTCTACAGCTTCCAAAATGTGTGTCAGTCCATTCATTATTCTTGCTCCTCTTCCTTTGTTTAGCCATTCATGTTCCTTTGAACACAGTTAAGCAACAGTGCATAAATCCCATTGAAATAAATGAACTGTAAGCAGCAGAACTATGTGGAACTGTAGCCTTTCCCCTTCTTTTGTATATTTGACATCTGTAGTCCCTGCCCATGTTTAGCTTTTAAATTTTCCATTAAAGTTG
Source organism: Eublepharis macularius (assembly GCF_028583425.1). NCBI lineage: Eukaryota > Metazoa > Chordata > Lepidosauria > Squamata > Eublepharidae > Eublepharis > Eublepharis macularius. Next base: position 129,518,707 of record NC_072790.1, read on the forward strand.
ATCCATTCAGCCTCTGTTTTATCATGACCCTTCCTACAGTTTCTGAAGCCTATGTTTCCTTCTTCCTTCTAACAGCTTCTAGCATCCACTTCCCCGTGGTAGCTTTGCTATGGGCCTTTTTCTTCACTGTAAATGTGTATCAAGCCTTTACTTGGATTCACTGCTTAGACTGGAAGGAGAGCAAATAACATAGATGCCCAAGTAAACACATTGTTAGGCTGAATGTTTAATTTGAGGATATTTTGCCTGCGTAGCTGAATGACCATTGTTGGTTAATGAGATTTCTATGTTTGTATTGTCTAACCCAGAGGTCCCCAATTTTATTGTGCCTGTGGATAATTTTGGAAGTTAGAGAATGGGGTGTAAACATCACCACAAACCGGCTGCCATGAGATATTGGGGCCAATCACAAAATTTTGGAAGGTTCAAGACAGGCATTCTCTTATTTTTTTTTAATTGTATTTTATTCAACGTTTTCAATAATTTTTTTTTAAAACAACAAGAACCAGTTAACAACATAGTATTTCTCTTATAATGGAGACAGCTGTTTCCGAAAAGGTACTCCTGTTCTTCTGAAGCATTTCCTGCTCTAATGAGGTGGAGGAAAGCCAGGGCTAGCTATTTGCTTGGAGAAGAAGCAGATAGGCAGGCACCAGGAAACCCGTTAGTGGGTTTCATGGTGCCCATGGGAGCTTTGTTGAGAATCACTGGTTTAGCAACGAAATATACAGAAGCAGTAAGCAAGCAAGCTTTAGTAACTTGCGCTTAATTGGAGAACATTGATGCATGGATAAACAACATGTGAATAGTGTTTTCTGTGTTCATGGTTATGTATATTCAACAATTTGTACCCGTAAGCATTAAAATTGGTACTAGCGCAGATTTTGACAACCAGAAGTTTCCAGCTTTCTGGTTTTTTAAAAGTTTCTAGTCTTTAAGACTATGAAGACAGTGGTAGCTGTTTCAGGTGAATTTTGCATGATAATATGTTGACTGCCTCTTACTTTTAAATACATTTGTTTCAGAGAAAAATTGAATATTTCATGGCTAGGGAGAATCTCTGCTGTTAAAATGAATATATTACCAAAATTGAATTTCTTGTTTCAAATGTTGCCAATTTATATAGATGAAAAAAAAAATTAAGGTGGCAAAAAAAGGATAAATGACTGTATGGGATGAACAGAAACCAAGGATAAGATTCAAAATATTACAATATGAAAAAAAACGAGGTGGATCAGCGGTACCAAATATCAAATTGTACCACCAAGCAGCAGTATTAGTTTCGATTACAGATTGGATTATAAATGCAAACAGAAGACTTATAATATTGGAGACAATTGATACCAAGAAAGGAATTCATAATTATTTATGGGTTAAGAAATCACTGAAAACTATTCAAAGACAAGACAGCACTCATGTTTTGAGAGAGGGACTATTAAGAATATGGTTTCAATGTAGAAACGGACCAAGTCTGCCAATTTCACCAATGACATCACCAATAGACACCTACTATGATATGACTACAAGAAATAGAACTGATCATGTAAATTATGAATATATGATAGACAAACATGGAAAAATAAAAATATGGCAAGAAATTCAAGCTCAAGGGGAAAAGATTCCATGGTTGATGTACCATCAAGTGGTGTCCAAATTTAAAGAGCAACTATCCAAGAAGGTGGCCAAATAAAAGAAAATACAGTTGTTTGAACGACTGATCAGTGGAGCTCCAAAACACTTGTTAGGAAAAGTGTATAAAATCTTGTTGCAGTATGAAACAGAATCAGAGCAAGTTAAAAACTGTATGATAAAATAGATGCAAAACTTTGAAGAAAATATGTCTTTGAGCCAATGGGAATCTTTATGGACTAAAGAAATTAAATTTACGGATTGTCAAATGTTAAGGGAGAATTGGTATAAAATGTTTTTAGATAGTATATTACTCCTAAGGAAATTGCAACAACCAATAAACACTATAGTGGAAGGTGCTGCAAATGTCAATGTATGGTTGAAACATTCTATCACATGTGGTGGACATGCAAGAAAGCGAGAAGATATTGGATAAAAATACATGAAGAGATGCAAAAGCTACTAAAGCTCTGCTTTGTGCTAGACCCCAAAAATATGTTATTAAATACTACACCAAGTAATATTGCAAAAGAACACAGTGAACTCTTTAAATATATGATGATGGTGGCGAGAGTAGTATATGCAACAAAATGGAAGGCAGAACTTTGTCCTGACATGACTGAATGGTTGAATAAATTGTATGTTTATGGGACAATGGCTAAACTAACTTCTTATATGCATGATAGACCAATTTCAGAATTTCAAGAAAAATTGAGTCTTTTCTGACTATATGGCTGAAAGAGGAGTTTTTTCTTAATATCCTGAATATAAAATTACAACTATAATGTATTTTAACATTAATAAGTGAGGAGATGGGGAGGAGAAATATGTAGTTTTAATAATCTGCTATACATTCTGGTTTTGATATTATTATGCCTGTTCTTTAATGGTATGGCTTGTTATATTATTATGTAGTTTTAATACTTCATTACATATTTTGTTTTTGATATTATGTTTACAATCTAATGTTACTTTCTATTATATAGTTTGCTTTTGATGTTTTTTCTACAGTCCAATGCTATCTTCAGTTTTAATAAAATTATTAAAAATAAATACATTTGTTTCAGATTAGATTATTAGTAAGTTTCAGCAATGTTCCTCTTTCTTTCCTTTAATGTATTGCATGATGAATAAGCATTGCAATTTAGTTTCTTAAGTCGGATGCTCAATTGCTATACTTATAAAATGGTAATTGGGGGATCACAGATACAGTTTAACCCTCCCAAGGAACAAACCCCGATCACACTACTTTGAAATTGGGGTCAAAATGACCCCAACTTACAACCCCAAAACCAGAAATCTGATAGCTCTCTCAATCATGGCATTAGCTATTAAGAAAAAAAATCAGGCCTCAAGGATAAAACTTCCTTCAGCAATGCAGAACAAAGAAGAGAGAAATCTGGAATCGGGGTCAAAAATACCCCTCATTGAAAACATGAAATCCTCACAGAAATGTAAATGGGGTAAAATTTACCCCCATCACTTTTAAAGCACAAGGCACAGTTTATTTTAATGAAAGCAATCATTTTTAACAGTTATAATACTGAAACTGCCACCATGTGCAATTTGCCCACCGTTGCCACCATGTGTGACTTGCCTGCAGTTGCCACCATGTGCAAGTTACCTCATTTGCCTCCAATGTGTTCCTTCTAAACTGTGCAGTGTTATAAGCCAAAAATCTACTTTGTTAGCTGAAACAACAACTTAAAGTTCTGAGCACACCTTTTTTTAAAAAAAATATATTTCTGTCTACAAACATACAAACATAAAATTACAAACTACTTTAATTTGTATTGTTTCTCATGTGGAAGCAACAATACAAGCAGTCATTCATAAATGATTTCTAAATATCAAACTAAATTACTCTGTAGGTAAAGTTATTAATGCTTCTCCTTCCAAACTGCTTGATATACAAATATATATATATCTGAGAACATGTTCTAGGGTCTGCATCCCATCCTGAGCACATTAGCCTTTTCTATTCCAACATGATTGCAGCAGGTAGGTGGAAAAATTATAGTATAATCGTGTACAAAGTAACTCCAGTCTAAGCCCATTGATTTCTAGCCTCTGTAGAATCCAAAAACAAAAACCATGCAATACATTTTGATTATAATCAAAACAAATTAACAAAAAAAACCAGTTGTCCAAGACCATCTAGTTCCATTAGATGAAAGGGACAGAAAAATCAGAGTATATTTCTGTATAAAGATGGATCTGTCCGTGCTGATTGCAAATGGGTAGTTGTGTTAGTCCTTTGCTGCAAAATAAAGCAGACACCCAGCAGCACCTTAAAGACTAGCACATTTATTTCAAGATGAACTTCTATGAGTCAGTGCTGACTTCTTCAGATATGTATGGAAATCTACCTGAGAATCATTCTTACATTTTCTTTTCCCCACATAATGAATCTGCAGTTGAAAGACTCATGAAAGAATTCATCCTTGATCTTAATCCCTACCCCACCCAACTTGCCTCATAAGAAGAATTCTAAGTTTGATTTCTGCATCTGAAGAAGTGAGCAGTGACTCTCCAAAGCTCATACTGAAAAGTTAGGTGCCAGTGGACTTTTGTTTTACATTCATGCTGACTGGCTTTCTTTTGGTTCAGGTGTGATTCTGACTATGGACTTCTCATCTCAGGCAGTTAGCCATTACCCTATACAACACCTGGAAATCTAACACCATATAACATTTGGAACAGTTGTGCTTTAGGCAATTAAAAAAACACATAAAAGCTGTCCAAATGCAGTATCTCTCTCATAGATTTGTATTCTTCTCCATGTCACAAAGAAGATGTGGCTCATCTACCCCTTTCATTTTAGACAGAAGCTGTGAAGCTGTGAGTGGAGGTGTAAACATTGCTCAGTTGCTCACATTAGTGAATCTGACAAAGAGAACTGTGATTCTCGAAAGCTTATGCTACAATAAAGTTGGTTAGTCTTAAAGGTGCTACTGGACTCTTTGATTTCACATTAGTGGGAACACTGGTTGCCACCATGTGTGCCTTGCCCGCAGCTGCCACCATGTGTAAGTTTCCTGCTGCTCCCACCATGTATGAGTTTCCCGTCATTGCCACCATGTGCGAATTGAAGTTGCCACCATATGTGACTTGCCCACAGTTGCCAATATGTGTTAATTTCCTTCCGTTGCCACAGTGTGTGAGTTTCCTGTCACTCTGTGCAAGTTGCCCAGATTTGCTACGACATGTGACTTGCCTGCAGTTGCCACCATGGGACTTGACTGCTATTGCCACCATGTCTGACTTGCCTGCTGTTGGCACCATGTGTGAGTTTCCTACTGCTGCCACCATCTGCAATTTTTCCGCAGTTACCACCATGTGCTACTTGCCTGCTGCTGCCACCATGGGGCCGACTCACACATGGTGGCAACTGCAGGCAAGTCACACATGGTGGCCGTTTCAGGATTATAACAATTAAAAATGATTGCTTTCTTTAAAATAAACTGTGTTTTGTGCTTTAAAAGTGGTGGGGTCAATTTCACCCCGTTTCATTTCTGTGAGGATTTGATGTTTTCAATGAGGGGTATTTTTGACCCCGATTCCAAATTTTACTCTTCTTTATTCTGCATTGCTGAAGAAAGTTATTCTTGAGGACAAGGAAAAAAAGAGGCACATAACATATCGTTGCAATGAAAAGGGGCATTCCATTCCTGCCAGTTAAAGGGTTAACAAAAAGAAGAGAAAATAGCTGTATTCTTTCTGCTAGCCTTCTTGTTAACCTGCCTTTGGGCTGCACTTGTTGGACCCTTGAGAGCTCTTCCTGAATAGCAAAGGGGAACAATCAGCTTAGTGGACAGATGGCTATGGGTTTTCTAATGTTCCAGGCTGAATGGCTCTTTCAAGTCTGGAAAATGTGAAGAAGTTCAGATGATGCCTGCAAATATGCCCAGGTTTGTCTTGCAGGGTGCTAGAATGATCCCATTTTCCAAAATTGCAATACAGTTCAATTTGAGGTTTTCAGTGTGGCTATGGGGCAGAAGGGAAGCTTTGATAGAGCACAACAGGGAAAGAATCAGCTCAGTGGACAAATGGCTAGGGGTTAGCTAAAGTTACAGGCTGAATGGCTCCTTCAATTCTGGAAAAGTGAAGCAGTTCAGAGGATGCCTCAAACATGTCCAGGCTTGTTTTGTGGGGGGCTAGAATGACCCCATTTTCCAAAATTGTGATACATTTCAATTTTCGCTTTTCCATGTGGCTATGAACATAAGGGAAGCTTTAAAAGAGCTCAAACACAGGGCTTTTACCTGCTTCTAATATATACACAACAATTCAGGTTGCAAACAATGGTTTCCTTGGGGGTCATTGCAACCCCAAATTCCAAAGCCAAAAGTGTGGTATTTTTGCACAACAAATAAATATAAATTATGGAGAAAATTTAGTTTTTATTGTTTGCTCTACCCAGGGCCGGATCGAGGGGGCAGGGGGGGTAGTCTGCCCCCGGCGCCACCAGAGAGGGGGTGCCGGGAGCAGCTGCCAGCTGCCAGAGGGTACAGGCAACAGACCCCCACGCCTCGCAGCCCCCCACACTGCCTTTTGCCTGCCCCGCAGGACAGGGCAGCCAGCTTGCTGCGCACCCCCTGTCCTGCAGGGCAGGCAAAAGGCAGTGCGGGGGCTGCGGGGCCGCCCACGCCATTCGCCTGCCCTGCAGGACAGGGGGCGGCCGCCCGCCCCCTGTCCTGTGGGGCAGGTGAATGGCGCGGGTGGCCGCACTGCCTTTTGCCTGCCCTGCAGGGCAGGGGGTGCGCGGCAAGCCGGCCGCCCCCTATCCTGTGGGGCAGGCGAATGGTGCGGGTGGCCGCGCTGCCTTTTGCCTGCCCTGCAGGGCAGGGGGTGCACGGCAAGCCGGCCGCCCCCTGTCCTGCAGGGCAGGCGAAAGGCAGTGTGCGGGGCTGCAAGGCCACCTGTGCCATTCGCCTGCGGGGAGGTGAATGGCGCGGGCGGCTTCCCAGCCCCGCACGCTGCCTCCGCCGTTCCACCCTGTGTGATTAAGTCACTGAAGTGACATCATCACGCAGCATGGGGAGTGCGCGCGCTGCACGCGCACGCGAGGTGGTCAGCCTAGAGTTGCCCCAGGCACGGGCAACCCTAGATATGGTGCTGGCTCTACCTTCCTATAAAATGGAGATAATAGGTGTTGATCCATCTATTTATACATGGGAACAGTGTTAAAATGATTTTTCAATAATTTTGGGGTCACTAGAACCCCATTTACAATTATGCAACTTTCACTTTCAAGCCAAGTCTATTGGGAACCAAAATGACCCCCTTTATGCTTTTGATGAACCTCAAACTTAAAAAAGAAAGGCAGTGAGGAGGGAAGAGAGGGACTTGAGTGCATTGGAGTTCATTGAGGAGAAAGCATAACAAGAGATTAGTGTCTGTAGAAAGTTTTAAATGGGTAAACCAATTTTTTTCAGTGACTTCAGGGTTCAAAATAAACCCCGTTTACTTGGGAAGGTCAGTAGTCTCCAACCTGGTGCCTGTTGGCACCATGGTACCAACTAATGTGATGCTTGGCACCCAGTTTTCTTTTCCACAGAGGATCTCTTCCTCAAAGCGAAGAGCCAAATTTGGCTTTCCTCTGCTTCAATTAGTAGGAGAAGTCCAGGGAGTACTCATATGGAAACAGCTGCCTCCACCATAGGAGGAAGCTTTGCTTGGAACTTGGTAAAGTTTTGTGGGTCTCCCAACTTCTGATTGGTCCCACCACCTCTCCATAGCAGCCATTTTATTGTGACACCCACTATTGGTTCTCAACTTTCCAAAAGTTTGTACAGAATCAACAAGGTTGGGGACCCCAGACTTAAGTAAGGAGTCTGTCTGCAAACCTTTTTGCTCTGTGCACATTTTTTATTTTAATGACCAAATAGACCACATAAGAAAGCATGCACAAAATTTATAGCATGACTGAATGTGGTAAACTGCTGGCTCCTTTTACCTTGTTCTTTTCTTGTGTGCCCAAGGTTGTTGTTTTATAATGTATGGTATACTTGTCTTCTGATTCACTCTGTAAATCATTAATTGTGAATTATGAACACATTCATTGTTGCCAATCTTTTGATCTGTTTAATTAGCTTTTGGATCAAGAGCCACTTTTTAATTGTACTTTGTTACCATGTAAATACAACTTTAAAGTGAAAAATGTAACTAGGCTGCCAGCTCTAGGTTGGGACATTCCTGGAGATTTGGGGGCTAGAGCCTGGAGAGGGCAGGGTTTGGAGAGAGGAGGGAGCTCAGTGGTGTATAATGCCATAGAACCCACCCTCCAAAGTAGCTGTTTTCTCCATGTAAATTAATTTATGTGGCTTAGAGATCAGTTGTAATTCCAGGAGACCTCCAGCCACCACCTGGAGGTTAGCAACCATATGTAACACCTAAACATAAGCTGAACATTTGTTATAGTATTGGAAGCTTTTCTGATTCCTATCGTCACCCTTTCTGTTAATTCTATAAAAATATATTTTATTTGTTGCACAAATTAAATTTTAATTGATTCTGTGTTGCAATGAGATTCTGATTGTAAAGAGAAAGGCTTTTCCCTTAAAGGATCATTTTAAAATTATACAAAACCATAAAGAAACATCACCAAATTCACAACTCCACATAATATAACAAAAATTATGAAGACTTTAGTGAATAGGGCTAAGGGTACAGTCTTTTTTGGAAATAAATTCTACTAAAGTTACTGGGACTCGCTTCTGAATAAACTTGTTTTGAATTGGTTGGCAAGTTCAAGAACTCTGCTGTGGTATTTGCAAGGAAATGGAAGCATATATTTGTAGATGTTATACAACTGTTAAGATATTTCAAATGTTTGAAACTAGAGATTAAGGATGCAGTTAAAATTCAAGTTTAATTCAATTGATCCATACCTTATTAAAAACTAGTAATTCATAATATAGGTGCTTTGAGACCTCAGTTTTTCTCCCTTCCCCATTCATGCATCTATCTACATGTGTCAGTGTCTCAAGGTTATCACATTCAGTCAAAGTTTGAGCATATTTACTGAGGTTACAGCTTTAATACCATATTTATTCAAAAGGAAAATGACTCAGAATGTAAGACGACCCCCCTTAAAATGTTATACACACAAAGAAATTATGGATATAACTGTAACTGGTATGTGAATATAAGACACCCTCCTCTTTTTATGGTCTACTTGTGAAAAAACCTAGTCTTTCATTTGAGTAAATACTATAGCTTATGTATAGTATAAATTAACAAAACATGATTACTCTTACTGGTAGCTGGCTGGGTATTATTTAATTTATATTTATTGATTTTTGTTCTGGTAATTAGTTTTCATGCTGTTTAACTTCCTTCGAAGTAACTTCTTTTGTTTAGATCTGTTACCTGTGTAGTACCATTCAAGCTATAATGACAGGTGAGTCTGCGAATGAGGGTTTGCTAATTAGCTGCTGTTTTAGACTCATACAGATAAGTTAATATATTGCTTTTTTGCATACAAAAAATGTCACTTCCTCAGACTTAGTGATAAGGAATCTGTCACAATCTGTTGGATATCAGATTGTACTTAGCATGTAATTACATGATACCCCCAACACGTGCTAGGTCATGCAGACAGATGTACATAGAAAGGGACTCACCTTTAAAAAGCACTTGTTTGCTTGGAGCTGTGTGGGAGCACAGCAAGGGGGCAGAGAAAGCTTCCATTTTCCCTCTCACTCCACTTTTGCCAGTAGAAAGGGAGGCAGGGAGACTTAGCACTCTTTTTCTCTGTCTCCACATTTCCTTCCTAGGACACATGGAGCCAGAGAAAAGGGGCAAAAATCCACCTTGCCTCCCTTTCCACTGGCAAAAGTTATGTGGGATAGAAAATGGATAATTCTTCCACCTTGCCACACTCCCACACAGCTCCAAACAAATGAGCAGTCACACATCTGTGACCTGGTATGTGTTGGGCATATCTTGTAGCTTGGCCCTTAGATCATTGGTCCAGCCCAGCAATGTACTGTTTACTTTGCCCAGCAGCAGCTACCCATGGGTCTTTAAGATCTATTCAGGGATGTTACATATACAAAACATGTGCCATAGTACTGCTAGCACTTCCTCTCCTTTCTTGAAAATGGTTAAAATATACAATCTTCCCTGAACTTTTTTTAGACGTTTCCTTCTCCCTCCTGCATTTCTTGATCCATCTTTCTTTGCAGCTTCTAGATCTTAAATCCAAAATAGCCTCTAAAGAAGTATCTATCCAGGAGCTGAAGGCTGAAATTGAGAGCTATAAGGAAAATGATGCCCGGCAATCTTCTCTGCTTTTCTTTATACAAAGTAGAGTCCAAGAGATTGAGAAGGAATCAGGTATAATTTCTGTTTCTAAAAAACAAGCGGATCTAAAAGCAGAGACCTTGTTCCACGAGAACGTAGAACTGAAGAAGACAATTCATGAACAAGAAGGGCAAATCAGGTAGGGGAATGAAATAATCTGCTTTGAAATAATTCTCAGAGCAACATAAAGTAGGAAGTATTATCCTCAATAATTGCTAAAAAAAGAGGCATAGGACTCTAACAATGAAAATCCCCAACTCTTCTTAGGATTTCACTGTTAGCATCTTCCATTTGCTTTTGCTCTGGAGTCAATCTGGAAGGGCCTATGTTTAAGAGGTTAGGCACGAAGGTGTTTTGCTGGATTTTCAGGGTGTTATTTTAGAAGTTTTCACCTTGCATTTTTAGACTACATTTTGTTGCTAGGGTTAGAACCAAATTATATGTTGCGTCAGTTGGATCTGGGTTCCCTAGATCCAACTCAGGTTACGTGCAGCCACATAGCAGCTGTGGGAAATGGCTTTTAAAAAATAGAGGTAAGCCTAAATGGGCTTGGAATGACACTGTGAGAGGGAGGGCTTCTGCCCCCCCCCCAGCTGCATTCCCACACTACAACAGATCTGGAGGGGAGTTCTCCCATTTTCTTGCACTGAAATATCTCTAAAGGGGAGTTATTTCCCTGTTTTTGCTGCTCCATATGGAGTAGTCTGTGCATGCGGAGCAGCAACAACAGGAAAATAACTACCCCCCCCCCCCGCACTGATTTGGTGTGAGAAAGTGACTTGTGGGGAGGCAAGAGTCCTGTGGCAGTGCTCTCAGTCCATTTGGATTCCCCTTTATTTTTTAAAAAGGTTGCCGGAGTTGCTTCAATTGGACCCAACTCTTTAAAAACCCCAAAGTGCACTTTGGCCCTTAGATGACAACTCATTTGAAGCATTCAAAGCAACATAGGATTGAAATCCAAATAGCATATCCCTGAAATTGCGTCTCACAGATCCTTGTTCTATGAGATCTATTGCTTCATAGATCCTTGTTCTATGAGATCTATTGCTTTGAACTTTGCATGCAATAGATCTCATAGTTTTTAAAAATCCAAATATATTTTGCCTTTATTTTTTTGATTTGATTTTATTTACAATCCACTCTCCCTACAAGCAGGCTCAGAGCAGATGATAGTGCAATGAATATATACAATATAAACATACATAAAAACACTAACACATTATATAAATATTATTTTAAAACATTTTAAAGCAGCACACAATGCATCCCACATCAAATATCTTCAGGGTCAACGGGGCAGGTGGCTACGAGCTAGTTATTATAGGGTCAGGGTACATAATACACACCCCCTCCCACACTGGCAGGAGGCTGGTTAGGTGATCTGCCAGCCTCAACCACCATAAGCCCGGTGGAACATCTCCATCTTACAGGCCCGGTGAAACGATAACAAATCCTACTGAGACCAGGCCTTCATGGATAGAGAGTTCCACCAAGTAGGTGCCAGGGCCAAGAAAGCTCTGGCCCTGGCTGAGGCAAAAAGAACCTCCTTGGGGCCAGAGCAACCTCCAGGGAATATAGGGTGAGAGATGGTCCCACAGGTATGTTGGTCCCAGTCTGCTTTCTTCCTCAATGTATTTATTTAGCATATTTTAATCCTGCCTTTCCCTCAAAGAGCTTGGGTTGGCCTATGTGTGTCTCCCTTCCCCCACTGTACTCTCACAACAATCCTATCAAATAGATTAGGTTGAGAGGGAGTGACTGGCCCAAGGTCACTGAAAGAGCTTCAGGGTAGATGGGGATTTGAACCTGGGTCTCCCAGATCCTAGTGCAACATTCAAACTACTGCAACGAGTTGCTTATCAAGGGTCTTCTTTCATTTTTTAAACAAAGTTGTACACTTTTTATCCTAAAATGTGATGTGTGTAAAGCTTTTGGAAGTGCACTATGAATTATGGTTACAGAAGCAGGGGTGGCACCAGGGTTTCTGGTGCCCAAGACTGGGGGCAGCATCAGGTCTGTTGCTGCCCCTACACGCGCCCCGGACTGTGTGATGATGTCACTGTGTGTGACGTCATCACGCAGCAAGCCGGCCCCATTGGTGTGGCGGGGGGCTGGGACGGTGCACGGAGGCTGCCCACGCTCCCAGTCGGGCATGGCCGGTGGCTGGGGAGGTGCACGTGCGTCCTCCCAGCCCTCCTGCTCTGTTGTTCCACATGCTGCCCCGGACGCCTGCTGTGCCTGGCCCGCAGCTGCTCTGCATGGCCGAGGGCGTGTGTTGGTGGCGGCGGCAGCGTGGGGCGGGAGGGCTAGCAGGCTGCAGCAGCTGTGGGCCAGGCTCAGCAGGTGGCTGGGGCAGTGCACGGTCGGCTTCCCATCCCTCCTGCTCAGCTGCCAGTGCTGCCACTGCCAGCTCTGCGGTGCACCCTCCCCCCGCATCCAGCGCCCCGTCCAGCACCCCCTTCAGTGCCTCAACGCTCGAGGCGGGGGCCGGACCTGACTCAGTGAGCACGCCGGCCCTGTACAGAAGTATAATGGACACCTATGATTTGTGATGTGCCTTCTGACGGAGAGCAATATTCATCTCCACCCCTGCCCCTCCACTCTGTTCATTAGTTTCTATCTGATTTTGGACACATGACTTTGTTTTGTTTGAGGGTTTTTAAAAAAGCTGTTTGAGACTTGTATACTCTCCTGCTGTCTAATTCACATAGGAAAGTTGACATCTTATGGCACTGAAAATGACAAACTTGCATCTTCTGACTATGAAACTAATATTGTTGACTAAATATTTGAACTTTCTCTTTCTGATCTGATGCTCCAGAGCAAATCAGCAGAAATATCAGTTTAAAGTTTTGTAGAATAGAAATAGAAAAGTCAGATAAGTTTGTGAATAACTGGAGCAGAGATTTTTTGAATAATCATAACTGTATATAGTTTTGGGTGGGTAGCTGTGTTGGTCTGCAGTAGATGAGCAAGATTCCAGTCCAATAAGCACCTTAAAGACCAACAAGAGTTTCCAGGGCATAAGCTTTTTTTATCCCAGTCAGGATGGAGCTGGAATGGGTGTTGCAAAGAAGCAATATAGGATCTGATAAAAGGAGTTTGACTCCCAAAAGCTTACACCCTGGAAACTCTTGTTGGTCTTTAAGGTGCTACTGGACTCAAACTTTCCAAATAACTTTATATGTGTCAAATTGACAATTTCAGCAAATTTTGATATGAAATGCAAACTATATTTAAAGTTTATTATTAATAGTTATTTTTTTAAAAAATTAAAGAATGGCAAACTGCAGCAAGAGTCTCCTCTTGCAAGCCCCTTGAGAGGCTTATGCCTATTACATGCAGACAGAATATTGTGTAATTGTTACTAAAATATCTTTTTGTGCAATTATTGCAGAACAGCTAAAAAGTGAAAAGGACAAATGTTGACTGAGCATGTGGAAATGCTGTAATGTAATGCCAAAAGAAGAGAAAACGTAATCTTAGGATAATTGAAAGGAACACCATTTGTTGAAAGGAACATCCTTTTTCATTGTACCTCTCATATTGTCATGTTTATTTTATGCTCTATTAGACAATATTTGAAAGAGTCTGAAGAAAACAAGATCCAAGCCTCTAAAGCCAGAAGTGAACATGATGCATTTATAGTGTATCTTTGTCATTTCTTTGACATAAGAGGGAAAGAAGAGCTGCAAGAACTTCTGCTTTCAAAGGTGTCTAATTTATAAAATAACCATGAGATGATATTTACTATATTTAAGGATCTGGTGAAGATACCAATCTGGAGCTCTCCCTATGTCCATCAAAGAATGGCCAAGTCAAGTGAAAGCATGGCATACATTTTTTGCATAACATTATGTATTATTTACTCTGTAATAACTGTTTGGGGAAACCCACATGTTCCCTGCGACACATGTGGGTTTTCCAACAGGGCTGATAATGCCTTCCTGGGACTGGTTTAGGCTGGGAAATGGCACAGGGCGGAAGGTTGAATCCCCTTCTCCACAACTCATGTGAAGAATGCAAAGCAATATAAAAGTTTTGCCATATCAACCTTGCTTGACTTTGCACATGAGATGCCTATTCTCTAGTAATCGCCCTTGAAGGATGAAGGCATACTGAAGTTCTAGGTCCTAAAGAATATCCAGCTTTAATTAAATCAACCCCACATTGTTAGTTCTTAACAAGCCAATAGGGAATCGTAGTCTATAAACAAAGAGAAAAGTGCTCTGTGGGATATTTTTGTTGCTTGATCCCCATAAACACAGCTCTCATTCAAGACCACTCTTTTGCTTTAAGTTCTGAAGTGGCATATGTAAGAAGGAGGATGAGACAGCTCCAATGAACCCATACTAGTGGTCTTTAACCCACAGGTTGGGACTCTCAGGGGCATTGTGGAGCCCCTCCTGCTGGTTCATGAGCCCATGTAGAGCAGTCATTTGGGGCTGCATTTTGGAAAGACCTGCTGTAAAGATCAAATGTGCTGCACCTCCTGCCTCTCTTTGCATGCATGCTGAAAAGAGCTGAAGGATAAGTGAGAACACAGAGTGTGGGGGGACATTCTTCCATTGTTCTGATCTTTGACTTATTTCTCCACATGGTGTTTGGCTCAGGTTCTCTGTCCCCAGCTGTTTTGGTTTGCTGCCATTAATACTGGTGAGGTCCTAGGACCCGCCCCCCTTGTCAAATGACTCTGTCACATGACTTCCTGTCATATTCTTTCAACTCAGTGGGCTCTAGGTCAAAGACTGCTGTTGTATACTATGAGCACAATATCATGCATCCATAATGGCATGTTATTGTAAGTTTACTCAAATTAGTTTTAATGGAGAATGCAGAATTGTTTATGTTCCTAAATGTAATTAGTTTTTTATTTAAGTCTACTGTTAAAATCAATGAGACATGAAAATAATTAGCTGAAGCAGAATGAGGGCCTTAATTTCCAAGAAAACAAGTCTGACATGATATGCAAACATCTCTGAAATTAGTAAATACAGACAGCTATATTAACAGGAAGAGCCCCGTGGCGCAGAGTGGTAAGCGGCAGTACTGCAGTCCAAGTTCTGCTCACAACTTGAGTTCAATCCTGGTGGAACCCAGGTTCAAGTAACTGGCTCAAGGTTGACTCAGTCTTCCATCCTTCCGAAGTCAGTAAAATGAGTACCCAGTTTCCTGGGGGTAAAGTGTAGATGACTGGGGAAGGCAATGGCAAACCACCCTGTAAAAAGTTTGCCAAAAAAACGTCATGATGCGACATCCCCCCATGGGTCAGTAATGACTCAGTGCTTGCACAGGGGACTACCTTTACCTACCTTTATATTAACAGGAAGTGTTAATGGTAAAATAACTGATTTTATATAATTACATGGTTTCTTTGCTTCCAGATTAGTGGCATACAAAAAGAAAATGCTGTGTTAAAAGGACAAATTGCCACACTTGAGGAGGCCATTAATGTACATGAGATGGAATCGAAAGCCAGCAGAGAAACCATCATGAGGCTCGTTTCAGAACTGAACCAAGAGCAGAAGAACTCAGCAACCTGTTCTGAAGACATGGAAAAGCTAAGCCATGTAATGTCTCTTTTAGAATGCCTCTCTTGTGTACTGGCCTAAAGTCTGTCTGTGGACAAAAATTTTTTGAAGGGTTTGTTTTGAAGGAGGGCATTTGTGGGGAAATACCTCAAATAATACATTACAAAATGTTTTCTTAAATCATGCCATTTAAAGAAAAGGATGTGGCATACCAGACACTAGACACTTAGGCTATGCAAGGCACTCATACTTTAAAATCACTTCATTTTATTTATTTATGTTATTTATAGTCCACCTTTCTCACTGAGATGCAAGGCAGATTACACAGTGTTAGCCAATGCGATCAACTGCTGAGACATTCAATAAAAAATGCAATAGGGTATGGATTTCTGAAATTTGAAAACAAGCAAAAGATATGATATACAGCTGAAATAATGCTGAAACAAAGCATAAGCAACTTAATGTATTGAATGATGCAGAAGCTACCCAGTAGGAGCATACTTGCAGTAATATACGGTATGCAGTAGTGTAGTCCACAGCTCTTATACCTTTACCAAAGCATTTCTCTGAATCCTTTCCTAACAGTACAGCCCTCCTACCTATGTAAAAAGCCTTACTGAACTGTTCAGTTTTACATGGTTTGTGGAAAGTTCTACTAGAGTTGTATAAGGAAAACTTAGCTAGTGGTGGGACTCAAAGGCAAGAACTATATTTTCTTTCAGTGGGTTTGCATAGTTTGCCCTTTGTTCACCCAACAAAGATCAGGAACATACTCAGCAGCGGCAGCAGACTGAAGGAACTTCCTCAACACTAAGGTCAGATGTGGTGGAAGAAGTGGTACGTGGGCCAGTTTTGATGCACTGTTCTGGTGCTGATGGGATTATTTTTGGAAGTAATCCAATGAGAGCATACATGTGGTTAGCACTGTATATGTGTCTCCCTCCCCGACAACAGAACAGGCCTTATATAACTACTTGTAACTGTACAATCTCTGGGTTGGAAGTTATAGTGGAAAATGCTGAAGAGATAGAGTTTTCTGTGAAGTTTTCCCCTTATGCTCAGGAGGAAACCCTATTTTCAATTTCAATTTCAGTTTTAAAATGCAAAAGCGTCTTTCTTTAGCATTGCAAGTGGATGCAGTCAGAGGCCATCAAGTAGTTAAGATTCCATCACTATCTTCCGTTCCCCTCCATCTCTGAGTCATTAAAAAATGAACTCCAATCCAGAAGGGGGAAGGCATCCTTTTTATCTATGGATTCAGATGCAAAAATGCCTAAAGCTGGTTTGTAGCTAGAAATGCAGCCAGTGGGTATTAATTCAGAGGCCTTACAAGCAACCTTGCCACAATATAACCCTAAAGTAAGGCAATGTGATCCTCCACAAAGACAAGCCAGCTTCAACAGCAGTGCTCAGGGCAGCAAGAATGTAATAACTCCTGCAACAGATGATTAAGCGGGATTAAATATGAGGGGAGTGTGTAAAGAGAGTAAAGAGTGTCAGGGCCTGCCGCCACTGCCGCTGGGCGTGGCACTGGACGGTCTGCTCCTGACATCATAGGGGGGCCAGGGATTCTGCAGGACCCTGCTCTGTGGAAGGAGGGGCTGTATACCTCACCCAGACTCCCTCTCAGTCCACTCGCTGGGCTGCTCAACCTGGCCTGCTTACCCTCTGCATCCTCCATCTCCTCCTTCCAGAACTCTCCTCCAAGCCTCCACCCTTGCACCTTACTGCTCTCACTCCACATCATCACTCCTCACTCACACCCACCACCCCAGGGCTCTTCCCAGCCAGCTTTTATAGGGCTTCCTTCTACTGTCCCCCCCCTCTTCCAGCCTGGTCTTGGGCTGCACCAAGCAGTTGCAGCTGGGGTAGCTGATCTGGCCCCACTGACCAGCACCAGCTGTGCCTTGTTCCCTGGCTGCCCAGCCTCCCTGCCTTGGCTGATTGCTGAAGGCCTGTCCAGCTGCAGTCCCCTGGCTAGCAGCCCGGCCTCCCTGGCTGAGCTGATGGCTGAAGGTGGGTCCAGCTGCGGCTCCTTGGCTGGTTGCCCAGGGCTTCCTGCAGAGTGCCTCCAATAGCCGCACCTGGAGTGGCTTGGCTTTTGGCAACTCCTGGGCCAGGCTACTATTCTCTAGCTGGGGCGTGGCTTTGGGTTGTTGGGGCTGCTGCTGCTTCTCCTCCTCAGGTAAGGTCTTTGGGTGGGTGACTGCTGGGCCCCCAATCCCTCTGCCCTTGCCCCCTTCTGCCTTGCTTAGTCCCCCTTCCCTCCTCAGGGGAGTGGAACTCGCTGGCTTCTCTCTGCCTCCCCCTGCCTCCTGAGGCCCTGGGCCTTTGCCCCTTGCCCCTGGCACCGGCAGGTTCTGGATCCCCTTGCCCATGGGAGGGGTTGACCTGCTGTCCTCCGGCTGCCCCCTCTGCCTGCCAGTCAGACCGGTTGACCTGCTGTCAGCTGGCTGACCAGTTGACCTGCTGGCTGCTGGCTGACCAGTTGACCTGCTGGCTGACCAGTTGACCTGCTGGCTGCTGGCTGCCCCCTCTGTCTGCCCATCAGCCCGGGTGACCTGCTGTTCCCTCCTACCAAGTCTGGGGGCTGGGACCCAGACCCCGGACAAAGAGTGTGACTCACTCAATTGAGTTCATCTGGTTTAAATTAAAATCTGATTATATGTGATAGCCTTAAAACAAGTTAATGGTTTAAAAAAGAAACAAACTTGGCATACAGAACTTGTTGGAAACCCTTTAGCAGCGCTTAAATATAAGAACTTGTTTCTACTGTTGCTATTTAATAGAAACCTGGAATAAATAAGAAAAATAAATGAAGTTCTGGCATTTTGAGATTGGAAGCAATTATTTATCACAGTAAATGTAAAGACTTCCCAAACTGGTGCCGTAATAATTACTATAGATTGAGAGATCTTATTGATAACAATAGTATTCTGCCCTTGGATGGAATGTGATGAAGATAGGAGGTTATAGAATCACAAGTTTTCAATATTTTCAAATCAGACACTTCTTAATGGCATTTTGACTTGGAATATTGTTAACATTTTACTTTCTTCGATAAAAAAAATGACATGGAGGTTCACAGAAGAGTATGTACTGTTAGAGAGCTCAGCAGATTTTTACCTATTTAAGCTACAATTAGAGCACTTAGTTCACACAGAGGAGCAGAATCTGATCTTTCAAATATTGAATCAATTCTTTGTATTAGAGATGGGCACGAAATGAACCACGGAACAGAATTCCGTACGGAATGGCTAATTCGTTTGCACCGAAACACACGTTCTGTGGGAATGCGTGTTTACAGAACAAAAGAATTTTTTCCAGCTGTTCCGTGGCCAGGTTCAGAGTTTCACAGACCCTGCACCAGTTTCAGCCCATGGGCTGAACCCTGTGCGGGGTCTGTGAAACTGACAGCCCCTGTGCAGGAGAAAGGGGCTTCAGTTTCACAGACCCTATGCTGGGTTCAGCTGATGGGCTGAAACCAACACGGGGTCTGTGAAACTGACAGCCTCTTTCTCCTGCTACCCAGGCTGTCAGTGTCACAGACCCTGCACCAGTTCCAGTGCGGGGTCTGTAAAACTGACAGCCCGGGAAGTAGGAAAAGAGGCTGTCATTTCAAAGAGCAGCAGAAAAAGAAGCTGTCATTTCACAGACCCCGTGCTGGAACCAGCGCGGGGTCTGTGAAATGACAGCCTCTTTTCCTGCTGCCCAGGCTGTCAGTTTTACAGACCACGCTGGAACCGGCGTGGGGTCTGTGACACTGACAGCCCAGGCAGCAGGAAAAGAGGCTGTCAGTGTCACAGACCCCATGCTGGGTTCAGCCCATCAGTTGAAGCTGGCGTGGGGTCTGTGAAACTGATAGCCTTGTTCTCCTGCTGCCCAGGCAGCAGAAGAAAGGGGCTGTCTGTTTCAAACGCCCTGCACCGGCTTCAGCAACCCATGCAGGACGGTTGAAATGCCATGGAACAACAAACCATGAACTGGGAAAAGGTTGGAAGTTCGTGGTTCGAGGTTCCGTGGAATGCTACAAACCACGAATCACGTGGTTCATTTTTTTCCATTCCGTGCCCATCTCTACTTTGTATGTCTAAATCTAAAAGAGGCACAATTAATCTTTTGATAGTACTTTAATCTTCAGAAGTTCAGTAGACTAACAAATTCTATCACTGGAAATCTAATAGTTCAGATGCAGATGATAAACATATTTGGTAGGTATGTGTAAAGATGGCAGATTATTGGGGTATGCTAACTTATATTATTTATGTTATTTAGAATAAGAAATAGTATGTGTTCTATTTAACCTGATCCAAGGATAAAGAACAGACTTTTAATTATGAGCCAGTTTAACGGCTGCAAAAGTAGTTTATGTGATGTATTACAGACAACTGCAGAATGGACAGGATTTATTTTAAAAGTTCTTTATGTAGTTAAAATGGAAAAGCTGAGATATATCTGATGGGCTCATGTTAGTGGAAAAGAGAATGATTTACCAGATACTTCACAAATTTGCAAAACGACAGTACAATTATTTATTGATTTATTTAGAAAATGTGTATGCTGTGTCTTCTGGCCTGCTCAAGGCAGATCACAATAATAAATAATAATATTGGAGTAGACTATATGAGCATCTCCAAGCTCTAGTAATTTATGTATTGTAAATGTTATAGATTAGCTGGATATGAGACAGTAACTGTAAAGGAAGTAAAGGGATTTTTTGTACATATTTGTATTAAACAAAAAAAAAATATGCTGAAAAAAAGTTTTGAGTTCACATGCCCTGACAAAACCCCTTCATTTGGAAACAGACAAGATGGTTGGATTGGACTAGCCATAGATGCAGGGATTGCAGATCTTTCCTTCTTTCATGCAGTCCTTTCCAACACCAGGTAAGTTCCAACCGCAGTAAAATGTCCAAGTGAATTGGGAGGATGCAGTGGAATAAGGAAAATGAAGAAATGGCTCTCTCCTGTGTCTTAGTGGAGCTGTGCTGACAGAAGACACAGAGGGGGCAATTTCATTCCCCCCTCCCCGCCACTGCAGTCTCCAAATCCACATGGATATTAGACCACACAGGTTTTATAATCCCAGGAATAAACTTTCCCAGGGTTAGAAAGTACTGCTGGGGGGAAGGGATGGAATGGGAATGGGAAAGGTCTGTAACAATGTCTTTTGCTGATGGATCATGTGATGCAATCCAGGGGGAGAGTAACCTGCAATCATTTTTTTAGAAGCTATTGTTTAGCAATGATTATAAAATCATTGGGGTTTTTTCTTGCGCTCTACAGGCTAGCTGGGTCTGGGCTTCTCTGGAGTAAGGTCACCAGTTGGCTGGCTAGATTTGGGAGCATAGACTGGAGGCTGGAACTGACAGCAGGGAGCCTGGGGCTGGAGCACAGGACTTGTGCCTAGTGGATGAAGCCTCAGCCTAAATAAGATGGGAGTTAATCTGGCTCGGCTGCATTTGCTGGCAGGCGTTGAGGCTCCTGAGACTGAACTGAGCCTTGGCCAGGATTGTGCAAAGCAGCGCTACTCTCAGAGCCTAGTTCAGGATCCAGGCTGGGATTGCATGCTGCCAGTCTAGTGCTCTGCCTCCCTTGTTCTGTCTCACCCCAGAGCTTTTACTGGTGTTGCTCTTGCAGAGTAGGAGTGGGTTCTGAGTTGCTACACGCCAGGGATTATGTCCTGGCTGCCTGAGGCCTTGTGGTTATCTCAGAAGCTGGTGGCAAGGTCTCTTTTGCTGGCTCTGGGAGGATGGCTTCTGTTGCTCCTGGAGAGTCATCAGCAGGTTCCTCTTCAGTGTCCGATCCTCCCTGATCCCACAGTTTCCCTGGCCTTGGCTCCTCAGGCTGTTCGTCTTAGCCCACAGAGTCAGAGTCACTGGACTGGCCAGGGTGGGTGGGTGGATCGTAACAGTGTTGTAAATAATGAAATCCTAACATCTTCTAGTAAAAAACAAGATCTGCTGTGGGACCTAGGCATGCCAGCAATAATACATTTTGCGAGTTTGTCACATTGCGGGCGGTGGGGGGGTGGATTTCTTCCCAGTCTCTCTTCCAACTGTAGATCCCAACTTTGACCCCTATGCTGTTCATGAGGGTCTGCTGACCCACCAGAACAAATTTGAAGGGACAGCTTAGTGGGCCACAGCAGGAAGGGGAAGCAAGGAAGTTTTAATCCACTAACAAATCTCAGTGTACACAAGCCAGTGCGTGCAGTGATATATGTACAAAAGAAATTATTGCTTGGCATCTGTTTGTAAAGTAACGAGAAAAATCACAGATCCTCCAGTAGTGGATTAATCTGTATTTTGTAAAAACATCCTCTCTGGTCACAGCAGAGTTGTTAGGTTTTTGGTGATCCCAAAACCCCAATTCAACCCTTTTCTGGATTAAGTTTTCTGCCATTAATTTCTCATTTTAGTTCATTTCAATTAAATGTGAGCATTTCGGGGAGGGGTAGCATCTTATAATATTATAACTCCAACAGCATATTGGTCATATTGGTCATTTTGTTTTGCACATGTTTTCTCCCGATTACACCATTTAACTTTTTAAGGCAGGCATGCTCAGCACAGCAAATATACAGTTCACAGCAAATGAGAAGAAGACACTTACAGAGGAACTATAAGTTACCTCTGAAAAACTTGAATAATATTCTCATCCCCACAGAATAGGACAGGTTTAGCCTTCCTGCTGTGAGATTAACAGTGCAGTCCTAAGAAGAGTTAGCCCAATCTAAGCACATTGATGTCAATAGTTTAGACTGGAGTAACTCTGTTTAGGATTGCACTGTAAATTTTGATGGGATGGAAGGAATGGACAGCCTCCAAAGATAAAAACCAGCAGGATAGACTTTGAAGCACAGAAGTATGCATGAGATATTTATGCATGAGTGGCATAGCCACCATCTATTAGGAGGCTATAAGACTAGCATAGTCACTGGAGGACTATGTCTAGTTCTGGAGGCTACACTTTTAAAAAAGATGCAGACAAACAAGAATGGATTCAGAGGAAGGCACAAAGTTGTTTGGGTGCTTGGAAAACACATTCTACAAGAAAAGATTGAAAGGAACTTGGGTATATTTTAGCCTGAAGAAGAGAAGATTAAGGGGAAGCATGACTGTGCTTTTCAAATAACTGAGTGGCTTTTTTTGCCAGAAGTTTTCAAGCAGAAAGTTGGACAGCCATCTGTCAGGAATGCTCTAGCTTTGGATTTCCTGCATTGAGCAGGCAACTGGACTAGACTGCCTGTAAGATCCCTTCCAGCTCTGTCAGTATGCAATGGTTTCCACACAGGCTTGTATGATTTGTATGGTTCCTATTGCCAGGACAGCTACCAATATAGTACAGCAACACTGGGGCTACCACATGGCTGATTTCCCTACCCAGTCCTCCTCCCAGTGATCATCTCCCCTCCACCAGATCACTGGAGCTATTTCAATTATGTTTTAAATTGGTAGTTGAATATCATCGTATTGGTACCCTTATAACAATAAGTGTAACAGGATTTCTGAATTCTCAGTTTCTGTTTTTAAAAAAGTCTATAGACACTTGGTTTGCAGAGATAAAAGAGAGAAAATGTATCACTTCAATAGAAGGGGCTAGTGACTTACTGTTAACACTTGTTGTTAATCTATTAAGACTTATTGTAACCGTATGTAGATATAATGATGTTCAATTGCTGATTTTTAAAAGGCATTCCCCCCCCCCCCGGGCCTGTTAGCAGGGGGAAGAAATGGCCACTGTGGAGGTAGTGTAAGGGAAAATGGCCGCCATGTGGGTGGGCAAATCCAAACTTTCCCACCAACATGGTTGCCAACCAGACTTTACTGCAAACTTTCCCAAAACTTGGCAGAAAAGTGAGTTTGAAAATGATCAGAGAAAAGCTGAGAAAACCCAAGGAGGTACACAAATGCTTCATAATGCTGCATGGAAGCACAAAAGAAACCCGCTTACCAGCAGCATTAAACACATGGTGGATAAACTGTGTAGACTTCCACAAGATAATTCAACAATATCTCTGTAGCAGTACCTCTACCAATTCTCTTTTTCCACCCAATGGTAGTACTAAAAGGGGGATTGGTTGGGACTGTTTGATCAGCCCGTCTCACGTGGCTGGGGGTATTCATACATATGTGGGATGGCTGTAGGGACATGTGAAGGGAGTCAGTGAATGACAGATTATCACTCCATCTGCAGTGATTGGAAACAGATCATGCTAACCGCCGCCCCCCCCCCCCCACTATTCTAGACATTTTCATGTGCCGTATTTTCTTTAGCATTTTCTTTGCTGTATGGCAATCCTGCCAAACGTTCTGTCATTCCTTCTCTCTTCTTGAACTTTACTTTTTTGTGTACAACAGTTTGGTGTACTGGTTAAGAGCACAGGACTCTAATCTGGAGAGCCGGGTTTGATTCCCCACTCCTCCACTTGAAGCCGCTTGGGTGACCTTGGGCTAGTCCCAGCTCTCTGGAGCTCTCTCAGCCCCACCCACCTCACAGGGTGATTGTTATTGTGGGGATAATAATGACATACTTTGTAAACCGCTCTGAGTGGGCATTACGTTGTCCTGAAGGGTGGTATATAAATCGAATGTTATTATTATTAAAGTTATTATTTCTGCTTTTTTTTAACAGGTAAGCAGTCTATTTGATCTTATTCACAGCAGAGCCAATTCCAGGTTTTTGGGGACCCTGGGCAGAGAGTGCTCAGCCCTCCCATGCCCACTACTAGGCTCCCCATTTTTGCCCTCCCACCCACATGCCCCCAGCTACCTGTGCATCCTTTCTTTGCCCCCACTCACGGGCTCTCCCACCACCTGCAGACACAGCTGCCCACACTGCCTGCATTATTTTCCCAAGGGCAGTGGGTGCAGCTAGGAGTGCCACTGCCACAGTCACCAGGAATGCTGAAGTTTTGTGCACCATCCATATGCCCTTCTCTACCAGCACTAGAAAGCATATGCAGCTGGGAACAGAGGTGACAAAGCACTCAAAAGCAGGCAGTGGAAGGTGTGAGTGCAAGTGTAGTAGTTTCCAGCAGCCCTGCATGGGGCCCCAGAGGGGCTGTTGGTCATCGGCTGATGTCAAAAGGCAAAATTCCAAAAGGACTGGCAAATGAAGCCTCACTGCCAGGGTAGAAAGCCACCACTAGCCTCTCTTAACTAAACCTTCTGCTGGTCATAAGAGAGCATAAGAGAGGCATACCAGCCCTGCAAGGTATGCACTCAACAGGTTGAGTCCAGAACAAACTAGCATGTGGCAAAATGTGGCAAAATGGCCAAAGAATCAGATTTGGATTGAAGCCACAATTCTCAATAACTCCACATCAATTTAAGATAGGGTTGCCAGGCCCCCTCAATCTCCCAGTCGGGGATTGGGGCCTGGCTCTTACCTCTGTTCCGAGGGCGCTCCTGCAAAGTGTGATGATGTCACTTCCGGGAAGTGACGTCATCACATTGCGCATGCCCCCCAGCGTGCCCACGCTCCACAGGGGCTCACGTTGGGGGCTGCTGTGGAGCACAGGAATGCTCCTGCACTCCACAGTGGCCCAAAACGCGCCCACGGATTGGGCCCATTTTGAGGTGCTGTGGAGGGCAGGAGTGTTCCTGCGCTCCGCAGCACCTCAAAATGGCCCTGTTTTGGCCCAGATTAGGCCCATTTTGAGCCGCTGTGGCATCCTGTGCACCATCCTGCGCACCATGGCATCCCAAAACAGACCTGATCCACGCCAAAACACACCTGATCCGTGGCCGTTTTGGTGCGGATCGGGCACGTTTTGGGGGGCTGCGGCACACCGGAGTGCTCCCGCGCTCCACAGCGGCTCAAAATAGGCCCAATCCGGGCCAAAACAGGGCTGTTTTGAGGTGCTGCGGAGTGCAGGAGCGCTCCGCAGTGCCTCAAAATGGGTCCGATCCGCGGGAGTGTGCACCTTCGCAGGGGAGCGCGTACAGAGGGTTGCGCCACCAGCTGGCCAGGTAAATGGGGCCAGGGTATGGGGTCTGGCACCCCTAAATTAAGAAAAGGAATTTATTAAAGAAAACTGCAAAGGCAAACAAACATAGAAGTATGTGGAGAAGCACAAAACAGCAGCAGACAATTTAAGCTAGGCTATATTCACTAGAAGTCCTTGAATTTGCTCCAGGTGTTACCTTCAGCAAGTTTCAGAGTTCAAAAGGAAGCTTTAGTTCTTAGGTCCAGAGATCACAAAAACAAGAACACAAAGGTTGCTAGCACAGGAATCCACCAGTTATGTAGTGTAACTTCTCTTTTCATGGGTTCTATGGGGCTTAGAAAGCAACTTTCACAAAATTTTAAGAAATAACTTTTTTTCCTTTTAAACTTTTTAACAATTAATAAAATACAACTTTAACAAAAATTAACTCTTAAGTGCAACTATACAAAAAAACCCTCCAAATCAACAATGTCCTTGAAAAGGCAAACAGTTCAACATCCAAGAAGTGATGAGCCCTCTCTCATCCATTTGAAGCAGCTGTACCCCAGGCTTCCGTCTTCTTGTTGGGAATTATAGCCCTGCAAAAATAATACAACCCCAGTAACACCAACTACACACAATACACAAACACCACTTTAAATCATATTTTACATACAACATTTGATTACCTTATTCAAGGTGATAAGAGTTTATAATTTATTAAGCTCCCCAGCAAACAGCCTCCTCCTCAGCAGCCTGCCTCTAGCTTCTGACTCCACCCCACTGGGCTAAACCAATTAACCTCACAGGGGTTACAGTAGCATTCAGGAACAAGAGCAAAAGCAGGAACAGATCCCCTTCTCTCTCCTCTTTCTACTGATACACAGAGACTGAACAAACAACTCTTTTTTCAAGACCAGCTGCCTACGGCTGGCCTAAATTCCTTGTGACAGTTGTAAGATAGAATATAATGTTGAATACAAAATGTTTAAATTTCCAGCTGTGCTGAATCCCCCCTCAAAAAACCCCTAAAAATGGGTTATCAGATACATTTAGAAGTATTATAGTTCATTCTTTTTTCTTTTTTATAGTAGAAGTGAGGGAGAGGAGTAAAAGTATGATCTTTATGTCTGGGGATGAGCTGTCCGTACCCCTCGGACTTACCACAGCCACAACACCTGGCACCTGCTAAAGGTGAGCCACCGTCACAGCGGGCAGCGAGTGGCAGGACTTCAGTGCCTGGGGGAGCCCCAGATGTGCAAGAAGGCAGCCAGTGGACTCTGCGAGACCCAGGAGCAGCCACAGACAAACCCCAGACCCTTTCCCGGGCACTAGGCAGTGAGGGGCGAAACACACAGGCCGGAGATACCACTGCCCCTGCGCACACACTGGGTGGGGCTGGCAAGCCGGGTGTCAGGACCACAGAAATGCCACCTAACCTGGGGATCTGCCTAGCTGAAAGGATACCCAGGGAGAAATGGCTGCCAGGCTGTCTTGCCTGGAAAGGCCCTGCCAGCCCCATCCTCCAAATAGGAAATAAGGGAAAAGGGAGAAACTGGAGCTGGGGGGAGGCACCTGGAAGCCTCCCCAGCTGGCCCATATCAGGAGCAATCAACCCACAGGAGGAAGGGTGGAGAGCGGGGCAGGAAGTCCCATATAAGCCAGCTTGCCTGGGAAGGCCCTGCCAGCCCCATCCTCCAAGTAGGAAATAAGGGAAAAACTGGAGCTGGGGAGAGACACCGGAAGCCTCCCCAGCTGGCCCAGATCAGGAGCAACCAGCTCAGGGGAAGAAGCGAGGAGATCGGAGCAGGGAGAGACACCGGGAAGCCTCCTCAGCTGGCCCAGATCAGGAGCAATCAACCCACAGGAGGAAGGGTGGAAAGCAGGGCAGGAAGCCCCATATAAGCAGGCTCAGTTGGGAGCCAAGGGGTGGAGAGTATAGGAGCCATTGGTGAATTGTGTAGGAGTGGTTGGAGAAGGAGTTTACTTGGCAAAGGACAGGGCAAGAGTGGAGGAAGAGCAGAGGCTACCGAAGGACAGGTCCATAGGTGGCTGAGAGGGTGCAAGGGTGATGTATTCCCCCCCCTTCCATTATCCAGGGGTCAATCCCAAGCCTGCTCATGCCCAAGGCCCCTACCGTGGATACCCGTGCCCAGAGCTCTGCCGCTGCCATGGCAGAGCCTGACAGTTTAGTTATGTTACATATTCTGAATATCTTTCATGCAGCTCAAATCTATTACTATATACTCATATACCCAGATCATATACTCATATAGCAATAGATGTAGCCTATTGTATTTTGTATAAGGTTTCTGATGTAGTCTAATGTATTTTGTATATGGTTCTATGCACTTTCACTTGTTATTTCTCTCTCTTTTTCTAAATAAAAATTATAAAAAATTTAAAAAGAAGATCCCTTGGCTATTGTTACCAGGCAATGCTGTTTTCATACAGAATTCAGATTTTCAAGCTCTATTATATGTTGTTTTGATGCTTACTTTTATATGGGAAAAAAAGAGTAAATATTGGACAGTGAAGCCTAATCTGCCTGACGTGTCACTGTTTCTGTTCTGGAGTTAGCAGTGCTGCCAGCACATTTTCATCTTCCTATGGCTTCTAAACTGTGGTACTTCCTAAAGCAAGTACAAGACAAAGAGATGTCTTCAAGGGGAGAGAAAAGAGAGCCCCTGACTCCGACTCGTCATAATTGCTTTATTTAATTTGTCTTCTAAATGCTTGGTCCCTGCATGCTTTACAAATAGTCTCCTTAATCAGTTGTCCTTTCCACTTCCTGTAATCTCCTTCATTAGTATTCCAATAATTAAAAAGATCACTATGCAACCACATCTGTTGAAAACAAAATATTCCTTCTTTATGCTTTGTGCAAACACTGTATGCATACTTCTGAAGCACAGGTGTCACCAGACAATGACTCATAAATGGTGATTTTTTTTTTTACAAAGATGGCTGGCTTTAAAACAAAAAATGCATTATAATTCTTCTCTTTAAATTATTGTGCCCAATTTTGTGGTTCAGAATGGGCTCCTTTGAACTGTATTTACATTTTAAAATCTTAATAACATCAAATGAGATCACCAGCAGCTATTACTAGGCTGGTAAGCTGTGCTGCACCTGTGTTGGGGGAAAGAACACTTGTTGAAATAATACTGCAGTTTGTAAATGTTTCCTTAATTTTCTGTAATAGCCATAATTTAATCCTTGGCATGGGAATACCTTTCCCCCCTGCTAAGATCTTTAAAGAAAAGAACTAGAGAAATTAAATTCAATGGAAATATGCCAGGAGGCAGAAAGGTAGGCTTTGCTGGCTGTGACATCTTCAATTAAAGTAGATTTCAGCGGTGGTGTATGTACTGAGCAGAGTTCTTTCTTTTTAGAAAAATCTATATCTAGGATTGGAATAATTACTGAAATAAACTTGACCCTACAAGTTCTGCTCCCATTTGGCATTCAGAGCCAAAGTCAACAGGAGAAAACAAAAGAGTCCCACTGAGCACATATGACTGGTTGTCTAATGCTTGCACTTTATGTGACCTAAAGGATTAATAGCAATTGCTGATATTAAATTATGCCTAGTCAAAATCTTTTCATGCTCACTAAACACTTAATGCTTCCATTTTGATACTTACTAACTCTCATCAGTCTTTAATTAAATGGTACCAAAATCTTTTCTTTGCCTTCTTGTTTTTGGAAGTAGTGAAGTTTGTAAACAACTTCTGTCAGTGAGGCCTAAACATTTAGAACAGAGTGTGTAAACTGCAGTGCCTCTGTGCATTCAGTCTTAAAGCCTGAGGCACATAATTGGTTTGTTTTGGGGAGGATGAGCAAGAGAGAGTGAATAGTTAGATGAGAGAGTGAAGAGAGAGATGAGAGAGACCGTGAGTACTGTAAGTTGGCTTGAAGCATTATGGGCATGCAGGATCTCCTTTCGGGGCATCTGATATAGCAGATATGCTGTTCTGTAGGAAATACACTGCTTCCACCTGTGCTCTACTTAATATTTGTAAATGTTACAAAACAATATAAATTTCCAGTGCTCTCCTTTCTAAAGGAAACCAACCCTAGTGTACATTGCTTCTAGAACTTTCTGCTGCTCAGAAAAGTGGGTAGCATTACAACACGGGTTAGCAGTGGGATCATGTTTCCTTGGGCTGCTGTGACTGAACCAGAATACAGCCAGAGATAGCACTGCTGAGAGCCAATTTGGTGTAGTGGTTAAGAGCAGTGAGACTCTAATCTGGAGTAGAGATGGGCATGAACAGGAAAAAAAATGAACATAATGTTCGTTGCCATCCACGAACAGGGACTCATGAACAACCACGAGCATGGCCCTGTTCACGAACATGTTCATGGTTGGCTGTTCATGGGGCCAGCAGGCTCTCCTCCAGCCATCAGCCAAGTCAAGATCCCAACTGCACCACTCCCAGAAATCTGACCTGAGCAGGCACCTGGAAAGGTACCAATAATAAATAATAGCTTGGCCCCAGAGCCTGGCAGCAGCCCTGGAACTTGAAGGGGTAGATCCCTACCGCACCACTCCCAGAAACCTTACCTGAGCCGGCAGCAGGAAAGGTATCAATAATAATAATAGCTTGGCCCAGAGCCTGGCAGCAGCCCTGGAACTTGAAGAGTTAGATCCCTATCCCACCACACACAAAGAAAATTCAGCCTCCAATGCACTCTATCAAAATGCCAACAGCAACTGTCTCTCCACTGTCTGCAAAGTCAGAGCTGGGAGCCCCCCTCCCCCCGGTCTTTGCTCCCTTGTTGTAACCAATTTGGAGCTCCACACTTGAAAGGAAGAGCTGCCTATCAAGCTAAATTGGGCTTAGATTGGGGTTTCCAGGGCAACAGCAGGAGTTAAGACAGAGTTCAGACAATCCCTGCCTGAGTTGCCAAGGGAATTGATTGCAGGTGCCAGACTGGCTTGATGAACAGCAACAAAGGAGGCTTGCAATGACCACCTGTTCGTTTAGAATGGGGCCTCATGAACAGCTTGTTCATGAACAGCAAATTTGGCTGTTCGTGGCTTTTTTTTGTTCGTATTGCTGTTCATGCCCATCTCTAATCTGGAGAGCCGGGTTTGATTCCCCACTCCTCCACTTGAAGGCAGCTGGGTGACCTTGGATCAGTCACAGCCCTCTGGAGCTCTCTCAGCTCTACCCACCTCACAGGGTGATTGTTGTTGTGGGGATACTAATAACATACTTTGTAAACCGCTCTGAGTGGGCATTAAGTTGTCCTGAAGGGGGGTATCTAAATTGAATGTTATTATGTTACGTTATTAAGAAAGCCAAAGGTTTTTTTGGGGGGGGGGAATGAAGGCAGTGGTCTTTGTAGAAGGTAATGCATCCCAATGGAGGAAGCCCAGTTGAAGAGCATGTGTTTGGAAATGGCTGAGGACAACTGTGAGGTAGATGAGCAGCTGATGGGCTTGTACTGTGGAGTGTGCCAGGAGAAAAGCTGAAAGCATAAAGTTCACCAGAAGATCATCCACAGCACTGAATTATGGGCTCCCCAGAGGGATTTTAATGGCAGTAAAAACAGATATAAGAACCTTGTAATGCTTGGAGGAATGGTATAATTGTATGAAATTTACCAGTATTTTCACTATAGCAATATCAGCCATCCACTAATGGGCCAGCCACAAAAGTTCTTCAGACCCAAGTGGCAGCCATTTATAGATTACCTTGCTATGAAAGACTCACGAGGTGCAATAAAGTCATATAAGACATTTCTGAAACTAGAACTTTGAAACAATAAAATTTATACCAAATAGTATACCACTATTTAAGCTTCGAATACTTTGTCCTCACAATGCTAAAGAAACATATACATTTAAGGAAAAGTAAAATGAAACAATGATGTAATACATATGCTATCAATGTATAAATATGTTAACTACATAGATTGTTAAAATTGTACTTTATTATTGTATATGTGTTTAATCGATTGTTAAAATTTTAGCTTGAATAAAAATGAAAAAAAAAAGTTCTTCAGACCCCTTTCCAAGTCAGTGCTGACCTGTCCTGCCACTGTTGACAATTCACTACAATACCTGGTGTTCTGAGGGAAAAGAATTGGTGGGGAAGCTATGTTTTAAAAAAGGATAAGCTTTATGCTTCTTACCCTTGACAAACAAGACATGAGCATGCAAACTCTCTGTTTAAGGTAGGCCCATTAGTTAAAGTAGAAATTCTTTCTGTGGGTCTATAATGAGCCATATCAGTTCTACTGGCAATCATTCCTGATTCCACTACTTTTCCCACAAATGATTTATGTTATGAAGCAGCTGCTATTTTCTGTCTTATGTAGTGTAAATAATTTTATTTCTTTGGTTTATATTTTAGGATCTAAACAGCACTTCAACAGCCAAGCAGAGTCTGGAGAAGGAGGTCAGAAGCCTCCAAGAGAGGCTGGCTGCATGCCAGAGGGCTTGGGAAGTCTCACAAGAAGAACTGAGCTACGTAAAGAGATGTTCTAACAAAAAAGAAGAGAGTCTGAAAAGCTGCATAGAGGAGGCTAGGGCAGGAAAAAATCTGCACAATGCATTTAAAGAGAAAATCATTACCCTACTCCAGAGCAAATGTAACACAGTCAGTCCATCTGAAGAGTTCATTGTGGAGACAATTCGTGAAATGTGCCATGCAGAGGAGAGCAAAAAAACAGTATGTGGACCTCTATTATTGTCTATTATAAGTATTCAACATGCTTAATTTTCTATTACGACATGTGAATTAAAAACCTTAAGACCATCAGTGGCCTCTTTGTGTATATGCCCTTAGCAGCCCCCCCAAAACCTTGGTGTTTTCCACACGGTCACTTTGCTTCCCATGTTCTCCAGAGTTCCACACATGCAAGGGAGTCGTGGGAAGCAGAAATTGTTTTTGTCCATCTCCCCCCCGCCCCCTTTCCACCCCTGTGCACATTCAGCGATTTTTTTTTAAGCTGCTGCCCAGTCGCTGCTGGGGTGTGTTATGTCCATGCAGAATCAAAAATTTCTGTTCTGCTTCTTGTGCTCATCACTACCTTTTCCCCAGGAGCTGATGGGTCTGTCCACCGGTAACCACTCCCACCCTCCTCAGCTCTCTGAACTCCGTTTTGCCACTTTTATTAGTAAAGCAAGGTAAGGGTCATAAGACTGCTTCTCTATTCGCTTCATTCCTCCCGGGTATGCACACATTCTCTTATTTTTTTCCAAAGCCAGGAACAAGTCCTAACGTTGCTGCTTTTCCCCAGTTTGTTGTAAAAGCTGGGAAAGGGTTAAATAGCTGCTTTTTCCTCTCTCCCTCCTGGCGTTTTGCATAGGGCACCTTGGATGGAATGAAGCAGCAGCATTTTAACTTTTTCCTGGCTTGGCTTTAAAAAAAATGAGGGTGGAACAAGCATGTAAAGTACATGTTTCCCTCCAGAACTCTGCCACCAATGGCCTCTCCATTGGGCACATGAGAGCCCAATCAGCAAATACAGGGAAAGGGGGGGGGATGGATTCCAACACTGCAAAGTTACAACACAAGCAATTAAAATGCTGCTCCAGACACATCTCAACTTGTCAGCGGACACCAAACTGCCTTGAGGTCATGCAGTGCAGAATCTTGGGACCCCAAGCCATTTCAGCACTGATTGGCATGAACGCTCAGCATGGCTGGCTTAAAATGTGCCATGCGAAATGGGCCCTTATCTTTAGTTTCAGCATCTTTTCTCATCACTTCATAAAGTAGAGTGTGTCACTATTTCCCAGGTGAATTTGATG
Source organism: Eublepharis macularius (assembly GCF_028583425.1). NCBI lineage: Eukaryota > Metazoa > Chordata > Lepidosauria > Squamata > Eublepharidae > Eublepharis > Eublepharis macularius. Next base: position 129,551,884 of record NC_072790.1, read on the forward strand.
ATGAAGAGTCAAATGTTTCCCTACCCATGTGACCTCAGAGAAGAGAGTTTAGGAATTAGCTACACAGCTGCTAAAACATTTGAACCTGTTTAGCACTGCATTGTAAATCTCAGACTTTTCCTTTCCTTTATGTAAGACAAATACACTGTGAATCCTTTATTTTCCTCTACTAGTCATAACATGATTGCCTAGCCACCTACATTGCCACATTTATAGCAATAGCGTGTTCTTGATTGTCTTCATAAGACATGGAAAGGAGGTGGTCTCTTTGGTGTGTCATGTCCAAAAGGGCTTTCATTGTTATAAGTTCTGGTGAGGGCCACATTTTGCATGCTCCTCTATGTAAAACGTTCTAGCAAATTAAGAATTTGCATATCCAAGGAAAAGGTTTTAGCTTAGCCCTTCACATGCTATGCTAGTTTCCATTTACAGGGAATTATTAATGCAAGGGAACTGTGAAAAATTCAGTCTGTTTCATCAGCACTCTTCCAATTCCTGACAACCTCAAGCCTTACTCTACTTACCAGGAGGTGCATTGGTGCCCAGTGGTCTGTTGATGTGTAATGGTGCAAACTCCATTTCCCTGACATTAGGGAGCCTGTAATTTTCTCTTGCAAGGAAGGAAATCTAAATATATGATGTGGAGAAAGTGACAGGGTTGCATACAAGTAGTCATAGTGTGGCTAGAAAGGATGCATACGGAAATAGTGGTGGCATAGTAGAGAGAAGTCTGCTTTGTTAACCTGCGTGAATTACTAGTGGTATGTTTTCTTAGTCATAAAAATATTGAGTTTTGGACTCTTTTTCTGGATAGCAGGTCCACCTTTAAATATTTAGGCAGCGTCATGGTTTTCACACACCCCAAAACCCTCTCCTCTGGCCTCACACTTACATGATAGGTTTGGTATGCAAGTTGTAAGGCTGAAGGATTTAATATACAACTTTTCTTTGTAACTGTGTATTTAGTTTATAGACACTCAGAACGTACCTGCATGAATTACAGTGTTAAATCTTTATAGTTTCACACAAGGTTTCTTGGTGTACGACAAATCCTTGCTAGATTTCAGGTACCTGGCACTTCCCATTACAAAGCTTTTTCTTTGGTTTTTTAAAATTGTTTTTTAAAGCCTCTTTAATAACCAAAATTAATTCCATACTTGGTGTCAAAACTTTCAGAGTGAAAAGCAAAACAAAAACCCAGCAGCAACAACAACCCTCCCCTCTTTTCTTGAAAGTTTAATAAGCAAAACTTTAGATAAAACAGGCAAATTATATATAATTTCAAAAATCTGTTGGATGATCCTTAAGAATTAAAACCCAGGAGGGGAGTTTTCTTAGGAGTGTCTCGTTCTGTTTGTGCATTGTACACAGCTGCTGACCTTCTGTTGCAATTTCACTACACTGGAATTCAATAATGGAAGAAAATTGCTTGTTTTGATGGTAAAATTTCCTTTGTCAGTGCAATTTATTACCAGTGGGAAATCTCTGAGGGCAATTGTAAGACAAGAGATAATTAATTGCAGTGCTGAATTTCATTGAGTGAGTTATATTACATCTCTTCTATGACTCATTTTTTGATGCTGGGGCTCACTGTTTACTGATCTTTACAGCTTTTGTTGCCTTTGTTACTGTATTTTAAAATTTCACATAAGTGTAGACATTATTTTACCACTAGCTGTTCTTCCTTATTAGTTCATCTGTAATTCAATGCACATACTGAATACCTAAATTATTAAAGCTTTAATTGCCCAAGTAATATACCTAATTTTTACATCAACGGTGCATGCTAACAGAGCAAGGTAATTCTCATAATTAAGGTGTTTGTTTATTTGCATTTATTTAAGAAATGTATATCTTGATTTTCATTTTTATGGATCTGCAAGATGACTCATGCTTCCCTTTCACTGATGGCTCTTCCAGTTACAATGAACTATTCAGCCTTCTCCTCTATCCCCAATATCCCACCTGTTGGTTGCAACTGGTCAATGTGCCTTTAAGACCTTTGTAGCACTAGGACTGTAACTAATTTTAACTTTCATTTTCTGCAGAGGCATTTCTGTGCCTCAAAAGCAGCTTCTTTAAATACTGTAGCTTTTCTTGTTCACAGTCTCTACTCCCTTTCCCTCAGCAAAGGAGAAGGCTCAGCACCTTAGATGAAGTAGAATTTCCATTGGCTCTTTTCCTTGCTTCCACCTTTTTATCACTTCACTCTACCTTTTGACATCTCTGATCCTCCATGGGCATATGACCATTGACTCCATTGAGCTTTACCCCACTGCTTCTGCCTCTGGGTGGGTAGATCAGGTTTGCCAAGCTTCCAGCTGTGGTGGGAGACTTCCCATTTGCAAGCTCTGTTGCCCACTGCCACTCTTGCAGTGGCTGGAGATTTTTTTTTTAAACCAGCAACTTCACCAATATCACTTATGTCGCTTCTGAGAGAAGATCTAGGCTGATTTATCTAGGGTAGGTCCTGGGTTGGATCCCATCCTTTGCTATATTTGTGCCTTCCAAAAGTTGGCAATTTTGTCCCTCTCCTGGAAATGGCTTCTAAGAAACCATGGCAGCAGGTGACATTCATATGTGTTGGGACTTCTTTACCATTGCTCTAAGCGTAGACTGTCAATATTATCTGTTCTCCACTGCAGCTTCAAGAGGTAGAAAGGACTGGGGGGTGGGGGGACAAGATGGCAGCAATTCTCACTGCAGCCCAGGTGTTTGAAATGCTGCTGTTGATTCTTAAAGCTGTGGCACGACCAATGTGAGACTGAAATGAATGACTGGAGCGGACATCTTGTTGAGGAGAAATCAAGACCCCGTATTTAGTATTGGAATTTTATTAAAGATTGTATATAATTGTATACTGATATTCTGTATGAATTATAGAGGAATCATTTTGTTGTTCTGATACTTTGATTCAATATTTCTTAGTTTGCCATAATCTCAATCTGAGGCCTTTTCTGCATGGGCAATTTTCATCAGTTCTGACTCTATTGCTTTGGGTTTTCTTCTGAATTCCGCACATTTAATTCCCCCTTCAGATTTTAATGAAATGTTTTCAATGGTTCTTTGAATTTTCTGCATGCGCTTATTCTACATTTTTCTAGATGCAGTTTTGAGTTGGCTTTTTCAACCATGCAGAATTTCCTTCAGTTTTTTGCCTGCCATTCTCTGTTCTGCCCTCCTCCTTCTCTCTGCAGGCCACTTTTTGCTGACTGGTCTTGCCATTCTCCTCGCAGCTCCTCCATCACCCTGAGGGTTGTCAGGTGTCCAATATTCCCCCAGATAGTTCAGTATTTTGGGAGACTTCCAGGGAAAACGTTCCCCATATGCCAGATGCCTGGCCTCCCTCCTGCTTCTAGGCTGCTTCGTATTTGCCAGCCTGCCTGGCCTCCTGTGTAGCATTGCCAGGAAGAGTGGCCAGCTGGTCTCCTGTGCAGTACTGGGAGACATAGTCAGCCTGCCCACCCAGCCTCCTATGCAGTGCTGCCACTAGTGATGTCACTGGGCCAAGCTGGGAGTGCAAGTATGCAAAGTAAGTCCCACCCACCCCCGGTCTCATATTCTTCCAGACCCCATCTGGCAACCCTACTCATTCTTCCCCTCCTCCTTCCCCTCGTCCCTCTCAGTTCCCAGGACACATCTCTTTTCTCAAGACAAATCATAAACAAAAACGTCTACTTGGAGCATAGCAGTTGTGTATTGTGGAATTTTTTCAATACCAAACATAATAATGTTATAATGTCATAACAATGAAATGACAGCTATGGTTACATGGATCTCTTTTAGGTTTTCAAAGATTAGTTATTTATGCTTTTTAAGTAAAAAATTCTATTTTTGGTTACTCTGCACCAACACTTAACACGTGCCATGTTGGGTTTCCTTTTGCTTTTGTTTCTCTCTCTTTTTCCACTGCTAATACCATACTGCTAGGCACCTCTGGTCTTCATAACATCATAATGTAATAACATGACTGGACATACATGAAAATTTTTAAAATTTTGATGGCACTATGATGATGGCACTTATGATGGCACTAGTGATGCTAATGGTGACATCCAACCTCATCACATAATCCTCTTTATTTCATGCTGGTGCAGATAAAAAATGCCGGCATGACACAGAATGTACACCAGTATTAAAAGTGATGTGCAGAAAGGTAGGTGGCCAAAATGAATCTGATCCTTGAGGGGCAGATATTTAAAAATAGAGGAGTAAATTGCCAGTGCAGAAGAGCCCTGAGTTGTGTTCTCATCACCACTGTCCATACAGCAATGTAGCCATTGCCAGTCAATGACCTTGATGGATATTTTTCTGAGCGCACTTGATAAAATGGAATCTAGAACCGGAGTCCACTAAATTTTGCAGGCAGAAAAAAGCTTTGTTGTTAACATGATTTTTGTGCTTGGATTATAATTTTCCACAATATAATTCAACAATATCTCTGTAGCAGTACCTCTACCAATTCTCTTTTTCCACCCAATGGTAGTACTAAAGGGGTGATTGGTTGGGGTAGAAAAAAGCTTTGTTGTTAAAGTGATTTTTGTGCTTGGATGATAATTTTTTTTAAAATAGGAGATATTAACAGCTAAAAAGCTTTAGTGAAAGATAGTTTATGAACATATGCACACTTCTAGGACCTTCTGACCTGAAGATTAACTGTCACCACTTATTTATTCGAGATTGCTGATGGGCATTTCAAAAATTGTTTGGTTTTCTGCATGACTTACTTGCAGTTTAGGTACTTTCAGATTATTCAAGCATGCTATAAAGATGTTTGTTTGCTAAGTAAAGGTAAACTTTTATTTAAAAACACAAAACAAAACGAACATTCTCAAATGGAACAATATAAGCTTGTGAATAGCAGAAGGAATCCATTTTCTTACTACCTGATCCTAAGCTGTGATGTTCAGTGCCAAGCAGGGCCGGCGCCAGAGGATTTAGCGCCTGCGGCAGCGTGCCGTACGCCTCTGCACGGCGTGATGATGTCATCGCAGACATCATCACGCGCCGCAGGGGGGCTGGGTGGCGCGTGGACCACCGAGCGCAGAAGCTGCGGGCTGCTGCTGGAGCGGCGCGCGGAGGCTGCTCCGTGCGCCGCCCCAGCAGCAGCTCATGGCTTCTGCGCTTGGCTGGCTACAGCCAGGCAGCCCCGTGCCGCCGCCGCCACATGCCCCAGCCGAGCGCAGAAGCTGCGAGCCAGGGCTGGGGCGGCGCGCGGAGGCTGCTCTGTGCACCACCCCAGCAGCAGCTCACGGTTTCTGCGCCCAGCTGGGGCGGAGGAGCGTGCAGCGGAGCTGGCGTGGGCTGGCTACAGCTGCTGCTGCAGCCATCCAGCCAGCTCCGTGCTGCTGCCGCCGCGCGCCCCAGCTGGGCGCAGAAGCTGCGAGCCGCTGCTCGAGCGGCGCACAGAGGCTGTGCCCGGCTGGGGTGTGTGGCGGCGGCGGTGGCAGCAAGGGGCTGGCTGGCTGGCTGCAGCAGTAGCTGAAGGCAGCCCAGTCATGCCAGCTTCGCTGCGCGCGCCTCCACCCCCAACACCCCCTCCAGCGCCCCTCCAGTGCCCACGCGCCCGAGGCCACCGCCTACCTGGCCTCCATGGGCGCGCCGGCCCTGGTGCCAAGAGAACATGGAACCAGGTTCTAGGCTCCTGAAGTTGGAACTTTTAGAGAAGTCTTCTTGATCTGCCTTTAAGTGTAGTGCAAGGGATAGTGTGTAAGAGGGCAGACTATACTACAAGACTTGTCAGGATTTACAAAAAGCATTTTTTTGGATTGCAGAGTAAAGTAAAAGAGCAGATCAACAAAGGCAGATTGATACCCAGAGTCAGCCTGCTACGAGAAAAACTCAGAAGGCAACAACTGAACAACAGTGGCTGTAACCTTCAGCTCAATTTAAACTACTTCAGCCCCTTCTGGATAAACTTGACAGGCCTTTCCTTGCTTCCTGGTAGCCCCCTAACTTAAAACAGCTTATCACCAACTACCATGGATCACTCAGAAGAGAGACAAACCTTGCAACAGACCTAGATGCCAACCTTGTCCACATATACACTCAGGAAACCTAATAATAGCTAGACCATTCTGGGCTCATCACTTGCACATCATCCAATTTGATATATGTTATCATGTGCCAATAACAATCTTCTGCTGTCTATGTTTGGCAGACATGTTGGTCTTGGCATGTAAGAATCAATGACCACAAACTGAGCATGAAAAACTACAATATCCAGAAACCAGTGGGAAAACATTTTAATGTCCCTAGATATACTTTTGCAGATCTGAAAGTCATCCTGGCTTAAACAGAGTCTTGGATTTCCTTTCACATTACAATCTCTAATAATTCTGCAAGAATCCCTTTTATTTTTTTAAAAAATGACTTTTTAATGCTTTACCAGACTTTATACTAGTATTGGTAAATTTCCACTTACACTTATCACTTAGATTTTCTGTTTGAACCTCTGACCTCTCTCAGTCACACCTACATTTCTACCTCCTTTTTATTTATTTTATCACCCCTCCATTCTTTCCAGTGGGGACTCAAAGCAGCTTACTGTCCTGCTTCCAGTGGCTGCCGAATCTGCAGAGTGCTGCTGACAGGTCACAAGGTCCAGCTGGCAAGGCGAGGAATGTGCAAAGTCCGTAAATCAAGGGAGTAGTCGAGGACAAGCCGGGTCGGAGGTCAGGGAGACAGTTCCAAGGAGCAAACGCAGGCAGTACAGTAGCAGCTTAGAGAACTCGTTGAAGCCACGCTGAAAGGAGCCCTCCCTCTGGCTTTTATACTCTGAGAGCATTCAGTCAGCTCTCACAGCTGCTTCAAGTCTCCTCCTCTGAAGCCCCTCCTTCCTCTGAGAAGGCTGGCCTGTTCAGAGCCCGGAGGCATGCAGATTGACGTCGGGTCTGTAAGTCTCTTCTGTCCCTGCTACGCCGACGTTGCTCTCAATAGTCTGGAGATGTTGGAGAGGATAAGGAAGCTGGCTGCGTCTGGGCTGATGGCTCTGGGTGGGGAAGGGGAGCTTCTGGCTGGGATTCAGCATCTGACCGTTCAGCTGTGGTCAGCTGCTGGGAGGCAGGCTGCTCCTCCTCAGGAGGAGCAAGGCTGTCAGCAAGCATCAGCTGTTCCAGCTCCTCCTCCTCTGAGGACTCGTCAAGCTCAGGCTGTACTATGACACCATCCCCTCCCCCAGGGCCCCCCCCCCCACTGGATGGGGCCGGTTTCCGTGGATAGGCCTGGTGGAAGCGGCGCACCAAGTCAGGGGCATGAAGATTCTCCGCAGGTTCCCAAGAGCGGTCCTTGGGTCCGCACCCCTTCCAGTCCACCAGATACTGCAGTTGACCACGTCGTCGTCTGGAGTCCAATATTTGCGCTACTTCATATTCCTCCTGGCTCTCTATCATGACAGGTAGTGGTGGCGCCTCTGGGTCTCGGAGAGGATGTGGGGGTGCAACGGGAACAAGGAGGGACTGATGAAACACAGGATGGATACGGAGCGTAGAGGGTAGCTGTAACCGGTAGGCCACGGGGTTGATTTGGGCAGTAACTAGGAATGGGCCAATAAAGCGGGCATCCAACTTTCGGGAGGGCCTCTGACTTCGGACGTGTCGAGTTGAGAGCCACACCTTGTCCCCAACCTTGAGAGTCTCTCCTGGCTGACGCCTACGATCGGCAGCCTCTTTGTATGCCTCTTTGGCCTGGTGTAGTTGGTCCTGCAGGACCTTATGCAGTGCCTGCAATTCCTCCACAAAGTCGTTGACAGCTGGTACTGGTGCAGTGGGCAAGACCGGCGGGAAAAACCGGGGATGGTACCCATAATTTGCCATGAACGGGGTCTGACGGATTGAGGTATGCACTGAGTTGTTGTATGCAAACTCTGCCAGGGGGAGCAGCGGGGTCCAGTCATCCTGCTGGTGGTTTACATAGCACCTGAGATACTGTTCCAGTGTGGCATTGGTGCGTTCCGTCTGGCCATCAGACTGGGGGTGATAAGCGGAAGATAAGTGTACTTGGGTGCCCAGTAGGTTGTGTAGGGTGCGCCAGAAGCGGGAGGTGAACTGGGTCCCCCGATCAGAGATCAGGTGTTCTGGCAATCCATGGAGGCGGAAAACATGGTGTAAGTACAGCTGGGCAGTTTCGCGGGCAGTTGGGAGTCCGGAACAAGGAACAAAGTGAGCCATCTTAGTCAGGAGGTCCATCACCACCAGGATGCTTGTGTTCCCTGCAGAAGTAGGGAGGTCTGTGATGAAGTCCATGGATACAGCTTTCCAGGGGCCATTAGGAGTGGGCAGGGGAAGCAATAGTCCTGTAGGCCTGCCAGGGGGATCTTTGGCTTGCCTGCAGGTGCTGCAGGAGGCTACGTACTGGGCTACATCGGTCTGTACATGGGGCCACCAAAACTCCCGGGTCAGCAGATGCGCTGTCTTATACCGACCAAAGTGTCCAGCGGGTTTGGTGTCATGCGCTAGTTGCAGGACTTCGGCCCGTAGTGGCCTCGGTGGCACATAGACCCGGTCTTGGTGGGTGAGCATCCCTGCCTACTCTCTGTAACCCCTGGGGGGATTCTGCGTAGGATCACAAAGACACTGGAGCATCTTCATGGCGAAGGGGTCACGTAGCTGTTGTTCCTGGATCCGCTCCTGGAGCGAGGCTGTGGGAGGCACGGCAGCAAACACTTCCGGCAGTAGAACTGTGGATAGAAGCGGCTCCTTGAGGGACGGGGAAGCGAACTCAGGTTTTCGAGAGAGGGCATCTGCCCGCTTTTTCTGAGAGTTGGGAATGTAGGTAATGGTAAAGTTAAAACGGAAGAAAAACAGGGACCATCGAATCTGCCTCTGGTTCAATCTACAAGCAGTCTGTAGATACTCAAGATTCCGGTGGTCTGTGCGAACTTACACGGGGTGACGGGCACCTTCCAGGTGGTGCTGCCAGACCTCAAACGCTGATTTAATCGCCAGGAGCTCCCTCTCCCAGATGGTGTAGTTTTTTCCGGCTGCGTTGAGTTGCCGGGAGTAGTAGGCGCAGGGTCGTAGAGGGCCCATGGCAGTGTCTTGCTGGGATAACACAGCGCCAACTGCGACACTGGAAGCATCAGTCTCGACCACAAAGGGTAAGCTTGGGTCTGCGTAACGTAGGAGCGGTTCCGTTGCAAATCGGGTTTTTAGCTGCTGGAAGGCCTGTTGCACTTCTACTGTCCAGCGGAAGGGTTCTCGGGGCCATAGCAACTTGGTGAGGGGCACTGTTAGGAGGGCAAAGTTTGGGATGAATTGCCGATAGTAGTTGGTGAAGCCGAGGAACCTCTGAATGTCTTTCCGATTTCGAGGTGCCTGCCAAGACAGCACCGCCTCCACCTTTTGGGGGTCCATCCTTATGCCCTGTGGGGTGATGAGATGCCCTAGAAATTCTACAGTGTCTAAGTCAAATGCACACTTCTCCAACTTAGCATACAGGCCATGTTGCCTCAGGCGTTTGAGGACAGCCCGAACATGTTTGGTGTGTTCAGCGGGGTCCTGGGAGAAGATCAGGATGTCATCAAGGTAAATTATCACAAAGTGTTCCAGCAAGTCCCGGAAGACATCATTCATGAAGCGCTGGAACACAGCCGGGGCATTACAGAGGCCAAAGGGCATGACTAAGTACTCATACTGGCCATACTGGGTACCAAACGCAGTCTTCCACTCATCTCCAGGGCGTATACGCACCAAATTGTGGGCGCCTTGCAGATCGAGCTTGGTGTACCTTTGGGCCCCCCATAATCAGTCCAATAGTTCTGGGATCAGTGGCAGTGGGTAGCGGTCCCTGATGGTGATGCGATTGAGGGCCCGGTAATCATTACATAGGCGCAATTCCCCGGATTTCTTTTTTTACAAACAAGACAGGGGCTGAGGTAGGGGAAGTGGATGGACGGATGAATCCTCTTTGCAAATTCTTGGCCAAAAACTCTTGTAGGGCTTTTCGCTCAGGTTCTGATAGGGAATACAACCGCCCAGTGGGCAAGGGGGCATCAGGAATAAGGTGGATGGCACAATCATATGGCCGGTGTGGGGGCAACCGGTCGGCGCCTTTCTCTTGGAAGACATCCTGGAACTCTGCATATTTGGCTGGGAGTGCAGACAGATCTGAACTGGTGCTCCCTCCCAGGAGCACAGAGGGCGCCTCATGGGGACATGGGGTCTGGAAGCGCAGGTTCTGCTTGCTCCACTCAATTAAGGGATCATGCTTCTTCAACCAGGACATCCCCAGCACTACTGGGAAGCGAGGCATGGCAGCGATGTCAAAGCTGAGCTGCTCCTGATGGTTCCCTATGTGCAGAACTAGAAAGTGGGTTTCCTGAGTAACTGGACCCGAGCGTAGAGGCCAACCATCGATGGCTTCCACCAGAATTGGTGTCTTTTTGGTGCGTCGGCACTTGGTATTGCCTGACAAATGGGGCATCCATGTAGGACTGGGAGGCTCCAGAATCCACCATGGCGTACACCAACAACCAGCGCCCCTCTGGTAGCTGCAGCTTCACGGGGATCAGAAGATGCTGGGGCCCAATATCAGGAGGCTTTTGGTGTTCTATGGAGGGTCCAGAATGATAGGGGTGGCCTCCCCTCAAACCCTGGGGTGTAATGCTGACAGCCGAGGCTTCCACTTCGCTGGACACCGGGGTCAGGCTTTGGGACAAGTAGGAGCAGGGGTTGGATCCCACAGCAGGTGGTTGGCTTTCGGAGTGGCAACGTACTTCCTTGCGGCCCTGCCATCGACTCTCCAGGCGACCGTCGATACGCAGGCAGAGTAAGATCAGGGCTGGGAGATTTGGAGTGCGCTCAACTCGGGCCACCTCATCCAGCATCTCCTCAGACAATCCCTCCAGGTACTGGTCCATGAGTGCGTCCTCATTCCAGCCCAGGTCCTGTGCCAATAGCTGGAAGTCAGTGGTATAGTCCCTCAGAGTACCTGGCTCCTGCTGCACCTGCCGAATGCGGCGGTTGGCCCGCTCTGCCTTCAGAGGGTCTGCAAAGATAGCCTTCAAGTGTGCCACAAAATCAGCAAGACTACTCAGCAGTGGTGAATTCATGAGCAGTAAAGGTGTCACCCATTTGGCAGCGTTCCCCTTTAAGAGGCTTAATATAAAACTGACCTTGGTCTTGTCATCAGGAAAATCTTGAGCCCGCAGCTCCATGTAGAGCTGACACTGTGCCAGGAATACAGGGAACTCTTCAACATTCCCTGCAAACTTCTCTGGAGGCTGCACTGGGCATTTCCGGGGAGGTGCAGGACCTGGCCTCAGGGTTACCTGCTGCTGCAACAAGGCTATGGTCTGGGTTAATTGCTGCACCTGTGTCTGCAGCCACTGGGTCTGGGCAACAAGGTCAGTGGCAACAGCAGTGCCTTCCTCCATCATGCTGGAGAGTTTTGGGTGGCTTCAAACTGTCCTGCTTCCAGTGGCTGCCGAGTCTGCAGAGTGCTGCTGACAGGTCACAAGGTCCAGCTGGCAAGGCAAGGAATGTGCAAAGTCCATAAATCAAGGGAGTAGTCGAGGACAAGCCGGGTCGGAGGTCAGAGAGACAGTTCCAAGAAGCAAACACAGGCAGTACAGTAGCAGCTTAGAGAACTCATTGAAGCCACGCTGAAAGGAGCCCTCCCTCTGGCTTTTATACTCTGAGAGCATTCAGTCAGCTCGCACACCTGCTTCAAGTCTCCTCCTCTGAAGCCCCTCCTTCCTCTGAGAAGGCTGACCTGTTCAGAGCCCGGAGGCATGCAGATTGACGTCGGGTCTGTAAGTCTCTTCTGTCCCTGCTACGCCGACGTTGCTCTCGATAGTCTGGAGATGTTTAGGGGATAAGGAAGCTGGCTGCGTCTGGGCTGGTGGCTCTGGGTGGGGAAGGGGAGCTTCTGGCTGGGATTCAGCATCTGACCGTTCAGCTGTGGTCAGCTGCTGGGAGGCAGGCTGCTCCTCCTCAGGAGGAGCAAGGCTGTCAGCAAGCGTCAGCTGTTCCAGCTCCTCCTCCTCTGAGGACTCGTCAAGCTCAGGCTGTACTATGACACTTACATTGTTCTCCTCTCCTTCATTTTATCCTCACAACAACCATGTAAGGTAGGTTAGGCTAAAAGTGTGTGACTAGGATTGGGAAGACCCCAGTTTAAATCCTCACTGTATCTTGGAAGCTTGTTGGGTGACCTTAGACCCATCACATACTTTCAACCTAAACTACCTCATAGGATTGTTGTGAGAATGAAACAGAGGAGAGGACAATATAAGCCACTTTGGGTCTCCACTGGGGAGAAAGGTGGAGTATAAATGAAGTGAATCTCTCTCTCTCTCTCTCTCTCTCTCTCTCTGAGGTATATGTTAATATAATGTATGACTGGAATTTGCTGTTGGAGTAACTTCTTTCCTGCTAATTAAATTTTATTCTTCCCCTTGTTTGCTGAAGAAGAGGTATTGCTTCTGACGGCAATAACATCTGTTTATGCTATAAATTAGTTTCAAGTCCAGCCTCTGATTTGAATTTATTTTTTTCTCTAGATGGTGTGCCAGCTGGAGGCCCAAACAGCCAACCTGACTGAGGCACTCAGGACTCAGAATGCATTGCAAGAGGACTTTTTGCAAAGAGCCAAGAAAGCAGAAAACAAATCAGAAGCTCTTAACAATCAGTTGCTGCATCTGGAAGGCGAGCTGGTGTCTGAGGGTGTAACATGTGATGCTTTGAAGCTGGAGAAACAAAAAGTAATAATAACTGTTCGTAGGAAGGACCCAATGCAAGCTAGAGAGTCAACTGAGTTTAATGACCTAGGCTGATTCTACATGAGGATTTCCTTTCCTCGTGTGTTGGTCATGTTGCCAGTGTGATTGATGCTTAATTCACATTTACAACAGAGATTCCACACAGTACATGGTCATCTGTTTTTTAAATCCTTGTGAGCCATATTTTCCCATTCACACCAGATTTTGATTGCATCCCCCCTCTCTCTCTCTCACACACACACACACTGTTCACATCCCACTAGCATGATTCTCTGATTACCTTTTTTATTCCATGGTGCATGTGTAGCACTGCCCAAGAATAACACAATACTACATCTTTAAAAAAAAGAATTTGCATTGTGCTACTCCAAATTAATGCAATACTTGAATCCTTCAGAAATCCTTTTGGTAACTGCTGTAAAGTATTGGGTGTCTCCCTGTGGTTATCTACATTGGAAAGTCTAACTGGCTCCCTACTGCTTGCAGGAATAGGACGGAGCAAATGCTAAGTAAGAGAGGAAAGAAAAACACTTGCCATGTATTGTATTATTATTGTATTAAATTTTATTGTCTGTAGCCATAGGCAGTCACAAACTTTCCAAACTGTACATCATAACGACAAAAAACAGTTAACATCAAGCATCACAGTTTAAAAAGGTTAATTAAAACAGGGTACCAAACCATCCCAGGAATCACGAAACCACCCCATTCAGTACCATCTTCTTAACTGCAATTGCAAACTGAGAGAGACTGTAGAATACATGGTTGTCAGTATCAGATAATAAGAACACAATCTTCTCGATTTTGGAATATGTGTTTGTGGCTGGTAGGATTCCTGCCAAAAATTTAGCTCTAGGCATGCTATATAATGGACAATAGAGTAAGTAATGGGGAAAGTTCTCCACTGTGGATGATCCACAAATGCAGATGGGATGTTCCACAGGAGTGTGAGAATAACATCCTGCCAAAAGAGCTGACTGCATCATCTGAAAACGCAGAGTTGTAAGAGACAATCTGAGATTGTAGTGGGAAATACTGGCTAGGTAATTGGATCTTAAGTGATCAAATTTAATTAATTTATATCAAGGAGCTGCCTTGGATTTTAATATTGATAACCAGTCCATCACTGCATCTGACTTGTAAATCCACTAAGTGGGGAGCTGTTGGGTGAAACCCCTAAAAGGTTGTCAGGGATGGTGTATCTTTGGCGAATGTCACGAAGAAAGCCAGAGCGTGTGGGGTCTTTGGATAGTAATAAGGCAGCTTAGGGAGCTTAGGGAGTCAGAATTGTAAAATTTGACCCTTTTCTAATATTTTAAGACTTCAAGGTGTGCCCGCACCCTAAGGAGGGGAAGTCCTGTTTCGGTGCTCATCAGGGCAGCAGGAGCACCTTTGGGTAAAGCTAGAATCTGTCTCAAAAACTTGTTTTGAATTACCTCAAGACTGGTTAGAATATCCTCCTTCCAACCCCACACTTCAGCTCCATATATGTGGGACGACCTTGCTCTTAAATAATTTCAGTGCAGGATGTATCAGTCGACCCCCCTTTGTATGGAAAAAGCATATGATTGGTTCTGGGGGGATTCCATTCCCTTGTTTTGGTTTGGTTCTGTTGGGCTTCCTCTGAGTTGAGCTTGCATTTGGGAGTGTGTCTGTGGTCACTGGCAGCCTTGCCCCTGTCTGTTTCTGCCTGAGAGTCAGCTTGGAAACTTTCCATCCATAGAAAACAATGGAAAGTGGATGGGCACCTTGCTCAGGGGACACTTGGCTTTGGGGGGAACTTCAGTTTGGTTCTGTTGGGCTTTCTCTGAGTTGAGCTTGCATTTGGAAATGTTTTCCCCCCAGGAAACAATGGATAGTGGGTGGGGTCACCTTCAGATCCCATAGAACTGGATCCTGAACTGGATCCTGAAACTTAGGGAGTCTTTAATGGACAGTCAGAAGTAGGTTCATGAAAATTTGGTGGTGTTTGCTTGAAAAATGCTCCCCAGACCCCCAGATTTTTTTTTAAAATATAGGGAATAACGGCCAGATAAACCCAGGATTCTCTAATCTTGCTGAACCAGATAAGATAACCTTTCTTGGATTTCAAGAATACTGTTTTTTGGGGGGATCCCTGAAATCTGGAGCCAGATTTCCCAGATTTTTGTTGTTGTTGTTGTTCATACCCCTAGTGCAGAGCCCATCTTTTGAATTTCTTCCCATACTTGAGAGACAACTGTCTTCAGAAGGCCAGTTGGCTGAATGAACCAAATTACTAAAAAAAAATTGTGTAACCCATTGCATGTTTATGTGACTATAACTCTGTGAGGTAATAATGATGGTCCTATCTAACTAGAAGCTGGCCAGCAGGTGCATAAGAGACAGAGCTTGATTTCTGTGCTATTGTAATGTGCATGATGGTGATTCATTAAACTGAGGATTCACGAATGGAGTGGTATGATACTGTTTGGGGAAAACGTGTCATCACAAAATTTAGAGGTGGTTTTGATAGATCGATTAGTACATCCTTGAAGAAAAATGTCTGTATGCAATTGTTAAAAGACCAGTCCCTGAAACAAACAAATAAAAATTGCATGCATGATAGGATCCCAATTTAGATTATGTGTAAATGCTAGAAGATGCATGTCAAAACAGGTTAGTACTAAAAGACCAGTTAAAGTTCTCTATGAAAAAAAGATGAGGGCTCAAATGAGTGCAGAAGAATGTATTTCTCATCTTTGAAATACTAGATGATCTTTTGTTGTCCCTTCCCACTTCTTTTCACATTTTTTCCCCTGAAGTATCTTAAGTTTTTGGATCAGCTTTCTGGAAAGATGAATCTGGACAGCATGGCTGCTGATATTGGGTTTGACATGAGGATGGATGCAGTACTGGCACGGACAGAGCAATTGATCAAATTGGAAGGAGACACATTGACTGAAAATAAAATCATAGCACGCAGTCTGCAAAGGAAGGTAGGCAAAGTGGAGCAGGATTAAGAAATATTTTAATATAAACCAAAATTCTGTGTCTAATGATTTCACGTTTAATGAGGGTGAAGTTGTACTTTTGTACTTTTAAATGTAGTTGAAAACTCAGAAAGAGCAGCTTGATAGTAAAGATCTACATATGAAACTTTTGCATCAGAAGATAATTCAGCTGGAAGAAGAGAAGCAAGTACGCACAGCCCTGGCCGTGGAAAGAGATGAGGCTAACCTTACAGTTCGAAAGTTACAAAAGAAGCTGGAGAGGTTGCAGAAAGAACTCAGCTTGGCAAGAGAAACAAATACTGAGCTGAAAACAAAACTGGCTGACACCAACGAACTGAAGGTAACAATCTCCCTTTTTCCCACTGTGTGGGAGGTGATTCCAGTCAGTTCAGCAGTGTGAAATATATTAATATATGTACATACAAAATTATTCAATTTATAGTGATTATACAACAAAAAAGCAACGCTTGGAAATGTATGTTCTTTACAGTGCTTGGTATACTTACAAGAGCTCTGTCAGGTAGACCAGCTTTCCTGTTGCAACATGAGACAGAATGTTCATCTAGTGGGTTCTTGGGCAGAGGTGAGATTTGAACTAGGAGCCTCCTGGCTCATTGTCTTAGCCAGCCCACTATATTGGCTCAATGGGCCGCTAAAGCAGCATTTGCTTTACAGTGCTATTGGCTGTCTCAATATGGCATTGTTTGTGTTTAAATAAAGAGATCATGAATCCTTGATAAAAAGAAGTTAGCTGCATGATATATATGTTTTAATGGAAGAAAAAACATTTACAGTAAGTAAATAATAAGTATCAGAGCCTGACGACATAATTTTTTAAAAGCTTCTGATGGGCCATCGAGAAGGTGAAGTAGCAAAGGTCAGGTGCATATCTCTTTCAATGTGTACATGCATTAATTACTCCTTCCTCCTGCTCTTCATCACTTTGTCACCCCTCAGAAGGCACTTTTCGCTCGTATACACGTATTTTCAAGTATGATGCAGTCAGCCTCTCAGACTATGCATTGAAGTGGCTTTCTAACCACCCACCCACTTTGCATGGCAGTCCCAGTCAATCACAGCATTTGCATTTCTGCTGTGTCAGAATCAACAATGGGCAAGGCTGGCCAAAGGCATTTTGTACAAAGCAGATATTGCGAGTGATGCCTCATCCAATGTGGTCTGAGGTGGGCAGTCTTGCTCTGCCTGCTAGTATAGCTGGCCCTAACATAGGTTGCTCCTTGTGCCTTATTCTGCACAAAGTCAAATGGAGCTGTAGTGCAGACAGGACCTCCTTGTGATGACATGCAAATTATTAGTCATGCCATCTCTGGCTTGAGAAATTTCTGGGGATTTGGAGGTGTTGTTTGGGGACGCCAGAGTCTGGGGATGCAATGCAATAGAGTCTGTCCTACAAACCTACTATTTTCTCCAGGAGAACTGATCTCTGTAGTCTGGAGATTAGCTTTAATTGGTAATCCTAAATGGGATAGAAATGTTTGGTTCTGATTTTGACTTTTCTTTGGCATAGAGATTATGGGTTGGATCTAGACTGAATTTTTTGCTTACAGGAGGCATTTCCATTAGCGGAACAGAATTTTCCTGCTTCACTCGCTCCCTGCAAGCCTTCATTCTCCTGAAATGTAGCTCCTGGGGGATAGGGGACTTTCAGGAATGGCATGAGGGGGAAATTGGAAGTCTGCATCAGGAAGGGGGAGTTGGTGGATATGACACCTACCCTTCCATTAGTGAAAAACTAATGGATCCAACCCTGTTTGTCCAAATGTAGAACAATAATGATCCTTTGTCTGCTGTCAAACCCTGTATTACAACTGCTTAAATTCCTTAAGGATTGCATCAGGCAATACTAAAATGACAATGGACAGTTACAAAAGTGCTCTGGGGAGCAAGAGACCCTTGCACCCAAGGTAGCGTATCGGGGGCCAAACTGGGAGTAGCAGATGCCTGGGGGGGCATCATTAAAATGATGTCATTTTCTAGCACAGCAGAGGACCTACAGGTTGTGCTGAAGCATGGTTCATTAAAAATCATCTCCAAATGGACAATGTTTAATTAATTGGGCTTCAGTGCAACTCGCAGTTTTCCTGTTGCACTGGAAAATGATGTCATTTTCTGGCAAGACGGGAGAGCACAGGAGCCTGCTCATCTCCCCCCCCCCCCAAGTACCTTTCCTCCACTAGCCAGATGAGCAGGGCAAGGGGGTGACAGGTGGAGGTGGGGGGATCTTCCAATAACACCATACAAGGATAAGATTAATATATTTATTAAGAATTGTGCAAAAGATGACATATATAGAAAATGTGTAAAACAAGATAGTAAAATAAGAAAGCCTACTTAACTAAAACTTAACCTCTGCCTGTTAAACCAGATGTTACCTTGTAAAGTCAGGCTACAAAGTCCAAACAGAACTAAACTCCAAGAGCCAATAACCATCCAACAGCTGGTCCAAGAATAAATGGTGAAATAACCAAGTACAGCAACTGTGTCCACTGCTGGGCCAAGAGCAAAAAACTAACTTAGAAACTCCATTTTATCCCGTATCAGCCTGCAACATGGGATGATTCTAAGAACCAATAAAGGTGTTGCTAAGATACATGACCATGGCTGTCTGCAGCTGAGACATGTTCTCCAGTCAGAACAACTAGCCCCTACCTGAACTCTGATCTTTAATGAGATGGGATGCAGGGGGCACTAGGGTTGCCAGATGGTCCCAACCTAAACACCAGACACACTTCATGTTCCTTGTGTGTGCACATAGCATGCACGTGGTCCAGAGGCCCCAGTGATGTCACTTCTGGTTGAAAACCAGAAGCTGCAGTGTCTCAGTGTGTGTGTGGTGGGGGAGGGGTTGTCAAAATCATCTCCAAACATAGCATTTTCACACACAACCTCACGGAGCACAATCCTAAGCCTGCATATTCACAAGTAAATCCCCTGGAGTTCAGTGGGTCTTACAACCTAGTTTAGGGTTGCAGCCACAGTCTATTTCAGTCATGCTACAATAAGAAAGAAATATGCCTTGAATCATGTACAGGGAATCTCTCCTCCTCTCCACCTCCAGTTCATACATACTCTTCGTCTCTCCCCATCTAACTTTTCTCCATTAGCTTCATTCAGTCTGATGTCAGGCTGCAAACAACACCTCTCTGTTTAAACACCTTCCCAGCCTTCCTGGGACTCCATTTCTTGCTTTCCTCAGCTGCATGATTCAGTGCTTGGGGATGAAGGAGCATGGACAGCTCTTGGGCTCTCCCAGTGGCTTCTGTTCCACTTCCTCCATGTCCCTTAAGCCCAGAAATAATGTGAGGATGCTTGCAACGCAAGCAGTGCAACCGTCTTGGAAGAGGGCAACAGATTCAAAAATTGCGCGAGGAAGCTGGCAGCCTTCTGTGAGTATCACACTATTTTTAGATCGCGAGGAAACAGCCATTGTTTCAGGGACAGTTCCAGGTTTTCGGGGGCCCTGGGCAGAGAGTGCTCAGGCCTCCCGATGCCCACTACTAGGTTCCCCTTCTTGCTTTCCCAGCCATGTATCCCAACTTATCTGTGTGTCCTTCCTTTGCCCACTTACAGACTCTCCAACAACCTGGAGTTATAGTTGCCTACACTGCCTGCAAAACCTTTACCTGATTGTGGTGGGTGCAGCTAGGAGTGCCATTGCCATGGCCACCAGGCATGCTAATGCTTTGTGCACCTCCCACATACCTTTCTCCAGCAGCACTAGGCAGCATATGCTACTGGGGCCAGTGGTGACAAAGCAGTCACAAGCAGGCAGTGGGAGTGTGGGAGTGCAGGCATCAGAGGAGATACGTGAGTAGGGAATCAATAGCAGAGGGCCCCACCAAAAGCCATGGACCCTAGTAGCTGCCCAATCTTGCCATATGCTGACACTGGCTCTGCTTTGTTTTACATCATGTGATCTGCCTTGAGTCTCTGTGAAAAAGATGGGCAATAAATAAATAAATAAACATTTAAATAAAATTGAGCAAGTTTTTGAGTTCTCCAGAATCTTGCGTAACTTTGAATTTTGCATTAGGGTTGCCAGCCCAAGGCTGACCCCGGGGGGGGGGGGGAGAGGCCTTGCTGGCGGTGACATGACATCACTGGTGACATGGTGATGTCACTTCCAGCACAACTCAGCAGCGACATCACCACGTCAAGAGAAAATCTCTAGCAGTTGCTCAGACTCTATGGTTTAATCAGAGTTTGGGGTGAATGCTAGAGCATCGCTGGATGTGATAGCATTACTTCCAGATAGTGCCAGAAGTGATATCATAGTATCAGTACTGATGGTGACCCCCTCTGTTCCCCTGGGAATTTTTCTCCCATTACCCTGCTGTGGGTAGCAGCAGTGGGAAAAGCAAGTGGGGAACAGGAGACCAGGCATCCCAAGTTTGCATACAAATGTCATGTACTGTACTTGCATTGCATGGCCTTTTGGCCTCATTTAAAAATCTTTTTTCCCTTTCTGTACCTGTGTATATGCATGTATGTTAATTGAGGATAACATTTAATGGATCTGACCAAAATGGCTCATTTCCATTAATTTCTACAACACACCATACATCTATTTCTACTTCAAGTGTCACAAGATCTTTTGCACAGTAATTTTCTGTCTTTATATTTGTTAACAGATCAGAACACTGGAGCAGGACAGAACAATTGAAGACCTAAGCAAATCTCAAGAGAAGATGGAAAAGATTAAGGCAAAGACTGAGAAGCAGCTTACTGCAGTGAAGTCAGAGTTACATATTGCAGAGCGAGAAGCAAAGGAGGATAAAGAGCGAGCTAAAAACATCCTGGAATCTGTTACCAATGAATTGAAAACCCTTAAAACTACCCTAGACGAAGTAATGAAGAGAGAGAGACAGGTATGTGTCAGTATGGCTGATGTGGTACCTGGCCAGGGGCAATGGGTATTATGTTATAATTTTTTAGGTAATCAATACAGAAAGTATTTGTACGTCCAGCACAGGATCTATATACTATTAATGAACTGTTCTTGTCATGAGAGAATGTTGGCAATTACTGAGGCAGAACAGAAATGAAATGGCAGCTTGTACAGGTGTACATGAAACTTAGAAGTGCATCAAGCTTGGTTCCCAAAATCCACAGATAGACAGTCCTCCTCCCTTATGAGCTAAGAACTGCCATTTCATTGAATCCAGTATATTGACATGAGTATGGGCAAATCTGAGGAATGTCTGCTTGAAACAAAACTCTTTAGTTCCAAATTGAGGGAATGAGTTAGAATGGTGAATATTATGTGTGGCAGTTGGCTCCAAACCCGAATTGAATGACAAGAATATCCTGACCAAAGTCTTGTGGGGTGGGAGACCCTTCTACTCAGCTGCAATAAACCATAGCATTCTGCAGAGATCCATACCAAGTGCCTAGACTGAGAAAAATGGTGAATGGAAAGAGCAAGACAGTGAGATTGTAGCTTCAAAACGTATAAATGTGTAGGTTTAACATGTTTGCCCAATGATTTTGTTTGTGATTCATTATTTTTCTAAACACTGAGTGCTTGCAATTATTACATGATCTTTAATCTCATAGGTGGTGTTTGTAGTCCATATATTGGTTATTGTATTGGCTGTACTGGTTACACATTAACTGATTAGTTCTTGAGGAGAGAAACTCTGGCAATTTTTGCCACTTTTGACCCCCATACCTCTTTGGGGTTTCTTCTGAATTCCAGATGCTTAATTTCCCTTCTGATTTCAATGGGGCTTTTTAAGGGTTCTCTTCTGAATTTTCTGTTCAGGTAATTAAGAGGAATGGGGTCAACAGTGGCAAAAATCACCTGTGAATAGATTCCTCAAGAGACCAGCAAAAGTTCTTACACATGTAGTCAGTGTAACAAATGCGTGCCAACTTCCTTCTTGATCAAACTCTACTTCTGCTGGACTTCTTTCCAAAGCCTCTTGCTCCCCACTTTGTGCACTTCTCCTCAATCTGGCTCCACAAGGGACTATTTTGTTTCACCTCAAATAGTCACAGAACTACAGGTTAAGTAACTGACTTTTTTTTTCTTGTGAGCATCTTCCAGATCCTCATGAGATGATAATGTTGGATGTCTCTCTGTGGTTAAAGTGGCTCATGGACACAGCCGCTTCTGGGTCTGATGCTCCAACAGCAAAGCTTTGAGATGGAACAATCCATTCAGTAGAGGACTCAGAGAATAGAAGTTCCTGCTCTTCAATATGGAAACAAGTGTTTTTGAGTTCAGAGGCAGCAATATAGTTGCATACATTTTGGACATATTTTCCAAAACTTGTCATTATTTTAGAAATAAGAATAATGAAACTTGTTAAATCAAATCATGTTATGAATAGCAGACTAAAGAGCACACAATAATTGTAAGCATTTGGAATATGACCTTTAGAACACAATGAACCACAAACAAAGATCTGAACATATTTTGACATTGATTCAGGTCATGCAGTGAAGTGTATAATATTTAATGTGTCGCTGCAATTTAATTTACACAGAACTTCAGGGTTTTTTTATCCATTTGGGCTAAAGTGCATTATACTTTTATTCTACTTAATGGATATAAAGCAAACTCTTTCTGGGCTGAGAAGTAAATTAAACCTAAACTGAACATCCATCCATCCATCCATCCATCCATCCATCCATCCATCCATCCATCCATCCATCCATCCATCCATCCATTTTTTTGTCTGTTTGGCTAGTTTATTCATCATTATATTTTATTATATCAAAATCATTTAAGTAATGGACAGCATTTTAAAGGTCTTTGGGGGTCCAATTCAGCTTAGGATTGCACCATGATGGAAGAGGGGCTCCCACCTCCTCCCCCATTCCAGTTTCCTGATGCTGTTCTCCACAGTTGTTATGTAGGTGTGGGAAAAGCAAATAAAAAAACCAGCACCCCCTAAGAAGGCTGACTAGCCACTCTCCATTGTTCCCAATGATGAGAACTTTTAGAAGTTCTTTTCCAGGGGCACATATGTACAGGGCAGGGATGCCACAGCTGAGG
This sequence comes from Eublepharis macularius, assembly GCF_028583425.1. Taxonomy (NCBI): domain Eukaryota; kingdom Metazoa; phylum Chordata; class Lepidosauria; order Squamata; family Eublepharidae; genus Eublepharis; species Eublepharis macularius. The sequence goes on from NC_072790.1 coordinate 129,574,601, forward strand.
CATACTCCTAAATGCAAGTTCATCCCTGGAGAAGCTCAACAGGCTTCTCCAGGGATGAGCTTGCATTTAGGAGATGCCAACAGGTCCAAGTTGTCCTCCAAGTAACAGGAAGAAATCCATGTAGTTCAGATCCAGCAGGCTGGCAGAGCTCACAGAGAGAGAAGCAAAGAGCCAGCAGGAAGCCCTCAATCTCGAGGCAAGGACAAAATGGCCTACAAACAGTGAAGCCTCCCATTTAACTCCTTACAGCATTTTTTAAAAAAGCACTCTCGTTTCAGAGAATCCCATTGGCCAGAGAAGGAGAGCTGCTGCAAGGATTGGCCACTCACACTTCTCCCTCCCTTCTCTGTTCCCCCTTCCCCCTTCCGCCTCTGATTCAATCCAACTCCCCCTCTTCCCCCCTCCAATTAGGTTAAAAAAGGCTGGAAGCACTTTCTTTTGCAAAGGAATAGCAAGAAGCAGTGCTGCCGTACTTTGCAAAGTTTACCAAATTTTACTGAATAAATTCAGTAAACATCAATTTGGTAATACTGAATTTTACCAAATTGGGTAAAATTCGATATTTCTTACTGAACTCCAAACCCGAATTGCATATCCCTAGATGATACAATACATGATGGGATCAGATAAACTGGTCTCAATTAATAGTCTGGCTGCCACATTTGGCATCAGCTGTAGTTTTCGCAGCACTTTTCAGAGGCTGATGCACATCTAGATGAGTGTAAGCTATGTGTGACTACATGGTTTTGTTATACCTAATTGTAGCAAACAAATAACACTCCAGGGCTTGCCTGTGACAACAACCCAGTTTTGTTGACTCCTCCAGTCTGTCATATCTCTCTAGCACCCATCTCGGCATGATTCTTAATTCACTGATAGTGTCTCACCCCCGCACTTTTCTGTTACAGCTGGCAGACTTCAGAGACGTGGTCTCCCAAATGCTGGGCCTCAATATTGCTACTATGGCTCTTCCTGACTATGAAATAATTACTCGCTTAGAGAGATTGATCTGTTCTCATCAGCATCACTTTGTTCCATGTGTGTGCTTCAAAGACATGGCAATACGGCATGACGGATCACTGCAACTTCCTCACTAAGTACTTCTTCTTTATAGCAGAAATGAAGACGCTGGAACCTCTCTCCTGGAGCTTTCCTTCTCTTTGCTAGTATAACTGGTGGTTTAAATAATCTGACGCAGAGCAATTTAGCTAAAATGTATAGTGCCTTTAATGAGACAGCTTAAAAGAAAGATCAATATTACTTTTACTAAGGTGAAATATCCTAATAAACAATATATTGTTAGAATTGAAACCGTTATGTGTGTTAAATACCAGGTTGTAATAAGAACAGCACATTTGGGCAGCATTTAGGTGTCATGATTAACCACAGCTTATTGAACTAACCATGGTTTCTGTAGAGCCATTGAAACTAAACAGGGTCGGCTTAGAAACCCTGGTTGTCTGACAGTGAGTACTGACAGCAGCAAGGCCTGGCAAGGATTTTTGTTGTTGTTATTACTTGACAGCTGTGACTCTGTGCCCTGGGGTTGATGCTATTGAACAAACTTGGATTAAGTGGCTATCTTTCATTCAGACATAATGACTAACAAGAATTACTACAAACCAGGATTCAGAAGCTAAGATGTAACTCTGGTTAGAAACCCAGTTTGTGGTCCTTCTACCAAATCAGACTCACAGGGTAGCCAGCATTCAGACGTGAATAAAATATAAAACACAATTCAGCATGTTGTCTAAATGTAGTCAGGATCCCAAAATAGAAAATAGTCACTATATGAGAAATTTTTTATTTCCTTTTGCTTTGTGTAGAGGACTCATAGCAAGATAAGGTATATATGCACATAATTAATAGTTAGCTTTCCTGAGTTACTCTGTTTTATCATTTTATATCACACTTTTATAATCTCTATGGGGATCAGCAGTAGTTTTTGCTCTACTGTTCTTTTTCAGCAAAGAATTCCCTCAAACTCCTTCTTTTTTACTTTTAATCTCTTGTACTCCTAGCAGTTGGAACTCTGATGACCATCAGAGTTTGTCGATATAAATAAAGATTTCAGCTTCAGTTTGGAATGGATTCAGCTCTAGATGGGTTTCGTGAACAGTTTTTGTATAGAGCTTGTCCCAAGAGAAATGATGATGTACAAGTGGGTGCTGTGGTGAGAATTTTGTTTGGCAGCCTTGACTGTGGGGGTCTTTCAGGGACCTGCTGTCTTACCTATTGCTTCAAATGTTTAGTTTATGGATGCTCAGCCTTGTTGAGCTGGTAAGCACTTTTGGAATTCTGAGAGAGGGAAAATGGGTGCCACCACAAGATGATTTCCATGGGAAGTGGGACCAAACATAAAATGGCTGTTGGGCCATTACAAAATGTATGTAGGTTCTAGGCCGACCATCCTACTATGATGGGGGTAGTGATTACTCTGGGCATCTTTTGAAGCACATCCTGATGAAATGAAGACAACCAGGACGTGGAGAAGACCAAGTGCGGTAAATACCTTTCAAAAATGGTAAGGAGGTTCATTTTATATATGTGTAAATCTGGCCCCAGGTTTTACTATATAATTCTGAAGTATTTCTTCTACTTGATTTTGACTTCACGTGTGTGTGTTATGTGCTGTCAAGTCACCTCTGACCTATAGTGACCCTAATGAATGAAAGACCTCCAAAGTGTCCTATCATTAACAGACTTGCTCAGATCCTGCAAACTGGTGCATGTATCTTCCTTTATTGAGTCAAGCCATTTTCCTCATTTCCTATTGACTTCATGCTTTTCCATAATATTCCAGGGGTGACAGAGTCTTGCTTCCCAGTAAGAGTCTCCATGAATAATCTGTTCAGAGTGCAATCATACGTAGTATAGCCATTACTCATTTCTTGCATACAAATGACGACTTCCCTCAAGAACATTTTTGGTGACGACAATGAGCCCAGTAGGAGTTCTGGGAGAATACTGTCAATCAAGTGAAATAGACAAATATGTTTATATTTGAGTTACTGACTTTTAATTATTGCAATTAAATTTTAATCTAAAGTTTAAATTTTAATTTTTTAAAACAAATGCCAATCACACAGGCGTTGGTCAGCCATCATTGTACCTTTGCTGGAATATATGGAACAAGTTCATTCCTTAAGTAGACACATTAGTCAGTTCAGCACATTGACACAGATGAATTACAAATTGTTTCCTCCTTTAAATGTTCAAACAACATGCTTCAGCTGTCTTTGATGAAAATACTTTAACAAAAAGAAAATTATAAATTCCTGTTCCAAATGTTTAAAGACAAATGTTTAAAAGGGGTGCACACTGCAAGGTTCTTGACTTTTCATCTCTTCTTATTCCATTCTACACGAGTCTAAAAAGGATAGCCAGGCACATCAGTTAAAACTGCTTACAACAACTACCCTGATCTCATAGTTCCAATGGAAGCCAGTTCTAGTGTTGGACATGCAGCTCAAGATGGCCACGAGGGCATTCAGTCAGATCCCTCTCGATCTTTGACTGTGGACTGTTGTTTTATTGTTTGTTTATTTGATCATAATATATATTTTAAATCATAACAAATGTTTCTCTGCCTCCAGAATACCACAAATGTATAGGGTTAGCTCCAGATAATTGTAAGCACCGCTCTGTTCAAAGAACACATCTGTCCTGCTTCTCCTTGTCTTTGACATCCTTCCATGCTGCCCCAAAAGTCCTGAGCGCTGGAGAACTTCCGGGTACAATATGGATGGAAGGGCTGGTAGCTGTAGCTCAGGTAGGAAATCTCCAGAAAATGAGATTGTGCAAGGGCGTCTTTGGATCCAGTTTATTGTTTGTGAACAAAGAGAATAATAGAACTGTTTCAAAGTGCATTATGTCTAACTGAGCAAACTCAGTTGTTGAACAAACTTTAAACTTTATGGCAGTAACTTATTTATAGAGCTCTCCCAGTCTCAGCTTTCTCTCCTTCTACACAGGCCCCAACTGAGGAGATACACAAAGTGGATGTTATACTTGCCTACTTCCTGGCTCCTCTCAGTCACTACAACTTAACCAGTTTTTTCTGTATTGCTACAAGAACATTGGCTTTAATTGTGGATCCACACTAGTGGATCCACACTAGTGGAAGGCAACTTCTTACCCGCCCAGCTCATTATAATTTCAGTGCCCCCAAAATCGTGCTCTTGTAGGACAGTGGACCCAAAAGAACAATGTGGGTTTCAAGTTGGAGTCTGCAGCAGCGGGTCTCCATTCCTTTCTTTGCCAATGAAAAAGTTATTCCAGCAGAGGAGCTGCTGCTGCGTTGATGAAATGGAACCTTAGGATAAAAGCAAATGACTTTAGTTTTTAATTTAATAGCACTTAACAAGCTGGGGCCTAGAAGAAATTGAGAGGTGGGCTTAAACAATTTGAGAATTCTCCCCACACAAGGATTAAAAAATCTTCCACTCTGTAGCTTATGGAGTTATGGAGGGGAAGATTTTTTCATTCTTGAGCAGATAGATTTATATCCTCATTTCCTTTTGACTGTCAACTGTTCTAAACAGTCTGAGCTTTCTGTGGCATATTCAGCTGCCATCAGGTTACTTTTTATGGTCTTTTGCGGTGTGTGTGTGTGTGTGTGTGTTAATTTTCAAGTCATCCTTTTCTGAATATCTGGGGTTCCCTAAGTAGAAATCTCTACCTTATCTGAGGGTGGCACTATTGTGCTACTTTTGTGAACATAAAGGGGGCAAACCATTACTATTAAGAAGAACAAGATGCTAACCCAAAAAGAATCACTGGAGGGGAAACAATTTGGAAAACCTCTAACCCTACCTCCTAATCTGCCCCTTCAGGATTTTGTTAACTTTCAAGGATTCCTCCTTTCCCCTTAAATTGATTCTCATGAGAGGGGTGTATGACCTTTTTAAAAAAATTTGTCAAGCCATATTTTCCTGTATATCTGAGAAGTTGCCTGAGTACATAAAGACCCTACCTTGTTTGGGGTTACTTGGTTTTGCTGTTTTTGTGTGTTTTCTCCAAGGGAATTGATTTCTGTAACCATGGGTTGCTTCCATTCCACCGCAGAAGGAGCTTTCTTGCCACTGGAAGAGGCTCCATGCACCAGTGGAAAGCTTCTTATGCCAGTAAAAGCTCCACCCATTGTGACATGGAATTGTAGGGGGCACCCTCCATATGTTGTTTGACTTCGTTTTGCTTTTAGTAATTGACTATTTTTCTGGGTGATCATTATCTCAGTGACAACTCACTCCTAAAGATTTAGGCCAACCTATCTACCTAGGGTTGCAACCTCTAGGTGGTGGCTAACAATCTCCTGGAATTACAACTGATCTCCAGGCTACAGAAATAAATTCCCCTGGAAAAAATGGCTGCTTTGTGTCAGGTTCTGAATGCTTTCATGTATGTCTTTGCCTAACCGACTCCATTTTTAATCCTTTCAGTGTTTAAGTGCTTTCTTCACAGGTGCCAAGGTTCCCAGGCAGCTATCTCACAGAGAAGGATTGTTTTGGCTACTGCTGTTCCACCAAGAACCGGCCTTGAAGAACTTTTGCTTTCCTAGCTTCAAAGGGATTGTTTTGAGAACTATGGGGGGAGGTTGAGCCTGCTGGGATCTGTTACTTTGTACCTCATGCTTTGCCTGTCATTGGTAACAATGCATATGTACCATCCTGAATATTGTATTCAGGCCAGTGGACTATAATGAACTAATTCTTCAGTAAAAACCTTTTGGAAACAATGGACTGTTGTCTGATTGCAGAAGGTAGTCTGGAGTAAGGACATTACCTAGCCACAGCTCTGACATTTTGTTACCAATCATCTTTTCCAATGCCTAAGCCGGATCAAACGGACGCCAAAGCTGTCCCGCTCAGGGATCCTTTGTTTGACCCGTATGCCTCCCCCGGCTCCCAAGGATTGGAACCTCAAGGTCCTGTACCAAGAGGAAACAGCTCTTCTGTTACTACACTCTACACTCTCGCTCCCAGCAGTGCAGATACCCGGCCTAGAGCTACAGTCGAACCACTGTTTTCCGTACCCACTCCGACGCAGTGGGGCGCGAGACCAAGGGAGACGAGGGAACGGAGGGCCAGTACGATGTTCACGCAAACACAGGTGGATAGTCGGCGCAGTTTGGAATCGATACCTGAGCATGCCAGCAGCCAACCGTGGCTTTACTGGAACAGGACGACCAAACAAACGGAGTGGGAGACGTCCCGCCGTGGCGCCCTGAGCTGGGATTATTCGGAAGTCACCCCGTGGTCGGGGCAACAAGAAGTAAGTGAGCACCAGTGGGTGCAGCTTCAAAGCAGAATGATTGCAATTGACTCTGGGATATCAGCAATCACTGGTTTGGCGAAAGGGATATTAGCTGCAAGATCTCAAGAAGAACAAGGAATGGAAGAAATCATACCTGGTCTACCGAGGCCACATACTGAATATGTGCCCACCTCGCAAGCTACTGGTTATACTGAACAGGAGGAGGTGAATCCAGACAGAGTGCAAGTGTTGGAGACCAGACTAGCCAGCATGGAAGAAAGTTTAGCCCACACCGTCCACCTACTATCTGTACTCATGGTGGGGGACGGTGGACGTGAACCGCCAGCTGGTCTACCAGACATCAGTCAAAGTTTGTCAAACCTGCAAAATCTTTTGCCCCGTCCGGAGGGCCCTATCCAACCGTGGCCGCAACAGCCACCGGAAACGCGGGATTCTGACTCTGTAACCGGGGAAAGACCTTGTCCTGAAGACCCGTGTCCAGAAGAACCCCGTCCTGAACAGCCGATCATACCAGATGACAACGGAGCCGGTGGAGGAGGTGGAGAACCGAGTCCAGAAGACCCCCCTCCCGATCGTCCAATCATTCCCGCTGACAGTGGAACCGGAGGAGGAGGTGGGGAACCAGGACCACCACTGAGGCCCACTTCCCCTATAGTGCCTCCACCCACGACCCAAGCAAATCAGCCACCAAGCCTCCCGAGAGGTGATACACCGCGAGTCATCCCTGGGACGAGCAGAATTGGAAGAGGTACCACTCCCAGGCCACACCAAACGCCGGGGCCGCGGGGGGCCATGGTGCCTCTCCAACCTATCTCTCCTCACCCATCCCCGTTTCAACCGGCACCCCAAGGGCCGATTCCCGCTCCTCTTTTACCAGCGCCCAGATTACCGATGCCTCGAGGCCCACCGCCGGTGCAGCCAGCACCCTTACGGCCAGCGCCGCTACAACCCATACCTGGAGGGCCTCCCCAGCCGATCCCGGGAGGGCCTCCCCCACAACAACCTCAACCTTATCCCCAGCAACCTCCGCCGCAGCTACTGCCAACACCGCGACAGCCTCCTTTACAACTCGCCCCGCTCGACGTCTACCCGATGCCAGCACTAGCTCCCAGGCAAGAACTTCCCATGGGTTGGGTTAAGCTGGAAGCTACGTTTGATGGAGATCCTTCCAAACTGGGATTTTTCCTTGTCCAAGCAGTACAGTTTTTCAATCGATGGGGACATCTATTTGGAAGTGAAGCCAGTCAAATCGAACACCTGGGATCGAGACTTCAAGGCAAAGCGGCTGACTGGTATGTAGGACTTTATGATATTGGTGCCCCCGAGTTGAATACACTTCAAGGGCTAGTGGACGCGCTCCGAGCCCAATATGAAGATCCCCTAGAAGAAACTAGGGCCCGGACTGAATTGCAGTCTATTAGGCAAGGCAGCATGTCGGCTAGAGACTATGTTACAAAATTCCGACAGCTCGCTGTCAAATGCCCAAGGTGTGAGGAATCCACCAAAATCATTTTATTCAAACAGGGATTGAATCCTAAATTGTTGGACAGAGCTCTCATGCAAGATAACCCTCCTACGCTGTTAGGATGGATCCAGTTAACTTGCGAAGTAGAAAATCGCATGCTAGAAGTTCGTTTAGTGGAACAACATCAACAACCCGCAGGCCAAAGGCGCTCCTCAGTTCTCATTCGAGGGGGCCAAGGGGCTGGATACGCTACTCGTGGAGCGAGAGATGCTAGATGGCAACAAGGTTTGTGCTTGCAGTGTGGTCAAAGCGGCCACTTTGCAGCGCAATGTCCGTACCGGCCTGTGCAAAGACCTCCGCTCCAACTAAGACGTCCAGCCCCCGCAACCTACTCGGCGCCACCGCGCCCAACACCAGCTCCCAGATCAGCGAGGGGCAGAGGAGCTCCTCGGAAGAACCTCCCTGAGAGAGGGTTAGAGTTGGAAGAAGTTATGGAATATGATTCAACAGCTCTAACCGGGGAGGAGAATCCAGAAAGTCCCGCTTCGGGAAACGAAATGGATCTGTCGTAAAAGGACCCAAACGGCAGATCAAACCTCAGTCCGTTCCTGCTTTGAACAGACCTCCAGGGTCCATACTTTTCATACCGGTCATACTAGTTAATCCAGATAGAAAAATGCACATCCGCGTGCAAGCTCTGATAGATTCGGGCTGCTCAAGAGACATTATTGCACCAGCCTTGGTGAATGGATTAGTGCTTCCTGTACAAGAATTGGAAACGCCCGTTATTTTTGAGCAAATGGATGGCACTAATATGAACCCAATCACTACTGAAACCACTCCGGTCGTAACCGGCATGGGACATCACTGGGAAGTAAGATCGTTCGTCATTAGTGCCACTGCCAAATACCCCTTGATCCTGGGAAGCCGGTGGTTGTGTGACCACAACCCCTATATAAACTGGACAGAAGGAAGCATCACGTTCAGCCATGATGCCTGCAAAAGTCACCGTTGGGATAAAAATTGGGGTACCAATCCTACCCACAACGAATCAGCTCTCCCCACCCAGGAAGAAATTAATCAAATACCCAAACAATATAGAGCCTACATCCAAGCCTTCACAGAGGAAGAGGCCAATACTCTACCTCCACATAGGAGGACAGACTGTGCTGTAGAAATTTTACCGGGCGCCTCGCTACCTAAGGGCCGTCTATATCCCATGAGCCCCAACGAAAGAGAAGAACTCCGCAAATTCATTGACACTAATCTTCAAAGAGGATTTATACGACCTGCGAACAGCCCGCACGCTGCGCCAGTGCTCTTCGTCAAAAAGAAGGATGGGGGCTTAAGACTGTGCACTGATTTTCGGGGACTTAACGCTGTGTCATCCAGCAACGCATACCCCATCCCGCTCATCAGAGACCTTCTCAACATCGTGGCTCAAGGTAAGATCTTTACAAAATTAGACTTAAAAGATGCCTACTTCCACGTTCGTATCAAAGCAGGGGATGAATGGAAAACTGCTTTTAACACGCCCCTCGGCCAGTTTGAATATTTAGTTATGCCGTTCGGCTTAGCTGGGGCCCCATCGGTTTTCATGTCCATGATTAATGAAGTATTACATGAATTTTTGTACAAAGGAGTGGTGGTTTACCTAGATGATGTCTTAATATATTCAGAATCTGAGGAGGAACACGTAGATCTTGTAAAAAAGGTTCTGACCACACTAATGTGTAACAAACTGCCCATCATACTATCTAAATGTGAATTTCACCAAACAGAACTCACTTATTTGGGCTACTGCATCTCCAAAGATGGTTTAAAAATGGATCCGGGCAAAGTACAAGCAATCCAAAGTTGGCAAACTCCTACTACTCGCAAGGAACTACAATCCTTTTTAGGTTTCGCCAACTTCTATAGGGAATTCATTGCAAACTTTGCTCAACTTACACTCCCCTTAACCGAACTGTTAAAAACTAAAGACAAGGGGGACAATGCCAAAAAGCCAAGTGCCAAATTGCCCTGGACACGAGAATGCCAAGAGGCATTCGATCTCCTCAAAATGCAGTTTGTTTCCGAACCCGCCCTCCAACACCCCGATGAAAATCGCCCCTTTGTAGTGCAAGTCGATGCCAGCGACACCGCGATTGGGGGCGTACTTTTGCAAAAGGGGGAGGACGGAAAACTCAAGCCCTGTGCCTTCCTATCCCGAAAATTTTCTGAAGCGGAGAGAAATTGGAACGTGTGGGAAAAGGAGGCTTTTGCTGTAAAGGCAGCCCTCACTACCTGGAGGCATTGGGTAGAGGGAGCCCGTCATCCATTCGAGGTTTGGATGGACCATAAGAATTTAGAAGCCCTCCGCAGCCCTCGGAGGCTAAATGCTAAACAGCTGCGCTGGGCAGAATACTTTTCCAAATTCAATTTCACTTTAAACTTTTTGCCGGGCAAAACGAACTTTCTTGCTGATGCCCTATCGCGCATGCCCCAACACAAAAGCAAAAGGGAGGAGACTATAGACACCATCTTTTCCCCTACGCAATTAGGGGGTGTGGTAACAACGCGCAGTCGCACTGCTCATCCCCCTCAACCCGATCAGGGATGGAGGTTAAAGCTGAAAGCTGAAGTTACCTGTGATGCTAACATTGGTGTAGTGATTGTGTGGTCTGACAGTTGTACAGCAGTTTGTAAGCCTCCTAAGTGCTGATGCAGCATGAGATAATAATTACTGAGTCAACTCTTACTATGCTTTCTTAAGACTATAACTATTTTTAGTAGCTTTTTAAAAGCTAAAATCTGGCTTTAAAAAAGTTTTCAGATTTTAGTGGGAACAAAATGCCATTGTCGAACTTTCAGATACGTAGTATAACCTTAAGCACATTTGCTCGGAAGTAAATCATACTGATTTCAATGGTAATCACTTCCAAGGGATTGTGCATAGGACTATAGCCTGGTTCTTAAATCCCTGAAATACAATCCTACATACATAAGTGGTGGTACATAGGTGGAAAAATTCAGTCATTGGATAATAACTAAATATGAATTTCTTGCAAAATAATCACCAGAAGTAGCTTGAAAAAATTTTGTATTGATATATTACTATTGTTTTTTTAAAAAAATCTCTTTGACTACATCCCTCATATTGATCAGTTGTTAATATTCTCAATATTTACTTTTCTTTTGGAAGAGTATTAGCATATGTGCTCATTTAGCCAAAGCAAATAAAAAATAAGTTTGGTATGAACAAAGTTCAAGAAGGCTGTTGAACTCTGCAGCATAATTAACATAGATAACTTTACAATGTTCCCATGAGAGGGTAGAGGTAGAGATGGGCACAATCCGCATTACGATCGAAAAAAACCCATGATAATGGTGATCGCACGATCGTGATCGTCCATGGCCAATGATCCAGCGATTGCGAGAGGCCTGGATCGTTGCGTTCGGGCTCGGATCGGGGATGCAGACACTCAGGCGCCAGCAATCTATTCCCCTGGCAACGGAGCCAGGGGAAAGCCTGAGCTCTGTTTGCCCTCCTTCTGTCACCCTGGAAACCCGAATGGAAGCCCAGCAAAGCAGGGGAGGGAGGGGGAAGGGGGTGTTCTGTAGCCATGGCCACTCCAATCTCATCCCTGCAAACCCTGATAGGCAGCTCTGATGGCCAAACACAGACCTCCTGTGTTGCTGAATGGAAACTGAGGGGAGGCGGCTCATCGCCTCCTCCATGCCCGCCAGGCCTGGCGGCCGCCGCCAACATCTACCATTCATGTATCACTGGGATTACCAGCACGCTCCAGTTTGGCCTGGTGGGCGGGAACATGGGGGGTGCTGCCGGCAAGCGGCCTGCCCCCCCGCCCCCTGAGGGGAGGCGGCTCGTCGCCATCTCCCTGTGCCCTCCGGGCCTGGTGGCTGCCACCACCACCCACCTTCCCACATAGCTGGGAATAGCAGCGCGCCCCACTTTGGCCTCCATGATCCACGATCCACGGATCGGGAACGGGAGATGCTTGGTGTGGATCGTTAATTTGGGATCGTCGCCGACGCCGATCCACGATCAGCTGGATCGTTAATTTTTTTTTGATTATGCCCATCTCTAGGTAGAGGTACTGCTATAGCTAATAACAAATCTATACAATGTTACTTGGAAAATTAGTGCTATTTAAACTCTTAATTTTTATTTTTCAGTTTCCATACAGCAGCTTTAATTCCAAGTTGATTGTATATTTAGAGTATCAAGTGCCAAAACACCAATCCTTTTCATACAATCAAATTGATTTTTATGTGCATTTGTGTATCTAATACAAAGAATACAAGGATGTAAGCCAATGAAATGACTTGTAATAAAATGGTTCAATACAAAGAATAAATCTATTGTTCCTTGCAAGAACTGCCCTCTCATGACAGACCAACAGTCTTTGTGGCACTATGACATATATACTATTGTTTAATAATCATAAATGCATAAAAATATTTTCAAGTTACCAAATAAATTTTAATTTGGTTAGCTTTGGACTAAATTCTCTGGAAATGACTATTATGTTGATAAAAATGTCACTGAAACAACTGTTCTGATACTGAAGTAAAGTAAATCATGAACATAAATTCATGTTTATTGCAGTTTGTGATTGTACTTTACTTACAGGTAACTTTTCATGTTAGGTGGCTTGCCCTTAGTGCTTACTTTTAACATTTTACTTCATTTATCCCCCACCTTTCTTCCCAATGGGAACCCAAAGTGGCTTATATCATTCTCCTCGTTGTACTGTTCTAATAATAATTTTAAAAGATCAAGATGGATAGCCATGTTAGTTAGAAGAAGCAGTAGAAAAGAGCAAAAGTCCAGTAGCACCTATAAAATTAACAAAATTTGTGGCAGGGTATGAGCTTTTGTGAATCACAACTCACTTCTTCAGAGCTGTGACTCATGAAAGCTCGTATCCTACCACAAATTTTGTTAGTCTTATAGGTGCTATTGGACTCTTGCTCTTTTCTACTAATACAAAAAAGAAAAAAACATTTAGACCAAGGTACTCAAATTGCTTCAGTGTTCCAAATGAATAATGGTTTTAAAAGATTGTATATTAATGGACAATGGTGTGAGCACTAGGCCTTTCCTAGATCAGTTACTGTAGCTCAGTTGTCAAGCACATGCTTTCCATAAAGAGTGTTCCACATTCAGTCACTCTGCTTTTAAAAAGGTTTTCATTTAGCAGTGTTGGAAAGAAATGTGGAAAACTGCTGCTAATGTTGGCCTAGATAGGTCAATGGTTTCAATGTAAGTCAGTTTCCAATCCTGAATTCACAACCAGTTTTACTTGTAACCTAAATATGTAAAATGTGAATGTGACAAAACAGGTATTTAGAAACACATGAATCATATAGGTATTTGAGTCAGAAAGCTGAGATTGGTTGTGTCTCCCTGTTAAGGGAATGTGGGTTTGTTGCAGGATTATTTATGAAATGTTCCCAAGGATAGATATACAATAAAACAGTGCCAAACAATACCTTCAATGGATCCATGAAGCCCAAGCCATGAAGAAGTGGGATGCATGATATACAATATGACGTGAACTTGCTTTTGCTGCCAAACTTGATCCAGTGTAAATGGCTGGCTGTTCTTAATGAACAACAGGTGCAGGAGAGATGTTCAGTGCTACTAATGGTTAGACAGCCATTTTCAAATTTTGCCATTGAAAAGGATAATCCTGTAGAGAAGATGAGATTCCTTGAAATATGCTTGTTATGCAACAGAATAATTCAAATGTGTTGTCAACCCAAAGAGCTTTCACAAAAGGCTATGAAATTATTTCATGAAAAGAAAACAGTATAATAGGGAGAAATCATGAAAACTGTCAGATTTCTTTGGCAGCTTTAAAGGTCAGAGGATGATTCATGGAAAAAGTGAATATACTGACCGTCAAAGAATGTCAGATGTGTATCTTATGTTTCTGCTAGCAATATACATGTCATACTTGACCAAGGAGGAAGGGACAGGTACAAAGCAACCCATGTGGGCCTAGAATGCAGCTCCATTCGTCAAATATATCGCACAAAAGGAATAGTTTTAAGGGATTTAAGTGTGAAGTTTACCTCTTTCACTTCCTGCCACCCTCCAGGCTTTCATCCAAGTTGCCATCTCTGCAGTCTGCACATGAGGACATGGCTGAGTTTATCACAAGGCTTGGAAGGGAGGGCTCAAGACAGGAAATCTGTCTCTCCTGTCACAACCTCCAGCCTGAAGCATAAACATATCCAAGCTGAAGACAACTGGCATGATCCTGTTGGGTTGCCAGCGGGTAGATGGGAGACCAGGTGTAGTGCACTGGGTAAAACACTGAGTGATTGAGTTTAAATCCCTGGTCAGCTATGAAGCTCTGTGGGTGACTTGGAGCAAGTCACTTGGAGCAAGCCTAATCTACCCCACTAGTTAATGTGAGATGAGATATGAGACTTCCACCTACACTACTGGGAGGTACTTGAAGGGAAAAAAAGAGAAGGATTTAATTAACCTAAACTGGCTGTGAAGTTAAAGTAGTGCTCTAAGCTCCCTGGAAGATTCCAGATATATAAGTGGAAAAAATGCATAATCCACCTACAGATAACTGCGGGACCTGGCTCTTTAGAACTTTCACTTACCATGTAGAAGGTGAAGCAAGTTTAGGGAACTATTACTGAAGGAAAACTGTCCTATGTTTATAACTGATGTCCCATACGGACTTTTATATAAGCATTTTTGTATGTTTATTAGTGAATTAAACCCCAGCAGGGAGGGGGTGTCACCATAAGTCAGCTATGACTTGGAGGCACTTTCCACCATCATGGAAAATAATGTATTATTTATTTGCTTCGTTTATATCTCACTTTTCCTCTCTGTGCTCTTCTTGTTGGCCTGAGCAGTAGGCGGTATCTATTGAACACATCACCTAGGGCCATAGAGAGATCAAAAACATGAAAATTAGGTACCTGAGCATCAAAGCAATTGGTTTGAAAGAAAACAACTCCCTAACTTTTGAAATCCCTGCATTTCACTTTTTATTATAAGTGTTAAATGCCATTTTTTCTGACACGGTGGGGTGGGGGGGATAAATTGTATGTTTCATGAGACTGTGAAAGAATAAGCCTCCATATGAAATATTCAGGATTGGGCCAGTTTGAAAGTGGTGAGACTTGGAATCAGACCAGCATCCCAATCAGTAAGCTTAAAAAGCTTCCTGTTCTATGAAATTATTTATTTCTTTATTTAAACAATTGGAAGCACTGAGGATTATTGCATTTCTGTACATGTGCAGACAACATAATTCCTCACTGGACTGGTTTGAGCAGTTTGCACAAGACCTGAACAGCCCTACGCACATTAAGATCCCATGATATGATCACAATGCGAGCCAAACTTATAAATCTTGTATATCTCTGGAGTGACATGCTATAACTTTCCAAATTTTAAACAGAGATGGAATTTTTCCAGCTCTAATACCTGAAAGAGAGATATGTGCAGATATTAACTAAATAAAACCTGATCCCAGCATTCTGCTTTTATTAATATATTCATTATAATTAATATGAATTAAAAATAGACTGGCTGTTATTTTGACACCTAGCTATCAGGCATAGTGTTCAAGAAAGTCAGCATGAGGGAGTGAGGAAGTGAGCCAGCAGATATGTAATTGACATGGACATGTTCTACTCCCCAGAGTTATACATAGGCTTTGCCTTTGCACAAGGATTGTTCTGATAGATCTGTCTTTCCAAAGTGGTGTTTAAACCAGTCAATCCCACTGTTGGTGCACTGGCATTGTGTGGTCTTTGATTCTGTATTATCTAGGGATTGTGTTTGCTTGCTATTCTGTTGCTTGCTGTGGTGCTGTACATGCATTTGCTTACACACACTGGAATAAAAGCTACAGACTGAGTGAAGGGATAATGGCAAATTCTATGCTCCCCCTGCCCCAGCAGCATCTGCTATGCATTCTTCCTTCTGTGATGTGCACTGCAATCAGTCACACATATCCGCATGCAAACTATGCATCCAAAAAAGAGCAGGTGCTTTTTGTAGTATCTATGATGTCATCTCCGAATTGCCCACTTTCCTGGTTTTGCCCTGCTTAGACATCTTTCCAAAACTGATTCTGATGCAATATTTTTGAAATATTGTAGTCAAATATACCTTTGCAAACCATGTGGATAGGAAGGTGTGCATTTTAAAAGTTCCTGCCCACAACAGTACCATTTTCCCTGCCTCATCTCTCCACAGCTTCTATATTCTGCCATCAGAGAGTTCTGAGGATAACTAGTAAAGAGTCCAGTAGCACCTTTAAGACTAACCAACTTTTATGTAGCATATGCTACATTACAGTTGGTTAGTCTTAAAGATGCTACTGGACTCTTTACTATTTTGCTACCACAGGCTAACATGGCTAACTCGTCTGGATCTATGACTGGGGATAACTGGCTCTGAGACATCAGTTCAAGCATGCACACTGGATGCCTTTGGCAAACCATAGGGAATCCCAGCCCCAGTGAAGCCCTATGAAACTAAACTCAGCTGGGTACCGGCTGAACATCATTTCTCCATTATGCTTACTCTTTTTAAGGGGGCATGAGTTGAGTTCCAGAGAGACTACTACTCATGCAGCTAGGAAGTTGCTCTATGAATTGTGACATTTGGGTCCATTCGTACTTCCTCCTGTTTTTGCCTCATGTGTCATGATGAGTCAGTGTGATATATTGGTTAGTGTGACTAGGGCCATTTCCACACTAGTTATCCACTCCAGGTTCAATGCTTTATGGAAGTAGGTTTCTTTCCTGCTTTCCCACAGCATTGTGAAGCATTTTTACACCTCCTGGGATTTCTCCAACATTTCTCTGATCTTTCTCAAGCCTACTTTGCTGCAAAGTTTTGGGAAAGATTGCAGTAAAGCATGGATTACTGCCATGTGGGTAGAAATGTTCAGATTTTCCTGCTCACATGGCAGCCATTTTCCCAGACACTGTTCCCATGGCAGCCATCACCCCCTGTCACTAGGGGGATTTTTGCTTTTTTAAAAAATCAGCAATTGAATATCACTATATCAATATAACATTATTTTATATATTTTTATTTATTCATGCAAAGCCAAACAGAAACAACAATTGTGGCAAATGTATACGTAGGCTTCTATAAAAGATCTCTGAATATTTACAAATAAGTTTATATGCAATTATGATCTATATGGAATATATTCAAATGCTGATAAGGTTATAAGGACCTCAATCCAATTAATTATGGGAAGTGGGATTTTGTCTTTCCATTCAAAAAGAGTCCAGTAGCACCTTTAAGACTAACCAATTTTATTGTAGCATAAGCTTTCGAGAATCACAGTTCTCTTCGTCAGATGCATGGAGGGCCAACAGAAACTGGTCAAATATAGAGGAGAAGAGGGGAGGGGGGAGGAGAGGGGAGATGCAAACAACTCTTTTTGTGACTGTAAGGGAAAAAGTGTACCATATGCCAAAGATTGTAAGGGAATGGAGAGTCCATTGCCATTGACCATCAGTTAGGCTCCTGGAGACAAGTGGTGGTGAATAGTATCCTCAAGTCATAGCTGATTTATGGCAACCCCTGGCGGGGTTCACATGGCAAGAGACTATCAGAAGTGGTTTGCCATTGCCTGCCTCTACAACCCTGGTCTTCATTGGAGGTTTCCTATCTAATTACTAATCAACGCTGACCCTGCTTAACTTCTGAGATCTGATGAGATCAAGATCACCTGGGTTATCCAGGTCAGGGCCCTGGAGACAGGTAAATGTTTTAGAAGTACATAAACATTCTCAAAAATAAATGAGTGTTCCAAAACAGAAATAATATGAGTAATGACTTCCAAAAGGACTGAATAACTAGACATGTCAAAAGCATATGCTTAAGAGATGTATCTTGTAATTCTGTCCAAACTTTCCATAAAAAAGATTTCCTCCCAGTTTTTAAATCTGAATTGACCCATAATCTTAGTTTAGCATGTGAGAATGGGTCAAATTGATATCGTCATACTATTATGCACCATACTTCTCTAACTTCAGAAAATGTTGGAAGAACAGGATCCTTTTTTGTGTAAGTTGACCCTAATATTCCATTTAAGGAGCAGCTCCAAACAAGAAACCTCCAAAAGATTCCAAGATGGATAATCTACTTGAGAGAAGCAATCCCAATAATTTGAACAAATTAGCATATATGCCTGATGATATAAACTAAGATCAGGAAAACCAAATCCTCCTTCATTAATTGAAAGTTGCATCCTCTTTAGAAAAATCCGAGGTGGTAACGGACACCACATAAACAAGCACAGTATTAATTTTATGAATAAATCAAAAATAAGAGGAGAAAGAGGACACTTTGTCTAAAACTCAAGAGGAAAACATGCAGAAAAGATGCCATTGGTCTGTACCCTAGATCTAGAGGATGAATAAGGAATTCTAATCTATTTCAAAAATTTGTGAGGCAAGCTAGATTTGCAAAAACAAATTTCCATTATATATTGTCAAACGCTTTTTCAGTGTTGAGTGAAAGAATAGGAACTTGACCAGGGCCGAATCCACACGCACTCACCATCCGCTTATCTTGCGCAGTCATGGCAGTTGGGTTCATTCCGCTACCATACTGTGCATCATCACATTCAACCTCCCAGTACGTCTTTGTGGTGCAATCAGTTCTCCACACGCCACTGAGTAAAGCGTTATAGTGGGCGGTTCCCTCCTCCGTCATCATCATTGACGGCGCATATCACTTTTGTTTTTGTTTTTAAAAAAGTTAATTTTGCACTATACCGATATTCCGACTTTTAAGAAATGACAAGGCCCCCTTCCCCTCAACTTTGATTGGCCCATTTTTTGCTCGTCACAGACCACTTTCTAACAATTGGCTGGTTGTTATGGCGGGCAAATTTGAAAATAATTTGTCACATTAAAACATTCTCTGGAAACTCTGTTGCTCACAGTGGTGTTCTGCTTGTAGTAGTCACCAACATGAATACTCAGAGCATGAGCATTAACGCTCACAATTAATGATTGTGGTTGGCATGCTTTGCAGCACAGCCAATATGTTCCTAGCCTTTTCCCGTGCAAACCGTTGCTCACTAAAGTAGGTTTTGCGCTATACTAACCTTTCTTTATTGTGCAAATGCGCTATGAAAGCCCCTTTTTTTTAAAAAAAGGGCCAGGCAAAAACAGATTTCCGCCATTATCACGTGGTACGGAAAGGAGGCGCAATTGTGGTGCAGTGATGGCAGGGAACACATGGAATGGGAAAGTGTGTGAGTATCTGCTTGAACAGCGCCGCGGTTGCGAAAAAGGTGCAGAAACAAAAAGGGTGGATTTGGCCCAGATCTCTTTCTATTTAATGCAATCACGTCAGCAACCAATCTAAGGTTATCAAAATATTGCCTAGTATAAATCCTACCTGGTCTACAAGTACCAAAGTTCTAAGAACATTTTGTAATCTGATAGCAAGAATAGCAGTTAAAAATTTTAGCATCTATATTCACCAAAGGAATGGATTGAAAGTTTGCACACTGAGTGTGGTCTTTGCCAGGTTTTGGAATCACGGTTATATAAGCATCCTTTGGTGATGTTGACAATATACAAGATTAAAAAATCTCATTGTGCAATTCATTACAGAATTAGAATATCTGAAAAGGTTTTATACCATCCAATACGCAGCCTATCTGGTCCTGGAGATTTGCCAGTTTTCATATTCATTATTACTGTCTTGATTTCACCCATATGCAAAGGTTCTGCAAGAAGCTGTTGCTGAGTAATATCTAAACATGGAAGATCAAGGTGAGAGAAAAATGCTTCCAAGTCTTTATTAAATGGTTCTTGGCCCTTACTATACAATTTAGAATAAAACTTTTGAAACTAAATTTATTTCAGTATAGGTAGCATATATTCTTCTCATCTTAATCAAAGGAATATAATTCTTATTCTCTTGCTCCCTTAAACACAGTGCCAATAATCTACCTGGTCTTCCCCCATCCCTTCCAGTATGATTGATATAAGCAGGTCAAAGCATATTCTGCTTTTCCAGGGACGAACACCCTGGACTTGCCACAGATTCCCTGCCTGAGGATGAACAGCACTCCAGCTGCAGGCACAGAGAGCCCGGGGGAGGTGACTCAGCCCCAGCTGGCAGGGAGTGAAGGGGAAATGGAAGAAGCCCTATAAAGGCAGGCTCAGTAGAGAGGTCAGGGTGGGTTGTGTAGGAGTGGTTGGAGAGAGAGAGAGAGAGTGTGTGTGTGTGAACGTGTGAGTGTTTGAAGGAGGAGGAGGAGGAGGAGGAGAAGGAGCTCACTTGGCAAGGGATGGTGCAGAAGTGGAAGGAAGAGCAGAGGCTACAGAAGGATAGGTCCGTAGGTGGCTGAGAGGGTGTGAGGGTGATGTATACCTCCCTCCTTCCACTATCCAGGGGACAATCCCAAGCCTGCTCATGCCCAAGGCCCCTCCTGTGGATACTCCCACCCAGAGCTCCACTGCTGCCATAGTGGAACCTGATATTGTTTTCACTAACAATATGTTATTCAACTCATATTCAACCTTTTGTGACTCGATAGAGATCTGTTGTGGGAGATGTAGCAAGCTGACTTAACAAATGTTTCAGAGTACTTTTCAAGTTTGTTTCTTCCCTTTGTCTAACTTCTTCTTGTGAGAAGCATATGCAATAATCTTCCTCTGATAAAAGCTTTGGAGCATTTCATTCAATAGCAAGGGTACTAGCAGTTCCTTATTTAGTATTAAAATACTCTGAAAGCTCAGCTACCACCTGTATTTTAAAAGTTTCATCATTAAGAAGAGAGACATTAAGATGTTGTAAACAGGCCATCTAACCCAGTTGGAAACCAAAGGGCTAATGAAATGGGTGCATGATCAGAAATAACAATTACATCTATTTTGAAAGGTGTATTCTGAGGCATAAAAGCAGCTGAAACAAGAAAATATTCTAGTTAAAAGCAACTATGATGCAGAGAAGAAACAAAAATATCATCTTTGTCCTTTGTGTGTAACATGTGCCAAGGACCAATATCACCAAAAAATATCTAAGACTGTATTCTAGGATTCAATTAAAATCTCCCTCCAAGAAATAATTGTATGTATGATTTACAAAGTTGCTAAAACACTAATGAAATATATCAGGAGAATGCACATTTGGGCCACACTCATAATCATAATAACTATAACAGAATCAGAACTGTTCACTTTCAGAACAATAAAATTACTATTTGGGTCTCTTACCACTTGCAGAATCTGAAAAGAGACCCATTTTTTAATCAATATAGCTTAGCTTGAGTAGATGTGTCTGTAACGTATACTTCTCCAGCCCAGTCTTTACACAACCTATTCTTATCATTACCACTTTATGAGTTTCTTGTAAAAATTATATATGTATTAAGATGCTTCAGTTTAGACATAGCATTTTTAACATTTAGTAGAGTCCCTTAGGCCCTTAACATTCCATGATATCACAATGAACATAAACCTTGAAAATATAAAATAATCTCTCTCTCTCTCTCTCTCTCTCTCTCTCTCTCACACACACACACACACACACACACACACACACACACCATTATAACAATATATGCAAGCGGTTATCTGAATTCCCAACTTTAATTGTTTTAAAAAGTAAGTCTCTAGCTCCTTCTGTAGTGGAGATATATTGGTAAATGCTAGAGACACAACAGAAGGAGCCAGAGAAATAAAAAAAAGAAACCAGAAAATTCAGAAAACTTGCTACAAACATCGTTATAATACTTTAGGGATATAACAATCTCCAACTGCTATTTTTAAAAAATGAAAAAGCCCCAGTGACTCAGGGAAGGGACCAAGTTAGGACCGAGTGTGCAATGAGAAAATTTTTATTTTAGCCAGATCTTGGCTTTAGATTGCTTATTTCTGGATGTTTTGAGGGGGTGGGATTCTGGAGTTCAGGGGCCATTGTTTTCAATAGGGAATGCATACAAGCATCTAGTGCAACTGTTTACAAAGATAATGGCACCGAATTTGCACAGAATACAGTCCTCCTTCGAATCTAAAGACCCCCTAATTTCAAGCAGATTGAACAAAGGAGGTCGATTTTACAGACTCCCAAAGTAAGTCTCTGTGCAACCGCACTAAGTTCTCTCTACTAATTTCTAAAATGACCATCCAGCAGCAGCCAGCAGGAAAGCTCCAGTGACCACCAGCATTTAGAAAAACAAATCCCCGTCTGTCTTCATTTCATTTCCCTGATCTTGCAGTGACTGACTTTTAAAAAAATCTTTCAACTGAAAGCTCTGCATTTGCCATCCTTCCTTGTTGTAGTTTGTTGTTGTGAGGAAGGCTTCCATTGGAGAGCCCCCTATTCCATTGGTCTGCTATTATTTCCCAAGGGTGAACTTTGGGGGAGGCTGGAGTCACTGTTTTTCAACCAAATTACACCAAAACTGCAGCAGAGCTTTTTCTGTCTGTCCATCAAAGAACCCCCAAGTTTCAAGCAAAGCGTACAAAAAGGGGATTGATTTTACAGATCCCAAAATTAAGTCTCTCTCTGCACAGCTGTACTAAATTCTCTCTTCTGGTTCCTAAAATGGCTGGCAAGCTCCAGCTGGCCACTAACAATAAAAAATCTGTTGCCTTCATTTCATTTCCTTCTGTTACAGTGGCTGACTGACATCTTTTTTACCTTTCTGCTGAAAACGCTGCTTCTGCTATCCTTCCTTATTGTATTCATTTGTTTCTTTGAAGACCTTCCCCCATCAGTCTTCCATTATTTCCTATGGGGGGCTATTGTGTGTGTGTGGGAGCTGGAGTCATAGTTTTTCAAACAAATATTACCAAATTTCAGTGGAGCTTTGTTTCCTAGCCATCAAAGAAAATTTCAAGCAAATTAGACAATGGGTTTGAATTCTATTGGCCCCATTGTCCAGGAAATCAGTTGAACAACAACAAGGTGCTTTGTGCTTAGTCGTTACAAAGTATGTTATCTGCTTCAGAATTGGAAACAACGAGTAGACAAGCCTTAACACGTCATTGTTTTTTTACAGAAACATCGCCCAAATTCTGAACAATACTCTAAAGTCCCTACTGGATTCCCTGCTGATTTCAGGATATCTCCAGCCCATTTGAAGATATCCCCTTTCCCTTCAAAACCCAACTCCTACTTTACAGTTGATTGTTGGAAGTTAAACAGGTTCAGCACCACCCCCTCTGCAACATTCCAGTCAGCATTTCAAATCTGATTGGTCCAAGTTGAATGGAGAAGAAAAGAAAGAATAATCTTCTCCTGTCTGTCAAAGAAGTCCCCTCAATGGCTCCTTGGAGCAGGACTGAAGCTCTTATCTCCTGTTTTTCTTTGCAGTGATCTTTCTCAATGAATTGCAAGATGGCTCCGTCCTGACATTTCCATTAATAATGTGGGAGCAGCTGTTGGAGTTGCTCTGTTAATTCTGGTTTGTGCTGGCATTGTTTTGGTTTCTGCTTTGCTGCTGATAGTGTATGGAATTGGGACTGTATGATGCTGGTGTAAGCACGATGTAGCAACCAGTGGCAGTAGGCTAGTGCAATTGTTCTGCCCAAACACTTTGTAAATATGAATGGATCTTGGGTGGTTTGTTCATTTTCTTCTAAAATTATGTTATTTTATTGCTAAAGAGTTTTGTCTTAGGGGTTACACTTCTATAAGAAATATGAACACTTTAATCTCTTATTTTTAATGGTATGTCACAGTCTTTGGTTAAAGAGTTAATAAATTTGTTAGCCTAGTATTAAATTCAGAAAACTTCATTAACTTCTTTAAAGTTCATTAAATGTGGACCTATAAATAAACTTATTTTCAAGTTGATGCACAGCCTTTAAAAACTTTTACAGTACTTGGTCAACTGTACCTAACTGGTAAAGTGAACTATACCCTCTGTTCAAACACCTATTAAGAGACTGGTAAGTATTTAGACTAGAGATACAGAAAAGAAGGGACTTTACAGCAGGGTCATTAGAGTGGAGCAATCTGCCCCAGCAACTAGTCAGAATTGTTGGTATAATATGAATAGCTGAGATCCACTGGGACAGATCTCTGCTTGCGTTCTATGAATCAGGCTTTGCCGTGTAAATGGATTAGTTATTTCTATCCAGAAATGTCTATTTTCATGGAACTGTAGGAAACATTATTCAAAGGTTGGTGATATTTCTAAACGCAAATAGCTTTTGAAAATTAAAAAAAGAACAGCAAATTTTAGCATCCTGTTTCTAAATTGTAATTACTGTTAACTGATAGTATGGTAATATGTTAACGATATATACTTGGAAATTTTAAATTTTTATTAATCTTTAATTTTTTTTCTTATATAAATCTACACAGTAATATAT
Source organism: Eublepharis macularius (assembly GCF_028583425.1). NCBI lineage: Eukaryota > Metazoa > Chordata > Lepidosauria > Squamata > Eublepharidae > Eublepharis > Eublepharis macularius. The sequence goes on from NC_072790.1 coordinate 129,598,701, forward strand.
TGGAACATTGAAACTGGAGGAAAAACGCTTGTGGATATACAAAAACATTTTATTAGTTTATTAATGTATTTTTAATATTTTGAGTATAGAATACTCTAGAATTCACAATACATATAGATCGTGGGTCTACACAATCTGCCACAATCTGTTACAAAAGACTAAATAAATATAAGACCCTCCCATCTGCATTCTTATAAGTGCATTCTATCCATTCTATTATTTTAAGGGACAAAATGTTTGATTTTAGTAAATGTTGTGTTTTGTATTGGAGTACTCAATCCAAAATTAAAGATACATGATTTAACAATACTACATACTGGTAGCTATTTCATGGATAAGATCTTGTTGCTCTGCCGGGCTCTGCCAGCAATGGTTGATACGGTACATGAACTGGAGGCCCCTTGGCCATCTTCAGAGTTGATATTAGAGCAATTCAAGCCACTCTCTCAGGATGAAGTGGACAAGATCCTGTGTGTTGTGAAACCTACCACATGCCTGCTGGACCCATGCCTGTCATGGTTGGTAAAAACTGGCGATGCCAGAATCTGGGCCTCTTTAGCTGACATCATCAATTTATCCTTGAGTTCTCAGATTTTCCCAGACTCACTGGAGGCAGTGGTTTGGCTGTTATTTAAGAAACCATCACTGGATCCTATTGATCTAGCCAATTACAGTTTCAAATCTTTCATTTCTAGGTAAAATAATCGAGAGGTTGGTAACGGAACAATCCCAGGTATTCTTGGATGATTCCTCTATCCTGGACCCATTTCAATCTAGTTTCTGACCTGGCCATGGTATGGTAACAGTACTGGTCGCCCTCACAGATGAACCTGTGACAACACTTGGATCAGAGTGGGTTGGTGCTGCTGGTACTTCTAGTTCTCACAGCTGCCTTCGACATGGTTGATTACAATCATTTGACCCACCACCTCACCTTGCAATGGCTGAGCTCCTTTTCCATGATTGGGGAGAGGGGGTGGTGCTAGGGGAACAGATGTCCACATGCCATTCTTTGGTGTACAGCATCCCTTAGGGGGCGATTCTTTCCTTGATGTTGTTTAACATCTACATGTGCCCCCTTGCCCAGGTGATCCATAGCTTTGGGGTGGTCACTAGTATGTGGATGACATCCAGCTCTATCTCCTGATGGACAACCAGCTGGATGCTGTCCTGGATTAATTGACCAGGGGTCTGGATGCCATAGTGGAATCGTTGCAGCAGATTCACCTGAAACTGAATTCCCTGAAGATGGAGATTCTGTACTTGGGTCATGGAACAACGGGTTTGGGAATCGGGCTCCCAACCCTCAAGGGAGTGCAGTTAAGGCCTTTGTCAATGGTAAAGAGCCTGGGGATGCTCCTGGATGTCATGCTTTCAATGAAGGCCCAGGTCACTGACATTGGCAGATCTGTATTTTTTCATCTTCAACTGGTCAGGTAGTTGGTGGTCTATCTCTCGTCCCAGGACCTGGCTCCAATAATCCATGCAACAGTCACCTCCTGGTTGAACTACTGTAACTTGCTCTATGCTGTGCTGCCTTTGTTTGACCCAGAAATTATAGCTGGTCAAAAATGCAGCAGCACATGTTCTTACTAGGATGCCATTTAGGGCACATATCCATCCAGTGCTGTGCCAGCTGCACTGGCTCCCAGTCAAGTTCTGGACCCAGTTCAAAGTGTTGGTTTTGGTATTTAAAAGCCTTCATGGACTGGGACCAGCATACCTGTGGGGCTGCCTCTCCCATTATGTCCCCTACAGAGCCTTGCACTCTGCAGACAAGCAGTTACTGGTGATCCCCGTTCTGAGAGATGTTTATTTGGCCTTGACCAGGGCCAAGGCCTTTTTGGTTCTGGCTCCAGCTGGTGGAATGCACTCCTGATGGAAATCCAGGCCCTGCAGGATCTGTTACAGCTTTGAAGGGCCTGCAAGATGATGTTCCACTGAGCCTCTGGTTAAGTGCCAGCAATATGTTCCCTTTCTGGTGTCCACGCCCCATTCCCTACTGCCTTGAGCAATGTGCTTGTAGTTTTTATAGTAGTCTTTGTATCTGTTGAGGATGCCTGAATTTTGGATTGCTGCGATTGATTTTTGTATTTTTATGGTGTTTTAAATCTGTATTTTATTGTTGTGAGCTGCTCTGAGCCTGTTTGCAGGGACAGCAGGATATAAAATAAATGAATAAATAAATAAATAATGTTTCCTGCTAGCTCAGAGGGACAGTCTGGATATCACAGTGGAAAGAATGTGAACTGTATACAAACAAACATTCAGATTTTTGTTCTATAAGTCTGCATTTATTATAACAGAATACTTCTTTTATTCATTCAGATAGGCAAATATAATGTGGCTTATGATATGGACATTTCCTCTTAAGAACTTAGTAAATACGCTATCTTTTATTGCATTGAGTCTTGCCTAGCTCCTTAATCCACAACCTAGTCGAGGTAGAAGATTTGCTCTGGCTCAGCTAAGACATGGAACAGTCTTGAGAGTCAATTTCAAATGTGATCAAAAAGCAATTTACCTCCTGTGAGAGCATAGTCCTAGAATTTGACACACCAATTATTTTAGAAATTTAACATGAAGGTGGGAAAGAAATCGATGTCTGGCTGTCAATCGATGCAGATTTAAGCGTAAATGACTCTCTCTTCCAGGAAATAGTCACCATGCTAACAAATAGTGCTGTTTACTAATTTAACCTACTTGTTAGAGTGAGGCTTATAAATTATGTAGGAGATCCATGACTTGATCTCTTGTTTTCTTTAACACAAAGAGCAGCTGTAGGAGACTAAATTGGAATAGCTCCTTGGTGCTGGGGAGGGGGAGGGGATTTCCCTCTGTATCATTTCTCCAGCAGAAATCTCTTCCTCCAAAGCTACCATTAGCTCAGTAGCAAAAAGTGGGGCATAAGCACAGTATAGGGACTTGCCTTTCCCCACACTCTCTATCCGAATACCAAACCATGACCAACTTACTAAAATTCAGTGAGATATACTATAACTCAAATGTATGAAACTTGAAATACACAACTTTATTAAATTTGTTATATTACTCTATATGCAGCAGCTTAGCTTATTCCAGCTCCAAACAAGGCTGCTCCTAGAGTATCCGAACACGGGAACCTCTTGCTGGCGAACCCGTCAGCGGTTACATGAGTACTTTAGAAATTTCATTGTCAAAACTGATGTTTGGTAAAGCTGACTGTGTCTCTGCAAGTCTTGAATGAATTATATTGATGTTAGACCCTTGGTGGTCTCTTTTTGAATTTTTCTCACGCCGTTTGAGATTGTTTAAATTTATTGCTGCTTGCATGTAATGTAAATAACTTTACTGACTCTAGGAACAGCCTTGTTTGGAGCTGGAATAAGCTAAGCTGCTGCATATAGAGTAATATAACAAATTTAATAAAGTTGTGTATTTCAAGTTTCATACATTTGAGTTATAGTATATCTCACTGAATTTTAGTAAGTTGGTCACGGTTTGGTATTCGGATAGACAGTTTTTTCCGTGCCTCTCTCGACTATTTGGTTACTTTCCCCACACTCTGGCATGTGTGCTCTTGTGTGCATACAGAGAAAGAGACAGAGAGAGAGAGAGTGCAAGGGAAAATAGCTTACTTCCCTTAGGGCAAGGTAGGGTGTTGTCCTGGGACATTTAAGGGCTCACTACAGCAGGGTAACTGCTGCTGGCTTTTGCTGTTTGCAGCTGTTGTATTAGCTGTTGGATTTATTAGCATACCCTCCTCACTGCTTGGAGTAGCAGCAGTCTGGTCCGGTAAGAATGTCTGCATTCCCACACTGGGGACTGCAGGAGGCCCACCCTGATTGCTTCAAAGCAGCGTCAGCCAGGCTTGGTAAATGGCCTCAGGCAGCTCCCGGCAAAGCACCAGATGGTCTTATGGTCCACAAACACAGGTTAACTACATATTAAGAGCTAGGCAGGGCTCTTGGCTGGATATAGCTGTATGCCAAAAAGGAAATGTTTGCTGTTACATGGTATTCAGTATACTGTGGGAATATTTTTATGTTAGTGTATTATGTCAACTGTAACCTTTCCTTTCTACTGGATAACATAGTGAAATTAAATACAGACACAATTTTGAAATAATGTGTTTTCATTGAAATGTTATAAGGATAGGTGAGGAAAGACTGGGTATGCAGTTAAGTATCAACATGATTGTGAAATAATGCATTTGTTTTGTATGCATGCAAAGAAAATCATTGCTATGACACTGCCAGGAAGTAATACAGGGAAAATACAGGGAACCTCCTTCTTGGCTCCTCTGTCTGATCCAATTTGAGGTCCCAGCGGTTGCTTTCAGTATTTTTTTTTAATCTCGAGAACTGATAATATATCTCCCCACAATGATGTATACTACGTTTTTTTGTGTTTTATTTTTCTGACTCACAGTAGAAAGAACTTGCCTAGCTGAGGCCATCAATGGCACATTTCTAGGCACAATCATATTTGGCTTTACTTGTCATTAAAAGAATAGTGATTTTGCAATTTGTATGCCATTTTTGAAAGAATTCATGAATAATCATGGATATTCAATAGCAGTAAAGACTCAGCTTGTGATGAATAAAAATGTCCCTCTCCCCTCGAGCAGTGCATCAAAGTAAATATATTTATCTTTAACAGAATGACCCACCAACTCTGTCAGATGCTGATCTGATAAAGGTCAGCTATTGAAACCCAATGACTCAGCACATAAAGCACGAGTGACTAGAACAGACTAGACTTTTAAAAATTAAGAAGAAAAGTGCTTCACGTATATGAATTGAAATTTCTCAATATAGTGTTTTTATTAAATATATTTCAATCAGGAAGATTTGCTTCTTAAAAAATATCTAACAGACCAATCCTAAGACTCTGACACTGGTTTCGTTAGTCAATACCCTATGCATACTCAGCAGCAGAGAGAAAAATAAACAGAAGACCTCCTGCTAAGGGGCAGAAAACATAGCAATTGCTCCAGAGACTACAGGAATCACATTGCTACCCACTAATCATGGCACAGGATATGGTGGTGCAGCCATATCATTCCCTGCCCCCACATGCAGAATATTAGGAGCTCCATAGCGCTCCATAGATGTGGGTTTCCTTCCTGTAATTGTGTAGTGTTTTGCCAGATGCCCACACAGAGAAGGAAACATGGCCACTCCAGCCACAGCAGCTTATTCCCCAGAGGCAGCTCTGATAACTAATGTTGGCTGTTTCCCTTCCCTTGTTCAGGACAGCACTTCAAAGTAATTATGATTATCTTTAACAGAATGACCCACCAACAGCAAGAGCCCTCCTGTGGGGTCATCACGCTGGGGCGCAGCCCCTCCCACAGCCGGCGTGCCGTGGAGCTGGTGGCAGTGCGAGTGGCTTGGAGGCTGCCCGTGCCATTCACCTGCCCCGCAGGACAAGGGGCGGCTGGCTTGCCGCGCGCCCCTTGTCCCGGGGAAAGGCGAACAGCATGAGTGGTCTCCCAGCCACCCGCACTGCTTTTTGCCTTTCCCCAGGACAAGGGGCATGCAGCAAGCCGGCCACCCCTTGTCCTGGGGAAAAGCAAAAGACAGCGCGGGTGGCTGGGAGGCCGCCCGCGCCGTTCGCCTTTCCCCAGGCGCGCTCCTGGGGCTGGCAACTACACCCGGTGCCCCCTCTTTGGCGGCGCCGGGGGCAGACTACCCCCCTGCCCCCCCTATCGATCCGGTCCTGTCTGTATTATGCAGAATACACAACTTGTTGGATGCCAACAGTGAACTGGCAGGGGAGGAGGAAGCAGGATTGAGTCCAGTGGCACCTTAGAGACCAACATGATTTTCAGGGTATAAGAGTCAAAGCTCCTTTTTTCAGACACAGGGAGCAGTGGAGATCCCTGGGCCTCTATATCCCACTGAGTATAGTGAAGCAAAGTGAGTGTAGTGAAGCAAAGAAGGGAGTCAGGATGTAAAGGTACAATGATTAGAGCAGAAATTAGCATCTGTAGAGAGATAAGAATCGTATATCTCTTATCAGAACTGGGGCAGGGGGGCAGGGGGGGTCCATTGTTCTGAACTTGTAAATGAACTCAAGCTCAGCAATCTCATGTTGTTATCTGCCCTTGAAGCTTCCTTAGTTGAGGACAGTTACTTTTAGGTCAGCAATGGAATGTCCTGGAAGATTAAAATGTTTTCTCACTGGTTTTTAACTGCTGGATTCTTAATGCCAATTTTTTGTCCATTTATGCATTTGTGTAGGGACTGACCTGATTGTCCAGTGCAGAGTAGAAGGGAACTGCTGACACTTGATAGCATATATAACATTGGAAGATGAGCAAGTGTGTGCGTGTGGTGGTGGTGGGGAACTTGAGGACTCTTTCCTTCTCCTTTGCAAGAGCATGCTTATGCAAGCATTGGATGGCCTTCTCAGCATCCTTGTGAGTCCCCTCCTGAAGACAGCTGAAGTCAATCAAAAGCTGGGGCTGAAGGCTGGTCCTTATCTACAAAACCCCAGTCAGACAGAGACAAGCGTTATGAGACAATCCACACATTTTTGAACAGCCTCAGGCATCTAGGCAGCAAGCAAGATGAACGGGGTTGCCAGCACTCTTGTTCTAACAAGTCTCCTGTGCCTTTGCAAGCTGCACTGTCAGACTGCATAGTTTCAGGTAGGAAGCTGTGTTGTTCTGCAGTAGAACAGCAAGATTCAAGTCCAGTAGCACCTTAAAGACCAACTAGATTTCCAGAGCATAAACGTTTGAGAGTCAAGCTCCCTTTGTCAGATATAAGTAGGAATGGAGATCGCAGAGCCCTTATACACAGACAGAAGATTGGAGGGGTGTTGCTAAGAAGGGAGCCAGGATGCAAAGCTACAATGCAAAATGTAATGAGCCTGTCTACAGCAGAGGAGGAAATGCAGAAAATTGGCATCTGCAGTGAGTTAAGAATCTTATGTCCCTTTTCAGCCCTGGGGAAAGTCCATTGTTCTGAAGTTGTGAATGAACTCTAGTTCAGCAGAGTCACATGTGGAGCTTTCCCTGTCACTACATGCCCATAAGAGGAAACAACTGTGAAGCAGCTTGCAGAGCTGCAAGATTCAGGCTAGAACAAGAGAGTCAGCATCAGCAACCCTATACCAGCACAGTGAGATGTGCACTGATTATTGCAGCTGTTGTTCATGTTAGACTAGGTTTGATCCAGCAGGCCTCTTCTTCTGCTTTTATGTTCTTATGTCAAATGAGGCTATGCCATCGTTAGGTGAGATGTAGATACCGTAGCTGCAAGTCTCCTCCCCTGCACTGTTTATATTTACTGATAGCAATTGATGAGGTGGGAGGGGTTCCAAGCAACGTACAGAGTAGAAACTGTGGTGGGTCAGTAAACCATTGTAAATGGCTCCTGAGGCAAGGGATACCCCTCCTATAAGGCCTTGTCCTTGAACTCCAGTTGGAGAAGTGGAGGCTTCTAGGTATTGGTGCCCTCAAATAGATTACCTATAAGAGCCTGAGGAAGCAGTGTTAGCCATATGCTACAACCACTTTGGTTCTCTCCCTTGGGTGTTTATGAAAATTTTGTATAATTAAAGTCCCCCTAGGTGTGTCGTATGACTCAAGGACAGCAGAATTGGCCTGTCCTGGAGGGACTTGCATTGCCCCTGAATTAGCACATTTGTCTCTTGGGGATGCTGCTGGTGTTGGGTTTAGTTAAGGATGGCTGGACTAGTCAGACAGCCCTTCCTTTCTTTATTAACAGAGTGCTCCTCCTGAGCTTTAGCACAGCAGGTGGCCTAAACTAATATTTACCACATTATTTTACAAATTGCACACAGAAAGCCTCTCCTTTGAGTTAAAGAACCAATAGTGGTCTATTTATTTAGAGAAGTACATTAACTTAAGTATAGTGAAGAGAAAAAAAGTGACTAATCTAGCTAACTAGGATGGCTTCAGTTTGATAATAGGCCATATTCTTCCATTGTCCCAGGAGTAGATACCATACTGCTTCTCCTGGTGCATGCAGGGAAAAGGGAAAAAGAAGAGAGAGGAAGGAAGGAAGTTCCCTTGGACTACGTTCTACCAATCAGAGAAAGTGAGAGATAGTAGAGTAGCCAGGAAGGAGACTGATACTAGCCTATCTATCTGTCTAACTCTATGGTTCTTGCCTTCCTTTTGTTTTGTTTGTAGTCTGGAAGGTCTGAGCCAGAGACCTCGCCAGTCCCTTTTCTAACACCTGGATCCTGGCTTATGGTTCCTCTGTGTCATGTAGAACCTTTTTTCAGCTTTTGCTATGGCTGTTCCTTGAAAAGTATGATCAGGCCAAGGTGATCCATTCTCTGATCACATCCAGGCTAGATTACTACTGTAATGTGCTTTACATGGGGCTGTCTTTGAAAACTGTTTAATTTAATTTAATTTAATTTAATTTATTATATTTATATTCTGCCCTCCCCGCTTTCACAGGCTCAGGGTGGATAACAAATACAAACATCACCCAACCATTAAAAACATTTAAAGCATTAAATAATACATTAAAAACATTTAAAAGCATTAAATATTACAGTTCATACTGCATAGTAGTTCATACATGCCTCTGTGTTTGCATAGGGGCGATGGTTTAACCCCCCCCCTCCATGGGGGGGGCACCGCCCGGCATCAACCATATGCCTGGCGGAATAGCTCTGTCTTACAGGCCCGGCGAAATGCAAGCAAATCTTGCCGGGCCCTTGTCTCGCAAGACAGAGCATTCCACCAGGCCGGGGCCAGGACTGAAAAGGCCCTGGCCTTGGTCGACACCAGGCGGGCCTCCCTAGGGCCAGGGACACTTAAAAGATGTTTTCCACCAGAGTGGAGAGTCCTCTGGGGCTCATAAGGTGAGAGACGGTCCCTCAGATACGTCAGTCCCAATCCGCGTAGGGCTTTGTAGGTTAACACCAAAACCTTGAACCTGATTCGGTACTCCACTGGCAGCCAATGCTGCTGGCGTAGCACCAGTGTAATATGCTCCCACACCGGTGCTCCAGCAATGACCCGCGCTGCTGCATTCTGTACCAGCTGTAACTGCCGGATCAGGCCCATGGGAAGCCCAGCGTAGAGCACGTTACAGTAATCCAACCTAGAGGTGACCATTGCTTGGACCACTGTAGTCAAGTCACGGGGAGACAAATAAGGGGCAAGCTGCCTGGCCTGCCGAAGATGATAAAAGGAAGACCTGGCAACTGCAGTGATCTGGTCCTCCATCTTCAGGGAGGAATCCAGAATCACCCCCAGGCTCCTAAGTCTCGAGGCCAGTGTAAGTACTGCCCCATCAAGTGTAGGAAGCCAGGGTCCCAAACCCATCTCCCCATGACCCACATACAGGACCTTCGTCTTCGTGGGATTCAATTTCAGCTGACTTTGTCTCAACCAACCAGCCACAGCCTCAAAAGCACGCTCCAGGGCATCAGGGGCCGATCCAGGCCGCCCGTCCAACAGCAGATAAAGCTGGGTGTCATCCGCGTATTGGTGACACCCAAGCCCAAAACTCCGCACCAGCCGGGCGAGGGGGCTCATATAGATATTAAACAATAATGGAGAGAGTATCGCTCCCTGTGGCACACCACATACCAGTGGCCTATGAGATGACACTCTCTCCCCAAGTGCCACCCTCTGTCCCCGATCATGGAGAAAGGAGACCAGCCACTGCAGTGCTGTCCCCTGAATCCCCACATCGGCAAGGCGGTGGGTCAAAAGCTCATGATCAACCGTATTAAATGCTGCTGACAGATCCAGCAAAATCAGCAGTGCTGATCCGCCCAGATCCAGATGTCTGCGGAGATCGTCTGTGAGGGCGACCAGCAATGTCTCGACCCCATGTCCCGGGCGGAAACCCGACTGGAAGGGGTCTAGGGCCGAGGTCTCCTTCAGGAAATTCTGCAGTTGCTTCTCTGCCGCCCGCTCAATCACCTTCCCCAAAAATGGAAGGTTGGAAACCGGTTGGTAATTGAGCAGGTCAGAAGGATCTAATGATGATTTCTTCAGAAGAGGCCGTACCACAGCTTCCTTCAGCGCCTTGGGAAAAACCCCAGAGCCCAAGGAAAGGTTTATAATCGCCTCCAAGGAATCCCGAAGCCCGTCAACACTGGCTTTCACCAGCCATGACGGGCATGGGTCCAAGGGGCACGTGGTAGGCCGTACCACCTGCAGAATCCTGTCCACCTCTTCCCCGAAAAGAGGGCTGAAATGATGTAATATGGGTCCTGAAGACAGCCAAGGGGCCTGATTGGGAGACCAATAAACGGACCACATTAAATAATTTAGCCGGGCGTGAGCTAGCTGATGCGATGGAAGCTGCACAATATTCTTTCTTCACAGCTTTCACCACCATCTCATAGGACTTCATAAACAGCCTATAAGATGTTCTTGCTTCCTCGTCACGAGATCGCCGCCACACGTGTTCAAGTCGTCTTAGCTCCCGTTTCTGTTGCCGCAGCTCCTCTGTATACCAAGGAGCCTGGCGATTCCGGAAGCGAAGAGGACGACGGAGGGCGATTTCATCGATGGCCTCAGAGAGCTGGACTTGCCAGCCCTCCACTAGCTCATCTAATGAACCACCGTGGAGCATTGGTTCCCGCAGAGCATTCTGGAACCCAATTGGGTCCATAAGTCTCCGCGGGCGAGCATAAATTTGCTCACCGCCCTTGCAGGGGGGTGGTGGCATGCCCAGCCGGGCCTTCAGAACCGCGTGGTCTGACCATGGCACCAACTCTACTTTATCCAGAACCACATCCAATCCCATCCCAAAGATCAAATCTAGCGTGTGGCCTGCTTCATGTGTGGGTGCCGATACAAACTGGGAGAGTCCCAGTGTTGCCATGGCTGACACCAGGTCCGTAGCCTGTATTGAGGTGGCATCATCTACATGGGCATTGAAATCCCCCAGCACCATCAACCTGGGGTACTCCGAGGCCCACCCAGCAACCACCTCTATCAGGTGCGGTAAGGCGTCTGCTGGTGCTCTGGGCGGTCGGTACACCAAGCAGACGGCCAAACTCTCCTCGGCATTCCACACCAGGCCCACATAATCAATGCCAGAGATCTTCGGGGCGGGAAGCGGCTTGAAGGAGAAACCCTCCCGCACAAGGATTGCCACCCCTCCCCCCCCGACCCTCAGTTTGTGACTGATGAAGGACCGCATAACCCGGGGGGGGGGGTCAGCTTACCAAGAGCAACTGTTTCGCCTTCCCTCACCCAAGTCTCGGTCACGCATACCAGGTCCATATTAGCTGCCATAAAAGTATCATGCAGCATACTGCTCTTATTATTTATGGACCTGTTTAGGAACTTTAACTGGTCTGAAACGCAGCAGCTAGGCTAATGGCAGGGGATAGATACAGAGATCGTATCTCCCTGTGCTGAAAGATCTTCATTGGCTGTCCAACCATTTCCAGGCACAATTCAAAGTGCTGATTCTTACCTTTAAGCCCCCCCTAAACATCTGGGGGCCAAAGTACTTGATGGACCACCTCCTTGCCTCCTGTCCAGCCTTCCAGTTTAGATCCTCTTCCCAAGCCCTACATTCTGAGCAGATGAATGGAACAGCAGAGCCTTTTCAGTGGTGGCACCTTGCCTTAGGAATGCCCTCCCACATGATTCCTGCCACTGAATTCTAAACTGGCCTGTATGTTTAGGATATGGTGACATGGTGCTTAGAGTCAAGGCTCAGGATGGTCTCTAAATAAATGTAGGGTACAATACCTGAGTTTCAATAAATGGCACATACTTCTCATTTTAATTTTCTTTTAAAGTCATATGGCCCCTTCCCGGCATGCAGCTACGCTTCTAAAGCTGGGGGCCATTAGTTGCTGCCCTGGAAGGAGGGAGGCAGCATCACCCCTTCCTTTCAATCCAGGGTTTGGCTGGGAGGGCGGAGATAAGGGCCTTAGGCGGCTGCTCTGCCTTGCCCAGTTGCAGTTGAGAAGAGTCTCTCGGCTTGAGCAGAGCACATCTCAAGCTCTCTCAGCCAAGCTCCTCTGAGGCTGTTTTACCAAAGGCCCTAATGGTTATGTTGCACAAAAGTGCTTCCCCTTTGCCCCTCCAATTCGCTTAGCAAAAGAGAAGAGACAGACAAGGGCTGAGAAAAAAAAAGTATATTTGCAAATATAGGGCACAGACTTCAAGATGAGCTCAGAATGTACCCCCGAACAAAGGAGCACACGTTACTTTTAAGGGCTTGTGACATCATTTTGGAGAAACGAAAGTCACATTCAAAATAAGGCACCTGATCTCTTTTACACCTTTAGATTGGACTATTGTCCACCTTTCAGTCTCGCGACAACATCATTTGCCATCCTATCCTGGTCTCCATAGTAGCCTCTTCCTTCATTCCACAACTGGTTACTTTTCTACACAAACTCTCTTCTCCAAAGGGGGAAGGGGGTGGAACTTATAATTCTCCCTTTGTTTCTGGCGTTGCCCTTTTCATATACCCTCAGGAATGTCCAGTTATCTATCTTCAAGGATAGACGTTCTCTCTTTCCATGTACAGCTAGGGAGAAGAGGACGGGGGGGGGGTGGCTAAAAAGCAGAGACCAGTTACTTTAAAACATAAAGAATCCATCTTATGCTTCTTGCTAGCTTAATATTATGGCTATATGATTAATCCATAGTCTTTACTAATATAAATTTGCTAATCCCACAGTTATGCAGTGCTAGCTGCCTTGGAGAAGTGGTGATATTCCCCAGCTTGCTACCTTCAAACTCCAGGAGAAAAGCCAGGGCCCGGTGCCAGGCTCATTGGTTTGGCAGAGACTTTTTCTTATTTACATTTGGTACCTGTTGTCTATCAGTCAGGAGGGCTGAAGCAGGGTTATACCAGCCTTTGCAGGCCTCTGGCCTACCTAGGCACCTCTCTCCTCCCCCGCATTTTACTTCGTTGGGAGTACTTCTAGCATCAGCAATAGGCTTTGCTGTAGGCCACAGGGGTGAGATGCAGACATCTGAAGGGTGGATTAATTCATACTTTATTGCTACTGGCCCCTTCCCCTGTCTAGGTTTTTTTCCTCCTCTTGCCATTACACTTACTTGGGAGGGAGTATTGCCAGTGGCAATAGCTTGGCCTAAGGACTTCAGGCAGCAGGGGCTATTTTGTGGGAGGGCTTGGTAGTTTATTCAGTTGGGTGCAGCCATTTCAGAGTGGCACCAGGTGGCCTGCTTAGCCTCCTGGCAGTGACAGCCATGTTGTGAAGGCATCTACAATATGCAGAGCTCTGGGAAGTAGCCATTTCGAGTGTGGCATTTGTGTTGCCTGATTTACCTCCTGCTTACTAGCAGTAGCAGCCGTTTTAGTGGTGCTTTTGCAGCTTATCATGTGAGAGTGACACCTCTGCTTAGCTTCCTGGCCATGGTGGCCATGGTGTGAAGGCATGTATAATATGTATAGCACCAGGGGTGGCCATTTTGTTTGTGGGCTTTGTGTGGCCTGATTTGTCTTTTGCTTACTGGCAGTAGTGGCCATTTTTGTGGACTTTTTGCAGCTTATCTTGTGCTGGCAGTGACCATTTTGAGTGTGTCTCATGGCAGCCTGCTTAGCTTCCTTGCACTGGTGGCCATTTTATAGAGGCCTCTACAGGCTACACAGTGTTTGGGCTGCCATTTTGGGGGTGCTGTGTTCCTATTGGGCTTTGAAGCTCTAAAAGCAGTTATTTTACATTACATTACATTACATTACTGTACATTTCCATCATGCCACCCCAAAAGGGTAGTAGCCCTGCTAAGGGCAAGCAGCCAGAAAATAGGCCTCCTGCAAAGCAGTCCTGCAGACTCTTCCTTTGAGGATGATGAAGTGGCTAAGGGGAGGAGGGAAATACTGGGCTGTCAGTGTCTATCAGTCAGGAGGGCTGAAGCAGGGTTAGGCCCAGCCCCTGTAGGCCTCCTGCCTATCTAGGCCTCCCTAACAGTTTTCACTTTATTTGGAGAGTGTGCTTGCAGCAGCAGCAGCAGCAGCAGCGAAGGCCTGGCTGAGGCCGGGGTGGGGGGTGGCTTGCAATTATCTGAAGAGTGGTTTGCTACACACTTTATTTCTACTGGTGTAGCAAGGATATACAGTTCTAGAGTGGTGACTGGTTAAACCCCTCCTCCTTTTCTCCCTGCTCAATTTTGCAGCCTTGGTGGGCCTAAAGAGCTGTTTTTTAGGTTTTGTCACTCAGGCCACCTAATGACATGCTGTGTTATTGCATCTACTGAAATCTGCAATGCTGTCACGTAGGGTACTGAAGTCTAAGATGTGATCTGCTCTTTTTACTAGATTAGCACAATTGATGGCTGGTAGCGGATCTGGCCTGGGCTGCTGTAATCCAGTCAGGTTGAGGTGACAGTGGATGATTGTCAAGGTAGGTAAGTCCACTGGCCCCTAGTGCTTGGCTGTGGGGGCTGTGGGGGGGGGGTCAGGCAACAGTCTCCTGACTCCCATGTTCAGACTCCTGAGTTGTATCATCTTGGGTCTTGCCTTCGAGTTTCGCAGTTTAGCCATTGGGTAGTTACTTGACTCAGTCCTAAAGGGACAGCCATAAAGGGACAGCAGCATGTGGGGGGTTAACTTTCCTCTTCAGGTAGTGGAGAAGAAGGATGAGGTGGACCTGAGGAGGGGACAAGTAAATGAGACTTAAGAAGGTTTACTGCACCTGGGCCAGTCGGCTGCTGGCTAGCCTTTATGGGAGCTCCAGCAGCTGGCAGGGCACCGAGCCTTGTCTCCAAGGTGTTGGCACCTAGAAGAGGAGTTTCCTTGGAGTCTATGCTGCCTTGGGGCCCAATAGCTTATGGGTTGGTACCTAGAAGTGGTGTTTCCTTGGAGTTTCTGCTGCCTTGGGGCCCAGTGGCTTCTGGGTTTAGTTCAGGGGACTGGTAGGCTGAGAAGTGGCCCATTTACCAGTCAGTACAGGAGTCTTAACTATAAATCATATATGATTGGAATTTTCCAGTCCTCATGGCAGATGGATTTTGGGGGAGGGAATGAGATAACCCCTCAGCCCACTTCATGTGGACAATTAGGTGGTGGTGCCCTTACCTAATGGCATAGGATTTTGAGATGAGTCCTGGAGGGTTCTGGAGACTGGTCCTGGCGTTTAGGTTTTAAGGCAGTGCCCAGTATTGCCTGCAGATGGAATGGTGCAGCTTGTCCCTCGGATTTCCTCTGAGCTATACCTCCAGGGAGGGCTATTGTTGCTTGGCAACTGGGTGGATCACCCCCAGCATCTAGTGAACCTATGACCAAGTGGCCAGCAGTCTCTAGGCTGGGGTACCAATTGGTCTGTAGGAGTTCTGCCTGAGCTGATAGATCTCTCCTACAGTTTTGGTGAGCCAGTTTGGTGTAGTGGTTAAGAGCGTGTGACTCTAATCTGGAGAACCAGGTTTGATTCCCTACTCCTCCACTTGAAGCCAACTGGGGGATCTTGGGTCAGTTACAGCTTTTGGGAGCTCTCTGAACCCCTTCCACCTCACAGGGTGTTTGTTGTGTGGGGATAATAATGGCATGCTTTGTAGACCACTCTGAGTGGGTGTTAAGTCATCCTGAAGAGCGGTATATAAATTTATTATTGTTGTTGTTATTGTTATTATTGTTATTGTTATCATCATCATCATCATTATTGATGTATTGTCGAAGGCTTTCACGGCCGGAGAACGATGGTTGTTGTGGGTTTTCCGGGCTGTATTGCCGTGGTCTTGGCATTGTAGTTCCTGACGTTTCGCCAGCAGCTATGGCTGGCATCTTCAGAGGTGTAGCACCAAAGGACTGAGAGATCTCTGTCTTTTGGTGCTACACCTCTGAAGATGCCAGCCATAGCTGCTGGCGAAACGTCAGGAACTACAATGCCAAGACCACGGCAATACAGCCCGGAAAACCCACAACAACCATCATCATTATTATTATTTAAAGGGTGAGGGTGGTCCCTTGTGCAGGCACCGAGTCGTTGCTGGCCCATGGGAGGATGTCGCATCGTGACGTTTTCTTGGCAGGCTTTGTGTGGGGTGGTTTGCCATTGCCTTCCCCAGTTGTCTGCGCTTTGACACCGGGGGGCTGGATGCTCATTTTGCCGACCTTGGAGGGATGGAGGGCTGAGTCGGCCTTGGGTCTGCTGCCTGAACCCGGCTTCCACCGGGATCGAACTTGTTATTATGGGTGAGTGGAAAGTTAAGGGGCTTGCCTCACATCCAATGGCTGCCATCAGACAGCTTAGACGCCTTTTGGTTCGCCGGTAAACTTCCAAGTTTGAACTAAGCCCAGGCACTTTTTTGGGGTCGCATGACATTAATGGTGGGCATGGGAGTTAGATCCTGAGCATTAGTGCAGTGATGACCCAAGCCCTTAAGGAAGGGTCTGGTTGAGTCCCCATTAGCCACGGGGGAAGTGATGGCCGAGCTGCTACTCTGTTTGTTGGGATGCGGGGTCCTTTGCCTCACTCCTGGTCATTCACCTGGGAGTAATAAGCTGGGCTTCCCAAGGGCACAGCCCTTCCATTACAGGCCCCACAGATGTGCATGAATAGGCAAGGTGGCCCAGTACACTCAAGGGGAGGAGCAGTCCTCCACCTCACATACTGGTCATTCACTTGGGCTGTAATGACCTTGGCTGTGGGGCATGACCGTTCTGGTATAGGCTCAGGCAGATTTGCACACATAAGCATGGTGGCCTCATGAGCTGTAGAGGAGGAGCGGCCTCCGTTTCATGTTCGGGTCATTCACTTGGGTGGTATGACCTTGGCTCACAGGGCATGGCCCTTTCCTTACGGACCTCCGCCTCACATCCTGGTCATTCGCTGCATGGTGTTGACCTTGTCTCACAGGGCATGGCCCTTTCTTTACAGGCTCACATGGGCTTTCAGCGCCCATGCAAGTAGTAGCCTGATGGTTGAGGGGAGGTGCAGTCCTCCACCTCATGACCTGGTCATTCGCCATGTGGTATTGATCTTGTCTCATAGGGCATGGCCCTTTCCTTACAGGCTCACACAGGCTTGCAGCGCCCAGGCAAGTAGTGGCCTGATGGTTTGAGGGGAGGTACAGTCTTCCACCTCACATTCTGGTCATTCACCACGTGGTAATGACCTTGGTTTGCTGGGCATGACCTTGGCTGCAGGTCATGGCCCTTTCGTTACAGGCTCACACAGACTTGCAATGCATAGGCAAGTAGTGGCCTTGTGTGTTGATGATTGGTCCATAATGCTTCTGAGTCAGTGCGGCGGGATGCTTGGGACTCATTAGCCCTTGAGAGGGCTAGATGAAAGGCTAATGGAGCCATAGAAAAAGCTTTTGGGGATGGTATGGGCCTTTATTTGCAACACCTCCACATACTAGGCTAAATTTGCCAACCTCTACCGAGGTAATGGGGGTTCACCTGGCCACTAAGGGCAAAGGACCCTCAGCAGGCAATAAAATTTTTATGGAGGATTTGCGGCAAGGGCTTCGGTTAGCCTTAGGCTACCAGTGGGTTTGCTAGGGCCTAAGCAGAGGCTTGGCCCTGGCATTGGCAGGTTTGAGTTTGAGATAGGGTGCGGGCCAGTGAGCACCCTTGGCATTTCCCTATTGGTGGGAAGAGGGGCCTGCCTGAAGGGCTGGTACTGCTTTGATGGCTGCCAGCTGCAGGGGCAGGCTGCCTTCGGGAACCCCCATGTGCAAGTCCTTCCCTCACTGCTGTACAGCTGAGGTGTTCAGGAGCTTGAAAGGAGGGTGACCAAATTGTCTGGCTGGCCGGGTCTGCGCCATCCATGGATGGGTCACACCCGGGGCTTTGGGACTCGCCCAGACAGGTCAAGGTGGCGGTCCAGGGTGGACCCCGTGGCTTGACCTGTACCGTTTAAGGCCCTTACCGCTGTTCTGACTTGTTCTAGTTGTATGAAGTTAATAAAGTGGCCCTTATGGGGTGTGGCATCGCTGCCTGCGGGATGGATGCATGCTGAGAGATCTCCGATCCTCCCATCCCCTGAATCCCCATTAAAAGCAACACAACGGATCTTTTAAACAATAGAGTATGAGAAATTCAAGTGCTAAAAAGAAGAAAAACGATTCTAGAGCAGTGAAAAACTTACAATCATTCTTTTCGGCATCAAAAGAGACACTACTAAGCGAAGAAGGAAAAACGGAGCAGGCCAAAATGGCCGACGGAAGCTTTACAAATGGGACTGAAAAGGTAAATAATTCTGAAATTATACTGGTTCCACAGCTTGCAAAACTGAAAACTGACATTCTAGACCAAATGTCTAAATTAATTGCCCCATTAACTTCACAACTTGCTGAAATAAAATTCGATCTGCAGTCAGCAAATCAGAAAGCAGACAGAGCCTTGGATATGAGCTCTGCTGCACAAAGTGAAATAAAAACGCTGCAAGAAACCATCGAGACCCAACAAGAGAGACTAATTAATCTTGAAATCAATGTCAGACAAAATCACCTTAAACTAAGAGGAATTGATGAGCTTTTTACACAAAAGGAGGACTTAACATCTGTGATTACAAGCTGGCTTGTAAAGCAAATTGAATTAGAGGAGGGTATAGCCCCCCTAATCACCAAAGCATATCGAGTTGGAACAATCAAGCAATATAGAAATAAATCAGTACCAAGGGACATAATTATAGAAATTCCTGACCAAAGAATAAGGATGAAGATAATCGAAAAGGTTAAAATAACTGGATCATTTTTATTTAATGGATCCCCTGTGCAAATATTCAATGACTTGCCAAGAGAAGCCTTACTGATACGAAAAGAACTAAAGCCTATCACAGAGACACTGAGGAAAGCCAACGTTAGATATAAATGGCTAAACTACGTGAAAATATTAGTAATACAGAATGGGAAGCATCATATTGCTACTAACTTGGAAAATGGAACAGAACTTCTCAACAACATCGGGGTGGAGATCCCTATGGAGACAAGCAAACAGAACCAGAAGAGGAAATCAACGGACTTACTTTCTCCGCAGAAGGGAAGTAAAATTCCCATAAGACATGCTTAAGGTGCCTTGGAAGACAGGATTGATATCTCAGTAACAAGTAGTTTTTGTTGTGTACTAAATATCTTTAATAAATGCCAAATGGGGATTTGGGGGGTGGGAGAAGGGTGACCTCGGCATAGCTCCTTATTTGTAGAACTTTTCATTTGGAAGCTGGGCTGTCCAAGACTAGAGTGGGTATTGATCGCTCTAGTCTGAAAGTTCTATATTGAGCTGGAATTGTTGATATCAGGTGATAACTAGTTAGAATATACTTATATATAAGAATATTTACAGAGTTATTAGACAAATTGGGAGGTTGGGGGGGATAGAGAGTGTTTATAGGGCTGTTAGATAGTTTGGGAAGAGGGGGAGGGGGTGTTGGTTTATAGGGGGGGAATTCATTGTTGGAACAAGGTTCAAAGTGTTTGGAGAAGAAAGGGAAGAGGTGCAGAATTTTGCATGTTTAAAGAAAAGTTAAACTAATAAGAAGTCATTTGTTATTTACAAGTTATAGAAAATTAAGCTTGTTTGAAACAATTTTGAGGAAAATATATATTAGTTTAAAAAGTGGTTAAAAGTGTTAAAGTTGATTGGGAAAGTCATAAAGTTACTTGATATTCTAGGGGTAAGGGAGTGGGGAGGGGAGGGGGGACGTTTGAGGCTTGTATTCATTCTTATTGGAAGTTTTATACTAAGGGAAAGAGGGGGGGAGTGTTGTACAGGATAGTTTAGTGCAGGAGGTAGTAAAATCCCAAAGGAACGTAAAACACAAGCAAGGATAACATCGTTTTTGAAACTGTGGGAAATAAAAAAGAAGGAAAAAATACAGAAGCAAGCAAGGTTGATCAATAAGGTATTTATCTAGGGACAAGATTCAAGGTTTGGCTGCACGTATATTGATAGTATGTAAACTTGTAAAATTATATAAAGTAATATATTGTAAGCTCATCGCTGCTGATAATATTACAGGAATTCTGAAACGATATTTTAGTGCAACAGTAGAAATTTAATTAGTATAATATGGCTTCCAAATTTAAAGCAACTACTCTGAATGTAAGAGGTTTGGGAAACCCTATTAAAAGACGAAGAGTGATATCAATGTTAGCTAAGACTAACTCTCAAATAATCTTTCTACAAGAAACTCATGCTAGAAACGATGTTCCATGCTTACTAAAAGCAAGCTGGATTCAATCCCAATATTGTGCAGCAGGTAACTCTAAGTCAAGGGGGGTGGCAATAATACTGGCCAAAGGTCTTCCTTTCCAACACAAAAAAACTCTTAAAGACCCTAAAGGAAGATACATTTTTGTGAAAGGTTTACTGGGGAATCAACCTTATACCTTGGCATCTATATACGCCCCCAATAGTCAACAACTGAACTTCATAGAAGAAACTTTAGATAAATTGGGAACATTTCAGGAAGGTCATCTCATACTGGGGGGGGACCTAAACCACATAATGGATTATAAGTGGGACAAATCAAATTTTGGGAAAAGTTCCACTCAGAAACATAGTAAAACCAAACTGTTTCCCATAATAATGAAGCATAAAATTACTGATATATGGAGACAACTACACGAAGGGGAAAGAGATTATACGTACTATTCCCAAAGACACAACACATACACTAGAATTGATTTCATATTGATCTCTAATTCAGTGATTGATCAAGTGACTGATTCAGATATTGGTTCAAGCACATGCTCTGATCATTCTTGGGTCAATGTGTTAATAACAGTAGAACCACATATTCAAGGCTCTAAACAATGGTGTCTGCCTAAGCATTTGATTTATAACCAACAGTCAGCTGAAGAAATAGGTAAAATTTTAAAAAGAACCATAGATGAGAATATGTCAGAAGAAATAGGGGCTAGCACTCTTTGGGACACGATCAAGACTGTGGCTAGAGGTCATATTATAGCTTTGTCATCAAAAATAAATAAAGAAAACATGAGGAAAAGGAAGGAATTAGAAGAGTCCATTAAAATATTGGAGGAGAAACATAAACTAACAGGAAATAAAAAGACATACATGGCTCTAACGGCTCAACGTAAAATCTTGGAGACGCTAGAAACAAATAAAGTACATAGAAGTTTAATTAAGACCAAGCAAAGATACTGGTTTAATACTCCAAAAGCTTTAAGGACCCTATCGAAAAGAATAAAGCAGAGGAACACTCAGAATGATATCCATCTTCTTCAAGATGTAAACAAGGTTAAATTTCACGATTCCAAATCAATTCTAAACATTTTTAGGGAATTTTACACGAACTTGTACTCATCAACGAACCCTAATCAATCTAAAATCATGGAGTTCTTACAATCCCTCAAAAATGTCAAAAAAATAGAAAGTTGCCATAGGACTCTCTTAGACAAACCTGTCTCTTTGCAGGAAACATTAGAAGCAATCAACTTGGCAAAAAATAACAAAGCTACGGGACCGGATGGTTATCCATCAGAGTTCTATAAAAAATATGCGGTTCTTTTAGCTCAACACTTAACCAATGCATGCAATGTAGTTTTGAATGAATGTAAAATGCCCCCTACTTGGAACATGGCTGACATTATCGTAATACATAAACAAGGGAAAGACCCATTAAATGCAGAATCATATAGACCGATATCACTGCTCAACCATGATTATAAAGTATTCACATCCATTCTAGTCCGGCGTCTAAACTCATTCATAAGCAATTATATCCACCCCAACCAGACAGGTTTTATCCCAAAAAGAGAAATCACAGATAATATCTACAAAACTCTGTCTTTGATAGAACATTGCAAAAACAACAAAATTGAAGCCTTATTTTTGTCTTTAGACATTCAAAAAGCTTTTGACTCTGTGGAGAAAAATTACTTGAGTAGTACCCTCCAATTTTTTGGATTTGGGGAAAAATTTTTGAATGCTGTAGGGGCTATATACTCACACACCTCGGCCAACATCAAAATTAATGGGTTACGATCAGAGAAAATTGTAATAAATAGAGGTACCAGACAGGGTTGCCCACTATCGCCCATACTTTTTGCAATTGCCTTAGAACCACTTGCAATAGCATTAAGGGAAAACATGGACATTCATGGTATTCCCATTAAAAATGACTCCCTTAAATTATCCCTCTTTGCGGATGACATGCTTATTTATCTATCACATCCAGTAAATTCTTTGAAACATCTCCATCCCTTATTATCGGAATTTGGTAATATCTCTGGCCTGAGGGTTAATCAATCAAAATCTCAAATTCTCCCCATAAATATAGCTAAAAATTTAGAAGTTCAAATTGGCACACAGTACAAATTCCAATGGGCATCAAAATATCTAACATATCTTGGCATTAATATTCCCTCCAATTTAAATGACCTTATTAAATTAAACCACCAAAGGATAGAAAAACAGATCAAGATTGAGATCTCTAATTGGAACAAATTACAACTTAGCTGGTTTGACAGATACCAACTAATAAAAGCATTCATTTTACCCAAATTTCTCTTCATTTTTAGGGCAATCCCAGTGGTAATTCCCATAACTCTAATCACTCAATGGCAGACATTAATTAATAACTTTCTATGGCAAAATAAACACCCCAGGATCCCATTCTCCACACTACGTCGGAAATCCAGAGATGGTGGTTTTAATTTCCCAGACCTCAACCTATACCAAACAGCAATCAGGCTTCTCAATTTACTTCAACTTATCTCCGAAAATAATACAGCAGGCTGGGTCACTCTCTTCAAGACGCTTATAGACACATACACTATCAACGATCTAATGTGGAATAAGCAAACAAACAGGCCCAATAGCATTCATAAAAATAGGTTTTTATTTGCAATACTGAACTCATGGGATAAACATAAAAATAAACTGGTTCCAGACATATCCAGATTCTCTTCCTTCATAAATCAAACCTGGTTTTCTCCAGGTAAAGATCCAGTTTTCCAAAACATTTTTCGACAAGCCAACTTGACAAGATTAATTGACTTAGCGTCACCCGCGGGTCTGCTGGGAAGACTAGAACTAGAACGTAAACTGAAACAAAAACTGTTATGGTTCAGATATCTACAGGTTAAAAGCATGTCAGAACAAATAGGTCTGAAGTCAATTATGAAAGAACCACTGACAGAATTTGAAATGGTGCTACGCTCCTATACAACGCAAAAAAAGGGTATGATATCGATACTTTATTCTATCCTTCTAAACACGGTGAATAAAAAACAGATTTCATGTCAATCCAGCTGGGCCAAAGACAGTAAGGTAGACCAATCCTTGGAAACCTGGAAAAAAATTTGGACATCAGACATTTTCAAATCAAATGTTATTTCAACTAAGTTACAATCTTTCAAGATTGTGCACAGGTGGTATCTTACCCCTAAGAGAATATCACATATATACCCATTGGCCTCCCCACAGTGCTGGAAGAAATGTGGAGAGGTAGGAACGTTCGCCCACTGTTGGTGGGAATGTGCACTTATTAAAAATTATTGGGGTAAAGTGCTTGAAGAAATCAGAGTAATAACAGAGTATATAATCCCGTTAGACCCCAAGATTATCTTCTTGAATCAGTGGGGTGATTTACCTATACCTAAAATTAGAAGAGATCTGATTGCAACTTTTCTTGTAGTAGCAAAGAATGAGATAGCTTTGGTTTGGAAGAAAAACTCAGCTCCCTTAATTGAAGCATGGTTGGAAAAAGTGTGGAATTATTTCATTGTGGAAAAAACACACAACGATCTCTATGTAGCAGAGAAGTTTCCGGTGAGCTCTAATTTTGTGGAGAAATGGTTCCCGTTTTTTGAATATGTTGAAAAACATAACATTCAGCCGAAATCAAAAATCCTTCAAACAATAACTATGTCAAAGGGTTTTACACTATAAAGTTCCACAATGTATATAACTTTGTTGACATGTGCTGACTCTCCTTCTGTAACAAAATTCCATGCATTGAATTGATTGTTTGTTTGTTGTACATGTTCAAGTTTGTATGTTGTAATTGTTTTCGTTTAATAAAAAGTTTATAAAAAAAAAATAAATAAAACAGTTGCTATGAACAGCAATCATCAGTACTGAAATGTATTTGAAGACTTTGCAAATTCTACTGTCATGTACTTTACTGTTTGGACTTAATTAAACATGTTGCCAGATGTTCCATGGCTATACACATAAAAAAAAAAATAAAATAAAATAAAGTGGCCCTTATATCCAAACTTGGTGTCTGTCTCTTCATTCCAACTAGGGTGGCAATATGTAATCAAACTTCTGATTATCGAATACAACAACATCTTGAATTATTGAATACAAAAACATCTGATTATTGAATACAACAAGAAACATTTAAGAGCTTCCTCTTAAAGGCAAAGAGACTTGCAGATTCAGAATAAAATAAAATAAAGAATTCTATCAAGTATGATTGCATTAACTGAATTCTATCAAGTATGATTGCATTAATTTCATCTCTTGTTTTGGGCAGGAATGTAATCCACAGAAATCTTATCGAAGTAAATGGATACTGCAGTATTGTAGTTCTCATAAAAAACATTAAAGTTGCTGCAGTGAGGATTATAACACCTACTTGCAAAATGTCTTTCTTGGTGAAGAAATATTTTATTGTTTCTGAGTATCTTTCTACACGTTTATCACTCAGTAATATAAACATGTAGATTGTGATTGTCTTCCATGACAAAACTTCTTTTAAAAACATGTTCCAGCTGTAGTGTTATGTTCCAGCACTTCTGTTGAGGACCGCCTGGCCCAGAAATGGGACAGCTGCCCATTTCATGATTATAGAATGAATGCATGAAAAGAAGAAACCTCTGTATTATGCAACCTCACTTTTAATGAGAGTTACAAATTCTCTCTGTTATATATTGCATTGTAAAATGGAGACGTTTGCTCTGTCACTGTTTTCTGTATATTTAGACATCACGAACAAACAGAAGTTTCTCTCAGGTTTTCATGCACCCACCTCTCTTCCCTCCTTCCCTGAATGCAGAACCTCAACAAAGTGTGCCTGGCTTAGAAAATCAGTGTTATGAAGAGTTATGTTTGTTATGAAGTCTGAATATGGATAAAGAAAACATAAGAGAAAAACAACCCCTTAAAGGAAGGATAAACCAAAGAAGTTGCACCAAAATAACAAATTAAAATATAACTGAAAGCAATACAAATCAATATAAGACCAGTATATAACAACCAAACAAACCTAAGTGAAAAAAATAGCTAAAACAATAACAGTGGTTCAACATATTAGTACATTACCATTACATATTCAAGTGTATAGTTATTGTACATTTTTCTCCATATGTATAGAACCAAACATGTTTCAGCTAAAGGGCTTTAATATAAAGCACCCCATAAGTATAAAAAATTAATACAAATTGCCTGACTATGCACAAAATAAACCTAAAAGGAGGAAGCAAAAATGTATATAATTATTGTACAAGTATTCTTTCATGGGGAACAAAACTTATTAAAGGTATAAAATTTGTTTAAAACATTGTAAAAATAGATTACACAGTTTGGCCAGTTCATTAATACCATACATAATAGTACTGAGATGATCTATGATGGGTTCAAAGGTAATATTTTGGACGTATTGATGGAGGAAGGTCGTGAGATACATATGGATGTTTTCAGAAAACCCACTGATGAGAATTCCTTTTTGGCTGGAGATAACTTCCCATGTTTAACACCTGGGGAAAAAACCACCCTTGACTTCTCCTCAGATGTTGAGAATTAGAAGAAGAGTGATTCCGCACACATTGGATAATGCACTTCCAATCCTCTTTATAGATCATTTGGAACGGATTTTTTTGTGTGCGGAACAAAAAATCCACCTCAAACGATTGATAAAGTGCATTGAAAGTGCATTATACAACGTGTGCGGAATAAGCCGAAATTGCAGCCATGATACTGACTTTTACAGACAATTCTGTTTGTTTGATAAAATTATATATTGCTCTTATATTGATTTGTATCGCTTTCACAGTTATATTTTAATTTGTTATTTTGATACAACTTCTTCAATTACCCATCTGAATGCTGAAACAAACTGGAGATTGCTTCTTTTTTAGTATCTACCAGGATCTTGTTTAATTTGATTCTGAATTACAGTATCTTAACTTCCTGCAATCAAAGCTTTGCTGTGTTTGCACAATATCACATAACTCATGAAGCCATATTGGTCTATCTTTTGATCAATCCTGTCCACTTTTTAATTTGCATAGTGCATTTGAGAATAAGACTATAATGGTGGATATTATAGGCTCATTGACTGAAGAGATACAGAATTGAATTCAGTGTCTTTCACTTTCGATGCTGGCACATTCTTAAATAATCTTCCTTATTCTTAACCGATAACTTTTCAGAAATAAGCTTCATATTGTCATTAGCCAGCCAAACTTACATTCTAATGGGTGACTGGGGAGGTTGGAAAAATCTGTGACAAGTGTCAAGGAGATGGATGAAAATTGTGGTACGGGGTACAGCCTATGGGGGTGGTTGGTCTATTGTTGTACAACTCAGTTCTAGATTGCTCAACAACTAATATCGTTTCCATCTACTGTATCTACTGCATTTGTGAATTCTTCAAGAAATGTCACTTGAAAGCAATCTGTTTTTGATGTTGTGGTCAGCATTGTTTATCACAATGTCCTCAAATAAGGAACTTGTTTGCAATAGAACTGAGCACTCTCTGGGGCTTAAACTTAGGCACAAAGCTTTGGAGCGGGAAAACTCCATTACCCTCAGCATCATTCTCTGAACAGCACAACTTCAGCTGTCAACAACTCAACTAGAGTGTGCATTAAGTGACTCCATTAATAGTTCTGCTGAGTTAGGAGACTAGTGACTCAGCACAGACTGTCTGAACTACAGAATATATTTCCTTGCTGCTTCCCAGTTCCCTTGTCTGAAAAATGTCCTACTATCCTGCCAAACTCTTTCATACAATTCCAACCAAACTTAGCTGGTCTCTTGAACTGTAAGCAGATTGTTTTCATTCCTTCTTTTCACCTTGTTCCTACAATTGAGATGTGTCCTTGACATTTGTTATATGTATGTACAATTAATGTTCTCAGAATTGCACTCCCACATTCTAGCATATTCTCTCCCTCCCTTTCTCTCTCTCATCCCAGCATTGTACACCTTGTTTTTGACGATTTATTGATTTAGATTTATATTCTACCTTATTATGAAATGAGAAGTTAGATGTAGAATGCTAAGGGTCATCAAACTGGATTCTTCATCCTTTGTATGAACCCAGATTTGCAAGTTGCATTACAAATATACATACCAAGAAGCTAAATGCAGGTTTAGAAAACTGTTTCTCATACCAACATATTTCAGTCCAACTTCTGGCCCCATCCCTCTTCCAGCAGGAAGGATCTCCCCACAAAGCAATACATTTGTTTTTCTGTGTATACATTTCTCCATGTTGTCAACAAGTTTGTATATGAAGAGTTTAATCAAAAGAGAGGTATAATATTTTAATAAAATCAATAATAAGAATCACAAATAGTGTTAAAAACTTAACACTGGAGATTTTTAGAAATCTCCTCAATCCCCCCAATGGGGATCTAAAGTGGCTTATATCATTCTCCTCTCCTCCATTTTTTCCTCACAACAAACCCTGTGATGTAGGGTTGGCTGAGGGTTTGTGACTGGCTCAAGGTCACCCAGCAATCTTTCATGGCAGCGTAGAAATCAAACCTGGGTTACCCAGATCCTAGTCTATTGCTCTAGCCTAGGGTTGCCAGGGTCCCTCTGTCCTCCCAGCAGGAGGAGGGGGACCCGACACCTACCTGCTATGTTGTCTTTTGTGTGTGTGCAAAGTGCATGTGTGCTCCCAGGCCCCCACGATGACTTCACTTCCGGGAAGTGATGTCATCATGCAGGCTGCAGCTGCCCTGGGAGCGCTCCTGCACTCCGGGGGGGGGGGATCGGGCCTGATTTGGGCTGCTGTGGAGTGCAGGAGTGCTCCCCCACTCCATAGCAGCCTGATCCAGCTGATTTGGGCACAATCCAACCCTATTCGGGCCCGTTTGGGCATGCAGGAGCGTGCCATGCCACCAGGGAGCATGCCCCCAGGAGGCCCGTGCCTCCCCCATGGGCCAGGTAATTGGGGGTGGAGGGTGGCAGTGGGGGATCCCCCATCCTCAGCGGGGGACTTGCAACCCTTCTCTAGCCACTATACCACACTGGGTGAAAGGTTTGTTAATTATGGAATGAATGCTAACCAACGTATCATAATTCAGTTTTCTCAGTTCAAACCGAATCACACTGAAAATCTGTAGAAGGGGTGAAGTAGGGTGCCAGAGTTTACTTCAGGACAGAAATGTACTTTTTAGGGAGGATAGTTACAATGCTGTCAAATCACATCCATTGTTATTGAACTATTACTTCACCCTCAGACCTATAGCAGTGTAATGGAACTACTGAGAGTCTACAGTCCCCAACAGCCCTGACTCTGACCTAAGTAACAGTTTTTCCTGAGGAGAGGAGGGAGAGGACAGAGAAAAATAGAGGGAAAAGCAGAGGTCTGAAAGAATAACTGCAAAATAGGCAGGCTTGTGAGATGTGCAAAGACACCAGTGGGGCTTATGGAAGTTGAAGCAGAGGATTTGGACTCCTGCTATCAGACTGAAACTCCAGGTACAGATATTGGCTGTGTCAAGAGAGAGAGACCTTGAAAGAAGGGCCTAGAACTTGAAAGAGCATTCCTGCAGGTTTACTGGCAAACACAAAGGCCTAGTTAAAAATTTACCTTTGAAACCCCTTCTCAGTTGAAATTTCCCTGTTTACTTCATTAAAGTTCTTGTTACTATTAATTACATGTTCCCTATAGTAGCTGGAAGCCACCAGGATTAATAATAGAAGTGCCAGCCCTACAGGGCCTGCTCACTTGCTTCAAAGCTTCTTTTCACACTTGTCCTGGCACGCTACTGATTTGTATTGATATTACAGGAGGTTGCAATGTTATATAATGTCACCTCTGAATTTCCAGGTGATTGCTAGGAGATAGGCTGATGGCTTTGAACTCCTAGAATTGGTGAGAATGGTGATAGGTAGGAATATAATCTGGGAACAAAATGCACAATTCAGTTGCAGGCAGCTCATCCAGATCCCTTACAGCTTAATAGTACTCTTACATATATTTGTGTTATGACTACACCTGGAACATATTACCTTGAGTTCTAAGCAGAGAAAAAGCATGAAACAGAAATATTATGAATAGATAGGCACCAGTGGAAATTAATTCTTTGTGGTGTACAACAGGATTAATTTCTTTTAAAAATTAGATAAAATACTGGCTAAATATTGAGAGAATGACTCAATGTTATGAGTTCTTAGATTTTTTAATAGAGGCCACCATACTTCTATACATACAAAATAAATCAATTTTTTTTCTGCAGGAAGATAGGGAAGAGGACTGTATGAAGCAATTCTATGAAACTATAAAAAGTGGAATCAACATAAGAAATGTCAGGGACAGGATACAGCTAAGCCAGCAATAACCTGGGTTTCATCTTTCAGTCAGACTGGTGGACAGAGATGCAGTAGATTTATAAGAGAAACCATAAATCATGCTGTCTAGAACACATGAAGGGAGCCATTATTAGAAATAGCAAGGGCTGTGTATGCTCTGAACCTTCTCCCCATGGCTTTAAAATTAACAGAAGAGAGGGTGGTATATGGGTGGAATGGGTAAAGAACTATGTAATTCATGAAGTTATAGTCTCTAGCTCTTGAAATCTGACCAGGCATTAGATACCGTCTGTCAAACCTAGCCTTGCATTGTTAAGGACTAGAAACTCCCCCCCCCCCACCCAAAGGAAGCTGAGCTTGATGGAATACCAAGATAATTGTCTGTGACTGCATAGTTCAATTATGAAATAGCAGAATACATTCATCCCTGAAAAATATTAGTGGACTCTGTGCTTTAAAAGTAAAAAACATGGACACATGGACAAAGAAAGAAGGAAGGAAACACTGTTGTTATATAAATTATAAGAAACAACATTAATTTATGACTGCTTAGAAATTTGATTAGGAGATCCGATTATAAGAACTGAAGAGGTGATTAGCAAAAGAGGTTGAGCAAAGGTACAAACTTTAAAACGTTCCAATATGAATATAGTCTATATACTGATCTCAGGTTGCTAGTACACTGTTAGGAAAAAGGTTGTTAATGTTGAAATTAACCTTATGTCCCAAAGGTTTAGAAAATAATAAACTATTTGTGAAGGAATAGCAGTTCTATAGGAAAAAATTCATATTTGCCAGCAAAGAGTGGTGTGCAGATTTGTATGCCATTGAACAAAAGCGTTCATTCTTTGAATGTATGTGTAAGGGAGCATATTTGTGCATAAAGAAGGGGGAGTGTTGCTGTGTATATAAAGGGAAAGAGGTGGCACGGGTATATAAATGGAGTGATTGGTATAAAGGTGTGCAGAAATGCTGCAAACATAATAGAATGAAGAACAAGAGGAAATCCCTATCATCCAGCTCAGAGAACACATCAAGACGGCAGGAGGGAGGCTCCTTTCCTTACCACCCTTTGATCTGACCACTGGTTTCCACAATGAGACAATTACTAAAGTGCAAACAGACCTAGGTAGGTCACACAGTTATACAAGGCATGTTTCTATGAGAAAAATACAGGAATTTCTTACATTGTGAGATTTTCCTGTTTTTACAAATGGTCCTATGTAGAAAAATAGTTGCTCTAAATGCTGTAAAGAAATATTCTTCTGAAGTCACATTACACACATATTGTTCTAATCTGTTGCCAGCCACTTTGGAAGTCATATGATCAAAAGGCAGGTTATAAATCTTTAAAATAAATATATTATTAAATAACCAACCCCATAAATCATACATAGATGAGCCAAACACTCCAGGTTTTTCAAATTAGTTTTAAACCATTCTTTCCCTTTTAAATTTGCTTAGACAAATCAATGATCTTATTTTATACCTCATAGACTATTCCCCCCTAAGGCAAATTTAAATTGCTGTGTTAAAATCTAGTCAGAAATGAGATCATGTGACAGATGGGGAAGGACTTAAGAAGCAGCAGGAAACTAATCCGTTTCAGGGCCACTTCAGGCAAATATCTCACTACTCAGCAAGCATTAATAGAGCAGAGGCAAAGAAGGGGCCATATAATATATTTTCCTCCAAGGGATATGTGGCCCCTGCATACCGTTTCAATCTGTGTTTATCAACACTGGGCTGTATGCCCCCTTTCTAATGAATATTTAGTGTTTATATTTCCCTCCAGATCCCCAATTAATGTATTTTTAAGAAGCCCAATTTAGTATCAGAGGAGAAATGACCATTTTGACATTCTGCACATCTTATAGCATGGGAATAGGAATTGCAGACAGCATTTGGATTTTCTTGGCAAATTAATAATGCTGTCATCAATTCCTCATTATATATCACTGCTAATCATTGCTGTAATTTAAAATCTCAGCTAGAGATAGTGGGTGAAGAGAGGATTTACAGATTTCACAGAGTTGTTTGGGTATTTGATAGATTTTCCAGCCTCAAGCATATGGTGGTGCTAGTACTTTATTTTTCACTTGCTGTCTCTTCATTTTACGATCGTATCAGCCTTCTAGCTACTGCCAGAACGCAGATCTCCTCATAGCTGAAAACACAAGCACCACACATGCAGCAGAAACTACTCAATGGGAAAGACATTTTAATAACCCACCCTCCTGCTTTTGTCTCACAATGAGAAGATTGGCTACAACTCAGATGATCCTGTCAAAGTAGGTAACCATCTTTCCTTCTTAGATATTTGTGGTATTTACATTAAGAACGAATGAAAGAAAGCCAGCTATAACTTTAGGGCACATCTAGGAGTTGTACGTTCTGTACGTAGTTATCCATCTTCTCATAGTGCTGAACATACCCAGAGACTGGGTCCCCCCCCCCCCCCCGCCTTTAACAGTTGATGATGGTGTTGCTCTCTGGAATCTGTGAGTCTCCTGCTGTGGAAAATTAACATCTGGAGCCCTAATCACTGGGATGTAAAAATAAGTGTTTCCTTTTCCACAGAGGGGGAATAACAGCCTGTCTTCTGTTTTCTGGTTGAAATATATTATACAAAACTCACTTGGCTGAAATGGCATGTTATAGAGATATCTGATGGAACCACACAGACCTTCAGCTCAGTTATTTATGAATGTAACCAGAAATAAATATACTACTGGGGGCATCTAGGACTGTGACACTTACTGGCGCTGAATCTTGTCTCTCTCTCTCTCTCTCTCTCTCTCTCTCTCTCTCTCTCTCTGTTGTATTATATAAACATATTTTAAGTACATCACCCACTCTGTAGTTCAGACAATGTTTCAGCACTCTTGCACTCTGTAGTGCAAGATAATGTTTCAGCTGTAGCATAAATTATTTCCAATTTTGTTGGCATGAATACTTTTCAACAAATGTTTGGAATTATAAATGTAGCAGAATGGCAAACAGGCCACAGATTCTTTAGTTTAGGCAAGCCAATGCAAGGTTCTTTTTTCAAGTACTCAGTGAAGTTTGGAAGTTTGACGATGATCAGTGAGACACTGTGGGATTGGCTGACTCTTTGTCACTGGGCTGCCAAAATTCAAATGGCTTCAAGGGTAAGACTGGGTCTACAGGCGCAAGCTGGGAATGAGGTTATTTGTGTAACATCATGTTAAAGAATGCTGTAATATCTTAAAATTGTATACAGCACAACCATCAGAATGAATGCTTTTTAAAGTGCTGTTTAGAAGTAGAAATGAGAAGTATCTGTAAGCAAAAAAGTCAACTGTACATTTATTTTAAAAGTCTTTTTTCATAGCTTGTATGTAAGGGAGATATCCAGATATTTGACAGAGTATCAAAATTGCGTAACAGACAGTGGCTTCAGTAATTTGTTATTTAAAAAAGAGCTGATATTTGTTTTCTGAAGTGAGATATTTTGTGGTTCCAAATAATTCTTTTTGTAAGAAAATTACTCTTTATCCATCCTTTCTCTGGTACTGAATTTAATGTCTTACCTCACTACACATATTGGGACCATTCAGAGGATCCAACTGCTCTGGGGCAACCCCCTCCCCGTCCCGGATATCATAGCCTTCAGATTTATTCTGCCAAACGTTAAACAAAAATTTACCACACGTCATCTGCTAATATGTGAGACAGCATGTGGGAAACTGGTCATCTTTGGGATCAGTGATTCTCTGAAATGAACAAAAAGGTATTTATTGGCTGACTTTCAATAGAGAAAATACACACCTCTTGGAACAAAACTTTTGTACTGATTTGTTTTGGCTTTTAAATGGAGCAGACAGGTCTATACCAGTGACACTGAAGTGATCATTCATCATAATCTTATTATGCAGATTTGCTTTAACTTTGTATACTTGCCAAAGCCAAACAGCTAAGTGGGTGTGCTGTGCTGCTTCAGCACTTGCAGCCCTTACAGTCTAGATGTACAAGTGTTTCAGCCTGTATTAATTTGCCATTGGGCCAGATATCTGAGGGACTGGTGTGGAATCAGCACAAGCTTGTGCAGCACACATGGATGGCTTCTTCTGATATTTTCTCCCAAGAGTCTGCTGATGTGCTGCTCATATGCTTGAATTACAAGTAATATTCATCTGAGCTTCTTGCATTTTGGTTGCAATTTTTTTGGTTATTATTTCACTCTGTAATTAAATGTCTCTTACTTAATAGTAAAACATTAGCATGGCACAAATAGTTCATTTGTTCTTGCCAAAGAAATAAAACAAACATCTAAAAGAGGCCTAATACAGTTAGGTGCTAAAATGCCATCTAATATTCAAATGCTATTTAATTACATATTTTATTTTATCTGACAAAGATCTGTCATACTTAATTTGTTCAAAACAGATACTCTGTTTAGGATTCCAATTTTCAGGTTGTTTCCCCCCCACCCCCATGTTGAGCTTTTGAGGTGAACATCTGTTCATTAATTTCTAGACCTCTTTACACTCTAAACTTCCTGCTAGAAAAATAGAGGTGCTGTGTTTCAGTGGCTGACAATGCTATCCTAAGCAGGCAAACATTCTTCCAAGCCCGTTGTCTGATAGAGACAGACCAACTGTAATATCAGCATCACTAAACAGGGGAGCTCTTTTGAAATTATACCACTTCAAACTGCAGGTTGTGGACCACATGTTTAAATGCTCCCTACATTCAGTTCCTTGCATGTAGCAGAAAGGGAAATGATGGACAAGCTTACATGCTACTGGTACTGCTCCTAGAAATCTGCTGTCCCCCACGATGGAAATGATATAGTCCCACAACAAGTCTGCCACATTACCCTCTAGATCATGTAGTGAAACTCTGAGTACTGAAATGGAAAAAAATGATCCAAATCTAATATGGAGATGGTCTGTGAATTATTGCCCCAGGTGCCTAAACTATCTAGGTCTGAGCTGGAATTTCAGACATCTAAAATAGTACTTTGAATATATGAATAACCTGTCCAAAATGAATCTAGGCCTTAACACTCAGTGATTTCACACTGCAAACTGGGCTCTTATTGCCACTTTATTTATTGTAGGATGAAGGGATGGCCAGAAAGGCCTAATTCATAGCAAGGATACCATGTATGTGCTGTCTGTCCAGGGAAACTAGTCCAGATAGATATCTCAAAGGTATATGATTTGTACCAGCTAGAGGAATCTGGCCGAAAATCCTAACCAATCTCGTTAAAAGAGGAATAAAGATCATATAGTCTTTCTGTATACTTCATAGCAAAATAGAAGTTGTTATATCCAAACTTGAGATCTTCTACAGTACTTCTGAATTCTGTCTGTGAACCAATTGTTTCATATCTTTCATTTTTTGGTCTTAGTGCCAAAATATTAAAATGTGAAAAGTTTATTAGGTTCTAGTTAGAAGATTCTGCCAAATTCTGAAAGAAAAGAATGTCACACAATGAGCAGATGCTCTGGCATTAATAATGCCTTAATAAAGCTCAGTGCAAGCTGAAATACTTGTCTATATATTACTTGTCTGTGTCTCTTGTAGACTGTGTTTTTTTGTGGAGTGGAAGGTATAGCCTATAGCTGGATGTTTTGAGAGACCTGTAGGTACCAAAAATCACTGTGGTTCTACTGTGGTCTGTAACATGCACATATTACATCTGAGGCAGCAGTTCTTTATGTGTGTAATGCTCCTATCAGGCAGACAAAGGCACATGTGAAATATATGCTTCTAGGAACTAAACATAATATGCTGAAAAGTGTCTTGCACTGAAACGAAAGCCTCAGTTGTTGAAAGCATGATTTTCAGATGTGCCTTTAAGGCACTGAGCATTGCCCAAAAACTGTCTTCAGAACTCAATTTCTAAGGGTTAACTCAAATTATAAGAAATCTTTTAACACATCATAACAGACATGTAGGCAGTTAGCGCTAAACCAAAACGGGAAATGCCAATTCCAAGAGTAACCATATTATTAACCAATTACTATTTCACTAAACATTATATATAATAGTAATAAAAGGAGTAGTAGTAGGTGGTTAGTGGCTGCATGTCTGGTACAGCCTATCTTAACAAAATAAGACCAAAATAAGGAGAGGAAAACAGTCCAAGAGTTTCAGACATTGTCTTTTTTGTTTAGTTGAATAATTGCTGCAGCTATAAAGTTTAGAGGAAACATCAAATATATGCCCCTGTTATTCAGGTGGAGAGGTGATAGCTGCATTCAGAGGTGGGAATTTAGGACTGCAGGGAGGGGAGGATGAGCAGGTGTTCAGATCTCAGTTGGTGCTCTGATGCTATGGCTGCAGTACATTGGGAAATCTTGTCACTCATAGTTACAGAAGAAAACTCTGTGTACTTTCTCTTTCCACTAAAGAAATACAGAGTAGGTGACTTACAGTATTGCTCTCCAAAGTAAGTATTTTTCAGATTCTAAATCCCTATGTGTGATATCAGCAGTGTACCTGAGAGAGGTCCATGAGAATAGGAGCTGGTCCTGAGCGTATGTGTCCTTGGCAGAGTATGTGGCCTTTGTTTTTGATGTTGAAATCTACTGGGATGCCAGTTTAAAATTCAATATATGGGATCCTCATGCCTGCAGCCCTTGTCATAGCAAACACTTTTTCTATTGAGAACCCTGTAAATGATTTTTGTCACTATCAGATGCCAAAGGTTTTTTGTTTCATTAAAATACTGAAATGAATGAAGCCTGGTCAAACTGTAGTATGTAATGAAGTGCTTCTAAGTAGATACTCATCAAAAAAGGTCCCTTCTCCAGCATAGATATTGCAGACCTCAGGGTTTGAAACTTTTCTATCATCTAGTGACACTTTCTGTATTGACCTTGCAGAGGATTCTGGAGAGTGTTCAAGTGGAGCACTGGCCCAGCCCGTTAGGCTCCACCATTGCCTCATCATGTGGGCTGAGAGCCATAGAACACATCCAACCAACACTCTCCTGAAGCTACACATTTTAGGCAGCGGTGGATAGTAGAGGGAAGCTGTTATTCTGACCAGTTGGTCACCCTTAGTGATCTTATTGATGAGCTTCCAAGAAAATCTGAGCTCCCCAGAACACAGTTTGGAAAACAAGCTTTCCAGATCAAATAGGAATCAGGATTCCTAATGCTTCATGGTAACTACACCATGATATTGCATCATGAAGAATGGTATTACTTTATGGTAACTCTGAAGACAGATAGTCAAGATAAAGTTGAATCAAGGGTAAATGTTCCTTAAATCAAAGCAAAACGTGTAATTCCAAGGATTGTTCCAGAGTGCGAATTTTGTTTTTCATTTAAAAAAAAAAATATTCAGAACAAGGATTTCAGAGTGATTATTTTCCCACTCCCTTAATATCATAGTATCATTACTTCCTGGGAACATTTGTTTGAAAACTTTCTTATAGACTTGTGGGGAGCAGAGAGTCTCAATTCTGTGAAATCAAAAAGAGTCCAGTAGCACCTCTTAAAAGTGCTACTGGACTCTTTTTGATTTTGCTACTACAGACTAACACGGCTAACTCCTCTGGATCAATTCTGTGACTGGCTTCTGTAGCCCCCACTGGAGGACCCCATGGGCTGCGGTAATCTGGTTTGGTATATGCAGAAGTAATACAGCATTTTCTATACAAGTGAGTTACTATTAGCTATAAAAGCTCAATATCTAAGAGTCTCTCTACACAAGACATCTTACACGAGAAGGATCAGGTGAAAGATCTTACACTTGTTCCCCCATTGTGGATACACATGTACTGCTAGGGAGGGAGCCAGAGTACACTTGAATATAAGACCACACAGAAAGTCAGTCACTTGAGCGTCCCTGTGAAAGATGTCATGTGTAGAGAGGCTCTCTTTGACACCTAATTTGAGTACAGAGTGAGAAGGTTCCACAGAGCCTTAGAAATAACACGTAAATGTTAATTCTACCTAGTTTTTATGCAGCTGGGTGAAATCCTGCTGTAGTTTATTAATATTATAATCTGTACATGATTATTTGTTCACTCACAGAGGAAGCTTTTCTCCAGTTTTACCACACACAGCACCCAGTCAGACTTCTTTCAAACCCAGACTAAGCAGATAAATCATATATTTAAATAATCCAGGTTAGCTATTAAATGAAATATAATAGAGGATATGGAATAGGAATAGGGAAGCAATAAAACTGCCATGAAGCCACAGGAATTCATGAGTTGCTACGTGGCATACCCTTATATACCAATGAAATTATGCACATGTATGATTAATTAATTTCAGTGGTATTTACAAGAATGTGTTATGGCTCTGTCCCTGGCATGGGATTGTCCAGGGCATCAGATTGGTGTAGGAAATTCTGACTCTTGATGCATCAGACAGCGTAATGGAATTAGTAGCATTCATCATCCCTCTCCTTCTTTATCACCCTGTGACTCTATGACCCCAGCTACACGGGAGTCATCCCCAGCTCCTTCCACCACTCCATGATTTAAAGGTCAGCCAGCCTCCTTGGTCTGGCTCCAGCTCTTTCACTGTACTGCTGGGGTTGTTGCCATCCACTTTTTTGCCATTACAAAGGTCTGGCTTGGCCCTGCCCTTTCGCAGTCAACTCAGGGGCCTCCACTTCCTAGTTGGGTGTATTACCACCAGGAATATTGCCTTGCCATGGCAAGTGCATTGCCACTCACCAAGTGGCCATATCCCCTCAAGCCAGAACAGCTGCAGGCCAAATATGCTATCTCCTTTAGCCTTGGGGGAGCATGTAGAAACCAACCTGGGTTCATAAAAACATACAGCATCAGAGGTACCACTTCAAAATTAGGATTTCTGTATCAGGGTTGTATTATATTAAAAAGAGAGTGAGAAATGCATTGCTTTTTCAATACAGTACAATTAAAAGTTTTCTATCAAACAACTGGTATATAGGATTTGTGCTGACATAGGCCGATTCCAGATGGGCACAAATAGAGCGAGTGCTTTCGCTTTTTCAGTGACCTCACTCGTAAAAACCCGCAATTTCCCATCCCGGCTTACCTGCGGTCCATGGCGCTCAGTTGCGCTCTATAAGCGGACGGTGTGAACGCGGTATTGCGGGTTTGCACACTTCTGGACGCTTCGTCGCCGCGGAGAGGCCCTCCCCTTTCCCTCCTTCCTTTGCCGGCCATCTGGCAACAATATTCCCTTAATTTTTTTTAAAAAACCAGGCGCCAATTGCACAGTCGCACGTTTGCGCACATCGAACTGCGCAAATGCGCATAAATGCACAAATGCACAAAAGTGCACAAAAGTCGACGCTGCATATTCGCGTACCTGCACGTTTGCACATTTGCGCAAAACACGTAAAAAAATTTTTTAAAAAAACCCGAAATGCGAACCAATTAAGGCCCCCGACGTCAACTGTGACGGGGAGGAAACAACCAATCCCGGGTACCTCAGTTGGCCGTGCGAACATCCGGAAGCAGGATGGCACGGCACGCTGCGAGACAAAGCGGATGGAGACGAAAGTGAACGCGTGGCTGGTAAGCGATTATTTCCGCAGAAAAACCGCAATTTCTGGCTATCTGGAATTGGCCATAGTTGGTATCATGGTAACCAAAATATCTTTAGGCTAAGGCACAGTTGCTCCTGTCCCAAATCCTTCTATATACTCCAACTAATTCTAAATTGTTCTTTGATTGTGCATGATGAAGCTGTAGTACAACCAATAAACACACAAAGTGCCTTATACTGAGTCAGTCCATTAGTCTGTCAAGGTCAGGATTGCCTACTTGACTGACAGTAGCTCTCCAGGTTCTTAGGTTTCATATCACTTGATGCTTTTTAACCAGAGATACCAGGGATTAAAGCTGTAGTCTTCTGCATGCAAAATAGATGTTCTACTCTGGAGTATGGCCTCTCTTCAAAAACCAGCAGTTGCCACTCAGCCCAACAGTTTGGCTTCTGCTGCTGCACTAGGACAACATCCTCAGTTGGCTCCAATAGTGCAGCGTAGGATATAATCTTGTGTTGGCACTTTGATTATGTAAAGTATAGGAGATGAATAGCCAAAGAAGTTCTTTATCCTGAATATTCAACTTTTCTTTGACAAACTGGATACAATTTACCTCAAACTTCTTTATGGCTGAGTAGCATATTTCTGGCAATGCGCCCCACAATTTACTAGCTGTAGATAAGGTTTAAAGATGAGAATTTAGTATTTCAGCTGACCACTAATTCCATGCTGGCCTATTATCAACTTTCTGAAAAAGTTTGTTATAAGAGTTCTATTGAATGACATTTGGGTCAACTGTCCTCCCCATATAACGGAGCTTGATTCATTCAAGAACTTTGTTTTTTTCCCTGTTGATATAAGAATCCTGCTCAAGCAATGCATATGGAGGTTGCCAAATGACTTTCAGTGCAAACCTGAGAAGAGTACCTCCAGTCTAAGCCCATTGAAATCAATGGGCTTAGAGTGGTGTAACTCTGCTTAGGATTGCACAGTTTATGTGATGACAATAAAATGTTCATGACTTGCAGTAATCTACCAGATTGAACAAGACATTGCATGACTCTACTAAAGGTAATGGTCCAGTTTTCCAAAGGCTATATCAGCTTAGCATAAATGGGCAGACATACCATCATTATCAGATCAGATTTAAGGTCTTGGTTTTAACCTATAAAGCCCTTGGTGGACTGGGACCAGCATATCTGTGGGTCCACCCCTCACCATATGTGTCCTGGAGGGTGCTGCAATTAGATGATAAAAAATTGCGGGTGGTCCCTGGCCCCAGGGAGGCTCGCCTGGCTTTTACCGGAGCCAGGGCCTTCTTGGTCCTGGCACCGGCCTGGTGAAACTCTGTCTGCAGAAACACAGGCCCAACAAGATCTATTATCTTTTTTCTGGGCTTGTAAGACAGAGCTGTTCCACCAGGCAAATAACTGAGTCTGGGCTATGGGGCGAGCCTTCCTACCTGTTTCCTGTTGGGGCAGGGGTAGTGCAATCCCAACCCTGACTTTTTTCCACTGGCTGGACCACTGCCATTCCTCCATCTCTCACCCCATAGAATGTTTGTTGGAGTTGGAAATATGGACCACTATCTAGAGCTGTTTTATTACTGAATTCTATGTCTATTTATGGTTTTTAAAGCAAATTTTATTGTAAAGTTTAATACTGGTGTTATTCACTCTAAGCCCGTTCACAGGGAGAGCAGATTATAAATTTAGTAAATCAATCAAATCAATCAATTAATCAGCTTGTTGCCTTCTGTGACTACAAATAGTAGAATAGATATGATGGAGTTATTGCTGGTGACTGGTTTAGTAAGCATTATGGCCTATAGTATTAACCATTTTTAGTGTACCAAATGGTCCTACCAAAATAACAGATCTAGCAAGGAGGGCTAGAAGAATGTAGCTGTCAACAAAGAAGAGATTAGGCCACCTTGCTCATGAGAGAAAATGTGAGTAGACTTACCCTCCCCTTCTATGATACTGCAGCCTTTTGATATAAAAATGCCTTATGCCATTAGTCCAACAAGCTCAGTATTATCTATTCTGGCAGGAACTGGCTCTTAAGTAAAGAAAGATGTTTCCCAAAATCTTACCTAAGATTTTTTTAAACTGGAGATTCCAGGGACTGAACAGAGAACTACTTTCCTGAAAAGTAGATGTTCTGCTCTGAGCCATGCTCCACCTCTCAGTTAGTGATGGGTCAGGCAGTGTCCCCTGTCAATACCTTTGAGCAGAGCTCAGGATCATGTAATAGTAAATAGCTTTGTCATAATGAATTCCTTATCTAACACTTCATTCTTAAATGAATTAATTTGTTTAGAGGCTGATTACTGAAATATAATATCCAAGCAAGCATACAGTTTCAGCTGCAATCCTGTTCTTGGTTGCATATACTTATTGAAATGTATTGCCTGAGTTAGCTGTGGAGGTTTCAGAAAGCAATTAAACAATTACATGTTAATACGTAGTTACTAATAGTAAGTGAAGTGACATTACAGCAAATAACTCCCTAGAAAAAGCAAACAGAAAATTATAATATAAATCATACTTGTATTACTTGGCAAATATTCTATTTTATGGTGTATATATATATATATTCTTATTCTGGAAGCATATGGAAGCTCAATTGTATTAACAAGGGCAAATTTTAAAGATGCTCAAGCCAACTATGAGCAAATAAGTCTTGGCAAATGTGTTCTTGGGTGGTGTATTCAGCTGATGAACTCAAATACTCAGAACAATGAGATTCAATATGTCTCCAGAAGGAGAAATCTGTGATTTAAGCTTTGGAAAGCTGAAGTTCATTTGGAACATACATTTTCATTATCTGAGTAAATCCAGAAGTGGAAAAAAGTTCAAGAGATTCTCAAAATGCAATTACAGAACATAAAAACCACAGGCCATCTCAAACTATAGGAAGGAAGGCATTATTCCAGAGTGGGTACAGGGAGAGTATTCAGCCCTCCCCGTCCACGATAGGTGAAGGTAGTATGGCAGAACAGGCATGGAGGATTCGGTTGGTAATTCAAGAAAACAACCAGCATTATAGAGTGGGCACAGGTTGGTATTTAGAAGGCATGCAATGGGAGGCATTTGGCAAGCCAATGAGGCAGACAGCATTACAGCATAGGAGAGAGAGGAATTTTGAAATCTTAAGTCAGGCACTCTCTCACAAACTACTTAGACACACAATTGCAATAGCAAGTGCAAGTGCTATTTTTTATTTAAACACACAACAGCAATTGCAGTAGCAAAGCAAGTACTATTTATTTATTTAAAACAGTTACATCCTGCCTTAGACTCAAGGCAGTTAGAGAACTTGTAGACATAGCCTGTCAAGAAAATGGCAGTGCTGGTCCTGCTTATATGGGAACTAAAAAGTCCTCCCATGGCAGAAATGCAGCACGCAGAAATATATCTGTACAATACATTTGGAGTTATATTACTCACTACATTGTTTGGTCAGTGTGCTGGGCTGTAATTTTCATTATCATGTTCCTCTCTTAGAACTGAACCAGTACCAGTGAGTTACCAGAATAATAAAGGGCTAACAACCTTTCCTGATTATTTTTGAACATTAACCATTTTCCAATTTAGATAAGTTACAATAAACCATATTATAGAATATAGTATACTCAGTATAGGTTTTGATTGCTTAACATCTGAATGTTCAAGTACACATCCCCAGAAATGAACATATTCTTATTATTGGAAGGAAGGAAAAGAACTCCAGGATCAATTGGGGTAGGACGTAGTCTGTGTACTGCACTGATTATTCATGACACAGTCAGGTACACATATGCAAAGAAACAACTGGTGCAGATACGGCCATTTGGTGGTTTAAACCATTCCTCATGGAATGGACTCAAAGGGTTGAAGGACATTGCACTCTCCACTTTTGACAGGGTTTAATTGACTTTTGCAGACTAAGTTAAGACCCTAGGGGTACACTGGATCTAGCATTGCTGCTAGAAGAGTAAGTTAATGCCGCTGCAAAAAAGGCCTTCTTCCAACTCAGTCTAGTACGGAAGATGGCCCCTACCTTGACATGGTCAATCTGGCCACTTGGATCCATGCCATATGTAAGATTGAAACTGGACTTTTGTATTGAACTCTACTTAGGTCTCCCCTTAAAGTCAACTTGGATACTCCAGTTGGTGCAGAATGCTGCAGCTCAATTATTATCAGCAGCTAGGTGATTATGCTCCACTATGGAAGCTTCACTCATCTGACGAGGGCCTTCTGCTGGTACCACCCTGCACATGGGGAAAATCAGCAACTGCATTCTCTGTGGTGGCCCTCACCTTATGGAATGACCTTCCTGAAGAGGTCAGGAAAGCTTCTACTCTCTAGGCTTTCTGCAAAACTAAATTATTTAAATAGCTAATAGGGCTGTGCCATAAGGAAATGGCTCAGAGAGATGCTTTGGAAAAGGAATAGGGACTGTAGAGTGTACTAATGTGCATTTTCTGTTGCTGTAAGTATGCTCCTATTGGGTAGTAGGGGTGTGCATAACTGAAAAAACAAGTGGAAAGTACACACATAACTCAGTGGTTTGGCTCATTACAGCCACTTCTAGAACGCTGAACCAAATCTGAGAAACAAGGCTATAATGACTCCCCAGTGCTGAAATGTTTGTGTGTTTCATTTCAATATCTACCACACAGAGACTGCGTGGGTCAGGGGCTGTCTGGCCGCATCTTGTTTTCCTTAACAGCAAGTCTGTCTGCAGTCATCATGCAACAAATTGGCTCTAAAGGAGAGAGACTGAACTCTTAGTGCTAACTCTGTTGGTAAGAAGGGGGTGTGCATGGCGTGCATGAGTGCATTTTTTTCAGTGCTTCCTGAGCAATGGCATTATAGCCTTGACATCGAGTGTCTTGTAGGGATCAAAGGTTTGCTTTGCACTGGGGAGGGGAGAATCCGATGGCATGGTGCCATCAGTGCCAGTGTCACCATCTCTTTCTGTACACTTTTACTCACAATGCAAGGAAAGACCAGCCTGGCAACATTCAGGCGGGCATGCACACACGTGGGCTTGAGGATGAAGAGGTCTCCTTCAGCCTCTGAACCCCCAGCTACTGCAAAGGCTCATGTTATACAGATTAGGGTAAAAATTGGAAAGAAAAAGTAATTATTAAAGGAGAGCCATGAGGTCCCAGGCATGTGGAGCTGGTTCATGCCCATTCAATGGCCTTCTGCTGCTGCTGTCCTTCGCTTAGGTGCCATGGTGCCCCAGGGCCTATAGTGACATTAGTATAAGAAATAAAATTGCATGTTTGAATTTTCTTTATTTAAACTATAAACTATACACCATAACATAATAAACAATAAACATAGTGAATAAGAAAAAACACAATTCTAAACATGACACACTAATAATACATATATCTATAAAATTAAGAGGAAAAGAAAAATGAAAAAAGAAAACAAAAAAATCCCTGAATTACACTACAAGTTGAGTTCCGATTTTCTCCGCAACAAGTATATATCATTTCTAGAGTCCCACTTATTCTAAGTTAGTCACAAAACCCCTCTTTTTTCTATTGTTCATGTTTCTTAATCCATAAATC
Organism: Eublepharis macularius; assembly: GCF_028583425.1. NCBI lineage: Eukaryota > Metazoa > Chordata > Lepidosauria > Squamata > Eublepharidae > Eublepharis > Eublepharis macularius. The sequence continues at coordinate 129,643,149 of NC_072790.1, forward strand.
CAGATGTCAACAAATCCTTGTTATCAATTTCATGCAAAAAGTCTATTAACGGTTTCCATTGAGTCAAGAAGTTAACTAATGTCCTTTCTCTAATTAATGCAGTAAGTTTTGCCATTAATGCAAACTCCAAAACTTTTATCAACTGTAGGCAATGTTGTAGTTTTCCACTTTTGTGCATAAAGTACTCTTGCTACTGTAATAAAGTATAAAAACAGTGTTCTAAAACTTTTTTCCAACTGGCTGTCCATTATTCCCAACAGAAAAGTAACTGGATTTAGCTGAAGTTTAATCTTCAAAATCTTCTGCATCGATGATTGTATCTGCAACCAAAAACTCTTTGCTTTCTTACATGTCCACCACATATGAAAATATGTCCCTTCTTGTTTAGCACATTTCCAACATACTTTTGATGCCCCCTTGTACATTCTAGCCAATTTTTCAGGAGTCATATACCAATGATACATCATTTTGTAAAAATGTTCTTTAATACTGGAGCTTAATGTAAATTTCATTCCTCTTGTCCACATATTTTCCCATTGCTCCATTAATATATCATGTCCACAATTTTTCGCCCATTTAATCATACATTCTTTACTTGCTCTTCTTCCATCTCAAACCTCAACAAAAGTTTATACATTTTAGAAATGTATAAAAAGTGTAAGAAATAAAATTGAGTATATAAATTATGAATACATGATGGATAAACAAAGGAAAATAAAACCATGGTAAGAAATTCAAGATGAAGAAAAAAACATTCTTGGGTTGCTGTATTATCAAATAGTGTAAATTCAAAAAATAAATAGTAAAGAAGGGGGCCAGTTAACAAAGAAAATGTTTTTTGAATAATTAATCATGGGAGAGTCAAAGTACCAGTTAGGTCAAATATATAAAATGTTATTGCAATATGATTCAGAAACAGGGCAAATTAAAAAATTGCATGATAAAATGGATGCAAAACTTTGGAGAAAATATATGTATGAGCCAATGGGAAACCTATGGACTAAAGAAATTAAATTTACAGAATATCAAAAGTTAAGGGAGAATTGGTATAATATGTTTTTAAGATGGTGTATTACTCCCCAAAACATTGCAAAATCGAATAGAGTATAATGGAAAGTGTTGGCAATGTCAGAATATGGATGCAACATTTTATGCATGTGGTGGACATGCAAGAAAGCAAGAAAATATTAGATTGAAGTACATGAAGAAATGCAAAAGATATTAACATTTAAGTTTGTGATGAATCCCAAAAATATGTTATGAAATATTTTACCAAGTAATATTACAAAAATGCACAGTGAATTATTTAAGTATATGGTGACGGCGGCAAGAGTAATATTTGCAACAAAATGGAAGGCAGAAAGAGATGAAGGAATGGAAGAAAAAATTATGTGACAATGGCAGAATTATCATCTTATATACACAATAGGCTGATCTCAGAACAAGGAAAATAGAAAGTATTTTTGATTATATAGCTGAAAATTAAGAATAATTAAGAATAAATTTAAACTTAAAAACTATTCTAAGGGGGAAAGTATGGGGGGAAGAAGAGATTAGTTATATATGTTTGTAATAAAATTATGATTAGATATGAAGATAGACAGAAAAGATAGAATAAAGATATTTAAACAGAAATGAAAAAATTAAGAACATATTAAAAACATCAAATGAAGATTTGATTGATGACTATTAAATGATAGTAGTTTACTTTTTATATTTTCTTTGTATGATTTAGATGACTGTGTTTATGTAATACGTATGACTTAGATGATTGCAGACAATGGCAGTAGTGGATGACTCTAGATGTATGATTTAGATGATTGTACGATTGTAGCTCATGTTTTATGTTTGTGAGTTTATTAACTAAAATAAAAATTTATTTGATAAAAAGTCCTCCAAGGATAGCAGGTAGAGGAGCACTAGGAGGAATTTCATCTGGCCCAGAAAGCTGACAGCCTTTTATGGCTTCTCTGATTAAAACTGTTAATCCAGCATTAAATGACGGGGAGGTAGCTGGTGTGTGAATTGTCCTCATACGTACACACCCCCAAGACTTTCCCAATCAGCATTCTATGTGGAAGGACCAATCTGGGAGACTTGTTCAGTGCTGCCTGCCGCTTTTCTTTTTCTTCTGCAGCTAACTCTGTGTTAACAGTTTTAGTCAAAATGGGAGACTGACAGCCATCAGCCTTGAAGACAGAGATAGAATTCAACAAGATCTGAACACCCTGGAAAAATGGGCAGATTTGAGTAAGATGCAATTTAACAAGGAGATAAGTGTCAGGTTCTCCATTTAGGCAACAAAAATGCAAAGCATGCATACTGAATGAGGGATACACTTCTGGGTAGCAGTGTATGTGAACAAGATCTTGGGATATGGGTAGATGGGAAGCTGAATATGAACAGTTCATGTGATGAAACAGCAAATAAGACAAACACAATCTTGGGATGTTTCAACAAAGATATAAGATCCAAATCACAGGATGTCATTGTCCTACTATATATCATGTTTGTCAGGCCCCACCTGGAGTACTGTGTGCAGTTCTGAAGACCTTACTTCAGGAAGAATGCAGACAAATTGGAAAGGGTAAAGAGGAAAGCAACCAGGATGATCAAGAGCCTGGAGACCAAGCCCTACAAGGAAAAACTGAGGGACTTGAGAATGCCCAGTTTGGAGAAGAGGAGGTGGAGGGGAGAAGACATGATTGCTCTCTTTTAATATTTAAAAGGCTGTCAGGAAGGGAAGGGAACTGTACCTGTTGGCAACATAACAACAACAAATATACCCCTCTTCAGGACAACTTGCACAAAATATGTGCACAAAATACCTCCACGTGGAGCAGACAAAACAGGACATGCCCCCCCACACACACATACTGTATTTGCAGAGAGAAAAAATCTTGGAAGAAGAGCAAGAGCTCTCCCTCCCCTGGCAGCAGCTTTCCAAGCCCATTTAGGCTCTCCTTTTTTAATAGAAGCCATTCCCCAAAGCTGCTGTGTGACCGTGCAGAGCACAGTTTGGCTCTGTGGCAAACTCATGGAAGAAGTAATGTTTATAGTGACCCTCAGTGACACATAGGGCATTGCACAAGCAGGAGCACCAATTCCCAGAACACATATTTGGGTGGGTAAGAGAGTTGATGTGGACAGACTGATTTACAGCCTAGTTAAACTGATCACGGTCAAACAGAATAAGTTTCTTTGGCTTTAATCAGAGCTCATCCAATTTTTTTTAAGCCTTACTGATTCAGGCTGATTGACCTAACTCAGTTTTGGCTAAGAACACAAAACAAAGTCCTGAAGGCTTCTGTATTGAGTGTAGGGAAAATCAATACTACATGGAAAATAGAATCAGAGGGGAAACAGCTATACAGTTCACCCCTAGGTAAATGTTGGATTGCTCTCCCAGGTTAATTTTTACACACAGCCCCACCTCACCCAAGCTTTCTTTCATGACCTGAACATTTCCTACTATTGCCCCTAGGCCTACATAACACTGATTAATTCCTTTTACTTTCTGAAACTCTCTACATAGTAGTAGTTTGTGTGTTAGTCACTATCACTTATTCAAACTGTACTTACGCAGATCCTTAGTCCAAAGGCCGACCTTCCACCTACTATTTTTGTGTTTTGCATGTTTGAATTTTGTATTTTTGTCACTTGCTGTCTGGCACTGTTGTACTCCATCACTGCATGCATCATGTTCAGAAGCAATAGCCAGTACACTTAGAACCTTCCTGCACCCTTCCTTTATCCTATCTTGTCTTATTAGGTATGGTACTAGCGGCAAAAACTCCCAGTCAGTATTCCAAAGAGCACCTACAAGGATACAGATTTATACAAATCTTGCTTCCCATCATCTTTATTTCCATTACATTGTTATTTGATTGTCTAGTTACATGTTGGATTTGTAACAAAAAAGAAGGATTTTAATCTAGGAACAGGATGTTCTTATAAAACACATTGGAAAGATTTTTGCAAGGGCAAATGATACTGGGTAAAGGTGTGAAATACACCTATGTTTAAGGAAGAAAGAAATAGACATGGACCGCAGCACTTTGTCATGAATTAAAGAGCTTGATCCTGGAGGAGTGAAAACTAGGAGAAAGTTTATTATTTCCTGTTGGTCTATAGCTCATTTTTAAATTAATTGCACTTTTATATTGCCCTTGTTTCAAGGAGTTTAAAGTGGTATACAAGATTCCTTCTACCCCATTTGCCCTCACAACAATCCTGGGATATATGTTAGGATGAGAGAGGGGGGGGTGTAGCGTCGGAGCCTTCAGGTATGGACGCACATTGAAAGATTTCTGTCTCCTTCCTCCCTGTAAACCTCGGGAAACAGCTGATATCGCTTACCCTGCATTATATATTTGAGAAAGCAGACGCAGAGGGAAAAGAAGATCTATCCAAAATCAGCAAGAAATTTGCAGCAGCTCTTTTACAGGATGAGAGAGAGAGTGAGTTGCTCGTGGCAGTTAACTGCATGATAGAGTGAGAACTTGGTTGGATTTGAAGATGCTAATTTGTATGGGTCTCTATGGGTCTTGCCTGCCACCTTAATCACTACATCACACTGCCTCGATAGACCATGCCCTTTAAATGTAACAACTGAAGTTACTTTTCTATGGCTTCATTCCATGGCACTATTACAATATTTAAAGGCCCAAAACCATGAGGTTCAGCCAGTAATAGCTGATCCCTACTACAAAGTCATTCTTCCTGATCTTAGCAGGTGACAATTCTGTGGCAAGAACCCATGAAATTGATCCACCCCATGTGAATGTAAACTTTTATGATTTTGTTATAGTACTTTAGCTGTAAGCAATCTCAAGCAAATATATGGAGAGGTGGCATATAATTTTCTAAATGATAAAAAAGATTTCACAGCTGTACTTTTTTAAGTTTTTTAACTTCATTTTAGCCTGTATTACATAATACAGAAAATAATACAATCAAACAGCACAAGACATCAAATAACAATGCAATAGGACTAGAATAACAGACATTAGGAAATGACAAGTAGGAAACCTACAAGGATTTGGGGTGGAGGTGGGTTATCATATTCCTTCTTTCCTTTCCCTGAAAGCCCCCATAGGTTCTCCCCTTTTCCTGCTTCCTTATAGAGATGAGCACAAACCGAAATACGAACCAAAGTTTGTGACGAACCGGCCCGGTTCATCAGAGCGCATTTCTGATGAACCGCCACGAACTTTAGGCTGGTTCATTTGGTTCATTTTTTGGTTCGTCACTACAGACATCCTGGCGCCGATCAATCACTTTCATAGGCAATAGGGGATGGACTTCCTGCAGACCTTCTGCTGACCCACAAGTGGCCTTCTACTGGCCTGGAAGTGACCTTCTGCTGACCTGGAAGTGACGATTTGCTGACCTGGATGTGACATTTTCACAAACCAAACAAATCGGTTCGCGAACCGGGGCAGGTTCGTGAAAGTTCTTGGTTTGTGGTTCATGAAATGTGATGAACCATGAACTGCACAGTTCATTTTTTTCTGGTTCGTGCCCATCTCTACTTCCTTATTGCCTTTCCCCCACCAGCCAACCTATGTTTATCTTCAGCTTTCCCTCCCCCCTTCAGCAGTATCTATCTGGGAAAATTATGGCCCGTGACAGCTGCTAGGCTGGGCCCAGTTGCACTGTGGGGATCCCACAAGGACTTGCAGGGGCACCTCACCTCCCCCTGTATCCCCTTTGCCATACTATTTCCTCTTTCCCCCTTCTTCAGAGCTCTCCTCACACCTTTCCCTGTCTCTTCCCATCAACCCACCCACCCTTCATCTGCCCCTCCATTTATTATTTATTTACTACAATTATAGCCTGTGTGGTGGATCTGTGACTGTGATGGATCACAGTGATCTGTGAGCACTGCATCTTTTTGCTCTCTGAGGTGTCTGGGGATTAAGCAGTATCAGCTCAAGTTTCTGTCTGGCAAATACTACTCACCCAGTTCCTCCCAACCTTGATGGGGCTTTTTTCTCCTCCTTCCTTGGTACCCACTGCAAACACTTGGCCTTTGTAGAAATTGCTCATGGAGAGGGCCAAGGTTCCCCAATCCCTTGTGTAGGCTTGTTACTCTAAGGCCCCTCCTTGTGCCCACTCTCCTACTACCTAGCGCTTGGTTACTGCAGGGGATGTTTGCTGCACTTGTGCACCACTGGAGGGCTCAACAAATTTGCCGAAAGATCAGCCTTGTCCCATGGCACTATGCCATGGGATTTTTAAAGCATTTGTTAAGAAAAAATCCACACTTATACTTTCAAGCACAGCAACCTATTTCAGCAAGTGATCCCAAAAGAAATGTGTAAAACTGCAATTCATCTGCTGATGTAATCCTAAAGCAGGGTCTTTAACTTAGAAGGTTACAGTCTACTGAAAAGTTCCCGTACCCTGCAGTCCTGGCTCAGGCCTCCAGCCTCCATGTGGCCAATAGCCACCATCTGCAAGGAAACCAGGTGTGTCCCATCAACTTCCAGATGAAATCAGCCAAAGAGAGCTTCCTTTCTGTGCCAGGAGATTTTATCCTCTTTTGCCCACAGACTGGGCAGGTCAAAGAGGCTTTTCCTGATGCCAATAAGAATCATTTCTGGCATTTTAGTCCTCCAAATCTGTCTGTCCCCCACAGACCCGGAAGGCCTTAACTAGTACTCCCTTGTCTGCAACCAGGCAGGACATCTGCATATTTAAATCACCAAGCTGGGTGAAAGTTGGGAAGAATTTGGCTTTCCATCCCTTCTCCTGCTTGTTCCCAGCTAAGATAACCTTTTTAAAAAACTAGGGGTGAAGAGTTTGATACAGTGCAAACCTCCACATAAAAAAGCATTTCTCTACACCCTGTGTTTCTTCCCAATGGGATCCAAAGTGACTTACATCATTCTCCTCTCCTATGTTTTATTCTCACAAAAACCTTGTGAGGTAGGTCACGCTGAGTGTGAGTGATTGGCCCAAGGTCAACTTGTGAGCTTCCACAGTAAAATGGGTATTTGAACCTGAGTCTCCCATATCCTAATCTGAAATTCTAACCACTATTCCACCATGTCTATTGTGAGGTGGCTACAAGTTGCCCAGTAGAAAATTGCCCGGTCATTGCTTCTGGGCTTGGCCCTGAAGAATCCTCCCTCAAAAGCCAAACAATGCTGGAAAGTGTCCTGCCCCCTCCTCCTGCCTTTTACTGACAGAAACCAAGACTTGAAGACTAGAAATGTTATTGTGGTTGCCTAGCAACAGCCACTGAGGGCATTCACATCTTAAAGCTTCAGATACTCTTTTTTCATGGTGTGTGTGTGTGTGGGGGGGGGGGTTAACTACTCATTTCTTTTTTAGCCTTTTCTGCAAACTTAGGATATTTTTCAGGTTTGTAGAAAGATTTGTCTTGCCAATCCATACTTCCAGTCTCTAGATTTTCCATGTTGAGAATTAGATATATTAATGATGCCAACAGAAAAAAGTCTGGGCAAACAGAAAACTGTTGAAGGCATGACATACCATAAATAATGCTGAGAGTGGGTTGCAAAAGTACAAGGCAGTGCAATAAAGCAAGGTGATAATACAGTAAACAGTCTTATTCCCTTTTAAAAGCATCCTCCTGGACTGTTCCATTATACTGCAATTCAGATGCCTTTATAAAATGCCCTCTTGAACATTTATGTTTTGCACATTCTGTAGAATTATAGAAGTGCAAGAGTATTCTCAGAAGGCTTTGCTCAGCTGAGTAAAGCTATCATGGTGGAGTATAGTGGAATAGGCATTCCTCCTGATATTTAGGACCAAGGACTTTGTCGCTGATAACGAGAACCTTGAATTGAACCAAGTATTAATCAATGGAATGACTACAGAATGGGTGTGATATGCATGCTCCTCCTAGCACCAGATAATAACTGAGCTGCAGTATTCTGTGCCAACTAGAGTTTCCATGCTGACTATAAGGACAGGCCGTTCTGTAAGACTGACTCACAGAAAAGGAACTCCTGTTTTTCTATCATCATGTTTACATGGTATTTATTATAACTAGGCCTGTTTGTAGTAAAACAAAGATGTTCAGTGGCACCTTAAAGACTAACATTTATTCCAGCACAAGCTTTTGTGAGCCAGAGTTCACATATTTAGATGCAATGGAAAAAAAGAAAATAACTTACCTCATATTTACCCAGAAAATTGCAGGTAGTGGAGAGGAGAAGTTGAGCAAAGAGAGGCCTGTCATTTATAAGTGCTTTGTCTGCCTATTGTAGATAAGAGGCAAGGGGTGAGTTAGTAGCTTTCCCAAGTTAATGAGTGAACTGAGATTTAAATCAGGAACTTCCTGCCCCATGGCTCACACTTTTAGCCTTTATAATAACTATCTTCTTACTTCCTAGAAAGGAGTGCATGTGGCGTTTGATGTGCATTCTGGTGAACAAGTATAATACACTAGTATCAAGAGAGATATGGATTAGCGAAATCCATGCTAAAAAAAAATCAGCATGGTAGTAAATTTAATTCCATTCTCAAGGATAACAGAAGCATTATTAACTGATAGATGGTGCTATTTTCAAACTGAATGTAGCTTGGTATAAAATTGTGACTGGGCTGCATTTTGATGATAATATAGGCATTGTATAACGTAAAATAATTGACCAGATTCTTGGAATGAAAAACAACTGATATTTTGAAGCTTCTCACAGTTCTGTAATCTCTCTGGAACTTGTATTATTTTTTCAACATGGCAAGTATCATTCCAGCAAAAAGTTATTAATCTTTTGGTGGGGTCTAAGACTGAGTTCCATAAAATACTTTTAAGCATTTGGGAATGGATTCAGACTACTAATCTGCATTCAGGATCCATCCAGATTTGGGAAGGCAAGGAAGGTGAATATAAAACATACAAAAGGGAGATCTAAGTTTTCATATAAGCTTTTGGACAAGACTTTCCCTACACTGATCTGCCTAGTCAGTATTGGCTCTGTTACAGTCAAGTGTCATCTGAAAAGCAATAAAATGTCAGTGCTGAGATGCTGTCACAGAAATTTTTCAAAGGTGAGCCTTCATCTGAATTGAGACTGTGGGAGAATGAAATAAAAATGATGCCATTGCATAAAACAAAAGAATTCAAGCTTTGTGATGAAATTGACTAATCTCTGTGGTGAAAGTAAAGCAGCCCACAATTTGCTATATAAGTAACAGTCTCCACACCATTTAGCTTTCAAGCAGCCGTTGTACGGGTTTAATTGGGCTGTATTGCCAAGTAATGTTGGTCAGCCATTGGTGCTAGTTATGACTAGTGTGGAATTTCAACAAAATTTCTGTAAATCTAAGACACGTGTGGGCTGGCTGTACTTTCTTGGAAGTGAACATATTCAAAGATACTCTGTATGAATAGAACATGAACATGAACTTAACTGGTTGTTTCCTAATACCCAATGCTCAAAAGGTTTACTTATCAGCAGGGATGATCAGAGCCTTTTCTATCAATGAAATTTCTGAGGACATTTGGCAATGGACCTCAGTTTTAAGCTTTAGAAGATAAATGATCCTACTGTTTTTAAAGAAGGCATTTAGAAACTAATACTGTTGATAGTATACTGTGGATTTTCTTCTTGGGTGGCTTGAACTTGCACTGTTTTATTTGTTGTTGTTTGAATGTGATAATTGTAGCTTTATTTTAAATTTGATGTTTTTTACTGATTTGTATTTTACTGATTGGTGAGCCACATCAAGCATAGCAGAGGCTTGGTGAAAGCAATTTAAATAAATAAAAGAACGTTTGAGTTCATGCACACATGCCAGACAATAAAAATAGTTTTGGGATTTGCCCCATAGCCCAGTCACATGGTCAGCTTCTTCCAAGTTCCTCTCTGTGTCTGAAATTGTTAAAGAGGAGAGATGTGCATTAAATATGCTTCTGCTCCCATGTGGTGCACAAGCCCATATGGGCTCCCACTCTGTAAGCTGCCAACAAACCTTGCTCTTTTGCCTTACCTGTGCAGAGAGGGAATGGAGCCTGGTATAATTGGGCTCTGGATTTTAAGAAAACAAGTTGAGATTCCCTTGAGTGCAATCCTGCCCTCACAGTGTGCAGAGACTAGGAGCCAAGCTACAAGTGACACCTGACACAGGTTGGACACTTGTCAGCTTCCCTCAAGTTTTGATGAGAAATGTAGGTATCCTGGTCTTGCAGCTGTAATGAAGAGCCAAGCAGAGTGGTTCTGCAGAACCTTCCCCTTCCTGCCACCACTGCATCTTTGACACTGCACATTATGCTTCTCTATGCCAACAGAAACAAATCATACCCAGGAGAAAACAAATCAAAGCAAGAGAAATGTTGGTTTGCACAATTATTTAAAGAAGCAATTGACTGAAGCAAATGCCTCTAAATATAGATATCAGTCCATCTGTCCTTGTAAAACTGTCCGTTTGTATTTACTGACTAATTTTGAAGACTCCTGCATGTTCCACACTCCTTACATTTTATTAAGATGTTCATATGTTAGATCATGGCTAATTTCAGCTTGAAAGCAAATGTATTACCTTTTCAGATGCTGAGCAATGTAGTGAAGCTAAGCAGTCTCCTTCTATGTAGAAGGGGCACATCTATGAAAGACTTGGAATCAACAGGAATGTTTTATGTTGGAAAGAAGTAAAAATAAGAGAGCTAAATGTTACTGTTGATAGGCACCGTGTGCTTCAAAGGTTCTGGTAAGGCCTGAGGAAATATTCTATCATTTCTTTCACTTTGTTATTTCTGTTATTTGCTTACTTTTGGGGGTGGGTGTCATTTTTTAAAATGGTATTTAAATGAAATAATATCTTAAGACAACATTTTGAGCTCCAGGGCAAGCAATAAGGTGAGGCTCATCCCTTTACTTTAAGTAGTTTTCAGATTTTGTATCTTCAGGGAATCCTTTCTACACAAATATATCTGCTAAAGAAAGCTTGCACACAGCCCATGGAACCCACCATAGTTTTGGGTTCCCTAGTTCTGAAGCAAACTTGGTACAGATTCATTCATCATCCTACAACATTCTCAACATTCTTCTGTAGCAGCACATTGCCAGGAAAGATTGATAAGTGCAGGGAGGCCATCTTTCATGGAATCTTGTACACTATTTCTAATTTTCTGTGTCCTTGGAACATGACTTCCAAAGTTGAAAGGGAGTATGTCATCCTGTTAGGGTAGTCAGCTCTGTAATAATATAATAATAACATTTGATTTATATACCACCCTTCAGGACAACGTAATGCCTATTCAGAGCAGTTTACAAAGTATGTTATTATTATCCTCATGACAATCACCCTGTGAGGTGGGTGGGGCTGGAAGAACTCTGAAAGAGCTGTGACTGACCCAATGTCACCCAGCTGGCTTCAAGTGGAGGAGTGGGGAATCAAACCTGGTTCTCCAGATTACACTCCTGCTGCTCTTAACCACTGCATCAAGCTGTTGGGAAATTCCTGGAGATTTGGGAGTGGAGCCTGGAAGAGTGGAATTGAGACTTCAGTGGTATATAATGTCATACAGTCTACTCTCCAAAGCAACCATTTTCATCATCGGAACTGATATCTGTGATCTGGAGACCAGCTGTAATTTCAGGTTTCTAGGTGCTACCTGGATATTTGCAACCCTACATCCGATGTTAAGTATACTTCTGAATACCAGCTTGGTGGTGATGGGGGACAGACAAAGCGGCCCTCCCAAGAATCTCTGGGGACACCCTCCTGGGATTTCTGGCATTCCACATGAGCCTGAAACAAAGGATGCCCTCCTTTTATGCAAATCAGACCTCTTTTATCTAGCTTCTTGGATTCAGAACATCTGGGAGGGTCCATTCTTGATCTGACTGTCTTGATCTCACAGGAAGAAAACCTCCTTTGTTCCACTGGCTATTCACCATCAATTTATCAGTTGCTGTCATTTAAGCCAGGCAGGCTAAAAAGTAACTGGAGAATCCTGTTCTGAAGCCTTCATCCAGCTAGTAAGGCTACATTTAAACTACCCTTTAAGCAATAGCAGAATGGAAATAAAACATTTTTTCTGACATTGTAAATATTGCCTCAATTACCTGTAGAGTGAGCTGTCTTTTCACCACCTGATAGACCAAGCTCCAATGTTCAGCAGATGCTAGCCCTGCCCTGCTAGAATACCTCCTCAATAAAGCTTCCTTGTATACATAGCCTCCTAAGCTTCACATCTTAAAACTTTTAAAAGAGCATTTAAGAAAAGAAAGATAATTTTGTTGCCAGCAAGAGAGATAACATCGTGGAGACTTTGCTGGCCAGGCTTTTTCTTCAGAGCATAATGGTTTCTTGCTCAAACCAGGTCTTTGCAAAACTTTAATCAAGAGAGAAACATATGCACTTTATACTTAATTAAATGTTCTGTCTTGTGTTATATAATAAATGTCTGTGGTAAATTGAGGCAAAATCTTATCTAGCAACTTTATAACTCATTGTAGGGAAAAAGAGAGCATTCAAGTTGGCTCACACTTCACAACTTAAATAATTATGAATTATGTTTTCTGAGGCAAATGGAAATACCTCTTCCCTCTCAGACAGGCAGCACTTGACTGATCCAATTTCTTCTTTTTAAAGCATCCATTTACAAATACAAGTATAATGCTTGGGAAATCCACAGTGGTGGTAAGGTGAGAACAACTTTTTAAATTTTTAAAATCATGTAATGACCCAATCTCTCTCTCTCTCTCTCTCTCTCTCTCTCTGTGTGTGTGTGCACGTGCGCATGAATGAATCATGGTGTGAGGATGAAACAGGTTCAAATAGTAATCCTCTGTGCTACCTGTGCCCCCTTGCTTCTTGGGCACGAATTCAAAGGGATTTGAACAGAGACAATTTGGTGTAGCGGTTAAGAGTGGAGAGATTCTAATCTGGAGAACTGGGTTTGATTACCCACTCTTCCACTTGAAGCCAGCTAAGTGACCTTAGGTCTTGAGCTCTCAGCATTACCCACTTGACAGGGTGATTGTTGTGGGGATAATAATAACATACTTTGGGTATTAAGTTGTAAGGGCTATATATAAATCAAATGTTGTTGTTGTTGTTAACAGGGGGGATTGAGCACACTAAGTCAATACCTAACAGAGCAGTGAAATGCTGAACTCATCGAGGGCATGCACGTCATAACTGTGTACTCCCAACTTAAGATATTGAACAGACTTTCCCATGCCTTGGGCTTGGCAACCACTTCCTTGGACTGCACAGGGAGCAAACCCTCAGTTTTGGGAACTGAAATCAACCCTTGCCCCCGCAAAGAGCTTAGCTGTGTTTTTGTTCACCTCCTCATTGCAGGAGGTGCTTCAGAAGAAACCAGGAAGGCTGTGTGTTTGAAGGGGCACTCATTAAGAAGCAGATGCCTCCAACATAGGATGATGAAAAGCGTGCAACCTCCCAACACTGAGGTCACTGTGGTGTAGTGGTTAGAACTGAGTGGTTTCTTTACATGTGAACTGCAAGTTGCCTGTCAGTTTTTCTGTACCATAGGTTGATAGCACCCAGAAGTGGATTGAGAATTTTAATCTATAGCTGTTGTTTCATGAAATCGAAAATATCAAGAGAGATCACAGCTCTTGAACCAGAGATTCTTTGCTTTTATCTAGCTTGAGAGTCAGTGTGATGTAGTGGTTAGTGTGTTGGAATAAGATTTGGGAAAATCAGTTTCAAATCCCCACTCTGTTGAAACTTGCTGGGTGACCTTGGGCCAGTCACACGCTCTCATGCTACCTCACACTACTGTTATGGGAATTAAATGTGGAGGAGAGGATAATTATGTAACCGAGCTTAGATCCCCATTGTGGAAAAAGGTGGGGTATAAATGAAGTAAATTTTAAAAAATGGTGGACTTCCGGTTTGGGATCATGGTGGTCTGACGCAGCTCTGAGAGCAGAGCTGTCCGAGCCGCAGTTTGTGAGGGCTAGCTGGGTGCCAGATCGCCCATGGCCCCCTGTTCTCAGGCGGAGAACAGGCGTGAACGCTCAGGATCCAGAGGGTGCGTTGATCTCGGCTGTGGGGGGAGATCTGCGCAATGATCACTCACCCAGCCTTGAGGTCCCACTCGATGAAGGATGGCAAAGATCTCTGCAGCGGCTTTGGAGTCATTGAATTGACATAGGATCATCGTACCCAAGCTTCAGTAACCAATTTGGACTAATTTGGAATATTTTGAGTACCGAAACAGTGATTACAACCCGCAAATAGAACTATTAAGGTAAAGATTGCTATCTCTCTTTCCGAGAAGAAATTTGGTAAGAAGAACTGAATTAATTTGGAAGATAAAGATTGCTAAGTTATAAGGACAGATTGGCTATGCTCCGGTAAAGTGACTGAGTTAAAAAGAATTTATTTAGAAGAATTAGAGCAGAAAAAGTAATTATTGTTTACATACCTGCGGTCTAAGAGAGATAGTGAACTGTGGGAAACCTGAAAAAACGCGAGAACCGCTGTGTGACTGCGACGGAGTAGGAAGTGCGTCAAAGCAATAGAGTAACAGGCTGGAAGCGGCGGCTAAAGGAAACCCGGAAAAGGAAGAGCGCCATTTTGGAAAAGGGAAAGGGCAAGACCTCAACTTAAGTGGAAGTGGGACATCTTGGAGAAGGGTAAGGGCAGAAGCTTCGAGTTAAAACCATAGAGAAAAGACGCCCGCCATTTTGGATATCGGAACTGTTTAATTTGAGAAGAATTTGTTTTAAATAAAGGACTTAACTTTGAAAATAATAAATTACTTTCGCCACGGAGTTGCGGAAGAGAGCGGACTCATGGGAGCGAGGTAAAGCCAGCCCCACGATGTTGAAGAAGGAGTGGCAGTCGGCGTTGGAGAGTTTGGACAAGAAAGTGGCAGATGGAAATAAAGAGATCAAGGACATGATAAGGGATATGGCAAAAGATTTCAAAGAGACACTTAAATCGGAGGTGGCTGAAGTAACCAAGAGTATTGAGGAGGTCAAGAAGGAGTTACAAACGACGCAGTTGAAAGTGAAGGTAATGGAGGATGAAGTTGACAAACTGTCTGTTTCTTTTAAGACAGAAACTAAGGGTTTGCAAGGAAGAATGGCCGTGATGGAATGTAAATACATGGAAAGACAACTTAGATTTCGTGGAGTCCCAGAAGTAGAAGGAAAGTCAGCCCAAGAGCAGATATCAGAAATACTTGCAGAATTTTTGGATAAAGAAGTGGAAGAAATTGCGGCTTTACTGGATGTGGCGTACAGAATTAATTCAAAATATGCAGCCCAAAGAAATCTACCAAGAGATATGATAGTGCAATTTACAACAAAAAGAACAAGAGAAGATATTGTGAGTAAGCAGTTTCAAAACCCTCTGGAAATTGCTGGAAAAAGAGTGCGAATAATGAAAGAGTTACCTAGGGGAGTTTTGTTGGAGAGGAAGAAATACAGAGAATTTGTTCAAATGTTGAAGGATTTGAATATTAGATACAGATGGGAAATACCAGAGGGTCTGAGTTTTGAATTTCAAACAGCTAAAAAGACAATTATGTCCAGTCATGAGATGGAGAGATTCTTTATGGACAATGAAAAAAACTTACCTAAAAGATCTAGAATTTGATCATGGAGTGCAAAATCATATCTTGGAATGTAAATGGACTTAATTCACCTTCAAAACGTAAAACTATTTTCCATTGGCTATCCAAACAGCATTGTAATATAATTTGCTTACAAGAGACCCATATTAAGAAACAAGATGTGAAATATTTAAAAAATGCGAAATTGGGAAGGGAACTTGCAGCTTCATCGAAGCAAAAAAAAGAGTAGTATTGTATATTGAAGATGAATTGCAACCTAAAATGATATTTAACGATGTGGAAGGAAGATACATAGCTGTGGAAATTATTTGGAATACGGAAAAGATTTTGCTGATTGGGATTTACGCACCAAATGGAGCTAAGGACAATTTTTTTAAGGATTTACAGAAACAACTGGATGGATTAAATTACTCACAAATAATTTTGGCAGGTGATTTTAATGGAGTTACGGCTAGGGGTGTGCAAGCCAAAAATTTTCGGCTATAGCCGAAAGTAGAAAGCCGAAAGAAGATTCTCTATCGTTAAAGCCGAAAGCCGAAACAAGAATCTCTTTCGGCTTTCGGCTTTTGGGATTCTTTCGGCATTATTTCGGCATTCTTTCGGCTTTTTTCTAAGGGAAAATGCCTCCGTCTTCCAGGACGCCTGGAGGAGGCATTTTCCCACCGAATAAGCCCAAAATTGGTGGAGACCTTCCTCTAACCCTTCTCTAACAACCACCCAAGTTTCAGACAGATTGAACTTTGGGGGGCCATGTTATGGCCCCCCAAAGCAGGTCCCCCCATCCTCCCATAAGAAAGCAAAGGAGCAGCATATTGTTAGCATGCTGCTGCTAATCTTTCTTCATTATTTCCTATGGGGAAAAAATGAAGAGGCAGGCTTCCTTTGCCAGGGGTGGCATTTTGCATGCAAAATGCCCCCAAGCCCTCAGGGGCCCTTCTCCCACCCCTCCTCCCACCCCCCACCAAGGCTCAGCCTGCTCCCACTGGGGGGGCATTTCATGGCCTCCCCAAGTAGGTGCTCTAATCTCTACCACTGACAGCTGGGGGAGGCTTGTGTTGCCAGGGGTGGCATTTTGCATGCAAAATGCCCCCCAACCCTCTGGGGCCCTTCTCCCACCCCTCCTCCCACCCCCCACCAAGGCTCAGCCTGCTCCCACTTGGGGGGGCATTTCATGGCCTCCCCAAGTAGGTGCTCTGCTCTCATCTCTACCACTGACAGCTGGGAGAGGCTTGTCTTGCCAGGGGTGGCATTTTGCATGCAAAATGCCCCCCAGCCCTCTGGGGCCCTTCTCCCACCCTTCCTCCCACCCCCCACCAAGGCTCAGACTGCTCCCACTTGGGGGGGCCATTTCATGGCCTCCCCAAGTAGGTCCTCTCAGCCCCTAAAGTCCACCCCTTACAGCCCCACACAAACCCAATTCCCCCCCCCAGCTGCCACACACAGACCCAAATCCCCACATTAGCCCCTCACAGACCCAAATCCACCCCCACCTGCCCCACACCCATAACCCCAGGAACAGGCTGGCAAAGGCCAGCCCTCTCCCTTTGTTCCCTATGCTGGGAACTTCTAAACTCTCTTTCCCTGGGCAATTCTGCACAGCCCAGGGGTGCCACAATGGTGGGCACACTTCTGAGTGCCAGCTGGTCCCTGTGAAAGAGCACCTGAACCACAGACACCCTCCCTCAAATTCCCCCACCACCTACAGAGATGGCTGGCCAGCCAGCCCCATTGTTCCCTATGATGGGAACCAACTGCACAACAAAGAATAAAACAAGAACAACACAAAATAAAGTTTTAAAAAAATTATTTTCTCCCTTCCAAAGTACAAGTAGGCAAAGCATTATGACACATTACACCAGCAGTCCCCCACACAGAAAAATTAAAACAAAACTCACTTAACATCAGAGAATCACAAAACACGATTCCTGTCAAAAACACTTTATTTCTTGAACAGCTTTAGGCTACACAGCAGGGGGGGAACACCAAAGGGCATGGAAGCAGTATCTTACACAAAAATAACACAACTCACTTCACATTAAAGAATCACCCCAAAAAATTGCTGTCAAAAGCACTTTATTTCTGTAACTGCTTTAGGTTACACAGTAGGAAGGCACCACAGAGCAGGAAAGCGGTGTACTACACAAAAATAACACAACTCACTTCACATCAGAGAATCACACAAACACAATTGCTGTCAAAAACGGTGAAGTGGGTTGTATCATTTTTTGTACATTGCTATCATGCCCTGTTGTGCCCTCCTACTGTGTAACCTAAAGCTGTTCAAGAAATAAAGTGTTTTTGACAGGAATTGTGTTTTTGTGATTCTCTGATGTTAAGTGAGTTGTGTTATTTTTGTGTAAGATAGTGCTGCCATGCCCTTTGGTGTTCCCCCCTGCTGTGTAACCTAAAGCTGTTCAAGAAATAAAGTGTTTTTAACAGGAATTGTGCTTTGTGATTCTCTGATGTGAAGTGAGTTGTGTTATTTTTGTGTAAGATAGTGCTGCCATGCCCTTTGGTGTTCCCCCCTGCTGTGTAACCTAAAGCTGTTCAAGAAATAAAGTGTTTTTGACAGGAATCATGCTTTGTGATTCTCTGATGTTAAGTGAGTTTTGTTTTAATTTTTCTGTGTGGGGGACTGCTGGTGTAATGTGTCATAATGCTTTGCCCACTTGTACTTTGGAAGGGAGAATATAATTTTTTTAAAACTTTATTTTGTGTTGTTCTTGTTTTATTCTTTGTTGTGCAGTTGGTTCCCATCATAGGGAACAATGGGGCTGGCTGGCCAGCCATCTCTGTAGGTGGTGGGGGAATTTGAGGGAGGGTGTCTGTGGTTCAGGTGCTCTTTCACAGGGACCAGCTGGCACTCAGAAGTGTGCCCACCATTGTGGCACCCCTGGGCTGTGCAGAATTGCCTAGGGAAAGAGAGTTTAGAAGTTCCCAGCATAGGGAACAAAGGGAGAGGGCTGGCCTTTGCCAGCCTGTTCCTGGGGTTATGGGTGTGGGGCAGGTGGGGGTGGATTTGGGTCTGTGAGGGGCTAATGTGGGGATTTGGGTCTGTGTGTGGCAGCTGGGGGGGAATTGGGTTTGTGTGGGGCTGTAAGGGGTGGACTTTAGGGGCTGAGAGGACCTACTTGGGGAGGCCATGAAATGGTCCCCCCAAGTGGGAGCAGTCTGAGCCTTGGTGGGGGGTGGGAGGAAGGGTGGGAGAAGGGCCCCAGAGGGCTGGGGGGCATTTTGCATGCAAAATGCCACCCCTGGCAACACAAGCCTCCCCCAGCTGTCAGTGGTAGAGATGAGAGCAGAGCACCTACTTGGGGAGGCCATGAAATGCCCCCCCCCAAGTGGGAGCAGGCTGAGCCTTGGTGGGGGGTGGGAGGAGGGGTGGGAGAAGGGCCCCTGAGGGCTGGGGGGCATTTTGCATGCAAAATGCCACCCCTGGCAAAGGAAGCCTGCCTCTTCATTTTTTCCCCATAGGAAATAATGAAAAAAGATCAGCAGCAGCATGCTAACAATATGCTGCTCCTTCGCTTTCTTATGGGAGGATGGGGGGACCTGCTTTGGGGGGCCATAACATGGCCCCCCAAAGTCCAATCTGTCTGAAACTTGGGTGGTTGTTAGAGACGGGTTAGAGGAAGGTCCCCACCAATTTTGGGCTTATTCGGTGGGAAAATGCCTCCTCCAGGCGTCCTGGAAGACGGAGGCATTTTCCCATAGAAAAGCCGAAAGAAAGCCGAAAGAATCCCGAAACGTTTCGGCTTTTTTCTTTCGGCTACCCGAAACGTTTCGGCATTCCCCGAAACGTTTCGGCATTCCCCGAAAGAAGCCGAAACACTTTTGTTTCGGCATTCTTTCGGCATTCTGAATGCCGAAACGCACATCCCTAGTTACGGCTTTAGATGTTGATAAAAAAACAAAGGGTGCACAAAAGAAAAGAGGATTATTGCCAAAATCCTTCTTTGAAATGAAGGATCAGGAGAATTTGGAGGATATTTGGATAAGAATTGATATGATCTGGGCCTCTAAGGATTTGGCTGTATGGACAAAAGATGTGGAGATAATGCCAAAAGTAGGCTCAGATCATAATCCAATTATGTGGAAGTTTGGAAAATGCACCAAGAGACGAGGATGGAGAATAAATGAGGATTTGCTGCAGCAAAAGGGCAATTTAGAACTGTTACAAAAGGACACCAAATTCTTTATGCAGTATAATTTGAATAATACCGTTCCAACTCATAAAGTTTGGGTTACTTATAAGGCAGAATTGGTACCTTTTTTGAAGGTGGTAATGAATGAAATTTTAAGAGGACAAAAGGTTCCAGAGTCTTGGAATGAGGCCACCATATCATTGATACCAAAGGAAGATCAGGACTTATGTAATGTTAAAAACTATCGACCTATTTTGTTGCTGAATAATGATTATAAAATTTTTGCAAAAATTTTGGCGGAAAGATTAAAGGAAGGGCTTGTGGAATTTATTGCAGAAGAACAAGCAGGTTTCCTTCCAAATAGACAAATTAAAGACAATTTGAGGACTGTTTTAATGCGATAGAATATTATGACAAACACTGTGAGAAGGAAGTTGGTTTCTTTTTTGTGGACGCAGAGAAAGCTTTTGATAATTTAAACTGGACTTTTATGTTCGCCACAATGGAAAAACTGCAAATGGGAAAAGAATTTATTCAAGCGGTAAGAGCGATTTACAAAAACCAATGTGCAGCAATTGTAGTCAACAATGACTTAACCAAAAAACTGGAAATTAGAAAAGGTACAAGGCAGGGCTGCCTATTATCTCCATTGTTGTTTATCTTGATTTTGGAAATGCTGTTGATTCAGATTCGAGATGATGATGCTATAAGAGGCATAAAAATTAAAGATTTTACCTACAAAGTTAGAGCTTTTGCGGATGATGTGATGGTTATTGTGGAGGATCCAATACAAAATATGCCAAAGTTGTTAGACAAAATAAAGGAATTCGGAGAGTTGACTGGATTTTATGTCAACAAGAGAAAGTCTAAGATATTGTGTAAGAATATGACCAAACAAAAGCAACAAGAATTGATGGAAATTACAAATTGTGAAGTAACACATAAAGTAAAATATTTAGGAATTGAGCTTACAGCGAAGAATATTGACTTGTTCAAGAATAACTATGAAAAGCTATGGCAACAAATTGACAGATATTTGATTAAATGGAATAAATTAAATCTGTCATGCTGGGGAAGAATAGCGGCAGTCAAGATGAATGTGTTACCACGGATTATGTTCTTATTACAAACAATTCCAATTATCAGAGACAGTAAGCAATTCGAAAAGTGGCAGAGGAAGATTTCTGATTTTGTATGGGCAGGCAAGAAACCACGAGTAAAAATGAAAGTTTTGTGTGATGCCAAGGAAAGAGGTGGACTGCAATTGCCGAATATCAGATTATACTATGAAGCAGTTTGTTTGGTTTGGCTTAAAGATTGGATGTCACTGGAGAACTGTAAGCTACTAACTTTGGAAGGCTATAAAAATTGTTTGGATGGCATGCCTACTTGTGGAACGATAAATTGAAAGCTGATTCTATGTTTCTACATCATTATGTGAGAAGGAGTCTCTTCACAATCTGGAAAAAATATAAAAGTTATTTGGGCGAAGGTATCCCCTCGTGGGTGGTACGATATGAATCCATCGACCCGAGAGTTATTTACAATAGAGATCAATGTCTGTCCTCTAAAAAGATTCTCATTCAGGAACAAAATATGATAAGAATTATAACAGAAGAAGAGTTAGTTTCATGTTATGGATGGTTTCAATATAGGCAGATAAAGGATTTATATAACTCGGATCACTCAAAAGGTGGAATTAAATGGAAAGATTCGGAACTAGAAGAAACTATATTGCAAGAAAGTAAGAAGAAAATTTCAAAAATTTATAAAATTCTTTTGAAGTGGCATACAGAGGATGAAACTGTTAAAGTCCAGATGGTGAAGTGGGCCATAAACTGTCAAAGAGACATAACAATGGAGTCATGGGAGTATTTGTGGAAAAATACAATGAAGATCTCAACTTGTACCAGTATTAAAGAAAACGTTTTTAAGATGATACATAGGTGGTATTTGACGCCAAAAAAATAGCTTATGGAAACGCTAAAATGTCTGATAAATGTTGGAAATGTAAAAAGCATGAAGGATCATTGTATCATATGTGGTGGACTTGTGAGGTAGCTAGGCAGTACTGGGGAGATATTTTAGAAATGATAAATGAGATTTTGCAGATTTCAATAATAAAGAACCCAGAACTCCTGCTACTGAATTTAAATATGGAAGATGTTCCTATGCAACACAGGACATTGCTATTTTATATGACAACAGCGGCAAGAATACTATATGCGCAGAAATGGAAAATGCAAGAAATACCATCTATTGAAGAATGGATACAAAATGGTTGTTGGGGGTTTTCCGGGCTGTATTGCCGTGGTCTTGGCATTGTAGTTCCTGACGTTTCGCCAGCAGCTGTGGCTGGCATCTTCAGAGGTGTAGCACCAAAAGACAGAGATCTCTCAGTGTGGGAGAGATCTCTGAGAGATCTCTGTCTTTTGGTGCTACACCTCTGAAGATGCCAGCCACAGCTGCTGGCGAAACGTCAGGAACTACAATGCCAAGACCACGGCAATACAGCCCGGAAAACCCCCAACAACCATCGTTCTCCGGCCGTGAAAGCCTTCGACAATACAATGGATACAAAAGTTGCTGTACATGGCAGAAATGGACAAGATGACAAGAAGGCTGAGAGACCAGAACTCTGAAGAATTTTTTAAGGACTGGGGGAGATTGAAGGAGTATTTGGAGAAAAAATGGGATGTGAAGGGGAAATTATGGCTATTTGATAGTTACTAATTGGGGAAAATATTGGAGATAGGGATTTTTACCATTTAAAGTGAAGTTTTAATTATTATTAAGTATAAGTTTTGAATAGATATGAATTTAATGGATATAATTTAGTTTATTAGGGAAATATGAGATAATAATATATAAATGGAATAGATAAGTAAGGAATAGAATAAGATAAGGGTTGGAAAGCTGTTGGAAGTCTGAGAAAAAGGGGGGAGGGAAAGGGTGGGGGAAAATTGATATTTAGGTTTTAAATAAAAATGTTATTTGTAATATGTGTTCACCTAATAAAAACTTTTTTAAAAAAATTAAAAAAATGGTACAGCTCCAGACCATAATTGAAAACAGCTTGTATAGAATAAAAGATCCCATTTCTGATGAACCGCCACGAACTTTAGGCTGGTTCGTTTGGTTCATTTTTTGGTTCATCACTGCAGACAGCCTGGTGCCAATCAATCGGTTTCCTAGGCAACAGGGGATGGACTTCATGCAGACCTTCTGCTGACCCGGAAGTGACCTTCTGCTGACCCAGAAATGATGATTTTCTGACCTGGATGTGACGTTTTCACAAACCAAATGAACCAGTTCACGAACCAGGGGCAGGTTTGTGAAAGTTCATGGTTCATAAAATTTGATGAACCACAAACCACATGGTTCATTTTTTTCCAGTTCGTGCCCATCTCTACTCACGACCTGAGTTCGATCCTGGTGGAAGCCAGGTTCAGGTAGCCGGCTCAAGGCTGACTCAGCCTTCCATCCTTCCGAGGTTGGTAAAATGAGTGCCCAGGTTCCTGGTGGTAAAGTGTAGATGACTGGGGAAGGCAATGGCAAACCACCCCATAAGAAGTCTGCCAAGAAAACGTCGTGATGTGGTGTCCCCCTATGGGTCAATATATAATGACTTGGTGCTTGCACAGGGGACTACCTTTACCTTTACCTAAAACAAACACTAAGATGATACAATACCTGGAGGAAAGGAGAAATGCTTTGAGATTTCAGGAAGCCCCATTGGCAGTTTAAAGGTAGTTGGAGAACTAGGAGAGAATAATTAGCTTCTCTGGTTCCTGATCCTCTTCAAAATCTACTGTCTGAAGCCACTATGTCAACTCACCTCAGAGTAGAACTAATTATGATCATTTCCATTTTCCATGGCTTTTCTAAAGCCGAAATATTTCTGGCCTTAATCCTTTCTCCTTCAGTTTTCTTCAGTATGATGACCCCAATGTACCAGAAAATGAAAGCTTTGACCCTTTTTGATGTATCCCTCAGGATGGTATACATGGTTATCTCTTTCTCATTTTATCCTCACAACAGCCCTTTGATATAAGTTAGGTAAAGAGAGAAAGAGACAGACAAAGAAACCCTCCCAATGTCATGCAATGACCTTCCTGGTTTAGTGGGAACTTGAATTGTGTGGTAGCATAGTGGTTAAATGCGAATCAGCAGGCTGCGAATCAGCAGTCTGTTGGTTCAAACCCCACTACTCATCAGGTGGAGAATCAGCAGTCTGCTGGTTCAAACTCCACTACTCATCAGGTAGCCTTGAGTAAGCCACTCCTCTCAGTCCTAGCTCCCCAGCTGTATTGTGGTGATAATAACAACACTATGTTCACTGCTCTGATTGGGGCATTAATCTGTCTAGAAGAGTGGTACATAAACACATTATTGTTGTTGTTGTTTTTGTTGTTAATTCAAGTCATCCTAATCTGATATTCAAATCACTACAAGGGTAAGTTAAGAGTGAGTGTGAGTGTAGGTAAGTTCAGACAAGGTGCAACATCTTTACTTGTTTTATAGATATTTACGAAATGTTCCAAATACAGCAGTAAAATATTTGCATGTAGAATATATGACTTAAGCAGATGCACAGCTCTCTAAACAGAAAAAAAGATAGGATAGGTCTTTTTTTTTTTGCTAGAACAGATTGGATCTTTTAAAAGTGTATATGAATATATTCCAATTAAGACATTCAGACCTACTGGGGAAAACATTTATGCCAAGAATATGAAGTTTCAAAGCCCCACTCTGTTGAAGATAATAGATTTCCAAGAATTTGACTTTGTGAGGTTACTTTTAGGGTCATATCTGAGTTCATTTGATAAATCTGGGAAGGGAGATTGTAGGAGATTTAAACAAATAAGGTAGTCACCTGCAACATAGATTCATCTTCACGTTTATAAAGGCATTAACAGAATACATATACAGGCATTCTAAATACTATTAAATTCCATTGATTTCAAAGATTCCTAAGCACAATCCTATGCTAAATTACTCTGATATCAATATATTGTCAGAGGCTTTCATGGCCGGAGAACGATGGTTGTTGTGGATTTTCCGGGCTGTATTGCCGTGGTCTTGGCATTGTAGTTCCTGACGTTTCGCCAGCAGCTGTGACTGGCATCTTCAGAGGTGTAGCACCGAAAGACAGGGATCTCTCAGTGTCAAACTGTGGAGGAGATGTTTGCAGGTGATTTATATCTACTCAGAAAGGTGGGTGGGTTGTGTCATTCTGTAAGGGTTTCCCAGGGTGTGGAATGCTAATGGAGTGCTAATGCTTCACTGTATCCTGAGGAGGTTCTTTTGCATATGGATTGGTGCTTGATATGCTAATCTTCTCTGCAGGGCTATTGTGGGTTGTAGAGTCTTTTGTTAGCCTGGTGTTTTTCAGAACTGGAAACCATGCTCTATTCATTCTTAAAGTCTCTTCTTTCCTGTTGAAGTTTTGCTTATGCTTGTGAATTTCAATGGCTTCCCTGTGCAATCTGACAAAGTAGTTGGACGGAAGCTGCTGGCGAAACATCAGGAACTACAATGCCAAGACCATGGCAATACAGCCCCGAAAATCCACAACAACCATTACTCTGATATCAGTTCACTGAAATCAATAGCACATAGTTAACTGCTCAGTTGAAATCAACATAAAATCTTTGGATGGATTGTTCCCATTACATCTATGCTGTTTAGGTACATCTATTGTTTAGATAACTACTGAACAAAGTTGAAATAGATATAATTAGAAAATCTCCAACACTGTATTAGGTACTTCTGTTTCACACCACTTCTCTGTGCAACTATTTAATAGTTCAAGGATATTGTTTTTGGCTGCTGTTGTATTGTAAAAACTGAAGAACAGTCTGCAGGAAATTGCTTGCAGTGTTCAGAAGTTTTGTTTAAAAAGAACTCTTCATGGCAATGAAGGCTTATCAGCAGTGAGGAAATACTTAATTATACCCTATTGATAGAGGAACTCGTACATCTGGAACTGGAAAAATATACAAAGAACAGCAAGCCAGCCTACTGAACTACAGTCTGAGGGATTGTAAACTTTCTCTGATCTCAACATGAATAAAAATATTAGCACACCTTTTACTGTAGTAGAAGAACATCCTTTTAGTGTAGTCAGTTATATAATTCTAGTTTACATAATTTGTGGAACTACAAGCATTGGAGCTTTCCTGACCACATCAGGCAGGCCAGTCCATAAGAGGGGAGTCACAACTAGATATGGGCATGAACAGCATTACGAACAAAAAAACCCCATGAACAGCCCATTCGATGGTTGTTGTGGGTTTTCCGGGCTGTATTGCTGTGGTCTTGGCATTGTAGTTCCTGACGTTTCGCCAGCAGCTGTGGCTGGCATCTTCAGAGGTGTAGCACCAAAAGACAGAGATCTCTCAGTGTCAACGTCAGGAACTACAATGCCAAGACCACGGCAATACAGCCCGGAAAACCCACAACAACCATCGTTCTCCAGCCGTGAAAGCCTTTGACAAAACAGCCCGTTCGTCTGTTCGTGAACAAGCCATTTGTGAGGCTCCGTTCAAAACGAACAAGTGGTCATTGCAAGCCTCGTTCATTACCTTTGTCAGCCATTTGTCAAGCCAGACAGACTGGGGCCTTTCAATCAATTCCCCTTGCAATGGTAGGGACTGAACTCTGTCTGAACTCCTGGCTTTCTTTCTGGCTTTAACCCTTCAAAGTACTTCCAGCAGACAGTCCCGTTTTTGCCACTGTGAAGAGAAAATGACAACAAAGGGAAGGACCCATGGATCATGCCTTTCCCGGGGTGCAATCTCTCTGAAACTTGGGGGATCTTCGGAGGACAGTAAGGACTATGTCCCCTGCAAATGTGGTGGGTATTGGACACTGGGAAGGTCAGTTTGTAACCCCTCAAAGTAGCTTCCAACAGGCAGTTGATTTTTGCCACTGAGAACAGAAAATGACAGCAAAGGGGGGGACACATGGATCATGCCTTTCCCAAGGTGCAATCTCTCTGAAACTTGGGGGGACTTCAGAGGACAGTGAGGACTATGTCCTCTGCAATTTTGGTGGGTATTGGTCATTGGGAAGGTCAGTTTGTGGGGTGTTTAAAGGGCCCTGCCTGTTGCACATGGCAGGAAAGGGCACTTTAAAGTATCAGCTGGCAGGTGGCAGGGGGAATTCCCCCTGCCACCTGCCAGCTGATAGTTTAAAGGGATCTTTAAGGGGCCATGGACAATGAGCAATGAACATGTTTGTGAACAGGGTCATGTTTGTTACTGTTTGTTGTTCATTGTTCGTGGATGGCAACGAACAACAAACAACTTATTCATTTCCCCCCCCCCCGTTCACGCCCATGTCTAGTCGCAACAGAGAACGCATGTGTACAGGCAAGGTTTTAAAAAAATATTTTTTATTTTTCAGAGAGATAGAGGTACAGAAAAAGGGGGAAAGAGGGGGGTTTAAAAACAGTTTAAAATGCACATTGCAAGGACTATCAAAATATAGTCATAATATGGTAATCATATGACATTTAAATATAAATTTCAGATATTCAGCATACTAATAATACTCAACAATATTTTCTCTCTTCATCTTAATAAACCTCACCATTAGATCAATAGATGTTTAATGAACTACATTTACTAGTTCCTTTACAATGAAAATATTTATTATTAACTATCAGTTATTAAATATTTGAAGCACTTAGAAATGTATTAATTCTTAAATAGTTTAAAAACCCTAACATATCTATACACTATAATTATCACTTCAAAGAAGCTCACAAGTCATTTTAAAGTTATTTTCAAAAGTTATAACAATAAAACTTAGTTTACATCAAACTTAATTATGGGTAAAATATTATATCATTAAATATTTATAATACTGATTATGTTGATTACATTAGCCAATTAACTAATATATATTAACCCTAATTAAACTATATCAGAATCTTAAAAAAACAGCATTTTAATAACTTCAGCAGGTCAAAACCAATAGAGAAAATCTGTATCCCTTGTCTCCCATCTGTATCTGTAATAGATATAATTTCTCCCATTTCCTTTCAAATGCCTTAATCGGTCTTTTGTTTATATAGTTTGTTAGTTAGCGAATACCATATATTCTGCCATTTTATCTTTCCAGTCTTCACTAGTTAGACATTTTCCCACTTTCCACTCAGTAGATATTAAAACTCTGGCTGCTGTCAGCATATATCTGAGCAGTTCATGTAAGGTTCTTTCGATGACATCAGGCAAAATTCCTAACAGCATAATCTCAGGGTTCATAGCAAAATCAGTTTTTAATATCTTCTGAATCTCATCATGTATATCTTTCTAGATTTTTTTTGCCTTTTTGCATGTCCACCACATGTGATAAAAGGTATGTTCTGCTTCTTTGCACTTGTTTATTTGTTTGTTTGTTTATAGTCTGCCTTTCTCACTGAGACTCAAGGCAGATTACACAATGTGAGATTAGTACAGTCAATATCAAGGACATTTCTATAAACAATGCCATGGGTAAATTAATCCAAGTTTACAAAGACACAGCATTAGCAAGAATCCAATACAGAGTTGAAGAAATGCTGAAACAGAACATAAGCGATTCTAGACTGACATTGGACAACATGAAGCACAGGTAGCACATAGGAGCACATATTTAAAGGAAATGGGTAGCATGTAGGGCAACATAGTGGTGAAGTCTATGATCCCTAACTGATTAACGAAGTATCTGAGACCCTCTCCCTACAATATAGCCCTCCTATCTGAGTAAAATGCCTTTTTGAATAATCAGTTTTGCATTGTTTGTGGAAAGCCAGGAGAGTGGGGGCTCTCCTGACCTCAGGCAGGCTATTTCACAGGGTAGGGGTCACAATAGAGAAAGCCCATGTACAGGCTGCTGTAGATTTCGCCCATGTGCAGGGTAGCACCTGCAGGAGACCCTGTTTAGATGAGTGTAGAGGAACATAGGAAGGGAGGTGGTCCCATAGGTATGCTGGACCAAGACCGTGATGAGCTTTGTAATGTACCATTGGTAGAACATCTTATACCAGTTTTCTCTTAATGGTTGACTCATTGTAAATTGTCTTTTGTCCATAAACTTTCCTACTGTTGAAATGTTCTCTCTTCTCCAAAATTCTGAATCCATTTCAGCATACACATTTTAATTTGTCCTAACATATGGTTTTTCTTGTGATTAATATTTTTTTCAAAATTAGTTAAGTCTCTTATTCGACCTCTATAAGCATGAGCAGCTTCTTTTAATCTGAGGTTACTTGGAGACATACCAGTCATTGTATTTTCTTTCATCTTCATTAACTGTTTGCCATGTTTTTATTTTTCCTTGTGGATTTATCATATCTTGATAAGTTATAAAATAATTGTCTTCTTCACACATTTATCACAAAATGCATCAATTGGTGAAATTACTGGTGAGGTTGGTGGACTAATCCTCATTCTTAAAGAATCCCAAATATTAAGCAGGCTGTCTCTAATTATATAGTCTTTATACTGAGTTCAAGTTCTTTTCTTCACTCACAGATGATTGTGCAACCCTTCAGTCAAATCTGAATACAGGCAGTTGTTGAAGTTCACCGTTTGTATGGTGGTGGCATCTGCAGAAGACCTTGCTTAGATATGTGAAACTGTCTTGGCATTTGATTTAGGAAAGTCAAAGGCTTCCAAAGACAGTACAAATATGTTACTTCAAATACTATATGTATCATATAAACCATAAGAGTTCATAGTTGAGGTATAGCAATTAGGTTGGGTGATAGCACCTTCCCAGTAAGTGAGCAGTCTTCTGGTGGCAGAAGGAACAATGGAAGATTCTTTACTTAGTATAAGGGAATAATTTGATCTAACCCAATGACATCATACTTAGTTGCCATCTCCTTTCAAAATTCTTGTACTGTACTAATTTCATTTGATTACATCAAAAGGACAAACCTATGAAAACTTTGGAATTATCTGCATTTCATACACTTGATAATGCAACAATTTGAGCAAGGAACTGAAATGATCAGAAAACAAATAAAAACTATTTTCCCTGGCAAATCTATCCTGGGAAAAGAGTATTAATATAGTCTGTTAGTCTTTTAGAAGAAGAAATTAGGCAAAGTTGATTTTCTGAATACTCTACTAAACAAGTAATTTTAGTGCTTCTATTGTGTACCTACTTGAGTTTATTTGATTGCATGTCAAAAAATTGAAGGTATGTGATCTTTGGGGTTGTCTATTTACATAATTTATAGATCTGTAACAATTTTTTGAATCTGAATGCAAGAAGGAATGTGCATTAGCTTGTAAATTGTATTAAAAGTATACCTCTTTTATATGCCTTCCCTATTAGTAACAAAAATGACTGAAATGTAAAAGACTTTGACTGAGATTTCTTAAATTAAGAGTTTTATATAATCAAAAGACAAGCCTAAAAAACTACAGTTACACAAAAAACTAATAAAACAATCAAAAACAACTAACCAACATACAGAAATAGCAAATCATACAAATAGTACAAAAGAACAACAGAAAAAGAAAGATCAGATTGTCTAAAATAAGAATACTTCCGATTTTCTTCACAACAAATATTGGTATCATTTTCAAATTTACATTTACTCTATCTGTGAAATCCTAAGCAGAGTTACTTCAGTCTAAGCCCATTGTGGGCTTTGACTGGAGTAACTCTGCTTAAGATTTCATTGTTAATAATGATTAAAATCTCACTTTTTTCTAATGTCAAAATTCCTTAGTCTATAAATCCACAAATCATCAAATCATTATTATCTATTTAATGTAAATAATCTATGAAGGGTTTCCACTCATCAACTAACAAACTTATTGACTATTTTCTAATCATTGAAGTAAATTTTGCTGTCTTTGCAAATTCCAGCACTTTTATCAACCATTCCTCCATTGTGGGCAGTGTCGAATTCTTCCAATACTGTGCACATAGTAGTCTTGCTTCTGTAATCATATATAAGAAAAGAATACCCACACTTTTTTCCAACTGAACGTCCATCATTCCCAATAAAAAAATTCTCAGGTTTCTGTCAGTCTATGGATAACAGGCTGTGGCAGATGGAGCTTTGTACCCTCACAGCAAGAAATCCATGATCTTGGTTGAAAGGCTTCATTCAGGAATCAAATCAAATCCACAGATATGTCCATAAGATTGCTCAGAAGAAAAGCAAGCAAACAAGCAAGTTGACAGGAATATCTAAATGTGTGAAAACCATCCTTCTTATAGAGTGCAATACTCATTCCCACTCCCAACAGAAAACATAACTTTTGGCACGAAGCAGTCTTGAGTCCTCCTTGCACAGTTTACATATAACGTCTAGACACTAGGAAGGAATAGGATTAAAGTTGAAACATAGTGATTCATGAGAACGAACAGTTTACAAGGTCAGAAGCCCTGGGAGCTTCAAAGCAGTTAGATAAGACACCTGCGGCTTCAGTAAGTCTGTGAAAGCAAGGCACTTTATGGCATTTGCAATATGATATCAAGGTACAGCATTCATAATGGTTCACAGTAACAGCAATGGCTCATTGTAACAGCTCATCTTAAAATAATGCAAACCAAAAATGGCTATTCCTGCAACAATACCGGTTGGAAAGAAGAAGGGAAAATTCCCTGCAGGAAGCAACGACACTCAATGTGCAAAATCTCTCTTATAATAATAAATATTTGATTCACAAAGTGCACGTGCCTCTTACTTCTTCAAACAGTGTTACAAATCCATTCATAACTACAATTCCTAAACATACAATAATCCAAAGACGGCGCAGTATACAAATGGACTTAGGTTTGGTAGAAACTCAGTCCAGCTCCAGTCCTTCAAATACTTCCTTTAGTTAGTTTGTTCGTTCTTCTCATGTTGTTATTTCAATCCCAGGTTCTTCCAGGTAGGTGATACCGTTCTCAATGTTAAGGGGAAAGAAGGACCGCCACGCTTAATCTGGGGTCGGCTACGAACACAGATTTCGTGCCACCTTCTTCAGGAGCGTGTCACCTGGAGCTGGACTGACTTATGAGTTATGATTATGACACAAAACAGTGTGCAGTAGAGGCTTTCAAGTCTTTAGAACTCTTTATTAGACTTGATGTTTTTAAAAAATGCTCCTCTGTGCTTCATGTTTCACAGGAGGCGAAGCAGGTCAGGTGACATAATGAGAGGGGAAAGGGAAATAAAACCACCACCATTCACTGTGGCAGCTTCCTCTTTTCCTGGGTGGCTGCTGTAGTGGTAATTTTCTTTGTTCTCCTCCTGGCTGTCACTTGGGTCCTGGCATGAGAGTGCAGAGGCTACCAAAAAGGTTAGGGAGTTGCTGGTGAAGATTTAGTTCTATACCTGGCATGTTGCCCACATCTGATGAAGGCTTGCAGCTTACCTTACCTCTGGTCCCTTTGGCAGACGCTGTTTCAAGGTGGAAACCATTCACTAGCCACAAGCCCTGCAGTGTAATGGCCCTATCCATTTACTTGGAACATGGAGTGGGTGGGTGCTACAAGTGACACACTCTGTGACTGAAGAGTCACAGAGTGATTATCAATGTGTTAGAACAATTACCTGTTTGAATAACACTTGAGAACTGTGATGAACATTAAAGGATGTTTGCTCAACACACAATACGCAAATAATGATGCTTCCAGACCATAATTTGGGAGGGAAATAGGGTTGACAACCTCCAGGTGGAACCTGGAGATCTCCTGGAATTACTACTGACCTCCACACTACAAAAATTAGTTCACCTGAAGAAAATGGCTGCTTTGGAGGGTGGAGTCTATGGGATTGTATCCCACTGAGGTCTCTCCCTCCCAAACCTGTTCTCTTCAGGCCCCACCTCCAAATCTCCAGGAATTTCCCAACCCAGAGCTAGCAGCCCTAGAGGAAGATTACATGGAGTGGAGGATCAGTGAAACGAACTCCTCCAGTCCTAATCAACAACAAACAGTGTATATATGACAGCAAAATTAAATCTTTAACTCTGATTTAGTGAAAGTTCAAAAGATGAATTGATTGAAAGGCTGGGAGAAGTTTTATATAGCAGATGCCCCTTTTTCAGATGAAAGAGCCTGTATTCTGTTTTGCAAAGTGTACATGGCAATATAGCTTATGTGTAGTGCATTTTAAAAAATCTATTTCCCTCTTCCACCTTCTGCTGCTTTGGTCGCCCTCTGCTGACACTTTTCTATTTTAGTTCCTAAGATCACATGACCCTGTTAGCCAATTGCAGAACTACAGAAGCAATGGTAACTCCTCTCTGGAATAAAAGTAAGTCAAAATAACTCAACATTTTCATGGTCTATGCTTCATATTCTCTTTTTTCATTTTTGTTTTTAGTTCCAGCATGCTAAACACAGCTTATGGTACCCGGGGGAATAATTTAAAAGTGTTTTTAAACTGTGTTATTGTAACGTCATTTTTAGTTATGGCATTTTTTCTGCATACTTCGATGTGGCTGAGCCTTAAGAAATAGCAAGAAACCAAAGGAATTCATTTCAAATGCTGAATAATTTACACAGAATACCAATTCCAGGCTTTATGTTTCTGAAACGAGTCCAATTACTTGACAGTTACCATTTGCTGAGGATTGTGTGACACCCCCCCCCCCCATCTTGGAGCATGGAGTAGGGAAGGAAATGAGTAAAACAAAAGTGACATGATCCAGTCTTATCCAATTGCTGCTGTAGATTTAAGACTAAATATCCTCACTGACTGCAGTATGAATACTGCTACAGATTTCAAGACTATGGCCATAAATTGTTAGTATGTAACTCAAGGGGACATTAAATAAGTAAAATGAAAAGGAATAAAATGTGTTTGGTTATGACGTAACTCTTATACATATGAGGTAGATCTTCTGTCGAGGGGTACATATTATGACATTTCTGCTAAACAAACTCTTAACATATAAAATACATTGTTTGGGTAGCCTGAGAAAGAGGATTCTTTGTTTTTTATTACATTCTTAAATTAGTATTTTATATACTATATTTTATGTACTATTCATATTTATACAGTTTTAGCCTGTCCTTCCTTAGCTCAGCACAGTGTACCCTGTCTCCCCATTTATTTTAATCTTTCAGAAACCTGTGAGATAGTTTACTAGCTGTCATAGTGAGATCTATACTTTTCATAGATTATTTTAGTGACAAATGTCTCCAAATCTTTCAATGTATTACCATGAACAGATTTCCCCAGAGTAATGAGCTGGGATATTTTTTCTTGAGTACTTACACATCAACACTATTATGTAACTAAATGGTTCTTCAATCCACCATGTAACTAAATGGTTCTTCAATCCACCAAATACAGAAAAGTTAATTTGATATTTTTTGTTGAACTGACATCTATAGGAGAGACAGTAAGAAAGTTTTTCACATTTTACAGACATTGCCTGGATCTGGTTTTAGCTCTACAAAGTTATTTTAAACAACCCAACACTTAAATCATTTCATGTAGTTGACTTTATAAAAAATGTGTAGCAGTTATTAATTTATGCAACTAGAAGGCATTTAAGGAAGATATAATTTGGTATTTTTTTGTGGTCTGGAAACAGAGCTGTGGTACAGAGTCAATATAGGACACATTACACAGCATACATAACCAGTGGCTGTCCTTTTGTGTCTGGTAGGGTTGCCAGGTCCCCTTACCCACCCAGTAGGAGGGGGGACCTGGCACTCACCTCTGTTGGAATGTTTATGCACATGGAAACTGCTCACATGTGCCTGGGGTGGTGCAATGATGTCACTTCTGGGAAGTGATATCATTGTGCAGG
Organism: Eublepharis macularius; assembly: GCF_028583425.1. NCBI lineage: Eukaryota > Metazoa > Chordata > Lepidosauria > Squamata > Eublepharidae > Eublepharis > Eublepharis macularius. The sequence continues at coordinate 129,677,603 of NC_072790.1, forward strand.
GCCCAGGAGTGCTCCTGTACTTCACAGTGGGCTGATTTGGGCCCCAAACGAGCCTGATTCAGCCTGAGATCCCTGCTATCTGAGAACTGTAATTGTGTGAAGGAGGTAGGAGATTAATATTTCCACTAGAGACACCATAAGATTCTATGGAAAAAGCATGGTACATATTTAGAATACTTTCATAGGTGTGCTGTACATGGACAAAGTCAGGGTCAGTGCTGGTGACTGCCCCTCAGTTTTGAAATTCTCTTCCCCAGATTATTGTTCAAAGCATGATTTCTTCCAAAAGAATCCTTAAACATAAAAGCTGAGCCGTGTTCCTGACAACTCACTTTTTATCCTGGTGCAGACATGCTGAGTGCTGTAGGGTGAGTCGGCCTGAGAGGCCTGCCTGCAGAGCCAGAGCCAGAGCCAGTGGGGAGGCGAAGTGCAGGGGACCTCCCCCTGCATGGTCTTCCTGCCATCTCCACAGCAGATGTGTGGCCGTGTTGAGCTTCCCCATTGGCTCCACAGCCCCTCAGAGGCCTGCCTGTAGAACCGGTGGGGAGGTGCGGTGTGGGGTAGCACTCCCTTTCCACAGGAGCTTCAGGGCCGTGTTGCAATTCCCCGCTAGCTATGCCGCCCCTCAGAGGCCTGCTTGCAGAGCTGAGGGGGAGGGGCAGTGTGGGGGAGCCCACCAGGTAGCCTTCCTGCTGCCTCCATGGTGGCGGTGGGGCCTTGGCCACACTGCTACAGCCCGTTGTATTTATTTTTACAATGGGCTCTGTTGCTAGTGTAAGATGTTTTTATTCAAAGTAGCTTTTGACAGCTACAGCTATCAAAAGGTAAAGTGGAATAATTAACATGGTTTTGCCCACCCCATATGTGTGTGGGTTAGGAGGGTTATAAATACAGTTAAATAAATAAAATCAATATCAGTTTGCTAAATTTTAATGTGTTTAGAATATGGAAACAAGCTCTATGACATCTTTCACACTCATGGGTTAACGTGCCATTTCCGAGGAGTCACCATGATCGCAACAGATTCAGCGTGGCACCCATGCGTTTCACACTGGCCAAAAAGTTTTGAATTGGTGTCCTGCATTTTGTTTCACACTCTCTTTGAAACCTTGGTTTTGTTGCGGGCTTTGGAATTCACGTCACCCTTTTAAAAAAAAGTTTGTGCATGCATTGTAACGTTGTATCGTTACCACTTGAAACCTATGCACATCAATACTGTATCTATTTGCGGCCATTTTCACACCAAACTTTTCACATTTGAAAATAGCGCTGAGAGGTGTTGAGAGCTGATTGTCCCCATTGAGCAAATTTTCCGGCAACCATTGGTCTTACGCAATCATGTGAACCCTGAATGGGTGGGGTGTGGTGATCTTTTTGGAGAAAATGTCAACTCCCCATGCTTGTTCGAACGCCATTTTAAAGGCCATCATTATCATTTATATTGAGCATTAAAAATCAAAAGGGAAACATGTCCAAACATTCAAATGAACAGAAGTTACCAAACTGGTTCTTTGCGGAGCCAGAAAGCATATCTACTGATGGTGATTTCCCGTGGCACCTTTACCCCAAAAGGTAATGTAAGAGCATTGCTTCCTATCCACTGATAAAAAAAGATGCACAATGCTGAAATGTTACTATCCTTTAGAAATAAAAAAAAATACAGAAAAAGTGGATGGTGTGCTAAGGAGGGTGGGTTTTATAAGATCCACACAATCAGCTCAAGGAAAAGGAGAGGGCAGTGTAGAGAAGCAAACAGCTCAAATGTGCTGAGTAAGCTTAAGGGGAAGCAATGGCAGCAGGATGCAGGGGCAGAGGGGGTGCACAAGGATGGGAGCCAGAACATAGGAGAGGCTGAGCGGAGGCCTTGCTGGAGGGAGAGTCCCCCATGCCCCTTGCTCATTCCTAGCCTTCTGCCCTCCTTCAGGCTGTAGATAATCCCTGGTTCACAAACTTGCCTGAATTTGGCAAGGGCAAGAGGCAGCCGAGCGAAGATTAAAATTGGCTCAGCCCCAGTCCTTGCACTGAGCACCTCGTGCGCTGTATAGCCGAAGCCTTCCCCCTACTAGGGCTCCCTGCTAAACCAAGCCCAAGTTCTTTGGGGGCGTTGCTTGGACAGAGGTGCCGGAGTGAGCGCATGCACTTGCACCCCAGAACCTCAGCCCTGCCTACCTACCTCCCACTCTGGACTCTGCTTTCCCCACTTGGGCCAGGCCAGGCAGGCACCAGCTCCCTGCTGCCAGCCAGTGGGGCGGGCCTGGGACACTTTGCTGCACTGCCACCAAATGCTGAAATGTTAAAAAAGGGGTGGACAAAGCAGTTGGGGAGCTGAGGAGAGGGGTGTGGTCAGATCTGCACAGACCAATCAGCTCCCGAAGAAAAGGGGAAGAGGGGGAGAGAAGCAAAAAGAGGATAAAAGTGTTCACACTGGCATTAATCAGGCCAGCCGCAAGATGGCAATGGGTTCAAAGTAACATCGCAGTATGTCCGCAGGGGGGGGGGGGGAATCAGGGATACTGTGGACTGAGAGCAGCACTGCATCCCATGGTTAGCTTACATGTGTGAAACCTCTGCAAACATAGGATGCGATACAGGTACAGAAACACTTTAAAACATGAGTGTGAAAGGTTTGTATGCATTATTGGAATCTGTACAAGCAAAGAAAAAACTGCAGAATTTAATAGTAGAATCTCAAGAAAGACAGATTTTGTTTTCGTTTTAAAAGCAAGATTGGGGGCTTTGAAGATTAATGTGAAAGTGAAGGCAACATCTGATGAAACTGTAAACTTCCTTGGAGGGTCTTGTCAGGACTTGCAGCAGCTGCCGCAGGGCGGGACACTGGCATGTCTGATCCTGACATCAAAGGGGTGCCAGGGATGCTGGAGGACCCTGCTCTGTGGAAGGAGGGGCAGTATACCTCACCCAGACTCCCTCTCAATCCACTCACTGGCCTTCTCAACCTGCACCACTCACCCCCTTTGATATCTGCCCTCTTCTCCTTCATCAACTCACCTCCACTCTTGCTCTGCTACACATCACTCCTACTCAACCCACCACCCCAGTACTCTTCTGAGCCATCCTTTATAGGGCATTCTCTCCCCACCCTGCCCTCCTTCCAAGCTCCACCTGTCAGGCCACACCCCTCCTTTGCCTTCCAGCATTGTCCTGGGCTGCCTCAAGCAGCTGCAGCTGGGGTAGCTGATTTGGCTGTGTTGGTCAGCAACAGCTGTGTCTTGCTGGCTGGCTGTCAAGCTTCTCTTGCTAAGCTGATTGCTGAAGGCAGGCCCAGCTGTGGCCCCTTGGCTGGCTGCCCAGTTTCTCCGACAGAACGCCTGTGGCAGCTCCACCTGAAGTTGCTTGGTTCCTGGCGTCTCCTGAGCCAGGTTATTGCCTTCTAGCTGGTATATAGGCTGGGGCGTGGCTCTGAGATGCTGTGGCTGCTTCTCCTCCTTGTCTGGTAAGGGCTCTGCTTGGGCAGCTGCTGGGTCCCTATTCCCCCTGCCTTTGTCCTCTCCCTCTGCTCTGCTTAGCCCTCTATCTTCCCACTGGAGGGTGGAGCTAGCTGGCCTCCCCCTGCACCTTCTAGCCCTCTGAGGCTTGGGAGCTTTGTCTCTTCCCTCTTGTGGAGGCAGGTTCTGGTCCTGGATGCCGGCTGGGGTGGCTGGACAACTGTCTCCCGGCTGCCTGCTGTCGCTTCCTCTCGGCAAGTCCAGGGGCTGTGCCTCAGACCCTGGACAGGTCCCTGGTGTAGAGCTTTAGTGTTCTGCTTAGAATAAATGTAGAATAAATTATGCAAATACACAAAAATGTCTGCATGAGTCACAGAAGCTCTATCAATGAGCTTCCCCTTGTTGAAGCATTTGGATTACCTTTTTAGTTCTTTTAAACTACAGAATATACAGCTCTATCTATAATAAATACCTACTCTGTCTGACAATGCAACATAAAGCTGGTGAGTGTAAACTGAGTTTGAACAGGGTATATTCTTTTTTTTTTTTTGAAAATTTTTTTATTGGGTTAGAATCCATTATTTTTACATTTACATTCAATTTTCCCCAATTTTTTCATCTCTAACCCCCTCCCTTTCCCCCCCTTTTTGTTGACTTCCAACAGCTTTCCAACCCTTTGTCCCCTTTCCCTTACTTCTATTAGATTCCTCTATCTAAAACAAATATATATTCTCCATTATTCTAAGCAGTACATCCTTAACTATTTTTAACATTGTATGCCCAAACTGTAAGTCTTTGTTTCCATCTTAGATAAACAATTTATCCCATTTTTCAATTTCAAATATTTCTATATATCATAAACCATGTAAATCATACATTCATTTGGATCAAACAATTTAACTTATTCTCTATATATTACTCATTCTATCTTTTTGTGATAATTCTATATATCTCTCATCACGTAGTCAATCAATTTGACTCATCTGTATCTTCAGACATTCAGTTTGGTACATTTTACAAAGCTTACCAAAAAAAGAAAATATTGTTAGTTAATCGATCCTTATATTTAATCCTTATAGTTAATTATTTTCTATCTATATTCTGTTTGTTAACCTATATATATCTATATATATGTCAATCTATTAATCTGACTGCTTATTAATTCTCATTTATCTCTTCTCCCCCCGGTAAAGTCTCCCCCCTCTACTTCAGTACTTCAGTAGTTCTCAAACTGCCACAGTTTTCCTCCCACCTCCCATTTCTTCTCCAGGTATTGTTTCAGCTTCTCCCAGTCTGTGTTGAACTGCCCTGAGTCCAGATCTCTCAGTTTTCTTGTCATCTTGTCCATTTCAGCCATATACAGCAATTTGTAAATCCAATCTTCAATAGTTGGCACTTCTTGTACTTTCCATTTTTGCGCATACAAAAGTCTAGCTGCTGCTGTCATATAGAATATCAACGTCCTGTGTTGGGCTGGAATTCCCTCCATTCCCAAGTTCAGTAGCAGGAGTTCTGGGTTCTTATTAATTTGAAATTGTAAAATTTCACTCATTTCTCTTATTATTTCCCCCCAGTACTGCCTGGCTACCTCACACGACCACCACATATGATAGAGGGAGCCCTCATGCTTCTTACATTTCCAGCATTTATTAGAAGTATTCAAATTCCCTAGCGCAATCTTCTTTGGTGTCATGTACCAACGATAGATCATTTTGTAAATGTTCTCTTTGATATTAGTACATGTTGTTGTCTTCATTGTAGTTTTCCACAAGTATTCCCATGCCTCCATTGTTATTTCTTTATTAAAATTTATAGCCCATTTCACCATTTGTGTTTTAACTGTCTCATCCTCGGTATACCATTTCAACAGTACTTGGTATACCTTGGATATTCTTTTCTTATCTTCTTTAAGAAGGGTCTGCTCTAGTTCCGAATTCTCTATTCGTATACCTCCCTTTACAGAGTCCGAATTATATAAGTCTCTGATCTGTCTATACTGGAACCAGTCGTAGTTAGGTGATAGTTCCTCTTGCGTCTTTATTCTGAGTTTGAATGCTTCAGTTTTAGTTATTTCTTTGTACGTTAAACATTGTTGCTCATTATCAACAGCTCTCGGGTCTATCACCTCATACGGAACCACCCACAAGGGAGTTCCTTCTTGTAAATAAATTCTGTACTTCTTCCAGATTATGTATAGACTTCTCCGTACAAAGTGATGCAGGAACATCGAGTTGACCTTTACTTTGTCATGCCATAAATATGCGTGCCATCCAAATATTTTTTTATATCCCTCTAGGGCTAGTAGTTTCTTGTTCTTTAATGTCATCCATTCTTTCAACCAAACTAGGCAGATTGCATCATGATAAAGTCTCAGATTGGGCAGTTGCATTCCGCCTCTTTCCTTTGCATCTTGTAAAACTTTCACTTTCACTCGAGGCTTCTTGCCTGCCCAAACAAAATCTGATATTTTCCTCTGCCATTTTTCAAATTGTTTAGAGTCTCTGATGATTGGTATTGTCTGTAGCAAAAACATTACTCTTGGTAACACATTCATCTTAACTGCTGCAATCCTGCCCAACCATGACAAATTCAGTCTATTCCATTTAATCAAGTCTCTCTCTATCTGAGTCCATAGTTTTTCATAATTGTTTTTGAATAGATCTATGTTCTTTGCAGTTAATTCGACTCCCAAATATTTCACTTTGCTTGTTACTTCACAGTCCGTTGTTTCCGTTAATAATTGTTGTTTCTGCTTAGTCATATTTTTACATAATATCTTTGACGTCTTTTTGTTGATATAAAAACCTGCCAAGTCTCCAAACTCCTTGATCTTATCTATCACTCTTGGCATGTTCTCCAATGGGTCCTCTACAATTAACATTATGTCATCCGCAAATGCTCTGACCTTATATGAATAGTCCTTTATTTTTATTCCATGAATTTCCTCATCTTGACGTATTTGTATCATCAGAATCTCCAATACTAGAATGAACAACAATGGAGACAACGGGCAACCTTGTCTTGTTCCTTTACTTATCGTCAATTTCTTGGTCAATTCATCATTCACCATGATTGCTGCAGTCTGGTCTCTGTAAATTTCCTTAATTGCTCTGATGAATCTTTCTCCCAATTGTAGCTTTTCCATAGTGGCAAACATAAAGTCCCAGTTTAAATTGTCAAACGCTTTTTCAGCGTCTACAAAGAAGAAACCAACCTCTTTGTCACAACGCTTGTCATAATATTCAATAGCATTGATCACTGTCCTTAAATTGTCTCTTATTTGTCTGTCTGGCAAAAAGCCTGCTTGTTCCTCCTCTATAACTTCCGAGAGCCACCCCTTCAATCTCTCCGCCAATATCTTCGCAAAAATTTTATAGTCATTATTGAGTAGCGATATAGGTCTATAATTTTTCACGTTAGTCAGGTCTTGGCCCTCTTTTGGGATCAATGATATGTTCGCTTCACTCCAAGTGTCTGGAATCCTTTGATCCCTTAAAACCCCATTCATCACCTCTTTTAGGAATGGTGCCAGTTCATTAGCCATTGTCTTATAAAATTTAGCCGTAAGTCCATCTGGCCCTGGCGCCTTTCCTAGATTTGCAGATTGTATTGCCTTACTTATTTCCTCGTCAGTTACTTCGCTGTTCAACTTATTTCTCCAAGCTTCCGAGATTTCTGGAAGTTTGGTTTTCTCCAAATATGACGCTATTGATTCTTTATTTACTTCTTTTTTATTATACAGCTTAGCGTAGACTTTATAAAAGGCTCTACTAATGGTAGTCTGCTCCAAATACGTTTACAGGGTATATTCAAATACAATTATAATACATTGCACATGCTGTTTGTTATCATGCATTCCTTTACAGAACTGAACAATGTTCTTCTGATACCTTAAAGCCAATTCATAATTCATTTCTATAACCTGGGTAGAAAACCTTAATTTAAACTGCTAAATATGCTTGTGGTGCTATTTGTGATGGGGCATGGACTGGAATTATCAAGATTCTTCTGTAACAAGCATGGAAATACCAAACAAGATGTTTGGCCAATAAATTTATTCCCGTTTATTGCATGAAAATTCAAATTTTAGAAGTATGGATTGGCCCTCAGAAAATCATGTAGCACTATTGTCAGACTGTGGCTAGATAAGGTACTCTCTGCAAGATTCCCTTTAGAAGCAAGAATAAGTCCAATGTCTGGCAAAGGAAGCTTTATTGCAGAAAAGATCCATTATAGTCCACTGTCCTGAATAGGAGACTCAGGATGGTACATGATCATTGTTACCAATGAAGAGCAAGCATAGGATACAGAGTAACAATACCCATCTGGAACAGCCTCCCCCCACAGTTCTCAAAACAACATCTTTCAGTCCTGGGAAGCTGCTCTCCTTCAAGGCCAATGCCTGGTGGAACGGTGTTAGACAAAACAGTCTCCTCTGGTGGGAATGCTGCCTGGGAACTGGTGCACCTGAGGAGAAAATACTTAAACACTAAAAGCATTAGAAAATGGAGTCAGTATAGTTAAGATATATACTGGACCTGACATTTCTGCCCCCCTTAAAATAGATCCCCCCCTGGTTTATATGGGTAGCGAGTATGAAAAGCTTTGGTTAATCTAGGAGCATGAACATGTGCAGAGTTCACCCATTCATCGTAACCAGAATCAAAGTCCTTCCATCTAATGAGGTAAAAAAGCTGATTTCTCTTGATTTTAGAGTCCAAAATTTGTTGTACCTCATAGTGTATTTGGTCGTCAATTAAAGTTGGAATGGGTGGAGCTTTGATATGCCATTTGTTGTCGGTGGGAGCTTTCTTCAAAAGGCTGACATGGAACGTATCATGCACATGGCGAAGGTTCTTGGGCAATGTTACAGCAACAGTCACTTTATTTATTACCTTGCGCACAGGAAAAGGTCCTAAGAATTTCAGAGCGAGTTTGCGGCTTGTCTGAGCTAGCTTTAGGTTCTTTGTGGAAATATACACATGGTCTCCTGGTTGTAATTCCCATTCGGCCACACGATGGCGATCTGCGTACTTTTTGTAATCCAGTTTGGCTTTTTCAAGGTGTCTTTTAATGATAGTCCATTGCTGCACCGCCTCCCCCCACCATGAGGATACATCTGGCAATTTAGAGGAATGGAGAGGGGGTGCGTCCAAAGGGAAGGGATTGAAGTGAGTCCCATATACAATTTTGAAGGGGGCTTCTCCCGTTGAAGCGGGTACACTGTTGTTATAGGAGAATTCGGCTAGAGGGAGGAGGTCCACCCAGTTATCTTGTTGGAAATTGATGTAGCAACGAAGGAACTGTTCTAATATTTGGTTTGTTTTTTCGGATTGCCCGTCGGTTTGTGGGTGGTGGCTTGAACTGATACCTTGTTCAATATTCAACATTTTCAAAAGCTCCCGCCAGAAGTTGGCAACGAACTGTCCGCCGCGATCCGAAATCACCTTGGACGGAAAAGAATGTAATTTTACGATGTGTTTTAGAAACAGATCCGCTAGTTTTCGAGCGGAGGGTATAGCAGTACAGGGGATAAAATGGGCTTGTTTGGAGAACAGATCTACCACAACTAAAATACAATTATGTCCTTTTGAAAGAGGTAGATCAGTGATAAAGTCCATGGAGATTACTTCCCAGGGCCTGTTCGGCGTTTCTAATGGTTGCAGGAGACCCGGAGGTTTCCCTTTCCTGGTCTTTGCGCTGAGGCAAACAGGGCAGGAACTAACGTATTGGGAAATGTCTTTGCGCATGCCCGGCCACCAGAATTGTCTTTGAACTAGGTGTAAAGTTTTCAGATACCCATAATGTCCAGCAGTGGGAGCATCATGACAGCGCTGCAAGACTTCCAGCTTAAGGCTGTCCGGGACATAAAACTTGCTCCCAGCTAGCCAATCCCCCTGTGGGGATTGGGTTAGTTTGTTTCGCGGAGCTTTATCCCCCTCCTTCTCCACTTCAGTTTTAAGTTTCGATTTCCATTCTTGGTCGGCCGGGAGGGGCTGCTTAGCACGGCTGCGAGTAGTCACCACGCCCCCAAGTTGCTTAGGCGAGAAGACCGTGTCGACAGTCTCCGCCCGTTTGCTCTTATGTTGGGGCATGCGCGACAGGGCGTCCGCCAAAAAGTTAGTTTTGCCCGGGAGATAATTGAGGGTGAAGTTGAACTTGGAAAAGAATTCCGCCCACCGCAATTGCTTGGCATTCAGTCTGCGTGGGCTTCGGAGGGCCTCCAAATTTTTATGATCTGTCCAGACCTCAAAAGGGTATCTCGCCCCCTCCAGCCAATGCCTCCAGTTTGTGAGAGCTGCTTTCACTGCAAAGGCCTCCTTCTCCCACACATTCCAATTCCTTTCTGCCTCTGAGAACTTTCTAGACAAGAATGCACAAGGCCGCAATTTCCCATCCTCCCCCTTCTGCAGCAAAACCCCCCCTATCGCCGTATCGCTGGCGTCGACCTGTACTATGAAGGGGGACTGTTCGTTGGGGTGGGAGAGGATGGGTTCCGTTACAAATTGCTTTTTAAGGCATTCGAAGGCTGTTTGGCAATCGGGGGTCCAGTGTAGTTTAGCAGAGGGTTTTTTGGCTTGGTCCCCTTTATCTTTGGTTTTCAGCAATTCTGTTAAGGGGAGTGTGATTTGGGCGAAATTTGCTATGAAGTCTCTATAGAAGTTGGCAAAACCCAGGAAGGATTGCAGTTCTTTGCGGGTGGTGGGTGTTTGCCAATCCTGGATCGCCTGTATTTTGGCCGGATCCATTTTCAACCCCTCTTGTGAGATACAATACCCAAGGTAAGTGAGTTCGGTTTTATGGAATTCACATTTGGACAATTTGATGGGCAGTTTATTCTTCATCAAGGTGGCCAGGACCTTTTGTACCATTTGAACATGTTCTTCCTCGGTGTCAGAATAAATTAAAACATCATCAAGGTACACCACCACCCCTTTGTACAGAAATTCATGTAAAACTTCGTTTATCATGGACATGAATACAGACGGGGCTCCCGTCAATCCAAAAGGCATAACTAAGTATTCATATTGTCCGAGGGGCGTATTAAACGCGGTTTTCCACTCATCCCCTGCCTTGATACGAACGTGGAAGTAGGCATCTTTTAGATCTAATTTCGTAAAGATCTTACCTTGGGCCACGACGTTGAGAAGGTCTCGGATGAGCGGTAGAGGATAGGCGTTGTTGGTGGACACTGCATTTAGTCCTCGGAAATCCGTGCACAGTCTGAGTCCCCCATCCTTCTTTTTCACGAAGAGAACTGGAGCGGCGTGGGAGCTAGAGGCTGGGCGGATGAACCCTCGTTGGAGGTTGGTGTCGATGAATTTCCGGAGCTCTTCACGTTCATGGAGACTCATGGGATAGAGTCGTCCTTTAGGCAATGAGGCTCCGGGTAAAATTTCCACCGCACAGTCCGTTCGTCGGTGCGGGGGTAGAGTATCAGCTTCCTCCTCCGAGAAAGCATTTAGAAAAGGCCAGTACGGTTCGGGTATTTGGTTGACTTCTTCTTGGGTGAGGAGGGCCTTTTCTTTGTAAGTTGGGTCTTCGCCCCAGTTTTGATTCCAACGGTGAATTTTACAGTTGGCATGATTGAAGGTAATACATCCTTGAGCCCAGTCTATGTAGGGATTGTGATCACATAGCCATTTGCTGCCTAGAATTAACGGGTACTTGGCAGTAGAGCTGATGACAAAGGACCTCTTTTCCCAATGTTGTCCCATGCCTGTGATCACCGGGATGGTTTCCGTCGTGACCGGATTCATGTTGGTACCATCCATTTGTTCAAAAATTACTGGATTTTGTAATTCCCGAGTTGGTAAGACCAGTCCATTGACTAGAGCTGGGGCTATGATGTCTCTTGAGCAACCCGAGTCAATAAGAGCTTGCACCCGAATGTGCATTTTTCTCTCTGGGTTGATTAGAGTCACTGGCATGAATAAAATGGACCCAGGTGGCCGGTTCCGTGCAGGGACGGGCTTGGGGCGGATCTGTCGTTTGGGCCCTTTTACGACAGATCCATCTCGTTTCCCGACTGGGGACTTTCTGGATTGACTTCTGCAGATGGGGAAGCGGGATCGTATTCCATAACTTCTTCCGCTTCCAGCCCTCTTTCTGAGGCTGGCCTTTGGGAAGCGCCGCGGCCTCTGTTTGCTCGTGGAGCTGGAGTCGGGCGTTGGAGCGTAGGGAACGGAGCAAGGGTTGGACGCCGTAATTGAAGCGGAGGTCTTTGCACAGGCCGGTAGGGGCATTGTGCTGCAAAGTGACCAGCCTGTCCGCATTGCAAACACAGCCCTTGTTGCCATCTAGCATCTCTCGCTCCACGGGTGGCGTAGCCAGCTCCCCGAGCTCCCTTCTGTAAGGTCAATGGTCTTCTTTGTCCCGTTTGTTGTTGTTGCTCAACCAAACGGACTTCTAAAATGCGATTCTCCACTTCGCAAACAAGTTGAATCCAACCTAACAGCGTAGGGGGATTGTCTTGCATGAGGGCTCTGTCCAAAAGTCTCGGATTAAGTCCTTGTTTGAACAGAATAATTTTTGTGGACTCCTCACACCTGGGGCACTTGGCAGCCAATTGTCGGAATTTCGTGATATAGTCTCTCGCTGACATGCTGCCCTGCTTAATGGCCTGCAATTCTGTTCGGGCCCTGGTTTCCTCTAAGGGGTCTTCATATTGTGCTCTAATAGCATCTACCAACCCCTGGAGAGTATCGAGTTCTGGGGCCCCGATATTATATAGTCCTACGTACCAGTCCGCTGCTTTCCCTTGTAAGCGGGAGCCGAGATGTTCAATTTGGCTGGCCTCGCTGCCGAAGAGGTGTCCCCACCGGTTGAAGAATTGCACGACTTGCACTAGAAAAAAGCCCAGTTTGGAGGGATCCCCATCAAAAGTGGCGTCCAGTTTCACCCAACCCATTGGGAGGTCTTGCCTCGGAGCCGGTGCTGGGTAGAAGTCCGCCGGAAGCATCAATGGCACTTGAGGTATGGGGGGACCCGGTTGTGCTGGCGGTGCTGGTTGCGCTGGCGGTGGTGCTCTCGGCTGGGCTGGTGGTGGTGCTCTCGGCTGGGCTGGTGGCAATGCCGGAGGTGCTGGCCGTAGCGGTTGAGGTGCTTGCAGTTGAGGTCGGTGCGGCGGAGTAATGATCGGCCGCTGAGGGGTGGGTTGGTGGGGTCGTAGTGGTGTAGGCCCCATCGGTTGGTTCGGAGGTGGTCTTACGGGCTGTTCCAGTGGCAAACGTATCGGCTGCAGCGGCGGGGTTAGTTGTGGTCGAAGCGGAAGGGGCCGCAGCGGCGAAGGCCGAATGGGTGGAAGGCCGCGCGGGCTTGCCCCTCCAGGCGTTGTTGTTCTGGGAAGCATCGGCTGGCCTTTTGGCGCTGGTAGACCATCTCCCGGAGGTTGCCCGACGGGAACAGTTTCGCGCGGTTGACCAGGGGCTCCCTCCCCGGATGGAGCCACGGGTGCTCCCGCTTGGTCCGGCCGGACCGTTATAGGGGAAGTATGGGGGGGTATCACCGGTGTATCACTTGGCTTTTCCTCCCCTTCCGTAGGCCTCTCAACGGGGGTCTCGTCTGGCGACACATCCCCTCCCGTGATAGGAGGTTCGATGGGAGTCTCACCGGATGGCACAACCGGTTGATCACTTCTCGGTGGAATTTCCCGCTGAGTGGGAAGTTCCTTGGGTTGTTCTCCCGATTCGCCAGGATAGGAGCCCCCCTCGCCGGTAGTTGACGACCGCTGCTGAACTTCCTCCATCGGATAGGAGATGACACTTTGAAGGGTAGCTATCTGTATCGCCATCTCTTCAGGGGACAGTCTTTCTCCTGCCCCCATTGAGGAAATTAAATGAATGGCGTGAGCCAAACTTCCTTCCATATCCATCAGCTTAGCTTCTAATTGTTGTATACGACTTGGCCCTGGTTGTTTGCTCAGGGAACCTTCATTCGCTGTACTCACCGGGGAGAAAGGGCCCCACGGAGGAGGGTCCCCTTGGACTATTCGCGACCTCGCGGCTAGAATTCCCTTGGCCATACCCGTCACGGCCGAGATGCTGGTATCTACCGCATAGGTGCGACCTTGTATCTGCTCCCAACTTTGTTCAGGGACTTCCGTTGGCTCTTTCCACGGAGCAAGTTCGGAATAATCCCAACTCAGGGCGCCACGGCGAGACGTGTCCCCCTCCATCTGCTCAAACGTCCTGTTCCAATATCGCCATGGTTGGCTGCTATCTAGTTCCGGGACGGTTTCTAGGCTTCGGCGCCCGTCCATCGAGACTCGTGGATGGAGTCCACCTGCCCGGCGCTCTCTGGTTTCTCGGGGTCTGGCTCCCCACTCCGACGGGGTGGGTACCGAGATCAAGGGGAGAGCGGTTGCTTTCGGCCTTGCCCCGAGGTTGCTTTCGGTCTCGTTCCGAGTACTGAAGTCGATGAGAGGCAGGGTAGAAGTGGAGGCTCCGGTTCCGTTCCCGGTTGCTCCCAGCTCCTGGGAGTCTTGGGTTTGCACCGGTTGATTGTCGGGAGACGCATACGGATCAAACAAAGGATCCCTGTCCGGGACAACCTTGGATTCCGCTGGGCCCGACTCAGACATGATTGGTAACAAAATGTCAGACTGTGGCTAGATAAGGTACTCTCTGCAAGATTCCCTTTAGAAGCAAGAATAAGTCCAATGTCTGGCAAAGGAAGCTTTATTGCAGAAAAGATCCATTATAGTCCACTGTCCTGAATAGGAGACTCAGGATGGTACATGATCATTGTTACCAATGAAGAGCAAGCATAGGATACAGAGTAACAATACCCATCTGGAACAGCCTCCCCCCACAGTTCTCAAAACAACATCTTTCAGTCCTGGGAAGCTGCTCTCCTTCAAGGCCAATGCCTGGTGGAACGGTGTTAGACAAAACAGTCTCCTCTGGTGGGAATGCTGCCTGGGAACTGGTGCACCTGAGGAGAAAATACTTAAACACTAAAAGCATTAGAAAATGGAGTCAGTATAGTTAAGATATATACTGGACCTGACAACTATATGCATTTTAGAGTTTGGATGCAACTGTTATGCTTTGGGGATCATATCATCTCTGGATAATATATAGCAAGCCACCAAACACGAGCATTCTCATTATGCTCATGATCTCTCTCTCTCATATACAAACAACTCAAAATTCTGCTTTGTTCATCATCAGCTTCTCCTGTTACTTTTACTTTACTCTCCCCCCTCTTTTTTGCTTTCCCCTCCACCTGCTGAAAATTCTGCTAAGACTGAATTCACACGTACACTTAAAGCCACATTTGCAATTATCATCCATCAAAAGAGTCATATTTACTTCCATCCCTGACAGAAGGCTTGCACCTCAGGGAGGTGTGCAGCTTACCAATTTCTCTGGTGGCAGATGTTTCAAGGTGGAAACCACCTGCCACCCACAAGCCACACTAGGCAAATACCTTGCCAACTTCCTGAAACACTGGGGCAGGTGCCACATTGGGGAACAGTGCTCAGAAGAGCCACAGGTCGCATGTCAGTGAGCCACCTGTGGCTCCCAAACCATTGGGTGAGTATCACTGACTCAAAGCATTTAGCACCTCCTCTCCCACTGGTACGTATCTGTAAAAGAGGAGAGGTGTTTTTAATTGCATGTTTATGATTTTTCTGGATTGATCAATTGCCATTCAGGAAAAATAATTTATGATTGTATTTCAACCGTCCCACACTTTACAGTACTCATGTGATTTTGCCTAAGCGATTTCCTCAGTCCAAAGCACAATGGCACAAAGGCATTAAAACCAACCACAACTAGAACACAATCCACAAGGATGGAGCCTCATGAGGAACTGGATGGGGTAAAGTTAAGAGGGCCTGTATCAGAGGTGCATAGGCTCAGGTAGGAAAGTTGAAGAGGAATGATTTGTCTCATAGGCTATCCCTATTTATGTACCATATCAGAGGGAAAGGGAGATTCATATGAGAACAAATTTTCCCTAAGACACAGAACTGAGATTGTTTAGAGCACTGAGTAAGGGCAGGAATGACACATTGTCTGCAATTCGTCCTTGTCTGGAGGGGAAATGTACGATTTCTGGTAGTTTCTTGAAAACTATGCACTTCCGGAGGGGGGAGGGTGTTTGCTTTTTCTGAGAGGAAAATTAAATGGGGGGGGGAATTGAAAATTAGACAATGCTTATTTTCTAATTCACTCAACTTTTTATTAAAGATACACATTTATTTATTTAGCAAATTCATATACTGTCTCTTGAAAAACATGCTTGACAAATGAAAATAATACCATAAAACAACAAAATAGTAAATAATTAAAACAAGTCTGTAAGAAAACAAAACCAATAAAACAAGTAAAGGGCATAAAATCAGCACAAAAATGTTTTAGGGATTTTTTTTTTGGCTGTTCAGTGGTTATTGATCAGTCTACAAGTATTTCCAAAACAGTCCTCAGGATAGAAGCAGCTTAAAACTTAAAAATCTTTCGTTAAAAGTCTAGGCAAAAAGAAATATGTTGCCTGGCACCTAAAAAATATTAAGGTAGGTTGTCAGGTGAGTCTTAAGGGGTGGTGATGGAGTGGGCATTCCATAGAAAAATGCCGCTGTCAAAATGCCCTGTCTCTAGTCTGCAAGTAAAGGCACAGAGAACAGGTCTCAGGAAATATACCTTAACTGGTGAGCTGGACAATACGGGGAAAGCAGTCCATCAAGTACTCTAGCCACAATTCATTTTGCTCTTAAAGGTAAGAACCAGTCCTTCTAATTGTGCTTGGAAACAAATGGCCAGCCAGCCAGTATGTATCTTTTAGCACATGGGGTGATATAATAATAACATAATAATAATAACATTCAATTTATATACCACCCTTCAGGACAACTTAACACCCACTCAGAGTGGTTTACAAAGTGTATTATTATCCTCATGACAATCACCCTGTGAGGTGGATGGGGCTGAGAGAACTCTTAAAGAGCTGTGACTGACCCAAGGTCAACCAGCTGGCTTCAAGAGGAGGAGTGGGGAATCAAATCTGGCTCTCCAGATTAGAATCTTACTACTCTTAACTAGAGATGGGCACGAACAGCAATATGATCTTTAAAAAGCCACGAACAGCCCAATCAGCTGTTCACGAACAAGCTGTTTGTGAGGCCCCATTCTAAACAAACAGGTGGTCATTGCAAGCCTTGTTCGTTGCTGTTTGTCAAGACAGACAATCTGGCACCTGCAATCAATTCCCTTGGCAACCAGAGGTAAGGACTGCCTGAACTCTGTCTGAACTCCTGCTGTTGCCCTGGAAACCCCAATCTAAGCCCAATTTAGCTTGATAGGCAGGTCGTCCTTTCAAGTGTGGAGCTCCAAATTTGTTACAAGGAAGCAAAGAGCAGGGGGGAGGGGGGCTCCCAGCTCTGAATTTGCAGACAGTGAGGGAGAGACAGTTGCTGTTGGCATTTTGAGAGAAAGACAGGGAGAGTGCATTGGAGTTTGAATTTTCTTTGTGTGTGGTGGGATAGGGATCTACCCCTTCAAGTTCTAGGGTTGCTGCCAGGCTCTGGGGCCAAGCTATTATTTATTATTGGTACCTTTCCTGCTGCCTGCTCAGGTAAGGTTTCTGGGAGTGGTGCGGTAGGGATCTACCCCTTCAGGTTCCAGGGCTGCTGCCAGGCTCTGGGGCCAAGCTATTATTTATTATTGGTATGTTTCCTGCTGCCTGCTCAGGTAGGGTTTCTGGGAGTGGTGTGGTAGGGATCTTGATGGCTGGAGGAGAGCCTGCTGGCCCCCCATGAACAACGAACATGTTCGTGACAGTATCATGTTCGTCAGTGTTCGTTGTTCATTGTTCATGAATGGCAACAAACAACGAACATCATGTTCATTTTTTTTCCTGTTCGTGCCCATGTCTACTCTTAAGCACTACAGCAATCTGGCTCCAAACTCAACAATAGTCTGGCCACTACATTTTGGACCAACTGAAGATTCTGGACTTTTTTTTAAAGGCACTGCCACACAGAGTTCGTTACAGTAATATAACTAGATGAAGTCATAGAGGAGCATGAATATTAGTCCCATTCTGCAATCACTCCATTGGTTACCTATCAGTTACTGGGCTCAATTCAAGCTATTGGCTATCGAATACAAAGTTCTTCATGGCCGTTGTCCATTATATCTGTCAGACTGCCTCTCTCCCACCATGGCAGCTTTGCAAATCTGAACAGGACCTTCTGCAGGTGCCACCTTGCACATGGGCAAAACCAACAGCTTCCCAAACTCATGCTTTCTCTGTGGTGGCCCCCACCCTATGGAACTGCCTATCTAAAGAGGTCAGGAAAGCTCCCCTTTTCTGGGCTTTCCACAAACTATGCAAAACTGAATTATTCAAGGGAGCTTTTTTACTCAGATAAGAGATCTATACTGTAAGGAAGTGGTCTCAAAGAGATGCATTACTAAAGACTATAGACTATTAAGTACTGTCTGTTGCTGTATGTATGATCCTACTGATAGTTTCTGTATTGTTTAATAGTCTTTGAATTGCTTTGTTTCAGCATTTAATCAACTTTGCATTGGATTTCTGCTGGTCTGAAACTTTGCAAACTCACATTTACATTGTTTATTGAAATGTCTTTGAAATTGACTGTTCAGACTCCCATTGTGTAATTTGTCTTGAGTCTCAGTGACAAAGGTAGACTATTAGTAAACATACAGACAGACAGACCAACAGACAGATCAACCAACCAACCAACCAACAAACGTATCAGGCCCTCATCTATCCCATTACCTTCTCCAAGGACCTAAAATGCAGTTTTAGATAGAAACGACCACATGTGGAGCTCCATATGTAGGTTCTGGCTTCTGGTTCTGAAGTTTCATTTTTATCTTTAGGGACTTGAAAGAACTGAAGATTTATAAGGATAGAAAGAAGTTTATCTGTTCTTTCATATGTTAACTTGTTTCTTGATTTGGAGTGCATAAACTTGCAATGCAGAGGAATTATAATTACCTAAACTGGAAACAGAAAAAAACTGATATACACACATACCCAATTTTTCTCCTCCCCCCCCCCCCGGCCTTCACAACTGTAGTCATAAAGAAAGTTGCAGCGTTGGCACTAAATGCAGCTTCCAAGACAGCCCCATGTACAAATGGGAGACTACTAAGAATCGAGAACAAATCCTCACATATATGTTCAAGAGTTGGCTGAAAAACACTTAACTGAAACCCAGTTCCATTCTATTTAGCATAAGCAATGTTCAGCTATCCCTCATATAATAAAAGAATAAATTAAGCAATAGTCTTGTCAGAGGGGAAGAGCACTTCTTTTCTATGCAACTATATTTGACCTGTGGTCAAAAAGATTAAAACCTGTAATTTGCAAATACTCTGGAGAGAGAAAAACCAGACGTAGCAGAAGAAGTGGCCATGTACACAGATACACTTTGTATTGTAAAATTCAGACATTGTTAATTTCATAAGAAACAATTAGTGGAGGTGCTGGACTGATATTTTAATCTATTTTCCAACTCCAGATGAGGTGATGAAATGAAGCCATGTAGTCAGATATCTGTTCTAAGAATAGAGTGCTTTAAACTACTCACCCCTGCAATGCTCGTAATCCAAACACAGTAGGCATATAACATGAAAATCAGAAACTGAATCCATTTTGAAACAGGTGATTATTTTCATCATTCAGTCTGAGTGAAATTAATGTATTAAATAAATTTTGATTTGGGCCTTTTTTTAATTGCAAGTGAAAGCTATTTGTGGTAGTGTCACATTTGTGTAGTTTCTAAAATGTAGAATGCATTCATACATCAAACAATCACATATTTGCAAAATGTATAATCTCTGTCAAGCTAATGTTCTAATGTTCTAGACAAAGGCCGTTTCCACACACGTTGGATAATGCACTTTCAATGCACTTCAGCAATCCTTTGGAAGTGGATTTTTAGTTTCACACACAAAAACCTAGTTCCAAATGATCACTGAAGAGCATTGAAAGTGCATTATCCAACATGTGTGGAAGCAGCCAAAGAATGGATTGGATCGTATGACTCATCTGAGGAAGCCTTCTTCCTGTGGAACAAGCTTCCTCTGAAGGAGCAGCAGGATTTTAGTCCAGTGGCATCTTAGAGACCAACAAGATGTTCATATTGTAAGCTTTCAAGAGTCAGAGCTCCTTTCTTCAGTCATGAGTAGGAATGGAGATCTCTGAACCTTTATATCCCAGCTAAAGGTGAGTGGGGTGTCATAAAGGAGAACATCAGGGTATAAAAGGTATTATTCAGTTTGATAAAGCAGAAATTAGCATCTGTAGTGAGATAAGAATCATACCTGTCTCTGTTAAGAATGTTCCATGCCTACTCGTGTCTGAAGAAGGGAGCTCTGACTCTTGAAAGCTTCCACTCAGTTGGTCTGTAAGATGTTACTGGGCTAAAATCCTGCTATTCGACTGCAAACCAACATGGCTACCCACCTAACTACCATCTGAAGGAGCAAGGTTCCTCTAAATGAAAAAGACTCATGGAATCCAAACAGTCTTGCTTGTTTACATTTCCAAACTGCTTGTCCCTTGCTCCAGGTATCATTAAAACACTGAAATAAAGTTCATTCAGTTTACAGGAGAATCCTAAACAGAGTCAATGGCTTTAGAAATGTGAGACTGATTAGGACTAGAGGTGGGCACGATCCAAAAAAAATACCGATCAAGCTGATTGTGGATCCGCACCGGCGATGACCCCAGATCACCGATCCACACCGATCAAGTCCCGTTTCCGATCTGGGATTGGGGAGGCCAAAGCGGAGGGGCGCGCACCCCCACATGGGGGGGAGTTTTTAACCTGGTGATGAGCTGCCTCCCCTCAGGGAGGGGACATTTTCTCTCTCTCTCTCTCTCTCTCTCTCTCTCTCACTCTCTCTCTCTCTCTCTCTCTCTCTCTCTCTCTCTCAGAGCAGGGGGGGAGTTGTTAACCTGGTGACAAGCCGCCTCCCCTCAGAGAGGGGACGTTTTCTCTCTTTCTCTCTCTCTCTCACACACACACACTCTCTCTCTCTCTCTTAGAGCAGAGGGGGGAGTTTTTAACCCGTCCCTGCCTCTCCAAATAGAGAGAGAGAGTGGGACCACAAGTGACGCCTGACACAGGTTGGACACTAGTCAGCTTCCCTCAAGTTTTGATGGGAAATGTAGGCATCCTGGTCTTGCAGCTTGACTCTCTGACTGCTGTCCAATGGACTTTTCAACTCTCACTTGTCCAACATTCCGCCAAGCTGCCTACATTTCCCATCAAAACTTGAGGGAAGTTGGCAAGTGTCCAACCTGTGTCAGGCGTCACTTGTGGTCCCACTCAGAGAGACACCTCGTCAACATGTTTCAGCCAGCTTTTTAAAAAAAGCAGGGATAGAATCCTCCATTCCTCCCCACCCAATTTTAAAAGCAAGCAGCCAGTCTTCCAAAAGCATATTTTAAACAGGAAGAAAGTAAAACCAGGATCCACACAGATCCTCACGGATCCTATGGTTTTTTAAATAGGAAAAACACAAATGAAACATCAAATCACATATCACAGCCAGGTCCACAGACTGAAATATAAAAAACACAGATCCAAAAATATTTGGTGCTGCCACTGTGAAAAAACATGAATCTGAGACACGGATCCTCATGAATTCATATGATTTTTACATTGAAACAAAACAAAAAGGCTGTCATATTTTAGATCTTTTGGTCCTGTTTGTGGTATTGGACATGATCTGGGACAGTATACTGGATTTTGGGTGGCCCCATGTAAAAATCAAGAGGATCCATGAGGATCTGTGCTTTTGAACCATGTTTTTGCGCTGTGGCGCTGCCACAAAGTGGTGGATGAATGATTTTTTTGGTCCCATTTGTGGATATGGACATGATCTGGTTTTGTATGGTGGATTTTGGGTGGCCCCATGTAAAAATCAAGAGGATCCATGAGGATCTGTGCTTTTGAACCATGTTTTTGCGCTGTGGCGCTGCCACAAAGTGGTGGATGAATGATTTTTTTGGTCCCATTTGTGGATATGGACATGATCTGGTTTTGTATGGTGGATTTTGGGTGGCCCTACATAAAATTCACGAGGATCCATGCTTTTAGACCATGTTTTTGCACCGTGGGAGTGCCACGAAGCAGTGGAAAACTGATTTTTTTTGCCCCTTTTGTGGCAATGGACATGATCTGGGATAGTATGGTGGATTTTGGGTGGTCCCATGTAAAAACCTAGAGGATTCATGCGGATCCATGCTTTTGAACCATATTTTTGCGCCGTGGCAGTTCCACGAAGTAGTGGATGGCTGAATTTTTTCGTCCCATTTGTGGCAACAGACATGGTCTGTGATTGTGTGGTGGATTTTTGGTGGACCCACTTAAAAATCCAGAGGATCCATGCAGATCCATGCTTTTTTAGCATGTTTTTGTGCCATGGCAGTGCCACGGATTAGTGGATGCATGATTGTTTTGTTGCTGTCTGTAGACTAGGACATGATCTATAATATGACAGCCTTTTTGTTTTGTTTCAATATAAAAATCATATGAATTCATGAGGATCCGTTTAAAAGCATCTGGATCCAGCTTTTACCCACTCCCTTTTAAACACACACACAGAGCTGTGAATTAGGTTTTCCCACAAAATACAGTGTTTTAAAAGCAGGTTAAAAACAGACAGAAAAACAGCCATTCCTCCTACAAAGCCCCGTTTTTTTAAAAAAAGCAAAAAAACATTTGGAGTGCCCATGGTTACAGAACACCCCCTTCCCCCTCCTTCCCCTCTCTTCTCCCAAATGGTGATGCGTTGCTGGCTGCTCCGTGGTTGGAAGGAAGCCCTGCTGATCAAGGAAAGCTGGGCTTCCATTCACGTTTCCAGAAGGAGGGCAAACACAGCTCAGGCATTCCCCTGGCTCCGTTGCCAGGGGAATAGATTGCCTGGCGCATGAGTGTCTGCAATCCCGAATAGAAACCGATCGATCCGATCAAGCCCCGAACAAGCAAACACCCGACCGCTGGATCGGTTGCTGTGGACGGCACCAATCAGCCGGGTCCCGATGGCGCGAACGCCATTATCAGGTTTTTTTTCAAATCGTAATGCCAATCATGCCCATCTCTAATTAGGACTATGTTAGAAAGGGGGAATATCTGTAGCAAAACAAAGAGAGAAAATATCATGAATGCAATTTAAAGGTGTTTTCTCCCATATGAACCAGTTCATCATTTAAGATCAACACTGAAGGCCTAGTTATGTGTACCTCTACCTTCTGAAGTGAAGTGGCTGGTCACTGGAGATAGGTTTTTTTCAGTGGTGAAACTTCAGCTGCTAAATTGCCCTGTCTATAGAGGTTTAGCCAGTGCCCAGTTCTGTGAGTTTTAGGTGCCAAGTGATAATGTTATTATTTCCTGAGACTTTCATTTTGTTGTACCTTGATGAGCTATGGAAATTATTAAATAATTGTTTTATCATTTTAATTGAATTTCCAAGACAAGACTCAGGTGGCAGTAAACCTGTAAGGCAACTTGGATGGAAGTTGATAGTCAGACATTCTGGACTCTGCTCTCGTCCCCTGAGTGAGTGCACAGAATTCCCCAAATTTTGCCAAGTCCTCCTGGAGCACTGGGAATTTTGCCAAGTCCCCCTGGAGCACTCTTGCTTTTCCACCATGTGACCCTCTCTTGCCTCATGCTCTAAGTCCCCACAGCAGAGGGCTCTCAGGCAGGGCCTCCAGCTGCACCCCAACTTCCTTGGGGCTATGGTTGCCATGGCTGGAGGTTATGAAGGGTGGGGGGACTGACTTGTTGCCGGGGTGGGTGTTTGGCCACTGTAGGGGCATGAGCAGATTGGCCCCCTCAGTAGTCAGCATCCTATGCTCTGCTGGGATGCCTGGGAGGGGCCAGATGGGGTGGTGGAGGCCAAGTTTTCCTCTACAATGGGTGCCTATGGGCTACACCACCATTTTGTGTGGCATAACTTTCCACCACTGTGCCCAGCCTGAAACAGATTAGAGAGCTGACTAACCCATGCCCCCCTGGGTGCCAGCACAGAGACACCACACTTACGCCTGTGCTGTGGCTGAGCGCTGGCGGAGAGCCACAGCAAGGTGTCACCATGGCTGGGCACCAGCATAGGGGAGATTGCATTGAAATAAGTGTGGGATATGCCGGCAGAACTCTTGGTTGGCTACCTGTGCACTTCCCCCCACTCCCAGGGTTGCGCTGAAAATCTCTTTAAGAATGGAATTTAATTTCAACAGTTCTGAACTAGGTCACTTTAAAATAAGTAATGTTATGTCAGTAATTAGAAACCCTGATAATTTTGTTAGCTGAATTTAAAATGGTCTTGCAGGGGTCAGGGAGAAGCAGTAGGAAATTACGAGTCAAATCAAAAATAGGCAAATAAGTATAAAGGTGTCCTAAGCATCCAGAATGAAATATATACATTCTGACATTAATTAGTTATCCGGAAAGCAGCTAAATAAGGAAAAATAAATTTGCAGCTGAGTCAAATTATAAATATATTAAAATGAAAGCAAAATGTGAGGTTATTATGCGGGGCTATTAATCAGGAAACGAGCTAAATTAGATCATGGAAATTGGATTAAACCCTGATTCTATAAGATGTTATTACATATGGTGGAATTCACTTAGGGTGCTCCATAAGAAGCTCATTAGATTAGAGTTGGTGCTACCTTCTGCGGCTAGGAGGATATTGCGATGTAATGATGGTGGATGTAGGGAGGGCAATCGGGATAGGGCCAGGGATCCCAGTCCTCTGGGGACGGGGAAGATATGGCGGTGGGACTCGGTCAATGTGGAGAATGCCACGGAGATATGGAAAGGCTCGGTGCCCTTCTAGCCTACATCCCATCCCGAGACACGGAGGTGTTGGAGCTAAGAAGTTAAATCCCCCTCCTATGCTGATGTTGTGCAACACCAGGTCCATAAACAATAAGACCAACACTCTGCATGATACTTTTGCAGCAGCTAATATGGACCTGGTATGCGTGACCAAGACCTGGGTGAGGGATGGTGAGACAGTCACCTTAGGTGAGCTGACACCCCCCCCCCCGGATACTCAGTCCTTCATCGGTGTTGAGGGGGAGGGGTGGCAATTCTTATCCAAGAGGGTTTCTCCCTCAGACTGCTTCCCATCCTGGAGTTCTCTGGCATTGATTGTGTGGGACTGGTGTGGAGTGCAGAGGAAAGTTTGGCTGTCTGTCTGGTGTACTGTCCGCCCAGCGCACCAGCAGACACCCTGTCGTGCCTACTGGAGGTAGTAGTGGGGTGGGCCTTGGAGTACCCCAGGCTGATAGTACTGGGGGACTTCAGTGTCCATGCTGATGATGCCACATCTGTACAGGCTGCAGACCTGGTGTTGGCCATGGCAACATTGGGGCTTTCCCAGTTTGTATTGGCTCCCACACATAAAGCAGGCCACACACTAGACTTGATCTTTGGGATGGGATTGAATGCAGTTCTGGACAAAGTAGAGTCAGTGCCATGGTCAGACCATGCGGTTGTCAGTCTATGGAGGTCAAGTTACTTTGATTTCATCTCCCACCCCTTGCAGCAAGAAATCCAAATCTCTTGAGTCAAAGGTTCTTTATTGGAAGAATATATATTCAAGGTACAAGTGTCCATAGATAGTCCAGATGCTGCAGAAGCGTCTGGCTGAACATAAGGCCTTTGTTGAGAATGACGTGTTAGTATCTTGCAACAGTATATCAAACCCTCCTTTCCACCCC
This sequence comes from Eublepharis macularius, assembly GCF_028583425.1. Lineage (NCBI taxonomy): Eukaryota > Metazoa > Chordata > Lepidosauria > Squamata > Eublepharidae > Eublepharis > Eublepharis macularius. The sequence continues at coordinate 129,702,775 of NC_072790.1, forward strand.
CACCACCCCCCGTATGCCCGGTTAGTATAGACAGACTGGAAAATTACAGCAGAACAGTAGTGAGAAAGCAATATGACAGTTGTGTGGGTCACAGACCTGACAGTTGTGTGGGTCACAGTTCTGGAGGTTCGGTTGGATATGCCGCCCCCCTGCAAGGGCAGTGAGCAAATTTATGCTCGCCCACGGAGACTTATGGATCCAATTGGTTTCCAGAATGCTCTGCGGGAACCAATGCTCCACGGTGGTTCATTGGATGAGCTGGTGAAGGACTGGCAGGGCCGGGTATCCGAGGCCATCGATAAAATTGCTCCCCGTCCTCTTCATTCCTGTAGTTGCCAAGCCCCTTGGTATCCAGAGGAGCTATGGCAACAAAAACGGGAACTAAGATGACTTGAGCGTGTGTGACAGCGATCTCGTGACAAGGAAACAAGAACATTTTATAGGCTGCTTATGAACTCCTATGAGATGGCAGTGAAGACAGCGAAGAAGGAATTTTATGCAGCTTCCATTGCATCAGCTAGCTCATGCCTGGCTAAATGCTTCAATGTGGTACGTTCACTGGTCTCCCTTTCAGGTGGAGACCATCAAAATTTGAATTCAGTCTTAAGCTGTGAGGCATTTGCGAGCTTTTTTGCTGATAAAATCCTGTCTCTCCACTGAGATTTACCGGCCACAGTTGAGACAGTATGTGAACTAGAGGCCCTTTGGCCATCTTCGGGGGTAATATTTGATCACTTCAGCCCTCTTTCCAGGGAAGACGTGGACAGGATTCTGCAGGGAGTGAGGCCCAAGACATGCCTCCTGGACCCGTGTCCATCATGGCTGGTAAAAGCCAGTGTTGATGGATTACAGGATTCCCTGGAGGCCATTGTCAATCCGTCCCTCTGCTCTGGGGTTTTTCTGAGAGCACTAAAGGAGGCAGTGGTGAGGCCCCTTTAAAAGAAACCATCGTTAGATCCCGCCGACCTGCTCAGTTACCACCCAGTCTTGAAGCTCCTCTTTCTGGGAAAGGTGATTGAGCAGGTGGCAGAAAAACAACTGCAGAATTTCCTGAAGGAGACCTTAGCCCTAGATCCCTTTCAGTCTGGTTTTCGCCCGGGACATGGGGTGGAGACACTGCTGGTTGCCCTCATGGATGATCTTCGCAGACATCTGCATCAAGTCAGATTCAAGGTGGATCGGCACTGCTGATTTTATCAGATCTTTCAGCAGCGTTCGATACAGTTGATTATGATCTTTTGACCTATGGCCTTGCCCATCTGGGGATTCAAGGGACAGCACTACAGTAGCTAGTCTCTTTTCTTCATGATTGGGGACAGAGGGTGGCGCTAGGGGAGAGGCTATCATCCCACCACCTACTAATATGTGGTGTGCTGCAGGGGGCGATACTCTCCCCATTATTGTTTAACATCTACATGCACCCCCTCGCCCAGTTGGTGTGAAGTTTCGGGCGTAAGTGTCACCAATATGCGTATGACACCTAGCTATATCTGTTGATGGATAGCCAGCCTGGATCGGCCCCGGATGTCCTGGAGTGTGCTTTTGAAGCTGTGGCTGGATGGTTGAGGCAAAATCGGCTGAAGTTAAACCCTGCGAAGATGGAGATCCTGTACTTGAGTAGGGAAAACGTGGATTTGGGACCCCAGCTCCCTGCACTCGATGGGGTGGTGCTTACACTGGCTCCGAAAGTAAAGAGTCTGGGTGTGATCTTGGATTTGTCCTTGACAATAGAGGCCCAGATCTCTGTCGTTGCTAGGTCCTCTTTTTTCCACCTTCAACAGACCAAGCAACTTGCCCCCTATCTTTCATCCCATGACTGAACTACAGTGGTCCAGGCAATGGTCACCTTTAGGTTAGACTACTGTAACACACTCTACGCAGGTCTTCTCCTTACAGCTGGCGCAGAATGTGGCAGTGCGGGTCATCACAGGAATACTGATGCGTGAGCATATCATGCCGGTATTGCATCAGCTGCACTGGTTACCTGTGGAGTACCAAGTCAGATTCAAGGTTTTGATATTAACCTATAAAGCCCTATGCGGACTGGGACTAGTGTATCTGCGGGACTGCCTCTCCCCATATGAACCCCAGAGGGCTCTTTATTCTAGTGATAAACATCTGCTAAGGGTCCCTGGCATCGACCAGGGCCAGGGCCTTCTCGGTCCTGGCCTCTGCCTGGTGGAACGCTCTGTCTAACGAGACCAGGGCCCGGCAGGATTTATTATCCTTCCGCTGGGCCTGCAAGACGGAGCTGTTCCACCAGGCGTATGGGCGGTGCTAGGCGGAGCCCCCTGACTGGTAGATTACAGAATATGCCCTCCCTACTAGCAATACCTCTATCTAGCAAACAGTCCCCCCATGATGCTCTAGAGATGGTTGAAGATTTGTTGGTTGGTTGCTGTGCCTTTATGATTATGTATATATATGTATTTTTAACTGTGTAACTTTGACTGTTTTATGGTTTGAAGTAGTATTAATTATTTAATGTGTTTTAATTGTATATGGTTGTAATCTACCCTGAGCCTGCTGGTGTGAGGAGGGTGGAATATAAACAAACAAACAAATAAAAACCTTCTGCTACCATTTGCCAAAATGTCACATCAATATCATAGGCAGATATGACAGTTTAAATGTTTAAGAATAGAATGGAAATAAATTCCCATTTGTGGAGGACATTGTTGATAAGCAAGGGATACTGAAGAAATGGTATAATCCTGTGCCTTTGTATGTGTGTGTAGGATATCTAAAGCCAATTATCTCTGTTGCGAAATTGAATAGTTTCCCCCTTACCTCTACAGTTGCTCTTATTTTTGTCCTCTGTGGATACTGAAACATAATAATGTAAAAAACGTAAGGGGGAGCAGAAGAACTTCCTGTATGCTCTATTTTTTTTAAAAAAGTAAACAGCCAGGAGATGATAATCTGAGGAAACATGTATCAGTGAAAAATATTTTTCTAAGGAAGAAGAAAATATCCTTGAATTACAGGGCTTTGTTATGGAAGAAGTGAGCTACTTTCCCTTTAGAGGAGCCTAATATACATATATAATATACATATAATATGTATGTGTTCATTCACCCTTCACTTTACCAGAAAAAAAGTTGCAGAACTGCTCTGAGGGGCCATGTGTATGATGATGGGCTTCAGTAATGTCACTAACTAACAGGCCCCCAAACAGCCATATGTTCAAGTGTGGCTTGGACTATGGAGTGGGATATTACCTTACTTGTTTATCTTGTGATTGAGTAACTGGCTCTGCAACTGCCTTGCTCTTTTGTGGACTAATTTAGCATGTTTTCTGTTTTTTATTTCAAAATATGCCCAGGCAAACATAAATTGACTGATTAATATAGTGATAACTCGGATTCTCAGAACAGCCTGTGTGTAAATTAAGGTTGCCAATCTCCAGGTGCAGCCTGAAAATTTCTTGGAATTACAACTGATCTCCAGACTACTGACTGGAGAAAATGGCTGCTTTGGAGGGTGGATTCTATGGCTTTATACCCTTCAGAGATCCCTCTGCTCCCCAAACCCCACCGTCTCCATCCCCAAACCAGAAATCAGTAATCCTAGTGTAAACTCCCCAAGAAAGAACTCTGGTCCATGCACTACCACGTAAGCTTAAGGCACTGCTGATCTCTGCATTGCCATAACACCACCATTGCAGATGCATGAGGGATTTATTGTAGCTTCCACTCAGTAAGATTACAGAAAGGTGTCCATAAGATCTCATCTGGCCCAATATGAGCGTCACCTTTCTGTTCCTGTATAGGCTGTGCTGCTGTAGTGCTCACAGATTGATTTTCTTTCTCCCTCCAAACTGCTGGAGAAACAACAGCCTGTGAGCAGCCAGGTTACAGTATGGATACAGGATGTGTTTATTCCTCTCTAACTCTAGGGGGAGCTGGAATGTATGTTTTCTACTGTTCAAAGTATATTGACTGTTGATTTCCCTGCTTCTTGTGTTTTTCTCTGCAAGTTCTTATACTCTGAAGGTCACTTTGTTACTAAGGGTTGCCAGGTCCTCTTTCCCTTCTGGTGGGAAGGGGGAACCTAGCTCTTACTGGGTGTGTGTGTGTGTGTGACTCCTTGCATGCATGTGTGGTGCACACGCTCCTGACAGCCGCAATGACATCACTTCTGGAAGTGATGTCATCACACCTGTCATCAGGCATGCTCCCTCCCTTCACAGGGGCCAGTTGGAGCCCCTGTGGAGTGGGAGCATACCTGCCAATGGATGCAATGACATCACTTCCAGAAGTGATGTTGTGGCCGGTGGGAGCATTCCTACTGCACATGGGCCCAGGAGGTTTATTGCCTCCTGGGCCTGTTCCCCAGCCCTTTCCTGCCTAGAGGCCAGAGGCTGGGAATGGAAGATCCCCCACCCCTCCAGGAGACCTGGCAGCCCTACCACTATTAAAAGACTGTCCTATAGTGAGTTAATGCTCCCTGTAATCCTGTTGTTGCAGTAACTTTAGATAAAATAGCTCTGCTGAGTGGGACTGGTTTATTTCCAGAGCTCTGCTAACACAAGCTTTAGTACTGACACAACAAGGAGCCTAACATATATTAATTTTCAGATTCCTACATTAGTGATTCAGCAACTAGAGCAACAGACATTAATACAAAAGAGAAAGAAAGGTGCTGTTAGGCTAGGACAGCATTTACTTATATGTACATTCTAGCAATCTGGCAACATCCTTGGCCAAATATGATAGGGCAAGATACACTCTTTCCAAATGGAGATACATTCCAAACTTCTGCACTAAACTTCTAAATTTGCTAGAGTGGATCATTGAAAGAAAAAAAGTGATTTGATTTCTGTTGAACTGCTTTAGGGTTTCTCTATTTTGGCAGCTTCTAAAAACCTCAATAAATATCATTTATGTTCTCTTAAGGTATAGCAAGACAAATTTAAAATATCTCTATACTTTTTTCTATTTACAGTGGATTAAACTTGTTTTAAAACGTTAATTATCCATAGTAATTCAGCATTTTGGTGAAATTAGAGCTCTTTTCAGAAGTTACAATTGTGCGTACTGGGAGCCTGCCCAATGCATATATTGGGAGTGTGCACTACATGTACTTGTCCTGATATGTCCCTCTCATACACCATGTTGTATGAGAGGGGTGACACGTGGATTTTCCCTGCATGTACAGCAACCTAACACTCTGCTTTTTGTCAGGTTCCAATTCCATGTGTACCAAAGCTGAAGTGCAATTAATTTCCATTTCATCAAATTGTATGGGATTTTTTTACAGGGCAAACTGAGGTCTTATCTGTCTCCTCCATTGAACTATTCTCCATTTTCTTGTAAGAAGTTTTTCCTGAGCAGTAGTGTTCTTTTAAACAATGCCCATCAAGTCGATTTATGCATATTCGAATGTTTGTGTAAATATCCATCCCATATATACTAAATTATTCTAAATCTAGAGTAGACAATGAACATAAGAAGAGTCCAATACCAATGGTAAAATAGATCTTGCTGAAAGGCCTGTAAGCAAGGAACAGAGGACAAAGCTTCCTTCTGTTGTCCACCAGCTACTTTGGAGATAGAGTTTTCATTTTCTCAGGTAAGGAAGAAAAAAGGAGGGGGGGCATTGAAACTGAAAAGGCAAAAAACATCGAGAAAAAGGGGTGTCTCTATTCTTAAAACGCAGTGATACAAAAATTTTAATAAATAACATTTACACAAAATCCATAAAATGTATAAGAACACTCATTATGTTAGAATAAAACAAAGGATCAAATGAAGGCCCCCGCTTGTAAATGTATAAGCAAATTATATAAAAATTCATTTTGTGGTTATTTGATGATAATGGACCATTACCTTGAATTACTTCCTGTCACCTTTAGTATCCCCCAAGGTCTTAAAATTATAAAAGAGGAAGAAATTCTTTCTATTCACTTTGTCTATAGTAGAGATTTTATAAACCTCTTTCATGTCCCCATCCCCTTAATCATCTTTTTTTCCTAAATGAGGAATCCCATTCCCAACCATTTTAATCTTTGCCCAGGAAAAGTTCTCCAATTCTCTGATTTATTTTGCTTCCCCTTTCCCTGAACCTTTCAGGCTCTATGATACCTGTTTTGAAATGGGGTAACCATAATTCTACACAGTGTTCCAAATGTGCGGGTTCATACTTTACAATACTGGTAGTTTTATTCTCAGGCTCTTTCCTACTATTTCCTAGCATAAAATGCCCCCTGAATACTACATCATTAATTTCATTGAATTATCACAACACAAAGAACTCTTTTCTAGCTTTGTCAAGCAACTTCTATCTAATCATAAAAATCTGAAATTAAGAATAGTACAGATTGGTTTCCTGAGAGTACAGATGAAATGGTTCTCTTTTTAGTATTATTGTTATTTCAAATTTTAAAATGTAAAACTGGGAGCTGAGATTTTATTTCTGAAAAATCTTAGAACTTGGATACAACTTCCTATTTTATTTTAATGTGCAAGAGATAAATGGCTTGGGAACTAGCATGAATCTCTATGCGATGTTTTTGAAAGAATTGTTCATTATATTAACATAATATTATATTAATATATTAATATAAACATCCTGCCTATAAACTTGTTCCAAATAGGCAGTAAATAAAAATGTATTTTAAAATTCAGCTATAATGTGTTACGAGCCAATAAGCTAAACTTCAGAGATAGACAAAACAGATCTGGAAAATGTCAAACCTTTTTTTTGTTGTTGTTTTTGTTTTCCTGAAAACTGTTTAGGTTTTTCATTTGCATAGGAACCCCTCATTTAATTGCATTTCACTAAGGTAATATTTTGGTAGCAAATTTCCACCTTAACTGTCATAAATCTTGACAGCTCTGTCTCCAGTATGTTTATCTTTAGTCCTTACTAAGCCCTGCTTCCGTCCTGTTAACAAAGAAACCATTGTATTTCCATTGATGTTTGCTGCTTGAGAATTTATAAAAAAATCTTCCATATATGGTGATGGCACCCAGCTACATATTTCATTACCTAAGTCCCCAAATGTGCCATAAAATAATGTCAGTGGTCAAGTATATGGAGGTGAGCAAGAAGAAATTGAAACCAGAGAAGATACAGGTAATGCTGGTACATAAAGCTGATGTTCTCCCTCTGAGGCGGAAGACATGTTGAGATGAGTGATTCCCACCCTCTGTTCAGAGAGGCAGGAACTAAAAACTGAACTTCCTGTCTTCCAGTGGGTGTCACCCAGTTCCTCAGTTTTTGTTCCTGCCTCGATAGAAAGAGCAGCTATGCAGGCACCTCTCTAAGTATTGTCTACTTTCACTTTTACTTTTCTGATTATTCATTTTTCTTTTTTTAGAGGTATAAAGCTTTTAATTCTTTTTTGAGAGATATAAAGCTTCTCCGAGTCTTTTTGCTGCCCTCCACCACCAACACAGCAAGCTGCAGCTAGCCTTTCTGCCGTTCCCCCCGCTGCTTCTCTGTTAAAAAAAACTTTTCCCTTCCTTTTCTCTGCCCTTTCTTCTCTTTCTTCTGCCTACTAAAGGCAGCGCCTTTTCCCAGTTTTTGCAGCAGACCTTTGTTCTTCCCCACTCTTTTTCTTGCTGTGCTGGCAGTGGCCATTTCGGAAGCCCTTTAGCCTGAACGGCAGATTGCAGGGGCGTGGAAGCTACAGTGGAGGATGGCTTTCCTTCAGAGGGGGCGTTAGCAGCTCCTCTCACTGCCAGTCCCTCTGAATCCAGCACCTTATCTGGCCTGATCGAGGCACCTTCTAGCCCTACTCACAAGGAGTCCAGAGCCTCCACCTCATGCTCTCCTTGCCACCTGGAAACCCAGAAAGCCCTAAAATGTGCCCAAAAGGGGCACCATACGGGCAGGAGCGGTGCAATGGCCACCAAGGGCTCCTCCAGTGCCAAAGCCTCTAAGATCTGCGCAGCAGCCACTCATGGCCTAGCTGACGCACCCCTGGCCTCTACTAGCACTTCAGCCACTCAAAGCCTAGCTAGTGCTCCTCCAATATCCAGCCAGAAAACAGGGAAAAGTGAGGCCAGATCTACTGCCCGCTCCAAGAGACCCAGAACTTCCAACGATAAGGATGGCCACTCAGAGGAACGACAGGCATCTCCTCACTGAGGAATTGTGAGTAATGCATCTAACCCAGCTTCCTTGGCCTTGCCCAGTGACATCATAGAAGTCCTCAGGCAGCTGGTAAGGGAGGAAATAGCTGGCTTCCTGCATAAGGTGGGCAAGGACGGTCAGTAAGCCAGTTATCCCCTGAATCTTCCCCCATCAGGAGGGAACAGGGGAGGCCACTGCCATGAGTGGCTGCTGCACAGATCTTAGAGCCTATTTATTATGAGGATAACCACTCTGTTTGGGGCTCCCCCCTTATGATGACTGTGAGCAGAACCACAAGTGACAAAAGGCACAGATTGGACACTTGTCAGCTTCCCTCAAGTTTTGATGGGAAATGTAGGCAGCTTGGTGGAATGTTGGACAAGTGACAGTTGAAAAGTCCATTGGACAGCAGTCAGAGAGCGAAGCTGCGAGACCAGGATGCCTACATTTCCCATCAAAACTTGAGGGAAGCTGACAAGTGTCCAATCTGTGCCTTTTGTCACTTGTGGTTCTGCTCTGTGACTCTATAGACAGGGAAGACAAGGATTTCCTCTCTGATGAGGAACAGGAGGAAACGGGGGGTCAATGATCAATCTATGAGATTTTTCAAGATGGTGGATTACCATTACTTACTGTGTAAAACCATGGCCACCCTTGACCTACAGGAGGCCTTGGCTGAAGATGAGCCCACTGCCTCCCCCTCTAAGCCCAGGTCCAGGCCCAAAGGGAATAAAGACTTTCCACCCAGATCTCACACCTCTGAAAAAGTCTCCCCTTTCCCTGATTTTTTTGAGAAGCAGTTAAAGGCAGAATGACCCACACCCATGTCTAATAAATCTCCTCCAGGGCTGGTCAGAAAGTTGTATTCCTTACCATCTTTCACAAACCAGTTTTTACATGTATTTATTTATTATATTCAATTTTTAGTCCATTCTCCTCACCAGGCGGGCTCAGGGCAGAGTACAACATTTCAATTTACATAAATAACAGTTAAAAACATAAAACATTATACAAATAACATTAAAACAACTTTATACAATAAATACAATACAGCTTCTCTTCAGATGGCGACATCGACGATGTTGATGCCTCAGTGCCAGCCTTACAATGTTCTGGCCTACTCTTCGCTGATGGGGAAGGTTCGATTTATGATAACTTGGACAAAAAGACAGAGTTTGTCTTGAAAAAGGCACACAAAGCAACAGATATGGCCATACAGGCATCTGTCATTGCATCCACTGCTGCCAGAGCATCCATTGTGTGGTCAAGGAAGATGTTGCAACTCATTCCTCCCAACAACCAACTTGCATAAGGGGCCAACAGGGTTCTCAACGTCACTTCCTTCATCGCTGACACAATCCTGGACATTGTGTCTGTATCCTCCAGAGCTATGACTTTGGCAGTAACAGCCGAGCGATCTCTCTGGCTGAGGGCATAGCAGGCCGACTATCACTCTAAGGCCATCGTCCTTGCTTATCCCTTCCATGGCAATAAGCTGTTTGGAGAGTCATTGGACCAGATCCTGATAGAGATGAAGGACAAAAAGAAGGCACTTCTCAAGACGTATAGAAACGACAGAAGGTCCACATCAAGTCATTCCTTTCGTTCCTAGAGAGTACTACCCAGATTCTCCAGAAGCAACAGGGAATCCACCTGGTCTTCCTTTCATCAGTCTTCAAGAAGATGAGGTTTTGCCTCCAACCACTTTGGCCAGCACTATCAGCAGAGGAATGACAGAGCATCCTGACATGCCAAATCCATCAAGGCATTACTGCCAGCAAATTCCTGTAGGGGGCTGTCTTATCCTATTCAAAGACGTGTGGCTCAAGACTCTAGCAGACAATTGGTCCTCAGAAATTGTCCCCACAGGCTATTTACTGGAGTTCTTAAACACCCCACCAGACCGTTTTATCCTGTTTCCCCTTCACCCAGGATCAGAAAAATGTCAGAGAACACACGATGTTATTCGACACCTTTGTGAATAAAGGACATAGAACCTGTCCCAAGGGCAGAGCAGAGGACCGGAGTGTATTCCATCTTCTTCTCTGTCCCCAAGTGAAACAGCGATTGGAGGGTAATCCTGGATCTGAAGTACCTTAAAAGGTTCATGATACTGAGGCAGTTCAGGATGGAGTCTCTTCCATTCATAATGGAAGCACTGTTGCCAGGAGAGTACCTCATGTCCCTGGACCTTCAGAAGGCTTATCTTCACGTACCCATTTTGTCGTCTCACAGGAAGTTTCTGCAGTTCTGTGTGCAAGGGGATCATCTTCAGTTCTTGGCCCTCCGGTTTGTCTAACCCAAAGGTGTTCTTAGAGATTTTGACCCATCCAATTGCCAAGCTATGAGAACTAGGCATCCACATACACCTTTACCTGGATGATCTCCTTTTCCGTTTCAGCTCATGGCTGTAAGCTCAAAAGAATCAGTAAACAACCATCAGAGACTCGAGCACCTTGGGGTAATCATAGACACCAAATGTCAATGCGTATTCATCACCAAGGCCAAGGTGGCAAATATCAAAGAAAGGGCCTTGGCCATAATCAAGTATGGATTTTCCTCCCTGATGACCCTAGCCAACCTTATGCAGCTTCTCATCTCCATCCTGGATGCTATTCACTGGGCCCAGGTACATTCAAGAAATTTACAGCAATTGCTTCGTCCCTTGCAGTCTTACATCATGACCAAAATGGACTTAAACATCCAGGTACCACCCTCGGTAAAGACCAGCTTAAAGTGTGGACCAAGATGCCAAAGCTACTCCAAGGAAAACATTTCATGTTGCCACACCTATGCAGCTGTCAACAGACACCAGCCTTCTAGGCTGGGGAGCCATTTTGGAAGGATTGCTGGCCCAAGGCCTATGGTCAGAAACAGAGTAAAAGTTGGTTGTTGTGGGTTTTCCGGGCTGTATTGCCGTGGTCTTGGCATTGCAGTTCCTGACGTTTCGCCAGCAGCTGTGGCTGGCATCTTCAGAGGTGTAGCACCAAAAGAGTAAAAGTTTCCCATCAACATGCTTGGACTCAGGACTATTTATCATGCTCTAATTCACTCCACTCCTCAATTGGCTGGCCATCACGTACTCATCAGAATGGACATGTCGGCCAAGTCATACATCAATTATTGGGTGGGGGGTGTCCCCAATCGACTTCGTTTCACAAATAAGCCTTGCAGATCCTATCATGGTCAGAAAGTCATCTTGCTTCCATCAGGGCCAAGTACTGGAATCCATGCTCCTCTTTCTCCAGGATGGCCACTCCAGTGGGCTTTGGGGGCCACCCTGCGATGCCAAACAGCTGCCCTGGCAATGGTACTACCATCTTACCAAGGTTTCAGCATCTCCAAACACCCTCATGTGTCCAGGTTTCTTAAGGGAGCAGCATTCATGAATTTTCCACAGACTCAAAAGATTCCAACCTGGAGACTACATACCGTCCTATCTGCCCTTACTGACCCTCCTTTCGAGCCTATTAATGAGATCCCACTCAAGTTGCTGCAGATGAAGACCCTATTCCTTACCACAGTCACATCAGCAAGAAGAATATCAGAATTGGGAGCCCTGTCAGTTAACCCCAACCTCTGTACCTTCCACAAAGATAAGGTGGTCTTGGGGCCAGATCCTACATTCATACCCAAGATAAACACTGCCTTTCATTGGCATCAGGAAATATTCTTATCCACCTTCTGCCCCAACCCCTCCCACCCCAGAGAAAAGACATGGCAAACCCTGGATGTTAGACACGCCTTAAAAGTCTTTATATCCAGAAATGAGAAAATCAGAAGGACGCCCTACATGTTTATATAGTTATCCAGAATATCCATCAGTTGGACTCTAAAGCATGCATTGCAGAAGCATATAAGTCACAGGGACTCAAGGTCCCCGTCAGGATCATGGCACACTCAGTTTGCAGTGCCACAACAAATGCAGCGTTTTCCATGGTTGAGGAGGTCTGCAGAGCAGCTACTTGGTCGACCATCTCTACCTTCGTTACACATTACAGACTAAATAGCTATGACTCTGCAGATGCAGCATTTGGAAGATGAGTCCTCCAACACATACTACAGCCAGAGGACGATGACCCACCCAAATTATAGGACACTGTTATGGGAGGTCCCATCTTAAGACATCCTCTGCCTCAGAGGGAGAACAAACCATTGGTTACTCACTGTGAAGGGTCCTTCTCCTCTGAGGACAGGAGGACATCTTGCCCCTCCCTGTTTCGTCATTGTTATCCTAAAACCTTTTCATATGCTTACTTACTGCACTTCTTAAACATCCTCACAGTTCTTCCTGTTATTCCGAGTGAGCTGTTCTTACTAACCTGTTGTTAACTTTCTTCCATTTTTTGGAATTCCTCAATAGTTGTTATAATATAGCTTTCTACTGCTCTCAGAGTTTCCAAACTGAGGAACTGGGTGACACCTACAGGAAGACAGGAAGTTCAGTTTTAGTTCCTGCCTCCCTGAACAGAGGGTGGGAATCACCCATCTCAAGATGTCCTCCTGTCCTCAGAGGAGAAGGACCCTTCACAGTGAGTAACCAATGGTCCGTTCTAGAACTGACTGACCTTCCTTTCTAGATGGACTAAAATTATCTTTGGACGTGTAAAGTCTTAGCTTCTCAGTTTCTCTTTGAAAAACAAATTTAGATAATGGCAAAGAGTACATTTTCCTACCTGTATTTTGTCAGAAAGTTGTCTTCTGTACTAGACTTCTGAACTTTTAACCATGGTAGTATATGGTCTTGCTACATGATGTGTTTCTAAATGGACATGCACTGGTTTTAATGTGCTCCCTGCAGACCACGTTAGCTGAGGTGTACTGCTTCTTTTTTAAAAAGGAGAGCTCAGACAAGCTCAGAACAGTGCTGCAGGGGGAGGATAGTCTCCTGTCCTCATTTCAATGCTGTTTTCTTGCATGAAAATTGCATGTGAGGGGAGTTGTTTCGCTGACTTGCAGCTCCACATGGAGAATCTATGCTCCCTCCTCTCAGAGTGCCATTCTGAGCTTGTCTGAGCTCTCCTTTTTAAAAAAGAAGCAGTTCCCTTCAGCTGATATGTGTCTGCAAGAAGTGTGGCTGTTTCCACACACATTGGATAATGCATTTTCAATGCACTTTAGCAATCCTTTGGAAGTGGATTTTTTTGTTTCACTCATGACAACGCAGTTCCAAAGAACATTGAAAGTGCATTATCCAACGTGTGTGGAAGCAGCCTATTAAAACCAGAGATGAGGCTGAGGAAATTTTCAAGTTTGTGTTTGTGTTTTTATAATGCACCAACACTGCAACATTGTTGTTTTATGTTTTAAAAAACCAAAACATGGTTTAAAAAGTACCAAAAAAAGAAGCAGAAACTCCTGTACAAAATGGCATCCTACATAACTTGTGTTGGTCAGAAATTTACTTACTTCATACTGCTGAGGTTAGTGTACACACACAACACATAAACAACATTTGTGTGTGTTGATCGGCTGAGGTGTTCCAGAGGGAAACCTTAAAATATCATGTGGGATTCAGGGCTCTAAGCAGTTTTTGTGTTAGCCATATTGCAGCATATTCCCCCTGTCAGTTGCAATGATTTTGTTTTGTTTTTAGGGTACCAAGATTCCAGTGTTGCTGTTTAAATTAAAGGGTGGGCGGGGCGGGGGGGGAGAGGGAACAAAAGGCAGGGCCAGGGCCAGGCTTCAGACCAAAGAAAGCATTCTGCACTTCAAAAAAGCTGTGGTTTGACTCTGCTGGGGGGGAAAAGTCAGGGTATGTGCACAGGGAGAAAAATGCAGAAAGCCTGTGGCGAATTGATTCTGCAGCTGATGTGGCCTTTCACCAGAAGTAGTTTGGAAACTGAATTGGGGTATTTTGACCATGTGTGCAGAACTGTGGAGAGAAATCAATGCAGTATGGGGCCAGGGCCAATGAAAAAGCCCCATGTGGAAAAGATCACACTCTGGGGCCCACATACCTGAAGGGGAGTCTCTCCTGCTTGGTACACTGAGGTCAACTCAGCAACCCCTTCTTAACCATCCTATCATCATGTGCAGTCTGTCAGGCTTCAAGCAGATGGCAGGCTTTTCCCGTGACTTCCTTCCAACTTGGAACAGTCTTCCTGAGGCTATACAACATGATGTCCCCACCTTTTTAGTTTTCAGCAAAGCTTGTAAAGCTTGGTTGTTTCTGACAGATGTTTGTTGAAGGCTTTGGAGAACATTTATGGTTAGGTGGATCTTGATGGGGGTATCTGCTTTTAATGTTTTAATGGTGCCATTATGAAGTGAATTTTCATAGCTTTTAAAATGATTTTCTGAATTGCAGGGATTGTTTATTTTAAGATCTGTTGGAAAGTTGGGATATAAATATTTCAAACAATTATAAATATTCCAAACAAATAAATGTTTCAACAGGGTTAAAGGCAACATCCTAGACAACATCAAACTTATTCAGGGTCCTGTCCTTAATTCACCCTACAGTTGTAACTGGATATGCTTCTTGTCCTGACTGTTGTGTCATGTTGCTGTGTACTATAAAACATCATTGCTACCATCTACAATGCTAGACATGCTGGTTGTCAGAGAGGAGTTTGTGCATACAGTAATGCTTCTATATGTAGTTGTTAAATCACCAGGAGAGTACTAACACTATACAAATATATTTTTATTATTTTATTAGCACCTCATTTTCTTAAGCAGCTTTCCTGTCAGCAGTGTATTCCTTATTATACCATGACCATACCCACAATTCAGAGAAACCACTTCTAAGGGAAAGCCTTTACTTCTAATACATATCTTTCTGTAATGAAAGTTGGCAGAAGTAAAAATGATAATAATTATTTCTTGAACTTTTTGTTAGTAATGTCAAGGACATGCTAATGTAAAAGGCCTTTAAAATATATGAAAAAAGATGAGGGAAAGTAGATTACAAATTAGTTTCTTTTATGAAATATGCAAAGTCTCATTAAAAGTAGCAACATAAATTACAAACTCATAAAAAATGTATGCAACTAGGGGATATCAAAGAACACTCCAACAAGGACTTTCTAAGGGCAAAACCATACATCATGGAGGACACAGGGCACAGGCTGAAGAGAATATCCCCATGTTGATTTTTTCCCCTCCCACTGATGTGGGAAACCTGAATATTTTTACAGCGACATGAGGGTCAAAACTGAAATGAAATGTGGTCAGAGTGTTGACCTGGACACAACTAATGTCTCAAATGTCAGACAACTAGACAAAACAAATGTCCAAAACTGTGCTTTTCATTTTGGAATACAAATTACAGTTTATAACTAGTCAGTCCACGGATCACCTTCAGTCTTAACTGGTAATTTTCACAAAATAATCAGGGATTCAAGAATACCAGCAAGACAGAGGACAAGAGCTAGACATCTTAAAAAATGTCCACTCTGCAGTGCCCCAAAACAGTTAGTAGACCAGGAACCTTTAGTGGGTTTATATAATAACTTCTTGCCAAATGGCCTATTGAATAAATATAAAATTGTGAAGACTGTTTCATCATCGTATCTTCTGTGCAGTCCCACATAGGAACTGCGCATGTGCAGGCCAGCAGCAGACATATCAAAGCTCGAAAAGGCATGAGACGCTCGCCTGGCCTTTTTGCGTGCTTTTTGAGTGGGCGCAGCTATAAAAGGTTTAGTTTGCTAATCTCCCATGTGGGACTGCACAGAACACATGACGATGAAAACAGGATTGCACCTATCTGTAACTGCTGTTCATCGAATGTTCTTCTGTGCAGGTACACATCCCTCCCTCCTTTCCCTGCTGTGTGCTCTTTAATATGCTAATTTATCCTTCTTCACCGGTGGAGAAGGGATCCACTCACCCCGCCTTTTATAGCCGCACCCACTCAAAAAGTGCATGAAAAGGCCAGGTGAGCATCTCGCACCTTTTGGAGCTTTGATACATCCATGGCTGGTCTGCACATGCACAGTTCCCATGTGTGCCTGCACAGAAAAACACTCAATGAACAACAATTACAGGTAGGTGCACCCTGTTTTCTCCCAAAGCCTAGAGTTCTGTTGAGGAATTTTTGTTTTTTATGATTCACTGCAGTTTCATTTTTTTAAAATAAGTTTTTTTATTCTTATTGGTAACGAATAACAAATAAACAATAATAATAACTATTACGCACATAACAAATCAACAATTAAACAACACAAAGGTATTCTCATATCCTCTTCAATTACCAGGAGAATGTCTGCTTGTTTACATATTTGAACTACTGGGTTAATATAAAGCAAAGTATCCATTGTTTGTTACAGTTAGTAAAATTTTTGATTTAGGTTGTAGGTTATTCTTTTCAATGTACTCCAGGAAGGGAAGCCATTTTTCG
The DNA here is from genome assembly GCF_028583425.1 of Eublepharis macularius. NCBI lineage: Eukaryota > Metazoa > Chordata > Lepidosauria > Squamata > Eublepharidae > Eublepharis > Eublepharis macularius. The sequence continues at coordinate 129,719,204 of NC_072790.1, forward strand.
ATAAAACCATTATTTTCTGTAAATTGCTCTACATTTTGTAAGTCATTGCTTATTTTTTCCAAAATAAAATGATTCCAAACTTTGGAAAACCAAATCTCAAGTGTTGGTAGTCTTTCTGATTTCCATACTGTCGCTATTGGGCTCTTAGCAGCTATGAAGAGTGAGGCAATAAGTTCCTTTCCAAGTTTAGGAATATGTATATTTTCCCATAGGTCTAAAAAAATTATTTTTGGTTCGAAAGGGAGGTTGTGATTGGTGATGTCTTTAATTACACCTAAGATTTCCTTCCAAAATTGTCTAATTAATTTGCAAAATTGTCTAATTAATTTGCAATTGAAACAGTGGGCAAAGGTTCCCTCCTCACCACATTTTTCCAACATTTCAGGGATGATTTAGCCGATATTAATGATAATTTTTGGGTGTTAAATACCATCTGTGGATGACTTTAAACGTTTGCAATTTAGTTACAATAACTTTTGATGTAAATATTCCAGTTGACCATATTTTTTCCCAAGTGTCTGATGATTGATCTATGTTACACTCTTTACCCCAGCTAGTTTGACAGCTTAATTGTTTTTTCTCAGTAGTATTTAAAAGCATGTTATATAATTTAGCTATCATCCCTTTTTTGTTGTAAGGGGGAGTTTATTATTTATTCAAATTCTGTTAAAGGTTCTTTCATAATTGTTTTTAAGTTTATCTGATCTGCCATATGTGAAAGTTGTAAATAACCTGAACCAGTGTAATTTCTGTTTCAGTCTGTTCTCCAAATCTGCTTTCCCTATAAGACCTGTTTGTGTTGCTATGTCTACCAATCTGGTTACCTTAGCCTGTTTTAATATTAGGTTGAATGATCGATCACAACCTGGCATAAACCACTCTTGATTGAGAAAAGAAGAGAATCTGGATATTTTTGGCACTATTTTGCCTTTGATTTGGTCCCATATCTTTAGAATAGATGATAGAAATAAACTGTTTTTGATGCTCTGTGGTCTGTTGCACTGTTTATTCCAAACTATATCATTAAGGCTGCTTTGTTTTGAGGGGGGGTGTATGATGGAGACCCATTCTGGTTGAGATAGATTCGAGATTAATTGTAAAAGATGTATCAGTCTTGCTGCGGATTGGTATAGATGGAGATCTGGGTAGTTGAAACCCCCATTTACTGTTTTCCTTCTCAGAGTGGTAAATGCGATTCTTGGATGCTTGTTTTGCCATAAGAATCTGTTAAGCATAGTTTGCCATTGAGTTATTTGTTATCTATTTATGGTGAGAGGAATTGCTCTAAACAAAAAAAGAAATTTTGGTAATACAAATGTTTTTATTAAGTGAAATCTGTCATACCAGGTGAGTTTTAATTTATTCCAATTAATTATATCTAATTTGGTTTGGTTTGTTATTTTAAAGTGGTTAAATTTTGTAAGCTCATTTAAATTAGTGGTGATTTTAATTCCTAGGTATGTTATGTATGTTGGGGACCATTGAAAATTATATAATTTACCAATTTGATTAACTATACTGCTTTGGAGGTTAATAGAAAGAAATTGAGATTTTGATTGATTGACTATTAATCCCGATAGTGCGCCAAATTTTGTAAGTAACAAAAAGAGATAGGTTAATGAATTTAGTGGACTGGACAAGTATATCATCATGTCATCAGCAAATTGACTAATTTTGAATTCTAAACAGTCAATATTTATTCCCTTAATGTGACTATGTTCTCTAAGTGCGATTGCAAATGGTTCCAAGGCTATTGCAAATAAAAGTGGGGAAAGAGGACAGCCTTGTCTAGTGCCTCTTTTTATGTATATGTTTTCTGAGCATATACCGTTTAGTTTGATGTTTGCTATGGATTGGTAATAGATTGCTTTGATTGTATTTAAGAATTTTCCCCCAAATTCCATGTGTGTTAGTGTGTTAACTAGATATGATGTTTCTACAGAATTGAAAGCTTTTTCAACATCCAGTGATAAAAAAATGGATTCTATGTGATTCTGATTGCAGTGGTCTATTAAATTTAATGATTTATATATGTTATCAGTGATATCTCTTTTTGGTATAAATCCTGCCTGGTCAACATGAATATACTTGGATATAAATGAGTTTAAGCGGTTTACTATGATAGAGGTAAAAATTTTATAATCGTGATTGAGCAGAGAAATAGGACGATAGGATGCTGCTTTTAGGGGGTCCTTGCCCTGTTTGTGTATTACAATAATATCTGCCCTCTTCCATGTGGGTGGCATTTTTCCCTTGTCTAAAATTAAATTACCTAATTCTGTTAAGTGAGTAGCCAATATGTTTATATATTTTTTGTAAAATTCTGCTGGATATCCATCCGGTCCTGTAGCTTTATTATTTTTAGCTGATTTTATTGCATCTGTTGTTTCCTTTATAGTGATAGGTTTTTTCTAAGAGTACTCAGTGTTCTTCCTCTAGTTTTTTGAGATTTTTCAATGAATGTAAAAATTGAGATATTTTAGTTTGGTCTGGGTTTTTTGATGAGTATAGCTGAATATAGAAGTCTTTAAAGATCTTAAGGATTGACTCTGATTTATACTGTATTTCATTATTATTATCTTATAGGCGGTTTATGTTGTTTTGTAATCTCTTTTGTTTTATTTTATTTGACAAAATACGTAAAGTTTTGTGTGTATTAGACCAATGTTTCTGTTTAAGTGCTAGCAGATTTTTATAAACTACTTGACTCTAATGTTTCTAGAATTTTACGTTGCGCTAATAGATCTCTCTCTATTTTTTTATTGCCTGTTTTTTTATGTTTGCTTTCTAGTGATTTTATGTTGCTTATCAAGTCTTGTTTTTGTTTTATTTTCTCTTTATTTATTTTGGCAGTAAGGGCTATGATATGACCTCTAGTCACTGTTTTTATTGTATTCCAAAGTATGTGCACCTCAGTTTCTTTTGATAGATTATTTTTAATAACTGTTTCTATTATTTTTCCAATTTCTTTAATTGCGTACTGATTATGTAATAAGTGTTTCGGTAAGCACCATTGAATATTGGTTTTTTTTTTGTGTCCAGGTTAATTGTCATGGAGACCCATGAATGGTCTGAGATTGAGTCACTTCCTATTTCTGTTTCGTCTACTTTTTCAATTATACTATTAGAGCTTAGGAGATAATAAATTCTCGTGTATGTGTTATGCCTTTGTGAGAAATATGTATAATCTTTTTCTCCTTCGTAATAATGTCTCCAAGTGTCTATAAGTTGGTATCTCTGTAATATAACAGCTAGTTTTGTTTTTTTGTTCTTTTTTGTTACATGTTTTTTGTTAAAGTTCGATTTGTCCTTTTGGTGGTTTATTATATAGTTAAGGCCACCTCCAATTATCAAGTGTCCTTCCTGAAACGCAATTAACTTCTCCAGTGCTTCCTCTATGAAGTTTAGCTGGTTTATGTTGGGTGCATATAAGGAGGCTAGCGTAAATATTTGTTCACCTCTTTTCCTTTAACAAAAATATATCTACCTTCTTATCTTTAAGTGTTTTTGTCTGCTGAAATGTTAAATCATTTGAAATAAAAATAGCTGCTCCCTTCAACTTGGAGTTTCCAACTGCGTGGTACTGGGTTTGTAACCAATTAGCTTTTAGAGTATTTGTATTGCTAAGGCATAGATGAGTTTCTTGTAAGAAAATTATGTGGGATTTGGTTTTTGCCAAGTTTGAAATCACTCTCTTTCGTTTTATAGGATTGCCTAGGCCTCTAACATTAAATGATATCACTTTCCATTTGGAGCACATTTTCCACTTTTTTGATATTGATTGCTTGTGTCCTTATCTTTAAATTTTGTTTTCTCTAATATATCTTACACTGCAGTTTCATTTTTAGATTTTTCTCTATAATAACAAGGGTGGTAAATTTGTGGTTTAAATTCAACTTCAGGGTTGCCAATCTCCACATGATAGCTGGAGATCCCCTGGAATTACAGCTGATCTCTAGGCCACAGGGATCAGTTCTCCTGGGGAAAATGGCTGTTTTGGAGGGTGGATTCTATGGTACTATACTCCACCAATATCCCTCCTCTTCCCAACCCCCTTCTACAGGCTTCACCCCCCAATTCTACAGTATTTCCCCAATTTAGAGCTGGCAGCCCTACTTGTGATGGATTCAACTTATTTTTTATTGTTTTTAAAGGGAAAAGGCCATTGCAAATAGCATGTGGACTGGCAAATCAGATTCTGAAGATTCTGAAATCAGATTCAGAAAAAGATTTTGAATCAAGACAAAACCCCACAGAGGACTGATTTATGTGACTGAACATATAGTTTAAAACCAAATGCAAGGGGCATTCTTAATTAAATGTAAGAGGCATGAGATACTACTTTCCATGTAATATTGTGTCTGAAGAATTTTTAAGTGGAAAAATTCAATTCCTTGAAAAATATATATCCCTTTACACCCATATTCTAGGGTGTAAAGGAACAACTACTCCCTTATGAACCCACCCAACCACTGCAGTCATCTTCAGAGATTGTGCTTTGGGTGACCCCACCTTCTAAGATTAGGCAGGTTGCAACCTGGGGAGAGGGACTTCTCAATAGCAGCACCAAAACTCTGGAACTCTCTCCCCAGGGGGATTTGCCTGTCCCCTTCTGTTGCCATCTTCTGCCAGTACGTGAAGACTTCAACATTTTCTTAGCATTCCCTCATTGATCCCTCTTCCTTCCCCAATGTTTTAACTATTGTTTTTTATCTCTTGTATTTATTTTAAGCTCTGGTTTTAAATTGTTTTAATACTGTATTTGTGTGCTGGCTTTAATGGTTTTAAGATGAGATTTTAATTAGTAAGTTTTAATTTGTTAGCTGTCTTGATGGCTTTAGGAGGGCAGAGAGCTGGAGTAAAAATGTTGTTAATAAATGAATACATATAAAGCTTTCCTTGGATATTTACACTATTAATTTTAGGGATTTTTATTTCCTGACCTTCTGCCATGACATGAAACACAAAACAGATCATCAGATGGATAGGCAACATAATCACTTGTGACCACCCCAGCAGGATTTATTATAGCATCCCATCTCACTTGAGCGCTCCCTCGCTCCTGCTACTCAAGTTGTTGGTCTTGTCCTTCCAGTACCCTCCAATGTGTAGAGGTACAAGATCATAGCCCTGTTAGGAATTGTCAGGGAACACTTTTAAATAACTGCAGTAATGGATTGCAAAAAGAGTTTGTCCCTCTCAGCCATGGCTTCTTTGAGAGAAAAGAAGAATCCAGTAATTTTCAATTTAATTCTCTTTAATTAGTTCTTATGTCACTATATGAAGAATGGTCCAATTTGGAAGTTTGCTTCAGAAGTAGTATTCTATAGGAAAATGTAATTCCATAGTGATGCAGGGTATTATGCCTCTTGTGACAGATCTGGAGATCTCCTGGAATTACAGTTTATCTCCAAGTCCTGACGACAGAAATCACTTCCCCTGAAAGAAACAGCAGCTTCAGAGGGTGAACTCTATAGCATTGAGGTCCCTTCTCTCCCCAAAGTCCACCCTCAGAGCTCCAGGAATTCCCCAACCCAACCTCGGCTTGGCAACCTTCTTTTGCAGTGACAATGAGAGATTTGAAGAACAGATCAATTTGTTTTTTAAAATTTGGTGAATCACTGAGCATCTGGCAGGAAATGCTTAGGTACAAATGGGTCAGGTTTTGGTATGACTAGCCAGGCCCACTTGTGTCTGGCGGTACAGAAGGATATGATGGTTGGTGATATCAAAAGCTACCGAGAGATCCAGGAGAACCAGAAAGGACACATTTGATTTTCTCCATTTTAAATAATTAGATGAAGTAATACTTAATAGTAATTTATTAAGTAATCAAAATTCAAAACAAGTCAGTTTTGTAATTGTTATGATGAAAATGAATAGAAAAACTAAAAGCATCCATTATTATTAGTTAAAATAATTGTCCTGGCATGTGACTGTTTGACTTATAATTCAAGGAGGTTAAAGGAAAGAAGCTAGACTAGTGCAGCACTAACCAGGCCTGTCTGTGGACAGGAGGAGGAGATAATACGATTGCTATAGAAGCTTTTCTTCACCACTCCTCTTTCTGAGAGGACTAGACTGCTGCTGGGACTGCTGATACAGGCCAGGCAGAGGGCAGGTAAACACAGAATCTGTCCTCTCTCTTCTCCCTTAACATCTTGGACAACTTTTCCAACATGTGTGAGACATCATACTTTGGAGAATGCTGAGAAATATAGTCCCAGGGTGCCTGAAATGAAACAAATCAGACATCCTTGGACTATGTTTCCTATGGTTCTGTGAGATGCTGTGCTGCAGTCATGTCAGACGGAGCATCTGAACATTGGGGAAGTGAGGAGAGATTCTCTGCCTGTAAGGTGAGCAGTGGTCTGAGCACCCGAGAGAGCCCTGGCTTTCACAAGGTTGGGGGTAGGGCAATAAAACAAATATAAAATCAATGCTGATTGAAGCAATAATGAATGTAATGAAAACGGATGAAATGTTTTGAAAATGGAAATGAACTAAAAAAATGTACACTTAATAAAATGTCCATGTTCTTTTGTGCACATTAAATTGATACAAATTGAAAATCATTTAGCAGATTAAAAATATTACAAAAATATTAACATATTTTTATAGCAGAATCTTTCATGTGCTATTAATAAAAAGTTCAGGATGGATGGTTAGAAAAGTATTCTGCATTATCCAGGTTTTCATTAGCATTTGCCAATGTCTCATGTACTTGAAGCCATGAACTTTTCTTTCCTTCAGCACTAGATCACTGATGCTAAAACATATTTTGTGAAAGCCACAAGCATCTGGTGCCTGCTATATTGTTTCAAAGACAGATCCTGCCTAAGAATACAGCTAGCTTCAACAGTCTGTTCAAGACTTTTTGTGATCTACTAGAAGAAATAGTGTTCCCTTCTTCCTGGGAAAGCTGTTATCCTTCACTTCCAAAACAAAACCCACTTCTATAAATTGTGAGCTGACATTACAGAGTATTGCTCTGTTCCAAGAGGAAGCATCTGTTAAAAAATAGTTATGTAAGTGTGTGCAGCAGCAACTGGTTTGAGCACCACTTTGCTGGTCAGCTATGAAAAGTGAAACTTTTTTTTAAAAGTCAGAAATCTGTAACTGAACAATCAATGATTTAAACATATGGCTCAGGTTGTGATGAAATTGTTTCCTTGTCTACTGTTTCTTTAATTTATTGACAAAATTGTGGATCTCAACCTCACAGTAAGGGTTGGACATATACAGACCAAAGCATTATTTCATGCAGGATGCATGCCTCCCCCTCTTCTCAAGCAAAATGTAAAGTAGTCCCTATGGTCAAGGGGATGAATTTATTGTTTGATTCCAGTCAGCTGTAAATCAGAGATTTGGCTTCAAAAGGGCTATCTAATACATCCCAAGTTACTTTTACAAAAAGGAGAGTTTTTATAGCTCTCATGTTTGTGAAGATTTCTTTTTTAAAAAAATCAGTATCTGGTAAAGGTTCTGAGATCTAATCCAAAAGTGTACTTCTGCAGTATAGCCTTTGTGGGATGGTATTGGGAGTCCTAATTTAAAGACAATTCAAAATGTAATGAATGGGGAGCCTTTCTATTGCAGGGTTTTTAAGAGGCTGAATGAAAGAAAGCTCAGTTTCCAAAAAGAGAATTTGCATGGGAGCTGGAAATGCAGCCAATTATCAATTTTAAACTTCTGCTGAGCACAATTTGCTACCAATGTATGCAGGAGCATGAACACCACTCCCATCCTACAGTTATTTCATTGGCTACCTATCAGTTACTTTGCTCAGTTCAATGTTATCACATACAAAGTTTCTGGTCCAGCATACCTACAGGACCGCCTCCCTCCCTCCCTATGTCCCTCCACAGCAGCTTCACTCATCTGAACAGGGTCTCCTGCATGTGCCAGGCTGCACGTGGGCAAAATCAACTGCAGTCCATAGATGGGCTTTCTCTGTGGTGGCCCCTGCCCTGTGGAACGGCCTGCCTGAGGAGGTCAGGAGAGCCCCCACTCTCCTGGCTTTCTGCAAATAATGCAAAACTGAATTATTCTAAAAGGCTTTTTTCTCAGATAGGAAGGCTGTATTGTAGGGAGGGGGTCTCAGATGCTTTGCTAATGAATTAGGGACTTTAGACTTGAGTTAGGGACCTTAGATTTCACTACTGCCTTACGTACTATCTGTTGCTTTAAATATGTTCTCCTATGAGCTACCTGTGCTTAATGTTGTCTAGTATCAGTCCTAAAATTGCTTATATTCTATTTCAGCATTTCGTCAACTCTGTATTGGATTCTTGCTAATGCTACATCTTTGTAAACTTGTATTTATTTACCCATGACATTGTTTATGGAAATGTCCTTGATACTGACTGTACTAATCTCACACTGTGTAATCTGCCTTGAGTCTCAGGTACATTTCGCACTCGGTTTTTAGAGCGCGTTTGTACCTGTTCCATATCCCATGTTTGCAAGGTTTTCACACTTAAAAGCAGTCATGGGATACAGTCCCGCTTTTTGTCCGCTGTATCCCCGATTTCCCCCCTGCAGACATACCCCGATGTTTTTTTAAGTTCGCTGCTGACTGGCAGCTGACCCGCATTTTGCTAATGTGAACACTTTTGCCCCCTTTTTGCTTCTCTCCCCCCCTCCTTTTCCCTGGGAGCTGATTGGTTTGTGCAGAATTAACCACTCCCACCCTCCTCAGCTCTCTGAACTCGACCATTTTTTTTAGTAAAGCGAGCTGAGGGTCATAAGGCTGCTTCTTCGTTGGTTTCCTTCCTCCCAGTATGCATGCTGTTTTATTTTTTTTCAAAAGCCAGGAATGATTCCTAAGCTTGCTGCTAATTCCCTGCTAGCTTTAAAATCAAGGAAAGTGTTAAATAGCTCCTTCCTCCTTCCTCCCTTAGGGTATGCACACACATTCTTTTTTTTTTTAAAGACAAGAATGGGTTGCAACGTTGTAATGTTCCTGCACCTTCTTCCTGGCTTTAAACGCCAAGAAAGGATTAAATGGCTGCTTTTCCCTCCCTCCCAGGCATGTTTCAGACTTTGCCAAAGAGGGGGAAAAACCCCAAGCATTTTGCACAGCCCTTTGGAAACAAGCCTCTGCTTCCTGGGAGGAGATTAATTGGCAGCATTTTAACCCTTTCTTGGCTTGATTTAAAAAAATGAGAGTGGTACATGTTTTCCCCCAGAACTCTGCCACCAATTGCCTCTCCGGTGGGCAGGGGACAGCCCAATCAGCAAAAAGGGGGGAAGGGTTCCAACATTGCAACGTTACTACGCATGCTGAATTTTTTTTAAAAAAGTGTGACGTGAATTGCAAGGCCCCAAAAGCCCAAAATTGCACTGAGGTTTTGAAATGAAGCACAGACACCAAATCGAAATTGCAGTGGACAGTGTGAAATGAACAGGTGCAATGCCGAAGCCACTGCGATCGGGGTGAATGCTCATAAATGGCGGTTTAAACCGTAAGTGCGAAAAGGGCCTCAGTGAGAAAGGCAGGCTATAAATGACATAAATAAATTAAATAAATAAAAATGTGAAATTGACAAGGAGCTTCATAATTTGACCTTGAGAGGAATGAATTTCAACTCTTGCGTGAGCTCCCTGTTTTCAGCATGACGGTCGAATATGCAACCACAGCCCTCTGCTTCTGTTTGGCCCATCAGCATTTACTATCTGCCTCCTAATCCCCCAAGCACAAATACTATTGGGTTAAAGGAAACAAACCACAAGCAGTCAAGTTTACAGCACAGGACTTTCCCCATTCCTGCTGCATCCCACTGAGCCCCCCTCCCATTTCTGTTGGGGGAGGGTCAGGGAACCTTCACAAGGGGCCTGGGGTCAACCAGAAGTCTACCTTGGAAAGAGAAATTGGCCAAAAAAGAAAACCATCCTTTCACCACACAGACTTTTCTTTCTGCTTGTGTTAAACAGTGGTTGGATGCAACCTCTTATGTATATCAGCTGCTTTCTGAAGACTGCATGCCTCCATGTCAAGGTGAATATCCAAGCTGCACTAAAGGAAAGCTCGATCAAAACTTATATTACTGAAGGGAATGAAGGGACAAAGAATTCTTACTGAAGTGAGTAAAGCCAATGGTGCTAGCTCTTTATCTTTTTGTGACCACAGTCTGATGAAGCTTGAGAAACACTGAGATGCTTATAATTAGTGATATAATGAATAACAGGTAGAAAATAGGACATTGGGGTTTACTGGACTGCTCAACTACAATAGCAGCAAATTGTAGAATCACATAAAGGCTCAAACAGATGTCTCTTAAAATCTTCAAGGAAAAAAAAATCTACTACTTCCCTGGGAAAACATGCTGCATTATTCAATGGATTATGCTGTTTGATTGGTCTTAAACAGGAAGGATTTTCTGATACTGAGTGCAGATCTAGCCAGCTTTTTTCTTTGTGTAATTATTCATTTTGTCTCCATTTTATAGGATAATCCTATAAAAACCTATTTGTGCTTGCGGATTTCCTATTATTATCATGATTTTTATGATCATGATGATCATCATAATTTATCAAGATGGCCATGTTAGTCTGTCTGCAGCAGTAGAAAAGAGCAAGAGTCCAGTAGCACCTCTAAGACTAACAATCTTTGTGGTTTATAATTTATATCCCACTTTTCTCACTGAGACTCAAGGCAATTTATAAAATATGAGAGACAATTCAGTCAGACAACAAAGACATCCAATAAACAATGGACTAGGACTAGAATTACCGAACTGGAAAACAATGCAACAAAAATATCTAAAGCATAAGAAGAAAGGGAGAGGACATCGCAGTAAAAAGGAGTCAATACATGCAATAAAATGGCATTAGACTACAATGCTATCCCATATAGAAATTACTTCCTATGCTGTTCCATTAAACATAATGATCATTCTAATCCCTTTGTAAAATTGCCCTCAAGAACACTTCTATTTTGCACATTCTGTGAAATGCCAGAAGTGTGGGGGCTTCCTAAGAAGCTCAGGTAAGCCATTCCACAAAGTGAGAGCCACCACAGAGAATGCACACGCAAGGGCAGTTGTTGATCTTACGTATTGGAAGGGTGGCATCTTCAGAAGGCTTTGCTCAGATGAGGCATAGCTGGATAAGCAGTCCTGCAGGTTTGGACCAAGATCATTAAGGGCTTTGTAGGTGATGACCAGAACCTTGAATTGAACCAAGTAGTTGATGGTAACCTATGGAATGTCAGCAGAATGGTTAGGACATACACCGTCTGCTTCACATTCAACAGTAGCCAGGCTTTAGTGTTCTGTACTAGTTGCTACCTTTAAGCACAGCATGCACCCATTCAGAGTGTATTTCAATAGTCTAGCCTTGAGGTTATCATAGCATGTATCCGTGTGGCCAGATCAGCCAAGTCAAAGTAGGGGAGAATCATCCAAGCTAAGTGTCCTGATTACTGATACACAGCAGGCAAACAGAGGTAGTTTCAAGATGTCTGAGTACAGTTCCAAAGTTCAGGCACAGATCAGGCAATACTCACAGCATCAAGTCAAAGAGGTGTTCTGGAATCAGGTTTCTCAGGTACAGGTCAAGGTCAGAGACGAGGAGATCAGTTCCAAATGCAAGCAGCAAGGTCAGTAGTTAGCAGATGCATTACTTCCACACAGCCACTCTCTTCTCTGCTGCTTTTATGCCTCACACCTGTGCTGCATCATGCACCTGCCCAGCTGTCTCAGTCCTATTCCTGCAAGCACTCATCACCACTGTTGATGCTGGGCTGGTGTTGTGCTGCTAGCCAGGCACTGCACCTTCTGATTTGGCAACCTCTCCTTGCCTTCCTCTGACAGAATTCCCAAGTCTCTGGTGAAGAGGGGGAAGAGCTGGCTGATGCCTGGCTCTCTTGTTGCTGGCCCTGGGCTGGGAAGCTGTGGGGCCATGTCTGATCCCTCAGAGACTGCCTCCTCCTGCAGTGCCTGTGCCACTGGCCATGGTTCTGGGTCAGGTTTGTTGGCTGCCTCTTCCGCAGAAGAGTCCTCTGTGTCTCTCTGCTCTGCAGGGCTTGGCTGGTCCACGACACTAAAAAAAAATTGAAAACATGTCTCTTTTTTTGGTAGCTGCATTAACTTCTACATGTTTCAATTTACGCAAATCACTTTGCATTTTTATTGTATACTCCATGGTGGTCTTAATCCTCAAGTACATAATGTGTATTAAAGTTCCCATCCCCGGGTGATAGTGGGAGATCTCTTGGAATTACAACTGATCTCCAGGTGACAGAGATCAGTTTCCCTGGAGAAAATGGCCACTATGGAAGGTGGACTCTATTGCAATAATCCCTGCTGAGATCCCTCCCCTCGTCAAACCACTCCCTCCCTAGGCTTAACCCCCCAAGATTAATAAATCAAATCAGTCAATCCTCCTAATGGCTGTTACCTGACCATGTGTTGTGCTGGGCACATTCCAACATGTCTTGTCACATCAGCGATTGTGGTTTTTTCTTGAGCTTTTCATAGAGGTATGCAGAGGTCCATCCTATCCTTTTGCTTCAGTGCCTAGGCTACTTATGCATCCAGGAGGAGATGGAGGGTTTCCTAATGTATATCTCAGGGACAAACACTTATGTTACATAGTTATGATGATGAAGCATCAAATGTACATTTTCCAGTAATCCAAGTTTGCTGAACTCTTTTTTTGTTTGTTGATTCACCATTACAACTATAATGCTAACAGTAAAATAGTAAAGAGTCTAGTAGCACCTTTAAGACTAACCAACTTTACTGTAGCAAAAGCTTTTGAGAACCACAGTTCTCTTTGTCAGATGCATATGATGAAGAGAACTGTGGTTCTCGAAAGCTTATGCTACAGTAAAGCTGGTTAGTCTTAAAGGTGCTACTGGACTCTTTACTATTTTGCTACTACAGACTAACACAGCTAACTCCTCTGGATTTAATGCTAACAGTGTAAATAACTATTTGATTAAACAAATATTTGATTCAGTTCCTCTCCATAATACAGAAATCAGTTCTTTACTTTAGCAATTTGCTTAGGCCCAAGTTTTTAATAGTTTTCCTCAAGAGAAGTTATATGTAATTGTGGATAACTGATATGAGCAGAATGTTTGTTTCATGGAAGTATTCATCCTTCAGTATCCTTGAAGACCTTCAGTTCTGTCCTGGAAGACACGCTGTTCATTTTGCAAGGTATTTCCAATATTTTCCTTCAGCTTGCAAGAAAAGGCCATTAAAGAATATCTTTGTATCCCTGCCATTGCAGATGGCTCATGTAATAATGAATTCTATCTTAGTGCCTGTGCATTTGGGATTCAGCAACCTTTATGTTTAAAAATCCAGTAATTTATTTCTGTTTTCTGTTTGATTTCATTGGACTAATTTTTTTAAGCAAATGGTATGTTTGGCACAGACTGGGGAAGAAATTTCATACTTTATCCAAATGAGATATAAAAACTATAATTTTCTTTTTGCAAAGATTGTGATGCACTGTGTTTTGTTGGGCAAGGAATCCTGAATGTAATTTAAAAATTAAGTACAGGCACAAGCCAGCACTGTGGTTTCCTGGCCATTCAACATCCTGGAAAAGTAGGAAGAAGAACTCTTGGGAGCACAGAGAAAAGACATTTCAGTTCGTTCCATACATATGAATGGTAAATGTGTCCATAGACTATAACACAGAATAGCAAGGTTAAAGGAAAGAAACAGACTACCTTCCCACACCAGCTTTCCCACCACAGTTTATCTTTGTTTTATCAGTGACTGAATTACTACTGTTTTAAACACCGGTGTTTAAATGCCATTTCTGTCATGGGCATGGCTAAGTAGATCTTGTTTCCATTCAGGACTTCTTGCCTGTTACTAAAGAAACAGTTTAGCCTATGGCTCCTTCTGACTTGAGTAGTGTGGGGCTGCTTCCATGCACTTTCTCATCTACACCACACATTTAGGGTTCCCATTTCCCTGGTGGGGGTGGTGGATCCCCACTCCTAGCCTCTGCCCCTGCCACCTCTTACCTGGCTGGTGTGTGTATGTGGGTGGGGGGGGGAATGGCACGGAAACAGGTCAGGAACCCCCTGGAGTGCACTCCCACATGTTCCAGAATGCTTTCACATGTGTGTGTGATGGGTCACACTGGGAGTGACATGCACAAGGTAAGTACTCCACTCATGCACCCATCGTGACCCCTCCCCCGTCCCCTGGGTTGAACCCCCGGGGACTTGGCAATCCTATCCACTTTCCTTTATATTTTTATAATCAGGATCTTCTTCCTTCCCTTTCTTCTTAACTTCAAAATTGTATTGTCATGTTGATTTACTCTATTGTTTCCATAATCCTTAGGGTGGGTTACAAAATCTATACAGAGATAAAAATTAACAAATACAAAATAAAAGAATGCATCACAGCAATGTAACAGCATTAAAAATAGAATTTAAGGACCATATAAAATCAAAAAAGCATCACTAAAACAGGGCAGATAAAAACCAACCAAGAACAGGATAAAAACCTTAAAATGGCAGAAATCAATAAAATCCAATGCAGCAATACAAACTAAACCTCAAATCACAGGGTTAAACCTCAGACACAGGGTTTAGCCCCCATCAAGGGCCCTTTAGAAAAGAAATGTCTTTACCAGCTTCTGGAAGCCCAACAAGGAAAGAGCTTACTGGGCTTCCTAGGGCAGGAAATTCCAAGGCCTGGGAGCCACAGCCAAAAAAGCCCTCCTGCTTACTTTGAATAGTTCCCTGGTTATTTTTGTGTGGCTTTTCAGCTCCTACCTCTGAGATTTATTGCAAACTGTGCAAAAACTAAATCTAATGAGTTGGATTCAGCAAAAGAAGCGTGTAAGGGTGCTTGCAGATGTGGACCTTTTCTCTTTCACCAGCAGCAAGCCTCTGAAAAGCTAATCCTGGATGTTGCAGGACTCACACAGACAAAGAGGACTATAATGCGGAGAGAAACTGAATTAAAATGCACCCATTTTCCTCATCTGCTGGTTATCTGTCTGTCGGTGCCAGAGGCTCTAGTGGTGCAAGAGCAAGGTGAAGGTGATTTTGGCCAGCCCCCTGCTCCCCAAGCCACATGACTTTTTGTCCATGCAGGTCCTGCAGCCTCCAGCATACATTTTTTCTAGAGATCTCAGGGATTGCTGGGAGAAGAGGGAGTCGGGAAAGAACCACAGGACTTCCTGTGAATTCTTCGCTGGAGTTAAACCCTTCACTTTCCTCCTGTTCTCATCTCAGTTTTTTTCCTACTATGGATAAAATAAAACATTTCCCCTCTAATATTTCTGTCATCAAAACAGAAATTAAAACCTAGGCCCTTTTCACACTACTTCCTGCTCCTGGAACGTTGTGAAATATTGTGCAAAAACCATGGAAGGTAGCGTCTTCTCGTGTGAGTTTTGTGCGATGTTGCACAAAACTCTCGCGAGAAGACGCTATCTTCCACGTTTTTTGCGCGATATTTCGCAACATTCCGGGAGCAGGTAAGCAGTGTGAAAAGGGCCCTAGTCAGTAAAACCAAACCTCCTGCAATATAATCCGTACCCTTATAACATCTCACATGTTCTTTTTTTCTCTTACTTTTTAAAAAACTCCTGTGCAGTCTTTCTAGCTTCTTTAACATTGTTCTATAGCTTTCCAGCCAGTAAAAGGAAAGAAACAGAATTTAATTCTCCACTGTAGGAGGATCTGTGAACTAATCTGTGGGTTTAATTAGTTTTTCCTTTACATATATTTTGGGCATTGTTAAATGGCTAATATAAAACTATTTAACAGATTAATTCTTCCACCTGCTAGAAATAACTTTATGTATAGTGTTTCTCACACTAAAGACTCTGCTTAGCCATTTACCCATCTGAAATAATTCTTAATTTATAGGACTGGTGGTGTTATAATTTAAGGAATTCCATCATGCTGGGTTATTAGTCTTTATTGTAAATTATCTTTCTATAAATTATAATGTGCCTCTAAGGATTTGCTGTCTGTCTATTTTTTCTTTCTTTTTTGAACAAAGAAATATTGGGATCTGCACATTATGTTTTTCTGGGTGTTATTTTCTCATCAATGTAAAAAGTTCTAAATTCACCTCTTGGGGAAATTTACAGCTGATTAACCATGTGTCTTCTTTATGCTGTCCGAACTGGAAATTATCACCTACAAAAGCTGACTACTGAGATCTGACTGATTATTGGTGCTCCCTCAACAGTTTTTGATGTGAGGTAGCCCTTGCTAGATGCTTACAAGGTGCTGGAGGTGGTGTTGCCTCCATCTTAACCTTTTTATATAAGTAGAACTGAAACAGATCCAGACAGAAATTGTCAAGCAAATTCTTTCTGTTTGGATTCACTTGCAAAAATCACAGTTTATACTTTACTAGTTTGAATATCTTTTCAACACTAACTATTCTGAATACTGTTGTTGGAGGAGGGGAAGAAGAGGTAAAGTAAATATGCAAATGTAATGACCCTTTATACTGATACATAGCATCTCTAAAACCTTTATTTCATGTGTTTTAAAAGCATTCCTTCAATTCACATTTCAAAAGGAAACCATGAAACTTGTTTTTTTTTTCCTGTTCCTTTTATTTTAACACAAATTTTTACAAAGTAAACTTCCTGGTATTGTTATACAGGTTTCCTTTTTCCTTACCCTCCCCTCCCTCCCTTCCCTCCCCTAATCTTCTTCTGTCATTGCTTCAGCCACGGGCACAAGGTCCAAAGTTTCCAGTTAATATCCTTCTTGGCTTCTTCCTCCATGATCCAGTCAAAATAAAGTGACCACTTCTTATTAATCGAACTCTTGAAACCATGAAACTTGTTGAAATTCAGAAAGTCAAATGTGAATTCTGAAATATTACTGAATTTTGATTGCAGCTCTATCCTTGAATAGGTTGGAAGCTTCCCGCCTCCCTCCGCAGTAGTGCAACAGAGATATTTGTGTCCTAACTCTTGCACTGATTGGGAGGAATTTACCTGGTTTATTTATTTATGTTATTTATAGCCCACCTTTCTGCCCTAGACTCAAAGATTACATGGTGTAATTTATTATGATCAACATCTGGGACATTCAATAAACAATACAAAAGATTATATATTGCAGAAATTTGAAAGCAAGCAAAAATCTGATACAGAGCTGAAACAACTTTGAAACAATGCATAAGCAATTTGACATGACATAAACTGATGTAAGAGACAGTGCACAGTAGTATAGTCTACAGTCCCTATCCCCATACCAATGCATTTCTCTGCATCATTTCCTTACAGGACAGCCCTATTACCTATATAAGAAATCCCTAATAATTTGGTTTGCAGTTTGTGGAAAGCCAGGAGAGTGGGAACTTTCCTGAACTCTTCAGGCAGTCTATTCCATAAGGTTGGAGTCACTACAAAGAATGTGTGTGTATGGGCAGCTGTTGATTTTGCCTATTTGCATGTTGGTACCTGCAAAATGCCTTGTTCCGATGAGTAAAGTTGCCATGGTGGAGCATATGGACAGAAGCACTCCCATAGATATGAGGGACATGTCAATGTACTGCGTTTGGTTTCTTTAAAAAATCACTGTGTTTCTCCATCCCTGACTTTTTTCTGGCCTGTCTTTATTTGTCAGACTATAGCATTTCTTTGTTTTATTTAGCTATACTTGGAGTGCTGTTTTGTCTTCATTTCTCTGTATTGGTTTGAGAACCACTGAAACATGATAAACAAGCCTAAAGGTTTAAATTACATCCTTCTGTTTTGAAAGAATGAATGGGGTGGAGACTGAAATTCAGCAATGGGATAAGGGGGCTAAGCCTTTGCATGTGGATGTGGAATAAGAAGAGATGACACATAGGCTGGGATAAACAAAGGGCCAGCTCTATTTATGTTGCTCAAGGGGATCTGCAGTGCACAGAAGCCAGAAGCTGTCCCCAAGCCAAAAATTGCAATTACATGCAATTGGTGGGATTCAAAAGAGTCAGGCCTCCTCTATTTGTGCAGCCCTTATCTTATAGGCAAGGCCACCTAGGCTCTGAGCCCTGAGTCATCATGTGGGTACAGCTCATCCTACTACTTGCCAAGTCTTCTTTAATGCTTGAGGGAGCTGTGCCACAGCCTATCCTCTGGCTGCGAAGTCTATGGGTCAATGCTAATGGCATCTATTAAGTATTACGATTAACAGCTCATAACAACAACTTTATTGAAAACTGGAAGTAGACAGACTGAAACGTGGCTCAACAGGAGCCTATTTATACTTAAGAAAACAGAACCCCTTTTAAGCAACAACCAATACAAAGCAAGTAGTTAGAAGAATCCTTCGTTTGCATGAACTATAGACAAAGTAACTATTTACAGCATAGTGATTGGATTATAAGGCAACAGTTATGATGTTACCAGTGCAAAAACACCCGATAGTCATGTAGGCCTTAGGAGCCTTCGTTCAGACTCAAGCTCCAGCAATACACAACACCATCCCCCACAGAAGTCCTGTCCCAGGTCCCTGAAGGCACAGTGGCCTAGGCTTCTGGTCTGAATATTAGTCCTTTATCCTCTAAAATGATGCCTTAGTGTGCTCACATAAGCTGCAGGTGTATCACTCAAGCAATTACCCACCTCAGAAGGTGATTGTTGTGAGGATAATAATAACACACTTTGTAAACTGCTCTGAATGGGCATTAAGTTGTCCTGAAGGGTGGTATATAAATAAAATGTTGTTGTTGTTACTTTTTACCTGCGTTACCGCCACAAGTGGAGATCAGTTCTCTGCTTGGTTTGCCCTGCTGCCCTACCTGGCCTTTATGGCTTCCACGGTGCCCCATTGTAAATCTCCTAAGAAGATGTCATAGCCCTCATCTGCAAGATGGACTCTGTCGGCCCTCCACAGGTGCAGATAACAGTGCCTGATATTGTTGAGTGAGAGAAGCAAGCCCAGTATCTGGGTAAAAGCTAGAAGACTAGTCTCTGGCTCTCTTTAAGTCTTTAAGGAACCACAAGACTGTTTATTTTGACTGATCTGTGTTAAGTGATTAAGTGAGAGCTGCTGTAACATAGTGGTAAAGTGGCTGGGCTCTGAGCCAGCACTCTGCTGGTTTAACTCCCACAACTGCAATGAACTCTGCAGGTGGCCTTGGGTAAGCCACTCCTCTCAGCCCAAGCTCCCAAGCTGTATTGTGGGGATAATAACAACATTGACTTTGTTATCCACTCTGAGTGTGACACTAGTCTGTACAGAACAGCAGTATATAAGCATGTTGTTGTTGTTGTTGTTAGTGATATCAATTGAAGAAAGTCTTACAAATAATCACACATAACTCAACATTCCAGGGCCTATCTATTCATAAATAGAGATGGGCACGAACAGGAAAAAAACCCTGAACATGATGTTCATTGTTCATTGCCATCCACGAACAGGGACTCACAAACAACCACAAACATGGCCCTGTTCACGAACATGTTCGTGGTTGGCTGTTCGTGGGGGCCAGCAGGCTCTCCTTCAGCTATCTATCATCCAAGTCAAGATCCTTACTGCACCACTCCCAGAAACCTATTCTGAGCAGGCACCAGGAAAGGTACCAATAATAAATAATAGCTTGGCCCCAGAGCCTGGCAGCAGCCCTGGAACTTGAAGAGGTAGATCCCTACCGCACCACCCCCAGAAACCTTACATGAACAGACAGCAGGAAAGGTACCAATAATAAATAATAGCTTGGCACAGAGCCTGGCAGCAGCCCTGGAGCTTGAAGTGGTAGATCCCTATCCCACCACACACAAAGAAAATTCAATGCACTCTCTCTATCAAAATGCCAACAGCAACTGTCTCTCTCCCTCTCCACTGTTTGCAAAGTCAGAGCTGGGAGCCCCCCTCCCCCCTGGTCTTTGCTCCCTTGTTGTAACAAATTTGGAGCTCCACACTTGAAAGGAAGACCTACCTGTCAAGCTAAATTGGGCTTAGATTGGGGTTTCCAGGGCAACAGCAGGAGTTCAGACAGAGTTCAGAAAATCCCTGCCTAAGTTGCCAAGGGAATTGATTGCAGGTGCCAGACTGTCTGGCTTGACGAACAGCAACGAATGAGGCTTGCAATGACCACCTGTTAGTTTAGAATGGGTCCTCACGAACAGCTTGTTCGCGAACAGCAGTTTGGGCTGTTCGTGGCTTTTTTTAGTTCATATTGCTGTTTGTGCCCATCTCTATTAATAAATAATATAAATAAATAAATAAATTTTTATAGTGTCTGAAGAAGGAAAAAAGCCACATCAAACCAAAGAATGGGAGAAGGGGAGGGGGAGAGAAGAAAGGGGAGAGAAATCTTCAGCAGTTGAAGATGACAAATAGCACACAGACTTTTGGAGTGGTGGTGAAATAAGAACTTCAACCCTTTGAGGTCAGGATTTCAATCCAGTATCACCTTAGAAAATAACTAGATTTCCAGGGTATGAGATTTCAAGGGTTAAAACTCCCTTTGAGTTCAGTGGGGCTCTTGCTTCCATGCAAACAGCTGGATAGCTTCCTCCAACTCAGGACAGGAATTGCAAGTCCTATTACAGACTGGACTTACCTTGAAAAAAATAATACCTTCCTGCCAATGTCTGCTTGGAAGTAGCAAATTTAGGCGAGACTCTTCAATAAGTATGCATTCTTTAGACTACAAAGCAACATGCTCAATGCTACTGGCATCCCTGACTACAATTGTTACTAGAAAGGAATCGCAAGATAACCAAGGAAATGATTTGAAACAGCTATTGCTGTGTATATTTTCAGCTCGTGTGCTTCACTTTGTATACCCCTATTGGTGTTGCCTTCTAGGAGGTGTAGTTTGATGAATGAGAATGTACTTGTACTTCTTATGGACTTTAATAAAGTGGCTTCCCTTCCCATCCTTAGCTGAGCTCTAGGGTTTTATTTTATTTTTTATTAAAGCATTTATATAGAATTGACCTGAAGAACCACCACAAGCTCATGTTCCATGATTTCAATTAGATTCTTACACTTCAGGATTCTCCACCTTGTGAAACAAGTCCCTTTTAAACACCCATGGGTCAAAAGCAGTCCAGCTTCTGCTTTCCTCGAAGCATCTTTCACCATCTCCGTGCCTCTGTTTCCTCCTCACAACAGCCTTGTGATGGAGGAGAGGCTGAGAGTGCAGTACCAGCCTGATCACTGAGGGAGTTGCCTGCTGGCCAAGCATGCCTCTGGATGTCAAAGGCTCTGACTGAACATGAGTCAGCAATGTAATGTGGTAGCTAAAAGATCACATGAAGGGATGGTATTGCTCTACTCCGATCTAGTTAGATCTCACCTAGAGTATTGTGTTCATTTTTGGGCACTAGAATTTAAGAAGGATATAGACAAGCTGGAACATGTCCAGAGGACGGCAACAAAGATGGTAAGGGGTCTGGAGACCAAGTCCTATGAGGAAAGGTTGAAGGAGCTCAGTATATTTAGCCTGGAGAGGAGACATTTGAGAGGTGATATAACCATCTTCAAGTATTTGACAGGCTGCCATACAGAGGATGGCAGGGAGTTGTTTTCTGCTACCCCAGAAGGTCAGACCAGAACCAATGGGTTGAAATTAAAAGAGTTTTCAGCTAAACATTAGGAAAAACTTCCTGACAGAGTGGTCCCTCAGTGGAACATGTTTCCTTGGGAGGTGGTGGGCTCTCCTTCTTTGGAGGTTTTTAAGCAGAGGCTAGATGGCCATCTGACAGCAATGCTTATCCTGTGAACCTAGGCAGATCATGAGAGGGAGGGCAGGAAGAGTGACATCAGTGCTTAGTTCTCAAGGCCCCTTCTTAGATTGGGGTAATGCTGATGCCCAGGGTAATGCTGATCACCACCTTGGGGTCAGGTAGCAATTTTGTTGGGATTTTGCAAGTGTTTACGTTTCAGTCATAAAAGAGTTAAACTATTTGTGTTACTTAGTAAACTTATTTGCATGTAACCACTTAGGCCTGTAATAAGAGTTCCCGCCAAGGAAACGGGAGTTGCTAGTCTTAATGAAGTAGAATTAGGGTTTTCTACTGAGTAACCTGTTTATTGGCAGGGGACAATTAAGTGATGCTATATACTGAAGTTTTATTGCTCTTTGTCTCAGTTATTCAGAGTCTGTCTGTCTGTCTGTCTGTCTCTCTCTCTCTCAAGATACCTTTTCTAGCAAGATGTAGTCAGTCTAGCAATGTATTATTTTCTTCCAGTGTAACCCTATTTTTATCCTTTATGTAGTACAGTATTCTTACAGAGCTATACTGGAGTGTGTGTCTGTTTTCATTAATTCCAATGTGCAATCTTTGCCTTAAACTCTGCTAATTTTCTTACAAATTTTCTTCAGGCCAGTTTGGCTAGGGATCCTGATGGTGTTTTACCATCTTCTGGACATGGAACAGGGTCACTTTCTATGAATTTTTGCAGTGCCAAGTCAACTCAAGATACTTTGCCGCCTGAGTAAAGCTCAAAATAGTTGCCCCAACCAGCACTGCCAGTCACCTCATACCTGGCACGTCCTCTGTATGTAATCTCACCACAGTTATCTCTGCCTAGAAGCCAGAGCCACTCCCAGTCTTTAAAAATGAACCCTATAGGGCTTCCTAAAGTTTTGTGAATTGAGAATTCAGCCAACATTTTGGTTGCCCTGGCAACCCTGCTGATTACTGTGGTTGCTTAGGCAGCCAGAATGATGGATGAACTGTTGCAAGAATAAATCTCTGTAGAAACCCTACAGAGCATTCGTGGCTGGCTACCCATTCTGAAAGACCACCAAGGGAAAGTAGGCAAGGACAATTTGCTGTTTTAGGTTCCAGGAAGAAGTGGTGGAGACAGAAGCAATAGGCAGGTGGAACAGAAGGTTGGAGTGGGGTGATGATGGGATGGGAGTTTGCTGCCCCTCCCCAAATGCCAAATCAGGTAACTGTATCAGTTAACCTCATGATGGAGCCAGTTGGGAAGTTTTGTCTTAACATGCTTTAAAAAATCTCCTTATTGCACAAGCAACTATTTATCTAAATGGTTTGTCATATGGATGGGCCTTCAAGACACTGTGTTTTCAATACCCACATTTCCTTCCATTGGACATAAATAAGTAGGAAAGAAATTAAATCTTTGTTGTGCTCCCTGATAAGTGATACAATACAGAGTAGAATTGTCATTTTTCATGCGTAGGAAAACAGAGAGAAATTGAATTTAGCCGTGCTGACAATACTAGGAACAGCGCAATCTGGGCTTTTGCTCTCTAAGCAATTTCCTTATTTAATTTTTTCTTTATTTTAAAATTGAAGTATACTTTTTGTCATAATATTTGAAATAAGTGAAGTCCAAAGGTGAAGCACCTCATGATTACAGAGAAGCATCTGGAAAAGTAACAGACTATGCCCCAAAATAAATTGCTGAAATGTTGGTAAAATGTTGATAAAAAGTGAATAACAATGTTATTCACTCTTTGTAACTCCTGAAAATCCTGTGTGAATAGAACACTCTCTGAGATGATGGAAACCTATCATATCTTGTGCAAAACTTCTTGAAGTTGTAAGCTTTCCACATGAAGGAAAGTTTTGCTATAGAGATGGTTCCAAATAAACTTTCTCATGTGGTAGTTTTGTGTGAGGATTTCAGCATATGAACTTTGGTGCATTTGAAATAACTCCCCCAAATGATAGAAGCCTGCTAATATTGTTCATTCCACATCTTTCTATACAGTGAGTACAAAGAAGATATGATCAAGGCTTTTAATTAAGGAATCACTGATTAGACAGTTGTTTACTAAGGTCTGTGTCTGAAGTACTTCACAGAGGCAGCCATTTAAAGCCCTTAAACACTACATCAGAACATACCACTGATTGTCAGTTTAACTGCTGTTCAGTTTTATTTCTCATTGTCAATTTACTTGAGTACTTTCTATGTCTTTTAGGTAATGTTGTTTACTATTTTTCCGTTTGAGAGAGCTGGCATAAGTGACCTGCCAATATTCTATTGCTAGCCAGATTATGAGACTTTGTTGTTTTGCCTTTAGTAGCCGAGAGAAAGGTTTTTGCTATATTCTCCAGCCACAGAATGATTGTGGTATAACTGAAGTCTTTTCGGTTATTGTCCATGTGGCCCTCGGCATTTTAAGCTGAACAGTAATTTGTAGTAGTCAATAAAGAATAGACAATTGGGGGAAAACTCTGCTCATGTTATGTTTAATGCAGTATATGGTCTGTGTTGAAATGTTAACTTGTGAACAACATAATAGGAAATGGATATAGAATTTCTTCCTTAAAATATTTTCTGCAGTATTCCCCTAAGACATATTTGTTATAGTAAAACAGTGAACATCCCCCCTGCCCTAAATAGCAACCTAAGATTTCTGAACTGAAGTATTTATTTCCTTCATTTGCCATTTCTCTTTGGAAAGCAATTGTGTAGGCCATCTGTTGAGTTTAAACTGTCTTTACCCCCTCCCTACATGATTTAGCAGTTTAATTAGTTTTGTGACAATATCCTTCTTTGGCAGGCATGCACTCACCATATATATGTGCAAATAAAAGCTGATCATATAATGTGGTACACAGGAGCAAGAGGAACTGCAGGTCCCCATCTGATGTTCCTAGTGGCAAAGGGGAGGCTCAGACTGTTCGAACACTGGTTCTGTAAGAGACAGCCTTCTGTCTGTGTTGTGGGACACACAAGCAGACATTCTGATAGATGAAGAATGCCATAACATTGTGCAGGCTTTGCTAAAAGAATTAAGTTGTGTATCTGCAGGGCATAGTATAAATAAGTTATTTCCTTGACAGCATGATAAAATAGTTATTCCTTTTGTGACCCATTTAACTAGAACTAAGTCCTTGGCTCAACAGAACTTTACTCTCAAGCAAGTGTGCATGGGTCTTCAGCCTTCTATGCAGCAAATATTTTCTTAGTGAGAATCCTAGATGTTTCCCATGATTCCAATGAACTCTTTGGCTCTTCTGAATAGAAAACTTTTTTTTAAAGAATTCTTCCCTTTTGGGTGCCTTTAGACCTTCCTTCAGGCTTTTTTGGTTTAGATTAGCAGTGGCTTCTACATTAGCACAATATCCTTCCAGAAGGTTGAAGCTGGGGTAATCTTTTGCTCATTCTGTGTTGGAAGACCTTTCTCCTCATACTGAGGGCAATTTCTACTTTTTGCCCTGATTTGAAAGTATTTCCCTCCCACTCATCATAATCATTTGGTACAGGAAGGGCACTGAACATGGCTGAGACTTCCATCACAATCTGTTTTATTGCTAGTTTTCCTTTTAGGCTAGCAATTTCAGGTTGACAAGTTGGGTAGCTTTTTTTTGTTTTCTCCATCTTAATTTTCTGGTCAGTTACTGATTCTTGTAATTGGCACACCTTTTAAAACCTGGTTTTCCATGCATAGTTGAGCATTCTTAGTAGCTTACACAGGTGAGTAAACTGCTTCTGCTGTCTGCAATTTTTCTTTTTTCTTTTTTTCTAATTTTTAAAATTCATCTGTAACTGGGAAGTTAGGACATTTGCTACCTTCCCATAGCCCCTAAGAGCACAAACCTTTGGGAGGTAGGGGCAAAAGCACCCTGGAAGCTGACTAGGAGTTACAAGGGACTTTCTAGGACTTATGCCATTGCAACCCCCTCCCCCACGACAGCACAGCAGCCAGGACCTGTACATGGGAAGAGAGCTAAGTCCTGCTTGGCAGATTGCTAACCCCCTCTGACATTCCCATACAGGTATACCACCCTGAGTTGCAGCCCAGGGAGAGCCAAGGATGCCCCAATGAGCAAGAAGGAGCTGAGGAGCCAGTCACCTCATTCTGCCCTTACTGGTGGCGCCCCCCAAATGCCAGCACCATGGTCGAGGCCCAGGGGCTGCTTGCCACCTGGGTGGGAGCCAACTTGACCCACATCTGCCAAAGAGGCAGCTGCCTGGGGAGCTACACCTGCCACCGCCATTGGCGAGGGCCCTGCAGCCCATGTCAAAGCCCCATGTGGTTCACCTGCAGACATGCTCCAGGCTCAGGAAGAAGCAAGGGCACAGCTGCAAGCTGGGGTGGCTGTGAGCTCGCTCCTGCACCCCACCGCAAGGGTGTCTGCACCACCCTTGGCTTCCTCCCTCACAAGATCAATGCCTTAAGCAGCCATGGTGGCATCAGGTTGTCCAGATGTGGATGGGAAACAGTTTCCCTGTGATAGGACCATCCACCACCTGGCTGCCAGCAACACTTGCAGGTGTGGAGCCACCACTGCCTGCCTCCCAGGGGATGGACACACACACACTCCATGCCCATTGGCATGGCAGCCTCGTTGTGACTGGAGTGGGGCAAAGGCCACTGTTCATGTCCCTTCTCTTCCTCCATGTAAGTTGCCGCCTGGCTGGGGTGCCCAGGAGCATGACCAAGTCACCCCTCGGCATTCTGTCATGAACGCCTTTCCAGCCCGGCACCAGTAGTGGACCTGCAGCCAGCTCTTGGTTGCACCTTGGACCCCAGACACATACATGAGGCAAGGCTCTCCCAGCTGTGTGAGCAGCCACGGTCCACATCCCATGTAAGCTCGCAGGAAAGCCACCCCACTCTGTAGAACAAGAACTCTCTCCTTGTCTGCTTGCTCGCCAGTGGCTGACAGTAACTCTCCGTCAGCCTTCACTCCCCCATGGGGCAGCCTTGCAGCACATCCCCAGGGATGTCCCTGGCTCTGGGCTGCTTGGGATGTGACAGCCACAAAAATCCACCAGACGCCCCTGCTCTGTATAAAGGGAAACCCACGGGGGTTGTTAAGACTACTATGCACAGAATGCAAAAGCTTACTTTATACAGTAAAGAATAAAGTATACAGTAAAGTATAAAGTAAGCTTTTGCATTCTGTGCATAGTAGTCTTAACAACCCCCGTGGGTTTCCCTTTATATTGTTAGCTACAACGGGGGTGGCCCCTCCTTTTTTGTTGCCCCTGCTCTGTAGGCTGGCTCAGATTCCAAACAGAACGGGGATGTGCTGATCCCATGGAGGCTGCCGCTTTATGCTCCCCCCACCCCACACAGGGCACAGGAAACTGGGTGGGATGTGGGAGTCATACCTGTCCCCAGGACATGGACCCCCCCCCCATTGGCATGGCAGCCTCATCGTGGCTGGAGCAGGGCCAAGGCCACTACCTCCATGCACATGTCCCTTTTCTTCCTCCTTCTGCGCTGCCAAGCAAATGGCTGTTGTGCCTGGGGGATGAGGATGATCTGCTGGGAGTCCAGCCAGTTCCTCTGCTGCGCATACACACACACACACAGTGGGGACCCACCCCATCCCCAGAGGACCCTCGGGGGGTGGTTACCGTGGGGATCTTCTCTTCACCAGTGAAAGTGGGGGTCTGGACAGGTGGCTGCCTGCCAGTCCCCCGTTCCAACTGAGACCATTAACCCAGAGAGTACTGAAGAAAAGGAAAAAATAGCAGGAGGGCCGAGGCCTTCCCTGGATTGGTGCTTCATCTTGGAATACCAGTCCATGGAGATCAGAGTGTGTATGTAGTCGTGTGAGTATGTGGCAGCTCTTTGTCAGTATTCATTGTGTTAACAGTCCCAATTGGTAGCCCAAGTAGCATGAAGGCCGCCCAAGCTGGATGAGCCTCCCACTCCCATCCTCCCTTCCCACCATCCCTAGAGAGTCTTTCTGGTAGTGGCGAGTGGCCTTTCCACCCCAGTGTGGGGAAGCCAGCCAGCCTTCAGCAGGAGGAGGGCATGGAGTGGCCATGGCAACTGCTAGACTGAAATTCCTGTGAGCACCTCCCAGGCAGGGCACAACCGAGAGCTGGACACCCCCTCATCCTCTCTGGCAGGGGGGGATGGAAGTGTCAACAGGCAGCCAGAATCGTGGCCCATGCATTGGCTGCACCTTTGCTTGCCACTCGGGGGCCTGTTATAGGGGTGGCATGGCCTTTGGGGGATGCTGGAAGGATTGTCAGGGGAACGGCAGGGCATGCACTCCCTGCTGCGGCCTTGCTGTGCCGGGCTCAGCTGCTAGTGTAGCTCTCCTGCAAAGATCTTTAGGTAGCAGATTAGTGGTGCTGCAGGTATGCAGGTGCGCGGGTGCCAGCAGCACAGCAGGTCTCAGGATTGCACTGTAAATTGCAATTCTTTCAACTTCCTTTTTCCTCATCCAAACCTTTTTTTTACATCAATGAGTTCAAATGCTTTTGAAAGTTCATCAAGAACAAAATGCTCCTTCCACCCATTGAGTATGCCTATTTTATTATTACACTGTTCCAATCTACTTAATTTTTCCTTCTGTTCCTTGGCAGAAGTGAGTGTTGCCACGGCAGGTTATAACCATCTTATGACAAACCATCAGTTTCAACATATATCAAGACAATCACATTGCGCTATGTGCTTTTTCCTAGAACCTCTTGCTCTAATTCAATTTCTTGTAGTCCTTTGATCTTGAAGTCCCCCCGTGGGCTAAACAAAATTGGGCCCATGACCTTCAAATGGCTCTCAAAGTCAATTTGGTGCCTTGCTTTTCCTTAGATTCCGATCTGGGCCTCCAACTTCTGTTGCACTGAGCCCAACTCTGTTGAGTAGTCCACAGTGCTGTAGGTTCTTTTTTAGAACTCTTAGAACAGCCAGACCAACCACACACACTCCAGATTAAAGCAAGGAATCAAGCCAGTATATTAAGTGCTGTGTAGCATGCTACACTAGCAAACAGAAAATAATTCAATCAAAGCATACAAAACTCATCATATTACCTCACCCACAGTAATGAAAGGTACCAACCTGAAGCTACAGGGTGGCCAGTTGGTCACTTTATAAGCCAACAACATCTCTTGTCTTTTCAGGGATGGCAGGGAGGAAGCTAGTACTTCAGGTTGTGCTTAACTTTACCCCTGCTGTTGGGCAAGCTGCTTGGATTTGATCTAGTCAACCCTGGGCACCCCAGGAGGAAGCATCAGGTGGCCATTTCCTTCTGTTGTGCTACCCAGGAGATCAGGTCAAAGCCAGAGCTGGTTCAGCAGCCAAGTGACCATCTTGGAGCCAATGGAAGACTGCTTGCATCTTCCCCTTCCAGTTGTCATTGCTGGGCTCTAAGACTTGGAGGCCATGAGGATGGCATGGGAAAAGGGGAGTGGCAAAATAAGTTGAGCTGATCCTGATCAAGGCTAAGCATGAATAACCCCATGCTACTCTGCAACCAGCAAGCCAATGGTTCCCCCACCTCTGTTGCTTCTCAAATCAGTCCACCGGGATCATTCAGTTCAGCTCTGCATCCACCTCTTAGTTTTGCTGATATATCTTGACCTATCAATGTTAGGAACAGGACATTGGAATGCCCTTCAAAGCTTTGTAGATGTTCCAGTTAAATTTCTGTAGATGTTACACTGAAGTTATGGCTTGAAACAAAGGCATCTATTGTTTTTGTGCCTGATTTTGCTATTCTTACCTTGGCTCCTTCCATTGGTTTGTTTTAACCACCGTGTTCAGTAATGTTTGCAGACATGTAGCATGTTTTTTCTTATGTATTTGTGGACACAAGAATGTCATTGTGACACTGGTCACACTGGCTGTTTTACTAGAAATGTATTCAAGGTGGTATTATAAATTTTGCATGTGTCTTACAAGAATTAGTCTTATTTTTTAGCCAATTACTCTGTCCTGCTGTATTTCATTTAAAGATATATGGAATTCTCACATCAGGTAGCTTTTAAGACTCTAAAATTTTAATTGACGTAGGTTTCCTAAAGCTCACCCAGTGCTACAGAAAACTACTTGTAAATTAATAAACATCTAAGCTCTCATCCCAAGAAAGGTAGTCATATTTTAGTTCCATTGTAATTCATGAACTAGTTTTCTTTGGATTGTAATCCTAAATTTTTGGAGTTTTTTTGGACAAAGTACTATATAATTTATTTGAGAGATGACATTAAAGTTACTGGAATGCTTTTGAAAATTCTATTCTGAATTTCACACTTTCAGAAGGTCACTTAATACATTAATATAATAAGGGGGTAATATTTACCTTTTCCTGGTAATGACCACTTCATTATGTAGGATGCAGACTAAATATAGTTTCACACAAAAAAAATTCCCTGCATTTATATAGATAAGAAGTATTTTTACAGTAGAATATTGAAGTATGTAAGTCTCCACATACAGTCTAAAGTGATATAATCCAAGAAAAGTTTTGCAACTCGATTTTGCTGATAATATAAACTGGCTCGAAAGGAAGCTACTCTAGCATCTGAAACTGAATTAAGCACACAACTGTAAATAATTAAAGCTTCAATCCTAAACAGAACCACACCAGTGCAAGCTCGATTGAACTGAATGGAACTTTACTTCTGAATAGATATACATTAGACCAACAACCTGCAGAAAAATGTCTTGCTCCTTTAACAGAGGCTTAATGTGTAGAAATGAGCAGTTAAAGTTTTTCATGGCAAAGCAGGAAATAATAATAGTGGTGCACTCTTCTAGACAGATTAATTTACCTAAGGCCCCTGGCAGAGCTCATGGATGTAGTGGGATTCAAACCAGCAAAGTGCTGATTTGTAGTCCAACCTCTTAACCACTATACTACAACAGTTACAGTAAATAACATCACCTAGTAAATAACATGCAATTAAGCCTCTTTAATTATGAATGTAGAAGTTCTGTAAATTCTGACAGATTTTAATCTTCATATGGTTTTCTGTATAAACAAATAGTGTAGTGTGATTCTTCTGATGGCTTACTTCCAATAAATGCCTTACTTTTGATAATGCATCCCTGTTACGAGAGGCAACCTTATACCTTGCAGAAGAAGTTAGAAAGATGTTTGCTTTGGGGCTATCTATGTACAAGGCAAAGATATTTCCAACAGAGTTGATTGAAGATAGATTATTTCAAATAAGGTGAAAGGTATAGTAGCCAGGTCCTCTTACCCTCTCAGCAGGAAGGGGGGAACCCAACACTTACCTTTTTTTGCTTTTTGTGCATGTGCGCTCCCGGGCCTATGTGATGATGTCACTTCTGGAAAGTGACATCATTGCACAAGCCTGGGAGCACACATGCACTTCACAGTGGGCCATTCGGGGCCCAAATCGGCTCACTGTGAAGTGTGGGAGTGCTCTTGGGGTGGCGCAACAACCCAAGAGTGATGTTGTGCTGCCTCAGGAATGCACCCAGGAGGCTTGTTCCTGTGTCTCCCTCTCCCACCAGCCAGGTGAGTGGTTGTGAGGGGGAGAGGGGGAGAGCAGGCGATCAAAATTTCACAACTTCATTCAAAAGCTTATAGTCATGGCAAATTCCTCCCCCTTTTAATTTTGTTTGGTTTTTTACCTGTGGGATTGTTGGCAAGTATATCCTTTGATAGTCCCCATGAAGGGATAGCCTGTGATTTTAATCTTCCTTAAAGTTATCATCTCATATAGCAGAAGTTTGGGGGAAATGATACTTTGTGCACAGTGAAGGAGCATTTACCATCCTTACGATTTAATCTACTTCAAGTTAAAGACCAAAGTATCTCCTAACAGGAGACGGACTTCCTCCACTTGTAATAGAAACTCCATTTACTCAGCCAGTTAATTGCTTGATACCATTTCCAGAAAATGTTAAAATTATGAGAATAATCTTTTGATCTCAATATAATAGCTTTAGGCCCCAGAAATTGTTTTCTTAATTCCAGATCCTTCCATGTTTCTGTCTAAGTCAATTGGTTGGTATTCTATTGTTTCTGTGTCCTGGAGGCCAAGTTCAACCATCAGATTTTCTTTTCCTTCCTGCTTCTTCTTACCTAGGGTTCCTAGGTGCCTGCCAGTGGTAGGCAGACTCCCAGGGGTTTGCCTCCTTGCCCACTGATCCACCAGTGATCAGCTGAAGGTAGCAAGCCCCACCCCCTGAGGTCACCCACTACCAGCAGGCAACCTGGGAATAAACATGCTGTGCATGCTCCCAGGGGGTGTGATGATGTCACTTCTGGGAGTTATGTTGTGAGCTGGTCATGAGAGTGCTCCCATGCTTCGTTTGGTTCAGATTTTGGCCCCAAACGGGGTGAATTGGCCCCGCGCAGAGCATGGAAGTACTAGTGCAGCTGGGACAGTAACATCACTTTCAGAAATGATGTCATCATGCATATGCTGGGAGTGTGTGCACGAGAGTAGACACACTGGAGGCACAAGGTGCCAGGTCCCCCCTCCCACCGGGAGAGTAAGCGAGCCTGGCAACCCTATTCCTACTTCTGCTACAGCCATTGTCCATAATTCTTCCTGCTCCTTATATTTGCTTTCTATTTTATCACCTCCCTACTTTGCACCTGAGTGGACCCATCCAAAGATGGTGGGAACTTCATTTGAGAAATTATAATAAGTAAGGTGTTTGTGTATGTACTTGTAAATACACATACACACATAGCCTGAAATTGGAAATTATTTTTATTTATTATTTTTATTTTACTTCATTTATATCAAGCTTTTCTCCTCAAATGGGATCCAAAGCAGCCTACATTGTTCTCCTCTCTTCTATTTATCCCCACAACAAACTCTGGACTTAGGTTAGGCTGAGAGCATGTGACTTTTTCTTGTTCTGGAGGTGCTCGCTAGAATGAGACAGACGGCTGATTTATGTGGAAGTATGAAGTAGTTGAAACATATAGGCCAACCATAGCTAGTTTGTGTCTAGGATTTTCCTTCCTTTCTCCTTGCTGGTAATGGTCTGCCCAGAGTAGCGAGAAATTTATTTTTGTACTGATGGATACATGCAGCCTTTTAAAATATATATTTGTATGTATGTTGTCTTCTTTGCTTTTTGGCCAAGAATGGTGGTTTCCTGTTTGGTATTTGCTTCTGTTGCTAAGGTGCCTTTGCTGGAGCATTAGTTGTGGGAGGTATTTTGTCTTTAACCTGAGAGAATGGGGAAAAGGTTTTGTGTTATGATGGTAAGAGGGAGTGATTTCTTATGTTATATCAATAATGTATTAGAAGGAAAACTAAGCCAAAAAAAGGGTATCATTCGTAACCAAATGTTATCTGCTCAAATCTTATAGAATCTGGCTGTTAACAAAAACTATTTAAGTTATATTGAAGATGCACGCTTACAAAATTCAGCCATATCTTCCTTTTCAGAGCAGGGAGCACACATTGCCCACTGAATACTATTCAATTTCCTACTGAATGACATTCTTGAAAATGAACATGTATATTCTTAAGAGAAGGACACTGGGTGCACAGATTTGTGATTATGATGACTCCAGGTCTGATGTTCAGTCTTGGTTATTGCCCTTGGTAGCATCTTTCTGATCGTAGGCTTGCAAACTGTGGAATGCAAAAAACTCACTACAGTCAAACAGGCATGAACTGTGACCTTCAAGGTGTTTGACAGCTTCCTGTTTCTGAAGTCCCTTTCACAAATCAAAGCCAGGAAACATTTACTCCTTTTACCCTCCCTCTCCATCCCCATCCGAGCTTCATGAAACCAACTGTCAATGCAAATATTATAGCTCCTGTGCTTGAGTTAAAAATGTCTCAAGTACAGCAAGTACCTCAAAACCCTCATATTGTGAAGTAATTCTTTTCATAAATAAAACAGGGATATAGTGTTGTTCAGAGTTCTCTCACCCCAAATCGCTGTGCACTTTCTCCACTTTCCTCTCTTTACCCAAAACCTTGTTTACATTCTTGCCCCCCTCCTATGCAGAAGACCCTGTTCACCTTTCCCCCGCATACTTATCCTTGTTTCAATATTTTGCCCAACTTAGTTCCTCCTCTCTCTACTCCACTGAAGTGAATGGCTATTGGAAAATGGTTAGATTTCTTGCCTGTGCAGGAAACCTGAATATTGTGAGGCAGGGAGGGGGTTTAGTGTCTTTAAACTCTAATCCCTCCCTCCCAACCCTTTAAGCAGCCAGTTCACATTCCCCCTATGTAGCTTAAGAGATCAAATTGGTTGGGGAATCGTGTTCAGAGGAATGTATGCTGAGGTTAATTCTGGCTGAAGGGGCCATCCTAGTAGCAAACCCTGACAACTGAGAACTTGTGCCTATGCACTGCTATCCATAGCAGCATGAGGGCAGCATGCATGTGCATCCCTTTGTTGCAGCAGATCTAAGTTTTGGAAGGGGGTCTTATATAACAAAACAATAGAACAACAAAAATTTTGCTGCACACTTTGGAGGTCCCCTTATCAGCACCCCTTTCCTACATCCTCTTCCTGCCTCCATTCGCGTGCCTGCGGTATCCAAATACAGGACATTAAATTTAGAAACAGGAGCAGCCCACACCAAGCCCAACAAAGTTCACAAGTCATATATGACAGCCCATAAGGACTTCATAGATTTTCTTCCCATACTGTAATTACAGACATGTTGTTAGACTTGTTTAGAAAACTTGGAATCTACCTTGGGAACAAAGCTGCTATGGCTGTGTAAACTTTTATTAATATTTATTAAATGGAAACTGGGTGGAGATTTCAAATAGCTTGAGGGATAGTATGAGCCTGCTAAAATGGAGGACTAGAAATCCAAATGGAATTATGGGTTTTCTTTGAAAGAAAAGATTAGTTATACAGGTTTGTGTTCATGTTGTATTGAGAACAAGTATGGTCATTAACTGTTTTGTATCATATTTGTAATATGACATGCTTGGCTGTAGCTAAATTTGATTCTTATACAATGGTGGAGAAATCAGTCCAGTTTCTAAAACATTTTGTCAGCGACGTCTGATTGAAAAGAATAGGGCTCTGAATACCTAGCACTTATTTACATACTTCTACAAACTATGAAGCAGCAAATCTTTCCTTGAATACTTGTGAGAACTTATGTCTTGGTGATGAATTTGCAGGTCCCAAGAATGGGGAAGATAGAAAAGGTCTATTGTGCCAGACCCTGGAGAACTGGGAAGGAGGTGGTATAGCCAGTCACAGCTCTCTCAGAGCTCTCTCAGCCCCTCACAAGAGTGATTGTTGTGAGGATAATAATAACATACTTTGTAAACTGTTCTGAGTGGGCATTAAGTTGTTCTGAAGGGTGGTATATAAATCAAGCGTTATTTTTTTAAAAAACACCCTGGGACTGAATTGCAGAACATACTTGAGAATACTTCAGTATTTATAACATGTACCTACATGGGATATCTAGTTCTTGTGAAATTTGCAGATGCCAATGAGAAGCAGTCTGAGAGTAGAACAAGCAGCATTCTGGACAGCATGAGCTTGCCAGGCGCATACTAGAATCACCAAAAGCCTTTGGGGGGGCATGAGGGAGAAAGATAGCATTAAGACATCAATGTCACTTCCAGCTAAAACTTGGTATTGACATCACAGATGGTCTAGGATCAGATGGAAAATCCTAGAACATCAGTGGCCATCATTTCTAAGTTTTAGCCTGTAATGATGCTGGCATGTTTATGTTTCTTCCCCACCCTCCATTTCCCCCCCCCACTGCTTATTTGAGCAGTAATAGGGGCCAGGAAGCAGTGGCAGGAGATTGCCCACCATAGTGAATCAGATGGCAAATATAGATAAGCAGGTTGCTGGCCCACCCTGTTAGCAGTCAGACCCCTACCACACTAAAAGGGTAGTTTATCAATCTAATATCATAAACCCCTTCCTCCATGCCATAAGCACATGGCACTTCCTAGCCCAGGGTGGTTGCCAGCCTGGTTGGAGCATGGAAAACAACCAGAAGTTGAGTCAGATGGCTGGCTAGCTGACACCCCCCATGCCCTGGAGAGTAACACATACCTAAGAACAATGTGGTCTCCCAAGAACTCCTGGCTAATCCCGTCAACACCCTGCTTCTCTTCCTCAACCCACCTACCCTAATCAGAGCTATTCAACGAACGTGAATGCTCTCCCCATCCAGCAATTGCTACATCATCAAGCCCCATTCACACCTTTTTGTCTACCTCAGGTAGAGCCATTAAGCTGCTCCTAACTTATTGTCCAAACCTCCGGACAAGCCATCAAGCCATTGTCTTTGAGACAAGACGTCAGTTTTGCCCCAGGATACATTTTGTCATATAATTACAGACTCCTCAGCCATGTGTTATGTGTGTGTGTTCTGGACCCATACATGCACCTTCAGATACGTCTGAATCCTTTCTTCTTCTCCCCGTGAACTGCTGGTTGTTTTGCTACTGCTTTCACAGACTCCTCCTTCTTCAGGAATGGTAAATATCATCCTACCCCCGAAACTGCTTTCCCATTCCTCTGTGTATACGCTGTGTGTGATTTTCTGTCTGTATGACTTTTACTGCTCTGTTAATGAAACATTTCCTTTAGAACATCTGCCTGTTTGTTGGAGAGTTTTCTAAGGGAACAATCCTGGTATAGATTGGTGGAGACTTCCCAGTTACCCTGTCTTGCTGCATCTCCTTGAATGCTAATTCCTCCAATTTACAAGGAAACACCCTCATTAGGGTAATAACCATGGGTCTTAATCTAGAAAAGGGTGTACTTCTGGAGTTAAAAAAAGGACTTGCAGTGATTATAAGCCAAGATATGTGTACATCCATATGAGTAGGGTTGCCAACAGGCAGTTCCTGGGGAAGGTGGAGTTTGGGGAGGGGAGGGGAGCTCTGTGTGGATATGATGGCATAGAATCCTCCTGTTGAAGATATAATTTCCTCCAATGGAACTGATCTTTGTAGTTTGTAATTATAATTCTGGAAGAACTCCATGCCCCACCTAGAAGATGATAACTAGGGTTGTTAGGTGGGGAAATTCTTGGATATTTGGGGGTGGATCCTGAGGACAGATGAGATTGGGGAGTGGAGGGATCTTCTATGATGAAATAAAACCTGCTCTCAAAAGCTGCCATTTTCTTCTGGGGAATTGTAGTCAGGAGATCAGTTGTAATTCTGGGAGATCTCCAGGCCCCATCTGGAAGATGGCAATCATAATGGTAACTAGGGGTGTGCAATTTGGGTTTCCGATTTGGGATAAATACCTGAATCAGACCTGATTTGTAAAGATTTGGGATTTCCGAATCTGGCCCAGCATGCTGGCCCTGATTCGGAAATGCTGAATCCCTGTGGGCTAGCTGGCATTTAAAGGGCCCTTTCTCTGCCACTTCCGTGGCAGGAAAAAAACCCTTTCAGCACTGTAGATGGCCCATGGGGGGAGACTCCCCATGGGCTAGCTAGCATTAAAGGTTCCTTTCCCAGCCGCGTAAGCGGAAGAGAAAGAGCCCTTTCACCTAAGATGGCCTGCAGGGGGAGATCACCTTGCAGGCCAGCTGGCATTTAAAGGGCCCTTTCTCTGCCAGTTGTGATTGGTGAAGAAGCGCTGCCATTCCCTTCACCTGCTGTGGAAGGGGCCAGGGGATTCCCTGACTCCTTCTGCAGTGGGCAAAAAGAGCGCCTGGCGGCAGGGCTGCAAACTTAAGCCTTGCCCCGCTGCTTCCCTTCCCCGCTGCGGAAGCAATCAAGGGGGTCCTTGGCCTCTTCTGCAGCAGGTGAATGGAGTGCCCAGCAGTGGAGTTGCAGGCTTAAGCCTACAGCCTGCCGCTTCCCTTTTCCTGCTGTGGAAGGGGCCAGAGGATTCTTTGGCCCCTCCCGCAGTTGGCCAAGTGTGTGTGGGGGTAGGTTTTAAACCTACACTTTTCTAGCTGCTTGCAAACGGCTAGAAAAATGTAGGTTTAAACTTCCCTCCCCACCACTTATTTGACCTAATGGGAGGGGAAGGAGGGAACCCCCTCCTCCTCCTCCCATTGGGTCAAATACACGTCTGGGTGGAAAGTTTAAATGCCTTTCCAGTATGCTCTGAATCTTTAGGGAGCATAACGAAGCCAGTCAATAAGTAATTTTTGAAGCTGCTTGCTGCTTCGGAAATTGCTTATTTCCAACTTTTTTCCCGCTTTGGAAATTCCAAAGCGGGAAACCCAAATATTTTTTCTTCCACACCTCTAATGGTAACCATATGTTTGAGACGCATGTTGTTTTAAGATCTATCAGTTTCAGAGTTCTTTATGCACAGTCAGGAGGGAGATATGTTTGGTGGGAAACAGAAAGCGCCATAATAATCAGGTACATTAGGACAGTAAGAGGCAGTGCTGGCTGCTGGTAGGATTGGGTTGCCCATCCCCCAATGGGGGCAAGGGATTCCCTGCTCCCAGCCTCTTCCACCCCCACTTTCCCAGCCTGTAGAGTAAAAGGTGCACGAACGGGCCTCCTGGGGCACACTCCCAGCACAGTGCAACATCACACCCCAGGAGATGTATTCCACCCCACTGGCCAGGTAAATGGGGATGGGGTGGAGGGTGGGAGTGGGGAATCCCCCACCCCCAGTGGGGGACTGGCAACCCTACGGGTACCCCCCCCACTCCTGCCAGCACGGTAAGGGGACCTGGCAACCCTAGGTAGCATTTATAGGTAGAAAATATTTTTGAGTACATCTTCACACACACCAAGCATACTGCTATGTCTGGTTATAAATATAAATGAGGCAGTGAGAAAAAAGGGGGTCAAACAAAGAAAACTAAAAGAAGATAAAGGATACCAGTCAATCCTCCACTTTTTCAAAGGAGATAAGGCCTTTATGCAATTTGGGTAGACAATTCACTGTCTGCTTTTGAAAAGTGGATGAATTACACTCACTTATTTTATTAAATGAAATTAAAAAACAACAACAACCACACAGCTAATTTTCAATGCATAGTTAGCACATTGCCAATACCTGTGATAGAAGTTAAAAGAACATTCAGCAAGCTAACAGTCACCAGCAACAGTTCCACTATGCAGGAAGAATGCTTATGTTACCTAGCTAATTTGTCTGTCAAGTCTGAACTAGCAAGAGGAATTAATTTTGGAGAAATAACTTAATTTTGCAATGAAAAAGAGTAAAAAAATTAGCTTTAAAAATGTATTTGCCTATTTATAAAATGTCTACGGCAACAGTAGTCCACTAAAATAAATTAAAATAAAATAAACATCAGCAGACAAGTACTTTAGGACCAACCACATATAGTGAGTAAACTTCGTAGTACTTTTTTCAGGCTTACATGAAACAAAAATTACAAAAGAGGGGGATGGTGTTTGGGGCCATAGTATCCAAAGTGATTCTTGATATAATTTCAGAAGTGTAAAAAATGTAATTTCAGAAGTAGAATAGAAACTTTTCTTGCAGAACAGATGTATGGGATTTTCAGAATTGCGGCATCTAGGCAGGCACCTCATCCCAGGCTAAGGAGAGAGGCCCTGGTACAGTTCAGAGGTTCATAGAGATAACAGCAGGAACAAATGCCTCCCTTGCATACTTTCACATCACTGGTTCAAAAAGTAACATTTGCAGGCCAGTAAAAGAATAGCATAACCATAACATGAAGCATTAGACCACAATTAAGAAAGCAGGGTGTTGCTGAGTATGGCAGGTGATGCTGAACACCTGACACTATGGGCAAATCCACATTACTCATTCTAAGTCGCATGTTCCCCGCATTCCCCACGCAATCCCGAGTGCCGGTCACATAACCTCATTAAACAGACGCATTTCATTCGCATTTCTCCCGAATATGTGGTCACAGGTTTTCAACGGGAGTTTCACGGTGGCCGTGAATGGGCCAATGCGCAATTTACGTGGTTTTTTTTAAAAACCACCCCCCTTCCTGTCTCTCCGGCCGTTCTGAGAGTTCCTATTGGCTGATTCAACTTGCAAGTGCTCCGTAGTCTGCAAAAGACTGTTTTTGACTTCATAGCATTGGATTTATTGATTATGCTGTTTCTGAATCAAATCTGGTAGTTTGAAAAATCATTTTGGGGTGAATCCATCCTCAGAACGGACTCGCAAAACTTCCTTTTTAACTGTTTTTTATTTTTTTTATTTTATATTACTGTAATATCGAAATTATGAAATATCGAAATAATGACACTCCAAGGAAGTGAAACTTCAGTAAAATTCAGGCACTGAACTGTCCTGCATAGGAAATGCCCACGAAAGCTTCCCACATGCTTCCAAATTTCCAAAAAAGAAACAGGAGAGAGCCATCAGTGCTGTCAGTGGGGGAAAGAGAGGCATCATTATCTTCAATGATGTTTCTTTATAAGGCAAGATCGAAATAACGGAAAAGTGCGCACAAAAAATTTTTTAAAAATGGGCGGGGAAAAAAGGTCCCGTCCAAAAAAGCAGTTTTCAAGTGGCCATGTGACCGGAGGGACGCGCGAGAAAGACGGATTGGAAGCAGGAATGTGAACGAAGAGGAAAAAATTGCGGATTGGAGGCAAACGGAAGATATCTGATAAACATGCGGGTAATGGGTGAATGTGGATTTGACCTATGAGGCAAGTTAAACTGAGAAAATGGCGGTGTCTCTTGTAGCATAGTATGAAACTTTAACAACTACATCATGCTAGAGTTGCCAGCCCATGGGGGGGGCAGGGAATCTGCTGCCACTAGCTCCTCAAGAGTGGCAGCTGGAGAAAATGTTTTAAAATGGCCATCAGGTCAATGCCGTAACATTATTTCTGGGGAAAACCCAGGCATGCCGTCACACCTCTCTAGGAATCACTGGAAACTCTTTGGTTTTACCATAGAATTTTGGATGATTCCTCAAGAGGACTGATGGCCACCCTTCCAAGTCCTCATCTCCAGGCTCTCACTGGTTTCCATTCTGATCCTCTGTTACAAGTTTGTGAATAGATTGTACTGGTTTCACAGTCAGTATAGTTTTGCTCCTAAACCTTAGGAACTAGGGGATAAAAAGTTGATGCTAGAACTGGGAGACCTGAATTGAAACTCTTGCTTAGACGCAAACTGAATGTTAAATTTCAATGCATGTGATGCATTTTGTAGATAAATAAAGGGAAAAAATGGTATGTGTCATTTTCACCTCTCTAAATGCCTTTCAGTTTGGGTTGCCAAACTCCAGGTGGGGCCTGGGGATCTCCTGGAATCACAATTGATCTCCAGACTACATGATAAGTTCTGCTGGAAAAAATAGTTGATTTGTATGTCATTATACCCCACAAACTTCTTTCCCCTCCCACACCTTGCCACCCCCAGGCTCTACCCCTCCAAATCTCCAGGAATTTCCCAATGCAGAGCTGGCAGCCCTAATGTGATGGTTGCTCAAGTGCTCATTTAAAGGAGGAAATTTGTTCCCCATGGGGACATTGGATTGGAATAGCAGGGGGAGGAGAGGTCATGTACCGTGTTCCTGCTTCTCTTTCTCTAGTTCAATTTTCCAGCCGTCACTGAAATTACCAGAAGATATGCTTCCACTGGGGGTGGGGTGGATCTCAAGGGGGCAAGATACTAATAATTGCAGCAGGGAAGTTTGCCAAGAGAAGAAGGGTGTGGTCTAATGCTTTTTCCTGGCTACAGCAGCAGGGGGGAGCAATTCCTCTTTGATGATGAGGGCACACTCACCACCAGTCTCACAAGAGAGACCATGAACAACCAGTGAGGCCATATTTAGTGTCAGGAACATTTGGCCAAAGAGGATTCCCCTGAGGCCCAGCCAGATGTAGAGAAAATTAGCCCAGGGAGGGAAAAGAGGAAAGTTGGGTTGATTGAGAGAGAAGGCAGACTTTGAGAGATTCAAATCCCTTGCCACAGCTCAAGCAGCCCACTCATCTACCATTAGCTCTAAATCCCCATCAACGGTTTCCCCCTCAGTGTATAGGGGATGTTAAATGCAGAGGCGAATACAGCAAAAATCCTACCAGGGAGGTAACTGAAAGTAGGGTTGTCAACTCTGGGTTGGAGAATTCTTGGAGATCTGACGGTGAAGCCTGGGGATGGCAAGGTTTGACAGGGGCGGGACTTTGCAAGGTATAACTCCAGGGCTTTTTTTCCAGCTGGAACGTGGTGGAACAGAGTTCCGGAACCTCTTGAAAATGATCACATGGCTGGTGGCCCCACCCCCTGATCTCCAGACAGAGGGGAGTTTAGATTTCCCTCCGTGCGGTGCAGAGGGCAATCTAAACTCCCCTCTGTCTGGAGATCAGGGGGTGGGGCCACCAGCCATGTGACCATTTTCAACAAGGGCAACCCACTGAGTTCCACCACCTCATTTCCCAGAAAAAAGCCCTGTATAACTCTGTACAATCCTCCCCTCAAAGCAGCCATTTTCTCTAGGGGAATTGATCTGTGTTGTCTGGAGATCACTTGTAATTCTAGGAGATCTCAAGGCTTCAGCCAGGGTTGGTGTAACTTCTCTTTGTATGGGTTCCATGGGGCTTAGGAAGCAAACTTCCACACAATTTTAAGTTAAGGGGAAACAATTAAAACCTTTTAACAATTAATACAATACAACTATTTTTTCTTTAACTAAACTCATAAGTAGGGATGTGTGTTTCGGCATTCAGAATGCCGAAAGAATGCCGAAACAA
This sequence comes from Eublepharis macularius, assembly GCF_028583425.1. Taxonomy (NCBI): domain Eukaryota; kingdom Metazoa; phylum Chordata; class Lepidosauria; order Squamata; family Eublepharidae; genus Eublepharis; species Eublepharis macularius. The sequence goes on from NC_072790.1 coordinate 129,761,415, forward strand.
AAGTGTTTCGGCTTCTTTCGGGGAATGCCGAAACGTTTCGGGGAATGCCGAAACGTTTCGGGTAGCTGAAAGAAAAAAGCCGAAACGTTTCGGGATTCTTTCGGCTTTCTTTCGGCTTTTCAATGGGAAAATGCCTCCGTCTTCCCGGACGTCTGGGGGAGGCATTTTCCCACCGAATAAGCCCAAAATTGGTGGGGACCTTCCTCTAACCCTTCTCTAACAACCACCCAAGTTTCAGACATATTGGACTTTGGGGGGCCATGTTATGGCCCCCCAAAGCAGGTCCCCCATCCTCCCATAAGAAAGCGAAGGAGCAGCATATTGTTAGCATGCTGCTACTCATCTTCTTCATTATTTCCTATGGGGAAAAAATGAAGAGGCAGGCTTCCTTTGCCAGGGGTGGCATTTTGCATGCAAAATGCCCCCTCACCCTCAGGGGCCCTTCTCCCACCCCTCCTCCCACCCCCCACCAAGGCTCAGCCTGCTCCCACTTGGGGGGGCCATTTCATGGCCTCCCCAAGTAGGTGCTCTAATCTCTACCACTGACAGCTGGGGAAGGCTTGTCTTGCCAGCCCTCTGGGGCCCTTCTCCCACCCTTCCTCCCACCCCCCACCAAGGCTCAGACTGCTCCCACTTGGGGGGCATTTCATGGCCTCCCCAAGTAGGTCCTCTCAGCCCCTAAAGTCCACCCCTTACAGCCCCACACAAACCCAATTCCCCCCCCCCCAGCTGCCACACACAGACCCAAATCCCCACATTAGCCCCTCACAGACCCAAATCCACCCCCACCTGCCCCACACCCATAACCCCAGGAACAGGCTGGCAAAGGCCAGCCCTCTCCCTTTGTTCCCTATGCTGGGAACTTCTAAACTCTCTTTCCCTGGGCAATTCTGCACAGCCCAGGGGTGCCACAATGGTGGGCACACTTCTGAGTGCCAGCTGGTCCCTGTGAAAGAGCACCTGAACCACAGACACCCTCCCTCAAATTCCCCCACCACCTACAGAGATGGCTGGCCAGCCAGCCCCATTGTTCCCTATGATGGGAACCAACTGCACAACAAAGAATAAAACAAGAACAACACAAAATAAAGTTTTAAATTTTTTTTCTCCCTTCCAAAGTACAAGTAGGCAAAGCATTATGACACATTACACCAGCAGTCCCCCACACAGAAAAATAACACAACTCACTTAACATCGGAGAATCACAAAGCATGATTCCTGTCAAAAACACTTTATTTCTTGAACAGCTTTAGGTTACACAGCAGGGGGGAACACCAAAGGGCATGGCAGCACTATCTTACACAAAGATAACACAACTCACTTAACATCAGAGAATCACAAAGCACAATTCCTGTCAAAAACACTTTATTTCTTGAACAGCTTTAGGTTACACAGCAGGGGGGAACACCAAAGGGCATGGCAGCACTATCTTACACAAAAATAACACAACTCACTTAACATCAGAGAATCACAAAAACACAATTCCTGGCAAAAACACTTTATTTCTTGAACAGCTTTAGGTTACACAGTAGGAGGGCACAACAGGGCATGATAGCAATGTACTACAAAAAATAATACAACCCACTTCACCGTTTTTGACAGCAATTGTGTTTGTGTGATTCTCTGATGTGAAGTGAGTTGTGTTATTTTTGTGTAGTACACTGCTTTCCTGCTCTGTGGTGCCTTCCTACTGTGTAACCTAAAGCAGTAACAGAAATAAAGTGCTTTTGACAGCAATTTTTTGGGGGTGATTCTTTAATGTGAAGTGAGTTGTGTTATTTTTGTGTAAGATACTGCTTCCATGCCCTTTGGCGTTCCCCCCCTGCTGTGTAGCCTAAAGCTGTTCAAGAAATAAAGTGTTTTTGACAGGAATTGTGCTTTTGTGATTCTCTGATGTTAAGTGAGTTGTGTTATTTTTGTGTAAGATAGTGCTGCCATGCCCTTTGGTGTTCCCCCCTGCTGTGTAACCTAAAGCTGTTCAAGAAATAAAGTGTTTTTGACAGGAATCGTGTTTTGTGATTCTCTGATGTTAAGTGAGTTTTGTTTTAATTTTTCTGTGTGGGGGACTGCTGGTGTAATGTGTCATAATGCTTTGCCTACTTGTACTTTGGAAGGGAGAAAATAATTTTTTTAAAACTTTATTTTGTGTTGTTCTTGTTTTATTCTTTGTTGTGCAGTTGGTTCCCATCATAGGGAACAATGGGGCTGGCTGGCCAGCCATCTCTGTAGGTGGTGGGGGAATTTGAGGGAGGGTGTCTGTGGTTCAGGTGCTCTTTCACAGGGACCAGCTGGCACTCAGAAGTGTGCCCACCATTGTGGCACCCCTGGGCTGTGCAGAATTGCCCAGGGAAAGAGAGTTTAGAAGTTCCCAGCATAGGGAACAAAGGGAGAGGGCTGGCCTTTGCCAGCCTGTTCCTGGGGTTATGGGTGTGGGGCAGGTGGGGGTGGATGTGAGGGGCTAATGTGGGGATTTGGGTCTGTGTGTGGCAGCTGGGGGGGAATTGGGTTTGTGTGGGGCTGTAAGGGGTGGACTTTAGGGGCTGAGAGGACCTACTTGGGGAGGCCATGAAATGGCCCCCCCAAGTGGGAGCCGTCTGAGCCTTGGTGGGGGGTGGGAGGAAGGGTGGGAGAAGGGCCCCAGAGGGCTGGGGGGCATTTTGCATGCAAAATGCCACCCCTGGCAAGACAAGCCTCCCCCAGCTGTCAGTGGTAGAGATGAGAGCAGAGCACCTACTTGGGGAGGCCATGAAATGCCCCCCCAAGTGGGAGCAGGCTGAGCCTTGGTGGGGGGTGGGAGGAGGGGTGGGAGAAGGGCCCCAGAGGGTTGGGGGGCATTTTGCATGCAAAATGCCACCCCTGGCAACACAAGCCTCCCCCAGCTGTCAGTGGTAGAGATTAGAGCACCTACTTGGGGAGGCCATGAAATGGCCCCCCCAAGTGGGAGCAGGCTGAGCCTTGGTGGGGGGTGGGAGGAGGGGTGGGAGAAGGGCCCCTGAGGGTAAGGGGGGATTTTGCATGCAAAATGCCACCCCTGGCAAAGGAAGCCTGCCTCTTCTTTTTTTCCCCATAGGAAATAATGAAGAAAGATGAGCAGCAGCATGCTAACAATATGCTGCTCCTTCGCTTTCTTATGGGAGGATGGGGGGACCTGCTTTGAGGGGCCATAACATGGCCCCCCAAAGTTCAATCTGTCTGAAACTTGGGTGGTTGTTAGAGATGGGTTAGAGGAAGGTCCCCACCAATTTTGGGCTTATTCGGTGGGAAAATGCCTCCTCCAGGCGTCCTGGAAGACGGAGGCATTTTCCCATAGAAAAAAGCCGAAAGAATGCCGAAATAATGCCGAAAGAATCCCGAAAGCCGAAAGCCGAAAGAGATTCTTGTTTCGGCTTTCGGCTTTAACAATAGAGAATCTTCTTTCGGCTTTCTACTTTCGGCTATAGCCGAAAATTTTTGGCTTGCACACCCCTACTCATAAGTGCAACCATATAGAAACTTTAAACCAACAATGTCTTTGAAAAGGTAAACAACAGTTCAAGTTGTCTGATTCCACCAAGAGATAGAGTCCTTCCAATTTCACAACCCTTCCAATTTGAAGCAACTGAAATCCAGGCTTCTGTCCTCTTTTTGGGGAATTACAGCCCTGCAAAAATAATGCAATCCCAGTAACACCAACCAAACGCAATACACATACACCACTTTAAGTCATATTGTTCACATACAACATTTAATTACCTTATTCAAGGTGATAAGAGCATATTAACTATTATTCAGCTCCCCAGCAACTAGCTTCTTCCTCAGCTGCTTGGCTCTAGCTACTGACTCTGCCCTACTGGGCTAAACCAGTTACCTCATGGGGGTTACATTAGTAACCCAAACTGAAAGACATTTGGAGAAAGGAGCATTTTCTTTCTTCTTTCTTTCTTTATCTATAAAATTTATATCCTGCATTTTTGCCTTCATCAAGTCACCAAGGCAGCAAACAGATTAAAAACATACTTGATAAAAACATGATATAAAAACCATTAAAACCAAATGAAAACACATAATTAAACAATTAAAACTAAGCTAAAATACACATACAAAAACATAAAAGCAAAGTTAAAACACAGGGCAGGAAGGAGAGATCGCTTCACTTGCTGGTAGAAGATGGCAACAGAAGGGACAGGCTAGTCTCTCTGGGTAGAGAGAGTTTTGGTGCCACTAGGCTGCCAACCACCTAGTCTCAGAAGTCAGAGTACCCAAAGCAGGGCCTTGGATGATGTCATGCTTGTAAGGGAGTGGGTGATCCTTCAGGTCTGCTGGTCCCAAACCATTATAGGGCTTTAAAGGTCAGCAGTATAGATCCAGAACTGGAGTAATATGGTCCTTATGATTCATTCTTCAGCTACTCTTAAATTATTTTTATGGGTAATGTGTCATTTGGGACAATTCAGTGGGTATCGAGATTACTCTTCGTCTCAGTTCCTTATTTGTAAATTGGGACTAGTAGGTGTATGAATAACGTAAAGCACAAAGGATTATATAAATTATCAGCAGTAATATTTAAATATGAGTCTACATGGGAAACACATAATCAGATTAGTTAGTATCTGTTAAGGTAATTGTGATTCTTGCTGGATGTTGGAACAAACACAGACCAAAAAATAAGCCTCACTAGCAAATAAGGTTTCTTATGATCATTTTCTGGAATATGATTCAGCTCTTAAACACAGAATTATGTTTCTTGTGATAGCTAGAGATGGGCATGAACAGCAATACGAACAAAAAAAAGCCACGAACAACCCAATCTGCTGTTCACAAACAAGCTGTTCGTAAGGCCCCATTCTAAATGAACAGGTGGTCGTTGCAAGCCTCATTCATTGCTGTTCATTGCTGTTCATCAAGCCAGACAGTCTGGCACCTGCAATCAATTCCCTTGGCAACTTAGGCAGGGATTGTCTGAACCCTGTCTGAGCTCCTGCTGTTGCCCTGGAAACCCCAATCTAAGCCCAATTTATCTTGATAGGCAGGTCTTCCTTTCAAGTGTGGAGCTCCAAATTGGTTACAACAAGGGAGCAAAGACCAGGGGGGAGGGGGGCTCCCAGCTCTAGCTTAGTTTGCAGACAGTGGAGAGGGAGAGACAGTTGCTGTTGGCATTTTGATAGAGAGACTGCATTGGAGCTTAAATTTTCTTTGTGTGTGGTGGGATAGCCCTTCAAGCTCCAGGGGTGCCGCCAGGCTCTGGGCCAAGCTATTATTTACTATTGGTAGCTTTCCTGCTGCCTGCTCAGGTAAGGTTTCTGGGAGTGGTGCGGTAGGGATCTTGACCAAACTTGGATGATGGCTGGAGGAGAGCCTGCTGGCCCCCATGAACAGCCAACCACAAACATGTTTGTGAACAGGGCCATGTTTGTGGTTGTTCATGAGTCCCTGTTCGTGGATGGCAATGAACAATGAACATCATGTTCAGTTTTTTTCTGTTCGTGCCCGTCTCTAGTGATAACTTCTGTTTCTATTAGTATTAAGCAAGTGTGGTATTTAGTAACTTATGTAATAGTTTGGCTGTTGTCCATTTCCTAAATAAACAGAAGAAAATTTGGCAGGAAACCAGCCCACAGGATAGAAAAGTATAGTTCTTTGATGGGAAAAATAAGGTTAAAGTTTTGAATGAATTAAGTTAATTTAAAAACCTTAATTTGCACACATGCAATGGTTTAAAACAAATCTAAATTACAACCTTTGTCATTATGGCTAACCTCATATTAACCTTTTTGATCTTCATTGTGGCAAAGTTAATTTCCAGAATATGCTCCCAAATGCAGCTGGCTCCCTAAACTGTCATTTTCACAATTGTGAATTGCACCAAAACCCTGTGGTATAAATAAATGCCTCTTAGAATGTCCCACTTTTATATTCTGCATTTTTGTATCAGTGATATGTTAAATCCCTGAATTAACAAAAATAACCATTTTAAGTAAGTAGTTCAGTATTATTTTAGTAGTTCAGGGCATGAACTACTTCTCTGCCCCACTGAAGTGACTGACTCCTTTCCTAGATGAGCTAAGCTGAAGGAACCTTGCAGATGACATACATATCTGGAAGACAGATGCCACGAAGCCTACAGGTTTTCAAGAAATTTCTGGTGGTGTCCTACATCTGGCCAAGAGCTATTGTGACAGCTTCATTAGGAACTAAGCCTTTAAAGTTAGTTTAAAATTTATCAGAAGTATTAATATGCAGTGGGAAGAAGATGTCAGCTTTAATTTTGAAGAATGGCCTTTTCCAGGATCATTAGGGAAATGGCTGAAATATTGATCCCACACTGATTACTGCCACACAAATAAGGCCTATTATTGCTATGTCCCAGCAAAATAGTGTGGTCATCCAGGGATAATTTCTGGAGCGTGATGCAAAAAGTCCTAAAAAGTTTATTTCAGTGGGCTTAGACTGGAGTAACTCTGCATAGGATTGCACTAAAAGAGATACTTTAGAAAGAGAGATAATTTTATTTATTCCTTCAGTTTTGTTATTTTCTTTCAGTTTGGTGTAGTGGTTAAGAATGCAGGACTCTAATATGGAGAGCCGGGTTTGATTCCCCACTCCTCCACTTGAAGCCCACTGGGTGACTTTGGGTCAGTCACAGCTTCTAGGAGCTCTCTCAGCCCCACCCACCTCACAGGGTGTTTGTTGTGGTGATAATAATAGCATACTTTGGCATTCATTATATATTACGTACATTTGGCATGTACATAATATATAATTTCATATTCAGAATGTTTTTATTTGTAACTTTAAAAACACTTCTGTGATTGGTATTACTTTATCCTGGGATGGCTACTCTGACTCATTTCTCAAGAAAGATACTATCTTGCTTCAACTATGCATTTAATCCCAACATTTAATGATGGTGTAAGATCTCTTGAGGACCCTGAGAATGAAACAATGTAGTTTGTTTTTTAAAATCAGTAACGGTCTTAGAATAAAATGTTTCAGGATACTTTCTATGTAGCCTTTTATTGTTGCAGTCTTGAGTCTAGATTTTTTCTGACCTGCCTGTTTCATGCTGGAGCTTGACATTGTAGAAGATATGAGACATGCCCCAAACAACAGCCCTCTGTCTCATTCTCTCCCCATCCCATATTGTATAGTTGTATTCTATGTACAATTGTGACATTATCCCCATCTTGATTTGCCAACCTCCAGGTAGAGCCTAGAGTTCTCCCACAATTAAACTTGATCTCCAAACTACAAGGGTCAGTTCCTCTGGAGAAAATGGCAGCTTCAGAGGGTGGACTCTCTGGTATCACATCTCTGTTGAGTTCCCTCCCTTCACCACATTCTGCCTTCCCCAGGCTCTGTGCCAAAGTCACCAGGAATTTCCAAAGCCAGCATTGACAACCGTATCCCCATCCCACCCCTTGCAATCAGCAATCAATAAACTGGGGCTGCAGCAGAAAAACTTGAAGCATAGCTGTCATGATTTGTTTCGTTTGATAGCATTTTAAAATCTTTTGTATTTATAACCTTTGCCTTTGGCCATTGACTGAAGAATGGTACACTCCTTGTATCTGGGATGGTCATCCTCTTCCACTGAGCGCGCTGCTTTGGGAGGGACGCATGTGGAGCATTGAGGGAGGAAGGGGACACCCGCCTAGCCAGCCAGATCAGCCAAATCAACCCTGACGATCAATGGGTGACAGATGTCGCAGCCAGATCACCCTCACAACCCCTTTGGCCTTTAGTTCCTTTTAACTTTACCTTAAATTTATACCTCAGGATGGCCCTGGTCCCAATCAACACTTCTTATATTTCCACTCATACAGAGCTTCAGGTGATCTCCACTTCACCCAAACTTTTATCTTGAGAACACCTTCTCTTTTGTGTTTGTGTTCTTGTGTATTTTGCTGCTCCCCAAAAGTTTTTCACTGCCACCGAAGGCTTTTACCTTAGATTTCTTCTGCTTAAGTGGTACTACAGGAAGGCTTTGTTTTAGATGGTAGTGTCAACCTGGTGCAAGGGTTCCACCCCCCCCCTGTGGTACTCAATTAAAGCACAATCAACAATCAACCTAAAATATATTCTTCAATATAATAATTAAATATTGTACATCAATCATGACAATCAAGATCTTCACTAACAGAATAAACTTTCATGTAATCCACACAGACTCAGGCTTTCCCACACAGCGTGCTGTGCGTACACACTGACTGCCCCAGGCACACACTCAGTTTGCCTGATTTTGACAGAATTTCTCAGAACATCAGGCAGATGCTCTAAAATTGGCAGAAGGAGATCCCTTTCAGACTCCCACACAATTGCCTGACTTAACTAGAATATTTTTTCCCTCAGAAACACAGACATACACTCTCTCACAGGTTCCACATAGTTAGCCTGCTTTGCTCCAAAAGAATATTTTCTCTCAGCAGAGACTAAAAACTGCTGTTTGCTACACCACCAGCCCCTTTCCTCCTTTCGTCAGAGGCCTACATTTAAACTCATAGCAACTTTAAAAGCCCCACATTAGCAAGCAGAAATAAAATACTAAAACATAGTTAAACATATTTACAATCTCATGTTACACATTAAATATCTTGGTGGGATTGCCTGTATTAACCTATGTGCTTGCACATATAATCAATAATCACAACTGTGTCTTTTAGGAATGCTCTTCAGATGCACACATCTGCAGCCAGGGCTTATTCCCCCTCTGTTTGTGGAAATGAACAGTGAAAAGAGGGCTGGTAGCTTCTGCAAAGCATGCAAAATAGTATTTGTTTATAGAATCTGCAAAAGTATTCTATGATTCTTTGGCAGAGCAATAGCAATTTGTTGTTTGGTGTTTAAACTGTGATGTTCTAAGGACAGTTGTATTATATTGATGTAGTTTTAATTGTGTTCTGACTCTGTAAGATGCCTCAAACAAAGGATTAGGGGGAATAGAAATATTAATCGTTTATTTGATTAACTGAAACAGGAATGTGAAAGAGGACAGTAATCATATATGGGTGGAGTTTAGCTAGTAACTGCAAGGACTAATTGGCTCACAAAGGAAAAAGGAACTGAAGACATGCATATAAGATTTGGTTCAAGAGAAGCGTCTCGATCAGGTGAAAGAGATACATTGCAATTCTCATTTACTGCTTGGTTTGACTTTTTAGAGGTACTTTATTGATTATGGGGAGAAAACCAAACAAGCATTTCATAGCCTTTCTGCATCCTGGGGAATTCAGTATAATGATACCTGTGACAACAACATTTAATTTGCAATTTCTGCTTGCAAAAAATGATTATTTCTGCTTCAAAAAAAGATTATTTCTATGGTACTAAAAAGTTACATCCACTGCACAAAAGATAAGACAGCTGCCAATGACAGATAATAGTAGAAATGTTGAAAGTGCAGGAAGATTAAACTATTTCTACAAGATAACACAGAATGGTTTGGAAGTCAAGAGGTATAGATACAAAAGAAGAGCCTCTTGTCTCTAACTGCAGGCTGAGAGCAATACCCATTTTCATCCCTGAAAAGATACTTAAATCTAGAGATTAGAACCATGAACAGACAAGACACATCATTCTTCAAACCTGAAAAATAGCACAGCCTTGCAGAAAAACCTGTGGGGGGGGGAAGCATTTGGAAGTTAATTCTCCCCTCAAAATAATAAAAGTAACACCTGTAGCTTTAAGAAATAAACGCCCTCACAGACCATTGAAAGGCAACCACTCAGTATTGCAGGCCAGTTCTAGCCTTAGCTTCTGTCAGTAAAAGGCAGGAAAGGGAGCAGGTTCTTTTTGGGCTTTGAGGGAAGACTAATTGGGGTCAGGCTAGGTAGTGGCTGGAGATCTCCCGGCATTACAACTGATCTCCAGGTGACAGAGATCAGTTCCCCTGGAGAAAGTAGCTGTTGTGTAGGGTGGACTCTATGGCATTATACCATTCTGAGGCCCCTTCCCTCCCCAAACCCCATCCTCTCCAGACTCCACCCCCAAAATCTCCAGGAATTTCCCAACCTGGTCCTCGTATCCTTAGGTCAGGCCCAGTAGCAGCCACCAGGTGACTTGATAGCATTTGACTTGCATGACTCACTTAGCCCCAGACTAGGATATGGGAGATCAAGGTTCAAATCACCAGTCTGCCATCGAAGCTCACTGGGTGACTTTGGGCCAGTTATACATTCTCATCCTAACATTGTTGTGAGGATAAAATAAAGGACAGGAGACTTACGTCCCCATTGTGAAGAATGACAGGGTAGAAATGAAATAATATAACTAAAGATGGGGGGAAGGTAAAAGATAGGTAGGTAGGTAGGTAGATAGGTAGGTAAGTAGGTTGATGGATAGGAGAGAAGGAAGTAGGGAAAGGTGAGGATATAGGGGGAAAGGAAATAGTGTTGAGAATAGGATACATGGCTAAGTGAGTTGCACCACGCAAATTCTTGTGCGTTCCCCACCATGCAACTGGGTCCAGCCCTGTAGCAGGCACCAAAAATAACTGGGCCATACTTTTTCTGGGTAGAGGCTTATCACAGGGACGGAAAGAGGGAAAGCTGGAAGAGCAGATAAAAGTAGGTTGGCTGCTGGGTGGAAAGGAGAGAGGGAATCTGGAAAAGGAAGATGCTATGGGCCTTTCAGAGATGGAAAAGTTGAAATAGTAGGGGAGGGAAAAATGAGACCCCCCCCACATCATTGCAAGTCCTTGTGACTCCCCCATTTATGCATTCATAAAATCTAAAGCATTGCAGACAGCATTTGTCTGTGCTTTTCTGATCAGGTCATAGGAAAGCCGGATACTTTCTTTTCCCTTATATAAAATCTTTGTCCTAATACAGATCTTTTATGTTTTTCCTAATACAGGAGCAGGTGTGTTTGGATCATGAGCATAAAATAATGAGATTCAGGATAAGAATAGACTGTTGGATTGAGAAGCATGCTAACCAATTAATACAATTTTCTGTAGGATGTCCATTAAAGTATGTATCTGAGGTTCATGCTTCATGGTAGTAAAAAATAGGTTCTTCAGAGATAATGAAATCTTTCATCCTTGTATCTCATTCCTATAAGACTGCTTATTGATAGTCATGAACATTTGGGCTGAAGCAATCATGTAGCAGAGTGAAAAATTCCTTCTTTGTTATCTGCTTCAAAGTCATGATGATAAGAGCTGCAATGCTTGCTACACTCTAGAATGAATAAATACACCACCACCACCCTCAAAAAAACCTGCTGAAGTGAGAGAGAACATTTGAGAAAAGGATCACATTCTATAACCTCAAAACCCACAGGATACATATTTCATTTGAGGTTTATGTATGCACAATCATTGCATGTAAAAGATGTGCAATTTAATGTTTTAGGTAACAATTCTCCAGTTGTATTAGGAGAACTATTCTCATTGGATTGTTTTGTAAAGGGATATGTTTATTTTCACTATTGATATAGCCTCCGACCCCCTCCCTCCACACCATGCACAAACTACCCATTACAGGCATCTCACTGTCATGAGTGCATGCTTATAACTGTGGCATGTTCAGAATTAAATGTTCTGTTATAATGTTTGGTTTTTGTGGCAAGAATACAGCTCTTTGTATCTTCTTTGTTTTTTTTATCATAACTGATGAATGGGATTTTATTCCATACACTATTTTGTAGCAGATTAAGCTTTAGGCATTTTACTACTAATGAAATTGACTGTGTTTTAATGAAACTGCACTTCCTAAAATTTATCTATTATATTTATGAATTATTATGAAACAATGCTAAGGGCTAAGCTAGACATGATTGGGGGAAACCCACATATATTTAAACACAGATCTGTTTCTTACAGTTTAAACCAGGGAGTGGTTAATTCTATTTTCCCCAGGAAAAACTGTGCGTGAACAAGGGCAGGTAACCTCTCCATCTTTATTTCTTTAGCCTTCAGCACATTTGTGTTCAATCAGTGTGTGAAAAGGGAAAACAGACACACGTTCATTGGCCCTGGCCCTGTCTTTGTATGGCTGCTGGCTCATCAGCATGATACCAGCTCAAAACACTCTCTGAAGGAGAGGAGACAGGTGGCAGGGCCTAGATGTGCTTACTTTCCTTCTCTGAGCATTGACTGAATGTGGGGAAGGGTCACGTGTGCAGAGCTACAGTCCTCTGCAACTGAAAATTTTCTCTCAGATTGATTTCAATACTGGAAACAAACAAGGCTGAAATAAAATGGTTAAAGCATCAGAATGCAGTGAGGTAAGACAAGAGAAGGGGCAAGCTTTAGCTTTCTTTGCTTTCTGGTTTTGTTAGACATTCCATCTCACTTTAGACGTTAGCAGGTGGACATGTGAATAAATGAACATGGATCTACCACTCATCACCTCTAGTTTGACCTTAAGAATACATATTCATTGGCATTCAAATAACATGTTTACAATAGCTGCCTTCCATGTTTAAATACGTGTTCTCACCTGCTATTTCCATGATGCTGTATTTCATTAGGTTATCTGGTGGGCTCTTCTGTCCTCTTTTTCTTCCCCTCAGGACAAACAATTTCTTAAGAAGTCCTGTGGTGGCATTTGTGGGAAATGAGGGCCATCTCATCAAGCTGGATGAATCATCTAACTGGATGGTGTTTTCTCTCTCTGTCAAGGCAAAATGGTTCTTACGTAAACTTGTAATAGCAGCTGAAGGAACAATGGTAAACTCTGCTTATATTGTATTATGAGTGCTATAAATGGAAAGAACTGGGATGAGGAATAGTTACCTTGTGTGGCACCAAGTAATATGTGAAGGCTATGGATCAGAAAGTAAATTTATAAGCCAATGAAGACTGGCTTTCTCAATAGATATTTTGAAGCTGAAACACATAATCCTTTGGCACTGGTATCCTGTTTAAAGTACCAAATGCTTCCTGTTAGAGACATCTGGAGCAAGGGTCCAAATCCCAGATGTGGTATCAGAGGCATGAACAAACCACTCAGCTGTCTCCTGCTGGTCTGAGAACTAGAAATTCAGTCTGCCAATGCCTCTAAATTTTAAGACACAGAGTGGATTAAGAAACAACCAAACTGTAAATCAGCTGAAATATTGCAATTTTAAGCTGCCAGACTCTCAAAAAACACAAGGCTTGCCACAAATATGTTGTATGAATTTATTATTTAAATTAAGCACAAAGCAAATGATTAGGCAAAGAATCACTGTGGAAGAACGTTAGCCATAACTTCATCTTGCAAGCGTCCCTACTGCTTTCCAAAACTAATAAAATTGATTTATGTGACAAGCTTAAGAAACCCACCTGTTCAAGTATCTCTGAGATACCTCTCCAAAATAACTAAGCTTATAAAATACCTTCCAAACCATAACAAAGAACAGTTGATCATACAAGCGGCCTCCAATGCTTGAAGGCAAAACTACCAGCTATGATTTCTAATCAGATTCTGTCTTGAACTTAGCCATGGAACTGATTCTTTTTCCTTTATTCATTTTTATAGTTTTGTTCACTGCCAAGACAATAGAGTTGAGTTGCATTTTACAGCAGTAAGACCCACTCTGGCTGCACACATCTTCTAACTATATATTCTATGCCAAGGCCACACTGAATTAGAAGAGAGCTTTTAACACCAGTTTATATTTCAGGACATGAACTATAGTTGTAGTTTTATAGTGTGGGATCATATCAGCTGCAAAATATCATATGCATGCACATGTGAGCTCACATATACATTGTAAACTATATATTCTGCATGAAATATCTTGATGTTTTATAATAGCCATCCATATGGAAGAAATGCATTAGTTGACAAATTAGTATGAAATTGCAGAGGGAAAGATTGGGGTTTGAAGTCTTTCCATCCATGCTAAAAGTTCTTAAAGTTGTTTGTATGCCAGAGAAACATATTAAAGAAGTTTCCTCTTGCCTCTTTTACCTTGCGTTTGCTTCTCACATATCTGTAGGTTTTTCTTATGGTAGCAAGCCCTCCTGGCCAGATCCAGCTCGTACTGAGCTTTGGACTCTCTGATGGCTGATCTGCAGTACCTAGTAACCCTCATATACTCCTCTTTAGGGTTCTGTCCTTCTCTCCATTTCCTGAACATTTCCTTTTTCTCCCTTAGCTTACTCTGGAGCTCTCTGTACATCCACATTGGTTTCTTGGAGCCCTTACCATGTTTCCGTCTTGCTGGGATAGTGAGGGCTTGAGCTTGCAAAAGCTCGTGTTTGAGAAGGGCCCACCCTTCACTCGTTCTTTTCCCTTCCAGCACACTCCCCCATGGAATGACTCTCATCAAGCCTCTGAGTTCATCGAAGTTGGCCCTACAAAAACCTAACCTACGAGTCAGGCTACGAACTTCCTTGCCCCCCCCCCAAAGTGACCTTTGTTTCAAAAGGTCACTTCCTGCCTAGCCCAGCAGAGCCCCATGACAGTAGGTGGCGGGGCTTGTAACCAAGAGCAACAGCAACCAGCAGCAAACAACAGCAATTCACTCAGCCCCCAACAGCCCCATACAGAACTTAACTAGAACCACTCTGTGTTCAGTCCCTCCCTCTCCAGTTGCCAAGGGGATTGATTGCAGCAGGCTCCAGACTGTCTGGCTTGCCGAACAGCAACAAACAAGGCTTTTAACAACCACCTGTTCGTTTAGGATGGGGCCTCTTGAACAGCTTGCTCGCGAACAACAGATTGGGCTCGTCGTGGGTTTTTTCTGTTCGTAATGCTGTTCGTGCCCATGTCTAGTCATGATCTTGAATTGTAGTCATGATCTTTAATTGAGCCCAGTAACTGATGGGTAGCCAATGGAGTGATATGTGTTGTTCATGCTGATTGTTTTGTACACTATTCCACAACGAGACATACCATTCTGGTATACAATTTGGAGGTATGATGGATCTCCTTTCACTCCCCCACTGGGAGGCAGATTTTCCCACCAAAACCCATTTGCTCGCTGTGGCTGAGCAGTCTCAAGTAGCGTTTCTCTATTTATGGTTGTAAAATTCTTATTGTGATGATAGCTTTCTGAATCAAAGCCTAACTAACTAACTAATATTAGCAATGTGGAAGCTCCCCAGTAGGAGTATATCTATAATCAGCAGACAGTACACAATAGCATAGTCTATAATCCACGTCCCTTGCCAAGGCATCTCTCTGAGCTATTTCCTATGACACAGCACTATAATCTGAGTAGAAAGCACTCTTGCATAATTATGTATGATAAATAAATAAATAAGTTGTTCCAGTGATTAATGACAGCATGTTTGTTTTTTTAAAAAATACAGTTTGCTAGGAGTATCTTCTGTGTAAGCTCCAATGGTGTTCCCAAGTGACTTTGTTTATTACAGTTGGGCCAACATAAGGTAAGTTTCTCAGTGACTGTGTTCACAATAATTATTTCTTCCCTTAACTTGATGAGATTTAATTTCAACCCACTGGGGTGGATCCAACCATCCTCCAACTTAAGTGGCTGTTCCACTGGAAGATACTCTTAAGTTGGAAGAAGTCTCCTTACTACACTGGAGGAAGGCTTCAAACTTAGTTCAGTGAAGTGGGAGGATAGAGGTAGGATCTCTCTCTGTATAATATGCTGCAGGTTTTTTTTGTCTCAGATAAACGTATCGCTTATTCAAAATACATACACTGTTACATCATGAAAGAGAATGTCTTTGAAACAAATTGTTGTATTTTGAATAATTATGACAGCACTATTTCTTTCTTAGTTTATTTTTTAAAAGTAGTAATAAGACTTATAGCAGAAATTACATGCCAAATACATTTCACCAGAGATTATAAATCATTAGAAATTTTATAGCATCTATCGTTATAGGAGGGAGCTTGCTGTTAAAGAATAATCTAGACTGTGAAAGAATGATTGCACTTGCTTTATTGACCATACCAATGCACTACAGAATAGGAGTGGCACCATCTTGTACAAGCAGAAAACAATGCAAACAAAGGAAAAACAAAGAAACCAAAATCGTTGCTATAATGAATAACCCTGATTTCTACAGACACACCCCTTGGCATCTAGTTATGTTCTTTGATCTTTTCTGTTTAGAGTATGCAAACATCTTCCAAGAAAGAACAACTGTTGCTGAAACACCAAGGACCTATTTGTTCCACTTGAGAGATGAAAATGCATTTTTGTCTTTATACAACAGCAACATTAAAATGTGAAAGATTCAACTAACCAGTGACAAGTTTTTAATAGCTCCTTTGTTGGTGTACATTTTGGATGGAGTTTTATTTGGCTTCCCTTTGTGGTAGGAGAAGCCATTCTCTAAACATAATACTAATTCCAAATGTTTACAGTCCTTGATATCAGGGCAGCTCACATGGAGCATCTTGATATGCACCGTATAATTCTGTCATCTGTGAAAAATGTACATGAGGATGGGGACATGTAAATTGGTCTGTATGCTGTAGAACAGGGCTCTCCAAACTTGTTGAACCAGTGGGTAGTTTAGGAATTTTGAGAACAGGTAGTAGATGCCATAACAAATTGGCTGCCAGATAGGACTAATCAAAGAATGATTGGCCATTTCCACACACGTTAAATAATGCACTTTCAATGCACTTTCGTAATCCTTTAGAAGTGGATTTTTTGTTCCACACATGGAAAATCAGTTTCAAATGTTCACTAAAGAGTATTGAAAGTGGATTATCCAATGTGTGTGGAAGCAGCCATTGTCTTAGAGACTGCATTCAATCACAAAACATGGGAAAATCAAAAAGAGTGCAGTAGCACCTTTAAGACTAAACAATTTTATTGTAGCATAAGCTTTCGAGAATCAAGTTCTCTTCGTCAGATGTCTGACGAAGAGAACTTGATTCTCGAAAGCTTATGCTACAATAAAATTGGTTAGTCTTAAAGGTGCTACTGGACTCTTTTTGATTTTGCTACTACAGACTAACACGGCTAACTCCTCTGGATCTAAAACATGGGAAGGTTCTAAGCCAAGCATCCTCTTATAATGGAGGCAGCAGTTTCCAAATGGGTGCTTCTTGCAGACATAGGCTTACCAGGTGCCCACCTGTGATGGGAAAACTCCAGGGGATTTGCCCCCTTGTCCACTGATCACTGAAGGGGACATTCTCCTGGAGGTTGCCCACCATCGGCAGGCACCTCAGGAACACATACTGTGCGTGTGCTCCCAACTGGCACAGCAACATCATTTACAGAAGTGACGTTGTTGCGATGCCCGCTGGAGCGTTTCTGAACTTCGTTTGGGGCTGATTTGGGTCCCAAACGTGCCAAATCAGCCTCATGAGGAGCACGGGAGTGCTTGCGCAGGTGGCATGGTGATGTCATTTCCAGAAGTGACGTCATCACACTGGCTCTGGGGTGCACGTGCACTTCCCATGCACACGAATGAAGACCTCGTGCTCTGCACAAGGTAAGTGCCAGGTACTCCATCCTCCCAATGGGAAGTGAGGGGTACTTGGCAACCCTATGTAGACATAATGATGATACTTCCTGGACTCTTCTGATCCATCTTCTACTTCAGCGATACGGAGAAAAGAACTGGCTGTTTGCTTTGGAGAACAGATATTTTTGGGGAAAAGCAAGTAGTCACCAAGAAACACACTGGCAGGTGCCATGGTACACATGATGTAGAAGATTACTTGTAAGGCTCCCTGGTTTTGAGAAACAGAACAGAAAAAGTGACTATAAATACATCTGATTGAAGATGAACACAGTCCTTAGGCAGAAGACAAACCTTCCTTGGGGACTGTGGCGCTAATATCTAAAGTATTTCCAGCCTTGTTAATGGAACAGTAGAAGCAATGGTTTAAAATTGGGGGGAGGGATATCTTATTTGCTCATTTCTTTGGAGAAAGGCATATTATAGGCATGGCATTTTATTTTTTTGGAAAGTAAATAGCTTTCAGATAGCATTCTTTGTTTACTGAAAGCAACTGGGTGGTATGAAAGGATTGGGTAAAAAGCTTAATATTTACCTAAATCTAATAATTAAAATGAATTCAAATGGTTAGTTGTTTCACAACAGTAAGTGTAACATCCAATCACAGCATCTTGGCAATTATTGCCAATTAAATAATGAAATGTGTTCAGGATCAGCCCACTTCCTACTTGATGGTCTGAAGAAGTATTTTCATCTTCACAAGATACTCTACAATGCTAAAAAATAATACAAAATTCTCACTTGGACTCAATCCACAGGGTGCTGCTGAAGGATGTGAGGGTAAGCCTCAGGTGAAAGCACTGAGCCATGTCTACAGAATTCATTTCTTTTTCTTATCAGCTTGAGCTTTCTTGTAATGATTTCTGCCAAAGGCAAAGAAACATATATTTAATTCTCATTGCTCTTCAATCACTTGATGCATGAACATGTTCAATAGAAGTGTGTGGCTATCCTAAATCTACTTCCATATGTTCTGGGATTGTTGTGTAATCCTTTCCTAATCTGGTCCCAGATTGTTCCTGCAACCAATACTGTGTTGGATAAATCCTTTAAAATCCTTCTCAGATTCACCAGCATTATTTGGTACACAAATAAACCCATCCCATTGCAGAAATGCTAACTTCAGGGTAAGTAGGATTTCAAAGGTGCAGGCTAGGCTTAAATTGTAGAAATACACCTCTAATATCAGAAGACCAGAAACAGGCATCTTGGTCTTCCACAAAGCTTTTGACAAAATCCTTCAGCAAAGGATGCTGAGTAAAGTGAGCAAGAGAATAGATTGTCTCATGGATTGGTAACTGGTTAAAAATAGAAAACAGACAGTAAAAATAAATAGTTTCAAAATGGATGTTTCCCATAGTATCTATACCAGGAGTAGTGCTGCTATGTAGCTTTTTAAAATAACACCAGATCATTTATGAATCTCGTGCCATCTTGTGAATTTCCAAATTAATCCAGTTAATTTTTTTGACATTTGGCAAGTTTCACAACTTGTTTATATGTATCTTATGTGTCTTTTTTTAAAGTGTTATGTTTTGGAAGGAGAGGGGCTCAAAAAGTAGAAGAGGCTCATACCTCTCTGGACCTCTGAGAGGGGCTGGTTCAGTCTTCAGTTTTATGCTTGTATGTGCGTGAGAGGCAACAGCACATCACAGAGATCATAACAAGCAAATGATATATCAATCATTATTACCATAAAACTCCAGTGTTTCCTGTGATTCTTTTTAATTTACAAATCCTTTAAATTTACAAATCTATCCTAATCTTAATAAATGAAACCTAACCATTCACTGTTTAGTAGTATCCTCCGCTTTAAAAAAAAATCACTTATGTCATGTCAAAGAACAGTTGAACTTTTCTTTCTCGTACTCTTGGGAAGTATTGTGGATGAACAGGTTATAAAAATAAGTAATAGGATGAAAACAATGGTGTTTGGGAAAAATGTACTCCATAGGATTTAATATAATTTAAATATTTTATTTTATTAGATTTATATCCCGCCCTTCCCACGAACAGGCTTAGGGTGGCTAACATCAACAAAGCATCAATAAATATAGGCTAAAAAACACACAAAACTGTAAAAGTTATCACCAATCACAGTAGTTCAATTCCACAGTAGTTCAATTCAAGTAATTCATCTGTTCCTTCTTTAACATAAAGAAAGCTAGTTCATATCTATTTACATACAAATGATAAAGAACTCTGATTTTTTTAAAAAAAGTTTTTATTTTCTCTAAGTGGATGTGGAAAAATAGCACTTTAGTGACAGCCTAATTTTATGCTTATATTCCCGGAAGTAAACCCCTCTGAATTCAATTGAATTTACTCCTAAGTAAATGTGCATAGGATTACAGCCTGGGATTCAGATCCATTGAGCACAACTAAACATGTATAAAATAATACTGCAAATATAATAAGAAAATATGTTTGGAGAAATGTGTGTGGAGGTTATGGACTGTAAACAGAAACACATCATTTTTTGAAGAGATAATTAAGAACCCAGTTCCATGCATGTATTCTCAGCCTTAAGTCCAAAAGCACTCAAATGCCATTTACTTCTAGGAAAGTATGCATAGGATTGCAGCCAGAAGCAATCATTGTCTTCTGGCAGAGATCTATTGTTAAACTGCAGATCAACACTGCAAATTGGAAAATTTCCCCTTAAGTTTAAAAGGGACTTTATTCCATGTATTTGTTGCTTTAGAAATACAGTTTGGACAACTCTGCAAAGAGCAAAAATAAGAACAAAAATCTAAAGAAATTCTGAAGAGACTGGAAGAAGGATGCTGAATAAAAGGTTTAACCTTTCATACATGTAGACAAGCCAGTGTGATGTGGTGTTTATGTTAGACTAGGACCTGTGTTTGGTGGTAGAAAGTGCTGTTAAGCTGTAGCCAATTTACAGCAACTCTTTAGGGTTTTCAAGACAAGAGGCAAACAGAAATGGTTTGCCATTGCCCACGTCTATATAGCAACCCTGGATTTCCTTGTCAGTCTCCCATCCAAGTACTAATCAGGGCTGATCCTGCTTAGCTTCTGAGATCTGATGAGACTGGGATCACCTGAGCCATCCAGGTCAGGGAAGAACTGTGCTTAAATTCCAGTAATTCCCGTCTTGGACTGGCCAGTCTCTCTCAGGATAAACTAAGGAAAAAATGGAAAAGGGAGAATGATGTATGCTGCTCTGGGTTCCATGGAAGAAGGATGAGATAAAAACACCCTACATAGATTGTACAGTTGCCAACTCTGGCTTAGGAAATTCCTGGAGATTTGGGGGTGGAGCCTGAGGATGGGTTTTGGGAAGGGGAGGAAACTCAGCAGGTATAATACTGTAGAGTCTATACTCCAAAGCAGCAATTTTCTCCAGGAGAACTGAACTCTGCAGTCTGGGGAACTGTTGTAGTCCTAGGAGATTTCCAACTCTAACAGATAAAACAAGAGCTAGATAGATTTACCTAATTTGTAGCCCCAAACAGCAGGCATGTTTGCTAGCAGTCCATAATTTTAATGAGCAGTGATGAAAACATTGTTGAGCTCGACAGATGTTCAGGACAGAGATGCAGCATAACCACATGCAAACTACATATTTGTGCCAAGTGTCGATTAGGTGAATTTGGAAAGATAGGCAGATTACGCTGTATGGAGCAATGGCATGTTTGACATATTACACCATACAGTAGATTATTTTGCAAAGCAAGCATGACTTGGAAGAAGATGATAGAACCTCACTGCTTCTCATCACCATTTCCTGGGGGCAAGGGTTTGTCTTCCTAGGATTAATTTGAGAGTTTATTTATTTATTTACAAGATCTTTACCCCACCTTTCCACCCCCATAGAGCCACCATTATGACTATGAAAACAAATTAAAACCTCATCTTAAAAACCATTAAAATCACCATACAAAATACATCATTAAAACAATTTAAAATTTATTTATTTATTCAATTTATACCCTGCCCTCCCTGTGAACGAGCTCAGGGCTCAGAGATTAAAATGAATACAAAAAATGAAAAACAACAGTTTAAATTATTGTGGGAGGAGGAGGGATAATTGAGAGAATGCCAAGCAAAACAAAAAGTTCACTCACTGGTAGAAGATGACAACAGAAGGGGAGATGCAAATCTCCTGAGGAGAGAGTTCCGGAGTTTTGGTGCCACTACTTAGAAGGCCCTCTTCCAGTCTGCCACCTGCTTTATCTTAGAAGGCGGAGATACCCAAAGCAGGGCCTCTGAAGATGACTGAGTGGTTGGGTAGGTTCCCCACAACAAACATCCTGTGAGGTAGGTGGGACTAAGAGAGCTCCTAGAAGCTGTGACTGACCCAAAGTCACCCAGTGGGCTTCAAGTGGAGGAGTGGGGGATAAAACCTGGTTCTCCATATTAGAGTCCTGCACTCTTAACCACTGCACCAAACTGAAAGAAGATGACAAAACTGAAGAAATAAATAAAATTATCTCTCTTTCTAAAGTATCTCTTTTAGTGCAATCCTATGCAGAGTTACTCCAGTCTAAGCCCACTGAAATAAACTTTTTAGGACTTTTTGCATCACGCTCCAGAAATTATCCCTGGATGACCACACTATTTTGCTGGGACATAGAAATAATAGGCCTTATTTGATTGTGTGGCAGTAATCAGTGTGGGATCAATATTTCAGCCATTTCCCTAATGATCCTGGAAAAGGCCATTCTTCAAAATTAAAGCTGACATCTTCTTCCCACTGCATATTAATACTTCTAATAAATTTTAAACTAACTTTAAAGGCTTAGTTCCGAATGAAGATGTCACAATAGCTCTTGGCCAGATGTAGGACACCACCAGAAGATTCTTGAAAACCTGTAGGCTTCGTGGCATCTGTCTTCCAGATATGTATGTCATCTGCAAGGTTCCTTCAGCTTAGCTCATCTAGGAAAGGAGTCAGTCACTTGAGTGGGGCAGAGAAGTAGTTCATGCCCTGAACTACTAAAATAATACTGAACTACTTACTTAAAATGGTTATTTTTGTTAATTCAGGGATTTAACATATCACTGATACAAAAATGCAGAATATAAAAGTGGGACATTCTAAGAGGCATTTATACCACAGGGTCTTGTTGCAATTCACAATTGTGAAAATGACAGTTTAGGGAGCCAGCTGCATTTGGGAGCATATTCTGGAAATTAACTTTGCCACAATGAAGATCAAAAAGGTTAATATGAGGTTAGCCATAATGACAAAGGTTGTAATTTAGATTTGTTGTAAACCATTGCATGTGTGCAAGTTAAGGTTTTTAAATGAACTTAATTCATTCAAAACTTTAACTTTATTTTTTCCCATCAAAGAACTATATTCTTCTATCCTGTGGGCTGGTTTCCTGCCAATTTTTCTTCTGTTTATTTAAGAAATGGACAACAGCCAAACTATTACATAAGTTATTAAATACCACACTTGCTTAATACTAATAGAAACAGAAGTTATCACTAGAGATGGGCACGAACAGAAAAAAAAACCCTGAACATGATGTTCGTTGTTCATTGCCATCCATGAACAGAAACTCATGAACAACCACGAACATGGCCCTGTTCATGAACATGTTCGTAGTTGGCTGTTCATGGGGGTCAGCAGGCTCTCCTCCAGCCATCATCCAAGTTTGGTCAAGATCCCTACTCCACCACTCCCAGAAGCCTGACCTGAGCAGGCACCACAAAAAGGTACCAATAATAAATAATAGCTTGGCCCCAGAGCCTGGCAGCAGCCCTGGAACTTGAAGGGGTAGATCCCTATCCCACTACACACAAATAAAATTCAAGCTCCAATTCAAAAATTGAAAATTCAAGCTCTCTATCAAAATGCCAACAGCAACTGTCTCTCCACTGTCTGCAAAGTCAGAGCAGGGATCCCCTCCCACCTGGTCTTTGCTCCCTTGTTGTAACAAATTTGGAGCTCCACACTTGAAAGAAAAACCTGCCTATCAAGCTAAATTGGGCTTAGATTGGGGTTTCCAGGGCAACAGCAAGAATTCAAACAGAGTTCAGACAATCCCTGCCTAAGTTGCCAAGGGAATTGATTGCAGGTGCCAGACTGTCTGTTTTGATGAACAGCAATGAACAGCAACAAACGAGGCTTGCAACGACCACCTGTTCGTTTAGAATAGGGCCTCAAGTACAGCTTGTTCGCGAACAGCAGATTGGGCTGTTCGTGGCTTTTATTTGTTTGTATTGCTGTTCGTGCCCATCTCTATCAGAGAGTAGGCAGCCATTCAGATATAGGTCTTTAAATGTTAGCAACACTAGCATCTTGAATTGTGCCTAGAAACAAATTAGAAGCCAGTGTAGATAAGCTAGGACTGGAATGATATATTCTCTTCTATTCACTCCAGCACAAGAGATAAGATGGAACCTTGTGGGACCCCACAAGCAAAAGGACAATTGGCTAAACAGGAATACCTCAACACCACCTTCTGAAATCTATCCTCCAGGCCCAGTAGCAGCGCAAAATAATGCCTCTCAATACTAGCCTTGAATGGCGATCTAGAAGGATCCCATGACTGGTGGCAATGAAAGCTGCTGAGAGTTCCTGGAGAATCAGCAGCACTCCCTCTATCTCCCAGTGCAGTTCATCCACCAGGGTAATCCATGCTGTTCCAATCCCATTACCAGGCTTAAAACAAGATTGAAAAGTATCTAAATAATTTGCCAGATCCAGGAAAGCCTGATGTTTACAGATATCACTGCCTCCCTGCTCCTTTGCTGCTGCCGCGCGCTGCAGGGCTGGAGCGTGCACACGCGAAGCACATGGAGCGATGGGCAGAAGTAAGTATTGTGCCTCAGGCAACAGAAACCCTGGCACCAGCCCTGATCCTGGGTCCAGGGTTAGCTTATTTCAAAGGTAGAGCAACTGCTCTCTCTTTCAAGGAGACATTAACTACCTCTTTTACACAGTCAACCAGCGCACCCCCTCCCCTGCAGATTTAATTAGCCAGGAAGGACAAATGTCATAAAAACAGGTGCATCTGATGAAGAGAATGGTGGTTCGCAAAAGCTTATGCTACAATAAAGTTGGTTAGTCTTAAAAGTGCTACTAGACTCTTTACTGTTATAAAAACAGGTGGCAGGCCTCAGATCTCCAAGGATCCTG
The DNA here is from genome assembly GCF_028583425.1 of Eublepharis macularius. Classification (NCBI taxonomy): domain Eukaryota; kingdom Metazoa; phylum Chordata; class Lepidosauria; order Squamata; family Eublepharidae; genus Eublepharis; species Eublepharis macularius. The sequence continues at coordinate 129,785,897 of NC_072790.1, forward strand.
TCCACATCCTCACACTGAAAAGTATTCCAAACAACTAGACAAGTTGGCACCCTGTCACCATGTGACCCTGTCACTGCTAATGTAGAGTCTAAGTCAGAATAGATGCAAGAGGTTTTATCTGCAAAGTGCTGAAAAAAGCTATCACAGTGGGCTACCAAGTAATCTACCTCCTCCTGCAGGCTAGATCTCAAAAGTCCTCTGACCACCTGGAACAGTTCCACTGTCCTACATTGGGTAGACACAATGGTAGCAGAAAAATGTTTCTTTGCTTTCATCACTACCATGAAGTACTCTTTAAAATGAGCTTTTGCTTGTGTCTTATCAGACTTGTCCTGAGTTTTCCTCCACTGTGGCTCTGTCTCCCTCATCTTTTCATCACCTGCAGCCCCTCAGTAAACCAAAGGGTTACTTGAGCTCTAACACCTGAATGAGGATGATTGGGAGGAATCATGTCAACCACCTGGGCCAATTCCTCATTCCAGAGATCAACCAGGGCATCACCCTTGGGCTTTTTAAGACACTCCCCCCAACATATACACACCTTAAAAGATTATGGATGACCTTTCTCATTTACCTCTTGGAAGTCTGAGTCTCTGCCTAATGCTGAAGCATCACACTAGACTTGTGATAAAATTTAGGGCACTAATTCACCAGACCAACCTTAGAGTCACTATGGACAAGACATAAAACCTGCACCTATGTGTTAAGCTATAGCCCTTGTATATTAACCATTGTTATTGAGCAGAAGGACACTGTTATTCTGTAATAAATTGTTGGTTCTCTTTTGTTCTCTCTTCTATTTGTTTTATGTCTTTTTAATATTATGGTTAAAAAGTCCTTTGAACAAAACTTATTGATTTTGTTTCTTCAAAACACAGACACAAGCAAATCACTCTTCTAAGAAATCACTCTTCTTAAGAAATGAGCCTCTAGTCACTAAATACCTCCCTACACAAGTACAAAATATGCTTTGAGACTGTGTTTAGTTCATAACTCTTCAGAAACTCAGAGTGGGGCTGTAGAATTATTGCTACCAGTGGAGCACATCAACTTTTTTCTTTTCAAAAATATTTTTATAGAAAACATAATGAAGAAAGAATTATAACAGTCTAAACTTAAAACTCTGCCTCACTATTTTTTTCCTTTAAAAAATAGTGTTTTATTAATCAGGAGTCCAGTAGCACATTAAAGATGAGCAAAAATTATTACAGCATAAGATCTATTTCTTGCCAGTTCTGGACCACTTTTGAAGAGCAGGATTGGTTTTAAGTTTCATTTCCCTAATCATTTTTGCCATGTTTTCTCTAGTGTAGTGAATTCTGATTCTAATTGCTGGCAACAGTTGGGCTCTGAGCTTCAGGTGCTGCTATTGCACTTGCTTCATAGTTCTTGCATATACTCAGCAGCATTTGTTGCTTCTTCCTCATTTGTGGCTGTTACGTTCTCATTTCTTGTTGCAATAAATTGGCAGCTAGCCCCTTTGCCTTGCAAAGGTGCACATTATTAAAGGAGCATTTCTAGCTTCTCTACCAGTGTACAATACCTTTGCACGTAGCTCTCATGCTTTGGGAGACAAAGTTTGGTGGAGCCCCACTGGTGACATTGCCTTCAATCAAAAGGAGAAGCCATTATCCTTTATTACAATTGGCGAAAGTGAGACTGATCATCACATTGCTCGGGAGAGGTTAGGGGGAAAAATGAAGTATCTTTCAGTACAGCTGCTTATGCCTTCCTTTGGAGGTGGGTCATGCAGGATCTTCACGTTAAAACTGGCGACCAGCATCATGTCCTCAAAGCGCCTATTGCCATCTGTTCTTGTAGCAGCATTTAAGGTTTGTTCAGGTCATCTATCAATGCTGGCTCCAAATGCCATTTAGCCTTTACCCAATGGTTTCATAGAAAACAGTAGTGAGAGAATCAATGGGTAGGGCAGGGGCAACAGTGTCATTTTCTTTTAAAGATAACTATACTAGATAGAAGTTTCAGTGCTATGGAGAGAGAATGCAAAGTCTTCAAGAAAAGAACATTTTAAAAAGTAAATAGACACAAAATATTCATAGCATGGTAGCAAAATAGTAAAGAGTCCAGTAGCATCTTTAAGACTAACCAACTTTATTGTGGCACAAGCTTTTGAGAGCCACAGCTCTCTTCTTCAGATGCATGTTATGCATCTGACAAAGATGCAGATGCATTCCTTGTTCAAGACATTCTGTTCTTCTTTAAAAGAAGAACAGGAGACCACCACATCAGTAGCAAAGCAGGCAAAAACAAAACTTTAAGAAGCCCCTTGGCTGTGAGGGGGAAGATAATAGTGCCACTCATCACCAGCCCAGTTGCAGCCAATATACAATAGAGCCTAGGATTGCTAACTACCTGAAGAAAAAGTGTCCTATCTCTTTAGAGACTTAATGGGATATAATGTGCCAGGTGATGTTATTGACCTTCATGCCATGGAAAGCTTCATATCACTTGCCCATTTCTACACATTAGACCTCTATTAAAGGGAAGGATACTTTTCTCCAGGCCTGTTGGCAACCCTATTGGGCAGTTGAAATAGCAATTACAGGAGAAAGAACCACATTTTTCTCAAATACAAAATTTTGTACTAAAAATAATGCTTAACATTTATATAGTGCATTAAATACATCCATACATTATTTGAATCTAAATTATTTCAATCATCCTTACAATCGCCCATAAAAGTAGAATGGTATTACCCCATATAGTGTGTGAGGGCGGGATGAGGTTGCCTAGGTCTGTTTATGGTAGGGATGAGCCTTTCATCCCTATTTGCCTGCTCAAATTCCTGAAAATACTTCTATAGTGGCACTCCTTGCTGCCACCTTCTTTTTGATGTTGAACTGTTATAGTTTTGTTTCTAGCATCATGTTGTTCTGTCCTCCTGGGCTTTTTTTACAATGATAGTGTGGCGGAGGTCTCCTGTTCTTCTTTTAAAGACAATGTTTTGAACAAGGAATGCAAATTGTTGAACTTCCCAGTTTTTATTTCTAATTACTATGGTGAAGTTTTGTTCTCATCACAACTCCAGTCTCCAGTTTGCAATTTCCCAGGTTTAGGACCTTGTCATTGCTACGAGGGTGGCTATCTATTTGTGGTGGATTGAGCTCTACAATTTCCCACTGTAAAATTATAACTTCAACTTTTTGTAGTTACCACATTGGTCCAGTAATAATCAGAGTTTCAACTTTATATACTTAAATATGGAGGGAACAGGGAGGATAGTGTACGCACAAAGATGTCTTTAGAAATATAGTGCTGAAGTTAGGGGCACCCACCTAGCAAATAAATAATGATTCTCCAGTGTACTGAAACAAATTGCCTATGAATGATATTGCTAAATACTGTTTGATCACAGAGATTTAGTGACTGTACAATATCTTGTTACTATCATTCCATTATTGGTATGTGATTTGTGTACCTATAGAAATGTATATTTCACAACCGATTTTTTTCTGTTTTAGTGCCTCTGGGTAGACTTAAAAAATCATCACCATAATCATTAATATCTTGAGGTTTAACCAGGGATGGCTGCTTCTCAGGACTCACTGTAATCTCCACAGACAAATGGTCCATTGCTGGTATTGTATTTTCCAAACTTAATTGGAAGGAGTGTTGGAGACCCATAATGTTTGATCATTGTTTTAATACTGTTAAAACAATTACAACTGAATACAAAGATTAAACATCTTCATGTTATTTTGGGATGCGAAGTCCTAAAAAAATATAATGCCAACACTGCTGTTGGAGATTACTGTAGGTCCAACTGGTGTGACTGGCAAAACTCTCAGGAAAAAACAGTCTACAAACACAGGAAGAATTGCATGGTCCTTTTCTATTTTTCAGTGTCAGTCATTTGTGGGAGTAGTTTGGAGCACTGTCCCATCATGCAAATTACAGTGTGGCATCTCAAAAACAGCATGGCTATCACCAGTGGGCAGAAAACCACAGCAAAGAATGCAGAACAATGAGATGACACTACTCTACAATAAGAACTTGGTTGCTGGGCCAACTAACTAACTACCATGATGTATCCATGAGTACATATTTATATTGATGAATAAAAGCATTATGTATATAGACAAAACATGCAATTGGAAAGCAAACCCTTTTAAAACCTGCAGAAACAAGGTAACATTCAAAACTGCAGGTGGTTAAGATATAATCAGAAGCATAAATGTCATGACAGAACAATGCTCTCATTGCCTGATAAATGTATGGTGTGTCTTCATATATAGCAAACCAGAATGAACTGCGTGTGATGGAGACACATGATGCTGCATTTCTGTGTTTGGAACTCCAGATATGTAATCAGGCTCTTCTATTTGTCTTGCAATCTCTTGCAGCCATTTAAATATTTTGGAATTGCTAACATCTTTTCTCTGAAATGAATGGGCACAGTTCCTTCTGCCCTTCTCATATGATTTATATTTGGGGTCCTTTGTCATTTTCCTTACTTTAGGGTGGCCAAACCCAAAGGAGGACAAGACTCCTGTGCTCAGGAGGTCTTTGTTCAGAGGCTGGATGACCGGCTAGAAAGAATACTGTGGTTGGTTGTTGTGGGTTTTCCGGGCTGTATTACTGTGGTCTTGGCATTGTAGTTCCTGACGTTTCGCCAGCAGCTGTGGCTGGCATCTTCAGAGGTGTAGCACCAAAAGACAGAGATCTCTCAGTGTCACAGTGTGGAAAAGATTTTGGCAGGTCATTTATATCTACTCAGGAGGGGTGGGGTTGAGCTGAGTCACCACCCCTCCTGAGTAGATATAAATGATCTGCCAACATCTTTTCCACACTATGACACTGAGAGATCTCTGTCTTTTGGTGCTACACCTCTGAAGATGCCAGCCACAGCTGCTGGCGAAACGTCAGGAACTACAATGCCAAGACCACGGCAATACAGCCCGGAAAACCCACAACAACCATCGTTCTCTGGCCGTGAAAGCCTTCAACAATACATCAATACTGTGGTTGTCTATTCTTGCACTGAGCAAGGGGATGACTTGATAAACTCTCAGGGCCTTTATATTCTATGACTCATATATCATTAATTGTTATGCTGAAGTAGAACAATTGCCCATTATGACATGTCTTTCATCCTGTTTGTGGAAATCCAGAATGGGAGTACAGCATGCATTGCATAACAAAGTGTGCTCCTTTGTCATTTTAGTGGAAGGGAAATCCTCATATACTGTACCACTGGGTTAAAGATAAACTTTTGTTTAATTGCATATAGACAATTTCATTTTTCTTTTGTTGCTAATGCATCATTTAGAAGCTTAACACAGTAGAAAAAATGTAGTCAATTGCCTTCACTAACTTAATGTAATGAAATTAATATATTCAAATTTGCTATTTGCTATAATCTGCTATAGGATGATTACACAGTACAGAAATAAAAAGCACCAGTATAATCTCTGTGTAAAGTTTTTAACCCATTGTTTCTGGTCCAACCTTCTGGGACAACAGAAAACAACTCCACTCCATCCTCCACGTGATAGCCCTTCAAATACTTGAAGAGGGCTATCATATCCCCTCTCAGGAATCAATGGCTATATCTAAAAAGTGAATTTTGGGAAAAGATATTCCCTTCCCCATATCAATGTTACTGGTGATGATACGCCTTGGATAAATACCAAAACAGTGAATGCCAGATGATAAAGAAATTGCACTGATGGTCATACTCTCTAAACTGTTATTAGATGTAGCCAGAGATATTCCTGACTAATTTGGGATGTATGGTAGGCAACCTTTACTGTTTTTCCTCTTGTCCCAGCAGTGCAAATAATTACACCTGTATAAAACGCAGCATATATTTGGTAGATTATGGGCCAATTCACATATGCATGTATATCACTTGATTAATCAGCACTTTTTGCCTGGTGTATGTTCTGAATGTACTAAGATCATGCATCCCCCAGCCCTCTGTAGAACATCTTCTTTAAAAAAGGCAATATGTGGCCTCTAACGCACTCAGTGCTCTTCCCTTTTTCCCTTAACCCCCTGAGTCCCCTAAAGCAATTTCGTTCCTGAAACCTCAAAATTTTTACCTTGGCTTTTTATTTAAACATTTCTGTGCTACCTTTCTAACCAAATAGGGTCCCCAAGGCGGCAGTCATCAAAACATTAAAACATTTCAATATTAAGCATTTGAGACATTAAAACAACATTTAAAATAAAGTAGATATAAACTATTTTAATGATTCAATAAAACACATAAACACACATAATAACACAAACAGAGGGGAGAGCCAGTGAAAGTTAATGACAGCAAAATACCTAAATAAAGTCTTTACCCACTGGTGGAAGATACCGATAGAGGGAGGGAGTTCCAAAGTTTTGGTGCCACCACTGAGAAGGCCTTTTCCTGAGTTGGCACTCACCTAATCTTGGAAGAGGGTACCCAAAGCAGGGCCTCCGAAGATGACAATTTGTATGGGAGTAGGCAGTCCTTCAGGTATACTGGTTCCATGCTGTATAAAGCTTGAAAGTTCAATAGTAGCACCTTTAATTGGGCTTGAAAGCAAATTGGGAACCAGTACGGAAGAAACAAGACTGGACTGATATGGTTCCTGCAACCTACTCCAGTCAGCATTCTGGCCACAACATTCTGTACCAACTGTAGATTTCAGACATTCTTCAATGGCAGCCCCATGTACAATGCACTGTAGTAGTCTAATCTAGGGCATGTACTACAGTGGCAAGATTTTTCCTGCCCAGGAAGGGCTGCATCTGACTCAACAGCTGAAGCTTCTGAAATTCATCCTGGGAACTGTTGCCCCTGTTTATTCAACAAGAGGCCTGGGTCCAGGAGCACCCCTAAGCTACGAACCTGCTCCTTTAGGGGGAGTGCACCCCACTTAGAACAGGAGATAATCCATTTCCTGTATCGGATTCCCCCTCCTGCCCAATAGCACCTCTGTCTTGTCAGGATTAAGTTTTAGCTTATTAGCCCTCATCCATCCCCAAAGTGCCTCTAGGCTCTTTGCAGTTTCCACAGCCTACCTGGGATCTGCTGGTAATGCGAGATACAGCTGAGTGTCATCCACGTTGGGTTGTCAGGTCCCCATACGCTCCTAGTGGGAGGGGGGGACCTGGTACTCACCAGCATGAGGATCTTCACATGTGTGCTCCCGGCACTGATGTTATTGCTCTTTGTGTGGAAATGCTCCTGTGCTTTGCAAGGGGCTGATTCTTGCAGCCTCCCACAGATTGCCAGCGATCTCAAAGGGTTGTTGTAAGGATAAAATGGAAGACAGTGGAATGATGGAAGCCACTTACAGTCCCCATTGGGGAAGAAGGTGAGGTATAAATGAAGTAAATAAATAAATCTTTGATACTTTGAGCTCTAAGCTCAAAATGCTTCTCCACCAGCTTTCCAGACCCCTAGCATCCTTCGTTCTTCTGTCCCATTAGTCTTCTCAAGTGCAGAGACACACCATAAGGCAGTATTGCTGCAGGTTAAAGGCATGTCCTCTGGCTACTGCCATGGTTCCATTTGTCCATGGAAGTCTTGAGGGGGTGCTTAAAGGGAGCCTTTACACTTGTTTTGTTCAAGAACCTTCACCTTTTCTTGTTATTTTACCTACTGAGGATTTCCATTTTGGTAAGTGTCCATTTCCCTTTTCTCCAACTCCCACCCAAACTGTAACATTTTGAAGTCCTTTGGACAGTATAAATGTTTATCTTCAGTGTGCTGACATTTTGGGATCTTTCATCATACAAATGCTTTCCTAAGCACATCAGCAGCTGTTCTGCTAATGACAGCTGTCATACTTACTCATATAAAGATAGTTGACTGAGGTAATAATACTCATGTCTTCTCAAAAGCTTACTATTCATAGGAGGCTTCTGAAGGGGCATGAGAATGCTTAGAAGGCAATGCTCTTGGAGCTGGGATTGGGGACTGTTCTGCCTTTTCATTAGCAGCAAAGCTCAGCTTTTGAGCAGCATCTACTGAAAAAGCAGATAGGATAGTCACTTCCCTCAGTGTGACAAACTGTAGGTCCTGATGTCTTTTTCCAGGGCCCAGGGCCGAGGACATACTGGCTACTGGAAAAATCAAATAGGGGTGAGTTATCTTGCAGTATATAGTCCTCCTGAGTTGCTGTCAGACTTATACTGTAGGTTTGTGCAAAAGCAAACTCAAGAAAAAATGCACAAACACACTTCTGATAAAGTGTGGTCAGCTTCTTTAAAAAGTACTGTGTAAAAATGATAAATAAAAAGATATAGAAATCTCAGAATTATAACTCTTAATTACTGCATACAACTCAGCTATAAGTAAAGAAATCAGATATATTTTAAAAACCTCTTTATTATATCTTTATCACAATCATATTCTTTATCATGGATTTTGAAGGTGACATTGCTGAAGAAACTGTTCACTGTTCATGTTTCTGGCATAAACGTTTATCCTGGTTTAGTGGTATACAAGTCAGCATTCAGGTTATATACGTGAATTTGCAGGGAACAATCAACTCAGAGAACAATCACTGGCCAACGCTTTAGATTGGTTACCGTATCTTTGAGCAAGAAACTTGCACATCCCATAGGAACCAAAACTTTTAAAATTAAACCACAATTCAAAAGCGGCGAGTCACTTGTTTCCTACAGTCCTCCTACTAAATTATATCAGCAACAAATACATGCCATATTTAGTGCTTTTGTTAGAAATAGCCCAGTTCTTCAAAGATTTCTGCTACATCTAGGTAGGATATAGCTTTTGCAAGAATGAGAATTATAAACCTTGTGTGTTGAGAGAAATCTCCATCATCCTAGCAGACTTTCAACAAGGAGGAAGTAGAAGTTTCCTTAGACTTTAGGTCAAGCTCAGGAAAGCCAGTTTTGGAGATCTCAGATTTTTACTGTCCTATAATATCATCTACGGCAAAGGAATATCTATCCAAATCCATATCGTTACAGTGTGTAGTTGGTTAAGCAAGCACTGCTAGTTTTAAACTGGGAATTGTGGATCTGGCCCTCGATCCACAAAGTGCATTGTCAATGCATCTGATTAAGTGAGCTCAAGCCTATGTAAGGTGATGTCATGACTAGACATGGGCACGAACGGGGGGGAAAAACCCGAACACGCTGTTGATCGTTTGTTGCCATCGACAAACACGAACAGATGAACAGTAACGAACATGTCCCGTTAACAAACATGTTTGTTGTTCGTGGGGGCCAGAATGGCCCCCATTGGACTTAGAGAGCCCATATTCACAGGGAGTGATCAGCAGGCTCTGCTCCAGCCATCACCCAAGTTTGGTCAAGATTGCTATATGGATCTTGGACTTAAACATTCCCAAATCCGATGCCCCCAGGAAACTCCCGTTCAATATAATTGGAGCCACCAGTTGATTTGGCCCCGTGTACAAGCGGTGGACTCGAAGGTGGGCTGCCTCCCCTATAGGGGGTGGGTGGTGTTGCTGCTCACTGGCGACGCCCCCCATGTGCCTGCCCGCCAGGCCTCCAAGAGGCTACTTTCTAACAAAGTATAGAAGTGGGTGATGTTTGCAGCTGCTGGGCCTGGCAGGCTGGGGAAGGCAGTGGTGTGCTGCTTCCACTCTAGGGGGCGGGGTGTGTGGCCACTCGCCAGTGGCACCCCCATGTGCCTGCCTGCCAGGCCTCAGAGAACTTGATATTTCCGGCCCCCACTTTGTGGGGGAAGCATCATTCCCCTAGGAAAGGGAATTGTGGGCAGATAGGTAGGTGCCCTCATGGGGAGCTGTGGGCTGCCCCCTGCATCACCCACTGACCTTCCTTCACAGACACGGCAGTCTATTCAGCATCAGCACCCTATGGAAGATGGCAGTTCCACAGAATGCACACCACTCAGAGACACCTCACCTGTGCAGGCAGTAAGTAGTGTAGGCTGCTGCCAGCATTACCTTCCTTCCTGCCTTCATGGACAGGATGGAATGTATAGGATAGGAGATGTCACATGGAGGGGTTGGGGTGGTTCCAGAGAGGGAGAGGTCGAAAGAGGGACCAAATACTTGTATGGGAGAGGAGGACAGAGGCTTCCTGGCCACATTGCGCAGCAGGACTGGGACAGAGGACCCTAACATCCACCTTGAAGGAGTGCACAGACTGCTGCTGGAGAGGCTTGTATGCCCCTTTGGTGTCAAACTGGAGGCTGCCGCCAACATCACTCACCTTCCTGCCTTCGCGGAAAGGAAGTGAGTCGTGAGACCCATTACCCCCATGCAGAGGGGGAAAAGCAGGTGCCCATGGATAGGGGTGCACCGTGCTGCACAACCATATCAGCAAAAGCTTTTGAGGTGCCCCTCATGCCCAAAAGCGGCGGTATCTGACAGCACCCACCTTCTGCCTTCGCAGAAAGGACAGGAAGGGAAGGACAGGAGAAGTCATTGGAAAGGGTCGTACTGGTTCCATCAAGAGGGGGCGAGGTTGAAAGAGGGACCAGGAATTTGTCTGGGAGAGGACATGATGGGCAGGACAAGTTGTGAGGAAGGGTCATCTTGGCGCCATCCAGAGAGGGAGAGGTTGAAAGAGGGAAGAGGAACTTGTCTGGGAGAGGAGGACAAAGGGTTACCCTACAAAAGCTGGATGTTCCACAGAATCTGCACAACTCAGAGACAGCTTACCTGTCCAGGCAGTACAAGCAGGCAGCCACCAGCATCACCCACTGTCCTGCCTTCACGGAAAGGATGGGTGTTGCGACCGGGACCCATTCCCCCCTGCTCAGAGGGGACAGCAGGTGCCCATAGATAGGGGCCCCCGTGCTGTACAACCATATGTGCAACAGCTCCTGAGCTGCCCCTCGTGCCCAAAAGCAGCAGCAGCAGATAGCCCCCACCTTCCTGCCTTCATGGAAAGAGCGGGAGGGACCCATTTCCCCCTGCTCAGAGGGGACAGCAGGTGCCATGGAAAGGGGGGGACCATGCAGTACAACACTATCAGCAACAGCAGCAGAGCTGTCTCTTGTGGCCAAAAGCGGCGGCAGCTGACATCACCCACCTTCCTGCCTTCGCAGAAAGGATGGGATGGGATGGGCAGGACAGGACAGGACAGGTCGTTGGGAGGGGTCGTACTGGTTCCATCCAGAGGGGGAGAGGTTGAAAGAGGGAACGTCCAGGACTTTGTTGGGGAGAGGAGGACAAAGGGTTGTTTGTCACAGCCGAATTGTGGAGCAGGACCAGGAAGGCCCAAAGGTGGCGGCAATGCCATGGTAGTCCCCTGTGCCCAAAAGTGGCTGCAGCTGACATGACCCACCTTCCAGCCTTTGCAGAAAGGATGGGACGGACAGGACAGGTCGTTGGGAGGGGTCTGAGAGGTTCCAGAGAGGAACCATTAGGGAACTTGAAAGAGGGACCATTAGGGAACTTGTCAGGGAGATGAGGACAAAGGCTTCCTGTCTGCACTGCGCCGCAGGACCTGGAAGCCCACAACAATTGTGAGCCATGAGCTGAAAAACCCATTGATCTCATCAGCAGCGGCAGCAAACATCACCCACTTTCCTGCCTTCACGGAAAGGACGTGACTGGTAGTGGCGGGACCCATTCCCCCCTGTCAAGAGGGGACATCTGGTGCATTGACAGGGGTCACAGTACAGCACAATTGCATGTGCTACAGTAGCTGAGCTGTTCCTTGCACCCGGAAGCCGCCACAGCTGGCATCACCCACCTTCCTGCCTCTGTGGAAAGGACGGGATGGACAGGACAGGAGAGGTCTCAGGGAGGGGTTGGGGCAGTTCCAGAGATGGAGAGGTCGAAAGAGGGACTAGGTACTTGTACAGGAGAGGAGGACAGAGGCTTCCTGGCCACATTGTGCAGCAGGAACGGGATGGAGGACCCCAACATCTGCAAGCCATGAGCCAAGAAACCCACTGAGCTTCTCTTTCACAGCAGTGAACATCACCCACGTTCATGCCTTCGTGGAAAGGATGGGATGGACAGGAAAGGAGAGGTCACAGGGAGGGGTCAGGGCAGTTCCAGAGAGGGATAGGTCGAAAGAGGGACCGGGTACTTGTACGGGAGAGGAGGACAGAGGCTTCCTGGCTGCATTGCGCAGCAGGACTGGGATGGAGGACCCCAACATCCACTGTGTTGGTTTGCACAGACTGCTCCAGGAGAGGCTTGTCTGCCCCTCCTGTGTCAAACTGGAGGCTGTCACCAGCATCACTCACCTTCCTGCCTTCGCTGAAAGGACAGGATGGGCAGGACAGAAGAGGTCATTGGGAAGGGTCGTATTGGTTCCATCCAGAGGGGGAGAGGTTGAAAGAGGGAACGTCCAGGACTTTGTCAGGGAGCGGAGGACAAGAGGTTGTTACAGCTGCATTCCAGAGTGGGACCTGGAAGGTCCAAAGGTGGTGGCAGTGCCGTGGTAGTCCCTCATGCACAAAGGCAGTGGCAGCTGACACGACCCACCTTCCTGCCTTTGCAGACAGGATGGGAGGGGCAGGACAGGCAAAGTTGTTGGGAAGGGTCTTATTGGTTCCATCCACAGAGGGCGAGAATGAAAGAGGGACCGTCCAGGAACTTGTCAGGGAGAGAACGCGATGGGCAGGACAAGTCGTGGGGAAGGGTCGTATTGGTGCCATCCAGAGAGGGAGAGGTTGAAAGAGGGAAGGGGAACTTGTCAGGGAGAGGAGGACAAAGGGTTACCAGCTGTGGAAGAAGCCCTGAGAACTGAGGGGGGCTAGAGCCTGCTGCAGAGTAGCTTGGCCTAGAACCACAGTAGACTTGGGGTGGCTCAGAGCCCAGGCAGGTCAAAGTCCAAGGAGGTTGAGGTTGACCTTGACAAAGGTCAACATGTCCACCAGTTCCGGGTGTAGATGTGCGTGGCGGGGATGGTGGGAGAACACCCGCTAGCTCTGCATGCTGGTGAGAGGGCAGGACAGGACATTGGTTGCCACAATGGACAGGTCAGGCCACACGGCAGATTTACTCGACCAATACTGTTTGGGTGGGTCTCTCCTGGCGTGGCTCTCTTCCTGCCTCCTCCCCCTCTCCTCCTTCTCCACCTCCTGCCCCTTGCCCCCGCCCAGTTCCCTCCGTTCTGCCTTTCTCTTTCTGGAAACGGAGCACTGCTGTGCGGAGCTCCTTTTTACAGCGCTGCATCTGACCCGCCCACATGGCGATGCTGCCCTTGATCCGGATGTCAGAGAGGGAGGCCGTTTGGTATGGCACCTCGTGGCGCAGAGGATGCAAGTGCTCGGCCACGTATGCCTGCATCTTCCTCACAAAATCCCTGACCCTGGGGAGCAGCTCTTTCTCGTGCTTGAGCTCCTTGGCCAAGAACTGGTTGAGCCCATGGATAAGGGGGATGACCTGACCCAGGCTGGCCTCGTATGAGCACAAGAACTCGGTGGCCTCCTTAAAGGGTTTCAGCATCCGGGACATCTGGGCAAGGGCTCTCCATTCCATGGAGCTGAAGCTCAGCTCCTCTCCCCTCCTCAGAATGTCTGTAGATGACAGGATGTCCTGCAATGGGCCCTTCTGCTCCAACAGATGACATATCATATCATAGGTGGAGTTCCAGCGGGTGGGCAGGTAATGAAAGAGTTGGTGCTTGGGGCCCCCTGCCTCTGGAACAGCTTGTGGGAAGAGTTGATGCTGAGGGAGAAGTGGGAACTGATGCGGCAGCGGTTGTCCAGCAGATTGCACATCCACAAAGTTCTGTCATCCCAGCTGTCCCTTGGCTTGCTCCCCAGCCCAAGCACGTCCCTCATCACCAGGTGCAGCTTGTGCGCCATGCACACGAAGCCCGGGAGGGATGCCTCTTTCAGGGCTGACAACATGTTGCTTTCCGTGTCTGTCACCATGAAGCCACGGACAAACCCTTCTGCCCTGGCCATCCACTCCCTCAGTGCCGCCTTTATGATGGTGGCAATGTTCTACCCAGTATGGAACTCGTCCATCCCCCAGGCCTGGAGAATAACTGCCCTGTAGCCCGGTGTTAAGCATGGCACCTTTTTCTGGGTACCAATTCTTGGCCTGGGGTGGTGGAGGTCCTCTGGTTGCCACCAGTGGGTGGTGATGGCAAGGTAGCCATGATGGCAGCCACTCCAGAGGTCAGCCATGAAGTGTGCTGTATGGCTTTTGGCGGCCAACAGCTCCCTGAGCACCATGTCTCGCACAGACTGGTAGAGGGCAGGCAGGAGTTGACACTCAACTGTGCACCGTGATGGCATAGAGAACCATGGGGCAAAGTGCTGAAGCAGCTTTTGGAAGCCCACACCCTCCACGACGGATAGGGGGAATCCTTGCAGGGCAATCATCTCTGCCATGACACAAACACCTGCCTCCTGAGCCCTTGACCTCACCTTCACCCTCTGTTCCCACCAGCAGCACTCTTGGGCAAAGCTTCTTACTTGGGGTAGATTCCGTTGACCCTCCCACTGATCTCGGCTCAGAGGAGCTGGTAGCCCTCTGTCTCCCCCCGCTGGATGTTTTGCTGGCTGAGGACGGAGACCACAGGCTCAGGTGGCACATCTTCAGGTGCCTAGTCAGGACTGTCGATGACAGGTGCTTTGGGTCATTGCCCCTGTGCACCAGTCCATCACAGACACAGCACCACACCACACGGGGGTCATTCAGAAGGGCCCGAAAGTTCCTCCGTACAGAGAGTTTGAACTGTGGCCCACTAACTGTTCCAGGGGAGGGAGGACGAAGGGTTACTGGCTGTGCCATGGAGCTGGCAATGGAAGACAGAGTGAGGGATGGACTTCAGGCAGTGACAGCACTGGGAGTTTGGGATGGGGATGGGATGGATGTTTCGTCGAACTCAAACCATTCCTCCATGTATCCCTGGAACCAGAGGGAGGGAGTAGAGCCCTAGCCCAGCACTTCCAGAAACCTGACCAGATCAGGCACTGATAATAATAATAATCAGTGTGAGCCCTCAGCCGGCATGCCCACTGAGCTTGGCCCCAAGGCCTGGCAGCAGCCCTGGAACCAAAGGGGATAGTTCCCTATCCCACACCCCACACACAGAAAAAAATCCCAGCTCTAATGCACTCTCCCTGTCTCTCTCCCCAAAGGCTAGCAACAGCACTGTCCCACTCCACTGCCTGCTGAAACTGAAAGCCAGAACTGGGAGCACAGTGCCCTTTTATAACCAGAGGTCTCATAGAGAAAAGCAGAAGGTCTGTGGTTGGCAGTCAGAACAGGGTTTGCAGGGATGAGATTGGGGTGCCCATAGCTACAGAACACCACCCCTCCCCCCCGGTCTCTGGTCTCATGTAACCAATTGTAACCAATTTGGAGCTCCACACTTGGAAGGAAGACCTGCCCATCAAACTAAGTTGGGCTTAGATTAGGGTTTCCAGGGCGACAGAAGGAGTGCAGACAGAGTTCAGGCAGTCCCTGCTTCTGTTGCCAAGGGAATTGATAGAAGGTGCCTGACTGTCTGGCTTCACAAACAGCAGACGAACGCAACGAACCAGGCTTGCGACGACCACTTGTTCATTTACAATGGTGCCTCACGAACGGCTTGTTCGCGAACAGACAAACGGGTTGTTCGTGGGTTTTTTTCATTCGTATTGCTGTTTGTGTCCATGTCTAGTCATGACAACTGTGTTATTCTAGCGCTGCTACATCAGTGATCATATTTTGGTCGTTTATTCTAAGCTAATTAATTAGATACCCTTGTTAGCAGTCAGACCTCACCTCCCGCTGAGGGGCAATCTATAGATATAAAATCATAAACACCCTTCCTCATATAGCATAAGTGCAAGGTACTGCCAGACCTGAAATAAAACAAAATGGATGCCAGCAGGGCAAGATCCTGGAAAAACATTTTAAAAGGAGAATCAGAGCAGCTGGTTGATTAAATACACCCTCTTTTGTCCCAAAGATATGCGTAATTTAGGACACTTAGGCTCCCATGAAGCTCCTGGTTAATCTCATCCACACCTGACCCCTTACCCATTCACCTTGCTTAAGCACCTCCTAACAGTATTCAGCAAACCAGGCAGCTTTTCCCATCCAGTTTCAAAGGACCATCAAGCACCATTTACACCTATAGTCTACCTCAGGCAGGCCCATTAAGCCTCTCCCAGCTCCATTATCTGGAAAACACATTGTTATTGTTTTGGGGGTGTTGCACCAAAATAGATAAGACCACAATACTGAGCAATACTAGGCCAAGCACTTGTATTCTAGATGAACTTTCAAACTTTGCATGAATCGTCTATGTGTTTTTTTCTCTGTGTTAGGTAATTCTAACAGGTGTGCTTTAATCTTTTGACAGTTAATTAAAATAGTGAACTCTATCAAGATGAAAGTTCGTTTATCAGAGATTCAACCAATAGTGATCTCTCAACTTAACTTTTTCTGACACTTCTCAGAGATTTATGGTTTTGTTTTGCAAGTTTGAGTATAACGTCATTTTTTACTAATTGGAAAGTTATACAATAGAAAGTATGAATATTCAATTAAGCTTCAGACCAATTATCGTTTGTTTGTGCTATCATGTGAATAGAGCTTAGATATTTGCATATGATGACTTATAAAAATGCAAATTCAGATAGAATGTCAGAGTTCTGATGGAAGAAATCTCTTGAGAGAATTTAGGTGAGAACTTATCTTTACCTATGCATTTCATAGAAACTTTGATTATGTTAAACTTGGAATTTATTAGGAAATGTTAGCAAACTTATTTCTTATTGCCTTTCTGTGTTCTGTTTTTATAGGATTTATATTAGTAACCATTTATATTTTAATTACTTGCTTCATTAAAAAACTAGGGTGTATTTTCAATAAAGTGAAATAAACTCTAGACAGGTGTCTTTGTGTTTGATAAGGAGTTGCAAAGCAATATTGAACCCTATATAAATAAATGGACTGATAAACAGGTGGTTCAAAGAACTTATCTGTTTGACAGGTCTGAGAACTAATTGCTGAAAGCTTTCCAAGAGAAAGGTACATCTTTCTTTGGGCTAGTAGAAGCTTAGTTTCAGACACGGACAAAAGCTCATTACAGGGGTGAAGATATCAGCTTGCACCAGGGAACATTTTGCCCTATATCTGGACCTCCCTAGCCATAATGAGTGTGTATGTGTGTATTTGGATCCATACATAAACCCCCAAATCCGTTTGGGTATTCTCTTCTTCTCTGTGAAACACTGGTCATTTTGCTGCTGCCTCTGCGGACCTCTATCTTTGAGACGGGTAGTGATACCTTCCCTGAAATTGCGTTCTTCCCCTTTCCTCCCTGATTTTCTCTTAGCATCATATATGTGCTGTGTGTAATGTTTGTACATTTTCCGGTTGAACATTTGGCTGATTCATTTCGAGAGTTCTCTTAAGAGAATAATCCATGTAAACATAAGGTGGAGTATTTCAGTTACTCCTTCATTTGTCTCCTTTAAACTAATTCCTCAACTAAGGCCGTCGTCACACGGGCGTTTATTCCGTCAAATTTCCATTATGTGGCGCTATTGTTCCTATCGGCGCCATGATGCAATCTTTTGTCAAATACCGTCTCCTCCCGCTTCGAGTTGTTCACACCGTAGCGCTCTGTGCCGTCATTTTGAACGGGCACAGAAAATACTCCTCCCCCCTTTTTTAAATTTTTTTTCCGCTTTATTGCATTATAACGACATTACATCGTTATAACCAAACGTTAGCCCAACCCCAAAAGAGCAGGATAGGTTGGCCAAGTTTTCCCGCCCTGGAAGCAGCTTGAACATTGGCTAAGATTGTTTTTCTTCTTAATTTGAACATCCATAAATATACTCTTGTTCTGAGAAAAGCCCCTGTCTGACGTGATCCCCATCACCGAAGACTCAACCATGGCTTCACCGAGTGAACTTGTAGTTCTGGTGGCCCAACTGGTTGTTTTGATGGTTCAGAGCACGTTCACTCTGTGCCATGCACACCTGCGATCCCTCCGTCGGAGGCAAAGGGCAGCGGAAAGACTTTTTCGGTCTATGCTGCTCGAGCAGCATAGAAAGAACACTCTTTCATTGCTTTGTATTTTTATAATATTATGACGTTATAGCGATATAAGGACGTTTTTTTTTTTTAAAAAAAGGAGCTCGCTGCAGGAGAGCGCGAAAGGGCGTCTGGGATAACGGGTCAAGATAAGAAAGGGAAAATTCCGTCATTATGGGATAGAAATCGATGCCGGATGGTCACACGGAAGCAGATTATAGCGCGAAAATTGAGACCAGAGGAGAAATCTCAGACTCGCAACAGTGCCAGAATAAGGTGGGAATTTTGCGGTAGATTGCACAATTTTCGCGCTAATTTTAAGCCCGTGTGACGACGGCCTAATTAGGAGACCACCTATTTGGGTAACACCCTGAGCTGGATTAGCCCTCGCAAACTCAATCTTGTCAGACCTCAGAAAGGTAAGCAGGTTTCATGTTTGTTAGTAATTGGATGGCAGACCTCCAATATGACCAGGTCCTCTATGCAAAGAGTGGCAATGGCAAATGACCTCTATTAGTGTCTTGCCTTAAAAACTCAGCAGAGGTCATCTTAATTTGGATATGATTTAACAGCACTTTCTCCCACTGCCAATTAATTAGATTATTTGTAGTTGGAGATTTCTTTTAAAAAATTTATTTCTATACCTACACAATAACTGTAATTATTTATGGAAAACTATAAAAACTTTAAAAAACTTGAATGTAATGGTGGTTGATTATAGTATATTCTATTTATGTATCAGGTTATCTTGGTCTTTTAAAGCTATTTATTCTTTTGGTAGTTTAATGCAGTTTGGTAATGATTTGGCAGAGATTGCTTCTGTGATTAATAGCATATGTTGCTGGATTTTTCTGACTTCCATTGCTTATTTCTGGAACTGCTTTCACAGTCTGTAACTGTCAGTGCAATCCTAACAAACTCTCTTCTAAAGCTATTGAAGTCAATGGACTTTGAAAGGTGTAAGTCTGATTCTCACAGTAGTTGTCAAATTCAAGGAAAATTTACCTTCATTGCTAGATATTGGATTATTTCCCTTTTATTTACGTATTTTAAAGACATAGATATAAAACTGTAACCAGTATTCATGAAAATTTTCACTTCTGTTTTCTGTCCCCACAATTCAAGTATATCCAGAGCTAGCTCATCTGTAAAAGATTACTGCCTATTTAAGTGGTGTGTCCCATACTTATCTTTGGTATCTTGGCACTATATCCAGTATGTTCATTTCACCTATAAACTAGGATTGCCAGCCTCCTGGTGGTTGCAGGGGGGCGGGATGGCTGCTCCATAAAAATGGTTCTTAGCAGGGCTTTTTTTCAGAGGTAATGCCAGGGAACGGAGTTCTGGCACCTCTTGAAAATACTCAGCAATAGTGCTTGCAAATAATATGATTTCCAAGAATCCCATGTGTTTCTTCCTCATTTCCCTCTTGAGAGTTCTGCCACCTCTTTTCCCAGAAAAAAAACCCTGGTTGTTAGGCCTGTGGCATGATATCACTTCCAGGGAAAATCCAGAAGTGACATCACACCTCTCTAGGAATTGCTGGAAACTCTGTGGTAAAAGTGATGTCACTTCTGAGGTAAGCCCAGAAGTGACTTCATGTCATCACTGATGATCCCCCCCCCCATTTCCATGCCCCAGTCTCCAACTGATTGCTTGGCAACCCTGCCATAAACTGAGAGTATTCCTGTTCCTCCAAATCCTCTAAAGCAAGGGTAGAAAAAGATTGTAGTAGACAACTCAGTAATTTCTGGTGGATCTAGTACACCTAGTACAGAGACTCTAACAAAGAATACTGGGCTGAGTAGACCTGCATTTGATCTAGCAAAGCACTTTTTGTACTCTTAAGCAATGCTGCAGGTACAGGTTTACTTGGCATAGATTAGTTACACTTGATTGTTAAGAGAACCTGAGTATACGTTATTGACTTGTAAATTTGAAAATCTTTGTTAGACCATGAGCCTTTTTTAAAAAAAGCAGACTTCACAAAACTAAAGTTAATCCTGCCCTGATTGGAAACATTGCAAGAGATTCCAGGCAAATTATCAGTTCAAAGTGGGACAGCTTCAGTGATCCTGACCACCCTAGGGCAGCAAAAATCGTAGCCTTGATTGTAGCTCATAAAGGAACAATTCATATAAATCCATTGTGTTAATAGAGGAAATATTTTCTCCATTACTGCTCAATTAAATGAACAAAGCCTGGATAACCCCAATTGTATGAACACACTGTAGTATTTGAGATCATCACTTCATACATGGATACTAAAAAAAAAATTGTAATGTTTCTTTAACCAACTTATGTTCAAAATATGAATTAAAGCCTTATAGTAGTTAACTAACCTGTGTCATGGAAGAAAGGTGAAATGCCAAGCAGTCTTGGATCTTGATTTACCAAACAAAATATGTAGAAGACAACAAAAAAGCCAGATTTCTGTGGGGGAGAGGAGATTTCCAATGTATAACTCTCACATGACAAACTTTTAAAAATGATCACATGTGCATATAGTTTAAACTAGAACTGGGAAGTATTTTTCCCCCCTTGGATACTCTTCCCCTTCTTTGGATATCATCAGGATGAGAGATTTGAGTCTTCAGTATGAATATCTGAATCTGATCAGAGGAGACTGTCCCAGGTGCGCCGTTCCTATAGTCATTGTAATTTAGGATTGGGATACCAGTGTGGTGTCACAGGTCCCAGAGCTGTTGGCTTTCCTCATTGTAGGCTATGTTGCTGTGAGAGATGACCAGTCTTATGTACTATTTCTAACTGACAGCTTATCAGAATTGGTTTGGCAGTCTCCAGGGCTGGATCGAGGGGGGGCAGGGGGGGTAGTCTGCCCCCGGCGCCACCAGGGAGGGGGTGCCGGGAGCAGCTGCCAGCTGCCGGAGCGTGCAGCCGGCTGCATGGGCAGCCTCGCAGCCCCCCGTGCTGCCTTTTGCCTGCCCTGTGGGACAGGGGGCGGCCGGCTTGCCGCGCACCCCCTGTCCTGCAGGGCAGGCAAAGGGCAGTGCGGCCACCCACGCCATTCGCCTGCCCCGCAGGAGAGGGGGCAGCCAGCCACCCCCTGTCCTGCGGGGCAGGCGCATGGCATGGGCGGCCTCGCAGCCCCCTGCACTGCCTTTTGCCTGCCCTGCAGGACAGGGGGTGCGTGGCAAGCCGGTCACCCCCTGTCCCGCGGGGCAGGCGAAAGGCAGCGCGGAGGGCTGCGAGGCCACCTGCGCCATGTGCCTGCAGGGAGGCGAATGGCGCGGGTGGCTTCCCAGCCCTGCACGCTGCCTCCCCCACCCTGCATGATGACATCATCAAAATGACATCATCACGCTGTGCCGGGAGCACGCACAAGCACAGCATGCTCGGGGCCGGACTAGGGTTGCCCCGGGCGCCGGCAACCCTAGATCCAGCTCTGGCAGTCTCACTCTACTTATTAAGCGGACCCAGCATACTCCAGCACAAAGCCATCTAGAATTCTTTCCCTTCTCCATGCCATGCATGAAATGAGAGTTCATACTTGCCCACCTCAGTTGCTGTTTAGAACGTGAAGTTAGACATTTTAAAATACATTTTGTATAGAATTCAGGGGAGGAGATGTGGCATGAGAGACCAACCAAGCCACCGCAAAGTACTTAGCATGGAGTCATGAAAGGCCTCTTCACACACAGAGAATGCCATTATATGAAGGCCTGAAGGAACAGGAAAGCATTTGTGTTGTCTTCTTTTGTACTTCACAGAAAGTGACAATAGCAGCATTTCCCACTATAGCAAGTATTTTGCTAGTCTTAGGAACATAGTTTCACTTGATTTGATACTAGCAATGGAGCCTGGCTTTGGAATCCTTTTTCTGCTATACATGCTTTGAGTTACTTTCTTATTTGGAACACTTGTTTTGCAATCGCAGGCACATTGACACGATCCATCTTGTTTGTAACTCTCTCTATACACTGAACTGTGAATTATGATGTTTTAATTTATGCAGTACTGATGGGGGGGGCACCTGATGTGTGGGGTGGAGGCTTGGCTTTCCCAGAATCCAGACCAAATAAACTTATGTTCTATGTATCTGTCCTTGTTTTTATTTCTCATTTGCTTATTTGTTTGTTTTTGTTCTAGGCTTTTCCATTTATACCTAGGAAATTCAATCAGTTTTATGTAACTATGTTCAAAACGTTAGAGCTATTTTACAGGTATTTTTAAAATGTCTGATAGGATTAAATTTGTGTCCAATGTTTAACTTGCCCTCTGCTATAACGTTTTGTTTCTGTCTCCAAAATCATATGTATAATCCAGTTGAACACATTTGTTATTGTTTGTGTGATATTCTTCTTTAGTTTGTCTTCTTTAATTATCTACAGAAAATATTGTAAAGCTGAATTAAATGTATGACTATACATATAAACTTTTTGTATGCTTTAGCCAGCCTTAAATGCAGCAATGCTATTGATTCTTTTAATCAGGGAGATTTAGGAGTAGATATCTGTCTCATGAAAATTGTAAATGTACATGCATTCACTCATTGACACAGAAACACAAACACATTTTTGCTCACTCATTCTCTGCGGCATACATGTATGGTATGCATGGCTGTAGAATTTTTCTTGAGTCTAACTCTCTTTATTCAGAGGTATGTCTTTCTACTTATTTAGTTCAGCACCATTTAAACAGCTGTAATTCTATCATTTGTAATTTATATTAGACGATGCAAGAATGAAAGTATATGTTGAAAATCTGCACAAATACATCTAGAACTGATGAAAAGAGATTCAGAATCCTTGTGACAGATATTGCTATAAATATAGAACTTTTATACAAAACTTGATATTGCTCAGGCATATATTGCAGGTTTCCATGTTCATGTTTTTGTTAACTGCAAATGTATTATATTGAATATATACTGTCTTTGAACAATGCTAAACTGCTGCTGTACGTTCAATATTTCTCATAGCAAAGTTGTTCTACAACTAGTTCAGATTATTGGAAGTCAGTGCACACTTACTTCTGAGTAAGCTTCCATAGGATTCAGCTGTAATTGCAATACAAATAATATGTGAATGATCTAATTTTATCAGGGTATATGGTTTGATTTAACACAGAAACGTTTAATGCTGGCATGAGATTACAGTCATATTCACACATGGTTATCTAAAGCCATGCATGTTTTAACGTCAAGAATAGGCTCTAATCTTTTTTACCAGTTGAACTGTAGATAACTATAGATCTATCTATAGAAACGATTTGAAAAGTTTGTTGAACTAGTGCAGTGCAATTGCTACTCCAAAGTTAAATTATATGAGACTGTAAAACAAAATATGCTAATCACATTACTGTTCTACTTTGTTTTAGGTTTCTTTTTATTTCTGTGAGTTAAAATTAATCTCTCTTAGTCTTTTTAAAGCTCTGATTTTTCCAGGCAGCTCTCAATAAACTGTAGTGCAATAGGAGGTAAAAGCCAGGCGAGGAAGGGAGACTTTTTGTTGTTGTTGCTAGATTTATTAGTTCTTTGTCCTTGTTTCATGCAGTTAACAAGCGGCTGAATGTCAAGAGGTCTGAAAAAAACCAAGTCTTGTATTTAACTTTACATGTTTTCTTTTGATTTTTAAAATGCAAAGCAAAGGCGTATGCCCAGAGGCACAGGGGCAGGATAACTGCAGGCTTAACTTGCTTTTTCTTCAATTTTTTTAAAAAAGCTTTGTGCTGCAGCTAAATACCAGGAATCATGATAATTGTAGCAGGCACATTCATGTGCCTTTTCTCCTACATAGATACAGGACACCCTTTGATTTCTGCTCAATGGAATTTAACAGTTTGTGGCCGGCTGCACACTCGTGTGTGTGCCCGCACAAACATGAACTTTGCTATGCCATATCTCAGTTACGGTGTAGTCCTACCCAGGGTCATTCCAATATACACATTACATACTTATAGAAAACAAGAAGATGAACAAAACAGGGAGTTCAGATAAACAGAGATAGAGTGGAGCCTGCTGGGGGTGTACAATGTAAATGAACTGGGCTCTCTGGACGAACGTTTTGAATATTCTACTTTTCTCTTTCTCCCTGAGCTATGAGTACTGGGGCCCCATAAAGTAAAAATTAAACACCTATAATTAAAAAAAACGGAGTGGAACAATTATATAGTATTAATCCAGAAATAATTGTTTCTGAAGCGATGTTTAAACCGATGTCAGTGCAAGGCTAGAGTCTCTGGCTTAATGCCAGTACCTTGTAAAGCATATTAGCTCAGATGAGTAGTGCTTAAAGTTTGAGTCAGAAGGAGAGAGAGGGAGTGTGTGTATGCTTCCCTGTGCTTATCCTCTGCTCAGCTATAGCTTCCTCCTTGCTGGGACTAGCTGGATACCTGTGCAGTTGAATTACGTGCCTGAAACATGATTTCTGCTGTGTTTCACCTCGCTTGCTTCTCTTTTCTCAGGTGGATTGCTAGCTGCTGATTCCTCTTCTGGCACCCAACCTCGATATGCTACGTGTTCACTGCCACTAACAATGACCATGACCCTTCACACAAAAACCTCTGGTGTTGCCTTGTTGCACAGGATACAAGGCACTGAACTAGAGACTCTGAGCAGATCTCAGCTGAAGATTCCCCTGGATCAACCGCTCAACGAAATGTATGTGGAGAGCAGCAAAACTGGCGTTTTTAGCTACCCAGAAGGCACCACTTATGATTTTTCCACCACTGCACAACCAGTGTACAGCTCAACCAGCCTTAGTTATGCCCCTACATCGGAAACATTTGGGTCCAACAGCCTGGGAGGGTTTCCCTCTCTGAATAATGTTCCTCCTAGCCCTGTTGTGTTTTTACAGACAGCACCACAACTCTCACCTTTTATTCATCACAACCAGCAGGTACCGTACTACCTTGAAAATGAATCGGGAAACTTTTCAGTGAGAGATGCTGCTCCCTCAGTCTTCTACAGGTAAATTTTGCAATTGATTTGTGTAAGGCAGACAGACAGGAAATTCATATTAAAGCAAGGAGAAACCAGTTGTGGAGAATTTTGAGTTGTGGGTATGGGGATCTGTGTGTAAGGCTATGCCATTAGGACTATCACCAAAGAATAATGAGACAGTAGGCAATAGTGAAGTGTAAATCAAAATGTCTCTTGTGATTATTGGGTAATTGTTGCTGTGTATGTTATAAAAGCTCATGAAAAACAAGTCAGATGGTCAAAAATATGCTGGAGTGGATGTAGGGAATAGGAAGCAATAAAGCAAAACAAAAAACAAACAAACCAAAATTAAAATGAGAACTGCTAAGACTTAAATGTGACTATTTTGGCTAGTATCAGTGTAGTATCCTGTACACTTCGATGTTTGGGGGTTTAATTTTTAAGCTGCAAATCTTTTTCCCTGTGTCTGCATGTTTACTACATTAATTGACCTTACATACTCAGTGGCCTGCCTTTCCAAATAGTTTAGGGTGATTTAATGATGGCACTTCAGTCATAAAGAAGCCTGTAAAAGTGATCTTAAGGCTTCAGAGAGCTGAAATAATGTGGTTCTAAAAAGGATACTCTCTCCTCATATACTAGCATGATATTTTAAAAGAGAATGGATTTTACATTTATTTTCTGTACAACTCGTAGTTTTCTCACAGAGAAGTCTGAGCTGTTAATGTTTTAAAAAATCCTTGGGGAGAGCACGGGGGAATAGCATACATGAGCATTTTTATATGTCTGCAGCTGTAAAGAGATTTTAGAGTTCTTTGAACTGAGCAGGGGAATGTGGCTGGTACAACAGTGGCAGAGACCATAAAAAGCATATCAGGATATTTTAGTGATGCAACTAAGTTTATAGGTTTTTGCTTTCATTTTACAGAATTAAAAACAAACAACCATACACAGTATGACCACAGATAAATAAAAGTGTGTTGTTTATCACCGAAGGAACAGTCTAAAATACATCTCTTCAATGTTCATATTTACATTTGGTGATTTGTTCTAATAAAACTGGGAATATAACCTTGAAGAAAACTTAATTGAGTTGGGTGCACCAAGATCAATTGGAGAGCTAAAAAAAAAGGAAAAAAAAGATCAATTGGAGAGCTTTCTGTGCTACTCATATTCTTGTTGGTTTCTAGGAATCCTGAGCTGTTTGCGATAAATTACCTATTCCCCTAATGTGGCAGTGTAGAAGGCATAATTCTGGCAATGCATGGATAGTGGTTTCCCGCCCTAATCACACTTCAATTTTTAAACATTTTTACTTTGCGTTCTGATTAGAATACTAGCTGTTTTGTTTTTAAAAGTCAGATGTTATGTATGCACCAAAGCCTGTTGTCTCTAGTCCACCAATTTGCTCAAAATGCCAGCTCTTTTTCTCAGGTGCTCATTATTGAGTTATACCACTGCAAGAAACAGGACAATACCATTCTGGCCAGAGTAATATGCTTAAATCCAGTAGTTTTCTACGTTAATAAAACCTTTAATGGGTTTACTGCAAAATCAAAAAATCACAGTCATACGGGGGTATTGGAGGGCCTATGACACAGCAACCTTGCTAAAATAAAGCAAGTCTGAGTCTGATCAGAGCCCAGGTGAGAGATTTCCTGAGAATCTTCTTTAAGCCGCCTTGAAATCCATGAAAGAAGACAGGTGGAAATGCAAAATGCAAAAATAAATAAAAAGGAAACTTACTAAAGCAGGACATGTTTTTCAAGTGTGGAGTTGAGTTATCACCTGAGATGGAAATGATCAGTTTAGCCATGCAGCAATGAGAACAAAAAAGCTTTGAATGGATTTCCATATATTGATAGCAGTTTTTGTATTGCATATGTTCTTTTCTTCTGCACAGTTATACTGACATCCTGAAAGACATCAAACATTAGCACTTGATTTTTGTGTGATTTGAGAAAGACCAATAACTATCATCACCTTGGATGAAATTATTTTAATAAAGCTAAAAATCAATGATAAGGGGTACTTATGTCTTCAGACAGGTAATTAATAGTGCCATCCTAAGCAGAGTTACTCCAGTCTAAGCCCATTTATTTCATTGGGCTTAGACTGGAGTAATTGGTTATGATGATTGCACTAATACAGAAATAGAATCAAGTCCATGGATCACTAGGATTTTCAGGGTTTGACAATTTCACAAGAGTTAAATGTGAGGGGAAGCAGAATGACATTTCATGTCATTCTGCTTCCCCTCACATCTAACTCTTGCAGCATTGTCTTAGACAGCTTCTGTTGGAATATTCTATTGCATTGTGGCATACAAGTAGTGTTATTATATTATGGTGCAAATTTTGATTTTCCAAGGCTTGAGCAACAGAGATGAGAACAGCATTCTCAGAAGCTGGAGGCAGAAATATGTCTTTGCAGGTGTTTCTCTTTTTTTCTGTCTCTCATTTGACTTGTCTCAGGAGCAACGGAATGTGTGGTATGTTTGACTGCCATGTCATTCTTCACTTGTAAATGCTTTTTCAAGCGTTTCATTCTCTTCTTTTAAATTAAAAGTGTCCCAATAAGTTTTCAGGATAGCTCTACTATACTATTTTCATGTATAGTTCTACTAAAATGTCTGTATTTCTTTACACACACTGCTTACAGACACTGTATTATTGGAAAGAATCTCTACTTGATATTATAAAAATACTATTATAAATTGTAAATAGCTGCATATATACTTTTTAATAAGACTCTTTGTATCTTTCAACCTGCTACTTAAAACCTCTTTCTATACTGAGTGCTGTTTTTAAGCATAAATTATAAACAGCATTTTTATAAAAACATTTTAAAAACACTTTTATATATTTGAGGTTATTTCGGAAAGTTGTAAGCTAGCAAACTGGCTGTGATACTTTTTGTCCATGCTTCTATTTTCATTACTTTTTGTAACTGCTTTCACTTCCAATAATTCCTGCAACAGTCTTACATTCTTTCCTTATTCAGGTTTACTTAGAAATTACCATAGGCAGTATCTCCTTCATTCTAATTATGGTCTTTGAGGAAGAACATGCATTATTTTATTATTAACATTATGAATTATTCTTATTTCTATTTTATGTAAGGGGAGTTAAATCTTTGAATTGTCAAAGAGATTGTGATTTGCTCATGAATTTCTAGCAAGTAAGAATGCGCTGGAATTTGAACCCAGTTGCCCATACTCTGCAAGCGAGATACTGATTCATGAACTGACCAGTTTAGCACTGTATCCTTTTGTAGAAAATAGGATTTGCCTTACCTTAAGTCCTAACTAAGCAGCGATCCAGCACTAGAAGTGTCACATGCAGACTGAATGCACACTAATGTCAGTAGAAGGTTAGGTGGCATTTTCGAGTAGATTAACTTGAATTGCCTCTAGTACTGCTTCTATAAAGGACATTTTAATTCTTATTATGGGCTTGCCTCCTGGTATGAGTGATAAAAAGTAGGTGACCTATCCTTGTGAAAAAAATGAGACTGCTGTTCATATTTAAACAACTTGATTCGCTGTAGTCTACATATCAATTGTGCTAAAAACTTTTTGAGATTACATTTGTCTAAAGTGTGTGCACTGATAACACCTGATACGTTGCCAGTTGAGACTTCCTTAGTCTGCTACCATAAATCCCTTCTTTGAAAGCTACAGTCAGTCTTGCCATGACAACTGAGGTCTGAGATGAATATGTCTTTTAAAGGTTGCTCTTTTTAGAAAATTAGAAACAGCTTTGCTCCTAGCTGGAGAAATGGACAAAGGTGCATCTTTTATGGGTGTATGGTCTTTCTCCCTGGTTGTACAAATGGAGTTTGTACTGTAGCTGTTTTCAGTTTGTTCAGATAACGGATTCATTTAATGATGTGCTGCCTTTTATTCCTGCTTGGTATCTCAGTGTCATTATAGCTAATTGTTACTGTATGGACTAGGCACTGGTGCTACTCCTTTTCTTAGAACATGACACCTGTAAAAGAAGATAACCTGTCTGGCAGACAGTTACCCATATGCAGGGCCAGATTAAGACAAGCTGAGGCCCTAAACTATATCAAGTTCAAGAGGTTCCCTAGTATATTATTCTAACAGGTTTTTTTTAATGTAGGGGTGGGGACTCTCATAACCTAAGGCCCTGAGGCTTGTTTAGCTTGCCCATAATTCCCATGCTGCCCAGAGCCATAAAATTAATCTCCAAACAGCCATTCTCCACAAGGGCCTGAAGCTCTCTCCTCTGATATCACAGATCCCTGAGCAATGATGGGTCCACCTTCCATGTCTCACAGTACATACGATCAAATTACTTTGCTTTTCCTTGCCATGGCTGTTGTCTATGTGGCTGGTTTCCTTGCTGGACTCACTATTTTCGTTTCCCTGCACCTTCATCTCTTTCTGAGCAGCATGATCCTTCCTGTGTATTAAGGAAGGAAAAATTCCTTTTTGCTACTACACCCAAAGTGCTTCTTTGGCAGAGTGCTTTCATTGTGCTAAACATGGTTGCAGTTAATTGTTGCACCTGGATCAATTTTTTAGTTCCACCTCTTTGCCAACCCCCCCCCCCACCTCTCAGTCCGTTGTGCCATAGTAATACTTGCAACTATTACTGCGAGCAATGGCTCCAACATCCCATTATTTGGGTCTTTTCCAGTGGTTAAGAACTACGTGTATGTGCCATGGCTGAATGACAGAGAATTTGTTTTGTGTGCAGGAGGTCCCAGATTTAAATCTCCATCTAAATTTAAAAGATTTGGGTAGGAGGTAGAGTGAGAGGCATGGAGTGTGGAAATTGCAAGGGGACACATCCTGTGCACCATTGCATCTCTTCTAGGACTGAAGTGGTGACGTAGATCATGATGGGTAGCAGGATTGTCAGGTCCAGGCTGGGAAATTCCTGGAGATTTGGGGGTGGAGCCTGGAGAGGGCAGGGTTTGGGGAGGGGACAGGCCTCAGAATGGTATAATGCCATGCAGTCTACCCCTCTACAGCAGCCATTTTCTCCAGGTGAACTGATCTCTATCACCTGGAGATCACTTGTAATTCCAGGAGATCTCCAGCCACCACCTGGAGGCTGGCAACTCTAATGGGTAGCCATGTTAGTTTGTCTGTAACAGTGGAAAAGAGCAAGAGTCCAGTAGCACCTATGAGACTAACAAATTTAATGGTAGGGTATGAGCTTTTGTGAGCCACCGCTCACTTTTTGCAATAGAGAAGCGATGTAGTGGCACACAGGACACCAACTTTCCCCCCTCCCACCACTACTCCAGACAAGGATAGCTGTTGGCAGGCCTAGTAGCAGGTGATGTGAAGGTCCTGTACCTATGAAGCTGGAGAGCTGTTGCCAGTCAGAATACACAATATTGGCCTTGATAATCCAATGGCCTGGTAGTATAAGGCAGCTTCATGCATGTACATTGCAGTGCATAGCAAGCACCCCAGCTCAAACCAGTAATAGTATCTAGAAAAATGTTCCTAATTAATGAAGTGAATCATTGTTTGGGAGCAGAGGAAGGCAATTTGGATGAAATGTTTTGTCAGCAGAGATGTGAGTGGGTACATTGCATTCTCTCTGGTGGCTCTCACAGGTGTAGTGAGGACATTGTGTAAGTACATTATATTGGATAAACAACTAGTTGCTAAAATACTGCAAGAATACTTGCTTGAGCATTAGTGTTTATTCACATGTTTATGGAGAGGTACCAGTGTTTTAGGGCTGTCACTTGACTGCAGATTTTGAATGGTTAAATGCATTTAGTTAATTATTGTGGACATGATTCAACCACAGTGAAGTACTTTCAAATCCTACAAATTTTGTTGGATTGGTTAAGCATGTGGTTAAATTTCTCCCATAATACTGAAAATTCTGAACTGAGCACAATAAATGCTGATTTTTAAATTCTATACAAGTTGGCTTTTATTAAAATCTTAATATAGGCGTATTTTTGAAATTTGAGATGATTTATGCAGAAATTGCACACCCAGGAAAGAATTTCCTCCCATTGATATTTAAAACATAAATAGTGAATCAGTTTGTGTTGCATAGATTGACTTGTTTGTTCTATCATTGAACTGGGATCCTGCAACTGAGATATCAGACATAGTAGTTTGC
The DNA here is from genome assembly GCF_028583425.1 of Eublepharis macularius. Taxonomy (NCBI): domain Eukaryota; kingdom Metazoa; phylum Chordata; class Lepidosauria; order Squamata; family Eublepharidae; genus Eublepharis; species Eublepharis macularius. Next base: position 129,816,844 of record NC_072790.1, read on the forward strand.
TAATATGTGCAGAGTCCAATTATATGTTTACTTTGCTCATGAAAATTCCTGCTACACAGAACACACTTTAACAAGGCACAGAAATAGCTGGAATATTAGGAGTGCAATCTGGTTCTGTGTGCTTTATGGAACACAGGCTGCAGAGAAGCTTCCATAGGGCTCGAAAATCCCCTCTGTTCAGTAGCTGTGGAAGGTCTCGTTCGGCATCCTGTCACTTGGTTGTACAAACTACTTCCAGCAAAAGCGGGAATTCACTACAGGGAATTTAAATCCATACAGAAAATATGTCAAATGTGGTGTTCCAGAGTTATCAGAATTAGATGATAGTCTAAATGTTCTGGAGAACCTTAGATGTGAAATAGCTGATTTCCTGACTTTTCCTATTGCAACTTTGGGGAAAAAAACCCTCTAGTTCATGCTCTGATAATGTCTTGTATTGACTACTACAGTTTTCTACTCTCTGGTCTCTTTTTATCATACTTCAGTACAAAACTCAAACATAAAAAAAATTCACTTATCTTGGCATTCAAAGCATAGGATGCTGCGTCTTTTGACTGGATCCTTTCCACCTCCTGCATTGAGCACAAAGTCCTTGTTCTTACCTGGTCCTTTAGAGCTTTCTGTGGCATTCCTGCCTCCTATCTTTCTGTTCTTATTATGTCCCAGCCTATGACCTTCACTCCTCTGCCTTTATCTCCCTCAGCTGCTCAAAACTCTCCTGCTTACTTAACAACTCAGCCCATTCTATCTTTTTCTCTATTCCTCCAGGAGTTATCCCAAAGTTACTTAATGGTGCCCATGTTCTCTGTCCCTAAAATCCCTCAGGGGAGCTGTTAGCACTACCATTTGATCATACCACTAATCAAAAAGAAAATTAACACTAGCATTTTTAAATGCCTTAATGACTGTTTAGGAATCTTCCCCTATTTCAGGTAATACACATTAACCACTCTCCACAGGTTATACTTTTCTTGCTATTAATACTAGCAGCTAGTATAGGAGAAAACATTTCCCAATTTCCCCACACTGCTCTTCACGTTCCCCCCCCCTCACAACCACTATTGCTACTATGCTGCATCTATCAATTTTGATCAAAAAGAACTTTCTTTCATACAGAATGAAAAAATTACAATGTACAAAAATAGTTCCAAAATATGTACAATGCTATGAAAAAACTGGCAAGAAGAGAATGCTTCAGATAGCGCACATGGTGGAGTCTTTTCTACTTCTGCTACTTCTGTAAAATCATATTCAGAGTGCCTTCTCCAATAAGAACTTCACAGAGAGCATTTCCTCTGATTTGGAATCAGATAAAACTTCTGGGTCATTTACAGGTCACATGCCAATGCCAGTAGCCTGGCATTCAGAGATGTGGAAAGCAGAGAGCTCCACAAGTGTTCTTTGCATTGACCCATCACTCTCATGAGGATCTAGGAGTGGAGACATGGGGGGAAGGTGTCATCAGGTGTTTGCATTATATAACTTCTGGGGGAAACCTGGAAGTGATACCACATCATTCTGGGAATCACCAGACACTCTATGGTAAAACCCGAGATGTTACTCCTGGATTTTTGTTGGAAGTAACATAACATTGCTAAATGGCAATTTCAGTTTTTCCCCTCCTGCTAGTCACTGGAATGCTGGCGAGCAACATGAACTGTGTGTACAAGATCTCCTGCCCACAGTGGGCAAATGGCAAGCCTATTGAGGTCATAGAAAAGATCTACACCATGAGAAGAAAATGGCCCTGCTATGACAATGGTATCTTCTTAACTCTCTCAATAATGGTAAACCTGATTTTGTGGCCAGTGCAAAGTCTCAAATCCAGCATGTTTTCAACCATGTTGGCATGGCATGGCAACCTGCAAGAAGCTGGGGAGGGGGGGAATAGGGGGGACTGTTGATGATAGTATGATGTCACTTCTGGCAAAACCCCAGAAGTGACATTGTACTTCTTTAGGAATTGTCATAAACTCTATGGTAAAACCATAGAGTTTCCTGGGATTCCTAGAGAGGACTGTCAGGCTTTAAAAATATTTTATTCTCCCACCATCAGTGAGGGCTTGGCAGCCCTGTTTCCAAATGTACATGCTAACTTTAGGAAATAAGCTCCTGGTTGTCATAGAGGCTCAGAAATCTTTAACCAACCCTAAATAGCCACTTCCATTTTCACATATTTATTAAAACCCACAGAGACATAAGTGTAGGTAAGCTTAGCACTAACTCCAAGACATGCTGGGCATGGAATGCTGCTGTGTAGAGCAGTAATTGGCATGCCTTCAGAAAACCCATTCTAGGATAGGATTGCAAGGAAGCTATAAAACATTGAGCTGGGAAAATGACCCCTCTTTGTGGGAGGTGGGCACAAAGGCCATGTCATTGCAGGCTATATCTGTTTTAGCTGTGAAAATATCTTAGATACGGTTTTAGGCAGCTGTTTGTTGCAAATCTGGATACATAGCTGGTGTTAAAATATTTTAAAATTATGCAGTAATGAATCTGCTTGTACCCTTCAGTCACAACACTGAGATTAAAAGCTTGTTCTGCAGTGTTGGTAGACTATGCATGACACAGAAATGCACAGAGACTGGAAGATGTAGTTGGCACTATCTAGTTTAACTGGCTTTATTAAATAACAGAAGTTATTTCTTGTAGCTCTGACCTGGATAGGCCAGGCTAGCTTGATTTCATGAGCTCACAAAAGCTCAGGAGGGTCAAATGTGGTTAGTACTTGGATGGGAAACCAACAAGGAAGTCTGGGTTGCTATGCAGAGGCAAGCAATGGTAAACCATCTCTGAATGTCTCTTGTCATGAAACCCTCTGGGGTTGCCATAAATTAGCTGCAATTTGACAGCGTTTTTTTTTTTTTTTTGCCTTGTAAGCTAACAAAGTACTTTGAGGGCCTTACAGATAGAACAGTGGAGTAAAATGCTTGTCTGTCCTTTAATTCTTTAATCAACCTATGGCTATGGTCAGAGGTCCTCCTGGCTCCCTGTTGTATCTAGTCCGCATCTTTCCCCATCAAGGTTTCACTTCTGTTGCAGTGATACTGATATAGTTGCTTATGGTATACTAGTAACAAAGACCATTGTGGGGGGAAAATACAATGGGCTCTAGAAAACTGATATGGCAGGCCTTGGGAGGGCAGCGCCACCTTGCCGGGCCTCTCCACCAACTCCATGGCCCACATTCAGTGGCTCCCGAGACTGGGAGCATTGCTGGGGTAGCAAGAACCTTGGAGTGCTCCTACGCCCAGCAGCCACCCAATTCAGCCTGAATTGGGCAGCTGTGGAGGCTGGGAGTGCTGTGGCGGCGGCAAGCACCCTGGTATACTCCTGTGCTTGGCAGCTGCCAGATTGGGCCACATTGGGGCGAAATTGGGCTGCTGCAGAGGCGGGGAGCGCTGCCTGGAGGGCAAGCACTCTGGTGCACTCTTGCACCAGGTAGCTGCCTAATCTGATCCCATTGGGCCAAATCAGGCTGGATTTAGGCTGATTTGGGCCCAATTTGGCCCCCTGTGGAGCATGGAAGTGCTCCCAGGGGCAGAACTTGCACCTGGGACACAGCAAAGCACAGGAGAGTACCAGGTCCCCACCTCCTACTGGGAGGCTAGGGGGACCTGGAAACCCTGTGAGGGAGTGCTGCATGGATGAGGCAGCAAGTACTCTGGCACATTGGGGCCAGATCGGATGTTGGCCTGGTGCAGGAGCATGGCTGGGTTAGCATGAGGGAGAGAGGGGAGGCATAGCAGTCTTCTTAGCAAGCCCTGTTGCCGAGGACTCACCACTTTCTCTGCTAGGGGCGTGCTACTGTGCCTGCGCTCTGGGAAATAGGTTAGTCGTCTGGAACATGGCTTGCCTTTTATAGGTATAGATTATTGTACTTAACATCTCTGTATGAATATCACCAGCTGCAGCTTGTGAAATGGAAGGCTTTTCTGAGCAAAGAACGTTTTTTATGTGTGAAAAAGTCACGATGCTTTCTTTCTATCCCATATTCATAGTGATGACTATACAGATCCTTTCATGATTGCACCATTTTCTTATTTCTTTGTTTTAGTTTAAAACAATTATTCAGAGATCGTGTTATTCTTATGCTGCCCCTGTCCAGGAGTTCCTGTTTAGTTATAAATTTTTGTTACAGAGTGGTCAAGAATAACAAGACTCCTCCCTCTCCCTGCTGGCCTACCACTATTTGATATTTGTGGTTCATGTTCGTTCTTCTGTGCACGCACAGGCCTGCTGACTGGAAAAGTGTTTATCACTTCCATAAAGCTCCACTAGGGAGCCACTTCTCCCAGTCACATCTTAGCCCCATATGGGCCGATTCTCCAAGGAGTACTCCTGCAGCTGGTATGATGACATCACTTCTGGAAGTGATGTCATCACATTGGCACCAAGAGTGCACATGTGCAAAGCGTGCATGTGAAGAGAATGCTAAAAGTTAATGCTTGGTCCCCCCTCCCACCGGCAGGCTAAGGGGATCTAGCAACCTTATATATACTGGTTTGAACATTTTTGATATTTCTCTACATATAGTGCAAAGAGCTATGACCTCTGCCTTGAACCTATCATTTTCCACTCTGAAGGCTGCTGCCTCTCAGCTTCAGGCTTGCTTGCTCCATCTGCAATATGGGAATTATAATACTGACCTATTTTGCAAGGCTGTTGGAAAGATAATTTGATACTCTATGCAAAATTCTTACATTCCACCTCAAGGCAAATTTTCAAGTCCACCTGAGTATAGTGGCTTCCTCACAATAATACTTGTGTTTATTTTTGTGTACTTTAAAAGTGGGCCTTTTCTAAAGTGAGTTGTTGGTAAAGCAGGAAAATGACATTGCCATTGTTCAGTTAAAAAATGAGTGTTGTTGCTTGGTCATGCGGAGAAGTTACTGTATCACTGATACAGGCCATTTCTCTTTGTCATGGCTGCCTACTGTGAATAGAATATCTCAGCCTCATTCCATGGAAAACGTATAGTAATTGGCAACTGAGCATATCAAACACATTTTAGTACATCAAATGGATGTAATACAAACAGCTAAAGGGAACAGGGACGAGTCACCACTTATCCCTGACAGAACCACAGGGATAGAAGCATCTGCTGCTCTGCTGAAAGAACTGTTGCTGAAAGAGCAGACTAGAAAGCAAAACTTACGGGTGTTCCAGCCTCAACAGGTGATTTAAGTGGGGCCTCTGTATTGATCTGCGGGATTTAAAAGAATCTCAGAACCAATATGGATATGAGTTTGTACCTTGTATTTCACTGGGATTTAAATCAATGGTAATTTCCATCCAGTTATGTTAAAGACTGATATGAAAGACTTGAAAAATGGGCAACTAATCCATTGAACATCAGCATTGTGGTTAGTACTGAATAACCAACTGTGTATTGAAGAACTTTTAGCACTATTATACAGCAAAGGTGTACTCAAGGGTACTCAAAATGTGTCAAGGGTTGTCTGGACACTGACAAGTTCTTGAAACTGCCTCCGCTTCCCTTTCTTCTTATTTATAGACAACCTAATATTACAGATGCCACTTATTTCAGAATGCTCTGGATCAAAGAATTTCTCCTTATTTTGGAATATTTATTGGTCAGTCCTACAGGGAATTGGAGTTGTTGTAGTGTGATTTGAAAAGTCCCCGAGCCAGAATGTATATGGGTGTTATTCAGCACAATACTTATAACAGAGTTACACCCTTCTAAACCCATTTACTTCAATGGATTTAGAAAGGTGTTTAGGATTACACTGTTAAACTTGCAAGATATGGCAAATCTGGATGGAGCTACTGCTGTTTGTCCAAGGCCTAAGGGTTTCACAAGCCTTGAGTTCTGCTCTGCTGCTTAACAATAAGCATGTGTACCAATGCCATATCACTTGTTCTGTTAGCAATTGTAGGGTTGCCAAGTCCAGGTTGGAAAATTCCTAGAGATTTGGGGGTAAAGCTTGGGAAAGGTAGCATTTGGGGAGGGGTGCTCAGCAGGGCATAATGCCATTGAGTCCACCCCTCAAAGGTGCCATTTGCTTCAGAGGAACTGATCTCTGAAGTCTAGAGGTCAGATGTAGTTCCAGGAGATCTCTGTGCCCCGCCTAGAGATTAGTAAGCTTAGTTGGCAGCCACATATCTGCCTATTGCTGACAAAGCCAGGTTCTGTCTGTAACTGATTTGTGTCTTTCTATGCATTATATTATGAATGTTTTATAGTCTCTATGAAATTATAGTATGACAGGCAGCATTTAATTAGTGTAGAATGAGAGCATTACTTCATGTGATTCAAAAGGGAGAAAGGGGGGAAAGGGGATGGACTCAGGATGGTTTTTCAAAATGAGAAAAGGGGAAAAATAGTTTCATTAAAGCTGACTGACTGGAATGCTCAATTTCCTGTAAAATTCTATGATCTTATTTTATACCATACATATAAACATTATATGCCCATTCATAAAATTAAAGTTTCTTCGGTCAGCAGAAACTTGTTGTTCTCATTAAAAGGATTACATTTTACTGGTTAACTGCTATAAAGAGAAATTAAATGCATTTAAAAACCCAGTTTTTGTTGCTGCTTCAATACTTGAATGGAGGCTATCATTCTTGATTCTAAAAATTAACATTCAGGTTTTGTCACAGTTACTTCAGATGAGGTGCGCATTTGATTTATCTGAAGTATTCTGTATACTCCCATCTTAATTTTGAATATTTTATATACTTACATGATAGCTGTCAAATAGAGTAACAAACTCAAAAATATGGCAGCAATTACATTCCACAAAAGACAAAGGCAAAACATTAACTGACATTCATAAAACTGGCTAGGAGGACCTCGTGCTTATGGGTTTCTGTAAATTGCTTTTGAATTTTTCACAGCAAGATACAAACTTGGTTGAGGGTTTTTTCAAATAATTAAACATTTTAAAAAGCTTTAAATATTTGCCTGGCTACCCGGTCAAATTATTTGTAATACTTTTTTGAAAAAAAGGATACAAAAAAATCTCATAATATTTAGTTAGCAGTATCAAAGACATCTTACGTAGGTGCACAGGTTGTCATGGAATGCTATGATTTGATTTCTGAATCCTGTGGTTATACAGCCTATTTACATGATCATTAGGAAACATCAAGGGTGTTTAAAACAGCTTCCAAGGCTACTACCTGCCAGCCTCCTGCTTTTGGCCAACCAGTTCTATGAATATACCACTATGTACAAGTTTTGAGTTTAAAAAATAGTAGTTGTGTGAAGAACTGTGTTTATGCTGGTTTTCAAATTCCTGCAATCCATACCCCATTGTATTGTTTATTGAATTTCTCAGCCATTGGTTGTATTGACCTACGCTGTATAATCCGCCTATAAATAACATTAATAACAACAACAAAAATTAGAACCAGGCCCATGTGTGCCTGGGAACTGAGTTCCCAGTATGAACTTAGAGAATGCATCTGATTGCATGGGTTCAGAGAAGATGTAGGGGAAAACATAACATGGCAACCGTGTAACATATAGCTAGCCTTTGCTGTCTTTGATTAGTTTCAGATATCCTGCTGTTTGTCTTATTAGGTTTACAGGGAATGTTTAGAGTTGCCAGACAGGGTATGGAACAATAACGGATGCTGGGGGGCGGGGGCAGTGCTATCCTTTTCTGTTACATACTCATGTGCAGCACACTCCCAGCCAACATGATGATGTTACTACTACAGGAAATGATGTCACTGTGCTAACCTACCTCCAGGCCTTACTGCTGGCTGGCCACTCTTGGCTGGCACCACATAGCCACAGGAAGTCATCCAGGCACCTGGGCTGTTGGCCACTCTCAAGTGCTGCTGTGCAGGAGGGAAGCCAGGTACCCTGGTTGGACAAAGGAGCTGTCAGGAGGGAGGGGCCAAGTGTCTGGTATTTGGAGAATGAATACTTGGCAATCCTCGGAGTGTTCCTGGATCTTTCCATGCTTCCTAAAAAAACAGGCAGAAGCAATACCCAGAATTACATTCTGTCTTCTGTAACTGATAGGCCAACTTCATCCTTTTCTGGAAAACAAACCTCTGTATTTGTAACCCTGAGAATTACCTCAATGACTACTACTTCTTCACAGTGATGATTCTCTGCATAGCTTTCATTGCCACTGAAAATGCGGATGCATGCACATTGGTGCTTCCTCAGGGGCATTTTCTACATACTTTCCCACATCTTTTTTTCCAAATTTTCCCTTCTATGTTTGCTCCACAGTGATTCTCCATTAGGAGCATAGTCATCATGGCTGCCATGGCAACTATCCACCCTTGTTTTTCTTCACATGTGTTTTAGCACAATATCAACATGCAAACAGTATTACTCCAGCCACCTTGCAGTTTCCCTTCCCCATTCCTTTCCAAACAATTAGGGTTAAAATGCCCATACCTTTCTCCTTATATCTCCACAACAAAAGGGCTGGAGACTTCATTTAAAAAAATGAAAACAGGGAATTCAGAGGAGCTAACATTTGAAATAAAAATAGATAAATGGTGGTAGATGGTTATAGTGCTATAGCTCAATAGCGATAACAATTTTTTAAAAGCCCTGTAGTGAAACAGCAATGACAAAATGTTTGGAAAATGGCAGTCAAAAAGCACTGATGGCAGAGCAATGATGCCAATGTAAGGAAAGGATGCCTTTGTAGCATGAAATGCACACCATTCATTCTGCACAACATCCTGCTTGGACTATGTTCTTTTTTAAAAGGTTGAAATGTAGCAGGTTTGGAAAAGCGCACACTGAGGATGAAGAAACGCTGGAAAAACAACAATTGGAGCTCATTTTCAGATGGATGCTCCAAAAAAGCCATGCTTCAGTTTAGACGCCAAGACAGGTGTTCATTTATGGTGGGCAATCTCCTGGTAATCCCTGCCTGTGCCTACCACACCCTAGCTGATCAGTAGGAGGGTGATGAAATAGGGAACACACAACCATTGTCCCAAGCCAAAGACATTACTTCTAGCATGACCTAGAAGCAAGTGTTATGCCAGGACTGATGGTTTAAGACTTGTCTTTAACACTTGATTTTTAACATACTTTAACCCCCAGATGCACCCCCCCCCCCGGTAAATTCCTGCCGTCCGCATGTCCCGCCTGTTGCTAGGGGAGACATGACAACTCTACGGTCCCAGTGGAAACAGCTAGGGAATGTGGTTCTTTTTAAAACTGTTTGGAAACTTCAGCTGGTATCTCCCTTTCTATGCAGGAAGGCAGCTATTACAACATTCTTCTTTATGAAAATGTTTCTTAATTTAAACTGGGTTTAAAATTCACTTAGCACTTAACAAAAAATTAAAACAAATTACTACAAGTACTTGCCTGAGGGCTTACAATCTTCAGTGAGGCAATGGAAACGCTAGGAGGACAGATTAGAAGTTTTGATTCTTTGGTGCCAATTAAAATTGAGAATACAGATAGTTGGAACAAGTTTGTTTTGTTGGTTTCCAGGACCACTTCAAGGTGATGGTGCCAGCAATAATGCTTTTTACTGCCTGAGCTCTCCATATCTTGGTCTGCATCTCTGTTTTTGAACATCCCACATGCTTAGATCAGCTGTGAAGGAAATAACAATGGCAACAGAGAAGGAGGGCTTTGTAGCGGAGTCCTCCTGAGGCTGTAACCTTTGCAGTGCTGCCACCCAAGGTCTGTTGCTATACTTCCTTGGGAAAATTTAAGCAGAAAGGATTTTTTAAAGCAGGGAATTATGATTTATAGAAGCTGTTTTTGACTTTTTATTTGGAAAAATAGTAGGAATAGGGGAAAGACTTCACCTCTAGAAGAGAGGTTTAATTGGATTTTTCAGTGCTGTTCTTGTTGACTTTATAATATTTTAATATAGGTTTTTCATTTTTTTCCTTATGTTATTGCAATTATAAGCTGCTGTGAGATAGTAGGAAATGTGGGGGTAAAATGCTGGTTAATTAAATATATGATGAATTTAGATACATTTCTCCAAAATAGAGAGTGAAATCTATTCTTCCCAGACCTCTTCTTTCCAACCATTTGATTTCATGATGGCTGATTGCACACAGGCCTTTGTTCTGATACTCATGGGGAGGAAGCAAGAGGGTCAGTGTAGATTAATGTGAGTTCTCTATGGGAGTGGGAGAAGAGATTTAAATCTTTGATGTTCCAGTGCTTTTGCCTTTGATCTGATAACTATTTATGTTTAGGAATATTCACTCTTTTTGGAAACAACTCTTCACCATTTCCCTTACTCCTACTTTACCAACATGAATCTTTTATTGCTAAGACCAAGCAGTGAGTATATGGGGCAGATTCCTCTCACAATACCTATCAATTCCTTATCGCCTCATTTTCTGTGAACATTTTTGAAGTTTGACCTTCTCACTTTGTCTTCCAGGCATAATTGCCCATGCACTGACAAGACACCTAGTAAGCATCAGAGGGACATCTTTTTACACTGCCTTCCCACCAAGAACAGCTATAGGGCAGTGTGGTTTAGAATTTTTAATGTATTTTATGGATAGAGAAAAAGAGAGACAAATAGAAAAATCTAGATTGTTCATGTGAGAAAACTGCTAGCAGAGATAGCAGCATATCAACAAAAATTATTCAATTGGCTTTGTCTTCATGATAGTTCTGCAGTGTTTGTTTTTATGTGTTTGCATGTGATTAAGCCATTATGTCACTTGCAGAGGAAAGGGAATGTTCAGTGGGTTTCTTATGTGAAATTCTGAATGAAGAATTAGGTTCTAGCAGACTAATGAATGGGAAGGCATATGCTGGAATGTCTGTTCACATTGTACATAAAACAGAAAAGCAAAATAGACCAGTATTGGAGCTGCCATCAGGAGCCATTTGGAATTCATCCAGTGTTTGTGTGGCATTTAATTGACTTCTAGTGATGCTAATGATCTTAGAGCGGGGGACTCTAAAAGTGAAGGGCTCGTGTTTGAAAAGCTCACACCTTTTTTGTGTTAGGGACAGTTGTAAGAAGAGACTTGCTGGTTCAGACCACTGGTCCATCTAGGCCAGCATCACACAGTGGTCAGTCATTTGCCCTGGAAAGCCAACAAACAGGACACAGAGGCTAAGGCCGTCCCATAATGTCCTTCTAGCACTGGGTCTCCGTGGTTTATTGACAAGGAACATAGAGATTCCCTGTATTCACCATGGTTAGTAGCCATTGATGGACCAATGGACCTTTCAGCAGTTGTTTTATCTTTAGTGTCAAACTAGCATAACCAACAGTTACATGTCTCCCCCAAATTTTTTTACTGAAAAGTTTGTTTTTTAATGACAAGCAATTTTACAGACAGCTATCAAGACCAGTAATCCATCTGGGGGAGTGGTCCAAGAAGGTCCATTTGTCCACTAAGACCCAATCCCTTCAAGATTTTGTGGGTAAAAAGATACAGGGCTCATAAAAAAATGTACATGGAGTTATTTGTATAAATTCCTTGTTATTATAATTGTTTCTTCATTTTAGTATTGTTTATATATTATATACCTTATCATGTGAGGTAGATGTTGGTTGTTTAGATAATGAATTGATCAGTGAAGAAATATCACCTGGCAAAAGTCTAATGTTCTATCCTTAGTGAAATGTCACCACCATTTTTGAGATTATTATGTCATGAGATGCAGCATGCAAAGCAACTCTAAGGCAGTGTACAGTTTTTTAATGTAAAGTAATGGCACCTCTGTTACTGGCTTATTTTACTTCATGTGATAGGAGTTAATGAGTCAAAAGAGCTGATTATTTGTAAACTACTGATGGAGTTCCAGTCCTTTGGGCAGGGATTTTGCATAGATTGCAGACATTGTAACAACAAAAGAATTTAATAACCCTCCATAATGATTAATTAGCTTGGACTAATGAAATACTGTTTGTGTGAATGGAAGGTGATAAACTGTGTTTGAAGAATCCTCAGGAATTATAAGGTTATAGATATACTGAGCTAGCTGAAACCTTGATGTAATCTATAATATAGAGATATAAGCCATAATATAAAATATGTTATCTTCTGTCACTGTATGATAGATTTGTTTTAGTAAAACAATAATCTATTTCTTGTCATTTACTAGAATTCATGTAAGTTTGGCTTTAATAAAGAAATCATCATTCATATCATTCTTTGGAAACTCATATTTTCCATACAGTATTATGTAATAGTATAAACACAACGGGTTTTGAATGGGTAGAATACTTTTTATATATGTGGAAATATCAGTCTCTAAAATTCTATGACAAAGACCACTCACACACTTCAGCATCAATTTATTTAATTTATTTTAAAAGCTGCTTTTTTCTTCTTAGAAAAGATCAAAGGCCTCAACATGCATATAGAACTTTGTTTCAAAGAACCACTAAAAAATTAAAGGCAGTAGCTTTATATATAGAATATATTAACAAGTGTAATCCTAAGTAGAGGAGGGGAGGGCGCAGTTTAGGGAGGTGAGGGGGCTCAATGTGGATTGTGATGTTGTAGAGTCCACTTTCCAAAACTGCCATTACCTCCTTTTTCCTGCTTTTCTCCTTCTCGCTTGCCAGCCAACCTACATTTATCTCCCCCCCCTCATCCCTCCCTCCTTTCCTACCCCTGGAAGCCTTCCCCCAGGAAAAGTCTTGTCCAGTTGCTGGGCTGGGCCCAGTTGCATGGTAGCCTCCAGTGCTGGCCCAGTCGCAGTTGTGTAGCGGACATGAGCATCAGGCTAGGTCCAGATGCATAATGGTCACTGGTAGGAGTGTACATTTAAAAAAAAACGTTTTAATGTTGTGTTGTAACCCTCCCAACACAACAAATAAGCAAGAGTTAAAATACAAACAACATATTATTAACAACAAAGCAACTTCTCCCCAACCCCAGAAAAAAAGTGTCCCCTCTGTAACTCTCAGTACTCAGGCTCATCCAATTAAATTGATTAGCAGTAGGTCTTGAACTAACAGGAACAAATACTTTTTTCAAGCAGTGCCCAATTAATTTCTGGAATTCCATTTCTTTAAGATTTCATGATGACTATTCGTTCAGATGTCTTCAAAAAGAGTAGAAAAATTTGCCCCTAATACCAGTGCCTGTTAAGGAAAACTGTTATCTCTTCATCTACCCATGAAGGTAATGTAGGGTTACCAGGTCCCCTTATCCTCTCAGCAGGAGGACAGATACCCAGCATTCACCTCTGTGTCCCTCATATGTACTCTTTGCATGTGCACTCCCATGGTTGCATAATGATGTCACAGCCGGCAAAGGCACTTCCAGGTGACATCATCATGCAGGCACAAGAGCATGCCCATGGTTCACAACAGACCAACTTGAGCCCTAAACAGGCCCAATTTGGCCCTTTGGGGACCAAAATTGGCCTGCTGAAAAGTGTGAAAGTGCTCCCGGGGTGGCGCAATGATGTCACTCTCAGGAAGTGATATCAACGTGCCACCCCAGCACATCTGGGCAGTATGTTCCTGCACTTTCTCCCCTGCCAGCCAAGTGAGTAGGGGAAGAGGGTAGGAGTGGGGGATCCCCTGCTTTCTCTGGGAGACTGGTAACCTTAAGGTAATGTATGAAAATATATCACTGTAAAAAGTATTTAATTAAAAACATTTGAGTTTATGTAATTTGGAATATTATAATATAGGGAAGAAGATTGTGCAAGCAACAGTTTCACTTCTTTGACCTTCTGAGGGCTCAATTCGGCAAATTAATTAGTGATCCTAGTTTCCTTTGAGTTTGAAGGGCAGATAACTTGAAGCCATATTTTAACTTTAAAAGATGCAGCAGAGAAGGGTTCTGTTTATTACAAAATACAATTGTAGCTAATGTTATATAATTAGTAAAAAAATTGTTTTGTCAGAAGCCTTCAGTATTGCAATAGTTTGTCTAGAACTATTTATGTACTAATAACTGAAATTTATTATCCTAAAACTTGAATTAGAATTCTGATTAGAGATGGGCTCAAACAGAAAAAAAATGAACATGATGTTCGTTGTTTGTTGCCATCCACGAACAGGGACTCATGAACAACCACAAACATGGCCCTGTTCACGAACATGTTCGTGGTTAGCTGTTCGTGGGGGTCAGCAGGCTCTCCTTCAGCCACCATCCAAGTTTGGTCAAGATCCCTACTGCACCACTCCCAGAAACCTGACCTGAGCAGGCACCAGGAAATGTACCAATAATAAATAATAGCTTGGCTCCAGAGCCTAGCAGAAGCCCTGGAACTTGAAAGGGTAGATCCCTATCCCACCACACACAAAGAAAATTCAAGCTCCAATGCACTCTCTCTATCAAAATGCCAACAACAACTGTCTCTGTCTCTCCTTCTCCACTGTCTGCAAACTAAGCCAGAGCTGGGAGCCCCCTCCCCCCTGCTCTTTGCTCCCTTGTAACCAATTTGGAGCTCCACACTTGAAAGGAAGACCTGCCTATCAAGCTAAATTGGGCTTAGATTGGGGTTTCCAGGGCAACAGCAGGAGTTTAGACAGAGTTCAGACAATCCCTGCCTGTCACAACCTAGCCAGAGGCAGCAATCCAACTGAGAAACAGGCAGGCAAGTAGTCACAGCAAGCCGAGGGTCAGAGCCAAGGTGTCAGTCCAGCAGAGTAGCAGACAGGCAGGAGTCCAACAAACAAGCCAGGGGTCAGAATCAAGGAGTCTATCAGATGGAGGAGCAAGCAGCAGGGAGAGTCTAGGAGGAAGGCCAATGTCAGAGTCTGGTAAGTCATTCAGCAGGGCAAGGTACAAGGAGCTTCCAAGCACAGGACTCTGGTTGCAGGAAGTGATGAGCGAACTTGCTTCCACGCTTGGCTTCTTCAGCTTCTCTCTCATACTGTCCTAACAAGGAGCAGGTGTTGTCTCTTTGCCTGATAGCTCCAGCTGGTGTTGAGCCTGCAAACAAGCACTCCTTCTCCGCTCCCTCAGAGCTGCCTTCACTTTATTCTTCCTCTTCTCTACTGGCCCAGGGAGCTCAGGCTTCTCTTTTGCTCTGGGGGAGTCTTTGTTTCCACCAGCCTGTGCAGAGGTTTCTGGCTGCTCCTGCTGAGTTTCCTCTGGAGCAGCAGCTGGCTCTGGCTCCAGAGTAGACCCTGCTGGCTCTTCCATGGCTGGCTTTGGCTCCAGGGTAGACCCTGCTGGCTCTGGCTCTGGCTCTGGCTCCAGGGTAGACCCTGCTGGCTCTTCCTGCTCGTCTTCTGAGGAGGACTCAGGGGCAAGAGGTAAGGTGGCCAGTCGAGGCTGAGGCTGACTCACGACACTGCCTAAATTGCCAAGGGAATTGATTGCAGGTGCCAGACTGTCTGGTTTGACGAACAGCAACAAACAGCAATGAATGAGGCTTGCAATGACCACCTGTTTGTTTAGCATGGGGCCTCATGAACAGATAGTTTGCAAACAGAAGATTGGGCTGTTCGTGGCTTTTTTTTGTTCGTATTGCTGTTCACGCCCATCTCTAATTCTGATTCCCAGTGGGTCAAGGGAAACCTAATGAGATGATTAAGAAAGATATGTGTAGTCTGTGATTTCTACCAGATCTTGTCTTGATGTCATTGTATGTGTGATGATGTCACCAGGCCCAGAGACTGTCCTGTGAAAAGACTCTTTTCCCTGTCTTTGTTTAGTGCTATTAATAATTTGGGGATAATACAAAAATAACGTATCTTGCCATGGATGTAGTCAGAGTATTAACTGTGCACCTTCATTTCTAACCCAAGTACTTTGATGTTGTTCTCTCCATCTGGCTTGATTCAAATACCACCATTTCAATTCCATTTCTTCCCTGTGAGAGTTTTAGTTTTGCATCCTCCTCACATTTACAGTTTCTTCTTAAAATTAACACATTTTAGCATTTAGCATCAGTTCTGAAAGAAATAACCATCCAATGGAAATGAACTGCAGATTACAGTGACATGCAATCAATAAATGTGGAATTGAAAAATAATATTACAATCAATATGGCATTTAAGAGAATCTCAAATGGTCATAGTGTTTCTTGTGGTCTACAGGGGTCCCCTGTGGGCAAAGCTTACATGTGTATACAGACTTTGGAGAGTCTCAGGCCTCCTTCTAAAGAAAAAGCTCCTTGTATATTAGGTCAGAAATATAATTTTTAATTATAATTATAGTATTATGTTTGAGCCACAAATATTTGGAGTCTATCTTTTCAAAGCCTTTTTTATATATCATAGTTAAAATTTATTGTAGTATTTGGCCAAGTGCAGTATCAGTCTATGCCAGGGTTCCCCAGGACATTCACCAACACTTTTTCTGGCACCCATCAAGTGTTTTTAGCAAGTGGGCAGGGTTTTTCCCAGCAGAGCTTCTCATTGGCCAGTGGCGATCTAATTGCCTGTGCAGATTTTTTAAAAATGTTGCTTCAGCAGCAGCTCCACCACAGGCCCAGTATCTTCACTGCATGGCTAAAGGTAAGCTATGTGTATGCAAGTTTAAATATTTTTAAATATTATGTTCATTTTTAACAGCATCCTGTTAAACAGAGCTTCTGCTTGAAACATTGTTGAAGATTTACTATTAGAAATATACATGACTTCACTCTCTGACATTTTGTGGTTGGCTCTGCCTCCCATGGCAGCCATTTTGTAGTTGCACCCACCCCTGTGTCAGAATTCCAAAGAATGCCTGCAGGCTCAAAAACACTGGGGACTCCTGGTCTATGCATTACAACTTAGTTGCCAGTTTCAGTTTTTGTAAAATTGCCTTTCTTCTGTTGCAATATTGCTTCATAAAGATTTTTTTGTTTTATGAAATATTTAATTGTGTTCAGATTACATATTAGAAACACTTCAGCGTCATCAAGGAACGCTCGTCTAATAACGTATTAATTCCTTTTGGATGATAGGCATATCTCACAGTAAATGATTAATTCAGCTCTATAAATATTTCCACTGGTCCTAAGGGATAAGATTTGATGTATTTGTGAACATCAGTCCAGACTCGAAAAAGTTTGGCAAGTATGGACAGGGGTTACTTGTGTAACTATGAGATCAATGATTTTTCATCCCTTTTTCTCTGACAAGCCTCTGCTTTCTTGCTACAAGTCTGCAACTCAACATTCTGGCTGTGTTGCAAAGTACAAAAGTCCACACTTTCGCTTTGAAAACTACTCTGTTAGGGTGTGTAGTTGGATAACGCTTAGAATTAACTTTCTCCCGACAATTAACTGCTTGTTCCCCTGCACTGATGAGAAAGAGAAAAGAGTTTTACTTTCTACAGAAATAAAAATGCTGTGTAAGTTAAATGTGCACCAAAATTATAGTTTCAGATGGGTAGCTATGTTAGTCTGTAATAGAAGAGCAAGATTTAGGTCCAGTAGAACCTTAAAAACTAACTAGATTTCCAGGATATGGGTTTTCAAATTTTGCTTACCAAAATTATAATCTGTTTTTCACCTTACAAGAGAGCACTGTCTTATTATGTGTCAGGACTCAGTCAGGACCTAACCTGAAATGAGTCTTGAATTGTGACTGACTTGATACGTCTTAAGCAGAGATTTGGACTGGGCACCAGTTCTCAGAACTTCTAACAAAATGAGAGAAACAACCACAACAACCAAGGAAACCCCCTTGTACCAGAGTGGGATAGAACGTTCATATTTCCTGATCCCTAAAAAAGCTCCTGGGGTCACACTTGCTCACTGGTCTGAGTAACTAGATTTGCTGGTGTAGCTACACAGTCATTGGATATGATGCTATGGTAACTTCCACATGTTCCTTTTTGGGGGGAGCTTTCTCTGTCCTGAAGCCGAGTCTTTCCAACCTGCTTTCATAACTCACCTTCCATACGCAGCGTCCTCATGTGTTTCTTGTGTGTGTTTGTAGCAGAAGGAAAAAAAGTCCTGAAACAGAAAGCGCGTTCTTTCTGCACCTTGTCACAAATGATGTTGGTGCAGTCCTGCCCAACTTTCCTCTTTTTTTTGAGCGCATGCAGGATTTGCGCTATATCGTTGTTCTGTCTTTCAGTTTCTGTAGAAACTGGGCAATGCGTAGTACTCTGTTCGCTACCGTTGATTTTCCAAAGTTTTAAATGCAAAAGTGTTTAATAAATATGCATACAGTAGAGTAGCGCAATTGCACGATTTCTTATCCTCCTACTATATAAAAGGCAAACCATGTTCCCTAGCACTCACTACTTATCCCGGTGGAGGCGCAGTATGCAGAGATAAGAAGCGAGTGAGGAGCAAAACAATAGCTCAGCACAGGCTGCGGGAAGGCTCAGTGTGGTGGCGAGGCCCTCCCAACACCCCACAGCTGTTGGGGTGGTGCTCCCGGCCACCTCTGTGGGGTCTTGGGATGGCCAGGCACAAGCCAAGCGGTGTCTGGGGGGTCAGAGGAGGAGGGAGCCCCTGATCTCTTCCCCATCCCCCTCTTGACTGATGTCTAGGGGGAGAGGTGCGGAGGTGGGGGAAAATGCTGCTAGGAGCTGTTATATTTTCCAAAACAACAGGCTTTAATGCTAGTTTGAAATAAAATCAGAAATGGCATTCTGTTCCCAGTGTTGTTCCTAAACTGATAGCCTGATTGCTGAGTGATCCAGTGTAGCAAGCACTGCATCATAATAGCGCAAGGACCGTTTAAAAAAGTACAAAAAAAAAAGGAGGAGGACTTCTCGGTCTTTTGGCTAAGATCAAGTGTTGTGTGTGTGTGCGTAAAAAGGGAGGAGGACTTATACGATCGCGCATGTGAGCCAGACACTTGTGTGGGAGGGGTAATGGCAAGAGGAGGGGTTGAGTTGGAGATTTGTGGGAGGGAACTTCAAAAGCGCAAAAAAGCCTCCAGATGCATTGATACATTAGATAATCGCGTGAAAAAAGCGGAATCAAAAATGAAAACGGAACAAAACAAGTTTCACAAAAAGTGCTCAAAACCCGGGATCATGACGACCTGCTCACACATGGGAGACGATGTATGTAATGAGTGAGATAACCCGCCAATGTTCTGTTAGCAGGCCGTCCCATTAAGGATGTGTGGAAGCGACTTATGTTTCTGACATTTTGTGGTGGGAGTATGTAAGGATTTTTCATCTGCAAATTGTGACTCATCCCAATAAGCTCCTTTATATATGTTATATTGGAATAATGTTAAGGGGAAGTTAAATTTCTTTTTGAGCTTGATCTTCTTCCTCTTTGCTGTTAGTGCGTGTAGCTGCCCAGATTGGATCTATAGGCAAGGTCTTTATCAGGGAAGGGTAGCTAATCAGCCATGCATAAAGGGAGCACATACTACTTGAGATCTTCCAAATACTACTGTATTCCTCAGCCTCTAGCCAACAGCTTGGTACAGTTATAGGTGAAATTCTTTCTTTTTGCTGCTGAGTAATGCCAATAGGCACTAGGCCTCAGGTTGTGTTCATTGCTCATCTTCTACTGTGTCCCATATCCTCATGTTGCTTGTATTAGAAGACAATCTGTGATGAGATTTCCTACGATATAACTTCTGTCTGATTCTAAAGAAGATTTTTTAGAGCACTGAACATTACTGAGCCACACATTCTTACTTCTGTTTTGGTGTGGTTTTATTTCTTGTAGAAATGTTTTGTTTTATCACTTGTCAAGAGCATGGGAAATATTCATGCTTCCCAGTAAAAACCTGTGCTTCAGACTTTCAGATATCTTGATCTTGCTAGATACTGTCACTCCAGTGTTACATTATGGCAGTATACTCTACCAATGATTTATGTCTTGAAACCTGACAAAAGAATCCTTCCAATGACAAATGGATTTGTTCCTTATTAAGTGGTCTCTCGTGTAAACCAGAATCAAATTGTATGCATCCTTCATTGTCTGTACCAGCTGGAAACTAGTCTATAGATGAAACTGAAAATGGTGGTTTTGGTAAATAAAATTGTTTATAGGTTGTCCTCAGGTTATTAAAGTGATTGATCATCATTTTCCAGTGATAGAAGGCTGAAATATAACTGCAAGCTTGACATAGAAAAGGATGTTTTGCATTTATGGACTGGCTTTTATAATGATTCCCATCTATGCCTGCACATGAAAATGTTCAATTGAAAATTATGTTTTTCTCAAATACAATCTCATGAGCCAAATCTGTGTTTCTTTTTAGTCCAGATTCATCTTTTACTATATCACCCTTTTGGAAAGTTTTATGAGTGACCCATTCCAATAAAACATGTTTACAGGTTTGGAATCTTGCTACCTATGTGCTGTGTTCCAGCTGGGTTCTGGCAAATGACACACTGATACTTCTGTTTGGTTGGAATGACCACAACTTTATTGATTACAGCCGGACTGGAGCATTGGCCAGGCATATGAGCAGAAGATCCTTTGACATCAAAAGGCCCCTTGCTGTTTGATGCTTACCATCCCAGCCCCATCCTGGCTCCACGGGATGATAAGTGCTGTGCCGCCCCCAGCCATGCTGGTCGGTCCTTGCCTCCCTTTCCCACAGGGGTAAGCCACTCGAATGCCCTGCTCACCCCTTAAGGATCTGGCCCAATGCCTCAAAACTGCCAAATCCATAAAGTTGTGACAGGTCCACTGGCCATCCAGATTGAGTGGTGGGTGGGTGGGAAAGCGTCCTGCTCCTGTTGGTGCGCCTCTGGAATGGTGCTAAGTGCATCATCCCTCCATTCCTCCTCTTCTGTGTCTGGACCTCACTTCCACCTCAGCCTTGCCCTTAGTAGCAACACAGCCCACACTGAGTCTGTGAGCTTCCTATACCAAAACAAGTCAGAGGCAAAACCTTACTTATTAAATGATGGGGTTGTGTATCTGATGATTACTAGAAAACGTCAAATTAAAGGAAGCAAAAGCTTTTATTTCAAGATAGTATTTCAAGAGATGGATTAGTGTGTATTGTTTATGTTCTTAAGATTTATAGTTTTGTAATCATTCGCACAGCGTTTTGCAAAGAGAAGTATTGGTTATGCGGACAAAGAAAAAGAAATGGTACGTAAGGCCAAAAGGAAAGGGCAAAAGAGACCAAAATTAGAAAGGAGTGAAAATCAGTTGAGGAAGAATGAAATGCAATAATTTGAGAACTGAGCTGAGGTTAAAAGCAAATCAGTACAGGCAATGAATAGATGTGGTAAATTAACAGGAGAGTTTTAAAGTTATGTATACGATCAAGTTAGTTTTGGGTTCACTTCTGGATTATTTGCTCATCATAAGCTGTCAAGCTAGCTCCACTGCATGTATTGGAAGAGTTCTAGCTCCTTAAAAAGGGGAATAGAGGTTCTTTAGACTACCAGTATATTGTATGGCATAATTGCTCTTAGACTGTACTATTTCAGATTAAATAAGGGATAGGGGATTAGGATATGATTATGGTTAGCTAATCTTACAAAGTTTAAATGGTATCATTTCTTACATATGCATATTTCTTTAGGAAGGAAAAATGAAGCATATGTAATTAATAAGATGAGCTAAAGAGAATTCAGTATAATACTGATAGAATTAAAAGTTTTGGATTTTTAAAAAAAATTAAACATTTTTTTCAAAAAACAGATAATTACTTGCATTATTGTATCCTTATAAAAGAAGAAACCATTATTGTCCAAGTCCAAGACACCTTTATTGCTATTATTTTCCAATTATGGACTTTTTGGGCCTTAGTGGCTCTCAAAGTGGATTATAATAACATCATGATGGAAAGGATCTAGTTTGATTTATTGATCAACCAAATGGTTTTAGCCACTCAATAAAATCATGATAAAACAGGCTTGGATCATAAGCAGCTTCAGCAGAAAGGTAACGTCCCTGTCTTTCCCTTTGCTCAAGAGCTGTCTTTGCCTCTGAAACTTGTGCTCCTGTGAGTAGTATGGGTGGGAATATAGGGGTCTATAGCGCAAGGGCAAATTGACAAAAATTGCCTTCCCCTCCTCTGCAGACAGAAACGCTGTTCAACTGGCAGTACTTCAGTTACAAAGATGAAACAGCAGTTTAGCATTCAAGCCTTGTTCATAAAAAATTCATTTGTGGACAATCCCATCCCTTCCTCATAACTCTGTGCTGTCTCCAAGTGCACCATTTACTGTTTTGTCCAGAAACATACTAGCAGTTGCTTAATAGTAAAAATATCAATGACTTTCCAGTTTTCTGCATATAATTTGTCTTACAGTCATTTGTACCATTCTTCTCTATCCCTGCCAGTTTCGTCCTGTTGTTCTATAGTAGTGGAACTCTATTTTAAACAACTCTACTTTAAAGATGTAATGCAGTTTAGGAAATCATAAAGGACTACTGACACACAGGGTGTTAACATATGAATGGAATGAGAAACTTTCCAGAAATGTTTAGGTCTAAAGATCAGGAGGTACTGGCAGATTCAGTCTAACATTGGGTGAAGAAAGCTGAGAGTGGGAGAGCAGTCTCTGGGTATTTTGACCTTGAGCATGGGATTATCCATCTGTAGGATATGTTGCAGCTTCTCTTCACTGTCTCCCTCCAAAAGAGATAAAGAACAAGAAAAGGGGAAAGTAGAGAATAACATTTTGATTCTTAAAATATGAAAACAGAATTTTTGGTCAAGGTCACAGGAATTATCATAATGCTAATTGTTCAGTAAATCACTTGATTTTTTATTTGGGAATTGGTTAATAATGAGTCAAGGTATCGCTCTCTCCAGCTTTCTGAATCACACTGGAGTGAAATGGTTTGAAATGGACTTGTAGAATTTCTAACCCAACCGTCTAGGGTCATCCATTGATTGGTATGATTAAATGCTAATTTAGCAAAGTAATAAAGTATTGTAATGCTAAATCCCAGTGTTGTCAGGAAAAACATAAGGTCTTTAAAACAACAAGAACAACTACAACAGCATTTGATTTATATACCACCCTTCAGGACAACTTAATGCCCACTCAGAGCGGTTTACAAAGTATGTCATTATTATCCCCACAGCAAACACCCTGTGAGGTGGGTGGGGCTGAGAGAGCTCCAGAGAGCTGTGACTAGCCCAAGGCTACCCAGCTGACTTCAAAACCTGTAATCTATTGCTTCAGGACATGACAGTATAATCTGGGAGACAAAAAACAAGGAGTTGCAAAATTCCTGAAAGCCCATGGAGGCCAATTCTCTTTGTCAGATCTGACAAAGAGAGCTGTGGTTCTCGAAAGCTTATGCTACAATAAAGTTGGTTAGCCTTAAAGGCGCTACTGGACTCTACTATTTTGCTTTTAGTTCAGCTTTGTGCTTAACACCACTCTCCCTGGAACTGTAGGCCAATCTTAGATGTTATAAGAGACATGGAGCTCTGTATCTCCTTACTGTCTATTCCTTGTAATGTCTGAGACAAACAACATGAGACATGACATCATCATGCTTTGCATTCCTCCCACCACCAGCAGCCCAATTTGTGAAGCATGGGAACGAACAGTGTCACTGACAGTCTGTGTTATATGTTACAAGGAAGAGCTTGTATAAGAGACAATTAATATCAACAGAGTTAGTCTGTGCCCTGTTCTCAACCTATGGAAAAAGCACAACTGGAGCCTTATTTTGGAATATGAATGTTCTCAACATGCAAACAACAACTGGATTAGATACTGTCTGTTTTGATATTTTATGTTTCAAGTAAGTGCTAGTCTTTTTAATGTTAGTGAGTTCACTCAATATTCATTTTTCAGGCCCGGCTCAGATAACAGACGTCACAGTGGCAAACAGCAAATGGCTTGCTCCAGTGAAAAGGGAAGCTTGTCTATGGAATCTGCCAAGGAGACCCGCTTCTGTGCTGTGTGTAATGACTATGCTTCAGGCTACCACTATGGCGTTTGGTCCTGTGAGGGCTGCAAAGCTTTCTTCAAAAGAAGTATCCAAGGTAATAGTGTCCAAGTTAGCCAGTCTAATTTGCAAACCAGTAATTAAGGGGACATATCATTATAAAAAGACTGGATTCAAATTTGTAAAATTTTATTATTATGTATCTGATTATCCTGAATTACATTTCAAATTACTTTGTGGTAGTTAAATTGCTCTTTAAGAACAATATGAAAAGGTTGTGAATTTTTTAAAGTGTCAAATCTTCCATGATTTCAAACACTTTTGATGTTTATGCAGTGGGTACATCATGTAGGTAGCCTCAAGTTTGTTAAAGGTGGAGTGTTCAGGAGGAGGGTTTGTGGCTCAGGAGTAGAGCCTCTGCTTTGTGGCTCACAGGTAGAGCCTGTGCTTTGCATGTAGAAGGTCCAAAGTAGAGATGGGCACGAACAGAAAAAAAAACTGAACATGATGTTCGTTGTTCATTGCCATCCACAAACAGGGACTCACGGACAACCATGAACATGGCCCTGTTCATGAACATGTTTGTGGTTGGCTGTTCGTGGGGGCCAGCAGGCTCTCCTCCACCTATCATCCAAGTCAAGAACCCTACTGCACCACTCCCATAAACCTGACCTGAGCAGGCACCAGGAAAGGTACCAATAATAAATAATAGCTTGGCCCAGAACCTGGCAGCAGCCCTGGAACTTGAAGGGCTGCTTCCCTATCCCTAGCCCACCACACACAAAGAAAATTCAAGCTCCAATGCACTCTCTCTATCAAAATGCCAACAGCAACTGTCTCTCCCTCTCCACGGTCTGCAAACTAAGCCAGAGCTTAGGCCCCCTGCTCTTTGCTCCCTTGTAACAAATTTGAAGCTCCACACTTGAAAGGAAGACCTGCCTATCAAGCTAATTAGGCTTAGATTGGGGTTTCCAGGGCAACAGCAGGAGTTCAGACAGAGTTCAGACAATCCCTGCCTAAGTTGCCAAGGGAATTGATTACAGGTGCCAGACTGTCTGGCTTGACAAACAGCAGCGAACAAGGCTTGAAACAACCACCTGTTCATTTAGAATAGGGCCTCACAAACAGCTTGTTCACGAACAGCAGATTGGGCAAACCAGTAATTAAGGGGACATATCACTATAAAAAGACTGGATTCAAATTTGTAAAATTTTATTATTATGTATCTGATTATCCTGAATTGATTTTTGTTTGTTTGTATTGCTGTTCGTGCTCATCTCTAGTCCCAAGGTCAATCCCCAGCACCTTCATTTAAAAGAATGAGATGGTAAATGATGTGACAGACCTCTCACTGAGATCCTAGAGAGCCATTGCCAGAGTAGACAATGCCTGCTTTGATCGTCTAGTGGCCCGACCCAGTGCAAGTGAATTCCCAGTGCAAGAGAAGCACTTCTGGCATTTCACCTAATTAGGCACTGAGAGAATGAAGTCATCTCCTCTTACTCATAGATGCAGAGATGCAGAGTCTCTGTATCAGGCATCTGACGAAGAGAACTTGATTCTCGAAAGCTTATGCTAAAATAAAATTGGTTAGTCTTAAAGGTGCTACTGGACTCTTTTTGATTTTCCTCCTACTCAGACATTCACATTTCAGAATACATAAGCTGGGTCTCTGGTCCTACCCTGTGTTCTATATAACAGTGCCACATGTGTTGCAGGTTCACTTCCATTCCCTTCCCATGTGTGGTGCCTGATTTGGATAGTGACTGTGGCATGCATGAAGGAGGGGTTTTAGCTGCACTGTTTTTTCAACCAGCTATTTGGCCGTAGAGCAAATACACCACAAAACCCCCTGGACTGTATGTAGTCAGGAAAATGGTGTAGGGAAAAGGCATACGTGCATACAACAATAGCAATCCAAAACAGGCACCACACGTCCCAGTATTGAGGAGCACCTGCAGCTCTCATATAACTTTTATAGAGGACCCAGACTGGGACCCAGAGTCCACATCTACTCTTTAAAGTGTCTTCTCTCTATACTCCATTCCCCCCTACAGTACTGCATACACTTTCAAAATGAAAAAATCACATTTGTATTGCTTTATCTGGCTCTCCTTTTGTGATTCCCCAGAGGAGTGTTCTCTGTATGGCAATCCATCCCATCAACCTCTCAAACTGACAATTCAAATGTAATGTAGCTAGTAGCTACTGACCAATTCCCTTTTAAAGTGCACCTTTTGAACAACCCCATTTCATAACCAATTATCTCACACAATTATCTCTAAACATTGTCCAGTTCAGATATTTTTTTATTTTCTGGTCAGAATGCATTCTTTTTATTTATTTATTGTGATTAAGATGATACTTTATAGTTGTCTCCAAATAGCCGAGCAAAGAAGAGTCTTATAAACAACCAATTTTTGTGGGATAAGTGTTTGTGAACTCGAGTTCACTTCATTTGATGCATTTAAATGGGCCTTAGCTCACAAGTCAATACTTGAGGTTTCATCATGGGTCTCTTTAAGGTGACATATGACTCATTTTTGTTTCACTGTAGTTAATACCTCTATGGAATTTTTTCTCAGATAGAAGAATGCTGGCTAAATGAAAATTTTGTTTTTCAGGAAAACATAATTTTTGTTTCAAAAATCTACACTGTATTTTTCTTCCAAAACAGAAACAAAGGTTTTAAAAAGGCATCCTGCTGTGTCTTTTTCTTTTCATCTCTATTGTGTGATCAAAATCAAGTTCCTAGTGAAAGTGCCTTAACTTTAAATCTTTTTTCCTCTTTCAAAATGGAAACTAAACAAGCATGAAATTTCAGTGACATCTATTTTAATTGACTCTCAAGTAACTTGTGGGCACAAAGCGTTTCCTTCTTTTGCTTGTTTTCTCTGTATAATTTTTAAACTGAGTGTTAGAACAAAATCTCTCTCACACAATAACTCTTGTCACTGTGTTAGGTTTATACCTTTTAGTTTAGTTAAATGCACCTGTTAGCATTCAGCTGAAGACCTTTCTTCTGCATGAGAAATACTGGCAGGCTAAAAGGACCAGGGTCCTTTATAGACCGGAGTTAGCAGTAAAAATCCTGAGTTGCTGTATCTCATCAATCTAGTTAATATCCCATCTCTAACCAGGATTGCTAGGCTGTGCCCGCACTGGTGGGAGACCGGGGTGGGTGGGGAGTTATATGAGGGTGCAATGGAATCTAGGAATCATTGGAAGCTCTATGGTAAAACCATGTCATTATTCTAGGTCCCAACTCCAATATTTAAACCACAATTAGAAGTTGTTGATTAACTACCATTCCTGCCCCCACAACTCGCTATTAAGAGATCCATGTAAGAGGGTTGTGTGATTGTTGCAGATATCAGTGATGGGAAGAGACAATATGCATTCTGTTTCATTTAGGGTGATGGGTGTATAATTTGTTAAAAAATTCCTTCCAGTGTAAGTTGTTCTCTGATGTATAGCATGGGTATTTATATTATAGCTCTTTAACAGTACTGGGCACAAGAATGCTCACTCCTGAGAACAAAATATGTTTTTATTTATTTTATCGTATTTATATTCCACCCTCCCCGCAAGCAGGCTCAGGGCGGATAACAACATTAAAACATTTAAAACATTTCATTAAACATTAAACATAAAACATTAAAAACATTGTATAAAGATATTAAAAATAGCAGCACTCTTTTCTTGGTGGCGGCAATATCGTTGATTACAGAAAGTGCAACAGTGCAATTGAACATGGCAGCAGCTTCAGAACAGTGGTGGGCAGCTCTCATAGGGAGGGGAGTAGATGTTATATCCTCCAGCCACTGGAGGCCCAGCCTCAGCCATAAGCCTGGCAGAACAACTCTGTCTTACAGGCCCGGCAGAAAGATAGTTAGAGCATTTAGAGCTTCTGTACCACAGTGGATAAGAGATTGGGCTGCAAGTCAACACTCTGTTTATTTGAATCCCACTACTGCCATAAGCTCAGCTGGTGGCCTTGGGTAAGCCACTCTTCTCAGCCTCAGCTCCCCAGCTGTATTGTGGAGATAATAATAACACTGACTTTGTTTACCACTCTTGATTGGGGCAGTAATCTGTTTAGAACAATGGTATATATGCACAGTTATTATTTCAAATTATCCCAACGTTCTTTTTTTTTTATCCTGTCCCTCTAGATCCCCCCATTCTTGTGGCTTCAATATTTGAGGACATTTCTATGTCTACCAGACTGATGTGGAACACTGTCCTCTTCTTTTCTTTGTATGTATTACCTACTTCTCTGATCAGTGAGAATTTTCTTGGGCAGCACTTCCCAGGTTTAGCAACCCTTCCTTTAAAGGAGAGTAGAGACATTGGGTGTTTTTACTACAGTGTTTGCTTTATTTAACAAACATACAGGCAGGGCCTGCACTTTAATTGAGGTGGAGCTGGCCCCCACCTTGGGCGCTGAACTCTGAAGAAGGTGCCTTGCCAGCTCTCCAACAACCAGCGTTCCCTGCAGTGTGCACACTCCTCTCCTCTCTTGGTGCAAGGCATTTTTTCTGGAGTGCAGAAGGGCAGCCCTGTCTTTCCACTCAGGTGGGACATTTCTCTCTTTGCCCTTTCCCCCCTCCTCCTCTCACTCTCTCTCAATTTAAGCCTTGGGTGAAGCTTCTGCGAGCAAGAGACACTCTAGCTGGCTGGGGAGCAGCGAGCTCCAGTCTGACTTTTTGTTCCCCTTGCTCCCTCCTTTCTTTCTTGCTTCCCCCCTCCCCCCATGTACTAAAAGGAATGACAGGAGGATTGCCCGTTGGAAATAGTAGGAGAGGCTTGAAGGCCTATTGGAGATAATGGGAGCCACGGATGCCCATTTACTTGCCTGGGCTCCATTGAAATGCATCACAACACAAAAAAAGTTGCAAAGTGTATGTGGAATGGATTTTCCATAAAGGTCTCTGGGATCAGATGAAATACTCTGGGAGTGGAATGACAGCCCCCAGAGTGCAATGACTGTCCCTAGCTATAGAGTTTGTGCTCCAGGATCAGAAGGACAGGTTTCAGATTGGAACGACAGTCCTTAGAATAGGCTCAATGCTCTGGGACTGGAAGGACAGCCCCCAGTGCAGTGCAATGATAGCCCCTGGCAGTAGAAGAAGCATTCTGGGACTGGAATGACAGGCACTAGACTGGAAAGACAGCCCCTGGGAGTAGCAGAAGTGTTCTTGGACTGGAATGACAGGTCAAAGAATGGAACAACTCCTTCTGGGAATAGGGTCATGGCTCTGGGATTAGATTGACACCCCCTGTCATTCCACACCCACTGCCATTCCAGTCCCAGACCACTGATTCTTCTTCCACTCTGGGGCCGGTGTTGATAGATCAGGATGGGTAGCTGTGTTTGTCTGTAGCAATAGAAAAAAGCAAGAGTCCAGTAGCACCTATAAGAGTAACAAAATTTGTGGTAGAATATGAGCTTTCATGAGCCACAGCTCACTTCTTCACTACTGGACTCTTGGTCTTTTTTTTGTGTTGTAATGCATTTCAATGGAGCCCATGCAAGTAAATTGGCATTCCTGGCTCCCATTTTCTCCAATGGGCCTTCAAGCCTCTCCCATTATTTCCAATGGGCAATCCTGGCATTCCTTTTAGTACACCCCTTTCCCCCTCCCTGGCTGGCATCAATTCTACTTATCACCTTTCCTCAGGCTTTTTTTTGGGGGGGGGGGGGGTTGCTGCTTTTGGTGGAAAGAGTGGCTGGTTGTGTGTGCACCACCACAGAGGAAGGAGGAAGTGAGTTGACACACACACAATCCCCTTTCAGTCCCTGTGCGACAGGTAGGAGCAAATCACTGTTGTTGGGCTTAAAGTTGTTGTTTTAAATTCTATTACTTTCCTCCTCCCTTCTCCCTTTCGTTCTCCCTCCCTCTTGCTATTCTCTGATCTCAATGCTGCTTCCCCTTCACTCCAGCAGAGCAGCACCCCACACTGCGCCCCCTCTTTATCACTTTCCTTCTCTCATTCTGTAGTTTACATATATCACCCCACCTTCCCCCTCTCCCTCAATAGTTTATTTCAATATTTATACCCAAGGGTGGGGGGAGAAGGATGAGCATGGAAGGTGGTTCCCAAAAGGGATCTCTGACAAAGGTGATCAATATTTAAAGGCTTGGAGAGGGTCAAAAAGAGAAGGCTTCAGCTCAGTCTCCCCCTTCCAAACATCTCTGTCCTCCAAGCCTTCCTTCTACTGCCAAGAGTCTCTGGGTTCAGAGAGAGGTGGGAAGAAAGAGAGAGGAAACTTTTACACACACACACACACACAGTTTCTGCTCACAAAATAGATTTTGGCGCATAATAAGAAAAACAAAGATTGTTGTTATTCTCACACTTATTTAAAAATTAAAATTAAGAAATAAAAATTAAATTAAAAATGTAAAAAGTTTCAGGTTTTGTGCTTTTCATTTTTCCTACATTTCTTCTGTTTTTTAAAATTGGTTAGTGTGTGTGGGGGTGCAAGTAGGTATCTCGCCTCCGGTGCCAGAAACCCAGGTAGAACATAGCTGGAAGAAAAGAAGCACAGTAGCCAGGTCCCAAATCACAAAGTACATCCTTTTGTTCACCTTTCATATCCCAGCAAATTCAGTAGAATTGTTGAGATTTGCTGTTGGTGACATGACACTGCCTCTAAAAATGCTGAAGATACACTGAAAGATGAACGCATCATTCACTTTAGCTAAAGCATCTGAGTATCAGTCTTCTGGGCTGCCAGAATATCATGAAGTAAGAGTCCTGTCATCATTTTGCTGCATTCGAGAAATAGGGAAAGAAGGAAGCTTTCAGCTGTTGCATGTGGTTCTTTTTTTCAGTTGTTGATTGAGTTATTGGTTGAGAACAGGAACTTGCTAGGGTAAAGATTAGTTCAAAAAACAGGAAATATTACTTGCTAGTTGTTTCCTTTTAAAGTATTTATCCTTTCATTGTGGAAAACCAAAATATGAATAATTCTAGGCGTGAAGATAGTGGATTACCACCACCATATCTAATACACCACCATATCTAATACAAGCATAACGTGGTTGCAGTCATGCACACAGTCAGTAGTGGAGTTAAAAGCACAACAATAAAAGCTAGCATAGCATCATGGGCAGACACAGCTTCCCAGCAGCAGCTATACCCCTGTATTAGCTGCACATTTAAAATACAAAATTAACTCATGACAATAGCAGAATTACTCTGTGATGTTACATAATACATACACAACTGCTACTTAAAATATACAAACAGTCAGAAAGAGATCACAGTCTCCCCATCCTCAAACTCCACCATTCCCAGGCTCTACCCCCCAAATCTCCAGGAATTTCACAATCTGCAGTTCGCAGCTCTATAACTCAGGGCTGTTACTCTTTGGGGAAACCAGACAACAGACAGAAATATCTTAAGGGTCCCTTTGTGTTCTTCAGTGTGTTAAGCTCATAATACACCCTGTCTTCCTTCTCATTAGACTCCTGTGTATTAGAGGGCTTTTATCCATATTCAGTGATACCAAAATGTGCCCTTATTTGGAGCTTTAGCCTAATGAATAAGCTCTTATTAGCATAGAAGAGGTCCAAGTTTCATTCCTGGTTATGATTTCCCAGTGGAAAGGACTGAAAATAGTATCAGGTCAATAAGAGTGAAACATGGTCAAATTTGTGCTCCAGATCAATGCTTTTTTCCTCAGTCCCACTGATTCCAACCAATCAATGTCAGCTGTTTATTGTTCCAGGGTACGTTTTATCCATCCTATTTCCTGTGCAGTAATTATCAGCATGCCAGGAGGATTTTGAGCTTATTTATTTATTTATTTATTTATTTATTTATTTATTTATTTATTTATTTATTTATTTATTTATTTATTTATTTATTTATTTATTTTTGCATTTGTACCCACTCTCCCAGCATGAAGGTTCAGAGCAGCAGACAACAATCAGACACATTAAAATCCATTATATAAAAATTACATTAAAACATACATTACATTACATAAAATCATAAAAATCATACAAATCAGTACAAGAGGCAATAACTTTTCCTGTGGCCCATATGCTGAAGCCCAATCAGATAAATCCTGTAAATCCCATGGAATGGGTGATGGTATGCTTGTTAGGAGAGTTGGCAGACAATTGGGAGGAGCAGGGCTAGATTCTCCTCTCAACAAGAAATGGGCTAAAACGGCTAAACAAGCAGCCCCCACTCAACCGTGTCCTCAACTGTATGCCTGGCAGAACATCTCTGTCTTGCAGGCCTGGCAGAAAGATAGCAAATCCTGCTGGGCCCTGGTTTCCACTGACAGAGAGTTCCACCAGGTAGGTGCCAGGACCGATAAGGCCCTGGCTCTGGTTGAGGTCAAGTGGGCATTCCTGGGGCCAGGATGGAACCTGGTATTGCAGAGGGGGGAGGGGGAATGGGAAAAATTTAGTGGCTGTGGGTCTTCAAGTGGTCTATATGCTAATCTCTTTTCTAAGCGAAGTCTTAGTGGGTGAAGTACATACAGTACCATGCTTTAAAGCATCCTTTTGTGTTGATTCCCCTTCTTTTCCTTATATGGGTGAACTGCCCTTGTATCCCTAGTCGCAGGTGTGAAGTGGAAGTTACTGGTGGTGAGTATCATGTCAAAGAACTGTAATGGTTTCAAGAAATCAAGTGTTAATCTGTTATTTAATTTTCTTACTAGTAACAAAGTCCGTAGTGGGAAAAAATACAACGGGCTCTAGAAAGGGGAGGGTGGGCAGGCAGGCATTCTCTCCTCATATGTCACTGATCCCGGCCAGATTAAGGCAGGGAGGCGGGCATGGCTACCTCCTCTGCTCCTGATCCCAGCCGGGAGAAAAAGGGGCAGGTGTTGCCTCCTGTTCTGCACCTGATTGCAGCTGGGTGAAGGGGGGGGCAGGCATTGCCTCCTGCTCTTTGCCTCATTCCAGTCAGGTGAAGTTGGGGGGGGGGGCATTGCTTCCTGCACCATGCCTGATTCTGGCAGGTTAAACAGGGGCAGGCATTGCCTCCTGCTCTGTACCTGATCCTGGCTGGGTGAAGGTGAGGTGTGGGAATTGCCACCTGCCCCGCTCCTGATCCATGCCAGGTGAAGTTGGGGTGTGGGCATTGCCATGTGTCCCATGTCTGATCCTGGCCGGGTCAGGCATTGCCAACTGCTCCGCTCCTGATCCGAGCTTGGTAAAGGGTGCAGGCATTGCCACCTGCTCTGTGCCTTCACCCAGCTGGGTGAAGGCAGGGTGTAGGCATTGCCACCTGCTGATCTTGGCTGGGTGAAGGGGGGAGCAGGCATTGCCAGCTGCTTTGCTCCTGATCTGAGCTGGGTGAAGAGGGGATGGGCATTGCCACCTGCTCCACTCCTGATCCCAGCAGTGTGAAGGCGGGGGGGGGGATGCCACCTGCTTTGCTCCTCATCCCAGCCGGGTGAAGGCAGGAGGTGGACATTGCTGCCTTCTTTACTCCTGATCTCATCTGGGTAAAGACAGAGGATTGGCATTGCCACCTGCTTTGCTCCTGATCCCTGCTGGGTTAAGACTGGGGTTGAGCATTGCCACCTGCTCTGCTCCTTATCCCAGATGGGTGAAGGTGGGGGGGGGTGGGCATTGTCACCTGCCCCACACCTGATCCCGGCTTGGGCTTCCCACCATGGCTCATTCTCTGGAGGTCTGGCTGCCTTATCTGGGCTTCCCTCCACACCCTCTGGAGGTACACCAGGGTAGGAAGTGAGTTGTCTTGAATACGCTTAGCCTTTTATATAGTAGGATTCTTGGCTGTTAAGTGATTATTGTTTGTGCAAATAGCTCCATTACCAATGTTCCCATCACTAAAGCCCCTACTTATGTGTTCCTAGTTCTGGGTCATGGGGGCAGAGTGACGTGGCTGGATAACATGCTGTAATATTTGAAATCTGTGTTTCTTAGCTAGATCTGATACTCCTGGTGTTGTACAATGATTGGCTGCAGTATATGTTGGAATTCTGTCCTCCATTGTGGCTATGGAGATGGAAAGAGAGGAGATTGGTGCTTATCATTTGGGGCTTTTGTTTGACTTTAATAGGAAAGTTTCAAGTTATGTCTTCTTTTGCGGGTATAACTGCAGAATTTAGGGACAGAGCCCCCTGTTAGTAGGCTTTTCCTTTTAATTAATAATTGTCCTCCATCATGCTAAGTATCAAGTTTTGAGCATACTGTTCAAAATGTCAATATTTTCTCCAATTTCTCATTGTATATCTGTGGGGCATTTTAATAGTTGCTGCAGTTGCTGTCTTTACGGAGCAGCCAGAAATACAAACATACTCAATTAATTTTGTTGACATCTCCTTTCCATAAAAATTACTTCGGGAAAAAGGACTGTCATAAATATCACTTGAACAACTGCTCTTGTATGACTGCCTCTTACATTTGGAGTGTAAATGGTCATTTAGCTTTAGTTTTTCTCACTTTGAGCCACATGGAAAAATAAAATCACATCTGTGGTTGGAGTGTTTTGAGGGTTTGCCCAGAAAAGAGAGGAAAATATTTTAATAACCTAACAACATTCTCCAAGAGTTTTGCAAAATGAAACATAAAATATATAGGATGACCATATTTTCTTCTTAGCTTCCGATTCTGTAAATTTAGCACTGGAATATTTATTACAGTAAGAATTTCTGATATTCTGAAAGGACATGTTGACTGAACCTGACCCAGATGCTGAAAAGGAATACTAGCAATAGCTTCTTGACAGGTACCACCTACTTCTATACTAACCTGCCCACCAGTTACAATTTTCATTTCAAGCCCTGCTGTGTGTGCTTCCACTCACAAAAGTGAGGTGAGAAACAGGGTTTTTTTTTAGTGTTTGCACCTTTGTCTATAGAACGCTGTTCTCCTGGAAAATTCATGTGGTATCTGTCCTGCTTTTCTTAGTTGCCAGGTCAAGACCAAGATTTAGTTGTCACCTCCCCATTTTACAATTATGTTTATTGCCCTGTACTCCATCTGTTATTTTAGATGTCCCTGTTTTCTGGTTGTTACGCTGATTTTGGTTTGGTTTGATTTTTTTGGCTTTTTTCATCTTTTCATCCTGTTTTGGGGCTGTTTGATTTTGAAATTATTTTTACACATTTTTTGTAAGCTGCCTTGAGCAGTTTTCTGGAGAAGTGGCTAAGAAATAATTTAAATACGGTTATAAAAGCTCTCAGTACGTACTTTGTCCCTATAAAGCAGTCATTGATCAGGTGGCCATGATAATAGGGAAGAATGGATTTTACTCCACCTCCCATACTGTTTCCCTGATCAAAACTACCCCATTTCCTAGACTGCTTTATGCCCTGTTAACAGAAAAAAGTCAGGCACACTTAACATGACATTTTCTGTTGGGGAGATTCATGCCCAGATCTTTACTGAAGACCTTGGTGTCTACTTTCTAGAGCTAAGTTACTGATCAGGTTTTCTTGTCATAATGTAAAGTTTGTCACTCATTCAGACTGTTCACATGTTTCTGTCATTTTTAAATTAGATTCCATAGCAACTTAACCTAAATATTTTGACTGCCCTTGACTTGTATACAGATGCCCCAGCACATTGATAATGATCCCTGAGGAGAAACATATTTCTTCGTTGGTAGGGCAGGAGGTGCAACAGCTTAAAACAGGGGCCTGCTCCTAACCCTGTTGATCCTGTGTGGCAGTTTTGGAATTTTGAGAAATAGCACTGCCACAAAATGTGAGGTAGGAATTCAGTATTTTTTTCTCTGAGGTAAGGGGGAATATATTGTTTAAATATATTAACACTTGTATTTTAGGAAAATAGAAAAGAGTCCAGTAGCACCTTTAAGACTAACCAACTTTACTGTAGCATAAGTTTTTGAGAACCACAGTTCTCTTCGTCAGATGCATGGAGGGTATGAAGAAACTGGTCAGATATATATAAGTGGTGAGGGGAGGGGGAAGTAGATGCAATCAGTAGCTTCTGATAAACGGATCAGTTTGCTTGTAATAATGGAATCAGTTACTTCTGATAATGAGATAACCATTCATAGTCTCTAATCCAAGAGACTAATCCAAGTCTGACAGAGTCAAATTTACATGCTCTCTTCAATGTGAGGCCTGGCCCCATCCCCTCCCTTTATCCTCTTACACCCTGATTGATGGAACAGCAACCAATCCAACTTTTTTTTTTTAAAGAAAAGTACAATGTTGCAACATTGCAATGTTGTGACATTGGTGCATTTTAAAAAAAAACCTTGCAAGTTTCTTAAGTCTATCAGCTGTAATATGGCTAAGAGAAATTATAAGAATTGACAAAAAAGTGTGTTTTGTGTGCACACTAAGCTTCAGCAGTATGAAGTAAATCCCTTTTTAAAAAAACAGCAGTGTTACAACCTTGCAATGTTGGTGCATTAAAAAAAACCCCAAACTATCTTGCAAGTTTCCTCAGCCAATTAACTGAGGAAACTGACCTATCCTCTGCCAATCAATTGCTGAAACTGATCTGTCCTCAGCTGATCAACTGAGGAAATGGACCTGGACTCACATTTTAGCTGTATCTGGAGAAATGAGCTGTAACTCACGAAAGCTCATACCCTACCACATATTTTATTAATCTAATAGGTACTACTGGACGTTTGCTCTTTTATACTGCTACAGACAGACTAACATGGCTACCCATCTTGACCTGTCATTAGCTGATCAACTGATGAACCAGAAAGCCCTTAACAGAAATGGGACATTTTTCTAGTGCAGAAAAAATAAACAGACACTACTTCGGTTTCACTCCCTCAAGCATGGAATTACAGAGACCCAAAGTGGATCGGATATTTGTGGTTCAAATCCCCAGAATATCTGGGCCGATTCCAGACGGCCCCCTGCCTTGCGAAACGTCGCGCGTCGTCGCGCGTCGTTGCGCAGAAAACGCGACGTCGCGCAAAACTCACGCGAGAAAACGCGATATTTCGCGTTTTCTGCGCAACGACGCGCGACGACGCGCGACGTTTCGCAAGGCAGGGGGCCGTCTGGAATCGGCCCTGGTATAAGTGTGCATGAAGAAAACACCTAAGAAAGTTACACTACCTTAAACGAAGAAATCACTTTGGATCTATGCTACTGCAGGATAAAAATCAGAAGAAAGCCCCTTAAGATTGATTCTAGCCAATATATGTTTTACAAGCACGCAGAGCTCCCATATGGGGGGTGGGGGTACACTTTACAGGAGCCCAGAGGTGCAAAGAGGCCCAACCCAGGTTACAATCCTGATTACCACGAGGAAAAAAAATTGAAGATAAACTTAGACTTACCAGGTGCCCTCCAATGGCGAGCAAACTCCTGGCAGCCAACCTGGGTAAACAGGCAGTACACATGCTCCCAGCTGGAGCACTTCTGGAAGTGATGTCATCATGCTGGCCATGGGAGTGCTCTCATGCTCTGCCCAAAAACAGGTGCATGAAGATTGAGCCTAGTAAGTACTGGGAACCCTCCCTCTGGTTGGCGGGAAGACCTGGCAACCCTCAATAAACTGCAGATTATGCCTGAGGACATTTATAAAAACGTATTTCCTCGTATCTGTGCATCTGTTGTACAGATCTTATATAGTTTGCTGGAGCCAATCAGAACCATTGTTACAGCAGCAATCTCATGCAACATGTTGAACTGATGGGCCTCTTGGGTCTACTTTATCAAGAACTACTAGTCCCAGAGTTTCTTTTGCATAGGCAAGAGAGAGGGACACCTGGTGGAACGGGCAAAGCAAAGTACCATAAGACAGCCAGAACAAGTGCTACTGCTTCTTCCAATAGGATATGCAGGTCCAAAATATATGAAAATTTGTATATTCACTCACAGTCACAAACACACATGCTCCCTGATGTCTGGTGGTGGCTATAAATGCAAATCAAGCAGTCAGAAATGTGAGGAGGTAAAAAAGGGAACAAAAAGAAACTAAGGAAATCAAATCAGGCAAGACCTTTTGGCAATCAGGCAATAAAACAGTAACTAAGGAAGCAGATGAACAACATCAAAATGAAAATGATTTCAATATAGAGACTGAGTTCATGATTTTGCAATGAAAAAGGAGAGGAAAATAAAATGTTAATTGGCCTAATCTTTGTAGCCACATTGGTCCATTAGAATTTTTTTAAAAAGATATAAATCACTTTTTAGTGACAAAAAGTTAGGAAATAGTTAGTAAACACATAGAACTCTGAGGCTGGGTGTTATTTTTAAATGAAGTAGCAATAGTGAGCACTGTTAAGGCATATCGAATATGTAACAGTAATTTTATAACTAAAATAAAAACTTTTTCCATTGTTCATGAGATTGTATGTAAGGGGTGAGGGATTATGGTGTTGGTCAACCTCCAGGTAGGGCCAGGAGATCCCCATAAATTACAATTGTTCTCCAGACAATAGTAATAAGTTCCTTTGGAGAAAATGGCTACTCTTGAGGGTGAGTCTATGGTATTATACCTTGCCGAGGTCCTCCTATCCCCAAACCCTGCCCTCCTCAGGCAAGGTATATACCTCAGCAAGGTATAATACGCCTCACCCCCAAATCTCCAGGAATTGGCCCAACAAGCATAGACTTGTGAGGAACTTGTGGAGTGGTAGGTTCTTGGTTGCAGTGATGTCTTGCTGCTTCCCTATTTGTTTAGCCATCCTACAGAGGGTGACCCAGCCTAACCTACCTCACAAGTTGTAAGGAAAAAATGAAGAAGAAGAGAATGATGTAAACCACTTTGGATCCCCAATGGGGAGAAAGGCATGAAATAAATAAGTAAATAAATATAGTCATTTTTTCTTTAGAATTCCAGGAAAATCGTCTTTATCTTCTTTTGCAACATATGGTGTTTGTTAAAATATTTTGAATCTTAAATTGTACAAAGAAAAAAAAAGATCTGGATTATAGTTTGATTACAAAGAAAGAATCAACACAATACATTTCTATTATAAAGATTCAACTGACTTGTATATGTTTGATATTTTAAATCAAATTACTGTTGCAGTGTGCTGGTTTTGTGATATGCTATTGTGATGATTTTTTGTGAAATACTGATCTTTGGATAATAGTTATTTGGATGTTTGCATCATAGGCATTTTTTTTCATTTTATACCTTACTGCCTGCTTAAATAACAAACACACTCTTCTGAATTTTCAGCTACAACTGTTTTAGGTTCTCTGTTGGCTTTTGTTTTTGCTACTCAGAATATTTTGGAATTAGAAGGGTTTGTATGTTTGGTGGGAGTGCCCAAAGGTGATGGAATTTTCTGAAGGAGTTCCAAGTACTCAGTATTATGATACAATCCTGCTTATTGTTACTCAAAGGGAATGAAATCTAAATAACAGCTTAATAAGATATTTTGTTTACCAGCATCAGTCCAATTCTTAATAGCTGTTGGTTACAAGAAGTACCATCTTCGTTGAAAAGATGGCTCTCCAGTACACGGGAGTTACTTAAATTGATTAATTAAAGGAATATCTTATAACTACTTATCGAAAACAGATAAGAGTACCTCAGTACTGAATAATATTCGTTGAATATATAAAATATCCTTTGGAGTCAAATTCACGTAGTGTTAAGGGCCTTATTAACTCATTGATCATTAGTAAGCTCAGTTTCTGGATGTATATAACAAAACGTAAATGACTATTGCCCTGACCTGGATAGTCCAGGTAAGCCTGATCTCATCAGATCTCAGAAACTAAGCAGAGTTTGCCTTGATTAGTAATTGGAGACCTCCAAAGAAGATCAGGGTTGCAGAGGCAGACAATGGCCAACCACCTCTGTTAGTCTTTTGCCTTGAAAACTCCAGCAGGCGTTGTCATAAGTCAGCTATGAATTGACAGCACTTTCCATCATGAAATGACTGTAAGATCCCTGAAAGGTTCTGTTAAATTTTCCAATAAACATAAAATTGACATGATACTATGCTAATGAGCACATATATATCATTGATATTTTCAAACATATGGTTTATATACCTAGACAGACATTCCTCGGGCTAGTGAATGCTGCTGTTCGATTTTAAAAGCAATGCTTCATCTGCAGACTGTTCAGTGGACTGTAATACTATTTTTATACGAATTTTTTTATTGGATGGGTCATTATATCAATTCACACATACAACACATTATTTTATCTCCCCCATATAATAATATCCCCCACCCTTTCCCCCACTTTTCCGTTGACTTCTGACAGTTTTCCATTCCCTTCATCTAATTAACTTTACTACCTCTTAATATATAATACTTAACCATCCTAAACCCTATATAACATAGTTATCCAATAACATATAATATATTCTAACAATATGTATCATATATTTAATACTATATAATATCAAGTATATTCTAGCAATAAATCATATATTCTAT
Organism: Eublepharis macularius; assembly: GCF_028583425.1. Taxonomy (NCBI): domain Eukaryota; kingdom Metazoa; phylum Chordata; class Lepidosauria; order Squamata; family Eublepharidae; genus Eublepharis; species Eublepharis macularius. The sequence continues at coordinate 129,856,860 of NC_072790.1, forward strand.
TACTCAACATATACACTCTCTATAATAACATACTCTATAATAGTATAACCTATAATATTCCATATCCAAAATAATATATATCTACTATACCATATCTATAACATTCAAATTTATTGTTATTTTCAGTATTACTTTAAGATATATTGTCTCATTTTTTCCTCTTATAACTTAAATTAGGCGTTTAATATAGTGTCCTACAATATACCATAATCTGGTGTATACCCTATAAATCTTGTCTTATTATGACCTAATGTATTATAGCAAAATACATCACTATAGCCTGGTATATTATCACAAACTAGATTATCCTTTTCCAATATAATGTTAAAATTTCTATCTCTATATTCAGTTAAAGTAACAGAGCACTATCCTCCCCTTAAAAAGTTCCAAAGACCACACTTTCCCTTTAATGTCCCACTTTTTCCCCATATAATTCTTAAATTTCTCCCAGCTTCTTATATATTCTTCCACAACTTCTTCTCGTAGTTTCTTCGTAAGTTTGTCCATTTCTGCCAGATTCAATGTTTTCAAGATCCAATCTTCCACTGATGGTATCTCCTTTGTCTTCCACAACTGAGCATATAGTATCCTAGCCGCCATAATCATATAAAACACCATTATCCTGTCCATTTTATCAAATTCTTCAAGGTTCATACATAACAATAACAATTCTTTTAACAACATTTTTCTGTAATATATCTGACATAACGTCTACTATTTCCCCCCAGAACTCTTTAGCTTTGACTGTAATACTATTTTAAATTTGAATTGTTGTGTTTAGTTTTTTCAATTTATGACCCCTTTAAAGCAACTTCCTTATTGGATTCACTTCTTCATCTTGAAAACTGCCTGTAGCACAGAAGTGTGATTGATGTCAAAAAATGCTACTGCAAGTTCTGAAGATGAAATGTGACAAAAAATGACACTGTACTAGCCCACATCACCATCATTAACTAGTCGTTGTTTATGGTTAATTTAACTTTAGGGAACCAGGTACAACACACATTTCCAGCCCTTTTTCTCAGGATAGGCTCCACAAAACATTTTAATCAACAAATATATTTCCACTTCACAACTTCTGACCCTGTTTATATATAATTTGGAAATAGAGGGTGGTATTTGTAAGACTGGTTCTGTCCAAGACCCCTGGATCATTGGATTGTTTAAAAAGACAGAAATGAAAGAAGAAAGTTTATATATAATTTATAAGAATTTGTTTGCACTCCCATTTGCTTCCCTCTTGTATCTTAGGTAAACTAGACACCCATGCACTTCTGTCCAAAAAGCACTAAAAAATTAGTTGCTTCTTACCATGCTCATTGTTTAACATTTCATACTAACGGAATACTAATTAAATTTAACATAAGACTTCAGTAATACAGTTTCACAGGATACCTGGAATTCATTAACAGATTCTACTGTAATTTTCAAAGGTTAATTAAGGTTTTTGTGTGGCCCTTATGTAATAAAAAGTAAATCTCATCCTATATGGATATTGTCCAGGAGGAGAGGCCTGGCCCCCCTAGACTTGAGCCCCCACCCCCACCAAACCAAAGGAGAGGGGGCCCAGGAGCCAAAGGATGGTGTGGCAGCTGACAGGCTAGGCAGCAGGACATCACGAAGTGGCAAGGAGGCTTCTGGGTGAGCTGCCACTGTGATGCAGCCCATCACATGGCCTGGAAGCATCGTGGAAGCCTCTGAAGATGCTGAGAAGGTGACAGGGCTTGTTAGCCCTCCAGCAAGGACAGAGAGCACAGCCTGCACCACAGGCACAGCCCCTCAGCCAGCTCAAGAACACAGGAGGGACTCCAGGGCCCCAGGAGCACTGACAGCCCCAGATGAGGGCACACAGGCCCTGTGGCTGAGGCACACTCATTGGTGAAGGGCAGCCAGCCCTGCTCTAAAGGATGATGGGAGAGGCAGGGGAAGGGACCAGGGGCCAGACAACGCCCCAGCAGAGGCAGAGAGAGAGGCTGACAGGCCTGGTCGTTGCACAAGAGAGAGCAAGGCCCAACCAGACAGAGCGAAGCCTGTGGGGAACGGGGGGCTATCTCCAGAAAGGCTGTGTAAAGGTGGGGCATTAGGATGGCTGGTGAGGAGTAGGTGGGAGTGGACAGAGGTACAGAAAGAAAGCGAGAGAGCAGGGAAGCATGACAAGGCACTGAGCCAAACCCATGGAGGGAAAGAGGGAGGAAGGATGCCATCAACCCTCTCCCCCCATTTCTGAGGTCATTCCTGTGCCATTGCTGTGCATAGACCATGCTGGATGGTTGCCCTCACAGGCTCCCACAGCCCACACTAGGATCGTGACAGATGTGTTAAAATTTGTTTAGATCTCAGTTAACTGGGATTTTTTTGTTTACTCTTATTTTTAGTACTTACTTGGTTAAATGCCTAGAGACTTTGGCATGGGCTAAATCAAATAGCACAAAAAATAGTAATAGTTCACTCTATCTAAGCATTGCTTAATTGATGCTCTAATCTAGCTGCTGGGATTGAGTGCACAGAGCCTCCACAGAAAAATATGAATTGTGCCTATTTAATGGATGGAGGGACTGAATTTAATCCCTCCACTGCCTCTGCTGATCAATTGGATTATGGTCTTTTTTTAAAAGAAGAAGATCTTGCATATGTAGCTTTTGGTTCAGCATACATACACAATTGGATTAGGACCATAGCCTTTATCCAGACATTTTAAGGACAATAAAGTATTCAGACATAGTGAGACCAGTGGTTCATTTATTCTGTTATTGGAAATGGACCAATATCATTTATTATAAAGGTTTGCACAACTCCAAGAGTGCAACCAAGCCCAAAAGAGAGAGCAAAGAATTGTTCTTTATCACATTGAATACACTTTGCCAGCCATTTTAAGTCCTTCCTTTCTCTTCTCTGCCTTCACCACCAAACCAGGATCCTGGAGGGAAATAAATGTTGAAGAGAGAGAATCTGAGCCCGAGTATAAAACACACCCAAGTCTGTGGCTGCTAACTGAGATATGAGTTAAAGTGACAGGGACAAGATGGTTTACTTTACAAAGAAATAAGATTTATTGCTTGGAAAAAAGACAAATTAGGTAAATCTTAACTGACAACCACGGGATGTGGGGTGTTAGATTTTAAACAGGATATAATCAAAGAGAGAGGCTTACCTGGAAAAGCAACTAAAGACTAGACATGGGCACGAACAGCAATACGAACGAAAAAACCCATGAACAGCCTGTTCGTCTGTTCGCGAACGGGCTGTTCATGAGTCCCCATTCCAAACGAATAGGTGGTCATCTCAAGCCTCATTCATTGTGTTTGACTGCTGTTCGGGAAGCCAGACACTTAGGCGCCTTCAATCAATTCCCCTGCCAATGGCAAGGACTGAACTCTGTCTGAACTCCTGGCTTTCTTTCTGGCTTTAACCCTTCAGCTTCCAGCAGACAATCCAGTTTTTGCCACTCAGAAGAGAAATAGACAGCAAAGGGGGGGAACCCATGGATCATACCTTTCCCGGGCTGCAATCTCTCTGGAACTTGGGGGTCTTCAGAGGACAGTGAGGACTATGTCCTCTGCAAATTTGGTGGATATTGGACATTGGGAAGGTCAGTTTTGTAACCCCTCAAAGTAGTTTCCAAGAGGCAGTTTCCAACAATAGCCTGACAAAACACTAGCACTCTTTGTTTTGCTATGATCGCTTTTTCAGGGGCTGTACAATTTTCATATGAAATGTATCCTGTATACCGGAAGTACCTGGGCGGGCTTTGATGGCAGCAATGTCCGTGAATTCTGGCAGAATTCCCAAAAGGAGGGGGAATATTTTTGAGTCAGGATTTATATATTGAATGAATGAATTGAATTTATTGTATATGGCCTTCACAATCCAAAACTGTTCATTAAAAATAAAAATACAAGAATACAAATATAATTACATGCATATAAATAAAATTACTATAAAATGCATTTTACCTAAAATGTAAACATTAAACAACATTAAAACCGAATAGTTTCTAGCAGCTTATAAAACAACAATCTATATCAGGTGTTTACTCTCCTGTTTACCACATTTGCCCTTATTTTCCTAGCAGCCAGGGTGTAGAGGGCCACCCTATTTGAAATAAAAGGGTCTGTATCTGAAAGTATAAAGTTTAGTTTATCAAAACTAAAGAAGATGGAGACCTTCATATTTGCGAGAAATTTTCCAGGATTTATATATTACATTACACCCTAGTCAAAATGTTATAATTAATTGACAGCAGTCAACCGTAATTAATTATTTCAGTACTAAGACACTTACCCCTATGCTGCCCTTAACCCACTCTCCTGTTAAAATCAGCCCTTCACCAAACTCTTCTCTCTTGCTGCTTTCAGGTCTCAAACAAGTATCAGATCTTAACCCTGATTCCTTGTACACATCTCCTATTTCCTGGATTAGAGCACCACTGTCATTGGCTACTGTGTTATTACATAATTTTCAGATCTCTGCTTGTCACAGTGCCATATGTTGTCAAACTATGTTGTCAAATTATATCTCATAGACCTTTCAGTAGTGGGTGAAAAGCTCTTATCTATGTTTTCCCCAGTACTTTGAAGGAGAAAACAACAACAAATAATAATTCTCTTCAGAATATATGCATGAATGCACCTGGTACTTGATTATAAAGCCTACTGTCACAACAAGTCTAAGAGATTTATTGTCAGCTGCAAGAACTGAGTAAAATGCTCTTAGGATGGTGTGTTTGTGAATAATCTCTAGGCCTTTTTTCTTGTTCATGTCCTATTCCATCTTCAGAGTGCTGTACCAGCTGTGCCTTTAAAAAAAAGCCAAAAATTTCACTGAGGTACTGACGCTGACCAAATGACACATTTTAATTCACAATGCTAGTGGAAAACATCAGACTGTTGCCATGTGCATCAGTAAAAGCAGTATCTGTTGCCATGTGCATCAGTAAAAGCAGTATCTGTTGCCATGTGCATCAGTAAAAGCAATAAAAGCAATTGGGGGCTGGGCTGCTGCATCTGAGAGGGAAGCCATCCTCCAGTGCAACTGTTCTTTCTGGTTGTTCTGTTGGAGCTTCAACGCCAAAGTAAGTACAAGGGAAGTTGGAAATATAATGTCAAGTCTGCTGAGACCTTGCCTTGGATGGAAGCTCCACATCTGTGCTCAGAGGCATATTTGCTTTCTGAAGTAACAGTCTGATTCTTTCCTTTTTGAGTGGATAGCAAAGGGGGACAAATAGATGAAACAACAGATGACAGATAAGGCTACCTGCCTGTCTCCTGATGACTTCCTGTATTCTTTGACTGAGCTGTGCTTATAGTGGATTTACAGACCAGTGTAAAGAGGCCCAAATGAAACATGGCAAAGAGGACAAGTGTTACCAAAAAGTGGAACCTGGGAAGTGGGTTTTAAATACTCCTAGTAAAATGGTTGTCAAATTGGAAGAGGCAGTCCTCCTCTTCCCATTAAACACACTTCCATCTATCAATGACATCCTGAGGCAGATTAAGATAATCCATGATCTATTGCATACAACTGAAGATCTCTGTTGTCTGTGCAATGTGTTAGGATAAAACAAAAACTTGTGTAGATAACATAAGTTTAGTCTTCCAGCAATTAATCTGTTTACCAGCATTGTATTACAGCAATTATCACCATTTTGTGAATGTGACACCTCCCAGAACCCAGTCATTTCTGCTTCAGCACTGATGTAGTGCTATGGTTTCCATAATGACAGAACAAACTTGTACAACAAACTGACAGATTGTATATTTTGAAATTTCTATAGTAATATGCAGTGACAAGTTTTCACTCAATACACACAGATGTCGGGTGAAATGAAAATATGTTCTGGCACCTCCATAAGGATTAATGGTTATTTAAATCAATTACACATTTCTTTAACAGGATGTCAGTATGAGTGTTGACTGAGTTATATGTAAAATAATTTGCTGTCATTTATTGACTTAAACCATCCTCAGCTGAGACTTATGAGTGTTGCTGATATATATCTCCATCCTTTTTTTCTTGGTAACATGCAGTTGAAAAAACTTAGCATTTCCTCACCTGCTTGCTACGCTTTCCTGGCTACCACTTAAATGGGGGATGGGGGAAATGCTCACACGATTAACCTATGTGTAGACAGGATTCCTTACAACAGTTCCTGCTTTCCATTATTCACCCTGTATGGCCTTGTTCTGCCTCAATCTGTTTTTTGCTGCTCTTGTATTATGGAATGAACTCCTGGTGACTCATGAATCACCATTGTTGTTAATTTGCAAATCCATCCTTTTCCAGTGGACTTTTCCCTGATGTATGTATGTCCAAAGTGGGGTTTGTTTGGTGTGACTGAGAGCCTAGTGAGGTGGATTTCAGAGAGCCGGAATTGACATTGGAGAAGGAAAAGAGTGATATTTTATAAAACCAGACAGAGGAGATTATGAGAAGCCCTCTCCTGGCTGCAATAAGGGTAGTTGACTGTTGACAGTGCTCTGGCTTGAACAACCTGGAGCAGGCCCCTGCCAGGAGGTTCTCAACCCACAGCTATGAAGAAAGAACAGAAAAAGCAAATCACTGGAGGGGGGAGGACAAAAAAGAGGACCCAAGAAATGGCCTACAAAGGAGCCAGGAAAAAAAAACACTGCTGGGCATGTTGCTATGAGGTAATACAGAGGTACTGTAGGTGCCTAAGGATCATCTATGGGTCTGGTCACAGATGTTAGAGACTCTCTTCACCCATGATGAAGTAAATTACCTATGGTGGAAAGAAGCTTCGGTTTCCAAAAGAAGGGCTGGGATAGCGCTGCCTGCCACAGTGGGGTGCTTGGGAAACACACAGTTTGTATCTCTACAGTGTGATCAATGTGCTTTTTTGCTGGTCCATGTGAAGTTTGTGGTTTCATATTCTCTATCTTGAATTTTAAAAGATGATGTGATGCCACGCGGATTTTCAACCACACATTAATGAAGAAATGCAGGGCCTGAGTCCTCTTACTTTCAGAACAGGGCTTACAGCGAAATTGTAAGCGGAGTACTCCAGTCTAAGCCCACTGAAATGTCGGCTTTTAGTTAGGGGTACAGATTTCCTCCAGTCATTGACCTTAATCCCGAGAGTTTCATTGCACAAATTGCGTTCTGTGTGAGAAGGGAGGTACCCTCCCTAATCCCTTCAACTATATAACTCTTTAGTCATGACTGAGGTATTTTGGTAATAGAAGCTTTGATGTATATGCTGTAAAGTTAGCTCCAGATTTGGTTTTTGGGATGCCATCTTATGAGAAACTTTTATAGCTGATCTTACATTTTTGGCAGTTTCACCAATTTTGGATGCAGAGCACTTGAAGAAGAAAAAAGGTTTTTTGAGAATAAAGATGTCAAATGTATCATCTGCAGGTTTTAGAAAATGCAGTTCAATACTATTTCCACATGGCCATGTAAACTATGTAACATTTGCTGAGCCTTAAGATGTGTTCTTGAAAATGTTTATCATCTCATGGGGATCACAGGGAGATGGTGATGAGTGATTAATTATGTTTCTTACTCTTGTACAGCTGTTGGTTTGATCATATGCCAAATGCTTAAAACGAATGTGACTTATCAGATGAGAAGAGTAAGGCAAGATGTCTCTGCTCTTTGCCAGACTATCCAGAGTTTGGAATCACAGCTGATTGAATCAGATTGAATCAGATCTTTTTTTTTTAAGTAAGTGTCATCTGGAAAAAGAATCTTCCCTGTTTATTTGGTTGTCTGAAATGGAAAAGGCACATTCTAAAGGAACAAAATCTTAGGTCCCTGAATGGATCTGTCAGAAAAATTATATAATGATGTGTATTTATAAATTATACAGAGTTCTAAAAATGAATTGAGGTTTATTGAAGATGTTTCTCATGGCAAAGTTGGATGTGAAGAAGATCGTGGATGTGCATCCATCTGTACAATGCACATTGTGTAGACATGTGGCTCAGTTTCAATTCAGGACTATGTGGGAAGTGGAGAGTTGATTGAACTCTTCAATAATTGTTCAGTTTTGCTAATTGAAATTAGTATCCCCTTCTTACTGTTATCATTTTTAAAAGTGGCCATTCCTAACAGCATTGGGAGCCCAATTTCAATATGCAAAACAAAGAGGGATTGTACAGCCCAGTTCCAAACTGGGGTTGCATGCATATGCAGTTTGCCTTTTTACAGATGAACAAAAATGCCTAATATTTTCCCCACCTTTTCATGCCCTAAAGTAATGGGTAGATTCTTCAGTGCAGGGAAAGTTCACAGAAGTGGAAAACATGTGAGATGTGATGTAGAGGGCAGTAACAGCAGAGAGAATTAGGAGAAATCCCCTCTCCCCTTACATGAGCTCTTCTGTGAATTGAGCAAGAGATGGGGAATCATAGCTACAGTTCCCCTCCCACAGCCTTTCTTGCCTTCCTTGAGGATCCTTCAACTCTCAAAAGTAGGTTTTGGAGGGCACAGAGAGATGCAGTATGAGAAAAAGGCTGCTGATTCCTTTTTCTGCTCACTCTGTGGGTTTTTTAAAGAACCCAACCTGCTTGCTTGGTGAAAGCTTCAAAGGGCCTCTTTGAATTAAGTGAATGGCTAACAGAATGACAAATGAGATTCATTGGAAGAGTATAACTCCCAATGGGTCAAAGAGTCAAATTATATATTAATAGATGGAATGTGAACTGTGAATAGAAAGATCTAGTAACTAGATCTATAGGTCATGAGTAGAGATGGGCACGAACCGCATTATGAACTTCAAAAACTCACGAAATTGGTGATTGTGCGATCACGCAATCGCAATCCGGCGGTTCGTGATTGTCCGCGGCCAACGAAACAGTGTTTGGGAGACGCCTGGTTCAATGTGTTAGGCTGCGGTTCGGGAAGCCAGACAGTCAGGCGCCAGCAAGCAATTCCCCTGGCAACAGAGCCAGGGGAATGCCTGAACTCTGCCTGCGCTCCTTCTGTCACCCTGGAAACCCGAATGGAAGCCTAGCTTACCTTGATCAGCAGGTCTTCCTTTCAACCACAGAGCTGCAAAGCGGTTACAATTTGGGAGAAGACACCCAGGGGAGGGAGGGGGAAGGGGGTGTTCTATAGCCATGGGCACTCCAATCTCATCCCTGCAAACCCTGATAGGCAGCTCTGAGAGCCAAACACAGACCTCCTGCATTGCTCAATGGGACCTGTGCTTATAAATAGCCGTGGGCTCCCAGGCTGGGTTTCACTTTCAGTGAGCAGTGGAGTGGGACAGAGCTCTTGCTTGCCACTTGCTAGCCTTTGGGGAGAGAGACTGAGAGTATAATTGAGCTTGGATTTTTGTGGGAGTTTCCTGGGGGCCTTGGATTGGAAAGGGTATAACTCCAAGATCCCTTTTGCAATCTTGTCCAAACTTGGGTGATGGCTGTAGGAGAGCCTGCAAAACACTCCCCGGGAATATGGGCTCTCTAAGTACTACAGGGGCCATACCACGCCCAATGAACCATGAACCGTGAACCAGTTCGGCAACAGAAAATGTTCATTGCGGTTCGTGATCTCGGGATCATCATTGGCACTGAACTATGAACCACTGGTTTGTTAATTTTTTTTGGTTCGTGCCCATGTCTAGTCATGAGTGATAGCTCCATGAATAAATGTAATTCTTATTTAGTTGTTTTGTTTATAGTCTGCCTTTCTTATTGAGGCTCAAGGTAGATTACAAAATATGAAACCACGCAATGAGATAGCATAAAATGACCAATCATGAATGCAATTGGCCTAGGATTACAGAATTAGAGAACAATGCAAACAATTGATTACCTAAGACAAGGTATACTATAAACAGTAAAGAAAGTGGATTAGGGTATAAGGTCAGTGCAAGAAAAACAGTGACTATCTACAGTAATCATTGCTGTGGACTATAGTCCTATTCCACTGTAAGGTGCTCTCATGGACAGTTCCATTCTACTTCAGTTTTGTTCCCTTTATGAAAAATGCCCCTCTGTTTTGTACATTGTGCAGAATAATAAAAGTGAAGGGGCCTTCCTCAGCTTATCAGGCAGGCTGTACCACAAACTGAAAGCTGCTACTGACAATGCTCATAAACAGGCAGCCGTGAATCTTGTTTGCAGAGTGGCTCCTTCAGAAGGCTTTGCTTAGATGAGCTATGCTGTCATAGCAGAGCAGAGCAGGAGGGTCCAAGATGATTAAGGGATTAATAGGTGATAACCAGAACCTTCAAATGAACCCAGTAAATGATTGGTAACCAGTGGTATGTCTGCAGAATGTCTGCAGAATTCTGCCTAGCGCCTGATAGTAAGCAAGCTGTGGTGTTCTACACTAACTGGAATTTTTGAGTTGTCTTTAAGGGCAGAACCATGTAAAGTACATTACAACAACAGCACAGATCCATGCAGCCAGATCAGATGAGTCCCGATAAGGGGTCATCTTCCAGGCTAAATGAAGCCAGTACAATGCTTTTTATACTGCTTCATTAACTTGCTTCTTCAATAATAATGCTGGGACCAGTATAACCTCTAGACTCTTAACTGCATCAGCAAGTATCAGTTGGACTCCCTCAAAAGCAGGAAGCACAGTGACTTTCAAGATCTCAGCCTTACCAACCAGCATTATTTGCATCTAGTATGCAGAAGTGGTGAAAAAAGAAAATTCAATGCTAGAGAATGTTAGGATAGGGATTCGATATAGAGACAGGCCTACCAACAGTATTACCCATAATAGCTAACTGGAACCTTCAGTCCCTCTGGATGTCAGTTTCTGGGAGATCTGTTGCATGTGTACTTCTCAGGAGTAATGGAAACAAGATGTTGGATAGACCTTTGGTCTTATCTGGGGCTGTTCTTATGCTTTTGTTGTTCTTATATAGGTCTACCTAATATGTTTGTCAGGTCCCTTGAGTGTTAAACCTGAGGACTAGGTTAATGGGGTCGGCCGGGCAATGGGTTCTTACCCTGTGCATTCCCATGTCACTGGCCAATGACATAATTTCTGGTGTGATGAAGTGACAGGCCGTACTGGGGGCCAAGTCTCTGAAAATTCATGTTTAGGGAATCAGCCCCCAGAGCGACTTGGCACTTCTGCATTGCACTGGAAATTACATCACTGGCTGGTGACGCAGAAAATATGCACACCCATTTTGTCTGCAAGCCTCTCTGTTCCTCAAGCCTCCCCCCCCACCCCCACCAGGTGAACAGTGGCAGGGATAGTGGCTGGGGGCAGACTGGCAACCCTCCTACGTAAGTATACAGATCCCATCAAAGTAACCATTATGTACTTTTGAGAAAGCATTGTAGGGCAGGGCTTAAGGCAGTTATTTGCTGGAGAAGCTTGTTTCCAAGATTTCCATTCTGATACAAATAGGCATTTTCTGGTATGTATTTATTTGCTCAAAAATTTAATGAAGTAAAACAACACAGATAAGGAAAGGAAGTACTATCACAATTCTTTTTCTTATGAAATTTACAGTGGGTACAAGTCAGACAAAATAAATTACTTTCTAGAATCAAATTAAGGAATTTCACTGCTTCTTGAAGTTGTGATTGTCAGTAGAGCTGATGACCATTTAAATGGATAATGAGTGTTATTCTACCCTAAAACCCAGTCTATCTGAAACTCTTATACCCATTAAATTTAACTGTCTTAACAGTATAAGCTATCTAAGGTTACTCTCTGTTGTGTGCAATGTTCAACCATGGAGTACATACTGACATCATTAGTAGAATGTTACTGCTCATCTCTCTCTCTTTTGCTGCTTGTGGTGTTAGCTTAAACTTAATAAGTTTAATTGGTTCTGATAGTATAACCTGTTATCTGTAATTCATTGTCAGTTATATTGTAACTCATATGAAACGTCCATATGATGTGTGGTAAATTTTAGAATCAAAAATAAAATTGGGGGGGGGGGAGAATGAGGGATAGGTAAATCTATGGCTATTAGCTATGATAACCTAATTTGAACTTCCACAGTAGCTAGCAATATACCTTTCGGAACAAACCACTAATAACCATCACCATAGTACACTGATAGGGAGATTCAAGAATTGTTTGGCTTCTGGATAGCATATGTGGGAATCAGAATGATGTTGAACAAGGCACTGTATGGATATTCCAAGGCAACTGGTATGTTATTTTTCATGTAATACAAGACTTAATCCAGATAAATTGTAAATTTTATTCCCTGATGTACTGTAAGAATCATAAGAAGGATTTGTCAACAGTTTGGTTGCGTTCCATTGTAGACATACACAGAGATTAAGTCATTTTTATGCATTTTGAAATCGCTGAAGTTATTGAAATTTAAATCTCTGTATGGCTAGGAGTAAACATACCTTAAGGACCATCTACTCATATGAACCTATCCAAATTCTATGATTACCGTCAAGGGCCTTGCTTTCGGTAACTCTGCCATCAGAGGCTAGATGGGTGGCAACCCCAGAAAGGGCCTTCTTGATCATGGTCCCAAATTTTTGGAATTTCCTCCCCAGGAAGATCCCTCTGGCCCATCTATCATTTTCTTCCACAACTGGGTGAAGACTTTTCTGTTGTGTTTAATGTAAAATGTTTTAAATAATAAATAAATAAATATTTAGGTGAGACATGTCACTTAGACATATTTTAAGAACTATCTTTGGTCAGTATCAGAGATGCACTTACTTGTTTTCTTTGATAACAGACAAGCTCTTTGTTCTTTTTGGTAGACACTAAGTGCTTTTGGCTTTTTTTTAAACATGAGTTAAAGTGCTTTGCATCTTACTATCTGGCAGGCCTGAGCTAAGACTAATAGCCAATTTGTGTTTTGTTTTTTATTGTTATGACCAGGGCTTTTTTTTCAGCTGGAACGCGGTGGAACGGAGTTCCGGAACCTCTTGAAAATGGTCACATGGCTGGTGGCCCCACCCCCTGATCTCCATATAGAGGGGAGTTTAGATTGCCCTCCACGCTGCTGAGCAGCACGGAGGGCAATCTAAACACTCCTCTGTTTGGAGATCAGGGGGCAGGGCCACCAGTCATGTGACCATTTTCTCTGAGGGCAACCCACTGAGTTCTACCACCTCTTTTCCCAGAAAAAAAGCCCTGGTTATGACTCTATCACTTATCTCTTTTTACAGAAACATTTTTAAAAAATATATAGAAAATGAGGAGCTGAGAATGACAAATATATCAAATATAAAATCAGGAAAGCATCTCAGTATTTACTTTATCAAAATGACAGTATTCATAAAAACATGAAATATGTTAGGCTTCCTACCTCAGAGCTACTTCCTTAGATTCAGAATAGATCTAGATAAATGTATAATAAGATTTAACACTTATAATATGCATGTATGTAGAGAGGTAGCAATTGTTACCCCCCCCCCAAGGTCTCCTGCTGTAGTGGGAGACCTCTCACTGACATCGTTCATTGCCTGCTACCACTCTGAGCAGCAGCAGAAGGAAACTTATTAAAAACTCACTGACTTCACATGCAGCATGACTTCACTTCCAGGAAAAACCTGGAAGTGATGTCACACTGTTCTAGGAATCACCAGAAACTCTATGGTTGTATCATAGAGTGTCTGGTAATTCCTAGAGCAACATGACACCACTTCTGGTTTCTCCTGGAAGTGACATCGAGGCACATGTAACACTGGCAACCGCCATGTCCTTGCCCCCCAAGCTCCTGGCAGTTGCCATGTGTGCCAAACAAGGACCAAACGGTCTACAAAAACCTGATAGATAATTACAATAATACAATCTTAATGAAAGTGCCAATGCAATGAGTGCAAAAAGTGAAAGGTAAGTATTCCAATATATATACTCCAAAAATACTAGGGACTATCTATCTGCACGCATGTAGCCCCAATGCATGGAATACATACATGCATGGCCTGGCAACCCTACCCAAAGTAGTTTTGCGACATGGGGAGTATTGTATTTGTTGAGCAACTATTTGCTCCAGTTTGACTAATTATTCGATAGCTTGAATTGATTGATTAGTTTTTTCCACCACTGTTTCCAGTGGTGCAGTATTTCCATTTTTGTTTAATGTCTTTTGCTTTGGAATTCAGGAAATACTACACACCATTTTTAAAAAGCCTTACTTCATCCTTTAAAAAACAAATAGCCTTATACATAAATGCAGCAAGGTAACTAAAGGGATCTCAGTTGGCAAGAAAATCCTACAAGGAGTTTGGGTTTGAGGTTAATGGAGATAAGCTCAATTTACTGCATGTCTCTTGGATTTCCAGTTACATGCTTGAAAGGCTTTGGTAATATCAACTTTGAGCTGTTCATGTATAATCATGAAATATCACAAGTTGTACATAATTATATCTATCTAGATCTAGATATATATTTGGTTAGAAATGTTTACATTTGAAAGGTGACTCATGTATAAAAGGTCATAGATCCAGAAGAGTTAGCCGTGTTAGTCTGTCGTTGCAAAATAGTAGAGTCCAGTAGCACCTTTAAGACTAACCAACTTCATTGCAGCATAAGCTTTCGAGAACTACAGCTATCTCCCACGCATCTGATGAAGAGAGCTGTAGTTCTCGAAAGCTTATGCTACAATAAAGTTGGTTAGTCTTAAAGGTGCTACTGAACTCTTCATATACAAAAGGGTAAGGCAATTTGTGCTCCGTTGATAGCTGCAGATAAATTGCAGGTATTTGGAAGAATCCTAAAGAAAAGAGAATGGAGGCAGTGAGTTGAAAGCCAGAGAAAAGTGACTGATAGAATATCTCACTCAGAAACTAAGGAGAGGGTGTTGCTTGCTATAGACAATAAGACGGAGAGCATGACATTTTTGAGTTTGGGAGATTGTGGGCTGTGGTCTTAAGGAGGGGAGGGCTACATTTCACAAATTAATTCAAGCTAACCACCCAGAGGTGTAATTCCATAAATAGAGTGCATTTCATAAAGATAATTGTGCATTTTTTACATTCTTTTGAAAAGCTTCAATCATATTTGTTATTATTTATTTCAGTATTACATTAATTTTCACTTTCATTGATTTGAACAGATACATTTCTAGATTTACTTGTTTTGATTTTTATCTAATTTTGATAAATGTATCTATACCCACTTTTAAGGGATTCTCCTTATCAAAACTTAGAGAGGAAAAAGATCTCAGTTTTAAAAGCAATTAAAATTCTTCCATAAGAAAGTAGATGAAGACAGGCATTTGCTCCCACAGAAAGGCAGCAGTGCTACAAAGTGGGCAATTGGAAATGTTTGGCTGCCATAAGATGGCAGATAATTACATAGCAGGCAGTAGCTCATATTTCACACCCTAAAGAGACAGTCAACAGTACCAGAGAGAAGGCAGAATTCCCTCTCCAACCTAAAAAGCAGCAAAAATGGGTGGAATCAAAGTCAGAAGAAAAACTTATCAACACAATTCTCTTCTGTAGTAAATCTGTTTTACTTGGATGACTGGAAAGGTTCCATGTCAATATATATCTCCTGCCCCCTCTGGTTTCTCCTCCTTCCTCTGACCCGGTTGAGTAGGAGGACCCAGGAATTTGGAACCGCTGTTGGTCCCTTTATTAATGGGAATGGAAGAGAGAAGTATGACTATGGACAGATGTGTCATTCAGGAACTTCTGGAACTGCTGCACCACCACACATTCTATCACCTTCCCCCCAAAAGGTTACTTGGCATATAATTCGTTAAAACCCAGTTAAGGTTTTTTTTCTCTAACACAAGAGGTCTAATAACTCCTTCCTTCAGAGGTATAGAAAGAGAGCTCTCCCTGTCAATGAGGCATTAATGATTTTCACCAATGGCTCTAATATCTTTTCCCAGCATGATACTATAAGACCGGACAGACACAGGTCGAGAGTAGGGATGTGCGTTTCGGCATTCAGAATGCCGAAAGAATGCCAAAACAAAAGTGTTTCGGCTTCCTTCGGGGAATGCCGAAACGTTTCGGGGAATGCCGAAACGTTTCGGGTAGCCAAAAGAAAAAAGCCGAAACGTTTTGGGATTCTTTCGGCTTTCTTTTGGCTTTTCAATGGGAAAATGCCTCCGTCGTCCCGGACGTCTGGGGGAGGCATTTTCCCACCGAATAAGCCCAAAATTGGTGGGGACCTTCCGCTAACCCTTCTCTAACAACCACCCAAGTTTCAGACAGATTGGACTTTGGGGGGCCATGTTATGGCCCCCCAAAGCAGGTCCCCCCATCCTCCCATAAGAAAGCGAAGGAGCAGCATATTGTTAGCATGCTGCTACTCATCTTCTTCATTATTTCCTATGGGGAAAAAATGAAGAAGCAGGCTTCCTTTGCCAGGGGTGGCATTTTGCATGCAAAATGCCCCCTCACCCTCAGGGGCCCTTCTCCCACCCCTCCTCCCACCCCCCACCAAGGCTCAGCCTGCTCCCACTTGGGGGGGCCATTTCATGGCCTCCCCAAGTAGGTGCTCTAATCTCTACCACTGACAGCTGGGGGAGGCTTGTGTTGCCAGGGGTGGCATTTTGCATGCAAAATGCCCCCCAGCCCTCTGGGGCCCTTCTCCCACCCTTCCTCCCACCCCCCACCAAGGCTCAGACTGCTCCCACTTGGGGGGGGGCATTTCATGGCCTCCCCAAGTAGGTCCTCTCAGCCCCTAAAGTCCACCCCTTACAGCCCCACACAAACCCAATTCCCCCCCAGCTGCCACACACAGACCCAAATCCCCACATTAGCCCCTCACAGACCCAAATCCACCCCCACCTGCCCCACACCCATAACCCCAGGAACAGGCTGGCAAAGGCCAGCCCTCTCCCTTTGTTCCCTATGCTGGGAACTTCTAAACTCTCTTTCCCTGGGCAATTCTGCACAGCCCAGGGGTGCCACAATGGTGGGCACACTTCTGAGTGCCAGCTGGTCCCTGTGAAAGAGCACCTGAACCACAGACACCCTCCCTCAAATTCCCCCACCACCTACAGAGATGGCTGGCCAGCCAGCCCCATTGTTCCCTATGATGGGAACCAACTGCACAACAAAGAATAAAACAAGAACAACACAAAATAAAGTTTTAATTTTTTTTCTCCCTTCCAAAGTACAAGTAGGCAAAGCATTATGACACATTACACCAGCAGTCCCCCACACAGAAAAATAACACAACTCACTTAACATCAGAGAATCACAAAGCATGATTCCTGTCAAAAACACTTTATTTCTTGAACAGCTTTAGGTTACACAGCAGGGGGGAACACCAAAGGGCATGGCAGCACTATCTTACACAAAAATAACACAACTCACTTAACATCAGAGAATCACAAAAACACAATTCCAGGCAAAAACACTTTATTTCTTGAACAGCTTTAGGTTACACAGTAGGAGGGCACAACAGGGCATGATAGCAATGTACTACAAAAAATAATACAACCCACTTCACCGTTTTTGACAGCAATTGTGTTTGTGTGATTCTCTGATGTGAAGTGAGTTGTGTTATTTTTGTGTAGTACACTGCTTTCCTGCTCTGTGGTGCCTTCCTACTGTGTAACCTAAAGCAGTTACAGAAATAAAGTGCTTTTGACAGCAATTTTTTTGGGGTGATTCTTTAATGTGAAGTGAGTTGTGTTATTTTTGTGTAAGATACTGCTTCCATGCCCTTTGGTGTTCCCCCCCTGCTGTGTAGCTTAAAGCTGTTCAAGAAATAAAGTGTTTTTGACAGGAATTGTGCTTTTGTGATTCTCTGATGTTAAGTGAGTTGTGTTATTTTTGTGTAAGATAGTGCTGCCATGCCCTTTGGTGTTCCCCCCTGCTGTGTAACCTAAAGCTGTTCAAGAAATAAAGTGTTTTTGACAGGAATCGTGTTTTGTGATTCTCTGATGTTAAGTGAGTTTTGTTTTAATTTTTCTGTGTGGGGGACTGCTGGTGTAATGTGTCATAATGCTTTGCCTACTTGTACTTTGGAAGGGAGAAAATAATTTTTTTAAAACTTTATTTTGTGTTGTTCTTGTTTTATTCTTTGTTGTGCAGTTGGTTCCCATCATAGGGAACAATGGGGCTGGCTGGCCAGCCATCTCTGTAGGTGGTGGGGGAATTTGAGGGAGGGTGTCTGTGGTTCAGGTGCTCTTTCACAGGGACCAGCTGGCACTCAGAAGTGTGCCCACCATTGTGGCACCCCTGGGCTGTGCAGAATTGCCCAGGGAAAGAGAGTTTAGAAGTTCCCAGCATAGGGAACAAAGGGAGAGGGCTGGCCTTTGCCAGCCTGTTCCTGGGGTTATGGGTGTGGGGCAGGTGGGGGTGGATTTGGGTCTGTGAGGGGCTAATGTGGGGATTTGGGTTTGTGTGTGGCAGCTGGGGGGGAATTGGGTTTGTGTGGGGCTGTAAGGGGTGGACTTTAGGGGCTGAGAGGACCTACTTGGGGAGGCCATGAAATGCCCCCCCCAAGTGGGAGCAGTCTGAGCCTTGGTGGGGGGTGGGAGTAAGGGTGGGAGAAGGGCCCCAGAGGGCTGGGGGGCATTTTGCATGCAAAATGCCACCCCTGGCAAGACAAGCCTCCCCCAGCTGTCAGTGGTAGAGATGAGAGCAGAGCACCTACTTGGGGAGGCCATGAAATGCCCCCCCCAAGTGGGAGCAGGCTGAGCCTTGGTGGGGGGTGGGAGGAGGGGTGGGAGAAGGGCCCCAGAGGGTTGGGGGGCATTTTGCATGCAAAATGCCACCCCTGGCAACACAAGCCTCCCCCAGCTGTCAGTGGTAGAGATTAGAGCACCTACTTGGGGAGGCCATGAAATGGCCCCCCAAGTGGGAGCAGGCTGAGCCTTGGTGGGGGGTGGGAGGGGAGGGGTGGGAGAAGGGCCCCTGAGGGTAAGGGGGCATTTTGCATGCAAAATGCCACCCCTGGCAAAGGAAGCCTGCCTCTTCATTTTTTCCCCATAGGAAATAATGAAGAAAGATGAGCAGCAGCATGCTAACAATATTCTGCTCCTTCGCTTTCTTATGGGAGGATGGGGGGACCTGCTTTGGGGGGCCATAACATGGCCCCCCAAAGTCCAATCTGTCTGAAACTTGGGTGGTTGTTAGAGAAGGGTTAGCGGAAGGTCCCCACCAATTTTGGGCTTATTCGGTGGGAAAATGCCTCCTCCAGGCGTCCTGGAAGACGGAGGCATTTTCCCATAGAAAAAAGCCGAAAGAATGCCGAAATAATGCCGAAAGAATCCCGAAAGCCGAAAGAGATTCTTGTTTCGGCTTTCGGCTTTAACAATAGAGAATCTTCTTTCGGCTTTCTACTTTCAGCACAAGTGCTGGCTCTCATTCTCCCAAGCACCCTGTCAACATATGCAGTCAAGATCAGTCTGAAATTATATATAATATTAGACAAAGTAGATGCATCTGACATCTAAGGTCCTTGGCCTACACTCAACTTGGCCTCCAAGTCACAACCAATGAGAGAGATTTTGTCAGCAAAGAATTTTGCAAAAACATACCAGCTAGGGGCTCAATTAACCTCACTGACAGGGATGGACTTAGGTGTTAACAAGTCACACACCCCTTGGAACAATTGAGCTGGATGAGATTCTGCTGATGCAATGGTGCCAGAGAAGAAAGCCTTTTTTTCCACCATCACCGCCACTTGATAGGCTGCAAATGGGCTCTATATTTATTTATTTATTTATTTATTTATTTATATTTCAATTTATATACTGCCCATCCCCAGGGGCTCTGAGCGGTGAACAGTTTAAAACCGATAAAAACAAGAAAACAACAAAACTAAAATCAATATACAAACAATGAAACAAATTAATGAAGTGCAGTGGTGGGGAGAACCCTCCCCCACCCCAAAGGTGGGAGGCCGACATGGCACTGCCCCCTTCAACCACCGAATGCCTGGCAGAACAGCTCTGTCTTACAGGCCCGGCGGAACGATAATATGTCTCTCTGGGCCCGGGTCTCCATTGACAGAGTGTTCCACCAGGCTGGGGCCAGGACTGAAAAGGCCCTGGCCCTGGTTGAAGCGAGGCGGGCTTCCTTAGGGCCGGGGACCACAAGTAAACATTTATTCGCTTATCGAAGCGATCTCCGGGGAACGTACAGGGAGAGGCGGTCCCAAAGATATGCTGGTCCCAACCCGCTCAGGGCTTTAAAGGTAAGAACCAACACCTTGAACCTGATTTGGAATTCAACTGGAAGACAGTGCAGCTGGCACAGGACAGGTGTGATATGTGACTGGTAAGATATACCAGTCGGGACCCGTGCCGCCGCATTCTGGACCAGTTGTAGTTTCCGGATCAGGCCCAGGGGTAGCCCAGCGTAGAATGAGTTACAGTAATCTAGCCTGGAGGTGACCGTTGCATGGATCACTGTAGCCAGGTCCTGGGGTGTCAGTAGGGGGCAAGTTGCCTGATCTGACGAAGATGGAAAAATGCAGACTTGGCAACTGCCGTGACCTGGGCCTCCATCGATAGGGAGGCATCCAGGAGCACACCCAGACTCTTTACCACTGGCGAAGTTGCCAGTGGTGTCCCATCCAGGGCAGGGAGCTGGATCCCAACGTCTGGCAGCCCCCGTCCCAGCTGCAGGACCTCCATCTTCACTGGGTTCAATTTCAGCCTGCTCTGTTTCAACCATGCCATCACAGCCTCCAAAGCTCTGGCCAAATTGTCTGGGGCCGTGTCTGGACGGCCGTCCATCAACAGAAAAAGCTGGGTGTCATCCGTGTATTGATGACAGCCCAGCCCAAACCTCCACACCAACTGAGTGAGGGGGCGCATGTAGATGTTAAATAACATCGGGGAGAGTATCGCCCCTTGAAGAACCCCGCACACCAAAGGGTGACGGGGCGATAGATCTCCCCCGAGCGCCACCCTCTGTCCCCAACCCTGGAGAAAGGAGACCAGCCACTGTAAGGCTGTCCCCCTAATCCCCACGTCAGCAAGGCGGCTGGCCAACAAATCATAGTCAACTGTGTCAAATGCTGCTGTGAGCTCGAGTAACACAAGCAGCGCTGACCCACCTCGATCCAGATGCCTGCGAAGGTCATCTGTGAGGGCAACCAAGGCCGTCTCCGTCCCATGGCCAGGACGGAAGCCAGACTGGAATGGGTCCAGGACTACAGCATCATTCAGGAATTCCTGCCGTTGTACCACCACCGCCCGCTCAATCACCTTGCCCAGGAACAGGAGGTTCAACACTGGGCGGTAAATGGACGGGTCGGTGGGGTCCAGAGATGGTTTTTTCAGAAGGGGCCGCACTACCGCCTCCTTTAACACTCCTGGAAAAACCCCAGAGCTCAGGGAGATGTTAACAATGGCCTCCAAATGGTCCCATAGCCCCTCCGAGCTGGCCTTCACCAGCCAGGATGGGCAGGAGTCCAGTGGACAGGTGGTTGGCCTCATCCCCTGCAGGATCCTGTCAACATTGTCCTGAGAGAGCAGGCTGAAATGATCTAATACGGACCCAGAAGATGGCCAAGGGGTCTCCAGTTCCCTTACTGTATCAACAGTGGATGGCAGGCCACGGCGAAGGGACAAGATTTTGCCCACAAAATTGCTCGCAAAAGCCTCGCAGCCAATAGTTGAATTAAGAATTTGGTGGTCTCCCTGAGAGAGGGAGACCAAGGACCAAACTGTTCGAAATAATTGAGCTGGGCGTGAGCTAGCGGACGCAATGGAAGTAGCAAAGAAATCCCTCTTTGCTGCTTTCACTGCCACCTCATAGGCTTTCATAAACGTCCTATAAGATGTTCTTGCCTCTTTGTCGCACCCCCGCCTCCAAACTTGCTCTAGTTGTCTCAGAGACTGCTTCATCTAGCGAAGCTCCTCAGTGAACCAAGGAGCTACCCGTTTGTGGGCTCGGAGAGGACAGCAGGGGGTAATAACGTTGATGGCTTTGGAAAGTCGGCCATGCCAATCATCCACCAGCTCATCTAACGTACTGCCAGGGGGCATCGGATCCTGCAGAGCCGCCTGGAAACCAATTGGATCCATAAGTCTCCACGGGCGAGCGTAAATCCACTCACCGCCCACCCGGGAAAGGAGCGGCATGCTCAGACGAGCCTTCAGAACAAAGTGATCTGACCATGGAACTGCATCGTAGGCATCGAGGAGCAGCAAGGGGCGGGGCCGGGCAGATGGAAAGCCCAGCCCTTGATGGAAGAAGCTCCCTTGGCAGCGGCAACAGCAGCAGTGCAGGCAGAACTCTGGCTACAACAACCTTTGTAGGCTGGAGCAGCAAGGGGTGGGGCCGGGCAGATGGAAAGCCCAGCCCTTGATGGAAGAAGCTCCCTTGGCAGCGGCAACAGCAGCAGTGCAGGCAGAACTCTGGCTACAACAACCTTTGTAGGCTGGAGCAGCAAGGGGCGGGGGCGGGCAGATGGAAAGCCCAGCCCTTGATGGAAAAAGCTCCCTTGGTAGTGGCAACAGCAGCAGTGCAGGCTACAACAACCTTTGTAGGCTGGAGCAACAAGGGGCGGGGCCGGGCAGATGGAAAGCCCAGCCCTTGATGGAAGCAGCTTCCTTGGCAGTGGCAACACCAGCAATGCAGGCTACAACAACCTTTGTAGGCTGGAGCAGCAAGGGGCGGGGGCGGGCAGATGGAAAGCCCAGCCCTTGATGGAAGAAGCTCCCTTGGCAGCGGCAACAGCAGCAGTGCAGGCAGAACTCTGGCTACAACAACCTTTGTAGGCTGGAGCAGCAGGGGCCGGGGCCGGGGCCGGGCAGATGGAAAGCCCAGCCCTTGATGGAAAAAGCTCCCTTGGCAGCGGCAACAGCAGCAGTGCAGGCTATAACAACCTTTGTAGGCTGGAGCAGCAAGGGGCGGGGCTGGGCAGATGGAAAGCCCAGCCCTTGATGGAAGAAGCTCCCTTGGCAGTGGCAACAGCAGCAGTGCAGGCAGACCTCTGGCTACAACAACCTTTGTAGGCTGGAGCAGCAAGGGGCAGGGCCGGGCAGATGGAAAGCCCAGCCCTTGATGGAAAAAGCTCCCTTGGCAGCTCATGGTTGTCATTGTGCTTATGAAGTCCTGTGCTTGAGCTATGGCATGCTCTGCCTGATTCATTCCAACTACTCTGCCAGCATTGTTCTAGTCATCTTCCTATCTGCTTCATATCCACCAATTCTCTGATAAATCAAAGAGCCAGGGGGTTATCACAGCATGGAAAAGGATACCAACCAGCAACCCTGTTTATGGCCCCAGTCAGCCCATCATTCCATGCAGTTGTAAGGGCATCCACAGAATCACTGAGAGGCTTTCAAAATTCCCCAGAGCTATCTAGAAACCAGGAGGATCCATTA
Source organism: Eublepharis macularius (assembly GCF_028583425.1). NCBI lineage: Eukaryota > Metazoa > Chordata > Lepidosauria > Squamata > Eublepharidae > Eublepharis > Eublepharis macularius. The sequence goes on from NC_072790.1 coordinate 129,880,042, forward strand.
ATTTCTGGATGCAGACCATACAAATAGGTCCACTGCCCTTTCAGAGAGGGGGCAGTAAACTTAATCATGCCTGTGGAAAATAGTGATCTGACCAGTATAAAGGTTGGTCCTTGAACCTCCTAATCAGATCACCAGCAAGCCACTCAGGACAGAAAAGGTCCAATGTACGTCCTTTTTCATGTGTTGGACCTGTCACAAACTGAAACAGACTCATGGTTGTCAATGTGGTTATGACGTCCCGTTATTGACCTAACAAGGCAACCTTAGCATGTATATTGAAATACCCAAGAACAATCATCCTCAGGGTTCACAGCACTAAATCCAACACCATCTCCATCAGTTCAGCCAGGACCTCATTGGTACGCTAGGTAGACAAGGACACCAGCAGATCCCTAATCTGTCTCCCAAAGCAGGTTCTGTCTGCGCTGAGTATCTAGTGGTGGAGAAAAACTCCTGAAAAATAAATGCTATCTTACCCCCCACCCCAGACTCCAGTTTGAGGTTGGTAAAGGACTTTATACTATCCACTGTCAGTTGTTGTCAAACTGACCATATCAGATTCATTCATCCAGGTATCAATCCAGCAAGCCAAGCCCACCTGTTCCTTATGGAACCTGTCAGATAGTATCTTTTTTCCCACCAGCCAGGCATTGCACAACACCAAAGTCAAAGAGGAGCCACCTGAGAGAGCCTCACCATCCACATTTCCCTGGATGGGACCAACAGTAGACATGCAGTGAATACTAACATGCCTGCCTGCATGTCTTCCTGCACCAACACTCCTCCCGCTGCCATACCTTCCCAACCTGTGTACCACCTCAATCAAATCTATATATAAAGACAAGTGCCCTGACTGACTCATCAACGCCCAGCCCAACCTCCTGGACCTAGAAATGTGAAATTTGGGCAGGACATACCTTTGGTGATATAGGGGCTCACTAAGAAGGGATTTTAAGAAATTTGCCCCCTAAGGGGGTAAAAAGGTGTAAAATGTGTTTTCCCATAGGGATACAGCTTCCCTGTGTGGTTGGCAGGCTTCTCCTCCCCCGTTCTGCCAACTGCCAACTCAGCCACTCTTCCCTGATTGGGCTAGCTTTCAAGGTCATTTGCATATGTGGATCAGCCCAACATTGCTAAGGGAGTCATTGAATGTGTCCTGAGGTAAAAAGCACCTCACAGCCTTCCCCTAAAAGTTCACTAGGGTTGTCAATCTCCCTATGGTGTAGAGTTTCCAACCTCCAGGTGGTGGCTGGAGATCTCCCAGAATTGCAACTGATCTCCAGGTGACAGAGATCAGTTCCTTTGGAGAAAATGGCTGCTTTGGAGAGTGGGCTCTATGGTATTATAGCATTCTGAGGCCCCCTCCCCTCCACAAACTCCACTCTATCCAGGCTCCACCCCCAAAATCTCTAGGAATTTCTCAACTTGGACCTGGCAACCCTGCTGTGATGCCTGCCTGCTTGCACCCCCCCTCTCTCTGATGGGTCAGTTGTGGAACTCTGTGTTCTGAGGTAAACATCGGGTCAAGAAACTGCAGACAGTTGAAGAAAGACAGTACAAGACTCCTGAGGGATTTTATATAAAAGTCAGTATGGCAACTGAGTTTTTAAATGTTCATGGGGAGATGGTGCATGACCTTTCTAGGGGCCATTTCAATGTGAACCTCTCAAATGAACCTGTTGAAGTGCCCACCACACCACCCCTCCCGCAGTCCAACTTCATCTCACACCTATTGCAGCCATCACCTTTTACTGCCCCCAAGAAGCCTCCTGGCAGACATTGTGTAAGATATACCGAAGCTAAAAGGAGGTAGCAACTTAGAGATGCGGCAAAGAAATATGCACATCATACTCCTGCAGTGCACTGAGCAGCAGTGGCCAAGTACCAGCAAGCCCCAAGTCCAAGGGAAAGGTGACCATCCCTGCAGGTCTGGCCACAGTAGAGACAACCCTAGCAGACCTAACAGCCACAATAAACCCTGATATTGCCACTATCAGAGAGTAGTCCATGGACAGACTGCAAGCATGCCATTATGACCCCCAAGAACAACAAGGCTGCCATCATTAATGAAACTTAACTCCCTCGAAGGGGCAGGAATGGAGTACAGATCTGTGGACTTAGTGGTGCAAATGGATGATGCGGTCCACTACTCTGTAGAGTTCCTCAACACACTCAACTCTCCTGGCTTCTCAGCCCACAAGCTTCTCCTCAAAGTGGGGGCTCCAGTGATGCTGCTTCAGAACCTCAGCCCACCCAAACTCTTCAATGGCACCAGACTATGAATGAAAGCCCTCTACAGGAACATCATAAGGCTACATTGTTCACCAGCAGTGTGTGTGTGTGGGGGGGGGGGTTGGAATCGGTGTTCATTCCATGCATACCATTCATACTATCAGATAACCGCTTCGAGTTCAAGAGACTGCAGTTCCCCCTCACGGTCTGCTTTGCTATGATGATCAACAATTCCCAGGGGTAGATACTGAAAATGGCAGGAATAGCCTTGAGGGAGGACTGCTTCTCACATTGACAGGTCTACGTGGCCTGCTTCAGAGTGAGCTCACCCAGCAGCTGGGTGATCCTAGCACCTGAGGGGAAAACCACCAATGAGGTCTAGAAAGAGGTCCTTCAGTAGAAAAAAAAAGGCTGTACGTATTTTTCACTTTATTTACTGCACTACAATCTTTTCCTTTTAAAAATCTTTTCAATAAATGTTACATTTCAAAATTCATTTCATCAGTTTTCAGCATCAACACGCTTCACATTATTCAAACACTTCTGTGAAGCTCAGGTACTATGCTATTATACTACAAAACCAACTCAACCCCCCCCCCCACACACACACACAAACCAAAAAATGTTACATACCCATAAGTATTATAATTGAACTTAAAAATAGTTAAATACCATAGCGAAGCACGTGCAACAAGCTAGTATGGAATAACACACATGGTGGCAGGCAGACAGTACCACATCCCTACTCCAGCACCCTAGAACTATTGAGGGATGAGACTGACACCACACCATCCACCACAGGGTTCCACCTACTCCCAGAGTTCCCTGCCAGAGGGACACGTCAAAGGGACCATACCCTTTGGTGTCATCCAAAGCTTTGACAAGAGGGCTGCATTAGTAAGGCCAGGGCAGCCAGGAGGGGCTGGCTGCAGGCAGAGCTCTTTGTCAGATGCATCTGGCGGGGAGGACTGTGGTTATCGAGGGCTTGTGCTGCAGTGCTGCTGAACTCTGTTTGATTTTGCTACTACAGACTAACACGGCAAACTCCTTTGAATCTTTACACAAGCAAACTGATCCCCACACCAAAAGGAGTTGTCTGCATCTCCATATCAAAGGAGTTGTTTACAACCCCCCTCTCCTCCTTCCCCCTTCCCCCCCTCTCCTCCTCTATATTTGGCCAGTTTCCTTCTGCCCTCCATGCATCTGACGAAGAGAACGTGATTCTCGAAAGCTTATGCTACAATAAAATTGGTTAGTCTTAAAGGTGCTACTGGACTCTTTTTGATTTTGCTAAATATTACCTTTAGTAATCTTGGCTACAGAATGTACCTCCTCCATACCTCAAATAATATTTGACACCTATGGTGGTTGCTGCATATTTTTAAAAAAGAAACAAACCCATAAACTCATGATATGCTTGTTAATTTCAAAAATGCTTCAGACACACGAGGAAGAGGAGTTGGGAGGACTCTTGACTTCCTTTGGCACATTTTGTGTTTTTAACACATCTTTTAGCCTAACTTCATAGTTACCATGCTGACACAGACTTGTTATGCAATAGAGGAGTTTTCCTAAGTGACTACCAGAATAAACATTGAAACAAGTTCTGGAAAAGGTATACTTGCTATTTTTACCAGCTACAAGAGACTCTTGTGTTCTTTTGCTTCATGATGCTGTCTACAGTGTTTAACCAATTATATAGGAGCAACCAGTTATTAAGAACATCTTACTTAAGTTTTGTGGTATAGAATATACTCACTTCATAACTTGTAACTTGAGCAGGAAGATACTAAGAACAATGAAGAAATTTATGATACACTGTAGAAAATAAATCATGTCCATTCCTAATAGTCCCTAGTCTATACATTCATTAGCTCTAGATGTTACAAATCAAGCTTCAGCATTTGAAGCAACTGCTTATTAATTACACAATGAACTAAATGTACACTTCAATCCTGTGCACAGTTACTCCAGTCTAAGCCCATTGAGATCAATGGGTTTAGATGGGAGTAACTTGGCATAGGATTGTGCTGTAAATGTAGTTTCCCTTTGATAACTTGCCAAAGAGCCTGTAAGCAAGGAAGCAGTCTCTACCTGTGAGCCAACAGTTTCAATTTGATGGCCAAGTTTGATATATGATTGTCAAAGCAATGTCTTTTTTTTAGACCAGTGCTTCTGATAAGTTCTAAGTTAAATCTTCATCTTTGAGCAGTCAGCCGATACATTATTTACTCAAATGCCAAGACTATTCTCCCCGCCCAGGTATGCCATAAATAAAAAAGGGGGTCATCCTACATACACATACAAGTTACAGTTATGTCCAGTAATACATTTGTGGGTGGGTGGGTGTCTATAACACTTTTAACGAGGCTGTCTTACATTTAGGGACATTTTCCTTCCAAATAAGGTTAAGTATAAGCTTTAGTATTTGGAGAATGGGTGGGTCTCTTATTTTTCATGATACCTTTGTGATATTCAGATAAGGAGACGAATCTATATTGTAAATGAACTGAATTAATTACAGTTGTTCAGATCATATTCTGACATGTCATTGCTTATATTGAACTAACTTCACATCAAACATGATCAGTGGGCAAACACAAAGTTCGAACAGAACGCCAAGCTGCTTTGTTGCTGTGGTTGCAAATGTTTTATTTCCTTATAATTTGAGGCCTTCTTTGGTATTTGCACAGTAGGGGGCTTTGGTCTCCCTCAAGGCACTGTTGGGTTATGTTATTAAAGTGTACAGATCACTCAATTTGCCTTCTTTAGTGCAGGCATTAAATGTTGCTAATCCAAATCTAGCAGCCACCATTAACATTGATAAGACAGGCTCAGATGAACACCAACCAATGTAAAAAACCACACAGTGAATTTATAAATCACTAAATGACTGTTTTGTTCACAAGTGGCTGCAGAGCAGCATGCAGCCAGGTCAGATCTGTGGTGGAGGGAAATGTTTACTTCTGTTGGGCTGTGCAAGAACATGCAGGTATGAAAAGCTTCCAGTAGAACTGCATTGTACTTCTTGGCTATGTGGAAAGTAACCCTCTGAGAACCAACTGAACTAACCAACAGAAATCTAGCTTTCTGCTAATGATTGGCAAGCAGAACATGAGCCAGACTGGTGGGTACTCAAACATCACAACTCCAAACATGTGGTGGTTTAACAGGGAACTGCCAGGAACAATCACCGATATATTTTTGTGTGAACATCATGATCATTTTGCAATTTGTCTACTGGAAAGGAATCTGGAATTGGCTGCAATGTTCAAGATACCACTTAAGGGAAGGCCACTTTAAATAACAAATCCATTTTTCTTTATATACCAACAGAACATAGGTGGAGGCAATAAGGTGCTCCTACAAGACAATAGATCAGATACTCCGCATCACAGAGAGACTCTGTGATCCAAGGTCATTAAGGTTGTAATGGAGACACTAATATTGTTATTGCAGTGCTCCCATAACAACATGTATGCATTTAATGCATTTTATAGCAGTCTTATGGCCAAACTTTATGTGATGCTGAGGATTTGTGATCAGATCCCCCAGACATGTCACTTACCTGCAAAAACCGAGCTGAGGGAAAACAGACAGGCACAGTATGAGAATCTGTTCTCTGAGAGCCAAGCTACAAGTGACTCCCGACAGGTTGGACACTTGTCAGCTTCCCTCAAGTTTTGATGGGAAATGTAGGCGTCCTGGTTTTACAGCTTGGCTCTCCATTACAGCTGCAAGACCAGGATGCCTACATTTCCCATCAAAACTTGAGGGAAGCTGACAAGTGTCCAACCTGTGTCAGGCGTCACTTGTAGCTTGGCTCTGAGAAGTAGAGAAAGAGAACCCAGGGTGTTTACCATCCCCCCCTCCTGTCTGTGCTGAGGCCAAAAGAGCCCTAGGAGTGAGGTGCTGAAACTATGTACCAACTAGGATGTGAATGGCTTCATAAACGCTTTAAAGCACACTCAGCCTTACCATAGGAGGAAGACTCTCCCATTACACCCAAGGCTCCTTGCACCCTAGGATCTCTGGGGGAAGATACCCTACCCTCTTTGTCACAGCTAGGTTCCAATAAAGAACCAGAGATGGACCACGAATCCCTAACTGGTCCCTTTCATCTCCAGTCCCTCCACAGTTTCTGCCAGGACAAATAAGACACAGAACCAGAGCTAAAGCTTAGACTAGGCAGAGAGGCATGTGCCTGGCAACCCAAGGCCTTCCATATTACGTTTGCACTCAGGGGGAAGATACAACTCTCCAAATCATGGAAGGGTTGGAGACCTAACTTTGGCTACAGGAAAGGATGGGACCATTGGTTTCATTTATAACCCCTTTAGTTGAGCTTCAATATCTCCTACAAATCGGCTTGTGCTTTGTGCTGGACAGCTTCCTGCCACAAGGATTCCAACTCTCCTGGCCCTTGCTGCCTCTGTTGAAGATCCCTAGTATCTTGCTCCTGAACTGAAGGATAGCTCCCACTCAGGCTGATCTTGGTAGCCTGTGTTAGACTCTGTGCCTTCACCCCTGGCTGGCCAGGTACAGAATGAGACACAGCCCGAAGGGCATTTCTGGTCAAGGCACTGTTGTGAATTCTATCCCCTCCCATTCCCCAGCACTAAAGCCTGGATTTGAATCATTCAGGAGTCCCCTGTAGCTGCTTTTAGCAGCTGAATTCTAAATTCTAATTCTGAATTCTACATTCTGATTCTGGGAACCTAAACAAAGACTGCCAGCAACACATGCAATTTTACCTTTAGTTTGGGACTACAAACATTTATGATCTGAAGATACAACTTCTGTAACCATATTAGACTGCAAACATTTATGATCTGAAGATACAACTTCTGTAACCATATTAGGAAAACATTTAGGTCTTCCATGTGTGATATCTTTGCCTTCTAATATTAATCATGATGCTAAGTGTTTGGGCCCATTTTTGAAGCCTTGGTTGTTTACTATATTCCCTCTTCTGTTAAAGCCAGTAGGAGCATACTCTGGCTGTTAAGTGCTCCCAAAGATGACAGTTTTGGGATTTAACACTTTTCACATTTGATATGTCATGTGATTTATGAATACTCAGTAAAAATTCACTTCCTTAAAAGCTGGAGTGATTGTTTTAATTTTCATTAATTATATACCTATTTCTTTTACCTAACTGGAACAGCATTTTCCCTGTCAGGCTCTTAAGCATACTTAGATTTAGTAAATAATGCAACTGAACAACGACACAAATGAAAATATTAAGAAAAGCTTAGTTTCCAAACTTCTCTAACCATTCCAGTACTTTATGAATAATAGTTATTATTTCAAGGGTGTACCTGCTTTGTTTCGGGGTTCTTTTGTATGTGGTGTGTGGTCTGAGTCACTGAATTAGCAAGTTTACAGTTCTGCTGCTTACTATGAAGTTTCCAGTCTGTTTAGTGTGAGACAGCAGATATTCTTGGTGCAATCAGATAGTTGTATTTTTTTCACTTTACATTTTCTAATATGTGGTGAAAGATAGAGGACCAAGACTTTTGATGAGCTCCAAACCACTTTACCTCAGATTGACCTGAAGAAAGAACAAACAGTTCTGCAGTAAAATTGTTCCATTGTGTGCTGTAACTTCTCCTGTTTAGTTGTATGTTGAAAGAGCACTGGATAGGATCAGTGTTGTGTTTTCAGTTGCCACCAAATCTTCACAATGCTAGGAGTTTTTAAAAAAATATAGAAATACAAAGTTCTCAAGGGGAAGCTAATATAAACCTTGAGGATACACATGATGAAAATGATATCCCTGTTGTCAGAACTGCTGTCTCAGGAAGTAAGACAAGCATAAGCATGGTTCCCCCATAACCATGGATTGCCCTTACATGAATAAACCTAGGGCATCCTTTAGCTCATATACTTCATCTTGACTCACCACATAAGTTAACACTTCTACATAGTTCCACAACCACAGTTGGTAATTATGTCCAAACCACAAAATAAGGTTTGTTCTGTGATTTAATAAAGGGCTAATTACTGATTTGGAGTCAAGAGAAGAAGCTTGTGGTTCAAATGAATTTGCAGAGTATAGGTCACCAGAAAAACTTAAGTGTTTAACTATTGAGCTCTGGGCTTAAAGATGAAGCAAGGAGATATTGTGAAGAGGATATCATGTGCCTGAGAATAAAGGGTGCATGTGACAGTGGATTTATTAAAAGATTGGAGGCTAGCAGTAGGGTTGTCGGTAGTCTGGTTTTCACCCAGACAGTCTGGTATTTTTGTGGACTGTCCATGGAATATCGGACACCTGGAACTGCCTCTGCCTCCTCCTGCTTTCCAGCAGCTTACCTTGCCTACATGGTGCCAATGGGAGTGGCTGGCCTACCTGCCTACCCGGCCTCTTGTGGCTGCATGGCACTGCCCAGGAGTGGCTAGTCAGCCCAGCACCTGGCCTCCTGTGCAGCACTGGAAGGAATGGCTTGCTATCCTAGCCTTCTATAACTGTGTGGCATACCTGGGAATGGCCAGCCAGCCTGGGTGTGTGGCCACTTGTGGCTGTGCTGTGCCACCTGGGAGTGGCCAGCCAGCCCACCTCCCAGAAATGGGGGGCAGCATGATGACATCATTTCTGGTAGTGATGTCATTGTGCCAGTGTGAGGGTGCTGTCTGTGCATTTGAGCAAACAGAAAAAAAAACTGTGCCACCCCCTATCCACCAAGTCTGGTATTATTCCAGACCCTATCTGGTAACCCTAGCTACCAATGATTTTCTTTAAGTATATACTCCTCAGTTAATCAGGTTTAGTTCCTTAAGCATGTATTTCCTGTTTGTTTTCTTCCACCTCAAGGAAACCAAATATCTGTGACCAAATTGTGCCAGATAAGGCAATTATCCACTTAGTTTTCTCCCCCTCCCTTTTTAACTATGAACCATATTTGCAGTATAAGCGCCTTCATATCATTTAATTTGGTCATGTTTATTTTTCCAAGTGATAAAGCAAGAGATGGATGTATGGTACACTGTGAAGGAAATGGTTGTATGGACTTGCTGTGTGTTCAGTGGTTTATAGAACACTTGGATATGTTGTATGGTATTTGGTATGCCCTAATAACATATCATGAAATCCCCTAACAGTGCTTCATGAAATGGGAGCTGCCACACAAGTGAACATGAAGCAGCAACTCTCTACCATTTTCCTTCTTAATGTTAGCAGAGTAGCTCAGTCAGGGCAAGTAGGCTTGGGACTGCTTGCTGATGAGTCCATAAACTCACACAGAGGGTCAAGTTGGAAATGTAACAAAGCAGACGGTTCCTTTTTTCATATATGGTGGATATGTAAAAAACATTTAAAAATCTGGAAAGATATACATGCGGAGATTCAGAAGCTATTAAAAACTGATTTTGCCATGAAACTCCAGACTATGTTGTTGGGAATAATACCAGATAATGTTGACAGAATACTACATGAACTATTTATGTATTTGCTGATGGCAGCAAGAGTGATAATGGCAAGCAAATGGAAAGAAGAAGAATGCCCAACCAGGGAAATCAGGAAAGACAAAATGTCAGAATATGCAGTGATGGCAAAACTGACGTTACATAAATAGAAGGCCAATTAAGAATTTGAATAGAAATGGGAAAATTATTTTGCTTACAATGGATAAAATTTATAAGATGTCTTAATCCTGTAAATTTGAATATGATTGCACATTGATATATTTTATAATTTGACTGTAAGATAATTAATTATACAAATATAATTGGTAGAATAGACTGTATGGTATACTAATAAAATATTGGCAAAAATCAACATTGTTATCTTTAAGAAATACATAAGTAAAATATAATGATAAAACTAGGGGAAATAAGGATTTTTTTCATTTTTTAAGATAGGGAGTAGAAACAGGTTGGAATTCCCAATATTACTTTACTTTATCACTCTTAAATGTTATGACAATTAGTTATATTAAGTAACTAATAAGCATTATTATTGTTAATAATTATTATTATTAAGGAAAGGTAATGATAAGATGGGGTAATAATGAAATACTGAGCTTTTTATTTTATTTTTTAAAATAAGGAATAGAAATAGGTTTGAATTCTGCATGTGTTGTTTATTTGGAAAAATATACACTAAATAGGCTTAATTATTATTCTAATATCTATAAAGGTTATGATTTTTGTACTCTGTATTTTAATAATCCTTGTAGCACACAGCTTTATATTTGCTTTGCTTGTCCCCTTTCTTTCCCTTTCTTTTTCTGTATTCCCTTTTTGTTTTAATAATATAAAATATATTTTTTAAAAAATAAGCTCACACAGAGTCTGTTTACTTTCATAAAGAAAAGAAGAATCCTTATTTAGGTACTCCACTTAGGATAGGAAAGAGAAGAGACAGAGTCTACTCTAATCTATCTGAGTTAGGATACTGGTGGATGCAGAAAAGAAGTCCTGTGTCCTCCATGCAAGATGGAGAGAGAGTGTGTGCATGCAAATGAGGGAGAAGGTAGAAGGAAGAAAGTCCACGAGGGTAGCGATCTACAGACCAAAGGGATAGCCCCAGAAGATTAGGAAGGTGGGATGCACATATGCTGTCCTCACCATCTCTCTGTTTTTATAGTATATCTCCCTCCGTAACCTGAGACAAAGGGCAGCATAAAGTCCTTCATTTGTTAGGCTTAAAGGATTGTGAACATGAGCTTAATATCACTATAACCAAACACATTAGGAACTCAGTTTAAGAAAAAATTAAGATAAAATATGCTAAGCCTTCCTAAAATGTTTTTTTGCAAATAGATGCCTAACATTTGCATTTTCATAAATATTCATATGAATTCTTTTGGTTTTTTTACAGGTCACAATGACTACATGTGTCCTGCTACCAACCAGTGCACCATTGACAAGAACAGAAGGAAAAGCTGCCAGGCGTGTAGGCTACGAAAATGCTATGAAGTTGGCATGATGAAAGGTGGTATGTACCCAGTCATCAATTGACATCCTTGGTACACAAGTGATTCAACTATCTTTTATCTTCATTGCATAATCCACCTAATTTTTAAGGGCAATGGCAATTTTATGAGATTTAAGATTTAGTGAACAATCCTAAGCAGGTTGACGCAGAAGTAAGTTTGATCTTATTCAATGGGGCTTAGTCCCAGGAAAACGATTTTAGGATTGCACCCCTAAAGGAAAATTACTTGGGGGCAGTGGGAGGAGCTAACTTTTTATGTTGCTTTACATTTATAGACCACGAGTTTCTCATAGAAGCCAAACTATGCATCACATCCAACTCATGACCACCTTGGAGACCTGCAGCTGGAAGTTCCTTGTGGAAACTCAATCCTGATGTGCCACAAAGGTCCAGTTTGGATCAGAAGTTGGTACAGGGGAGGAGAGGCTTCAGTCTTCCCCAGTGCTGTTTTCCTCACTCTAAACAGCCCTGGGGAGCAACATTTGCCCCCATTGTGGGGTTGCACATGCTAGCATTCAGTATTTAGCTGAGGAAAATGGTGTGGTGAGGAAGGCTGAAGTCCCAGTCCAAATCTGGCCCTGTAGCACATTGGGTTGACTGCAAGTCCCCATGGCAAGCCACAGGTTAGCCATAACAACGAGTTTGGCTCCAGCTGAAGCTTTATTATGAATGCAAATGTATAGCAAGAATTTGTGTCAGTCTGTAATATTGTAGACAAGAACATAGGTGAAGTGAATTGATCTCTATAGTCCACTTTTAGATAGACAAGTGCATTTGGCAGTGGCAGCTTTAAGAAGGGCTCACTAATGATGAGGAAATGGGAATGCTTTAGGACCATTACATACAATCCTTTCCATATACTGACACTGTTTTTTTGTCTCAACTGGAAATTTGGTTGTATATGAAGCTGCAACATGCCTCTGTTCAGCCATACTTTGGTATTTGAAAATTGGCTTGTCCTAAAAACAAACTATGAGGCCGGTCAAGAAACACTCTTAAGTAGACATGGGCACGAACCGCATTACGAGCCAAAACCCCCCACGAACCACCTGATCGTCTGTTCGCGAACCGGCAGTTTGTGAGGGTCCATGGCCAACGAACCAGCATTTGTTGGAAGCCCAATTCCTTGCGTTTGCCCATGGTTCATGAAGCCAGACAGTCAGGCACCATCAATCAATTCCCTTGGAAACAGAGCTGGGGGAATGCCTGAACTCTGTCTGCCCTCCTTCTGTCACCCTGGAAACCCGAATGGCAGCCCGGCTTACCTTGATCGGCAGGTCTTCCTTCCAACCATGGAGCTGCAAATTGGTTACAATTGGTTACATGGGAGAAGACACCCGGGGGGGAGGGAGGGGGAAGGGGGTGTTCTGTAGCCATGGGCACTCCAATCTCATCCATGCAAACCCTGATAGGCAGTTCTGATGGCCAACCCCTTGTACACTGGGCCAACGTCAACTGGTGGCTCTAATTGTATCGAATGGGAGTTTCCTGGTGGCCTCGGATTGGAGAGGGTGTAACTCCAAGATCCCTATTGCAATCTTGACCAAACTTGGGTGCTGGCTGGAGGAGAGCCTGCTAAACACTCCCTAGGAATATGGGCTCTCTAAGTCCAACAGGGACCATTCCGACGAACCGGTTCATCAGCGGGAAATGTTCATTGCGGTTTATTAGTTCGGGTTCGTCGGCAGCACCGAACCACGAACCGCTGGTTCGTTAATTTTTTTTAGTTCGTGCCCATGTCTACTCTTAAGTAAGAAACTACTTCATAACCTCATATTTCTCGCTTGCTTATATTTTTTCAGTATTCATCCAAAATGAGTTTTGGATAGCAGACAAGCACAATACAGATCTATATTAATCTTCTTTCCTTGTATTTCACTACTTGCCTAAGCCTGATAGCAACTACACAGAGCTAAATTTGAGTAACAAAAAGACCAAATAGGCTTCAAGGATAATTTAGCAATAATTTAGGTTATTGCTAATCTCTTTGAAACACATTTCTGTGAAACAGCTTTGGAAAGCATCCTGGATAGTTCTCTATAGTGACATCTTCTGAGTCCATATTCAACTCTGTGAAGAGTTTCCAAGACTCATTTTTTATTTGTCCAGGTGGGGAGTTTGGCTAGTCAAAATTAAATAGCTGGTGCTTCATGATTTAAGTCTGTAAAGTTTTATTAACATGAACTATTTTATTTCCCACTACTGTTCTTCATTAAAGCAAATATTTCAAACTATGGCTTAGGTCTTTGGGTTGGACCTCCAAAAAAATCTTGATTTACTTTCTTATTTTTTACCATACTGTGATGAGAATTTAGTTAAATGATGAACAAATTAGACAGGGAAAACACAGCATTATTATGGGAAAACTCTGAAGAAAAGATAAACTAATGTTTTAATGCATCATTTGGAACTGCTCCAAGAATTCCAATTTGTCTTGCAATTACCTTGTAATGCAACATTATTTTATACTACAAATAGTACATAGTGAACAAGGAAGAAAAAATAGTCTAGCTTTGGGGAACTGTACTGCATCTGAAGTAAACCGCTACAATATTTTCTAAACACGCTGTTTTCTCTAATGCAAAACAGTACAAGTGTTGAGCACTGATACAGCAATTAGTACTTGTGTTTTTAAAAAGCCAGTTTATTGAAAGGATATACTGCCAAAATATTTTCATTTAGAATCCTGTTCATCTCTTGTACATATAAACAGAATGTGCTGCTACCTCAAATATTCATCACGATGCTGCCTGTTACTTATTAGTGTGAGAGAAGCGCCACTTACCTGAGGAAAGTAGTAAATTGTGTTTCCCCCACCTCCAAAAATAGACCAAATGAGCCACTGAATGATGGCATTTCTGTTCTTGCTCTCTAATGACTCTCTCAGCCAGCTCTGCCTGACCATGTAATCTGCAATTTCTTCTAAATAAAGGACAAAGCTAGAAGGGAAGACAAGGGAGAACAATCTTAACATTCCCTAGATATTAGAAAGCTTCAGCATTTCATATTAATCTAAATTGATTAGATGTCAAACAAATCAAAAGCAAACCCAGTTCAGTCTCAGGTTGTCTAGCTATTATCCCATGCATCCACATCTGTTAAAATTATGTTCAATATGAAAAAAATCATCTCTATACAAGTCTGGGCCAAGTCCTTGATGTTTGTGAAGGCAAGTCTACTTGTTGACATGTAGAAAACAGAGGCCTGGACACATCCACCTTCATCCAATGCTGCCCATTGCTAAGCAAGAGAAGAGCCAGTGCTGGCACAGGATGGGCTATTCTTCAATCATTATTCCAATGGCAAGTGTTTTAACAACACTTTTGGGGCTGAATCCACAGTTACCAGCATAGTGCTAAACAGTTGGAATGATAGCACCTTCCTGGTACGGTTTCTGACATCATCGCTCCATGAGAGCGGCTTCATGGCACGATGACATCAGAAATCACGCCAGGAAAGCGCTATCATTCTGACTGTTTAGTGCTATTGCTGGTAAGTGTGGATTCAGCCCTAGAATCACTGTTCACTAATCTTCCTGCAGAGTGGTTCATGAAAAAGAAATCAAAATTGCTTATCTGTAATTGTGTTTTAGCCAGTACCTTATACAAGCAAACAACTGGCACATCTATACTGTCATGAACCATTAGGACTTAACTCTGAGAGTCTTTAGGAAAGCATTTCAAGACCCTTCAGTCAGTCTGGAGAGCAAATGAATTATATATGATGCTCATGGTCCTGCTCCTTCAGTAATCTATTATGCTTGAAAACACAGAGGGAAAGGGCTGATGTGTCCCACAAGGAATTCTGATCTGTGCAGGAACAGAACCATGTATTTAACTGTAGCTATAGGGGGTGGTGGTAGAAGCTCCCCTCCAATATAGTATGTTCCACTTCTGAATTCCAAACTTTCCTTGAAAAAAAGGTAAATCTCGAGTCATTTTTGTTTCAGAGGTACAAGCTGTTTTGTCTCAGTTGCTTGGGAAAGAATGAGAGGGAAAGTTGCAGGACTGTGGAGCTGAATCGGCTAACCCTTTCCTGGCCGAATTCATTCTCTTCTGCTCCATCCCAGGGTCCTTTTCTCCCTGGGTCCTTTATGTCTTTCTTTTTGGTTTTTGTCCTTTTTAATATTGTGATAAGTTACAATACTGAGCACAAATCTAAAGTGAGATTTATACTGTTTTAGGTTTTCCTTCTTTCCTTGCAGTGGGAGCTTTGCCTCGGGAGTAGGTGGGGCCATGAGTGGGAGAGGATAAAAAAATAAATACCTAGGCCGTTTCCAGATGGCTTACCTGCACCCGGGACATCGTGCCACGTTTTGGATCGTGCCGGGGAAAACACGAAATATCGCGTTTTCTCGCACGAGTTTTGCGCGACGTCGTACAAAACTCGTGCGAGAAAATGTGATATTTCTCGTTTTCCCTGGCACGATCCAAAACGTGGCGTGACGTCCCGGGTGCAGGTAAGCCGTCTGGAAATAGCCCTAGTTTCATTTAGCCTGGAACCTAGTTTTAATCATTCATTGCAAACCATCTTACCTTGCCTATCTCTGAGCATATGCAGCACCCCAGCCCCCTGCTAAAAAAAACCGCTCTGAAATTAGGGCTAAAGGACTGAAGAGGTGTAATGCTCAGGCAGGTTTAAACTACAGAACTTTTTACAACAGAAAAAGAAGTAATTGACAACGACAGGACAAAAAGCAGAGCATGTATAATATTCAGGCAATCTGTTACTATAAGAAAATCTATTCTTTGGCATAGATCCAGAGGAGTTAGCCGTGTTAGTCTGTAGTAGCAACATCAAAAAGAGTCCAGTAGCACCTTTAAGACTAACCAATTTTATTATAGCATAAGCTTTCAAGAATCAAGTTCTCTTCATCAGATGCCTGATCAAAACTGGGCAGATACAGAAGAGGAGGGGGAAAGAGAGAGAAGGAAGGGGGCATAAATCACAAGAAGACAGAATGCAATTAGCATAGAGGCAATCAAAACATTCCTTTGCTTGGAAATGTAAACATCTCCTTTTGGTGTGCAGTCAGTTTGTAGCAGTGAAGGTATCCAATTCCTATGTAGTATAAGCCTTCGGTAACCACAGCTCTTCCTGCCAGTTGCATCTGACAAAGAGAACTGTGGTCCCCGAAAGCCCACACCAGGCGTCACTGGGCTCCCCCAGATCACGCCTCTGTAAAGAGAATCTGTTACCTGTGGTAATGTGATAACCATTCGTAGTCTCTATTCAGTCCCAGCTTGACAGAGTCAAATTTGCATATGAATTCCAATTCAGCAGCCTCCCGTTGGATTTTGTTTTTGAAAGGTTTCTGTTGAACCACAGCGACCTTTAAGTCTTTGGTGGAATGTCCTGGTAGATTGAAGTGTTCTCCCACTGGTTTCTGGACGTTTCCATTTCTAATGTCAGATTTGTGTCCATTTATTCTTTTGCGTAGAGGTTGGCTGGTTTGTCCAATGTACAGAGCAGAAGGACATTGTTGGCACATGAGGGCATATATCAGATTGGAGGATGAGCAGCTGTAAGAGCCAGAGACAGTGTAGTTGATGCCATTGGGTCCTGTAATTGTATTCCCTGGGTAGATATAGGGGCAGAGCTGGCATCTGGGTCTGTTGCAGGGCCTGGTACCTGTGCTGGTGACTCTGCTGGCCGATTCATGATTGTAAGTGAGAAGTCGTTTAAGATTGGGGGGCTGTCTGTAGGCAAGGAAAGGTCTTCCACCCAGGGCTTCTGAGAGAGAGGTATCATTTTCCAGGATGGGTTGTAGCTCACTGATGATACGTTGGATGGGTTTGAGCTGGGAGCTATAGGTGACAACCAGTGGTGTTCTGTTGTTAGTTCCTTTAGGTTTGTCCTGGAGCAGACTGTTTCTGGGTACTAGTCTGGCCCTGTTAATTTGTTCCTTCACTTCATTTGGTGGGTACTGTAGTCCCAAAAATGCTTGTTGTAAATCTCTTAAGTGTGAGTCTCGGTCGAGAGCATTGGAGCAGATACGGTTGTAACGTAAGGCTTGGCTGTAGACAATAGACCGAGTGGTATGTTTAGGGTGGAAGCTGGAGGCATGTAGATATGAGTATCGGTCTGTTGGTTTCCGGTATAAGGTGGTATTTATTCGTCCATTATGTAGTTGTACAGTGGTGTCCAGGAAGTGTACCTGTTGTGTAGAGTGGTCCAGGCTTAGGTTGATAGTAGGGTGAAAGTTATTGAAGTCCTGATGAAATCTCTCAAGGGCTTCCTTCCCATGGGTCCAAATGATGAAGATGTCATCCAGGAATCTTAAGTATAGTAGTGGTTCCAGTGGATGGGAGCTGAGGAAGCGTTGCTCTAAGTCCGCCATGAATATGTTAGCATATTGTGATGCCATGCGTGTGCCCATGACTGTGCCATTAACCTGTAGATATAAGTTGTCACCAAATTTGAAGTAATTGTGAGTGAGTACGAAGTGACAAAGTTCAGTGGCGAGGTTTGCTGTGGTTTTGTCCTGGATAATATTCCGTATGGCTTGCAATCCATCTGCATGTGGGATATTGGTGTACAAGGCCTCCACATCCATGGTTGCTAGGATGGTGTCATCTGGTAGGTTGTCAATGGACTGTATTTTCCTGAGGAAGTCAGTGGTGTTCCGTAAATAGCTGGGTGTGCTGGTGGCAGGGTCAATAAATCTGTGCCAACAATAATCGGTTTTCTGAATGCTGATATTTCAAACATTCTTCATATGGGCAGAGTACGTTTTCCTTACTATACAGTAACCACATATCTCCCTTGTATTAGGGGATATATTTCTAGGATGGAGAGAATGATTTGCATGCAGATACAGAAACATCAGAAGAGCCCTGCTGGATCAGATCAGTGGTTCACCTAGTGCAGCCTGTTTCACACATTGGCTGGCTGCTTACACTGGAGGGCCAATAAACAGGGCATAAAGGCCAAGGCCTTCCCTTGTGTTGCCTTATAGTGCTGGTTTGCTGCCCCTGACAATGGATGTTCATTTTAATCACCCTGGCTAGTAGTCATTGATGGACCTTCCCTCCACAAATCTGCCTAACCCCCTTTTTAAGCCATCTCTGCTTGTGGCCATCACTAAATCCACTAGCAGTGAATGCCATAATTTAATTACTCTTTGAGTAAAGATACATTTCCTTCTATCTGCCCAGTATCTATTGCCCATCAATTTCATTGGGTGCCCCAGAGTTCTGACTACACAGAGGTATCCTGAAGTACATACCTAGCGGCATATGAAAGTACTGCTATTAATATAACTATTCAGCTGGACTTTCACCAATGACAGTATCAGGCCCTGCCCAATGAGACCTAAGGTTCAGGGTGATGAAAACTAGCAACTACCTCTCCTACTCATGCATACTCTCCACAAAATGTCCTGTTCTAGAAGAAGTGCTCCATACTCCACAAGGCCATTACCCTTCATGATCATGGGGAATTATTTTTGTATTGACAAGAGCAGGAAACCTTGCATACAGGCACCATTTTTTAATTATCCACCAATATGTTCTCTTTTCATTTCCTTAGCAAAGAAAATTAAATTGCTTCAAACTGAGATGATCTAATATTAGAAGCTACCCAACCAAGGTCAGGAATTCTTATATTCATGTTTCTACCCATAGCGCATTTATGCCCCAATATTTAACAGAGCATCGTGATTAGAAAAATTGTTCCTCATGTCCTATTGGTTCCCTCGGATTTCATCATTTTCAGAAATATTTCAAATACTTTTTCAGTGATGCTGCTCTTAGCCTCATACAATATGCTCTAAAACATGAAGGGAAAGTGCAAAATACCAGTTTTTCCACCAGAAATTTCAAATACTGTTATGCTGGTAATGATAGCAGTCTATTAGAAAGTGCCTCAAAGAAATATAGAAAAGATGCTGTTTTAATTTATTAGAAAACTTTAATTTATTATAGATCCGGAGGAGTTAGCCATGTTAGTCTCTAGTTGCAAAATAGTAAAGAGTCCAGTAGCACCTTTAAGACTAACCAACTTTATTGTAGCATAAGCTTTCAAGGACCACAACTCTCTTCATCAGAAACTGAAACTGAACCCTATGAAGATGGAGATCATGTACTTGAGTCGTGGAAGCATGGATTCGGGACCCCGGCTCCCTATACTCAATGGGGCAGTGCTTACACTGGCTCCTAGAGTTAGGAGCCTGGGGGTGATTCTTGATTCCTCCCTGACAAGGAGGAATCAGATTACTGCAGTTGCCAGGTCTTCTTTTTACTATCTTCGACAAGCCAGGCAACTTGCCCCCTATCTATCATCCTGCAACTTGACTACAGTGGTCCAAGCAATGGTCACCTCTAGATTGGACTACTGTAATGCACTCTACGCTGGGCTTCCCCTGAACAAGTGGAGGGCAAGTGAACAGGGAGGAATACACTTGCCATTCAAGTGTCATTCGTCACTTGCAGTTTGGCCCTGAATTAGTTCACTTTAGTTCTATTCAGTTCTATTTAATCTCAGTGGTTTTTTTTAAAAAACATGAGCACAGATTATGGTTGCCAACCTCCAAGTGGGGCCTGGAGTTATCCTGAAATTACAACCGATCTCCAGATAACAACGGTCAGCTCCCCTGGAAAGAAAAACAAAAATAAGAGAGGCTCCTTCACACAGATAACAATGTTAGAATTTGTATGACTATTTAGCTACACAGCCAGTAAAATCACATCTTCATTTCACTTATTTATTTTGTATCACATTTATTTGTATCCTTCTACTCTATTTACATTTGCCCTTGGAGAAAAATGCAGTTTCGAAGGGCAAACTCTACCAGATACCGTGGAATCTAGGAGAAATCCCTCCCCTAATTCCCTTCTAAACTGGCACTACCCCCAATCAACAGATTGGTGACTGTAGGGTAGATTGAGTTGCATGCTGTAATGAAAACAACCAAGGGCCAGATTGGACAAGATGCAGGGGACAGGTCATTCATGAATGGACTACTAAATATTTTTTGTTGACAAGAGTAGCAGCAAGGGACCTCTTCAGATTGGGCTTGAGAATAGGGAGGAGAGGAATTTATACTTAGAGTTGCCAGGTCCGTACACCCTACTGGCGGGAGTGGGGGGGGGGAGCTGGCCCTTACTTTGTGCCTTCTGCTTGTGTGTCTTTTTTGAGAAACAGTCCATTTGGGGCCAAAATCGCACTGTGTGTGTTCCCAGGGTTCCTGCTGATGGTGGGCAATCTGTGGGTGGCCGTAAACCTTCCACTGGTCAGCAGGTGACTGGCGAGCAAGGGGACAAACTGCTGGGAGATTGCATGTCATCAGTGGGCACCCTGAGATCCCTATTTATACTTCCCTCCTCACACCATTTTCCTATTCAAAATGAATCATTTCCCTTGGAAATGATACTTCAGGTGAGGGAATTACACATTATGTTTGTGTTTCCCAGTTAATACCAGCTCTAAGTAACACCCCTTTTCTATGACCCTGATTTGGATTTGGGTTCATCATGGCTGTATCTATCAATGAAAATGAGAGCCAGTTTAGTGTAGTGGTTAAGAGTGCAGGACTCTAATCTGGAGAGCCAGGTTTGATTCCCCACTCCTCCGCTTGAAGCCAGCTGGGTGACCATGGGCTAGTCACAGTTCTCTGGAGTTCTCACAGCCCCACCTACCTCATAGGGTATGGGGATAATAATAACA
Organism: Eublepharis macularius; assembly: GCF_028583425.1. Taxonomy (NCBI): domain Eukaryota; kingdom Metazoa; phylum Chordata; class Lepidosauria; order Squamata; family Eublepharidae; genus Eublepharis; species Eublepharis macularius. The sequence goes on from NC_072790.1 coordinate 129,900,881, forward strand.
TATTTTGTAAACTGCTCTGAGTGGGCATTAAGTTGTCCTGAAGGGTGGTATATAAATCAAATATTATTATTATTATCATTAGGTCAGCTATCATGGATCCCCAGGGTTTCACACAGTTGTCCCCAAATGCTTCAATCTATGGCCACAGTAAGCTCTAATTAGTTCTGGTATTCAACATTAGTAATGAACAATGGGTACAAAAATCTACCTCAAAAGACAAGGATTTAATTAGGCAGATTTTCTAGCTGTAATCATTGTTTTTCCAACTGATGGCTTTCTCTCCTGAGAAGATTACATGAAAATGGTTGAATCGGTGTCCCTGTACAGTGCTGCAGTTGTTCCTGGTCTGTTCCCTGTAATCTTCTGTTCATTATACAGCAGTTGACTAGAGATAACTACAGTGCAAGATTCTCCCCAGCAATTGTATAATGTGCACAATTTCTAGTCTACTAACTGAGCAGTTTTTCCCAGTTCTACTTTGAGGTTATACTATGGTTGTGTCTCCATTTGTCTTCTGGAAAGAAAGAACTATGAAATGTTGATAATGGATTTAGCATATATTCAAAACAAAAATAAGCAGATAACTTCTTCCTCCAGTGTTTTGGTGGGGGGGAGTGAGTCTATTACTTTGTGTTATATCTTTTTTTAATGTTGCCTTCCTGAAAGTAGAATTTTTAGAAATAAAAACCAGATGATTTTAATAGTTTTGACTTGGATAGCCCAAGCTAGCCTGATCTCATCAGATTTTGGAAGCAAAGCAGGGTTGACTCTAGTACTTGGATGGGAGACCACCAAGGAAGATGAGTGTTGCTTTGCAGAGAAAGGCAATGGCAAGCAACCCTGTTCATCTCTTGCTCTAAAAATCTCATGAGGGATCACCATGAGTTGGTTGCAACTTGATGGCTCTTTATTATTATTAATGCTGCTGTGATTGACTGCACTTTACAGTAAATTTCTGAAGTGCAGCAAAACCAGAGAACTGGGACGGGAAGTATTAATTATTCCCTAGAATGGAGCACTTGAGTGACAGGCTGATCCCTCTTCTCTGATTGGTTACTTGGAACTAGTCTGAAGGCTATCTATTGGTTTTCTGACAGGATTTGGAGGCAGGGAATCTGACAAGAACATTCAGATAGTTTCACCTTTAGAGTGAAGGGAGACAGGGCCAGATCTAGGGTTGCCGGCGCCCGGGCAACCCTAGTCCAGCCTCACGCGCGTGCACAGCGCGCACGTGCTCCCGGCAGCGGCATGATGACATCATTTTGGTGATGTCATCACGTGGGGCCAGAGGCAGCGTGCGGGGCTGGGAAGCCGCCCACGCCATTCGCTTCTCCGCAGGCGAATGGCACGGGCGGCCTCGCAACCCCCCGCGCTGCCTTTCGCCTGCCCCGCGGGACAGGGGGCGGGTGGCTTGCTGGGGGAGGCCGCCCATGCCATGCGCCTGCCCCGCAGGACAGGGGGCGGCCGGCTGCCCCCTCTCCTGCGGGGCAGGCGAATGGCATGGGTGGCTGCGCTGCCCTTTGCCTGCCCTGTAGGACAGGGTGTGCACGGCAAGCTGGCCGCCTCCTGTCCTGCAGGGCAGGCGAAAGGCAGTGCAGGGGGCCGCGAGGCTGCCCGCAGTATGCGCCTGCCCCGCAGGACAGGGGGTGGCCAGCTGCCCCCTCTCCTGCGGGGCAGGCGAATGGCATGGGCGGCCGAGCTGCCCTTTGCCTGCCCTGCAGGATAGGGGGTGCATGGCAAGCCGGTAGCCCCATCCCATGGGGCAGGCAAAAGGCAGCGTGGGAGGCTGTGAGGCTGCCCATGCTGCCACCTGCGCGCTCTGGCAGCTGCTCCCGGCGCCTCCTCCCTGGCAACGCCAGGGGCAGACTACCCTCTCTGCCCCCCCCCCTCGATCTGGCTCTGAAGGGAGAAGACTCCTTTGCCTTATCTGTAGTGTTACTGTCTTGAGGAAGGCTTCTAAGAATTCAAAGTCTAAGTGTCAGTATAAGCTGAAGTATGCTTTACCCAGACACTAGAGAACTGGGAGTGTGTTTTGGCAAGAGTGATGTGTGTAGATTGAGACTCTCTTTCAAGCCCAAAAGGTTATATCTTCTGAGAAGAAGATTAATTCCAGACTAGTTTTCTAAGGAAGTTTGGCTCTGAGGAGGATCTGGGTTTGTTGTGAAGGGAAAACAATTTTAATCTACTTAGGAGATAGAAATACCTTCTAGTTTCAAAAGAGGAGCGAGTAAGGTACACAGAGAAAGTCACTAGCTCCAGAAAACCTCAACTGTCATAGGAAACTTCCTGAAGAAACATTGTTGCAGTACCTAAATTACTAGGTAAAACCCCTGTCACTGTTAAGAACCAAGAATATATGAAAATAAGCTTCAAGATACTGTTTTGCCTGTTACACAAAGTATATTCTGTAATACCAACAAAATTTTACCTCTGCATTTTCATCCTCTGACTACACTTATTCAGTCCCTGCCTGTTAAATAAAGATGTTATTTCTTTTTGAATGTTATACAGTCTCCAATGCCATTTCCAACAAAAAGGAAGAGGGCTCCTGCTTTTCTCCATCAAGTTTCTGGGCTGGGCTAAAAAGCCAAAATTATATCTGCGTGTCAGAGTGGGACAAACAGACTTTCAAAATTAACACGCTACTTGTGGCTACTCAATCAAAGCAGAGAAAGTGAATTTTGGCAGGAAAATCTGCCTTACAGAGGGGGGAGTGTGTGTGTGGGGGGTGCTTTTGGGTGGAAGCTGGAAGGAGCTGGAGGAGATGAAGGTTAGAAGTACATTTTAGCTCACTTAGCCTTAACTGCTATAATTTCCCATTCTTGTAAGAAAAGCCCTTTTGTTTCGAGTGTCTAACATGTTGTGAAAAAATAAGCCCTTTTAAGATTTGATTTACAGAATTGCAGGGAGGATCGCTGTAATTCTAACCAACGAATCAATAGCTGCAGGGTAGTTAAACCACTTCGATCCCAACAGGAACACTGAAAGGGAGATCATCCTGTTCCTTTTGTTCTGGCATTGGAAAACAAAGACATCCATTCCTTTATGTGACTGAATTTTTAGAATGGAAGTTTGAAGGAAGGGTATGTGTATTTTATATAACATCTAGTTTAGATATTGTAGACATCATAAATAATACTAATCACCTACTAATACTAATGAAATTCAATACACAAATAATCATAGAATGGTCTGTAAGCCAATCTAGTTTACATTCTGGAAAAAAAGATAAAAGATCTCTGGAATTATTTTGACAACGGTATGACTATCTGTAATGATTTCAAGTAAATGTGTGCATGTATCTTTAAATGCTTGGTGAGATAAGTGAAGAGAGGGAGTGAAAGAGAGGGATGAGTGAGCGATATGATTGGTTGATGACTAAGAGTGTGGGCGGACTGAATGCAGTTGGAGACTGGGAGTGAAGAACAAGAGTTTCAGTCAGAAGAAAGCAGGCTAGCTGTGTGCTGCCTGAGTATATTGAAGTATTTATGAGAGAAATATAACCTGTGTGGAACCTGAACTGAGCATGTTTATGAAAGAACACTCAGTCAGGGAAAGAGAGGCCAGCTGTGTCCTGCCTGAGCAGGTTTAATATTTCTGTGAATATAGAGTCAGAGGAAAGCAGGCGAGCTGTGTGCAGCCTGAGTAAATTTAAGCATGTCTGTGAGAAATATTGAGTCAGAGAAAGAGGCTAACTGTGTGTGAAGCCTTAGAAGAGATCTGTGTGAATGAGTTTAAATGAAGTAACTTTAAGAACTGAGAACTACTTTATGAAACCGATATGCTTCTTGAGAAAATTAAAGTTTATTTTGTTATTTTTATAACCCAGAGTAGCTGTCGTTGATATATCCCATTCCTATCCTCAGGGCCACATAGAACCACGAAGGAGCCTGATGCTTAGGCACGTTACAAAAGGGAAAACTTAAATAAAATATCTTGGAATATAATATTCCTGATGGCAGCAAACTACCCAGAGGGTGTTAAGGGAAAGATTAGAGGCAAAATCTATCCTAGAGAAAGTAAGGGTCATAACACTATCATTTTGCCAAAATGTACACAATTTGTGAGATAATTTCATGCTAGTATTTCTTATTTGTTGTGACAAATCCATATACATTACTTTCAGGTACAATACATTGTGGAACAGTACTGGAAAACAATTAACTTGTAATGTAAACAAAATGTGTGTTTACAGGTTCCCTGCTTTATATCATTTGCTGTCTCTGGTGGGAGCATGATAACATTCAACATCATGATGTCAACACATGAGATAAGATTTACGTGTTACTATAGGGTAATAATTTAACTCAAAATTGTCATTTTTAGAAGTCAACCTGCGTTTCTTTTAATATAATCCTTCTCTGGAAAGACAGCATCACCACTGTCCCTCCATCCTGGGGAGGGGTGTGGTTCAGTGGAGGAGCCTCTGCTTTGCACACAGAAAGTCCCAGGTCCAATTCCCTGGCCCCCTCCAGCTAAAAAAGGACCAGGCAGTAGGTGATGTGAAAAACCTGTGCCCTAGACCCTGTAGAGCCATTGCCAGCCTGAGCAGATAATGCTGATCTTGATGGACCAAAGGTCTGATCCACAAACACATGCAACATGGGTCTGAACTGCCAAACTGCATAGGATACTTTTGGATACCATCTTCATGGGATACATAGAAGGCAGATGGGTTCTTTCTTTCTGAATGTAACCAAGATCTATTTCAGATGCTCCAATACATGTAACAGATTATTAGCCAAAGCAGAAAGCAGAGTTTCTTCAGTAGCATAAATCTTGGGAGATAGGAATGGGAAAGTAATTGTAAATATTTAAGCAGCATAGCAGATATAATATGTTGAAAAGCAGTTATCTGGAAAATGAAAGAAATATCCCATGATACCCCAGCAGGAATATAGTGCCTCAAACACAGGCACACAGAAAATAGCAATGGAAACATATAGATAAATGCATAAACAGAGCTTGGAGGAAGTCAGCTTTTAAGAGTGTGATATTTCATTTTTAATTGGGTTTCTTGTACTTTTTATGTTCAGGATGTCACAATGGGTAATTGCAAAAAACAGAAAAGTGATTCATAATTTGAAAAAAAAGCAAAAGAATTGTTTGGGTTATGCTATATTCAGAACTAATTAGAAGTGCTTGTAGAGAGAATGTTAGAAAAGCTAAAGCTCAGTATGAGCTTAGGATAGCAAGAGATACTAAAAACAAACAAAAAAACCTAGTTCTTTGCTTACGTTCAAGTTAAGAGAAAGAGCAAGGTCATGGTAGGCCCATTGCAGGGACAGGAAAGTGAAATTGTAACTGGCAATGAAGAGAGGGCAGAAGTGCTCAATTCCTACTTTTCATCAATCTTCTTCTGTGAGGGAAATGTTGCTGAACATGGCAATAACAAACACATGATGAGGGAAGGGAGTTACAGCCTAGGATCAGCATAGGGGTAGTACATAAACACCTAGTTTTCTTAAATGGAACTAAGTGCTTAGGGCCAGATGAATTGCATCCAAGGGTACTAAAAGAACTCATGAATGTAATTTCTGAGCCCCTGTCCATTATTTTTGAGAATTATTGGAGAATAGGTGAGGTTTCAGAAGATTAGAGGTGGCCAAATGTTATTCCCATCTTCAAGAAGGGGGAAAAGGCTGCTCTGGGTAACTACCGACCCATCAGCTTGACGTCTATACCTGGAAAAGTTTTAGAACAAATCACCAGTCAGTCCTTGAGCATTTAGAAAGGATGGCTGTGATTACTAAGAGCCAGCATGTGTTTCTCAAGAATAAGTCATGTCAGACTAAACTTGTCCCTCTTTTTTTTTTTGAGAAAGTTACTACCTTGCTGGTAGTAACTTTATAAGGCTTTTGATAAGGTTCCATGTAATATCCTTGTCAACAAGTTGGTAAAATGTGGTTTGGATCCTATTACTGTTAGGCAGGGGCAGCGCATCAATGGAGGGAAGTCGGGCAACTGCCTCGGGAGCAGAGGTGCCAGAGGGGGCACCAGGGTGAGTGCGCACGTGCTGCGGAGCAACTGAGTGGGAGGGCTGGGAGGACACACTCACGCCAAGCATTCCCCCCTATCTCCTGCCTGTCGCCTCACAAACTGGAAAGGAGCAGAGGAAAAGTGATAAGTTTCTTTTGGGGGACTGGGCGGGGGGGGGGAGGATGAGACAGAATAATGACAGAAGAAAGCAAAGGAGAAGGGAAAAGAGAAAGCGGGAAGGACCTAGAGAATCAGCAGAGACATTTCTCTCTCTGCCATTTCCCCCCTCCTCCTCTCTCTCTCTCTCTCTCTCTCTCTCTCTCAGTTTAAGCCTTGGTTGAAGCTTCCACGTGGAACAAGGAAGAGAGACTCTAGCTGGCTGGGGAGCAGCGAGCTCCCATCTGACCTTTTCTCCCCCTTGCTTCCTCCTTTCTTTTTTGCTCCCCCGCCCCCGCCATATACTAAAAGGAATGACAGAGGATTGCCCATTGGAAATAATAGGAGAGGCTTGAAGGCCCATTGGAGATAATGGGAGCCAGGGATGCCAATTTACTTGCCTAGGCTCCATTGAAATGCATCACAATGCAAAAAAAAGTTGCAAAGAAAATGTGGAATGGATTTTCCATGAAAGTCTCTGGGACCAGATGGAATACTCTGGGAGTGGAATGACAGCCCCCAGAGTGCAATGACTGTCCCTAGCTATAGAGTTTGTGCTCCGGGACCAGAGGGACAGATTTCAGAGTGGAATAACAGTCCATGGAATAGGTTCAGTGCTCTGGGACTGGAAGGACAGCCCCAGAGTGCAGTGCAATGGGAGTAGAAGAAGCATTCTGGGACTGGAATGACAACTCCCAGAGAGCAATGTCAGCCTCTCAGAGCAGAATCTGTGCTCTGGGAAGGAATGACAGGTTGCACAGTGGAATGACAGCCCCTGGTAGTAGTAAAAACATTCTTGAAATGGAATTACTGGCACCACAATGGAATGACAGCCCCTGGGAGTAGCAGAAGTGTTCTTGGACTGGAATGACAGCCCCAGAGTGGAATGACAGCCTCTAGGAACAGAACCTGTGCTCAGAGACTGGAATGACAGGTCGAAGAGTGGAACAACTGTTTCTGGGAATAGGGTCAGGGCTCTGGGACTGGAATGACACCCCCTGTCATTCCAGACCTGCTGCCATTCCAGTCCCAGACCACTGATTCTTCTCCCAGGGACTGTCATTCCACTCAGGGGGCTGTGTTGATAGATCAAGATGGGTAGCCATGTTTGTTTGTAGCAGTAGAAAAAAGCAAGAGTCCAGTAGCGCCTATAAGTCTAACATAATTTGTGGTAGGGTATGAGCTTTCATGAGCCATAGCTCACTTCTTCACTACTGGACACTTGCCCTTTTTTTGTGTTGTAATGCATTTCAATGGAGCCCATGCAAGTAAATTGGCATTCCTGGCTCCCATTTTCTCCAGTGGGCCTTCAAGCCTCTCCCGTTATTTCCAGTGGGCAATCCTGGCATTCCTTTTAGTACATCCCTTTCCCCCTCCCTGGCTGGCATCAATTCTACTTCTCACCTTTCCTCAGGCTTTTTTTTGGGGAGGGGGGGAATTGCTGCTTTTGTGGAAAGAGTGGCTGGTTGTGTGTGCACCACCACAGAGGAAGGAGGAAGTGAGGTGAGACACATACAATTCCCTTTCAGTCCCTGTGTGACAGGTAGGAGCAAATCACTGTTGTTGGGTTTAAAGTTGTTGTTTTAAATTCTATTACTTTCCTTCCCCCTTCTTCCTTTCGTTCTCCCTCCCCCTTCCTCTTCGCTGATCTCAATGCTGCTCCCCCTTCATTCCAGCAGAGCAGTACCCCACACTGCGCCCCTTCTTTATCACCTCCCTTCTCTCATCCCCTGGTTTCTGAATATCACCCCCACCTTCCTCCTTTCCCTCAATAGTTTATTTCAATATTTATACACCATATGCTTAGCTGTCAGTTGCTGCTCACTTCAAAACCAAGGGAGGGGGAGGATGAGCATGGAGGGTAGTTCCCAAAAGGGATCTCTGACAAAGGTGGTCAAGCAGGCCCTGTAAGGGAAGTCCTCCTTCTACTGCCAAGAGTCTCTGGGTTCAGAGAGAGGTGGGAAGAGAGAGGGAAACTTTTTTACACACACACACACAGAAGTGTGCTCAAAACTTTAATGCAAGTTGCTGTTTCTGCTCACAAAATAGATTTCTGGGTCACAATAAGAAAAACAAAGACTGTTGTTATTTATTCTCGCACTTATTTAAAAAATTTAAATTAAGAAATAAAAATTAAATTAAAAATGTAAAAGTTTCAAGTTTTGTGCTTTTCATTTTTCCTACATTTCTTCTATTTTTTAAAATTGGTTAGTGGGGAGGGGGCGTGCAAGTAGATATCACAGCTCAGGCGCCAGAAACTCTGGCACTGGCCCTGATGTTAGGTGGATCTGTAATTGGTTGACAGATTGCTCCCCAAAATGTTTGTTAATAGTTCCTCATCCTCTGGGAGAAGAGTGAAAAATGGAGTTTTTAAAGTGACAGTTTAAAGACGGCAGATTAAAGTGACCTGCTGTGTAAAGTCCCTTTAAACTATCAGCTGGCAGGCGGTAGGGGGGGATCCCCCCTGCCACCTGTCAGCTGATAGTTTAAAGGGACTTGCCCTTGCAAGTCCCTTAAAGGGACAGTTTAAATGGCCATTTCCCTTGGGAAATGGCCATTTAAACTGCCCCTGTAAATACGACCCAACGAACCAGTATAAAGTTCGTGGAAGTTCCGGAAAAGGAGTTTCCACAAACCCTGGTTCGGGAACCCTGAACCAGCCTGTTTCATGTGGGTTTTTGGGTCATATTTCGGTTCGTGCCCATCTCTAATCTCTAGTCATGCCGGATTGCTTTCCTCCTGCTCTTTCCTCCTTTCACAGGAGGAAAACGGATGACCTGGCTGGCACCCCACCATTGTCTCCCTGCTGTTAACTACACCCACCAAACATGTTTAAGGTACAAGAGACTGTAAGTCTGTTGGCTGTGCCTGCGGCGTCACTTGACAATCCTCATTGTGTAAAAAAATTAACATATTTTGTATTATGAGCTGCCTTGTATTTCTTTCTTTTGAAACGAAGGTTTGAAATGTTCCTTATGAGTAGTGCAGTGAAGTTCACGAGCACATAATTTTTGTGGAAGGTGGGAGGAGGTTGCATTCTGAAAGCACCCAAAAGAAAGCACAGATTCTGCTCAGCTTACAGACTTTTCACAGTGTCCTGTAAATGATGATGATGATGGATTCAGGGTACTTTCCAAACTGTAAGGAGCTGGGATGCAGGGGAAGTAGACACTTCTGGTTCATTGTCCGTCTCCTGTGTATTCCTACATTAGGACTGTGCAGGTGCAGGCCAGCTGTGGAGAGAACTTTCTAGCTTCTAGAAGGCTTTTACGGTGCCCTCCCCCTGGCATGGAGAGATTCAGTTTCTTGCCAAAATGGTCATGTGTCGTGAAGGAGAGGCACCTGCTTCCCTCAGTTCTCCTTTCGCCACCATTAGGAGAATACCTCTAGCATTCGGCTTTTTGTTTTTTCCAGCAAAGACCCAACAAGGGACCAGCTAGTCTCACACTCGTTTCAAACAAGTTCTTCTTCAGGGATCATATATTCGATCCACCATAGGTTAATCTGTAATAGGCAATTGTTCTTAATGAAATATATATATTAAAAACCATACTGTTCCATGATTTGGTTGAAAAAGAACTCACCAAAAGGAAATTCTAGATTCTCTCAAATGACAAAATCAACACACCTCAGATCTTGGCTGTGCACAAAAGTCCCACCCTTGACAGTATTTCCAAAGACCATTTGGTAAAATATTGTTTCTGGTCTACAAGGAAGGGAAACAGTGGTTTAATTTGCTGTCCCCTATTTTGTAGTTATATGGGACTCAAGCAAATTACATAACTGGCTCTTTGAAGAAGATGCCCTCCATGATATTGATCTGGTTCGACAATCTAAATTCTTCCTATGGTATCCTCAGTTTAAGAAAAATAAGTTATTCTCTTTCTATTTAGCTGACCTTTCTAATGTAACTTTGAGAAAGGCTTTTACTAGTGCTCATTTCCAAACTATGCCAACTGTGTATTTACAGGGCAGATTTCAAAAAATACCAGTGGAACAATGCCTCTGCCCATATGGTCTTAACTAGGTGGAGGACATTGCACACTATGTTTTACACTGCTCCTTCTATGAGTCCATCTGGAATAAACTACAGAACCAATTTCTTGTAAACTTTTCTGACTTTGATGAGGAATGTATAACATTTTTATTAGCTGTTTCTCCTCTAGTTACTCTTAAAGTTGCTATTTTTACTTTTCTCTCAACTAACATAAGGAAGAAATTCATTTTTGCTAATTCTGAAAGAATTTTAGCCAAACTGTAATTTTGTGTAATTTTATGGGTTTTCTGCTTCCTTCTGCTGCTTTTTATCACCCCAGTTTTAAATTTTAAGCTTTATCTTTCCATGTAAATATGTATTTATGTTTTAACTCTTTTGATGTGGCATATTGAAATTGAACCCAGATAAGACCGAAGTGATGCTTGTTGGGAAAGCAGAGATCTTGAAGAACATTGTACTCCTCACTTTTGATGGAGTTCGTCTGACCCTTGCAGACTCAGTTAAAAGCCTGGGTGTTATACTGGATCCAGCGTTATTACTAGAAAAACAAGTTACGGCAGCGGCAAAAAATGCTTACTACAACCTCACTCTAGCCTGGAAGATGACTTCTTATCTTGACACAGCTGACCTGGCCACTTGGATCCATGCTATGTTAACTAGAGATGGGCACAAACAGCAATACGAACAAAAAAAAGCCATGAACACCCTGTTCTGCTGTTCGCGAGCAAGCTGTTTGTGAGGCTGTGTTCCAAATGAACATGTGTTCATTCCAAGCCCTGTTTGTTGAGTTTGTCAGCCGTTCGTAAAGCCAGACAGTTTGGCACCTTCAATCAATTCCCTTGGCAACGTAGGCAGGAACTGTCTGAACTCTGTCTGAACTGTTGCCCTGGAAACCCCAATCTAAGCCCAATTTACCAAGTGTGGGGCTCCCATATTTTTACATGGGAGCAAAGAGCAGGGGGAAGGGGGTGTTCTGTAGCCTTGGAAACATCAATCTCTTCCCTCCAAACCCTGTTAGGCAGTTCTGACCACCAACCACAGACCTCCTGTATTGCTCTATGGGACCTCTGGAAAAGGCACAGTGCTCCCAGCTCTGGCTTTCAGTTTCAGCAGAGAGTTGTTGCTGGCATTTGAGAGAGGGAGCTTGAATTTTTTCTGGGAGTGGTTGGTAGGGATCTACCCACCCCACCCTCAGGTTCCAGGGTTGCTGCCAGGTGCTGGGACCAAGCTATTATTTAATTTTGGTACCTTTCCTGGTGCCTGCTCCTATTGTATCGAATGGGAGTTTCCTGGGGATGCCAGCGTTGGGAATGTATAACTCCGATATTCGTATTGCAATCTTGACCAAACTTGGATGATGGCTGGAGGAGAGCCTGCTGAACACTCCCTGCGAGTATGGGCTCTCTAAGTCCCAAAGGAGGCCATTCTAGCCTGCACGAACATCCAACCATGAACATGTTCATGAACAGGTCATGTTCATAAATGTTTGTGAGTTCCTGTTCATGGGTGGCAATGAACAATGAACATAGTGTTTGGGGTTTTTTCCTGTTCATGCCCATCTCTAATGGTAACATCAAGGCTTGACTATTGTAATGCTCTATACATAGGTCTCCCATCTAAGTTAACTAGGAGGCTCCAGTTAGTGCAAAATGCTGCAGCTCAACTGTTATCAGGAGCGAGCAGGAGTATGAACATCACTCCCATCCTACAGTCGCTCCATTGGCTACCCATCAGTTACCATGGTATTAATAATAATAATAACATTCGATTTATATACCACCCTTCAGGACAACTTAATGCCCACTCAGAGCGGTTTACAAATTGTTATTGTTACCCCACAACAATCACCCTGTGAGGTGGGTGGGGCTGAGAGAGTTCCAGAGAACTGTGACTCACCCAAGGTCACCCAGCTGGCTTTGTGGAGGAGTGGGGAATCAAACCCGGCTCTCCAGATTAGAGTCCCGTGCTTTTAACCACTACACCAAACTGGCTCTTAACCACTACACCAAACTAATGTAATTAGTTATTACATACAAAGTTCTTCATGGCTTTGGTCCGGCATACCTACGGGACTGCCTCCCTCTCTATGTTCCTCCATGGCAGCTTTGCTCATCTGAACAGGGTCTCCTGCAGGTGCGATGTTGCACACAGATGAAGTCAGCAGCAGCCCATACACAGGCTTTCTCTGTGGTGGCCCCTATCCTGTGGAATGACCTGCCTGAGGAAGTCAGAAGAGCCCCCACTCTCCTGGCTTTTTGTAAATGATGCAAAACAACTATTCAAAAGGCTTTTTACTCAAATGGGAGGGCTGTATTGTAGGGACGGGGTCTCAGATGCTTCGCTAATGCTTCGCTAATGAGCTAGGGACCATAGAATTCATCACTATATTGTCTTACATATTATCTGCTGCTTTAAATATGTATTCTTATGTACCACCAGTGCTCCATGTTGTCTAATTTTAGTCCTAGAATTGATTATGTTCTGCTTCAGTATTGGATTCTTGCTAATACTGTGTCTTTTAAACTTGTATCTATTTACCCTATGGTATTGTTTATGAAATGTCCTTGATACTGTATTGAAATGTACGTGATACTGATTGTACTAATCTCATACTGTGTAATCTGCCTTGAGTCTCAGTGAGAAAGGTGGATTATAAATGACATAAATAAATAAATAATAAATAAATATTGTTATATGGTATATATGGTGGCATGTATGGCTACAGAACAGTAAACTAAACAATAGTCTCAACTTTACAGTTGCAAAGGCCTTTTAACTGGAGGATAGAGCTGTGACTTTGCACTCTTTGGCCTCCTACTTTCTTTTGAATAGGGTTCAGACAGCCCTTTTGATTCAAAAAACTCCTGGGCCTCATGCCTCCACCACTTCAGTGGTTCCACATGCTTGACTTCATATGCAGCCATTCCAAAACTGGTTTATCTGGAGATTTAACTCTACCATTCACTCACAGAGTCTCTGCTTGTCTATCCCCAGGTCTGTACTAAAGTCCTGGATATGGTGGATATCCTCCCCTGATTAGATGTTGGGAGTCCCCTTCAGATTCTTGGATTCAGAGGCTATTACCACCAGTATGTCCCTGAGGGTGGGGTGGCTATGAAGCATTTTTCTGTTCAGGGATCTTGGTTGTCTCCTGAGACCAGACTACATATTAATGTGTCAGAGCTTAGGGCCATCCGTAACACCCTTGCTCCTTTTTCAGGATTCTTATGAGGCAGGACTGTTCAGGTATGCATGGACAACACAAGAACAATGAACAAACAGGTTGGAATGGTGTCCCTACAATTCTGTGACAGTGATATGAGAATGGGCTATCATCAATAGGGTGTTGTTGCATGCTATTCACATAGCTGGAAATGACAATGCATGGGCAGATGTCCTCAGCAAGATGGTCCATAACCATCCCAAATGGTCCATAACCGACAAATACATCCGCCCAATTTTCTGTCTTTGGGGATCCTCATCAGTAAACCTCTTTGCCATGTCCAAGAATGCCAAAACACTTTTTGTTTGCTCCTTGGTGGGCAGCAACTCACAATCATTGGAGGACGCATTCCAGATCTCTTGAATGGGTGCCTGTTTCTGTGCCTTCCCCCCAATGCCCTTCATATGTCATGTCTTGGACAGGATCAGGTCACAAGGTATCCACTGCATTTTGGAGACCCCCTTTTGGTCATGCCAAGTGTTGTTCTCCCTGTTATTAGCCAATATCAAGGAATCAGTTCATACATGTTCCTAGTGTCCCGACCTTCTGCACTGGGGTCCAGTGTTACACCACAACATCAATAGGATCAAACTGACAGCCTCGTGCATCAGCCCCCACCCCCATTGACTTCTTCTGAGGAGATCACACAGGTCATCTTACATGCCCAGAAACCCTCCAAAAGGGCTTCTTATACTCACAAATGGGAGCATTTTTCTACATGGGTTTTATACAAGGGACTGTCCCCATTTTCTTGTCCCTTACCTGCTGTTTTTAAGTATATATTGGCCATTAGGGCCACTGGCCTGTCATCCACTTCTATTCAGACCCATTTCGTGGCCATTGTGGCCTTCTGTGGTCCTGTTGTCGGGAACACTGTTCCTGCTCATGCTTTTTCCAAGAGTTTCCTTAAAGAACTCCTAAACTTATATCCACCTTGTCCACAGCGGGATCTGTCCCCAGTGTTACCCCATCTGATGTTATCTCCCTTTGAGCCTCTGGATTCATGCCCCTTACGTTTGTTGTTATTCAAGACCTGTTTCCTAGTAAAAAATACATCTGCCAGATATGTCAGAGAACTTGCCACCTTTAGAGCAGGTTCTCCTTTCACTCAGTTTTCCCCCAGCAGTGGTTTTAAGGTCTAGTATCTCCTTCTTACCTAAAGTGGTGTCCCAGTTTCATTTGTCTCCGATTATTTCCTTGTCTGTATTTTTTAAAACCCTACTACTGGTGCTGAACACACCCTCCACAACTTACATGTCCTTTAGGGCATTACTGTTTTATTTCACAAAACTTCAGCTTTATTTGTCTGTTTTGCTGGCTCTCAGAAGAGGTTTAAGACATCACCCCAAACTTTGTCTCCTTGGGTTACTTATGTAATTAAACTGTGTTATCAACATGCTGCAGTTTGATGTCCTTTTCCCTCGAAGGCCCACTCTATGAGGGCACAAGTGTCTTCAGCTGCCTTCTCTAGAGGTGTCTCGTTTTCTGACATTTTGTGCAGCCACCACCTGGTCCTCCACTGACACCTTCATCCAGAATTACTCTTTGGATATGAATGCAAGACAAGAGGTGGCAGTAAGATGAGCAGTTCTTAACTCTCTATTTGCTTAGAGACTCACTCCCACCTCCTGGATGGGTAGCTTGCTATTCTCCCAATGTGGGACTGCACATAAGACGGATGATGAAAACTGGGTTGCACCTACTTGTAACTGTTGTTCATCGATGTCTTCTGTGTAGGTACATATTCCCTCCCTCCTGCCCCACAATGAGTTCTTTTTACCTATTCTATATGCTTACGTGGCTCAGGAGAACTGAGGGAAGCACGCACCTCTCCCTCTAGTCACATGACCATTTTGGCAGAAAACCAAGTCTCTCCATGCTAGGAGGAGGCACATACTAGGAGTCTTCTGGAAACTAGAAAGTCCTCTCCATGCTGCCCTGCGCATGCGTAGTTCCAATATGTGCCTGCTCAAAAGACGTTGATGAACAACAGTTTTTCTTGCGGTCACAGAAGTCCAGTGGGCCTGTCCTGCTCTCCTTCTCCCTGGCCCTTTCGCAAAGAAGTGCCACCTAAGCTGAGTTCAGGCCTTCCCCTCTTTGTATGTAGATTTAATGCTAGACTGGGGAAGGGGAGGCAGACAGGCAGTGCCTATCAGCCTTATGATTACAGAGGCGTGGAGAGGGGCAGCTGGGTTGGGTTGCTGTCTTCCTCCTGCATCTTCCTCAGGCAGCCAGCAAGCACACTCAGCTAGGGCTGCACCACTATGCTCCTGTTCTGGAGTTGGGCTTCATGGCTCTGTATTAAAAAACTACAAATCAATTAACAACAGAGTCAGCAGACACTTGTAGCATGGTGCTCTCCCCCACCCCGTATGAAAGATGTTTAGCTACTTTCCTGATAATTGTGACTAAGGCCGATTCCACATTACCTTATCTCCCGTTTTTCTTGTGCAATGATTGCACAGTCCCTTATGGCGCGTTTCTCACTCGGTTGTCCACATCAGCCTTCTAAAAGCGGCTCTCTCACGCAAAACCATGTTCACATCCCCCTAATCAGCACCTCTACCACGCAAAACAATGATCACATCCCCATTTCAAAAGACGGGATAAGGGGCGGGGAAAACCCGACCAGTTCCGGGTTTTTCTTTTCTTTTTTTTTTAAAGGGGGAAAGGATGATATATCGACGTGCAATTATCTTGATTTAATGAAGACACATTCCCTCCCTCGATGGTCATTGGTCAGATTGTCCCTATTACCACAGGATAATTAACGGCCAGCGAGAAGCGTGAAATATCCAGGGGAAAGGGGGTTCGGTAAGGATGCCCTGCAGCAGGATGCCAGAGCTGAGCTTCATAATTTCTTTGCAAACTTGGGAGCAACGAAAAGATTGGCAGCACATTCCGTGTTGTCCATCACCAGAGAATTGATTTCGCTGACCCGTGAATGAATAAATATTCATGGTTTAACGATCAAAGTTACTACTGTGCTATTAGAGTTCTAGGCAGTACCTGAAAATGAAAGCAATATAATGAGATGTCGACCTATCGACACCGTACATTTTTTTTTAAAAAAAGGGTTGGACAAGGGCAGGGCGGAAAGTTGATCCTTAATTTGGAGGCGGGTCAGGAGAAGATTTGAAATCTATGGGGGGGAGGTTCTTACTCGAAAGAAAAAAAAACGGTGACAAAAGTGCAATAGGCTGGGGCGACGCAATGATGATTTAATGGCGACTTCAAAGACGACGCGTGTGAACTGATCAGGGAATGGCGTGGCAGAGGCGAAAAACTGACGCGAGATCTAAGGTGGTGTGAAATCGGCCTAAATCTTATAGTGATTATCAGAATTTCATTGGAAGGCCAAGCACCAAAAAGGATTTTTCCTGTGTGAGCCTTACATTTGTTTCCCCAAAGTTAGGCTGTGGGACTGAACCCTGTTTTGGGGTGTGACCTTTTTACACTTCCCCCTTTTTGGCAACATCAGTTGTATGATAAAATGATTTGAAGATTCAAATTCAAATCCACCATCTTCCTCCACCTTTGTATTTTTATCAGTTTGCCATTCTTCACATATTCAAATCTAGACTTATTTTTCATTCTATATGGTTTGCCCATGCTAATGCTGCAAAAATCTATGATCTTTGCCAGCCATTCGCTTCTCTTCTCTGTAAGAGCTGCCATTTCTTTTTTTATACATCTCCAATGCCATCCAAACAATTTTTTTCAGTGAAGCAATTTTCTCTTTTATGATCTATCATCACGGGATCTGTCTTTACTAGAGAATATTTTATTGAACACTTTTCTCTGTGATTTAAGAGAGTCAATTTGGTGTAGTGGTTAAGTGAGCAAGACTCTAATCTGGAGAACCGGGTTTGATTCCCCACTCCTCTGCTTGAAGCCAGCTGGGTGACCTTGGGTCAGTCACAGCTCTTTCAGAGTTCTCTCAGCCCCACCCACCTCACAGGGTGTTTGTTGTGGGGCTAACAATAATATACTTTGTAAACTGCTCGGAGTAGACATTAAGTTGTCCTGAAGGACGGTGTATAAATCAAATGTTGTTGTTGTTATTATTATTAATTCCCCTCACTTCTGATCATTATTTTTCTGCAAAATTTTGCACCTTGACCTTGCATTGTCTGTTAGACCTTTTAAAATACCTTTTCAATTATTTAATCAAATTGTTCAATCATCTTTTAAAACTCTTATAGCTCTTTTTAACATGGAGCTTTGTGTTATATGCTGACAAAAGATTTTGAGCAATGTACATAGACGCTCCTACCATACAACAGGTCAAAGACTAGACACTAAGGATGTGCATTAAAAAATGAGCGTAAATTACACACAGAACTCAATGGTTTGGCTCATTAAAGCAGTATCCAGAATGCTGAACCAAATCCAGGAAATGAGGCTGTAACAACTCCCTTCTCCACCGAAAAATGTGTGTGTTTTGTTTCGGTACTTACCATGCAGAGGCCACGCAGGGAGGCCAGGCAGTTGGGAGCTGTCTGGTAGCATCTCATTTTCCTTAACTGCAAGTCTGTCTGCACATAAAACCAATTGGCTCCAAACAGGGCTTTTTTCTGGGAAAAGAGGTGGTGGAACTCAGTGGGTTGCCTGTGGAGAAAATGGTCACATGGCTGGTGGCCCCGCCCCCTGATCTCCAGACAGAGGGGAGATTAGATTGCCCTCTGTGCCGCTTGGGGCCACCAGCCATGTGACCATTTTCAAGAAGTTCTGGAACTCCGTTCCACCGCATTCCAGCTGAAAAAAAGCCCTGGCTCCAAAGGGACAGACTGAGCCCTAGTGTTAACTCCATTGGTGGGAAGGGGATGAGTGCATGGCATGTATGAGTGCATTTTTTTCTGCACTTCCTGGGCAGTCGGGTTATGGCATTGGCACTGAGTGGCTCGTAAGATCAAAGGTTTGCTTTGCACCAGGGAGGGGAGCTGCAGATGGCATGGTGCCATCAGGACTGGCACCACCATTGAGGCAGTGAGGTGGGCGCTGTGGGTGTTGAGGCACCAAAGGTGGTGCTGGGGGCAGAGGCACGCACCACGGAGCTGGCGGGCTTGGCCTGCAGCTGCTGCAGCCGCCAGCTGGCCAGCCCTGCACCGCCGCCGCCGCCGCTGCTGCTACCAACACACACCCCTGGCTGGACACAGCCCCTGGGTGCTATCAGCGCCAGTATCACCAATTCTTTCTATGCATTTTTATGCACAGTGCAAGGAAAGGATGGCAATATCCATGTGGACATGCATGTATGGGTTTGACGAAGGAGGAGTCTCCTTTTTCTAAGTCTCCGGCTGCCGCAAAGGCTCATATTATGCAGATTACGGTGAAAATTGAAAAGAAAAAGCAATTATTAAATGAGAGCCAGGTGGTCCCAGGCACGTGCAGCTAGTTCATGCCCATTCAGTGACCTTCTGCTGCTGCTGTTCTTTGCTTAAATGCTATGATGCTAGGGACACTCATTGTGAAGTAAGAAGTCCTCCAAAGATAGCAGATCAAGGAGCACCAGGAGGAATTTCATCTTGCTCAGAAAGCTGTCTGCCAGGCTTTGGGGGCTTCTCTGATTAAAACTGTTAACCCACTGTTATATTACAGGAAGGTAGCAGGTGTGTGCATACATACACGCGCCCCAAGTCATTCCAGATCAGTATTCCACATGGAAGGACTGGTTTGGTCAGATTTTTTTCTTTCTGCTTGTCCTGTGACTTTTCCTTTTTCAACTCTGGGTTAATGGTTTTAGTTGGAAAAGGAGGCTAGCAGCGAGCAACCTGTCCAGTCTCCCACTTTTACTATAAAAAATAGGGAAAATGAGGACCATCCTCTGTCTACTTCCCTTCCTGTGAAGGAAAAATCAACCTCTAGCCCTCCCTTTCTATATGCTTTTACACACACTCCCTCTATCCACCTTCTCCACCCCATCATACTTTTATAAACCTCCGCCATGGAAAGTCTCATGCTCTCCAGTCTTTCCTCGTAAGAAAGATGCTCCACCCCACAATCATCTTTGTTGTCCTCCTTTGTACTTTTTTCAGTTTTACAATGTCTGTTTTGAGATATAGTAGAGTACCAGATTAGATTCAAGGTTCTGGTATTGACCTATAAGGCCCTGTGAGGACTGGGACCAGCGTATCTACGGGACTGTCTCCCCCCATATATTCCCCGGAGGACACTCCGATCAGGGGACAAACAACTATTGGTGGTCCCTGGCCTCAAGGAGGCCCGCCTAGCCTCGACTAGAGCCAGGGCCTTTTCGGTCCTGGCTCCCACCTGGTGGAACACTCTGTCTGCTGAAACCAGGGTCCAGCAGGGCCTACTATCCGGGCCTGCAAGACAGAGTTGTTCCACCAGGCATATGGCTGAGGCTGGGCCTCCACCAGCCTGAGAAGAAAAGAAAAGAAAAGAAAAGAAAAGAAAAGAAAAGAAAAGAAAAGAAAAGAAAAGAAAAGAAAAGAAAAGAAAAGAAAAGAAAGGGGTATATAAATTCTTAACCCTCCCTGTGAAGGCTGTCCACCATCCTGTTTTAAATGTGTATGGATTTTTATTGGATTTTAATATGCTGTTTTCACATCCAAATGGGCCTCCTTGATTCAGAGGAAACTACAGTCTATAGGGATCTCTTTTGATTCCCTTTTAATGTTAATGGAAAACTAAGCTTTCAGATTCCTAAAACAGAGACTGCTAGATATTGATAGGCAAACCCTCTGCTCTCTGGCACAGAAGACCTGCTCCCCATTGGAGTTTGGAATCATCCCTAAGTACAAAAGCCCTGCCGCTTATTTCTCATCGCTGTCTTCCCCTTGCTTACGCTGAGCTTTTATGCTTGCACGTTTTAACGTTTTACCCTTTTAACGGGTTGTATCCTTGTGGAAGGATACAACCCGAATCTATAACTCATATTTTATTTTATTGCGACTTTTATGTTCACATGCAGGACTCCTTGATTAGCCCTCTGCTGATCAATCGTCAGGGTCAATCTGAAAGAGGATTAGTTTCTTTCTTTCTATTAGATCATTGTCCACACACTACATATACAGTTGCATTGTATTTCTCAATTGCCATGTGGATTAGGGAGTATACGGTAAATTCTGTTGACTGATTTTGCTGTCCTTTTGGTTCCTGCCCTGCTTGTTGTAAATTGTTTTATTGTTTTATTGAATGCCAATAAAAGGTTGCTGATCTGAATATGTTGTTTTTATTGTATTTTGTATTTTAATATGTTGTTATCCACCCTGAGCCCGCTCACGGGGAGGGCGGAATAGAAATTTGAAATAAATAAATAAATAGTGGCCAGAACCATCACAGATCTATACAGGAGCATTATAATATTGGCCATTTTATTTTCAACCCTTTTCCTAATGATTCCTAGCATGGAGTTTGCCTTTTCCACCACTGCTGCAGACTGGTTTGACATTTTTATCAAACTTTCCACTAATTCCCAAAGATCTCATTCAGTCTCTGTTCAGACCCCATAAGCAATATATTTAAAATCAGGATTTTTTGTTTCAATATGAATCATCTTACACTTACCCATGTGAAACTTTATTTGCCACCTTGGTGTCTACTTTTTAAAAGAGCTATGACAAGTAGGTCCTGTTTTCACCCATGAGATACTGGGTGGTGCAATAGCATGCATCTTCCTATATATTTCCCATTGCAGCCTGTGAGATTAAAACATCATCTTAAGAAATGTGGTTACATTTGAATCTAGTGACTCATTCAAATGGCAGTTTAGTGGGGGGGGGGGGTCCTCCTTCAGGAATTTGAGTCTTGTCTGTTGCTCATGTTCTATTTCTTTTTTTTCTTGTTTGATATCAGGAGGAACTCATGATAAAATTTGATAAACAGAAAAAAATTAGAAGCATTTGCTTTTTTCCAGAGAAAAGCACTCTCCCTCCCTTTTAGTTCAAGAGAGTTAATAATGATCTCTTCTTGTTTCTTTTCCTTCTATGGGAGAAGTGAAGTGCTAGGAACATTTTTTAAAAATCCTATAAATCTTATATGAGCCGTGATGCATCTACAACTTTAAAAATCTTCATCTCAGTGGGTCAGAACATTTCCAGCTGTTGGTGCAAGTCAGAGACAATTCATAAATTCATCTTAATGTTCTGTTGTCTGATGTTGCTATGTAAAAAGCCACCTTTGTAAGAAATTTCTACCAAATTTATAAGTATTTGAAGCTTGTTTTGGAAAATGTGTGAAAGATATTGTGTTGAAATGAGGTTCCTACAGGAAACAACTTTCTATAGAGAAAATGAATAAACTAGTCAGAGCAAAATATTTGTACCATTAGAAGGTAGCTCGTTTTCATAGACAAGGAACAAGATGAAGGCTCCAAATATATTGGGAAGTGCATGCCATCCAAGTGTAATTCCCATGATTTCCTGAAGAACAGAGACACTACTACACATAGCTTTTGGGAAGACTTTTAGTTTAAGAAGCTGGTAGAATATTTTCATGCTGACCTGAATAGCCCAGACAACCCTAACCCTGTCAGATCTCAGAAGCTAAGCAGGGATGGCCTTGGTTACACGTTGGATGATAGACTTCCAAAGACAAGGGTTGTTATAGTCAGGCAATGGCAAACCACCTCTCTTAGTCTCTTGCCTTGAAAACCCCAACAGGGGTTTGCGTAAATCAGCTATGACTTGATGGCACTTTCCTCCACCACCAGAATCTTCTCAGAGAAAGCACTTCCACCTGAAATGAAACCTGTAATATGCTTTCTTCTATGATTGTTTTCACTTAAGGGATCAGGAGCAGGGAATCTGGTTTAATTAAATAAACATTCAGAACTAAACTATCATCCTTCCCTTCCTCCCTCGCTCTCTCTCCCCAATGGGGACCCAAAATCATTCTTCTGTCCTCCATTTTATCCTCACATAAAGCTCATGAAGTAAGTTAGGCTGAGAGTGTGAGACTGACCCAAGATCACCCAGTGATGTTTCCATGGCAGAATGGTGATTCGAGCCTGAGTTTCCTAAATTCTGGACTGCCACTCTAGCCACTACACCACCTTGTGGCTCCATCCTGATTAACCAGGTAGTCCTATTACAAAGTTTCTGTAGTGGGGTAACTCTTCATAGGATTGTACTATCAGACTAGGAGGACAGCTTGGTGCAAAGTTATATTACCCTCCCCCTACTTTCTGTCCCATTTCCTCAAATTGATATGCTACGGAAAGAAATAATCTGATACTTCAAAATGCTTCCTTTCTTTTTTGGTGCCTTTTTGGAAGATTTTGGTAGAATAGTGCTATTTTAGTTTCTACAACAATTAAGGGCAGCATTATGCTAGATATTCTGTAGAAACTACCATGAATAGTTTTGATGGATAGAAGGGCAGAATCTAAATAAGGTTGCCATCAGATGAACATTTGCATGGGAGTAAGCCTTACTGAACAAAGTGGAAGTTGATTCTGAGTAAGTGATGGTCTCACGTTTTAAAAGTTGTAACATTTGTCTCATCCAAATCATCATCATTAAGTTTACTACATTGTCTCTAATTAACTGAGCTGTATCCTGGATTCAAAACCAGTATTCTCTTTCAGACTATAATGACCCTCTGAGCAATTTTTGACAGACTGTTGTGAAGAGCAGGTGGTTGTATGAGATTTCAGAAGCTTGGTATCAATTCTTGGCTTAATCTTCTTCAGTGACACGTCAAGCCATTGTCATGGCAGTTCTTAAAGCAGTAAATCCTCAGTAGCCCAACTAACTAAATTTGGACCATTCCAGAGCAAAGAGTTTGAAACTGCTTCTTAAATGCCTTTAGAATTGCAGTGTTGTTATAAGCTATGGGCTTTTTCCCTTGTGGAGAAACAAAGAGTGGTAGCATGAATTTTATTACTGGCTATGAGATTCTCTTTTGTTAGTGATACAGCAGTGTCCACTAAAGGTGATCCTGATGATGTATTTGGCTTAGTCTGATTGAACCACCTATGTCCCTTTGTAAAGTATATGCCACTTACTTTACAAAGTTACTGTTATTTGCTTTGACCCTCTGTAATTTAAATAGAGTTTTTCTTTATTAAATTACTTTTGCTTCACCCCATCTTACCAGTTGACTGAGATTGGATGATTAATGTGATGAGGTTGGCTACTTGTAAGCTGGACCATGTTCAGCTTACAGAATGGAAGCTGGATCTTTTGTGAACTTGAATGAAAGCATCATTCAGGGAATTGTATGATTGTGTTGGTTGGCCTCAAATTTGCTCTTGTTAGACCTACTTGTAAAAAGTAACCCATATATCCCCCTGTCAGTAACTGATTAACCGGTTTCTGATGTCACGTGGAAGGGACATGAGTGTCTTTTTGTGGTTATGAGGGCACAGAAAGGAAAACTAATACACTCAATATCTTCTGTCAAAAAGAAAGAGATTACTTTATGCACAAATGTACAAATAGTGAGCTGTATTGCAAGATTTCTGCAGGAATTGTGCAGGGATATATTGGACATTTGCCATAGTTGCAGAAATTGGAGCATGGGTTTGGAATCCCAAGGACACCCTTTGTCTCCATTCTGTAGCAGGATTTGAAATTGCCTTGAGGATTACAACTGAGGAGTTATCCTTTGGAAACTCATCAATGTCTCTTAAAAATGGAAAGAATGAAATTTTCACTTGTGTTAACAGCACAACACAAGCAATGTATCCCTTGTGATATTGCAATGGATGCTACATAATAACCCTCCGATCACATGCCACCTGTACAGTCAGGCCAGCCATGACTCTTATTTTTATTATCTGCTTGTAGCACATTGTAATCAAGGTGTTGATTATTCTGTAAAAGTTTATAACATCCGTTGCTTATAATAAAATATATGGCTGCTACTCCTTTAAGGCAGAGTGTTGGATAGAATAAACTTGGTATCCTTTCCAGACTTACTTTTCAACAACATTGTAGAAGCAAAAGATGATGAAATTAAGATGCTCTTTTCTTCTTCCAGGGATTCGGAAAGACCGCAGAGGTGGCCGCATGATGAAACACAAACGACAAAGAGATGAGCATGATGGCAAGACGGGAGGGATTACATTTGAAGCCAGAAGTCCCACACTCTGGACAAGCCCCGTGGTTATTAAACATACTAAGAAAAATATTCCAACCCTGTCTCTGACTGCAGACCAGATGGTCAGTGCCTTGCTAGATGCCGAGCCACCCGTTGTCTACTCAGAATACGACTCCAGCAGGCCTTTCAGTGAAGCTTCTATAATGTCACTGTTGACTAACCTTGCTGACAGAGAGCTGGTACACATGATCAACTGGGCCAAAAGGGTACCAGGTAAGAACAGTAGCAAGGGATGTTTGAATGGATGTTCTCAGAGTTCAAGAACTCAAGGCCTACTGTATTGATTAAAATCTACACAAAATTTGAATGAAAATTACTTTTGAGGGGGGGAAGTCATTTTTCTCTCCCTGTACCCACACAATTCAACTACTGTAGGTATAATTCAGGCCTCTTTACCTGCCCCAGGGTGTAAGGTAAAAATGTAGAGATAGAGTAGCCTGAAAGGAGAAGGAGTCCAGTAGCACCTTAAACACTTAAAATTTATTCCAGCATGACATTTTGTGAAATATTTTTTCTGAAATATGTCAATTAACTGCAGAGAATACCATCAATATCTTGCCCACTCCAGGAAAGTGGATGACCAAATCAAGAACTTTGAAATGTTAACTCTTGCTTAAATCTAGTAAAAATTTGCTTGCATTTTTTAATCGTCACAGGTACATTTTCTATCACATTTCATATGTCAGTCTAGTTCATGCCATGATCATGATTTCTTTGATCCTCCTGGACAAGAAGCAACAGCTATATTTTCGATTACCCAATGCCTTAACTGAGGTCTTACAGCAATGCTCAACAGAAGCCCTCTCTGCTCTCTGACACATTAGTTAGAGATACTGCCATAGCAGGAAGGAGTCATCTTGGACAATACAATAAGGACCAGGTATACTCAAGATTTGCAGGCCAGATTATTTTGTTAATTTTGGGGGAAATCAACAAAATTCTCCAGGTACTTTAATTATTCAAGAGCAGACTAGTTGGAGGAGTCTGCCCATCATTAATTCAAATATAAAATACATATGCATTCAAATATAAAATTGACATTGCTAGAATATCTGCCTGATTTAAAAACAAAATCTTTCTTTATACTAAATGTAAAAATATTTGTAAGTGATATTTTATAACAACAACAACATTTGATTTATATACTGCCCTTCAGGACAACTTAACACCCATTCAGAGCGGTTTACAAGGTATGCTATTATTATCCTCACTACATCCCCACTATTATCCTCATCACCCTGTGAGGTAGGTGTGGCTGAAAGAGCTCTGAGAAGCTGTGACTGACCCAAGGTCACCCAGCTGGCTTCAAGTGGAGGAGTGGGGAATCAAACCTGGTTCTCCAGGTTAGAGTCCCACACTTTTAACCAATACACCAAACAGGCCGATCAAGTTCTTAGCAATGCTTGTCAAAACAATTTTGCATCCATAGTTTGCTTATGCTAGCCCCTCCTGTTTCTCAATCTTGATGTAAGTTTGTAAATTAGGATCATCACTATTATTACCTCTTATTGGTTCTTGTTTTGGAATACAGGATTAAGTCAGTAAGGGACAATGATTTGTGGTGATTGTTGATACTGGTTGTTTCACACTTGTCTGCAAATAAGGTAAAGAGTGAACATGCTTTCTGTGACAGCTCATTTTCCCCCCTACATTGTCTGCTTTCAAATGTTAACAAACCCATATAAGGGCCATAAAATGCTCCATAGTTGAAGTTCTTATCATATAAGATCACAGGGAGTTAAAAATAAAGTTCATAGGAAGGGATCAACTCTTATAGATACTTCACTAGATAACGCTGATGTAAGCAAAAATGGAAATATTTTTACAAGTAGACAATTTTCTTAAGTATCTCATGGCTACTTTTGTGAGATAAATGGCATTAATGAAGTTACATATTTTTTACAGAATTTCCCCACAAGATGTTTCTCACAGGACTGACATTTAGCAATTTCAGCTTACTACCTTAGTTTAGACCAAGTGCCAAAAACCCTTGTAAAGATGTTGGTGTACAGCCAAATTAAAGGTGGGAGAGATGAACGTTGTTCTTGGTCAGACATGCTAGATTCTGGCAGCATCTCATGGGCTCACCTCAAACCTGGTTGGCAGCTCGTGGTGCCAAGCCCCTTGTGGGGTGGGGAATCCTCCATCCCGAGCTCTTATTAGCCATCACTGCTCCAAGCAATGTTGGAGGATTTTTTTTTTAAGTTGCCAAAATGACAGCATCACTTCTGGGAAAACCTGGGAAAACCCTGTCATCATTTCTGAGTTTCCTCAGAAGTGATGTTGCCATATGGATGATACTGCCTTGCCATGTTCCTGACACATCCTTTCCTCCAGTTGCCAGGCTCAGTCTGGCAACTCTACTGGCAGCTGCAAGCTTCTGGGAAACAATGGTGGGTATAAGCCATGCCTGTCAACTTCTCCATCCCAGTAGGGCTAACAGTGCCTTAGGGACTCACCTCAGTTGTTTAAGCAGAGATGCTCTGTGCTAAGCAAAATAGTTTTGTGTGCCACTGTTCAGCATGCATGCTAGGGAGTTGTCTATCACTGTTTTAGAAAATCTACAGTTTTGTATTTATAGGAAATGACTTTTCTAATTCATGTGCAATAATTTTCAGTTTACTTCTATTAGCAAGTTCAGAAAGATCTGCTGTCTGCCACTGGTTGGGGCGGGGGGGGGCGGGAATTACATACCTGGGAAACCTTCTTCTTTAAAATTGTAGTTATGTTTGTTGCTCTGACATGCATTTGGTGTATCTGAGTACTTAAATCAAGAAAAGTTTTGAAAAATATACTTAGATACAAAAAGACACAATGAAAATACTAGATATTTACTGTAAACTTCATTTAAGAATGTAACGATTCAGTTATAGATCTAGAGGAGTTAGCCATGTTAGTCTGTAGTTGCAAAATAGTAAAGAGTCCAGTAGTACCTTTAAGACTATCCAACTTTATTGTAGCATAAATTTTCGAGAACCACTGTGGGTCTCGAAAGCTTATGCTACAATAAAGTTGGTTAGTCTTAAAGGTGCTACTGGACTCTTTACTATGATTCAGTTAATAATAGCTGAAGATTTTTAGTCTTTCTTGAACCATCTATAAACTATAATGAAATGATCTTGAAGAATAAATCCAAAGTCCCAGAATTACTAAAAAGTTAACTGTACACTTACATCATCTTCCAGTCATTATGGGAGGCAGGCACGAATGTTAAATGTGATAATTTGTTAGTTGGTAGTTGCGGTTAGATGTTCAGGTTGTATAACTAGTACCTAATAATATGTGGATAAAGAAAGGCAGTGTTGAGAATGTTTTAAATTAAGAAATAAAGTGTTTGGCATTGCTATTAAATGGCTTGGCTAATTATTTACTTTCAGTACAGTAGCTGTGTAGTTTAATGATCCTAAAAACGGTACACTGGGCATGCAGGCTTTGAAGTTTCAAGATGATTCACAGTGCTGCAGTTATTTAATGGTTTTCTGAACCGAGAAGATAAAAACTTGGCACTAAATTTTTGTTTTAATGCAGCTGTGGTCACTGGTTTTCTTAAGGCATTGTTTTGTCATTGAATCAAAACCAACCTGTTAGTTAAATTAGGAACACAGTGTGAAGAGCCAGCAGTAGCTATGGTTCTTGTTTTCTAGACACAAGTGTTTTTTAATTAAAAACACTTTTCATTCTTTAAATAAATATTGAGATATTGAAGTGCTATCCTAAATGCTAATAATAGGGGCAGCATGCAAGCAAATCTTCCATAGGAGGGCATTTAAAAAATGTGGCACTACCCCCCCCCCCCACTTCATTTGGCAGGAGGGACCAAAGTAAAACACACCTTTTTGTTTATACTATAGTAGCTTGATTTTTACTTGGTGTTGGATGGATAGACACTGAGACAAAAGGATTAGAACCAAATATGAAAACATTTGTTACAGAATTAAATATTTACAAGAATGATTTGATTATTTAACTACCTTTTGTTATGTAGCCATGTTTGTCTGTGGTTGAAAAATAGTAAAGAGTCTACTAGCATCTTTAACTCTAACCAACTTTATTGTAACAAATGCTTTCGAGAAATACAACTCTCTTTGTCAGATGCATGGAGGACAGAGCTCTCTTCATCAGATGCATGGAGCATCTGATGAAGACAGCTGTGGTTCTCAAAAGCTTATGCTACAATAAAGTTGGTTAGTCTTAAAGGTGCTACTGGACTCTTTACTATTTGCTACGTAGGTGTACTTTCTTAATTTTTTTTTAGTGTTACTGTAATGAGTGGAAGTGGAAATCATATGCTACTTCTTCCTAATGGAATTCAAAATAGCCAGTTCCTTTTTCTGCTGCATGTTTGCACAACATTGAATGACCTTCACTCTGACTAGACCAGGGTTTAAGAAATATCAGGCACCAGGTCACCATGGCACCTAGAAATTTTATTGTAATGATTCTCAGTGAAGGTGCAAAGGGTTAGATCCAACCACTTTTTCTGCTGGTGGAAAAGGGTCACCTTTGAGCACTAAAAAAGGCTACAGTTGTAATCATGGGACCTACATGGACAAAAGCCAAGTGGAATGAATGTTGTAATAAGATCAGGAATTTGCCATGATTAAGCAAAAAAAGCTGGCTGGATCCAACCCAAAGCTTATTTATCATTTCACATTAGAATGTTTTGTTGCATGACAAAAAATGCATTACATTTTGTAATTGCTTGTTTATAAGTAAATTTAACTTTATATGATTCAGAGGTGGTGGATGACTGGCTCCAATTTCAATTAAATGAAGCTTTTTGAAGCATTAAAGTGATTATGAGAACTTAGGCTAGGGACAGAGGTTCACTTTTTGTTATGGTGATGACAATAGGGGTGTGATCTCCCGCTGGGGGATCCTTCCTTACCCCCTGACACCTCACCTCTGCTCATCTGCCAGCAGGGAGGACGGCACCTGTGGGAGTTGTTTGAGGGTGATTTTTAATTAATTCCCTCCCCAAGCTGGAAAATAATGTCATTTTTTTGTCATGATGGGGTAGAGTGGCAGTGCATGCGCATTCTGCACACATGAGAGAGTAATTACCTACTGCCCCCCACCCCCTCTGCACTCCAGTTTGACTCCTGGAGGACCTGGCAACCCTCGATGACAACCAGAATTACCACTCTATTTATTTACTAGAACTCTTTTGTCATAGTTTTAATATAATTATGAGAAACTGAGATGTTAAGATTAGGTTTCAAATTAACAATTATTAGAACATTTTCTCATGAAAATACAAAGCACCAAAGACTGAAAAATTAGTCTGGCTCCTGCAGCAAAGAAGTTGTCTCAAAGGCCCCCATTAGGCTGAGGCTGCCTTTATATTCTCTCTTGCCTTCAACAAATTAAAGTGCATTATTTCTCAGGCCCGAATCTAGTTGGTTCTAAGCTAAAGGCCAATTAAAATGGCCTTTACACAGGGTGTTTTGTTGTGGGGATAATAATAACATACTTTGTAAACCGCTCTGAGTGCGCATTAAGTTGTCCTGAAGGGCAGTATATAAATCGAATGTTGTTGTTGTTGTTGTTATTATTATTATTATTATTAAATAAATGAATAGCAGACCAGTCATAAAACTGACCAACCAGTAGTGATGCATTTGAATTCTTCTGTCCTATAGTAAAAAAGTCCAGTAGCATCTTTAAGACTAAGCAACTTTATAAGCTTTCGATAGCCACAGCTCTCTTCGTCAGATGCATGGAGGGTATGAAGAAATTGGCCAGAAATATATAGGTGGTGTGGGGAAGGGGGAGAGAGTGCAGGGAGTGAGGTTCATGTAAATCTAAATCAGTTACAAAAAGGCATGAAAGTGATGGAATGCACAATCCAGGCTGGGTGTGACCCCTCCCCTCCATAGCAGAATCTGAATGGAATACCTGAGGGCAGTTACGTTTGGTAATGAGATAACCATTCATAGTCTCTATTCAATCCAAATCTGACAGTCAGATTTACATATGAATTCCAATTCAGCAGCATCCCATTGAATTTTCTTTTTGAAATGTTTTTGTTGAACTATGGTGAGCTTTAAGTCCTCAACGGAATGTCCTGGTAGATTGAAGTGTTCTCCTACTGGTTTCTGGATACTGCCATTTTTAATGTCAAATCTGTGTCCATTTATTCTTTTGCGCAGAGGTTGGCTGGTTTGTCCAATGTACAGAGCAGATGAACATTGTTGGCACATGAGGGCATATATCACATTGGAAGATGAGCAGCTGTAAGAACCAGCGATTGTGTAGTTGACGCCATTGGATCCTGTAATTGTATTTTCTGGGTAGATATGTGGGCAGAGTTGGCATCTGGGTCTGTTGCAGGGTCTAGTACCTGTGTTGGTGACTCTGTTAGCCAGTTCATGGTTGTTAGTGAGAAGCCAGCCTTTCATAACTAAGGCATCATTTCTACTGTTTGCAGGTTACCTAAAGGCCTGCATGCTTTGAAGATTTACTTTCGTCACAGAAGTAAAGTCATCTCATATTTACTGTGCATCTTTATAATTTCTGAATTTTAACATTATCTTATTTTATACAGAATGTTTACAGTCTTTATATATCGTTGATAAATTTCCACACAGGATTTTAGCATGTGAATACGTTGAAAATTATTCATTGCAATGTGCCCTGTCAACACCGTTACTGCAGCATTATGGACTAAGGGGGGAAGGGATCCCAGGTCCCTTAGTGGAGATGGGGGATCCCCTGCTCTCATTATCTGCCTCCCTGCCATCACTCACCTGGCTGATGAGGAGGGAATGGCAGGGAAAAGGCCTCCCAGGAGTGCTCCCAGGGTAGTGCGAGGACGTCACTCCCAGGAGTGACATAATTGTGCCACCCTGAAAGTGCTCCCATGCTTTGCAGTGGCACGATTTCAGCCCCAAATATTTTGGGCCACTGCGAAGGGCAGGAGCTGCCCCCTGCATGATGACATCAGTTCCTGGAAGTGATGTCATCGTGCCACTCTGGGTACACATGCACAAAGTCATCCAAAAAGGTGAATGCCAGGTCCCCTTTCCCACCAGGAGGGTGAAGGGACCTGGCAACTCTAAATGGAGGGGATCCCTGAGGGTAGTGGGTTGCTAATTCAAGGCTTGGCCCTGCATTGTTAATGGACAGGAGCTGATTGTGCATGTTCTTGTTACCTTCTGGAATGTAACCTGCAGATAAAAACATAATCATCAAAATGTGGTGCTCCTGGCTCTCAATATGGAGAGGAGTTCCAGAGGGATACTGTGGTTGACATTAGCAGAAACATCCAGGAGAATAAAGTGGCACTCTCCCTCTCTCCCCTTGTATGTATCATCAGTCATGACAACTGAGGTTTATCTCCTAACACTAGGACTGAAGTGGGGTTAGTCACAATAATCAGCCTCTTCCTGAAGAGGCTGGAGCTGAGCAGCTATACATACTATAGCATTTTGTCCAGAAAGAGAAATTTGTGACTAGCTGATAGTTGGAACAAACTTTGGGTTATAAATAGGCATTCTTTAGGAGCACAGCAGCCTCTTTTAAGGTTGCTTGGACCTCTACATCTTTCAAAGAAGCATTTTTAGCTCCTTGGACCCAGTCAGTTCCTTCCTTTTGGCTTGATGTCAGGAAAGGCAAAGACTGTGTAAAGGAGTGGAAGCCCAGAGCTCATTTGTCCTCATGTTTGTGATGAAGCAAGTGTCATGTGTTCAAAACACAAGCAAGAAACTGGAGCACTGGTGATGTCTGATAATTCTGTCAATTGTGGTTAAATATGATTTAACTTGTAAAGGATTCTACACTCAGGCTCTCCTTTCATTCCTAAGAATGGTATAGGAGCCTTGCAAATAGGAGAACTGTGTATGTGTTCATAGGTCCTGTGTCCAGGTAAGTTTGCATACAGTGAGGTTGGGGTAGCACGTACCTCACAGCATATTTTGCCATTATATTGTTAGCTACCTCTCCCCTGACATGACAAGGGGACTCTTGTGCCTTCTTCAGTGTTATATTAAGATACCACATCCCAGAAAGCTAGGGTTTACACAAGTTGTTGAAATGCATATTCCCAGAAATCATAGCCTCTGTCACTAAAATATTACTGGCCGGCTTTCTAACATATTACTTGAATGCTACTCCGTTCAAATAAATAGGGTTTCCTGTAATGCATCCTAGATCAGGAAGCTATGAGGGAGAAAGTATTTGAATGCAGCCAGAAGTTAAGAGTCCAAAATTGTCATGGTAATTTCTTTTCATTAAAAAAAATATCAGTAGTAAAGTAAGATAAGTGAAGGCAATATAAATCTATTAAGGTGCAGGCAAGCAATTTAGCACAGAAGATGAAAGATGTGCTTACTTGGTTCAAGTCTTGGTCTGGTGAGTTTAATATTATTGTTAGGCTGCATTCAGCCATTTGAACCAGCAGACTTTTGTTCTCGACAGGCACAAACCTGGCTTCTTGTTATGCTTCTGTGCTCCCTCCTTCCTTCCACCTTCTTCTTCTCCTCTTGCATGGTGCTTGATTAAAGGCTTCCTGGTTTTTGAATTTTCTATCTAAATCACAAATTAGAATTGTAAAAGGTTAATTCTGGAATCAGCTCCGTTTTTCCAGACACTTGCATTAATAAATTGGAATTAGATTTAGACAGATCTTTGGAGTTATTCCTTGGAGACCCTTTCTGGGTGGAAAGGCAGCATAGAAATGTTTTAAATAAATAAATAAAACTTACAGATTTTGTTAGCATGTAGTTGTAACTAGAGATGGGCATGAACAGCAATATGAACTAAAAAAAAACCCCACGAACAGCACAATCTGCTGTTCACGATCAAGCTGTTTATGAGGCCCCATTCTAAATGAACAGGTGGTCGTTGCAAGCCTCGTTCGTCCGTTGCTGTTCGTCAAGCCAGACAGTCTGGCACCTGCAATCAATTCCCATGGCAACTCAGGCAGGGATTTTCTTTTTCTTTTTTAAATAAAATTTTATTGGTGAGTGGAAAAACAAAAGACAATTTTCCAAATTTAACACATATAATCCCATTTTTCCCCTTACTCTGCCCCCCACCCTTTTCCTCCTCCCTCCCTATTGACTTCCAACAGCTTTCCAACCCTTAACCCTTCTTATTACTTAAATCTATTTCATTTATATTTTCCTTCCAACTTTGAATCATAATATCTCTTACTCTAAGCACATTCTTATTCTTTTATATAAACTCTATCAAACATACTATCAATATAGTATATCTCATATCAATATAACATAACAATATAGTATAATATATAGCAGGGATCGCACTATCTCTTACTTTAAACTTATTCTATTTCTTTTCTTTTAGGCATATACTCCATCAAATACACTATCAATATAGTATATATTATAGTAATATATTATATATATATTGTATGCTATGCCACCGATGTAGCACAGCACACAACACCATATAGCATAACCACATAATATGTTATAATGTAAAGTCTGATCCACTAACCCGTTATTTTATGTTATATATCATATATAGTATATCTCATTGAGATATCTATTTACCCCTTCTCATTATCTCATATATTCAATGTAAAATTCCCTTAAATATTATATTAGCTTAGATTATAATTACATTCCCCCTAAATGGTAAGATCCCTTCTCTCTTCTCATTGCAACATTGTTTTTTTTTTTAAATTTCAAACTGCCACAGTTCTCCTTTTACATCCCACTTTTTTTCCAAAAATTGTTTCAATTTCCCCCAATCAACAATATATTGTCCTAGGTCAGGATCTTTAAGTTTCCTTGTGATTTTATCCATTTCTGCCATGTACAGCAATTTATAAATCCAGTCTTCTACAGTTGGTATTTCTTGTGTCTTCCATTTCTGCGCATACAAAAGTCTTGCCGCTGCAGTCATGTAAAATAACAATGTTCTATACTGCGTTGGAACTGCCTCCATTCCCAAGTTCAATAGCAACAATTCTGGGTTCTTGTTTATTTGTATTTGTAAAATCTCATTTATTGCTTCAATTATTTCTCCCCAGTACTGTTTAGCTACTTCACATGTCCACCACATATGATAAAATGATCCGTCATGCTTTTTACATTTCCAGCATTTGTCTGACATATTAGTATTTCCTAGTGCAATTTTCTTTGGTGTTAAATACCATCTGTAAATCATTTTGTACACATTCTCTTTAATGTTCATACAAGTTGAAATCTTCACTGTATTTTTCCATAGGTACTCCCATGCCTCCATTGTTATTTCTTTATGAAAGTTTATTGCCCACTTCACCATCTGGACTTTTACTGTTTCGTCCACCGTAAACCATTTTAAAAGTAATTTTTAAATCTTGGATATTTCTTTCTTGCCTTCTTGTAGTATCACTTCCTCTAACTCCGAATTTTCCAATCTTATTCCTCCTCTCTGGCAGTCCGCATTATAAAGGTCTCTGATCTGTCTGTACTGGAACCATTCATAACAAGGAGACAATTCTTCTTCTGTCTTTATTCTCAGCTTTGAATGTTGTATTTGTGTAATCTCCTTGTAGGTTAGACATTGCTGTTCGTTATCGACAGTTCTCGGATCTATTACTTCATACGGAACCACCCATGAAGGAATTCCATCTTCCATATACAACTTGTATTTCTTCCAGACCATGAAGAGGCTTCTCCGAATATAGTGATGCAAAAACATAGAGTCCGCTTTTACTTTGTCATACCACATGTATGCATGCCATCCAAATATTTTTTATGTCCCTCCAGGGCCAGCAACTTATGGTTTTTTAACATTATCCAGTCTTTCAACCATACAAGACATACTGCCTCATGATACAGTCTTATGTTGGGCAGTTGCAAGCCACCTCTTTCCTTCGCATCTTGTAAAACCTTCATTTTCACTCGTGATTTCTTGCCTGCCCACACAAAATCTGAGATTTTCCTTTGCCATTTATCAAATTGTTTGGAGTCTCGGATAATTGGTATAGTTTGCAACAAGAACATCACACGTGGTAAGACGTTCATTTTTACTGCTGCAATTCTTCCCAGCCATGATAAATTCAGTTTGTTCCATTTTATTAAGTCTCTCTCTATTTGTATCCACAGTTTCTCATAATTATTTTTGAACAAATCTATATTTTTCACAGTCAGCTCAATGCTAAGATATTTTACTTTATTAGTCACCTCACAGTCTGTTATCTCTGTTAGTTCTTGCTGCTTCTGTTTAGTCATATTCTTACATAAAATCTTTGACTTCTTTTTGTTCACATAAAATCCAGCCAAATCTCCAAACTCTTTTATTTTCTCTATTACCTTTGGCATATTTTCAATTGGATCCTCTACTATTAACGTTATGTCATCTGCAAAAGCTCTGACCTTGTAAGAAAACTCTTTTATTTTCATACCTCGGATTGTGTCATCTTCACGTATTTGAATCATCAATATTTCCAAAATCAAAATAAACAACAATGGAGACAACGGGCATCCCTGTCTAGTTCCTTTGCTGATTTTCAATTTTTTTGTCAAATCCTCATTCACTATGATTGCTGCACTCTGGTCTCTATAAATTTCCTTGACCGCTTGTATGAACTTTTCTCCCATTTGCAGCTTTTCCATGGTAGCAAACATAAAATCCCAGTTCAGATTGTCAAATGCTTTTTCCGCGTCTACGAAGAAAAAACCAACCTCTCTGTCACAGTGCTTGTCATAGTATTCAATAGCGTTTATTACTGTCCTCAAATTGTCTTTAATTTGTCTGTTGGGTAAAAATCCCGCCTGTTCTTCAGCAATGAATTCCGACATCCATCCTTTCAACCTCTCTGCCAACACCTTTGCAAATATTTTATAGTCATTATTCAACAACGAAATTGGTCTGTAATTTTTAACATTGGTCAAGTCCTGACCCTCCTTTGGTATCAGCGATATATTGGCTTCGTTCCATGAGTCAGGAATCCTTTGATCTTGCATCGCTCCATTCATTGCCTCTTTCAGGAATGGCGCCAGTTCATTAGCTATCACTTTATAAAACTTTGCCGTTAGTCCATCTGGTCCTGGCGCCTTTCCTATCTTCGTTGATTGTATAGCTTCTTTTATTTCTTCTTCCGTCACTTCCTTATTTAATTTCTCTTTCCATTTTTCAGGAATTGTTGGAATTTTCATCTTCTCTAGGTATTCCGCTATTAAATCTTTACTCACTTCTTTTTTTGGGTACAATTTTGCATAAAACTTTAAAAAGGCTCTACTATTAGCCGCTTGGTCCATAAGCACCTTATCATCTTCTAGAATTTTACTTATGATTTTCTTCTCCTTCCTTTTTTTTAGTTGCCACGCCAAATATTTCCCAGGTTTATTTGCACCTTCAAACGACCTCTGATTCATCCTCTTTAAATTCCACTCTAATTCTTTATTGTCCATTGCTGTCAATTGTTCCTGCAGAATTTTAATATCCTGATATGTCTTTTTTCCCCCCGGTCATTTCTTAAGTTGTATCTCTTTGGCTTTTATTTTATCCAAAATTTCAGATCTCTTTTCCTCCTTTTTCCTCCTAGTTCTTGCATTCAGGTCTATTAGTATGCCTCTTATCACCGCTTTATATGTGTCCCATACTTTATTGGTCGGCACTTCTTTGTTCAGGTTATATTGTATGAAAAATTTGGTCTCCCTTCGCAGCAACGCAATATTTTCTTCTATTTGTAACAAGTCCTCATTTATTATCCATCCTTTTCTTTTATTATTTTTCCCAAATCTCCACATAATTGGGTTATTATCTGAGCCTACCTTTGGCATTATCTCCACCTCTCTAGTCCATAATGTCAGTTCTTTAGAGGCCCAGATCATATCTATTCTTGATAATGTGAAATGTCTTGCAGAGTAAAATGTATATTGTCTATTCTTAGGGTATTGTCTCCTCCACACATCTTCTAAACTTTCTTGTTCCTTAAGCATAAAAAACGCCTTTGGTAATAGTCCTCTTTTTTTGTGAGCAGCTTTAGACTGCTTGTCCTCATCCAGGTTTGTAACTCCATTGAAGTCACCCGCCAAAATTATGTGATCATAGGTCAATTCATCTAATTGTTTCTCTAAGTCCTTAAAAATTTTTTCTTTTGCACCGTTAGGTGCATAGATCCCGATCATCAATATTTTCTTAGAATTCCAAATAATTTCCACTGCTAAATATCTGGCTTCTGCATCTTTTAAAACTAGTCTGGGCTGCAATTCTTCTTTTATGTACAATACAACTCCCCTCTTTTTCTTTTTAGAGGCGGCAACAAATTCTTTTCCCAATTTAACAAATTTCAAATATTTTTCGTCCTGCTTTCTAATATGTGTCTCTTGCAGACAAACTATATTGCATTTTTGTTTTGCTAGCCAGTGGAAAGTAGCTTTGCGTTTACAAGGTGAATTTAGTCCATTAACATTCCAAGATATAACTTTACATTCCATGATCACTTTCTTATAGTTTTTGGTAAGTCCTTTTCATTTTCCCTAATAAAAGTCTCCTTCTCATGGCCAGATCGGATGCTCTTTCTAACTCCACCAAACTCAAATGTCAGTCCTTCTGGTATTTCCCATCTATATCTGATTTTCAGCTCCTTTAACATCTGAACCAGTTCTCTATACTTCTTCCGCTCGAACAGCACTGATCTGGGCAACTCTTTCATGATTCTCACCACTTTTCCATCGACTTCTAATGGATCTTGAAATTGTTTGCTCACAATTAATTCTCTTGTGCTCCTAGTCGTAAATTGGACAATCATGTCCCTTGGTAACTTCCTCTGAGCTGCAAATCTGGAATTGATTCTGTACACCATGTCCAAGAAAGCTGCAATTTCTTCCTCTTCTTTCCCCAAGTATTCTGCCAAAATTTCTGTAATCTGCTCTTGGGCTGATTTTCCCTCTACTTCTGGGACCGAACGAAATCTGAGTTGTTTTTCCATCTGTTTACTTTCTGCAACGGCCATTCTGTCTCTCATCCCTCTCATTTCAGTCTTTTGCACGTCTGTTAAAGTTTCCACCGTTTCCTCTACTGCATTGACTCTCTGCTGTGTAGCTTGTAGGTCATTTTGTATTTTATCCATACCTTTTGTCAGTTCTGCCATCTCCAATTTAAGCGTCTCTTTAAAGTCTTTTAATTCTTTCGCCATCTCTAGCATCATATCCTTAAGCTTTCCCTCTGAAAATTTTCCATCGTAGTTTGCCACTCTTTCTTCGACACCATGGGGCTAGCTCTGCTTCGCTCCCACGAGTCTGCCCTTTTCCTTAAATCCGTGACTCTACTTTTTTACTTTCTTTTATTTTTAAAAGTCCGATTGCAGTTTATTTTTCTCAAACACTGTTTTAAACTGTCCAAAATGTCGGGCGTTTTTTCTCTATGGTTTTGTACTGAAGCGCTCGCCCTTACCTTCTTTAAAGATAGCCTACTTCCTTTTTCATTGAAGTCGCCAGTTGCCCTCTTTCAAAATGGCATCGCCCTACTTCCAGCGTTTAAGAAAAGGGCCCTTCTCTTCTGTCTCTTTATGGTTCTGACGTACTTCCTGTTCCTCTCCGTTGCACAGCAGTTCTCGCGATTTTTAAGCTTTCTCACAGTCTACTATCTCTTCCCTGCCACAGGTATGTAAACAATAATCCAATTTCCGCGTTAGCTTCTCCTTACAAATTTACTTTTTCAATTTTTTTCTTGCCGGAATCTTCCCCCTTATATAACTAGTCTGTTGCAGTTCTTAAATCCGCTTTTGCCTCTTATTTCTTTTTAAAATCTGTCCCGTACTGAGAGATAGTGATCTTTACCTCCATTAGCGTTTTTCTTGGGTTGTAGTCACTGCTTCTGTTATCTGATCGAATCCAGCCCCTTTGCTGTTTTGCTGAAGCTTGGGCATGTAGGTCTTATGCCAAAATTTGACTCCAGAGCCACTGCAGAGATCTTGGCAACCTTTCTTCGGGTGGGACCTCAAGGGTGGGTGGGAGTTCGTTGTGTAGAACCCCCCCCCCTCACCTGAGATCAACACGCCCTCAGGTTCTCGAGCGTTCTCGCCTGTTCTCCGCCTGAGAACAGGTGGCTGCGGGCAATTTGCGCCCCTCCAGCCTTCAAAACAGCGGCACGGACAGCTCAGCTCTTAGAGCTGCATTAGACCTTCATGGATCCCAAGCCGGAAGTCAGGCAGGGATTTTCTGAACTCTGTCTGAACTCCTGCTGTTGCCCCGGAAACCCCAATCTAAGCCCAATTTAGCTTGATAGGCAGGTCTTCCTTCCAAGTGTGGACTGGAGCTCCAAATTTGTTACCAGAGGAAAAGACCAGGGGGAGGGCGGCTCCCAGCTCTGGCTTTCAGGGAGGGACAGCTGCTGTTAGAGAGACAGGGCCAGTGCATTGGAACTTGAATTTTCTTTGTGTGTGGTGGGATAGGGATCTACTCCTTCAGGTTCCAGGGCTGCTGCCAGGCTCTGGGGCCAAGCTACTATTTATTATTGGTACATTTCCTGCTGCCTGCTCAGGTAGGGTTTCTGGGAGTGGTGCAGTGGGGATCTTGATGGCTGGAGGAGAGCCTGCTGGCCCCCACGAACAACGAACATATTCATGACAGGACCATGTTCTTCAGTGTTCGTTGTTCATTGTTCGTGGATGGCAATGAACAACGAATACCATGTTCATTTTTTTCTGTTCGTGCGCATGTCTAGTTGTGACTCGATCCTACAGATCCAGAAAAAGTGAGCTCCTTCTATTGCTGTGCAGGAGCTAGCAGTGTAGTCCTAAGCAGTTACATTCTTCTAAACGCATGAGCTTTGGAGGACTTAGAAGGGAGTAACTCTGCTTAGGATTGCTCTAAGAGTCACATAGGACCTTACTTGGATTTCAGAAATTGGTAGAGGCTATTTTTCAGTCACAGTTGCAGAGGAGTTAAAGAAAAGACATTCAAACAAAGAAGGGGCATTATCCTAACTGTTAGATATGGGGTTCTCCTTGCCTTTGAGTAGGGTTCTGAACTCCAGCCTGGAAAATTTGGGGGCAGTGTCAGTAGAGGGGAAAATTTGGGGAGAGATTGCACCTCAAATCTATGGCATCCTATAGTGTTTGCCCTCTGAAGCTGCCATTTCTTCCACAGGAACTGATCTCTGTTGTCCGACAATAAGCTGTAATTCCAGGAGAACTCCAGGCCCCATCTGGAGGTTAGCAAGCCCACCTGTGAGCGGGGTGGCCCAGTGTCTTTGAAGGCATTCTCCAGCATTTATGTGATTGGTCCTGAAATGGCATCCATTCTGTTGACATTTTGTGGCCTGCCAGCAAGGACTTAATTCAGTTTCTCCCTCCCAGCATCTGGGTGGTCTTTGAAAACTATATATGCTTTTGTTACTCAAAGAAAAAATGATTTTGGCATCCCAGACCATCAAGAAAAGGGATATTTGGGCTACATTAAAGATAGAAGTTTCATATTTCTCCCTTGTCTTCTTTGTCTACTGGGGTAAAAGCAGCTGTGGCAGGGAGGGATAGGATTTGAGTCCAGTGGCATCTTAGAGGGCAGGG
Source organism: Eublepharis macularius (assembly GCF_028583425.1). Lineage (NCBI taxonomy): Eukaryota > Metazoa > Chordata > Lepidosauria > Squamata > Eublepharidae > Eublepharis > Eublepharis macularius. Next base: position 129,941,777 of record NC_072790.1, read on the forward strand.
ATTTTTATCTGAGAAATACTGCAAGGTAAAATATTAACTCGCAGTGCTGCAGTCCTCATCTAAATCAGAGTCTTACCACATGAGGCAAAATACACTTGAATTACATGGGTAATTCAAATATATTTTGTAATTCAAGTGTATTTGAGTGTAAGTCGAGTGTAATTCAAGTATATTTTGTCTCACGTGGTTTGACCTTCAGTCCCTTTCCCCCATATGCTTTTAAAGAACATTAAAGACATTTGGACATCTGATCATGGACCTCCATGTCTCTTCATAGTTGGCTCCTTGGAGTAGTTGGATACTCAATGGCACCCTTAGTGATTCTGTGATCTTTTAAACACCTGTAGTTCATACTAAAAGAGGATAGTAAACTTAAACATTAGGTGGTGTTGCAAAAAAAGCAAACAAAAACCTCTTCATGTGTGCTGTTTTCTTTTTCCAAGTGATTCCCTTATGACCTTTCATTTTAGTTTCAGACATTTTGTAATTGACCTTTAAACCCAGTGAATATTTACTTTCTGGTCTCTTATGCAGATTGCACAGTGCAAACTTCTGCAGGTCATTTTAAGGTCTGGGGTTGAACACAGATGGTTGTGTCTGGTATTAGAAGTGACAGAGAGTTAGAGCCATTCAAGAGGGTGAGGAAATGAGGTGAACAAGAAATAAGATGCTGTTGTAGACAGAGCCCGTTCACAATGAAACATAAGAGAAGTCAAGCCTGCTGATGCAGTTAATGAGATCATAGTGAGTGGGACGTTTGAGAACAGCAAGAGCCCATGTACCTGAGAAGTACAAACACAAAGAATTTATATCTGACTGAAATAAATAAGGAGAGTGTAAGCAGAATTGCTGCTGTCTGTCAATAGTCTCCAGTTTTACAGAGAGGGATTGTAAAACATTTGAGTTAATAACTAACTTGCTAAATTATTTTTGCTCACAGCAACATAAATTTTCCATCTGTTTAACTTAAGGTAGCATTCTCTAGCTTTCCCACTGTCTAGGAAGTTACAGTCAATTCTTACATCTGCTTTGTAATCGTCCAGCTGAGTTGTTATGTGTGGTCTTTTGTATCATAGCCAGAGGGAACTGAACTCTGACCACACATTGGCTTGCTGAGATCAATTTGTTTACTTTCTTTGCAGACAAAATTGCCCAGGTTTGCTCTGAGTTAAATGCTTGTATGGATGCATGTCCTGATGATATACTTTTAGCATCTATTTGTCCAATTTATATGGATAACTTTCAGCTTGGGGAGCCTGAGGATGTGGACAAGAGTTGTGCAGAGGTGAAGCCTACCACCTGTGCTCTCAAGCCTTGCCCTTCCTGGCTGCTAAAAGCTGTCAGATGGGAACTGGCTGAATGGTTAAGGAGAGTGGTAAATGCTTCCTTGAGAGTGGAAGTTGTGCTGCCTGTGCTCAAGGATGCAGTAATTAGACCTGTGTTGAAAAAACTCTCCCTGAGCCTTACTGTGTTGGAGAACTTCCAGCCAGTCTTGTCTTCCATTACTGAGCAAAGTGTTAGAGCGGATGGTTGCTTCTCAGCTCCAACGGTTCTTGGAAGAGACTGATTTTCTTGACCCATTTCCATCTGACTTCAGGCCTGGATTTGGATCAGAGACTGCTCTGGTCACCTTGGCTGATGATCTTTACCAAGGACTAGGCAGGGGGTGTGTGACTCTGCTAATACTGTTGGACCCCTCAGTGGTCTTCAATATCATCAACCATGGTATCCTTCTGAGTCACCTTTTGTCTCTGGGACTAAGAGGCACAGTGGTCTGAGTCCTACCTGGGAGATCAGTATCAGAAGACTGTGCTGGGGGATTCCTTTTCTGCCTCTTGACCATTGGCCTATGGGGTTCTGTGGTTCAATCTTATCCCTCATGCTATTTAATATCTACATGCAGCCACTGGGAGAGATCATCATGAGGTTTGGTCTGTAGTGTCACCAATATGCAGATGATACCCATCTTTACCTTTGTTTTCCACCTTACTCCAAGGGTGATGTTGATATTCTGGACCAGTGCTAGGAGTCAGTAATGGGCTGAATGAGAATGAACAACTGAAACTGAATTCTGACAAGACAGAGGTTCTCTGGGTTAGGAGAAAGGCAGAAACTTGAGACCTCTCACTTCTCTTGAAAAGTCATGTTCACAGCTTGGTGATGTTGCTTGACACAGCAGTCACCTTGGAAAACCAGGTACCTATGGTAGGTGGGAGAGATTTTGCTCTGTTTTGGCTGGTGTATCAGCTGTGCCCATTCCTGGCTCAGTCAGATCTAGCCTCAGTAATCCACACTTTAGTTATGTCTAGACTGGACTACTGCAATGTGCTGTACTTGGGGCTACTCTTGAAGAGCGTTTGGAAGCTGCAATTAGTGCAGGATACTGTGGCTAGACTTCTGCCCTCACATATGACCTTAATATAACAATATAACAGCAATTACATGGCTACCAACTGCTCAGTCAGGAGCACCATTCATGGTATTGGTTTTGGCCTTTAAAGCCCTACATGTCTTGGAACTAGTGTATCTGAAGGACTATCTTCTTCCATATGTTCCTGCCTGGGAATTAAGATCACATGGAGAGGCCCTCCTCACTATTCCACCAGCTAATGAAGCTCACTTGAGTACATGAGAGAGGGCCTTTTTGGTGGCAGCCCCACAATTATGGAATAGCATCTCCAGGGAAGTGTGCCTTCACTATCGATTTTCATGAGGCAGCTGAAGATGTTTTTATTTAGGACTGCTTTTCATTAACTTCGTTTCTATGTTACTGGCAGTCCTAAACTGTATTGGTTTTAAACTTTATTTTTATCTGTTGATTGTTTTATTTATATCGTAAGCTGTATGATAGAAAGGTGGTTAACAAACTTAATAAACAAACAAATTGGGGGCCTTGCCTTTAAGTATTTCTTTCTAATATGCTATTATTTTGGGAAATACAAATTAGATGGGGAGACAGTCCTTCTTGGACCAATGCTTGTGGGCACACAAATGTATAATATTTTGTCTGATACACTGAATTTCTTTGCCTAATGATTAATTCCATGTAACTTGAAAGTTTTCATCCTCTTATATAAAACACCAGTGATCTCCACTGATGTGATTCCAGTGAAAGTTTTTTCGAAGTATTCTCATTTTGGGTGGTTCTAGTAATCTATAATCTCTAACTAAGCATTAGAAATGGTGGAGAGCTGAACCTAGAATAGTTTGGGAACTCAAGGAAGACTAAACCACAGAATGTGTGAGGAGCATGCACATACAAGTACGTTTCAATACAGAGACCATGGATTGTTAGCAGGGGAGTTGTAGAAACATTTCTTAGCAGGCATTTCCCAGACTCTTAAGTTGCTTTCTTTTAAGATCATTTGATATATTTGTTTAGGTGGGGGAACTTGCAAATTCAAGACAGAGCGTGCTGACTGAATGAGAGAATATTTCTCTGAATCGGTAACTGCAGAGAGGCAAAATCTTTAAAAAACATCAACCAAAGATCCTCAGGCAAAGAGGGTATAAAATTTTATGCTGTGCAGATTTCATTGTTTACAGAGCATGCATGTTTACTTTGAAGGGTGTCCTGATGTCCAATGTGGGGGGTGGAAGGGAAGAGGAATCATCTACTATTCTGTATGTTAGCTGTTATAGGGGTGGGGCCTGGAGATCTCCCAGAATTACAGCTGCTCTGCAGATTATGGAGATGAGTTCCCTATAGCAAATGAAAGCTTTGGAGGGTGGACTATATGCCATTAAATCCTGCTGAGGTCCCTCCCCTCCCCATACCCCACCCTCCTCAGGCTCCATCCCCAAATCTTCAGGAATCTCACAACTCAAAGTTGACAACCATAGCTGTTGTCCTGTTAAAATAGCTTTCTGCCATATCTTAGGCACATAAATGTGTACCACCAGAGCTTGGCAGCAGGACATTAGGAAAACATATCAGCATCTCAAACTTGGGCCTGTTAAAGCTCAGCCTACCAATTTTCCTTAAGGGCCACACTCAGGCGTTATAGCAACTGTTCTACAAGAGGAGTAAGATGTCTTCTGCATAAAAATATGGCAGCTGCACAAGACTCTTCTGTTTGTGCTGCCTGACTCCTTGCCAGTTCCTATGCTGCCTTTAACCTTGTAATTCAGACTCTGTGTGCTTCCAGCAGGGTAGTCTGCTTTGCGTTTTCTAGAGTGCTTGATCCAGCTGTGGTAAGTGGTATGCACACCACTACCATCACCACCCGTTTCCTGCTGCCTGGAACATACTCCTGGAGTGGACTTTTGAACACTGAACATTGCTTTCTTGCTGATTAACTTGTTTATGTTTCTACGTGCCAGTGGTTTTGCCAAGCTGACTTACAACTCAGCATCTTATAGTGCACTGAAGAATCATTTCTAGCCCATTCCTTCTTAAAGTCTATTGGTTCCTTTCCGTGCCCACAACATCTGTTATGATATTGTTGTGCCACATTTGATGAGGCCTCATGTAATGGAATGTCCATAGTCCAAAGTGACTATGCCACACTATATAGCCTGATATTTAGATGTGGTATTGATTTCTATTTTAAACATTTATTTCCAGTTATCATGACTTGTGTGCCCATCCTATTCTTCATTTATACATCAAATTACAAAATTCTCTTTCATCCCAAATCTCAGATAATTCAGAACATCTTCTTAGATTGTTTTTACTTTGTTCTGTAAAACTTTCCCTAGGAAATTAATCTTCTTTTTCTGCTCTTTAGTCATTTACATTATCTAAATTGAAGGCCACTCACTGGACCCCCTCCCTTTCCCCCCCTTAGTGACATCTGTCATACTCTGTGGCAGAACGTTCTATTACTTTTTTCTCAGAATTCATCCTTCTGCCCTCACATATCAGCAATAGATTAAACCAGTTGTTTGTTTTGTTTCTTTTGGGATTTGTCCGTAAGTGAACTTGGAAGCCTCATGTAATAACCAGCAGTCCATTTGAGATGGAATTTGTACTCTGTATGCAGCTGGTTCTCTGACTGAATGAAAACAACTCATAGAAATAGGAAAGAGCCAACCAGGGTTTTTCCTTCAACTACCTGATCTAGCACTTCATCCAGTTTTACTCTAAAGGCCCAAACCTTGTAGTAATAGCAGTACCCACTCTAATAATCCCAGATGTCCTACGAACATGTCTGACAACCTGGTGAACAAGTTGGGTGTCTGGGACTAAAATACTGCTTAATTGTGTTAGTATTAATTGTAATCAATACAGTATATTTTTAAATTCAATCAGAGGAATTATTTCATGTGTACAATTCAATAATCATTTACTTTGAAATTTGTTGAAAATCTGGCTGCTTGAGATTTGGCAGGTCCATGTTCTTTCAGTGTGTGTGTGCGTGTGTGTGTGTGTGTGTGTTTACAGAAAAGCATTTTTCAATTAAAACAGCTTATGCTTTTTAAAGACAAATAACGTGTTTTCTGTGATGCGCCTATCCATCAACACTATGATCCTTCAGACAGAAAAATAAATATAAATTGCCAGCTTTGTTCCAACTGTAACATTTCCCATTAATATATTTATTACTTTGTGTTCTCTGATTGTGGCACTTCCATGCAACAGTCAAAGAATTCATTCAACTGTGGTTGTTGAGAGAAATTGCTACAATTAATGTTGCATCTTCCCTCCTCCCCCAGTCTCTTTCCTGTTGCAGTTGGCTTTCTTCAGCCCTAAGGAGATCCCTCCACTGGTACGGTTGAATCTCAAATGGTTGGTGCTGTGAAGAGTTCAGTGTTTGAAGAGTGTTTGAAGAGTTCAGTGTTTTAATGAAGATTACAGTGACAACTCTTCGAGACTGCAATTTTAAATGAATATTTAAATCTTACGCTTATAAGCCAGTGTTTTTATAGCCAAAATTGAAATTGCTTTCAGTGATACAAGCACACAAATTAAATACTCTAGAATGTACATAGTGAAGGAAATACATCTATATCCATGTTGGTGGGTTTTATTTTGCTATTTCTGTACCTAAGTACATGACAGTGGAATTTTTCTAATTTGAGAAGTATGAAGATGTCAAAATGGTTGCAGGTGTCCCTGCAAACACTAATTCTGTTTTCTAATGACATAGAAGAATGACCAGACCATGAACTCCGAAGATATGCTTTATGTCTTTAGTACAGCATGGCATGTTCCTCTATTTGTAGATCAAGCAGTTTGATATTCAAGTTCATGTTATATTTGATAGGTCTTTTTTTCTTAGCCTTTATTGAAGGAATCCACTTCTATGTTTTCTTAATCATTGCCATGCCTGATATGATTGCTGATAATTTCAGAGATAAGCATTAGTTATTTAAAAAAGAAAAAAACAGTGGAGTGTTATCCTCAGTTTAGTTTCTCCACAATCTCTTTCCTTTGTTTCTTTTTTTAAAAGAGCAGCCATTTTCACTCAAACCAAATATTAAGTGCTGCATATTTTTAAATGAAGTATTGTGTGGTGTTGTGAATTGCATCAGGGTTGCCCTTCTTTTAATCTCTGAGCCATCCAGCACTGAAAGCAGAAACAGCCAGGTGTATATGGAGGGAGTAATCTGTGCTCACCTTCTCAGCAAGGAGGTGTGTGTGTTTACCCCAAATAGAAATACAGTAGGAGTAATAGCCTGCTGTCACATGGGTTCTGAAGGTCAGCTCAGGGGCAGACTAAATATATCAGTGCATATCTATGCTCAGAATAAGATCTGCTGCCCAAACCAAATACAGAGCTGAGGCGGGGATGAGTTGAAACTGGACACGGTAACAGTGGGGAGCCAAACCCTATTCTATCATATGTTTTCCCGCTAAAGCTACTTTTTAAATATACAAAAACTAATATACAGAATTGTACCTCATTTTAAATTAAAGTTTGAAAACAATATGGTACATATAATGTGCATGTTAATAAAGTAAATATATTAAAACATAGGAAGAAGTTAATTAAGAAATTAGAGGACTATAATCATAGTTTTTGAGGAAACTCCATATTATGTGAAAGAAAGACGCCTCACCATGGCACATAGAGTGCACAGGTCACCAGTCACAGAGTGGCATGCTAAGGATGCCTCTGTGACAGGCAGACTGAAACAGTCAACCAACGCATGCTGATATGGCCATGTTCTGCTGACATCAGGTTGCTGCTGCCTATGTGCAGAACAAAACAAGGGAGGGGACAAAGGGCAAACAGTGCCCTGCATTGGAAGGGGCACTGTGGCATGACCAAGAGGAATCTTGGGGTGAATATTCTCCAGGGAGCTCTGCTGATGTGAGCTCTATTATGTCTCATTGAATATGTTTATTGGAATGGGCTGTTCATGCTGATTAGCTGGCCCACACTTTCATCATTTTGGCTAGCACTCGTCTGTTTCATCCAGGGAGCTTATTACTATCTCCTGTTCCAATTGATCAACCACTCCCTCTGTATCCCCCTCCCCCCCCCCACACACACACACCATGCACACTGTGTGGCTTAGATGCCAACAGTGATCTGGAGAAGTGTACAAACTGAGGATCCTTCCCCTCTCCTTTGCAAGGGCATACATGTGCAAACATTTGATCACCCTCTGTGCCCTCCCTAGTATAAGTTGCATTCTGAAGACAGCTAAGGCTAATAGCAAGGTGGGGGGCTGAAACCAATCCTTATCCACGAACACACACACACCGGTCATGCAGCAACACAGCTGTGACTGCAGCCACTGTTTCCAGCTCATACAAAAAATAAACAAAACCGTAACCGACTAACTAAAGCAATTAAAGAGACAGCAATATCAAAATTTAATACAATCAATAAATAATTAAAGTGAATAGTACAGCAGGTACAAAATTACTGGGGATGTAACGAGTCCCATGTAAACACTCAAAATTGATTACAAAGTGCAAATGCTGAACTCTTAATGGTACAAAGATACAAGGGCTCACAATCCCATCAGCATATAAATCTGTTTCAATGCAGCTGAAAGCTTGCGTACAAACAAAAGATTAGAAGGTGACAACCCAAGTAATTAACATAGCAGCTAAACAGCTTGCAAAAAACACTAGCAGTAACCGCTACGGGTTTGCATGCGAGGAGTGCCCGTTTCTGGTATCCCCTTCTTCCTGGCAGTTACAAATAAAGATTTCAAGGTAAGTCACACATATTTCCAAAAGCACAATGGCCGTTCGCTCAAAGACGGATGATCTCCCCCTTTTTTTGCTACTGTTTTCAGCTCAGCAGGTTTGTGTCAGGCTCTGGATGACAGGATATGGCAGACAGATCTCTGATCATTATAGCAAGTCACAGGTCTTTGGTTAAATGACTTTTATTCAGAAATCAGATCTTTTCCATATTCAGGTCCATGAGTCTACTTAGGAGCAAGAAAAGGATCTAAGCAGCTCGAGTAGAAAATTGACAGGAATGACAACATGGGAAAAATACATCTATTTTCTACTCCGCTTTTCCTCCCCCTCCCAATTCTAAACAATCTTTTGCCGCTCATTCTTTGTGAGAATATTTTACATATTTGTGCAATCACAATGCGTTGCTAGGACAAAAGACATATCATAGTCTGAGAGGAAATACAAGGTCATAAACATTGGAGTCCAACAGATAACCACCTGTGAAAGCCTGAGAAAAAGAGCACTAGCAAAAGGAAATTGAGTTACATCAGGATCATGTTTACAATAACAGGACTAAGCCTCAGAATCAGAATTAAAATTGGCATGTATGAATGGGTACAGACATACATGACAGTTTGTTTATTATGTTATTTATAGTCAGCCTTTTTCATTGAAACTCATGGCGGTGGATTACATAGTGTAAGACAATATGGTTGACAGGATGGGACAGCCAATAAATGATGTGATAGGCTTTGGATTGCAAAAATCTGAAAACAAGCAGAAAACTTACACAGAGCTGAAACAAAGCATAAGCATTTAAGTATCAGTAGGAGTATATATATCGCAGATAGTACATACTATACAGTAGTAGTCCACAGACTCTATCCCTTTACCAAAGCAAAGCATCTTTCTGCTCCATTTAGTTACAGTACAGCCCTATTATTGTATAATAAAAACCCTCCTGAATAATTCAGTTTTGCATAGTTTGCGGAAAGTCAGGAGACTGAGAGCCCTTCTAAGTTAATCAAGCAGGCCATTCAAAAAGGTGGAGGTCATAACAGAGAAGGCATGTGTACAGGCATTTGTTGATTTTTTTCATTTGCAGTGTCACCTGCAGAAGACCCTGCTCAGATAAATGAAGCTGTCATGGCAGACCATAGGGGGAGATGCAGTTCTGCAGATATGAGGAACCAAGGCCATGAAGGGTTTTATATGTGGTACTGAATTGAGCCAGTTAACTGATGGGCAGCCATTGGAATGACTGCAAAATGGGAGTAACATGCATGCTCTGATTAGCTCCTGATAGCAAATGAGCTGCAGTGTTCTGTACCAACTGGAGTTTCCACATTGACTTTGAGGGAGACATATGAAGAGTACATTACAGTAGTCTAGTCTCAGTGTGACCATGGTGTGAATCCAAGTAACCAGATCTGCTGTGCCAAGGTAGGAGCCATTTTGTGGACTGCATTGAGTTGGAAGTGTTTTTTGCCATTGCATTAACTTGCTTCTCCATCATCAGTGCTGGATCTAGTATACTCCTAGGCTCTCAACTGAGTCAGCAAGTGTCAGTTGAACCCTATCAAAAGTTGTAAACATGATGTCCTTCAAGATACCCACCTTTCCGAGCAGTATCACTTATATCTTGTCTGGGTTCATTCCAATGTGTTCATTTGACCTCAGCAGTCAAGTGCCTCGAAACCTTTACCACATCACCTGGGCATTTGGATAGAATAATATAGAGCTGGGTGTCATCAGTGTATTCCAAAGCTATAAATGATTTCTCTTAAAGGCTTTACATAACATGGAGTGATAAGACTGCACCCTGTGGAACCCCACAAGACAATGCTCACATTGAAGGTAGCTCGTCTCCAATGGCAACCTTTTGAGTCTGATCCATGAGGAACAATTTAAACAAGTCAAAGGCACATCCACTGATACCTACTTCTGCTTCCAAACACCTCAACAGGATGGCACAATATCCTGTATTAAAGGCTGCAGATAGATCCAGGAGGAGCAACAAAGAGGCATAACCTTTGTCTACATTCGAACAGAGGTCATCAGCTCAAGCCACCAGAGCCATCTCTGTCCCATAGCCCAGAACATACTGAGACAGGTCCAGAGCCCAAGAATTATCCAAGAAAATCTGGAATTGGTCCTGTATTGTTCTCTCAGTCACTTTCCCTGGGAAGGGTAGATGAGAGACGGGGCTATAATGGGCCACATCATTTTTGTGTAGGGATTGTGTTTTAAGTAGCAGATGGATAACTGTTCCTTTGAGTGGCTGAGGAAATGTGCCCTGAATTAGTGAATAGTCATCAAGGGCTCATTAATTTGGTCACTACAAGATTTTAGCAGCCAGGATGAGCAAGGATCCATGGTACAAGTTGTTGCCTTTGCAGATCCTCCACGGTAACTGGGTCAAAATGGTCCACAAACAGACCAAATGAGGTATCCTTCCTTCTAGCTGGAGGGAGGGGGGGAATTCTGAAGGGAAGAAGGTTCCCCACACCGTTTGCAAACAGTGTAGAGAA